>NC_066362.1:8448878-11425128 GCF_013377495.2 Cygnus atratus | reverse complement strand
AAGGTGTATGTGTTTAATTTTTTGTAAGCTTTAATGGTAGGGTTTCTAGCCATATGGAAACTGTCTATAAACCATGACAGGATAACACTTAGTATTTATTTGCCTATGATTTCTTTGTATAGATATGTACCATGAAAACCAGTGAATTAGTCTGAAGTTTCTGGAGAAGTCATGCACTGTGTCAAAGAGAATATTAAAATTTTATTGCATAACAATGTGCTTTTAGGAGCTCTCTTGAATGATGCATGTAGTTTTGTGCTTGTCTTCAAAGTACATTTTGAACTTTGATCTTGTAATTTCTGAATAAATTGTTAAGAATTATTTTCATTTTGATGTTTCAGATAACTATCCATGAAATTACTCTTTTAATAGTAACTGGTCTAGAGTTTTGAAACATTTCTAACATCTCTAACAGGTATTGGACTGTGTAAGGATATGATTTTCTATCCATTAATTTGCCAAGTTTAATTGAAAGAATATTCATTTCTGTGGCTTTGAATTTCTCTTCTGTCACATTATACCGGCACTATTACCACTGTGATTTGACAAAAATGAAACAAACAAATAATCAAACAAGCAAAAACTTATTTTCAGTTGTTAAGTGAAGTCATGCTTTCCAAGCTTTATTTACTGTTACTGCTGCAGGATGTTGACCTTTCAGTTTACAGAATGGTGCTAACAGAAGCTGCTAAAATAACATTACTCTGTAATGTGGCAAGATACATCTGAATATACGTCCCTACATTCCTTAGGAGCCCTCTGACTAAGTAGCCACTTATCCTTTTACCGCTCAGAAAAAAGAAAAAAAAAAAAAAAAAAAAAAAGACTATCTGCCCAGCACAACCTGCAACTTTTCAGTTCCCATTGATTTTTGGCTGTTGCTTATTTCCCACAAAAGACCCTGCATAAATGGATCAGACAGACGCAGTAAAAGTTGTTCTCTTTAGAAGTGGGCTCTATTGTGTCAGGAAAATCTTGAACTTTTCTGGGGCATCACAAAGTGTGGGGAAGGGGTTATACTATTATTAGTTTTTTTTAGGAGCTTTCTGAAAACTGAGACAGTGACAGCTAGGCACCTCTGATATGATTCTTATCTTTTGGCAGTTCATAGTATTATTTGACAGCACTCCTACACACACACACACACACACACAAAGAAAAAAAAAAGTGATCAACATGAAATTTATAGTTTGAAAGAACTTATTCCTGTGACCTCTATCTATAATGCAAGCAAGAAATCCAGGTCAGGAAATCCAAATATGAAATGATCCAGAAGGAAATATTAGCAGTGGTTTGCCAAAGCTGAAAAATAGGAGTCTTGTCCTGACCTTTGAATTCATATTATAATGTTATTATTTTACTGGCTCTAGCAAATTTATTCCAAATCTGCTCTGTATCAGAGTACCTTCTGTGTACCTTCTGTCTACTAAAGGAACAAGAACACCAATGAGGCTGCCAGAGGCCCACAGTACTGAAGCAGAGCAACAGAGTGTATTTAATTATCCTTAACATGCGTATATATATGTAATAAACACAGAGTACTCATTTGCATCTTTCTCCCTCATGCTTTCTAACTGTAAGAGTCAATATGGAATTAAATCCAGCTAGCGACGGGTCATGAGTGGTGCTCCCCAGGGAGTATTGGGGCCCATCCACTTTAATATCTTTTTTGATGAATTAGAGGGAATTGAATGCACCCTCAGTAAGTTTGCAGATGACAGCAAGTTGCGGGAAGTATCAATCTGCCTGAGGGTAGGAAGGCCTTGCAGAAGGATCTGGACAGGATGGGTCGATGGGCAGAGGCCAATGGGATGAGGTTCAATGTGGCTAAGTTCTGGATCCTGCATTTTGGTCACAACAACCCCATGCAACACTACAGGCTTGGGGAAGAGTGGCTGAAAAGCTGTGCAGAGGAAAAGGATCTGGGGGTGCTGATTGATGTTCACCTGAACATGAGCTGGCAGTGTGCCCAGGTGGCCAAGAAGGCCAATGGCATCCTGGCTTGTATCAGGAACAGTGTAGCCAGCAGGATCAGGGAGGTGATCATCCCCCTGTACTCAGCTCTGTTGAGGCCGCACCCCGAGTACTGTGTTCAGTTTTGGGCCCCTCAGTACAAGAAGGACATCGAGGCCCTAGAGCGTGTCCAGAGAAGAGCTAAGAGGGAGGTGATGGAGTCACTATTCCAGGGGGTGTTTAAGGAGAGGTTGGACATGGTGCTTAGGGACATGGTTTAGTGGGTGATATTGGTGGTCGGGGGATGGTTGGACCAGATGATCTTGGAGATCTTTTCCAACCTTAATGATTCTATGATTCTATGATTCTAATTTGAGAAATGTATTACCCTCTAGATGGATTGAATAAGGGGGCACAAATTCAGATTGTAATTTCTTTACTGCTTAGCATTTCGCTCTTTGTAGTAGTAAACTATTGCTATCCCGTGGTCTCACAGATAGTATTTGAGAGGAGCAGTCACTCTGGTATCCCTGTTTTTCCTACAGCTATAGCTCAGACAAAACTCAGGCATGTTACTGGAGCACAGGTCCTTTCCCTGATTGCTCAGTGATTAGTTTCCACTTCATGCTTACTTAAAAATGTGATTATCCTTCAAGATGCAGGAAAGCTGTAATTTAGAGGCAGTTCAAAACTGCAGTGAAACAATGGGGACAAAGTGTTTGTACAAATATTGGCACGTTGTTCCCAGCAGCACTACACAAAATGCAGCTGGCTGGATGGCAGTTCTCTGCTGCTCTGAGGGGCACAGTTAGAGACTTCTTGAATAAAACCTGTATCTACCAAATACTGAAAATAAAACAAGCTGTTTTAATGACTACAACAACCACTTCTGTTTTCTTTAAAGACAGTACCACTTTGTGAGAAGAATTTCAGACAAGAGTTCCTTTAACATAATTTTTATTTTAGATTAAAATGTGATCTTGTAATTGCTGAATAACACATTTCAAAACCTCTGACTCAGCAGTAAATTCATGTTTCTTTCTCCACAGTTCTTCCTGCAAGCAGTAGTACTTACTGGCTATAACCCACTGCAGCCAGGGGAAAATTTAGGGGCAAATCTCAATCTCTGTGTCTATGGACAGCCTTTCCTAATTGCAGGAAGTCACAGAAGAAGGTTATCATGCTTGGAGGACTGAAGAACTGTAATTTTTAAATTGGCACATTTGTTACTAAATCAGTCACTCAAGAAAATTTGATTTAGGGTATTTCAGTCCATGTAGCAGCACTGAATCATTTCTACCCTTTATAATGCAAAGGGTTCTTCCTGATTGTGTCCCACTACTGCCAACAAAATATCCAAAGACAAACCTCTGAGTACTCTTGTCTATACATGTCACTTTGCAAGGCAAGCAGTGCACTGGATTAATAATTTAGAGGAACTGCTATGTTGTTCATAACAACTGATAATTTTCTGCTGTAATGAAACACTGGGAAAATGCTGATTATATAAAATGAAATGCTCTCCACTCAGCTAGCAAGTAGGTGAGTGGCTGGGCTTGCTGAGCAGGGAGTGTTCAGGCTGTTCAACTTGCTGACTGCCCTTCTCTCAGCCTAGCTTTTATTTGCAGCAGTTCCTGTCCATTTCACCTACAGGAGATTTTATTATTTTATTTTATTTTATTTTATTTTATTTTATTTTATTTTATTTTATTTTATTTTATTATTTTATTTTATTTTCAGAAATTTACTATATATACATATTAATTTTATGTATGTATATTTGAGCAAAAATTTTGAGCAAAAATCATTTTTTTCAGTATCATGTTAAATAAACCATAAAATTCCATACCATACGTGTGGTAGTTGACAAAAAATAACATACCAGTTTCTTTCCTTTTTGTTCTTGATGAATATAAAACATATTTCACACACATTACTGGGCAGATACACACTATATGACTCTCATAAAATATTCAATAAAAGAATATAAATAATGTTTTTCCTCATAAATGATTTCACTTATCTTTCCTTGATCAATAATGAAATGTCATTTATATGATTAAGCAATAAATGTTATGTAAAAATAACAAGCAGTATTCCAAGTGCACCTTATTCCGTGCCAGTTCTACTATTTATGATAAGCTTAGTTAAATATTAAAAAGGACTTATTTGAAATTCTCATTGCTAGGTTATTTTTTCTGACCTGAGTTAAAACACAGCAACAGCTAACACGTTCTCTTTTCCACTGCAGAATTTAAAAACGCCTATTTTGTCTTCATGCAACAGTGTTTAGTGTAACCACAATCAAAACAAAGGCTGATCAATTTTTTTTTTTTTTTTTTAATAGACACTTCCCATGTCACCTCTGTGGGGTGTGTAGGGGTGACTGGTTTCACAGCAAAGCATGGAGTCTGAAGATTTGTCATTGATTATGGTACCAACTCTCTGGGCTTTGGACCAAGAGATCGTGATAGAAGCAGAGGCACCCTGGCAAGACTGAGCTGTGATTAACCAACCAGCTGACCCCTGCCATGTTGCAAGACAATTCAATATGACTGCTCAGCACAGTAATGTAGGCTTTACTAAAATATATTTGGATTTCACTAGAACTTTTGTATCTTTAAATGTAAATTGCTGGATTGGAGTAGAAGTGAAAGTGAGTAGCATGTGGAGTTGGCATTTCTTTGGCTATAAACCAGCACTGAAGCACACTGCTGAAGGTGCATTAGTGAATGATAATTGGTGCAGTTTGGGGCCATCTCACTCAAGAAACTGGAGAGAATCCATCCAACTGCTAAAATGATTAGCAGCCTAGAGAGAATATGACTTGTGAGGAGAGATTGAGGGCTTTTTTAATCTAGCAAAGAGGAGGCTAACAGGCAATATAACAACAGCTTAAAACTACTAGAGTGAATTGTAAAGCAAATGCCAAACTTTTCTTGATGGTGGCAGATGGTATAACGAGAGAAAAGAGCCACCGGGTGAACATTTTCAAACACTAGGAAAAGCTTCTTAGTGGGGGGTGGGATAATGCAGCACTGTGTGACCCTGTGGAGACTCTCTCCTTGGTGATTTTCAAGGCATGGCTAGTCAAAGCCACAAGTGATGTAAAATAACACTGGTTAAACTCTTGCTTCAAGCAGGAAGTTGGACCTGAGGCCTCCAGACACGCCCCTTCCAGCTAACATTCTGTGATTAGCTTTTGTTGTAGATCTAAATTCTGTTCAAATTTAGGTGAAAGCATTTTTACTTAGTTTATCTAACAACTTTACCAGTGAAGAAAAGGAGTAGGCAGTATCCTCTGACTTGCATCTAACATCATCTTGCTACCATCTTACTCATTTTGCAACATGATCTGAAAACACACTATATACTACACTCAAATGCATGCAACAGATAGTAGTGAGAAGGTACTATAAGTTCATAGCTATTTTGAGCTCATCATAAAACAGCATTGGGAACCTCTTCCTATTTCAGTCTATGACAGCTCTACGTGCCTGATGTTTGTGATAAAAAATAAAGTCTGAGATGCACTAGATAGAGTGATATGATTATTATTTTTTCTGCTTGTTGCCAGTAAACAGATATTGAGCCATACACTTCATGATCAAGCAACACAATTAAGTATGGTTGCGTAGTACCTGTTGCCCAAATCTCTTCTGTGTCTAAGTAACCCTGTATGTTCTGTCAAAGCTATGAATGAAAAATGTTTCTCATCTGGTATCATGCCACTGTAGTTAACGAGGTGGGCAGTATTGCCAGTAATAATTAAGCTAAAATGAGCTTACAATATATAAAATTAGCAACTCAACCCTGTTCTCTATGTCAGTCTCTTTTTTAAGCTTTATTGTAAGTTCTCTAACTTACACTCCCAGTTATTTGACTTCATTTTAAATTTTATTATAAAACTTTGTGCTGTGCAGACAACACAGTTTACTTGGACAACAAAAAAATACAGTTTATTTTTACTATATCAAACTTTGACTCAGGCTCATGTAATTGCATTTCATCTGATTAATTGTTGCTGAGTCAGTGAAATCCCAAATTCCAACAGATTTAACAGATTATTATTATTATTGTTTTTTAGCAACCACATGGTGATACCTTGGATATTTTCAGATCCGATACTTAGCTTGGAAAAAAGATGCTGCCCTTAATATGAGCTGTGATAGATCTACAGTCTGATCAATAATGAGCGATGAAGTCATGTTTAAAATGAACTGTCAGAACATGGGTAACCTTCGAGCAGACTTCTAGAAACCCCATAATGGTTCTGCTTGACACTGAGGAAACCCTATAAGTATCTGTGTTATCTTTCAAACCTGCCTGTAAGGATGGAGTTAAATTGCCTGTTCAGCTGCTTGAGGCCATGCTTAGATATTTGGCGTAAACATTAGATATGCATTTACAGTAATTAAGTAGCACCTATACTCCTACCATCCTATGTGCTCCCCCTGTTTCATTTGTACGGCTTCATGGTTCACTGTATTAGGGATCGTGTCTAGCTGGAAAATAAAAACAGGAGTAAATGTTTTGTTTTTAATGCCACCACAGAAGGAATAGATCAAGAGCTGAGACCAGTTACCTGCTGATAGATAAGAAATGCTTAAAATAACACAACCAGTGAAGGAATGAATGTTCAGGTCTTCTTTCTGTATGTATGTTCTGCAATGAATTTCCATTCAAAGAGAGACTTTGAGGCCCTCCTCCCCCTGCAGAAGCCTTTTGCTGCCCAGTTAAAGCTCATTTTTCAGTTCTGAATTGCAACAGTCAGTATGCTGAACAGCTGTTGAAGGGACACTCATCACTCAGGAATGGTGTTCAAGCTGACCATCTGACGTAAACAGTCTTACCACTTAATTAACAAATGCGTGGCCATCACCATCTAAATGGTTGTAACACATAACTGGATTTAACCACTTGCCTCTGAGACTGATCCTTTATGCCATGGCCTACTTATGCCTGTCATTCCTTAGACTTTGTATTTAGAAGTTAACAATCTTAATATATTCCCTTCAAATAAACTGTTTGTTTTTAAAAGCTCTTAGAATTTCTCTACTGAACCGTCAGCTGAATATATGATGACACTAATTAATTAGGCAGGCTCTTTTTAAAGATCTCACAGTAGGTTACAAAAGCTTTTACGAAATTCATCCTTAGAACATTACTGTGTTTTGGGGGAGACCTTTTCCTTTTCCTTTTTTTCCTTTTCCTTTTCCTTTTCCTTTTCCTTTTCCTTTTCCTTTTCCTTTTCCTTTTCCTTTTCCTTTTCCTTTTCCTTTACCTTTTCCTCTTTTCCTTTTCCTCTTTTCCTTTTTTTTTTTCTTTTTTTTTCTTCTTCTTAAGAATATTAAACCTTCAGAATAAATCCCTTGTCCAAAACCAAGAGAAAACTTCTTACTGAGTCCAAATTTAGAGTTCCACTGGAAGCAATGAGCATAACTGTTTGGTGTTTGTATCAATAATAATAATAATAATAATAATATTTATTATTATTATTATTTTATATATATATAGAAAAAGCTTTCCCAGAGATCTTAATTGAACTGACTTCAATATGTGTGTGGAACTTATTCAAAAACTAGACGCTTAAAGACGTGCAGAAATTCATTTAAGTCTTTCTCTGAGGGCTGTAATCTTGCTTTGTGAATAAAGAAAACTCTAGAATTATGCAATGCACAAAGCTGTAGGATTACACAAAGAACAACAAAGGTAATCCTTTCTTAGGGTGATTCTTTCATCAAGCCCTGAGTTCAGAAGAGTTTTGAGTGAATACGTAACTGTATATTGGGAGTGTGTTCCTTCTAAAACACAACACTGGCTGCAAGGTGATCTTCTACAAATGTGTGTTTAGGGATTTATAAAGGTTTAACTTCCTTGTACACTGTCAGCAATGTAGTGTAGGACAAATTTTCTGGACATGCAAACACTTATATATCTCCTGAAATGAGATGCATTTTCTTTGGTTAAACAAGAACACTGACTGGGGTGTGTGGTCTCCTAAAATATTTCTTATATTTTGCTCTGCTCTGTAGCCTATGGCATGACTACCATAGCCAAGGAATGTACCTAGTAGCCACATGCATATGTTATTTGGGAAGCTGTGCTTCTTTTACTGTTATACAAACAAAACTAGTTATGTTTGGTGAGAGCAGTCACCCTGAAATGAACACTACTCCACGTTACTTAGCCCTTATTCAGAACTGAAATATATGAAATGTGGCCTCAACCAGCTATAGGAAGCGAGATGGGATTTATTCCTTCCATGGGAAGAGCTCCCAGACCTAAGACTGAACAACTGAGGAAAGGAGGAGACATTGAGGTAAAGTGAAGGAGTCTTGTAGATCTCTATTTCACCACTATTTCATTCAGCCAAAGCTCAGATATGACAGTGTATAGCTCTAAGTTCTACTTAGTTTTACTTAGTTCTCATACATGCTTGCTTGAGGGTGGGAAAGAAGCAAGAAAGTAGGAAGAAGTAATAGTGGATAAGTGTTCAGTTCACTGGGGAGATACAGTGAGAACTTTAAACCACAGTAACCAACTATCATAATTTTATCTGAAGGAAACCAAACCAACAGAATAACTACTCTTCACCTTTGAGAGGATTATAAATACTATAGTAAAAAGAATCAGGGTAAAAAATTCTACTGAACTACAGTAATGATCTGAAATTTTAAAAAGTCAATATAGTGTAATATTGATGAAGGAGAATTTAAATATCACAGTATGACTCCACAATCTGAGTTTTTTGTGACAACAACCTGAGGAAGTTAAAAAATATTCCAGGATGTTTTAAAAATGAGGTTGTATTACAAAGAAAAAAAATATATTATATATACCATTATATACGTATATATATAAAATATATATATATTTAGGTAGTGTTAGAGAAGCTATAAGACTGTAAACAGGATAAGAACAACCAAGACAAACTGGAGAAAGTCCAGAGGAGAGACTAAGACTGATAAGAGAATGCATGATTAGTATGGAAAGACTGAATGCACTTTGTTCAATCAAATATACTAAGAAAGGCATAAAAGTATGGTATTATGCAACATCATAAAGTGTCTTTTCATCAGTTTTTCTCCATGGTAACTGAATGGAAGAGAAAGGAAAAGGGTCTGGAATACAAGTCTTATGAGGAGCAGCTGAGGAAAATGAGGTTGTTTAGTCTGGAAAAGAGGAGGTTCAGGGGAGACCTTATTGCTCTCTACAACTACTTGAAAGGAAGGTGTGGGGAGCTGGGGGTTGGCCTCTTCTAGCAGCTAACTACTGATAGGACTAGAGGGAATGGCCTCAAGTTGCGCCAGAGGAGGTTTAGGTTGGAAATGAGGAGACATTTCTCCTCAGAAAGAGTTGTCAGGAATTGGAACGGGTTGCCCAGGGAAGTGGTAGAGTCACCCACTGTCCCCGGGGGTGTTTAAGGAAAGGTTGGTGCTTAGGGACATGGTTTAGTGGGTGACATTGGTGGTAGGGGGATGGTTGGATCAAATGATCTTGAAGGTCTTTTCCAACCTTAATGATTCTATGATTCTAACTATTAGAAAAGAAAATTCAGGGTCAATATTCACAGTCAGTGAATATAGTGGAATGTCCTTCCCTGGAGCTTTTTCTGATGCTTCATTTCTGTTTAAAAATGGTAATTTCCAGTAAAAAACAAAGTAACTGATATTTAGAAAATATTTAGGAAAATGGGGATGAAAATTGAAATAAATTACTATTAATTGCTAGTTTACAAATTGCTTTTTAATGAAATCACTACTTATAAATAACAAAATGTATGTACAAGTAAAAGAAGCACCTAAGACTACTATAATTCGTTGGTTTTGCAAGATACTGCAAAAATAAAAAATAAAAAAATGAGGTTTCTAGGAGACAGATTTTTATTTTATTTTATTTTTTTTTCAGTCCTCATCAATGATAAAAGCCTGAGAAAGAACTGAACACAAGAGGGAAATTCATGATAGAGTAGAGGTTGTTGATAAAAAGATTTCTACAAGTCATGGGCTGTTGTCCTGAGACAGATGAGGAAGAACATCAGAGGACAACAATTTGCCAGCAAATGAAGAGAATTTACATTACATGTATTTAGATTAGAGTCATAGAATACCCCAAATTGGAAGAGACCCACAAGGATCATCAAGTCCAACTCCTGGCACCACACGGGTCTACCCAAAAATTCAGACCATATGACTAAGAGCACAGTCCAAACACTTCTTAAACTCCAACAGGCTTGGTGCCATGACTACGCCCCTGGGGAGTCTGTTCCACTGCGGGACAAAAATTGATCCCAGTGAAAGAAATTGAGCTGGAAGCTGGAAACCACCATTTGCTTTGGAAGTGGCAAAAAATAAATGGAGCTACCAAAGGTGCAGTCTAGTCTTCTCAGCTTATATACTTGCACTGGACCTACTTTAAAGCATCTACTGATATCAGTCAATAACAGGTATGTATGGGGGGTGACCATGACCAGAAAGGGACTGAGTACCTGAGTTTACATCCATTTATTAGACAGACTAGGGCCTGTTCATGCTAAGATCTGAGCTGTTTAGTCTGAAATTGTAGGCCTCTTGGTGGTCTACAGCTTCCCCACGAAGGGAGCGGAGGGGCAGGTGCCGGTCTCTGCTCTCTGGGGACAGCAACAGGACTCAAGGGAACAGCATGGAGCTGCAACAAGGGAGGTTCAGGCTGGTTGTTAAGAAAAGATTCTTCTCCAAGAGGGTGGCGAGGCACTGGAACAGGCTCCCCAGGGCAGTGGTCATGGCACCAAAAAGCTTCAAAAAGCTTTTGGACAATGCTCCCAGACATATGGTCTGATTTTTGGTTGGTGTTGTGTAGAGCCAGGAGTTGGACTCAATGATCCTTGAGGCTCCCTTCCAACTCAGGATATTCTATTATTTTATGATTCTAATTATGAAGGCTCTACAGAATCAGGAGGAAGAAATCTGAGTGCTGAAACTGTGAGTTCTCTGAGGATTTGATTGGAAAAATAAAAGCACGAATATTTATATATAAATATATATATATATATATATATAGCCTTTTTATGTTAATACAGATTCTTTTCTCTACAGACTGTGTATTCACTGGAAGTGCACTGTATACCCACTTATTTAATGTCCTCCTCTAAGGGTAGAAACTGGGGAAATCTTAAATATCCACAGAACTATTTGAAAATAAAAGACCATGACATAGCCCAGCAAGTTCTCAGCATGAGTTGGGAACAATTTTTTCTTCCAAATAGCTGAGCAAGTGACTGTTTGGGCAGTACAATTTGCCTCCATTGAAAAGGAGCATACTGCCTGAGAACACAGAGCTAAAAAGCTATCAGCATAACAACTCATCAAAAAACATTGCACTGCTTACTCAGGCGAGGTCACTATCTTATTGCTATTTTATTGCTTTATGAGCTTTAAAATGATAGACAAGACAGTTTAAATCAGTGATTTGTGAAAGAGGCTGGAACAGCAGAGTGTATATAGAAGACCGTAAAACAGTTCTCCACCAACTCAGGAAACTGCTGGATTCAGTCTTGTGGCATAATAAAATGTTAGAAAAACTATCAATTACCTAACTGACATTCTTAAATGCATAATAACAAACCACTTAAAGGAAGAGAGATAAGAATCACAATAAAAGAGCACTATAACTGCATTGTGACCTCTTTAAAAACTATGTGGGAGAGCAGTGAGATAAGCATGATCACAATTATGACTTGCTTTCAAACTAATAATTCAGGCTTTCTTTGTGATGGGTATTTAAACTATTCTTACAGAGATAATTAAATCTACAATTACCACATCCACAGTGAGTACTCATATAATTTATACAGACACCTCTACAAGTGTTTATGAGGAAAAGAACTTATGATGGCTTAGTGTTGAGTTTGGTTTAGGTGGTCTGTAAACACACAAATCCAGGACCTTTCAGGATCACTTAGCCTGTAACAAGCAGGTATGTGTTTATCTTGGGCAGGGCAGTTGTGTTTCCAAGCAGGTGAAGGAGTATAGCTTCTGACATCCCAACATATTCCAACAGGCCAGTAGTTTGCCACATATCCTTATATATGAGAGTGTAGAAGTGATATTCTTCTTCCCTGTACAGCTGCATAAAGAGTATCTCTAGGTGACACTGGTATGAAAACTGAATAACTCATTTTATTGCCTTTGTCCATTGGTGTTTAATTTGTTGTTGTGCATAAGTGCCAGCAGGGGTGTGTACCTATCTGTGTCTGTAAGCGTTACATACAGCTACCAGCCACGTGTGTGTGCCTTCTGCCATGGCCCAACTGGCTGAAGGCCAAACACTACGAATATCTCAATCCCTAAAACTAATTTCTGCTTGATTTTAAGCATATATTCCTTTTACAATTGAGCTAGGATATCTAAATGATCAACTCTGTTAAGGATTTCCTTGAATGTGTCTGCAAGTAATTTCGTATTTAAGTGACAGTTGACTAGTGGTTTTCCTGTCACGAGTCTTAGCCATAATGCATAGACTATCTGTGCCTTTTTTGATACTTCCCCTTTCAATGTGTTCTTTGATCATTTACCCTACATTTTTGGTCATTTTTGTAGGCAACTTTACTATTATTTGCTTCTAAAGCTTAATCTCAAATCTGGTTTCTGAGGAACCTCATGCCCCCTTGGTATTGTTGGTGTAGCTTTTCTCTCTTATATATACTTATATTTTGGAAGAAGAGTTCAGTTCCTGCATACTTTAAGAAAAAAAAAAATGGACCTTGTGTTCCAGCTCTAAGAAGGAACTTTGTGTGGCAAACAAGCACATTCTAGCACTGGAGTAAATGAAAAATGAAAGAGGAATGATATGTTGATGTCCTTATATGGGCAAAAAGTTCCCAGTGGCTTTTGTCTTTGTTGAAGACACAGAGTAAGACCTCCAAAAGTTATTGCCAGACGTTAGTGTTTCATCCTTAAATACACACACAGCCCTCATTGTCTGATCTAGTCTCTTTCACTCTAGGTATACATTCAGCCTCAGCGTTAGCGTGTGGAAGAAAATTACCCCAAGATTTGGGGCCCAAATCCAGAAATTTAGCAGATGCAATGAGATTAGATTAGTCTCTTCAGCTCCTCCTGCAGTGTATAGAAAAGAGAAGATATCTGAATTGCTTCTCCAGATTCCTAACTTTCTCCAGGGAGCAGAAAGGGAGATTAATTTGTCTAGGCTGGTGATACCTAAATTACTTTAAACAACTATTTAGACATCATAGGCATCCTAAAAAAACCAACCAACCAACCAACCAGAAACCTTTTTTCACTTGCCTGAAATGCTAGGACCTCTAGGAGTGTGTGATACTGACACAAAAGGGATCAGAACCAAGTGAAGACTACTGAGGTCAAGTGGCATTAACTGTCCTGTATCCACAATGCTTAGTGCTGGACCTAGTTGGAGCAGTTCAAAACAGTCAAGGAGTGAACTAAGTAGTGCTAAACATAGACAGTCAGTGCTCACATTCACTATTCAGATGAAAGACCATTCATTATTCAGAAGTAAGTGAAGGATATCTATTAATTAAAATTTTTATTTGAAATGGGGGTGATCTTGACTACAATCCCAGTTAGGAGGAACCTAAGTGGAGCTCATGGTTAAACTACCTATGTTTAATGAGACATGTTTCTTGTAAGAGACATCAGATTAGATATGTAGGTACACCTATATTCCCTTTTTTGCTGCTTTTCTTCTAACCTGTACTTCCTGCCTTTCTTCTAACCTGTACTTGCTGCTTTTCTTCCTTGTGTAGTTTATGCAACTGTCCCCTTGTCCCTGCTTTATATCAAGGGGATGCAGATCATGCTAGAGACTACATGAGATGTTATAAACATGAATTTGGAACATTCCAACACTTAAGTACCTTTGAAGGTATGGAGTCAAGCAACTTGAAAATGTCGCTAAAGAGATCCATGGAAAAGCTGGAATTTAATTGTGTTACTGACAGTATAGGGAAGCCTAATTTTCTGTTCCCTTTCCTCCTCAGACTGAGATAATTCTGTACCTTCTTATGTAACTCACACTGGCACTCTTTTCCCTCTTTAGCTCTTCTTCCAGTGTTTGACCCTTCAGGTGTTTGTCTGATATTTCTGGGCTCAGAGTAAGAATCAAAAAACTGGGGACCAGGGAGCTCAAAGGCAGCAACTAGAAGATATTCTAATGGGAAAAGACCAGAGGATATTTTGCTTAGCCATGGCTTCTGGTGTTCTTGTCACCACATTCTATTATTAATGCCCATACTAAATTTATAGCATCTCTCCCATCAGGGACTGATACAGCAGGCAGTTATGTTGGCTTGATATCCTGAGATCCTTCTTGGAAGTTAAAAATGATGGAAACATGACTATGTGAACACAGGGAGATTCACTGGGGTCAGTGAAAATAAGTAGCAAAATATCATTCCAGTAAGGAGGCAAAGAGGACAAGTAGATTATTATTGTAATACAAAAGAGAATAAAGAAAATATTAGGACAGTTATGCAGAAAAAAAAAAAAGAACACCAAAAAAACACTGGAGAAAGCCAGGTTCCTGTGAAGACAGAAAACATGAATACCAAATTACGGAAAAAGAAGCTGTCAGTCTTATGGGAGAAGGATGTTTTTAAAATCACATAGAAGCTCTTTTGACTTTAAAAGGTTAAAGAATGGCTAAGAATAGCTAAAAGGGAAACAAAAGAAATAAATGAAATTGATGGGGATTAGTTGTAAATATTAATGGTTCATTTGAAGGCTAATGGAATATTTCCTGAATATTTCAGTTATTTTTATAGGATTTTTCCCTTTTCCTTTTACGAGAATCTTCATAGGAAATCAAATTTTGAATTAATCACAAAAGCAACTCTCTTAGAGCCTCGAGATTCTTGACTAATTGCATTTTTAAGTCCTCTGAAAAATACTATGGGAGTGAAAGTCCTCACTCTACTGCTAAGCATTCCAGTGTAGCTGTTCTGTAATTCCAGAATCAAATGAGAAATCCAGACAAGTAACATGCTCAACTTTCATTCAACCGTGTTCATAGGGAAACTCTTTGTGACTCCTTTAATTAATCCACTTGTCATTTTGAGGATACTTGTTACAGTCCTTAGAGATAGAGATTCCTGATCTACTACATACATGAAAAGAGGCACACCTACACACCAAATCAATGTTGGAGTGCCAAACTGCCACCAGCAATCATAACATCTGCCCATAATGCCTACACTGCCAACTATTTCTATATCATATATTTTTTTTTTTAGTCAAACTACTTCTCAGGCTGTCCTGAAGTGAAATGAGTTGAAATGACAGAAGGATATCTGTAGAAGATGTAAGTTCTGTACAGCTTGAAAAATGTGCAGAAGAGCCAAAAAACATTTCATAAAGGTAATCTTGTTATCAACTTTCTTCCAGAACTGCTCTTCTGTTCTGCTGAACTGCGACATTTTTTTCAAACTGAAGTAACTGCATACACAGGATTTGCCATGTCTGCTTTTGCTTACTTCTTGAAAGAAAACTCTGAGGCATGACTTCCCTTAACAAAGGGGAGGCTTTTATTAACTCTTCCCTGGTACTTACCTATTTCCTTGAGTTATGCTAGAAGAAAGTTCACATCATCTCTCAGCTTCAATTAAGGATATTTTTTGAGTGCTGTGTAAGACTGACATATGACTACTTGGTTAGATGTCGGTCTATTTTGCATATGCATTTGAATATGGATCTAGAAGACTGGATATTCAAAAATATGGTCAGCTTCCTAATCAAATTAAAGTAATTTCACAATTGAGATAAAGATCATTTCAACTTAAGCTATTTAAATGTTAGGTAAGAAGCTAAGAAGAAGTGTAAGTAGTTCCAAAGGCAATTCTTCATAGTCTGACATAAAACAAGATTATAAGTAATATTTTGAAACAGTCAGGTTGCAGAGCAGGTTGTAGGACTGGGATAGACTCCTAAAGAAATGTGATGAAATTAAGCACAGGTGCCAGGTCATTCTTGTGCTCTTGGCAAATGTCCTTTTTTATTTTATTTTGTGTGTGTGTGTGTGTCTCTGTGTGTCTGTGTAGGAGACTGATAGCTAAGGATGTAATCTTGGCAACTGGAGATCAAAGTGCATATTCCTTTTCAGCCTGCCCCATTTCACTCTGTGGTCTGAAACACCTTGCTGTTGAACAGCAGGGGAGAAGCTAGGCCTTAACCTTCATATAGCTGAAGTCAAAATGTTCTGAAGGCAAGAATCCAAGATTTTAGAATGGCTGTTAAAATGTTCACCTTGGCAGAAGAAGATATGATTACTAACAGGAGATGACTGCCTACTTTTACCAACTTAACAAACTTTTGCATTGCTGTGGGCTCCCCTTTCATGCATACTTGTTTCCTCCTCTGTCAAGTGATTTGTGCAGCCCTTCCCTTTAAGATGTCTGCTCATACCAGCTGTCTTCTTTGGCTGTAAAACCATTGTGCTTCCTTGTAATGGTTGGGGATTCTTGTATTTTTTAATGGAAGTTTTATGAACGTCCATGCTTGTGTATTTATGTTACTCTAATAGTGGTAAAGTGCAGAATTTTCCAGTTGATTTTGGAAATTCACAATGCTGAGCCTTTCTTCAGTGCCTTCTCTTTCTTACCTCCCTTCTACCTGCCTCTCTGGCCTGCTGCCCAATAACACCTCTTACAGTTTGAAACGTGCCCTGTATTGCCAGGGGTGCTCGTACAGTTTCCCAGCAAATGGCCCATCTCCACCAGGAAACTGAGAGGCTTTGCAGATATCAGCGACCAGAAAAGTTCTGCTTTGTGTTTTTAATTTCACCTCTAACGTTGTGATTTTGTTTTTTTTTCTGCATGCTTTCAGCTGTTGGTAGAATTGCTAAAATTATCATATGTCAACAATATTATCTTAATCTACTCCCTGTATAATTTAGTGTAAATTCTAAACAATGGTTTAATCCTCTGATGTTTTGATTTATCTCTAAGACCTGAAGTATAAAATGTAAATGCTCCAGGGTTTTTCTGCATTAAATTTTAACAGCTTCTACCCCACATAAATAAGAATAAGTTAAAAAAACTTTACAATGACATGGAATACTGTACAGTAGTATCCCCATTTTCTGTCTCAGATAGCAGGTTTTTTTTTTTGGTTAATCATTTTCCATCATGTTTTCCCAGACTCTCTTTCAATTCTGAAAGACTTTGAACACTTTTTATTGTATTGTTTCTCAGATAAACTCCCTTTGCCAGAAAGGATTTCAGGATTTTGCCTTACAATCGATCTTTTAAATAATTAAGGCAAGGATTTATCTAAATGTATAAATTTAACATTCTGACTGAACTGGAGAATTCCTAACACGATACTCACGGCACCAGATACTGGACTTACTGTTGTGAATTGAGGTTTCTTCCCGAGCCAACAAGAAGATATTTTCCTGTGTTTTGGGAACAAAAGAATATATTGGTATATTTGACAAAAAGAGAGTGGGTTTATTGCACCAGTTTGGGTCTATACTTAAACATGCTTTATGGACTTAGATTTTGTTTTATGTAATTTAACATAAAAATCATAATCTAGACACTCAAATAACAATTTGAACTTCAACAATGGCTCACAGCTCTCACTGAAGTAAAAAATTCTTTAGCTTCTCTTTGTTAATCACTCCTGAATACAGAACAGTTCAACTACAGATCCTGTAATTGAGCTTTCAGCTTTCTTTAAAAGTAAGCAAAATATGGAGAATAGAAAAATGCCAGTTCTCACCTCCACCTCTAATCTCTTTAACTCATCAGTATTCAGAGGTGGCCCCAGCTATAGATAATAAAAAACAAAACAAAACAACAACAACAACAAAAAAACCACACCTGAGTAGGAGCACCCTATTTAACATTAAGATTTCATGCTGACAATGAGAGAAAAAGTATTAAGTCAGTTCTTGTTCCTATCTGCTCAGCCTCAGTTACTTCAGTACTTTCTTCATCACAGTTATGAGGAAAGCCATCATTTAAAGAGATGTGTGGAGGAGGGTGGGAAGGAAGGATAGGGTTTGTAGTCAACAGTCAGAACCGCCATTTTAGTACTACTCTTATGTTTTGTTGAAGGCATAACTTGAGAAATGATGAGAAGTAGTTTACACGATATGGAAAACTTGGAGTGTAGTAACATTTAATGCTGTTGAACAGTTCAGCCTTGCCTTAATTAAACAAACATAAGGAAAATTTGAAAAATAATGACGGTAGCACAGGTGTCCCCTGCTTTTCACCAAAAAAAAATGAAAAATAAAATACTTCTAGAAGCTCTCATGGCATGAGAAAACAAATGTACTTTCAAAATTTTGTTTGTTCCTTTACCCCTTAAATACACCAGGATTTACAATGCAAATGTGCACATATCTATTTATCACACATGGATGTATGTCAATCTTTTCAAGACAGTTGCAGACATTTTTATGATCATCAAAATTAGTATTAACTGGCTTGTGATAAATAATACAATTGCTTAATTAAGTCATAAGTAAATACTTGAAAACAGCTTTATTACTATTGTAAGTTTTTTTCTCGTGTTTTTTTTTTTTTTTTTTTTTTTTCCATATTCAAGCATAGCTTACAATGAAGATGTTTGATTTCAGCTACTGTGTTGATAAGTTTCTTTTTCCATCAGCTGTGACGGAACTATTCTTTTGAAATAGGACTATGTCAAATCACATACATAGTTTGAAGTAATTGCTGATTTAGGCAGCAATTGTGTGTGACAATTTATAATTGTTAGATGGGTGACAAGATGCTAGAAATGGGTGATGCATTGAAAAATAAATAAAAAAATTGAGAAATCCTCCCTCACATTTAATGACTGAGACAAGGTCAGGCCTGTCTGTTTTGTGATTAAGTGTTGTGTTTCTTGTTTTGTTCACTTACTGACTTCTCTATGCAGAGAAACTGTGCAATATAGCAACAGAATGTTTTTCTCATAAGCAGTGTTTTTAAACTGGATTTCATTTACTTAGTTCAGAACATTTTAAAAGAATAGCTGTTTCTGTAGATGCTGTTGAAAATAGCTGTAAACTCCAGAACATTTTCTTAAGTTTTCAGCTTGATTAGCAGAAAATCAAGGTTAGAAGAATCAGAAATACCGATCCAACAAAACAAGGCTGTTTATAGAACTGCTATGATAATAATTTCCTGCATTTGTGTGAAGTGAAATCTGCAAGAAAAGGAATTTCTTTTACAAGGACATTCAGAAGGTGTGTCCAAAAGCCTTGTGAGTCAAAAAAAAAAAAAGGGGGGGGAAAAAAAAAGAGATACAAAACACCCCATGGAAATGTAACAGATCTCTAGTGAAAACAGAGGAGGGAATACATCTCCAGGCACTTTATGGAAGTAATATTGTATTTTAAGTAAACATCTGTACATTATTTAAGAATTTCTAAGACAACCCTGATTCATGCCATTTCTCATTATTATTATTATTATTTTTTTTTTTTTGAAAGGTGAGCGAATTGAGAATAGCCCTGCAGAGAGGGACTTGGTGGACAAAAACTTGAACATGAGCCAGAAATGTGCACTTCCAGCCCAGAAATCCAACCATATCCTGTGCTGCATCAAAAGCAGCATGGCCAGCAGGTTGAGGGAGTTGATTCTCCCCTGCTGCTCTGCTGTTTTGAGACCCCACCTGGAGCCTGCCGTTCAGTTCTGGGGCCCCCAGCACAAGAAAGCAACGGACATATTAGAGTGAGTCCAGAGCAGGGCCAAGAGGATGATTGGAGGGCTGGAGCAACTCTCCTGTGAAGACAGGCTGAGGGATTTGGGATTCTTCAGCATGGAGAAGAGAAGGCTCCAGGGAGACCTTATAGTGGCCTTCCAGTACCTAAAGCAGCCCTATAGGAAAGCTGGGGAGGGACTTTTTGTCAGGGAATAAAGTGAGAAGACAAGGGATAACAGCTTTAAACTAAAAGAGGGAAGATTTAGATTAGATATTAGGAAGAAATTCTTTACTCTGAGGATAGTGAGGCACTGGAACAGGTTGCCCCATCCCCTGGAAGTGTTAAAGACCAGGCTGGGTGGGGCTGGATGCCCATGACAGGAGGGCAGAAACTAGGTGATCTTTAAGGTCCTTACCATCTCAAACCATTCTATGACTCTATGAAAAAAAAAAAAAAAAAAAAGTAAAGTTGGATTCCTTTATGCATATAGTTTTCAAATTATTACAACTCCGTTAGAGTTAGAGAAAAGAGGAACTCTAGCTTAAAATGATAATTTTCTCTCAATAATTGTATAAAAATAATAGGTTTTAATATTTAAAACATAGTTTTAGAGTTTCCCCAAATGCTGATAACGTTTTACAAAATTGGAAATTTTCAAAACAAACAAACACCTCCAGGCCCCAGGAATTAGAGTGCTGGAGTTAAGAGACTGCTTTTGCTACAAGAACAAAAATACATTTTTCTCTCTGTTTTTTTTTTTTTTTTTTTTCCTATTGCTATAATAACCAGAAACTTACTTTCTTTTTCAGAAATGAAATCAGAGATAGTAACAACTCATAGTAACAACTGATTCTATAAATAAGAGTTTAGCCATGCCAAATGTATAGTAAAACAATGAGCCAATTGGGTAACACTGATTTCATAAAAGTCAACTACCTGAAGTCTTTCTGTTGGTTTACTGTTTCATATGTTCACAGTGCTCTCTCTCTCTCTCTGCTTAGTTCTTCATTTTCTTTGTTATTTTTAGTATCTCTTAAATCTTTACTTTTCTCCTAATTTCCTTCCACAACTCAGTCATGCTTGAGGATTGCTGGTCTATTTTCTTTCTCGTCCCTTGAGGCTGTTCAAATACTACTTCTTCAGCCTTGTTCTCCCTTATTAACATCAGAATTTCCTTTACCCTTTTACATACTCTTTATAGCTAAAATTTTCCTCCCAGCTTTCCTACAATTAGGTATTGTTTACATGTGCTTGGAACAAAATGATTAAAATGAAAAGAGAAGCCAAGTATCTTTGGGCTACTGGCCCCTGAATAGTCATTTTTGGCACTTAACTTAAGTATGACTTGTGCAATGTCAAGCTCTGTCTCAATCCCAATATGTTTCTTGCTCTTGACTTTCCGGCTTCACATCAGCTGCTGTTCTTCCCACAATTTCTGCCAGAGCCATTAGAGACTAAAACGGTAGTTCCAAGTCCTCACAAAGTGCAAGAAGCATTCTTGTGACATTTTATTCAGTATCTTCCCAATTTAACAACTATCAGTGTGCATTACCACTGTCCAGTAGAGCAGATCATCTTTGAGCACAAGATATACAGATTTCCATTCTTCACACTGGTGTCCACATTCTGACAATGATAATCATGCAAATAGCAGAGGATTTTGAACAGAAGTTGTTATTTGGGCTTCTCATTAATTAGAAAGCCTGCATATTCCGTAAAGGAAAAGGTCATTGAGCTGTTTAAACTTTTAAACTTTGAAAAAACAAAACAAATCAAAACAAAAACAACCAATGTTTATTCAAGTTTTAAATAGATACAAACTCCTAATGCTTGTCAACTCACAGGGGAATGCTGCCTCAAGGAAACAAGGAAATTACAGACACTTGTGTATTTCCTTAAGGAAAACTTTATTTCAGAAATGTAACAACGAGATCTGTGGTTCTTATAGCTTTTATATATGTTGTGTTAAAGGGTAAAAAACATTTGGTAGGAGGTAAACTTGCCTGCATTCCAGCCTGTCCTCAGATATCAGAGGGGCTGAGTTGGCTGGGCTTAGATTCTGAATGATGCCCAGTTTGGCCCTGTAAGTCTGGTTGCATTCAACACATTGAACTATCATGGATGCACAAACAGCACAATACACACAATACACCTCCAGACTAGTAGATTAATGACTGATGCAGTTTACTGAAGCAACAGGAGTAGAGGTTCTTTTGGATTGCTGGTTATAAATACCCTGTCTGCAAAGTATGTGCAAATACCAAGAATATGACTAATACAGCCAACTACAAATTGCTTTTTTTTTTCTTTTGATAAATGGTAAACTTTTTTTTTTTTTTTTTTCCAGTTTTGGGCAATGCTACTCTGTTTTGGGAAACACGTTACTTGCAACTAAAAGAGATCTGATTTTCCAGGGGACTAATAGCAATTTTCATAAATCAGCTACCTAAATTTGAAGGTATCTAGCATCACTTTTACTTTTGAAAAGAACATTTTTAGGATGTATGTACATTAGTATATTGCAGTGTTTGGTTTACAGAAATAAAGCTGAGATAGTGATTTTAGTCATGCGGAGATTTAATATGAACACAAATGGACTTTATCACAGAAAAAATGAAGAATAACACAGAACTTCTGGGGCCTGATTTTCTACTTCCGTATATATATTCTTTTAACTGCCTTAATTCACTTATGTAAATTCTTATTAACTCCTATGGCTTGGTGCTTGTTCTGACTCTTTATGGCACCAAATACATCCAGACCCACCTGGAAAAGAGGACAATTGCTGGTCACCAGTTCTGGGCTCATAGGCAGCAGGTCTAGGCAACCAGCCTAGGGAAAATTAGTACTCTGACATTTTGTTTCAATACACGGGAGTTTCCAATCTCACCACCAAGGCTCCACACTGTTGCCAGCTCTCCCAGTTTCCCTGTGAACTCTATGAGGACTTACTGTGAATGCTCAGTTGTCTGAGTAAATCTTTCAGGGATGCGTTTTAGTTGAACAAGGAACTACATCACCTTGCTGCTTCTAAATTCAGACTACTATGTAACTCTCGAACATGCAAAGAAAATGTCAGAAGTGTAAAAGTTTCTGTTTACATCTTTACCTATGACTTTTGAGACTGTCAGGGACTCTATTAATAAAAATTAATAAATTACAATGTGAATTATACAAGAAGTATCAAAATAGTACTTAGATGAGGCATAGTTCTAAAGTTGGGAATCTGTTCATGAACAAATTTCATCAGAAGAAAAGAAGGCTATGTAGAAATACAGTAGCCACATTAAAGAAGGCTGTAGCACCTCTGAAAAATTGATTTAAGCAATACACTAAGTGTGGCACATGCCAGAGAAATAGGTCTATATTACTGCCCCATTCTTCAAGTGAGAAACCTGAATGGTATGAAAAGTATAGCATGGCAAAGCCTGTGTGGAGACCCATAACACAGTTTCAAAGGCTTGTGTAGGCACAAACCTGACTAACCACATGTGTTTCAGTGTGAGGCACACATGGCATTTTCCAAGGAGAAGGCAGTACTTTTCAGGGTGTTTGCATGATGGAAAATGGCAATAGGCAAGGTTGCAAGAGGCAAGAGAGCTCAGCTACAGACCAAATCTCTGGAGACATGCTTTGAATTTGAAACAATGCACCTTTATACATGTTCCTGTATACATGCAGGAATGCATAATGCTTAAATTTTGTTGGGTTAGGAATTTCTCTGTTGCATTAAGGTGCAATGCTGCTATGGTGATTGCAGCCTTCACACCCAAAACTTCTAAAGGTACTGTAGTGACATGGTGAACATTTATCCCACAAGAGATGGGCAGACAGCTTGATAGCAAGGTTTAGGTAAGGGGGATGAAGTGTGTGTTAGAATCTGGCAGCTGAATAAAGGAATTGTGAAGGAAAGACTGGTGAAAACCTAGTTAGAAAGCCACTAACCAAGCAGAGTGCAGGATGGAAGAAATGGTTGCCAGAAGCTGGAGGGAATGAGCGCTTATGTGTCTGTAATCCTGTGGCTGCTATTACCCAGAAAGGCTTGGGAGTGTCAGGCTGAACCCTCTCCAATACCATTTTGGGAATCTGATAAGTGACTATTGTTACTTTTTACCCCAAACAGAGAAGCCTGAGTATAATTAGACAGAGGGTGTGCACTCCACCACAAACATGCCTGGGGTGCTTCATGTTGTGATGGCATGTTTACAATTCTGTAATCTTTTTCCTATGTAATTTTAAGAATTGTTTTTAAATGCCTAACACTAACGAGTGCCCTGACTTCTCAAAGCATAAGACAGAGGGGAAGTATACACTCCCTTTCCTTTTTAGCTGTTGTGGGATGGAAGGACACAGCACTGTTTTTGGTAGTCCAAAATTTCTACTCCTGCACTGAATCTGTTTCCATATTCAGAGAAGTCCAAGCTGTTCCCAGCCTCTTCTTCAATCCTGCCTCAGTTCTGGTGCAGGTAAGTGGAGTGTAAAGTTCCTTTTCCTTACCTGGCACATCTGCATCTTTGTGTATGTGTATGTGTATCAAGAATCATTTTCTTAGGAGTTGGAGGACTTCAAAAAGAGTGCTGAATGACAGCTGAGCAGGGAAAAGGTTGGGGGCAGGAACATCATGAGTTTTATTATTCTGAGGCCTTAGGAAGGAACACAAACAAGAACACATTACAGGATTAAGACACCAATCGCTAATCATTATTTATAATTAACCTTTTATTATAAGATTCATCTGTGTACTAAAGAGCACTGATAAAACTGTCTTTCAGTTGCAATCAGCTTTTGATTAAGTGATAGTGTGAGGAGACATATACCAGGACTTCAGGCAGAGGGAAGGGAAGTAGGAGGAGAAAAAAAGTAACATGAGAGATTTGGTAAAATATCATAGAATATCTCTATAATATAAATGCTAATGGCAAGGGACAAGGTCAGAATTGATGCAAAGCTGTAAATTCTGGAAGTGGGGAAAGAAGAACTAGAGGATGATTTGGTGAGGGAGGAGACAGATGAGAGGAGATTCTTGATGGAGGAATGAGTGCCGAGATGATAGGGTGGAAGGTGGGAGAGATATGCAGGGAGCTGGAGGAGGGAGGAGATTATCTGGGAAAGAAACATAAGTAAAAGGAAGCACATATAGAAAGGAAGACAGAGGGGAAGTCTGGCAACAAACTGGAGGCTGCAGCTGTAAAAGCCACACAGGAAGCCACCAACAGGACTCCAAAAAGACCAAAGGTAGAAAAACAGCATTTACATAAGTGAATAGGTCAGAAAATATCCATGAATGGAAATTTCTGGAATATTTTTTCCCTTCCTTTCTCTTGTTTATTCATTTTCTGACTAACTAGAGATGGAGCATCATAGAAAACAAGGTAAAGAGAAGAGTTTTATGCCATTGGGTGCCTCTTGAGCTACTACACATGGAAAGTAGCTTTATAGTTCTTGTCATACTAACTCACCTCAGGGTGCTGTTAACCCTCTGGAACAACTTTTGTTTAATTATGAATGTCCATCGCAGACAGGCTGCCCTCTGTTGCTATTTGCTGTAACTGTCTGGAAGGAGGTGCCTCAATCTGTTGTTTAAATCCCCAGATTACTAAAAACCTTAACAATTCATCACTGCTATGATAAAAGGATCTTGCAAGGATCCAAAAAGGAAGGCAGAAGGAAGCAATAACACTGTCACTTGACTTATACGTTCTTTTAGACAACAAAGCTCTGTATCAAAGCCTGCAAAAGTCATTAGAAAATCCCATGAATTCGAACAGCTGCATGCACGGCTGCGATCCCTCATTCTGACCTTTTTGCTTTATGTAACCAAGTATAATAGCCCAAATCTGAAGAGTTATATCTAGTATGAAACTCCTTACCTGTCTTCCAGAGTCTTGTGAGGATTAACTAGAATTTAGACTGAGTTTGCAAAGAGTTATTGCAAAGACCAAAGTCAATTAGGCTTGTTCTGGATTGTCAACAGGGACCTGATACATTGCCTCGAAGTGTTGGGTTATTGCAGAGGGTAAGGAGCTCAGAGGCAGAGGCTGATGTTGAAAGGACTTTTTGGAGCTAGTCTTTCTTGCAAAGCAGAAGGGTGAAAGAGTGTTAATTTTGGCTCAGAAGTCATACCACTTTCTTATCACTTGAGACAGTAAGGAGTTTAGAAGGTCTCTGCAACTTTCTTTTTCTCTTTCTGACTGATAGTCAATGTACTCATAGGGCAGCCTAGGTTGCTATCGGGTTGCTACAGCATTTTTTTTTTTTTTTTTTCCTGTGGATAAGGAGCTAACTTAGCCGGCTCTTCTGCAACTCTGCAGCTCCTGGTGGCAAGGGTTGTGAGAGCAGGTCTTCCTCCATACAGGTAAGTAAACCTACTCTTGAACTAAATGCAGTTTATCAGCACAGAGCTGGACATTGTATTAGTATCTTGTGAGCATGCTATTGCATCCTATACTCTTATATATTAGAATTATTAAGATCAAAGACAGATATAATTCAGCCTCTATTTCTTGCTTGTTTAAAATTATATAAAGAGCCTATTTACAAAAATTTAGCAAGAGTAAATATAATATTAATCAAAATATTTAATTGTATATTAATATATTGCTAATTACAAGTTACAATTAAAAGGAAAATAGTCAAAGATTAAACTGTTTATTAGAAGTATATATAATTATTTGCCTGTGAATCATTATTTTGTACATAAAAGTCTGTGATACAAAGGACTATATGCATTTATTATACAAATATAAAAGAAAAGAAATATCAAGTGTATGGCTGATCTTAAATGCATACATTTTATATGTATTATGAATCGACATGAAAATACTGACATAATTATTAAATACAGGAATAGGCAGTAAATTTACATGTCTGTGTAGGTTTAAAATTATAATTCATGTCCAATAAAGATGCTGATGTAACATATCTTAAATTCATTTTGACATGAAGTCCTGAGATCAGCTCAGTAAATATAGAATAATTATAAAACCTTAGAATCATTTAGTTTGGGAAAACCTTCAAGATAAGGTAAATACTAATAACTTGTGCTATTTTAATGATCTGATTCTTTCATAGATGATGTAATCACTATGATATTAACTTAGGTTTAAAAGAAAATAAATTTGGTAGAAATACCTTATATAAGAAGTGTAGTCTGTAGTTGTCCAGTGTTGGGGACTTTTTTCTGTTCTCAAGTTATACTTCATAAACATTTATATTATGGGCACAGCCATGAAAATGGTCAGAAAAGTAATTTTTTTTTTTTTTCCAAGTTATTACATTTTGGAACTGCTTTTTGTGTAACTGATAGTTATATGCATATTTCTGTAATGTGGTTTCATCTGAAAGTATAATGTCAGATCTTAGCATTGGAAAAGTATGTAATTGGAGAAGTTCAGGGTATCTGTTAGCTGAGTGTTTCATTCACTGCTAAAGTACAGAAATCACCACTAGAACTTTTTCTACTGATCTGTTCTTCATAGTTGTTAATGTTTCCTAACATGCAATAACTCTTCATATATTTTCATAATCTCTCTAGATCTTTAACTGCTGCCAAGGTATCTCTTGTAGCAAAGACAATTTTATATTTTCATTTTTTGTGTGTGTGCTTGTGTGTGTGTGCTTGTGATCTATGTTATATATTTGGATTGTAATAATTAAATATCTTTTCAAGTAAGATATAAAAAAGTTGAAAGATCTTTCATTGCCATGCTCACAAAATTAGCACATTAATACTTCAAGCAGAAAATAAACAAACAAACAAAAACCCCCCACCTCCCTTACTGTAAGAAAACATATTAAAAGTTTCTGTTGTATAAAGTTGTATAATTGAAGCCTAGCTCACCAGGTCCACAGGGAAAGTTTATAAAAGGTAAAAAACTCCCTGGCAGTTGGAGAACATTTTCTTGAAAACAGTCTGAGTACTGCTTCTTTACGCAGACTGGTAGGCAAGACCCAGAACTGCTGCTGCCAGCTGAAGTGGAAAATCTGGTTTTCTGAGAGTGTTTCCATTAGTTCTGCACTGCCACTGCTGTAGTCTCTGAGATTTCTCCTTGAGGGACAAAGCTTGATAAGGAAGGGCTTTTTTCTGGACTTTGTCCAAATAATTTTCTATGTTGCCCTTTCTTTTGGAAGAGTTCCACCTCCCTGGCAGAGGTCTGGATCTCCTGATACTATCCCAATTACTGGTTCTGATTCTCAAAGTGGGACTGGGGAATTGTCCCAGGACATGGGACTGTTTAAATAAAGCTTTCTTCTATTGTTGGCCTGAGGGCGAGCAGGCGAGTGTTTTTTTTTTTCTTTTTTCTTTTTTTTTTTTCTGGATATGGGCTTGTAATATGGCTTTAATGCCTTGTGTTTGTGGCAGAAGTAAAGTCCTGGCGAAGATTTGTGTGTTGCTCAGATCAAGGATATCTCTCCAGGTCTGGAAGATGTCAATTTGACAGGTCTCCATCACTAGAGAAATCACCAAAAAAACGACCTTAAAATTACCTCTTCATTCATTGGAAGTAACTTCTAAGTATGTTGTCCTTAACTATTACACAGTCAAAATTATGGTGTAGCTGGAAGGGCAAAAGCTAGTATAAGGACTACCCAGTCATTCATCGGAGTCACTGCCACTGCCTGTTTGGGATGATTCATTATGGTGACTATTTCCCAATCAGGTATTGCAGCAGTGAAGGAGTTTTTGAATTACTCCATTATTCTGTGGCTTCTAAGCCAAGGAGCAGAGTTTTGAAAAAAGTGGAACATGTCCAAGTGGGGACAAGATTTATTAAATTTATCTTGACTTTCAAAAGATACCTGCTTTCAAAAATTTTCTCCCTTACAATAGAAGCCTCCTCTTTGTGCCCTCCTTAGCTTTCAGAGCGAAAAGTCTCTAGCAATAACAGGATGACATAGTCCTTCGGCTAACAGACTCTGTGCTGCTTCAGACTCACTCAGAATGTTGAGTTGTTATATTACATTTTCTGTATTGGTTCAGTTCTAAAAACTTCCTTCCTGCCTACATTCTGAATGACTCACATGAACCCATGGGAGTGGAAGAGTAAAAGTTGGCTTTATCATTACCTCTCTTATGCTTTCTTCACCTGATTCTCCTGCTAAAATCACTTAAAGATATTTTTAACTGTAATTTTGAGGACTGAGAAAGGCAGCAGTGTATGCATGCTAAGAGGAGTGCAGAATATGTATTTCTGGGTAAAAATGAACTGAAATAGCTGCTGGGTTTTCTATCACTCATTTTGCCCTTAAAGAACTTAGTTACAGTTTTATAGAGACACACATCACTGGCAGGAGCCAAATATATCACACTGTTTCCACTGTACTGCTGCCAAGCTGGCATGAGTCTTAATACCTTCTTAAAATGGTATTTAACATGGCTTCCATATCATCAGGATACATTGAGAATCACAAGGGACAATATCTTAGGTCCTAACACTTTTCACAGAGCTGGGAAAACTGCAGTTAGGAGACACTAGTGTATAGCTACATAGCAGTTTAGAATGTTTTTCCAAGCTCTTGTGATGGGAGATCAGGTATTAATGCATCTTTGGGAGGATCTTTTTTTTCATGTTGAAGCAGGCCAAAGGCTACTTGATATCATAGAATGGCTTGGGTTGGAAGGGACCTTGGAGATCATCTAGTTCCAACCCCCATGCCGTAGGCAGGGATGCCACCCACTAGATCAGGATGGCCAAGGCCCCATCCAACCTAGCCTTGAACACCTGCAGGGATGGGACAACCACAGCTTCTCTGGCAACCTGTTCCAGTGCCTCACCACCCTCTGAGTAAAGAAGTTCTTCCTAACCTCTATTCTAAATCTATCCTCTTTTAGTTTAAGACTATTCCCGCTTGTCCTATCATTATCTACCCGAAGAAAGAGTCCCTCTCCATCTTTTTTATAAGACTCCTTTAAGTATTGAAAGGCCACAGTGAGGTCTCCCTGGAGCCTTCTCTTCAGGCTGAACAGCCCCAGAGCTCTCAGCCTTTCTTCTTAGAAGAGGTGCTCCAGGCCTCTTTGTGGTCCTCCTCTGGACTTGCTCTAACAGCTTCACAACCTTCTTGTGCTGGGGTCCCCAAACCTGGATGCAGTACTCCAGGTGAGGCCTCACGAGGGCAGAGTAGAGGGGGACAATCCTCCCCTTTCCCTGCTGGTCATGCCTCTTTTGATGCAGCCCAGGACACAGATGGCCTTCTGAGCTGCAAGTGCACATTGCTGATGTGAGGTTGGAGTATGCCTTAGGGCATACACTGGAAAACCTTGAAGGACAACATATCTACAGTAAAAGTTTATGATGTGAGGTGGGCAAAAAGCTACAACAATCTACTGCAGTCTTTTTCAAAACTATTCACTAATGTCAGGTGGTAAATATTTTGAACTTTTCTCATTACATTTTCTTCTTGTTTTTCAATTTGTTTGCATTCAACTAGAACCTTGTATAGCTGGTATAGCACACTGATGAGGGGAGGAACTGAAAACCTTTCTGGGGAGTTTAAGTGGAATCATTCCAACATTAACCATCTAAAATTTAGGTGTCTAAGTGAGTCATTTAGGTTCTCTGGAGTTAAAGAAGAAATATCAGTATGTCCAAAGGATATGATGCCTCTCTGCCTAAGATAAGTATTTAAGGTAGATGGAAAAAGTCCACTGAAGTTCCCATGCCTCTCCATAGGGAGGACAGGAAACCAATTCATCGTTGTTAAGCTGGATGCCTCCTTTTCACCTGTATAAAGTCATTGCAACAAGTATTTGTAGATAACTTTAAACAAACAAACAAAAAGAATCATCACTATGAAGCTGTCTTTCTTTTCATTTAGGTCCTAAAGAGAGAAGACACTAAAAGCCAAACTGAAAAATCTGAAATATTTTGATATTTCTTTCCTTTAAAATGAAGTCTCTATGCTGCGTACCTCTGATCTCTGCTGTGGCTTTTGGAAAGTAAGATGATACAAAATACCAGTCACAGAGAGAGCACCTGAGACAAAGACAGTGAACATATCATTTAGGAAAAGAAAATTAAGTTCTAAATAATTATTTTTTTTCTATTATGTTGGTGTTATATATTCAAGTCCTTTTTAGGCAGTACCTGAATATTGGTGATCTTCACTCTAGAAGAGGCTCATAGGCAATAGGAGTGAAGTAAATTGTTGAAGCTGGTCCAGGTGGAAAGCTCACATGCTACTTATGTATTATGTGATTAAGTTATACACAGAAGGCTTTCATTTCCATAGGAAACCTCATTATCTTTCATGAATACAAAATACTTCATTCTGTTTAAAGGAACATCTCCTAATATCTCCATACATCTACAAGGGTAAAATTCCCATTCAGATGGTGGCATATTGCACATTTTCTTCTTCAGATGATTCATCTTCCTTGTTGTCTTACTCAGTCAAATTAGGTGCACATGAGTGAGCACAAGTGTGTTGAATTAGAAAGAGCATATTTGGGGATAGGAGACTTTTTTTTTTTTTTTGGTCATGTGAATGCTTAAATCTTTCACTACTGAGTAAGATACAACATTTTTTGTGGACCTTAACTTCATGTTAAGGTTAGTTTTTATATTTTTACATGTTTATCATAGACAAATGAAGAAAAGTCCCGATTTTTTTCCCTGTAATTGTGGAAGTGCAGAATCTGAAGTCATGCCATATCATATATCAAAGAATTCCTAAAGGAATGTGAAAACATTTATGTGGATATCCCTCAGAAACATAAAGATAAGTCATTCCCCAATAGGCACACTCTTTCTTAACTTAAAAAAAAAAAAAAAAAAAAAGGGAAAAAGGGGGTCATTGAGTGTTTAGATTTCATGACATCTATATTTATTCTCATTCACTCTTTCTATATTTAGAAAACAACCCAAAGAGAGTGATTTCCAAAAAGCCCTACTATAAAATCCCTAGAAAAGCCAGGAATTACATTCATCTCATCAGAACTTTCTCATCTGTAGTCTCTTTATTTCTGGAAATAAATATGGATATAGTTCATATGGGGTTGACAAACACATTTGACTTGTTCTGCTTCCTGTGGTTTTCTCTGTCTTCATCATGCATGTGACTGTCATTTACATTAGTTCTCTTTCTTGACAATTTCTCTTTGTGTAGGTAGTTTGTCTGTTGTCATATCACCGGGGATTCCAGTGATATACATTTTTTTTTCTTTTTCTGTCATTTCTCTGTTTCTCTCTGTCTGTTTTCTCCCCTATAACCTCTGCATTCTGATCTAAAGCCAGAGAAGATAGAAGTACATTAAGTACTTATGCTTTTTCCTTTTTTTTTCTGTTTTATAAAACAGAGAAATAACTGATATCTAAAAGTGCACAGCTTCTCCCTTAGCTTCAAATCCCTTTAGCTGTTTCTGCAGTTGAACATGGCTGTCCTCGTTTCACCACAGAGCACAGCTTGCCAAAAGTGATTTTGCCTATACATGATGAGTACAGAATATTATGTCACAAAATTAGCTAGTAAAACTCAGCATATATATGTTGTAAACTGAGCCTCATTACATTTGTTTTAGTGCCTTGTAATTTACATTCTAGGTTTAAAAAAAAAAAAACAACACACCAACAACAAGAAAAAATGAGCAGTAGATGTTCTCCCTTCTTAATAGTGCATACCCCATAACCTGCAAATGAAGAAAATAGGCATGGTAGGGAATATCTCTATGGACAGGTGTGAGCAACTGGAATTGCCTTCTCTTAGAAGAGACAAATCAGTAATGAAGAAAGCAGTGCAGCTAGAGAGGAAAGCTGGGAGACTCCTAATGAGCATCCTCATGACAGCATCATATGAAGACACCTCCAATGGAAATAATTAATAATATTCAGAAAACTAGTTCATGGGAACCATAGGATGGAGGACTGCTTCTATCCACAGTTAAACCTCACTCTCTAATTAGAAACAGAAGACAATTTTACTGCACTTTTTAGGTTGTGAAATTGGAATTAGCTAGGCTCACCAAATTTCCCAGGCCATGAACCTTCTTCAAAGACTGTCCTACAGGTTTCTTTCAAAGGACTAAAGTCACTTTCATTCTTGCCTTCACTACTAGGAGAAAAACTCAAATTCACTAATCTTCATCCCTTTTATACTTAACAGAAGTAGATTAAAAGAGGGGAGCTTCTTCCACAACAGCTTAAGTTTCAAATAAGGCAATATCAAAAACAATAAACAATCAGTCAAAATATGTAAAAAATACTGAACATGTGGATCACAAACTACAGTGTTATACCCTAAAAGTCTGGACCTAAGAATCTATTTTATAAGAATATTTTCTCTCTTGTAATTAAGAAAGCTGCATGTAAATCACTTCCTCTTGCTGCTGCCAAAAGAACCTTTCAGAGCAAGCCATTCATGTAATTTACCTGGGAAGAAAATGTGAAAAAAAAAAAATCTGATTTGGGCAAACTGCCCAACTGATCATTTTTAATTTTTAGTAGACACTAAATATGGTAGTAGATATCAATGTAAAACTGATTTTTAGATACACTAAGAAAAAGAAGCGTGTGGTATTAACTTCATTGACCTTGCAATATAAGAGGAAGAGTTAGCACTTCATGGCAAAATGTTGTAATCCAAATTGTGGGGAAAAAAAAAATCCCTTTGAAAATATTCTGACATTTCCTGATTTATGTGTGTATTTATTTTACTTGAAAATACACTATCTTGATGATTAAACTGCAAAGGTGTTTATACTGTATTTTGAAACAGAATGATTGCAATAATAAGCCTTTATACAGCAAGGCATGCTGTATAGCAAAGGGTATTTGAAAATGTTCTGTATCTTAAAGAAGCTGTGAGGAACTGGTTAGTGATAACATGCTAATAGAAGCACTTTTAAAGCAAATGGATATTAGAGAAGTGACCACGAACCAAATAAGTAAGTTACCCTTTTGTCTCCTTGACCTTTGACTCACTTGGATCAAAATTTGACAAAGATTGCAGCTGCTAAGTATATTACCATGAGATGTAGGTAGTGGCATTTAGTCAGACTGCAAAAATAGACAGCCCCCCTCAAGCACCAATACAACTTAACTTTTTCTTCTGGCAGGAAGATAAACAAGGAACTGACATCTCTTGGAATATATAAATGCTCCCTTGGCGTTTAGAGGATTTGTCCTTGGTGGGGAGATTGAGCTGCTTGTTTTCTCTTAACTTAATGCAAGTCGTGTGTTAAGTACTTGTACATTCAGCTGAAAAATCAGTTGCCCTTATTAAAGGTGAGTCATACAATACAACATTTAAAAGTGTGGGGGGGGGAAGTTCCTCAGAAAAAAAGACTTTTGAATTCACTTGTTGGAAAAATCTTGAAAGTATTTATTTGTAATATAAAATAAAATGATAGGATTTGGAAACACTGAGTTAAATTGTACATATATTACTGAAACTCTGCAATGTTAGCAATGGTCCTCTATGATCAGTGTGGCTGAATTTCCCAATTCATTCTGTTTTTTGATATTTAATATTCTTGAAATTACAGTTTCTGGAGTCAGGTGAATATTTAGGAATATTTTGGAATCTTTTAAAAGTGATATTTGTAATATTTACTTTTGCAGATAAAAATTCAAAACTGTAATTGTAAAATGCATAAAACATTAAAGGAAAAAACAAAACAGAAATAACCTCTTCCTTGCAAATTTTTCTTTTAATAACCTCATGTTTTTTAGTCCCACACTCTGACCTTGGACAGAAGAACTGTAATTATGTTAAATCCCCCCACTGTTTTGGGGCTGAAATTCTCATCAGAATTTTCAAAATCCATTTTCATGTTCATTATGCACATTGCTTCTTCCTCATTTAGTTTCTCTCATTTGGGGCAGCAAATCTGGTTCTATGTCACAATTAAAGAGGTGCATGTCAAACAGTGTTTAAAAATGACTGTTGGAGCTGGAGAAGTCATTAAGAAAATGCAGATAATATTTTTCAGTTTTGTAAGGACTTGCTTTAAATTGATATGTAAAAAAAAATGTATAAGTAAAGTAGGGAAGAAAAAGTTTAAGAGAACTTTGCATTTTTTCCTTCTGTTGCTTATAAATTGTCTTTTCAGATGTTTGAATGGACCATTTCCATTGCCAATATTCTATTAAGTACATTTAAAACAATATTAAATATATGTACCCAATGGTCTAGAATGAGTTAAATATTCTCATTAATCCTATTGTCATGTCTAAGTTTAAATGATATAGTCCATAGACAATATCTAATTTTTATGGTTCTTCTGTGTAAGGTAAAACTTTTTCACTTGAATATGAATTGCCAGATACAACTATATTCTTACTGGAAATTACTACTTTGGTATTTATTTTTTATTTTAAGTTATGATATATAAGAGTAGCTTAATAACATCTGTGTGAAACTGTGTAATATTGTGAGTTCTCTTCTTTGAAATTGTGTAATTGATAATTTGAATTGCATAAATTCAGATATGTCTAGACTGTTATTGCATTGTGTTTGGTGGGAGAAGGGTGAATCTGTCACATTTTACAAAAGCTTGGAATAGACACAAGTTACTAGCAGCCAGTTGCTTTCTAGCTGTTTATTGCTAGTAATCATGAAGGATACCTAGTCAGTCTAACATAAAAATCCACTGGAACCGCTTATACAAGCTTAGATGGAAACCTATTCCAGTGGAATGTGTATTTCTATTGAGTTTGAAAAGTTTCATGACATAAGCCAAAAAAAAAAAAAAAAAGGCATGACAATGTGTAAAAGCCCTCTTTAAACAATTATGTAATAAATAACTTCCATTTTTAATTTTAAAATGTGTATTTCCACAATTTCTCATTAAAAAAAAAGATAAAAATTCAACCTGAAATATGTATTTTTCAGAATTTCCTTTAATTAAGAATTTCTGCTTATGTAGAACAGTCAGATTTTGCCAAACTAAGACAATGATATGAACATATCTGCATATGAGAGTTGGTCCTAGTGAAAGTCACTTAAAATTTTTAAGGTCTAACTTGAAATTCTAACTTGAGCATGTTTAGAATTTTGCCATTAACCACATCATCCATCCGTCCAGTACATTATAGAGATGTTAATAACTTGCTATTTTTCTATTTTTATAAATCACTCAAGTAATTTTTCAGCTATATTTCTGAAAAGTGCAACAGGTTGCACAAAAATTTGGGAAAAGGGCCTTTTTTCTAAAAAATGAAAAATTAAAAAAATCTTAATGTTACCCCCTTGCAACCACCCAAACCTGTAGTTCAAATAAGGTGCATCTCCTCCTGCAGGGGAAAAAAAAAAAAAAAAAAAAGTTTACACATACAAACATTCTTCTCAGTCCTTAGTGAAATGTAAACACTTTAGCTAAATGTTTTCTTTCCTTGTCCTTTGTAAGTGCTGGTCAGAGTGTAAAGTTTTGATGTGGGAACCACAAGGAATCACCTGGTAGCAGGTGGATGGACTGGATGACTTTTATAGCCAATGTATTGTCCTGTGATTGCAAGAAGTAGTCTCTCAGTCATCCTACCCACAAGTTTCCAAATAGAAATGATTGAAATGCCAGCCAAGCTCAAACCTACAGAAATAGTCATTGTTAATGTCAAGGGACCCATGAACTGCTACCCCAAGAGCAGGCAACAGGTAGGTGTCTGGAGCAGATGAAGGGAGCAGGCTGGGCACAGGTGCAGACACGATATGATTGTTGTGACAACAGTCACAAGGGGACACAGCCTGCTGACCACATGCATGGTGTCTTCTTTTTCCCCCATAAAAATTGACCTTATAACTGAATATGGGATTCACAAAAATAAAACATGGCTGTTCCTACACTTAGTTTACTATTAAGAAATCCAGGAAGTTTTTTAGCCTTTTAATCCTCATGAGTAAGCTAGGAATTCAGGTTGAGTTGTTCTTTCACTACATCCTTCTGTTTTCCTTTGCTCTCTGTGTTTGGCCTTGAATGTGTAATTAACCCTGCAAATAACACCTGCTTTAAAAGTGATTTAGAGATGAGCACAATAATTTGACAAACAGAAATTGTTAAGAATAAAAAGGACTATGGGTAATGACACCTAAAATAGAAAAGAGCTGAGTTACTGTTATCTGGAGGTCTAAGGCAAATAAACAAAAAAAAATCTGTGGCTGTGATTAATTCCCAAGCAAGCATAAATTGCAAATTATGAAGCTATTTGTCTCAGTTATTCATAAGCAGTAACAAATAGGACAAAATACCACTGGGAGCTTATGTTTTACTATCTCTCAACACTGGTGTCATTTTGATTTTCTTTATACTGTCTTTCAGTAGGGACCAGATGTCAAAATACTTTACCACATGTTACCAGCAACTGTTGTTTCCCAAAGAATAACTGCAAACTTGTTTTTTCCGATACTCAATGACATATAGGGTATTACAGCCTCCAAAGATCAAAATGTAGACAATGTTTTAAAAAGTCTGCCTTTCTGTAGGCAACTGGGATTAATGAAACTTGGTGATGGGGTGTACAACTGAGAGTAAGAATTCAACTTCTACATGGAAAATCCAGTCATGCTTTAGCCATGAGGTTGCTGAAACAACATTTATCCTTTCAGTACTAGAATATTGACTGACAGAGGTCAGGAAAGACAAATTTTTCATAGGTGTCTCTCACTAGAGATTGGCATTACTGCCAAGGTAGAATGCATTCACAGTCTGGGTAGCTCCCACTAGCAGTGTAAACTCCTGATTTTGCCTGAAGTGGGAGCCATGGGCACTGCAGAGTGTGACGAAAGATGAAGGCTATAACCTCGTGCTTTGGCACAAAGAGATTTCTGAAAATGTATTTGCCTGAAGAAGAGTATCAGCTGAGTAATATTGTGACAGTTTTTTTCTAATAAAACAGAGGGGGAAACAAACAAACAAACAAACAAAACCACCACCAACAAAACAACACACTTAATGGTATTTTAGAGAATTCAGGAAAAAAGAGATTACAATATGTAACAAGTGACTATCTTGCCAAGTATGTATATCACTTTTTTTTTTTTTTTTTGGCACTGTTTGCCACTGTCTGTTTTTGACCTGTTATCTCCCTACCTGCTTCACCTAATGCACTTTGTATTTTTGACCTTTGGAATGTGATTTTTGTTCACTCTCTTCTTATATTAGCAGCTTCACTCAGGAAGATCAGTGAGTTTGTTGGGACCAAGAAGTGAGAAAAAACAAACAAACAAACAAAAAAAAAAAACAAACATCGAGGCTTGCAGCAAGGATATTTTTACATTGCCTGTCTGCACCCTGAAGAAAGAGAGGAATGGGCTGTAACCGAAACTGTGGGCTCCTCACTGGGGCTGTCATCGGTGCTGTGCTGGCCATCTTTGGAGGAGTTCTGATACCAGTTGGAGATAACCTTATAGGCAAAGCAATAGAAAAGGTACGAACTATTTCTTCTTTCAATCCAGACGGTTTGTGGATAGTCAGTATTTCTGAATCTTGTGTTTTGTTTCTGCTTCTTTGCTTTTTTTTTCCTTTTATTATTATTATTATTATTATTATTATTATTATTATTATTATTTTAAAACCTAGTCTTTGTAATGTAAACAATCCAAAATTTCCTAGGACTAGTTGCTGCAGAACTCTTAAAACTATATTAATTACATTACTGTGTTTACTTACTTGCTCTCTTTCATGATTTACATGAGAATCTAAAATATTTTTTTCAAGATGGGATTTTATTAATGTAGTTTAGAAGTAATACTTTTTTTTATTTTATTGCAATTATGATTGTTATTGTTTTATTTTTTATTTTTTCATTTTCCCCCCATGATGATCCACCTATTTTTCTGCATTTTTTTCCCTTATTTTGGAACGAACTCAATGCATTTATGCATTCCCTACTGCACATAAGTTAAACAAACTTATGACGCAGAATCTAGTTTTAGATTTATGTGCATTCAGATCATGATCTGTGACTATATAATTCAAACACATCATGGTTCATGAGACTACATGATCTCATCATACACATCTCCGTGGTTCAAGGAGTGTGAAGAGTAATTGAAGCAGTGTTGTAGACCTGGCAGAAACATATTCCTCCCTCCCTCTCTCTCCATCTCCCTCTCTCCCCTCCCTCTCCCCCTCTCCCCCTCTTCCTCTCCCACCCTCTCCCTCCCTCCCTCTCTCTCTCTCTCTATCCCCCCCTCTGCCCTCCCTCTTCCTCTCTCTCTCTCCCCCCCTTTCTCCTTCCCTCTCTGTCTCTCTCTCTCTTTATAATCTCATTTTGTCTTTAATTAAAAATGAGAAATTAACTTGCTAAATCTTCAGCAAAAAGGAGTGTATAACCATGGAGTAATGGAAATACCATGGAAGCCATGGGGTATCCACCATAGGAGACACAGAGTCTCCTTGGGGTCATTACAATGGTTCTTGTCATGGAATCATGGAACCAATTAAAACCGGTCTATCCAACCATCCAACAGTTAAAAATGTAGAAATCAGGCTTTGGCTGATTGCTAGTCTTCCTAATGATCTTCTGTGTAGCTGAACACCTTGGAAATCTTGGAGATAGTTATTAAAAGGCCCTTTTTGACGACTGCCCTTAATTCATCATCTATATAATTTAAACAAGGAAGTGGAGACCTAAACAATGTTAAACTGTCTCTTGAAGCCTTGCCTAGATTCTAGATTCTAGCATCAATCTGTAAAAAAAAAAAAAAAAAAAAAAAAAAAAAAAAAAAAAAGGCTTCTGCATTTTAATTAATATTCTGCATAACATTTTAATTTTGACAAAGCAGAAGAATTATTCAATTCTTAGTATTGATTGTATTTTTTCATGATATTTTCAGATTCATAGAAAATAAAAATTATTAAAAGAAACATGGGAATATCTCGCTAGCTAACGTATCATTCTCCTTCCAATATTTTGAAAAAAAAAAGTCTATATCCACAAATAATTTTAATTGATTGGCATATTGAGGAAATGACAGGTTTTTTAGAAAACATGTATTTTTAAAATGTGTATTTGTTTACATTTAAAATTTACTTCGAGTTAATCCAGAACATTTTCTAATGCCATTCAGCGTTTTCAAAGCAAATTATACACACTAGCAATGTTATGTATTCGTCTGTTTAGTTATAATAATGAACCAGTTATACATCATGCTTTGCAAATGTCTACACATTAAATTATACCTGCATGAGTTCCTAGTGGTAAAGTTTTAGACTCTTTATAATTTTGTGCATTGTGATCATGTTTCAGATGTTTATATTTCAAGGCAGCTTGTTTGAAGTATATAAAAAGGAGAATTTGTACCAGTATTCATATGAGTAATACAAGAGTAAATTTGTATAGGTTTTATTTATTTAAGTAAAAGAATGTATTTTTTTTCTAACCACAAATCAAACTGGATTATTTATTTTCTATTTATCATGATGATTATTCAGTGAGACCATAAGACTGTAAGACAATTCATTTTCTTAACAGATATGTCAAAGTAAACCAGCTGAAATATGTGATCAGTAGATACACAAGAGGGTCTTGAATCTACCTAATTCTGATTTATTTTTGTTGATGAAATGGCTAGCAAGAAAAACAAATATTTGCTATTCATTGCAGTTATACTTGATAGAAATATATAGCTGACAGCAAAGGAAACAATTCTGCTGAGCAGTGAATACTAAAAATGCATTTTTTTCCTGAAATATTTCACTTTTGAAATTGTCATTTTTTAAGGAAATGTTTCATTGAAACAGATCCATTTCAGTGACAGTTTTATCTAGAATTTTTCAAGAACAGAGACTGTAGGATAGAAAGAAAAACGAGAAATAAAACAAACAAAAAATAATAATGAGCAAGACTTTCTTTCAGATATGACCTGTATCATTCATATTTCCATTTTATCTGATACAAGGCAAAGTCTGAACTTGGGTTTTCATCCACTAGGATGAAAACAAGTGTCAAAATACCAGATTTTTAATAAAAAGGAACAATTGTTTGAGACATCACCTTATAAGCCAAATTATGTCTTCACATTCTACACAATCCAAAGCCTGAAAGAGACCCCACAGTTGTTCTTCTACTTATTCTATTTCAGGGTAAATCCCAGTTCTTTACAGAAGCTGACAGCAGTACAGCAAAACCAAATTTACATTCCTAGCTACAATGAATTTTGCTACAAAAATATTATTGCTAGATTAGAGATAAAAATACTGATTTTTTTTTTCTCCTGACTGAATATATTTAGGACACTTCATTCTATAACAAGTCAAACTGTCATAAATTAACTTATCGTCATTTAGTCAAATCACGTAATAATCAATTTTCTCTTAAGCAAGTCTGGTTGAACTTCATGGCATTTCACAATAAAGAACAGCTGTAGTATCATCAATACAATCAATAGTTCTTGCCATTCTTGTTCTGCTAGCAGCGGAAGCCTGAGCACATTTCCCTCAAGCATACATTGCTACAGGTGGCCAAACCCTATAAGCCCCATTTCATCTTTATTGCCGTCATTGAAGGATTAGCCTGAGTAAACACTGCAGGTCATACTTTCCTGGAAGACTTCATACTGTTGTTGCAGCACAGAGAAAGCATCTGCAAATGTATATGCAATCTCGGTTGCCCTTAGATATTCGTCAGACAGTCTCAGAGTGTAGGCTGTTATCTCCTAGCAGATAGGTGCTGCTCTCCACCCTTCTCTAAAATGAAGTCACAGAATCACAGAATCGTCTAGGTTGGAAGAGACCTCCAAGATCATCTAGTCCAACCTCTGTCCTAACACTAACAAGACCTCCACTAAACCATATCACTAAGGACTACATCTAAACGTCTTTTAAAGACCTCCAGGGATGGTGACTCAACCACTTCCCTGGGCAGCCCATTCCAATGCCTAACAACCCTTTCAGTAAAGAAGTTCTTCCTAATATCCAACCTAAACCTCCCCTGGCGCAACTTTAGCCCATTCCCCCTCGTCCTGTCACCAGGCACGTGGGAGAATAGACCAACCCCCACCTCTCTACAGCCTCCTTTAAGGTACCTATAGAGAGTGATGAGGTCTCCCCTGAGTCTCCTCTTCTCCAAGCTAAACAACCCCATATAACATATAATACCATATATGTCCATATAACACCAAAATGTCACCTTGTCACGTGTTCCAGTTTATTAACATACATCTGTAGTTCGACACAAAACAGATTGTTGTATTTTCCAACTTGACTGCTCTCACTCACATCTCAAATAATTTTTTGGATAAGCTGTTTCAATATTCTCTCTTTCTCACTCTCTCTACTTCTGAATATTTTAAGAGGCCCTTTAAAAATCTGTCACTTGAGGAGCGCACTAAAATGACACCAGCAGCAGCAGCATCTTGGCTGGGATCCATTGAACAAGATTAGTGTTAAAATATTTCAGCTCTGGTACTATACTGGGAAAGGAGATATCCCCCTTAAAAGTTGCTTTGATTTCAGTACCAAAGGACAAAAACTGTAGTTTTCCCAAACACTGTATCTATCCACAGAGTAGGATAGATGACCTCCATTCCATGAAGGTCCTAGAGGTTTGGAAAACTGACCTTGTTACAGTTAGGAGTGAAGTATGAACTTTTCAGAGCTCGTTACAAAAAAAATATTTTGTTTGAGGTCATCAAAATGTACATTTTTACCTGAGTTTACACACTTCTGTTGCACATTGTCATGTCTTATAATCTAATATTAAAAAAATAATAATAATAATCAAAAAGAGGAATCAATTCAAAACAACAGATCAGAAAGTTTACATCCAATATTGTTGAAAGGAGATATTTTTTACATGGTCAATTACTGCTATTTGACTTTCTCTCCCTAAGCACAATATTATTAACTTAGACAAAATTCAGTTTATTTTTTCCAGGTCTAACCATTCACAGCCATCAATTGATTCAATTACCAGAAAAATCTTTATTGCCACTTCTGTGAGAACTTTTGTTGCCTGCCTGAGAGTGTGAACTCAGGAGATTAAGAGAAGACACTTAATATATTAAATTCCCTGTGAGTTGATAATAGAGAATATTTTGCCACAATACCTAAGTGCTGCACTATTTCAGTAGAGTCCTCAGGGTTAGTCTCTGTTATTTTTATAAATATAGCTATAAATTTTAGCTATTATTACATTTAGCTATCTATCTCTCTAGATATCTGGTTTTCTATTATTAGCCAGATTATTTCCTCTCAGGTGCTGGAGGCATAGGAAACACTTCTAATTTAAAATTGTTTTTGTGAAAGTCATATGCACTTTCTTTATCTAAACTAATGAACCTAAAGCAACCGCAACTGCTGGCTCCAAGCAGAACATTAGTGATCTGATCATATATATTCCAGCATTATCAGTGATAAGCTTGATTGGCTTCCATAATTTGTTATGACCAAGAAATCTAAAAGGACTAAAAGTTTTGATTCAACAAAGCTTGAGTAGCAAGGCTAATACATAAGAGAATCATTATCACTTACAAAGTAATATGTGTCTATTCCTTAACTAACTCAGTTAATTCAGTGGGGGTGGGGGTGAAACTAGATGATATTTAAGGTCCCTTCCAAACCATTTAAGGTCCCTTCCAAACCATTCCATGCTTCTATTACTAGGGAGATGAAAAGTGTTTCACATTATCACTTGCAAATAATTAGTTTCCCAAATTACCCTACCTTTCGTAAAATCATAGTGGACAAAATGTGTCAGTGTTACTACAGTGACCAGCCACAGAGCAGAGTAGTATTTAGTTGGCCTCACTAGCGATCAGACAGACAAAGCCCCAGGGCTTGTAAGTGTGAGGACATTAGTTTTATTAAATGAAGACATGATTAAGGAGAGAGCTCTAAATTTTCCTCCACTTAAACTCACTATTTGAACTCTTGAAGTATATGGCAGTGAAATACATGCCACCTCCTTTGTTGAGAAATGTTAGTAACAATAATGGCTGACTGCCAAGAAAAATAATGGTCTTACTCTCTTCCTCCCCCTCCCTCTTTTGTCCTTCTGCTTTCCTTATTTTAACTCTAGTTCTCGTCTGATCCTTCCCCCTACCCACAGCACTGGCAGAAAGGTAACCCGGGAAAAAAAAAATCTTCTTCGGTCCAGAAAGCAGAAACAGCTTCCTGAGGAATGAGAGACAGCACAAAAGAAGGGAAAAGAGGTTGGGTCAGGTCAGAGGACAGAGGTAGCTGTCTTTCCCCTTTGTCTGCAAAGCTGCAGAACTGTCAGATCAGACTGGCTGTCCCCTCAAAGCTCACCCCCAGGGAGGCATAAGCACAGAGTAGATGGTGGACTGCAAATCTACACGGTAACTCACTGTTACCTGTCTGCCCCAGTACTTCAGTCCCTGGGGGACTCTTCATACAATGCCCAAGGTCCTACTTTCCCATTGGCATTTCCCAAGCATATAATAGGGACATAGTAATCATTCTTGCATAAAAAGTAAGGGAGAGTCACCCCACCTTTGTAGGTGAACAGCAAATTTGTTCTTGATTGATAAGAAAGTACATAGTACAGTACAGTAAGGTGCAGTAAGGAACAGGACATGAAAATGATCATCAATTAGCCTACAGTCTCAGTTGATAAAGGAGGGTATTCCTGGTTGTACTAAAAAGATGGTATAAAGTCCTGCATGCTCTTAGATTTCTCTGCATTTTTCTGTGTCTCTTAAATACCTCTAAGGATTGTAACTCCACCATTTCCCTGGGCAGCCCATTACAATGCCTGAGCATGATTTCCATGAAGAAATTCTTTCTGCTATCCAATCTAAATCTCCCTTGATGCAACTTGAGGCCATTGCCTCACATCCTATCACTTGTCACCTGAGAAAAGAGACAAACACCCTTCTTTCAGGTAGTGGTAGGGTGTGATAAGGTCCCTTCAGCATCCTTTTCTCCAGACTAAACAGCCCCAGTTCCCTCAGCCATGCCTCGTGTCCTGTTTTCTGGTCTTTTCACCAGCTTCATTGCTCTTCTCTGCACATGCTTGAGCAACTCAGTATCCTTCTTGTAGTGAGGGGCCCAAAACTGAACACTCTACTCAAGGTGCAGTCTTACAGGTGCTGAATACAGGAACAACCACTTCCCTAGTCCAGCTGGCCACACTATTTGTTATACAAACCAGGATGCCGTTGGTTTTCTTGGCTACCTGGGCACACTGCTGGCTTATGTTCAGCTGGCTGTCAGCCAGCACCGCCAAGTCCTTTTCTGCCAGGCAGCTTTCCAGCCAGTCTTCCACAAGCATACACTACTGCATGGGGTTGTTATGACCCAAGTGCAGCACCCAGCATTTAGCCTTGTTGAAGGTTATGTGATTGGCCTCCACCCATTGATCCAGCCTATCCAGATTCCTCTAGATAGCCCTCCTACTCTCAAGCAGATCAACACTCCTGCCCGGCTTGGTGTCATCAGCAAATTTACTGGGGATCCCTTCATCCAGATCATTGTTAAGGTATTAAACAAAACTGGCCCCAGTACTGAGCTCTGAGGGACACCATTTGTGACCAGCCATCAAACAGATTTAACTCCATTCACAGTGATTCTTTGGGCCCAGCCATCCAGCCATTTTTTATTTTTTTATTTTTTTTATTTTTTTTATTTTTTTACCCAGTGAACAGTACATCCATCCAAGCCATTAGCAGCCAGTTTTTCTAGGAGAAAATGCTTTGCTAAAAGAGAAATGCTTGCTAGGAGAAATGCTTTGCTAAAGTCCAAGTAAACAACATCCGCAGCCTTTTTCTCATCCACTAAGCAGGTGACCTTGTCATAGAAGAAGATCAGGTTAGTCAGGCAGGCCCTGTCTTTCATAAACCCTTACTCACCTGGTTGTGCCGTACGTGCTGTGTGATGGCAGTTAAGATGACCTGCTCCATGACCTTCCCTGGCATGGAGGTCAGTCTGACAGGCCTGTAATTCTCCAGATCCTCCTCCCTGCCTTTTTTTTAGATGGGTATCACATTCACCAACCCCCATTCTTTATATCAGCCTGCTTCTCCCAGGTCCTATGAGTAACTCTCTATGAAAACACAAAAGGCGATTTCCAATTCATGGAATCTCTCTTCACAAAGGAAATGGCCTGCTCCACTTAGGATCACAGCTGGGACAGTCCTTGGCCTCTGAAGGTATGCAAAACAAGACTGAAGAGAATTTTATCTGTCAGGTCTGAGTGCAAGCCCTCAAGCTGATAAAACATTTGCTGTGGAAAATTTCCTTCCCCTCTCACACAAATGCACACAAATTATAGCAGATATTCAGACAGCAAGCTCAGCTCTTTACACCACCAACAGCATTTGCTGCTCTACCTTACAAATAGGCTTTCATCCTGTCTGTGCTAGGAGTTCTCTAACACATTTTATTCATTTTTCATGACAGTAGTTCTTAATTGGTATTATCCTTTCTTGGATGGTGCTTGCTAAACAAACTCTAGAGGCAGAAAATTAAGTTAGAAAGAAAATCTAGCAAATCTTGCAATTTAAAATGCCTTTTCTTGCTACATAACTGTCTGGAAGATTCCAGTCTATTGTTTTCTGCATCTCTGTGAGCTATGGAAATTAACTATAGTACTGTACAACTCTGCTAAAAAGCATGGTATATGTTGGACCTGGGCAGCCTAGACTTTTCTTCTTATTAAAAAACCTTTTCTAAATTTTTAAAACCAGGGGAAAAAGAAAATCTATTTTCCCAAGGATTTGTGAAAATTGTATAGAAACATGTCGGATGAAGACCAAACAAAACACACGTTGCCCTGACAATATAGGATATGTACCTTCAGACTATCCTTTTCACTGTGAAGTCCCAAGGTAGACATTTATCATAGTACATCTGAGTGCCACACACATAAAGCTGTTGGTTAGTCTATAACGATTCCCAATGTCCTGTCTGCTCCTTCTCCCTATTTTGTACTCATTCTCTGACCTGGGAAACCTTCCTAAATAAATGTTATTAAAAACAGAGAGATTTCATAGAAAGTCTTAGTCTGGGTCACAAGAATTTTCTGACAAAAAAACAGTCCTGCAAGAGCACTATTCACTTTCTCTGGTGGTGAAATGACTTAGTGCATAAGTAAAGATCAGAGATAGCTCCCATTTCCTCCCCTGGGATACTAGAAAATGCATGAAAATGTATGAAAATTAGTTTATGGATTCTAAAAACTGCTAGGTATGATTCAGTCATTAACAATTTTTATTCTTAGAAGTAATCCATAAGTTTAGAGAATGGGAATTACAGTGATGACCAACCACAGCAATAGGAAAGCTTTTCTACTGGCTATGATAGTAATTATATCAGTTTTGTGACCACTTATTTTAAGGGGACTCACTTTTGCCATTGCTGCACAGGAATGTCAGGCTGCCTTCAAATGTTGGCCAAAATTATGTGCTGTATACCTCATATAAGTCATCTTTTGTTGTTAATTTTGCCTTTTTTTTTTTTTTTTTTTTTTAGGAAGCTGTTATTGCAAATGGTACCATTGCTTTTGATAATTGGCTTGTGCCAGGAAGCTCAGTTTACAGACAGTTTTGGATCTTTCATGTGCAAAATCCAACAGAGGTGTTAGAAAATGGATCACGTCCAAAACTTGAACAAAGAGGACCTTACACATACAGGTAACCATAGTTCCTGAATATGTGACATGTCATATCAGAATTTTTGTCAAAGCCAGAAAAAGTTCTGCTGAGTTAAAATTGTTTAAATTGGTTTTGGAAAGCCCAGAATCCCATTGTAGTCAGAGTTGTCAAAAATGCCTAAATATTTGCAGCTATGCACTGCAATCACAAACATTTCTTACAGGGTTTCACTTTGGAATACTAAAACAGGTAATCAGATGTGAATCTATTTGTTCTTGTGATAAACTATTGCTCATTAGTAAGATGTTTACCATAAAAACACACAGGCATGTTGCATTTGTTGCTCTTCAGTGTTTACCAGCCTTTTACTTAGAAAAAATTATGCCAGATGCCCCCAAAACATGAGATTGTCCCATCTTACATTGCCCATGTAAGTATAACACTCATTTATTTTAATAATGTTTTGTTTTATTGCTCCTTTATTTATTTTGTTTTACTTTGTTTGTTTGTTTTTAATCTATAGCTTTTTCTTTCTCAGATTTCCCTCTGAAAAACTTTTTTTTTAATGTATTATCTAAGGCCTAGATGCAACAGTCAATCCCTGTCCAGGAAAGTACCTAGCTGTTACTGGCACTCTTGTTATGAAATTGCTTTCCTAAAATGATAAGACATTTCTTTCTTAATGTCATTGACATGTATATGATATTTGCCAGGTAGTTTTGTATTGTTGTATCTAAACCCCAGGTGCCTTAATGCCTAAAAGGTTATTAATTTATCATTGGAATATCTTGGTTCATATAGTACCTGGGAAGACACAGGAGATGGTTATGCAGGAGTCAGGAAACTCAGCAGTTGAGAAATATTGCAGAAGGTGAACTCCCACTAAACAGGCATTTTTTACTCTGGTCATGGTGGTGTATATACTCTCAGGGATAAATCTCTGCTGATAGCCTAGATAAGACTGTTCAAGAAATGATGGCTTCATTTCTTGGGGAAAAAACAAACAAACAAACAAACAAACAACAACAACAACAAACAGGCTCTTCTCACTGCTGCATTCATGCTCATCTAAGAAGCAAAAGGTACCTTACATCCCTTGATCAGAGATATTGGGTCTACCTTAATCACTGCAATGCTGAGTCTCTTTCTCAGTTTCCTGTTGAATGTTTCATTGCTTACTACAGAGTAGAACAACTGTCCTTGAAACTGCAGTTATCCCCAAGATTCTGTTGGGAAGTGGGAAACTTTGTTTAAGTCTTTTGTTTCCAGTTAGAAGTAATGTTACTTAGAAAACAAACCTCCCAACTTCTAGATAGGTGCTCTACACATTAGTCCAGTAACTAAAATGGCATGCACACAAACCACTCTTGAGAAGCCAAGATCCAGCTGCTTGTGGGGTAGGTCCCACCCTGCACTGGTTACATCCGTACCATGGAGAAAAGCGCTCTGAAATTTCTGGTCCTCCCATGCCCAGGCTGGATGATCTGATGGAGCACGATGATCCCTTCTGGAACAGAACTGGGATAAACTTTTTAGACCTACAGCATAAACTAAGTAATACAACGCTTGCTGGATGCCACCTCCGCAGTGGGGTCAGCAAGAGGATGGGTACATAAAGAGTTGAGCCAAAGCCAGAACTGTAGCAACTCAGAGATTTGTTCCTCAGTGATCCCCTAACAGAAATATAGGCACTTACAGGCACGATGGAGAAGGGCTTTTGTGTTTCTCAGTGGTGCTGAAAGACTGCTTACAAATCACCATATTGATGTGAAATATTAATAAAGTAGCTCCCAGTATGGATTTAACCTCTAATCTTTTTTATTAGAACACAGGGCTATCACATCAAATCTTAAGGGCATTTATAAACCATTCCTGAGTCATTCCCTTCTAAGAACACGCAATCATGAAAAAGCTTAGAAAAAAAAATGTGATGAAACATTCAGAACAGAATACAAAAAGATAAAAGGTCTGTTATTGCAATTAAAAATAAAAAAGAAAAATAAATCTTTGTATTTTAGTATCAAGCAAAAAAAAAAAAAAAACATTAGGCATTAAGAAAATGTTTGGAAAAGAAAAATATTTTACATAAAATAGATTTTTTACAAATATTCAAATGAAAAGTTTAGAACCATTTCAGTGATTTTAAAATGTAAAATGTTCATCTTCAAAAGTGTCCATTGACATCTGAAAAAATTTCAGTCAGATGTGGTTATGTGTTGACTTGAAAATCAGATCTTAAAATATTCTGTGTTTTATTATTTTGTATTTCAAGGGTGCGATATTTAGCCAAAGAAAATATCACAGAAAACTCTGATGGCACAATATCCTACATGTTGCCTAATGCTGCTCGTTTTGAACCTGATATGTCTGTTGGGACAGAAAATGATACCGTCACATGCCTGAACCTCGCTGTTGTTGTAAGTCAAGAAAACAAACCATAATATGCACATTTGAATGTTGAGATATTCAAAAAACAAGGGGAGAAGTAAGCATTAATAACACAGATTCCGAAGACATATTGCATTTACACTGAGGTTTCCTTATACTCCCAGGGTAATCTTAACTGTAAACGAAAATTGACTTGTTCTTGTCAATGGAAGCAAAGTCATCAGCTTGGATGGGATGTATCAAAAGCATCCTTCTAGTCAATTTTAGTGTGGGAATGAATCAAAAGGTTGTGGATGGATTCCTATTCTACCTGAGGTACAGCATGACCAGTATAATGTGGGTTTTCCATACTCTTTCATAATATCTTCAGTCCTGCTTTGCAGGGGAGACTGTATTAAATCAGTGTATGCATGGCCTCGCTGCTTCCATGGTGCCCCTCTGCCCCAACGCAACGGCATCACCAGAGCCCTCCAGTCCTCCTGAGACTTTAGTTCTCCTGAGGAAATCACAGGAGACTCCACCTGTACTTCACTCCAGATGTTTTCCTGTTGTCATAGGATTTGAGTGTTTGCCCTTGACCTACGTTTACAGATTTCATATTTGTATTCAGGCCTAGCTGCGTTGCTTGGGTGTCTCATACTAACACTGTGGTGTCTGCATGTGAGCTTTCAGGACTACTGTGAGAGAGAGGGTGGGTGTTAATTGTAGAGTGGAGAGATATTCAGTGTAAAGATGAAAAAAATGTCAATTGCCTTATTCATACTAGATCTATTCTGCCTATGTTCTAATTTAGGCTAGAATTTCCCTTTTAGAAAGCATTTTTTTTTTTTCCTCCTGGACTAAGAGTCCTTCATCTCATGATATTCTTGATATTCTTCTCATGGTATTCACTAACTCTGCTCAGTTGCCACATTTTGGGCCATGTAGCTCTTTATGGATGTAAACATAGGCTCTTGCCTGGAAGCAGCCATGTCAGGGGAAGTAAAAGCAGAGTATTCAAGCCCCGTATTGGTGTTCAGAACAAAACTTGGAGAAGTTTAAATACCCAGAGAGGCTCTGCTTATCTCACTTGACAGTATCAGTAGAGCCCATCTTTGGTATCATAACCTTGTGGTCAAAATACTCACAAGGGAATCAAGAGAGATGTTTTTCACACTTTCTTAACCCTGAGGGGATTGAACCCACATCTCCTCTATCTCATAATCTTTCTATATCCATGCTTGCCGCTTGCTTTATGTTCAAATTCAGACAGGAATGCATGGACTAAGAGAGATTAAAAAAAAAATAAAAATAAGAGAGAGAGAGAACAAACAAGACAGCAACTTTGTCTTGGTTGTTTTGACTTTCTGGCTAGCTCTGACTCTTCCATTGTCATTACCATTGCACTGAAGACAAGGAGAGACTACAGTAAAAAGCCTAGGGTGAACACTTGCTCTGAGAGGTACTTTTTCATTACACAGATTTACTTATCAAAATTGTTACCATTCCCTGCTTCACCACATGGGCCAACATAGACCATTTTTGCTTGTTTTCCACAAGCTGATCGGTGGCTTTAGGGACTTTGTGTTTTTGCCTCTGGAAAAGTTCATTACAGTCATGGCTGGTAAAATACCACATCATTCTTCATTGAAATAGGAAAAGTTCATCTGTTATGTAGAATTAAAACCGTTTGGAAAGAACATGTTAGTTGCAGAAATGCATTCTTTCTGACTAAAGAAATAATGGAGATCCAGAACTCCATTGGTTTTATGCAGGATAGAATCGTACTGCTGTCAGCATAATTTTATCAATATAGCAAGTCTAAACCACAGCCAATAGGTAACAAGGCATGTATCTTTGTACTTGCATGCTTATGATGTGAGTCTGCAGTAATGAGATATGAAAAAAAGGAAAATGAAAGTTGTACAGTCCATGTTATATGCACAGAGACTTGAAGTATAAAGACATTAACTAGTGAACTTGTGGAAACAGTGAAGATAAATTGTCTAGTTTTATATAAGTTATACTTAGCAACTGTTTCAATAATGAGTTGCAGTTTTAATTAGAAATTTAACTTACAGTGAGTAAGGTCTGGAAACAACCTTACTTATCAGCTTTGCCAGAGATTTATTGGAGTTGGTCTGTATTTTTGATCTGCTCATGCAGAATTTTATGCTAAACATTAATTTTATTGCTGTTGTAGGCTGCACCTGCCCTGTATACAAATGCTTTCATACAACTACTATTAAACACTTGGATTAAATCTTCTAAGTCATCCATGCTGCAGAACAGAACAGTGAAAGAAATACTATGGGGATACAAAGACCCCTTCTTAAACAAGGTCCCCTTCCCCTTGGACCCAGTTTTGGGAGTCTTCTACCCAGTAAGTGAAACCAATCAGAAGGCAATATTTCAGTTATAATTCTGTGAATTAAAATCAAAACTGCAACTGCAAGGAAGAAAAATCTGACAAAAATACCTTGGGTCAGTACTTCTAACTGTTATTCCTTCTTGTGTCTGTTACAGTATAATGGGACATATGATGGACTTTACAGAGTGTATACTGGGAAAGAAGATATAAGCAAAACAGCAATAATTGAAAGTTATAAAAACAAAAGGTATAATAGCATTGTATATATGAAAAAATCATATTTTCAATGTTTGCATTTTAAGACCTGGCTCACTGAGAGCTATAGTTAAATGGAAAGTTGTCAACAATTTGTTGTCAACAAGGAAAGCTAGATCAAGCCCCAGGCTAAGCAAAACCACCTATTTGTTTCAGTTATTTGTGATTCTGTTATGAGCTTGGATTTAAGATAATTTTTTGATTCTTCAATACAAGTAGTTAATTCTGTCTTCCATACTTAATTAGCTTGATCGCTTTTGCCCTAATCTAATGCATCATATAGTTTATCTGAACATATGAATTAACATCCCTGTCATATGCCTTTGCTAATGAATCATGTTTATACTGGAGCAGTGAGGATTAACAACACAGGTAGTGAAATGGATTACATAGTATGATATAACTCATGCAGCACGACTTTTTTTTTCTTATGTTAAAGGAATCTTTCTTACTGGGAAGGTTACTGTGATTTGGTTAACGGCACAGGTGAGCCTATTAAAGCTTTTGAAACTTCAACACATTTCTTGATATTGCAAAGGAATAATGAGGTACAATATGTATGTTAATGTTAACTTTTGGGCTTTGAGAGTTCTGTATTCTGCATATTAAATGTCTATATAAATATGAATGTATATATACTGCTGCTACTATACATGCATATATATCTAATATAATATATATTATACACTATTTTTTATACTTATATGCACACTTCAGCTATAGAAGATGCAGAAGACAAGAAAAAATCTGTCTGTCTGTTTCTAATAAATATCTGTATGGTATAGTATAACTAAGATTCTTTTTCTTTGGTACAACGGTTGAAAAATATTATCTTTGCCTTCCAGTAACATATATTCATTTGCACCGTTGAAGAATAAAAATAAATATATGAGAATAGACAGAAAAGTTTTTTTTTTCTTTTTTTTTCCCTGAGATAGGAAAAGAAATTGAGTTGGCAAGGAAGAAAGCTCTCAGACAAGTCGTAGTAGCAAGTAAAAATGGAAAAAGAAGTGAGGTAGATTGGGTTGAATTTTTGAATTTTATTTTGGAATGCATATGGAAACCGTTGAGTTGTTTAAAGATATATTTATCCAAGGGGATATATTTCTTCTTGGTGACTGAAAATGTCTCTGTGAGAACACTGGAATCTGTTGAGTTGAGGCTGGCAGATATCATGGAGGCAACTTGCAGAGAGCTGCAGGCCTCCAGTGAGCAATTATCCAAACAATCTTCCTCCCTTCCTCCCTTCCCTCTCTCTCTCTCTTTCTCTCTGCCTTTCTTTTTCTGCCTCTTTCCTTCTTCACCTTTCTTTCTTTCCTTCTGCCTTTCTTTTTGCCTTCCTTTCTTTCTTCCTTCCTTTCTTCTTACTTTCATTTTCTTCCTTTTTCTTACTCTGTTTTTTCTTTTTTTTTCTTTTTCCACCCGCATTATGTAGTTTTGCTTAGCATAGATCATTCTCCTTAAAAAAAGCCGTGCACATGACAAGTAATTTTGAAGCATTTCAAATACTTCCCAAGAATCTGAGTTTCCAAAAGGTTGTGTATCAGGAAGGATTAGTTATTTTAGTGATTAAGAAGTGATATTTTCTTAGTTTCTGGGACTTACCTTCTTTCTTATGGAGCCCCAAATCTTTTTTTTTTTTTTCTTCTTTGTTTTTTTCTTTTTTCTTTTTTTCTATCATCAGCTTTTTCTTTGTCTTCTTCCACAGCAGATGAAATGAACACACTCAGATAACTAGACTAAGTGCTTCAATATAGTGAAAATGGGGAGAATTTCACTGTTAGTAAAGGTCATTACACAGTTTACATGAGCATTCAATGTGACTGCTCAGGAGGGAATGTGTTTAGAGAATCAGCAGGTTTAAAACGTCGTGTAAGTAAATGTGAGAATTCCTTTGTATCTTGTAAACTTTCACAGCAAAGCACGGCATGTTTTCCAAGCAACAGTAAATAACTAGATAGAAAGATTAAACAGTATTCTTGTATGGGGCTTGAAACGAGTCCGTATTTGCAAACACTCTGAGACTGCCAAGATTTACAAATAGAGTGTGTCTCTAGGATGATCTTGGATTTTCTTTAAGGAAAAGTGCTTCCGTCAGCTGTGGGCAAGTGGCAGTATGTAATTTAGCTTTCTCACTCTTGCCAACTAGATTCAAAGATATCACAGATGTTTTCAATTCCTTGGTTAGGGTTGCTGACTAAGAAACTAAACAGAAATTGTTGCAAGAAGTAACAAATGTACTGGTTAAAGGTTTGTTACAACACCTTGCTTGGAAAAATGGCTGAGACTCCTCTTACTTAACACTAGTTGCATGCAATACAGAACTATGCATCTGAACTGGCAAGCTGCTCTTTTCATAGCAAGTGGGAGAAAAACATCACCAAAGTGCTCTTCCTCTGACCTTCTTTGCTTGTCTACCATAAGCTCCAATTGAGCAGTCTTGGGTGGAAAAAAAAAAACAAAACAAACAAACAAAAACAACAACAACAACAACAACAAAAAGTTTAGTGCTGTTTATTAAATAAGTTTTGAAGTCTAAAGCTGCATTTCTTATAAGCGCTGGGTGCCATAACTCCAGGTGAACCAAGTATCTCCAGAAAGCTTTAATTTTTTAGACTACATAAACCTTGAAGCAGTGGCAACAGGTATTGGGAATTGTATTAAGCAGAAGTGGTATTTTTATATGCTGTTTTTAATGGGCTTGATGATATATAGACTCATGTCTGTGGAAAAAAAAAAAAATAGCTGCCATAATTTGTCTTGCCTTCAAAATCAATACAAAATCAATCCATGGAGTACCTGTCATTATGCAGTAGCTTATGTAAATATTTTCCCTACAAATGACTCATTGTGTTTACCTTGTTCACAGCTTTATGGGAAAGTACTAAGCACTGAGCTAGAAATTAAAGTACATCTTCTAAGTGGAATTGCTTTCAAGCTCTTAATTTTATTCACAGATGGGGCGTCATTTCCTCCATTTGTTAAGAAGGATCAGGTATTGCGCTTCTTCTCCTCTGACATTTGCAGGTACGCCAGTCCCTTCCTTTTGTGCATATGTGTGCTTCTCAAATGCTCTTTTGTTTCGGTAGGCTGCTGCAGTATCTCTGCTGGGGCTTAGGTTGCTGAGGCAGTTCCTCACAACTGCTTCACCTAAACTCAAGTAAATTTGTGAGCTGTGCTTATGATTCAGAGCTTAATTCTATCACTTTCATTTGTGTCAAGTAGCAAGTTATTTATGGTGTGTTTCATTTAAGCAAGTTACAGGTGTGTAGTTAGGAATACCACTGCTTAATTTCACAGAGAGAGACACTGCTATGAGCAGTTACAGACACTGAGGTCCACAGGGTTCAAAGTCTTGAACAATTTCTAGGATCAGGACTCAGCCTCTAACCTGCTTAATTTGGTCTGAGCAGGCAATTTACCCCTCTGCAGGGGCTGTCTGGACCATCTTGGGGATTTCTGCATAACGTCATCTATGCAGAACAGGATTTACTGTCAGCCACTAGATGCTCAAAATTGTTTTCCCACAGGATTTTTTTTACATAGTTTATTTTTATGTATTTACAAACAAACCAACCTGCTTAACTCATCCCATACTGATGGCTTTTCAGCCTGCTTCTTCTGCTGTGGTTATCCAGTGTCCCTGAGTTCTCCAGTGAGATAGCTGAAAGCAACATTAAGAGATTTAAAGGGCATCAGAGTGTATTTACTTTGGGAGGTTCGATCCCAGTATTTATTTTGCTGCCTGGAAACAGCTGCTTTCTTTTAACTAGGGTTAAAGTGGACCATTTGATTTGCAGATTGTTTGTTTTCAAAGATCAGTGTTTTTACATGAAGTTAGAGTTCTTTTTCTTGTGAAGCAATTGTATCCCCAAACTGGACAATGTTTCTTAACTTATGGAAAAGGGAACTCTACATAGTGGAGAAAAAATAAGTTTGAATCAACTGGACACAGTTTGAGAGATTCCTCAGGCCATCTAATCCTCACAATTAATGAACAATGAAGGGCAATAACAACCTCCGAAAGGTCTCAGATGAAACAAGGTCATGGAAAATGGTTCTGACCATGTTGCAAGACCTAGAATCCTTCTTTTGATCAGCTGCAATACAAATTGTTGCTGCCTTGGTTACATTACTTCATACCAACCTTGTTTCTTTATCAGTTGATATTGTATCATCAAAAAAAAAAAAAAAAAAAAGTGGTAAACTTGAAGTGGTGTTCTAAAGCTTGGAGTGGTGTTCTGATTCACATGCAATGGAATAAGTTTATAATAAATATGTCATTTGCACCATAAAGCTTAAATCGGTATCATCAAGTCAGTAAAAACTGTAACCGTATCCACTGATTTTGGTAAGTATCTCTACAGTAGTCAAATGAATTGCAAACATTTCATAATAACAGTTGCTGTAGAAGTGTGTAGAAAAGACCTCTTATTAGTTTACTCATTTAGTTTATATTGTTTATTGGTGTTAGTATTTTTTTCTGCCTTTTTTGTGTTTTGCTGTGCTCACCTCTGAGCTTGTGCATCCCTTTGTGAAAGCACAGAATTGCCTGTGTTACAGGGGAAGGCCCATACAAACTGCTGGGCGTGGGCTCTCTGAAGTACTTTTCTTTTAAGAGACAGTCAGACGATCCTTGAAGAATAATGCCATGAATTCAGATTTTCAACCTAAGTGACTAAAACATATTTCTCCTCTTTTATATTCAGATCGATCTATGGAGTCTTCCAGGGCAAACAGAATGTGAAGGGAATCCCACTTTACCGTTTCACAGTTCCTCGTGAAGCGTTTGCATCACCAGTTGAAGTTGGAGATAACTACTGCTTCTGTACAGAGGAGGTCATATCCCAGAACTGCACAATAGCTGGAGTCCTAGATATTAGTGCCTGCAAAGGAGGTATAGCGGGGGCATGGTACTGCCAAAGAAGCCATCTAACTGGGGAGAAAGCACGTGTCCTGTAGCTGAGGTGTTGCTCTAGGATCCAGGGCATTTGTGTTTGTCTGCAAATTCTTCCACAGACTGCCTGTGAGAGCTTTCCCTTTTCCGTAGCCTCATTTCCCCAAATGAGAGCTATAATATTTCTATATTTTGAATGTCACTATGAAGAAGAAAATCACGATGCTATAGATTGTGTACTGAAATTGCAGGAATGCACATGTAGAAGGGAAAGGAGGTGGATTCTATAAGTACTGTTTAAAGCCAGAAATAGTTACAGTCCTTGTATTTGTGATGGTTCACACCCACAATGTATGTGCATGTGTTTGTGTGTGTGTCTACACAGCTATATACATATACAGAGACTGAGAGACACCAGTTACTTAACTTAACATCAGTACAATAAAATGCACTCCCAGCTCCACAGTGTAGACATAAACAAAATTTGTAAATACAACTTATTTCACCAGGCAAATTCTCCTGACAGTAGAATCTCAGAAATTCTCAATTTATTTTATGTTGGAATGAGGGGAGCTATTGACACTTTTTTTTCAAGGTTGTTTGTGTGTTTGTATAACAAATTATGTTTGCATAGAAAATGGATTTAGAAGGTGAGCACTGAAACAAGGCTTAATGATTCAAATGTTTTTTTTTTTTTTTTTCTTTTTCAAATAGGAAGACCTGTGTATATCTCTCTTCCGCATTTTCTTCATGCAAGTGAATCTATACTGAATGATGTTGAAGGCCTGTGGCCAAATGAGAAGGAACATGAGACATTTCTAGATGTAGAGCCTGTAAGTCCAAATATTTAATAAAATTAAATAGTAACTCAGTAAACTTGCGATGTTTAAATTTAATTGCAGTAAAGTAGGTCTTTTACCAGAGGGATGAGCAGAGGACGCAATATTTTTATGCTTGCTTTTTAAGATATGCTCACAAAGGTGTTAAGCTTTTAGCAGAGGAAATTTAGAGCAGAGCTTTGTCTTATTCTGACCTTCAAAGTTGGAAAATAAGCTTTGATTTTTTCCTCATTGGAAATACATCATGAAATAGATTCCACAAAGCTTTGAAGTATGCTATAACTTATCTATGGCTTTCAAGTACTTTCTGAAAATTCTTTTCTATGAGATGTCTTCTGTTCCTTCTATACTTACTTATTTTTCATTTTCCAGTGTTAATATTTTTTGTATAATTACTATCTCAATTGAATTAAAGTAAATAAATATAGGTTATTTCCAAGAAAATTGTTAAAAGTCTAAAGCCCAATCACTTGCCTGGCTCTAGAACAGAAGTAATATAGTCTTTATGACTCTGTCCAATAGAGCTCCTAAAAGAATGAATTTATGATAGCTCTGATTTTGTTTGCCTTCAATTTTACATTTACTTCTGTTCTAGTGATTCAGATTAAGATAAACATTCTTAAGTGTGTTAACCAGAATCTTCTGAAGTATGTGGTGAATTCTGAAGTTTCAAAATTTATTTTCTCCGAATTTAGATGAAAAGGCAAAATTCAGGATTTTTCAGTAAAATATTTTTTCTCATATAATTTAAAAATGAAGCCACATAACTTCAATGAGATCTAAAGTCTCATTTGAAATAGAAATATAAACCTAAGTTTCCTAAATCCGAGGTGAAAAGGAGACAAAAAAAAAAATACTCTGACCTTTGTTTTGATATTTGTTCTGATAAGAAATGTTTGTTTTCTGTCCTATGCCAATTAAACTTACCCCTCTCATTAAAATAGAACTTTTAGTCAATTTCTGATGAAAGAAAAAAAGCTAAAATATACTTTTATATAGAACATATAAATATGACTGGTATAACAATTTTCACTATTATTGTTGCCTTCAGTATAAATTTGTAAATTACAAAAGTGACTAAGGTAAAACAATAAAATCATTACTTCTATGAGAAAAAAAAGGCCCTTAGAAACGTTCAAAATTCATAAAAATGAAATGTAGCTCTTCAAAACATGAAAAGAAAAATAAACCTGAAGTTTTTTTTTTTTTTTTTTTTTTTTTTTTTTTACACAGACTGTATTCTAAGCTCATGCAATCAATTCAAAATTTAAATTAATGATTTTTTTTTTCGTGTTTTAGACCACTGGTTTTACACTACAATTTGCCAAAAGGCTGCAAGTAAACCTCCTTGTGAAACCTGCAAAAAAAATTGAGTAAGTGTTGTTTCATTGTTTTGTTTTTAAACACGTTTTTTTTTTCAGAGGTCTTCCTGGTCTAAAAGAGTGTTGGTAGAAAAGGGAAAAGAACAAATGGAAGTACTTGACTAAAGTCTCTTCCGCTCTCTTGCAAAAATTTCAGTCGTGACTTTCCAGAGAATATTAATTTCAGTGAAAGAGCAAGCCTTCTTGTGCAAGGCACTGCCCAACAATTTTAGCACACATTTGATTTCCCCACAACAGCTTACAGTGCAACACGTTCTTAAAAATAACATTGTTACAAAACCCAAATGGAGGCCATAAGGTTGAAATAGAAGGGATAATATATTTTCTGCAATAAATCCAATGAGAGAGGTAATTTATGTGTTCCCTGTTACTGGATGGAATTTATGAGAAAGGTTAAGGTTTATCTCACTATTTCTCTTCTCTTCATTGGACCAAATTCACATGTACAGCTCCTGTACACTGGGTACGGGTGAACACCACATAGATTTTCAGACCCTCTCTTCAACACTTGTCTGCGTCCAGCCCTTCTTTGTTCTGAATACCTCTACATGGAAGACTAGACAGAAAGAGATAATTACCTGATTGGTGAAATGGCTGTTCTTAATTGTAGGCTTATTTTTTTTTTGATCCAAATCTGCCAAAAGGTACTTCCAGAAGACAGAACTGTTAGTGCAGATGGAAAATTGTTAAGTAGAGGCTGGCTTTATGCACCAAACTGAAGGTAACATGCTGTAATTTTTCTTCTTCTTCTCATTTCAGAGCTTTATCAAAAGTTAAAAAACCTTATATCTTCCCCATTCTTTGGCTAAATGAGGTTAGTATACTTTCTGCCTATTAATCTTCACTGTTAAAAAAAATACACACACACAACATGACTTAACTTTTTCTGTCTTAATACCCCGAAATTGAACAAATAAGCTCATGTTATGATGTGCACATGACAAGCATGTAAGTAAGTGAGGTCTTGTACGCTTAGTGTTCACTGACTTTTTTTCTTGCACTGTTTCAGTCTGCTGTTATTGGGGATGCAAAAGCAGAAATGTTCAGAAAAAAAGTCTCTGGTCGGGTCCAGATGCTGAGTCTGCTGCAGATGGTGTTGATCATTGCAGGTTCTGTGGTGTTCCTCGCATTCCTGGGTTCTTATTTCATATGCAGATCAAAGAAATTAAAATAAGTAAGTAAACATTAATGGCTCAGTCCTCAGCAGTAACTTCTTCAGATTCTTGTTCAGAATCGTTACATATTTAGTTATTTTTTTTTTTCAAGTGCTAGTAAAGTTCAGCAGTTATTATGTCAGTTCTGTTGAAAATTGTCTAGATAGCTGTTGTTTTCAAATTCTCTTCAAAACCTTAATCCTTCAGGATACTCTTAACATACCAGGGAGGGTATTGGGATCTATCTCCAGAAGACCAGCAATTTTTTTTTTTTCAAATAGACAACGTAATAATTGTGACTTAATGAAAACAGACATTTTATCCAAAACTGTTAGAACACTTCAGAAGTGTACTCTAATACTTCTTTGGGACAGAGGCCACTCAGCTGCAGATTCCTGCACTTTTCCAGGACATAGCCCTGTTCTGAGGTTCAGAGAATTCACTGTAAAAGACATTTCTTATTAAGAGTGTTGGATAGGCTTTCTCACTTTTTTCTCTGTCTTGCATCACTATCACATTAGTCAAAACACATCCTGTACACAGCTAGCCTACTAAGGCTAAATACAGTCCTGTCATGGATAGAATAACCAAGTGGTGAATTAATGACATCTAGGGAAACAAGCAGAGATGTGAATGTTATGGTGAAAATATCATGCTGTAGTAAAAATCTGCTTTTAAGAAGATGGCTTACCTCATAACATGCTGAATTCTGATTTTATTTCAATACAGGTAACAAAAGACTTCAGATGTAGACAGTGTTTAACTGACGTTTCAGCCAAGCAGCATGTTAAAATTCGGTGACAAAAGGTATGATTCAATGCACAGTCAGCCCACGTGCTATGGAATTCAGTGTGCTTTCCATTTTGAGAAGACCAACTCACTAACCCAATAAGTTGATGTTTCTAGAGGCCCACACGTATGACATCACTAGAGTGGCCACTGTGGAAATTATTCTTTCAGATAACTGATTACATGAACCTTGTTACAAATTTTAAAAGACATTCAAACAGACTGAAGTTGACATGCAGCTGGAATTTAGTCCACCTTCTGCTATATATGCAACTTGCTACTTTTTCTTTTTTTTCTTCTGGGAACTGCAAGACAATTGAAAACCCTTTGCTGATGTTCTAGCTTGGAGCACAGGCTTGGGAATGACAACGTCTATGAGCTCAAGCCATACTCTAGATACCCTCATTGCAAAGTTTCTTTCTGTTCTTTCAAGGAATGGAAACTGCTGCAGTAGAACTGCTCTCTGTCCTCTATTCAGGGATGCGAATTGTGTTGAATGTGAAGTTTATTATGTAAAGTTACTAACTGTAATACATGAAGTTAATAAATAACTTACTAAAATATATGGTTCATACATTTTATGCAGAGATGGCCCATACACACACCACAGTCATTCATATGTTGATGGCACTAGTCAACATTTGACTCTACAGTTGTTTAGTAATCTGAGCTACTCGCTAACTCCCAGCCTCCACTGCTCTTTGTATTGCCTCCTGTGTACTTCCCTTTCTGGCTCTTGCTCAAACATCAGTCTCTGCTCTGCCTTAGCTCCACTTCACCTAAGGCCTCCCTTAGGGCATATTCTAATATACCATCTTTAAGACTGAGTGAAAATATTTCAGAACATTTTGGACACAGGAAATACTAATATAATGGTCAAACATCAGAGGGTTCTACCTTCTTGATATGGAAGAACATAAATTAAAACAGGTAGCCCCAATTCTTCTCTGATAAGCCATCTGCCACAAGGAAATATGTGCAATCGTGTGGTTAATGAAGTGCATTAACCTTGCTGATGCCTGTAGACAGGTAGCTAACATTTCCATCTGTGTAAATGGTTTACTTTTTCACTTAATCTGAATGCCATATCTTAGAAATGAGAGTCAATGGGGCAGATATCGAATGTCATGGGGTCTCTCCTTTCTCATGGACTCACTGAATTCAGAACAATAGCCAAAGTTCAGCATTTTATAAAACTTCCCCTTGGATCTTTTTTCCCCTTAAGAGCTGAAAAAAAAAAGAAAAAAAAAAAAAGGAAAATCAAACACAGGTCAGTGTTATAATGGACTTTAAACCAGAAAGGTTTAACTTGCTAGCAAATCTTTGGTCAGGTATCTTTAGCAAGCTGTTTTCACCCTTTGGAAAGAAAGGGAAAAAATGCAAAGACTAAAATGATGCTGTCTTAATCCCTAGTGTTTAATGTTCCTTGTGTAGCTATCATTTTACATTAGAGCTGATGAATTACAAAAATCCCCAAAGACTTCCCCTTGGAGGGAAGTTCTATGTGGTACATCGCTAGTCTTTTTCCAGCCATGGGTTGGAACTCTAAAGTAACAGGGCGGGAGATGTGAAGGAAGCGTGACACTCAAGGGAAGCTCTGATCACACTCAGAAAGCTGATTTCTCTTACAATTGAATTTTGCATTGTGTTTACTAATCGATGGAAAAACAAACAAACAAACAAAAAAACACCACTTTTTCTCTTTGCTACATTATTGCTGATGTCATTTTGTAATGCTCTGTTCCCACATTAGCATGGGGACAGTTTGACACAACTGAAGGCATCCCTAGAGTCCTATGGACTGGTCAAAAAAAAAGAGCACAAGTAAATGTATTAAGTCACCTTCTGCTTTGAAGCAAACACAGCTCTGCTGTGGTTCAAGATCTGACACCAAGTTATTATAATAAAACTATTTTGTGTGTGTGTGTGTGCTGGAATCTAATGGTGAGATATTTTCACCAAAGGAACAACAACAGCAGTCCTGTTGATTTTGATACAATAGTATTTCAGCTTAATTTTCTTTGGCTTGAAGTCCATTGTCAGCACATTAAAGTTTGCTCTATTTGTGTGGTTTAGTGCTATGTGATGCTCTAGCATCAGTGATCCAGCAAGTCAGGCCATGATTTTAAATGTCTCAGGGCCCAATTTTGCATACGTACAAATGTACAATGTTCTTATGTATAATCTCATTGATCTAAATGCAAGTTTGGATTTTTAAACTATGTTCAGCACCTAGGCTACACTTGAATTATAATTTTAGCTATTTTGTCCAGAGCATTGGTTCCAGTTATTCTTAACTGATGTTATTAAGGCTAATGTTAATTATTTGCATTTGTTCAGACACATGTGGGATAAACATTTATTAGGGTTTTAAAGAACTCAATACAAATAAAATAAAGCTCAAACTGTTCTTTCTGAGTTCCATATGTCTAAGTGTAAATAAATTCTTCTGTGTTGGATAATGGACTCCATTTATTTCTGTCCTTGGTATTTTGTGTGTGTTTTATTTTCTTTGAGATTGATTTTATAAATTGATGAATAAATGAGCTTATAGCTAGCCTTTATTATATAACTGTAATTTAGCACGTCCCTGCTGCTTAGAAGTGCATATCACCTTCTGTGTTATACCATGGTGTACTATACCATGATGTATTATAAATGCCAGTGACATTTGTTTATCCTCTGTGTTACAAAAAGGAGGAAGCTTTGGGGGGGAAAGTTTAGCACCTGTATGTCCAAACTGAAGCAATTCTGGGGCCATACCAGGAAACTAAGCTAAGAGAAACCTTCCTTCACACCCCTTGAGCTGGAGGTCGTGGCAGTGTGTGGTGGCACATCTGAGAGCACATCACAACATCCTTTGCTGGCCCAGCTGGTCGGATGGGAGAGGTGCCTGACTATGCTCACACGCCACATTCACCACCCATCCCAGGTCATTATGGGTGAAAATCACAGGTGAAAATCAGATCTGACCCAAGATCTACCAGCCCACATACACCCCAGAGCAGGTGTGCCAGCTCTTGATCTCTAATTGTAATTATGCTTTCAAAGCCTTAAAACCTGTTCTTCCTACCAAACCTACCAGTGTCTGTTTAGGTAATATAAACATGACACAACACCCTGGAAAAGAGAAAGCTGATGTTTTGTTTGTCTTTTTAACTGGGAGACTAGGCAACCACTTGTTTTATTCATGGATGTGCACAGTGTCAGCATTTAATAAGTAAAAGATGTGATAACTATTGAAATGTACTTTTTTTTTTTCAGTAATCAAAAAAAAAAAAGAGGCAAATTACTCACCTTTATCAAATGCAAACTGCATTTATGAATAGATGTCATATATTTTCTTTTCTCTGTCCCTTCTTTGCATACCGGATTTCCCTGGCACTCCATCGTCACACCCACTCTGAGGTGTACCCAAAGCAGCCAACGACCTAGAGCTCAACCAGCCAGTGCCAGGCTGGGGACTTTCTCAGATGTACTATGCAAGAGAAGAAGCTAAATGCTTTGCACTAGGCGCCACCCAAAGGGCATATATTTTTTTTCACAAATTCTTGTGCTTCACTTCAGTATAGCCAGTGAAAAATATTACTGGCTAAAACTCATAGTTGCTTTTCTTGCCAGTTGACATCATCCAACATAATTGCATCATTTTAAAAGCAGTATGAGAAAAATCACATCTTAATTGTCTACTGAATGCCAGACTGTCAGAGGCATCACTAAGACAGAAATTTTAATGCCCATTAATATTCCAGAGTGTTTGTTTAAGTTCATGTTTTCCCCTGAGTTTTGTGAATTTGTGTTTTACAGGATACATGCCTAATGTGACCTGAACCTTCAGACCTCTATTTCTTGCCCAGCAAGCACTAATGTATCACTAAGGATTTATGGACAAATCGGGATTTACATAGAGCCATCTGCATGCTCTTATACCTGATTCAGGTTTTGGATGCACCTAAAACATATTTGCATGTTCATTTGCAATAGAATATTTACATGTAGGACTAGGAAAGTCGAATTTTTGTCCCTTCTTAGTCATTTTTTTCCAAATGCAAAGCCCATGTATAAGAATTCTTTTAAAGGTAAATTTCTCCAGTGACACTTTCTTTCGTGACAGGAGTTAAAGCATGAATGTCACCTCAAACCAGCAATGGAAGGTATAAGTATGCTGGAGGCGCAAGTACGTCTGTGTACTGATACATAAAGCCAGATTTTTTTCTGTGTTCTTAGAACAAATGTGAAAGTACATTCTTCTCTGTGTATTCACTTTACAGATGTAATTTTTTGTCTTTGCTCTGGTTACACAGTGGGTCCAGTTTGAAGAAGTTAACAAGAAGATAACAAGAAGTTGTCACAACAATTAATGCACACACACACATCCCCACACTGACTGTAATGTTGCAGCAACTTCATTTTATTCTGCAGTCTTGATGACTTCAGCCTGTTTATCCTCAGCAGAATAAATTGAAGAATACTGATTACATTCATGGACTCACATTGACAGAAAAAAATCACAAAAGTGGAACCAGGGGCCTATTATTATTAATTATTATTATTATTATTATTCCTATTAACAATGTGAAAAAAAAATGGCAAAGCATAACCTTTAATTCAATAACAAGTCAGTGCAGTTAATTCAGGAAATCTGCTCTAGTTGCCATCTAAATCTACCAGGCAGCACTCAGGAACATCACCCACATTGCTGAAAGGATGTAGGTACATGCCTCCTGGGTAAGATCATTTGGGATTCAAGTATGATCATGCGCACAATGTTTCTAGCAGTATAAGTAAATTAATGAGTATAGGTATCAGCCATAAAGTCAAATATGTGGGTTACAAAAGCACTGATTTTTATGTGAGTTATTTTGATTACATTAGCTCAGATTGCAAGCGTGTATTATCTTTCAGGTCATGCATGCCTTCAACTGAAGTTGAAGTTGTACAAGAAGGTGTTAATACACAAAAAATGAAGGGGATCTTTGATTTCCTTTGGGTACTGGTTGAGAAATACAGGACTACTTTTCTGCTGTATTTAATGCTTACTGGATTAAAACCAGAAGTAATCTAAAAATCAAGGACCAGAATCTCTTGATCTCCCTTTCTAGCCAGGTGCAGTAACAGCAACACAAAAGCTAAATGCACCTTCTTCTTAAGGAAAGAGAAAGATGTAGAGCTTTTTGGAGTTAAAATCTTCTATTACTTTGGACACACTTTTATGAAAACATATTAAAAGTCAGATTTTACCCTGTGCTTCATATGAATTCCTTCCTGGGGCTGAGCACCTCTTGGGCATTGCAGCACAGGCTATCAGAACTAAGTACTTCTGTTCAATACTGATTCAATCCTCACAAGGGGCTACTCTGTCTGGAACACATGCGTGAGGAGGCTGGAGGTCCCTGAAGTCTGGCCAAGTACCACACAAAAATAAGGAAAGGCAAGTCTGCACAGAGAGTTTAGCATGGCAATGCCTCATATCCGTATGGAAAACTTTCAAAAGTATGCTTAGCTCGGCGTCAGCTAAGAGTGCCAGTCCTGCAATCTGCTTCACGCATCATGAAAGTAAGAGTGGTTAGTGGTCCCAGCTGCAGTGGTGGTGGGCAGACAATGTGGAAGACTCCCAAATAGCAGGTAATAGCTGTTATTCTCTGGTATCTAATATAGGTTTATTCATTATTAGCTGAAGATTGAATATTATGAAAATTTTCACATTTGACTAAAATTCAGAACAAGTGAAATAGATGAGTTTAAAACAGCCATGGTTTCACTACCTTAAACTCATAACTGAGTTTGCATTTCAGCCTCTGTGATGCAGCACACACAGCAGACAGTTAGAGCAACTCTCTGATTAATCATCTCTGAGCTGAAACCTGTTAAATGTTGTTATGATTGTTTAAATCTTTGACAAGTGGTTAAACTTGTCTATTTGTTTTCATCTGAAAGAAACCGGAAATTGTCACTGTAGCACAAAGGATGATGAAAGAGGTTTGCAGACAAAAAAGATTTATTTGTGAGGTCCATATGTCATGATGTACAGCAACTGCAACAGAACCTCTTGCATTTGATCAACACAGGGAAAGAATGGGAAAAAGAGAAAGGGGGAGTGGGGTGGAGAATTTTCCAAAGTAGCTAGCCTGGATGAGAAGAGACAGATGTTCCTCCAGATGAGCGTCATTTTGGGGATATCCTTTCCAGTGCAACATTACTTGCAAATAGCTAAATAGCTTTTTCAGAGTAACGGCGGTTACATCATGATCTCACCACTGTTTTCTCTCACTCACTGCTCTGATAGAGCTGACTTAAGCATGCTTCAGCCAGGAACAGATTTTGCAGTGCTAATTGGCTGTTAATTCTTATGTCTGTGCATTGCTGGGAAATGTTAATTGTCTATCTGAATAACTCTTATTATTCTCTGTTAGTTCATAATATATCTTTTTAAAGTAAAAATTATGAAGTGAGGAATGAATTGTAGAGGGAGGAAAGAAGGAATGTATGTGGCAATGGCAATGACTTCTGACAAGACCCAACAGAGCAATTTCTGAGTTCTCCTGTGCAAAGCAATGAAGATAAAGAGTATTCGCTAAGATCAGGACAAGAAGAACGGCCACAGACAAAAGCAGGCATGTTCAGGCAGATGGCTACATGCAAGTGCAGTGCTCCGTGAGTAGGACTGCAAGGCTGTACCCAAAAAGCTCTGAGCACTGCACAGGCTGGGGAACCAGAAGCATTATCCCACTAGTGAGTTTGCTTCCCACCAGTCCCCTGTTCACTGCTGACACCCTAGAAAGTGTGGTTGTATGCACATGCAAACAAACCAGGGAAAACAGGAATGCTGTGAACATTCTCAGTTGCCTCACTGTATGAAGGCAATATATCTAAGTATACTTTTTTTTTTTTTTTAATATTAAATATATATATATATATTTTTATTTAACATCTAGTTTAGGAAGGCCTGGGTCTCCCATAGAGTCCATGTCATAATTCTCATCCCTCATGGGTGTTTCAAATATCCCAAAGCATGTAATGTGGGAAGTCTTCCTAGATCATTCTATAATCTCTTTCCATAGATGTGCTCTTCACACCTGAGTCCTTATAAGGAACCTTCCCCAAAGTTTTTTGTGGGCAGAAAAGAGAACTGAATGAAAAGATGTCACAACTAAATAGCTCAGAAGCAGATTTATATTACCTCATCTTGCCAACCTCTTCTAAACTTTTTTACAGACACTTTCTGGATGCTCCAAAATGCACTTAAGAATATATAACCTCTTGCAGCCTGAAAGCCTGAATAATATAAATAAATAAATAAATAAATACTAAATAATAATAAAAAATCCACATTTTACAGTTTTGACTATTGAGTTTTGGGGGGCACATGCACAGAATTACAGAATCACAGAACCACAAAATCAATCACAGAATAGTTGAGGTTGAAAGGGACCTCTGGAGGTCATCTGGTCCAACTTCCCTGCCCAAGTAGGGACACCTTGAGCAGGTCCACTCAGGACCATCTCCAAGTGGCATTTGAAGATCTCTGCCCAGGAAAGTGGTGGAGTCACTGTCCCTGGGAGTGTTCAAGGAAAGGTTTGACCTGGTGCTTAGGGACATAGTTTAGTGGGTGACATTGGTAGTAGGGTGATGGCTGGACCAGATGATCCTGAAAGTCTTTTCCAACCTTAATGATTCTATGATTCTGTGATCTCCAAGGAGAGAGACTCCACAGCCTTTCTGGGCAACCTGTGCCAGTGATCAGTCACCCTCACAACAATGAAATGCTTCTTGATATTCAAATGGAACCTCCTGAGTTTCAGTTTATGTCCATGACTTCTTGTCCTGTCAGTAGGCACCACTGAGAAGAACCCAGCTTCATTTTTTGTGCCCCCTCCCTTCAGGTATTTGTAGATATTGATGAGATCCCCTGAGCCTCCTCTTTTGAGGCTGAACAGTCCCAGCTCTCTCAGCCTCTCCTCACAGGAGAGGTACTCCTGTCCCTTGGTCACCTTTGTAGCCCTCCATTAGACCCTTTCCAGTATGCCCACGTCTCTCTTGCACTGTGGGGCCCAGGACTGGACACAACACTCCAGGCATGGCCTCACCAATGCTGAGTTGAGGGGAAGGATCACGTCTCTTGACCTGCAGGTGATACTTTTCCCAATGTGATCAAGAATATTCTTAGCCTTCTTAGCAGCAAGGGCACATTGCTGACTCATATTCAACTTGGCGTCCACCAGGACTTCAAGGTTGCTTTCTGTCAAGTGGCTTTCCAACTGGGTGGCCCACAGCATGCCCCGGTGCCTGGAGTTGTTTCTCCCCCAAAACAGAACTCAGTACTTCTTGTTGAACTTCATGAAATTCTTGTCAGCTCTATCCAGCCTGTTAAGGTCACTATGAATGCCAGTGTGGCCCTCTGGTGAATCAGCCACTCCCCCTGGTTTTGTGTCACCTGTGAATTTACTGAGGGTGCGCTCTTATCCCATTGTCCAGATCATTAATGAAGATATTAAGCAGGAGTAGACCTGGTATTGACCCCCGTGGTGCACTGGCCTCCTACTACACTTTGCACCACTGCCCACTAACCTCTAGGCCCAGCTGTTCAGCCAGTTTTCAATCCATCTCACTGTCTGCTTATCCAGCGAGTGCATCAACAGCTTCTGTATGAGGATCATAAGGGAGACAGTGCCAAAGGGCTTACTGAAGTTCAGGAAGACACTATCCACTGCTCTCTCCTCATCCATCAGGCTGGTCATTTCATTAAATAATCTTATCGGTTTGGTCAAACATGACTTCCCTCAGGTGAATCTATGCTGCCTATTCCTGATTATTGTCTTCTCCTACACGTGCCTGGAAAAGGTTTCCAGGATTCCATCACCTTCCCAGGGATCGAGGTGAGGCTGACCAGCCTGTAGTTCCCTGAGTCCTCATTCTTGACTGTTTTGAAGATTGGAGTGACATTTGCTTTCCTCCATTCTGTGGGCACTTCTCACACTTGTCATGATCAACCAAAGATTATAGAGATTGGCCTCACAATCACATCTGCCAGCTCCCTCAGCACTTGTGGATGAATCCTATCAGAGCCCAAGGACTTATTTATATCCAATTTGCTTAAGTATTACGTGATGCGATCCTTTTCCACCAAGGGTACATCTTCCTTGCTCCAGCCTTTCCCCCTGGTCTCTCAAGGTTACTGAAGACTGGTTGTGCTGGTAAAGACTGAGGCAAAGAAGGCACTCAGTACCTTGACCATTTCATTGTCCTGTGTAAATAGGTCTCCTGTTTCATTCAGCAGGGGGGACTATAGAATAAAACTTGGGAACATAACACACATGCTGCAAGCAGCAGAGGTCAGTGCTTTACAACTCAATGAGTTACTGCTCCCAGTGTAGGAATAAAGTGCAAGCCACTAAGTAATCCCAATAATTCTTAATAATTTTGAACGAGTAATGATATATGTATATATGTATTCTGTTTGCAAGTAAATACTGAGGTGAAAGCAGAAACACTGTTCATTGCTTACCTGTTCCTTCTGTATTTACAAAGGGTACACAAGTCTCTTCCCGGTGTTCTTCTACTCCCAGGAGAGGAAAATGGAAGGGATAAAAGCTTCAAATTTTTTGCTCTCCCACAAAATTTATTATTGTTCCTTTAGAAAAGTAAGGATGAGACTGGAGATTTCTATTATGAATTTTGTGCTGTCATCACAATATCTTAAAAATATATATATTATTTAGTTATAAAACTTAAAAAAAAAAAAAGTACACTAAAACAAACAAACAAAAACTAAAATCACCCTTAGATTTACGGATAGCACTGTGCATTTCAACCTTCAGGCCTCGGCCTGCAGTTTGTGAGATGGGCACTAGATGGCAATGCAATATCTAGGCTGGCAGTCCGAATTCTCCAAAACGGGTGTCCAGGGCTACTCACCCTTGCACCGGGATTAGGGTGGATACACTTGGAGATGGTGAGACTTAAACTGGGGGCCCTTTATGCGCACTAATCCGCAGCATAAAATAAGCATTGCATCACCACCTCACACAGCTTGGTAGTGTTGCAACAATTACCTAACTAGTTCATATATGTTAGCATACAGCTTCTAAGAGAACTAGATATAGAAAATGCTTGTTTTACAAAGTTGCATTTCAGCTTCTGAAGAAATAATGAAATATTTGAACTAGGGTCATGTTCTCCCAGGCCTGTGAACAACATAAATGATGCTCCACTTACTGCTTGACAGCTGCTGCAGGCAGAGTATGGTCCTGGTACCTGCTCAAAGAGCCAGGCTGGCTCCTTCTGATGAAAGACATAACAAAGTATGAAACACCCAATGCTCAGGAACGTCACTCACCACCACTTGACATCAAAGAAACAACACCCACTTTTCAATATTCACCTTTTTTAATATCCCCACTCTCCAGCCTGAAAACTCATCTTTTCTTTTTCTCTCTGCTTCCTGTGCCTGTGAGGACGTGAACATAACCTGCTCAAGCATTTAAATTCAGTTTTACTTACACTGATGAAATATTTAGAAATGTATCTGTGTAACTGTGTACTTAAAACATTTCCTTAAATACGGTTACAGCATCTGTCCTGGACTTTCAGTTGTAAATCAAGGCTCTAGCCCTTAACCAGTATTATACCTTTATTGTGGGATATGCTTTGGTTTTAGGGAAAAGAGGTCATGTTTCTATTTTTCTTTTGTATCTGGGAAGAACACGAATATTACAATGCATGTGGCTAGACGAACAGATATATGTTTAAATAATACATTTACACCAATATTAACAATGCTTTGTTAATAGGGTAGCCATAATAACAGCTTTGAATGACAGGAAATAATAATAATAATAATAAAAATACATGTAAACTTGACTTGTTTGTAGCCTACCTTCCAAAAATATATCTCCAGAGTGTTCTGCAGGGGTTTACAAGTGAGCAGGAAATGAGCCATTTCCGACCTCTATTTTCAAGGTAGTAGTGCTGACCCTGATGAGAACCAGTACCTCAGCAAGCTTTTTCTAAAAGTTAGATGACAGGTAGGTCAGGTGTAGCTGAAATTATGGTGGTTATGTCGCTATTCACCTGTGGCCATAATTTATGGAAATAAAACATTTATCCATGTGTGTGTTAATGAGTCTGTTTATTGTCTCACTATATAGGAATACCTTCCAGAGTTATGAAGACAGAATAGCAGTCTCTTTTATTTAGAAAATCAAGCTTTGCACCTGTTGAGTTGTGGGCTATGATCTCTCATCCCAGTGAGATGATATCCTAATACTCAGGTGAGAGCACTTCTTGTAACTCTCAAGAGACCCTTTAAAATGATGAATAATCAGTTTATTTTTTTTCAAAATCAACTTGAACTATACATACAGATGTTCAGAACTAGACTCTAAGTTACTCTTCAAAGAAATAAGAACCAAGACGTTACATCAGAAGTTATCTGTGTTGTAAAACAGACAAGGTGCCAAATGCTGGGCTTGTTCAAATTTTTCTCTCTGTTTCTATTTGCAAAATACAAGTGTGGATGTCCTGAAGATACAGTTTCTGTTGACCAGAGGAGAATATTTGTTGTCTGTATCTGATTGTCACATCAAAATCCATCATGGTATGGAAGTTTCTTATAACAATTTTAGGATTAGGATTTAATCTTAAATGTTACAGTCCTTTGATATGAAACATTTCTTATGAACTTTTCATATATATAATTATTGAATTTGTCTTGTCACATGTTTTAAATAAGAAATTTCTACCTTTGACTACTGGATGAATTACTTCCTGGCATACCTGCCTTTTCCTGAAGAACAGAGAGTTTTGAAAAGCTTTACCTGTACAAACTAAACTTGGTATGGAAATGATCCTGTGGGGAGCCAGTACAGTAGTGAAGGCTTTTGTGTTGCTGCATTTTAAATATTGATTTAGAAATTTGTATCCATTATTCAAATTAGCTCTGCAAATATGCTTCGCAGCAAGTCTTGCCTGATTGAAGTTTGGCATGTAGAATCTTGGCTTTCCTTCTGAAGACTAAGCCTTCATGCTGACTGCCTGAAGGGCAGGGAGAGAGTTTACAGGCCTGAGGAGGTAGTGGAGGCGTGTTAAAATAACAGATATGCAACATGTATTAAACCTCCTCCATTACTGGCTTTCCCAAAGTAGATTTCATAGGCAGCTGCTATCACATGATTTCATGTCCAGCTGCTGACTCACCAGGGAGCACATGTAGCTCATATATAAAATATTCTTTTGCTACTTCTGTCCTCATTGCTCTGCTTCCTCCAGCCCTGAGCAGTGACTGCTGACATTTTCTCCAGACAGGCACTGACAACTAGCAAACAAAACACACAGGACACAAACCTGTAAAAAAATGTATTTTGAAGAAAACAGTTGCTGCACACATGGCATGATTACATTATACCCACATAAATAAAAACAAAAAATATAATTGCACCACCTGATAAGGCTGGTGCTCTTCATTACATCATATGCAAACACACTGGATATTGTACACTGCCTCACACCCTCCTCACCCATTTCTTCTGCCTTGATAACCACCCACTGCTTTGTTAATGTCTGTTTTCCATCTCTGTGCATGGCTGTACCTGAAATCCCCAGCTACCTGGAATGGTAAGGTTGGATAACTGGTAGTGATGCAAAAGAAACACATTTGGGAAATAACACGTCCCATGGAACTTCAACTGGGTACTGCCCTGTTCTCTTGATCAACTTTCCCATTGTAACTCAACAAAACGAAAGTGAGAGCAATAGGGGAAAAACCCTACAAGCATGCATTGGATGCACTCCACCATTCCCTCCTGTGTGCCTCAGCCCTGTATGCAAGATTGGTAATGTCTCTAACTACCCAGCAGGACTTTTGCTTGAAGAACACACTTCATCACAAAAATTTCATGTACAGAGCTTTTCCATTCAGGTTGTTAGTGATTTACTTAATGTGTGCCAACAGTGGTGTTGGAGCACTGGCACAGCATGTTGAAAGGGAGAGGTGAAATCCGTGAGAGTGGGTGACCAGGATGCAATTGCAGCCTGATGCACCCTGTGTGAAGGGCGCAAGAATTTTCAGGTGTCACTGGTTTATGAGCTTTACAGAATTAGGAAAATGATTTGAAAAGATTCACAAATTTCTTGGCAGGATTGAGGCATTTTAATACTTGTGATATCAAAGTACTAAGCCCTTTGACTCATTTTCCAGGCCATGGTCCCCAGTGAAATCAGCTTTTGGTTGTCAAGGTGGGCCTCAGACACACACTTTCCTCAGGCAGAAATCCTGTCTTCCAGAGCTTAAACTTTCACTTACAGGGCTTTCAAAACCCAAATATTCAAAGACATCTGAACTCTAATGTACTGCTTACACGTATGAATCCTAGTCATTTTAAGGGGTGTTAAGTAAGGATTAGTCATCTGGATCTTGGGCCCAAGGCTCAAGTTGTTCTGGCTGTAAAGAGCACTGAAAATGCAACCCCAGGATGATTGATCATGAGGTCTATCCATACCATCAAACCAAAATGAACAACTAAAAACTATAACCCAAAGCTAGAATATATTGAATGCCATTTAAATAGTACAAGTTTGGATAGCAGATTATGTGTGAGTTAGTACAAATGATTAACCAGTCTGCTTTCAAATAGGTTGCCTGCTCCAGCTCCCACAAATTCATTGGAGATCGTTACATTAATACAGTCAATGTTGGTTCAAGATCTTTTTGCCTTAAAGAAAGATTTCTCACAAATAAATAAATAAATAAATTACTTTATCCCATTCTGTTTGGAGACTGAATATTGAGAACCCGTAGCTTTTAAGGCGGTAGGCATTAGGTAAAGCTCCAAATAACACCTCTCAATAATTTCTTTTTACTCTTTCTTGTATGCATTTTTCTACTGAAAATAAGTGGTTTGTAGTCAAAGTTTAATAAATGTACCAGCTTTCAACATTTGGAGAAAAAATAAATTGTATGCTTCACATATTGTTTAGCTCTGGTGTGGTCATTTGATTCCTGAGGAATGAACACATTCTGTGTGTGTAGGACAAACTCTTCACCCTAAGAATTCAATATAGCAAACACCAGCTGTTTAAGGTTTTAGCCAATAGAACAGGCAGGGAAAAAAAAAAAAAAAAAAAAGCTAGAAAGCTAGAAAGCTGTATTTACAGCTGCATTAGCACTTAATACCATGAGTTTCTTTCAGACTCAGAAAAAAAATTGACCTTTAAGAGTAGCAAACTTGGACTTCAAATGCAAAACATGGCTTGATTATGAAAGCTTTGATATAAAACATGTTTTATTCTTATAATGCTTGTCGAGTCCTTGGCTTGGAACTGCAAAGCTCTTTGGTTACTATTCTTTTCCAAGCAGACGATAAATCTGCCTGCTTTGTGTGGCTTGATGTGACAGCATGGCTCGTGCAATTCTTTTAAGCAATGAAAATATGCCTGAGACCACAAGATTGTGTCACAGATAAAGGAGCTTCTTCCTGCATTCTTTTTTTTTTTTTTTTTTTTTTTTTTTTCACAGTGATGCTGAGGGGATTGAAATGCTCCTGGCCCATGCACATATGGTCACTTATTGATTGGCTCTACAGATCCAGTTACAGTAAATGACATTATGTGTCCTTCTCCCTAGTTAATTAATGAAATCCCCTTGGGCTCCCACAATTTCCATATTGAAGTGGGTGATTTGTGCATAAGTATAATGACTAGTGCTGAAGCAATCCTTTTAAAAGCAGAGGCATAAGGCCAAAGGCCATTTCCTACAATTAAATTAGATAATTTAAAATCAAGTTTGATCAACTGGGTTACCGCGGTCATAGAGATATGACCTAGATTACTCTGTAAGAAAAGACATTAAGATTTTACATCCCTTCTGCCTGTAGAGGTCTGGCATCTGGGAAGGGTGGAAAAGGCCGTTCCTGGGAACATCTCCTTGGCAGCACGTAAAGGCTGATGATCCATGTGTATCCTCCAGAGTCAAGTGACTTGGTTCTGACTGCAGCCTTGCCACGGTCCTGCCCTATGACTCCTTCTGCCTCTTATCTGCCTTGCTGACCTAGATGGAGGCTGTCACATGTATCTGAACAGTGCCGAGAACAAAGGACTTCTGCTCTTGCCTAGCACCTGTAAATGCTATTTTAGTGCAAGCATGGAGGTGGTTGATACTCTTCAGTCAGAATCCATTGACTTTCATACAGAACTAAGGAAAGAAGAAAAATGAACCTGGTGAATTGCCTGTGTCTGTCCCAGTGCATGCCCCTGCATGAGCTGGGATGTATCAAGTCTTTCAGCTGATCCATGGTGTCCATGTCCTTGCTCTTGCTCTCTTCCAGTGCCTGCCACTTTGGTCATCCCAGGAGGCAGCTATACTGAAGTTTATCTCATCTAGTGTCCCTACCTTAGCTATTATACTAGCACATTACACCCTCTTGATAACTAATGAACAAAAAGAGATACTTGTGAGTCATGGTTCCTCTAAGATGCTTAGGGCTTATTTTGTGATGAAATACACCTGACAAGGGTTTGATTCTAACCCTTTGGCCAAGGAATTGAAAGACATAGCTTATATGGATGCTGTCCGTCAAAATATTTGCTGGGTTTAAGGCTTCCTAGAACTAGAGAGAAGTTTGGGTTTTTATTTTGGAATTAGTATTTCAAGCTCCTATGTGTTTCATGGGATCTAACTTCAGAATTGTCTATTCAGTGTGTTGCATCTGGCTTTAGATGCCTGAATCTGAGTGGTTTCCTGACCAAGCTGACACCTCATGGCCACAATCAGCTAAGATTCGTCTATCCGCATCAAAGCACACCAGTCATCTAAGCCCTTGGAAGTTTTGACGATTTCCACAGCAGATATTATTCCAATTGCAAAGCATGAGCCTGTAATTATTCTCAGACTATGTGCAACCCCAGGTAAACACATCCAGAGAAGGAACTTCTCTTTGCATGGAAAAGAGAAGAAAGGGAAGAGGAAATCTCATGAGCCTTAATAACATAGTGCTCATGATTGTCAATTAGCAGAGAAACCAGCACTCTGCATTCTCTGAGTGGAAGGTGTCCCTGCCCATGGTAGGGGGGGTGGAATTTGACGAGCTTTAAGGTCTATTCCAACCCAAACCATTTTATGATTTTATGATTCTATGATTAATACCTTGCTTTTGTACACATACCACTGAAAATTCAATCCAGAGCCTCAGTCTAGTTCCTATAACATGCAGCAGCCCAAAAATGTGGCTTGAGATTTGCTCAACACCTCTCTTGCTCAAGAGGGTGGACTGACAGAAGCAAATACTACATGAATGAATCAAAACATTCTGACAGTTTCTTCTGCAATCGTTTTAAACTTACTCATCCAGAAAGTGTATTAATGTTTATTTGAAAGCCCTTTGACCTTGTGAAGGTATTGTTTTCCTCAATAGACAGGGCAATAAGCAGCTGCAACAATATTTAACTTAACAGAAAAGTGTTTTCTTTGTATCAGTTTTCTTGTGTGTGTGTTTTCTCCAGCCCATGGGCTGCAAAAGACATATATTCATTTCTTTAATTTTCAGATTGGAGTGGAGAGGCATCTTTCTGTTAAACTGCAAACATACAACCACATTCATGGCAATGGCTAAGCTGCAATCAGCTTTCTTGTGGTGCTGAAAGTCATTGTGTGGAGGAAGGCATGCCGCTCCTGCAGGATTCTCTGCAGTCAGCTAGCATGTATCAGCAAAGGTCTGATTTATCTTCCCCAGACTAGCTATAAAATACCACCAACTGCTTGCTTACAAGCAGACTATGAGGACCGTGTTGGTACACACTGTCTTCGTTTGCTGTAACTCATTTTTCCAGCAGTTCAAACTCTCTTTTTATCTTTGTGAAAAGGCCAATATGCAATTTGGAGTCAGTGATGATAAGAGAAGTTGAAAATAATTGGAAGTTAAATATCCCCTGAGACTTGCATTTTCATTTCAGCTGTTGTTCTGCGTATGTAGCTGTTTGTAGAACAGAGTAGTAGCTCTTTGTAGAATAGAGTGTGAGATCTAGAATGACACATTTATTCTGAATTGCAACCAATTTTCTGACCAGTCAAATGAAAATATAAATTCAGGCTGTAGACAAACATGTCTGCAGCTCTCCCATATTAATTGCATCACGTTTCTTCAAGTCAATAGACCCAAGTGAGTTGTAAACAAACAAGCAGAAAAGTTAGGGAGTTAGGGAGACCAAGATTTGTAGCAGAAAGGAAAATTAAACTACACAACTGATACAAATTCTTATATTAAGAAAGACAAAATAACCATCAGAGAAACAAACAAACAAACAAAAAAAAAGGATATTGTCAAGTAGCAGTACCCTATGGCAATGGGGATTTTTAAAATGTGTATTAGTTTTAATTTCTGTTCTTAAAACCATCTTAATATTTAGTTAATAGGTCACTGTTAATAGTTTCTGGTCCAGGGCTGGACTGTAGAACTGACTCATTTAATAATCTTTAAGCTAAAACTGAGCTTTAAGTATTCAGTGATCAACAGTGAGGAGAATATGAGCTATATGCTTGTTAACGCAATACAGAAATGTATTCTAGCACCATCTAGCCAACTTCAAAGGCAACTTCAAATCAGCAAACAGGTTCCTACTGTCCCATATCATCAAACTGGCAATTAAAGTTGTCTGTGTATTGGTGGGTGTGGGTGGACTAAACAGCACAGCTACAGGTCAACCAGGATTGCAGTCATGCACATCTAGTTTGGTTCAGAGCTGTATCCATTCCTGAAAAAATGGGTTCTTACTATAAGAGAGAACCTTGAATGAAAGAAACATTTAGCCATTTTACCTTATTCAGTATGAAGGGAATAATTCAGTTATTTGGGAATGTGAGTGTTTTGGTGTATGGGGATGACTGAGAGCAATAACATTATCACAGTCATGACTAAGATTTGTCAAATAAAATAAATGCTGCTGTATATTTTAATTTCTCTTTTACTGTATAATAACGGAATCTGGAAGGAATTTCATTTCTTTAAAATTAATTAAAATAATTAATTTTCAAAATATGTATTTTTAAAAAAATCTTGATATTACTGTGTTATTTTTCTCTCTCTCTTTTTTTTTTTTTTCTTTTTAAAAAATATTTTCTGAATATTGTCTTATTGCTTTATGTTTGTGATATCCTGACTTTGTATATGGTTACTATAGCTATAGTAACCTAAAATAAATAAAACAGAAACTAAGTGTTCTTGTCAATGACTTGGAATGAACTTATAGAGAGGATATAGAGCACCCACAATCAGGTGGTGAGAAAGATTTCAAATGCAAAATACCCCAGACACAGGAAAAAGGAGGCAAAGAACACTTCTCAGAAAGTCAAATCCCACAGGCCTTATTCAGACCTCACTCTTCGAAGATGAGTAACTAACGTCAGTAGGAGTTTTCACCAGAAAACAGGCCTAAGAAACTGAGTAGGGAGTACATTGGACTGGGCTGCAGTTTAATGTGTCGTCAAGGAAATACTTGCTAGATGTTTTCTAAGATACGGGGATGGGAATTGGGCATGTGTTAGACAAGCAGTTTGACATTGCACAAGATGCAGGGTATTTTACACTAAACTGTCTTGACTTGAATTCTGGATCTGTCAAGAATTATGTTTTCTGTTCCTTTCAAGTAGCTAAATTTCAAGTGCAATATCCGATATATCTGAAAGACTTTCTTGTTGGTGAAATACAGTTGTGCTGCAAGCAGAAAACATTTACAGAAATTCTTCTCCCATTTTACAGTTGAAAGAGGTCACTACCAAGTAAAATGAGCACTCTCCTGGTTATTGCACCACCTCTTCTCATGCTGAGTCGTTCTTTAGGATGTTGATGAGTCCCAAAACCATGCAGCCTAGTTCTTTGTCGTGGTAAATGGACTTAGATAATGGCCTAGACACAATGGTTGCTTTGCACAATTCTGGTGATGAAAAGCAGCTGTGAACTGACTTAATCAACCAGTTAAATGGTGTTTATGACTGTTTCAACTTTCTGGGACAGCACAAAGTAGCTGGAGTGAACCAAAGGAGAGGCCCAGAGTTGCCAGTTTGAGGCAAAGTAAGCAGACTGCATCATATCCCTTCTCCCCGTAATGACAAGTGAGGCAAAACCTAGTGTAAATGGGACTAGGGAAATGCATCATCTGGCACAGTGTGACACTGTCTGCCACACTCAACTCTGCCTTCACCAGCCAGTAACAGCATAGTCAACAGCAGTTACTTTAGAGGTTTCCCTCAGAGTGAGATTTATTCTTGGCATCCAAACCTGAGTGCTCTCAATTCAGGAAATCTTGTACCATTTCCAAGATTTCTGCTGGCTGACTTTACAGTTGGCTGGAGGATACAGGGAAAGTTTCTGTTCAGCTTATATGGTTTTCACCATCGTGTCGTTAGCTCCTTTCAAAATAACAGCTTGCCTTCTTGACAGGAACGAATAAACTGGCAAGGCAATTCTTTCTTTGTTAGTCTCTAACTGGTCTCCAGCAACACTAGAAAATATACTGTCTCTAACTCCATTTAGGGATCCTTGGACAATTTGTACCACACCACAACAGGTCCTATGCCGGGAGACAACTAGGCTGCTCCAGAGGGCCATGTGGTCACCAAATGGCAGTACATATGACCCCTTACTTCTGGAGCCCTGGGAAATCCATCAGGTATGTTATTCTCTGCTTTAACCACTTCTTGATAGCCCACTCCATAGATTGCTAGGTGGAGGACACATCACAAGAGAGATCCATACACAGGATAGATCCATACATAGGTAAATATCTAATTCTAATCCTTAGAAATCTTAGAAGAAAACTTGTGAACTCCTTTTGTCTTGAATATATGAAGGAGGCACCTAGCTTTGTTTCTGTGATAACAAGGGTGATCTTCAACTTCCATGGCAAAGGCCATTGATCTTTCTACAAACAAAACAAACAAAAAAAGTCTTAGGAACATTCTTTGTAATCATTTGGATAGATTGGACTAATTCTTTTGATTATAAAACTTTCTGAGTTACAAAATAATTTATCTTCATAGAAATTTGACGGAATCTATTTGTGACTGGCAATCTGTCAAATAGATTAAGTCTGTGCAATACCATCTATTGATATTTCACTTCTCCATCCTCTGTTACCGCAAGTCCCCTAAAACAAAGTCTTTGAGACTGGATGCTTGTATTGTCAGACATAAAACAGGGAATAGCCTGCAATACAAATAGTGTACTGGAAAAAAACAAACAAACAGAACAAAACAAACAAACAAACAAACAAACAAAAACAAAAATCAATGCAACTCTCAAACCAGAACAAAATAATACACAAATGTCGAGTGTGAACATATACAATCTACTAAGTGATATGTTTCTGATGTTTGTTCTTAAGCTCAAAAGTCTACTTACATCTTAGAGATTCTTCTTTTGTTGTTGTTGTCATTTTGTTTTGTTTTTAGCTGACACCATGAAGCAGAGAAGCTTGATGAAACTAACAATATGTGGCATCTGTTGAAGATGATAATAGGCAATATATTTAAGAGTATTAGAGTGAATAGGGTTTGTAACTAAAACAGCTAAGTTAACGTAGCTCTTCTGAGTTTGAGTTTGGCTGAGGAAAGGTAAGGAAATAAAAAGGAGATGATATAGAGAAGGAAGAGAACATTAGAGAAAGAAAAGCTTTTAGAAGAGGAAATAGTTGATTTTTCAACAAAAACTGAGAGGAGCATAAAAGCTCTTGAAAGGGCCTAACCAAATCCTCATTGTGAGCAGTTAAATGACATTAATTTTGGTGAGCTTTAACTTACTGGAGAATCAGGCCTTCAGAGATGAAAGAATAATATTTTCCCATTTTCTAACAACATGCAATAGTAATTCATATTCTATTCACAACGTTCACACAAAATGTGTGGCATGTTGCATTGCTCTGTTTCTGGGCTCCTGTTCCTCTCTGTCTGTCTTAGCAAAGTTTAAAAAATGTAAAATTTATTTATTCATTATTTAATATTATATCAACTGCTGAAACTGTTTAGATAAATATCATAGATTGCACTATATGTAATGTTATTTTTACTGATGTCTTATTAGAGGAAAGGCCTGACAGGATGTCCTGGACATTATGTCCTAAGACATGAACTTGAAAGGAAGTATAAACCCGATGTCTCCTAGGGATCTTTGAGACAGAGAGAGAGAGAGCAGATATTGGAAACAGAACTACTGTTAAGAGCCAAGGAACAACAACTATCCAAAAGAGTTGTGAACCTAAGGTTAAATAAATGTATTTCTGCTTACTCTTTCCCCATGCTACATGTTGCTGTACAAGTTGCTCAGCTAGAAAACAGTCTTTCTTACTGACTCTCTCATTTCCCACAGATAACAACAGTGACCATTTTTTAATTTGCTCTTTCTAAAATCCTTTAGAAGAGTTTCAGGGCTTTTTAAAATGTTGGATAGTTTGAAACCCCTTGGCCTAAAAAGTCTTGAATGTAGAGCTCAGCAAACATTCGGGTTCATTTATAAGGCCGGCATTCAAATCAGCAGTAATGAAGCTGATACAATGCTAAGAATACGTGAATGCTGTTTGCTCTGTAAAGCAGTATATAGAATCCAATAATGAGTCCTGGGATACAAGACAGTCTATTACTGTAAAGTAATTATTTGTTGACTGCTGAGCCAGCTGTGTTGAATTTGCATCTTGGAATGTTCAGAATGCTGAGACATCTTCAAATCTCAGTCTTTAGTTTAGATCAGACATGTTAAATGCCAGCACATTTTTATTATTTATGCTATGTTAGTTTCCTGATGAGGAAAAAAAAGAAAAAAAAAAGAGAGAGAGAGAGTGCAGAAGAAGATAATTTAGAAAACGAGTGACTAGAAGATAGGGCTTTTGTGGACCACTTTGGTGTGCAGGAGAATGGGTTTAGCGAGCTGGCTGCAGCTCAAAGAATAAAGAGATATTGGTCTCCCAAGACCTAGTCCATTGCTTTAGACAAAGCAGATTGGGACACTGTGTCTTTTTAGTCCCACAGAATTAAAGCCACTGACTTAATTCTAGAGACAACAGTTAATTCCATAGGCATTCTTCAGCATTGGGACCCATCCTGTTGTTAGTGGTGCCTCCTATGCATGCAATATTTTTCACTGGTTCCTCTGGGCTTTTGTGGATATATAGACAAGGATGTGCCTAGCACTGCTCATCTGCTCCTCTAGGGATCCTGCACAGTCACACGCATCACAATAGACCGTGTAAGTATAAGTGTGTGGCGTTCGCATTCTGCTTTCAATGAACAGAGCTTGGCATTAGAAGAGAGAAAAGAAAAGCAACTCCCAGATGAAAAAAAAAATAAATATATATATATATATATATAAATCCAACAAATATGAAAGACAAAGAAGAAAGCTTAGGCCTTTTAAAATCTCACATGTGATGTCCTCAGAAGTCATGTGTTTTCCCACTGCCTGGAGCTAAGGAATCAAAGCGATGAGTGGTTGAACCATTATTATACAGAAGGTGGGGAAAAAGAGAAGGGGCAGAGATCATCAAAAGACTGGACAGGGTTTAAAGACAGAGGATTAGATCTGTGAAATGTATATCAGAGTGTTGAACTCTGTAAATGCCTAGCTTTTAAGTCCCTGACTTTTAGAGCCTAATCATTTCCTACAGCACGTGGGAGTGCTCAAAACCTCAGCTTCAGACCCAAACTGGCCTGAGTGCAGGTAACTTATCCAGTGTCAGCATATCTAGGAGCCAGCCAGTACGGAAATCCTGGAGTGAAGTAACCTTATCCTTCTCACACCTCATAAAGCCTTGCAGGAGTCTATCTATTTGGGAAATCAAAATCCAGGTTTAACGATCCAGAACCTTGTTGTGAAGGTCAGTATTTGTGACATTAACTTTTTAATTATTATCCCACAAAAGCAGGTCCTATGTTTTCTTTTTAAAACCCATCTGGAAAAACTGAAGACAAGAAGACCAATTATAACACTGCTTGGGTGATAGATGCAGGAAAAAGGAGTGTACTTTAGCTGTCAGGCAGGTAATTTTGCTCCAAGGACAAGCCAGGAAATGGGAGAGAGCTGCAGCTCCCTAAGGTGCAACCCCACCAGCATGCCTCCCCTACGGAGCTGCTTGGCAAATGCCTTGAGTCCCAACTGAAAGAAAGAGCTGAAAAACACAAATTTTCATTTGCAGGATTTCACAAAATGTGTTTTGTTGTTGTTGTTTGCTTTATTTTGTTTCCAATTGAAATAAAAGCATAAAGCATTTACATTTCACTCCCCTTTTTAAAAGCCAGACATTTCTTTATGCTTCTTATATGCATTCTTTATAAAGTCATACTTTATACTTCTAGTAGAAAACCATTTTATTTTATTTTATTATTTTATTTTATTTTATTTTTTTATTTTATTTTATTTTATTTTATTTTATTTTATTTTATTTATTATTACAATGAAAAACTGTTGACTTGTTTATATGCAGGGACTTTACAAAAGGTCTTTCCTGAAAGAATTCAATTTTGACTCCTCATATATGCCTGGAAATCACTGTGGCCTAGGGTAGAGCTCAGAACCTATCAGATGTAATACCTTATGCTGCAAGTATTTTCTTTGACTTGTTTAAGAAAGCCTATGGGGTTGTTCTTCAGATAAAGAAATAAAGTTTCTTATTTTTAAAACATATCTGTAATGGAGAAAATTAAAAAAAAAAAAAGTTGTTGCAACACACTTTATTTTGTCAGGCAAATAATATTTTAGATATTAAATTAAATAACACTATGTTAAACTACATTTTGTTCTTTCTTACACACTATATAATGCATATTCACTGTAATGACAGTTTCATCATGCTAGGAACTTTTACACATACCTACAATTTTTAAAAACAGGATTTTCTTAATAAAACACACATATCTACAGTAACAACAATTGCAAAGAACACATTGTTAGGTCGAGATTTCAGCAAACTTTACAAACTACACAAAATAATAATAACCAAAAAATATCAGTACACGGGAAGTTCTTAGCAGAGAACATATCTTTACATTTTGTGAAGTTATGCCTAGACATCTTTTTGCTTTTGTATTTTTTAAGAAATAAAATTATATACATAATTTAGTAATCCTCAAAATAGAAAGTATTAAATAGCACAAACAATATTACAGTCCTAAATTTTGGTGTTACCTACAGTAGAGGGGCTACTTTAAACAAATAAAAATTGAAGTTTGTCTATTCTGTACATTCAGGGCCGAACCCTCAGCTGGTAGAAACCACAGTAGCTAAATGGACAGCGAGGAAGTTACATTAGTTTATACCAGCTGAGCATCTGGCTCCTGACTACTATATACACAGGGGAAGGCTGCTAAAGCATGGAAGCTTGGACCAGTTATGCACTGACAGCAACTTATTATATATTTGCTGAAGTTTTCATGCAGCAGGAAAAATGTTAGTTTAAGTATAATCCCTTAAACAGTCATACCATAATAATGGTATATGAAGCAGCTTTAAAAATATTATTTTATAGTCATATGAAACTGAGCTATGCTGATTGTTTTGACGGAATCCCTTATTGCCAATATTCTATTAGAAAACAGTGTAACTATAATTTCCGAGGCCTAATGGGGGCCTATTAAAATATCACTGTACCTAACCACTTAAGGAGTAAATTGTACCCTTAAATACTTATTAATCACTGTATTCCATCTGGAAGCAATTATGATCCTCACAATAGACATTAATATCACACTGACTCTGCAGTGAATCTGCTGTGGAAATAAGAGTATGGCAGCATACAGAGCATATGTACTAATGTCATTCTAGGAGGTAGTTTCATTTTGTGGCACTCAATTTTTGGTTTGTAACTTACACACTCCAGAAGTCGGTTATCCTCAGGAAAAAAAAAAAAAAGAAATATATATATATATATATATTTTTTTTTTCTACCCTCAGAAAGTATTTTTTTTACCAGTTCTCAAGGCTGGTTCCAAGATCACAGAAATCAAAAAGAAAATTTACCCATTGGCTTCCATGTGAAGGACCTCAGATACCAACATCTACATACTGCAGAAACTTGCATTTAGGCCTTGACTGAGGAAAACACTTAACTACTTGGTATCATACAATCAGGCATTGACACCCCCTTTGAAGCAAGCACTAAGCATGTATACAGAATTCCAAGAGCATCAAAGAAGTCCATCAGCATCAAAGGGTCTTAGGGAGAGTGTTCAAGTACTTTGATAAATCATGACCCATTTCCCAGCTATTCTGCATCAGGTGGTGACGATCTGACATATCAAACTATGGTATCACCTTAATAACAGAGTTAACTCCATTGCACTGGATCTTAATTCACACTGGCTGAGGTGTCTTCCTACATCCTGTAGAGTTATGCCCAGTGTAGAATCAAAATAATGCCCAAGAGTTTCAACAATCATCCATTAAATTTTTCAAAACTGTTTTAAATACAGTATCCATGTTACTGGCTGGAGCTAACTTTTTCTTACCTTCACTGGGCCCAGAAGTTATTTTCACTAACTGATTTTTTAGAAAGTGTATTTATTTATTTATTATTCATTTATTTATTGAACTGAACATGGTTAATTAGCTTATATTGTTGCATACCATCATAAAAATATCATGTAATAAAACACTTTTTCTAAGGTAGTCACACACATTTAATCCTTACTGTCTATTTCTTGTAAACAAACCCAGTGGCTTCCAGAACACTCTTACAGAATAAAATAATGAACATTTGTCCCTATTTTTTGGCATCAGTGTTGCTCAAAAGGACGCGATTGTTTTGCCCGGGATAGATGATGCACATGTAACCAGTTTTCAATAGACATACTTCATTAGACCTGACGGCTGCTTCTTAAACAAAAATATTTCTATTTAAACATGCCTCTCAAAATGTTGTAATTTTAGGTTTTTGACCCAAACATTTTTTTTTATTTTTTATTTTCTATCTTGTTTTTTTTTCCCCTTGTTCTTCTTCTCAGCAGAAAACCAACCAAAAAAAAAAGGTATAAAGACTGAAAAATGAAAATGCTTTAATTCTAGATAACATATTTGCAACTTCGAGAAACTAGCTGAAAAAATGTTTTGAAATTTTCAATGACATTTCTGACTTGTTTCTATATTGTAGACCAGCTCCAAATAAATTGTGAAGCAGATTAAAAACAATTTTTGAGTAAACACTGTACAGTATACCCACATTCTGACCTTTGAAAAAAATTGGAGTGTAATTCTTTGAAAATAGCTAAAATACCCAAGACACTTAGGTGTTTTTCAAAATTGTACATATAATGAACATTCTCATCTTAGCTTGTGCCACTTATAAAGCTATGACATGTCATAGGACATCCTATAAAAATCAATATGAGCAGAGATATTTTAAGTTACATTCCAGACTCATAAATTTATTACAACTCATACTATGCACAATAATCAGTGTTTCCTCTGACAAAGTATAAAAAGCTTTTTTCTCTTTTTCTTCTGCTCATTCCTTCATTTGACTTCTGAATGAATGAAACATTTCTACTATGTTTGCTTCCTATATGCATGCATTCACATGATTTGAACAATGAGTGAAAGCAGTAAACCCACTATAGAACAGTAAACAAGTAGAAACTCATGTTCATAAATGCAGTGCAAGGAAATCTTAGTACCATCTTAATTTGAGCTTGCATCTTAACCCAGATTCTTCCACCACCAATCTGTTTAGTACAGTTCCAAAGTTGCAAGATAATGCATTGATTTTGTAATAATTTCTGTTCAACTGTAATTAAATACTGAGATGTTGAATGTGAATCTGGTTTAAGAACACTCAGTTTTGCTTCTAGGACAGAGCATAATCTAGTGCCAGTAAGCATCTAGGAATGAAAATTCTCCACATCTTTTCTTTAGTTAAGTTACACTGCATTTTATTGGGAGGATAATATTTTCTGAAGCTTGTTGTAATATCATTTAATTTTTCATCATATTTGCTCAAATTTGTTCTCAACAGACAAATATAAGCCCCCTACAGTGAGGACAAAGATATCTCCTACTACAAAATAAAATTAAGATCCAGGTAACTGATTTCTTCTATTTCTACTTTTCCTGCTATTGATAAGGGCCTTTAGTTTACTGTAGTCGCCTCTCATCTTCTGAGATTCTTCCCTCTGCTGACCTTGCTGTCTACTGTCTTTGCAGTATTGGTTAATCATCTGCATTTCTGAGTGGCTGAAAGCTCCCACAAAGTCCTTTGGGTGGAACTGCAGCGCTCGCACTGAGCTGGCCCAGGTCCAAGGGGACCACTTGTCAGTCATGAAGGCCACCATCTCTGTATCTAGCACTTTGAAATTGATTTTTGCTAAGGTTTGCTTGAAGTTGTTCTCTGTTGCGATGCAGTGATAAAGCCCTCGGTCACTGTCTTGGACAGAGCGAATGAGGAGTCCTTGCTCAGTAGCTATGATCCTCTCATTCAGCTTGACCTAAAGGGAGGAAAGGCAGAATGAACTTTTTCAAGAATGTTACAGAACAACGCAGTAGTGGACCTCCTGGCTAAGGCTTCAAATGCCTCTTTCTTTATTAAGGGTTTCTTAAATGTATTATATTTTGCTTTATCATTCATCACAGTGACCACCATTCCTGATAATATTAGGAGAGATCTTACCTCAAAGTAGGTTAGGTGTCACTGAAGAAAATAATTTCAATATTGGTATTCATTATGTTACAGTAGATTTGACTGGGATGAAGACAAAAATGTCAATCTGGAGACTACATGAAAGAAAAGTTTTTATAATGTTCAAGCAGAGAAGCTGAGAAAATGTACTTTTATTTGCCAAGGTTATATCCCTGCAACCATTCCTTCCAGCATCAGATGTTGCTGTTGAAACTTCATGGAAGACAGGTGCAGGATTAGGCCAAAGGCTGATCTGTCATTGAACTGAAGGTAGCTTCTGGTTAAATGTTTTGACTGGTAGAAGGTTTCTGGGGCTAACTCCAAAGAACTCTCTTTGAACTGTGGAGTTTAAAGCCAGATAAAAAAAGTTTTCTTCACAGTAGCATCAACTGGGACTTGGCTCATTGGAAACCTAGAGCAATTTTTCTACTTTCCTATTTTCTTTCTGGTTTCAGACTTTGGACAGTCCCAGGAAATAGTAACATCATCTGAAGAAAGCAAGTTATGATATTTTGTTGAGTTATAATCTGACTATAAATGACACTGCACGTGTCCCTTAGCATATCAGCTGTGAAATAAAAATTAACCCATTGTGAAAGAATACCAGTTCTGGCATTTTTATGAATTATTTCTCTATTTTGCCACTGCACTTTGCATTATACCTGACCCTCTTGAAATCCAATGTATTTATTCTGTTATTGCAATTTTTTTTTAGATATTGTAGAGGTAAGATTTTCAGCAACCCGAGAGATTCAGTTTAGCTTGAAAAGTAATTAATCTTGTGATTGATTTAGTTTGTTGCTACTTAAAACTGGATTGATTCTAATACTGTTATTGAACATCAGAAAATAAATAAATAAATAAATAAATAAATAAATAAATAAATAGGGAGAGGTTCTTCTGAAGCAACAGGTTAAAGAATTTCACCTAGATTGTCAGGACATGGCTCGAGTCTTTGAAGAGTGCGTGAGAGAATCAGCATGAAAGACTCAGCAAGAGGCTTTGTAAGTCTTCTCTGATTTTGGAAAATGGCCTGATATGAGATTAATGCTTTCCAGTATTTATAATCTATCAACAGACACCATATTACTTAATTTTTCCTTACAAAAGATATTCCTTTTTATTCATACAGTAACTGCCTTGGATTTGAAATGATTTTTCCACTTTTATATTACTTAAGGAAGACACATTCCTCATAAACAATCATACTGTATATTGCAGTGCTGAAACTGGAGAGCCTTACAGAGTGCGGTAATGGAAAATGTGATTGCAGCATGGTGGGGAAATACTTTTGCCAATACGTGTTCTTGCTAAAGAAACCTTTCACATTTCTCCCACTTTTGCCTTTTATCTCTTCAATAGCACAGAAAGGCTGCTGCATGCAGACTTCTTCCTGAACTTTATACAGCTTATTGCTTTTATGCCTGTTTCCTCAGATCAATAGTAAGTCCCGAGTGCTGCAAACTTTCCATTTGCAATTAGTAAGGTGTGAAGGAAAAATTCACTAACTGGTTCCCTAACTTTAGGGTATTTTCTGATAACTATTCTGCTTTGATAGAAGTTGGCAGAGCTGAGGAGTTAAGTGCCTTCCAGTCATACTGAAATCTCTGCCTTGACTTACACAAGTAAAGTGTTGGCCAGTGTCCTGCATCCACACACTTTCTCTAGCTTCAATGTAACTGGAGAGTCTGATGAAGACACAAATACCATTTCGCCTCAGTCTGGGATGTGGATTAGATACTGACTGAGGTCCCTGACAGAGCTATTGCTAACATTACTCACCTCTTTCCTCCTGTCATTATCTTTCTGTAGCAGCCATTTAATAGAAGCCTGAGGAGATTTGGGTGTACATTCAAGAAAGGTGGTGTTGTTTTTCACTCCGTATTGGACTGTTTCTGCTGCATTTCTGTAGGCTAGAAGGGAAAAGAAGACAGGTCAGGATAATGTAAATGCTAGTTTTATATAGGAAAAAAAAATAACTGTGTTGCACTATTTGCAATACAGGTCCAGTGAAGTATATCTGATCCTAAAATTAACAGATAATGAGTATTTTAAGGAACAGAATTTTCAAAGATAATACATGAAATGTAAAGAATCACAGCTAGTTCCAAATACTGGTGTTTTCACTTGGACATGATCTTTTCTGAGAAAGTCAATACCTGTGGGCTGGCAGGCAAATGTATATCTAGATTCTTTCTATTGAGCTGAGTCCTGCCTGGAAAGCTCTGCTTGCTGATGGGGTAACTGAGCTCAGGCATATTCTTCCCAGAAATGACCTCATTCTCTAAGACAAGACCACCTCTCTGGAATGGTCCAAAGGAAAACAAAGTGTTTTATACACTTCTTCACACTTCACAGTTTACAAATTAGGGTAGTGTTGTTGGTGTGACTAAAAATACATAATGACCAAAATTAAAGACAGCTCCATCTATTCCAGTGGTCATGCAGTATCACAGGGAGGCAAGAGAGGGCAGACTTGACTGCCAATCATCTACTTCTCTTACAAAGCCTTTCCTTCTAAGAAAGGACCTGGCTCTAAATCTGAAATTCAGTAAATACTTAGGTCAGCAACTGAGAACAGGTCAAATTTATAGCACTCCAGCAATACCTGGGCAAGTGCTGAGTGTATGTCATCACTTAGACTTCTTGTGGCCCTTTATAATTTTGATAGATGAACAATTGGTAGTTACTGATAGGAACTTTCAGATGTTCATTGTTTGCCCTAAATTATAATATTTGTCCTGAAATCAGTATATTTCCAGATTTAAAACCTTACACCATATATAAAATAAAGTTATTATGTATTTATTTATTTAGACAAAGGAGCAATGGTTACAAAATAACATGAGAAATGCAGATACATAAAATTCTATATGTTTAAAATCAGACTGTGGTTTTGTACAGTCCTAAGACTGGTTTTCCTCAGCCTATATCTCCCATTCTTTTCACCTTTTTTTCATGAAATGATATGCGAAATTGTAATGTATGCTACTAAATGAAGGATGTTTTTTCTTTTTAGTCTTTGCAAGTTCTTAGCACATTTATGAAGTTGTAACAAAATCAGTTGCATTTCTTTTTTTAGGAGAATAATATAGAAATATTTTGCATTCAAAGTCCATAAACTAGCAAAGAGCTTGTCTGTGGGCTGGCTTGTCTGTAGCTGTGGAACATGGTGAGAATGAGAGTTGTAGCACAAATTTATTTTTATATACACTGGGACTAGGTATAACATATAAATGCATTTTTTAAAATCTATTTAGCTGATCAATGCATATTTAACTTCTTGTTTAGATCATACTCCTACCACTCCTACCACTCCTACCACATGCTAAGAAAAAGAGAGAGAGAATACAAATGCATTTCTCTAGTGGCCATAAGGTAAAAACAAGTGTAAAAGTATTACAGTGTTTCACAGAACATTTGAAAAGTGGTATTATAAACCCTGTAGTTCTTGACAATCTCTTAAAAATAGCAATATGCTAAAAATGTTTTTATACAAGCTGAGAGGTCTAAGGCATGCAACCTATCATGTTTAAAGATTTAGTTTCAAGACTTCATAATCTTCCTTATGAGCTTGTAAGATTTCATTTCATTGTCCAACTCTCTGCCCTTTTGTCTTTTAGGTATGTTTCAATTTTCTCCCTAGAATAATAGTTTTTCTATAAATGGCTTGAATTATATTTTGAAAGATTCCAAGTTGCTGTTTCTTTTTCTCTTTTCCACAGAAGATGCTGTCACCTACCTACACTATACTGCTGTCACCAAAACATCCTTTAAAATTGCTAAAACATATAAATCTATAAATATATCCACATAAAAAAAAAGTATGGAAAATAAGACTCCTGTGTCAAAGTTTAAATGTTTATTTCCTCTCAGCCCAAAAAGCAGACAGTTGACATTCTCACATTTTCCACATGGAAAGAAGAGACACCCGTCCTCGGGATAGATAGCAGGTGCGTGGTCACTGCATATGCCCACAAGGTAGGACACACAGATCTAGGTACTTCATGATTCAGAGCCTGAGCTTCAATATAAATATCTCAGAGCTCAGGTGCATACTGAGCAGGTGGGGTCATCTTTTGTAATTAATCTGTTCAAGCAATCAAGCTTCATATAAATGACCTAACACTGAATCATGGGGAAAGATCCACTGGTGCTGTGGGTTGGCAGCTAGAGCAGAATTAGCCACATTTGGCCTGAAGGTTCTATGCCTGTCTGACTGTTGTGGTCTGTTTTCTTCCAAGAGATTCTTCTGGGACCCAAAAAAAAAAATTTAAGTGGAATTATTATTGACTGAACATTTGACATGTAACTCTTTAAGCGTTCTTCTTTTATTCAATTAAAAATGTAATTGAAAATTCAGAGTGAGATCTATTATTTCATCTCCAGCCGGAACAAATGAGAACACACTTACTGAAAACAAGCTCAGAAACAGAGGTGGAAGGAGTATCATTCTCTAATACAGGCCTGTGGTTTGATGGCATAGTTTGCCACTGCCTAGCTCAGACAGGCATGGGGTTAAAAAGGATTAAGCTTCTTTTATGTGTGTCTACTCTGACTATGACTTTGGCCATATTTGGCTGGTGACTAGAAATCTGAAGGAAGTGAGAGCTGGGAGGGCAGATCATTGTCTCCACTGTCTATGCACGTTGTGCCAGGCTGACAAAAGAGTTGCACAGCTGGAAATTAGGAACTTTATAAAGAGATTTGAAGCAATTTGTTTTTCCATGTAAAGGAAGAAATGAATAATGATAACTCAAAATGTAGGTCTAAAACCTCCTGTTTGCTGAAAGATGTGCCCCAAAACATAATATGGCCTCAAATTCACTGTACCTGTTTTTAGTCAACACTATCAGCTTCTCATTTCATGTACGCAGAACTTTATATGTCATAGTTCATCATTTTTTATCATATGTGCAGGTTTCATGTAATTGCAAGGAAAAACTTAGACTTGGAAAATAATTATGCTTTACCAGTAAACCACACAGATAGTATGAGCTGTAATGAATCATATAAAGGAAAGCCATATGTTCTTTATATAGAACAAGGATCTCTAAATTATAGTACCTTTCAGGTTGAAACCTCGGCACTGAGTCAGAGGGTTTCCATGTCTCACATCTTGCCTGCGACTCCTCCTGAAATATTTTATAAACACAAACTGTTATTCCAGATAGGTACACAACAAATAAACTTTTTTTTTTAAACAGATTAGGAATCAGGGATAGTTTATTACCTACTCTGAGATTACTTTGCTGCTGCCAGGGATGCTAGAGAGAAGATACTGTTTAAGTGAATAATCATTTTGAAGAATTTCATAAAGCAGTTGTACTTTAGGTTGGTAAAGTAGTTTTGCAATGAAGGAATAGAGATGGAAGAGTCAGAGATAATACATAAAAGGTTTAGTGATGAAAGACCTAACATTTACAGGCAGAACCCCTGAATGACGCTAGAGGTCTTCAAAAAGGCAGGCACGTAAGAATGGGTTGTAGAAGAGTCACAGATCTCATATCTAAAACACCAGCAGAAAATCATAATGTAGGACATGTTCCCTCCTTGATTTTGCCAGGCACCTTATTTTCAGTGCCTTTAGCCACCATGGTAGTAGAGTAACTGAAGTATTCAACCAGAATGGTGGAGAATTAAGATTCAGTTCTGTCCTTTACATGAGGGCACATGACCTCCTTTCTTTCCAAATATATTCAAACTCACCAAGTCTCAAAATACTTTGAAATGGAGCTTTGTTATATTATTTGAATGATAGATGCAAAATCATGATTATGTAGTTAAGTAGTTGAGGAGCTTACTAGGATTGGGCACACTGGAATTTTAGACCTCTTTGGCTAGGAGGTCACTGCTCACAGAATTCGGTGCGTGAAAATCTAGAACTTGAATTTTTATTCTTAAGATATATTATTTCATTTACTGAAAATTCTGTAAATTAGATCAATATTTATCAAGTTCAGTGAAAAAATATGTTGTTGCGAAGGGATGCTGTTGGGGTATGCAACAGCCATGCTTTGAAATATTCACTAATGACTCATAAGATAAGAAACCATGAAAAGCCCCTGGAGCTCCAGTATTGCTGGGTGAAGGGTGATGCCTCTTTGGTCACATTATACCATGAACTGCACATACAATGAGAGACAGCCCTTATAATCCTTTGTCACCTGATCTTTCACTGGATTGTTTTAAAAGGAAACATTTGAAAGGTGATCTTTCAAAGGAGTAGTTTCTGACATTCCAAGTATATTTTTGATGGTAAACACCAAAAATATTTCATATTATGCCTTAGGATTTTAACCCGTGTGAACTGCTTATGTGAGTCAGAGGAAACAATGGAAAATTTCTCAGTGAATTTCAGGATTTTTGTGCTACCTTGAGATGCTCCACTCCATCAGAAATTGTATGCTGGTGACATTAAGCAGTTCTGAGAATCTAAACTTTAAGTCTGATATTTATCCAAAAATGGCTGAGATGGTGGTGTTTAGAAGATAAAGATACTCTCCGGTGTCTTGAGGTAAATCAATTTGGATGAGAAAACACAGTAAATCATGGGAGACAGAAGTGTCAAAGGAAGCAAATGAGCAAATGTGTCTAGCAGAAAGATAATACTGTCTAGACAATGGGATTTGGCTCTGATTACCAAAGTTTTCTTCTTCATAATCTCTCTTGTTAGATAACAGGACCACTCATTTGCTTCACATAGTAAAAACAGATATATATATATATATTTCCCATACAATTTTAGGTGTTTATTTTCATTTGATATAAAAAGCAAACTGAAGACAAAATGTCATCATGGAAGCAAGCCACAGTGGAAATAACCATACTGTATACATAGAAATGGCAAGAAATCCACTGGAAACTGTACAGGCTGGGTATACCTGACTGCTCATTATCTTTCAGTGACTATGTCAGCGTAGGAGTTAGGTGACCTGAGACTTGGAGATTTTCCTTTTCTTTCCACCCTTGTCTTCTGACCTTTACTCCATGGAAGAAAACAGTCAGTTCTCAGACTGGAAGCTGAATATAATATGTGAAAGCAGTAAAAACCCAGATATTGTACCATATCTTTTACTGCTATATGACCATGTTGGGCTTTACATTTTTTATGTGAAATGAGGAATGATTCAAGAACAGTTTGTAATGATAAAAGTAATCGTGTTTAATCCCAAGGGATCCCATTGTCATCAACTGGTTGGGTCACTGGAGCAGAGCCAAGCTTTGCCTGTTTCTGTCTACCAGCTTTCCCCATGTAGGTAACAGTAAAGTATGTCTGCAGCATCTGGGCGTCTGCATCTGCAGCCCAGGTGCAGGGAGTGAGCACAGGGACACAAACTAGGCAAAGCTCTGACATGTAACTGAAAGGTCTCTCTCCTCTGTGGTAGTACTTCATTGAATATTCTGTAGCTTTGTACATGAAGTGAAATCTTAGGAATACAAAAGCTTACCACAACCCCCTGCTATTAAATATTTCCCTAGGGAGGAGGAAAGAGTCTCCTGTTTTGCATAAGAATTACGAGATGGACTATTAGTTCTGTTGTAAATTAAAGAGAAATTGCTTTGCCTGCCTGCTTTAATAAATCTCATGTCAAAAAAAAAAAAATCTCCAAGATTGCAGGCTTTACATGGAAATCACATTTGCCCGAAATTTTCCTGGAAATATTTCTTCTCACTTATGCACAAGTGAGGAACAAAAAGAAAAAAAAAAAAAAAGACACTATCCCTTTGACAACCTCAGAGATACCTTGCTGTATTTAAGTTTATCTTAATTACATCCATAGTAAGCAACTGAATTTAAATAAAGGGAACAAATATTTCACTGATTTTGTGTGTGTGAGATGTAAAGATTAATATTTATAATTAGGAATAGCTTTTTTTTTTTCTTTTTTGCTTTTTTTTTTCCATCCATTACTTTAAATATGAAAAGACAAACAAGGCAAGCTCCTAGGTAATGAACAATGCCAAGCACAATAGCTACAGATGTTTTGTTTGTATATGCTTCTGAAAGGAATGACATCTCACTTCTCTATCATATTGCAAGGCTCCAAGCTACACAGCAGCACAAAAAACTTACTCCTACAGAATAGGAACCTTGCAGATTTCACAGGACTGCTCACCTTTTCCCTGTGGGATAAAATCTGGAGCAAGAGTTGCCATCCCAGGCACAGTACGGATCTCGGGCTAGGCAGCAGTCAGCACAGGCAGTCCCATAGATGTGGCAGCGGTGCAAGGATACCTGGGTGACCCCTTCGTCTGAGCTCACATACAGCTGTTGCTGTAGAAGGAAATGGAAAGATTTATTTCAGATGTGGAGGAGCTTCACCCAAGACTCAACTCGTATACCAAAAAGCCTTTGAATTAATTTTGGAATAAACTCAAGACCACAAGAGGAGCCACTAATATATAAAGCCTAAATAAATAGAAATTTCCCAGGTGAACAGGACTGTTTCCACCTTCCTGTTACAAAACACTTAGAAACACCAGAGAATGTTAATGTTTTTGGAGTCGGTTGTTGTTCTGTTCTGGGGCAGGCAGGCTGAATTAATACTGTTCAGACTTTAGAATTTGGTTCTTAATGATGGAGGGCTATTGGTCTTTTACCTAATTATTTTCTCTGCATATAGTCACATTAATAAATATTATGCAGAGTTACTAACTGGGTTCTCCAGTTCATACATTTCCAAGGCATAAGTCCTAGAAATTATGTTGAGGTTTTGGACCAAATTCTCATAGCCTTAGATACCTGGAAAAATAAGCCAATAGAACTTTTATATTAAATGAGAACTTTTGCAAAGAATGTTCAAAGTTGAATAGGTCATAACTGGAATCTGGGCCAAAGTATCTCTTTTACTCAGAACCAATTCATCAATTATTCTTAAAATAAACATTAATATTAAAAACAAGAAACAAACAAAAACTAGGAACTCTTGATCTTTTGGTCATAAAACTATCAAATTGCACTGAATTTAATTCAGTGAATTGTGGATAGTGTTTAATTCTTAGTTTTGTGAAATATTGAGCAACATGTTGTTTGCAAAATCGTGAAATATTTATTTTAAGTTTGGGTGTTTAACATTTCAGTAGAAATCTTCTCAACTATTTTTACCATTCCTATTGCCACCATTATTACTAATAGATAGACACGTACAATTTCTCTATAGACCTAACACTGCATTTTTGACATAAGCCAGACTTTCAAAGGAAAAGTTTTATTTAGGACCTATGTAAAACAATGGAGGACAAATTTCATCTTTTAGTACTTTTTTTTTTTCCTTACTTGCTTTTTTTTTTTTTTTTGACACTGTCAGTGAATTAGAAATGATAAATTATTAATATATATTATTTTATCCTAGTGGCTCTGGGGCAGATAAACAGCTCATGAAAGTTTTGGTCATATTTCTCCATATTAATTAGGGAAAATCTCCTGTCTATATTTATTATGATACATTAAAACTGATCTTTTAACATCTTTAAGTCAATTTGTTTCTCTATTAAGCATTAAGTAAGCATCCCACTTCTCTTTACCTTTTTAGATGAGATCTTCATTGTTGTTATAGGAGAATTACTCTGAAAGACAAAATTACAAACCACTTTTACGAAGATTAACTTGTTAATACTCTCCCAACATTTATATTTAAAGTTCAATAAAGACAAAGTTGTATCTAATAAAATTATAACTTTCCACATTTTGGAAAACAAAGAAACAAACAAACAAAAAAACCACAAACACTCATACTACTTTTTTGCTATTTCAAAACTAAAAAAAAAATTACATAAATACAATGAATGTATCAGTAAAGGTACTAGTTGAAATAAACAGCATTATTATTCATCATGTGTATAGGTGATTTTTTGCACAAGTCCAATTCACCTGCATTTGTGTTACCTCAACAATATAGAAGTAATGTGCTCTGAAGTCATTACTCCGACTTTGCAATAAATAAATAAATAAATAATAAATTGTCCTTTGAAAATGATGATATGGAAAAATCATACAATAGCTCATGCATATTTACCAGGATTCAGATGAATGTCACATTTCTCCTAAACATTATCTACAGTGCATAGAGTTTGGTTGCCAGCCAACACATTCTTTCAGAATATTGACTAGAATATTAAAAATGGCAGGTGTGTTATTCAGTGTTTTGTTCACAGAGACAGTGCTGTATACTACTGTGTGTCATCGCTGGAGTCATTTATTGTCTGTGTCCAAACCAAACCTTAAAGAGCTGGAAAAGGAATTATCACATTCATTGCCTTAAGCAAGTGAAGCAATTCATTATTATCATCCAAACAAATGATAAAAATGATGGTAATAAAAATGTTCAGCATTTTTTTTTTAAGATTTAGCAATTGCTCAGTCAGAAAGGAAAGCCATAATGGTGGGCCTGGATTAATTGTAGATTAAAAGCATAGAGGGGAGGCCAGGACTAAAAAAAAATGGCTGTGAATCTGTGAATTGGCAAAGGTTTTTTAGAGCTGCTATAGTATTTTATGACTGCAGTGTCTGGAGACTCAAGTTCCAATGCAACATTGGATCTGATGCCACATTCTCCTTTTCTTGCTTATACTCTGGAAAGGAATCTATGCTTTGCTTACTCTCGATATTTACTAGCACATATCTGGTGATCTCATTCCCTCTCTCTTTGTAAGACTCATCAAAAGACTCAACACTGCCCCAGTGCCCACACAGACTGCAACAGCAGAAATTATGATTTTGTGATTTTGTAGGCTCAGGATAAAAAGGTCTGTGCTCAGAGCCTCAGAAATGAGGCTTAGGGTCAGGATTCCTCACACCCCAACAATCTGCTTGCTGTAAATGGAATAAATAATACTTGGGTAAATGGTGCTCTAACTAATGCTACTCACATGTATATTTATCAAAGGGAAGTATTCAGCAAAAGGCTAGGAGAGCTAATTATACCTTTTGGGGGGATTGATACAGAAAGCATTTCATTTTTTAAGATAAATTATTATTACTGTCTGTCTAAATAAAAATCTTACATTTTCCTTTTTGTATCCCCTCAAAGAAACAGAGAAAGGCAATGACAAAACCCTTAACTAAGTTTGTAGCTGCATAATTACCATTTGCCCTAAGACTACTTATTTTAAAGAACAGCCCATTCAAAAATTTGAAAAGGATTCTTCAAATTGGTGGTGAACATTTTCTTTAGGTTATTACAAGCTGCTACATACCAGACTGATTGATATTATTCCCTTATTTTTCCCTGTAGTTGTTTGTGTTTCCTTTTGGTTATGTTGTGTTAAGCTTGTTACTCTAGAGGATGTGAAGAATGGGAGCAAAACCAACACTAGTTTGCTTTAATTCTGCAGCTTGGAGCCAGGAAGATTAACAGATAATCAAAGTATAAAAATCTTAGATTCCATCTGTAAATAGTGACAGTCTCAGTATGTGATACCAATGACAAAAGTTGCCTTCAGGCAGCCACTACGATATTATTACAATATACAATGTTATTACAAAAATCCTTCTATGTAGTATGACAACTTAAAAAAAAAAAAAAGGAGAGAGAAACAACAATGAAAAAAAAAAAAGGAAAAGACTTAAGCCTAACTACAGTCTTCATAACAGTTGACATTTTATATTGTACTTTGGGTGGGTATCAAGTTGACAGTATGCACATTTGTTTGATCTTTTATCAAGTCATAGTTGCCCTTGCCAAAGCCTATTAGAACAAAGAGTTTGTGCTTGGAAAATGTGTATGCAGGAGAAAGACAAACCTGAAAAACCTCCAGCTCTTCTAAAATGAGTTCTCCACTTGCAGAGAAGTTGGTGGGTAAGACAACAACCTTTTGTACAGTTCCTTGGTCTGGAAAAGATGAGACAAAGTCAAACCACGTGACAGAGAGAGAGAGAAAGAAAACATTAAATATTATCAGGTATGAAAAGAAACCATTAAAGTAAGCACTATAACATAGAGTAAGATATGAAAAGATGTTCATTAATTTCTAGTGAAACTATGAGATGATTCCTTCAGAAGTCACAGATTGTGGATAATTTGGACATGACTGTATATAGTAATGTTCTCATAGAAGAATTTGAAGAAGTCATAGTAAGATTGGAGAAATTGCCATTATTGTTACCATTCTACCCCAAAAGATCAATCAAAATTAATAACTATTGTACCAACAGCTGTACAGACACACAGATAGAGGCAGTATCTATCCTAATGACCTTGCAGTAAAAACACGGCACTATCAATAGCTACTGTGTAATTGAAGTACATTCATACTCAGTAATAATATGTAATGACAACTGATGTCAAGAGAGGTACATATTCCAAAGAATAACTCAATCTCTTTCTAAATTTTTTTTTCCCAAGAAAGTCGAACAGTACTTAAATTCTTTATATATTAGTAGTCTTTATATATTAGTTGTTTTGGTCCATGTGGAAAAAAAAAAAAAAAAAAAAAAAAGAAAATTCAAGGTGATAATATTGTAGCTACTCTTTTATAGTACCTTGTCAAAACACAGTTTCAAACCCCCAAATCCATTCAGGTTGAAGGAGTAAGTAAGAAGCAAGATGGATGGGGCAATTATGATGCTTCTACAAGTAGATGTTATGAGTGAGACAATCAATGATTTAGTGGATTTATGTGGAAAGAACATATGGAATTGATGGGTCATTCTGTGGAGGCTGTTAGAGGCTGAGACATACACTAAAGGATTTCTGATATGGCAGAAAAGGCAGACTGAAGAATCATAAGAACAGGCATGTGGTATTTTTACCGGGAAGAAGTACAACAGAAAAAATTCCTCTTGTCTGAAAGGTCTGGAAATTAGTCTGAGTGCAATAAATTTATTTGCTCAATATTGATTCTGAGGAATGAGAACACATGGTATAAATTCTGTTTGGCCTTCAAAAATTTTACGAGTAGTATAGACTTGTGTGGTTAGTAAAACAGTAGCACAGCAGAATATAAAGTATCTATGTGTATTTTTATGAATTTGTGAAAGGAAATCTCAGCTTCCTGTTTGACAATCCACGATGTAGACTACATAAACTGAAAAAGTGTAATTTTGCTTTTGTTTTTAAGGTCATTGACTAAATTCCATAGCTGGAGCTGTGGGGCAAGTTGGTTGCAGTAAATAATTTACATCTTCTTATTTCCCTGGAGGAAGCTAGAAAATAACATGCATTGTATTTTAAAAATTAAGGTTTATTGGCAGAATATTGACTTGTAATAACCTGACCCCACTTGCAGAAAACATTACAGTATTTTGTCATTTATAAAAATGGAAAAGAGAAATTGAAAGCCAAGAAGATTTAAATACGTGTAGCTATCAATTGTGCATGCACATTAGGCATGAATTTTTCATGAGAATTTTCTATGGCAAACATTTATTTTCATTAGACAATGGCACGATAAACCAGTTCCTTCCGAAGAAACTACCGAAACTAAATCTTGTGATAGCACAGCTGTGGTCTAGACTGGGTGCCAGTATTAGCAAAGCTATGAGAACCTGATAGAGATTTTTAGCAAAGCTATGAGAACCTGATAGAGATTTACTAACTGCCAAGACACACCAAAGTTTTAAACTGCTGCAGATGCATCCCTTGTTGCAGCTAAGGAGAAGCACATGCATGCATAAATGTGTATTTCTCTTCCTGCTGAAGGGAATAATCCCCACACAAATTTACAAGCTTTAAGTGCACCTCTAGCTCTTTACATCCCTTTATCAATGCCCTCTGTCTAACATTAGACCACACCATCTAAAATATTGCATCAGAATGCAGGAAAGAATAGCAGCCTTTTCTGATTTTTTTTTTTTCCCCAGCTGCCTGCAAAATATCAACTACCTGTGACCCTGACTTACAGGGTATGCAGTGTGTTGACAATGACCCTACCTGCAAAGGAATGTGAGGCTGAGCCTCCAAAGAACAGAAGAACCGGTTTATTTCAATGATCCATTAGTGCATGCCACACATTTAAAATTCCTAAATTGTCTTTAGTCCTCAAACATTGCCCCAAACTGAAATCAGAACCTGAGGGGAGATTTTATCCACGGTATCGTCACAGAAAGTACTGATAATGCCTGACGCCAAGCCCTTGTGTCCTAACAACCTTTCTCATTTGAAAACTAGGTTCATATCTACCTTTTTGTCACAGCCCAGCAAAATACACAGTTGACTGTTTACCTTAGAATTCATTCCCTTTGACTCACTATTTTACCATTCCTTTTGACTCAGTGTTGTACCATTAGAGACAGATCCTTGCAGAAAGGAATGCACTGTTGTTTTAAAACAATTAGTAAACTTAATACATTTAGAATAAATGTTAATGTGAGGGAAGGTAGGCAACAAAAAGCCATTCATTAAATAAAACCATTTAGAGTTAGGAATTCCAATAGTCTGTACATATATATACACATAATTCTAACAATACATGGCTTGTAGGCCATGTAGTTATAATTCTCCACCCCTTCTGAAAATGGTTTTGCTGCTGTTGCTCAGTATTTTCTTAAATAAATGAAAAGCAAATATTTGTGCCTAGAAACCTTTTCTTATTCATTTTTCAGTAGAACTGAGGTCTCCATTAATACCACAGTAGCTGATATCAAGTCATTTCTATGTGTTTATGTCATAAAGCTTATGGTACATCTCAGTGTTGTTAAAAATCTTATTTGCTTATTTCATTTAATGGCAAGGCTGCAAACTAAATTCCTGGGTCAGAAGGAAGATTGGAAAGGATGAGGTACTGTGCACTGCAGGAGATGTATGCAAAATAGCACTGCCTGAGCTGTTTTCCAGTGTATTTCATGGCAGATAATCTGTATTGTGAGCCAGACACAAGAGGTTACTAAACAACTATGTCTTTTTTTTTCTTTTTTTTTCTTCCACATTTAAGTCACAATATGAAATTATAAGTAAATTCTATAAAAATCATAAAAGCGAATGTGATAATTTCCTTCTCTATTTGTTTTTTATTTCCAGAAATCTGCTTGAAAGCAGTTCTACATCGTTGTGATTTCACACAGTCATGAAAAAAACTATTGTGTCTCCAGAATATCAACTCACAACTAGAATATTCCAGGTGTAGTGACAGTCACTGTTGCCCTGACTTTTCACCAGGAACTGCTTGCAGCCTCACTTCATCCCAGCAGCTGGGAGTGGAGGGAAGACTGGCAGCTGAGAAGGAATCCCCTTTGAGCTGACAGCAAGCTGACAAGGGCAACTCATCGTGACTGTTTTTTCTGTTTCAAACCTGCTTGAACAACTACAGTCTCCCAACACAACATGGAAGACTATGTCACTGAGGTCACATTCCCTCTGAGAGGACTGAGAAAGTGGGAACGTTAACACAGGAAAATATTGATATCCCATAGGCTAAAAGATGGAGTACAGAGTATGCAGAATGGGAAATAAATGGAGAAGGAAGCAGCATCCAACAAAGGAAGGAGAGACAAAAAAATATTAATAACAACCACAATAATAGTAATAAGAAGAACAATAATAATAAAAGAACAAAAAAACTCCCTTGAAACACAGAGCATAATTCTGGGCTGGTATTAATCAGTTATGCTTCATTGATACTAGTGAAACTATACTTGGTTATACCACCAATTACTGGTTTGACTGACCATGGGCAATAGAAAAGCAAAGCTTAATGATCAGTGATGAAAAATATGCATGTGTTTGGATGGAATCTGCATTCCAGAAGCTGAATCTGTAGGTCTGAGTTTAAATCTCAGTCTCTGAATTCCTACTAGCTTTTCTTTCCATAGATCTAGGTAAACACTACAGTTGTCAGTATTGTGAGCATCAAAGAGAGACAGGACCTATCCACCTCTGAGCCACATTACGTGCACAAAATGAGCAGCAAATCAAAAAACCTGACTTTTCCACATCATAAAATAATGACTGCAATGGACATTAACTGCTACTCTGCCAGGAGTTTCACGGAGAGACCTCCCGTGGAAACTCACCTCCTCGCTGTGTCAGACATTGTGGGAGACCCTTTGTAAACTTTTCTCCGTGTTGTACTTGTCAGCTTGCTGGTAGATTAATAATTTTTGGTCTCTAATCTGAGTTGAACCTGATGCAGACAAATGCAATTTTAAGAAAAAAAAGAAAAAGTAAGAAAAGAATTTGCAGAATGCTTGAAATCTCTCTGAGAAAATGTTCAGGCTCAGCAAAGCACCTGAGATGGTGGTAGGTTAGCAGTGAGGCCTGAGAGCCAGGTCTCCACAGTCTCTGCTGTCCTTTGGTGTTTTAGATAAATCTGGGCTCCCACCACAGCCACCTATCCTCCACCTTAGTTTACCCATCTGTTGTATGGCTGTAATATTTTCCCAGCTCTGAGTATTGCTGTGAAACTTGATAAAGTCATTTCAAGCTGCATCAAAGAACAAAAAGACAGGTACAAGCCACACTCAAGGGCAAAATTTCCACATAGGCCCACGTTGGTCAAACTTCTGGAAACACTGTGAACTTGTTTGAACAAAAAAGAGCCAAGGAAACCAAACAGGTGTAGGAAAACCTTCTCTACATATCTTCTTAAGAGGCTGTGAGAAAGCTTTGGATGAGTTGGTTTCTAAAAGGTTTTGAATGACTCATCCAGTGTGAGCAAGAGGAGGAAGGAAACTGTCTGCTGCCTGTTGTGTCACTCTTGTGCAACACCATCTTCCCAAGCTCACAGACATGAAGCTGTAGCCACCACATTTGTGGGAGGCAAGTTTGCTCTTCTTACCACACTATCTCTCTCCGTTAGAATCTGTGGCTCATTATATGATTTTGTCTCTTGTGTTACTGGAGGCTACTGTTGTCAGCAAGGGTGGGCTTTCCAAAAAGACATCCATAGTGTAACACCACAGAAACAAGTATTGTTGGGATTAATTCACATCTTTAAGACTATATTACAACCTTATGCTCTGAAAGCACTTACTGTTCCAGACTTTGAAAACAAGTGTTGCATCAGAGAAGAAAAGATAATAAGAAACATTGATCAATCTCATGCCACATCAGATGCATTACATTAATCATTTAAATAAGCCACAGTGAAATCTGAAGTGCCTTTTCATGGCAGTCACTTAGATCTCTTTACACAAAAACATATCCTATCTTGATAGTAAGGAGATGAAAAAAATCCTGTTGTTGCCTGTAGCTGTTTAATGTACTCAAGTTTGACCCAGACATTTAAATATTTTCATAATACCATGAACAATGAAAAGAAAAAAAAAGCACAATCTTTTGGTTGTGTAATCTGCGTGTACTTTGACCGAAGGCTTTCGTACTGCAAGCAGTAGGTGGCATGCTTAAAAAATAAATATTAATCTCAGGAAAATGTCCTCATGCTGGTTTATGGCTATTCTTAAAACTCAAATGGAAAACAATCTACCAAAGGATAAACTAGGAAAATATTGTATTGTATTGGGTTCTTTACAAATAAGTGAACTGGCTAAAGTACTGACAGTGAAATGCTAGGGTGAATCAAAAACTTCAAGACTGAATCCTGGACTACCACAGAAAAGGGATAACTGAAGCAGAACTCTAACGGAATATGTTATTACTTATCCCATAGGGAAAAAGCATTATCAGCATTACCCTCGTCAAATATGTAAATAAGTGATTATATTATATCCAAGTAAATTATCCCACTGGTTTCTGTTTGTGAAGACAAGGTACACAGCACTCTTCTCTTGTAGCACTGCCATCTACTTTAAGGACTTGCTCTTTCTTACTCTAAATCAACTCAGAGGACTGTGTAGAGACCGTTTTGGGTGGCAAGTTTTATTAAGTGCTTTGGGAGTCTTCAGGTTGAAAAGCACAAGAAAAATAGGAGATTGCTATCATTTGAAAAGTGTGTGGAATGCTGCGAGAACAATATCTGTCTGTGGGATTTACTTTTTAGCTACATAAGAGAGAGAGAGAGAGAGAGAAAAGCAATGTATTAAGTCTCAGCATGGACCAGCCTCTGTAAGCTCAACACTTCTGTCTGGGGGCACAAAGGAAACACTACATTTAGTGCATATTAATGTGAAAAAGTAATACAGCTTCCTGTACCCTCCCAAGCCATGGCTACATGATGAAAACCACTGGGGTTCTTTTGGCTTTCTGTTCTGTTATTTCTCACTTGCATTCAGGAACTGATTTATTACTGAGGCTATAGAGGAGGAAGAGAGGAAAAGCTAAACATTTTGTGTGCTCTGCATCTGGCAAGACATAAAACACTCCGATTTCAAGCATGAGACAGGTCACTGACAGTGACAGACATGGCTCGCAACAGCTCAGTTCTGCAGCAGTAACTCATCATCCAAGCTGAGTGTAACTGTCACCAGGTGTCAAGTCCCATTGTCTCTGGCTGTGGGGCTCCAGGCTCCCAAGGAAATTATCACATGAAATTCTCCTATACAACGTGGTTTTTGCATTTTGCTGGGATGAACTGACACCAAAGCAAATCCCCTCTGCATTCTTTTTGACAGTTAATATCTCTATCGAATCCTCCTGAGTATCACAGAAAGCAGAGAATAAAGAAAACTCCTCTCAGTGGCTGGAACTTGATCACTTTTATTTAAGTGCTGAGAAACCCAGTAACTTTTATTGCACTAGTTTCTTTTGAGGAAGATCTTGGAAGCTATTAGTGTCTCAGGGAGTCAGTGTGTCCTACTCAGGAAGACTAATATCTACCCCGGCAACTCACTAGAAAGCAGCCAATGATCCTTGTCTCCAGTGTACTGCAGAAGTTAAAAACAATGCATATAAAATATCAAGAGCTGCAGGTTGCATATTTTTCCAAAGTGGACCCTGTGCTGATACACAGAAGAGGCTTAACAAAACATAACTACAATTTGAGGTATGTTAATATTTTAAATGAGTCACAGGTACATGTGTGAGGCCACACTGGTCACTTAAGAATTGTCAACAGCTCATTGAAATATAAATTGAAATGGCTTGTATTTATCTCTTGCAGAATTACTGAGATGCTAAATGTGTATTTTCATTGACATTTAGTATTTTCTATGCATTTCCAGTATTAACTAACGCTACTACATTAAGAATCCTGCATTGGCTGGAAACTTGTATGTTTTATCTTTTCCTCTAATCTTTAGTGGGATTTTACTCCAATTACAATCAGTTGTTTATAGAACATTTTAAAACAATGGCACAACTATATAAAAAATACTGAAAATGTACATTTGAAAGACCTGTTTTAGCCTGCCAAGCTATTTCTATGGTTAAAGATAGTGCTTTGGCAAGGAATAAAGCTAAGAGACAGCCAAACCTCTTCTACTAGAACACAGTTTTTGTGGAGTTGTATAACAATATCTATAGTGACAATATCTATTAATGCTCCTGATATTTCTACTGCAGTGTACAAAAATTGTTTTTCTTTGTTCTGAAGGAAAGGAGGAATATGACCCTAAGGGTCCCAAAAGTTGAGAACTGTAACTGCATTAATTACACAAAAAGAAAATATGGATACATGTTAGGGAGGGGGAAATACAACAAGAAGAAAGTCCTGACCTAATTACTTAATTTGGTAGTTTCCAATGACTTTGCAAGTGGGATCAAATAAATTTTTAGGGATGCCTTAAAACTCATTTAGCAACTACCTACCAAGAAAACTAAAATGCCCAGAACAAAATCTGATGCAATTTCTACTGTAATTCACTACTTAGACATTTTTCTATCCTAACCATGCCTTATAATATTCTAAGCGTCCACAGTACATTAAATGATAAAGGCATGACTTAAGAATGTGAGCCAACTGTTTTTGTTTTCATATTTCTTTTCATTGAATGATAGAACCCTGCAGGCTGGAAGGGGCCTTTAGAAGTCATCCAGTCTAATACCCCACTTGAAACAGGTCCAATTAGAGTAGGTTACTTGGAGCCATGTCCAGTTGGGTTGTAAATCCTTTGAATCTCTGAAGACAGATAATTCACAGCCTCTCTAGACCCATATTATGTTTGACCACCCTGATGCTGAAAACATTTTCTTCTATATCTAATTACAATGCCCCATGTTCCAGCTTGTGTCCATTGCCTCTCATCCTGACACTGGGGACCTTGAGAAGAGGCTCTGTGTCTCTGTCTTTTTCCATGAGTTATTTGTACCCTTCCATTAAATGTTTACACATAGCAATAAGGTTTCCCTTTAGCTTTCTCTGAATAAATCCAGTTCTCTCAATGTATCACAGTCCATCTCAATCTATTTTGTGTAAATGTTTTCTTTGTACCGGAGAACCCACATGGTACTTCTGATAGGAGCCAAATAGAAGGGAAGAATCCCTTTGAGCAACCTGCTGGCTGGATATGCTTTTGCTAATACAGTGCAGTATACATTTGTCCTCTTTTGACCCAAGGGCACCCAGCTGATAGCTGGGGAGGTTTTTCTAAGAAGAGTGAAGAGACTTCGTTTTAATCCCACACAGTCTTCCTACAGAAGCCTGAAATTCCTGAAAGTTTTTTTTTCTTTTCTTTTTTTTTTTTTTTTTCAGCACAAGTTTCCTAAATCTATTATATCAGGTTGGTTATTCCAGTCCCATGTGAGTTTGCTGGCAGACATAGTTATTCTATAAGGAGAAAACAACCAGGATCCCAACAATATGTGAACCATAAAAGCAATGCAAGCCACCTCTGTAATTATTTTCTGATGCTCAGAGATATATTTGTTCTCCCGGAGTTCTTTTCCTTCTTTGTTCTACTTGAAACCATCTGTAGTAAAAAAGAGCCTTTGTGCATATCAGCTTATAATGCCCTGTTAAGCCAGTAAGCCAGTGGGAGTTTCACATGTGAATGAATCCTAGGGTCTAGACAGACTACCACTCTGCTTGTCTGCTTCAATCAGGGGAACGTGATTCAGATCTGAATATTTTTTAAAAAATCAAATTTGATCAGTACAAGAATCACTCGACCTGTTCCCAGTAGAGTTCAGCAGCATAGCATCAGATTCAAATTTAATGTAACTAAACTTTTTTTTTTACTTTTTGTTTTGTTTTGTTTTGAAAGCTGTTATTTCTGCATTTGTAACACCCTGTTCACATTGTCTTTTTCTTCAGAAGTAGGTTACACAGCATATATTAAGTTATGGTGATGGTAGTATACAAAACAATTCAAGGCCAGATTTTGCTATTTTTACATGTTAGAGAGCATCACATTCTAATATGGAATCACATTGATGACAAAACATATTCAAGACAAGTATTATAATTTAGATCAAACACAAAATACACTAATGTTGATTTGTATCTCCAATAAAATTCATGTTGATACATTCTATCTCTTGCACATAGAAAACATAGAAAAACACAACATCCATAGAAAACACAAAAATGAAAAGGAAGTAAACAAAAAAAAATGTGTATTTCTGCAGACATTTTAGTAATTAGTAAATACATTTAAACAAACATTTCTGGAAGTTATCAGTTGTACAGATTGGAGTTGACTGCAAATTAGAATGCAATGGAGGAAATTGTTAATTTTGTCTTACCTGTGCCAAGAAACAAGACATGGTATCTTCCATCTGCTGCATTCACTCGATCCACAGCAATCTTTGTATACTTGTAGTCCGTTCCTATACGGATGATTAATGGCCTCTTGTGTATTGGGTAAATGGGATTAAACATCAAAGGGTGATTCCTGATGAAGGTCACAACATCATCTGGAAACTCTTTGGTTGTCCGCATATTGGGTGTGAAGGCTCCTCCTGGACACTGCAAGAAACATGCACAGTAATGCTTAAAAATGCTTACCATCTTTCTACTTACTTACTTAAATGCTTACCATCTTTTCTACTTAGAGATTTCCTCTCTAAGTCGTTTACAAATATTGACAGATAGTTGACAAAGTTCCCGAAAGAGCACTTCAGACTGACTGAAAGTAATTATGTTCCAGCAATAGGAATTAAATACTTTAATGATTTGAACTCCCATGAGTTCAGATAAGGCAAACACAAACATAAGTTTGCAGTATTAAAATCCAGGTTGATGGCAAAGATCCATATTTGTGGACCTATTATTTCCACATTCCTTATGCTGCGAACACCCTGCTGAAAAAAAATCCAAGCGATTTGTATGGGAATATGCATCTGTTTTTTGTTTGTTTGTTTGTTTTTAATAGAATTAGTAGTACAAAGGTAAAAGGTAAAGTTTTATACCTAACTGTAATTTGATCAGTACCCTCTAGACATTATTTTGGTTATGAGATGGTGAAAGGGCCTGTGACTCATCTTCATTTGAAAAGGTGATAGCATGGGTTTGAAGCGTGATATCTGATATCTGAGAAAGCTGACCATTCACAGGATCTTGTCTACCCTTTCCTCTACACCCAAGAAATAACAGAGATCCACTGGTGTTCCAGATGCTCCTTTAAATGCAATGAATATCCACCCAAATAATCAGCCCTGAGGCATTCTGGACTTTGTGAGGAAATAAAAGGTCTTAGAAATCTCAAGCGTTTACTGAGAGTGAAGCTAAAATCAGACAGCGTGGGAAGAAGTGAGGAGCTATGTCAGTAACTGGTACTACGTGCTGGATGTACCCCTGATAAATTACACAACTTCTTCAGCCACTATTACCTCACTTTTCACTGCTGCTCCCGAGCTTTCATTTTCCCTCTTACAGATTTTTAAGCTGTAAACCATTCCTTGGAGCACTGGAGCTATTCAGAAATGTTTCAATATAATATTTTCCAGTTGTAAAATGTTGATTTGTTCAATACAAAGTATTTTATGGAAACTTGCTTATTTTGATGAGGACAATTCTTAGGTCTAGGATGGAACTTCTGGTCAAAACCACAGACATTAAAATAACTAGTAGTTTAGGGAGACATTCACCTCACCTGACTTCTGCTGTCTCAAAGTCAGGCATTTATTCTTAGTTAGCCATTTAGCTTTCCTCTGTAGTCAGTAATTCAGACTAGATGCCCTGCTTTTATATGGCTAAAATTATATAAGATGAATCATACTTTGAGAGACCAGGAAACTCACCAGGGGTATATGACTCATGTGCCCAGCCTACCTGATGCAAGCAAGCATTAAAATCTGGGTCTTCACATCCCAGGGGATCCCTCTAACCACCAGAGAGGAGTGTCAGTTCTACCCTCACTGCCAAAAGTTGCTTCGTTTTATTCACCTAATTAACTATTCATCGGGTAATACCAGGAACCAAGTACAAAAGGGACTGAAGCCTAATCCCAAGTTTTAGAATCAGCTGCTGGCTCAATTAGGATTTAATTATTTATACACTGTGGAATTCTCTCTGGTAGGATTTGTTAAAAAGAAACCGCTCTGGCATCATTTACCTTCAGCAGGAAGAACTGGAACTCAGCTCAAATATGGGTCTCTTTTCCCATCTGGAATCCTTAAAAATTTATTCTTCTGAACCCTTATTTAAACTTAGGGTTCTCGTTTGGTTCTTACTCCAAATGACACTACATGCTACCCCTCTAAGACTGCTTATTCTTATTATCTTCTTTGCCCTTCTCCTTCCTTCTGTGGTACTTCCATCCACAGTCTTCCAGGAAATGTATTGTGCTATCTGCTATGATTAGCAGCAAATGGTGAAAACAGAACTGTCTTCATAAACCTGAGGGCCATTAGCACAATTATTCTTCTAGGCAGTGATCTACCAGACCCCAGTTCATCTCCAAAGGACTTCTATTTCACCTGCAGTTCAAATTAAACTTTGTCATCCCATACAGCTCAGTTAAAGAAGACTTTCTTTGATACTTTCCATCTTTCTTCAGTTCTTGAATTGGAGATCATAAGACTCTTGTCTATGACTTCCTGAAAAAATGTCTACACTATAGTTCACCCCAGTATGACCCTAAAAACTTAGATTAAATAGTTGTTCTGAGCAAGTCCTTAAAAACATCTTTAATCAATTCATTCTTTTGCTATTCCTCATATAAACCTATACCAGGCAAAAGATGTTACTGAAGAACACTATAAACTTTCCTTTTCCTTGAGGGATTGAATCTGTATTCTTCACACATCATTCAAGGACTCAGCTACACAATAATTATGTTCACAGTTGATCACTGTGTAGTTAGGTTACAGAGAGAAAAAAATTCTTTAATTTACAGTATATTCTTCAACATTCTGTAGGTAAAAAAAACTATTTCTGTAAACTGAAAAATGGAAACTATCCTCAAACATGACTGAATTTAGTAGGAAGCTGCCAATTATGTAGTTTCTTTTTTCCATAAGTAGGTTTTGCTTGTGGAGAAATAAGAAAACCATTGGTATTTAGTGAACAGCAGCCAAACTCTGCGGAATTAATTATGACCAAATGAATGTATTGCTTTATTTAATCCTACTGAAGCTATATTGAAGACCTTTCATTGTTTATTCAATGTACTGAAACACACAAAAAAATGTTCAGTTCTGTCCAAAGTTTTAGTATGAATATCTCTTTAGGCAACTATAAAGTAGGATTTTCTGAATTATATACGTATATATATATATATAAATCATCCATGTCTAGTTCAGCATCCTAGAAGTAGCATATAACTTATGTTCCAGAGGAAAGATGTTCAAGCCCCTTAATCTGCAAGCTTGCAAGCTTGGATATTCAAAGCTAATCCCTTCAATACGATTTCTGAACAGAAAACAAAAACAAAAACCTGATTTTTACAGATGTTTTGACATAATTTAAAAAAGAGTTTGTAGTATACATGTTAAAAAAAATAAAAATGTTTGGCAGTATAGAAAACAAAAACAGAGAAGTCCCAGCTTAGAAAATACAACTCTAGGATACTGTGTTATGGCTGAATTGTGAGGAAACACAGAAAATTCAGTTATCAGAACAGTGGTGATCATCTTAAAAGCTCATTCATCTCTATTTTCAGTGTGAGCTATGATCTAAGAATTTATCTTCAAATTAAAAGCTCACCAGCATGTCTGAAAAAGGAAGATAACTGCAGAGGGTTAAATCCAAATATGATTTTTTTTCCCTCTCCATTGTGCTACTCAATTCCTTCAGGCCCATCTGGAATACCTCCTAATTCTCCATGAGGTGAACCAAGGCAGTGGTTGAGGAGTTGAGGAAATACATACAAATACAATATTTTGAAGCAGCAAGAAATTCTAAAATGTGACTATTTGCAAAAGCATGTCACTTCCCATTTAAATGGACTGTTTATTTTGTGGTTTTTAAAGTTTAAGCTTAAAGCCTCAGTGAACTCATGAGATTAGAGCTGTATGAATTAATTGCAAAGAAATACTACTGTTAGCATTAGAACTTAGTAGAACATCACGTACCGATTAGATAATTTTAGAGATCTGGGGACATGAAATCCTAAATCCAACAACCACTAAAAACTGCAGTAAAATATGAAGAATTGTTTCAAACAGACAAAGTTATTCCATATATCTGAGCACCAGTGTATGTAAGAGAAACAAATAGAGAGAACAAGATATGCAGCACAAAGAGGAAAATGAATGAAATGGCAATATGGTTAAATGTTCTTGTAGCTACTTGCAAAATTGAAACAAAACTTAATATCCTGTGACAAATGGAAAAGCAAAAAAAAATATTCATCTAAAAATAATAATAACTACAACTTTGAGAATAGATTTATGATTCTGTGCATTCTTATTAAATTCTGATACTTTATTAAAAATTCTTCATGAGAATCAATGGAATACCACATAACCATACTTCTTTTAACAAATATGGATTTAGGGAAGATCCTGGAGAAACTTTATATATTCTTCATTAAATCTGAAAATATTAGATTTCATAGCTCTGCTAAATCTAAATTAAAAAAAAAAAAAAGATAAGTAAATAAAAGCAAAGCTGCATCAACAGGATTTTTTATACACCATTTGGTGTATAAAAATTTATTTTTATATGATTATATTGGATTTATTGGATTATTACCACTAATCCACTAATTGGATTATTGAATTATCACCATTCATGGTGGTATTTATTGGATTATTGGATTGGATTATATTACCACTCATGGTGGTATTTATTAGATTATTACCACTCATGATGAAAGAAGTTACTGAAAAATTTTCAAGGCATACAAAAAGTGTTCTTGCTGAGGAAGACTACTGTGAACTGACTAGCATGAAAACTCAGTACCTGACAGGGTATTAGATCTTGTCAAAGAACAAGTCCCAGAAGCTCTGTTGTCCTCCTACACTTTCCAAGAATCATGGTGGAGCTGCAGAACTTTAGAGAATTATGGAAAAGTCACACTGGCTGAAACCAAAAGTTTGGATCCAGACTGCCAAACACACTCATAACGCTGTCTTTTTACAGTTGCTTATGTAACTATCTTTTGCTAAAACCTATGCACAAAATGAAAATGTACATGTAAAAAAATTGACTGCCATCTAATGAAATAACTCTTATCACCTTTTGAGCAGAAAGAGCAAGAAAGATAAATATTTTGCATGACTTAATTCCTTCTAGAAGATTTCCAGATACTACCTGATTCAAATGGTAAGCTGAGAAACAAATAAAATTGTTCTGAACTGTAACTAAATGCCATAGTCAGATACAGTCCATTCTCCTGGAATAAATAAGATCTTTTTATGTATTAAACAAAGACAAGTAATTGGCAAGCTTGCATAAACATATCTTGTACTTACGGTGCCAGGCCGCGGGTATGGTATTCTGCCCTGATATGGAATCAGCTGGTGGTTTGGTCCCTCCTTGTGTGCAAATGGCCCGTTGAACACAGTCTGGATGTCAGATAAATGATACACACACACAGCTGAGCCTTTAAATATTGAGCTAGAAGACAGAACGAAAAAGTTAATACCTTAAGCTACCATCTTTTCTATAGATTTTCCATCATTTTGCATGTTCCAGTGATGAAAGATACCTCTAAAATTTAATACAGTTTAATACTTCTATAGTGTGCATTTACTGATATTTTAAATCAACTAATCTAGTTTCCCAAAATACACCATTACACCTTAAACTGGAGAAACTTGTTTAACAGTGAACCGAAAAAAAGAGGGAAGGAGGTACAACCCCAGTGGTAGTATAAGAAAATTTCCAAATTTTGAGTATAAAAAAATATATATAACCTGGTCCCAGTGAAATCAGTGGCAAAAATATTGCTGACTTCAGTGAGACAAAAGTTTTATAAACTTTGTGCTGCCAAGCTCAGCACAGGTTTCCAGAACTCCCTAACAATATATTAACCACAAAACTTCCATGAGCCTCTTAAAATCCATGGCTAAAATGTTAATCAAAACTTCCAGAATGATTACTATTGGTTAAAATACTACAATAAGTTGCCAGCTTTTCTAAGCAAAATGAGGGCAGGTTGTGGCTGTAAGAGAATTTCTTCTATACAGGCCTTAAAATGTCCCACGAAACTAGTTTTAGAGAACTCCTTCAAGGAACTCGAAGTTTGATGTGTCCCAAAGAGAAACAGGGGGCTCTCCTGTTTTTTTCTACTACTCTGGGTCCATGAATGGTCTCACATATCTCCCCTAACAGTGCAAGCCCTGAATGGCCTGTAGCAGCCAGTGACATTGGAAGGCACCAGAGGAATAACTCTCAGTGTGATGCTAAGTCTGACTGCCGTTAATTATTTTTTTTTTTTTTTTAAGGTTTGGGATATTTATCGTAACAAACTTGAAACTCCAGACAGTCTAAAATACATCCGATGTCAATTGAAGGATGGAGACAATCCAAGTAACTCTCTGCTTTTAATTGACAAAGAAAAAAAATCAATCTAGAAGAAAACTAAAAAAAAAAAAAGAGTTCAAATCTGCAGTTGTGAGACATAGTGTCTAAACAAAGTGCTGTAGATTACCCAGCAATCCACTTTGCCCTCAGCTATATACATATTAGCAAGAGGAACCTTTTAGATGGATTATGATATTTGTGGAAATTTTAGTAGGTATTAATAGGTTCATAAAAAAAAATGTACTTAATCTGTCCAGATGTTTTATGGTAGATTTACAGCAGATTATGTCACCAAAATAATTTGCCTCAGTATTGCTTGGTTTCCCTCAGTATGGTTTAGATAAAAGTACTAATAGTTATTATTTGATGGGATGTTTCTCTCTTGCTACTCTTAAAAGTTGGAGGTGTACAAAGGTGAAGATAAAGGAAAATCCAAGGGATAAAAATCATTATCATCACTGTTTTTAACTATGTAACACATTCAATCAAACAAAAAGAAAGAATCCATAAACTACTGGTTCATAAAACCAGAAATGCACAAGTGTAAGAGCTTCAGTAGAGTAAAAACAGTTTAAGAGCCAGGAATAAGCGAACTTTTCTCTTTGTTGTCACCCTATATGGTCTTGCAACTCCAAACCTCATTTCCACTGCAGGAATACCAGGAGAATTAGGTATAAGTGTTTCCAATTCAGGCATGTTGCATCCACAGCCTAATCATAAGTGTGGTTTTACTGCTAAACATAACCTCAGCATTTTTTCTTTTTGTGCAGTAAGAATCATAAAATGTAGACTGCACCAGACGTTTACAAGTTATGGAATTCTGTTTTCCCAGCTTAGCATTAAAAATTAAATTTTCCTGGCCAGTTCACACATTTGAAAGTGCAGATCTTTGGATCCACATGAAAAAAAAAATAAAACAAAACAAAACAAAACAAAACAAAATAAAATAAAATAAAATAAAGTTTTTTTTTTTTAATGCAAGGGTTATTTTATTGGAAATTGCCTTTAAAGGAATTAATAGGAATAACTTAAAAATCATGCTGATTCTATCAAATAACTGAAATGAAATTAAAAAGATTAAAAAGACATTTTTCCCCACACTCCCCCTCACCCCTTTTTGAACGTACATAATAACAGCTAAAATTACAGGATAGCATATCAGAAATTAATAAGCAGTAAATATTTCTACTCTGTATGCTACCTGTATTTGCTGAAAGAGAGAGAAAAGGGGAAAAAAAATGTAGAAATGGCAATATCAGTAGGTACATCTGTAGGTCTGTCTTTGTTGGGGATTTCAGCATAGTAAGCTATAACTGGTACTTCCAGTGCCTTTGGGAGTTCACTGAGTGCTTTCTAAACCAGGCAGTATGTGAACACTACTGACTAATAATGGTAGCTTGAGGCTGTGAGGATTTCATCAAACATCATATAGTCTTGCCTTTTCACAGCTCGTTGAAGTCAACACTGGTTATTTGCCATCTGTGCAATCATCCACCAGCTGAGAGACTGGAAATGATTTATATGCATTCCTGTAAGAATTCCAGGTTTGATCCTTCAGGGTGCTGGCTGTCCTACAGGAGGTGTTAAGCACTCTTAACACCACACAAGTCCAATGCTTTGAAGTCCTTTAGATTTCTGCTGCTGATCAGCAACAAGTGGCCCTCCACAGAAATGTTTTCCCAGTGCCAACTGTCAGTATGTTTGGGAGCAGCTTGGTTCAAGCAGCACAGGATGTCTACTATTGGTATCCTAATAAGGATACCAAAGATACCAATAGTAATGCTATTAACCGAGACTGTTACTCCTGCATACAAATGCTGGTCACAGGACACATGCACCATTGCACAGGACAGCTTTGACCACAAACCATCACTTTTGGTCTTCCTACAGAAAATTGGGAAGTTCAGAAAAGTAATTTTTTCAATTTCCCTGTTACCTTGATGTTGTAAAAATTCCATACACAAGCGTTGTTCTGGGGTTATCTGTCTCCAAAAGAAACACATCCTCTGTAAAAAAAAAAAAAAAAAAAAAAGAAAAAAAAAGAAAAGAAAGAGAACCTCTTTTTTTGAGTACTAATAAATTTTTCATTTTCCAGTTAAAATTATGACTTTATTCCCGCTAGTCAATGAGTTTTGCTGTAGATTTGAATGGAAAAAAGCATATTTATCACATGAATGGACCATGCACATTGCATTTGAACATTCAGACAGAATTAGAAATTAACTCCACACCATCCAGCCTTATGAAGACAGAAGGCAAAGATTTTCAAATACGTACACCATCCATGTCTCACATTTCTCTCAGCTGGATCTCATTTCAGCAGGTTGTTTAGCAGTAGGCAAATATTTAAGTGGCAGTAGGTCAAAGACAAAGAGTTCACTTAGATATAATCCAAAGCAAGGTAATGAGGAGTTTTTTTTTTTTTTTTTTCCATCCTGTACACACCCTAGATGCCCTCCCATTAGCTCATTTTCAACATGATAGGAATGACATACAGTTCTGCAGTAAAGACAATGAGAGATGTGAGCCTTCACTGTGTAGGGATTTATTAATTGCACTATGGAAAACAGTACCTACTTGATGAATTGAATTTGCTCACCTTTACCTCTGATCTGATGACTTTTAAATGAAAAGTCATTTAAAATAAAAATGCTTACATTTAAATGAAAAATGCTTTAGTCTCTGTCATTTTCTCCTTACATATGTTCTTAACTAACTGACTATAATCAAGTCACTTCTTAAACTTCTCTTACATCTCACAAAAAAATGAGCTTTTTAAAAGAAAATACATTCTTTAGCTTGCCATTTAGCTTGTCTCCTTCATTAGCCATCTGAAATTTTTTAAAATTCTTTCAAATATATCAAAAGCAAGACTTCACCATGCAGGACAGGCAATGTTACACTCTTCTGCATTATACATGAAAACAGAAGAATGCACTTCATTGCTCCCAGAATTTTCTGCATTACTAGCTGTGGTTGTATTCTTCCTCTCTGCCACAGGATTGTGCCAGAAACTCACACCGAGAATGTTATCTGGTATTCTGTATGATCCTGCATTTTGTCATGCAAAAAAATTAAAGCAATTCTCCTGCTGCTTTGTTGAAGAGAATTAAGCTTATAAATGACATCTCTGAAAGATTAGTGGTTAGGTGTTAAGCACTGAGAAATTCTGAAAGCTAGCCCTCAAAGCACCTTGCACAGAGTTATAGAAATTTAGGATCTGCTCCTAGGTATATCATGCTCCATTGTAACCTTGAATCAGAAAAGTACACCAAGCATTTGTAAAGATACCAAGCAACAAAGACTCTGTACCCTGTTTGTTATTATGAAAATGAGAAATAATGCCAAAGGAGACAGATTACAATGGAAAGAAGGTAAAATTCACATGCAACATGTGTGGAAGGGGGAGTGGGGGTTGGGGACGAAGAGAGATTAGCTATTTATATTATTTTTACACTAATACAGACAGCAAATCTCACAACACCTGAATTTAGAACTATGTCTTTGTAGATCACAGTTATGGACAACATCAAATTTGATTTTTTCCAATATTTTTGTTAGGCACTTAAGTATCAAAATATGCATCTATTAATTCCTCGTTGAAAGGAAAGCTCTTGTAACTACTGTATAGATTATTCACTGAATATTTACAGTGTTTTACATGCTGAACTGAAAATCTAAGTTCTCGAATTATATTTACTCATAGTGTTATTGCTGGTGCCAGTAAAAGCACTTGCTAGTATCATCTGGAACTATCAAATTGAGACCTCTGCCCAATGATCAAAAAAGAGAAACTATTATGAAAAGGCAGTATGCTACACATATGAATAGTTTCAAAGAGATACATGTTTTAAAATTTCTGTCATAATCCCAACTAGAAGCAAAATAATGATGAACTTCACTTACATGTTCCTTTCCAAATATTAATTCTTTTCTTATGTGATTCCTTTACATAATCAAGATCAATTACCTTTATTTCAAAGATAATCATAATTACCCAGACAGTTTTAACAAGAAATTTTTCATTTCCCAGCATAAAATTGTCAGGGGAATTTTGCTGTGGCTTTCTACATGGTCAACATTCCAATGTCAAGGACTTCACAGAATCACAACATCATAGAATCACAGAAAGGCTGAGGCAGGTTGGACCCTCTGGAGTCCAACTGGTCCAACCCCCTGCTCAAGTAGGGACACTTAGAGCAGGCTACCCAGATGGCTTTTGAAGATCTCCAAGGAGGGAGACCCCACAACCTCTCTGGACAACCTGTGCCAGTGCCCTGGCTCCCACAGAGTAAAGTACTTCCTTATGTTTAGACAGAGCCTTTTGTGCTCCAGTTTGTGCCCATTGCTCTTGTCCTGACACTGGGCATCACTGAAAAGAGCCTGGCTATGTTTTCGTTGCATCCTCCCTCCAAGTATTTTTACATATTGATGAGATCCCCCCTTAGCCTCCTCTTCTCCAGGTGAACACTCCTAACTCTCTCCTCACTAAGGAGCCATAGGAAATTCTATAATATGTTCAATAATATGCACAGGGTGCAGGATTTAGATGAAACCTTTTAGGAATTTTCTTGCCATACCTAATTCATCAAAGTACGTTTCTGTTCCATCTTCATCCATTACTGAGCACACAAGTCTTGCTTTCAAGAAGGTTGTCCACTTGTTCACAAGACTACGCTGACCACCTGTATCATTCTGGAAAGGAATATCATTTTTAGAAAAACAAAATATAACACAGCTAATATTTTATTGTGTCTTCCCTCATTTTCCTCACGTTAAATTGATCCCATCATCTAGACATTTATACTGTTATATCCAATATAAATTATAGTTAAAACTAACCTCCCTCCCCCCCGCCCCACCCCCAAAAAAAACACTCAAAAAACCCAAGAAATAGTTTTCTGAGCAGATTTTCTGTGCTGGGCTAGAAAGCTTGGGATGGTTGGGCAGTAAATTTTGTGCAGAAGTCATGTATGCAGAAGTAAGATTGGAAAAGACTGTAAATGTCTGTATCACTCACTGACACTTAGTGAGGAGAGATATCCATGTTACCTCTAAAAGATCTGATAGGCTTATGGAGGGAAATTTCTTCTAGTTCTGAGAGCAATATAGCTCCATATGATCTAAAAAACAATGCTAACCCATGAGGTGGTTGCTCTATAATCAGAATTGATGCTAGCTAGATTTGCACTGTTGCAAGTCCTTCTAACTTTGTCCAGAGCTAGCTTGGTTACATCTCACTCAAGGATGTCTCCATCTCTCTCCAAAACACAGTGGAAATGATAATTGCTGAACCAGATTGTGCAGTGCAGAGGTGACAGCTCCTGCCTCATTCTGCTGATGAACATCTTAGACGAGCAGCATCTTCCAAACGGCATAATACAATGCCACCCAAGAAAAGTGATAAAAAGGTAATGTAGAAGCTAGCCAAATGTGATTTTGAAATGCTGTGCTTGTTTCTCTTCCTTGTTTCTTATTCCTATAGCTGGTAATCAGACTTTTTGGGCAACCTATAAGAGATCTTTTGCTGGGTTTCCTTTGGCACTATTTTACTAACATATGTGGCCTGTCTCAAATGTGTTGATATATGAATATGATGGTATACAAGTATACAAGTATGATTGGCTCAGACTTGTTTTCATTGTCTTTGGGATTCTGCCACTGACTTCAGTGTAAGTCTAAACAGGCTGAGGCCTCAAAAATCATCTGGGCTTCATTACAACAGTAACAATAACAAATACAGTTATAATAGTGTGAAATGTCTTCTTGCAAAATACCCAAAAAGGCCTCTGGGCACCCTCACAAAAATATAGAAAATGGAGATTATAAAACAGATCACATGCCTCATCAAACTGCCAGAGCTACATTAACTCAACCTTGACCACACCCTCGTGCCCATGCACAACATTACAAAGCATCAAATTTTAAAGAAGATTCAGATTAAAGACAGAGAATAAACAAACACAATTATCTTCCCAAACCTTTCCAAATGGAGGAATGAAAAGGCTAGTAGTAACTGTTCATTTTTAATTTTTCTTTCATTAAAAAATCAATTTCACCAAAGACATTAATAACTGATTCAATCATTTTTCATACACAGTTGATTACAGATATGAAAAAATGAAATAGGACAATGAAGAGTGCTGTGGTTGAAAATTAATTACGGCACCTGAGTAGCCTTACCTCCTGAATTTAATTTTCTTATGCACATTTTTAAAGTTAGACTCACACATACATCAATGAAAGAACTCAGAAAGGATGGACATTGTAAAAGTGAAAGCAATATCTGAAAGTTAAATCAACGCATTTGAAAGCTTGATTCTGGTATTTCCAACATGTTTCGAAGATTTTGTGTGTGTGTGTATGAAAGACTGCTGTTTTATAATTCAGTTTTTCTAAGCAATGGGTGTATCTGATTGTTGCAAAGGGATAGCATGTTTAGAAATTCAACACTGGTAACCATTCTGAGCTTGTCAGAGGAATACACAAATTCCCGAATCTCTATTTTTGCTTATCATTCTATATTTGACCAGATATACATAACAAGTTCAGACCCTAGCTGCATGTTTAATAACATCACTTATGAATATGGAAGCTAAAACAAGGAATTACTTTAGAATATAAATCAGACGTTTTTCAATCATGTTAACGAACTATAGTCATTTAACTTGTCATGTCTCACTAGCAGCTTGTCCCACAACATGGTGATTAAAATAGTTCTTACTGGGCATATTCTTGCAATCATTGAGTGAATTTGCTTGGTGCTGCCACTGTTGTCTGTCAGTCTCTCTTTGAAGAAGAAGTAGATTTTGGCATCATTGGGGTCAGTGCCATCTGGGATAACATGAGCATCCACAAAAATAGGCTCTGAAATGAAAGTGTGCCAAAAAGATGAAACCAAAAGGTGTATCAGTATAAGCAGTATAAGTTAATGATTTGACAGTTAATGACTGTTTCAAGGAAACATTGTATATAGAGGTACTGCTGTGGCAGGTTAAGGGATATGCTCTAAACCTGTGTCTGTATGTATCATATATCGCTATGTATGTATCATATATCACTTGTTTCAAGCTGGCAGCCTTAAGTTTCTGCTGCCTCACATTTTATCCCACAGTAAATTTCTGAAAAAGCAGTTCAAATACAGAATCAGGAGTGTTAGCTTTCTACAGCAATTCAAAGACTTGGAGGACAAAGAGGGAAGAATCAGTGTGCTATCGCAGGTACTTCAGGAAAGACTCGTTGAGGTAAAAAAAAAATGAAAGTAAGCTAAAACAACAACAACAAAAAAACTAGTTAGGAAAGGAATAAATAAGGTACTTTAAAAATACATAAATAATAGGAAAACAGCTCTTGTAACACTGAGAAGGAGAGTAGGATATGCAAATGCTTTAACGGCATTTGAGCTCATATGAGAGGCTGATAAACAGTCAAGTGTACATGGAAAGCACTGCAAAGGAGAGCTAGTGAGAAAACAAAATAATAGAAATCTGTAATAGCAAGCATATGATTTCTGAAATACATATATACCTAAGAATACAAAGCACACTAGTGCTACTACCAGTATTCTCCTTTAAAATGTATATTATGACATGCATGGCTGTGCACTAGTTTATTGCAATGCTTTATTTGTCAAACAGTTCTATTGGTGTTAGTACCTGCAGAACACTTTTTTGGGGGGAATTTCCTATGTTAAAATATAATGGAAAGTGAAGGGAGACCTCAGGACACTTTCTAATATAAGTCAGAGTCTTATGTATTTAGAAGTGAAGAAGGCGCATCCCTAGAAGTCAGATTTTCTGACAACTTGCTGTTTGAAGGTTTTCACACTTTTCCTTGAAGAGTTTGTTTATCCATAATGCAAAATAGGGCATCAGGTAGGGTGGCCCATGAGGTTGGCTCCTGCAGAGGGTCATCTAGAGCTGTGCATTGTCTAGAGTACGTACTTACACATATTTCTTCATGGTCCAACTTCATAAGTTAAATTCAGAGAGGAGCTCTTTAAAAGACAAACTCTTTATTTTTAAATAAAACAAAGCAAAATGTCTGTGAAATACATGAAAAGCCCTAGTAAAACAAAGGCCTCTTACCACTCAGCCACTTGGAGTTGTGTTGGTCTGTTCGCACTGCATTCCGTCTGGTCAGGCTCCGAAAAATGGCTGCATCCGTCCCCATGAAATCAATATACATTCCTGAAAAAAGCTCTTCATCTGCAAAGAATTGAAATGGAGAGGAAGCATTGTTGTGACTTTGGGAAAATATGTATTTACTAACCTATTTTTATTTTAACCTTACCAGCTTTTTATTTACACAGGAGTCTACACTCATAAGTATTAGGTCATGAGAGTGGTGTTTTCCTTGATTTATGAAGAAACAATCTAAAATGAGAGAGGATCATCAGATTTTGATCAAGGACTTTAGGGAACTGCATAGTTAATGCCACAGCTGAACCACGTATGTGGTGAACCTTTCTTTGATAAAAAATTTAGTTACTAAATATTCATTGCTAAGGATCACTGGAAAATCAGGCTAATGTTATCAAAAAGCATCACATTCATGTTTTTAAATAAATACTTAAAAAAGTTTTTTGTTACGGGAGTAGACAAAATGACTGGGCTGGACTTATTGCTGGTGTAAACTGGCACATCGTCTACTGCAGTTAATGGATTGGTGTCAATACTGACCCACACTATTGTCGAGGCTGCCACAGGCACCCTCAAGCTGACTTCAGTATTGCAGGGACTAGACAATCATATTCTTGAAATTTATGCAGAGCAATATGGAGCAATAGTTGTCCCCTTTTATGTGCTCGGTTCTAAAAATAGGGTCATTATGCATGAAGAGAATTAGGCATGCAACTTCTTATATTACCAGAGCTATGAACTTCTGCTCCCTGTGAATAGCAGAAAACTGTCCATCAGTCAGAATGTATATCTGTTTGTGTGTGTGTGCATAAATATATATGTATGTATAATTATAATTACATATACTATCATTTTCCACTCTGTGAATAACCAAGTAATTTCCACTGACTAATGACAACAAAACCCCAGAGTAGAAAACAGTAGCTAAAATAAACCCTACTGTCAGAGTGGGAGTGGTGGCTGAATACATTCCAGTACAACTGGGTCCTTTGACTGATGTTTTTGTCTGAATTCTTGGACTACCCAGAGATTGTGGTCAAACTGGCAAGAGTCACAGGTTCAGAAGCGCTTGCGGCTATTTTATGCTTCTGTGTGTGTGTGTGTGTGTGCGCGCATGCGTGTGTGCATCAATATGGAAGAATATTGGCTCATGAGAGAATTAAAACTCTGGAGATTTCATTTTTATATTGCTGGCTAGAGCCTAAACTGCTTCCCTGCAGAGCAGCCAGCGGACATTGCAGCCAGTCTTCTGCTCTCTTCTCTCCCAGTGAAGACAGGAGTTATACAAATGGGATTTAAAAAAATGCATTTACTGCATGTTTGTGAAGCATTTAACTCCTGACCATATATCGATAGAACGATCTTAGAACTATAGTCGTTTATAGCTGATTTGTATATTGGCCTTGTGGCCACAAACCATCAACGCTTTATTTTTATTATGAGATAAATTGTCTGAAGGAGATTGGGCTTATGGTACTCACTAACTGTTAAATCCAGGCCTATGGATTTCCACATACACACATTAATAATAGTACTACACAATGAAATTTTAATCCTATTACAAATCAACACTATTAGTTATGTCTTAAGCATTCCTATCATCTACTTGCTAATCACGTATCAGATATCGGCCAGCTCCACTTCCTTTTGGTTGAACTCTTAAATTCCACACAGCACTAGGTCTGCACAGTAGTTCACACTACTTCTCTTTGTTATTGTGGGAATAACTGAATTGATGAGGTATGTCTGCTTTTATGAATATCAGAACCTTGGTGTGGAGAGAGACCTGCACCATGTACATTAGTTTTGCCAGGCTTCTTCAAAGTGTTTTTTTCCACTGCTTTGATGCAAAAGTGTCTTTGTAAAATGGCAAACTGTAGCAAGTTCAAATTTGTTGTTATAGTATCACTTTCCTCTGAAGGGTGAATCAGTTTTCCTGCTGTATTCTAGGGTCATACTTTGTGTTATGGCAGCAAGCTGGTAATACCCAAAATTGTAAAGAAATTGCAGCTACATTTAAAAAGGGTTCTTTTGTTGTGGAAAATTTAACCAGTCTGGCAGCATTTCCTATCTTTTGCAGCAAGGGGAAGGAATTCCTCCTTCAGAAGAATGCTTAAAGAAGAGTCCAGTACACGGGCTCAGTTCCACATAATAACTCAAACTGTGACTTCCAAAATCTTCCCTTTTCCAGCATGGACATTGAGGCAAAATTCATTCAAGCTTGAAGCTTCAGAAGTAACTGAACTTTGCAGTAACAGGCATTTCCAAGAGCAAGAATAAAACAGTCTGTGGGACAGTTTTGAAAAAGAATGTGACCTTTGCAGAATAATTTAAACTTTGCAAATGAATTATGTCATGAAAAATAACTCAAACCCTAGGGAAGGTTTCTTCAGTCACATAACTGAGAGATCAAGTAAGAAACAGTAAATTCTACTTGGATGAGCAAAGCTGCCACAGATCTATTGTAAACAAGCAAACAAGCAAACCAAACCAAACTAAACCAAACAGAACCAAACCAAACCAAACCAACAACCAAAAAAGCCCAGCATACTGTATATACAGTAATTCAGAAATTCAGAAACAGTGTACTTTAATACGGTTTCATAAAATATAGTAGGAATTTATAAATTATATTTATTCTTTAATGACATTAAAAATTCACTTGACAATACCAAATCAGCAATAAAATGCAGCAGATTAATCCATCACTGGCTTTGAACATATATTTTCTTTACACAGCAAGTGCCTGTAAACACTGAACATAGATCACTGAGGATAGAAAGATATAAGTGCAGCCAAGGTTCAGGGAGGTACCTAAGGTACCTAGGTAGCATTTTTCTGTCTTTTAAAGGTTCTTAAGTTCATAGCTCAGTAAAGAAAATTATTTGTCTTTTAAATATATTTGTAACGAGGAATAAAAAAAATCATCAATTTATACTTTGAACATACTATGTAGGATAAACTATATGATATTTTCTTTAAGATTTAGGAGACCCAATATATCCCAAAAGGAAATATCCGCCTCAATATGTTTATATTAGCCTTTAATTTCAGTGGAAGCCAAATGGCACAAACATCATTTGTTGTTCCTTCCTAAACCTTGGGTGAAACATCCAGTATTTGTGTGCACAAAGTTGTCTTTTCTAAAAAATGCCTGAAAAATCTGTGTAACTTCCACTCATAGCCAAAAACGTAGCAAGGATCAGGCGCATATTGAAAAATCAAGGTTTTGGAACTAGAGGTCTGTGAACATGTTGCAAATGTGAAAGGTGGCATGCCAAGTAGAAAGTACCAATGGCAGGGCCAGGGCTCCCCTGCAACAGCAGTAAAATGGGACCAAGGGGACCTGATCCTTTCTTAATTACTCTTTTATCTCCTGACTCCTCTTACAGGTGCTTCACACTGCCTGAATAGAGCAAAGCACCCAGTATAAACTGAAGGATGGACTGTACTCTTTTATACACACTTGTCCTTCCATATGCAGTGAGCCTTGACCTGAGTTGCACAAAGTCTATTCTCCCTTGAGGTTTCATTTAGGTGGTCAGTAGGCAATGCAGTAATTATTTCTGTGTAGGATATCTCACAGTTGCTGAGTACACCCATGACCAATTCACAAGAATATTTGAGGTGTGTCAGTTGTATCACTTTCTGGCTTCTCATATGGGAGAAAATTGCAAAATTTTGAGGGTAGAAAGCCAACTGAAGAATGAAGAACCTCGCAATAGCTAGTGGGCTCTACAGCAGAGATGACAGCAAAAATGAAAATCAAACTAACTAAAGTCTTCAGACTTTTTTATTTTATTTTTTTCCCTGGCTGTTCTGAGAGTTACAAATGATTAAATGAGACACAAGTGTTGTCTAGGATGAACAAGGTCAGAAATTGTTCAAACATAAAATGTTAGACAGGGTAATAGAAAGTTGAAACTGACCCTGGGAAAATATGTGCAAGCTGGAAAAGGGACAATCTTTTGTTTTCTGTTTTTCTCTCTCTCCCTCTCAACAACTTATTTCTGCATTTCATTTGTACATCCATCCTTATTTCATGTAAACCTTGTAATGAGAATGGGCACAACTTTTCTACTCAGCAGCATAGGCACAAGAGACTCATCTTTGGAGGCTGAATTCTGTGCCCTGGTCATCTCAGTCATCCCACCATTCCACACCATCCATGATCATACAGATTTAGACCTCATCACCTTGGAGTACTTTTACTTACTGATCATAACAGACACCGTGTTCACATTTGGGTTGAAAGAACAGCGTCCCTTCCCTGATTCACACTTGGAGTCGATCTTGAAGATTTGTTCCTGCAATGTAAATTTGTACGTCACTTCTCATTTTAGAAACCATCAGATGTAAAGAGATTTTTCCAGCATTAACAATGCTCAAGGTTGCTGGGCACTTTTTTTGTACTATCAGCAATTTATATTTTCTATGCAGATTCACATCATCTTTTTAGATATTTTTTTTCATTGACACCAAGCTATTTTCAAGTTATAAACTCAAGACACTTAAACAAAGAATTTTTTCCTTAGCTCAGTTATGCTTTTCAAAGGTTAACTGATGTCTACAATAATAGCTGTGAAGATTACATCTGAATTTCTGTATTTCTGAAGTTACTTACCATTTATTCGCCAAATCTGTGGTGATAATTGTAGTAGGCTAGAACATTTTAATAAAAGTACTAGAACAATAGTATATATTAAATACAAATATCTTATGATAACTGCCATTTTGTCATTTGGTAATAGTATAAATTTTTTTACTGAGTTATCAGACCTCCAAAAACACAAAAACACAGCAACAACAAACAGATAAAAAAATAAAAAAAAATCACACTTATTTTCTTCAATGACATCTCTTGGATTATGTACACAGCTCCAGTTCCATAGTGACAGATGATTTATTAATATCTATTGCTGTAGCCTGTAATCTCTGATTCTTCTGTTCTTTAAGAATCTTGGTAATGAATCTTGTTTATATTTTAGGTGATTCATAAATGGGAAATATATTTGGCAAAGTCAAAGAAACCTGAACTACAGCCTGAAATATGAACAGTCTTTAGAAGATTCTCCCATCTTGGTGCACTTCTTCCCTTCCCAGGTCCCAGTAACCTGGGAATGTTGTATGCTAAGCAAGAAAGGACTTTTGGGCCTGACTCCATTCCTTAAAAACTGCAGTCAGTAATAGCAGAGATACAGACACATAGCACATCTACTTGTGTTACTGCTATTGTATACTACAACAAACAACTTGTTCCTAGCATCCTATAACAATCTTACAATCTTTAATAAAATGCTTAAAGTTAAAATTTCAAGGAAAAAACAACATCGACAACAACAACCAAACTTAAAATATATCGATTAGCTGAAGAAAAAACCTCCAAAGAAAGGTTTCTATGATATAGATGCCAATGTATTAAGTATTTGACTGAGGGCAGAAACTCCTTATATTCTCTTTAACAATTAACGTAAATTGCAGTGGAATGGGGAAACTGCACAGATACAGCCATCTGGCAAAAGCAAATTGAAGACTACCAACCTGATATGCTAACCTACAGCAGGAAGTTTCCATATCCTCTATCCCCTATCTCCTTTTTCCCTCTTCTATTTTCCTAATTTGATTACAGAGATCTTATCTATAACTTCTGTAATAAGCCCTCTAAAACAATGTTAAAAATGTAAGTATGAAGTTTCCAATACAATCTTGGGTGGATTTTTTCTGTTGTTGGTTTACTTCTAGATTAATCTGCAGCTTGATGTTAATCTCTATTTACTACATTATAACACTATTTACCAATTCAAAATGTACATTACTGCACTATTAAGCTAGCTCCAGGATTGCACTTGATTTTCATATATATTAAACTACTTTTTAGTATATAATTAATTCACATAGTGATTACAGTTGCTTCTGTTTGCATTTACTTTGCCATTAAAATATATTTTGGTGACTAAGAGAGTCATTATGAAAGACCAAAGTATCAAGTGTGCCAAGCAAGAAAATGAATTATTTTTTAAGTTCTGTTTCAGGGAAAAGGGCAACATTCTGCATCATCAATGAAACTGCTTTTTCCTTATGTGGAGACAAAAGAGGAAAACAGGCCTAACTCTTATGATTGTTGGATATTTCTCTTAGTGTCAGTCTTCGTAGCTCCTAGAGAAAAACAGATGTGCATTCTAAAACAGCAGTTTTACACCTGCAAAAACAGCCTTCTGTGCATTTAAAACTGTACTAAATTCAAGGTGAAATGATAAAAGCAGAGAAAAAAAAAAGAATTCTCTCTAGTCCCATCAGCGTTACATAGTTTCTTATTCTGCTGTATTAACTAGGCATGTACTTATGTATACAATTGGTTCAGAAGGAAATGCTTGATTTTAAACCGTTTATGCTATTGTTGGCCTGTATAAGTAAGGGCTTTGAGCATGCGGTGACTACAGTCAAGTGTCTGACAGACTCCAGACGTCTGAAACAGCAGTTTATTTAATCAATTGATCATAGGCATGTAGCTATACAGACAGGCTAAATTAAGCCAATTCTGCTCTTCCAAGACATTTATCTTTATTTTTAACTTACAAAATTTAACATCTTGTAGTATGGAGAGCTCATGCATATGAAGAACTCATGTCTTTGTTTTTTGGTGTTGGTGTTGGTGTTTTTTGTTGTTGTTGTTTGTTTGTGTTTTTCTTTTTTTCTTTTTTTCCCAGTAGAAATCTCGTTTACAAAATTCCTCACATAAAGAGATTCAAAGTTCTCTGCAGCACTACTACTTAAGCTGATAAATAAGTTTGCATTAATTAATAAAAGATCATTTTCCATGTTTTAAATAATTTTTCAAGAAATAAATTGGGTTAGTGCTGTTACCTGAGGAAAGCAGACCTCAGTTTCAAAACAAAGCTATTGCAGACTATTAGCTAGGAGGATGGATTTATTCACCCCATTCTGCTTGCTTGTACTTTTAAATCCAGGCCTATGAACCTCTACTCTCAGATAATCCATTAGGAATGAAGGTGCAGTGATTCAGACTACATCATCTGCCAAGGAGGTTGGAGCCAGGTGATCTACCAAAACTCACTGAGATAATTCCATACAAACCTACCTGGAAAAACAATGATTTATCACCCACCAGCAACCTTTGTATTAGACCTGGGTCCTGGCCAGAATTCCCATCCTACTCCCAGTGAAATCAGTGATGAATTTCCCAGTGTCTTCCCTAAGAGCAAGCCCAGATTTTAAAGCTGCCCTTACATGGCAAAACCCCAGGTAGGACTCTCTGATCTGTCTTCCCAACACATCTGCTTCCCATTCTACTGGAAAATATACTGCACACCCTTGTGCCTGCAGACATGAATCTGACCCAAAAGCTGCAGAGGTGCTGGGTCTTGGTTAAGTACTTTTCTTTTTTTTTTTTTTTTTTTTTTTTAAACTCCTCCTGGTTGTTTAATTTATTACCTATTACATTTGCACATAAACAATCATTTCACTTGCAGATGATGAAACCTGGACAATATATTTATGAAACTTCTGGTACTTCATATACTTAAGTGTATTAATAGTGAAACTGAATATAGAAAAAAAAATGGAGAGCTGCCTACAGAAAATGAGATTTATACCCTGAAAGATCTCTCAGTGAGGAGTAAACTTACTGGTTTCATCCTGACAGGATCTACTGGGACAAAAATTGTGTGTTAGATGAAAGTTATCTACACTTTGATTGCATTTAATGGATATTAAACTGAAATTCAGTGAACCCTCACATACCTGCACACTTAGTCCACAAAAGTGCTTCTCCCAGGAATCAGTATCACCCGGGAATTATAAAAAGCTGTTGGACTGCAAGATTTACTTTTTATCTAAACAACTATTTCTTTTCAAGTATTTCTTGACAATTCCAACTACAAGTAGGAATGAATTCACCAGAAAACAACAAATAAAAAGTAACATCAGATTTAGCCCAACATTTGATACAACTAGAATTTTAGACGAATGTCATATTTGTGTGTGGTTTTTGACCATGGCTTTGCTGTTTGCTGGTAACAGGACTGTCAGAAAACCACGGATATTTGTTCTTTTTCTGTATTACACAGGTGAAGAAACCTACTTGGTTCATTAATCTTTCTTTCCATTTTTAAATTGTAAGGTTTGCATAATACTAGTAAGATCCAGCACAAAATGAATAGATAGAAAGAGATTTACCTCAGACCTGCGTCCCCTGTTGACATACACACACACTGGGCTGAAGGCTCCACTGCCACAAACGTATAGGTGTGTGCGATTGTATGACTGTATCACACGCACAAAATTTCCACAGCCATGCTGGAGGGATTACAGAAACAGAAACAAAAACAAATCACATTGGCAACTGTTATTAGACATTGGGAACTCTAGGGAATAGACACAACTCATATTTTTAGTAGTATCATGAGAACAGCTACTGAGTTTGGTAGTCTCTGGATTTGAACAGCCGTAGACTTCTGCTTTATTTTCTTGTCATTTTCTCTCAGTTGGGAATCAGACATAGATAGGGTACAATATAGGCGTAATTAGAGGATTGTGTGCAATTCGCCCATCTCTACACAGTAATCTTATTTTCGTCTATAGACTTCACTGTATCTTTCATGGGAAGAAGCTGGGGCCTCCACAGAAAAGCAAGAAGTAACCTTATGAAGCTTCCTCAAGGAAACCTCTAAAACAGACCCTCCCTTCTCTCTCTCTCCACTCCCCCCTCCCCCCTTTTTCTTTTTTACACAATACAGCTGGAGATAATTAAAAAACAAAGAAAGCCCAAATCTCAGATCCCATTTCTTGTGTAAACAGTTTCTTTCCAAATAATTAAAACTCTGAACAACACATTACACAACAAAGTTTGCAGCGAATCGTTGCTTCATATTGAAAATCAATGGTAACATCTTCAAATCAGGATGAAAATTGAAACAGAATGTTAAGTAGCACAGAGTTTCACACCATCGGTTCTACAGGTTTCTCCTTCCAACATACTCTTTTCTTCTCTTGCTCTTCCCTTTTCACTATCATCAACTGTTAATGCACTTTAGGTTAAAAATAGACTTTTTTCTTGAACATTTTTCTTACTGAGATCCCAGATCTACTTTCATATTCACTCATCCAAAACTTCACCAGACATGAGAGTGAGAATTGCATGTGTTTTTTGAGCACAGGATGGGAAACTGTCATCAGTCATCTTCATGAAAATCTGTAGAGTTAATTCTTGTTCACCAGACTACACAGTTCATTTATATCTGAAGTATTTCACATTTTTTGGTTCAGTGGGAGCTGGTACTCTCATACAACATCTGAAAACTGGTGCATAATTGTAGGTAGTTCAGTGTTCATAAAGTTTCTCTGCAGGGAACACTGCATGTCCTCTGTGAAGTGTTAGCTCAATCTATACCAGAAAAATCTTTTAAATCAGTCAAAATATATTGTTTTTCTAAAGCTAAGGACTGTTCCTAAAAGTTTCTATTTTCTCTTATCTGGTCATCTTAGTTTGGCCCAAAAGTGGTTTTAGCAATATCTTGCTATAGAAAACAGTTTTTTTTTCTCAGCAGTATCACCAATTTCCATATTACAGCTGCGGAAAAGGAAAAAGGAGAGGTGAAGGTATAGCACTAGCTTACGTAAGCCAGTGTGTAAACTGATGCTTTCTTGCCTTTTGCAGAAAGCTTTTCCAGAAGAACCCTAGATAAAACACTACATTCTGATAAATTTCAGAAGAAAAAGTCCTCAAGGATAAAGGCAATGAGCCAATGGCTAGATGAACGGTACACTTACTATTCTGCTTCAATACTATGTCATGCACTTTCTAAAGTGTTTATAGCAAGAATGCAAGGGTGGTTAGATGAATGATTCTTTTCTTTAGGGACAGCCCTTTGAGGTTATTATTTGACACATACTGTACCTTCATGTCGCTTCTCCGATAATTTATGGACAAGTAACACAAGTTGGCTCAACACCAACATTATCATATTTTAATGCTCACTGTCAGGAAAAACCATTTTATGTTCTCTGAGCTTTTGCCCATCTCTCCAGTGCTGAACCACTGAATGCCATTTTCAGTTTGCTACCTGATTAATCTGGGTACTGCACTGTGACTCCACAATCTAACAAGAAATTGTTATTTATTTTTCAAAATATTCTAGAGGACTGCTTTTTAAAAGCTTCTGTTTATTTCTCTTTGTATTGTAGTATTCCTGCTTCTAAATCCGGGAGGACTCAAGTAACATGAAATCTTTAGGATGGCTGTTTGTCAGAGCTGATGGTTAAGCTCTAGATAGTTGTGTATTACTGATGCTCCTCTTGGAGCTGATACCAACATGCAGTCTATAACAGTCTCGGGAACTGCCTTAGTGTCATTATGTCCTAGAATCTCATCACAGTACATTGAAAGAAATAGATGTCAGCCTAATGTAAGCATCCAAGTTATCTTGGTGAACTCACTATCTGGAGGTGACAATTTCTTTTCAGTAATGGAAAAGGTAGCCAAAAATGACAAATACAGGCACCAATGTTTGTCTGACGATTGGGCAAATGAACCCTTCCCTAATCACCTTTGAAAATAACTTACTGGTTGTGTCCTTTGCTGCCTGTTTTTCTTTTGTCTTGTGATAATCACTATTCTCTGATAGGCCAAATGTTATCATACATCTACTCTTTTATTATTATTATTATTATTATTATTATTATAGATGTGACAAATTCTAATTCATTTAAAACAATTCCTCTGAATTCATTCTCTGCTTATCCTGCTCTTATCAGGAATGAAACTCACAAGAACTATTCAATTGCTCTTCAAATTGGTCTATAAATTTCAGGTTGCAAACACTGATTTATCTCTGGGTTCTCTTTTTCTCATTATTTCAGTGAATTTTCAATAAGGTACAACACTGATTTGAGAGCAACAGCTGTTTATCAGGATCATATATATGTATATCTTCTGAACTTTTGAGGACAAACATTAAGAAACTTCACATAAACGTGTTTTTCGGAACTTAATTTTTCTTCTTTTTGCACAGCCAGGATTCAAAAGAAAAAAGAAATTAAAAAAAGAAAAAAAAAAAGCAAAAGCAAGCAAGCAGCCAACCAAAAAAAAAAAAAAGTTGGTGCATATGATAGGCTGGACATTCTTAATTAACTACATTACAGGGCATTAGCAGTACCCACAACTAAACTGTTATTGTAAAAACAGAGGTTCTATCCAGAAACCTGTTAACTAAAGCATCAACATTTAACTACTTCAATATGATTAAAAGTTAGGAAAGTCTCACCACTAAATACCCAAGATTAAAAGTTCTCTGCAACACCCAGGACTTAATAGTGTCCTAAGTATTTTCCCGTGGATCCCATTTTGTATACTGCTTTCTGCATGTACCTTTTTTCTGTTCTTGCCTTAGAAAAGTGTTATGTTGGAAACATGAATAAGACTAGTGAACATTTGTATTTCATATAAAAGAAAGTTTCTTAACCAGTCTATCGGTAGCTGTTGCAGTCGACATTGTCACTAACCAGGGTAAACATTAATTATCATGAAAAAAGCTATATGCTTTATTCTCACACTTTGTATGACTTAACAAGTTATTAGCTGTAGAGTTTACTGCACACTTCAGTAACCGGAATGATGCAAAGATATATAGAAATGTGGTATTCAATAGGAGAATACTTTTTTTTTTTTCCACTACCATAGCTATCAGGAAGAAAGCTGCCATACCAAACATAGAATAATTATTCATAAGGACTCCTTCTGTTGCTTTGGAGATCTGTAATGAGTTACCCTCCACAGTTTTGGAAAAGGTGTATTGCAGCTAAGCTCCAAGAGGCCAACCTTCTGGTGTCTTTACATCAGCAGTTGCAATAGAATTAAAACCAAACCAAACCAACAAACAAAAAAAACACCATATTTTTGTTACAAAGTGGACTCAGCAGAATTATTGAAACATTGCAAGTCATTTGTAGGCTTAGTTAACAATATAAAATGTGTAGCTAATATAAATAGAAATATTAGGCCTCACTTTTGTCTCTAGATTTATGCAGAGGAGGATATTCCAAAGACCTATCTAATGTGAGGGTTTCTGATTTCCATAGTTTCTTGCTTAAGTCAAAGTGTAAGTAAAATCAAATTATTTTCTTTATAAATTTAACATTGAGAAATTGCACTTTTCTAGCTCAGAATAGATTATGAATTCTAATACTTAAATATTAGTTGGAAATCAGATTAAAAAAAAATGCTAAAAAGCTAAAAAGAAAACCACATACCTAGGTGCTGCTGAAGAGAGAAACAGACAAAAAGATAACATTAGAATAGAAATGTGACTTTCTGTATTTTTCTTACACTTTAACATTCTTTCATGAATAAAATCTGGGCATATACAGACTGTAAGATCAAATCACTTCAGGAAGATGACTATGTTCATACACAACTCTGCCAAAGACAGGATCTGCTGTATTGTATTCTGCATCTTTCAAAATAGTTAATTTCTACCTATTTTCTATAAAGAGAGCGTTGGGGAATTATCATCTGATTTAGGTCCTTAGGTAGCCGCATTTAGATGGGAGAATAATCAATTGGGGTGCAAAATGACTCAGTGTGACCTCTTTGTGGTCTGGGTTTCACATGACTCCAGAAACCATCTTTACCTTGCCTAGTAAAGTATACTAGTTTCCAGATACTCATTAGGGCATTGCTTTACATAACTTAAAGAGATGGTCAGGATTTTTGTGAGTCTAGGATTTTCAGGCTGTAGACTGTGGGTACCCCCTTCCCGGGGGCCACCAGAGTGCATCCCTACACTGAACAAGAGCTTAGTAGACTGTTTGCCATAATTTCCAGGACATATCTGGAAAATTACTATTTACTAATTCACCAGTAACAAGAAAGAGTGAGGCAAGGAATTGGGTAATTCTTCCTTTTTTTTTTTTTTTTTTTTTCAATTTGTCGAAGTCTGAAGGTGCACTCTGTTTACATAGTCTTTTTATATATATATATATATATATATATATATATATATAATTTCACTTTATCATTTGGCCTGCAGAGCATTTAAAAAGGAAAACACTTCTTTCATTTTGTTTTTGGCTGCACTCAAGGTGTTCTGACTTTACTGCCAAGTATGTAATTTGTGTATGCGTATGGGTGCATGTGGAGTACTACTTACAGTAGGATCTTTGCCAGCCATTTTGCACTCCTCTATCTTGTTTGCAGATGCTGGCCAGAAAATCTGTGAGGAAAGAAACATCTTTTCACTAACACATTTATCACATAATTTATTTTTAAATATCATTGTATTGTATAACTTACACTAATAAGTTAATATTCTGATAAATTTTATACCTTGATTATAAGGCCCAAAAGGAGTTTCATTGATAAATGAGAACAATTTTTGTCTTAGAGAGCAATAAATTAAATAAAGGACAACACTTGTGGTTGATATAAATGATCATATATTTTGAAGATAAGTTAATCAATTTATGTAATTTGTTTCTTCCAAATGAGAAAGATTTTCATCTTTGTATAAATTACCATCCACCTTTACTTATTTATTTTAACCTTTACCAAACTCCTAGAAATTGTTCACACTGGAAACTTGACGACTAAAATATAGCAAGAAGAATTCTTGTAACAAATTTTCATTTTTAAGGTTTGAATGTCCTATGATAAAACCTGTTCAAACCTTAAAATTTCAGGCTGATTTCTTGATTTATTTCCAAGACTTCTTGCACTAAAGACAGCTTTACCTGAACTATACTTAAACTATGATTTATCTTGATTTTGAAATAGAAAAAAATTAGAAATCTCTTACTGGAAATTTAATAAATGACATAAATTGATCATATTTAGCCTCAAGATAACATAAATAATAGTGTTAAAAGATCTTTGTGTATATATGTATACATACATACATGTGCAGAGAGTTGTAGGTCATATGAATATAGCACAAATTAGCAAAGTAGATCTGTTATAAAAATAAATAAACTAAAGAAAGAACACATGGAATTGCAGAAAGTAATTCTGAACATAATATTGGGTGATTACAATAGCTGCCAGAAAACTTTGGGTAATTTTATTTCTGTTGATTTTGTTTAATTTTATTTTGGGCTTGCCATGCCTAAATGGATTGCTGAAACACGTCACAGCTTTATACTGCAGAAAGTATTGCCACAGAAGTTGTTGTACCTAGCTAACTCTGCAGAGAGCTAGAAAAAATCTGTTAACTAAAGGTGTGCAGTGCAGGGACACCACTACTTCCAGAGCAGGTTAGCAGAATCACTGTGAGATCTGAATTAGCAAGAAGGTCATACCAGCCCTTTCAGATCAAAGAAGGCAGCCCCATTACAGATCATGATTCCCATACCATTAGGAGGAGGAGGAAGGTGTTCATGCTGTCACACAAGAAACATTTCATTTAAATGTGTAAGTTAGAGAGTTAGTCTGCCCACACTCCCCACACGATCAATTCAGGTAGACAGACATGTCCAGAGGGTGATTCAGAGCAAAGCTTAATTTAAGTACTCTTAATCACCCTCCAGTGGGATCTCTCCCTCTCTCTGTTGACACATTAAAAGCATTGACTCTTAAGTAAAGCATTGAACTTCGCTGCCACATGCTGGATCTCCCTGCCCCTTGACATGCCTGAGGTACAGTAATAAAGCCCATAGATTAAAGGGTCAGATGAATTTGGTATAATAAGGCATATAGGATACATTTTAAGGTGTTGGTGTAGGTGTAATAATCTAAGGTTAGGCAAGGCAAGGTCCACACAGGTAACATCTTAATAGTTGAGCTTCTGGGCACAGTATTTCTGCAGGCCACTTATTTTAAAATCAGAGAATCTGGATTTCAATTGGCTCTGGAAAAAAAAAAAAAAAAGAGGAATCTAAAAATGTTTAAATATTCACTAATTTGATTATTTTCATATACAGGGTGCCTCCTACAAGTTGGGGAGTTGGAACATAGAGAGACCTTGGAAAATGACATCTCAGTATCTTCAGAGGAGCAGCCACAAAACGAGTGAGATGAGGGTCACAGTGTCCAAAAAAAAACCCACGCTGGTTGTGTCTCAGCTATCTAACTGAAGGGCAAGGGCCGATGCAGCCATAACAAAGCTTGACAAACAGATCAGAGACTAGGATTCAGAGTACAAAACAAAAATAAATATAGTCAAAGGTGAAAGTCAGATCTGTCTCTGTTGCTTTTTCTTTTATTTTTCCCCTTTGGTCTGAAATGATAGCACATATATTCTTCCTTACAATCTCTTTTTCAAAGTGCATCTCTGAATTATCATAAATCCTCAAGAGAATTAAGAGAATTGGAAACCATCAGCCATATAACTTTTTTTTTTTTTCATATGCATTCTCACTATGAGGCCAAGCCATGCTGTATGTCACTTCAAAACAAGTAAACAGCTCAAACTGAATGTCTGAATCACAGTCATGCTAATAGTTTGTTCATCTTGCATTACACATAAAACAAGTACTAACAGTTCAATAAGGTGTGGACCTGCAAAATAATGAAATACATATATATATTTTTTTCTCTTAAAAGAAATGCATTCAGTAAAGTAACCTTCGATTCTCAAAATAAATCCCGAACTTACACTGAGAGGGTCTTGGCTTATATTATTAATATTCAAAGACAGAATATGATCTTTGCTGCCCACATAGATCCGATCCTGATCTTCATCCATCAATAATATCCTGTAATCCAGAGGACTGTGTGATATTCTGTGATATTCAGAGGTCTTAGTTTCTTGCAGCTCTGAAATAGTAAATACAAGAAATTAGTAAACTGCTTCTCTTTTTAAATAAATGAATCTTTAAACGTAACTGGGACCAACAAGAGATGAAGAACCCCTATTAGACACTTGCAATAGCTGAGTTGAAACAAACTTTTGTTTCCCAGTTTGAATGCAAACTTTTTATACCCTAAGTAACTATACGTAGCCCATAAAAATCTGGCATTGCTTTTATTCAGTCATGTAATGAATTGTTATTTTAATGGATGTGATTATTTACAGCTTTGGCTTTTAAGGAAATTAAATTAGTCAATGTGTTCAATATATTTTGAAGTTTATGACAGCACAAAATCCACAAGATCAATACAAATTACGTAAGAACAGTTCACTTGCTTTTCTTGACAGGGGGCTTCACCAACAATAGGATTTTATTGTTTCCAAAGTGATTTTTTTTTCAGTCCTTCATGACTATACATGGCTTATTAAAAAAAAAAAAAAAGGTAATAGAAAATGTATTCAATCAAGCCTTATCGCCTTATTGCGTGTCTATTTATTCAGTTATCTGTTTATGGGATTTGGAACAAACAATCAGAAATCTATAACTGTTTTGTTTTGTTTTGTTTTGTTTTTTCACACTTAAAACTTTATTCAGTGAAATGAACTGAAAAACATCCTTTGATCTCAGTAGTGCAGGATCAGGCCTGTTACAGGAATAGCACAAACATTTGTAAGCTAAGTATTACTTGCTGCCCTTGAGGAATATCAGTCTTCCTGTCTTTGCTTGGCCAATATATTTTGGCCTCAAAACAGATTATTTTTCCTTTCAGTAATAACAGAAGGGATATTTTTCAAGATTTGAGAATGGAAAAACAAAACAAAACAAAACAAACTTTAATAATCAATTTCTCCATATTCAAGTATTTAACAAAATAGTTTTCTTAACTCATGAGCATTATTATTGGATTGTGTTTCCTGTGAATCAAACAGGGTTGAAAATACAGAGTAAATATGAAAATGAAGCCCTCTTAAAGTCACAGATGTAAGAACTGAGTCCATATTTCTTTTCCAAATTGGGTGTCTGGGACAATATGGCTTGTCACTGTTGCTAAAGCCTGTTTTTCTGCTAGAAGCAAGGTCTTTGCTCAATATTCTTCTATAGAAAATGGTAGATATCTTAGCTAAGATAGTCACCTAATATTTTGGGACTTAGATTTCTGTCTACTACAGATCTATTGATTCAAAGAACGCTTGACATAACTTGATTTGCATTGATAAATATGATACACAACCACTTATTTTTTTATATTGATTTTTAAACAGCTTAATAGAAAGATGAAAAATACCTCTGATTAATGAAAGATATGACATTTTGATTAACTTAGGCATGTGACAGCTTTCAGGAGCAAAGTGTTTTCTATATGCCTTTATTAATTATAATATTAAAAAGATCAACAAATAATATTTCTATATCATTTTTCTCAAGAAAATTTACACATACTAGCTGTGCTTAAGAGCTTAAACTGAAACAGTACTCCTTGAATATATATGAAAATTGTCCACATCATTTTCAGAAGTCTTTCTTCAGTCCTTGAAAAATCAATTGCTTTACTTCATTTAAAAATTCTCCCTGTAAGCTTTCAGCTGGGAGTTGCAAAGACATCTGGGAGACTCATCAGCACAGTGCCATTAAAATTCAGTCCCTTTGCTCTCGTTGAAATTCTCAGATTGATCTTTCATCACAAGCCTGAGAAGCTAGTGCTCATCCCCTTTCCTGGTGGCCTTATTAACTTTACTGTAATATTTTGCAGCTGTAAGATGAAACTGAACCATCTCATAACTGTATATTTGATATGCTAGAAAAGCACAGATAAACTGGGAGAGGCAGCTGTTTCCCGCACAAGATTGGGTAAAGGTGAGCTTATTGATTTTGCATTATATAATATCCCTCCTTATAGCTTCAGTGTTTTTAGAATAAACATGATAATAAATAAACCAGGATGGACATAAAAGATTATAGAGATGCTAATGATTGTTTTTAAGGAAGAGACAAAAATAACTACATATGTTTGATTTCCATAACCATTAGTCATAGAAATACATTATTTTCCTGGATTTTTAACCTTTGCAATGGTATTTTTTCTTCCTAAGGCACCTGAGGGGTAATCCGTCTCCATCAAGCTGCTGATTAGGAGAATCAGGACCTTATCACATGCCACTAGCCTACAGAAACTCAGTGACATTCATATGAGGGAAGGAAAGCCCTTGAATACAGAAGAACACTGCCCTAAAACAAGGACTCTTATATAGATTTATTACCTTTATTTCTTTCAGGGCTGAAGCACGCAGTGTATTAGCTTAACAGGGGCACTCAAGCAAGTGGGGAGAGAATTTATAATTGATCAAATTTTCTTTTCACTTAACAAAATTTATCACAAAATCAGGAAAAATTAATTTTCTTAAAGATTCACTAGCTGGATGCTGTTACTTAAAAAGATCAGTGTGTGGAAAGATGCTGTAAGGTCTTCCACATTCTCTTTCATCTCTAAAAGTTTTGGAAAAAGTAAGGCAAATATTTACTGATTTTTAAAGAACATTTTATTCCATGCTTTGGGAATTTAACCAAACTTTCAAGGCAGTAAAGCCTGTGTGGAGAATAATGTCGCGGACAGCTCTCCATGAATATGTTTATTTTTCTTGGGTAATCAAAATAAAGACTAGAACATATTCCATACGCAAATAATTGTCATCACTAATAATACAAGAATAACCTTTGTCCAGCATTCTTTATAGGTCAGTGAACTTAGTTTTGGCTTTCTTAGAGTGATAAAGGCAATACCAATTTAATTTCTAGTGCTAGAAATCTGTCAGGTCAAACAGCTCTCTTCCCTTTTAATGAAAAACAAAAACTTCAAAGAACTCTCTTGCCACAGCTATTATTATTATTGACCTGCATGTTTTGGGGATCCCAGTGACTAGGAGTTTTCTGTGAACACCATGTAGAGCTTACCGAAAATTAATTTAACACTTACTCTTTAATTATCTTTATAATCCACCACATAAAAGTTAATACAAGTATTATGGAGAAAATATTGTGCTCTCACAGGAGAAAAAAAATAGATTTGTATAATATTTATTCTTAACATCACAAAAGCCTTTGCAATGCTAAAAAACAAACAAACAAACAAACAAACAAACAAAACATTCTGTTGGCCAGAACAAAGCAAACTACCGTTATCAGAATCTGGAAATTGAGGAATGTGGAGATATCTCCCCTGCTGGCAAACACAGTCTGTTATACCCGAACTGTCCAAACCACTGGTGCATGTATGTATGAGCTACATCCACTCATCGGGTAGTTCTCTGAATATCTTATTTCATCACTTGACATGATGACACTCCTTATTTTACATTCACTGATGTTTGAAAACACAACCTGACTTTCTCAATATAAGGGATATAATAATCCCCAATATGTAGGATAAAACCTTGATGTAAGTGACTTTCTCAGTATAAATATTATGCTAATATGGATGCTTGATACATAAATACTGAAACTACTGCAATAATTAGTGGTAACTTCCTAAAAAGAAAAGAAAAAAAAATATTACACCCCTATTTGCAGACCCACCTGGCCACTTGTTAGTAAAAACTTCAGTATAATCTGTAGATATCTTTACATTGCAGAGTTTGGTAAGCTACAATTATGGGGTGCAAGCATCCCCAGCCCAAGTTCAATGCACTGAACCTATCCACAGATAAGATGTAGATAAACTGTGATATGTGATATGAGTGCACGCAGACATCTCTGCACTAAATCGTCCTTGAGTTTCTAGCCTGGCAGGGATTCTTTGAGCAAATCTAGGATGATCTGTCCAGCTTTTAATTTAGGATCCCCTGTGGTAAAGTACAAGAAATAATATGTTTTCCTTCTCTTTCCTGCTGGCATAAGGATTCAGCTTCAGAAGGTTTGTTTATGGGGAAGCTCAGAGCAGAAGCACAGATTTGGAGATCAAAAAAAAAAAAAAAAAGGAACAAATGAAGTTTTATGCACGTAATGACAGTGGAGGGGAGAAAACTAGCTTTCTGGAAAGAGGTTCTCCACAGGGAAACTCTGCTGCCCAAATTGGCACAGATTTTATGTAGCCTTAGTGACTTGGAAGTCAGCAAAAATACTCTCACAAGCTATGGGATTCACCATTAACTGGCCTTGTGTGCATCCCGCAGTAGGCTTGACAACATTAGCCCCTTGTTAATGAAACTGTAAGAGTCTCTTAAGCCTCATTAAACTGTCAGCTTGTGCCAACAAATATGCCAGCCCATGCCAAATGTGAAATTGCAATGTAAAATCTCAGCTTCTAGGAACAGAAATAAAACAAATTCTCTCTCTCTCTCTCTTTCTCTCTCTCAATATTTAAGTAGAATGATGGTTTTGCTTATAATACCTAATGGAAATAGGACCATTTTATTGCTAGCACTGAAAGGAATAGCTAAGTATTTTAAAAATGCTAGCGGAATCAGAAGTATTTGTAAAGTTACAAGAAGATTCTTTTAAAAAGATTAAAGCCACAAGAAAAGCTCTTATTTTATTTTATTTTCAATATTTTCATTTGTACTTTTTATTGAGTAACTTATCTGTTTTGTACCTTACTAAAAGAAATGACTGGAAAAGATCTGGTTAAAAGATATCAGATTTCACAAAAATCTAATCATTTTAACTATTGTTTTCTTGGCCTTATTTCTGATTCTTCTTTAAATGTAAAGACTTAGAAGAGACGTATTATTTTTACAGTTCACGTAGCAACTGTGGAAAAGTACCTTATTTATATTCCTCATTTATATTATTGCTTTTCAATTATGAGAGATACATTGTAACTGTTTATATTTGCAAAGAGAACAAGGTGAGTCTGCATATTTTGTTTCAAAATCTTCAGAACATGTCACCTTTGCTCCGTCGATATTCCTCTTCCTTAAAAAAAAAAAAAAAAAAAAAAAAAAGATATTGATTCCTTCTACTTAAGGTGGTGAGCTAAGAGAGCTGTTAAAGCATTTTTGCTACTGTTCCTGCAGTTTTCAAACTATGAACCAACTCTCAGCTAGCTCCCAAGTGAAGCTGATTATAAATGGGTACATAGTAATTTGGCCAAAGAGCCATAAGCAGCCAGATGTGCTACTTGTCAGTCCCTTGTGTGCCTTAACCACTCAGGGCCCAAAATGCTCAGGTGGACCTTTGACCTTTTCTTTATTTCTTTATCTTTTCTTCATGCATGAGAAATCTTGACTTTTTTTTTTTCTAATGTTGTTAGAATGAAATTTGTCCTTTTCTATGAAGAGGCAATAGGCTTAGAAGAACTGTTAGCTTCTGAATCTGTCTAAAAGGGTTTTAATTACATTTTTTTCTAAAAAAAAAAAAAAAAAAAAGTTAATGTGAGGGGAGAAAATAGATTTACAAGTACTCATAAAATCACAGGCTAACTAATTAACAAGATCACCTAGAGGATAGGGAGGAAGGGAGTTCATACAGTACAGGCTGAAACAGGAGCCCTCATCGCCCAGAGCTAAAACGTGTCATTTGCTAGAAGGAAACTTAATTGCTGTATTTGGAATGAGGGTAAATAACATGAAAATGTCAACAGTATCTAAATGTGATCTGGTTTTACTATACACCTTGAATACTTGTTGGTATATTTGCTAAATGAGTTGAAAATGGAATATACATATTACTGGTTTAAGATAGGGAAGTCTTTTATAAATAGAAATAAAAGTGCCAAGGTGAAATCTTTGAAGAATCAGACCTAGAGGTAGCTATATCACGTTTGAAGAGCAATCTGTCACCTTGGACAGCTTTACATGCACATTAGGAGCAGTAAAATGCTCAATAGCTCTTTGTGAAAGCGGACTATGTGTTGATAGGAAAAGACATACCAGTTAATAGTTAACCTTAAGCAGAGCATTCACGTATGTCAGTATATGATTCCTCTTTTACAATTAACAAGACACACAGAAGTCCTAAAATCCCAGTAACTTGTAGGATTAAAAAAAAAAATCACAATAGATTATTAACCAGCTTTTGTTGGGGATCTTCAAATGCTGTTCTAAAAGACACTCCTAACAGAGTTTTATTGTTTTTCTTAATACTGCTTCAACAACTATCAGAATTTTTTCACCTTCGATTTACTGCTTTGAAGAATGAAGAAGCACAGGCAGACCCTCTGAGGTGTGGGCAGCTGCCAGTTCTGTGCAGGAGGAATGTGCTCTCTAAGCAAAGATACAATGAGAGAAAGTCATTTGTTTGTGTGTGGCAAACTGTAGTAGCATGGCGGTGTGGCACATTCGACCTAGCATACTCCATCCGGTTAAGTGCAGTTTTATTGCAGCTTTACATTATGAAGAACAGACACTATTAAAATACTGATTTTTTTTTTGATTTACAGAGATATTGTCATGATGAAATCACACCACATTCCACCATAGAAGCTGTACTCTGAAACAAAGAGGAAAAATATGTCAACATTTTCCAAACTGCAGTTGCATAGCCATTCCAAGACCTTCCAAAGATTCCAGCAGAAGATTCCTTCACTAAGAATTATGCAAGACCACCCACACCTTTCGGCCACACAGTCTTATTTGGCTATAGATATTTCTAGGCACAATTTTCAGATTATTCCTCCATTTACCTTGCAGTAAATCTGGAATAACCCCTCTGAAATCCCTATAGATATTTCAACAAAAATGCTGAAAAGTGGCCTTCTTATTTTTTAATAAGTTGAGTACAGTTATAATTTTATTGGTCATCAACTTCATCCCTCAATATAATTGTAATTTGTGTGCGTGAGAAAGAGAAAGCAAGACAGAAGATGTCACTAATACTGCCACAATATAGAACTTTCCAGAAGAAGTTATCTAACTTTTCAAGTATTACCTCATCCATTTCTGCCCACTATTAATCTGTCCAGGACTTATTCTCATTTTTGGTCTCCAAACCAAAGAGACAACTTTGACAAGTGTGGAGATCTGTATAAACACGCAAACTGTGTTTAAGATTACTGCAGCTGAGTTAGGCATGTGAGATGGAAGCCAGTCTTCTCCATGTCTCATGTACAAAGTTAACCGCTGTCCAGGAGCTGCATACTCCAGAGTCTGCACATAGTCATGCCTTCTTTACTTCTTTTTGAAAGAAATGGAGAAGAGGCTTTGCCACATTGCCTAGGGCTCCACTAGCTGAACCAGTCTCACCCACTAGCCTGTGTGCACATAGCGGTTTTGCCATTGGCACCTGAGATGTTTTTGTTTTCCAGATTCAGAAGTGAGAAGCTGTTGGTTGCCAAATATAACATTATTTTTGACATGAATTGAGGAAATAAAAACAACACATCCATGGGGAAGTCAGACAAATTCCACATTATTTTACTTCTACTGGGAGCAGTATATCTTTTCATTGTAATCTCTTGTGTTTTCTTGCTCTCTCTTTTTTTTTTCCATTTTTTTTTTCTCTATTGGATCAGCAATCACGTCATTGGAGGAATGGCTGCACTTCCTTCTGTGATGCTCATTCACATAGAGAAATGTTCCAAGCAGCTATCACACCACCTGGCCAGCTGAAGCCGTTGCTGCATGCAGACACCGAAACTCTTTGATCCATATTTAAAAAAGATGTGAGAAAATGAAGAAAATGAATTATTGCAATTGTCTCTCTGAAAAAAATGAGTTAAAACTTAAGCTATTCTCCAACTGAGAACTGGCAGCAACATGAGATGTATGTGAGCTGTTCTCCCAATTCATTCATCTTCATCCCTTTTACTGCCAGTAGGTTGAACTCTGAGGAGAACGAGGTCTGAATGGACTTATTAGTTTTGCATCTCATTCAGGCTGCTGGTTTTGTGAAAAAAGCAAACTTTTTTAGGCGTAGGTTTGAGTGCTTATTTACTCTCCGTAAACTCAAGATAGCTGATGTCAGCTGGGATATCTTTGAATAGAGGAGCAGGGAGAGCGTATGTGAGGTCGAATGACAGGTAGGACATTTTACTGGTAGAATTGTCTTTCCTTGCAAGTTTATATTTTTGCTTCACTTTAATATTGTACTTTGCAGTTTTACTAAAGTATCCTGTGTATAATGAAGATGTTTTGTCCTTTACAGAATTGACAGTGGCAGCTACTCCCCATATGTACAATTTTGAGGTGTTAATACTTTTTCATTGACATGTGAGCTCTGTGTATAGAGAATTGGAATGGAGAATTATCAAATATTACAAAACATCCAATACCTTAAGTGATGATAGGGGTCTGTTAACCTCTTTTCAGACTGAGAAAATTTTCCGCTTCAACTCACATGCACAGTCTTTCCTTTTCTTTATGAGTATATTGCTGCTAAGCTGCAGAATTACTCTCGTGGCCAGAGCTAAGGAAAATTTGTTGAGAAAGAACAGCTAAATCACTGAAATATTTAATTATGTGTTCTAATACAGTATGAACCCCCTTCACTGTGAGATAGATGAAGTTTTTTCATTATATACATTTTTCTCCTCCAAAGAGCAACCTCTCCAGAGATTCAGCCAATCTCTCCATATCTAGGATTGGCATTACTGCCCATGCTGCAGTAATCCCTGTTTTTATTGATCCAACCAATTTTAGCTGTGTTTTTATCCATGCCACTTTACCCACAAATCTCCTTAAAATATACTGCTCCTTTCTTCAGCAGTCACCCCTTGCCCTTACTCTAAAAATCAAAAAAAAAAAAAAGAAAAAAGAAAAAAGAAAAAAAAAGAGCTTATTTTATGCAGGCTTGGTTACAGTTTCATTATTATTATAATAATTTTAATCAAATTATGATTAGCTATCAGGCAAACATCAGATCCAGCTAAACCCCAAGTGCTTTGCTTTTTTTCACTCTTCAATAAAATAATGTAAAATTTACTCAGCCATGAGCTGAAGGAGATTTGGAGGACAGTATTTCACGTTTTCATGATTTCATCACTTCACAATTTCATTAATAAATTAATTTCAATGGACTAGTGAATTAAAGGGTGGTATTTTAGTCTTTAACAATTCTGAATATAGAGGGATGCTTTGTAAAAGAAGCTAAAGTTGTCTATAGCAAAAATACAGAAACAGATATGTGGAATGGTGGATGTCACATACAACTATGTAAATTACTGTTTCCTAATTTAGAGTGTTTTCTTATTTCCTATAAACATCGGTATGTCAGTAGATGGTGTGTATTTACCCGGTGTCTGTGTCAGACAATTGCCTCTATATACTAAGTTAAGAAAGTTATCAAGCTACACTTTACATCTGAGAAGGATGAAAGAAGCACATATTCTCTCTCCACTATGTGAGAAAACAAAGCAGCTGGAGGTCAACAAATGGCATTCCCCCACCAGTGAACCTTCAATGAACCCCGATTCCAACAGTATGCCAGAATGATCATTATACTGAAGATAACAAACTTTACCAAGACAAAGCCACACTCAATTCCACAGTCTTTTTTCACAACTGTATTTATCTCAATCTCCTCTTGATATTTCGATCTCTTGAACAGAAATATTAGAATAGTAGAAGATTTCTGCATGATATTCTTCATTATATTTCCTACTGTGTTCTGCATAGTTAAAATATCTTTTGTTGTCTAATTTGGGCTGTTTGATTAGACTTGATTTTGCAGCCAAGAGGCCACCCAGCATTCTATATTGACAGGAAGCAAGCTGTTTTCTGGATGTGGGTGTTTAAGATGTTTCCTAAAGTCAAGAAAAGTTGAGTTTGTGAGAAGTGCAAAGATCAAGCCTATCCTTAAATATTTTCCTTTTTTTTTTTTTTCCCTGCCTTGAAATATGTATATATATATTTGTATATTAATATCCATCTACTAGCATCAGAGGAAGATCCAGGTAGTTATATGAGATTGCACATTAAGATTTTTTTTTTTCAAAATGACTATGATGCCACAACCTGCTTCACTGGACACAGGACTTGGTCATGTCTCTCAGAGGCTGGACACAACTGGGAGTTATTAATTTTATCATCAATGTCCATTGTGTTGCTGAAGACCTTCAGATTGTTTATGAGTATTTTCAATTGTAAATTAATCAGGACTTATTTTTTTCTTAATGTTATCTTTAAAAACAAAATGCTTCCAAACATGCAATTAATATTATTTTATTTATGCTTATGTATACATATGTCTGTATGGATTTGGAAGCTGGAGGTGGGTCTGTAACTGTTAGGTGACTTTTACAAGATGTGGCAGTCCCTACTGGTGGCTATGTGGGAGTAAAAGAGTTCTGCGCCCAAACCCTGCAGAGAGACGTGTTCAGTAGGTAGTATGCTTCCTGTTTAAACACACAGAACATAACCATATTTCACTCTTTTTTTTTGCACCATGAAGACTGACACAAAGAGTGAATTTAGGAGCACATTCCAGAGCTGCATGCTACCATCAATCTTCAAGTGATCACCAGCTGGTATTTGGGTGGACAATAAAAGTCATGTTTAGTGGGCTGAACATAGCCTGGTGGATTAGAGTCCACTCAACTCTAAATCCTATTCTGATGGTATTTTGCTTTTGACTTAAGACATGTCACATAAACTCTCTGAGTTACATATGTAAAATGGAGGTAATAATTTGTAATATACTTGACTGAGTTGTTTTGGGGTTGCATTTGGTAATGTAAAAAAGAGCCTTTGAAATTAAAATGAGATAGCTGCAGGAAGTTATTTCAAGTGTATTTCATATGCAAAAAGAGATTTTTTGTTTGTTTGTTTTAAGTCCAGACTCTTAAGACTTAATAAGCTCAGCCAAAACTCTGGTTTGGATTTAAGAGATAACTTTTATACTTTTCTGTTTAGACTTCATCTGAACGGGAAGCCATTTAAATAAATAAACCTTCTACAGTCACTCACTCTGTGTTTAAACTAGATCTGCCATATTTATTCAGCAGGATGACCATCTAGTATTTGGCCAAAAGTAGGAAAAATTATGCGAATCCCCCCTCTTGCTTGTCCATATATACATACTTAAATAAAAGTTGTATATATATATATTTATATATATAAATAGTTAATTAAATAAAAGCTATATGTTTATATTCAACTTTGAGTTATGAAGTCTCATAAATACAACTCTATCAGTTTTAGACAGTTATTTTTAGCCTCCAATGGGAGCAAGCTATTAATTCATTTGGATATGCTGAACATCAACAAAGTGTAAAAGGAATATAAATGGTTGCTTCAGGTAAAAGAATAAAAGAGTCACGAAGAGTAACATACTCTGCTAAAGTACTGCATGGATCACTCGCAGGTTCAGCACCAAAAGAGCAAGTTCAAGGAAGGAAGTTCTCTGTCAGAAATCCAAAAATGAAGGGTATTTAGATTCCTAGCAGGCTAAAATAGGCATGCTGCAGGTATAGGATAAGAGGCAGAGGATAGTATGGAATAGAAGTCAACCATGGTCAGCCACTTAGGTCTGTAGCAAATTATTACTTGTAATAAAAGTTGACTGTACTAAAAGTTGACTACTAAATTGTACTCATATTTTGGGAGCATAAGTAACAAAATACAACTATTCATTTAAAGCATAGTATACAGATATCTAGAACAAAGAAGATTTGTTCATGATCAGAACAGGGAACTATAAGTCAGAACTCCTGGGCATTTGCTCTCTGACCTTGAACAAATCTCTCACCCTCCATTTATGTCAGTTTAACCATCTGTTGTATGTTTATAACTACACTTACCTGTTTTTCAGAATCACTATCAAGTTCAGCTAATGCATGTTAAAAAAATACAAGTGAAAGGCATTTTTATGTTCAAAGTGCTATTCTAACTCATGTTCCTACTAACCGTTTAAGATTATTGCATAATATATTTAAATCACTCCATTTTACAGGTACACATGCTTTAGTGTTTACATGTCATATAAAGTAATGCTGCTTAATGCACAATCCATTTCAGCTCCATTAAACATATAATGTCATGAATTCTATTGCAGTAGAAAGGAAATCTCCACAAGAGAGAATCATGTGATTATGATCGAGTAAATAGAGAGAGTTCTGAATAGCTTTTAATCAGAATTTATTTACTAGGCATGTTAACTCCACTAGACTGGCCCATAAGGAAGAATACTAGCCATTCTTTTGAAATCTTTTGAACCCCTAGCTTGAATGAAAAATATTTTTAACAGGTTAAATCTTTTAGTTGGTGTTTTGGGCTTTCACTACTGTATCTATATAGCTTCACCTTCATGGCATTTTACTATATACCTCAACTGTTCATCAGTTAAACAAACAAACAAACAAAAAAAAAAAAGCAGCAATTCTAAAAACTTTTACTTTCTTTAAACTACTCCTAACTAATTCTTCATAGCTGTTTCTTTTCCTTGCCTTTTATTTAGTATTCAATGCTGGATTATTTGGGGGTTTATTAGCAATGAAACTTTCACGAAGCAGGATTTTTTTGCCTCAGTTACCTATAGCGAGTAGAATATTTTTTTTTTCAGCTTGTTTTTACATATTTTTGGCAGTATTATATGCTAAAGACTAAATATTAACAGCTAAAGACACTGCAGTTTAAAGATATCTGTCTTTCTGATTTGTGGTACAGAAGTTATCAAATCTATTCCTTCTTTGGGAATATCATCATCCTGAGAATTACAGCTCTTTACGTAACCCTGGGTTTTATTGTAACTGGCCAGTAGTCTGTTGACCTCATTTTCCACTACATTGCTCCAAATTTCCAGTCTTGACTGCACTAAATTAACAGAGATCCACTGGAATAAAATATGATTAAAGCATTAGGAATTAATTCTTAAGTCTCCAAGCAAACTAACTATCAGAAGTGCAGTCTCAAAAATTAGCAAATTTACAAGTTGGCTGCAAGCAAAACTTCAAAAAATTGTTGAAATAAAGCTCATGGTGAGAAACGGCCTAGAAGTACAGACCACTGGCCTCTACTCAGGATATTGCGACCAAGCAGGAGAGTGGACAATCCTAGAAATGTGATTCTCAGCTTTGCAATGCCTGCAAGACTCTTACTTGGGGTACTGCAGCCCCAAGGCAGAACTGAGGAGAGTGCAAGTGTTCAGCTTCTTAGGGGAATTTTTCAGGCATTAGCCTTCTGCCCTTTTTTTTTTTTTCTTTTTTCTTTTTTCTCTTTTTTTTCTGGCTATCACAGACCCTTCAGAGCATGCTGGTAAGGCCTGACCATGCATACTAGTATCACCAAAGGATTTAGGCAAATAAACGCTTTTGTTCTGCCTGCTAATATGCCACCTTCTTAGCTAACCCAGTCCAAAGACAAACACTGTGCTGAGCACACCCAGTTGTACAGCTCTCACCTGTGAAAATTTCTGTTTATGAGCTAGGATGGATTTTCCTTAATTAATATCATAAATTTAGTCTCCTAATTCCCACCTAGATGTCGGTTTAGGAGCAAAACTGGTGTATTGAATACATTCCATATTATACCTCCTTCCTATACTACACTTTCTTTACTCTAAATTTGCGAATGTCTCAACTATTGTAATCTCTTCTATCGTTAAACTTAGTACAGCAATGCCAGATTATCTACAAAAAGATTCACCAATAGTTGTAGATTTCATAACAAAGAAAATACCCCAGAGTCTGTTGAAATGTGTTTTCCCTTTTGTACTTTATCTACTTTTACATGTTCCATACTCAAACAGTCATACAGATATGGTACGGCTACATTCATAAGTCTAGTGCCTGATCCAAATCACAAGACACAAAGTGGGCTATCCCAGACTTCTCACTGCCTATCAGATGCCCTGTCTGTCGATCATGTCAAATCAATGCATGACATTCCAGAAATTGAATAACATAAAACAAAGCATTAATGATTTACAACTCCTAAGATAAAGCACACACAAAGAAGTTCATCCATTAGTGTTCCAGTATTGAATATAATAGTCACAAGTTCTGCATTGCTAGAAAATCCATCACCTTCTGCAGGCTGAAGAAATAATAAGAAAATTAAGGCAGTGTATTTTAGGCTTCAATTTGAGAAAAAGAAAACCTTAAGAATAAGTGAATATTTGGGAGAGAAAGATTTTACTGAGTGAGGAAGAAGTAAAGTCATTATTTTCAGGTGTTTTCTGAAATGAAGAACAGTGACACAAGAACCTAACACATTAGTCCACACTGACATCAGTTTGTCCTTGGTCATTTATTTCAGTCTTCTTCAGTAGGCTCCTCTTTTCTCCTCTCTTTCTTTTTCTGTCTAACAATTAGAAAAGAAAACTGGATGATTAACTCAGACTAGATATCTAACATTAGATGACAACACTAGAAGTATGTGAATCCTCAGACAAGTGTGACGGTAAAAAAGTAAAATAAAATTAAAAAAAAAAAGAAAACAGGTAACTAGGGATTTTGTTTGATCATTTAATGGTTGAGTCTGGTAATCAAAATTAAAAAGATTTAATCATTTATAAATATATTGAATACAACATTTCACCAAAAACCTCCGAACAGGAAACAAACAAACGAACAAAAAAACCCACACACCTGCACAGACAGGAGTGTGACTACCATGATACATTAACTTGCTGGATTTATAAACTTTGAAGCAAGTGACACATGAGGATAGGAAGGAAGTGAAGACAATAAAATATCTGCAATTTGAATACATTTGCATTTATTTCCTGATAACATTAAGTGCTGTCTAACATCCTTACACACTAAACCAATGCAAACCAAAGGTCCTAGAAGCCCTATTTATAGAAGCAATCAGAATGGGTCTTTTCATAGAAGCAAAAAATAGTCACGTGAATAAATACTTGTAAGTTCAGTCAGACCATGTATCACGTATATTTACAAGCTGTTCACAAAGAGCACTGTGCAGATCTTATGTTTAATATTTTCTCTCCATTTCTTTCTCCAGCTCTCTAAATAAGGGAAAGGTGATTCTTTTAGCTAGTATGAATTTGTGGGTATCAATTGAGATGACAGACAGCCCAGGTACAAGCATGAACTACAGTATGCTTCCAAAATTTGGGTAGCAATTCTTCTGCGAAATTATACGATGCATTTGTTAAAAGATCATTTTTGTGCTGTGCATCATCCCACAGATTGTTTATATCCTGCAAAAATTCTGTTTAAAGTAGCTGACTTTATCTATTCAGTTGTTAAAATATGATATTTAAAATATCCAGCAAGGTTATTTATAGCTCTTGTATTGCTCTAATTAAAATAAGCCCTATCAATTACATTAATTAATAACAGTAGTGTGTGTGTGTATGCCTGTAGTGGATATAGAGTAATTTGTTTGAACTGTTTTTTTTTCTGAGGGAACGATATTGTTACTTGGGAGACATTAGTAGTTGGCTAGATTTAACTGAACAAAGGAATCTATGTCAATAGCCTTGGGAAAAAAAAAACAAAAAACCTTCTAATCAGAAATAAGCAAGCATTTAAACAAGCTTGTCTATGTACTGAGAAAAAAAAAAAAGGAGAAAAGGCATAAAATAACTGTTGATGTCAGATGAAGACAAAAAAATAAAATACATTATCATTCTGGAATACTGAAAGTATTAAAATATTCTGAGAATCCCATCTCTTCTGTTATATGTCAAGCTAAAAAGCACTTAATTATCATGGGTCTGTATGTCAGAATACCATACTGTGACAAGGGACGGGATATTTCTGATTCCATTTCATGACATGGGAGACAATGTTCTTACATCTTTTCTGTTGGTGAATTTATTAAGACATTTTTTTTCCTGTGTCTTCCCACTAAAGTGATAACGTAGTTTTTCAAAGCCTGGCTTTTAGGTGATCTTCCTTGGTTTTTCTTACTGAAAAAAACACACATTTCTGGCAACAGGATCTTTTAGATTAATATGAGCTCAACTACTAATTGGTTGTGTAACTGTATGTGTATCACTCTACTTCTCTATTTTTCCTTCTGACTTCAATCTCTTCTTTTGATTTAGATTATAACCTCCTCAAGACAGGACCACAGACAGCTTCTGAACTTCTGTGCAGAATGGCAGGGACAACATAGTACATCATTTCAGTTTATTGCAATACCAATGCAAAAGGGTTTTACAGTAAAAAAAAGGTTTTACTTTTAAAAGTGTTCATACAAATGTTGTTCTTTTTAAATTAGTTTCTAAACAGTGCTTTTGGCTGAAAGATTTTATGTTCCCAATATGTGTTTCAGTGTCAGAGCAATATTCTCATTAAGAACTTCCCTTCAGGTTGCCTTCATTCTGCTTCACTCTGTTGGGAGATCCAACATAAATACTTCATCATTGCTGTTGAGTCACTCAGCCACATTAATGACTCAAGCCAAAGCCAAATCTTCTGTGGTAGTTAGGATTACAAACAATCTAAGCATCATCTTCTGGAGCAACTAAACAGGCAAGGAATACACAGGAAAGTGATACATAACAATTGTCTTTGAATATTAAACAAGGCAGGTCAGTAGAAGGTCAAAAATATTTTCCATGGAAGCAAAAACCACAGACTCAAAATCAGGATTGCCATTAAGTTAAAGGAGGCCTGCAAAGATTACAGGAGGAGGAAAAGCAAGTGCATTCTTTCAAAAACTGATAGTTCTATCATCCTTTCTGACTCAGACAACATATAAGCAATTAAGAGAGGGTTCAGCAGGTCCATTTTAAGATTTCTAGGTTATCTAAAGGCAGGAACAAGGCTTGCACTAGTTTTTTGTTTTCTGTCAACAAACTCGAATCCCAAGATATGAATTTGTCCTTACACAGATGAAGTAGTCTGCAGGAAGTCATATAGTCTACTGCAGGCATCTGGTTTGAAGTACTGAATTTGGGAGACCAGACTCTATAAGCTTTTTATATTTTAAATGAGAGAGGAAAAGTAGAGGGTTAAAGAGAGCAGGGAGGGAGCTTTGATTCTCTGAAGCTCTCTCTGAAGGAATCTGCCTTGATCTATTGAGTTGAAAAAAGGTCTAAACACATGAAGTTCCAACTCCAATTTACAAATAATTTTCACAGTTTACTTGATCTGCATAAGGGCACATATAATGGTGTCAATTCCCCATTAGATATCAGAGCAGGTGGAAAGTACAAAAGATCATGGGCATTTTTTAAAAACGCCAGTCTCCATAGGAAAGTGGTTCTAAGTTTTTTTTCCCTTGTAAGTGTATTAAAAAGCTGCAATGGCATGCCTATCTCTTGTTTCATGAAGTTTTACAACTTGACTTTTTAACAACTTTCAAGAGCCATTAGCAACACAAGAGTAACAAACTGTAGCCTTAATTAATAAAACTTCCACCTTCCTTTTATGTCCTTCCAAAGTGATTATACATTTTCAGAGTTTATCCAGCCATTGTAGATATTTACACCTGTGCTCCCTCGTATTGCAATCAATGGGACTCACAAGATTCCACCATAAGACTGGTCACTGTATTTTCAGCAAGACAAGGTTAAAAGGTTGAAATAAAACAAGAACTTTTAAGAATTCAAGCAGGATACAAGAAGAAAATAGGGACAGATTTTCATTTGCTACAGTTGTAATATGGTCTACTCCATGAAAGTATTTAACTTACAGTTTAACTTAGAAGAAGTTCAACTGGGACTTTACAGGAATGCAAGTTAAACATCTTTAAATGCGCTGTTTGACCAACCTTTAATTTCAGGTAAAAAGGAAGGTGAAGGAAGACAATCACACAGAAGGAAAACAAGCAAGGAAATAAAAATATTGGGTTAGTTACTGCAAGTGGAAATAGTGATGCCAGTGATTAAAAATGCACAGCAGTGTCTTACAGAAAGATAGGAAGCTAAATTTTAGCTGAATATTGTAAATAAATCCTGGGTTGCCACTATTATGTATTACTATCCCAGCAGAGGAAACAATCAACAAGAAACATGAGGGTCATGGGAAAGGAGAGGGAGAAGGGAAAAATACCATTTTAGAAATAAGATTGTCAATACAGCAGAAAATTGGTTCGCATATTTTTTCCTCCTCCTGTCTCTATGAAATCTTGTCTGCAGGTATTTAAGGACAGATTTTCAAGATTCCTTCTGCATGAAGGAAACATAATGATGGTGGAAGGATACTTTTCATACACTCAAGATGCTTATATATCTATCTGATAGTATATTTTTTCTGCCATTATTAATCTACTTGAGGCTCAAAGAAAAAATCATAGCTCTGTGCAACATGCTCTACACAAATATAAGGCAATCTCTGTCTGAAATAGTTGCACCTTTGTAAGTAAGTCAAAGAAGAGAAATCAGAAATATAAGGAGGGAAAGTGACTTGCCAGAATTCATCCAAGACCATGAGTTTCTGCCAAGCCCACTGACACATCCTGTGAGATCAAGGATAGAATCTTGGCCTTTCCTTAAGCAAAGGGAAAAATCATTTTGGGAATAGTTACCCCCAAGGAGGCTGCATGCAGCAGAGACAGGATCCCTTCTGAAAGCCTCTGAATCCTTTCCGATGCCCTTGGAGGAACCAAGTACTCTGGCTGCCTACTTGCATGGGTAACAAATAAACAGCACATGCATGAGGAAAAAAATGTGGAAACCTCTTCTTTATACAGCCATTAATGGTTTGTGGCTTAACTAAAAATAATGGCTGGAAAGACAATGTGAATTTGTTTTTCTTTATGGGTTCAAATTATGTTGTTCCGTGACCAAGACATTTCATGAGATTCAGTCCAAAGAGGTTCAAATTTCACTGTCTGGGGAGGATAGGTTGGTTATATATCCTGGGGAAACCTGTTAGAAGGAAGTTGGCTTTTATAAAGCCCATGTAAATACACTTTACTCCCAGACTCCCACATCACAGAAAAATGAACTAAAACATCACTCAGCCCATCTGCCTTCCTCTACCTGTACCGCTTCTCTTGTGCTTTAACAGTACATATGTCATTTGATTAACAGCTAATGATGTTTAATGAACAAGGAAAAAAAGGGGAGAAAAGAAAAAAAGAGGATTTGTTTTTGTAAAATTTAAAGAATACAAAAACCAAAAACAAAGAACAAAAAAAAAAAACACACCCAAGCACAGATATTATATAAAGAAAGAAGCATGCATTCTAGCAATACAATTTGCAGCACTCAACACCCTCTAAGAACAGCATGTGACATGGCAAAGGTTTATTACTTCAGCACCTTGTCACTGAAATATATACCTGTTTTCAGCCACACAGAAGTCCACTGACCACTCTTTGGTTTTCTGATTTGTCTTATCTAACATTCATTACTCTTGCTACACTTAATATGCTGTGCAGTGGATGTATATAAAGTCCTTTGTTATCTCTGTTACCTATTAGTGGAGGATTTATGTCACTGCATTAGAATGCTATTGCAATGAATAAACTCATCGCCACCCTAAAAACAAAACAACAGGAAGAATAGGAAGAAAAGGAAAAGAAAATCCAGATGCATATTCAGAGAGAGAAAGGTTCTAAAGGTTCCTAAAAAAAAAAAAAAAAAGTATATTTTGGCTATGTATGTATTTCTTGGCTAGTCAATGTTCCATGTGCAAAATGTAAGGACTTTGGCCCAAAAGAGCAGAATTATTGAAAGAGCCACTGACATTTCCAGTAGCAGAGATGTGCTTCAAAGAAAATTCAGAGTGAAGAAAAATGAATGTTTGCCCCTGTGTGCTCAGCAGAAAGTAGCAGAACATACTGATATCCAGTTAAATCTGCCATCTTCTTTAATGTAATCTAAGTACAGTGCAAAATTTTCACTACCCTTATAAATATCACTTCCTATGTGGAATATCACACAAGTCAAAAGTTCAGAGATTTTTTTTTTTTTAAATCTCCTTAGAAAAAAACACCTGGCAGAGAATAAGGTTCATAGGTTCATAGCAATCTGAATAGAGACAAATACAGTCACTTTTGTGAAACATTGGCCTACACCAACAGGAATGAGCAGAAGAATGACGAAACCTAATTCAAGACTATTTCTGCTAAAGAAGATCAAGAGTTGAACTTTTAAGAAAATAGTTTCTGGTACTAGAAAAAAGTCATAAAGCAGCCATGGAAAATAGCAAATCAGATCTGTCTCATAATAAGAATAGAAGATGACTCAATCTCTATGAAATAAAACAATAAAACTTTCTCTATCCCTCCAAAATGAGGCCAAAATCAAAGAAATTTGTTAATTTATTCCTTGAAATCTTACTGTGAATGTTGATTCCCACTATTCTTCCAAGGCTCAGCTGGCCTGGAAGAAGAGCTAAAATATCACGGGACATATGGCAGTAGCTCCAGTTTGTTCATAAGTAGTGGTTTGATATTTCCTGAAGTCCTGTAACTTTCAGAGTTATTCCTCTGACACAATCTGAAACATGATTTCAAACAAAGATAGTCAATTAGCAATGCTGAGACTCACACAGGGCTCAGTCCAAGCCCATTAGAGACCTCCCAAGTTTTTTGTTACTTAACACACCAGGCTCCACACGCGGGGTCATGTGAACGGTTACATCCCCACACCAGGGCATTTGCAAAGGGCGTGCTAGGCATGCTGGTACAACTCTGAAGCCAAGGACTTCTGCGAGGGAGCATGCCTTCCAGAATGTACTCCTTACTTACTCCTGTACTCCTTCCAGAATGTACTCCTTACTTCTTCCTGTGGTGCAAAGCCCTGGCCACTGATCTCTGCAAGCTCATATCCCAGTGCAACAGGCCATTCAGCTGGGTATGGCATGCATTGCTCCAGAGGCAACAGAAAGCCACGACACGGAAGGGCTGGATGTAAGGGCGGCCATATGAGTGAGTCTTCTGTATAAAGCATGTGACTGATCAGGTACAGTACTAGTGGCAATAGGAAACCTTATCAAAAAGCTTAATAGAAATGTGATAGAAAAAATAGAAAGTTTTTAATGGGGCAGGGAGATAGTGCATTGATGCACACTTTGTCAAACAAGGCAACCCTAAAGCCACACAGAAGTAAGTCTGAGAAAGGTCTTAGTACAGAAGGAATGAAAGTTGGCATGTTTACCAGCAGCAAACATAATCTTGACTTTATTGAGGCTCTCCCTATTGGTATAATAACTGACTGAGCTGTAAAAATAGGCCACATAATAATGAGGTTTTTGATAATGTTTTTGAGCACAAATGTTTCACAGTAGCTTCATTTTCTGCCTAACACTGCAAGGGAAGTCATAAATACTAGTTAGAAATATATAGGTCTTTATGGACTCATAATGTATTTGTTATTATCACAACTAGGATTAAGCTGTATAGAGTTAGACCTGCAGGCTAAATAATAGCAGGTTTAATTAATTTGTTAAAGCCATATAAAGTACTCAACCTTTCTAAGCACAACAATTCTATTCATCTATGCTGACTGAATAGCAATAATTGCCTAACAGCAAATTTAGCTGTGAGACAATGAAAGCATTCAAATAGCAAAAATTAGGTGTAGCAATTAGTTCATATGGTAAAGCTAATAAAGCAAGTGTTCACAGCACTAAAAGAAAATGGGAAAAAAAAGTGATAAAAACCAGTATATTAAAATAATAAAAGTTACTTATAATTCCACTTGATAAATAAACATTTTGTCTCTCAAAACAACTTCCTTCTCCCTCCAGAAGAACACATGGCCTAATAGCTGGTATCCAGGAATAGCTCTAATCCTGCTCTCTATGCACTTCCAGGAAACTAACAGTGGAATTGACTTATTTAATTTTTGGAGGTTTTCATCTTAGGTAGGAGAAATGGCCTACTTGACCAGACTGCACTCCATCTCTGTGACCAGACCAGCTGTTTTGGCATGAACTTTAACATCTTTTCTTTTGTATTTCACTTATAAGGAGTATAGAAAGTGCACTATCCATATGTATATTGTTTATTTATTGTTTAGTAGGTTCCACAAAGAAATTTGTCGGAAGGGAAGAAATTGGACTATTGTCTTCAAAGAGTCAGGTTAGTGCTCTTCACTGTCTTATATGTCAATTTGAATATTAGATGTAAAAGTTTAGATCATGTATACAAAACATTATTTTAAATAGTAAACAGCAGTTATGAATGCAGTGGGTAATAAAATTATAACATGCAGTAACACTGACACATGATCCCAGACCTCTTACAAAACTTGAATTGCATCTTAGTACATGGTCTGCAGAAGAACAAACATAGCACAGAGAACACATCATTCAGTAAGCATCTCCAGGTTAAAAGGGAATAGCTGTTTCACACCACACAGCAAATAACACTCAGTCTTGGGGATAAGAATAAAAGTGAATACTCAAACCAAACAAAGGTGCAGATGGTAGGTCAAGCACCAAAGTTATAGGTTTAGGTTTTACACCCCTATGTACAGGCTCAAAAGCTATGTCTGAATCTTCAAACTCTACTGACCTGACCTCTGTTTAACTTTTCACCTAAAAGATAATACCTCCAACAGCACAAAACAATAAGACTTTATTCTGGCTGTACTGACTTAGGAGAGGGTCGCCCTCTGAATCATCAGCCAAACTGCAGCAGCAGCTGGGTGTGCCTGGGTGATGATCCAGCTCCAATTAACTCCACAGCCCCGAGATTTGGCAGGATCTTGTGCAAAGCAGAGCAGCTGCAAAACCTAGGTGGAATGGTGTCTCAAGCTGCCTGTAATGAACATTAATTTGTTAAGTGTGGAAAAATATACTGTGCAATATTTACAGTTAAAAATATAACAAATCTATGTCTTTGTGATGAACACTAATTAGATGGCAAAATGTTTAGGAAATCATGTATGCTACAAATAAGCAAAATCAACTTTTAAAAACAACATGTTAAAAGGAAAATTCTTTCTATGTTAATGGATCAATTTTAGCTAATGTTTTGGACATCTAGAAATTTCCTTATTTGTTCTCTTTTATTGCCTGGCATTGTAAGAGTTTTATTGGGTGTGTGACATGAAGGCCAAAATGTTTATCTGTATGCTGACAATGCAAAAGATTATCAACAAGCATAACTGCAGACAGACGAGTTTTAAATGTTTTAACCTAAGCATGTGGACACGGACTTCTATTTCACTGTCATGATCCGTAACCATTAAAGAATATCTCATGCTTCTAAAACTCAAATGAAAAGTGGAATCCCCAGAAAGTTAGAGCTCTTGTTATTTGGAAAGGGTCTTCTAATCTTTTGATATTGTATTCTAGTAAAGCAAAGCCCATTCATCGCCCCTGAAAAATGTCATACCATTGAGAACCCTTTTTAACCATCCTATAGAAACAATAATGTCAGAGACATAGAATATTTGTTATTACTCACTGCTCCTTTGTAAGTGAGAATTAGACCAAAAATAGCATGGTAAATCTCCATAACTACTAAGCAATGAGAACCTACAAAAGTCTTGAGGTATGTTTGTAATTTCTCCATGTCAGGGTAGGAAAAAGAAAAAAAAAAAAAAAGACAAACAAACAAAGATAAAACTCCAAAAGAATCTAGAAAGTCTATAGTTGCACTCTTGACTGCATTGCAAATATGTTCTGTATCTATGTGAGGAACTTGTTAAAATCTTAACCAAAACTGAATGATTTAATGGCCATGTGAGTTTGCTCTGTCATGCACATATTACTGACCCAAGCTGTGTTGCCTGGTGATATAATCAATATAATATCCCCCACTGAAAGACAGAATCTAATCATCACCTGCCAATTCTCACTGATAGTCACAATACTTGCTAATTAGCTATACAGAAAAGGTCAAGGAAGGAGACACCGGAAATGAGATTCCTGTGGTGAGGTCCTACGTACAACTCAGTTTGACCAAAACAACTTACATCTGGACAAAATTAGCACTCGTACTGCAGATTCTTTGAACGCTGAGATAGTGGCCAAAGTGGCTTGGATGCAAATACATGTATGTGTATATATAAACACACACACACGACTCAAAAATACTTCCAACTAAGTTTTCCATACGGCTGGCCACCAAGACATATGAGAATCTGTGTCACATCTGTTAACATTACACTCAGTACTTCAACCATAAGCAGAGAAAAAACAAATAACAAGATTAAGTGGAAGATGCATACGTGGAAAAGAAGAAAAAAAATGCTACCTTTGAGGGCACATTAAATGGTGAAGAGTACTGAGCTCTTTGATGCAAAACACACAGCTAAGGCTTGTAATGTAGAGTACAAGAGTCTAAAAATGTAAAGAATCTCATTATACCTGCCAGGTTAAACATTTAAATTCCAACACAGAAAATGATTCTGTTTCTAGTTTTCCTCAGTGTTTGGAGTTCTGTTAACTCTTCTATCACCATTCTGACTCAGTAGAAATTGCCATGATAGCATACATCAAGTGAGAAAAGATTTATGTAAGCCCTCAAAGCAGATTTCCACTGTTTCCAGTAACATTCTCTCAATGATATTAAAAAATTCTGTTTGACAAGGCCTAGAACTTTAAATCCTAAATATAAAAGACTCTGTCTTCAATATTAGTGGAATAAAACCGGAAAAAAATAACAGTAAAACTAGTACAGTAAAACTGGTATAGTTTCATAGTAACTCTATACAGTTTCTTAAATTCAAAATTTAGGTTTGCAACCAGCAAAAGACTTACTGTTAAAATGCTTGAACACATTTGTCACTCCCCATAAAAGTGTGTGGAGGAAGGACATATGTGACACATGCTCAGATTTCTTGTTTCCATGCCCTTTCTTCAAAATATTCTTGCAAAATATGCCACCAACAGCATGATGCCAAGTGTCTTAAGGGTCACACTGGGCTTGCTTCACAGGACTGCAGTGATTATATCATGGTGGCGTTGACATGCAGCCATGTCCAAACAGCTGCTAAAGAGATGACAGGATACCATCTGTCAGGAAAACCATACCCAGCTGCTTTCTAATCTGAAGATTACTTTGCTGACATGATGCAGATGGCACAAAAAGCTTCATTACCAGGTTAGTTAACCAAGTAAAAAAAATAAATAAAAAAATCCCATGTTACAATTAGCAGAATCCTTTCTACAGATATAACAATGAAGCCTGGGGAAAATAGTATTCACACTATGGCACAGCAGAAGGCAGTACAATCCACCATACAGAATATGAAAGCTAACTAAATGCTAAAAGATCTGACAGCGTCTGCTGTGAGGCTGCTAGCATTCTCTGCCAGGATGATTTGTTCTTATAAACAAATCAGGTCTGGCCTCTAAGCTTTATCATCCTGTTCCCCTGTTATGCAGGAGCCTATCTTGGACCTCTGAGTAAGGAGACTGGACAGCCCCTCTGCCAGCCAAGACCTCTGGGTTTGGCCCATGGGGCAAAGTTAATTCTAAAGGAGAACAGATCTCCCCCCAGAATACAAGGCAAAATATTCCTATAGCTACCTTCTTCACCCAAGTGAGCAAGGAGAAGTTTTTGTTCGTTTCTGAAACATCAGCTTTTTCAGTCTTATTGTTGAACGGGCTTTGAATTTCTTCATCACTGCCTATAGTCCACTGAAGGACTTCAAAGAGCACAGTTAGCTAACGTTAAGAAGCCCACTGCTTTTCCTTCTGTTGCTTCCAAGAAAAAAAATAATAATAAAAAAAATTGTTGTAAGCAAAAAGATGCTGAAGTATACCTTTTAATATGTTTATGGTCTTACATTACCACAATCTTGTTTTCTTTGTGATTCACATCGGATGTCTGCTGAGTGGGATAAATTATATAGATTTCATTGCTGTAACATGAAAAGTATGAGTGGAATCTTCCATCTAAAATGTTTAGCAATACAACTCATTTTGAGTAAGATTTGTTCTGTCAAGCCACAAGTGTTTGAGAGCCTCACCCTCTATTAACTTTCAGGAAAAAAGATAATGTCATTTCATAATATAGGCATATGGTATATTGTATTTCATAGATATGTATGTTTTGCAGTCTCTGCCAAAATTCATAAGAAAAAAAACACATAGGCAGCAATGCTGAATGCTGAAAAGGAACTTTGTTTTAATCATGTAGTTAGTTTATAATTAGCAAACACAGTAATTCCATTTAAGGTTACAAAATGAAGATGCAGAACTCATAAAGAGCGCAGCTAGTAAAGGAGCTGGATGAGTAATGAGTAATGTCCTCCTTTCATGCATTTTCTTTTTTTTTTTTTAAGAAAAGATTATAAATAATGGAATACAGGGACAGTATCAAAAGACTTGTTCTGCAATCATTCATTTTTTAGAATGCTTTCTCTACAAGTTATTTTTGGTAGAATTATATGAAATTTAATTGAGTAAATTGTAATCTCTCTCCACAAATACTCTGTTTAAACAACTTGTGTTTAAACAACATTTATAGTTATCATAATACCTGGCAAATTTATAAGCGTCTTTATTTTCTTCGTATATCTGTGATGTAGCTCCCTTGATGGAAAATGACAGACAGAGGACTAAGGTACTTTCTCAAAGCATCACAGAAACCGTTAAGCAGTAGAGGTGAACCTCCATCTGCAGGAGGCATCATAACTGCTCGGTGAGCCTTCTGCCAAAACGTATCCTGGCAGAACTGGCAGAAATATAATTTTGCTTCCTTAATCATTAAAACCTGGATCAGGGTGTGTAATAAATTCAGAAAAGCAGAGAGGGTACTGTATCATGTTTATGAGGGTGTCCAAAGGAATAACGTAGGCTCTCTTGAACTTGGACAATTGGGATGACTTCGCTGTGCTTCAGTTTACCTACCTGGTAATATCCCCTGCAAAGTTTTTGATGCTTCTTTCTCTACAAATATTACTAAAATGCTAAGTATTGCTGTTGTTACTATCTAAGCTTTGGAGTCAGCAGAAAATCTGAATATCTTACAAACAACAACTATGCTGAAATTCTTTATGTACTTTTGTATTGCAGCTTGGGTAAATCACATTAAATATAATGACTTGGATCAACCTTCTTTCAAGAAAATGGAAAAAAAAAAAGTTTCTTGGGGGAAAATACATTTTATATTTTCCGAAACAGTGTTTTCCTTTTGAGGGTAACTATGAAATTGTTAAACATATAATAAACTCTTCACTATGTTTTTCACAAAAGCTAGAACTATTGCTTCATTCAAATATTAAAAGCATGTTGTTAGTGTTCCCCTCAGTGAAAGCCCTCCTTTCTTTTCTAATACTGCTGTACTACCAACAGAATCTACCAAGAGTGAGAAACCACACTGCCCACCCAGCACTCACTTCAGCAAAGTCCAGACAGCACTGGTTGTTGTCTCTACAATATGACAAACACGGGAGTGAAAAGCTGCCAGTAGCCATTCCATTTTTATTTTATTTTTTTCCTCTGCATTTTACAAAGAAGCAGCAGCAGCTCCAAGAACAACTCTCTGGCAGGGTGCTGTACATGCTGACTTGGAAACTCATATCTGATTCTAATCCAAACCAGCAGGCTGTGAAGAAAACCATAGTCTCTCAAGTGCAGCAAATGTTTCTCCCTCACCAGTAGTCTAGAGACATAGTGTCATCAAAGATTTTATTGTCCCAGCAGGTGGGGGGTTAGGTACCTCCTAGATACCAGCATTTTCACTTACAATCCAGACATGACGTATTTTTTTTTTAAAGGGTCAATTTTCTGTTAAATGGTCTGAAAAGCATTCTGTACAGTTTAAGAACTATATCAAGGCATTTAGACAGCAGGGGGATCAGTATGACAGACCAGGAGCACGTCTACAGTCATAGCTATATCTATTGAAAATTTTCTCCTAGAGAACAGAACATTATGCAAACAAGTGCTGAAGCTGTATTTGACTCAAATCCACTGTAATTAAAGCAACTATGAATCCTTCAGACTACTGCTGCTATCCACTAAATCAACTTCAAATACATGCACAACCAGATTAGCTCTGTGTCAGTAGGTGCCTGATTGTACCATCTTCTCCTTCCACACTTTGCATTACTGTTGAGTAGTTTATCCTTACAAAAGGTTATGTTGATATTCTAAATATTATGTTGATAAAATTTTCTATATATCTCTGCACTTACCAGTCAACAAGATAGAAGATATCTCCTGTCATATCCCTAAGAATATATAGTTTTATGTCATTACGTTTTGATGCTCATGTTATTTTTAAAAGCATTAACCCATCTGAAAATGCAACACCTGTACCTTGTTGCATTTCTGGTGTAATGGCCCTTCTTGTTATTACCTAGAAGTGTTTGCTTATTGGAGGGAAAACTTGGTGTTTTCCTGGAGCACAAGAGAAGATTGAGTTAACAAAAATGATGCTGCTTAAATGTCTGAACACTCTCCACATGGAAGCCCTGGGTAATAGTCTCTCCCTTTTCCTACCTTCCTATGGGTAACTTCAAGTCTAACAACCACATTCAGAATTGCAGGCCTAATTTGGCGTTTCCTCATGTTTCAGTGATTTTTAGAGTTGCACTTGATTCTGGGTTCTGGGGACCTGTCCATTTCTAAAGAACTAAACTGTATAGAAGACACACAATGTTACCTGAACTAAGGCTTTTAGAGTAACTATGGTGGTTTCGGACAGCCAGATAAATATGTTTCTCCTAGGTTCCTGATATTTTAATCATGGAAATATTAAGTGATTTTACAGCTGGAATCCTACCAGAAAGCAAATACTATATACACTCAACACATTAAGTATTCATCAGTCCTTATGGGAGTAACTGATAAGAAATGCTAACAGGCAAGTGGATTTGGCATATGTGTGAGGGAAAGGCTGACCTTCACAAAAAAATGTGATTGATGGAAAAAAAAGCTAGTGCGTTTACAACCTGCACTGGGAATGCAGATCCTGTGGCCTTTCTCCATCACTAATGTTTTAACCAGACTCACTACTTTACACCTCTACTAGCCAAACTCACCTCATTATTATTAGTTCTCGGTGGCCTTTATTGTTCCTTATCAGCATAAGAAATCCCACCAATTCAGCATGACAAATGCATCCAGCTTCTGGTTCTGCTGTGCTTACCCCAGGACTGACAGCATGGAGGGGTCAGTCCAAGTAAAACGTTAATGTTGAATCTCAAATAAAAACATAAAACCCAACTACAAACTGCCAAAAGACCAAGTCCTTGCCTTAGCCAGAATCTCTCACATCCTTCCCGTCCTTCTGCCAAAGAACTATCACTGCTTAACAGGTGATGAGGCTCATACTGGCTTGTTCTTTCAAAATCCTTCATCATCATCAGTTGTTTATTCATTCCTCTGCATCTCTGTGGTGATACCATTAATTCAGAACAATGCTTGCCTAAAATGTTACTTACAGGTGCAGTAACATTTACTCTCACATAAATATATTTTGTGTATATGTGAATTAGGTTGGCTAAATGCACCTTGTAGTATTTATCTTCAAAACCTGGCAGATCTGAGTTGGCTCAGTTCTTGGTGAGGAGGCAACCAATGTGCTATTTTCAGAGGTGAAGAAGCCATATTCAAGCAGTCGGTAAATACAAGCCCTTTTAAGACAAATTCACCTAACCAAGTGATTCATTTCTTGTTATATGTCCATAAGTTTTATGCAAATGGGTAATCTAATTTCAGAAATGATAAATATTAGAGATATAGCTTATTCCAGAATCTTGTTGCATGTAAGCATTACTTACAGTTATTAGTGGTTTTTTGTAAAAATGAAGGCCTTTGAGATAATACCAAAGTACCAAAACTACAGCTGTTATAATCAGAAATAATTATTTTCATGAATTCTGTTGTTCATAATTCTTTTTTTCTTGTTGACCTGGTAACTGGAGGAAGTAACTTACTTTTGTATGTATAGACCACGCTGGCAGTAGGAATTTTCTGATGTAGTTCTAGCCAAATTATTTTTGATAACCATGTTTATGGTTGATGAGAACAAATAACACAAAATCATGTTATTTCTATTTACATTTCTCAAGCTGAAAATGTGATAGATTTTCTTAATTTATTGTACATGGTACAGAAGAGTTTATTCAATATGAAGCAAAGTGAGCCTACTTATTAACTGAATAATGTAAATACACTGGGTAGGATTTAAAAAAAAAAAAAAAGATAATCCTTCTCATTTTAGGAAAGATTATGAAATCCATAGGATTTAATGAACTCCAGCTTAAGCTAGGGTGCAAAATTTCTGTTTCTTCCTTTAGTACATTTTTTTCTTAACCTATTAGCAGCTGTTCTTAAAATATGCTACCCTCTCCTGCCTTGTGTCACTGTCTTCACCCTCAAAGCCCTGCTGCTCCATCCTCACCAGCCTCTGCTTTCTTCCTTTTCCCTCGAGGTGCTGCTGTTAGCTGCAGCTGCACTCAAAGCCCTTGCCTAATGCTCCCAGAGAGCTTACAAGTCTGGACTCTGCTTCACAGTATGCCCCACTTCCAATATTGAAAGTGAACTGGCACACTTTTACAAATGTCTGTGCAGGAGTTCAATTTTCATGTTCATTTAATATTAATGACCACAACAGCTCAAGCTACGGCAAGCAGAGATTAAAGGTGACCAGACACTGGAGTTCACAAAGAATGTCCTAATGCACAAAATCAAGTTATAAAACCATGAAACCAATATAATTATCCTGGCAAAACTTATTGGAAGTAACAATGAAGTTATATTTCAATTTGCATTTTTCCTTTCTGGTTTATAGGGTTCATTCCAATAGCTCAAGTAGTATTTTCTTTGGGCATACCGTATTGCTCTGTTTAAATTTCTGGCTCAGCTAAAGTCAGGGTAAGAACATGGGACATCCCTAGAGGGATTCCAGAAATTTAAGTAGACATCTGCAGTACAGGAAACTGAACTCAGCACAGTAGGAGATATGGGAAAAAAAAAAAAAAAAAAAGTGGGAAATGGCAGGCTTGTAATACTATGCACCACAACACAAAATGATGGCATCACTCATAGATGGCACACATCCCAGACCTGTATCAGGAAATATGCAATTTTGTACAGGCAACTAAAAAGTGAATTTTGGAGCCACAGTTTGCTCATTAAATATCTCTGTCATATTTCCACTTAAGTTGGTGGCAAAACACTTCTGATTTTTCTGATTTTATGGATCTAAGATGGCAGTTTTTAGATTTGCTCATTTTCACTTTGAAAAAAGGATTCATATTAGAGTCAAAAATTATGACTGTGTGTACATTTCATAGGAAAGGTTTCATTTGTAAGGTTGTAAAGATACTTACCTAAACTTTTCATTTTTGAATGAACATTCCACACAGACCTAGCATAGACTGTGGATGGAGATACCATAAAAATGGGATAACTTTTATAGCACATATAATATAGAAATATATGCAATACATGGCATATGCAGAAATTTATGGAATATATTTATATTATTTGTTTCTAATCTATGGAAAATATATAATTCATCAGCATCAAACAACAACACCCTGTCCTCCAACAGAACTAGTGGAGATAGAACAGTTTTCATAATAAAATGTTACAGGTTATAGATTGCTGCCAAAAGGCAAGAAATGCATGTTTTATTTATTATATCATTCACACAGAAGCTAACGTAATGGACCAAATCAAAGTGGAGAAGTAGAATTGGGAAGGATCTGAATGTCATTATACCATCCTGCTGAGCTGAAAAAGGATCAATATATGCTTTCATTTTTTTTTTTTTTTTTTCTGATAAATGTGTAATTATCTGGGGACCATCACTTCCATTCTTCCAACACAATCTGTTTCAGTCATCAACTGCTTGCCCAGTAAAAGTTTCTCCTATGTATCCCCATTGCAAATTATGTCAGTAACTTCCAGCCTTGTCCTTAGAGGATGTGGGGAACAACTGATAATTATTATGGAAGTAACAGTTTGAAGACTATTATCAAGTTCTCTTCTCTCACACTGAGTTCTCCTCTCCAGACTAAACAAACCATGTTATTTCTAGCTTTCCTTGAAGGCCATACCTCTTATTTCCTTTCATACCTCTTATCACTCCTGTTGCTGTCCTCCAGACTTCCTTCACTTTGCTTACATCTTTGCTAAGTGTGTTGACCAAAACTGCACATGTCAGTCTGGAGTAAAATTGCCTCCTGCCATGAAATGGACATTTCCATGAATTTATCTGACACATTTATGTTGTTACTGATTCATTTTGCAAATTATTATGCCTACCTCCAGTTCTGCAATGCTGCTGCCCAATTATCTTCCATTTTTCATTTGACCATTTCATTTCCTCTCCCTAATTGCACACAGAGACTTTGCAGTTCTCCTTATTGAATTTCATTTTATTGATTTCAGATCACTTGTCAATTCAGTGAGATTATTTTGAGCTCTGACCTTATCTTCCAAAAATCTTGTAAGTCCTCATAGCTTGGTGTCATGTTCAAATGTGGAAATTTTCTGACATCCAATTTGCTGCTGAAAATATTCAATAAAAAGAGATTCCAGGCAGACAATTTGCAATCACTCTAAAGAAGTCTTTCTTCAGTTTGACAGCAAAACAACTATTTTAAAATTATTTTCTACCCACTTAACATATATTAATCTAGGGCTTTAGTTCCATATTTTACTTTTATAAATTTGAAAAGGGGTAGTGTTAAGTGAAAACGTAACAGATGCACTTCTGCACATTCAGAAAGTGTACTTCTTCCCTTCTTCACTGACTCTTCAATTAACAAGAAGAGTTTCTAGGCAAAAGTTAAGCTTTAATGGGTTTATTATTAAAAACACACATTTTGAAATGGTTCTGCATTAATATAAAAGTTTCTATTTCAGTTCGCTTAAAAGCACCGCAATACAAACACACACACAAAAGATGCAAGGATCTCTGAACTAGCATTTATTTGCACTCTTGGTCAATTTATTTGTAAACCTTTCCTAAATTAAGTGGATAATCAAATTTTTCTAGTAGTTTAATGCCAAAAATGACTACTCTATCAGTCTCATGTGGTCTGTAGATTTTACAAATGTTACCCAATACTTTTGTTTTCAGTTGCTTGAATGAAATTGTTTGGGCTAAAATTTTCCATTCTGGCTGTCTGCCTTGGGCTGAAACCCTGGAAATTTTCAGCTACCCATTTTTATTATTCTAAAAAAAAGAGTCTAGGAAAAATATATTATTTTGACCATGTTAATGTCAATGAATTTTCATAAAAAAGGCTTGAGCCTCCGTTAAATGATAGACTCAAAATTTTATAAGTGTCCTTTTCTGTCCTGTGGAAAAAAAAACACATCAATTTATTCACAAAACGAGCACCTTTGAGAAATGACTCTCCCTTTGTCCAGCAAACACAGAGTGGGCATATTCCAGCCTGGAACGAATGCTGTATATCAGGCCAAGACACCAGATTAAAAAGAAAGAAACTCTTTTGAGATGAACCCTTCCCACAACCTCAGTCTTATATCCTTTCTGCCCTTCTGATATGAGGCTAGGCAGGATATGGAGGACACCCCTTCAATACAATTGGGAACACCAGGAAGGAAGTTGGCCTATGGTCACAAGTGCCTTCTTCTCCTCCAGGTTTAATCAACAGGGGTCATCTTACTGCTTTTATTCTTGAATGGAAGATGAGTCAAAGATCTCAAAAACTGAATATAACATGATTTTTATGAGTATTAAGATGATGGCAGAGAAAGGAGGCACTCAGAGTGCTTCACTGTTGTGAGGTTTGTCATTCATTCATTCAGCTTTACTTTGAAAGCTTTACTAACATTGCAAATGTAAGCACTCAGAAAATGGAAACTACCTGAATAAAATGTAATTTGACCTCTATGTTATTGTGAATTTTAATATTATGAACTATAACACTTTTCTTAATTACATCAGCATATTTTTTCCAAAGAACTCCAATTAACTCATTCAGTACATAGAATATTGAATAACCTTGAAGTAATTCAATATTTTTTTCATCTTCATTCCTTGAGGATAGGAATTATTCAACTCCATCTGAACACAATATTTTAAATTCCTCTGGGGGCTTTCAGTGCTGCTAGGTGTAGTATCTGAGTGCCTTTAGAAATGTTAATTGAGTGAGTATTATAACATGTATGAATTAATGGACAGAGAATTGAGTTTAATAAAAACTGGGGTAGGCAATTGAAGAAACAAAGAAAAATATTTTTTAGACTAATATTGCATAGCACTTTGTATGCACATTTGCATTTTGCTTATTATCAAGCCTCAAATTTAAAGATTTGGCACCTCTGCAATCAAACTGAGGCATCTCACATCTGATGAAAGAACTTTGTGACCAGCTGAAAATACTACTTAATTGGCTGGTTGAGCATTGTCAAAGAAAACTGTAACACAGTTCCCTCAGAAACATTGAGTTGAAATTTTACTGCCTTCCTCTTTTACCTTAAAAAAAAAAAAAAAAGACAGTAGTGATCCACAGCCAAGAACCACATTTCAATTCCTGGTTAATTCCAAAGATGGAGGTAAGCCTGCAAAGAAATGACATGATAATTTCACAATACATGATCACAAAGAAGCAGAGTTAAATTTAGGATGGATATGATCTAGCCTTTCAGTGATTGACTTGATCCTTCAACAATGTTCTCTTCACATGGCTGAGTTTTGGAAGAGTTTTGTAATGAGTATAATCCTTACCCATGCTCATTCAACAGTTCTATTTCCAGGCTGATGTGAAGGGGGAGCTCTGTGAATAGCTGACCTGATATACTAAAAGGCTTCACATTTCACAAGCTCTTACGTTTTCTGATCTTTAATAATATAGTTTGTCAGTCTTTCACTTTTTATCCAACCTGGGGTCCTATCAGAAAATGCTGGCAAGCTCTCTCCGAGACCAGACCTTCCACAGCAACATTTAGGTCTTGGGAATCTTTTCACTGACTTCAACAGACTGTGGAGCAGATTTTAAAACAATGCCAAAACCTGGTGTTTCTCTGAATTTCACAGGACTACAAATGCTTCAGATCACTGTTCAGACAGCATGCAACACATTGGTGTGTACACTGACTTGTGACAACACTGGGCTTCATCTGCAAGGCTGATGTAGGACCTATTCACACTTCGCAAGAGAGATTCCACGGCTCAGAGCTAAGTTAACTGAGACCTTTGAAGTAGACTATAAATGTATGTAGTGCACAAATAACATAGTGGTTTTGTTTCTTGCTAGAGGAAATTTTCAGTGCATTTATAATGTCCTTTGATGCTCCCTGTAAATTTGCAAACAAGAGGCCACAGGTCCTCTCAATGAAACTTCAGTTTTAAATATATGTAAAACAATCTGCTGGAAGAGTTTGGAAGAGTTTGAAATAAACAAACAGAAAGAGTTACACATACATTACCAAAACATGGCTTAGCTGCATTTTAAAAGATCAACAATGCAAGTTTTGGCTCCCACATGTTACAAAGGGTTGTTTAAATAGCTCTTCTTAACTAGTTATTTAAACTGAGAACACCATGTCTGAACAGGAGATTAAGATATACACTGGCTGTGTGTTTCAGCACTTTTTAAACAAACCCCTACAAGCTATCCACATTAGAATTAAACAGACACAATTAGGAATGATTGCCCTTTCTCCTGCATACAATTTCTCTCATTTCTAGAGCAGAACTCAAACAGACTTTGACATGTGGATCTGAAATGTTCAGATTATTTTATCCTAAACGATGAGAAAGGAGTGTCTCAAGACATCTTTTTGTATTATATTCTCTATACGGAAACAAATCTAGAGAGGAATCATCTTGACATGGTATTTATTGAAAATAAGAGTTAGTTTTGTAGAACGGGCTATGTGCTACATGTTAAGCGAGAATTGAAATAGATTCCATCTTAACTGGGAAGTCTGGATATCTTGTTGGTAACCATTCATAATTAGAGGGAAGAAAGCTTGCTTGACATGATAAGCATGTAATCTCCAGCCAATCTCATCCTTGCTAACTTGAACAGTTACGTTAGATGAAAAATATTTTATGGTTGTCCCCAGCAACGGAAACAATGAGATTCTGAGCATTACCATATAGCATATGAAAAGAAAGGAAAACTGTATGGTCTTTAAACCATGTGCATATCTACAGCTTTTGTACTTGGCACTGAAGACCACTTTCCACTCCACGCTATAATAGAAGAGTTTTTTTAATTCCTCTGAGAGACACCAGGGTATGATGTATTAGCAGCAGTGATTGAAATAATCCTTCTGTGGAAGTAAGCAAGATGTCACCAGCATCACTGAGAATGGCCTGTCAATGGCACACAGAATAGAAATAATTTGTTTCTGCAGACTTTGATCTATATATATCATAATTGAGGCAACAAACCACACCAAATATATATATGAAGGTAGAATTCTTTTAAAAATCCCCTTTATTTAAGGCCTATCACTTAAACTTTCTATTTTCAAAGTCTACTCAAATCCGGGTCTTGATTATTGCTGGGCATTTTTGTGAAAGCTATCTGAATTTCACATGCATAGTGAAAACTTTGTTTTTCTGCAGATTTATTTCAGCTCATCCAGAAGGGTTGGTGTTCATGCATGTAAAAGCTCCACTTTAAATTATGCTTTTTACACTGATTAGTAAGGGTGTGTCATTTTGCATTCCATAAATATGAAACTATCTTTTAGAAAAAAGAAAGCTCAAACTAGTGCACACTGAAAGTATTCCTTGGTAGGATCTCCAGCGTAGCAACTGTAGACAGCTTGCTCATCAATGAACAAATTACCATTTTGATTAGCTTTTACAGATATTCATCTTTTACTGTCCAAAACATTTGAATGAGACTAGGCAACCCTTTCATCTAAATGAGTTGCTGTTGCACAGTGTCCCATTAGTTTATATAAACCTGATGCTGTAAGCATCCATTACCACAGACTGGTTGTGACATATTGATTTTCAAGCTGAAACTACTTCCCTTGAGACTGGAAAGCATATGGCAGTTTGTTAGACCTGCTGGGTAAAACATGTTGATGGTTAAAAAGGCAAAAGATGGAAAAAGTAGGTGTGAGTGATTATTATTAGTAGTAGTAGTATTACAGTTCTGAAAACAATAATAATTCAGTCTTATAACTGCCTTTTTAGACCAAATGATCTTCAGACTGTGTTTATTACACAACTAGTAATTCATAAACACTGGAGCTATAATCAATAGTGATACCATGTTAAAACTATTAGATTTTGAGCTACTAGAAAGTACTGAAGGGCAGCACCAGGGACTTCTGGTGTTTGTGACTAAGATCATAATTAAACACCTGTTGTGCAGAGCCTGGCCAGACAGCTGGACAGCCATGAAAGCTGTAGGAGTCCTGTGAAATATTTAATGAGCTTTACGTTAGAACATAAAGAAAGCTGTTTTAGCTCACACCAAAGGTCTACACAGTGTCTACTCCCAAAATAGCTGTAAGGGAAATTATTTTTCAAATGAGATTCCATCTTTTCCCCATAAAATGTTTCCACACATGTATAGATCATTATTTGGTGTATCTCAATTTCTATCTTTAGCAGTATAACAAGACAGACACTGAAACATTTTTTGGCTGAACATGTAAAATAAATTATATAGAGTGGAAAATTTAAAGACTTCGAAGAGTTTTCAACTGAGGCACTTAAAAGGGATGTGCCTAACTCTTTTTACCTCCCAGTTTCTTAACACATTGATGAGACACAACTGCCTCACTGAACACACTCATAAACTTTTCTCTATGCTGAACAGTAAGCAGCGTTCTGTTCATGGCAGAAACACAAGATATATAAAGAAAATAAAAATCTAAAAGAATTAGGTGAATGCTCAGAAAACATGATTTAAAAATTGTAGCCTAAAGGCAAAGGTAACATAATTCAAACTGACAACCCTTTCATTTGCTCCATGAATGCAAGCTCCAGTCTTTCCTGATATAAGTGTATTGGATCCTTATTACTTACTGAAAACAGCGTTTTTCTACAGGTTTTCAAAACAGTTTAGACAACTATAAAATCAATACAAAGAAAGGAAGCAGAAATACAGTTTCAAGCAGAAAATATGAAGGACCTGTTCCTTTATTGTACACATCCATGGGCTGGCTGTATTCTGCAGTGGCTAAGTGCCACATAGTCCTAGCTCAGAAGACCATGTGATCAGATAAACATTTAGAAAATATTAAGAAGTTTTGTTTCGGTAATGATTAAGGACAGCTAAATGGGTGAAGTGATTCCTGAAAGGAGCAGTAGCTTACATATGACCACTATAAGGAATTGTTCCTTTTTCCGACCCTTCATTTAGATCTACAGCACAGAAGATTCTTACACTCAACTACTTTGCTTCCATACTCGTCTTTCTTCACAAATCTGCCTGGATCACATGCAATCCAATCTGTTCCCACCAATACTAATAAAAAACTAATACTAATAATCAATATTTAGACAGAAGTCCATTTTTTACCCAAAGACTCATCCAAATCTTTTTACTTGTCTGGTCTGGACAAAGACTTGCTTATACTGGAAAATGGAATAAACTAACAGAAGAAAAACTGTGGTCATTTATGTCTTATGGAGCTAAATACTAGATACAAAATAAAAATACATCTATTGGATGTATATATGTATAAGTAGACCAGTGACAAATCATTATTTCAAGATGCTTTAGAAAGTTCCGCTCCAGGCAGAATTCATTGGAAGCATTCAGCTGAGAGACTCAACAGTAGCAGAAATGAAATATTGCATTACATTGTTTTAGTGATTTAATGATTTCTGAGCTTCCACCCCACAGGCACAGAGAACTGCAGTCAGTGAAAGCAATACCCAACACTGCAGGGTGTGCACAAATGTGAGAGGCAAAGCAGGAACAGGTACAGTGAAAGAGCAGTGCACATTCAGGGTTTTGTCGGTACCAAAATACACAGTAGAGGGAAAGACCTCCTGAAACCCACTGCAAGGGGACAGCAGGGACTAATTCAAGTTGCCTCATTTTCCTCAGCTCTTATTAGGACCAGAGAATGAGGAACAGAGTTAGAGGCAGTGATTTTCTTCCCCCTAACCCCACACATACATCCCAAGTAACCTTTTTGTAATCCCAGCCTTCAAACATTGAAGTCACCATGTTGGCAGCCAGCCCAGGTACCAACAGCCTCAATGTACCTTGGGGGAGAGAGAAACCTGCCAAGTATACTCCAGCTAGCTATGGAGTAAGTTTCCTACTGAAGGTGTTCCTCACAACTTGTTCCCCCAATAAATCTCTTTCTTAGGAGCATTACAGAAATAAAAGGTAGAACACTTGAAGCAGCAGGAAATTTTTATTCATCTTAAACATGATTTAATGGAAACACAGTTCTTCATTCCTTGGAATGCAGTAAGTGGTCCACTGAGGTTAACTAAATTAGACTCCATGACAGACTAAGCAAAGCTTTTCCTTACTCCTTACTCTGAAACAAACATTTATTTCCCAGTTTAATTCACTTCAGCACTTTCCTGGTTGGTCTGCTCATTCAGCAGCACAGTCCACTTCTTCCTTTCTTCCACTGTCATTCCCCATTCTTCCTCTCATCCTCTCTCAAAGCTTGCCACTGCAGCATGCTCATCAGTGGTGTTAAATACTTGCTTAGCCCAAACTACTCTGGAATATATTACAAGTCTCTAATCCCTGGAAAAAATATCTTGTTCTTAAAAAGCTCTCCTGTATGAGGAAGTTAAAAATATACTTTAATCACTTTTAACAAATGGTGAGATTTTCCATTGAGCAGAATTCATTTCTGGATGGAGACAAGAAAACCGAATCAGACTGACCTGCACTTGTAAGTTTGATGCACTTAAATTTGGTTAAAGACAGTCATGATAGTTTTATTAACACTGCCAGTCCAGCAGGTTAGACAGCAAGCACTCAAATGCTCAGTGCTGCCCGAACTTTTCCTGACTGCTTCTGGCACATCTTGAACTCTAAAGTTCAGAGACTTCTAAAAATACTCCGGGGAAGCTGCAGCGGCCGGCTGGCAGCGGATCCTCTGCCCAGGGCAGCTGCACCGTGCCACGCCTTGGCTGTGGGGATGGCCATGAGCCTGTACCTGCAATGCCATCTGGGTGAGAAGTCGTGAGATTGACAGCAGCATCGGCAGTGACAGCAGGGAACACTGCTGGGATCTCTGCCCTGCTGCAGAGGGTGAGAAGGGGCAGCTAGATTTACACACACATTCACTGCCCCCTGAAATCAAATCCCCTGTTGGGATGTTGGGATGTGCAAGGTGTGTGTAAGCACAGGATCAAACCAGCCTGGAGGAGAAAGGTCATTATTGTAGCTGTAGCATTCTTACAAAAAACTATATGTATTTTCGGAAGTCAGTAATGGAAAGAGACAGGAGAAAAAATGACATAAAATGCAACTGAAGATTAGAAGGATTGATTTCCCCTGTCTTATTTTCAGTTCTGTTGTCTAATCCACATTTCAATGTGATAGCAAAGAAAGCTTTCTGCTACTCTTTTCCTATAAGTCTTACAGATCCTGATGACATTTGTGCAGATGACTCCATGTCTCTCTTTTGTACAGCCTCCTGATATGCTTAATATTGCACAATGTTCTCATCCTGCTTTTTTGGCTTTTATGCAAAAAACTCTTCACAGTAGGTAGTGAAAAACTGCTTTACAATCCAAGAACAAATTCTAATGATTAAAATGAAAATATAAGCATTTTGGGTTTTATTTAACAGTTATTCCAATGTTTCTTCCAAAATGTTTTTCATACCTTCAAGGGAATGATGAAGTTAATGGGCTCAAAAGGTACAACCTACATTAATTTACTCTACTTAAAAAACAGCAACATCAAATTAATTAAACACCATTAATTAAACACCAGTCCCTATTGCATACCTAAACACTACTGCACTTTAAACCTGCCAGGTGCATTGCACACAAACATTTAACCATAAAGAAAGCAAAAGAACAAACCAGAAATTCTTCTTATTTTGCATACACTATATAACTGATTTTACAATCCTTTGAAACCTCTACAAACTAAAACTGCCTTCAGGCATCTTATGCACCTAAAATGAATATATATATATTTTTTTTCTTGTTACCTGGATCATATTTTGCAAGTATACATTTGCTAGAAATGTATCTAAAACATTAGCAAATACACAAGTTTTTCTTGAGCCTCATGGAGAGAGGCTTTCTTGGTTTCTATTGTTCTTTAACAAAGGCCTATTCACTCCCACCAAGTGCTTGTTTCTCTTTGCCCCTTTTAACTCCAGCTCAAAGAACCGAAGGATCAGCTGAACTTTTTCTTCATAAGATTGCAAATTCCTCTGCAGTGCAACTTTTTTTTTTTTTTTTTTTTTTTTTTACATAGTAAACAACAGGAATAAGGAGATAAATTTACACACATATTTGCACAACAGTAGTAAAGACTCCATTGCTGAACTACGTTTTCATTTCCTTTTCACCATTATCTTCTTCTGGCATTTGTGAAGGAGATGAATAAATGCTGAGACTGGTTATCCTGTATTCTTGCCTTCTTTCTGCAGAATGTGCCTTAATGCCATAAGAGGGGCCAAAGAAGCAGCAGATTTCTAAGTTGTAGAGTAAGGAATGTCAGCACAGGTGACAATTATCTGAGTAAACAATATTACATGAAGCCCGAGGCTCACACCAAAGTTTAGACCTAAGTATCTACTATGTTGGTTAAGTATGAGGCTGATCAGATCTCTAGACTACAGGGCCAAGTTAAAACCCTGCTTTTGAAGGAAGCCCTCAGCAGAGGAGACAGATTCATACACTTGAGAAATGTATGAAGATGGGGTTCAGAGTAGGCAGTAAGTCTGTTATGAGAAAATCTGATGAAATCTGCTTTCACTGGACTATTCCACCACTGGTAACAATATTGACAATATCATTCATGGAAACATATAACTGGTTCCTACACTATGAGGCCCCTATCCCTGTATAGTCATGTTGGGAATATTCCTGTATTCCATATTGGGAACTCTCTGCTGTTTGCCTCCATTCACCAAACATATCCTTGGTGCCTAATAATGGAGTAACAAAGTGCTGCAAGGAGAAGTGGGGAGATGAGACCCTGAGATGAGAGCAGCCCAGTGCAACTCTTACCAGCAACCCAACATAGTGTGGCTCTGCTGCATTACAATTGCTAAAGTAATTTTGTCTCACACATCAGGAAGGAAATTGCTTGAATGACCTTTAGGTACATAATAAGGTATTGTTTCCCTTTGTAGGCTAAACTTGAAATTTTTTCTTCAGTCTAACAGAATGGCAAAACCCATTATGAAGTAGTCTGAAAACCTCTGGAACCACATACTCTCTAATTCACGCTTCTGTTCTACTGCATATGTGGTCTTTAGAGGGCAAGAATAGACATGTGCCTGAATATATTAAAAAGCTGAGAGAGCAGCCCTATGTATTTGTACAGCTGGTGAGTCAATGTTAAAATGACAAGCTTCAGAAAACAGCATGCAGGCATGTAAAGAGAGTGGTCCGAAGTCTTGGTTCTATTACCTCATTATCACTTGGATCGTACTGTGTCGCTGATAATACGTTAGGATGCCTAAGAACTCGCCTAACTATATCTTTATTATTTCAAATCTAATACCTTAATACACAATTAGGAGGGTGGTGCATATTCACTGACTTCAAAGGAGTTGGTCTGGATTTGCACACATTAAATTAGCATTAGAACAATGCATGCATATACACCTGCAAGAAATAACTTTAACATGCACTAAATTGTATTTAGCATTACTTTGAACCCTACCTGGAGGAAACCCATCATGTTATAGAGTTTTACCACCCCAAGATTATCCATGGAATAATGAACTGAGCTTGCTGAGCTCTTCAGTATTAGTAATGTGAAAGAAAACTGGCACAAGTTGGAACACTGAATTATTCAAGAGACTGAAGAGATTGAATTATGAAGGAAGATCAAGAAAACATGAACAAACAAACAAGCCAAAGCATGGTCAGCAAGGCCAAAGAATGACTGTAAAGAAACATAACAACAGTCCTGTGTATGAGTGCCCTGTGTTCAGACGGGAGAGGATTAGGATAGTGCACAGAAGTATAATTCACTGTTACAGAGTTACAAAATAGAAAACAAAGGCTCATAGTTAGAAAATAATTCTTCTTCCTGAAATAACAGCTCAGAAAAAGTTTCTGTGCTTAGGACATTCATTACTGAACAAGAGAAAGCACTACAAAAATGTGCTGGAGCAAACACTGTTAAACTAAAATGAGGTGGATTAGAGGAGTTAAAAATTTCTAATATTTCTGATTTCATTATTGCTACACTTATAGGACACATTTTTTTATTAGGACTGAATTTAACTACTGACTGTGTCTATTTCTTAAGACAAAGGTCTCATGATATTTTACACATTTGTCTATGTGTGTGCACATGTAGACAAGAGGACAGAGAAGTGTACGTACATGTATACATATCAGGAAAAAGAGATATTTTGATACCTTTTTTACCTGGGGCAAAAATTATAAAGTGTTCTGAATTCATATGTATCTTGAATAGATATTTATCCTGTTGCTTGAGGGAATGATACATAAAAGCTCCAAGAAACAAGCAAAGTTAATGAAGGAGAGCCAAATTCTCTGCTGCCATAACTTCATTAGAGGTAATCGCAGCTGCCCCCACATACATAGCTGAGAAGGCTATTTGAATGACGAAGAGAGGAGAGGGAGTCAGCCTAAATGTGTGGTTTCAAATTGTATTTTTCATTGTCAGCACAAATTGTAATTGCAACATACGTCAATTTTTATTAATTAGACATTTCAGAATTAGCTTATATGCATGTATATTTTCCTGCATTTTGCAGTTTAGAATGAATATCTTCAGAATTGTTCTGATATCCATATTCACTGCAAAGTATGCTTTATATTGAAGAAATGTACTACTTTCTCCCTTACTCATTCCACACACACCCCCCCTTTTTTTTTTTTGGCGTGTGTGTAAAAATAATGTATAAAACAACAAAATTCACAGTCTTCAATATTTTATAGTTGCTTTGGGGGGTAGTAGTTTCCTCCAAGTCAAAAAGTAGATTGTTCTTACTAATTAACCTTACCAAAGTTTTAAAGGAGATATGCACTAGGGGTTAAATCCATTATAGAACATCTCTGTATGTCTGTATGCATTTGGGGATGACTAGAATATAGAAATTACAAGATCTCTTCATTCATAACTGCAAGAACTTAAAACATCCAAGCATGGGAGAACTTTTTAGGGAGACACACAAAATTCACTAAATTTTGCCATGAGTTAACTGTCCTAAAGTCAGGAGGAAATGCTAGTAACCTTCCCAAGTTAGATGTTTCCCCACATCCAACTGTGGGGATACCAACCAACAACAAATCTCTGAGTCTTAATCTGTGCAGACGACAGTAAAAAAGATTTTGGGGCCAGGTGGTTAATGTTCCTCCATCTTCAGTGGACTACGAGAAACATCTGGAAGATGTGCAGAGAAGAGCTGTGGCTGGCCCACAGCTCTGGTCCTCCACCACCCAAAAGGCTGCTCCTCATGGACAGTTTAGCTACTAGTAAGTATATAATAAAGTTGCAAGTATGAAAACAGGAAACTGCAGCCAGGACTCAGGTCTCACCCACTGCTCCTCAGCCTAGTTGAATTTATTCTGATTTTGTCTTCTGTTTGTCTTTGTGTGTGCATGTATTGTAGAGACAGAGCTTAAAAAAAGGAATGAAAAGTTCTCTTCTCTGATTACCTCATATCTCCAACTTAATGACAGTTACTGAACATGGTCTGGAACTGTAACTTCTGCCTCTTTGCTACAAAATAAAGATGAAATTAAACCTTTTATTATTTTTTTTCCATCACTTTTTACTATATACAAAACAGAAAGTAAAGTAACGTCTGCTCAGTTCTTTATGTGTAAACTATGCAAACATTTCACTTCAGGCTATAATCCTTCATCTGGATTCCAGGCTGATGGAGGTACCTGCAGACCTGAATAAAACTACTAAATACCAAGACTTGTGTCATATTCATGTCCTCAACAATTCTCCACTGGCTAATTCCATGTAATGTTTAAAGAAGTATGATGGGTTTTGGCAGAATTTGTTTATTTGACAGGGTTGCTTCAGCTCCCAGTCTGAGGTTCTTAACTCTCCCCAGGGGCTCAAGTGCAAACAACAGACATTTAACACTGGGTTTGAATCCCACTATAGGAGCCAGGCATATAAAAACTGTTGTTGTTATACAATTTGACACAGCATTCCTTTGTTGCATTAGCCCTCATTTTGAAATATTATTTGCACAGTCACTATCTAGTATGTTGTGCATTCTACTATGCTGTGCGTTCTAGTATGTTGCGCATATAACGTATAGCAAACAGCAACATTCACTAGTAAATTGTTTTTTGAACACCATCCACTATAACTTAATAAAAAGTTTTCAGGTATTGCTATTACAGACCTTTGTACTGGACTGGACCACAGTATTTGAACCATTTTACAGTTTGCCAGGGAGTGAAAACATATTTTAAGTCCTCAAATCACAGCTCATTAGTTACCACAGGTATCTATCACTTAGCTGAAATGGTCCCTCCTTTATCCTAGCTAGCAAGGCTCGGAAAAGTAAGCAGCTATAAGGATGGTTTGGTGAGAATTTTACTGTTGCTACAGAAAGCTAATCCCATCTATCCAGACATTAAATGCATTTCTTCTTGTTCTTTTGTGCTGAGCTACTAGTGCATTTACTATTGTACTTAGAATAGTCTAAGTACACATTCTTGTTCTCATTCTTGTTCTTATTTCTTGCTCTAAGGTAAATACTTTACGGGCATATTTTTGATTATTTAATGAGAGGTATGTGAGCTTCCACTGGGTGCTTAAGTACATTAAAAAAAGCCATGGTATGTGGCTACCAGGCTTATAAGGTATGTAAACCACACAGTGAACAGTGACTGTATTCCTACTCAATGGTTAAAGGCACAAAAGAACCATGGGAACCTTGTTTCAGCCTTTATTTCTGGCTTTAGTAAAACAAACCCTAATTCTTTATTTGTCAAATTGCTATCTGTTACAGTTTGAACTTTCGTTAAGCTTTACTCTCCCTAATGAAGTTTAATCTGCCTCAGGTTTAAAGCAAAAGAGCACTGTGTGTTCGTGTGTATGCAATGTGAATGTGGTTTTGCAGAAAAGGAAGTCTTCTGAATGTTAGGGGCTAAAATCAATGGAAAATGGAAGCCAGCCTATTGCCCTTGTTTTTCCAGCTGTCAAATTTTACTCTAATAAAGTCGATAGTATTTCTTTACAACCCCATTAGTTTTTCCTAAGCAAACTGACAATACCATTCACTGTTCTGTGAGTGCAATCTCCACAATTTATGCTATTCTTCTGTGAGAAATACCCTGAACACTTGTGTGCAGAAAAAGGAACCTTTCAACAATGTGTTCAGCGGCCCAAACATCTCTTCTACTTTATTTTACCTTTTTGGGGGGGAGTGGGGTGAGGAGTGGGGCAGGGAACTAGATATAGAAGGGAATAACTATGAATCAATGAATCAAATTGGAGGAGACTGTGAAGAATTGTCAAGGCAATGCACATTTTAGCTTGGCAAAATAGTATGCAGTCTCTTAAAGAGCTTGGAAATAAATAACAATAGATTTTATATAAAGAGAATGACATTAAAGAGACCAGCACTACGAAATACTTTTATAATTATATTATTCAAAAGACAGCCAAAATGGAGATGGAAAGGGTGCAGAAAATAGGAACTCCAGTAGGTGAGATGATCTATGATTTCACATAGGATCTTCTATTAAAGTTATACCTACAGAGCAGACCATCAGGTTTCTTATCCATAGGTCTATAAAGTGTGAACATTTCTTCAACATGCTGCTGAAGAAATTCAATAGGTTTAGCTATTAACAGGAGTCAAAATCAAAGTAGAAAGAAAAACTTCAAAAAATTTCTGCAGCTGTAGAAATTCTAATTCGTATTTGTAGAGGATACAGTCAACCCCTTCAGTGCTTCTATGGTCCTCATCACTCAGGTATTTGCAAGCTTCGATCACTAATAAATTTTATTGTTCCAACACCTCCATAAATAAGGAAGCAGCATGAGCACGAACGGCCACATATATACTAACAGTATTAAAAAGTTTATAAAAAAATCTAGGTATCTAATGTTTCTTCTGAAATACTGAAGTATTGAGTTTCTTTTCTCTAAATATCTCTGTAGCTGAGTTTTCTCACTCTTTTTTATTTTGAAAAATTGTTATTTGATTTTGACTTTGTGTAATTAAACTCAAACCAGTAAGGCTGGAATTTGGCTTTTACTTGTTCCTTTGTACGAAAGATTCAAAATGCTGTGAGAAATGCTCTTACTCTTAGTCCATTTCAGAAGAATCTTATTATTCTTACCATAATGGAAAAAAGGGCAGGTTTAATCAGCTAGGTATGAGACATTTAACTGAGTGCAGGAGAGACAGTAATGAATTATTGCTTCCCATCCACCCCCATATTCTTCCCACTGACTAACAAAAGCATTAGCTCTGCTCTGCTGAAAGAGATAGTATTCTGCTTTTAATTTCACCCTGTCTTCTGAACTGTAGTGTAACGTTCTCTCAATTAGGAAAATTAAATATTCTCAAACATGAAGATATTAACAAACTATGAGACAATACAATTACAGAGAAGTGCTGTTTCTTTAACCTTTGTCTGAACTTGTAAATTACTGATTTCTTTTTGTGGTAGCTGCTTGACATGCCTCATTGTAGTTACTGCCAGTTGTCATAAGATAGCAAAGTACACAAAAATCTTTAATTCTGCCTCCACCAGACAAACCTCAACAAAAAGCTTGGGTGAAGTTGTGTGGGGTAGTGGCTAAATAGGAAAAGGAGAAAACAAACCTACAAACCAGCTCTGTCTCTATAAATAATACATGGCAATTACTGGCAGTGAAGAAAGGACAGCAGGAAATGTGTACCCTTTCCGTCATTCCCAAGGGAACAGACAGGGCTGTTCTCAGATCTACAAGTGCCACCCTGTTAATGCAGCCCCACTTCCACAGGCTTGGAAATCTCTGAACAGGATGAATGCTTCATGATGAAGTTGGGGTGTAAGAAAAAAATATAGAGAGAAACTCATTGTATTTCTTTTTATTTATTTTCATTCTGACTTTCACTAGAAAGTTGAATACTCTCTTACAACTACAAAAAAAAAACACACTGAAAAGCGTCATGCATCACTGTGCTTTTAACAACACACCTTCTGTTAGACTAGAGAGTGATTAAATGTAGATCACTGTAGTTGAAATACTGAAACCATTGGAAAATATGATCATGATCCAAAGCTTATTAACATCAATGGACTTCAGAAGAATTTATAGTTTGCTTTTTTTTGCTAAATTAAATGTCTTTTTAGTTGTTGTTCGCTTGTGTTTTGCCAAAATCCAATGGAAATATATAAGGCAGAGAAAGACTGCAGCGGTTCACACTGTATGCTGTGGATAAACCTCTGTGGACCATTTTAAAATTAAAATGCATCAGTTCAAAGTGTATGGAGGCACAGACATGAATACTGTGTTTGTTTGTTTGTTTTTCACATTTTGTACCATAAGATTTTGTAACACAAAGTTCTGTAAGACAACCTTAGTTTCATTTGTGTGCAATATCCATAAAATTGAACTGAGAATGAAAGCTAGAAGAAGCAGCCTTTCTCTGCCTTTTTTCTCCTCAAGAATTTCCTTGGTTTTGACATTTTTGGCTTGCCTGTTTCTGGAGTCCTGTTGTATCAAGACTGCTCGGGTTGCACTGGAGCAGCAGTTTTCAGTTTTTGCAGCCCTGAATTAACTGTGAAAATAACAATAACAATAATAATAATAATAGAAACTTGCAAGACTTACTCTTGCACTCTGGATCACTATTACATGTCACTGTCTATCTATGACCACACCAGGGGACTGTGCCCTCTTTTCCATGCTGAATACTGACGCACTGTAAATAGGTTAGAATTACTGTCTGGGTGGGATATGTATGTGGAAGCAAAAAGTCTTAATCCTATAAAACTGTTTACATTAATTATGGTCTACAAGTAGAGCAGCACTAAGACTGTTATTTCTTCTACCTTTCTTTCAGTCTCTTTATTCATGTGCAGGAGACAAGGCAGAGAAGGTGCAGCAGCTGGGTAAACAGAGGTAGCATATTTTGCTACGAACTGTGACCCCTAGATCCCAAGCATTATCTGAGGAAAAAATCAATTATTTTATCCAAGAGCAATCTTATTGGTATTTTATATCAGTAAGGAAACCATCAAAGGATTTTCTTTTTCTAACAATTTTGAAAGAAAATTGTTTTGTTTGTTCTTCAACATATCTTCATTGCTTCTTCTCTTCTATATCATCAATATTTATTAGATATTAGATAGTAGATAACAGCTGCTGAGAGATTTAAATCACAGAGCTTTTGAAGGCTGATGGAAGCATCTAGCTAATATTTTCAAAAGGCTCTGGGATCTGAACAGATATCTTCAGGATTAAGGAAGATCAAATGAAAATGAACACCTCTTTTCAGAGACAATCCACCTGTCTTTTACCACACAGTGAACAAATTTGTTTGCACAAAGTGGAGTGTAAACTAGTGAATTGAAAAGTTTTCTAGTTTATTATTCATATAAAACCTCTTTTGATCTTATTTTGATATTACCAAAATGATGTACTGCTGTGGGTCCTCCAATGACAAGACTTAATGCCCAACATTATAAATTAATAGGGAGTGGTAATGGATACATAGGCTTTTCATATTTAATTGCTTATATGGATTGAGTATTGGGCAGGGTTTGAAAAGTATGCTCAGAAATTTACAGGAAAACTTCTGTAAAAATAGCTGGCAGGCAACTTCTTCATGATAGTCTCAAGAAATACTCAGAAACTACCACAGGACTCAACACCCACATATATCCACACTGTCCAAAAAAAACCCTCAATAGCTCCCTCAATAGTTCAGTCTAACTCACTGAAGCCAATTAAAGCCTCCTTTTTCTTCCCCAGCTGAACACTGAACAACTTAATAGTCATTACATAAGTACACAGACATATATGATCCTGACTCTGATCCTACTCAATTTGAAAGTGGCTGAGTGAAGTTGAAATATGAATGAAGTCAGACTCTGTTCATATGATATGTGGAGATCCACCTGGACAGAAGTGAAGAGATGGTGAGCAGCTCTTGAAAGGAGCAGGTTAACATTAGAATGGAAGAATCATTTTCTAAGACTAAAATCAAATGCAAGAGTAAATAAAGTTTCTAGGGCACATCACATGCAAGGAGAGATTAGAGAACTGGGTTTGTTCATATTTAAGAAGTGAAGAAAAAGGCATCTTAATACCAGAAAAATGCTATCAAAGTAGGTTAGCACGGGTAGTTCAAACAGGCTGTGGGATCTACATCCTTGAATTTATTCAAAACTGAAGTAGAAACATCTCAGAACATCCTGATCTAATCACACCTACTTTGAGAAGAAGGTTGGCCAGAGGCCCCTTTCAGCCCACATAATTCTGTGATTCTATGAAAGACATGGAAAATGTATTTTGTTGTTGTTGCTGTTTGTTTTTGTTTTTGTTAAATAATTCTTAGTAAAAGACCATTACAGCTTTTCTGAGAAGTTAAGGCAAGTTTCCCTGAGCAAGTCTGTACAACCTAACAATCGATACACTTTTTATACCTTTTTCAAATATTCAAAATAATTCGGCAGCATTTACATGACTGAAAAGAATAAGCTCAGAAACACATATATTACCATATTTTTATATGTGGATTCTGTGTGTGTGTGTATTTGTTGTTAAACAACAGAGCTTAAGCTCGTAAGCCACCAAAAAGAAAGAAAATACCACAGCTTGAGAAAATTTAGGATGATATGCATACAAAATGGGATGTGGCCAGGTAGTTTAGAATTTTTTTACTCTGGACTTTGCAGTTTTAGTATTATTTTTCCATATTTTTTGCTACATACCTCTGCCATACATCAGGTAATATAAAACTTGCCCAGTAGACACATTTACCTCCACAAACACAGTATGTACTGTAGAATCTGCTTTATCTGCTATACATAACATTACGTAACATGTACGTAACATGTACGTAACACGTACACGTGCAAAGTCTGAGAATAAACGGGGACCAGATGTCATGGTAAGAAAAGATCTAATACCTTTTCTGAGACCAAAGGTATGCTGTGAAATTTTGTCATAAATGTCACTTATTTAATTTAGCATTAGTTTTAACTTGGTATTAAAGAATTTCAATATAATTTTGAAAAAAAATAAAAATAAAATTATGTATCTGCAAATTTACCTACATTCTACACATTCATATGTAGTGATTTACTCATTAGCTCAATTTAACAATAAGGCAATCTTTTTTGTTGTTAGTTAAAAAGGACAGCAAAGAAGATTGCATGCAGAAAATACAAGCAGAATCATCTGACAGATTGCTTTCATATTATTTCATGCAATACTGCATATTTATGATTTCTACTACTCATTAGAAGGGGTATTTTTATATTCTGCTGTGCAGCCAGAAATGGATACATGTTCTTTCATTCTAGGCCAGGGAACTGTAATGTATTTAACTGTAAGAAATCAATTCATACGACAACACGAGATTTCAGACTTGGAAAACCACACTTCAGGCACAATAATGTGCGGTAGACATAAAACAAATAAATAAATAGATAGATAGAAATTCCTGATGTAGAGTGCTTATAGCTTCCATTGTGGGCACACAGGCTGCTAGGTCGTTTGGGTCAGATTTCTGAACTTACTGAAGAGAGTTAACTTTCTTCTTCTGAATTTCCTGATAAGCTGTCCTGGGAAACACTGCCAAAGTTGATACCAATGTCTTAATACTCACACCTGCTGAACAGTGATAAAATCTCAGAACCACAAAGCACGCAGGTTAGAAAGGACGTCTGAAGGTTATGTTGCCCAAACATTTTCTCAAAACAGGACTAACTACTGTGGTGAGATGGGGTTGCATAGGAAATAATCTAGCTGAATTTGGAATATCTGGAGAGTCCATAGCCTGCCTGGACATCCTCTTTCAATGTCTAACTATCCCATGGTTTAAAAAATAAATAAATAATATGTTATTATCTAATCAGAATTTATTTTCTAAAGCTTGTGACTTTTGTGCCTTGTCCTGTCACTGTGCACCTCTGAGAAGTGCCTGGCTCTGTCTTCTTGATAATATGCCATCAGATGGTTGAAGACAGCATTGAAATGCTCCTTAGCCTTCTCTTCTCCAGGCTGAAGAAATATAGCTGCCTCAACCTCTCCTTGTCCATCACATGCTCTAGCACCTGTAACAGATTAGTGGCCTCTCACTGGGCTTCTTACATGTTGTCAGTCTCTCTCATGCTGAGGACTGGAAAACAAAACTGTCTCTTTCTGTGATCTCTCCTCTACACAAATTAAAACAAACAAATTGGAATGACTGCAGAAAAATTTAATATAAGAATGTAATAGTAGGTCAGAATGATGCTCTACTTCTGTGTAGAAAATTAATATTTTGCCTTCTAACTGAGAATGGAGAGATACACATCTGTGCTTTCCCCAGCATGGGAAGATCAAGTATCTACAGATAGCTGAAGTCATCTTCTAAGGAGCTGGAGACTACCTCTGCAGCAGACGTTATGGGTGGATACTCTTGTACAACATGGGCTTAGGTGGAGTAAATTCATCGCAACTCCTTGTGTTTTGTGAGTAATCTCCATAAGGTCCCTAACCTCTTGGTGACAGCTACATCAGTCCTTCATTCTCCATAGAGAAATAGTTGCTTTCTCAAAAGAACCTTTAAAGCAAAAGTATCTCCCAGTCTGCTGTTTCTCTCTCACCCATTTCTACATAGGAATCATACCTATCAGCCAAGAATTAGATCCACTTTGAACAAAACTCACTTTCAGCTGCTCAGCAAACTGGTTGGTGCTATCACAGACACAGAGCAGTAAAAATAAGCAAAAGGAATGTTAAACAGTGAATGGCCACCTTGTTTATTCAGAGTGCTGAAGTTTGTTGATGTTACACACAGTCTCAAGTTTAGTTGAACTTAGATGTTAGATGTTTTTTCTCATATGCATCCTGATTTGAAAAGGGAGTTTTCTCCTAATGGTTGGGGAAGCTTTCAAGAGCCACAAGCAAGGCATGAAGAAAGAGAATAACCTTAAAGCAAAAGCTTACCATGCAGAGTCTGAATGAAAATAAAATAAATAAATAAATAAATAAACACCTTGTCTGTTTGCCTTTTGGATAAGTACAGGTAGACATTTTTTCACTTCTATAGGGACAAGATAAGTGAGAAACTGAGTATACAAATGAATCTATTACTGGAGAAAAATATTAGGTGGTAACATTTCCAACAGGTCAGAGTTTTACATTTTGTTTTCTATAACTTTGTGGTCTGCAAGCAGAGCAACCACAGAGAAAAATCAGTGAACATCTCCTTAAGTGTTGCTTTGGTGGCCTGGAGGGAATATATGTTGTGAGAAGGACAGACTGCCTCATAATCAGTATTCAGTGTCTGGCTCCAACACCAATACCATTTAAAAACCACTCAGTAGAAGCATGAATATAATAATTTATAATGGAGGGGAATCTCATCACTGTACAGCAGTGCTGGAGTGCTCTGAAAAGAGAGAGTGCTTTGGCAATGACACCCTTAGAATCAATCTGGAATGAAATGTATCTCCTCCCCTGTCCCCCCCCCGCCCACTTTTTTTTTTTTTAAGAAGCAAATAATAATTTAAGTCATCATCTATATCTGTGGCACAGTCCTTTATCTGCAAACAAATCCAACTTGTAAACAGGTGTTTTTTTTCTCATTATTTTTTATTATTTAATTCCATTAGAAGACCCCCAAACACACCTAAGTAAATTACTACTCTAGCTATGAATCCTGCCTCGGTATTGATTCAGCTGGAACAACCTTCTTCTGTAAAACTCTCTTCAGAGGCCCTGCATCAGGGTGGTCTGTTCTCTCCAGCTGCTGGGGAAGATGCTGAATTCCTGCGCTTGCCCCTCTCCCCCATCATCTGCTGTTATTGAAGTGGACACGGCAACAGCATTTTCCAGTTGCATACATATATACAATAAAGTTAGACTTATGCCCTTTCCCTTCAATAGGCACCCATGCTAGTGCTTCGTAAACTGGCCATTGTCAGGATGTCGAGGCGGGAGGAAGAATTCATCTGTAGAGAAAGCACATGGTGTCCTCCCAAGTCTTAGAGGAAAAGATGGGTCCAGATAAAAGCCCATTGTTTGCTGGACCTGCCTGGTGGGCCAAACCGTGGTGGCCAAATTTGTAAGTCTTCTCTTTGTTTCATATCATTCATGAACAATGTCAGTGCAGATAGTGACATACCCTACCACATCTGAAAGTTTCAAATGACTTTTGCAATTTCATGCACTTTTACCACTTCAGGAACAGCCTTTTTCATCTGCCTTTGTGAAATTAAGAACACATTTGGAGACCTAAGCTCAGGAAATGGTAGAGTGGAGTCTGAAAAATATCCAGTGAAATAAAACTCACTGACATTTGATTCTTCTCCTACTGTGCTTGTAAAAGTTATGTTGGAAAAAGTCTCAAGTTTGCAAATATCCATAAGGAAAACAAGGTTGCTACAGGAGAAAAGAATAGCTGGCACCCTTCTCATTGTTAAGGGAATTACTAATACTGTAAAGATGATAAGATATTTAATCTCAAGTAATGGCTTTATTGGTATATTCCTTTTCGTGTTTTATTGCTATGAATGCACAGCTTTATTTCCTTAACACAAAACACCTCATAAGGACTTCAAGTTCTTTTGTCTTTACTATAAGAGTATCTGCTTTAGGGAAGAAAACAAAACAAAACAAAGGGATAGTGCTTTATTTTTAACAGTGGCAGAAAGTGGGTTTTTAACAGAATAAACTTAAAATATTCCAGCTGTGTTCACGTTGAATCCATCAAAAAGTTTAAGCTCAGAATCAGCAACACATGCCAACTAAATACTTTTCAGGCCTCAAAAAGTACATTTTTGAAAAAATGCCAGGCCTCTCCCTGAAAATAACATCTTAATTGGTTGATATTTAAAAAATGGAAAGTGCCATTCTGAAGATATAAGTGTTCACTTTTTTGTATACTAGTTTGATCTCTTGGTTTGTAAGAACACTCAACATATTAACACAGAGACTATCAACGAACTGCAATGGCAGGTATGCAAGCTGATTATTTCAGAAGAAGAGGAATTTCTAAGAACTGTAGAAACCAAACGTATTATGAACTACCTTGTGCCACTGAAATGCACCAGAATAGTCAGTGTGCGACTGTCTGCCCCAAAGAAAACACCGTGTTTCATTCCAAAATGGCTGTGGTTCAGTAGAGTACAAGGAAACTCCAGTCTTGTTCTCTTCTGAGACCAACAGTTGTTTTCAAGGACTTTTCATATCAGCTTTAGGATCACAGCTTGTAAAACATTTGAGGTCAAAAATCAGAAAACACCATTGTATGTACTAAGGTATGTATATATATACTGCTTTGAATACACATGCCTTTTTGCTTTAAAAACAAATTCCTTCAGGATTATGAGTACATCTATCCTACTGCTTTTCCCCCTTTGTTTTCTGTTGCACTAATAATCTGTTTGTGTGTATATACCGTGAAATTTATCTTCTTCTGCTGTTCAAAACCACATTCTTGGTCTGTTACAAGAGAAGGAAAGAAAACGAACCTCATCATTCCCACCCATTGAAGCGAAGGAGCAATCAGACACTTGCCTCACATATTTTCTTTATCCCTGTAAATCTAATGCTGCAGCTCCTTCAAGCTGGGTGTCCGAGATGCATAGGCTGATTTACACAGATGTTAAAAGAGGGAAAATATTTGCTCAATTGAAGTGATTCTAAGCTGACAGAAACTGATTTATTCTGCATAACTTGAAGCTTCTAAGAGCAAATGTATTTATGTTTTTCATTAAGAAATGTAAAGGAAAATTGTATCATTAAGCAAAATAAAATATATGTATATATATATGACAACAACAAATGATCAGAAAAACAGGTGACAGTGAAAGTCCATAGAAAGATATACGAGACCTCTTTGTTGTTGTTGTTGTTGTTTTCCCAGTTGCGTTTGTAAAGCAATGATGTCACATAAAGGAACTATGAAATTGCAAAGGAAATACTAAAAAGGACATGATAGGAAATATAGCTGAAAGTTAGTTTTAATACGCTTAATAGCTTTAATACATTTACAGTGTGACTCTAAAGAAAAGTCCTTTTTCTTCATTGCAGTATGCCAGCCTGACCCTATTAATGGCTGAAAATGATGCCTTCAATTACAAAAAAAAAAAAAAAAAAAAAAAAAGCCTTTAAAAATGCCTTTGACTTTTTATTTTATTTATTTTTTAATAATTGTCAAAACACATTTTGATTTTCCATTAGGCAACCTGGCAACCCAGGATGACTGTGATGTCTCCTCATCCAAATGCTAGGAGATAATTTTTGTGGAGCAATCATTTATCCCAGAGCAGTATGCAAGAATAAGGAGACAGTTCAAAAGTCTGGTTATTTATTCCAGACTATTCCTACATGTTGCAATTCATGACATCATATTTGCACTTGAAATTTGTACTAAAACTAAAAGCTTCTCATAAAGATAGGGTGTGTTTTTATATGAAGTATCTACTTACAGCCCACAAATAATAATAATAATAAATAAAAAGTTAACTTCCTCAAGCTAACTGAGCTCATTAAAAATGTTATATCATGCTCCAGAAGAGCAAAGTTAGATGGTTCTATTTTGGAGAGAATTAAGAGATCAGCCCTGAAGGACTCTCACAGACAAACTCTTAGCTTACAGTAATTTGAGGGCTTGTTGGAGTTATGTACTGATGAAATGCTGTTCCTGAGATTTTTCTATCAAGTTGGTTGGGTGAAGGAGCGGTGTGCAACAGAAAAATATTTGTTTCAGATAACAATGAAATACCACGGATTACAGTTTCTTGTGGACAAGATACATGATGGTAGAAGGAAACTTTTTTTTTTTTCCCAAAATGTTGTCTCTTTTTTGTATCACTGTCTTGGAACATATAATTATTTTAAGGTCTGTAATTAAAAATATTTATACTGTAATTCTGAAAATAATCTAAACATAATCTGGGGTATTACTTGTGGTAATGGAGGAACCTTTGTAATACACACTTTTGTATGTATAACTGATTTGCTGAGTGAGAGCAGTAGTTTGGAATATCCAATATACTATATGCTGTTCAAATGGAGAGGAAATGACCTCCACCAACCTTATCCACACAAGCAGCAAGGTACTTTCCTCAACAAGAAAAAAAAATAGCCTTATATTCATATGAGCAAGGAGAAAAATTAATTTCTCTGAATGGCATGATGGTCCTACCTCAAGACAAAGGGTGGTTTCATGGTAGAGACAGAGCTATCACTCTGTATCTTCCTTCTGCTGTGGTACTAGAGTCTTAGCTCCAGGATATCATTAAGCAGGATTTTGCTTCCAGGAAGAAGCCACATCACTGGTGGATAAAATTCCAATGCAAGTGTAACATGTTTACTCAAACTCTAACTGTACCAAGTCTGAACTGAATAAGGATGGAGGTATGAAGGGAACAGAGGAATAACAGAGGGGTGTAAGCCCTCCATTAATCTCTATCTTCTATTTCATTTACTGGAAATGCACGCTTCAAAGTAAGAGAGATCTGACATCTCACTGATTCATGCAAGTAATGGAAAACTGTTTGCTCCTCAGGTGCATCCTGAGACCTCAACTCTTTAATTGGATGAAGAAGGAAAAACACATAGCCTTCTTCTAAATTGATGGATGATGCAACCACAGCAGTCTGAATGTAAGATGAGATGTCATACCGTGAATCAGAAAATTATGCCCTTATCAAAGGCCTCTCCCCTGAGAAAGAGTGCCTAGGCTTTTTATTAAGGAGTGTTATTGAGAACACTGAAAGGGCAGCACCAAAAGGAACAAAATACACATGTTAAAGAAACATCCAGTTCAAGTGACAGAATAAGGTCTTGGTCTGTGTATTTATTCATGACAGGATCTCAGTCAATGCACCTCAATAAAATGAGTAATTATTGTGAGTCACATCAATAATTATATCTGATACACAAAAAGGCTTGTGCAGCACCACATATCAAAGTGTACTGTGAACTCATCCAGTATGGAAATGGCTCACAGAGGAGCTCTTGTTACTGATATGCTGATAATTCTGAAAAAGATAGGGTATTACAAATGTCTATGACACTTTTCTCATTGCAATTTTTTTTGAACATAAAAGAACTGATGTCTGGTATAATAATCACTACATAATTGTCTGTGTAGGAACTTCAGGAAACACAAGGAAGGATTGTAACAAGAGAGCAGTGTAATTGGCCAAGATAAGCTGATTTCTTCTACGACAATTGAGACAACCTAAGATGTGTTGAATCTGTAAAAGTGTTCTAAGATAAAGTTTGATTTTTCCACACTAAAATCAAAGATATGGTTCAAAGACAGGTCAAATTGACTGAGTTGGGGAACAGAAAGAGACTGAAGTAAGTAATTTCTTAGACAATATATCTACTTTCTAGCATGAAAGTCTTCTCAATCTTTGTGAAATTTGGATGACTACTTCATCCAACAATAGGATTACGTTCATAAATTGTTGTCCTAAATCTAGGGCCTGATAATTAACCACCTTGAAGACTATGTATTTATTTATGTTCTCTTGTACTGACTTCAGAGAACCTACAATCAACTGGGCCAAGTGTTGCCTGTGACTTCAGCTTTATCACATGGTAGTTTTCATAACTGAAGTCACAGTACATACAATCTAACTTTGGATACAGAAACAATACAATCAATTCTCCTTTCACACTCTTTCAACAGTGACAGAGAAGCCAAGTCAGTGACACTGCCACTGGAAAAAGAGTTTGTGTGAAAATAATCAGGCTCACTATCATTTAGCAATAGTATCTCTACCCACGAAACTCTAGAAAGAGCACTGAGCCTTTTACATTGTGCTTCCTTTAATATCTCTTAGAAAATATTTTGTTACATTTAACTCATAGCTTATTCAAGTAATCCAATTTATATAAGAGTAAGATTTATTGCATTATGTCTTTATCTGTTGATTTTCAACAACAGAAATAAAGGCAAAACAAGAAAAAAACACTGTATACAGAGAAGACAAATCTAAAAGCTACCTCCAGACTATAATTTGTATATTAGGTATTTGTCTTTAATAACAACCAAAGATTTAGTTATCTAAATGTAACTCCAAGTGCAACAATATCAATTTCACTACTAAAGATAATACATTATTTGTAGTTGACAGTAGTCAAGAATAAGTTAACTTCTTAGATCTCCATTGTGAGACAGTTGAGGGAAAGAAATTTCACGTGGTTGCTGCTCAGAGCTTTATAAATCAGCATCATTTAAGATCTATGAAGCTGTGAAAGCCACAAGTCAGTCACTTTTGAGAAAAAGTGACCCATGATTTGCTAAATATTATGCCACTACAAAAACGCTCAAGAGATTTCTGGAATAGTTCTGCATTAAAAATAAATAAATAATAATAAAAAAAAGTTTCCCTCCCCCCCCCCCCCCCCCCCAGTACTCCTTTACTTCAACTTCATTTTGAAAGTAGTTTTCATTGCATGGACACCACCAAGGATTCAATCAACTATTTGAGCATAAGCCATTGCCTACTAGATTGTCGTCAGCACAATGTCCCCCAAATAATAAATGAACTTCTTATTAACTGTGGTAACATTAACATTACAATGAGGGATTGTTTAAAAACAAGTTGTACTGCTGTTGCTCAAGAGCTCAAAGAAAATGGTTCTTAGTTCCTTTATTTCTCCTTGAGGGTAACCACAGGGGTTGCATTAAATCTTTTAAAATATGTTGACAGTTGAATGTGTGCTGCTGTTGCTCTGGTGACATTTTATCTATTTAATTGTCATTAATGAAGCTGACTGATACTTTCTTAAAAGTGCTTTACGTGTTCTAGTAATTTTATGACAAAAAGAGAAACAAAACCGTCTGCAAATTAGCCTTGATCCACTTCTCATATGGAATTTTCACTGGAGACAATGGGAGAATCTGCATGGGAAATATCTGCTTGGCCAGACTTTTTAGGTAGGAATGCATGAAATGCTCCTGGTAAATTGTGAAATTATCACTTGTTTTTGTGTTTCCATATAAATTCAAAATTCAAAGAAGATGTGTTTGTATATATTTTCAAAAATAAGAATTGGAACTGCTTTGACCAATTCCGAACCTGGTGTTAAAATGGCATGGTTCAGCTCATTTTAGGATTGTAGTAAAACCCAAAATGTAAATGGAAGCTGGAAAAATATGAAAATTTGACACTATCCTGGAGTCTCATAACTCCTCTCTTATTATGATAATACTCCCACTGGCTTTGAAAAAGGCTTTGCCCTTATAGAGACTGAAAGATACAGCACCCAATTATCTGTTCAGGAACATGCAGTAACAAGGAGGAATGCATGCAGTCTGAGAAAGAACAGGCGCTATGCTTAATAGTTCATAAACAGATAAGGTAAGTCTTATGCTATGAGGCGAAAATAAACTATGGGGCTTTAAATTATGATGGGTGATTTAAGTAGATTAAGGAAGATCTATTAAAGGTCAAGGAACCAGAAGAGGTAAGAGGAAGGGGAATGGTGTAGTGAGACGTGTCAAGTCCTTCTTCCACCCCAGGTTACTCAGCTCCCACATGCTCAATGTTAATCATGGTAGACAATTCCACATCTGCTGCATGACAGACTTCACATCTTTGCAATTTTAGAATTAGAAAAAGCTAGTCACCTTTCTTCAACTGCAGCAGCTCTTCAAGTGCAGATGTTGTGCAAAGTTGACAACCTGAGCCATTACACTTAAGCAAGACAATTAGATTATGATAAATCACTCCAAGCAAATTGAGAACCCCCTCACCTCATTTTCTATAGGCCTGATGTCATTTATAACCATGTATACCTGTGCAAAGCAAGCAGCTCACCTCCAGGCTGACCTTTTTCTTTTATGAACAGCTACGCAAGGTGGAAAGCAAACAAAAATCAGGCCTAGGAGCTCTGTGTGACACGGGAATTGTCAAGATACTCAGGGTGCAGACAGCAATAAGTTCCACACTCACGTCAGATGCACATTTAACAATCTCAGCTAAGTCATGAACTACATTTTAATTAGACAAGAGGCCAGGCTTTTAATTTCAAAAATAGAAATTAGGGTTGCAGTCCTTCACCCATTGAAGTTAATTGCAAAATCCCTATTATCAAGCTCTTGAAGTATTACACAGGCTTACTTTTTAATTACATTTGATTCTTAATGAAGTAGATGGCAAAGAGAAAAGCAGCTCATGATTCAAACGATTCACATTTTTATCTTTACTGATGAACAACAGAATAGGTCAAGATACTTGCTGGATTTTCCCATGAGAAATGCTGTGATGTGAATAAGCTCAATTGACTTGATCCTGAAGGAGCAGGTTAGCTTTGAAAAGCATCACTCATTTTCTCCTCCTGTACACATTCCACCCCCAAAACTTAAGCAATGTAATTACAGATACTAAGCCAAATCCAATTCAGAACTTGAAAAATATCATTTAAGTATCCTAAGCTTGAATGACTTGTCTTTATTGTCTAATGTCATTTAAAACATAAGGAGTCCTAATTATAGTTTTATTTTCAAATGATGCACTTTAAGAGTGACAATTCTCTAACTGACAACAACTCAGGACATGAAGACAGAAAATTACTTGATATTTCTACATGGTTTAAAAACAACAAACTACGAGACAGCTTATGCAGAAAGAGTATGTTATCATACTTGTCAAGAGAACAATACAAAATTTCATCTTTTTCCTCTTATTTCAGTACCCATGCAAATAAGTGAAGATTTACAGAACAGAAGTTAGTTTTATTGGTAGGACCATTATCTTGCTATACACAACAACCTGCAAACTCTCTTCTCACATAATGAAAACTCTTTCTTACCATCTGGAAATCCGGATTAAAAATAAACTTATTTTTACATTGTATGAAAGGTTCAGCCCTGTATTTCAGACATTACTTGACATATTATAAAATGCATATTTAGTTTCTTACTTTTACATCTTTGAAAGACCCATTAAAATCAAATATATATATACACACACACACTTTTAGAAAGGCTGAATGTTGAGAAATATTAAGGAAATTAAAATGTCCTTTTTAAGGTAACCAGATAGCATCACACAGCATAGGTAACACTTACTTTCCACTAAGTTTTAGTGAAAAAGAGGCTCTCAGTTTTACCTATGCAAACCATTACTTTAAAAATAAAGGACATGGTACAGAACAAGCAACTCCTATATCCTGGCAAGATCAAGCTGTAATCGATGATGTCTCTGTCACAGTGAGCTGCATAGTCCCTTTCAAAGGAAGGGGAAATAAGCTCCTTTTAAAGAGAGACAGAGAAACTAAGGCTTCAATTCACCCAGATTTTTTTTCCTCCACTAAATCCCTAAGCTTTTTTTTTTCCCCCCCCTCTTATGGGTGGTACTATGTTTTGGACTCGCAGGATGATCATTGTGACAAACCAAAGAATGAAAGACAACTCTCGAGTCCAAGTTAAAACCACTTGCCCTTATTATGATTCTCTCCCATTAACAATGTTGAATACTGTAAAACCTGAGCTCTTCCTACCTCATGCTCATACAGTAGATCAGGGGAAACCTAAGTTACAGTCAAGGCCTCTGGGGACACAATGTGCAAATCTGAACCAGCCTGTTTTGTGTAACTGTGGCATGCCTGCAAGTGTAACACACAACCATGGCCAAATTTGCTTCTATGTTGAGTTGTGTAGAATCAGTACCATCTATGTTATATCAACATTATTTACACAAGTAAAAGAAATTCCCACCCACTTCTTCATTTGGCAGCTCCCACTTGGAACACCATTTTTGCCATTGCTTTTACTGGAACTATGCCAATTTGTACCTGAACTCGTAAGTTTAGGGTCGTAAACTGTACAATATACAATACCTTGCAGTTGTTCAGTCTGCTCTTTGATATTTTCAGAAGATCTAACTTGGCAGGCCTCCTTCTGAATGTCTCTCAGACTCAAGAGTACAAAGTTATAATCATTGCTGTGAATAGCGGTTTGAGTTACTTCCTAGCTATAGTTATTCTTAAAAATGATACTTTAAAGACTGATCAGAGCATGCAGACTATCCCCATGGCAGGACATGGCAAAGTCAAGAAAACCTTGCACTCAAACCAGACAAACCATCCTAACACAGACACTATTGATACAGGGTGCAGGAAGCCTTCGTGCCTCAAAGACAATCCCAGAAAAATGAGAGGGTTGAAAAAAGCAAACGCCCTTGTATTTAGTGACAGACAATTTCTGCTCAACTTTAAGAGAATTTAAGATAAGCCCAAAGAATGGGCTTCTCACACGTTCTGAAGTGGTGGTTAAAATACTACATGATGACTAAAATATGCATTTAAGATGGATATTAATATTAGAAGAATAAGCTACCTTGCTATTAAAGTAATATTGAAGTAATTGGATTAATACAGTATTGCTCATCACTTCAGAAGTAAATGCACCTCTCTCTTGAAAAGAATTATTTTGATTGCTTGTTTACAGTATGTAGGCATCAGTGATTATAAAATGCTAAGTACACCTGACCCATTGTATGAAACACACAAGGGCTGCTATTTTGCCAAAGGACTATGTATCTTCTTATCTACCTTGGTAAAACTTTCAAGCACCCTGATTTTCAAGTATAAAGTTCTCAGCTGGTTACCAAGTAAAAGCAACTAGACCTACCGATAACTTTCACTGCATGACATGTACCTCACATGCTATTATCTTTCCAATGAAAAAATCAAGAATAAAAAATAAAACCTTTTTGTTGTTATTAAGTCATAATAACTTTCTAAATGAAGAGAAGGGATTATTACTTATGTATCCATAGCTATAGTAGCAATGAACTTCAGGTGATAATCAAATTTAAACAGGTACCTCATCAACATAAACCAAAAATAACAGTTGTGGACACAAAATAAAAAGGTAATTTCTACTCAGTTATTGAATGGAAGGCAGAGATGAAAGTGTTCAGTCATAACAGTTGCTTAAGAATGTTTATCTTCTGTCTTACCATTGAATGATAAAAACACCCTTGCTTGAGGCTGGGAAGATCCTTTTACACTGTTGAAGTAAATAAATATCCCAATCACCAGGTGCAGTACAAGAAATGCCATCTCTTCAGATTTGCAGCTTAATATCCAAGAAATGAAACCTGAAAGAAAGAGATAACATTACTGTTACACAGTTTGGTGGAGAAAAAAACAACAAAACAATCTGTGCTAGAAGGCTCTTCCATCTGAAGCCATAATATATGATAATGTGAAGGAGACACAGCACTTCTGTTTTTTTTTTTCTTTGAGATCTGAAAATGGTTTTCTCTAGTTGTTTTCCATGTTGGAACAAAAAGAATTCTGCCTGTTAGTATGAACCTACAAAACCTTAGTTTTGGCTACAGAAGACTATGACATGAGATTCAGTTTATTTGAATAAGGACAATTCCACCTGCTGGAAAAATAATTATACCAAATGTCAAAGCAGAGCAAAGCAAGGACAGGAGATAAAGTTTCACGAATAAAAAAGCTGGCTGATATTTTTAGACCTCTCTCCTTAGTTTACATCATACTTGATCTCCCCCTCCTATTTTTTAAAAAAAAAAAAAAAAAAAAAAAAAAAAAAAAAAAAAAAAAAAAAAAAAAACGTTTGAAATCAGCGGTGCTTGGAAATGAGCTATGAGTTTTTGTAAGTTGAGTGCTCTAACAGCCATCTACATCCTCTTTTAAGATGAAATCCTGAATATGCACGTCACTAATTTCAAAAGCATTGAAATCAAAAGTATTTCAACATGCTTGAAACTATTAATTGGCATCTGCTTTTTGGGCTAGCTACTTTCAGTCTGCTTACCTGTTCTCTTAGACTTCCACAGAGCACTGCAGTTACCCTGCATGGGACATTGTGTAAACTGTTGAGAATACTGAGCTCTTGATATCACCAGAAGATACATCAAAATAAATCTACATCGTTTCTTAGCTCTGGAAGACTTGCAGTGGACTTGAGCTCACTGATGTCAGGGTCACTTTTCTATCAATGCCAATGGACTTTGGACCAGACCCATAAAATCCAGCAGACATTAGAAACTGAATACTGCATATCTTTGATGTTCTTGAACTACATCTCTCCAAAAACTGTGAAGTCTAGATTTCATTTTACCTATAAGAACAGCTTTGGTCTTAATAGTGTCAGTGGTGCTCCTCAGTTCAGCTGCTAAAGTGAAAATAAGACAGTCTAATTTCAGCCACATTCTCCTTCCCTGCTTATATATGTATATATTTTCCATTTTGACATCAACAGCCTTTGTACTAGACAACACTTATTGGTTGATCAGGTGGAATATTGGATTCTGTGGTAAATGACATCACTTTGAAGGACACAGTTCCTAAGGCCAGAAGATAGCATTAAAAATAGCATTTATGTATTACATAAAATGTGTATTTTTTCATGAAGAGTTCTCTTGCCTGTGATGATAAACATCAGTTTACACTTCTTTACCTCAGATCTGCTCTAACACTTCAGTCCCTCCAGTGGAAGACAGTATTTCTACATCCTTGTTCATTTGGTCCCTCTGAGATTCACACCTGCCCTAAAAGAACTGGCTGCAACTACTCCATCATGGCAGGAACCACCTGTTAGACAGGGATGACTTTAGGTCAGCACCAATTTGGGCTGTATCCACTTCAGTGACTAAGAGGTAAAAGCTCCATATCTCATTACTAGCTCTGTCACTTCCCTATCCACTCACTGTAAATTGTTTTTAAAGGCTTCTCTCTGCATTAGACTTTCATACGAAGTCGGGGGTGGGATGGAAAGCATGCAAGAGAGCACACGGCTCTGAAGCCCAAACTGTAAACTACCCTGCCCAGTGTGCTCTGGAGTACTGAGAAGTGCATGCGGATCAAGTAATGCTACCACCCTGCTAATTGACAAAAACACTGGTGTCAGAGATTTTCCAGATACAGATCTGGTCTACAGAAGAAACATATCCATTCTGTACCAGTTCCAAATTATTTCTAAGAGTCTGTTAACTAATAAAATGATAGTTGAAGAGTTTTTGCCAAAAATAATTTTTAAACAAGCTGCATGAACTTCAATATTAATACTGCTTTGCAGGCTTTAAATTCAAAACCTTGAGACCAGCCCATGGAATATCCTTTAACTTAGCCCTCTTCTAAGACAGAAGTGCCATTAAATCCTGATAAGATTGCTTTGTCAGGCCAAAACAAATAGCCAATCACACTGAACGTGTGATTTAACAGATGCAATGGGATTAGTACTTTACAGTAGTAGCACTATGCTTTCTTTGCAATGGAGATGAAAAGTCAGAGGAACAAGCATGTGGCTTTCTCTCTCCACTTAAATGACACTGTAAGAAATAATAATTAAAACAACAGAAAAGAATCAAATAGAAAAAAAAAAGAAAATCAACCCTTTCAGCACTCTTTCCCTCCCACTCTCATGCCTCCTGCCAATTCTAGTGCAATCAGCTACAGGAGTGAAACATTGCTACATTTCATTGCTCAAATTGCATATCTTCACCATTAACACAGAAGTGACAGGCAAATGTAAGATTCAAATTGTAAGCTGCATGGTTCCTACCCAGCTGTTAGACACAAATAATACATGCATACGGTGCCACAAAGGTATCACAGGGCGTCTGACATGTGAGTTACCTAATGGAAATAAGTTTAATTTCAGAGATTTACATACTTGGTAACTGAACACAAACTCATTGGAGGTTTGAATCTCTGTTTGGGCTTATATCCCAGTTCTGAATTTATCTCAGTAAGTCATGATACTATATTCAGCATGTCCTGTGCACATGATCTGTGCTGACAACCCACAGACCTAAAATCTTTTCAAGTCCTCTTAAAGAATCCTTTAGGACAGACAAAAAGCAATGTCTAATTCCATTTCTGCTCTTAGACCCTATCCTAGCTGTAAACAAGGTGGCAAACCACTACTGAATTAAAGTGCTGAAGTTTTCCTGCCATGGAGGTCACTTCCAGCATAATGCATTGCTTTGGAAAGTATCATACAGCTTTGCTGTGAAGCACTGTGCAGGTGTCATCTGCTCCAGGCTCAGTCCTACCCTTAAATCCTGTAAAGAAAATTGTTCAGCAGAAGAAAATAAAGAAAGAAGTGAAAGAAAAGAAAACCCCCAAACCCAGACTATGCTAATCTGGAAAATATTGCTTTAACTATCTGTGAACAGTAGGAAAATTCAATCATCAAACACATTTCACATCTATCACAGCAGAGAAAGAGAACTTTCAATTATGCTTACCCAGCTATTGGAAGAACCAGTAATACAGCTTTCTATCTGCTTTCTATCAGTTTATGGACTCTTCTGCTGTTACCAGAACGTTTTAATTCCGAACCCGGCTCATTGTGTGGGGGAAAAATAAAATAAAAATAAAAAGAATAAAAATAAAGGAAAACTCTCTCTTCGTGGTGGTTGCAAAGGTACTCCCGGTTCCCTTATAAAACAATCCTTCGAGCTGGACTCCTAAGGCACCGGGAGCGCTTCTCCCCAGCCCTCAATTAAGCACCTAGGAGTGAATGGAAAGTGGCCGGGCGCTGAGGTTGAAGCCTTTGGTTTCCAGTTACCGGCTCGGCTCTGCCCTGCCCTTGCCGCCGCCGCCGCGCTAGCGAGGCGAGGCACGGCAGCCTCCGGTGCATCATTAGCTGAGCAAATAGGGGCTGGAGCTCATAAATAACGCCGAGGCCACACCCCGCCGGGCTCCGCGGCCGCCGGCCCGGCCCGCCCCAGGCACCGCGGGGCCGCCGGCTCTGCTCAGCTGTGCGGAGCGCCCGCGGGCGCGCAGGCTGCTTGTGCGGCGCTTCGTTCCTCCAGGAGGGGGAGGTTCACAATGTAATAAGAGGGTTTTGGGGGAAGGGGATCTAAAGGGGGGACAGCGGTAGGTTGCTCTCCAAGCCTCACCCGCGCTGCTTGCGCGGGCGCGGAGGGAGAGTCGCGGCTAAAGTTGCCGGCCAGGGGCTCCCGTAGCGCCCCGACGGCAGCGCCGTGGATGCCGCTGCGCGATCCAAGCCGGGGACGGGGGCCAGGAGCCGGGGGGGGCGGGGGATGGGGGGAGCGGCGAGGACCCAGCGGGGAGCGGGGCACCGGCGGGGAGAGGCCCCGAGGGGAGCCGGACCCCGAGCTGGGAGCCGACCGGGGCGGGGAGGTGCCGGGGGAGCTTTCGGAGGAGGCCGGTAGATGTCACTATGATGAGAGGGAAAGAGGCAGGGTTGTGGTGAAGGAGGAAAGCAGATCATATCCAGCCCCGGACACAGGGATTTCTTTCTTTTCCTTTTTTTTTTTTTTTTTTTTCCTGAATTATTTCCTTTATTTGAAACTTAAAAACTTAAAAGAAAGCTAGCGATGAAAGCAGCATTACATCAATAGTTAGATTTGTAGCTTAGTCTCTTGACTGCTCCAGGAGTTTTTTCCACACGCTTTCGGACTCTCTTTTGTAGTTCAGGAGACCTGGAGCAGCATTTGTTCAAGCTCAGCTTTGACCGAGTTTCTGAGCTATTAGTTGCTCAAAAGTTTTTCATTGTTTCTTTGTTTTTCATGAGATTAGTGCTCTCATGGCAGTCAGACAGCTTTGAAAATTTTACCCAAAACATCTTGAAAATGTGAAGTGCATCACCGCCCTATTAAAGCCACTAGGATGTTCTAAACAATGGTATTTGGGTTCTGGGCCATTTGGTAGACAAGGCCTGTGGAAAGGTTTTCCTAAGTTGTTTTCTGAGTACGTTCTGTTCTGGTTTGACCTGCTGGATGAGCACTTCTTCTGAATCAAGATTTGCACTGTTGCAGGGGAAGATGGTCTGTGAGCCAGCTGAGGGTTGCACAGCTGGGTACTGTTGAAGCACTCCTTCAAAGGAGCACATCTCTCAGTACTTTTGCAGCCATGTCCCACAGGCAGAAGTACATTAACATGTAAACAAGTACCCACAATGAATCAGTGCACACGCTCAAGTTACAGTTTTGTTTCCAGCTATTACATGCTCTGGCCATACTAACCAAAACAATCAATAACACTAATGCATTATAGCCAGAGAGCAGGGAGTAGCCTGAAAACACTGCCCTTACTGAATAGATTTTGTCCATGCATGTGGATGTCTTTATGGCTGGTCTACAGGCCAGTTTGCAAAAGTTCACCTGCATGAATTAGGGTCACGTATTTCAAAGACAGTTTCTTACACAGGCCTCAGTGTCAGCGTAGCAAAGTAAATGTTTTCTTCAAGCAAGAAATTACTGTATTATAAAACACCTATAATCCCAGAGAACACAAAAGTAAGGGGTAAAGTCCTTCTCTGAAGTGAAGCATCAGGTCTTCAGCTGATGCCAGAAAAGAAAGAAGTCCAGAATTTTGAAAAGCTTTACTCACTTCAGAGCATAGTTTAAGGACAAACTAATTGCTGCCACCAGATGAACTGAACACTCCAGATCATGAGTCCTTAAAAGTACTGATGCTGCTCCAGTTCTGCTCAACGCAAATAAACTACGCAGAAGTGCACGAACATTTACTGTCATAGCAGTAAAACTAAGCCATCAGAGAGCTTGTTCATTCAATGGCCAGGCAGTGTGACTGTGAACATGATGCTGCTCATCCTTGAAATGTGGTTATGCCCAAATGCCACAGAGTCTGACAGCAGCACTCTGGCAAGAGGAGAAGTCACTTGTCTGCTTCGGAAAATCCCCACAACTAAGTGCAATTAGAGATCACCACACCAAGCAACAGAAGTGAATCAGCTAACTCAATATTCTCTCTCTTACTGTGGTCTGTGCAGGCTGATTCAGAGGAGAACATGCAGAAAACCACAAAGCAAGTATGAAATAACCTCTCATTTAGGAGATTTCTGGGAGAAGTGTAATAGGTGGCAATGCCAGTCAAAGAGAAAGAACAATAGTATCACAAAACAACTAACAGTGAAAATGATGTTGATTCTAACTGACCTTCTCAAATATTTTTTGCCTTGAAAAAAAAAAAAAAAAAAAAGATGGTTCTGCTTTTTCAAGTTCAGAAGAAAATCTAGTTAAGATCACAAACACATGCTCCTAATAATGCACCATTAGGAAAAGACAACAAAAGGAATATACTCAAGCATGAATCAACTTCAGTATGGTTCTAGTCACTTGTGTTTGTCTGTGATTTGGTATATATGGACACTAGGGAGCCATCTGGCTATCTGCATTTCTTTTTCATATGTGCTAGCTACATCAGAGATAAAAAGGTAAAATGAAATACTGAAGAAAATTATGGGGATTTCCAACACTCCCTCAAGGACTTGGGGTTTATAAAATAGTAAATGAACTACAAAGAGACAAACACAAAACTTTAATCTGTGAGATACCATCATACTTGTATATCTGTTAAGCAAATCAAGAGTATGCTAATTTTAAAAACAAAAAGCAAATTGAGACATGAATAAGCATGCCATATTGATTTATTTGTTTTTAACATGTGCATATGTGCAGGTCAGAGCAAGATAATTAACTTTAAAAAGCAGTTTGAACTTCACAGCTGGGCTGAGTGAAATGGTTAAAGTTTTACTTTAGATGTTTTGTAATAGCATGTATTAGCTTCAAGCAAAACTCATGGAATGGAAATTACTTTTCCAAACTAGGAGGTGGGGTTTCAGTATTTACTGGCATGAATCAGCCCTATGAGTGAAATGAAAAATATGCAAGACACTTGCTTTCCAGGCTGTGTATTTTACAGGCTAACACAGGGATGAGGACAAATAAGTTTGACTCAGCTTTGCCGCTGATTTTAATTATTTGTGTATTACACAAACCATACGAGGTGCTGTACGATTTGCTTCTAGCAACTTGGTGTGTGTGTGATTTATAACTATGTGCAGTTATGCCAGGTGGCATCACATGCGACAGGAGAGTCAGGCCTTTGCTCTCAGCTTCAGAGTCAGAGCAGTTCTGACCCCACAATGTGATTTGAGCAGGCAAAACCCTCATGGCCAAAACAAACAGATGTTGATTTTGTCGTATCTGTGCATGGTGTTTGCTTCTTACCCAAACAAATCATCCTAATGGACCCAGGCCTAAACACTAACTGAAGCCAGGAAGGAAAAAGACAAGGGTGGATCTAAGATTCTACTTAACATTTTGGTTTGGGGTTTGGCTTTTGGGTTTTGTTTTCTTTTGTGTTTTTCTTCCCCACTTAGATTTTAAGCTCCTGAAAAAGTGAAAAGATTATTGGAGACAGTGGTGAAATAGAATCAGGCAAATTCCTCTGGATTGGCAACAACTGGTCATTAAAAAGATCAACAGTTTCTGCTTTGAATACAAGCTCAAACTTACTATTCAAGCAAGGTCAGATGCTAGCTATTATAAAGAAAAATGTAGTAAAGATGTTAAAGTGACCATCAAATGTAATCCAGTCCTTGCTTAAATATCAAAGGAATTGCATATACAGTGATGCACAGATTCTAAATGATAGTACAGAATGGTATTAACTTCTCTTTCCTCTCTCCTCATGTATGAGTGTCAAATCCCCTTACAGAAATTACAAGGTTATTAGGTAATCCAATCAGTCCCCCTTTGTTTCTTCCACAGTTACGAGAACTGGAGAAACTGTGAAATATATCGGGAGCTTGTTGTGGGAAAGCCATTGGTTTTGTTGTTGCTGCTGTTGTTTTGAGCTAATATGAATAACAATTTATATTCTTAGTCACAATAAATAGTCCAAAGATTGCAAGAGACAGGCAAGACAGCTGGCGATATCTCTGTATGATCAGAGATGGCGGAGGGTCCTTGGGCATAGTGTGTCCTAACTGGTCAATGGGCTTATTCACATGGGTCAAACAAGGACTTCTCATGAAGAGTGAGGCTTCATCATAAAGGTCAAAGCCTTAGAAAACCACTGGAATGTAACTAATAATAAAAAATTAAACTGAATTCACCAAACAGTTTTCTTTTTACTACTTTATGTTCATGAAAGTCAATTTGCAGGAGATAAGTTGTCTTTTCATAGCTTAGGAAAAATGTGGTACTTATGAACAGGATCAGTGAAGCCACATTAATGAAGTACTATTATGTGTATGGGGAAGGAGGAAAACATGCTCTTAGTTTGATAAAACTCCAGTTGTCTCCAGTCAAATAGACCCAGCTCTGAATGGCTTCCCTGGAAGTCAGTGTGCCAGTACTTCACAGTAAGCTCTGTCATTAAACAGATTGTGATTTCCGTAAGGTCATCATCAAATAAGTACTTCAGTGTCTGTACATAAGATGTAAGCTGATTCTGGTATGCTACCAGGCCTTCATGCCATTCCATCCCCACCCCCACCCCCCTTCAATGAGGCAACCACATTACTGCTGTTCCTAGGAGAAGCACAGTATTTTGGTCAGTTTTTCCACCTTTTAGCCAGTATGACTAAATGAGGTCAGTGATATAACCAGAGCCACTGTGCTTAGACAAAGCTGGGTTTGAGCTTTTAATAAATAAAACAAGTCATCATTATTTTGCAAGTGGATTAATAAGAATATGTATTAGGAAGACTTGAATGGAAAGGGATAGGTCCTTGACGCATCAAGAATGGCTTCAGGCCAAAGAAGCTATAAATACAAAAAGTGCAAGTGCATAGAGGATGCAATAATGTGTTATCTGTGTTCTGGAAGTATTTAATTAAAATCCTGTGGTGCAAGGAGCTGTACAAATAGATAGGGAAGTAAAAGAGGAGCTGTTATGGTGAACTTTTTAATCCAAACAGGCAAATAGGAAAGATGGGGAGAAGAGAAGATTACTTCAGGATAGATGGGGACAGTGACACAACCCTGGACATCATAGTAGCTTCCAGCATGAGATGCCACTTTCCAGCTTGGTGCTTGATCTGTTGCTACATACTAAAGGGCTCACATCACTTCCTCTCACTTTGTTGGAAGGAGGTTTTGGAAAGGTAACTTTTTGCCTATTATTCAGCTATCTCACTGTTTATAATGCATTATCTGAATCACTAGTTGGCCAAAAACTAGTGTGTGTGATTTTCTATTCATCTTAGGTTAGAAACACAAAGCCCAGTTATATAAAAGGTATCTTAGAAGCCTGGTTATATAAAACTACCCACTGCCAGTCTGGTCCCAGATAATAAGATAATATAACAGTGCAGTCCTATTTCTCACTATCCTTCATCTTCAAATGAAAAGTAATGACTGCATACCTTGCAGTCTTCACTTTATTTTGTTCTCTGTAAGTACAGCCTAAGCTGTATGGAAGGTATTTTTTAGCTAATTACTCACTGCATCTTGTCTGGATGCTGCAAGCTATTACTTTTGAAGAGGAGCCTGCAGGGTACTCTGCATATGCCTTGTCCTTCCCCAGACATGTCCTGTTGACCATTGTCCCTGTTATCTTCCCTAATGAAATTTTTCTCATGCAAAAAAAATGAAAAATAAATTATAATAATAAAAGTTAAAGACCATGTCTTCAGATGAAAGAAAAGCAAAGCTATTGAAAAAAGTCATAATTGAAACCATGCATGCCAAACTGCATTGATTGGAGCAACCTGAATATTACCTACTGTTCCGTGGAGATGTCATGGATATGTGTGTATGGATCAGAGGACACAGAGGAACAGAACAGGCCCCAAAGATGTTCCTTCTCCAGCTCATCAAGGCTGATCCTTTTGCATTACATCCTAGCTATTAATAGAGTCAGGATTTTACTCTTAAGTGGCCCACTATGACAGTTCTTACCTTTCCTTTAAAACAAAACAAAACAACAACAACAACCAGAAGTAAACAGTGGTAATTTTCATGAAAATCCAAAGTTCCCTGTAATGAAAAATGTGGAAAAGATTGAGATGCCATAGGATTTGAGTTCTGCTACTTTACCATAGTATTATCTCAGTGTTAAGGAAGACATTCATACTTCCAGCAAAGTGTTCTCCATTCTTGAAGAGGCTGTCATATTGTCTGCTATGAATGAAGGTTTGTCTTGGGAATCAGCATGAAGCTGTCGGTGTTGTATTGATATTTTAGCTGTAATACTGATTAATGTGTTGCTTTGCTATAGAGATACTACTGCATTCTCCTGAAGTACTAAAGAAGATAAAATGGAAGCTCTGTTTTTTGCTGTGTTTTGTGCTGTATTCTTGATTGTATGAACTCTCTTCTTCCTTTGTCATGAGTATTCATGCTAGTGATTCATGGGGACAGGAGTCTATTTTCCGTTTTTTTCACTGTCAATGCAGTTTTGAAAGGCTCTACAAAAATGCCTTTTTTTTTTTTTTCAGTATAATGAGCTATCATGTTTCAGTCATCAAATCCTTTCTTGAAGGCCAACCCATTGTACTCATTAGAATATGTGGCATAAGAAGTGTGAGCAAACTCTTGGCTTGGATAGTGAAATTCTAGGAAGGCAATGCATGTTCAGTGGAATTTAAGAGAGTCTGCTGACATTTTTGTACATTTTTAGACCCCAGAACAATCAGGATATGGGCTAATTTAAAACAACATTAAGTCATCAAGTTAAAATCAAATTTTATTAGTTAAAAAAAAAAAAAGAGACTGAGAAGAATCATAGAAAGTCAGAGAATCCAACCTACCTGTTTACTGGTCTTTATGGATTAAAATATGCTTTCTGCTTATTATTGTATTAACTGCCCACTCAAAGTTAGGACAGGCTTTATGGAATCTCCTAATGTAGAATAAAAACAGCATCAGATAATTTAATATGAATTAGATCTGAGGATTTTCTATTATACTAAAGTTTCTGTTGCTTTAATTTAGTTCTTGGCTTCTCATTGAAAAAATCACAATTTAAAGTGAGTCTACATTTATTTTTTTTTTCTCTCACAACATAAACATTCCATTAAATATTTATCTTTTTTTTTTCTTTTAATTTGACTCCATCCAGAACAGCTGTTAATTGAATCTTTATTTGACTCTATTAGCAGTAGTTTGTTTTAAGCCAAGAAGACAAAAGACAACAAAAAACAATCTATAGCTTGGGTGGCAGCCAGAACACAATATCTTCTCCACAATTATACCTTTATGACTTGAAATCAATTTATTCATTGTCAATTATTCAAAGTCAATAAGACAGTAAAAAAAAAAAAAGGCAAAAGAAAAACAGAGAATAGATACAAAATGTTTCTGAAGAGCTTTTCTATTTGCTATTGCTGACATTTAAAACACTTAACTTGTATTACTTCACAGAAATTTATCTTAATGTACTTCCAAAGAATTGGGAAATTGGAGATAAACATTTTCAGTAATGTTTCACCACAATGTTGCCTGTTTATTCTTTACAGTTTACTTATATTACAAACATTTCCAGAAATCATTTAAATCATTTCTTGTCAATATCAATAAATATATACATAATATATATGCATTCTTTTTGCTTTATATACACTCATTTTAACGTAGCAACTGGCTAAAGACAGTCATCAAAATATACTAAAAATGTTTCTTATACTAATTATTCAAAAAATGCTTCTCAGGGTGGAAATTTCTTTCAAATGCCAGTGAAATGAAGTGAAAGAATTATAAGGAAAAACAGAAAGTAAGTTGTTTTTGATCATAATATCATGCACAGCATATTTTCCTTTTATTTTCTCATTCCATGATTTTTATATGTATATATATATATATGTAACATAAATTCATAATGCAAATGACCTTAGATAAGATAAATTTGAGGGAATCTCTAAATTTTGCCATAAGGGGGCATTATTTATGCACTTAGAACAGAAAATATATTTCAACATAAACGCATATGTTTTAAGAAATGGTAATTCTTTACACTCATGTAGCAAAGGAGAAAAAAACTATGAATACCTCTGTAATTAGGAATACATTAAATGAGTTACGGGGACTGGCATTGTTCTCTATCTTGTGGTTTTTTTTGGAATAGTCTGAAAATACAAGACCAAAGAAGACGCAAAGTACTATTTTTGCAGTTAAGAAATTACCACAGAAGACACAGCCAAAAGCTGGTGGTTTGACCTATGGACGCAATTGAGAAAGTATGCTTAGGCAGAGTTGATGTTAAGCACTTGTTTATGTTCTCCATGTGAATGGAAGTTAAAGATGCATTCAAATGCTTCCCTTGAAACAAGCAGCAAGAGAGCAAAACCAAGACTTTTAAAAGTTTATTATGAAAAAAAAAAGACTAATTAAAAGGGAGAGGATCTGAGGGACAGAGGGTATTAATTCTTAAACTTCTGATATGAATTAAAAAAAAAAAAAAGCTCTTAAATCTAAGCCTCTAATATTTTGGATGAGTGATATAGGTTGTGAGAATGGGAGGAATACAGGGATATGCTGTATCAAAATGCAGACATGAGAAAAATTTGGGATGGAAAAGACTTGTCACTTCTCCCCTCCCCACTAAAAAAACAGAGTAGAAGTTAGATCCCAAAACATGCTGTAATGACTTCTGCTAGTGTTGGTGAATGCTGGAACGTTTCCCAGAAAGATAGAAATTCTTCAGTCTGGAACAACAAAAGTTCTTAATAAACAAATGTGCACTATGTAGGGTTTTCAGAGCCCTGAAAGACTGTAAGCCTCAGTTCTGCATTTCATGAGCAGAGACAGATTCATGACCACCTTTTGGGTGTCTCAGGCAGTGACTGTCTATGTTTTAGCCTGTTCTGTCTGGTATTACAAATGTTTAGTATTATAAATGTCTCTAAACAGAATATTTGATTAAATTATCCTTGTTTTACGGATTCTTTCAATTCTGAGTGTCTAAGAACATTATTTTTTTGACTTCATACTGTTTACTATATACCAAGGATGCATTTCATTTCCCTGTTTCCCAGAATTATGTAATTTATCACATGAAATCTACCTCTAAATCACTTTCACTAAAAATGTAGAGAAAAAAAAAAACAATTTGACAAGCAGAATACAAATCACTTTTGGATAAGTTTTGGATATTCTCCAACTTGTCAGATTTTTTTTTTTTCCTATTGGCAAATGATGGAAAAGGACTAAAATCCAAAAGTAATCTGTTCTTTGCAAAAATTGGTAGCTGAACTTAAATGTTCAATTTGGTCTTTCTGTCATCTAGTTAGTTTATGAGGAATGTTAATTATTTTTAATGAATTATGTAGAGGAAAGTTTTAGGGTCTTTGAATTTCAAGCCACTTCAGTGCAGGCCCATTGCATTAAGAATTGAAAAGGCAATGCTGCAGTTGACACTAAATATATATACATGTTTATATATAATATATATATATATGTATGTTATGGTGAATCAGTAATTCCACTGAGTTATGAGCTGACAAATAATTTATGTTAATACTTGCATGTATTTAGAAGAACTAGATACATTCCCCAAGACAATGATACGTCATTGTCTGTTCTGGAAATCCTGCCAGTAGAAATTGAAATAATGGAAATCATACCAATGAAATTCTGCATCTGCAACCTCACATTTTCACCTTCCTTCTGCTTTAGAAAGAATACCAAGATTTTTGCTAAATGAATAAAGTTTCGAATATTTGAAATGATACAGCTGGACTAAACTCCAGTGCACAGACTGAGTCATGAGCAATGTATTTGACATATTTATTGGGAATAGGTGGGAAGCAGAAATCTCCATGACTGGCATCTTTCATGAGCGCTGCATTTCCTCCACTTATGGAATGACCTATAGTCCTGCTTGAATGGATTCAGTTATGTGCCTCTGTGCCTGAATAAAATCAGAAAATGTTCATTTGTCAAACATAACAACCAATGGACCTCCAAAATTCTTCCTTTCCCCCTTTCCCTCTTCCCCCACTCCCCCCCCCCCCCCCCCCCCCCCCCCGGCCCATCATTATTGCTGTGATTATAATTATTAACTACCTACTTGGAGATCTCAAGCAACAGACGGCAAATGAAAATTTTCACTTACAAGTAAATAATTGGATAATAATAGTCACTATTACGGGGAATTATGCTGATGACTGCCGGGACTTTCTGGTGCAGCAAAGTCTGATGGCTGGTTTGAAAGGCAGGCACTTCCATCCAGAGCATCTAACACAAATTTAAGATTCAATTGAATGTGAGTATGAAATGGTGTCTGTATCTACTTGTGAGCAAGGAGCCTTCTGGCAGGTTATTTTCTCCTTTGTATTAGGAGCAGGCTCACATTATCTTTTAATAATAGTGGTAATAGTAAAAAGACAATGTCTCCCTTCTGTTGTTTTAGTTCTCTCTTTAGCACACATATTACACATCCTGAGAACACATGAACAGCTGTTAGGTACAGGTTTTCAGGTTTTCCAGCAGTTTGCCAGTACCTTTAAACACAGAACTGCTTCATGATTTATTCCTTTTTAATTATTTTTCTTCTCTTAGAAGAAATATCAGTTATCACTTCAAGAGTCATTGGTTTCAATAGGCCAACAGATACGCTTTCCTTTAGGATCTTTTTGGGAATTGCTCTGAAGGAAATATACAGCCTTCTATATGCTTCATACTTGTACTCAGGTGACCCATTCTCCTATTTCTGCTTGTCCTTAGGACAATAGCTTTATTCAGGTGGAAGCAAGTCAAAAAACAAATGAGATTAGATGGAAGTATTTTATATTCAGTGAGAAAAAAAGAAAAGAAAAGAAAAGAAAAGAAAAGAAAAGAAAAGAAAAGAAAAGAAAAGAAAAGAAAAAAGAAAAGAAAAGAAAAGAAAAGAAAAGAAAAGAAAAGAAAAGAAAAGAAAAGAAAAGAAAAGAAAAGAAAAGAAAAGAAAAGAAAAGAAAAGAAAAGAAAAAAGAAAAAAGAGGAGAGGAGAGGAGAGGAGAGGAGAGGAGAGGAGAGGAGAGGAGAGGAGAGGAGAGGAGAGGAGAGGAGAGGAGAGGAGAGGGGAGGGGAGGGGAGGGGAGGGGAGGGGAGGAGAGGAGAGGAGAGGAGAGGAGAGGAGAGGAGAGGAGAGGAGAGGAGAGGAGAGGAGAGGAGAGGAGAGGAGAGGAGAGGAGAGGAGAGGAGAGGAGAGGAGAGGAGAGGAGAGGAGAGGAGAGGAGAGGAGAGGAGAGGAGAGGAGAGGAGAGTTTTTTTTTTTTTTTTTAATTTAAAACCTAAAATGAATATCAAACTCTACTTCAAGTTTCTTCTGTGACTTTGATGATTAATTCCTGTGTGTCACAATTTAACCTTCATTCCTATGTGCCTTTACCTCCCACAGAAAATGAGACAAGAATACTCCCTCAGCACATTCTTTTTCCAGCTTTTCCACAAGAAAATAAATAGGAAAAGGAAACTTTTCACAGAGAATTTTTTTCTCAATATGTACTTCACCTAATGCTACATTGCGTTTACGTAAATTCTTAAAACTAGTCCGTTATGACTCAAGCAAACACTGAAGAGTTTTTAAGAAGCCTTCAACAAATTCCAATAACATCAGAACATAACTGTGTTTTTATGTTGTACAAATCTACTTTGTGTGAGATAGTGTCGCACATTTACTGCATATCTGTGAGACATCCTTTCAAATGAAGAAAAGACTTGAATTTAACAACCTGGTTACATTTGAAAGGAGTTACCACAGAAAAAGAACTTTTACCAAGAGTATTTTCTATCATATTTCAAACTCTTTCTCTGTGCATTCAAAGAACAATTCTGATATGCCAAAAAAAAAAATCTTTTAAAATGCAAATGAATATTTGTAAGCCACCTCAAACAACCTCAGGACTCGCTCCTACTTATCTTCTTATTTGGGTAATGACTGGTTAAAATACTTTTGAATAATGAGGACATTATCAAAAATCAAGTCTATTCACATAAGATGCATAAGAAGAAAAAGGGGCTCAAGTTGTTGAATAGATCTTCCATTCTGAATGGTCTGTCAGGCTGTATTTACATCTTAGAGAGGATGTTGATTTCCTAGTTGGTTTTAAAATACATATTCACTTTGTAAATATTTAAAGATGTTAATTTTCTTCTTCTGTGGTAGAAACTAATTTTGGGCAATAATCTTTTGAAAGCATCTTTCTTAGTGAAGAGGTATTCTGGTCCTATCTGCTGACTACTTCACACCTTGTTTTGTGGTTTGCACAGGTGCAAGGTGATGTAAATTGCAATCAAAAGAGAATGATTTATTTTTTAATTTTATTTTTATGTTCTCTTTGCATAATTGCAATAAGTGAAAAGCATTATTTCCTTATATCGGGTGAGTAGATTCTTATGACAGAGGAGCACAGAATTTGTGCACAGATCAGCAGCTGTACACAGTAAGCAGATGTCCCTCTGCACACAGTCCAAATAGAAGTAATTTTTATATGGGATGTGCAAACCTGAGGGAAAGAAAAGAACAAAAAGTTTGATTTGTTTTTACTACATAAGTTCCTCCTGGAGCAATACATCTTCTTCACTAATAATATTTATAATAAACAGCCAGAAATAACATTGAAGGGAATTCAGATTAAAAAGGTTTACTTTCTGCCAAAAAAAAATTACAGGCAAAACGTCTTGTTATCATCACACATGCTAAAAAAGTAATAAATAAAGTATGTTTTACTAGCACTTACAGACATAAAAAGTGCATCAAGAAAAATAACCATATATATATTATTAATTTTTATTTTCAAAAGAAATTAAAATTCTTTGATATTTAATGTTTACAGAAACAAACAAACAAACAAATGTTCCATTCTTACAATACTGTTTCAGGTCCCTGTTATTTAGAATCTACATTTGCTTTAGAAATTTCTCTCTGAGGAGGAAACAAAATCTTCCAACCTATTAAAATTAGTGCACTAGATCAGGAAAGCTGTATTCTATAGCAAATATATGAAAGTGTTTTCTCATTCCTCATATCTGCCTAAACTATAGATTATATCAGAGCATCAGAAAAATTAGGTTGTTATCTGCTGGGGAGAGGGGAGTTTCGGTGAAATAAATTATACTATATATTATAACATAGCATGATATCATAGTATCATATCATATTATATCATATTAAATATATAATATATAATTCATATCATAAAGGAGTGCAATGGTTATGTTGCAAATTACATTCATGTTAGTGCAGCGTTACTCATTTGCAGTCACTAGAACTGTCTCTTGTCAACACTTTTGGCACCTGAGAAGTGAATTGAACTAGATCCCAGAATCACAGCATGACTTAGGTTTGCAGGGATTTCATCTTATTCAACCCTCTCTCAAAGCAGGACCAACTCTGAAGTCAAATCCAACCTCCAAGTGAGGTGACATCACTCCATATTCTGCCAAGTCTTGAAAATCTCTGAAGTCTGTGACTGCCATTTCTGAGCAGCCTGCTCCTGAGCATTGTCTCTTTCACAGCAGTGTTTTAACTCATGTCTAAGTGGAGTTTCCTGACATCATCATTGGCCTGTCCTTTCCTTGATCACCTCCTGTCCTTTCACTGTGCTATTGAGAGGCAAATTTGCCTGTCTTCAAAACTCCCATCTACGTAGTAAGGTCTGCTGCTTTAGCCTTCTTCATCTCTTCCATTTTCTAGTTCTGTTTGCTGTCCCTGAGTGGGCATGGAGCAGGGGAGGAGGAGCGAACATAGTTGCTCAATTTGTGCACAAGAGGATGGTTGCAGCAGGGTTAAACTTTCCGAAAATCATTTTTAATTGGAAAATTTAAGAATCAGTTTTGGTTTCAAGAACTGTTTGTACCAGATGAAACTGTTTCAGCACATCCCTGATCTGAGCAATGATATGTATTTGAATTTGTAATTGAGGGCTGTGATTTATAGAGAAAGTGTGTATTAATAGTCTATGAATGAATACCTCACTGGCAGCCTGACCAACTTTGTGTAAGGGAAGTGAACTAATGAATATGTACCATGTGTTTAGCTTGTGTAAGTGGAGGCAATCCTCACTGACTTCAGAGAAGCCATCCTTGTTTACACCAGCTAGGAGCTAGCCTTGTGCATATAATCTGCAGCTGAATAAATGCAGATGTTAGCATTATACAAAGCTTACAGAGTTTCAGGTTACTTCTGTTAAACGAGGCATCTAGCCCACAAGTTCAGATTTGGCAGCATTGAACTGCACTGCTGTCTGAGAAGAGACATAGGTTTGGAAGTGAACATGGCATTCTAAGCCTTTGGAAAACATAAAATAAAAATGCTCATATATCTTAACTGTACAAGAAGTCTTGCAAAGCAGAGAAAATCAGAAAATGAAAAGAAAAAAAAAAAAAGGAAATCTGGAATGTGGAATCTGAAACACTGGAGTGAAATATGACAGGATAATTTTAATACCTGCAACTTCACACCCTATCTATCTGCCTTTTCCAAAACACACACAAATAAATGTGTGTGTCTATGATATGTCTATGTATCTACAGCATAGGCATCTTTAGGATGCACTTGTCTACCAAAACCATTTTTTTTTTCTTCAGGTTTCTTCAGTATATTTACACCCATCACAGAAAATACTGGGCTTCCTGCAAATATTGACATTATCTAATGAGAGAAGCCCGTGATAAAATCATGATTTTTGATCAGGATCTCCAGCAGTTTCCCTGAAGTCCATGGGCGGGCTCACATAATGAAGTGTTACCCAGCAGGGAAAGAGTTGCAAGAACCAAACTTTTAGTTACTTAACAGCACTGGTAAGATTTTAAAGCCCAGGAGGGTGTGCTAATTAGGCATGAGGGAAATAGCTGTCGTGATGATGTATTTCAGTTCATTAGGCGAATATACAGTGTATTAAACTTGGCTGACTTTTTCAGCAGTGTTTGCAAACAAATCTCCTGGGATAAACTGAAAATGCATGATACTGCTGACAACAATCTTACCAGGCAAATGTATTTTGATACAAACTAACACATACAAAAGTTGCTGTAGCTACCTCTGTACTGTAGCACCCACCAATGGTTTCTCATTTCCATGCCAAGGAAAGCTGGGCACTTGACACAGAAGGCAGATCGCGTCTGCCTGCCTATGTGCCAGCTGGAATGACTGATGTATCCAGATCCCAGGACTTACTGTAACATCAGGAGACATGTACGTGAAGATGCAGCCAGTATCTTTACCATCACATATATGCTGATCAGTATAGTATCATTTCTGAAAGATTGTATGACTCATTCTCTGCCATTTATTTGCCATTTCTCATGTTTATTTATCAGGAATATCTCTATATACAATCAACTCAATCATAAAGCTCATATAGAATCAAAAACCAGTTTTGTTTTAATGAATTGGAAGATTGAAATTGTAGTCGTGGTTTTATTTCTGCATATAGTGATTAAATAAAGGTCAACTCAGAGAAATCTTAAGGCCTGTGTCCTGCAGTCAGTTAGAGTTGCTTTGCAAAGTGAATCCTTCTGAACTTATATGAATGTACCGACATTATTTTTCTTTTTTCTTTTTCCTTTCTTTCTTTTTCTTTTTCTTTCTTTCTCTTTCTTTCTTTCTTTCTTTCTTTCTCTCTTTCTTTCTTTCTTTCTTTCTTTTTTCTTTTTCTTTCTCTCTTTCTTTCTTTCTTTCTTTCTTTCTTTCTTTCTTTCCTTTTCTTTCTTTCTTTCTTTTTCTTTCTTTCTTTTCTTTCTCTCTCTCTCTCTCTTTTCTTCCTTCCTTCCTTCCTTCCTTCCTTCCTTCCTTCCTTCCTTCTTTCTTTCCTTCTTTCTTTCTTTCTTTTTCTTTCTTTCTTTCTTTCTTTTTTTGAGAGAGAGAGAGAAAATAATTATTTTGCATTGCAAGAGACCTTGACAGTGACATCTTAACACAAATGGGGGGGGGGGGAGGAAATATGTCTTAAGCAGTCAGCAATTTTTTCCACAATGTCATGTGCTTCTCTTCCTGCCTTCTCCATTTCCTGTATGGTTTGCTGAAGCATTTTCACACTGGAATGGATTCACTGGGTTGGCTGGATTTACTAATGAAGATAAAGACAACCAGATCTGCAAAGAATTTTATGGTTTCTCCCTCTACTTTTCCTGCTAATAGGAGTTCATTTCCAGCCTAAGTTACAGAGTTACAGACAGATCTGAATGCCAAGCAGGGACATGCTGTATTAATTCCTATTCTTAAATAATTGCTCTGTGTCTTTGACTTGGTTGCCTTGACTGTAGCTTCCTGTGCTGGTAGCCAGAACACCACACAATTGCTGTAAATCCCTCTCTTTGATCTTCGGCTCACACTACACCTTATTCTGGCTTTTCATCTAAAGGTAGCTGTCCAACCTGGCATCCTTGCTCTTTCTTACAACATTTTAAAAGCAGTCACTCACAACTTACATGCTGGCTTTTACAAGGAACATGTCAATTACTCTTTGCAGCAAATTTATTTTAATAGTGCTGTGAACCTTTTCCTCCTTCATCTATATTTTGCCTGTTCACATTTCATATTCTCAGGACTACATTCTCTGTCCCTGAATAAAAGTCTTTACACTGTGTATTATAATAGTTATACAATTATTTCTAAAAGTAGAAAGCGTGTCACTGATCTTCCTTTAAACTCTCAAGTGTCCATCCTGAGTTCCTTTAAAAGCAAAGTGAATCAATACGGTCTAATGAAGAGTGATAACATTGCATACACTATACACAGGAACAGGAATCACTGCCAAATGCTCTTGTTGGGGCTTTGGAGGAGCAATGTCAAGAGGAGCTAAAAGCAAGCTGGTGAAATATTCAGATATCCATTTGGGGTATTATCTTCATTCTCTCTTACAGCAAGACCAAGCACTGAGCAAGCGTTTACCCTTTCTCCTCAGTTCTGATTCATAAGAAAGAACAAGACCAATGTCTCTGAAAAACAGCATAAAATTCTGCATCCGTTATCTAAAAAATAAGTGAATACCAAATGGAAGGCACTGTCACTGTGGCTGCTATTTGGTGCAATGTAATGTTGAGTTCAGATACAGTGTTTCAGTGGTGGGTGAGATAGTTTCTGGAATAAGAACATTTTCTAACTAACACAGAAACCAGCATGTGCAGTGCATACAAAGCCACTGATATTACCAGAGTGGTTCTGCAACACCCAGAAAATTAGTCACAGCAAAACATCCTGTGCCTCCTTAATGTAACAGTATGGCTGTTTTACTACAGTTTTTAGCACAAATTTGAAACTTTTAGATTAAATTCCTAAGCCTTTGTCACATTTTTTGACTAAGCTTTTCATTCAACAGACAGTGAACCTGCAATAATTTCAGAATACTGAAGGTAATGTTGTTTATCTCAGATGTCTCAAAACAAAGAGGTAGAAATTAACCCTTGAGACTTTTTTATAGAAAATACAGCTATAACAGTTTCAATTGAAGATGCCACATAGTTGTAGAGATGCACCATATGCCATTTATAGAAAAGCCTAAGCCTAATGCTGTCTTATCCTCTTCATAATACTACACCTGAAAATATCTAGGCATGGTTACTACGGTATCAGAGCTGCTGTAAATGGTAACTTCTTTTTCAACTGAATGTCTGTCTGACATCACTGAAATCACAGAATCACGGAATCACAGAATTGTAGGGGTTGGAAGGGACCTCGAGAGATCATCGGGTCCAATCCCACTGCCAAAGCAGGTTCCTTAGAGCAGGCTGCCCAGGTAGGCGTCCAGATGGGCCTTGAATATCTCCAGAGGAGACTCCACAACCTCTCTGGGCAGCCTGTTCCAGTGCTCCGTCACCCTCACCGTGAAGAAGTTCTTTCGCATGTTGGTGCGGAACTTCCTGTGCTCAATTTTGTGGCCATTACCCCTTGTCCTGTCCCCACAAACCACTGAAAAGAGGTTGGCCAAATCCCTCTGTCTCCCACACTTCAGGTATTTATAAACATAAATACCTGAAATATGACAGCTCAGTTCAACAGTGAAAGCTCTACTGTGTAGCCATGTAGTTATTATCGGAAATACTTAGCACATCACTACTTTGAGTAAATTCCCACAGGTTTAAAGGATGCTGAACTGCACCTTTTAGGGTGAGTCCAGAGGAGGGCCGTGAAGATGATCAAAGGGATGGACCACCCTCCTGTGTAGACAGGCTGAAGGAGTTGTAGTTGTTCAGCCTGGAGAAGAGAAAACTCCAGGTACACCTTTTAGAGGCCTTCCAGTACTTAAAGGGGGCTTACAGGAAAGCTGGGGAGGGACTCTTTGTCAGGAAGTATAGTGACAGGACAAGGGGGAATGGCTTTAAACTAAAAGAGGGTAGGTTTAGATGAAACATTAGGAAGTTTATTCTGATGGTGATGAGGCACTGGACCAGGTTGTCTAGAGAAGTCGTGGATGTCCCATCCCTGGAAGTGTTCAAGGCCAGGTTGGATGGGGCTTTGAGCAACCTGGTCTAATGGGAGGTGTCCCTTCCCATGGCAGGGGGGTTGCAATTAAATGGTCCCTTCCAAACCAATCCATTCCATGATTCTATGATTCTGTGAACTAACTATTTTCTTCCACGGATACAATAGTTTCATAGAAACATAAGCAGGGTAGGAAAAAAAAAAAAAAAGAAGCAAATATATCATGAGAAATTGGTAGGAAAAGGGTAAAAAGAGAGGAAAAAAAACCACACTATAATTCAGTTACTGTATGATTCTATACTTCATAATCTCCGTATTCATAGGCATTAAGGTTTAACAAAGGTATAGAGCAGCTTTCACACAGAAACAACTACTGAGTAGGTTGGACCTCCTCAACCTACAAAAGAGAAAGTTTAGAAAGTGTATGATAAAGAACTGAAAAAAAAAAGAAAAAAGAAAAAAGAAAAAAAAAAGCCATAGAAAGAGGAGATAGGGATCTATTCCTGTTTTTTTTTTTTTTTTTTTTTTTTTTTTTCCAGTACAAGACAGACCCATCAGATGGTCTCCCTCTACTATCGTATAGTAGTAGAGAATTTCAAAACAAACAAAAAGTGGACCTCATGGAAAAGGTTTTATGACTGCGGAGTTCTTTGCCAAAGGACGTTGTTTGCAAAGTATTTATATGGGTTTACAGACAGTTTGGACAAGAGCTTAGAAAATAAATTTGAAAGTAGCTGGAGACAGACAGAGTATTATGGGTGAAATATCATACATGTTTTCCCTGATCCTCTTTTTCCTTATATGTTCACGTGTGGCCACTTTTGGAGACATTACTGGGTTATACGGACTCTTGAACAAGTATGTTTTTTTTTATATGTGATGAAAACTATCCAAAAAGGTGCATCTTGGATTTACTTACCTGCTGTGATGCTTCCATCAGAGAATATGGGTTTTCCAGTTATATGGAGTTTAAAAAAAAAGAAGAGTTGCAAACTGGGAATACAATTTTTTGTTTCAACACATCTGACTAGGGAGTTTTCCACATGGAATGTCTGTAAGAGTATCCCTTTTCTTGCATTTTATTCTGTTGTCTTAAGAGAATCAACTTAATACAGAAGTCTAGTGTAATGTGCCTGGGGATATTGACTCATACAGCAGACAGACATATAGGAGCTCTGAAAATGAAGAATAATAAGTAAGTCTTCTTCAAACTTTGTAATTAAATTGATCTTACTCTCCTCTGGTAGTTTGATGATGACCCATAAAGCTAGATGACACATAAAGATGATCATTTGCCATTATTAAGTACCCCATAATTTATTTAAGGTCTGATCTTGAGAAGTGAAAACACTCCTTTTAACATATGAAGACTTGCAGAATTGCAGGGCTTAGCACTTATCCAAATTGGTGATTAGCAAGCACAGAGGTGTTAGCTCTATGGTGCTTGGCAAACTCCAACTAAATGAAAGTACTGTTTATAGTGGTGCCTACATTTTCCCTCTGGTTTTATACAGATACACTATTTTTCAAGTCTCCTCCCAGAAAAGTAATGTGCTGACTAAGAATGATTCATGCTTCACACCCTTTAGGTGGATGCATTCCAATAAAACAGAAATCCTGAGAATGACTGCAATTCTGCAGAAATGAGCTATACCAGATAACTATCAAGTGTAATGCACTAGCTTTGTATAAGGGATCCAGACATAAAGTAATTTTTTCTCATGTATCTAATATACAGACAGATAAACAGACTCCACTGAATGGCTAAAATCATAGCCTATGACAAGATACTGGATATTTTGAGTATAGAAGAGTAAGAACAATGTTTTCTTAGAGCTCATAAAATGCTTCATGAGTTTCAGGGAGGAAATGTTGGAAATAAGAGCACTTCTGAAGGAGAAGGGATCCTCACAGGAAAAATGAAGATCGCTTATTGAACTTTCCAACATTTCAAGGAGAAAATAAATCACATTCCACCCCCCCCCCCCCCCCCCCCCGAGTACTGGCAGATTTTTCCTATATGCTGATAAAAGGATATATAAATTTTGCAGATGATGGGATGTATCTCCTATGTTGGCAGCTCTTAGCATCTTGACTGTAGACAGCGCAGTCAGCAAATTCAATAGGATGATGTCAGTTTACCCCTGATGAGGTCTGGGTATGATTTTTGGAGCCTTCGTAATCTGTCTGGACCATAGACACAACCATATAGTTCACATGACATCTGGATAACTTAAAAAGCTCTTCTGGATAAAACCCTGCCTTGATACACTAAAATGTTAGGAGATGGAGGGATTTCTTAAAAAAAGAGTACCCTTGTTTAGAAGCCATCCCAGGAATCCTTTGGCTACTGTAATATGATTTAAGATCTCTTAGCAAACCCAGATATGGGCCTCATCATTGCATCAAAGACAGTGGGATGGATGTGGATTTCTGCTGGTGCAGGACAAGAGGGCTTGCCCAATGTGGGCCATGAGAGCAGCCTGCTCTCCATCTTTCCTGTCTGACTGACTCAGCGCTTGTTTCCATGGCAGTCCGAGCTTGAATGCAAGGAATGCTGGGGTGTGAACAAAAAGGAGCGGTTTTGCATTACCCTGTTACTCCACTGCTGTGACTAGCACTTGCATTCCTCACTTCTGTGAATTGACAGCCAGTATTGATATAGATTTGGACTTTCAAGCTTGAGTTGTTTTTATTAACAAAGACATTTGTTAATAAAACCAGGCAGCTTTTAGGGGGAAAAAAAGATAGAGAGAAGGAGGGAAGATAATAATTCCACGCAGTCAATTTCCATCTGTCTGGCAAAGAAGCAAAAGATTTCAAGGTGCTTTTTCATAAACCTGTGTGCATGATCATATGAATTCTCCAAAATGTTAAGCAGAAAGATGTGGATTGTGTAAATTTTGTGTCTGCTTGGTAGTTGTGTTTGGTTCACTGTGACAAATTGCAGCGATACCTTGAGTATATAAGTTATTGATACTTCTTGAGTTTTATCTTACTAAAAATTTAACTCCCACTGAATCCCTTTCTGTTCCAGACATCAGGTAGTAATTCCTGTGAAACCCACCTAAGTAACCTGTTCTTATCTCTGGTTGATAGGGATCAAAAGGTTATCTCTTTATACTGTGCTTCTGAAACATTTTATGGTTGTGAACATTGATTGTGCTAGGTTGATATGAATAAAGTATGTAATAGTTGACATTCTTTTGTTGACATCAGATTTTTATGTTCTTATGTCTGAAATTTTTTATGGTGATTTCAGTATTGACCAATGAGAGTGACTTTTTCTTTTCTTTTTTTTTTTTTTTTTAAAAAAAAAGCTTTTTAATCTAATTTGGCATAGGTATTATCCTTGGTGACACTGTACAGGTGTAGCTGAGGATATAACATGAAGTTGTACAGGTGTGAGGAGAGGAAAGCTGTAAGTGTAATAGAGGGAAGAAAATGTTCCTGCAGAATATTTATTAATATTTGTAATGCAAAAAAGATGAAGAGCACTAGTTTGGTCTGGGGATTAGAGAAAGAGAAATAGCTAGAGAATTTGATTTGGCAAAATTGGAGACCTTCAAAAGTTAAAATAAAATAGAATTTTTAAGTAAAAGTAGTATTTAAAAATATATCTGAATCATTAGTATTTTCTCAGATTAAAAAGAGTACCGATTGCTATGTCTGCACTGAATTCTTGTTTCCTCCTTGTGCTTTTGACAGCACATTTATTCGTAGTCAGCAACACAGTTTCCAAGATACAGGAGTGAATTTTTTTTAACTGTCTTAGCTATGAGACCTATTGTTTGTATAAAGGTTGTTAGGGTTTTCTTCCCTCTTTTCCTAGTACAAGACTTGCATATTTAAAAGCTAAACAGAAATTCAAAAACTCATATGCCGAACAAAATGTAATGATTCCATGACCCTGTCAACCTTCTTCAGCTGACGTTTGTTATTACCAGCTCTGCTTATGCTTAAGGGAAATTGCAGCTTTTTTTCCCTCTGCAAACAGTTGTTACATCTTGGGTCAAGCCAGTTGTTCAAGGTCCAAATAAAGAGGAAGCCTGATTTTATGGTATGAGTCATCAAGTTTATGATGCAATTTGTGTCTTTTTGGTTGGGATGGGAATTTTGAAGGATAAATGAATGAGCACAACGTCAAACTGTGTAACCAGTAAACATATGATGTCTCTGGCCATGGCACACAGGGGAAAGACCAATGACATATATGCTGAAACTTTCCACAGAAAATCCAAATTTGAAAAATGTCATGCTCTTTTCTTCTGATAGGATCCCAATAGTTTTTTTGTTACCGTGTTGGGCTTTATCATGTCATCTAAGTTTAATGAATTTTAATCTGAGTGGTAAAAAAATAAAATAAAAAGTACTTTGATTCTTAGGTATGCCTATTTTGGATTTTATTATTACATAATACATAAACTTGTATCCAAAATACAAATATGAAATTCTTAAAATTGTATTTTTTGATATATCTTTCTGTTTTCTCATTTTTTTCTTGGGTCAGCTGTGATGAGAACTGTAATCCTTTGTCTGGTGCTGTCTTCATTTTTGTTTTGGTGATTTAAGTGGCAGATAGATTTTCAGAAAATATGTAGACATGCAGAGTTGCTTTCAAGGCACATGGTGAAATTTTTAGATGTTTATGGTCTATCCTGATTTCACTGGGAGACAACCATCCTACTAGGCACCTGTATGCCACTAGGAACTGATTTGCTTCTGCATATCCCTGCTAAAAACGTATCATAAACTAGACTTTGCTCCTTACTACTGTAAATATTTAATCTCATTATATTTATACACTATTGTGCAGGATGCCTGGATCAGCTGCCTCTCTAGGGGACCTATTTCATGTATTTTGCATACTTCTATATTTTTCTTCCGCATGAATTTCTTGGGTCACTAGTGAATGCTGTGTCTGCCAACAAGTCAAATCCTGTAAAAATACCTCCTCCTTTCTCTGATTTTACTTGACCTTTTCTCTTAGCCTTCTCACAGATATGATAAGGGAGGGTGATAAGAGTGATCCACCTGGGCTCTTCCCAGAAAAGAAGTCCGAAAGCTAAGTTAAGTCACCTTAGCCTCATCAAAGAGAAAACAGATCACTGAGGAGCATGTGGGCATTCTTCAGAGGACCAAGTCAAGAAACGTTCTGTCATCCAAGGAACTGCATCAGATCATATCTGGTGATCATGCACTGACTCCATAGCAGAATCCAAGACTGGGCCTTCCTGCCTGCCTCCCCACAGACTCCCTCCAGCTATACCACTTGTACTTAGTGTATCCATCTCTGAGCGGATTGCAAAAGGGAAGGAATCTTCTTTAAAAGAGAGGCATGGACTTCTCGCTCTTCTCTCCCCACAGCTGTATCCAGGGGTGTGCTTGTAAACTCTTGTTGCTCCCCAGAAGACTGTGCAATGCCTCATTCTCCCACTGAGGTATGCTGTGCTTTCCATCCAATATCTGCAGCTTTACTGGGAAAGTGTTACCATTAATGTACAATAGCTTTTTTTTGTGTGTGTGTGTGTGTGTGTGTGTGTGTGTTGGAGAAGTTTTCTTTATGTTTTCATTTGGATTTATGCTTATGCAACCATACTGATTGCTCCAATCAATGCTAATCCATAATCTTTGCAATGCTGAATTCATCATGAGCAAATGTGTGCCAAAATGTACAAAATTTACTTGGACTATGTCACCTCCTTCACAGATGTTGGTAGGGTGATGTGAGGACAAGGAAAGGGTGCTGATATGTAATTTTCTATCTTATTCTAAAGCAGCTGACAAGATAGCAGAGGTTCTTCTGTCTCTTTTGAAATACCAGGCAGTTCAGATTTTCTCAGCAGTGTTCCGGGCATATTTTCTTTCTCATGGCCACGTCTCAGAAATCATAAGAACTGGAATGTGGCATATCTGTCACACATGCAATGTGTACTATCTGCTGCTAGCCTACTCTGAGCTACTTAGTGGCTCAAATGTACTATGGAAAGCGAAAAAAGCATAAACAACAACAAAACACTACAATTCATGTTTTATTACAAGAAGTATTTCATGGTATAACCTTAGGATTAAATCCTGAAGATTCTAAGTACTTTTATCAAGATGTTAAAGACCCAATATTTTCATTGGAATTCAAAATCTGAAGTCCTCTCTCAGCTCATTTTTAATAAATACCAGAAAAGGTCTCTCTGCCTTTCATCATCTTCAGTAGTGAGCTCAGTACCTCATTGGATTAAGACGTAATTCAAACTGTCTTGCTTTGTGCATTATTATTTAAGTGGAGGAAGCTACAACAAAAAATAATAGAAACAGCACTGAGACGTCTGTAAGTCATAACATGATGACAGAAAAGAAAATCCCTCACAATGGAATATAAAAAAATCATCTTTTCTTTTTGACCCAATAGCTTTCTAAACCTCATTCCTATTTGGCTTTTACATTTTTGCAGCAGTGGAAATACTCTCCAGCTCTCTTTTGTTCTCAATATTTGTTAATGATATGCTCATTTTCCTTAGCATTAAGTCTAAGTACAAGATGGCCTAATTTTGAAGAGATGCACTAACCAAAGGCTGTGAATGTTAACATGCAGAATTGTTGTTAGACCATATTACAGAGGATAACTAATGCTAAAGTACAGTAGTGCCCAAAGAAGAATTCTTAATTATGAAGAATAGATGGTAGAAAATAAATTAGTTGCTCTCCATCTAGGTTAAAGACAACTCATAGTATTTCAGTAGAGTAGCTAGATCTAAATCATTCCAGACTTACTGAGTGTCTGCAATGGTGATTTGTTTGTGTTGTTTAGAAAACTATTGCCAAGTCAGAGATCTGGATCTTATTATAATTATGTGCATGATATATACAATAAAAATAAAATAAAATAAGCTGATTGAAATCTTAACCAAAAACTAGAAGCAAAAAAATGTCCTCTTGATCACAGACATAACAAGAAATAACAAGCAACTCTTTGTGTAAGCAGTGTCTTTGAAAAATGACTTTTTATATTTATCATTACTATCGTAATGTAATGTATCGCTGTGAGTTGTTAATTTTTTTCTTAAGAAATTGCCTTTAAAAACAGTCACTGTTTTGACAAAGTCTTTCAGATATACCCTGTGCTTTCAAAGGATATTTTAGTTTTTTCCTTCAGGAGTGACAAAAAAAAGAAATAGTGTTGCTTCCACTTCTTATAGACGTTTCTTTATACAGTATGTAGTATAAACAGTTCTAGTACAGATGCATACTTGGTAAGACAACTAAAGTAACACATTTATAAAACATAGCCCAAAGTCACAGGTTTATCTAATAAATAAATACATAAAGTAAAAATGAGATTTAACAGAAATTGAGAGAGAACAATTTACAAAGAAAGTGTGGGAAAATAAATTTGATTAAGCTTTTTAAAAACCCCCTAATTGTTCTTGATTTGACCTTATTCCTCATAATTCTTGAGGTTGAAAAATTCTATTTTTTATTTTTAAGATTTTTCTTTAATGTTTGCAGATCTCTGTGGATAATGAATTATGTCCAATAGTAGACTAAGCTAAATTAATCCTTAATCTTTGCAATGCTGAATTCATCATGGACAAATAAGTGCCAAAATATAGAAAATGGAATCCCATTTTGCTTGAAACTATCATTGATAAATCTCGATACATTTTCTAGAAAATTTGGAAAGTTTATTTGTAAGTTACCCCTTCAACTTGATGAGAAAATTGGTCTGTCATTACTAGACATCAAATTGTTATATCAAACAACTTTTATCATCTTATGAACCAGTCCAATCACTAACTATTGACCCCATAATTCTCTTTTTAATTAATGCAAAGATGTGGATAATAAAATGATCAATGCCTGCAGTAAAACTCTTGTATCCAGCTATTGCACTGATTTTAATTGCCAGTTCCTGAAACCAAAAGCTGCACTGATGATAATTACTTTGTTGAGTTAGGCCCCCATGTAACATAAAGTTACATCTGCCTCTGAGATAAATAACAGAATCTTTTCTAAATGATTTCCAAACTTCATAGCTCAATCATCTCAGGTAGCATTTTTTGTCCAGTGGCACTTCCAAAAGGAAATGGAAAGCCAGCTACTTAGGGGATCTTTTAGTTCCCGAATTTTAGGTAAGAATAGATTTTCATTTTACCATTCAGAGTGAAAAAGAAACTATTCTCTATTTATCCACTCTGCCTTTGAAAACAAGTGCTTTTTCTTATCATCTGCAGGTGACTTTTGACTCTGCCAATCCTAATATTTCCATACAGATCTCTTTAGGGCTGAACTTAAAAAAACTTGATATGGTTTTCATTACAATTTTGTAGACTATACAACTTTTCTCAGCTGCAGGATTTTGTTGTTGTTGGTGGTGTTTTATTTATTTATTTATTTATTTTTAAATCTTTGTGAAACTTTAGTCAGAGAGAGATGGAATGACACATTAGTCGTAAGAGCATTTTTTTCCCAATAGTATTTTACCTAAAATAAATAAATAAATAAATAAATAGTGTTTGACTATGGTCACATTTTTGTTTTAAATGAATACTCTGACAAAGAAAGAATTACTGAATTGGTAATTTTAAAATTGACCAATTTAAATCCAGCTGACAAATACAAATCTAATTTGTATTACTGAGAAATTATAAATACTCATGCAGGAGAAATTAGCCCTTAGTTCTGTTGCTAAGTACAATTTTTGTTTTCTAAAATACTAATTTTGGTGTTGTAAGATAACATGATAAGTAATGCAAGGGACAACGAATAACAGTATGTGCATTTTAACACATTTGCTTTAATGATTCAAAGTTTTTCTTGCTTATTAACACTTTAAAATATCTCTTTGGCTCTTGAGAATTGGGATATCCTTGTTCCTCTTGGACCCTGCTCTTGGCTATTATTATTATTATTATTAGGCTGTGTGTCAGACTGCCTTTGCTCTCCTCTTGCCCACATCCACAAGGATGCTCATAGGTATCTCTCTCTTAAGAGTTGAAAGACTTTCGGGAATGTCTTGCAGTATTTCTGTAATCACTGTGCTTACCCTTTTCCTTCTCTGTTTTCTTATAGTTTAAAATTTTGCCTTGACCTGAGAGACACTGGGGGAGATCATTGTCTGCCACTAGGAGGAAAAAAATACTTTGTTGAAACAAAGGAAATTTCAGAGATGAGGATTAAGTTTGACCAACCATTTGTTGAAGCAAAGAAGAAAGATAGTTGGAAATTAAAAGAAATTTGACCAAGTAATTTGCACTTCATATAACATAGTTAAAGAATTAAGTGTTCTTAAGGCTAATTTAGTTAAGACTAAATATGCAGAGTCTAATGAAAATATGATAATACTAAGAAAAAGATGATAAAGGGTTTGCTTTAATCTTTCCAGTCACAAATGTCATGTAAGGTAAGTCTTATTTCCGTTCTCCTGCATGTGCATCATATATCTGCTTTCAAGAGAATTACTACACCTTTAGAAAAGCAAGTGATACCTAGCATGGGTTTGGCATTTCACTCAGGCAGGTTCTAGAAGGGATTACTGTTCGTGTGCGCTGCTGTTATAAGAACATAAGAAATGCAAAATATAAAATCAGACTGAAAACACAAAGACTGAAAACACTCCATATCATCTGTCTAAAATTCAAATAGAATCCAATACAATTCAAATTCTATCTTCCCGTGCATTTTTTTTTTTTTAATTCAGAATGATGTTTGACAATCTTTTGGACTCTGATAAAAAAAATAGGCTCTTCAAGTTACTTTCTGTCTTTCAGAAGCTGATCTTAATAAAATTTCTATACATTCACACTTACAAAAGTTAGCAGCATAGCTTTTACACAAGCCAAGCAAGAATGAATTAGTATGTTTTTCTTCCAAAGGTATGTTTTTGTTTGTCTTTCCCTTGGTTATAGAGATAACACTTTCTCTTTGAACTTTTTTAAATTGGGTGGAAAATTTAATTCAAATTCAAGAAGTTAACCTGAAATTCTTATAAATTTATATATAATCTGATTATTATAAATCCTGCCATTACTAGGAATAAAAATGAATTTGCAAAGACAAGACACACAAAGCTAAATTGTTAAGAGATTTTCCTTCCTACCTGAAAGAAATAAAATTGTACTGTTCATCTGGGAGAAAGACGGAGCCAAATACATATGCACATTGCTTTGCTTTCCTTTCTTTCCTGCCAAGTATTTCTCCTTCCTACAGCTGGCTAATCTAATGGAGGCTCAAGGCTGACACAGGACTCATACCCTGAAGGATTAACTGTAACATTTAGCACTAGCCCTGTGCTGGGGAAAGTACAGCTCCGTACCTCTCCTAAAGGCAAAATACTTACACAACTCTCTGTGTACTGTGTCATCACACCAGACAGATTTCACCCCCACGCCCTGAGAATATTCAGTTTCCCTTCCTTTTTTAGGCAGTGAATGCGTAAGAAGTAGGGTGAGCTTCTGGCCTGAGCCACTCCCTTTCTCTTTTAGGCTGTGCAGCTGTGCGTTTGCTTTTATGAACACGTGCAGATAGACTTGAACTTATTTTGTCTGTACTCCAGGGTATGTGGATGTGTGCCAGTTCCAATCTGTCAGCGAGTTGGCTATATTAGCATAGCACTGTACCAAACCTGCTGAGCTCTGCTGAGACTCTGCAGTTATCGCTGAAGTGCAATGACACATTCATGCATCTTCATAGCTTAGAGATTGGACAAGGGCTGGATCTGGCCAGATCAAAATCTTCATAGAGTGTGTATGGATGTACTGCCAGTCTTTGTCTACTACTTCATCACACAGTGGATAATATATGAAAAAATAATGGAAATAAGGGAAGGCCTCCTAAGCATACCTTCACTTCCTTCATGTTTAAACTTCAAGCATTAGGGGGTCAAGCTAACCGTAAAATGCCTATAAGAGAAATTAAGGACCATTTGTGTTCATTCAATAGATTATATATATATATATGTTTGAGTTCATTTGACATTACTTTAGTCTTTAATTGATAATAATTTACAATATACAAATATAATCAAATTCCTTTGGATTATTCAGGATGCGTCTCATGGATATAAAGGGGAAAATATACAAGAAATGCAAGTTATAGATGCCTAGAATTAAGATTTAAATAGAATACTTCGTTAATAGTTTTGTCATAAGATGATCAAATCAGATGATACGGGTTATTCAAGTATGCAATAGTTAACAAGAAGAATCTTTAATAGGAAAAATAAAAGTAACCAGATTCAAACAGGGGAAGAAAAAAAGATGCTCGAAAGTTTGCTTTCCAATAATTAAAAATACCCATGCAAAACTCAGGGATTTTTATGTAATGAAGTCTGAAGTACTGTCTGAAGGACAGTGCGATTGAGAGAAATATCAAAACAAAATGATTTTGTTTTTATTATGTAGATAGAGGGTGTCTTGAGTGAGCTTAACGTTTAGATTTAGAAGCTTGAATTTAGGTGTTGAATTTCTGTGAGTTACACATCCAAGCTCTTTGTATTCAATGTTCACTCAACATTGTCACCAAAGTCTAAAGATTCAGAAGACTGGGTATGGGTATGCATGTTATGGAGAACTAGATCACTTCCTAGACTTTACTGATCATATTGTTGGAGCCTCCATAAGCTCCATAATGGCAGTTTAGCTATTTAGTGCATATGTCAACAGCTATACTGGTAGTTGCCTACACTGTGGTATCTAATGCTGGAATTAAGCCTCTGACTTCTGAGATTAATAGAGCTCTAAAGAATGGATGTCAGACAAAAGCATACTGTTAGAAAGGGGGACTAATTGTACTGCAATTATATCAATAGCACTTGGGAGTGCCAGATAACAGTCAGATGATATCGTATTTAAAGATGTGGGTTAATATGGGGAAGAATGTATATTTGTATAAGATTCATGAAGTCATGCAGTTCTATACACTAAAATGTTAAGAAAAAAAAAATGCATCCTCTATGCATCATCCTAAATCAATTTGAGAGAATGATCTATTTTGATCCACAGTGCCAGCCAAAACCTAAGTAATTCCCCCAAATTATGATTTGGGACAGGAGAATAAGGCAAGTCTGTAAGGCTGCCAGTTAATTTTCCTCCTTCATTCTGAACAGGACATGCTCCAGAGCTACTCCAGTAGACAGCATAGATGAAACTGGACTAGAGCCCCCTTTATGCTATGTTTTTTCTATACTATCCCAGCAAGCTTCCATCCCTACATGTTTCAAGCAATCCATCTCTAAGGTCATTTCATGCACTTCTGACTGAAGAAATCACGTATATCATAATTATGTATTGAGAGAACAGGAGCTCTCTCTTGAGAACATATGGAGACAGAGATGAGTATCTCTCCAGTGCTGCATAGTGTGGTTTCACCAATGTGCTTTAAAGCAAAGTGCTAGTATGTTCACTAGCCGCTCTGCCTGAGTTAGCTTGGAGAATCAGGGACCACTGCCTGACAGACACATTTAGCACAGTAAGTACAGCAGTAATATATTTAAGATGGAGTTAAAAAAAAAAAAACACAACTTTTCATTCAGGTTACTCTTTTCTGGCTACCTGTACTTAGAAAGGGAACTCTGAACTTCAGAAGAACTTGATCCCTGAAATATCATTTGGCCCAGACAAGAAGTGATGTACTATGAAATATAGGTCCCAAGAGAATCTTTGGATGTCAAACATCTAAGAAGTAGCACATTGCAGCAACTGAATGTCAAATGAAGGCTGGAAACAGCATGTAGAAGTGTGAACACATGCGTGGATCTGTAAATACTATACTCCTTGAAAAATGTAATGCCATTAGTCCCAAAGCTCTTCAGTTCCCAAGTTTACAAACTGTTTTCTTCTGAGAAAAGTCAAGGCCAGATTTAGAAGTAAGGTGATGGAGTTAGTGCTTTGCATGCTTTCTCTTTTATAGTCTGGATATATCCAGCCATTCATCTACAACTCCTAGGTACTGATACTCCCCTACAAAAAATTTGAACAGGGATTTTCAGTCTTTCAGAAAAAAATCTCTTATCCTTTATGTTGTTGGCTTTCTTGAGCTGGTTCTTCTTATGCCTCTTATGTTCCACCTGTTTCAGTTTTATTAAAATACAAAACCAAGGAGAATTATTTGTTGATTTAAACATCTCTATGGTCCCTGAGAATGGATTCTCTTTCTTATTATTTCATAATTTGTACAGGATAAAACGTGTCAGAGGAATACATTAATAACACTGAATGACAGAATACCCATGATCTAGCAGTTATAACACTTTCCTGGAAGGTAGGAAATGTAGCTCAACACACAAAGGAAAAAATTAATCTGAGTCATCCTCATAGATGGAATGGAGATCCAAGTGAAATATTTATTTTAGCCCAAGCTTTTTCCTCCCCCCTCCATTTCAAACACACAAAAGTAATCCTTTTTCAGACTCAATTGTAAGGAAAGGAAAGTACTGTCTTTTCAGTTAAAAAAAAAAAAAAAAAAACACAATACAAAAAACAACAACAATGGTTGCACTAGACATCTGAAGTCATAGCCCTTATTGAGAGAAAATGGAAACATAAACATTGGTCAGTTTAGAATTAACACACCTAATAATTGGAATGGTTCATTTTTATACTTTCTCACAGTCTGCTGCAACTTCTTGATCCCAACCCCCCCATTACATAAGAAAGCTATTGTTCAATTGGAATAGTTTGAAAATTCCCCCAGGAGGGCAATGGGTGTCATCCTCACCTCAATAAGGTCAATGAAAATGTATCACCGAGGTCAGGTTTTATCCAGTTAAGACAGAATATTCAAAGTTAAGCTGTTTGAAACTATAGAGCTTGGCTGGAAATCGTTTATATATACACACATTCCAGAACAAAGTAGAGATTTCAAAACTGTCAATAAGTTAGTAGGCTCAGGTGTGCTTCAGCAACACAGAGACCAATGGTCTGGTGTCTGAGAGAGTAATGTAAATAACCTGAACAGGATTTATCTTAACAGCTGTTCCTTCCTATCATACACCTGAGCTAGTGACCTAAGGTTTGTTGGTAATCCTTAAAGAAGAATAGGAAACTATTAATTACCCCATAAAGTAAAAAACTAACGTAAGACAGATGATCTGTCCCCTTCCTATTTATTACTATTGACTACATAGAAAGAGTAACTAGAGATGTAGAAAATCATTACATACCTGCAAAGACACACAGGATGAAGGTCACTGTCCTTGACCTTGTCCCTGACTTTGTCCTTGTGTCCCATAGATATGTGAGGTTTTTAGAACTCTGTTGCTTATAGCTGAGCCAAAACTATCTCATGCATGTCTTTCTTCAGTCTGTTTTGCCAATTCTTTTCTTAGGGATTTTTCAGAAGCAGAGTTAAGCAAAATTATACATACATATATGTACACAAACACACACACATTTAAAGGAAATTAAGGACATTCCAGGCTTTTGTAAAGTTTCCCTGGTTTGGTTAGGAAATGCAAAAGGAAGGGGCATAGTTAGTACATGAATTCTTGTTTGTTTGTTTCTTTTCCAGATTCCTTACCATTCCTAATGAACTGGCATGCAGAATAGGAATGTCAGTTCAACACAGTATAGAGAGACAGTGACATATTTATCTGTAAGTGAGAAAACCCTAAGCTTCGTACCTTCATCAATTTTAATAAATGTGAGATTACAAGAAAGTCAATGCAACAGCAAAATGGAATGTTTCCTTAACAGGAAAAAAAAAAAAAAAGAAAAAAAAGGAAAAAAAATGTTTCTTTGTAGTTAGTACAATTCTTTCCATTATGATTGGTAGGAAACCAAACTTTGAAGTTTTTCAATTTTCAGAAAAAGAATCTTGAAGTTCAGATAGCTTTTAGTGCTTCATAAAAACTCCAAGGACCTTTTGTGTCTCCAAAAGCCTTTTAGAAATTTCCCAAGAGAGGACAGGACTGTGTCATGCAGTTTCTAAGACTTAGAAAGGATAACTATAATATACCTTCTGGCTAGCAATGAAGCAGATGAAAATCAAAACTAGAAATGACATGATTTTTTCAAAATGTAGTTTGGGTTTAGATTGGGCAAGTAATAAGCTAAATATCATTTTAAATTATTAAATTTTCATTACTATATTTATGCCGTTGAATTTCTAGTGACTATTTTTACTTTCAATTCATTGAGGATATTTATTGCATTTTTTTTTATTTTATTTTTTAATAATAACAGGTAAGTTATCTTGCATCAATAGTTCCCATGCAATTCAAGTTTAGGTCCTGATTTGAATCCAGACTTGAGGAGATACCACATGGCAGAATTCTGAAATTCTCCAGTAATTTCCTCTGTTTTGATCCCTGTGTTCATTTTGAACTTGAACAATAACATACAACAGCAACAAATCTCATAATAAGTTTTGCAAAACTGTATGTTGTAAAATCTAAAAGTGAGATCTAACCAGGAGCCCAGCTGGCTCTCACAGGCCCAACCCAGACCTTGGGGACTCCCTTACTACAAAAATTAGAGACTATAGCTGTGATGTTGTCTGCTGAAAACTATGATAAGTGACGAGCATGATGACAGTACTACTTGGTATAGTGAATCCAAGCTAGGCTGTGTCTCATAATCCAGTCTGAAAATGTTAATGTAAAATAATTTACTCCTGGGGATTTCTAAATCTCAGAAGCAGTTAATTAGGAACACCATTTGTGGCTTATATCTCCACGGTCTCCTGGACTATGAGTTTTATGTTAAATCTAAAATTACATATTACAAATTACATCTAAAATTACATCTAAAATAACATAAAAAATATGTTAAATGACTTGCCGAGGCGATCGGCTCCGGGGCAGGCGCGTTCTGCAGCGGAGCGGGGGATCGGGACAGGCAGGGCTTTTTTTCCGACATCGAGGCCGCTCGAGGGAGCCGCCAGGACGCGGCAGCCCTCGTGAGGGAGGCTGACGAGGCGGCTGATGAGGCGTAGGCGGAGCCAGCAGCGCCCCCTCCCCGGCTGTTCAAAAGCAGCCCCTAGGGAGCGCGGCGACTAGGGCGTGGCGCGTCAGAAGGGCGGGGCGCGTCAGTTCGTGCGGCAGTTCGCGCAGGCAGGGTAGAGAGCGCAGAACGTACCCCCCGCCCATAAGAACAACAACTTTAACGGCTGTCGACCGCTAACTAGGCTGCAATGGTCTACACCAGGCAGAGCGCTCTCTCTAGAAAGTCTGTAACCACGCAGACTGACCGCCTTATCAACAATGCGGCAGTTCAGGTCTCTGGTTGCAGGGAGTGTCTGAGCCTGTTGCTGCCATCTGAGAGAGGCAGAGGCACCGTGTGTGTGAGGTGCGAGCAGGTGGATGACCTGGTCCACCTGGTGGCAGAACTCAAAGAGGAGGTGGATAGGTTGAGGGCTATCAGGGAGTGTGAGCGGGAGATAGACTGGTGGAGCAGGATAGACTGGTGGAGCCCTGCAGGGCTTGAAGGAGAGGTACTGGGGTGAGACACCCCAAATGGGGGTGGACCCCCTGCCCTGTCGCTGTGGGGCAGAGGGAGGCGACCTAGGAGTTGAGGAGGAATGGAGACAGGTCCCTGCTCGACCTTGCAGGCAACGCACCCCCCCCCCCCCCCGCCCACCGGCCCTCCTTCCCAGGTGCCCTTACATAACAGATTTGAGGCCCTGGAGCTTGAGAGACCGGTGGGTGAGGATGAGGTAGAAAGTCTACCCAGGAGGATGCCTAGGGCAAGGAAGTTGACTCCACGCCTCAAGACTGCCTCCACCAAGAAAGACAGAAGGGTGATCGTTGTAGGTGACTCCCTTCTCAGGGGAACAGAGGGCCCTGTTTGTCGACCTGACCCTACCCGTAGGGAAGTCTGCTGCCTCCCTGGAGCCAGGGTCAGGGATGTTGCCAGAAAGCTTCCCAACCTGGTTCGCCCCTCTGACTACTACCCTCTTTTGATAGTCCAGGCTGGCAGTGATGATATTGAAGAGAGAAGCCTGAAGGCTATCAAACGGGACTTTAGGGGACTGGGACGTTTAGTGGATGGAGCGGGAGTACAGGTGGTGTTTTCATCTACTCCTACAGTGGCAGGGAGGGGTACCGAGAGGACATGGAAAGCCCACCTGATTAACACGTGGCTCAGAGGCTGGTGCCAACACAGAAATTTTGTTTTTTTTTTTGACCATGGGGCGTTTTGCCCCATGGGGCAAATGGCCCAACTGCAGTGCATCTACACTAATGCACGCAGCATGGATAACAAACAAGAGGAGCTGGAAGCCATCGTGCAGCAGGCAGGCTATGACTTGGTTGCCGTCACGGAAACGTGGTGGGACCACTCTCATGACTGGAGTGCTGCAATGCCTGGCTATAGGCTCTTCAGAAGGGACAGGCAACACAGAAGGGGTGGTGGTGTGGCTCTCTATATTAGAGAGCGTTTTGGTGTTGTGGAACTTGAGGCTGGGAATGATAAGGTTGAGTCTCTATGGGTTAGGATCAGAGGGAAGGCCAACAAGGCAAGCATCCCGGGGGGGTCTGTTATAGACCACCGAACCAGGATGAGGAGATAGATGAGGAGTTCTACAGGCAGCTGGCAGAAGCCACGAAATACTCAGCGCTTGTTCTCGTGGGGGACTTCAACTTCCCAGACATATCCTGGAAGCACAACACAGCCCAGAGAAAGCAGTCTAAGAGGTTTCTGGAGAGCGTGGAAGATAGCTTCCTGACGCAGCTGGTTGGAGAGCCTACCAAGGGAGGTGCCCCACTAGACCTTCTGTTCACAAACAGTGACGGACTGGTGGGAGATGTGGTGGTTGAGAGCTGTCTTGGGCAGAGTGACCACGAAATGGTAGAGTTCTCTATTCTTGGTGAAGTCAGGAAGAGGATCAGTAAAACCGTTGTATTGGACTTCCGGAGGGCTGACTTTGAGCTGTTCAGGACACTGGTTGGCAGAGTCCCTTGGGAGGAGGTTCTGAAGGGCAGAGGAGTCCAGGAAGGCTGGGCACTCTTCAAGAAGGAAATCTTAATGGCTCAGGGGCGGTCTGTTCCCACGTGCCCAAAGACGAGCCGGCATGGAAGAAGACCGGCCTGGCTGAACAGAGAGTTGTGGCTCGAGCTTAGGAGAAAAAGGAGGGTTTATAATCTTTGGAAAAGAGGGCAGGCTACTCAAGAGGACTATAAGGATGTTGCGAGGCTGTGCAGGGAGAAAATTAGAAAGGCCAAAGCTCATCTGGAGCTCAATCTGTCTACTGCCGTTATAGGTAACAAAAAATGTTTTTACAAATACATCAACACAAAAAGGAGGACTAAGGAGAATCTCCATCCTTTACTGGATGCGGGGGGAAACTTAGTTACAAGAGATGAGGAGAAGGCTGAGGTACTCAATGCCTTCTTTGCCTCAGTCTTTAGCGGCAAAACAAGTTGTTCTCTGGATACCCGGTACCCTGAGCTGGTGGAAGGGGATGGGGAGCAGGATGTGGCCCTCACTATCCACGAGGAAATGGTTGGCGACCTGCTACAGCACTTGGATGTAGGCAAGTCGATGGGGCCGGATGGGATCCACATGAGGGTACTGAGCAAACTGGTGGAGGAGCTAGCCAAGACGCTTTCCATCATTTATCGGCAGTCCTGGCTATCAGGAGAGGTCCCAGTCGACTGGCGGCTAGCAAACGTGACACCCATCTACAAGAAGGGCCGGAGGGTAGACCCGGGGAACTATAGGCCTGTTAGTTTGACCTCAGTGCCAGGGAAGCTCATGGAGCAGATTATCTTGAGTGTCGTCACGCAGCACTTGAAGGGCAACCAGGTGATCAGGCCCAGTCAGCATGGGTTTATGAAAGGTAGGTCCTGCTTGACGAACCTGATCTCCTTCTATGACCAAGTGACACGCTTGGTGGATGAGGGGAAGGCTGTGGATGTGGTCTACCTTGACTTCAGTAAGGCTTTTGACACCGTTTCCCACAACATTCTCCTCAAGAAACTGGCTGCTCATGGCTTGGACTGGCGTACGCTTTGTTGGGTTAAAAACTGGCTGGATGGCCGGACCCAAGGAGTTGTGGTGAATGGAGTCAAATCCAGTTGGAGGCCGGTCACTAGTGGAGTCTCCCAGGACTCAGTGCTGGGGCCGGTCCTCTTTAATATCTTTATCGATGACCTGGACGAGGGGATCGAGTGCACCCTCAGTAAGTTTGCAGATGACACCAAGTTAGGTGCGTGTGTCAATCTGCTTGAGGGCAGGAAGGCTCTGCAGGAGGATCTGGATAGGCTGGACCGATGGGCTGAGGTCAACTGTATGAAGTTCAACAAGGCCAAGTGCCGGGTCCTGCATCTGGGGCGCAACAACCCCAAGCAGCGCTACAGGCTGGGAGATGAGTGGTTGGAAAACTGCCTGGCCGAGAAGGACCTGGGAGTACTGGTTGATAGTCGGCTGAATATGAGCCAGCAGTGTGCTCAGGTGGCCAAGAAGGCCAACAGCATCCTGGCTTGTATAAGAAGCAGCGTGGCCAGCAGGTCTAGGGAAGTGATTGTCCCCCTGTACTCGGCTCTGGTGAGGCCACAACTCGATTACTGTGTTCAGTTTTGGGCCCCTCGCTACAAGAAGGACATGGAAGTGCTCGAGAGAGTCCAGAGAAGGGCAACAAAGCTGGTGTGGGGTCTGGAGAACAAGTCTTACGAGGAGCGGCTGAGGGAGCTGGGGTTGTTTAGCCTGGAGAAGAGGAGGCTCAGGGGAGACCTCATCGCTCTCTATAGGTACCTTAAAGAAGGCTGTAGCGAGGTGGGGGTTGGTCTATTCTCCCACGTGCCTGGTGACAGGACAAGGGGGAATGGGCTAAGGTTGTGCCAGGGGAGGTTTAGGTTGGATATTAGGAAGAACTTCTTTACTGAAAGGGTTGTTAGGCACTGGAATGGACTGCCCAGGGAAGTGGTTGAGTCGCCATTCCTGGAGGTCTTTAAAAGACGTTTAGATGTAGTCCTTAGTGATATGGTTTAGTGGAGGTTTTGTTAGTGTTAGGACAGAGGTTGGACTAGGTGGTCTTGGAGGTCTCTTCCAACCTAGACGATTCTGTGATTCTGTGAAATCACAGAATCATAATAGCAAATGCTTTAGGGGTGGAACAAAGAATCAAACCTTGAAGTCTGGGTTCAAGATTTTCAGTTTCTTTGTTGACTGCATAATTTCAGAAAATCTGCTTTACTCAAAGAGTTCAAGAATCAAGAACGATTTTTCCTTTTTCCATCAAATATAAGAATTTACTTGAATGGATATAATAAATTTACTAATATAAATAAAAGCTGCAGCAGATCCTCATTTTCAATGTAGATTCAAATACCAAACCATTAACGAACCAAACTCCTTTTTTTTTTTTTTAAGAAAAGTATCTTTATTCCAAATTCTTAGATTTTTGACTTCCAATAAAATTAATGAAAGGCATATGAAAATACAGTAAAGGAGAAGAGGATTCATGCTGAGCTGAATATAAAAGCAGTTGGGAAACCTATAAGCTCAATGCCAGACAAGAGATCTTCCAAATTCTGTCTGAGCAACCAGAGTTTGAGACAGATATGGGATTTCCAGACCTCAAAATCTGTATGTGTGCACCAGGGGATGATAGAATTAAGAAGGTGAAGAGAAGTAAAAGAATCTGTTGCTAAAGGGAAAAATATAGATCATTTTGTACTACTCAGTCTTTATTCAGAGGTTCATACAATACTGCAGGAACTACCTATAGATATGGCAGTGGAGGAGACTAACACAAGTTCTGTGTTATGCTTATATGAGACAAAACAACAGGGACCTTATATAAATAAATAAGTATTCATAATAACCAAAAGTCAGGATGTGCAGCTGCAGCAATAAATATTTGGCACAGCTCAGGAGGAGTAATAGGGTTTTCATTCATGTGTGTGTAATATAGAAACCCTATTTGAAACTTTGCTCAATCATGACCTCAGGCCGTAGGACCTCATCATGAGCAGAGTTCAACGGTTCAATGTTCTCAAGATTATATGGGATGTTATAGTAAAACAGCAGCTTTCTTCCAGCTTCTTGTATACAGACACTGATGTTTCACAGTGAGAATGATTTAGCAGATTTTCATTCACATACACAGCAGATTATTGTAAACCATGCAAGCACCTTTTGTCCATTTGAGAAACAAAAATGGGATACCAATACAAACTACACATCTCATGTTTTTTCCCTGTACAGAAAAGTGTGAAAGTAATACACTAATGGATTCTGTGTAGGCAAGAAGAGAGGAAAAGCAAATACTTTCCATAGCATCAGAGCTGTAAAAGTCCATTGCCTAGAAAGGTGGCTGGTTCACACAGCCAGAATATAGGCAAGCTGTGCTAGAGGCTTCTTTTTATGGTGTTAGGGAGTGGACATGCATACTATGTCTTTAAGAATGTAAGGGAAAAATAAAATGATGCCAATATGGTTGAAATAGTTTTGTACCCTGGAGTGTTTGAATTCAGAATTTCAAATGAGTTACTGGAATTTCTACATCTAATTCATACTGCATAACTAAAACATGCAGTTTCATGGGTCAGAGTACAGATAAGAGTGTTAAGCAATGAAAAGGGGAAATAAAATAAACACTAAAATTGAGATAATTTGTTTTTGTATAAGTTTGCTTAGGAAAAATAAATTCCATCTCTAGTCTGTGGTTTGACTTGTTTGTCAAACCTTCAATGACATTCTGAGTTCAAGCTACAACATTGTATTTGCAAACAGATAAACTTGTAATATAATATATGCTAAAGAAAGACAATATACCCAGGTCTTTTTCTCCTTTGCAAAAAGCATGTTTTCCTGATCAGCAGAAGAGTATTTATATCTTGTGTATTGTTCTGTACAACAGTAATGGCACTTTCCCACATAAGCATATATATTCATATATATATATATATGTATATATTTTGAATATGTATGTATATATATATACATATGCATATATATATATGCACACATATATTTGTATATATGTGTATATATGTATATATATATATGTATGTGAATATACACATGTATACATGCAGACATACATTTTATATATGTATATGCGCACACATATTTAAATGATATTTTGCTGTTTTTTTTTGTTTGTTTGTTTTTTGCATTTCCATAATGACAAATCTACTTCACAGTTTACACAGTTACTATATTTGGAAAAAACAGATTGCTGTAACTAACTGAATTAATTAGCTTTATTTATTATTTATTTATAAATCCAATCCTGTTTCCATTAATTTACTTGAATTTATGTGCGGCAGGAGTGGACACGAAGCTGTCATTGAAGGTCTAATGACACTGATGAAAAACAATTGCCACATTTATTATACAGTACCTTATTTCAAACAAGAAAGATAAACAGCTATAAATTTAGCATTACTAGTTATGGCTTTGGTTTAAATATTACTAACATGGTGTCTAATTTTCTGGATAATCTAAATGTTGGTAATATTTTTCAATATTTTGTGTTTGTTTACAGATTCAGAACTCTCCAAAATGGAAGGCAACTGGAGATAATGTGGTCCAGTTCCATACCTAAATCAAAGTCAATGCAGATTAGGTTGTTCAGGCCCATGTCCAGTTGAGTTTTGGATCTCCTCAAGGATGGGAAAATCACAACCCCTCTGAGAAGGCTTTGACTACCCTCACAGCCCCAAAGATTTTATTTAATACAGAAATTGAACTTCCTGTATTTCAATCTGTAGGACTTGCTAGGGGAGCAAGGATTTCGGTTAAATTGTGACAGAGAAAGATGCCGCCTTATAGAAAAGCAGCAAATGCTCTATGTAGTTTAAGAAAAGGAAATACGTTATATTTATTCAAGATTAAAAAAAAAATATCTTTACTCTCAGTGTTTGTTTGTTTGCTTTTAAACAACAGGCAATGGGAGAATGCAACATACCTTCAAAAAAGATAGATCAACCTGATATTATTTGACATTTTCTTAATTAACTGGTTTTCTAAGTTCAGCAAATGCAGCAGACATGATCTGTCTGGACTTCTGTAAAATATTTTGTGTGGTTCTGCATGAAAATTTTGGGGCAAAACTAGATAAAGTGGGAATTTATGCAAAATCTTTTCATGAAGTGAAGTGACCAATAACAATGTGATGAAATGACCTACCTATACATGCATCTATAATTTTAAATGATTTGTCCTGAGACTGATCTAACAATATTTTCGTTAGTAACATTGGCATGAGATCAAGCATATGTTTAAAGAAATCTGATGACAACTTTGTTAGATGTCATCACAGAGAAAGGTCATGATATCCAGAAAGAACCAAAACTGAATTTGGGGGATTGATGATAAGTGGGATAATAATAAATTGAAATTCAAATTAGAATGTTAAGAATTAGATAAGAGTGTGATCCCATCATATATCTGATCAGGTATTCCTAGTAGAAAGAAGGTAACTTTAAGGCAATATGATCATGGCTTCTGTGACCTCATTTGCAATCTATGAAAAGGCAATTACCTATATCCAAGAACAACTGAAGAAAGAGCAGCTGAGATAATTTGCAGAATGGATATCTCATTCCATGAGGTGAATAAAAGAGCCTAGCTTGTTTAGCAATAAAAAGTGAAGATGGACATGAATCGGCATGTCATTACTAAGCAAATTGGATTACTTGAATTAACTAAAAGGTATTAAATACTAGGCCAATCAATGCAAATAGGTAAATAACAAAAAATAAAAATAGATTACTATAATCTATAAATGAATTCAAATAACATGGAAAGCAAAAAGTTTCTACTTAATTAAAAAGACGCTTTGGAATATCCAGTCAATAGAAAAATTAGGATTATAAATGATTTTAGTATGGGGCTGGACAAAACTATTAAGGGAATTATTTGATACGGTTAAAAGTAGTAACAGTAGACTGAATGTCTACTGAATGCTGCCTTTGGTCTGTTTCTCAAAATTTATGTCTAACAGTTGTCTATGCTGTAATTGTTGGAGATGGGCATGGTGGTTTTACTCAACTGGGCAGCTGAGCTCCACCACAACTGCTCTCTCACTCCCCCTACTGAAAGGGAAAGGTGGAGAAAATACAATGAAAAGGGCTCAAGGCTTGAGATAAGGACAGGGAGATCACACAACAATTATCATCATGGGTAAAACAGAGTAGCATAGGGGGATTAAATTAATTTATTGCCTATTACTAATAGATCAGAGCAATGAGAAACTAAAAGCAAACAAAAAACATCTTCCCCCCATCCACCCTCTTTGACGTTCTTCCCCTGAGAGGCTCAGGCTAACAGGGAATGGAGGCTGTGGTCAGTCCCTAACACTTTGTCTCTGCCACACCTTCACAGTCATTCTCTGCTTCTGCTACACATGGGGTCCCTCCCACGGGATGCCGTCCTTCCTGAACTGATGCTGTGGGGGCTGCCCACAGGCAGCAGCTCTTCAAGAACTGCTCCAACATGGGTCCTTGCCACGGAGTCCATCTGTCAGGAGCAAACTGCTCCAGCACGGCAGCCCCATGGGCAGCAGCTCCCCCCAGACCCCGTGCTCCTGCATGGGCTCCTCTCCACGGGCTGCAGCTCCGGCCCAGGGCCTGCTCCTGCAGGGGCTCCTCCATGGGCTGCAGCATGGAGATCTGCTCCATGTGGGAACAATGGGCTGCAGGGGGACAGTCTGCTCCACCAGGGGCCTCTCCACAGGCCACAGGGGAACTTCTGCTCCATACCTGGAGCATCTCTTGCCATTCTTCTGCACTGACCTTGGTGTCTGCAGGGCTGGTTCTCACTCTTCTCTCTCCCAGCTGCTGTTGTGAAGCAGTTTTTTTTTTTTTCTTTTTTCCCCTTAAATATGCACTCACAAAGATGTAAACAACATTGCTTATTGGCTTTGCTCTGAGCAGCAGCAGGTCCCTTTGGAGCCAGCTGAAACTGGCCCTTATCTAACATGGTGCAGCTTCTCAACTCTTCTCACAGAGGCCACCCTGGCAGCCACCCACTACCAAAACCTTGCCATGTAAACCAATAGAATACAATGGGTAAATCTTGAAAAGTCTTGGTTAGCTATACCTGTTGTATCGTCACAAAGGATGGATTGTTTCAAACTTCTTGAACTTCTACCTTCTGACTGAGATGGAAGTAAAGCAAGAGCAGCTGTTCAAAACAGTTATTCTACTTAGAACAGAATAAACAGAATAAATCAATGAGAGGGGATCCAGTAAATAATACTTTTTGTGACAGTTATTTTTCAGATTTGTTCTTGTATACATCAAAACAAACTTCCATTTTAAAATAAGCTAATAGGTACCTTTTTTTTAAAAAAAAAAAAAAGTTTGTTCTGTGGCTTTACTTATTTTATAACCAGATCCATCCACGTTGTTAAAAACTTGTCATAGTTCAGCAGCATAATTGACTTAGGAATTACATCCTAAGGTAATGTGAGATAAGGTAGTATATTCCTCTGTTTTGAAGTACTTGGTGCTCAATAGTGCTAAACTGCTGTTATTAAATTTACTGTTTGCCAGAATGTATTAGGGATAAAATACATTGATATCATTCTTATATTCTGGCTTCACTGAAATGATTTTTTATTTTGATTTTGATTTTTTTTTAGTTCAAGTGTTGTAACTATATGATTTAGATTAGCCCCACTGCTGTTTTTCAGCACCAGGAAGCATTCAATAATTAACTTTCCAGAACCAATACATTCATGATTTAACTGTTATTCTCCACCTGAGAAATCACAAAACAGAAGGTTTTGGTGGCTTATGTTTATTTTTATTCAAATCCCTTTCATCTAAAAGTTGAACTTCAAATCTTGTGAGAACAGGAGATTTCTAAGAGTGTTCCTCAATCCTGTTTGGAAATGATTCACAAATATCATTTTTGTTTGTTTGTTATTTCACAACTTTCAGTTCTCTTCCTGTGTCAGAACTTGATAATGCATACCAAAGGCAGAAATGATAAAAGCTCAGAGACTTTTATGGAAGTGAAATTCCTGTTTTAGACAGCTGAGGTTTTTTGTCTGAGTTTGAGGCAATAGTTTTAACACTGTATTAGGTGGAAATTAATGTGAGAGTCCGATGGCTCTATTCAGACTGTTGAAGGATGTTGGACATGCAGATATGCTCTGCTTCAGTTTCACTTCATTTAAATGGAACAAAGTGGTACCTTCTTTGTAAAAAAAATAATAAAAAAAATCTATATCTATTGGTCAACAAGACTAGAGATGAAAGGAATATTTGATGAATTATTTTTCTTATGATTATAATTACTGTAAATATTATCGCACTTTCAATTACACTGGAGAATAGTCTTAGGAATCATCGAATAAACTTAATTACTGCTAAAATTTTATCCTAGTGCATATTCAGTTCTATTAGATTCCTCTGAAATTTCCCATCAGTGGTGATGTGTTTTAGCATATGTTTTCCCAAAGAGATTTTTCATAAACTGTATTCATTTTTATATTACTGATTAATGTGTTTGGTATGTTCGCATTAATTACTAGTTAAACTGCAATTTGTATCGGAACCACAATTGTTTACACTAGAATTCATTCCCATACTGTTTATTTCCTTATATCATAATTATAAAATCTAATGAGTATTTTATTAAGGGAAGGTGTTCCCTCCCAAAGACTGAGGCCAAACACCTCAGCTTATTTCTGAACAAGGCTCTACTGTTTGACTACTAGCTTTATATCTGATATAATGGGCTATAACTATGGTACCTGACATACATCATGTTAACTTGTACGTGTAGCTTTTTTAATTAAATATATGCAGCTTGACAAACCTAGAGGCCTTCCCACATAAAGTAGTTTCAAAACAAGAAATCATTATTGTCTGTCTTCCATCTGTAGCTGTACAAAACTCTCAAGCCACAAAGGTTTCAATGCCACCATTTACTACGAGTCACTGAGATATAAAAAAAATTATTAAAGTGAGTGAACATGTCATTTAACAGAACAACAGAAAGGCAGTCTGTCTCCATCCTCAGACAAGAAGAAAAGACTCTTTTATTTTAAAAGAAATGCAAGGCATTAGACATCAGTTCCTACTTACTATAGCTGTAGCTCTAAAATATCACTTAGGGTTCACACAGTGTTGAAAGGTAGGCTTTCTAAATAGTTTCAGTGGCAAACTCTTAGGTCAAGGCCTAGAGTAATTGCTCAAGCAGCACAAGTAGTACATACAGATATTGAAACTAGCACCTATTCCCAGCAAGGAAATTCAAAATAACAAATTTGGTTAAGAGGAAAGCATCTCTGAAGGTTACTTACTGAGCTAGTCGTACTTTACCACACATGACACAGAATTGTTTCTGGACTTCCTCTTCCACTTTTTGTTAAACATCTTTTCTCCTGCACAGTTTCATGTGTGAAGTCTATTTCACATTAAAAAGATATGAGGAAAAATAGAAACAGTTTGACGATCAGGTAGTGGTCCATAGATGTCGTTCCCTGCAAATAAATTGCCAGGATGCAAAGGTTGTTTTGGCTTTCTTCTGTATCCCTAAGTTCCACATCACTTTTTCTTTAGTGGCCCAGCTTCAACAAATCAGAAAAGAGTCCTTCACAAAATTTCTATCTACCTTCATTGTCTATAATCACTAAAGCTCAAATATTCTCAATATTAGAACATTTTTGCTGGCTTATTCCAGCATGACAAGAAGAAGACACTGCAAAGGTAATCTTGATGTTTCAAAGGTTTGATGAACACTGCTTTCACAATAGTTGAAATACACCTATGGTATAAAATATTTTTAATTATACCACATTTTTTTTGGAGAGAAGAGAGCAAAAATACAGTACTGAATCTAAGAGAAATAGTTGCACCACAAATCTTTAAACACTTACTAAACACAAAATCAGTCAAGTGCTGACATTTGTATGAAAGGAGTTGCCTTTGAATACAACTATAAATGTTATTAAGCAGAACAAGGTCAAACGTAATTTTGTACTAGGAAAGCTGTCATCATTGAAAACAAACAAACGAACAAACAGACAAAATAATGATTATATAAACATTGTTATGTTTAAGGTTTTAGGAGGTTCTTTTTTTTTTTTTTTTTTTTTTTTTTTTCTTCAGACATGAAACAGAAGCAACAAATTTCAAGTTGAGGATGATTTCTCTGGGTTTTATTTAATTGTTTTATTCCATGGAGTGGCAAGACAAAAGATGACAAAATCATTGACTTGTCTCATGGTACAGAAAGAGAGAGGAATCATAGAATCATAGGTTGGAAAAGACCTAAGATCATCAAGCCCAGCTGTTAACCTAGCTCTGCTGAGAGAAAGGATGATGGAGGAAAAAGTATTTTACTTTTTATTACTTTTAACTTCAATGTAATTTTATCTTACATTTGATCCTCTAATATTTGTTCTTGGTCATAAATCACCATTCACAGCAGTGTGTGCTAGAACCTGTGGGAATGAGCTGAAATCTTTAAAATCACAGCCACCAGTTTAAGTGGCCTTTTTTAGCAAAATTATATAATTTTGTTATCCACATCATGGTAATTTCTTTCAGGAAGAAAGAAATACACAGAAAACATAAGGAATATTGGAGATACTTAACAAACAAACAAACAAAATAACAATGGCCACCTTGAGATGGTCCTGGGCAACTAGCCACTTGTTCTAAGTGGCCCTACTTGAGCAAGGACTTGGACCATGTGGCCTTCAGAGGTCTTCCAATCAATTGCAGCAAAATATAAAGGGGGGGGGGTGGGGGGAGGAGCTGGGGGGGAAGGTCCTCTATATCACTTTGTTTTGGGAGCTGAGAACTCCATGAATTATGAGTGTCATTTCTCATTCTGGTTGAGTTGTGAGTAAAATTAAATGAAATAAAACACTCTAGACTGATATGACTATTTCTGTACATAATGCCTTTCATTCCTTTCTGATAGTTGCAGTATCTTTTTCTAGCTGAATAGTAAGTGTGCCTAAAGAAAGAGGTCTGATATAACTTATTATTATAATTCTTGTTTAGAAAGTCATTTATTTTCTCTAAATCTTAGTGAACTCAGCCATGTAAGGGACTGAAGGTGCTGCTCTCCCTGTTTTCAAAGGCTGGACTTAATCCAGATCAAAATTTTGGGTCCATGAAGTCAGTGAGAAAACTTCCACTGACTCTGCTGCGGTCAGGAAAGGTAACATTAGATAACTGTCACTATACTCTCTCCTCTATTGTCTTAATAAAAAAGTCAAAAGATAGTTCTAAATCAGATTTACAGATGTATAGTTTTCAAGCCCTTTTTTTTTTTTTTTTTGAATGAAAGCCGACACACATGTTCTCTAAGTGACTTGTAATTTGTTTGGGATATAGTTAAATTACAGGGTGTGTACAACTGGGGAAAACAGTGTATACACTAAGAATTGTTTACCCTGCAAATCCTAGGCAACAGTCCTAGTTTTTAGAGCTAGATGTAAGTGATACAGGATTTCTCAGAACTAACAAAATGAAACTCAAATGAGATCAGCATGAGATGTTTCTATATAAATGTACCTGTAAACTGTAAGGTTTATTTTTTTCATTTATTGGGAAGATTATACTTAATGTATCCTTTATGCTAAAGTAGAATGGAGACTGTAAGTACTGACTGCCGAACCAGATATGGAGCAGAGGAGGAAAGAGAGACAAAGAAATGTGCCTAAAAGTCACAAAGTGACCTAGAACATGTTCAGATGTTAACATTCGGTAGCTTGAAGTCTTATACAACAGTAATCTATGCATTACTTGTGAAGTGGTGCTATTTTTCCAAAGCAAAACCATTAGATTTTTAATTCAAATCAGATAGATTAGCTGAAGTTAAAATATGTGGGATTTTTAATGTACATACAGTATTTAGTTGTCAGTTTTCTGACCACATAAATATGAAGTAATCACAAAAAATACATAATTTGAGAATAAATTTAGGATACCTGTTCCTGTTCATGCTGATGAATAATGGTTTCCAATTACTCAAAGGCTTGGTATCACGAGAAGGGAGAGCTTTGGTGGGAAAAAGAAAACAAACAGCAAACAAAACAAAACAAACAAACAAAAACAAGCAAAAGAAAAACAACAATAACAAAAACCACACCACCACAACAACAAAAAGCCTTAATGTAAATTTGCATTATATTACATAGCTTTTAAGGAAAGCAAAAGTGAAAGAAAGATCTTTTTCTGTAGAAGTTTGGACTAATATCTCCCTAGAAAAAAATCAGTTTTCATAGAAAAAAATGGCTTAGCTGATTATAATAATATAAGTAAATAATTAAATGATATTATAATTATTATACTTATTATAAATAGTACATTAAATAGAAGATGCAAAAATCAAATTTCTTTAAGAAATGGCTACAAGAAATGCGTGTACTGTCTGGGCACTAGACAAGCAATTTGTGTGTGGTCATCTGAATGCAAAAATGATATACAACTGTAAATGAAGGAAGGGGAATTTGGCCCGCAAAGTCATTGTTTACCAGTCAGAATAGAGATTTAAGAAAATGCAGCCTTGTCTTTATTCTAATTTGTAGATTTGGAGTAAATCAAGGAGTGCTCTGTTTAGATTAGGTTTTGCTGAATGTCCCTGTTTACTTGTACTAAGTGCTGCTCAAGAAATAGAAGAAGACAGACCAGACATTCTGTAATTTAAACAGACTGATAACAGAAAACGTACTGCATGCTAAGGGGAAGTGTCTGTTGATTTTGCCTTCGTTTTCATTCATTTACTAAATTAAATAGATTTTAAGCCACCTGCATCAGTTTGGCCATATTTGACCAAGAGTTGGCCAAAGACCAGGATAGCAGCAGAAGCAGTTCATGAGAGTGCAAGTCCTGTTGCAGAGCGAGAAATATAAAGAACTTTCACAGTACAAAGAAACCCATGAAAACCTGCAAACTAAGAAAAACAAAGTTCATATTAGCAACTGTTTAATCAAATATTATACGTGAGTGCTATGTGAAATTAGAGATAAAGTCTTAGAGTACAGACACAGGCATTTATGAGTTAGGCAGCATGATATTTTAAGAAGTGTCAACCTGGGCCCCAAATTAAAGCCAAAATCATGGAATCATCATAGATCTATAGAATGCTTAGGGTTTAAAGGGACCTTAAAGATCATCTAATTCCAACCCTCCCTGCCATGAGCAAGGACACCTTCCTCTATACCAGGTTGCTCCAAGCCACATCCAACCTGACCTTGAACACTTACAGGGATGGGGAATCTATAGCTTCCTTGGGAAACTTGGTCCAGTGCCTCACCACCCTCAGAGTAAAGAATTTCTCCCTTGTATCTAATCTAAATCTACCCTCTTTTAGTTTAAAACCATTACTCCTTGCCCTGTCACTACTCTCCCTGACTAAGAGTCCCTCCCCAGCTTTCCTGTAGGCCACCTTTAGATACTGAAAGTCCATTATAAGGTCTCTCCAAAGCCTTCTCTTCTCCAGGCTGAACATCCCTAACTCCCTCAGCCTGTCTTCATAAGAGAGGTGCTACAGCCCCTTGACCATGGCCCTCCTCTAGACTCATTCTAATATGTCCACGCCTTCTTGTGCTGGGGGACCCAGAGCTGAACACAGTGCTCCAGGTGGTATCTCATTAGAGCAGAGTAGAGGGGGAGAATCACCTCCCGCGATCTGCTGGTCACGCTTCTAAAATCCTGAATGAAGATTACTGGCTCTCCAGTTACTGCATGGATTGAATTAGAAATCTCAGGAAGATGACTTGGAACTTGCACTTTAGCAGAAATTTATCACAGAGCTGCATCTGGGCTCTTGGTTCATCTCTTGAATGTCCCAGGTACAGACTTCTCCATCTGCTCAGCACAGAGGCCCAACTCCTCTCACAGTTTATGTGGTAAAAGCCATGTTTAGAACAGACTTCATCCCACCTGCTGAAAGAAGTGAAATATCAGAACATCGCCAAATCCAGACAGCCTAGGAGAGAGAAAGTGTGACTCCATATTTAGTATTTAAGGTGTTAAACTTAGTAGTTTAACTCAGTGCAAAACTTCGGTAGTTATGGCGCTGAACTTATGGCCATGATCCCAGATGTTGGGACTGCAGCCTGGAAGGAGATGTGCATTCCATCCACACACTGTGATAGTGCAAGCATTACCGGAGGGACTATGCTTCTCTGAGGTTAATGCTTTACCACTGGAACACAATCTGTTTCCCATCTGCCTCCCTGACCTCTTCTGCTTCCACCAGTGAATCCTGGAGCAATTTCAGCAGTAGGCACGTGAAGTATGCTTTCTTCCTGGAGTGATTAGGGCACTCTGCTGAGAGATATGGGTTTGAATCCCTATAAGCAGGTTAGAATATTATTACAGTCCTTTTCCATCCTGGTCCTAGGCTTGAAAGCCAAAAATAACATCAAAGCAGTATCATTTCCTTCCTGTGCTTAGCAAAACTTCTAGTAACATGACAGGTATACAATGCTGTATAGCAATTAGTTTGATCTTGTTGCCAGTGGAAGATGTATGCTAATTGTAATTAATTCAGTAACCTGTCACTACAAATATGTTATTCCCAGTATGATGGAAAAAAAAAGTATTTGTCTCTCAGGAATTTTTTGCCTTGCTTCTTTTCTGAATGGATTGTATAGGAAATAATTTTACTCAGGGTTGTTCCAGATTAGAAGAAATAATCATTCCTTCTTTTCTGAACACACAGCACCCTCCAGGCTTCCTTCCTGCCTAACATCCTTCATTTTGAAAGATTTTTCTACTTGTACTGAACTCCCTGTGTTAATACTTGCCCTCTTGCAGCACACTGGTGGAACGTACAGTCCTGTCCCAGAGACAAATGTTTGGCACAGTGCTTCCAGCCTGGAATCGACTGTTTATGACTTTCCTCAGCAGCATGACAGTGCAGTGTGATTAAATACTTTCATATTTCTCTCTGTCTTACTATAGTTTATGTTGAACAAAAACACGACATTCAAATTCACCTACTTGGAACCTCACCAAAATGAATCATCATTGTTTTATTTGAAGTCGTGGCTCTGTGAACATGCCAATAAAATGGCTAAGAAAACAAAGATGCAATGAGCTATAAATAATAAGTAAGGATATTTCTACATGCAAAATGAAGGTAGAATCTAAGAGCAGTACAATACTGTGCCTATATTGGGTACACATGCTAGAACAGAATTTTCATTTGTTACCAACTGACTTAAGTGTAACAAGATTATTCTCAAGAGTTGAGTAAATTTTGTCACCTTGAAGGTAATTTACTGTAAAATATGTTTTAAGTGATATTCACAAACTAACATCTCCAAACAGTTTTGTATAGAAAAAGATGAAGGGAAGGAAGAAAGAGAAAGGAAGGGCTAGGAAAGAAAGAAAATCCCCTTCATTGTATAGGACAGACTTCAAGATGGTGACTGTATTCCTAAATATTTCTGAAAGTATTTCTACAGATAGATAGTTTATGTTTTATTGAACAGATCTCTCTTCACCAAGTCACAGTGCGTACAGCAGTAGAGCTGACAGAGCTTTTCCTTTTTTTTGTACTAAGAATTTAAATACTTAGTAAAATAAAGAAATACATAACATTGATTTTTACTTGACAGTGGTTTATTCAGGGATTTACCTTCCTTTCTTTAATTTAGGAGAAAAATGTGTGTTTGTACAGAGCATAAGTGTAGCAAAGGTAAACCTTTTCAGCCAACCAAATTTTTCATAAAAATCAAACAAACAAAAACAACAACAAAAAACACCTGAAATCTTTCAGTGGAGCTTACTTTAGCAGAACAGTACAGTGACTGTTTCTCAGGTATGTAGCTACCTGAAGAACAGGCTGCCCTGTAAACAAGCACTTTTACATTCTTTTCCCTTCATTATAAACTTCCATAGCCTGCACTTCGTGATGATAAGCTACGATATCAACAGGTCCAAAGTTCTTGTTATGTCACATCACAGTTTTGTGCTGGTGTCAGGTCAAGTTCTGGTTTATTTGGATGCAGTTCATTTAACTGTGTGCTTAAAATGATTTTTTTTTTCTTTTCTAAAGCATTTGAAACTTGTCATTGAGAGGCAAAAGTAATAACATAATAATAATGCATAAGCAGAAGCATAAACATCTATCAGGAGAGAGACTGCAAGGACAGAACCACAGCAGCGTGGGTCTAGGATTTAAAAAATACTCATCTGCCTCCATCTTTTACAATTATTTAAGCAAGTGTAAGACAGAGTAAAGTTGGAAATCTTCTGAGTACTCACTGTTTTGATCCTCACTGCCTGACACCACAGGCCTCATACCCAGGACAGAGGGATTCTGGGCATCTAATATAAAGTTTGTTACTCCATTTGAGGGTGCTGGAGTCCTGTCTGGGCTTGATCTGTTTTTGTTTGTTTGTTTGTTTGTTTGTTTCTATGTTTTCCCACTAATACAGTTTATGAGTAGAAATTTTGACCTGTGGGGAAATAGATTCTGCAGAGCAAGATAACCTGATATAGCCATCAACTTCTTAACAAACATCAGTGCTTAGACCTTACCAGGACATCTGTGAGTAAGTATGGCATGACAGGTGCACAGAACGCAGGGGCAAGTAATGCAGTTCAGTAGGGAAAAGACCTGTAACAGTCTCTCTGTAGGGACTTCCAAGGTTAATTGATTAGGGAAAGGAAAAAATATAGAGATTGTAATGATAACCATGTCTTTTTGTTTGTTTGTTTTAATGTCAAAAAATAATTTGGAAGGAAGGAAGGAAGGAAGGAAGGAAGGAAGGAAGGAAGGAGGGAGGCATCTTTCTCAGTGATGCTTCAATGGTCCATTTTTCAAAAGGGTATTCTGCTCCATTATTTTCCTCTGGGATGTCTGAAAAATAGTTTTAATGCAAATTGTCTTGTGAAAACATATTTGCATACAAAATTTCCAGATTCTATACCAAGAGTCCAGAGGAAAAATTGTGAAAATCAATACAAATTCCTAGGGTCACAGCATGAATTCTGGACCAGCATAGCAAAACTAAAGAAAAAAGATACATTTAAAACATATTATGTGGCTTCTTCCCCTTCAAATCTTAAAGATACAGAGGTAAGGTAAAGAGAGGGCAGGCAATAACCGTTAAGAAGTCAAAAATAAATTAATACCCAACAAAAATGAAAGACAGAAAGTCTGAAATTAATGTTGGGTCACTTCTCCATTTTGGTCAATTTTGCCCTGGAGGTGGTTATTCCTATTCCTGCAAAACCTGATGTAGCATTTGGGCATTAAGGTAAGCTCTATAAGCTCTACACTAAATTTATATAGGCCACAAATTTGAAAACTAACTGCTCAAACTGGAACATTTTTAATTTGGCTATCAAAACAAAAATGAGTTTTAGGCAAGCTACAGAGTTTTCTCCTATCCTCTAAGATCAATAAGGGTTTTATCAGACCACGTACGATACAAAGCAATTATCAGCTGCTGAGACTGATTTATTATTATTATTATTATTATTATTATTATTATTATTTACTGGATCATATGATTCCATGAATCAGGTCTAATACTTTGCATAGTTCTCTTCCCTTTTGCTGACCATCAATGCCTCTGACACACACTTGATAAACATAGCAGAAAGTGTTTGCAAATTATAAATCAGATCAGGGCTAGTTATTCTAGTTGTGTGGAGCAACCGCTTGGGGGTTATTCCTCATTGTCCAAATTATGGATGAAAGATATCAAACAGGTGAAGTGTCTTTGTACAATGACTCAGGTAGAACATGACAAATAAATTAGTATTTTTTATTTAATATATTTAATAACCTCACCTAAAAAAAAAAAAAAAAGAGGAAAGAGGATGAAAGGGTGCAGGTAGAAAAAAGGAATGTAGCTTTGGTATTTAGGGAGGTGGAAATCAATGTTCATAGCAAGCTGGTAACTGAGCAATTAAAACAACTCCTTTATAGGCGTTTAATTAACAATAAAACATATTACTTCTCTTCAGTTTAAGAAAAAAGTAAAACACACACATAAGTTTGCCTGTGTTTATAGATCTACATTCAAATAGAAAGATATAGCCAGGGCAGCCAGGAAAGCGGGCAGTTCCTGAGAAAGGCAGAGGTGAGAAGACTGTATGTTTCTGGTCTTTGGGAGAAGAGGCTCTCTGGGACTATCCCAGACACAAGGAAAAAGCTATGAGTAAAGTGAAAGCATCCTGTTTTCTTCTCAGAACCTCTTTTCTAAGTATTAGGGCCAGAGCTATGCTAGCATAGCTATAGCTGTGTTATCACAACGGGTTTGGTTGCTTCCATTCAGATCTGGCAAAAAGGGAAGAGACAAAGAAGCACTGAAATGAGCCAGGCACACAGGCAGCATGGCCTCAGCCACCTGTTGCTGCAGCTATCCATTACGTTCTCTTAATCATCTCACCAATGCCAATGGCACATAATTGAATGTTAATGCCTCGAGTTTTAAAACAAAATTCTGTTGGGCAGCAGTACATTTTTACTGCTGTTGGTGAGAGAAACACTGAGTCAGGACTGTATCTAACAGTTAAAATTTTATGTTACTGCTGTCAGTGGAAACAATAATGAAAATGTCACTGCTGAAGCTTCATTGTGAGAAGTGCTTAAATTTTGTTTCTTCTCCTCCAAAGTCTAATAATAAAAAATGTCACAATACAGTTGCCAAATGTGTATCTTTTAAAAAGCCAGCAGGAAGTGGACTCAGAAATAAATTGTTATATGGCTACCAAAAAATAAAAAATAAAAAAATCCTGGTGCAGAAAAGAGGAAAAATATGTGTTAAGTTCTGCGTAAGTATCTTGGCAAAAGAGGAAATGTTCTGGATTCATTTTCCCCTAAACAGATAAAGAAGAAGCGTTCATTTCAAAGACCCACCCTTTTGAGATTTCCAGCAATTATCTGAACTTTTCTGCTATACATAAAATAGTGAAATTAGATAAAGGAGGCATTTACTTTCACTTCTTATTGACTCTACCTCCAGAAGACAATTACATGAGTTTTAAGAAGTAAAGATGACTTTTCTGTGAGATCCTCTTTCCTGTGGTTCTGTTGCGGGTTCTTTGTTATGTCTGACTTATTTTCTTCATCCAAGATAAAAGAGGGGATGGTTTATATGTGGAAGCAGAGTTTATATGGAACATTGCAGGGAACAAAGACAGTAAAAATCCTAATTAGCCAAGTAAAACTGAAAGGATTTCTTTTCTCTGGGTATAAAAGTCCTGAGAGATCTGTTTTACTAAAATACAGGTATCAATAACATTATTAAAAGGATAATATTCTAGTATTTTTGTATAATTGAATCCTTGCTATTATTACAAAAATATAATAATATGGAAGAACTAAGACATTCGAAGAAATAAAATAGAAAGAAAAAATCTAACAGAAGGACACTTCTTATGGCCAGAAAGTGTTACTAAGGGTGGTGATGTCATATCGTTTTTAATCAAAAATAGGAATGTTGGGTCATCTCCCACTAACCAAATATGCACACATACACCTGTACTACGTGCATTCCCATGTATAGACACATTTACATCTCTAAAAAGTTTTGCCGTCCAGTAAGGGCTGAAGCTCATTCTCTGCTTGCTGCTGGAACTGCATCCAGAAGAGTTTGGATCTTGGATTTTATTTTCAGAATTTTTGGTGGGCATCAGCAGTGTCTGAGATGCCCCTTTTGCAAAGATACGGCATAATCTTTGTGTAGCCAAAGTCTGAAGAAATGTTTCCAAATTCTGTGGTGAAAAATGGAACATTGTTGTTTTTTGGCAACTTCTAGTTGGTTTTGGTAGTTCGTCTACTAATAAATTAAGCGAGTGGATGACTGTTCTTTCTACACGAGACCAATTGGCATGACACGGACTGAATTCAAATCACAGAATCACAGAATTGTCTAGGTTGGAAGAGACCTCCAAGACCACCTAGTCCAACCTCTGTCCTAACACTAACAAAACCTCCAGTAAACCATATCACTAAGTTCAACATCTAAACGTCTCTTAAAGACCTCCAGGGATGGTGACTCAACCACTTCCCTGGGCAGCCCATTCCAATGCCTAACAACCCTTTCAGTAAAGAAGTTCTTCCTAATATCCAACCTAAACCTCCCCTGGCACAACTTTAGCCCATTCCCCCTCATCCTGTCACCAGGCACGTGGGAGAATAGACCAACCCCCACCTCGCTACAGCCTTCTTTAAGGTACCTATAGAGAACACTAAGGTCGCCCCTGAGCGTCCTCTTCTCCAGGCTGAACAACCCCAGTTCCCTCAGCCGCTCCTCGTAAGACTTGTTCTCCAGACCCCACACCAGCTTTGTTGCCCTTCTCTGGACTCTCTCGAGCACTTCCATGTCCTTCTTGTAGCGAGGGGCCCAAAACTGAACACAGTACTCGAGGTGCGGCCTCACCAGAGCCGAGTACAGGGGGACAATCACTTCCCTAGACCTGCTGGCCACGCTGCTTCTTATACAAGCCAGGATGCTGTTGGCCTTCTTGGCCACCTGAGCACACTGCTGGCTCATATTCAGCCAACTATCAACCAGTACTCCCAGGTCCTTCTCAGCCAGGCAGTTTTCCAACCACTCATCTCCCAGCCTGGAGCACTGCTTGGGGTCGTTGCGTCCCAGGTGCAGGACCCAGCACTTGGCCTTGTTGAACTTCATACAGTTGGTGTCAGCCCATTGCTCCAGCCTATCCAAATCCTCCTGCAGAGCCTTCCTTCCCTCAAGCAGATCGACACACGCACCTAACTTGGTGTCATCTGCAAACTTACTGAGGGTATACTCAATCCCCTCGTCCAGGTCATCGATAAAGATATTAAAGAGGACTGGCCCCAGTACTGAGCCCTGGGGGATGCCACTAGTGACCGGCCTCCAACTGGATTTGGCTCCATTCACCACAACTCTTTGGGCCTGGCTATCAAGCAAGTTTTTAACTAACAAAGCATACGCCAGTCCAAGCCACGAGCAGCCAGTTTCTTGAGGAGAATGTTGTGGGAAACGGTGTCAAAAGCCTTAGAGAAGTCAAGGTAGACCACATCCACAGCCTTCCCCTCATCCACCAAGCGTGTCACTTGGTCATAGAAGGAGATCAGGTTCGTCAAGCAGGACCTACCTTTCATAAACCCATGCTGACTGGGCCTGATCGCCTGGTTGCCCTTCAAGTGCCGCGTGACGACACTCAAGATAATCTGCTCCATGAGCTTCCCTGGCACTGAGGTCAAACTAACAGGCCTATAGTTCCCCGGGTCTACCTTCCGGCCCTTCTTGTAGTGACCTTCCGTCACGTTTGCTAGCCGCCAGTCGACTGGGACCTCCCCTGATAGCCAGGACTGCCGATAAATGATGGAAAGCGTCTTGGCTAGCTCCTCCACCAGTTCTCTCAGTACCCTCGTGTGGATCCCATCCGGCCCCATCGACTTGCCTACATCCAAGCTCCTTAGCAGGTCGCCAACCATTTCCTCGTGGATAGTGAAGGTCACATCCTGCTCCCCATCCCCTTCCACCAGCTCAGGGTACCGGGTATCCAGAGAACAACTTGTTTTGCCGCTAAAGACTGAGGCAAAGAAGGCATTGAGTACCTCAGCCTTCTCCTCATCTCTTGTAACTAAGTTTCCCCCCGCATCCAGTAAAGGATGGAGATTCTCCTTAGTCCTCCTTTTTGTGTTGATGTATTTGTAGAAACATTTTTGTTACCTTTAACGGCAGTAGACAGATTGAGCTCCAGATGAGCTTTGGCCTTTCTAATTTTCTCCCTGCACAGCCTCGCAACATCCTTATAGTCCTCTTGAGTAGCCTGCCCTCTTTTCCAAAGATTATAAACCCTCCTTTTTCTCCTAAGCTCGAGCCACAACTCTCTGTTCAGCCAGGCCGGTCTTCTTCCGAGCCGGCTGTCTTTGGGCACGTGGGGACAGACCACTCCTGAGCCATTAAGATTTCCTTCTTGAAGAGTGCCCAGCCTTCCTGGACTCCTCTGCCCTTCAGAACCTCCTCCCAAGGGACTCTGCCAACCAGTGTCCTGAACAGCTCAAAGTCAGCCCTCCGGAAGTCCAAGACAGCAGTTTTACTGGTCCCCTTCCTGGCCTCGCCAAGAATAGAGAACTCTACCATTTCGTGGTCACTCTGCCCAAGACAGCTCTCAACCACCACATCTCCCACCAGTCCGTCACTGTTTGTGAACAGAAGGTCTAGTGGGGCACCTCCCCTGGTAGGCTCTCTAACCAGCTGCGTCAGGAAGCTATCTTCCACGCTCTCCAGAAACCTCTTAGACTGCTTTCTCTGGGCTGTGTTGTGCTTCCAGGATATGTCTGGGAAGTTGAAGTCCCCCACGAGAACAAGCGCTGACTATTTCGCGGCTTCTGCCAGCTGCCTGTAGAACTCCTCATCTATCTCCTCATCCTGGTTCGGTGGTCTATAACAGACCCCCCCGGGATGCTTGCCTTGTTGGCCTTCCCGCTGATCGTAACCCGTAGGGACTCAACCTTATCATTCCCAGCCTCAAGTTCCACAACACCAAAACGCTCTCTAATATAGAGAGCCACACCACCACCCCTTCTGTGCTGCCTGTCCCTTCTGAAGAGCCTATAGCCAGACACTGCAGCACTCCAGTCATGAGAGTGGTCCCACCATGTTTCCGTGATGGCAACCAAGTCATAGCCTGCCTGCCTTCCAGCTCCTCTTGTTTGTTATCCATGCTGCGTGCATTAGTGTAGATGCACTGCAGTTGGGCCATTGCCTTCTCCCCCAGCCTTGCCATTGTTCCCCCTGGTACAGCTCCAACAAGACTTATTTCAGCCCCATCCCCCTTCTTACCTAGTTTAAAGCCCTCTCAACGAGCCCTGCCAGCTCCTGGGCTAGGATCCGTTTTCCCCTTAGAGATAGGGACCCGTCTGCGGCCATCAGGCCGGGTGCCAAGTAAAACGCCCCATGGTCAAAAAAAAACAAAATTTCTGTGTTGGCACCAGCCTCTGAGCCATGTGTTAATCAGGTGGGCTTTCCGTGTCCTCTCGGTACCCCTCCCTGCCACTGTAGGAGTAGATGAAAACACCACCTGTACTCCCGCTCCATCCACTAAACGTCCCAGTCCCCTAAAGTCCCGTTTGATAGCCTTCAGGCTTCTCTCTTCAATATCATCACTGCCAGCCTGGACTATCAAAAGAGGGTAGTAGTCAGAGGGGCGAACCAGGTTGGGAAGCTTTCTGGCAACATCCCTGACCCTGGCCCCAGGGAGGCAGCAGACTTCCCTACGGGTAGGGTCAGGTCGACAAACAGGGCCCTCTGTTCCCCTGAGAAGGGAGTCACCTACAACGATCACCCTTCTGTCTTTCTTGGTGGAGGCAGTCTTGAGGCGTGGAGTCGACTTCCTTGCCCTAGGCATCCTCCTGGGTAGACTTTCTACCTCATCCTCACCCACTGGTCTCTCAAGCTCCAGGGCCTCAAATATGTTGTGTAAGGGCACCTGGGAAGGAGGGCCGGTGGGCGGGGGGGGGGGGGGTGCGTTGCCTGCGAGGTCGAGCGGGGACCTGTCTCCAGGTCCCTAAATGCTCTTACTCCCAAAGCCATGGTGGTTTCATCTAGCTTACCTTTTGGTCAAAAATCGTTGTCACAAATTAATCTCTGACACTTGCCAATGCAGTGTAAGTCTTTATGCTAGCTTGTCCAGGCCAAAAGCAAGTCAGGGAAAATGCTAACATGTCAACTGATCTGTGCTTTCACACTAAATTAATTCTACTAACTGAAGCCAAAATGCCCTTTATTTTCATGAAGGTTAGGGATAAGGTTAGTGATAAGAATCACCAACTAGGATACTAAGTGAGCAATGTAAATAAAATGCCTTTTCTGACAGCTAAAGGTCATCTTGCTGACAAGGACTTGGGAATGGGGAAGGAAGTTTAAGGGTCAGTTACCTTTAATTTTTTAACTTTTAACTTTTATTTTTTTTCACTTTTAACGGTTAATTTTCTGACATAGCTCCACCTTTCTTACTCAATCTAAACAACTTGTTATGCCCTGTGTCTCAGCTCCTCTGGAGAATATTGCTTTTCAAAGTATCAGTTAGTGGGGGATAATTAACTTCTGTTTTTAAAAGATTGATCACTACATTGAATATAGCTCATGAGGAGCTGGATGTATCAGATAGAGAAAAAAAAAAAAAAGGAAAGGGAAAAGGAAAAAGAAAAGGGAAAAGAAGAAAAAAAAAAAGAAAATAGAAAAAAATAGAAAAAAAAAGGAAAAAGAAGGGAAAAAATGCTTTTCCCCTTTCCATCAGTCTTTTATTTACTTTTGTGTCTTTTGTCAACCAAGGTTATGGTGATGACTGAACCTATAAAGACGTACTGTGGCCTCAGCTAGGGTAAGAATGTAATATTTAGATATGTGTCCTGGCACTTATCTGAGTTTTAAAAACCTTTTTGAAGAACAACTGAACGGGGAGAACATTTTGAAAATATTTTTAGTACTACCTCATTTTTGGTTGAGCTAGACCTGTTTTGTTAGTATACCAAAGCAATGAAAAGTGGAAAGAATACCACAAAAACATTCAAGGCAGTACTCAGTGAAGCAGAAAGTGTGTGTTCCCCAATTCCATAAAAAGCCCCTGGAGAACTCTGTGAAATGGGAATAGCGTGTCAAGGAAAAAGATGCAGATATAGTTCTGGATGCTCCATTTGCAAAAGTCTTTTTTATGTTGTGCTTCTATTGCATGTAATACAACACAAATTGCTTTCCCTGAAAATGCTGCCTCAGTCATAATAATATTGCACTGAATTTTGCAAAGGATTTTTTTGAGGGGAGCGGAACAGTAAGTTACTTTTTGCTTGAACTCAGTGCAAATAATCCAGATTCATATGACAGCAGTTTGGAACAGAATTCTGGCCAGAGGTTCTCAGAAACTCTAAGGAAGACATTATTCCATTTTAACAAAAATAATTAATAATAATAATAAAAATAATAAACAACACTTGCTTCCTACTGTAAGGAAATGAACAAGGAAGAATTAGCACCCCAGGAAGGTAATGTTGGTTAGTACCATCCCACACAGGTGGCCTAAGGACTGCATAGCTGCTTCTCCGTATCATATGGTGTTCAATAACCTGAGCCTTTCTTGGGTGAACTAATGGAGCAGTTGTGCAAGCACCAAAGACAGAAAGATTTTGAAAAAAAAAAAAAAAAAAGAAAGAAAAAAAGAAAAAAAGCAAACTCAAGACACCAAAGACACTTGACATTCGACCCAGCCTGAAGAGCCAGCACACTGTGGAAGAAAGGGAAGATACAATGACACATAAGTAATGCAGAAACTTGAAAATAGACTTGGCACTAAAGGAATAGCTGAATTTGATGACCAGATGATGGATGGGTAATATAAAGTGACACTGAACAGACAAAATTATTTCCCTGGAGAGCAGGCCTTTTTGGGTAAACTATCAGTTTATCTGCCTGTAATCTCTTTTTGCATTATTCTGCAATGAATCATATCATCTTGGCACATCTTCACCAATTTGTGAGGCCTTTTCATGCAAATGTAGGGCTTTCTATGTAGACTTGCAGGGTTTTGTTTTGTTTTGTTTTTTCTTTCTCCTGATGTTGACGCTACATTAAAGGTTCAGTCTCACTTATAGAGGTGGAAAAACGATGTCTTGCAGGTTTCAGCTTCTGCAGCTTTAAACTCATCTACTCTGACAAATGAAAACAATAATTTATATATATTTCTTAGAAAAAGTTGCTTTCTTGTTAATGTGGACTGTATAACCGGAAGAGGACAGGAAAGTCTGGAAAGGAAAGATTTTTCAATAAATATAATTATGTTGTTTCCTTAAATATTTTGAAATCCAAATCTGTTGTTAAAATTCAGAAACTTTTGGAAACTGAACATGCATGTAAGATCTGAATTTCCAACATATTAATAGAGTCTTTCACAAGACATATTTTGAATGTAGTTTTGGATGTGATTATGACCTCCAAAGCATTTCTCATATGAGTGAAACTACCTTTTAAAAAGTGAAATTGCCTAGGCATAAAACTATGTGGAGAAACCCATGTGAACCAAATATTCATGTTGAAGGCACAAAGAATCTGCATTATAGTTAGTTCAGTATGGAGCAACTTTCTAAAGGAATGTGCTGGGTATCTATATGCACAGAAACACATTTTTATCTACAGTCATCTGTTTCCATTGAAGGGTATTTTGGAACAAACATTGTCATTTAGAAAACAAATTAAGAGATTTTATTAGCCTCTTGGATGCAATACTTCATTTATATCTTCCATAAATTAGACTTATTATTAACTCAATAAATTAAAAAATATATTGACCACATAAAGCAGCTGTCTGTACTAGGCCTTTTAAACCACATCAAGGACAGAGATCATATTATAGTAGCTGCCATTAAAAAAAAAAAACAACTTTCAGAGTCTCTACTCTAATTCAGCAATTATCCCACTCAGAGACACAAAGACAATCTATCAGATACTCTAGGGTGGCATTGCTGAGAAATGCTGACTTCATAATGATAACATTCTTGCAGAGGCACAGTGGAGTACAATGCTGCTCTTACACTTAGTACACCTACTAATTTGAACTTGTAGTGAACTGATGGTTAATCATCTGTCTTTCTCCTTCATCATATTCATATGCTCATTTAAAACACTGTATCTTCAAAACTTGAGATCATGTATATAAAACCATATGTTCAAAGCTACAAAGATCAGAAGGAGAAGCTGTATGCTCAGGCCAGCAAGGAAGAGTAAGGAAACAAAACCTTTTTTCTCTTTATCCAGAAGACCATAGCAGCTTAGCCTTATGATGATTTATTTAACCTCTTTTGATGAAAATTAGTTGTTATACACGTATAAGAAGAATGGCAACAAATAACACTCCATACAAGCTTCACGAATCCAAGAAGATTTTTTTTTTCCTCTGATAGAGCTTTTATGCATGCTGATCTAGGGCCTTACAATTTGGATATCACTGCTTTTCTAATGTGACTGCAAAGATGGTGATGAGATGTTTCTGACTGCAAACAGTATTAGGCTTGCCTTAGAAATTCAAGATAATAAAACCGTGATGTTCTTTCTTGTCTGTATAACAAAGGCATGATTTATTGCTTTATCTATTTCCTGTTATTATCAATTCTATTGGTATAAACAAAATAAAAAATAAAGAGAATTATTATCTAGAAAACACTCAGAGACTGTCAAAATGTTTTCTGTTATGAGGAGTTATGTCCAGCCACTATCTCTAGCTCCTACCATAAGTGTTGAGCAATACATAGTTAGAAAAGAAAAGAAAAGAAAAGAAAAGAAAAGAAAAGAAAAGAAAAGAAAAGAAAAGAGAAGAAGAAAAGAAAGCTCCGTACTTTAATGTAGCAACTCTTGTATACTGCAAACAGAGGATTTTCTTCAGGATTCTGTGCAAAAGAACAGATTAGGAAATATTTGGAGCCCAGGTTTCCAGCTCAAACTTTTGTCCCCCCCTTGAGAGAGGGAGAGGTCCTTACTCAGGAGCAGTTCTTGTAAAAACATGAAGTTCTGTATGTCACAGGCTTTTAGTTAGCATGAAGTCATTAGGAAAAAATGTGTATTCAGATTGCCTGGCTTTCTCCACGTTACTACAGAGAGCAGCAGGTGCTGCATATAACATGCACAAAATCAGTCATTTGGCTGAATTCAAGCAGCAGATTGCAAACTCGAGGAACACAGTGATCAGGAGCCATTGCTCTCCATTTGTTAGTCAGTGTAGAAGCTCATAAAGGTTTCTGACACTGATTTTTCAACTCTAACCTTTTAAACAGCCAGAAAAACAGCATGCCATCCCTAATGATGTTTCTAATATCCTAAGTGCTGGGTCTCTGGCCTCCTTGTAAGGATCTTCTGCTTGGCCTGTGCAGTCTCAATTATGCCAGCCAAGATGCTAGTTACCATCCTCACAGTACCACATGCAGTGACTGAAGCTTCACCACTATGTCCCAAAGGGCATGTTCACTCTGGCATATATCTGACGTGATCTCACTGATTGGCATGTGGTTTACACTGGTATCAGTACAAGCCAAATTATTTCTCTCCTTTTTTTTTTTTTAATTATTATTATTATTTTATTATTTTTGTTTCAAGATTCTGAGGAAATTAACATTCAGAGGCTTGAAAAAAATGAGTTATTAATGAATTTCTTTAATAATAGAAAATCACTCAGGAATATGTTGGACTTCATGTGGCCTCTGTCAAAAGCATAGAGGTCAGTCTATTGCTCACAAAAGACGTGCATTCATAGTGGACTGTCTTCAGCAAAGGGAGTTTAAGATAGTTAAAATAGTTTTTTATTTGTTTGTTTGTTCTCAGATTGGAGTTATTATTACCCTTGATCATTTAAGTTATCCAAATTAAAGCACGGCCATAAGAACAGTTCATAAGAACAGTTGGATCAAATAGAAGCATGTAATATGAAAAGAAGTGGGTCTTAGATTGATTTTATATCCAAAACTATCATGAAACAATAACCAGAGATTATTAAATGGATCTCTATTTAAAATGAAATAGACAGGATTGCTGCACATACAGACATGTTTGAACTTACTACACAAGTGCTCCTATAGTTTGTTCAGAGAATGTGCCTGGTTCCCAAATTTAAAGCAGTTATAATTTAAGCTTATTAAGATATAAAATATAAGATATATTTATATAATATATATTATTATTTATATTTATATTTATATTTATATTTATATTTATATTATTAAGATATAAAATTATTCTTGAGCGGATTTGACCAGACTGGTTGATTTCATTACAGGACTAATCTGCAACTCCTATTGATGCACAGCAACTTCCACAAACAGATTGGTGCTTGTTTCCTAAAGATCAAGGTTCAAGTGCAAAATATTCAGAGAGGAGAAACATGACAATAAATAAAATAAAATGCTTTGCAAGGAGAGTGGTGTTACACTGATCTTCTTTGCCCTTCAAGTGTTGAACAGAGTACAGACTTCTGCATTACTAGTACACCTATGAAGGCATGACTTGGAATCTTCCAACTTTCAAGAATTTCCTTTGAGAAGAACACAAAGGAATTGGTAAGGACAAAACTGTAACAGAGCATGAAAACAGAAAATAGGAACTTGTGTGATTAACACAGGAAAAAAAAAAAGTGAAAAACATTTTTTTCTCTTAAAAGAGAATAAGAATCTAGGGAAATTGTTTACATAGGGCTCTGTGTAACATGAGTTATTTCTTTCTGGATAAAACATTGAAAAAAAATGCAGTTTGCTTTCTGATATAACTTCATTTCTGCTGTGGGCACATGTAGTGTGGTCCAGAAACATCCAAGCAAATCAAGTCAGTAGGGCAAAGGACACAGAGCACTACACTCTGCATCCCAGGACAGTATCAGCTTAGTTCCAAAATAGTAGTACCACATGAGTGCAATGTTGTTGCTAAATGAATAAACTATGACTGTTATCATAGATACAGTACCACAATATTACTCCTTGTTTGAGAGTTGACGTAGTCATTCATGGATGGCTTTTTCTGTAACACACGATTCAATGTTGTAAATACACATATGAATTGTAAGAATCACAATATCATGGAACCACCGAATGGCTGAGGTTGGAAGGGACCTCTGAAGATCATCTAGTCCGACCCGGCTGCCGAGCAGGATCACCAAGAGCATGTTGCATAGGATGGTATCCAGGCAGGTTTTGAGTATCTCCAGGGAAGGAGAGTCCACAACCTCTCTGGGCAACCTGTCCCAGTGCTCTGTCACGCTCACAGTAAAGAAGTGCCCCCTCATATTCAGCAGGAACCTCCTGTGCTTCTGTTTGTGCCCATTGCGCTGGGCACAACTGAAAAGAGACCGGCTCCATCCTCTTGACACCCTCCCCAAAGATATTTCATAGAATAATAGAATGGCTGGTTAAAAAGGCCCAGTTTTCTTAGCCTGTCCTCATACGACAGGTGCTCCAGTCCTCTAATCATCTTCATAGCCCTCCTCTGGACTCAATCCAGTGGTTCTATGTCCCTCTTGTACTGGGAATACAAGAATAAGGATATCCAGCATAATACTAAGACCTGAGCACTGAACTAAAATTTTGGCATGTTAAACTGTCCATATTATTTTTAATCCATCAGTTCTATACTATGTTGCTTCAGAATTGCTCAGTTTTCCTCCAAAGCAGTCTTCTTTTCAGAACAGGCAGAATTTATAAATAAATAAATAAATACTAAAATTTTGCCAGAGAAAAGACAGAGATGAGCACTGAGAAGGAAAAAATCAGTTGAGATTTTTCACCTTCTGAAGTACTAAATCTTTCATTCAGGTGAATAAGTAATAATTATAAAATCTTCTTTTTCCAGCTTTAAGAATACAAGGGAATAGTATGAAAAATCTCTGGAGATCTGATAAAGGAGAAGTGAGAGAAATATAAATGAAAAAATAAATGAAACAGATCATTTTATAGAGTTAATGATGTATAGCTATGAAATCCTAGGTTGAATCACCAGAACTACAATATCATTTTCCTGCTTAGCCCCTGGTGAAATATTTAAAAACATTTTACTCGTATAAATGTGAGTCAGTAGTTTCTGTGAAGTCTTGGGTATACTGTTACAAAAATAGGTGAATGCTGTTTCTGGGCTCCCAAGAAGGAGTTTCAAGCAATCCCTTTTGATCCTGAAGAGTTTCAAAGAAAAAACAAATGTTCAGAAGAACAAACAAACCTCATGCAATCAAATTAGTTTCTCCTAGTACAGCAGTTTCACAGGAACAGTTGTTAGAGGTTATATTTACTATCAGTCACACTTATTGAGATCTGTATGCACAAGGCACTGGGTATTCAGCTCAGTTCACTAGTTGCTTAAATCTATAGGCTCACTGACATAGGTAGTAAGGTGTTCTACAATTTAAGTGAGTTTTGAAAAGCACCCTTTATTTATGGTCTTCTTAATACAGAAGAAAATTGCACCTCTACATTCAAGCCAGAGATAACGGGAGGGTAGTAAATGATTTGATTAAATCTTTTAATATGGAACAGGAAGCATTATTACTTCAAATATTTACAGTTTTGTTCTTAGGATTGAGTGATAGACACTTTTAAAGCTGAACATAAGCAAATTTATCAAGTCACAAATCTCAGAAGACTCAAGGCTATCTTTTGCTTTAACATATCTCTTTAGGGAGCATTCTGGGGAGGGTTTGGTCAAATGCTATTGTTAACTCTCTGTCCTACTTCTGGCACACTTCTTCTGCTTGGATATTTACTGGGGAGGGAATAAAGGATGTAACTTGGAGGCGGTGGTGCAAAAGCAAAGCTGTTCAGAGATAACTTTGCAGTAACAGTGAGCAGCCTATTCACTGCTACAGTTCCATTAGCCCTGATTCCAATGTTGGACAACAGTAGATCACTCAGCAACACAGATATAATCCAGAACATGTGCAAACCAAACTCATTAGAACTGTATTAACTGGCTTTTGTGATTTTATGGCAGATTTTTACTGGCTGTGTGAGAATAGGTGCTCCCTGGTCAGCACATAGGCCACTGGTTAATCCTTCAAAATGTTTTGAACAAATCTGAACCAGCAAGAGTGGGTTTACACTGAATCGGTGCTTTGTGGCATGTGGCCATGGAGTTTTGGATTTGATAGGAAGAGCCCCAGAGCCAAGTTTTCTGTCTTGTTGAACCATAGCCCAGGTAAACATAAAAATAATTTTTGTTCCATAGTAACAGATACTGCCATGTTGAATGGTTTACAAAAGGGACATATGTGGTCCCTGTAATAGAGAAACACAACATTTTTATTTAAAATGGGGACAAATTATTGTGCAAGAAAAGTGGTGTTTTTCTTTTTATTTCTAGATAGGTAACTAGGGAATATTGCTGACCTCATGCTCTTTGTCCTGTGTTTGTATTCTTTCAGGGCCTATATCTGTTCTTCATGGGCAGAATTCCAGAGGGATGACAGCACTTTCTCTCTCTCTTTACCTTAACTCTGAATAGTGGTTCTAGGAAAAGAAACTACCCAGAAACCCAACCAAACCTGAATCCTTATCCACAGTGGGCTGCTGTTCCTATTACTTTACATGTTCTTAAAAGCAGACTACTTTTTATTTGTAAAAATGTCATTATGACAGAGGAGCAAATGGAAATTGTACTCCACCCTCTTCAGCTCTTACTCTTCTGAGCGAAAATAACTGACTTAGATTCAATCTAAATGTATTGTGCATTCGTAAGGTGTTATTACAGTCATGTTCTATCACCGCCAGCATCAATAAACATTTTTTTTTTCTTCAAGAAACTCATTTTAATTAACTGTGATGAGACTCAGGAGTCTTTTAAAGAAGAACATGGTGATAAGATAAATCTGTATTTGAGACAAATAAGTTAAATATGGAATGACACATAATAAAAACATAAACTCTATTGTTAATTTCCTAAATAAATCATATTTTAACATCTTAGTACAGTGAGATAGTTTAATGAATACCAAGGGACAAATGAAGATTTCTCTGATACAGAATTTGTACTAGTTGCTTCAAGTAAAGAATCCCTGATTTCTTACCAACACAAGACAGGACAGATTTTTTCCTCAAAACTTTTCTTAATCTCTAGTGCACCAGAGAGAGCAATTCAGTGGGGGCCCCATCCAGTTCCACTGTAGTCAGTAGAAAAGACTCCAACTGGGATTTGGATCAACTCCTTACTGACATTGCAGGGTGGGGTTAACAATGTAAAAAGCTATCGTGTCCAGATCTGACTATCTAAGACCAGATGTGCAAGGCAGGAAACCATATGATTAGATTCAAACAATAAATAAAGAAGGAGTTGCCCTTGTTTAGAAGTGTTTTGCAGTAGTGGAGATTTTCTAACCATGACAACATACTGCAGGATTCAGTATTAAGTCATTGAATGACTGAACCTCTATCCAGTGAAGCCTACTGAACCTTTGGGGAGTCCGGGTAAGCAGAAAGAACAAATGTAAGAGATCACTTCATGTCCAGCTAAAGCCAACAAAGATTTTCATACTGAACTTTCTTCTGGTTTTAATTTTCTGCATTTTGAGTTACTTATCTTCTTTGAATCTGCTTTTGCAGGATCATTTTAACTTTTGTAGTGTGTTTCCGGTTAATAAAAGTAGGCATTGTTATAAACAGGACATGTTGAAACCAGCTTTGTCTCTCCTTTCATTGCCTCTTTCATTGCCTCCCTTTTTCTCTCCCCCGTCCTTTCTTCCTCCCTTCCTCCCTTTCTTATCCTTGTCTCCCTCCCTCCCTCTCTCCTTCCCCCCCTCCCTTTTTCTAACTCTTCTGTGTAAATAAGTTTTTCTGGATCAAAATGAAAAAAGAAGAAAGAGGAAGAATATCACAATGTCAACAAAACCAACCAACCAAAAACAAAACAAAAGCAAACAAATTAACAAATGAAACAAAACAAAAAACTACCCCAAGTGATCTGCATATGATCTTACAGATTTCACCAATTCCTAGATTGTGGTGGTTACAGAAATGAGCACATTGTGGGCCTATTTTCTCTTTTGCACCTTGTATTCCTGTCTAAACTGGATTGGAAATATTTTAAATGTGATTTGTGTTTGTTTGTTTGTTTGTTTGTTTTTTGCAATGACTCTTGCAATTTTTTTCCACTGAGACAAGTGGAAAGGAACTGGAGAGAAAATAGACTTTTTTTTTTTTTCTTTTTTTTTTTCCTTTATGTATACTTTGCATGTATGAAGAGAAATTTTGACTCTATGACTTTTGAGGTCATTTACCATTGCAAAACATCTAATCACATGTGCAACATGGGGATAGAGGGAGTTATGCAGTTAGTCATAGCTGGATAGGCCCCCAGAACCTAATAAAATATTTGGGCAGCATTTTCAGGATAAAGGGCCCTGTGCTAACAGGTCTTTAAGACTGAAAGTTTTCACAACTGTGAGTAATTGGATTAGTGTCTAGGAGCAGCCACCATGAGGAAGGTGCCTGAATACAAGCTGATGTGAGAGTCTTAGACATGCTTAAAATCTCTAAAATTACCAGTCACTACTTTCCCATTTATAATTGCTGTAAAAAATGTAAGGACTTATACATTAGCACAAGGGTGGACATTGTCCTGTTTTCATTTCCATTCATTTCTCTGTCAAGGAGGAAATAACCTGCACCTGGAATACAAACCTCTCCTGTTCTACAAAGAGCAGTAAGAACAAAATCCAACTGTTATAAATCCCAAGGCAGGTGCTGTGAAAGTGTCTTTCTCCCTTGCCACTAGTATCATGTTTTAGTATAACTAGAAGATCTGTATAATGTGCCAATACTAAGTGAAGGATAAGGTTAGATGCTTTTTTTTTTTTTTTTTCTCTTTGCAGAGGAACATGTTATAGGAATATGGGTTTCCAAATGAGAAAATTGTCCAATTTTATTGTGCATAAAAGGGTTTCAAGAGAAGAGGCTAAAAGAGAAGAGAGAAGTAACAGCGTTGCTAAGTGATGTAATATGGTAGAGAGGGCAGAAGATGGGTTTCTAAGGCTGTAGTTCAAAATCACTGCTGGATCTGTATGCACTGGAGGAATCTCTTCAACTTGACGGAGGTCAGCCCTGTTCCAGCTAAGGTCATTCAGATTAGTTTGGGCAGCTACCAAGCCAGCTGGTAAACAGATGCTTTCTTATAAGTTGACGGTTTAGAATAAATTAGGCCAAATGCTTTGATAACAGTTGAGAAATACAATAAATACAACCTTGTGTTTTCTTTATTTTGTTGTTAGAAATTTTTGGTGTGCATAAATACTGCATTATATTTAATTAAGTTGACAGCATATAAAAATTATGAAAATGTGCAAAAAGATTTGTCTGAACTACAGTACCAACACCATTGTTACTGTAGTCACATTTGTGGGTCTTTTTAACAATCCTGTGAGAAAAGTGTAGTTTTGAGTTACGTTGCAGTTGCAGTAATTCCCTAAGTCATCAAGCAGGTCCCGGGGCCCTTCTTCCTACCAGTTACTATATGTACACAACTACTAAATGAGTACACTTTTGCTGGATTCAAGGAAATCAAAATGTCTGCTGTAAAAGATGTTTGCCCTTCCAGAAAGACCAGCGTGGGCTCGTATCATTCAGAATCAGTCTCAACATGTATTCCTGAAGAAGCTTGTGGACTTTCCCTAGAGATGGATGGGCAACAATTCTTATTCTTTTTCATTCTCTTGGTCCTCCCCTTGCCCCCCACCCCTCTTTTTTTTTTTTTCCCAATGGACATTATTCAGGCTTGGCTATAATTAGCTTGTCTCAGAAAATATACAGTCCCTCATAGTTGCCACTTGTTGGCTGTTAGGTAAACACAGACATGGATAAACTGATCTGGATTCTCCTGTCCCTTCCTATCTTCCCACTTAATCTATTCACCTAGAGGCATACCACTGATTTACACCACTGTAAATAAGATCCATCTGTTGGCTTCACAGACTCACACCGGTTGTTTCTCTTGTTAAATGATACCTTTGAGAATTGTCGTAGGCATATGGTCCCAAAGCAGTGAAAGCAGGGGTGTGGAGGCAGGGATGGAGGGGAGGGTCTGTGCCAGCACCCCCCATCTGCAGAGCAAAAACACCTGTCGAAAGTGTCAGATCTGACCAAGTCTGCAGCAAGCAGGCATGCTGCAGTTGCTCAGTTTTAAGCTCATCAGAAGACACCAAAGGTGAAGATTAATATTTGGTTTCTTTCCTTTAAGTTGCAACTACCATTGTCCTATGAAACAGAAACTGCTGAGCACATCAGCATATTTGTGATATTAGATGCATCTAGTAACTTGGAGATGCTATTAACACTTATAGCCAACAAGTTTCACAATTTTCTTACAAACTTTGCCATATGTATGTCATCTACAGCATAAAAATGTCAGCATATAATGTATGCAGGTGCATATACCTGAGCTAAGGCACAAGTTAAATGCTGAAATGAATGTGAAAAACTACTTCTTTTTATCACTTTTAGAACCAAAATACAGAATAAAATTTGAATGCCTGGTCATCTGTCAGCAGATAATTTTATGCCATAGGTAATGTAACAAAATCTCGACTGTCACAGAAACGTGAAGCAAGTTGCATGTAATTTAAATGAACATAGATATTACTTCACATGACTACTAACCTGGACGTAAGATGGTGCAAAACCTACAGTTATCTTGGGAAAAATAAACAACTATGGTAATATACTTTTTTTTTTTTTTTTTTTTTTTCCATAAAACTTCACATTAACATGTATTTTAGAATATGGAGGAGAAACAGTTAACAGACATTATAAGCTATGGGGAAATTCACTGTAACTGAGAGATGACTGGAAATTGAAAGCACTCTCTTAGGGTTTAGTCAGCAGATGTCCTGCCATTTGGGTCCAGCACCGTTCATGCTCTCAAATCAAAATCACATGAGGGCCTTTGGGAAGCAGAGTTTTCAGACTGTTTCCCCCTGCGATCTGTCAGAAGTTTTCCATTAAGAAATACCACCCTGGACTGGATCTTGTTAAGATCACAATTCTGATCTCAGCCCTTCCCTTTCTCTCTAATAAATGACCTTTCATAAGGATTTCTTCACTACTGCTTGTCTGTTCTTTTCTTTCTCCAGATAATTTTTTATCCTCAGTGTCCATTTTTTTTCCACCCATTCCTCAAAGTGAACTTTAACAGTGTAACTTCCTGGAGAATTTACATCTTTTCAGAACCAGAATGAGATTTAGCTTGAAGAAAACTTTTCCCCCTCCACCCTCCTGTCCCAAACGTGGGGGGTTTCTTGTTTATCAGGAGCTGTGCTTCCAAAGACCTGCCATCAGCCCCTGGGCATCCCTTCCAGGGGCTGCTCCCATGGAGCTGCTCCCTCTCCTACTGGGAGGCTGGAGCAGAACTGATAAAGATGATAAAATGAAAAACTGATAAAGACTCTTGTGAATGTGTGGTCCCAGGAACTATTGGCATCACTGTTCCAAAGCTGTGCTCCCCTGTTCAGCTGGTTGTGTAGTCATCAGGAGGACTGATACAGTTTTGCCTCTTGACTTTCAGCCTTTTGGGAGCAACTCAGGTACAATGTGTCTTTCACAGGTATCTTCTTTCCCAGTAAAAAGGCCATAAATTGTGCAACACTTATGGTTTGACTCTTCATGTGATGGATACAGCTGGGAGCCATATAGACAGAGGAACTGGATATGGAGCCTGCCTCAGCACAGCCTTTGCTGGAGGAAGCTACAAACTCATTTTACTTTCTGATCTAATATATCTTATCTATATGACTTGGAGACTGTAAGACCAAGAGCCTTTATTACACTTGAGTTTGTGAGTGACAGAAAAAGATTAACCCTGCTATGAAAGTGTATCATACTTCCAGAAAGCATGAACAAAGACTTAAATGGCCAGTGTGAGACTTTACAGCCTCCCTTCCAGTGGTATCTGAGTTCCTGTGTTGCAAAGGCAGCAGGGACTGCACTACCTTTATGGGAGCTTCAACCCCAGGGCTAAAGACAAATGTGTCTATGATTTGACCTGCACAGTTAGGGTCCAGGTACTGGGGTGAACTAGATTTAAGGATTCTAATTGTTTTTTAAAAGCTCTTTTGTCTTCTTTGTTTGTAGCTGTATCCCTTTAGATTATGCTCTGTCATGCTTAGAAGCGGTTCCTGAACACAGACCGAACCATGGGTAAAGATGTTTTTTTCATTCTTTCCACATTGCCAATCTTCCTCACATAGACCTACTACAATGTGTCTTGCACTGTGTAATCAAACATTGAAAAGAAGACAAGAATAACAGAGCTAAGTTTCGTGGTTCACCATGTACATGGCAGCACTGACTCCAAATCCTCATGTCAAAGCAAATGCTGGTCTCAACCCCCCATTTAGTACGATGTGTGAGTTTTATCTAAGTGGGTCTGACAAGTGATATGCTGAGATCTGCAGTGCCTAAATTAAAGTATTTATATAAAGAAATCAATAAACCTCAACCAATTACTTCAAGTGAAGCTCAGGATGAGGGATAATTTCAGGATAGTAAAATAACAGAGATTGATTTGATCAAAGCGACCATCTGAACCAGTAGTGCTTAGTTTGCTTCTCTTGGTGGTTCAGTTGGAGTGTTTGGTTATTGGAAAACTTTAGAGATATACCTCAGTCCTTACCCTGAATGGGAGAAATCGCATATCTCCACAGCTGAGTTCTGATCTTATTCTGTTTCAGATTATGTTTATTATCATTAAAAAAAAACAAAACCACTCATGCTTTCTATTATTTTCATATGTAGTTTATGAAGGGTTAATAGATGATTATTGTCTGTGACACAATGCAAGCAATGTATTGTAAATGTTTATGAGCACATCTGTGGAAGATACAGAAGGTTCTAATGTACCTATTGATCTCCGTGATGTTGTGGCTATTGGCTGATGTTATTAAGGCAGCTATCGTTACCCACCAGGAAAAACAGAGGACGGGAAGAGTCAAAGGGCAGAGAAGGACTCCTGCAGTTTCAAGGCCAGTGCATGAATTTCCTATCATCTACAGTGCAGCTTGGTTTCTTTTCCAATGGGGCTTCCCACAGTAATGCCTATCTCACAATTTTCTGCCTGTTTTGCAGATATATGCCAAGTCAATCTCTATACAGTGGTTGCAAAGGTGAGATCTAAGTCCAAATATCTCTTGCATCATATTCACATACAAAGCCACCAAATTTGAGCATGTTTCAGATTAAGATCAGCTGCTTCATAAGGTTTCCAGAGCTTTACTTCTGAGAGAGAGGGGCCTCAGCTGCACACAGTACATGGTCCAAAAGCAGCTCCTTCCTCAGCTTGCTCAGAAGGACCCTGGATTTGACAGCCCTGAAGAGTGGTTCAGGCATTTCATAACTAGTATTATAGTAGGCATATACCAGAATACCTCTCAGCCTTCATGGTGAGAAGCACAGAAAGTAATTTTTCCTTCCTCAGATATGAATCCACAAAATGTTTAAGGAAAATGGACCTAATTATGGTAGAAACTGAGTTTATAATTGTAAAGGAGATTTTTTTTTTTTTGAATTCATATGGAAATATAAAACATTAGATCTATCTAAATCTTATTATATTTATTTTTCTTATTATTTTATACTATTATTATTATTATTATTATTATTATTATTATAAATTAGATCTATCTAAATAAGATCTAGGTATTTATATCAGTAAAGAATTAATTAAAGATTTTAATAAAGCTGGTAATTTCTAAATCTGGATCAAATTATAATTCCAGTATATGTCAGATAATGAGAAACAATTTTTTTTTTCTCCCAGTCATCATACATCATAGTTGACATATATTGTCTTCTATTACCTACAAAAACTGTCAGAAATTGTCTCTATAAAGAAGGCAGTATATACTGTTTTTATCATAGAATCGTAGAATCATTCTGGTTGGAAAAGACCTCTAAAATCATTTAGTCCAACATTTAACCTAGTACTGACAAGTCCACCACTGAAGCATGTCCCTAAGCACCACATCTACACATTTCTTGAAGACTTTCAGGGAAGGTGACTCAACCACATCCAAGGGCAGTTTATTCCAATGCTGCACAACCCTTTCAAAAAAATTTTTTTTTCCTAAAATCCAACCTAGACTTCCCCTAGTGCAACTTATCACTTGGTGCTTGGGAGAAGAAGCCAATCATCACCTCGCTACAACCTCCTTTAAGGTAACCATAAAGTACAAGAAGGCCCTAGCTCTTCTTTTCTCCAAGCTAAACCACCCCAGCTCCCTCAGCTGCTCCTCATAAGACTTGTTCTCTAGACCTTTCACCAGCTTCATTGCCCTTCTTTGGACGTGCGGTTTCCACGCAATTTGTTTTGTCATTGAGCAAAAGAAGGACATGGACCTATTAGAACAAGTCCAGAGGAGGGCCATAAGGATGATCAGAGGGCTGGAGCACCTCTCCTATGAAGACAGGCTGAGGGAGGTGAAGTTGTTCAGCCTGGAGAAGAGAAGGCTCCAGGTACACCTTATAGAGGCCCTCCAGTACCTAAATGGGGCCTACAGGAAAGCTGGGGAGGGACCCTTTTTCAGGGTTTTAGGGATAGGACAAGGGAGAATGGATTTACACACACACACAAAAAAAATAAATCAGATTAGACATTAGGAAGAAGTTTTTTCAGTCTGATGATGAGGCATTGGACCAGATTGCACAGAGAAGCTGTGGATGCCCCATCCCTGGAAGTGTTCAAGGCCAGGCCCAGGCTGGATGGGGCTTTGAGCAACCTGCTCTAGTGAGAGGTGGATTGGAAACAGATGATCTTTAAGACATTCTATGATTCTATGATTTGGAATTTATAGATATAATAGGACTCTGATGTGAAGTGTAAATATAGCTATAAATATACACATAAATTAGGTCCACTGAATGTTCAGTGCTTTCCAAAACATCCCAAAAATCTTGTTGTCCTCAGGGTAAGATAAAGTTTAGCCATCAACATAAATATCATTGATGCAATAAATACATAATACTTTTACTAGTTAAAGAAAGGTACAGATTAAAACAGGCTATTTTCCAGGAGAGTTTTATATACAGAAATTGTTAGAACCTTCCTTAGCCATCCCCACTCCCCATCCCCCCCCCCAAAAAAAAAAAAAATCTTTTTCCATAGTTCAAATTCTCATTTTGCAATTGTTGATTTTTTTTCCTCTGTTTCTGATAACATCCCAGTTTTCACCTCTTGGTAAAAAGTAGCAAAAAATTGAAAGACACATTTTTTTTCCATCCGAACGAAGTCTATAGCTTTGACTCTGCTGTTAGGCTAGACTGTAAGCATATACACAAGCCCTGAATGAGTAACATAACATTTTGGGATCAGCATTTCTTATCTTTCCTTCTACCTTACCTTCTTGGTTGCAATGAGCCTTCTAAGTAGTTGGTCCAGGACTGCTTTGGATGATCAGAGACAACTATAAAAAGATGAATGATCAAGCTGTGTGGCCTAGGGGGAAAAAAAAAAATGTATATCTTGTATAATATTAGAGAATATTCTGTTCGTTTTATTCCTGTGTGTGGTCTTGCATATTTCTTGCCCATTGATTACATTATACAGAACATTTTTTCTGGTTATTCTGAATACAGTATAGATATAGTACCACTTTCCTATTTAACCAAGAAAATTCTTTACTTTACTTTCAGACATAAAGTCTTCCCTGCCGAAGTTTAGGATCCAACTAGGAATAGGTGAACGCGTGTTTCTAGTGGAAGAACCATTTCATTTAAAATATTTGAGGGGAATGATTTGCGATAAACATTTATGATTTTATATGAGGACTTGAAGTTGACTACGCCAAAGAAAGTTTTTCAAGAAATTTTATTCAGTAAAGTTTTAGTACTAGCAGGAAGAATGAAACCACATATTTAATCTACTTTCATTAAATAAACATTCTTCTTTTTTTTTACTTTTTTTTTTCCAAAGTATTCAGTTCCACTTTACAGAGTTTCCCATGAAGAAAAGTAACTAAGAGTTCTTCACTGAAGCTGTATTCCTAGTGATTAAAATAAAAGAACAATGCCAGTGCTAGCAGAAATCTGTCCATCTGTCTGTCTGCCCATCTATCCTTGTATTTTTAATCCTGCCTATCTATTCTCATATTTTAAAGCCTTTCATCAATCTGTTTCCTATCCAAAAAAGTTTTCTTTTTTTTTTTTTTTTTTTTTCTTTCTTTATTATTTTTTTCCCACTTGCTGGTTGTTGTGGTTTAACACATCAGTCTAAGCACCACCCAGCCATTCACTCCCTCTCCACCCAGCTTCCCCCCCAGTGTGATGGGGGAAAGAATCAAAATAAAAGGGTAAAAAGCTCATGGGTTGAGATAAAGACAGTTTAACAGGACAGCAAATGAAGGGAGAATACTAATACTAATAGTAATAATAATAATACAAAGTAAGTGATGTACAATGCAATTGCTCACCGCTTGCTGACCAATGCCCAGCCAGACCCTGAGCAGTGGCAGCCTCCCCAGGGCAAACCCCCCCGCCCCGCCTCCCCCTCTCCCCCCCCCCCCCCCCCCCCCATTTTTATTGTTCAGCATAACACCACATGGTATGGAACCTCCCTTTAGCCAGTCTGAGTCAGCTGTCCTGGTTCTGTCCCCTCCCAGCTCCTTGTGCACCCCAAGCCTCCTTGCTAGTAGGGCAGTATGAGAAGCTGAAAAGTCCTTGACTGCAACAACTAAAACACTGTTTTCATCCTAAATCCAAAGAACAGTGCCATACCAGTTACTAGGAAGAAAATTAACTCTATCCCAGCCGAAACCAGGACGTACTATGCTAAAAAAAATCCTTTCTGCTTCACGCATACCCTGCTGAGCCATAAGGCATACCCTGCACTGAGCTGACTGAAAACAGTTTTGTTGTTGTTGTTGTTGCTTGCTTGTTCATTTGTTTGTTTGTTTAATGTGTGGTTTTGCAACATGAAAACCTAAGACCAAATGTAGCAAGGTGAGGAAGAGCTGCAGGGTCTTTTCCCTTGAAGTTCATAACAGGATCATGGCTCATCTCAGAGCCTTGTAGTGAAAGACCTTCAGAGCCAGAGCTTATAGAACCTAGCTATAAGATTCTACCCTTTTTAGCACTGAAGAAAACATTTAAAACAGACCAGATGTGTTCCCAAATATAAATATGAGTGAGGAATAAAAGCTTCTTTGATTCTTGATACAGACATTCATTTTTAATTGAGACTAGTGATTTGTTTTAATTAGGAAGCTGTAATACTGTCATGATTTGTTTGGGCCATGGTGATTTTCTTTATTTGACAGGATCATTTATAATAATTAAATTAAATAATTTCCATATTAAGCAGCCATAGGAGGAGAGAAAGAGTGTTAATTTTTTTTTCTGAAAGAAAGACTGAAATGAACCATGCCATTATTCTGATTCTGGTACAGCTGTTCCAATTTTCAAACTTCTATTCTTTTCCTCCCTCATGGTTTGAAATGTAGTGTGAATGAAATAGAAATGAAAAGAAAATGGGAAATGATATATTGCTCTGAGTATTCTGCATAAACCAAAGAGTAACAGTAAAATACAAGGCCATTCATTTTATCTATTTGTTTATTTCAAGCTACTTAGAAATATGTTGTTCTGCCAAAATCCTGAATACACGTATAAAACCTTTTGTAATAAATATTGGAAATTAAAGCCAGCTTCCATATACTGTGGAGAAAATAAACCTGTGGAGAAAGAAGTAACTATCATCCAGCCTCACATGTGTATACTGCTTTTGGGGAAAGAACAGAAGGAATATGTGCATCCCTTCTCATCCCTTCTTTTAGCTCTCTGGATTTCTACAAAGATTTATGAATCATCAGGATTAAAGAACAAAGTCTAAAACTTTTCAAATCCTCAGCTTTATCTCTGGTACAAATGAAGATCTCATCATCATTTAGGTTTGTTCCTGGATCTAATACTGTGCTAAATTATATAGGGAAGTGATTTATGTGACTACACATGGGTATAAAGTCAAATAATGTCTTGCACATACCTATCCCAAGATACTTTTTTTTTTCAGGTTTCTCTGACCTTACAAATTCTCCTCAAGCAAATGGACACAAAATGTGGGGAATAAGAGGAGCCTCAATTCCATCTCAAAAGACATTGGCTAGCAAAATGAAGCCAATGAAGAGTGCTGTAATTTCCTGTTGATGAAGTTCAGAGCAGGAATGAAACAGCAAGCTTATTTCTCTAAAGCAGAAGAGGCACACAGGCCACCACTAGTGCAGTGCAATTTGTGAAACACTAGAGTCAAGGACTGCAGCAGAAGCCACGAGGGAGATAACTGAGCACGGACTTTTAGTCCATTGAGTTTTATCCTGGAAGACTAGCGGCAAAGGTTCTGGTTGTTAGTTTTAATTTGCATTTTGTTTACATTTAATTTATTTCTATTTTAAATCCAAATTGTAATTTACAAGGAAATGAATATGGACCTTTTGTAAAGCAGGTGGTTTCTTGAATAGGCCTTCTCATTTTTAAATATTGGGAAAGAAATGAGACTTCATGGTCTCCAGACAAAGAAACTTAGAGGTTGTAAGTCTTTGACTTCCAAGTTGACCTTTCGTTACTGCTGATTTGCTGTCAGCCATGCAAGACTTGACAGTGCAAAAGCAGGATTAGATTTCAGAGGCATTAAACACCATATTCAATGGACCAAACTCTTTAGTGTCTGACATGAGGAGTAATTCTAGCTTGCCACCACATATGGCTATATGTAGATCCCAAAATCAAGTTCATTAAAACATTCAAATAAACAAAACTGAGAAGAGGAAAAAGTGGAAACAAACGAGCAGCAGCTAACAGAAGCTGGGCTTGGTGGCTATGTCCCCTTCAGAAAGTGACTGTACAGATGTTTCCATCTTTTAAAAGGGGCTTAATTATAAAACAATCAACCCCCCCACCACCCAAAAAATAAAAAAATAAAAAGAAATAAAAAGGAAATTAGCATACATGTTGAGGGGAAAAAAAAATAATACTTTGGCTGTGGTTAAAATAGACATGTTTTGTAGAATTTTCACCTGTTTTTTAATTTCCTATTCTTCCTGTTCTTCCTGGCTGTGATCTATCCCTGTGTTCTTCTGCAATGCAAGGTCTTAAATTCAACCATGTTTTTTTCATTCTCTTTTGAGAACTGACTGAAATGATATGAAATTAATGAAGCTAAAATTTAACAGGTTTGAGGGGTCAGTTAAAAGAAATTAGAACTTCTTTGGTCTGGAAATCCCAGGAAATGAGATTGCATCCACCAGCTGCAGGTGTGATTCCAGGCCTCCATGTTTTCTTGCTCCAGTCCTTACTGAAGCAAATCTTAACTCTCCCAAAGCAGAGTAATAAAATAGTTGAATAAAGATAAATCACAGCCTTTCTAGAAAATTTGAGGACATTATTTTCTGCACATAGACAGATGCCAAAAATGCAGACACAGAAAATAAGACAAAACAAAACAAAACAAAACAAAAAAATAAAATAAAATAAAAAAATAAAAATAAAATAAAATAAAATAAAATAAAATAAAATAAAAATTAAAAAAGAAAGAGCAGACAAAGAAAAAAATAGCATCTCTCTTTTTTATTAAAGGCTCTAAAAGAATAAGATAGTCCAAGTAAAAATCTAATTTTTTTTCCCCTAATCTCTTAATCTCTGAGAAATCTGGTTATAGTTATGAAAGCTTTCACATTTAAGAAATGAGGTCTAGGTTCAAAATCTATTTTATTTTATTTTATTTTATTTTATTTTATTTATTTTTTATTTTATTTTAGACATACATGTAGTTTGTAGTCAACATTTGATTTTTGCCTTGGAAGAAAATGGATTCAGCTGGATCGAGGGAATTTTGTTCCTTTCCCCTTTGTTGTGGTTTAATATGGTAGGAAGCAAAACATCACAGAGCCATTTGCTCACTCCCCCCTGAGGAATAGGGGAGAAAATTAAAGAGAAATATGGAAGGCCGTATGGGTTGAGATAATGTCAGTTTAATAAAGAAAATAGTAAAGAAAAGGATAATAACAATAACAATAATGATAACAATAACAATAATAAAAGCATGTCATGTACAATACAATTGCTCACAACTAGCCAACTGATGCCCAGAGTCCCTGTGTAATGGCAGCCCCCCATGGCCAACTTCCCACAGTTTTACGGTTGAGATGACGTCATATAGAGATGTCATATTGAGACGACATTCATATAGAACCTCTCTTTGGCCACTCTGGGTAATCTGTCTTCATCTGTCCCCTCCCAGCTCCTTTTGCACCTGGCAGGACAACATGAGAAGCTGAAAAGTCCTTGGTTTTATATAAGCACTGCTCTGCAACAACTAAAACATCAGTGTGTTATCAGCGTTATTCTCCTAAATCCAAAGCACAGCAGCAAGCCAGCTACTAGGAAGAAAATTAGCTCTATCCCAGCCAAAAGCCCGATGTTCTTCTAAGAACAGGTCTTACTACTTTGTGGTTTTGCTATATGAAACTCAGCATTAGAAAATCTATTTTTTTTTTTTCAAATAATTAAATAGCCACTCAAAGAGATTAAAACAATTTTCAAGCTTCTAGCAATTGATCAAAAGAGCTGAAGCCACACGCCACTAAATACAGATCTGGTACATGTTCATACTGCTGCTTCAATTTTTTTTCTAAATATTTTGGTAGGGTAATTTTGTCCTGGCAGCCTCAGGATCAGATCAAGTATCATCTGTTCTCCTGCAGCTACACAAAGGCAGCCCAAGCACCATATGCTGTGATCTGGCACAGCATGCATGCCACAACAGAAACATGATCGAGCGGTCACACCGGACAGAGACCAGACTCCTATTGCTTTTTAGTGCATAAATCAAGTATCAATGAACATGAACCACTAAATGCTTACTATTGTTTTAAAAGAACTGCTCACCCCAACCAGTATCAAGTATTGAGAATCCTCCTCTCCTACCTAATATAGCTGCATTGTCATTTGGGCTGCTTGTGAGCACAGGAATAGCAGAAGGACCAAGGAGCAGATTGTGTTAGGGAGGACTTAGCTAAGGGATAGCTTAGCTGGCCACAGTTGCACGTTCACTACTGTGAAAAGAATGCCCACTTTCTGGGCCTTCAGTTGAGCAACATCTTTCAGTTGTCATTGCAAAGATGTTTGCACACATGTATGCATGTGCACACAGGACAGACACTGGTATTTTCTTAGATCTTTCAGGCCAATGTCCAATCAATCTTTAGCTCCAAAATGTGTGTTTGGAAACTGTTTTTACAATGAACTTTCCGCAGAAAATGTACATTGGTCCAATGTAATTAGGATTAACACTGCTTACAGTCTTAAGCTAAAATATTTTCAAAAGGGTTTACTGTTGTATCTCTAGTTCCACTTCCAGATATGCAAAAAACATCTATATATTTCTAGCTGCAATTTCATTCAGTTCATAAAAGGTGAAATGAATGATAATGAAACAAAAATAAACAAATTTTAGCTCTCTCTAATCATCCATACATTTCAGATACTTAATATATAGTATAACTTTGGCAATATATATATATATGTACATGTGTGTGTGTGTGTGTTTGGAAGTTTCTTGTCAATTTCATGCTTTTCAAACATTTTCTTTTCTGGAAAAGGCAGGATTTTTTGAGATTTCTAACAAAACAATTGTAAAAGATGTGGTTTAAATTCTTTAAAACATTCTGTTTTGTGAAAACCAAATATTTTGTTTCATTTTCAAGCTTTTAAAAACATCTTGAATTTCTAAGAAACTAAAGAGAAATCATCAGATAGGAAGCTATTTCAAAGGGGTGTTTTTAAAGTATTGAAATGTCAATTTCTTAACAAGATGAATATGTATTTACAAAGCAATTCCATAATGATGGGCATACTTTTTTTTTTTTTTCTATAAAAGATTTACGTATCTGACTCTAATCAGGTCACACCTGGGCAAAATGAGTGTAAGCAGATGTATAATGCTTCTGTTATAATGTGGTATGGCTTCCACTCACAGGGGAAATCCTGGCTCCAGCAATGTCAAAGAAAGCTTCTCAGACTCATTTCTTCACACCTAATTCATGTTTCATCTTTAAGAATCAGTGATTTCACACTGCACTAAATGTTGCTACTCTTACTGGTACAACTGCCAGATCACTCACATTAAACGTGCTTACTATAGCAACAATTCAGATTTTTTTTTTTTTTTTTGCTTTATCAAGGGCCAAAATAATGGTTCATGCCCTAGCTATTTCCTGTCTAGACTACTATATTGGTCTTTTGGATGGATTTCCTGCTTTTTCCATTGTTGTTTTCAAACCAAAAAGTACAAAACTCTATAGCTTGTTTCTTACTTCTTTAAGCTCTCAAGAAGATGATGGCCTTGCTTTCTTGGCTCAAAGTATTAGAAGACTATATCCCTAGTGAGGAATCAATCCTTTATTTATACTTGAATTGTGATTACATGAGAAAGCGGGAACTTATTCTGTAGGTTAATCTACAAAAGAATCTACTTTAGGTAATGGCAAGCTTGCAACAATGGCCTCTGCAGTATCCCATTTATTGCACACAGATGAAAGATGACAGCACCCTGCATTCAGAGAGCCAGTAGAGACACTGGGAGGTTAAATATTCAGGTGGGTTTCATTCACTATTCTGACCATACTAGAGTTGCTCAGTCTAAACTAACTACATCATCTCCTTTGTGGTCATAAAAGTGGTGCTAGGTTCTCCAGGTAGTTATTTATCTGAATTGTCTTAGATGCCTGTCTTAATACACCATAAACAGCTTCTTTGTGATATCTGTTTCAGTGTACTGAGAGTCTCTGGGCTTAGACATTGGATGCTTATCTTTTAGATAGTTAAATTAGATTAGAAGAATCTCATCTCTTATTTTCTGCTGTATACCTTGTAACATCTGATGGATATCTAAGAACTGTTGTGACTGGTGATAGCCATACCGTCTATGGTAAGTATGGATATTCTTAGAGTAGCTGAACAGTTCATTAAGTGATTAATAAACCATTATCTGTATTTTTGTTTGTTTGTTTGTTTTGTTTGTTTGTTTGTTTGCTTGTTTTGTTTGTTTGTTTGTTTTTGTTGTTTGTTTGTTTTTAAATTGCAAACTGAGCTTGATCAATTTTATTATAAAATTCAATAATCCTAGTACAACCTTTGTTTCAGTATCGTGTTCTCTAGCATTTTACTAAATGATTAGTCAGAATCCATAGAGTAGATACATGTTAATTAATTCTTGTTTCAGTTTTTCCTCTGAATAGGGATGTATTTCACATACTTCTGCACTCATAATTTGCTGTCTATTGTCTGAATATTCCTCAGAAAATTGTGACCCAACAGTTACTCATTGATACCACAGTGTAGTTTCATGTGTACTGGGGTTATAGTCGACTTCATAGCCTGTGTAATTTTGTTACCTTTGGGACATCAGCTGAGTAACTTTGTTCTTCTATAATCGTGAATTTTGTTTTATTCAGTTTTGTATTTAACATGTTTTTATACAGGCAATGCTATTCATGCATGTTTCCTAAGCAGTACTCCAACAAAGCTCAAGAGTTCTGTTGATCTCATTGTGAACAGTTTTTAACAAAGACTTTTGGAAGCTTTCCAATAAAAATGCAACAGAAGCAGACAAGGAGAGGTTAGGCAAACAGTGCTGCATTATACATGGCCACATATAATACTGTGCTCAGGAAAGGCTAAAGAAATATATTATTTGCTCAAAGGGACCATTTATGGGGAAAAACAGTAATAAACATAAGTAAATGTTTCAGAATCATCTTTAGTTTGAAGAAATGGCAAAGACCAATGCCATTCCTTGTACAGAAGATTTTGCCTCACTACAAAACGTTCTGGTTTTCAAAAGTGTGTGAACCAAATGTTTCAAAATAAATAAATAAATAAAAATTGAAGATGTTTTTACAAATCTCCTCCAGTTTATCCTAAATCTTTGCAAGTATCAGCAAATACAGAGTGAAGGTGAGGTTGATTGATTAAGGGATAGGTTATGCATACTTTATTATTCCAGATTGTTGAAAATAAAGAATTTTGACCAACTGATGCTATTTCAATGAACATTAAACAGATCCTATTGTCTAAACTGCAGCAGCATATGGTATGTTCTTCTACTCCCTTCTTATTTCAGAGATTATTTATTTACCATGGCCAAATCTACAAGCAAAATTCTTCATGTTCTTTTCTCTATGAAGATATTTTAGGCAGACAGCCAATTCCTCACTCTCTATATTGGGGTACACTAGAGTGTACATGGACCTGTTTGTCATCTCACAGCTGATGCACACTTCCTTAGAGAACAGGATTGGGTAGGGCTACAGCAGTCTCTGGGTTGTACTAACAGAAAAGCAGGTGGATCTAAGGAGCTCCTGACTCATTCATCTTCTTTTCAAAATCTTGATGATCAGGGAAAAGAAAAAATGAATTTGGTATGAATTAATTTGGTATGAAAGGTTTGTTCCTTCTATGTCGTACTGTTCACAAGCATCAGATGTTTCATCAGATACTGAGTTTTGTACAGGGGAGCCCCACAAATGCTTTTCTTTTCCTACAGTTACATTACTTTGGGCTTTAATATGAATCTATGAGAATATTGAATCTTTACAGCATGGGTACAAATGTCAGTGTTGCAGATGGAAGCACTCCTAACTAAATAATCCTGTTTGATTTTGCTAATGCTCTTATTCTGTTACAGACTTTTTTTTTTTTTTTTCTCAGAGATGCATCAAAAGTTGAAACCTGGGCTACCAGGAAATTGAGATTTTCTCCAGTGGGCTCATTGTTATTTAGATATTAATAACATCAGAGCCAACATACTTTGAGTATGGATATACTGGATACTGGATACTAGATTTGTCTCCTTACTCCACACTATCTTTGAATCTCAAATTTCCCATGGTCATAACACCAATAGAGAATAGTTATTTGTCAGGGATCTCTTTTCAGTTCATGTTTTGTTCCCCCAGTACTGATATGCATGCATTAGTAATATGTGATATATATGTATTTCCCCTATAATATTAAATTTCAAATGCATTTTTATTATCCTGTGTCTTCACCCTCTCTCCACATAGAAAATCCTATAATATTGCTTCAGTCAGCTGTTCTGCTTTTTTAATTCTCTTCTAGATATTACATGGCAGTTATAGCAAGTATATTTATGTGCCTAATTTTAAATTTTCTGAGTGCAAACCAATAACATCAATACAGAAATTAATACTTTTAAAAACTGCAATAGCACAACTTGCCATCAGCTAGTGGAAGCTAACATTATTACACTATTAGTGCTATAACACTATAACACTATTAGTGTTACCCTCAAAAAACCTATGAGATCTTACACTTTTGTTAAAATTATTATGGAACTATAACTTCAAACTAGCCACTGTAAAAGAAGATTTATTTTTATTTTTGTCTAGACATTGCCTAACACAATGAAGGGAATTAAAATTATAAACATATTGGCATTTCATTTCAATGCTTATGAAGTTATGAAGTGAGATGATTTCATACAACAATTAGAGTTATGCTCTCGGCAGACATATGGAAATATAAGTGTGTGTTTATACGGCACAGTTATCCCCAGGCTAGCATCAGTCTTCTTCACCAGGATGCTGCACAACTTAATGGAGCTGTTGCCAGATCAGAATTACCCTGACGGTTTCAGGGTCAAAGCACATGCCACGCTAGTGCTGACAGCAGAGCGGGATTGTTAGAAATTTCCAACAATAGAGGCAAATCTGTTCTCCACCTTTGGGATGGGGAAAGGGCAGAAGTGGGAAGAGAATATCAGGAGTGGGGTCAGAGCTATGATTGTTTTTTCTTTCCTCTTCAGTTTTCTTCAGCTACCTAATTCGCCAAAAGCAAAATTTAGATGAGACCTTTAGATGACACCTATAATGAACAATTTCTCTATTGAGAATGTGCTACTGTTATCAAAGAGATGGCAAATGGATGTTGTTGCTGTTTAAGCTAACATTATCATTACCAGTATTAGATCTTGAAAAATAAGCTGTATTCTTAAAATCAATTTTCCACAGCTTAAAGTCATAAATAAGAGCTTGTCTGATGACTTCATCCTTGTCTTCTCCCCCAAAGCCCCACAAGACCCACAGACTTTATACTCAGGCCAGGATCTCTCTAAGGTCGCCTAATTTAATGTGATATCATCAGACTCGAAAAGGATCTCTCAAACTTGCCCTGATCAGTTATCCTTTCAAATTACTTCCCCAGGCAAAGCTGAATGCTCCCTGGTGAATATCTAGAGGGAAGTCGCACTAGCATGTGTTATTTATACATTTTTGCTAATCAACCCCCCAAAACCACTGTATCTATGGTACTCAAGGAAGCCTCACAAAATAAAGCTGATATTAGTAAAGGAGTTGGAAGAGAGCAAATGAAGGTCTCTGAGGGCATAAAGATAATGTAATATGTATAATATGTAAGTAATACATACATTATGGATTCCTTTATTTCATATTCTACATTGATTACAAGTATAAATAAAAAGTTAATATGCTCATTCTACTCAAGAACTCATCCAGATATTCACACAGATATACAGATAACTGCTATAAAAGAAGGAAAGATGCACTTTATAAAGGTGTAATTCTGCATTTTTCTGTACAATATACATTCATTTTATATGTATTTCTTCTTCTGTAGAATGAATTAAGATATGTGGCCCAGGGAAAAGAGCTACCATTGAAATGGTGATGGGAATGGTTAGCACCAGGGATGGGGAGAAAAAAACAGCATGCTGAGCAAGACAGAAAAGTATCCTCCAAGCTCAAAAAGTCGCAAGGCATTGGTAACTTAGTTTAGAAACATGCTGTGCTGTAGATTCGCATTGCTCTGTTAGCTAAATTAGACTAATCTGTTTTGCTTTGAACACATCTCCAAAGAAATTACTGGTATGTGCTCAAGCTTCACATAGCTGCAGAGAAGCTGGCAAATTGGTTGTATACTAAATGCTTAGTAAAAGGATTCAGGAAAGGAATCACAGACTGTAATTTCAGCTGCTTGTGAAGTCTTCAAGAGAAATGTATGCCAATCAATAGTTAGAGTAACTGAGAAAAGCTATGCATGGTGAATGCAGCAGAGGCAGACTTTAATGTATACTGGCTACAATTTGTGTGCAGGCACTTAAGAAGAAAAAAACAGGACATTTTAGTATTTTCCATATACACCCCTTCAGTCAACGGAAAGAGAAAACTGTGTCCAGAAAGCAATTTGTCTTACTTTAGAGAGAGGGTGAATCGCTTTCTGGAGTGCATCTCTCTCTCTCTATGCTCATTTGTTATGGAAAAAAGCCCAGCTAACTGGCAGAAAATATATCCTACATTTTATGGAGAATTCTATAACAGAGTTTAATTTTTTTCTTGAACCTGTTCCATTTAGATAAGTCTGAGCACAGTTTAACAATATATAGAAAAAGTAATTGTGTGTAGAATGGATACTATTTTGCATGCTGTAGTGAATATTTATATACACTTTTGCTGAAACTATGCAAACATTTAAATCTATACTTATTCAGTGGTATTTATTTTTTTCCAAAAGTCCTTGGATTCTAGTACTGTAGTTTTTCTTACAATCTTAGAGACACTTAGAAGAATCTGTCTTGTGACTCCAATGTATATTCTGTTATATCGGTATTGATAAATAGGTTACAGTTTATGGATATTTAGTTTCAGTTCTAATCTCAACAGCTTTTTTTTTTTTTGTATTGAAAGAGTTTACTGTTTTTTTTTTTTTTTAATATTTAGCTAAAAATAACATCAGATGAAATTTGCAACCCAATAAACCAAAATAGAGACTTTTCAAACCCTTAAATATCCTGAGAGACTGCATGAGAAGAAGATAAATATAGCAGCTTATCCAGAAAGAAATGTAAAATGATGTTAGAACAATTCTAAATCTTTCCTAATGATTAAGAATCATTATAAAAATTAATAGCAAGATGCAGATAGATTATTTTCATTAAAACAAACAAAAAAACAATAACCACAAGCACAACAACAAAAAAGCAAATAGAATGACAGTTAAAAGTTTCTTCATATAACACTAGAAACACAGATCAGAATTAAGGACCTGACATCTGCAAACTTTTTTCTAAGTAGCTCCATACGTTTAGCTGGAGGAAGTCTGCATATAAGACAGGAGAACTTGTCTGGTTGGTTTGTACCTTTCACAAAACTGTAATCTCACATCCAGCATGATACAGGCTGCAGAATCTTTCCCTGCAACTTAGGTATCAAGCTCACACATGCTTTTCTGAACCAAAGTATATCTTTTTGAAAACTACTCAGTCTCAAATTAATTTTTCAAATTAAAAGGTAGCTACATAAATTAAAGGAACTTTACTCTTTCTGCAGCACATGTTGAAAGCAGGATAAGTTGCACAGTCCTACATAGCAATGCTCTTCAGTGAGTTGGTAACACAGTCCAGTTTGTATGAGGCAAGGGAAGCAACAAGGCAGCCATTTGGATGCTTACATTGCTGATATACATACATTTTTTCCTTATTTATGTGACATAATTACTCCTACTCCAGAGACATAGTTACAACTCAATTCTACTCCACAGATTTCATAGCTATTTCCTGACATTTAGCATTAGGCCAGTTAGTCTACTAAGTAAGTTATCCAAAAAGAGTCAGATAATCATAAATTCCCATAAAAAAGGTCCAATTGCCAGAACTTAAAATAATAATAATAAATTGTTAATTCTGATCAGACCTGGAGTTATCCTTGGTTTTAGAAATAGCATCGTTACTGTTATATTTACTACAAAATAACTAAGGAAAACACTTTTTATGACTATGAAAATATACATCGGTAATATTGTCCCTTTTAGTTCTCTACCTCCAGAAAAATAATTGAAAACAAAGTTGAAAACAAAAGCACAAAATTAATGCTTTGTTAACAACAAATTACTGAGTCTGCTTTTTCCAAAAACTTCCCTATATTTCTGAAGAAGTAACAAACATGGCAAAAAGGACTCCACATTTTTTTTTTTGGTTTGTTTTTTAAAGGAGACCAGTGAGAACACACGCACACAGACTTCTTCCATATCTCATTTTAAAAACAAAGGATAGAATTCCTAAAGGGTAAGGAATAACTTTTAATGTAGAATTAATGTTTATGGTGCTTTTATTAAGAAAAAAATATATTTATTTAATAATAATTTATTTATTGTTATTGTAATAATAATAAATAAATTGGCACTGCCTTTGAGTTTCATTTATTTAATTATTTATTTAGTCATTCATTTACCATTGGAGACAGAAACCAAGTGACATTCTAAAAGAGAAAAATGGAAACAAAATATATTTAAAACACATTATGAAATTGTGGAAGGTTTTCAACTAAGACCTCATATGTCTATCGTTTTTGATCTTATTTTGATACAAAATGTTGATGTCCAATACATTGTTCACTGTCTTATATCTTAAGTGGCTGAACTGCCTAAATTGTCAGGAAAGAAAATGAAGAAAAATACCCAAGACATTGACACTTTATGAAGTATGATCCAATTAATTGTCTTTTTAAGCTCACTGCTATCAAGGTGCTTGTTTATCAGGCAAAAATAATGATGGCTAATGGGAAAAGAATATAATAAGTTGTCAGGACGGCTGAGCGGTCTACAGCACTGTGTTCAGGTCGCAGTCTCTCCTGGAGGCGTGGGTTCAAATCCCACTCCTGACATCTCACTTACCAGGCGATCAGGCCCAGTCAGCACGGGTTAATGAAAGGCAGGTCCTGTTTGATGAACCTGATCTCCTTCTATGACAAAGTGACGCTCTTAGTGGACAAGGGAAATGCTGTGCATGTGGTCTACCTTGACTTCAGTAAGGTTTTTTGACACCACTTCCCACAACATTCTCCTCAAGAAACTGGCTGCTCATGGCTTGGACTGGAGTATGCTTCATCAGGTTAAAAATTGGCTTGGTAGCCAGGCCCAAAGAGTCGTGGTGAATGGAGTTAAATCCAGTTGGAGGCCGGTCACTGGTGGTGTCCCCCAGGGCTCAGTATTAGGGCCAGTTCTCTTCAATATCTTTATCAATGGTCTGGATGAGGGGATCGAGAGCACCCTTAGTAATTTTGTAGATGACACCAAGTTAGGTGCGTGTGTTGATCTGCTCCAGGGTAGGAAGGCTCTGCAGGAGGATCTAGACTGGTTGGATTGATGGGCTGAGGCCAACTGTATGAAGTTCAACAAGGCCAAGTGCCGGGTTCTGCACCTGGGGCACAACCCCAAGCAGTACTACAGGCTGGGGGAAGAGTGGCTGGAATGCTGCCTGGCAGAGGGGGACCTGGGAGTATTGGTTGACAGTCGGCTGAATATGAGCCAGCAGTGTGCTCAGGTGGCCAAGAAGGCCAACAGCATCCTAGCTTGTATGAGAAGCAGTGGGACCAGCAGGATTAGGGCAGTGACTGTTCCCCTGTACTCGGCTCTGGTGAGGCCGCACCTCGAGTACTATGTTCAGTTTTGGGCACCTTGCTACACAAAGGACATGGAGGTGCTCAAGTGAGTCCAGAGAAGGGCAACGAAGCTGGTGAGGGGTCTGGAGAACAAGTCTTTTGAGGAGTGGCTGAGGGAGCTGGGGTTGTTTAGCCTGGAGAAGAGGGGACTCAGGGGTGACCTTATTGCTTTCTACAGGTACCTTAAAGGAGGCCATAGCGTGGTGGGGATTGGTCTATTCTCCCATGTGCCCAGTGATAGGACAAGGGGGAATGGGCTAAAGTTGAGCCAGGGTAGGTTTAGGTTGGATATTAGGAAAAACTTCTTTTTTCTGTGCCCTGTGCTGCATCAAAAGAAACACGGCCAGCAGGTCGATGGAAGTTATTCTCTCCCTCTTCTCTCTTCCCATGAGACCCCATCTGTACTGTTGGGACTGCTGTGTATTGCTGCACTGTGTTCAGCTCTGGGACCCCAGCACAAGAAGGACATAGAAGTATTAGAATGATTCCAGAGAAGGTCCACAAAGATGATCAAGGAGCTATAGCACCGCTCTTAACGGAAAGGGGCAGAGAGAGTTGGGGTTTTTCAGCCTGAAAAAGAGAAGGCTCCAGGGAGACCTCATAACAACCTTCGAATACCAAAGAGGGTCTACAGGAAAGCTGGGGAGGGACTCTGTAAGGAAGGGTAGTGATAGGACAAGCAGTAATTTTTAAAGTAAAAGATGGTAGATTTAGACTAGACGCAAGGGAGAAATTCTTTACTCTGAGGGTGGTGAGGCACTGGACCAAGCTGTCCAGAGAAGCTGTGGATTCCCCGTCCCTGTAAGTGTTCAAGGCTAGGTCGGATGGGGATTGGGGTAACCTGGTCTAGCAGAAGGTATCCCTGCCCATGGCAGGGGGTTGAAATTAGATGATTTTTAAGGTTTCTTCCAACCTAAACCATGCTATGATTCTATGATTCTATATAATTTTCAACATTATCCTAATGTAAGACAGGATACCAAAGTAGAGCACCAAATAGTTATTTCCTTCTGAATTTAATATCTGATTTTAAATTTCCATTTACAGTCATTATATGTTTAAACTCAGATACACATTTAATACGAAGTGGCTTATGAGTCTCTTCTGCTATATTTTGTATATATTCTTCTCACCCCTCAAAAAAAATATGCATACAAACCTTAACCTCTATTGGAGGGCATAACAAGATAGAGTGATGAGCATCTTTACAGGCATAAATCCACTTTATTCTGTTCAAAGAAATATCCATTTTCTCCAACATCTTGTGTTTAACAGAGCTGCTATGAAAAGTTAAGAAAAAATAAAAGCAGTAAAAGTACAGGCTGCCACTTCCCCTTACCATTGAGCCTCTGGAAGTTGCTGGTTTGGACACTTCTTCAAGTTAAATTTGCCCCATGTTGGATAGTCCTGAGTCCTTGATCCTCTGTGAATTTTTCCGATATCTTTTAGAATCAAGTTAGATATTTGTACCCCCTAATATCTCAAAGCAATTAGTAGCCTAATTTATTTACTTAATTGTTAAAAGTACCTTTTATTAGGATACTATAGTGTCTGATAATTTTGTTGTTATCACCTTACTTCATGTTTTCAGGAAAAGGGAATACATTGTTCTCATTCAATATATGCTTACTCAAAAAATAAATAAATAAATAAATAAATTAAAAAGTTCCATACACACCATTTTTATGTTTCAATTAAGATTAACCCATTATCATAATAAACAGTCTACAAGCAAGCCTGAGCAACATTTGAAACTTTTTAAAATTATTAATATTATTTTGTTCAATTGACATGTTTTCAAGCTACCCAAATTTTAAGCAGTAGTTTGGAAGAACTTCGTCTTTATATGAAAGAGAAAACTTCTCAGACAAAAGAAAGTCTCTGTTTTGGAAGAAGCTATTGTAACCAGCTGCTAGAATCATTACAGCCCAAAGTGCATCTACCACCCATGAATGTTTTAAGTACACTGAAGAGTTTTATTTTTTAAACATATTTCTTATTTTCATTTCCTTTAGTCCTTGAGGAATTTAACATATTTGAAGATGCCACAATAAATCATGCTCAAATTATCAAGAACTTGCTTTAATTATGTCTTTTATTTTTATTAAATTTCATAGCAAAAAGAAATTTTAAGCCCTAGAATCACTTCCTTTATGTAAAATTTACTGTTGTACACAGCATTCCTTTATCATAACGATGGAAGTATATCATGTTTAACATTTCTGCAGTATAATTTCCCCCCTAGTAAATTCTTTGGAACATTTATAATCTTCTGTCTTCAGATAAACAAATCTTAGCTCCTAAAGAAGCAAAGGACCAAACTTAAATTGGCTCAATTATGACTGAGAAAGATTTGTCTGACAAACACAGCTCTTTTAATCTGTTCATGAGTTTCCCTCAAATGATTCTTTTAAACTTGCAATTGACACAAAGACACAAATACTGATTCTGCAGTTTATTTGTAAAAACTTGCAGCCTCAGTTAGCCTTATTGATTTTCCTTTATACTCCATCAGCATTTGAAAGTAAGATAGCACAGGGTTTGTTCTTCAGCCCTCAGGCATCAAGTGTCCATAATACATGCCTATATTGTAAAAATCTCTCCCGCAGCTAGAGAGAACACCCTTATACATGCTGTCTGTTGGAGACTGACCTGTTCTCAGTATTATCTGGGAAAAGTTGTCACAAGCCAAAAACACCCCAAAAGACATGTTAGCCACTACACAGCACCATATACCAGTGTTCAAACTTTGGGTCCTGTCCTGTTTACTATTTTAGTGTAAATGCAACCCTCAAATAATTCATGATGTATAACAAGAGTTTTATACTTCAGAGCTGAAGTGTTGTCTTCCAACTATTTACTTAGTTGTGGTTCATTATGTACCTTGACACCAACAAAGGACAAGCCAAACCATGTGGTACTGCTTATTGTCCTTGATGGGCTTGAAAGAGTGAAAAATAATGAATGGAAGAGGCAGCTGAAATAAATAAATAATCAATAACCTCTTCAGATCTCCTTCACTGAAACAGAAACATTTTAAAATCATTTAACCAGGTGTATTCAAACAAAAATAGTGTTAGCTATGCATAACTATTTACCTCTTTACACAAGAACTATGATTCTGTAATAAGAAAGAACAGACAGTTTTCCAAATACCAAAAAAAAAAAAAGAGAAAAAATTATTTGTGAAGAATGTTCAATAATATATAAAAGACAAAGAAGCAATGGCAAACTGTACAGCTTCTCAGTATCTAAAGATTTTAAAAGACTAATGTTTTAGCTTACATATCCAAATCTAACTCTCAAGGTGGAATTTCAGAGTAGTATTAAACAATCTGGAGGTAAAGATCTTTAAAATTTCTGTTTATATGTTTGCCAATAGTGGCATGTAGCAGCGTACTGATAACTCTGCTTTTAAAGGAACATAGCGCAACTCAGTGAAAAAGACCAGCCACACATGAACACCACCAAGAATATTCTGTTTGTACTCTGACATGGCCAGCAGGTCAAAGGAGATGATTATCCCCCTCTACACTGCCATTGTGAGGCCTCACTTGGAGTGCTGCATCCTGGTCTGGGGCCCCCAGCACAAGAAGGACATGGAAGCATTAGAATGAGTCCAGAGGAGAGCCACAAAGATGACCAAAGGTCTGGAGCACCTCTCCTGTGAAGACAGGCTGAGGGAGCTGGGGATGTTTAGCCTAAAGAGAAGGCTCTGGGGTGACCTCATAGCAGCTTTTCAATATTTAAAGGAGGGAGAGGAGTTATAAAAAAGATGGAGAACAATTTTTTGCTCAGGCAGATAATGACAGCACAAGGAGGAATGGTTTTAAAGTAAAAAAAGGCAAATTAGATTAGAGGTTAGGAGGAAATACTTCACTCAGAGGGTGGTGAGGCACTGGAACAGGTTTCCTAGAGAGGTTGTGGATGCCCCATCCCTGGAGGTGTTCAAGGTCAGGTTGGATGAGGCCCTAGGCAACCTGATCTAGTGGGTGGCATCTCTGCCTATGGCAGGGGGTTGGAACTAGATGGTTTTTAAGGTCGTTTTCAACCCAAACCACTCTGATTCTGTAACTCTATGATGTTGTGTTATCCTTTCTACAAGTAATAGGCATCAATGTATTCAGGGTCATAGCTACTTTTGAGATCTTGGAGGTCTCTTCCAACCTAGATGATTCTGTGATTCTGTGAGAAGAGAGGAGCTTGTTCTGTTTTCCTCTAAGGAAGATATAAAATGATACTTGCTGCTACTGCAGGTCTCTGGTAGCACAATGCAAGCAGGAGACAACAGCTTTGGAGTATAAACTAGTCCAATGGGAGTCTAGGCTCACACTAGCTAACAGGTTTAATGATAAATTTAACTGCAATACTGACAAATAATAAAGGAGAAATGTCAATGGTGGGATTCACCATGAAAAGAAAAATAGCTAAATTTAAAAGCCTAAGTATAGATGCTTATTATTATTATTATAGATGCAAATTAGATATCTGAGCTCCTGTTACAGACAGCAGAGATATCCACATGGATGACTCAGTTGCCAACACACAGACAGCTCCTGCCACCTGAGATGCCCCAAGCCTGTTTTTTTTGTGCCTGGACTCCAGCTGCTACTCCAGAGGGACATGGGCTGCTGTAGGGCTCCTGCATGCTCCACCTGTGTAGGTATATTGAACGTCGAGAATGAGCAAAATGCCACTGGCTACCTGTGTCCAGACAAGTGAGTTAAACCCCTTGTCAACACAGTCAGTCAAGTCCGAAGAGCTACAGCCAGTCAGATGCAGGACTGGTTTGCAGGGAACTGCGTAGTTCTTTAGCTTCCATAGTGGGCAAACAGTGCCAGCTATAACAGGAGCTTAAATACCAAATTCATGTGTAAATAAAGACATTGCGGGCACCTTCATGTGCCTGAATCTGGACCTGAACATATCTCCGAAGGATTTTTTCAAGTGCTCACACACAGACATCTACTGCTGTTTGAGATATCTTAGTAAGCCTGAGACATCCATGTAATTTAGTCTGTGGGAAACTGTCATTTCAGAATAGCAGCTGAAGTTCAACAAAGATGTCACAGGGCATCTCATAAGTGAGCAATGTCCTGAACCTCAAATGCCTGGAAATCAAGAAAGTTTTGGAAGAAGCAGTGTATTACACCAAATCTTTGACCAAATCTGCTCTCTCTCCATTCTCTCCTTGGCAATATATTTCTACCTGGATCCTTCCTAATCTTCAATTCATGATCTTAGATCCAGTTCCTCAGCCTGTTCTGCATCAGCCTCTCTCAAAGCCTGAACATGCTCCTTCAAAATGAATCCCAGAAGGTTTTTCTTTGTAGATGTGCTACATTCTGTACAGCAGATGTCCAGCTGCACTGCAGTAATGATGTGTTCCAAGGCTTCTTCACATCACAGGCACCCAAGGACACATTGTCCTTCACCTCTTCTACTGCAGTCCTAAAGAGATGTTTGAAATGGTAGTATCTGTAAAATTTAATGATATGATACAGTTCCAGAATAGGCTTAGATTGAAATGAAATTTTGTAATGGACATTAAATAAAATTAAAGGGTGAGGAATCAAAATGTTACATTGATTTCAAACTTCAGTTTGAGCTGATAATTCTTAATTTTTTCTAAATCCCACATTCTCCAGGTACGCAATAGCACATTTGATTCCCCCCCCCCCAAAAAAAAAAAAGTCAATAAATGAAGATGTGTTTTGTAAATTCAGAACTGAAAGAGATAAAAAGAAGTTATACATAAACTGTAAACAAGAAGGAATAAAATTTTCTGATTCCAAATTTGAATGAAGAGAATTGTATTTGGTAGATGAGTATACTAGAAATAAAAACAGGATCTCCAAATTCAGACCATGACAAGAAGGTCTGAGATGACTACTATCAGCTATTTTCATATGAAAACACAATAATCAGACAATACTGTCAACAAAAAGAGGAAAGGAAAAATAGAGAGAGAAAATTAAATTACCCATTCTAATTTGCCATGCAACTACTTATTATCCTTCTTTCTAGTATTTAATGATGAGTCCACTCTACCAGGCCACTTGACTTCCTGTGTTGAATCGTAAATGTTATTAAAAATGACTTTCTAAGAGGTGAAATGAGGAAAAAGCTCTGTACTAAGAAAAAAATTAGTATTTAACATAAATGAAAATGCTTTATAACTAGTATGTAAATCCAAACAATAAAAATAATAAGTTTTCAGAATCAAAACAGGATATCTGTAAATTTGGTAGTAATGACAGAATATCATGGAATATGACTAATTTCTGGCTGACAAATGAAAAATCATGACATACATTAGGAAACAAAATTGCAGGCTATAGTCATATTATTAGGAAAACACTTCAAAATTAAATTATCTTCTGAATATGAGTACGATTTCTGATCCTTTTGTTCCAACCTTTAAAAATTGTTTTTAGAGAAGCTGCAGATTTCTGCACTGCAAGACCTTATTTAGAAATAAAAGCAAGTACAAATTAGTTTAAAATAATTAAATACGTTAGATACTGAAGCAATCCTGTTTGTTTTTAATAAGCTGTATTACAGTTACAGCAAAAAGAAAACATTCCAGTCAGTGAATACTCCTTTCTCCAGCTTTCTGGTCTGCAGTTTTGCTGAAGCTAGATCAAGTACTATTTTGATATGGAAACTAAAATAAGTGTTAGTGAGATCTGTACTTAATGAAAAATGTGTCATGAGTTGCAGTGCCTTTTCCAACTACTAATTTAAAGGCATTTCACACAATGCTCTGTGTATTCTATGTTGTGAAAAAATATTTGGGTAAAGACAGATGCAACAGCTGTGACATTTTATGCCTGACTAGATTGCTGGGATTCTTTAGAATAGTCAGCAACAAAATGGTGCTGCTGCGGCCATAACCCTTATATGACAATCCATAGTACTGTAAGCCAGGCCACATTCTTTGGTTTCTTTTGAAACTATTGGATAAAGTCTTGGCTCTAGTACAGTCAAGTCAAAATAAAAGTTACCATAGACCTGAAATGGGCCCAGGTTTCCCTCATTCAGAAAATGAATCCAGTTTTTCTTAACATTCACATTTGATTCAGCATTTTAGTTTTTAATAATTAGCTCCACAAATTAAAGTGCAACATGCATTTTATCAAACTAGCACATCCATCCCCTTAGGTACTTTGTAGGTTGCAGGCGGGAAAAGCCTATTGATTGATGTTGTGCTAAGTGTACTGTTTGAATACACGTACTCACATGATGGCAGTGTTTCTTGCATATTGTACTGCTTTCATATAAATCTTATTTCTCTCATTTTATAGTAAGAACAAAAATAGAAATTAATATGTTTAATGTAAAGCACAAAACTGTAATTTGTAGAGATTTTGTGAGTAAAAAACATTTCTGTAGATTCTGATTATCCTGTAACCTTGCGTTCAAGTTATATCCATGAGCTAATAGTTGGCACAGGATCACAATAACTGTGTTAAATTATAAATATGTTCTCAATATTTTAGATTACACATGGAAAAGTTATTGAGTCTGAGGACTGGATGCTTCAGATGTTTATTGACTGAATATAGGTTATTTGTCTGAATCAGTTCCAAGTTGGTAATAATGACATGTATATATATAATATATAATGCCTGTTTAGGAGACTTACTGGAAATTATTTAACTGTTTCTGTCCCCACTGCAGCACAGAAGTTTCCCTTACATTTACACAAAGCTGCCATAAGTATCCACACAATTTCCAGCAAGGGTGGTTACGCCATTGGAAAGGTCAAGGGAGGAGTAGTTACTGAAGGCAATGAACTACAATTTGCAGTTTGTTAGTGTTGCAAAATATTGCTAGGATAGTTTTGATAGTTTGGCCTTTAAAAAGTAAGAAAACATGAAAAACATGAAACAAGCAAATTAAAGAATTGTCTGAATTTTTCATTTACATTTGAAAGAAGCAAGAAGTATGATAAGGATTTATTTTCAAATAACAAATAAGTTCTCGAAAGGTACGTTCAACACCTGCCTGTAGGTGTATTCTACCTCTCTTGTAGGCCCTATGTATGCATCTGATTACTTCAACCCTTCTAAATGTATTCAGGTTTCAGAGTATGAGTAGTCATACTTAAATAATGCTATTTTTTCACAAGAACTTCAGATAACTATCTAGATTTTCATAAAGCCATATGCCAGGATAATTACAATAGCCATTTAACTAAATATAGTTGCAAAACCAAAATGTTAATGAGCTTTTTCACTGTAATGAATCAATCCTGAGCTTGGCTTTACATTTTGTTCATCCATTTTTAGAAGTAAAAAATATTTATTTTGGAGACTGGTATCATTTTTATTCACTTTGTTCTTTCCAAGAATAGATTTCATAGAATCATAAAAACATGGAAAAGCTTGGGTTAGAAGGGACCTTAAAGATCCAACCTGCTTGCCATAGGCAGGGACACCCCACTAGACCAGGTTGCCCAGGGCCCCATCCAACCTGGCCTTGGAACACCTCCAGGAACCCACAGCTTCTTTGGGTAACTTGGTCCGGTGCCTCACCACGCTCAGAGTAAGGAATTTCATCCTTATATCTAATCTAAACCTACCCTCTTTTAGATTAAAACCATTACCTCTTGTCCTATTGCTACATTCCCCGATCAAAAGGTCATCCTCATCTTTCCTGTAGGCCCCCTTAAGGTACTGGAAGGCTGCTAAAAGGTCTCCCTGTAGCCTTCTCTTCTCCAGGCTGAACAACCCCAACTCCCTCAGCCTGTCTTCACAGGAAAGGTGCTCCAGCCCTTTGATTATCCTCATGGCCCTCCTCTGGATCTGCTCTAACCGGTCCATGTCTTTCTTATGCTGTGAGACCCAGAGTTGAATGCAGTACTACAGGTCAGGTCTCATGAGAGCAGAGTAGAGCAGAACAATCACCTCCCTTGACCTGCTGGCCACTCCTCTTTTGATTCAGCACAGGTTGGCTTTCCGGTTTGCAAGCACACACTGCTGGCTCACATTGAGCTTCTTGTCAAGCAGTACCCCCAGGTTCTCCTTGGGGCTGCTCTCAATCCATTCTCCACCCAGTCTGTGTTAGTACTAGAGACTGCCCTGACCCAGATGTAGGACCTTGCACTTGGCCTTGTTGAACCTCATGAGGGCTGCACAGGCCCACCTCTCAGGCCTGTCAAGGTCCATCTGGATGGCATCTTTTCCCTCCAGTGTGTCAACTGCACCACACAGCTTGGTATTATCAGCAAACTTGCTGAGGGTACATTCAATCCCACTGCCCATATTGATGACAAAAAATGTTAAATAGTACCAGTTCCAATACAGACCCCTAAAGGCCACCACTCGTCACAGGTCTCTACCTGGACATTGAGCCATCGACCTCAATCCTTTGAGTGTGCCCATCTAGCCAATTCCTTATCTACCAAGTGGCCCACCCATCAAATCCATGTTTCTACGTTTTAGAGGCAAAAATGTTGTGCAGGACAGTATCAAATGGTTTACACATGCCGAGGTAGATGATATCTGTTCTGTTATAAAGATTGATGCTTTAATTTCATACTGCTTCTAAGGATTTTGATTTTTAATTTAACAGTATTTATTTACCCGGTATAACACTTAAAATCCAAAATTATTTACAAACTTCCCTGTATTACATGAAGTACCTTAACAAATACTCAGGTCTGATAGATGTTAACACACCCATCTCAGGTCTTATTATAGAACTGCAGATTTGAGACATCTAGATGTTTTTATTCAAAATGATTTTATATATTCTATTTTGCCTGGGTAGTCAAAAACAACAACTAGTGTTTTGTTGTTGTTGTTTGCTTGTGTTGTTGTTATTGTTTGTTTGTTTTTTGGCTTTGTTTTGTTTTGTTTTTCCCCCTGTGCTATGTCAATGGTACGTCCAGGAACAGCACCCTGGAATTGCTCATACAGGAGGCAAAGAAGAAAATACTTCCTTCTTTTCCATTTCTTTGTATAACTGCACTACAATAACTGTAACTTGTGTCATTTCTGTTATGTAAACATGCATTTAGCCAGTTATACTGTGCTATTAGGTATCTGTGGCTAAATGAACACATTCAAAGAAAGAAAAACATTTGTGTGTCTAATGGCATGCTGCTTTTTGTCTCTGATTCACTCTGGTCTGCCAAAAATCCTAGAGATAACAATGGAATTTGGACTACATTCTGATTACAGCTATCAGGATAAATCTGAGCTGTATTCATTCCAGTTCAGGAAATTATAAATACTTTTCATTTTAATGGGTGTTTTCCTAGCTTAATCTATTTGGAAATTCAAGGAAGAAAATGGGAATACTTTAGAAAGGAAATCCATAGACATTTGATACAAGAATATCACCACAATGAGTATTTGAATTGGAACTTGATTGGGCAAACTGTATGATGGACAGACTAGTGGAAAGGGAAAGGTGGCATCCACTGTTGAAGAAAGCAGGCACTAACCCTGAAACAAATGGATTTGGACAGATAAGTGTTCCAGCTAAAATCACATCCTATCACTGAAATCAATTACTGTGTTTATTTTCATTTCTCAAATATACAGTACAAATTCTTCCTTTCCTTTCCATCCCTTCCCCCCCCCCCACTTCTTTTTTTCCTGAACTTTTGTGAAGGGGAAAAATAATATCCCAATCTGACATCTTTCTGATATTTGAAATTTCAGACATTTCAGAAGTTTGTCCTCTGCTCTTTTTGATTCCCACATAAATGCACAGTACACTATAGATGAGTTCACAAAGGCAGTGGTATTCAGGTTTTGAAAAAAAGTCATTGAACAGACATATATGGACCACCAAGTGAACAATTTCAGTGCATTTAATACTTCAGAAAAAAATAAAAAGAATGTTTAAAAGTTGGGACAGAAAGCTCTGATTCCTTGTAATTCTTTCAACTAATTTCCTGACCTGAGGGCAAAATTCCATTGAACTCCCTTGGAAAAAAAGTAACTCTTTCCATCTCTGGGATAGGGGAAAAAAGAAAGCATAGTGTTGACACTGGTAAATGAGAACTGTCTGTGGCCGAGGTAATTAGGATGTGAAACCACACTTGCTCCAAGAGTAAATTTGCAGAAATTTTTGTTTGCCTATTTTTCATTTTTTTAACCAGTCTCTCCCAAGCAGCATACCTAGACAGAATAGTTATATAAGACATTTGACTTCTTCAGGATCTATTATGGCATGGCAAGTCACAGTTTTTCTTATGAATAAGAAAAGCACGTGAAAGAAAAAAATGTTGGATTGTTATTATTAATGCAATGTACTTGATTATTATTGCCTTTTGACATTAGAGTGAGCAATACCCAGCCAACCTTATATGGCAAACAAGAAAACAAATTTCTTCTTTTTCATGGCTTAGGGTTTTTTTTCAGTGTTCCAGTGACCTTACAAAATCTCTCATCAAAGTTTTGAGTGTCATGGTAGATAGCACTGTGCCAGTCCTGCAGTTGACACAGTTCAGTTCATAGTTTTCACCACTCCAGTGAGACAAAATACATATAAATGTTATATATTGGCAAAGTACTTAAGAATAAAAATAACAGAGTGTAGACAGGCAACCATGCAATAAACTGACTCTGTACCTTTCTTTCTGCTGTCACTGCATTTTTCTCTCTCTTGGCATCCTTGGCAAAATGCCATTTATTTCTCACTTTCTCTTGTTAAATGTCAGACTCTCAAAATTGTAAAAAGGTTTCTATCTATTCTGAGAATATATTGGTAAGTCAAATTTAGCAAGATATCACTATGATAATGTTAACAGGGCATTGGAGTTGTTGTATGTCATTACGGCATTATACAGTTATATGGTGGTGTAATGTTAAAATGTTTGAACACAAAGCTGATGTGCTCAGACAATGTATGGGGACAGAAACACCTTTTTCAATAAGAGATTGCTTTCTTTGTGGCTGCTTATAATATTATGTTTTTTGGTCACTATTTGTGGCCGGACAGATCAAAGACATAATATTGTCCTGTGGAAGCTTTCTACAAACATCTGTATTCCACTGTTGTACAGAAGTTTGTACTTCTATCCATTAAAGTCCATTTTTTTATACATTATATATTGGCATTCACTATTTACTCCTTCTATAGTGATGATCAGACCACCAAAGCCATTGATTTTGAATATGGGTAATTTAATAAATAATAATTAATAAATTAATAATAAATTATTAAATTATTATTAAAATAATAATTAATTTAATTAATAAATAATATTTCATGATATGAACAATCAACGACTCTTCTGTGTGTTTGTTTGTTTATCTGGTCTTTGAAGGAAATGGGAATTTGATTGATATCACATGGGCTCTTTCTCATCTTGCACGAGAAGGGTTTTTTCTAACAAATACTCAGCTGTAGTTTTTGGCTGTTGAGATACTCTTTGAAATGCACTGAATTGGATAATGACAGGACAAGGGGGAATGGTTTTAAAGTAAAAGAAGGCAGATTTAGAATAGAGGTTAGGAGGAAATGCTTCACTCAGAGGGTGGTGAGGCACTGGACCGGGTTGTCCAGAGAGGTTGTGGATGCCCCATCCCTGGAGGTGTTCAAGGTCAGGTTGGACGAGGCCCTAGGCAACCTGATCTAGTGGGTGGCGTCCCTGCCCATGGCAGGCAGGTTGGAACTATATGATTTTTGAGGTCCCTTCCAACCATTCTATGATTCTCAATAAGCTACAGAAGCATAAATTTTCCTCAATCTTGTCTTTTTGGTCCATTCAAGCTTGCATTCTTTTCATTCTTCAGTTGACTCATGCAGATACCTTGACACAAGGCTCTTGTTTACCCGTTTACTGGTGAATGTCCTAACAGGCAACTTTGTTGCCATATGGCAACAGCAACCTAATTTATTCCATTTTTCCTATACATTGCAATTCTTAATGTATATTTAGGGATTTTAGTTTATTTTAGTTTAAACCACATAATGAAAAACAATATTGCATTTTCCCAGATAATGTTTTTAAAGCAAAAACAAACAAACAAATATTTTTAATAGATTAAATATTTCAGTCTATTAGAGGAAGAACTGAGACTGAACTTCTTTGGGAACTACATCCAGGTTTTGTCAAAAAGTAAGCTAGCTAGTCTACTTTAAAAGATAACTTAGCAAATAACTAACACGAAATGCTAATGATCAAAATTGTATGCAATGTTGGTATTCCAAAATTATTCATAGAATAGAATCATAACTCCACACTGGACCACCCAAAAATCAAACCCTATTTCTGAGAGTGTTGTCCAAACATTTCTTGTACTCCAGCAGGCTCGATGCTATGACAACTTCCCTAGGGAGCTTGTTCCAGTGTCTGACCCCTAAGGTTAAGAACCTTTTCCTAACATCCAGCTTGAACCTTCCCTGATGCAGCTTCATGCCGTTTTCTCGAGTCCTATTGCTGGTCATCAAAGAGAAGAGCTTAGCGTCTGCCCCTTCGCTCACCTTGTGATGAAGCTGCAGGTTTCTGTGAGGCCTCCCCTCAGTGTCCTCTACACTCGACAAACCAAGTGACCTCAGCTGCTCTTCATACGTCTTCCCCTCTAGACCCTTCACCATCTTTGCAGCCCTCCTTTGGACACTCTTGAATAGTTTTATATCCTTCTGTATTGGGTTCACGTGGCAAGGTTTTTAGTAGTGGAGAACTGCAGGGGTGGCCTCTGTGAGAAAAATCCAGACGCTGCCGCATGTTAGATAAGGACCAGTTTCAGCTAGCTCCAAAAGGACCCACCACTGACCAGAGCTGAGCCAATAAGTGATGTTGTTTGCACCCCTGGAGAGCAAATTTAAGAAAGGGAAAACACCTGCTGTGCAACAGCTGCTGGGAGAGCGAGGAGTGAAAAAGAGCCCTGCACACGCCAAGGTCAGTGCAGCAGGAGGGTAGGAGGTGCTCCAGGCACTGCAGCAGAAATTCCCCCGCGGCCTGTGGAGAGGCCCCTGGTGGAGCAGGCTGTCCCCCTGCAGCCCATGGGTCCCACATGGAGCAGATCTCCACGCTGCAGCCCGTGGAGGAGCCCCCGGTGGAGCAGGTGGAGGTGGCCTAGAGGAGGCTGTGGCCCATGGAGAACCCGCGCAGGAGCAGGCCCCGGGCTGGAGCTGCAGCCCGTGGAGAGGAGCCCATGCAGGAGCAGGGGGCCTGGGGGGAGCTGCCGCCTGTGGGGGACCCATGTTGGAGCAGTTTGCTCCTGACAGATGGACCCCGTGGTACGGAGCCATGTTGGAGCAGTTCTTGAAGAGCTGCTGCCTGTGAAAGCCCCAGCAGGATCAGTTCGAGAAGGACGGCATCCTGTGGGAGGGACCCCAAGTGGAGTAGTGGCAGAGAGTGACTGTGAAGGAGCGGTGGAGATTAAACGTCAAGGACTGACTGCAGCCCCCATTCCTTGGTTGGGGGGAGAGTAGGCATTTCTAGTTTGAGTTTCTCATTGCTCTAGCTTGTTAGTAATAGGTAATACATTTCATTAATCTCCCTATGCTGAGTCTGTTTTGCCTATGATGATAGCTGTTGAGTGATCTCCCTGTTCTTATGTCAACACCTGAGCTCTTTTCATCGTATTTTCTCCCCTTTCCCTTTTGAGTAGGGGGAGTGAGAGAGCAGTTGTGGTGGAGCTAATGGAGCTAAGCTGCCCAGCTGAGTAAAACCACCACAGCTTTTTATACTGTGTTGCACAAAGCTGCACACAGAATTCGAGGTGAGGCCAAACCAGTGCAGAGAAAGGCGAGACAATCCCTTTCCTTGACTGGTTAGCAATGCTGTGGTTGATGCACCCAATATACAGGTTGTCCCTTTTGGCTGCCAGGGCACACTGTTGACTCGTATTCAACTTGCAGTCAACCAGAACTCCCAGGTCCCTTTCTGCAGGGCTGCTTTCTGGCCTCTCATCACCCAGTCTGTACATATAGCTAGGGTTGACCCTTCCCAGGTGCAGAATCTGTCACTTGTTAAATTTCATGCAGTTGGTGATTGACCAGCCCTCTAATTTATCAAGACGTCTTTGCTCTGCAAGCCTCTCTACCCTCTAGGGAATGTATAGTTCCTCCTTAATTAGTGTCATCTACAAACTACTTAGTATATATTTGAGCCCTGCGTCCAAGTCATTTATGAAAACATTAAAAGAGAACTGGCCCTAAATTAGATAAAACACAAAGGTATTTTTTTGGGAAGCTACATATGAAATTGATGTCTTGAATACCCTGAAGAATGAGATAGGAATCTTTCATAAAAAAAAAAAAAAGTTTAAAAAGAAAGGACAAGTAGCTTTTATAGTAGCAACTCTTAGGGACAAATCTCTGTCCTGATGCCATAGATTAGATTGTACAGCAAGTAGCAGGAAATTCAGCACTAGTCATAAGGTATATGATTTTCATAGACTTTGACTTTGTAGCCCCTCTACCTTTCTATGACCAGGAATCTCTTTTGGCTGAAACAAAACCCATCTCCTTTGATCTCAATCACAATGGACTGGCACCAAGGTTCAGAATATAACTGCTGAAAAAATTGTGAAAAAACACCTAGAAAAAGACATTCTGTTAGTAGTGATGAATAATTTAATTTTTTTTTCTGTTCCGAACAATACTCTATGGCCAAATCTCCAAGACTTGCTTGCTTTAGCTGCAGCTGGACTTTCTCTGGAGGAAATGTAATGTGATAGACCCTAAAAGTCAGGAATCATCATGTCTTTAAGTACATATGTTATAGATTGCATGCATTTTTATATTATACATCAAGACAGTAAATAACGTACATTGCCTATGCTGTTACATAAAGCTGGACTTTATCTAAGGTTAACCACATTACTGCCTTTGTATAAAGCAGAGTAAATATCCTATACAACCTGTTGTACATAACATAGATTTTTAGCACACTATCTGGATCAAAGCTACCAAGGTACCAATGATACTCAGTCTTTGGATACGTTGCTGTGTAGATATATTATCCCTACAAAACAAGCCTATGGACTTAGTAGAAACTGTAGATGAACCAGAAATCAGTTACCAGCTGGTTGCGCTTTGTGTTTTGCTGGATTCCTTAGGCTACTAATCACTCATCTGCTCTGGTCAACAAAGCTGGACCGTGCATGGAAATATTGGCAAAAGTTTTAATGGGTTTCAGTTGTCTGAGCCAGTTAGCCAGAATTTTTATTTAATGTTTGTGGACTATTCATCAATTCAAAACAGATAAAATATTTAACCTTTTTGCTTATAAATGCAAATAAATTATGAATATGAAAGACATACTACTGTCTGTTTTTATGGTATCGCATAGGATTTTACAACTTATTCTCTATAGGTCTACTTTTCTTCTAATTATTAAGTTGCAGAAATCATCCAGAATATTTCTGGAAACAGATGAGTGGCCTAGGTGAAGAAATAACCTGAACCAAGCCAAATATCATAAGAATTTATCTTGAATGAAACAACCTGGGGAAAATCAGAAAGAGAAAATTGTGTTCAGATGATTAGCAATTGCTACAAAAGAACTGACCTTCACTCCAAAGCTGACCTGTTGAGGAAGCAAAGTCAATACCTCAAGCACTAGGACCAGAAAGCATTCTGTAGTGCCATAAAATCTCTTTATCTCACACACACGCATGCGCGCGCACACACACACACACACACACACACACACACACACACAAAAAGACCAGGCACATCAATTGGGACTTGGCTTACTTGCCTGTACCCGAGTTAGACCTTTGATAACTTGACCCACTGCTCATGATTTCAGGATATGGAGACCGAATCAAAACAGATTATATTCTGTTGCAACAAGTTTTGTTTGAAAGATTGCATGACCTTTTTTTGTTTTTGTTTTTTAAAGTCAGTTATTGACAAAACAGCTTTATTATCTGCATATGTAGAAATATAATTTCAAAATGTACCCTTTTCAGATAGTACAGATGTGTTTTCCTTAATGGACACTGCAGCTCTCAAAACCTTTAAGCGTCGATCAACTTTCAGACTATTCAACCTTTTTAGTCATTATTTGTAATAGCTGAGAAACTTCTATTAATAAAAGAGCTAGAAATTGTTTATTTAACAAGCTGCACTTTAAAGAACTGTACTGTTACAAGATATAGACAAAATAATAGTCTCTTCCATCAGTCAGAAATATAACAGAAATGTGGGATGCTTAGCTAAGGTTTAAATGCAGGATACTGGGAAATTTAATTAAGTTTACAGTAAATTGTATCATGCTGTAGAAAGGTTTGTCTCCATTCAGAGAGCCACTACCAGAAATATTGATTATTCAAATCCTATTTAAACTCTACTTTAAAGATTTAAATGAGACTAAAATGTAATTTTTGCAGGTGTCCGTTCTGACTAAATTAAGTCTTTTAAGGATTGTTTTACTCTTTACTTTTATAATTGATATAGTATTGAACTGACTTTCTGACATTTTTCTGACTTTCTCCTCCAGCAAGTCACCTGCTTCTTCTTAGAGCCATTGTTGTGCTAGAACTGTGAGTTGATCTATGTTCTGCCCAAACCACTAAAGCCAAAAAAGTGGCAAGGTGTTCTTGGTCCACGCTCAAAGTACTGTTTTATACTAAGGAAAAATGACAGGAGAGATCTGTGGCAACACTAGCAAGTTACTCTTACTGTTAGTAAGAGTAACATAATCAAAGGAGAAGAGGAATTTACTGCAAGGCAACCATATACAGTTGAACATAAAGAGCAAAGGAGCTGAGTCATTGAGTTCACATTGAGCAATTCACTGAAACGATTCAGGGTTAGCTATTTGTATGACTCTTGCATACACACTTCCTGAATAATGATCTGAGGACATTTTAGGCCTTATTACATGGTGACTTCATTTGCTCAGTCAAAGGGTTTAGGTTATAAATGTTAGTCACAGTGGGAAAATCTCCCTCCCTTGTGTAATCCCACCCAAGTCTCAAGGGATATACAAGTGACTCAAGTGAGCAAGGAACAGTCATTCTTTCTAGGGCTGTACTTGATTTTCCTTCCTCATGTGGAGGACCATTTGGGTGGAAAACAAAATGTTTATTTTAAATTTAATTAATTAAGAAAAATGTCACTTTGTATGAGTAAAAATTGCGTACTTTGACCCACAATAATTAACACTACTTGGTTTGATTTCTTTGCCTTCATTAATTTTAATTTTATAAATTCAAAAGAACTGGTTGCTGAAAAACACACAAAGAATTGTGCCTATGTTTCATTAGCATACTCATTTCTTCTGTTTTATATTTACTTCTTTAGATACTTCAAAATACCAATTTTCATAGACTCTATATGTAATAAATTTGAAAAAGAAAAAAAAGGATCAGTGAATGTATTTACTCTTCCTTTGAAGCTCAGTTTTATGGTCATTCATGAAATGAACAGGTGGCCTTTAAAACATGATATTATCAGCTAATTTTTTATTTCAAAATTTGTTTTTTTTTTAAACTTTTCATTTTAGCTTTTTTTTTTTCAGTGTATTTTTTTTGTAGTCTTCCACTATATTTAGTCTGATGTCTGCAAACCTGAGAGAAAAATTATGTAGCTTGAGTTTAATGAATGTAGATGCATACATATATCATTTTAATTATTGTTAGACTCATTCACTCTGAATGAAATGTAAAACTTGTATAGTTGATAAACATAGGAATTCATAGCTATACAAGTAATTGACAATAATAGAAATACATCTATCTCAATATGTAGACAGACATAAGAATCTATAGACTGTATATGAAAATCAAAAGAAAACAAGCTTAAGCAGTGATTAATTCAGGAGATGTCAAATTTTCATCTGAGCTTTTCATCTTTGGTATATGAGTGTATCCCGTCAAATGAGATTGACAGAATGTTGAGTATTTCCCCTTTTCCTTTATCTTTTATTCCATTTTCAGACTAAAAAAAATTAATATATTTGCAGTGTTTGTGTCCTTAAAGAACCACGCTTGCACTCAAGTAGCTCATTATGTTTCAGAAAAACAGGGTACTTGAGCAAGAAAATGTTTATTCTAAACATGTACTCTTTTTCTTATTACATTTGAAACAACACTACTGACATTCAAAGACAGTGGACAGAATTTCAGATAAGTAACTGGTTTGTAATTTTGAGAATTTCTAAGTGTTGCTAAATCAAGATTCTCAGATTTTCTAGTTGTGGTTTGAACTCACGTATCACTTAAATTTCCCCAGATTTCCTTCAACCAGACTTCAAGACCTCACTTGAAATCAATGAATATGCTTTTATTGCTTAGATTGTTTACAGAAGTTAAGAATTTGAAGTAAATGGGCTGAAGTGAATCAAGTTGTTGAACTGGCAAATGTTTGATCTACTCTAACTTTGACAGGTGTTGTTTGTCTGTTATAATTTCTACTAAATATATATATACGTATATATATGTTTATCAGTTATTTTTGTGTAGAATCAGGAATGTATGTATATGAAGTCACTTTTTTTCTGCACTAATCTTATTGAGAGAAATTAAGATTTTATTACCATAGAATTAGTTGAGGAGACAAGCATTTTTTTGAAAATATTTTTTGTGTGTTAAAGATGAGATGATGGACTTTTTTTTTTTTTTTTTAAGTAAGAAACAAAGATGAACTATCGAGCATACCTAGTAAAGCAATTGATATATCATTTTTGACAACTTTTAATATACTTGTTCTATTTAAGAGAAATCTATTTTTTTTTTAGATAAAAAAATATAGATAGATTTATATAGGTTCTCATATGGATTTGAAAATTCTGAGAAGCAGGTAATACAAGCAAAAGTGAGAGACAAGTATTGACTTGAAGTATGTGAAGTATTATGGATACAAAAATATAAGCTAAGCTAAATAGCATATGATTTATAAATATGGCTAGTATACCACTCATGTAAATGATATTTCAATAAATTGAGTTCCAACTTGTAAAATATGAAATGGCAATAATAAATGTACCTTATTTTGAATTATAGGCTGAATTATTGAAATATTTGTGTTCTTAAAGTGATTTAATTTCTGAGAAAACGATCAGTTCCATAAAGCTAGTTTGGAATTCCAAAAGATCATATTCATATTCACAAACCCGGGCATATTTTTGTGAAAAGATCAGGTTTGAACACTGGTATATATTTTCTCTCAAGTTTCAAGACTTCTTTCTCTTAGTTTTCAAAGCTTTCTACAACCATTCTTAACCCTATATCATTTTTAAACCAAACCCCTTCTAAGATTGCTTACTTTGGATGCTCTAGGGAGCAGGGAAAGATAATAAAGAACAAAAAAGAAGAATATTAACCAGTCAGTAATTTTGTTTTCAAGGTCATTGAACAGGATATTATAGTAACAGGTATACAACCTTTAAAAAGAGTCTGCCTTTTTTTGCTTACAATGATTTAAAAAGAAAGGTTGTAACTTAAAAATATTATGAATTAGAAAAGGGTAAAGTGGGTAAATCTAAAGTTGTTTTGGTCATAAGTAGGTTGACCAGACAATCGATGAAGAAAGTCTTCCCAGTATGATTAACCTAGTACATTATATCTAGTGAGTTTACAGTTTAGCTTTTATTGAATTATTTCCTGAATGAAACAAGTATAAATTAAATATTAGTTTTATTTAGTAAGTTTCCTACAATACTCTTAAAACATGAGGTTAAATTCAAAATGAGAATTTCAAACACGTGCTATAGACTTGAGGGTTTAGATAACAGGATGGCTTTCAAACTCAACTTTTGTTATTAGTAACAACTAATTGGCCATGTTTTTGTGCTATATATATATATATATTTTTTTTTTTCATTTAACTGTAGGTGAGTGATTTCAGCAGAGACACCTGAATGATTCAAGGGGTCACCTCTCTAAAAAAAAGGTTTTTTTTTTATTTTTTTATGTTTTTGTTTGTTTGTTTTTCTTTTTTTCTTAAGACTTCATGAAATAAATTAGTTAATCATAATAATTGACTTTTACAACTATATCTATAAGTTTATATCTGGAGAGAACATTTCTAACAACATAAATTGTCCCGAAGAAAAGATGTAATCCATTTGACCACATTTTTTAAATCCTTCAACATAGCCTTTGCTTGAAACAAGTGCTCTGCTGAAACAATACTTACCTATTTCAAAGCATTAGTCAGAATGTGTTAGAAGTGTTATGCCAGGACAAGAAAAAGGAGGACATGATAAATGCATAGTTTTAATCAGAGTTTCTGATAGAAATAGATTAAAATTAAAGCTACACATTCACACACACACACACACACACATACACACAAGTTCCTACATTATATCATTTAGCCACATTTCCCATTAGCTTAATCTTATTTCACCAGTAGGAAAAAATAATAATGAGAAACAAACAACAACAACAACAACAAAACACCAACCCACAAACCTAACCAAACCAAACCAAGCAAACAAACAAAAAGAAAACACTGTTTTCTTTCTCCAGATAATGAAAACACACGCAGGGGAGTTACACAGTTAATGTGTGGTCACCCAATGTTTGAAATAGGATGAAGTTAAAACCAGAAACCCTCAAAGTTTCATCAAAAGAGCTAAGGTAATAGATACACCAACTGTGTTGATACTAAAATGGCTGAAATATCATAATTCTTTTTATAGGTCTCCTGGCTTGAAGTCTACCAAGAGTAAACATAAAATCTATCTCAGTACCTCAGCTTCCTCCCTGTAAAAGAGGAGCTACCAGATCCTCCGTTAATGTTTGCAGAACTTGAGAACATGTAACAGAATTCCTTCTTGTCTAACAACTAACCTCCACCATTTCTCCAATTTCTTAAGGAATTTTTAGTATTTTTTTTTCTCTTTAGAAGTTCAGTGTGCTCTATGAGTTGAAAGGATTGACCTATTCACCTGTGGTCATTTTAGGTGTAAGAAAACTTCTGGGGACAAACCTATAAAAGGATCTGAAGCAAAGTAACAGTTAAGTGTATTTTTCAAACAAAACTTTGTTGAAGATACTGGGCAAGAACTGCTGGAAATTGGTTTTTGTTTGTTTGTTTGTTTGCTTGTGTTCTTTGTTTGCTTGTTTTTCCCAGAGTACGTCAAATTCCGTTTATTGGAAATAGAAAATAAAATCAATAAGAAAAATAACAACTAAGCATCTACTTTTTTTTTTTTTTTTTTTTTTTGCATTTGGGCATATATACTAGGTGTAAATGGCAAGGTTTTGGTAGTCGGGTGGAGAGGGGATGGATTGTTTAAATGTTTGTCTTCCTTGTTTCCCTATGTCTGAATCAGTAATTAAATGCTTAGCTTATTTTAATTGGCAATAAAATTACTTGAGTTCCACCAGTCAAGTCTGCTTTGCTTGTAACAGTAAGTGGTAGGTGATTTTCCTGTCTTCATTTTGACCCACAAGTTTCTCTCTCATCCCTATTTTCTCTCCCTGTTCCAGAGGTGGCATTAGTGAGTGTGCTCAGCAGCTAGCTGTGAGATGGCACAGTCTCTGAATATTGGGTTTTTATCATTTAATATCAATTTTCCACCTTCATTTCTATCAAAAGATTTACCTTCCATGTCATACAGCAGGATTCTTATTGAAAACAAAGACAAAAAGTTTATTACTAAATATTATCAAAACTATTTTAAACTTTACCAGTCTTCACTTTGGTCTTTCTTTAATTTCCTGTCTCTCATTTAATATGACTAAAGAAACACTTGCCATTAGTTTTTTATTACTTCCTGATCTCTCGTGTGTAGCATTCTTTACTCACTCCTTGTATCCTTTTTGAGATAATTCATTGAGTTACTCCTGGAGTTCTCTTCTCAGTTCTGTTCACCTTGGTTGGAGTGGTAATTCCAGATCATATGTGCATTTTTGGGTTAGAAAAATTCAAAACCTTCCCCACACTTAAATCTTTGTTTGTTTTTACTCAGTTTACATAACTTACTGGCTTCTTAGAGCTTTAAACCTTACTTGAGAATGTTACCTTTTTTCGTTTACTTTACATTCAAGATTGAAGGACAACTGAAATAGCTTTTTAATGTGATTATAAACTATTGTAAGTTGAAATTGGGTTATTTTGTACATTATCTATTATTTTCTACATTATCTATTATACCGGACATAGATTTGGGCAACCCGCTCTAGGTGTCCCTGCTTGAGCAGGGGAGTTAAACAAGATGACTTCCAGAGGTCTCTTCCAACCTAATTAATCTATTCTGTAATTATATATATATATATATATATATATTAAAATACCTTTAAATATGTTTTTATATAACCTTGGTAGAATGAATGAGAGATACGGAACATATTAAATAGAATTTCTGGTCTTGTGGGAAAAAAAATAATCACTTGATTTGTTGCTGCAAATGGTCAACTTTTGACGTAGGCATTGCACTGGCACTGTCTATTTTATTTTAACACATCCTTGTCACATGAAAATAAGCAGTACCTTACATCTGCAAAAAATAAGAGATGAATCAGTCACAGCATGAGTATATCTTATATGGAGTTTGGCATGAATGCATATGAAAAGCCAATGTATGATTTTAAACTAGTATTCATTGAAACTTAACAGATACAGTTTTCCAAAAGAATCATCAAAACTTTGTAAACTATACATGTTTTCAATAAACATTTGGAATGTAATTATTCCACAATAAGTATTCTATTAAATTTGGAATTGTGTTTAATAACAGTTGCATAGTTCATACAGACTAAAACAAATGGCTAATATAAATGGATTTGACAAAGATCAACAGTTATGAAGGAATTATGTATACTAAGTACATACTTTCATACTTATACGGATATATTTTCTTCTTGTATGTATAGACATAGGCTGAATATTTCCTCCATACTTTCAAATTTACATCATTATACATATATATTTCTGTCCTCATACATGCACTGATTTAGATCATGCAATATTTCCATCAAATTATGTGAAGTAGATGGTTTTAAAATAAAATTTCAATATTTGTTTGGTTTTTCAAATCCAGATTTAAATTACTTTTAAGACATTACCTGATTAATGCAGATTTCACACCAAGACCAGTACATCAGACATAAAAAATAAAATAATTTCTTTGTAGACTACAGAAGTTTTTCTATAGACAGTTGCAGTTAAATTAATATAAATGTCTTCTTCTGATCATTGTTTCACAGAATCACAGAATTGTAGGGGTTGGAAGGGACCTCGAGAGATCATCGGGTCCAACCCCCCTGCCAAAGCAGGTTCCTTGCAGCGGGCTGCCCAGGTAGGCGTCCAGAGGAGGAGACTCCACAACCTCCCTGGGCAGCCTGTCCCAGGGCTCTGTCACCCTCACCGTGAAGAAGTTCTTTCGCATGTTGGTGCGGAACTTCCTGTCATCCATTTTGTGGCCATTACCCCTTGCCCTGTCCCCACAAACCACTGAAAAGAGGTTGGCCACATCCCTCTGTCTCCCACACTTAAGGTATTTATAAACATTGATGAGATCCCCTCTCAGTCTTCTTTTCTCCAGACTGAACAGACCCACGTCTATCAGCCTTTCTTCATAGGGAAGATGCTTCAGGCCCTGTATCATCTTTGTGGCCCTCCGCTGGACTCTTTCCAGGAGATCCCTGTCTTTTTTGTACCGGGGAGCCCAGAACTGGACACAGTACTCCAGGTGAGGCCTGACCAGGGCAGAGTAGAGGGGGAGGATCTCCTCCCTTGACCTGCTGGTCACACTCCTTTTAATGCACGCCAGGATCCCATTGACCCTCTTGGCCACTAGGGCACACTGCTGGCTCATGGTCAGCTTCACTAAGATCTCTTTGTAGTTTGTGGTGAAAAACAGATTTTAGAGCATATTTCACTTGAGATATCTTAGTATCCAGCAAAAAAGAAGTCTCTATAGTGCTTGACAGACTAGCAAAGGAGCCTATAGTAATTAGTTCAGATGTTAACTAATTACATGAACATGATTTAGGTAAATGAAATGAGATTCATAATTCCTACAGTTAAGAAATTGTGTATGTAAGTGTTTCTGTTTGCACTGGTTAATCTATTTTTACTGAGTAGTCACAAAATACATTGAATTTTTGAATTCTGTAGGTAAAACAAAATGAATTGTTCTTTAAGGTTGGACTAGACGATCTTATAGGTCTTTTCCAACCTAAACGATTCAATGGTACCAAAATATATGCCAATCTTTCTTAGAAACGCATACTAAAGACAGTGTATTTTGCTTCTAGTTACAATGTTTTTTTTTTCTAATCTGAAAGATTTGATTCTGATTGGGTATTTACAGCAAATTTCTAAGTAGTAATAAAATGCAAAATAAATGTCAGCCTTTTAAAAATAATATGAAAGTTTCAATAACAATATAAAAACACCATTATCAATATTTTTTTAATGTATTTTTTATCTTGTCTTGATGAGACAAGACTTCATCAAATTAGTGTTTCCTCAAGAAAAGAATACTGGAAAATTTCTAATTCATCCATTTTTTCAGAATAAAATATTTGTAATTATTAAGGGGAAGGTAGGTTATATCTCATTTTGCATTGCTAGGAATGGATTTATGATATTTCAAAAGTTCATCAGTCCAATAATGCAATTTTTCTTTTGTAAAGTCATGCTCTAAATTCTGTATGCTGACTGCTGGCATGTTTCATTTTTACTTCAAATGAAATTTTGTTGTCTCGATAGTTTCAGTGATATTACATGCAATGACGTGACAGGATTTCTCCATCAGAAAAAGCTGTGTGTTGTTTTCATGTGGAATATTTATGAAACGCACCATGTTAGAAGCCTAGGTGGGCTATCCTGGGTGACATATAACATTCCCTGAAGTGAACCCTGACCATAAATCTGACAGACATACCAGTATCATTTTACTCATCCCAAATTCTCAGCAGGACCTATGCTGAGCTTATCTGTCTCTATGGTTTCAATCTGGCATGAAGTATACAGTGAAAGTCAGAAAGAATGTAAGAGATAAATATGATCTGATGGAATCATGTTTAGAAGCCACTTATTGCCAGCACCGTACTAAAATAAAATAAAATACAAAATAAAAAAGTCACTAATGACACAAATCTGCTGTAGAACAGGGTCTACACGGAAGATAAATTAACACCTAGAGATTGGGAGAATGTTACTGAAGTATAATTCAGGATCCATACAATAAAATGTTAGCAAAACCAAACAATCAAACAAAACTTTCTAAAAAAGACCTTCCTCAGGAAGACAGAATTCTGACTCCCCCCACCACACACACACATACACAATGCAAACCTAGTTTCTCCTCAATTTTAACCCCTCTGCCACTGCATCATTTCATGGGACACAGGTCAAGTAGAGAAACAGTTTAGTAGGAGACTATGCTAGCATTTTAACAGCTGGGGGTTATACTGCTAAGCAAATACAAATTAGATGAAGTAAGATTATAATGATACAGCACAGAGATGTTAGACAAATAAACAACTCCCCAAACCCCACCACTTTTACCATAAATAAGAACCTTTAAAGTCATTAGAGAAATCTGACAAATGTCTTCAGTCTGAGCTTTGTGTCCTAATAGCATGAAGAAGGGATAGAAAATAGGACAAAAGAAAACTACATCTTAGTACTGAAATGGAGAAACATAAGGGCTGAGCCCACTTGCTTTTAAGAAATTTGGCAATTTCACAGCTTTTCTGCTCTAAATGTTCATATAGTATGTTTCTTCTCCTTATAGGTGAAACTTGTGCTTTTTATTTATTGTGACTTGAAACACTTCATGCACTATATTATAGCTTGATCATAGGGTCCAAACATAGGTTTTATTGGGATAAAGAATTATTTCTGTTTCCCTCAAAAACTATATTAAACTATTAAACTGAATAATTTTTGTCATGTATCAGAAAAAAAAAAAAAAGTTCAGAACTTTCAGTACTTTAGCTGTCTTTTCATACAAAAATGCCCAATTGGTTTAGACATCCATGGAAAAATATTGTTTGGTTATATTAGCAATCAAAGTTTCTAAGAAAAATCCATACAAATTTCTCTTTCTCCCCCCACCTGGAGAGCACTGCATTCAGCTCTGAGCTCTGTGGCCCCCAGCATAAGAAGGACATGTGCTTGTTGGAGCAAGTCTAATGAAGGGCCATGGCTGGAGCACCTCTCCAGACAGGCTGAGGGAGTGAGGGTCATTCAGCTTGGAGAAGAGAAGGCTCTGGGGAGACCTTACAGTGGCCTTCTACTACCTATGGGGGACCTACAAAAAAGCTGGGCAAGGACCCTTTATCAGGGAATGCAGTGATAGGACAAGGGATAATGGTTTTAGTCTAAAAGAGGGTAGGTTTAGATTAGATATGAGGAAGAATTTTTTATTTTATTTATTTATTTATTTTTTAATCCGAGGGTGGTGAGGCACTGAACCAGGTTGTCCAGAGAAGCTGTGGATTCCCCATCCCTGGAAGTGTTCAAGGCCGGGTTGGATGGGTCCTGGGCAACCTGGTCTAGGTGGAGGTGTCCCTGCTCATGGCAGGGAGGTTGGAACTAGATGATCCTTAAGGTCCCTTCCAACCCAAACCATTCTGATTCTATGATTCTATGACTCTATGATTCTATGACTTTTAGCAAACTCTAAAATACATCAAAATTGACATTAACTTCAGGTACCCTCTGTTAATCTGTAAGGTCAGATTGTATACTTTCACAGTATTGTTAAAGATAATGTGTAAATGTTGTTACACTTTCTTGAACTAAAATACTTCTAGGTAACTTTTATATCTTTAAACAGGTGATTTTTCAGTTCCTGGATTTACTCAACAGCCTTATGATTTTATAGGCCATTTTCCCTTTTACTTATGATAAAACCCTACTATATTTAATAAAACCTGAGCTTAAATGCAAATGCAGAGATAGGTACTTATAGCATAATACTGGTAGCAATTCTGCTGTTATGGAAACTCACATACATCCATATCATGACCTCTAGGAAGTTTGTTACCATTCAATTCTTCTAAAATTGAAACCTGAGCATTAAAAATCATTTCAGTCATAACCTAGGCATCTGAGACACATTTGATCAGTTGGAAAGAACTTTCTATTTGTAATTCAGTTTGTTTTTTATTCAAAACCTTGCTTGAAAAGTTTTCAAAGCCAAAATAAATATTAAATATGGAAAGAAACCTGGCTTCCCTTTGCTTTGATTTTTTTTTTCTTATGCCAGCTTTCACATAAATTATTTGTTGTCTTGTGTCCAGGCACTTTCTTTGTTTGACTGGCCACAAAAGTAATTAACACCCATGTTATAAGACTTCACTTATATAACTTTGGCAGTCATAACCATATTAAAAACAAGCAACATCAACAACAGAACACAAAAACAAAAAATAAAAAAATTGATTACTTCTACTTCCTTGTTTGTTTCTGAGTTTTGTGTATGCATATTGTCAGAAAAATTTCGTGTGTCACAGATAAGTTTTAACAGAACAGAACATCCTGAGTTAGAAGGAACCCACAAGGATCACTGAGTCCAACTCCTGGCTCCACACACCTGCTGTTGAATTTCTATTTGTTCCCAAAACATTTCAGCCATGACCCACACTAAAAGCCTTGTCTTTCTTAGCTGTTGAAAGCAAGGAACTGTAAGACAAAATCTGCAGATTAGTCCAGAACTTGTGCTGATTAATGCAGAATGATCTTCCCACCTGCAGGTTAAAGATCTGAGAGCATATTCAGCTAAAGAGATTCTGTACATCTTTATCTTTCTTCTTCCCTTGTGATCCTCATTTTATCTCTCTCATTAACTATTATTTGACACGCATTCCAACTCTTAAAAAGAGAAGAAAGCTTAAAAATATATATATTTTTTAGTCCAGAATAACAAATAAGACAACTATCAGTAATTCTCTATGTCCATTTTGGGTACTGCAAGAAATGGCAAGTTACTCTTTAGCAAGAAAGGATTACTGTGGATCTTAGTGATTTATTTATTTATTTTTTCCTATGGTAGAGAGATAGTACATTCTGTAGGAAGTTATGATACTCATGTCATGGAAAGGGCTTGATAAGTCAGACAAATGGAGAAGGTGTAGATATATTTCCTCTCAGGAAAGAGAGATGGCTTGCAGTAGTTCTGGGACCTTATGTCTCTACATTTCATTTGATTTAATAAATTATGTGGAAATAGATTTTCTTGAAGGTGATGTAAATGACAGAAGAATCATAATATTGTTTATGATTACTGATTTGATATTTCCAGAAAAATAGCAGAGATGAGAAATGCTGATATCTGCTATATTTCTTTTTCTCTATTTTGACTTTGTCAAAGCACAGAATTTCTTAGGAAAACACATGAAGTTTATGCTTTTGACTTCCAGTATATGCAAAAGAATTGATCCTCACTTACATATAAGAGTTTCCAATACATTTTTTTTCTAACTTCAGTTTATGACTTAATTATTATCTAAATTTATTTTAGTTTGCATACCTATTAAGTCAGATGGTTTAATGTTAATATGAGAATGACAAAGTCCCTGGGGAAAAAAAAAAAAAAAAGCACAGTATCACACATTGTTTAATTCTTGAAGGGAATTGAGTCCATACCAAGATAAATTCCATTCCTATGTGTCTATTTTAATAAATGTTGATAATACAGATAACAAATGTAATAACTTTGGGAATCAGATGAAAGAAAGAAAGAAAGAAAGAAAGAAAGAAAGAAAGAAAGAAAGAAAGAAGAAGGAAGGAAGGAAGGAAAGATAGAGAGAAAGAAAGAAAGAAAGAAAGAAAGAAAGAAAAAAACAGAGCATGGATTGTTCTCAACAAAAGTGCTTTAGTAGGTGCAAACATGATCACATTTACATTTCCTTCAAATCAGTCTGCTTTCAAAATGAATCATACGTGTTTGATGAATCCTGGGTCCATTCTGTTCATTTGACATAAAATATAAGAAAAAAAATTTAAAAATGACACTGAGATTTATTATATTCTGCCATTTTTGCAAATCAACATTTTTCCAATAGTGACATTTTTCCCATAGACCTAGTGACACCTATGTAGAGGATCATCACTGTTCAGTTAACCTGTAAGTATCAAGGTATGACCCCTAAGAAGAAAAAGTAATAACTAATTTCAGATCAGCCACTTATGTCAGGATTTTTCAGTCAGACTAGACCTCAAGCCTGGCCACTTCTGAATATTTACTACATAGAGATATATAAATGGTCTTGTAAAATATATATTTTACCACTGTACGTTTTTGTTTGTTTGTTTGTTTGTTTTTTCTCATCCTGATTTCAATAGACTGCTAGATTTCCAGTCCAGCTAACCTGTTCAATCTCCTCATCCTTCTGGATCTAGTCAGTTATGATGACTCTCCCTTACTGGTAAATTTTCATTCTTTTCCTATCCCTTTTATCACCTCAATATCCCCCTTTTGCCCTTGATCTCTCCCTTCCTAACTTCTTTCTCATTTTCTTGTTCCTTTGTGACATGGAAGGAAGAACATTGCATTTCTCATCTCTTTTTCATTGTTCTAGACCAAGATAGGCACCTCAATGTCTCTGCGATCTCCTCTTCACGCTCTATGTGAAATGTTCCTCATGGGTTGTGTCTGGGCTCTGATGCAGTCTTTATGTTTTCTGTACACTACTGTGATTAAGATTTTACTTGTGACTTAAGGGTCCCTTGAGTTTTACAGAGAAATTTTAGTATGAAGACACAGCATACACAGATGACTCAAAAATGTGATTCATTTGTGATCTATAAAACGTTAATAAAAATATTTGTGTTGATATACTTCTTGAGTCACTGGGTTTCCAAATACATTTTTTCAAGTCAGTATTTGATCTATGAATCTGCATACTGAAGTGATCAAAAAAAATCTTCTAAACTTAATATACCTGTTTGTAATCATTTGCAGCTGAATATGTTGGTGACAAAATTGAGGCTTTGGTCCTCAGTGAAGAATTGCAGAGCCAAATGACTATGGAAAATAAGTAATTTTCTGTTTTGGCTCCCACATCATCACTGGATCTGAACAAAGTTTCAGCTGCTGGAATATGTTTTGCCCTATGTTTTATACCTCCCTATTCAGAGAAATTTAATCTGGAGGCAGAAATTGAAGATAAGAAAGTGTTCCCAGTTGACTCCATTTGACAATGTTTTTAATATTTGTGTTAATGTAGAAGTCAAAAAGCAATAAAAGCATCTTTCATACTTTCCAGAACCAACACTTAGGAAATATCTAGGAAAACTTTCTCTGCAGACTCCAAAAGACAATAAATAAAGAGCCTCACAATGCAAATTTTACAGAGCTGTTTTCTGAGTAGATACACGCTGAGGTTTTGCCTTTACAGCAGACCAGGGATCATTTGATCATTTGTCAGTAGTTTACTTGCCAGAAATATGGTTAAGATATGATTTTACAGAATGCATTTAGATTTTTTTTTTTGAGGTGTGTGTCAAGAGAAGCAGGAAACATTAGCAGTTATCTATTCCTCAATAAGAGCTATAGTACAGTAGTACCAAAGCAGTCACTTGGTTATGATGCTGGGGATGTATTCTCTTTTCTCAGTTTAAGGAGTCGTACTCTTTTCTCCCCCATTATGCGGGGAAAAAAATCTTCAGCTTTTGCATGATAAACTGTCATGAACTGTCATGCCAGAAAAAGGCAGGATGTTTCTTTACACATGATTATCTTAACAACTGGGCGAGGGAATCTGTCTTAGTTTAAGCTTAAAATATCAATGTAACTATACATATACTTACAAACACACATATATGTATCTTTATACATATATGAAATGGAGGTTTGGCCTACTGGTTTGGGTACCCAATACATTTTGTGAAAGAAAACTGTGTTGAATTCTGAACAACAACCACAATAAAACTGTCAATATCTGTTCAAATATGTGTTAAAACAGTGGCAAGAAAGATTCATCACATCTATGCAATTTTTGGAGAGTATCTGTGGAAAGTCTTCCAAAGAAGAGAACTGAATTCTAGTTTTACACATTCTATGCAAGAGGTAGTGGTAATTGCATTCTCTGCAAGAGGTAACTGGTAAGGAAATGGGAAAAGGGCAATCTCTGTCTTAGTTTTCTGAACTGTAGGAAATTCATTACTTTTATTTCTACTGTTTTTGTTTGTTTGTTTGTTTCTTGGAAGTAAGATTTTGCTTGAACCAAAACTTATAATAAATAATATATATATGTTTAATATTACATTATAATATTTTTACACTCCCTTTTCAGCTCAATGTTTAATTAAAAATTGCTTACATGTTATACAATCTGAAAAACTGTTACCTTATTTAAGGGATATAATATACACCAAGATCATATCTGGTTTACAGTTGACAAGGACTTAACAAGATAAAGTGAATCAAAGTGCTAATCACAGAGCCAAATCTGATTGGTGTGTAGCCCTCCTATCTTCTGTCCCAGGACGACAAAGTTAATTTAGAAATATATTTGGTATAATCCATTCTCTGTGACTTTGCATGTCCATACATTATGTGACAAAACATATTTCTTATACTAAACCTATTCTTTATATATTGTATAGAAAGTATATATAACTATACTAAACTAAATCTGTTTAGAAGAGAAAATGTATCTTCAAGTTATACCGTGTGTTTTTATTTATCTGTAGAGGTATCTTCAGGGAAACAAAAAGCAGAATTATAGTATGTGTCTTGGAACCCTTTTTGTCCTTTCATGAAATCCAGCTTAGTAGATTTTCTGCACCTCAGTTCCCTAAGATGACTGCAAAAGCCACTTTCAGAAAAGTATTATGTGTGTTCCAGAACTTGCATACAATAGATTCTCTTTTAAATAGCCATGTACAGGACCAGCAAAAATCATTTATTGGCTAGAGATCAGGCTTTATCAAAACATTCTGTGAAAGCAGTTCTAGGGAATAAAAAAATTCCTTCTCAGGATGAACTCTGTGTAAATATGCCTGCTGTTTGAGAGGTCTTGGAATCATGGTCTTTCACGGGTGGACTCTGAGCAACTGCAGTTTGAAATAAACCTTTTTAATAGGTATTGCACCATACTCATATGCAGATCGAGAACTGCAGCACCTCAATGTTGTGTGTATGCATGCACAATTGTCTTTCAGTCTAATTCTCTGACTGACATGGATGCCAGAGTAATGAAATCTATGACTCCTAACAAGTAGCATACTGCTATGTATCATTAGAATATTTTTCAAGAAGGGTTGGGATATTCTTGGTACAAATATTAATGTTTCTTTAGCTTTGGCCTATTATCTCAACCATAGCATACATAGATGTAACACAGCACTACCTGAAATTTAATATTGCACAATGGGAGCATTGTGGACTACTTTTATGCATTTCTTTTAGTATGATCTAATTCAGCTAAAAAATAAATTATCCAGTAAATGCAATCAAATTAGTTTTACATATCACATAAATCCAGTTTGCCAGTTAATAACTGGACATTGCCATTTCTAATTCCTTTATTGATTCCAAATAATGGCCCAGACACTTCTGGTCTTCAAACTGTCTTCAGTGCTAGTCAAGAAATGAATACTTTCCAAGAGCATTACTTCAGAAAGAAACTGCAGTGATCCTATTATGGAAGAGTGTGCTGCTAGTTGGAATTAACACTACATTTTTCTCCATTTCACAGTCTGAATATCACAAATAGGATTAGATGAGGAAATTACTTGAATCTACATTAAAAAAAAAATCCACATAGCTTCTGTGAGGACATATTTTCAGATGTTCTACTTTATTCAAGCAATGATGATGATGGATTTTCAAGGTAGGCTATTATATCTCTGCTTTCGTTCTCGTTTTCTCTCACAAATTTCCTAAGAGCTTAAAGAGATCCCTGTGCCTTGTGACATGGTACACAGACTTGCCGTTATTTCTGTCATTGAAAGACAACTCAGCCACTCTCTATCTTAGTGACTTGTTAAACATTAGGGTTGTGAATATGCTTCTGGGTAGTCACCTTCATTATCAGGAGCACCCTTGAAATTATTTGTAACTCAAGTTAGGTTAAATAAAATATAGTATTTGCAAAGTCACAGTGTTGTAATATGCAACACAACTGAGATACCTGCGCATCTCACTCTGGGTCAATATTCACAACCTCTTATTTGTCATCCGACTAGTGTTCATGAAAATGGCCTGTGAACTAGTTCAAGGAGATGACACGGCCTGCCCTCTCACCCCAAATGCTTTTCTCAACAAGATGTAAAACCCATTCAGCTTTGCATCAACCTTTCATCCTTTCTTGTGATTCAGTGTGTATAATCCTGTGGAAAGTCATTAATTCATAATGTTTGATATTCTATGCCAATTCATACATTTAAATCGTAAGACAGAACTAAATAGAATGTGTGTAGCTCATTTGAAGGCCTTGACTGAAACCAGAGAAAACAGTATCTTTGCACTTAGAAATGTCATTGACCCTGATGTCAGTGAACTCTGACCAGTGACCTCTCAACTCTGACATCTTGTCAATGATATTTGCTATAATCTGATACACTTTTCCTATTTAGGTAGTTGTCCTTACTAACTTTACCCAGATGTCCTTCTGGGTCATTCACACACTGTACTTCCATGTCTCAGGGATGGGATATTTGCAGTTATATTTTTAGATTATTAGATTTAAGAAGAATCAATGCTTTTTAATTTGAGGTCAACCAAAAAGTCATGTGATCTGGATGGTGTACTGATGCCTGGAGGCTTTGTGAGGGTCTAGTGAAGGTACCTGTCTAGATTTTGACTGTTAAATATGTTTCCATCTTTGTAATGAAAGTTAAAAACAAAAAACAAACAAGCAACATCAAAACAAACAACAACAACAAAACAGGCCCTTTGCAAATCCACAGGTTTTACAAATCAAGACTTTTTCTTTCAGTGGGGACTGAATAACATCTTTGTGGTTGTCCTTTGTACCATTCTCATGTGTATTAGTCTGCCTATTTATAATGCTGGCCAGCAATAAAATCACCTGGCCTTCTTCCACTGACTTAATAAAACCATCAAACTTAATAAAGTGTCCAACAATTTATCTTATAAAAATCTTAAGTTGACTTAATAATCAGTTAATAAACTGCCACTTAAGTGACATAGTCAATTTTCCAATTAAAATCTTGTTACTTCTCAAAGATTGTACGGCATATAGAGGAGGTAATTCACCAATTATTTCTTTGGGCATACTGTTCCTTAAGGACAAATCTTTCTCATTTGACCATGAAAATGAATAAGAGAAAAATAAAATAATTTATTTGGAACTAAATTGAATACAACAGAATAGCGCTGTTGGAAGGGACCTTCAAAGATCATCCAATCCAACTGCCTGACCACTTCAGTGCTAAATTAAAGTGAAATAATATTATTAAGGGCATTATCCAAGCGGCTTTCAAACACTGACAGACATGGGGCATCAACCACCTGTGTAGAAAGCCTGTTCCTGTGAAATTTTAGGCAGCAGTGAGGTTACCTCTCAGCTTCCTTTTCTCCAGTTTAAATAACTCAAGTGTCCTGAGCTTTTCCTCATCAGACATGGCTTCCAGCCCCTTTACGAGCTTTCTTGCATTCCTTGGGATGCTTTCAATCTTAACATCCTTTATATATTGTGGAGCTGTACACAATGTTCAAAGCAAGGCCACACCAACACTAAACATAGCAGCAGAATCACCTGTTTGTTTTATTAATCTAAGATTGTTATTAAGTGTACAAACCCCTTAAAGGAAAGCAGAACCCAGTGGAACAGAAAGCAATTTCAATTTGATAAATTTGAATACTTGTCACAGTGCAAAGTGGATAATGAAAAGCTCTTTCTTCAGTAGCATGCTAATTTTTCGAGCATAAATCTGCATTTTTATTTTTTTTAACATCTGAAGACTGGCAATCAGTGAAAAACACCACAGAAAATAATTGTTACATTTTCTATACAAATAAACATATACATCTTATACTGGACTCCATTAGGGAAACGACTTATCCTGGTTACAGCAGGTGTTCAAATGTATTTTGGATATATTTGCACACTCCCTAAAATAATTATTATTCACACTCATACAAAAAACATTTACAAGAAGGTTTTTTTGGAAGATATATAAGGTGTCTGTAGTAACAGCTGAAGCAATGCAATAACTGTAGCAATGCAATAACTTCATTTTGACAGAAAATATTATATGCCAGTGCATGTTTGTTGTGTTAATAGCACATGAAAAGTTCTAAACTATCAAATAAGGTTTCTTATTTACACTTTTGATACCCCTTGAGATCTATGGCAGTGCATGGACTTGTAGATTGGAAGCATTCCTTTATAATTTGTGTTTGTTAGAAGCTCAAAACTTTTGGTGATTTTCAAATGCAGATCTTGAAGTCACAGCTCATTTGAAAGTGAATTACTGTAATTGTCTCATGCCATTGGGACAACCTTGCACGTGGAGAATCTGCCTTTTATTATCTGAGTTGCACTGAATCCCAAGTTATTGGTAGGTGTGAAAATTGTGACAGATGTATCATTAATGATTCATTAGATACAATAAAACCACAACAGTGTAGATCTTGGATTCTAACAGAGGTGGGATTAATTTTTCATCTGCTTGATTTTTATTCTATGAGTACATCAGCACAAGAACTGTTGGCCTTAGGATTATTACTGTGTCCATTTTTTGCTCTCTCAAAAGAGAGGGGTGGGGAAAGTAGAGAATAAATATAGAAATGAGAAATGGTAATGGGGTGTCATCAATTTTGAGAAGTTATTGGCAGCAATTTGATTTAGGCGTTAGTTAAATCCAGCAGTTTTACATTGTTATTACAATAATATTCCAGAGCTCCAGATGGAGCTGTCTCTTCTCACCAGTTGCCATGGAATTCTGCCTGTTTTATTCATTTGTTTGCAAAAAGGAAATCAAGCTCAGGAGGTTTAAAAATCTTCAAGAAATTTCTAACTCATTGGAAAGTACTTTCTTACATTTATAAGAGTTCATATTTTGAATCAAAAAGGAAAGCACATGTCTAGTAAGTAAACATACATTTTGGCATGTCTAAATAGGACAGTCTAACCATACAGTGCTTACAAACCAGCCAAGACACAAACCTATAAATTGGATAGTGAATATATATTTACCAATATATAAAAGTTACACAGTCCAGTTTCAAATAATACAAGCCATTTCTTCCACTGTGATACATATCACCACTAGGCAAAATGACAATTTACATTAGTTTTCCTATGACTAAGAATCTCATTGTGTCTTATATGAGAATTTCTTCCTCAACCTGTATTCCAGAAGCAAAGAATATTCTTCAGCTCTTTAAGATGCTGATATCCTTTGTAGGCCCTGTATCCCCAAATTACCTTTCATTATTTCCAAAGGTATTCCCCTGGACTGGTCTGGCTTCTGGTTCAGATCCTAGATGTTTCTGGTTAGATTAGTCTGGCAGCAGACACCCAGATCTACTTCCAGCCTATACACTACCCTTTTATCACAGCATCCAGAGGCTAAATTCCATAGCTATATAATGGATGTCTCTCTTCTATCCCTGTATGCTTCTGTGACTGTTACAGTATAACCTGTATATACACAGTGTTATTTTCCTCTTTTCATATGTTGAAGCTGCTGGTGTTGTTGCTGCTTATAATGATTTTGGGGAATTATTTTCTTCAAATTTTCCATACTGAGATGAACTCTGCTTTCATGAACTACTTAATTAGAGGAGACTTTCAGGCTATGACTACTACAGAAAAGTTTTAAGTTCCCTTAGAAAAGAAGAAAGCTTTGCAGGTTGGAATTGCTCTCTAGACTGTATAATATGTAAAGCTCTCTGCTCTATATCTGCCATATCTGGTCAAAGGGCTGCACCAGCTGGAAGTCTATAGGCAACCAGTTTATAGCTACAAGCTTGGAAGACAGGTAAATATCTTACAAGTTGATAAAATGCACAGTCTGCTCAAGGGTTTTTGGATTAGTATTTTCTACTAAACGTGATATTTAACTTAAAGTCGCATGGATGGCTAGTGTTTATCACAATCAATGCTTCAAAGGGGGCAGAACGAAGGGCTTGAATCTAAGCCAGGACTGTTCAGATAATGATCCTTAGTACCATGACCCAGCTTTAGAACAAAGAATTGTATGATTCAGTACTAAGCCAGGTAATACTTAATATCCAGAAACATGTGAGGAGTGTACCCAAGGAAATAAGGAAAGGTCAGAAATGTAGCTTGCCCAGTAACTGTGAGTTCAAGCATGGAAGTAGAAGTAAAAACATTAGCTTTTTTTGTTAAATCTTGTTTTGAGAGGTGTGATAATATCATATGCTTTTATTTTGTCACAGAAAGTCGAAATCAAGCATTCCAAATTGTATTATAGAATAAAATAGAAGTTTAAAAAAATCAGAAAATTATATCTGGAGCTACTCTTTATTAATAAGTCTATTTTGAACTAAAACTAAGGAAAATATTTTTTAGCAGTGAAGACAATTTCCTACTGACAATGTTTACTGTCAGATTTTCCATCACTTTCACTTCTAGAGTCAAGACTTTATACTGATCCAACAGATAGTTCAGATTGCAGTTATAGATCTTGTACAAAATAGTTAGTTGATGTTTTTCAGAGTTGATGATTTGAAATCACCCATTGCCTTCAAAGTCCATTAATCTTTTAAACAGAGATGTAGTAATATTGATATATAGATGCACTTAAAAAAGAATTTTACAAACCCATACAGTAAGGGTAATGCATAAAAAATAATAACAACAACAAAAAAAAGGTAACTGTTGGGAATCAATAAGTTTTAACTACTCAGCACAATAGTCATTTCATAATTCCTGGCAAAACAATAACAACAACAAAACACATTGCTGGCTGGAAAATGTGTCTTAGGCATGACAGTTAGCTCTCAGTTAGATCATGTAGAGAATAATGTCTTCTGTCATTTGCAGCCTTGCAATAACAAATTTCAGTGTTCTGGAAAACTCTGAGCATAAGTAAACCTACAGTAGCTACTTTATACTTAGTTCCACTGAGTTCTGTGGTTAATTACACTTTTATTTAGGCACAATGATTGTTTAGATGGTTAACAACAACCCTTCAATGATCAAGATAGTGCTGCAATTTAAACAGTGTTTAGTTTTTGAAGGTAGATGTTGTTCTTCACACCAATCAGTTCTCCTCACGTGGAGTGGACTGGCTCTTCCATTTGATTCCTGAGGCAAAGGTAATGTCACACTTTCATGTGGCTCTCACAAGACCAAAATCAGAGAACCCACAAGATTAGTAACAATTTCAAAAATATTTTGGTTTTCTGAGATTACAACAGAACTTGCAGACTTTGCTGCTGTAGACTATAAAAGGCTAACAATCAATTATAATACCAGTGTATACATGGGATTTAACCCCAGCAGGCAGCTCAGCACCACACAGCTGCTCACTCACTCTCCCTAGGTGGGATGGGGGAGAGAATCAGAAAGGCAAAAGTGCAAGAAATCTTGTATTGAGATAACGACTTTATGTGATATGTGATTACTAAGTAAAGCAAAAGGCTTATGTACAAACAAAGCAAAACACGGAATTCACTACTTCCCATTGGCAGACAGGAGTTCAGCCAATTCCAGGAAAGCAGGGCTCTTCATGCATAACAGTTTTTTTTTTTGGAAGACAAATGCCATCACTCTGGATGTTCCCATCCTTCCTTCTTCTTTACCAAATTTTATTGCTGAGCATGACACCATATGGTGTGGAATCTCTCTTTGGTCAGTCTGGGTCAGCTGTCCTGGCTGTGTCCCCTCCCAGCATCTTGTGCGCCCCCAGCCTCCTCGCTGGCAGGACAGCACGAACAGCAGAAAAGGCCTTGACTCTGTGTAAGCACAGCTCTGTAACATCTAAAACATCAGTGTGCTATCATGGTGGTTACTTTCATCAAAAATCTGAAACACAGCATCATATAAGCCGTTACTAAGAAAATTAACTCTATCTCAGCTAAAACCACAATATGACATGTAGGCATATCAGCACAGACTGAAACTTATAGATATGCATTGGATTTATAAACAGCATGGTGGCTGTTGATCATAGAGTTCAGCACAAGTAATTGATTTCAATCACATAAATTTAAAGAAGTTACTCCTGATTACAAATATAACTGAGAGCAGAATTTGTTTTACTGATTGTTAGTTTTAAGATTTGATTAGTGATTCAAAATATAGAAATTAAATAAATTGGGAATTCCAAAATAATTTGGCAGGACATTTTACCGCCCAGAATTATAGAACAGTTCAGAATGTTTGAAAGATTGGCACACACAAATCTCCATATTTTATGAACATTTCTAGCATCATGCCAAAAATGGAGGCTCAAAAGCATAACTTGAGACACTGTGCAGATAGATATACATCACATAAAGATACCTTGCAGAACGTACTTTCTATATTTTAAAGATTGCTTCAAAAGAAGCTACAAAAGAAATTAAATTCTGTGAAAATAAATACACCAAGTGTTTTAAGGTCTCAAAGCATTATCAGTTTCACTGTTCCTTACAGACTTTGCCTGTTCATTGCTATGAGCAAGGATTAACTTCTCGTGCTGCTGTCCTAACAGTTCCCTGCCAGAGGGAACAAAGAAGAGCAGTCCTTCCACATCAGACCTGCAAAGGACCTGCAGCAAGGTTTATGATTAAAGATCAAGAACCAGGTTTCTAACCTTTCTAATAATCATCAAGATATACCAGCTTTTCCCTGGGAAAGTGGACATGTAACTAACTATACTTTCAATGGTGAAGCTTATATGAGTACAAGAAATAATATCTCCATATGTTCCCCTTCATCCAGATCAGTATGAATTCCAGGACAAATTCCAAGAAATCTGGAAACTGTATAGGGCCACTGTAAACTGAGGACTTTAGGTGCCAAGAAGCTTCAATCTTATCCAGATCCATACCACACCCTGCATATGGGTTGCGTCTAAACATTACAATGTAGTCCTAAATATAATTTTTAAGTTACATATGTCCTTTGGAACAGAACATTGTATTATCTGCTCCTCCATCCCTGCCATGATGACCAATCACTGTTGATCAAATGAAGAGTGAAATAAGAAAAACAAATTCAAAGAGGAGCTCTCTATTTTTATAAGCAAATCAGGAAAATCACCACATCCTAGTAAACAATAAAGAAAATAAGTTGTTCACATATTTCTACTTCAAACTGTATTCATTATTCCTTTTTAATTCACACCATCAGTTACATATTACTGGTTCAATATCATGATTTATATATTTATTTATTTTTTTTCCAGAAGTGTCTCATATGGTTTATTCTACACCATACAGCATCACACAAATGCTGACACTACCAAGAATCAATGGCAAGATAAACACCACTCCAATAGTTTACTGTAGGAAAGGGACATGAAAGCTGAATCTATTGTTCTCATTGTAATTGGAATCAGTAGTGTACTTTTGAAGAAAATATCTTGTATGTTGCAATTCTAGTGCAGCAGTTTGCAACCTAGATCAGCCTCAAAGCATGACAACTGGATTCCTTACAGAGTAAATGAATCAAAAGAGAAAGTCCTTAAGGATGTTTAATGTCCTCTAATCAGCATTTTGAAGCTATGGGACTAGGAAAGAGGTATTCTGATATACAAACCTTGGGATGCATGTTGTGTGAAGATTGCATCCTCAGCACCAACAATGTTCTATAAATCTATTGTGTTGAACTGCTTTACTCACTAATTTAGGCTTAGCCACAAGGACAAGAATAATAGTCCATGATTTGAATGCTATCTAAATTGCACAGAAGATACACAGCAGGACTTGAAATCCTGCTCATCCTGTCTGTCCGGATGTCAAGCTCAGTTCCAATGGAGTGACTGCATCAGTTCACAAGGGAAGACAAACTGATGTCATCTACTTGGACTTCTGCAAGGCATTTAGCATGGTCCCACATGACATCCTAATGTCTAAATTGGAAAGATATGGATTTGAAGGGTGGGCCATCCAGGATAAGGAATTGTCCTGATGGCTGCACCTAGAGAGCAGTGGTCAATAGTTCTATGTCCAGGTGGAGACCAGTGACAAGTGGTGTCCCTCAGGGGTCTGTCCTGGGACCGGTGCTTTTCAATATCTTCATCAGTGACACAGATGATGGGATCAAGTGCACCCTCAGCAAGTTTGCAGATGACACCAGGCTGAGTTGCTACAACAGAAGGAAGAGATTCCATTCAAAGGGACTTGGACAGGCTGGAGAAGCTAGCCCATGTGAACCTAATGAGGTTAAACAAGTCAAAGAGCAAGGTGCTGTACTTGGGTAGGGGCAATCCCAGACAGGAGTACAGACTGGGAGAAGAACTCATTGAGAGCAGCCCTGCAGAGAGAGACTTGGTGGTTCTGGTGGATGAAAAGCCAACTGCTTCTTGGGCTGCATCAAAAAAGGAGTAGTCAGCAGGTCGAGGGAGGTGATTGTCCCCATCTACTCTGCCCTTGTGAGGCCCCACCTAGAGTACTGCATCCAGGTTTGAGGCCCCCAGCACAAGAAGGACGTGGACCTGTTAAAGCAAGTCCAGAGGATGGCTACAAAGATAATCAGAGAGCTGGAACACCTCTCCTGTGAAGAAAACCTGAGAGAGCTGGGGATGTTCAGCCTGGAGAAGAGAAGGCTCTGGGGTGACCTAATTGTGGCCTTTCAATATTTAAAGGGGTCTTATAAAAAGGATAGAGAAGGACTCTTGGGTAGATAATGATAGGACAAGGGGGAAAGGTCTTAAACTAAAAGAGGATAGATTTAGACTAGACATTAGAAGGAAATTCTTCACTGTAAGGGTAGTGAGGCACTGGAACAGGTTGCACAGAGAGGTTGTGGATGCCACATTCCTAGAGGTGTTCAAGACCAGGCTGGATGGGGTCTTGGCCAACCTGACCTAGTGGGTGACATCCCTGTCTATGGCAGGGGGATTGGAGTTAGATGATGTTTAAAGTCCCTTCCAACCTGAGACATTGTATGATTCTTTGATTCCATGATTCCAGATAGGGAAATGGCTACACAACCACACAAATTCTCTTTCATTGTCCTTATTTTTTGAAGTCATTTTACAGAGGTTCTCCCTAGGTTTCATCCACAGTAAAGGTCACTGCATAAAGCACTAGTAAGACACCCTCTGGAAAAAAAGCATTTCACATTAGAATAGAAGCAGAAAGGACTACTAACATAGGTAGAGATCTGGTACTCTCAGCTAAGACAGGTATTCTATGCACCTTCTAAAAGCAAAAGTTGAGCAGGAGACATGATTTATGAAAAGAATGAGTATAAAAAATTAAAAACTGTACATAAATTTAACTGGATAAAAGAAAGCAAGGTTTATATGTCAGAAGAATGTGCTCCAGGAACATTCCTTAAACACTGAAGAAAATAAGCTAATTAACATTTAAGTTTATGCTTGTTTGATATTAGTTAATACAGACAAGTGATTATATGATATTATCAATAAGATATAGTATTGAGAGCCCACATTCCCAGTTTCTATGAACCCAAATACAGGTTTGTCTCATCGTTTGCTTCATTTTTAAAGGCCACCGAAGTTACTCTCTGTAGGCTGGTATCAAATTCTTCAAAACATGTTTGGTTAATTTGGGTAGAATCTCATAGCTACAGCATCATTTCTTACATGACAGTTCATTCCCTTATAACACTTATGTATTCTCCTATATCACCAGAGAGATGCTTATTTTCCAATTTAAGTGAATGAAATAGCCTATGTGACATTATATAGTGTCTATTGTCAAGTGTAAAGAATCCTAGCATTCCAGCATGTTATATTCTAGTATGCTTTTAATGTCTATTGCTATTTTTATATCTCCAGTGTTTTTAAATCTATATATTCCATTTCAAACATGAGTGACTATTTTGAAAATGAATGCATACACTGTATACAACATAACTACAAAGTATTTCCATAGTTTCCAAAAATGAGTTATTTCATGGCAAAAATAACTTGGTAATTTCCTATAGAACTGAAAAAAAAATCATTCTAGTCTTGCTATCATTTCTTTAGTTAATATATAGAATGTGTTTTTTAATCCCTTTTATACAGAAGAAATCAACCATGGTAAGTGAGTCTAATTTTATTTCTGACTGTAGACCTTTTCTTGAAAAGTGGAAAGTGGCATTTCTGAAACTAATTCTTTTTTGTCTCACTTAGTCAACAAATGGTGGAATTGCATTAAAAAAGTTTCAATTTATAGGAAGTAATGCCTCATAAAAATTCCTGGGGCCTGTGTTGTTCTGACTTATACTTCATGCAACCTCATTGATGTCAAGAGCCTGTGGACTTTTAAAAAATATTTCCTTATCACGATGAGGCATATCTACATCCAAAATGTACTGGGGCTGCAGTTTGAAATCTGTCTTACATTAGGGAGAATCCAAGTGTTTTATATTATATATCACACTTGCATCTTATTAATAGACACTATGGATTCAGATGTATTTTTAGGTTAAGGCTTTTTGGAATAGAGGCTGTTGGAGTAAACAGTTCATTGAATCTTAAATTAATTCCTAGTATAATGTGAAAAAGGATAAGAAAAAGCTGAGGCAGATTAGGGCGGATTAAATTTTCTGCTGTTTTATGGCCAACTTTTGTTGAGTGATATGAACATCTTTACTTAATTTGAATGTTTTAAGACACTAAATTGCTAAATATACAATATTATTTGATGTTATATCAAACATAATTTACTGTTGGAAGTTCTGTCCTTTTATATTTATTTGCTTGAATAATTATTTGTTGCATTTTTAGAGTGACTATAACTGGCTGAAAGGTTAATATAAACTTTAGTAGCACTTATAAATTTTTATTTAAAAGTTCTAATCTAAGAGGTGCCTAAAACAGAATAGAAAATCCACATTACTAGAATTTCTTTATCCTTTAGTCAATGCAAACAGATATAAACTAAGTTCATTTTTGAAAATCTCTCTTGCTAATAAAGAAGTAAAACATATTCTGAAACATACTATAGACATATAAATACAAAAAGCAAAGAAAGTAAATCAAACAAACTAAATAAACTTTGTTGAAAGTGACAGTATTTTTTTTTCCGTTAAAAATATCCTACAAGTTTAAGATGTTTTAAAATGTGAATCAAAACAATGTCTTGTTCAGAAGTATTTTGTAAATATTTTCTTTGATATGAAAAGCTCAAATAGTACCTGGCTTTTTGTGCGCATGCTTGTATTTTGGTAGCACTCAAATGTAAATGGTTTTCTGCACAAGCAGAAAAACTGGAAAGGTTTATTTCTTCGTGGTAGTATTTATAACTCAAGACAGAAACAAGGAAAATTACTTCTCATCCTAGCAAAAAGAAAAGAATAGTAGAAATAAAGAAAAAATAAAAAAAAAGAATTTTGTTCGCATATGTTGTCTATCTGAAATGAATTTAAAAGAACTAATTTGAAGCCTGGCATCAGGTCATTCCAATCTTTCATAAATGTCTTAGAATACTTGATTTCAAGTATCTAGCCAATGTTTTGCACTTCACTTACTCTCATCTTCATGTTAAGCAGATCCATTATGTTTTGGTAAAATATCTTGGAATAAGTAAAAGTGGTTTTGAAACTTGGGGAGAACTCTATGAAAACATGTTTCTCAGCAAAATTGTTTGAATTTTCCTATATTCTAACCAGAAATACTGTATTTGATGCATACATTTTTCTCTGAAGCCCAAGGACTTCCTAAACATACCATTTCACCTCATTGTAACAGACTAGACTCAGGCCCACGGAGTCCATCGTCATTTCCAGGATGACAATAAAGATCAGTTGAAATCACTGTCATTCAATCTCATATTCTTGGTTTTAAGGACACGTGAATGCTGCAAAAGCTTGTAGGGCAGCCAAGGTGTGCCATGAGTAAAGTAAATACTTCAATGTGTTCTAGACAGGATTAAAAAAAAAAAAAAAAAGTACATTTTTTACATTAATCATCTCAGCTAGAGTCCATTGGTCACCCAACAGTTAAATAGAATTGAATTAGTAGAAAATGTAGTCTTTAAGGGGCCCTGATAGTTGTACTGCACAAAAGCATAGACAGATGCAAAAATTCTTCTTAACATACATAAAATCATTTTATGTTTCAAAGAATAGAATATTTTTGTGCTCAAAAGAAAACTAGTCCAACTTAATGGGTTATATAAACTCGAGTGAATAATATAAAGGGAAAGAATACTTGGGAGTCAAGATAATAGAGTATTTGCTTTAAAGAATTTTCCAGAAGACTTTTCACTATATGTCAGAAATTGCACTCACTGCATATGCAAAGCAAAGCTTCTTTAAAAAAAAAAAAAAAAAAAAAAAGAGATGAATTTCTCCATTACTCCTTCTAATAGGAAAAATGAAATAGTATGAGTGACATGCTTTGAAGTATGAATCACTACTGCTAGCTGTCGTATTAACTCTTCCACTTTTTTTTTTGGAATATTATTGAGAGTAATAATAACAATAATCACAACAGTGATGATGATAACTACAATGATAATTATAATAATGATAACAAAAATTTAAATAAAATTTAAAACAGGTACAGTGAGTGCTATCACTAAGTAGTATTGTTTTTGGAAATTCCTCCAAAGGTTGTAAGTCTCACATACATCCTAGAACAAGTTTTTATTCATGTCTTTTTTGTGTCTTTGTTGTAAGTGATGCTTTTTGATACAGAAATGAGAGAAGGGAAGGAATTATTCAGGAGCAAATGTGTCAAAAGAAAGGAAACTGTTGAAAGAGAAAGCAGACTACATGTCAAATGGAAATGTGTCAATCTGCAAATGAATACGGAGTGAAGTCCAACAGGTGCCATAGTTCCAAATCTTTTTATGTTTCTCGTCTGTATGAATGATACAGACAGGAAAACCAGCTGCAAATATGTTGGGTTTACTGAAATATAATACTAGAGAGAGTACTAAATACCAGGCAGTTATCAAGGATACAGAAGAGGGATTTTGGATCGTCTTGGTGGAATAATTGCACAACACATGTTAAATCAACATATGGTTCAAACAGGCTGGGACAACGAAAAGGTTTTCAAAGCAGACTTAGGAAAAGAGAAAAAAAATATAACTTAAATATATCAACATTTTATAGGAAAAAAAAAAAAAGAGAGAGAGAGAGAGAGAGAAATGTGAAATTACTGGCTCCAGAAGTAGATTACATGGTCCTAGAAATTAAAACAGCAATTAGAGAGATTTTATTAATATCCTTTCATAAAACTAGTATTATGGACATGAGAGTAGAAGAGTTTCTTTGTTTTCAAAATAGAGTAATGTATTTAAGGAATATGAATTTTCATGTCACTGAGAAGCTTAGTTAATGAATCTATTCCCTTCTCCTTAACAGTGTTGCAGATAAAGGAAAAGAAAAGTAATATAAGAATTTTTCATACACCCATAGGTACTGATAAGAATAGGTTCTGTGCCAGTAACTTCAGTGGGAGAATTTGGCTAAAACAATCTACCAAATTTTCAACACTTTTTTTGTAAACCCCATTGCTAAATAATAACAGAATTACTCATCCAAAAAGAATTACAAACACATAGATTTATTCTACTTTAATCTATATTCACAATATGTAACAGTAATTAGTTTCAGTAATATTCCATTTCTATTTCATAAGAATAAAATACATGCCTTTTATGTTAAAATGTTTCCATGTCGTAATTATTAGATTTTTCCATGTGTATTAGAATATTACTTTAATAATAATAATAATAATAATAAAGTTTAAAAGTTGAAGAGGGAAATAATTGTAGTTTATGTTCCAAACATAACTTTATGACATAGTATTTGTTGTATTCTCTTTATAACTTATTCTCAGAAAAAGGATACCAGCCTAGTGTCAGAGTTTGCTGATCCACTTATTCATTTAACAAAAGTGACCCTAGTCTGTGCTTTGGTGTGCTTTTGTGCTTATGTCCAAATTTTACTACTGCCATCTATTGAAGAGGTGGGAGATACAATAGAAAAAAATGAAATACAATCGTAAGAAAACACCTTCATTTTTATTGCAAATTCCAAAAATATTATTGTAACGGTGCTCACTTGTAGTAAGTGGAATTGATTAGTGACACATCAAAGATAAATTGAGTTAAATCATAGAGTCACAAAGAAATCTAGCTTGGAACATATTTCTGGAGGTTATCTGGTCCAAATCCACTTCTCCCCCTCAAACCAGGACCAGCTTCAAAGTTGGATCCAACTTAAAAGTTAGATCAGGATGCTCAGGGTCCTATCCAAATAAATTATGAATACCTGCAAAGACAGAAATTTTCACTGCTGTTCTGGGAAACCTCTTCCCATGTTTGAGCAGCCTCATTGTGAAGTGTTCCTATTGTCTAGTCAGAATTTCTTTTGCTGTACTTTGTTCCTACTTGCTGACTGAAGTAAAAATGTGCAGGACCTATTTACTCTGCTCAAATAAAATAAAATAAATAGAAAACATTACAAATCTTTGCTTCCATACATTTTAATTGGATATTTTATACCTAAAACATAGCATTTTCCCTAACTGAGGATTTCTTACCAGAGACAGGCATAATATATATGGAATGTGTTCCTTCATATCTCCTTCTGCCACAAACCAGAAAATCCTAAATGTACTTACTGGACAGTTATTGTAGAATCATAGAATCACATAGGTTGGAAAAGACCTTTAACATCACTGAGCCCAACCGTCAACATGGCCTAAAAAAATCCCATCACTAAACTATGTCCCAGGTTATCAAGAAAGACATAACATGACATGTCCTAAACTAAATGCAGTAGGCTTATCTCTAAATTTAAGAAGATGCCTTAGGGAAAGAAGATATTGAAATTTCAGTAATCTTGATTGAAGAGGGAAAAAAAAAACACACAGGGAGAGGAAAATTTGGAGCTCTTCAGACTGATGCTTGTAGTTAAATCCTGTTTGTAGTGAGATAAACGACAGGAGGTATGGAGACAAGTAGTCCTAAATAATTTTATAATTCAAAATATTCTAGCAGCAAATTTGATCACCCCAATCATTCAGAGATCAAATATATTAATCTTCCAAATGCTAATACAGTTCAGATCATTATTAAAGATAATTAACACTTTCTACTGTGTGAAAGTTCATCTTTTCTATGGAGGACAAAACAATGAAATTATCTTTCTTATTTGTGGGGAATCCCACAAAAATATTCACTATCAAGATGTCAGAATTCTACTAAGAAATAGTGCAAATCTTTTGGGTGAACAACTTTTAACCAGTCTTATCATCATCACTGCTATTATATATATCTTTTGGCTACATATATCTTAAACTAGACAAAAAGCTAAGCTCATATCTCCCTTAAACAGTTAATTCTTTCCTAATGTCACCGTGTTTTTATTGATATTGCTTTTTAGATATTCTCTTTTGATCTTTGGATATAATATATTTTAGTATGCAGAATGTGAAATATTTTGGATCCAATATTATTTACAGTGAGAACGGTCAGAAACTCCAGATGTTCATAAACAACAAAAATCAACTTAGTTAGTTGTCTCCTTCATTCCTTGTTATAACTGAGAAATGATTAAACTAATCCAGATGTTTCTGTGCCTCTAATTCCATCTGTGTTACAGACAAGGCTGTGGTCATCAATGAATTATTGCATATTAATCTCCAGAAACTTTGATGTGACAGTCTATGTTGTGGTTTAATACGGCAGGCAGCTAAGCACCACACAGCCATTTGCTTACTCCCCCCTAGCCCAGTGGGATGGGGAAGAGAATCAGAAAAAAAAAGGTAAAACTCATGGGCTGAGATAAAGACAGTTTAATAGGACAGAGGAGGAAGGGAATAACAACAACAATAATAAGAGTAGTAAAAACAAAGACATATATATACAATACAAGTTATACATTATGCAATTGCTCACCATCAGCTGGCTGATGCCCCAAACAGCGGCCACCCTTCCTTAAACAACCCCTCCACAGTTTTATTACTGAGCATTATGCCATATGCTATGGAACCTCCCTTTCGCCAGTCCTGGGTCAGCTGTCCTGGTTCTGTACTCTCCCAGCTCCTTGTACGCCCCCAGCCTGCTCACTGGCAGGGCAGCACAAGAAGCTGAAAAGTCCTTAGCTCTGAGTAAGGCCTGATCTGCAACAACTAAAACATCAGTTTTTTATCAGCATTATTCTCATCCTAAATTCAAAACACAGCAACATAACAAGCTACTAGGAAGAAAATTAATTCTATGCCAGCTGAAACCAGGACAGTCTGATATTCTGCTAAAATACGCATTTGTTCTCAATCTTTGGAATAAATCCTGAGGATTTTGCTAAGTAATTCTTAAGTATTCACTAGTAAGTGTTTTTTTTTTTTTTTTTTTCCCTCTTGCTAGCTATGGTGCTGCAGAAATGTTAATTCTAGGAAAATATTAAAAAATAAATAAATAAATAAATAAAAAAGATGAAGAACCTATGAATTTCAGTCCCAAAGGCATTATAGCAAGAGAAATTAACAAAATCCATATAACAGCTTGCAGACTTGAAATACATCCTTTTTGCTACTCCTTTTTTTTTTTTTTTTTTTTTTCTGAGAATGTGTGGAGATGGTCTATTGTTAAATTTATTTCCAATTATAAAGGCCCCAAGTACCTCTGGTGATCTGTAAATAAGGTTTTGTTTCCTCTTTATTTTATTTTTCTTTTTCCATGTGAAAACTGTTTTCTTAAAAGAAAAATGTATCAGTGTTTTACTTTATTTGTAAAATGTGCTATGTGCACAGAACACATAAATTGTTCACTGTGGTTACCTACAGGTGTTTGTATTTTACTGGGACAAAAGCTATAGATAGAGGAGTAAGCAAAGGTGCTCACTTATTTTTATTCTTTCTGAATCAGACAGAGAAATGGATGAGGACTTAGCAGAACCTCTCTGTACACTACCGTCTATTCAGTACCCAGCACAAAATCAAATCAGGATTAAAATGTTCTCCAAATAGATGAGATTTGAAAGAAATAGGTAAAACCATTGTCCATTCCCATAAGTATGCTCGAAGCCATGCAAGTAGGTGTCACTTCTTGCTGTGAGTTGAATCCTTAGATCAATTTTTTTCTGTCACAGATGAATGAGCCTCCAAAGAGGGTAATGCATGACAGTATACTTTTCTATACCTTTCTGAATAGCAAATGTTACTTATTTGTAAAATCATAATATTCTGTAAGGTTTATAAAGAGTGATGGGATTTTGATAGCTCAACCTGATTCAGAGGTACTAGACATTTTTCTTATACCCAAGCAAAGTTTGGGGCCTTCAGCTTTTGCATCTGATTTATGGTAGAACTGAATTTTCCAAGTGTTAGCTATATTTGCATTCCTTGTTTTGAAGCCAGCTCTTGAGTTTAGAAAGATTTTATATTACGGTGCCCTGAGATCTGTGTCAGAACATATATAAACTACTGACTTGGACTGGTTAAAGAATATGGACCAAAAGAACAAACTTATACTCCTAGTAAGACCAATGATATTACATCACAGAAAATATATATTTAAGTAACTTATTCAGTAAGCCAATACAATGGTCATATAGATCAAAAAGAAGACCATTGCCTGGGAAAGATTCAAATTCAGTTAAGAGTTTCTGACTAAGAGAACATCAAACAGTATGAATGTAACTCATGTTAATATACTAAAGATATATATTCAGGCAGTCAAGTATTCTCTTGTTTAAAATCAATTTATTTTATTTTTTTGAGTTTCACTTCCCAACAGTAATGATACACCAACCATTTCTGTCACATCATTAAAGTTGTAGTGGTAAACATCTGACACTGAGAATATGAAAGAACGTGTGAATTAGGTGATGAAATGTACTTTTCCAAATTTATAAACACGCGGATATGGAAAACGTTAAATGTTACAGAGCAACAAATTAATTTTTTTTTGTTGTTGTTCTATTTGTCAGTAAACTTGATTTTTACACTAGGGCTGTATGGCAGCCCTATGAACCGAAGTTAAATATTCTTCCCTTATTTACACGTATCATAATTCATTTATTCTAAAAGTAGAGGTAGTGAATGAATGCATGTTTTGCATAGCTATCAAAGAATAATTCTAATAAGGTAGACATAACCTCCAGAGAACTGACAATTTTTCTCACTGTTATTTTTGATCTTTTGTCTCTGTCATGGCAGGTTGACTAGGAAGATAATTAAAGCACTCTGAAGTGGTATTTGGGATATAAGAATGTGTACTCTAGAAAGAAAGGAACTTCATTTGATAACATCTTATTTGGGACACCAGTTATCCATAAGATAAGACATTTCTGTATTTCCTGTTATGTAAGTTTATCAGAATGGTGAAGCTCCTTCTTGCTCCATTCTTAAATCATGCTGCCAACCAGTCCTTTCTAATTATGTATTTTACTTTTCTTTGCTTAAAGCATTTCTTTGATTTCCCTTCTTTAAACAGGACATGGATTTCTGAATCAATGAAAAAACTAATTATTTTTATATGATTACTGACTAATCAGTTATCAGTTAGGGTAATATAGTTCACTACAGAACTAAGAGATTTCCTTCCCAGGAAACATGGAGTCAAAAGAACAAGCATGTGTTATAATTTACTATAATACTTTCCTGTCATCAAGTACGAAAGCTTTTTTCCATTGTCAAGTATAAGCAAACTTTATTGGCCTCACATAGTGAGGCTGCTGACAAAAAGCAAATTTTACAAATCAGCCCACACTGCAAAACAGGGACTTCTTAATGTTTTGAAATACTTTTTGAAAGAGAAACAATATTTACATGTAGTTCAGTCCATTTTTCTGTAGACAGTGTACATTAAATGCAGTCCAAATATAACAGGAAAGCCAAGTTTTATTAAGATCAAGTCAGGCATAAGGCCTTGGTATGTAACCACGTTTCATTTTGCTCTTGCCTGCTCTACCCATCTAAAACTCTTTGTATTCCATTCAGATAAATGCACCCAGAAGTCTTCTTTAGGGTATGGCAGGTTACAAAAAGAGAATGTAAAGACAGGGCAAATTCTGTCTTGGTCCTTCAATGCACCTGAGAATTAAAGCATTCTGTACTATACAATAAACCAAAGTTAGGTCCAAAACCTTCCTCATCTCCATGGGTGTTAATTGTGCTGCTGAGATGGTGACTCCGATGACCAGCTGATTCCCCTGATCTATAGCTGCAGAGCCAACTAACTCACTCAGCATGTCTGCAGAAAATCTTTGGGATATTCAAAGTCGCCTGTGGCCCCCCCAAAATTGGACCCACCTCTAACATTGACAGCTGAATTCCTACTTCCTAGAATTTATGGTGTTTACAAGCCCTCCTTCTTCCTCATGCTCCTAGTGCAAACATTTAAGCAAGTTGGATGAATCACTGCAGTTCCTTGGCATATTGCTCCATCCATTCCCCCTCCTTTCACAAGAAATCTTCTGTCTTATGAGGACTGCTACAGATTTTCCACAGGATGAATTTCCACATACTAATTTCTGTTTGCTCAGTCTCCTGAAATGTGATTGAGATATTTCTTCTTAAAGCATCACATCAGTGGCTTTGCCACATAATTATGTCATGCACAGTCCTTTGCAGAAGACCTTGACTAGGTCAAGGGTGCTAGACCGAAGTTTGAGACTGTAGTTTGAGACTATATCTCCCTTTGTCTCCTCTTATGTAGTCAGTGTTCAAGAAGTATGTCCAACTCTTGCCTTGGAATCCCTTTTTCAATTGTCACAAGATAAGGTGATGTGAAAACAAACTTATTAGCATTCCATATCTTCCTTCAGATGACACTGGTGGCAATACCGTAGAAGACCCTTCGATCAGCCCTGGGAGATGAACAAGTCTTGGTTGTGTTGCTAAGTGTTTTGTGGAAGCAAAAGGAGGATCGTTTAATAATGGAGATGACTTCTGACTAGCAGAGCTGATCATAACCGTTAGTATCTTGACATGGTCATAAGTCAGTGCCCTGGTAAAAATGCTCACAGCTATTGGTATATGGTATGTGCCAAATATTTCATCATTATTTTCTCCACATTTTGGCATTCTAACATTTCTTCTTTCTACTATTGAGAGTATGAACATGATTGATGAGCACCTAGCTAAAGACCTTCTGGACGACCCGATGCTTAGAGATCCCTCTTCCTTCCCTTCATATTCCGCAGGTTGACTTGGTATATCTTTCATGTTCTTACATCAATGATGTTCAGTCTATTATGGACCTGTTGATCCTGTTTGTTATTCATGTTCACAACTGCATGTCTCTGTTGGGATAAGTCTTTTCAGACCTGTAGATTCCAAGGCATTCCTTCAGTAGACAGAAAACCAGCCTTTTTTCCTTGACAGCTTGTTTTCCTGGTAACTGGCCACTGGCTGGTGGTATGCTTTGCAACATGCATTAGCAGACTCAGGATGGTATATACAAGGATGTCTGGAGCATGAATGGCAGTATATATAGGTTGTTGCATGACAGAAAGGCTCCTGAGGTTCACTGTCTTACTCCCTTTCACCTGTCAGGTAAGGAGAACTGTAAGAACTATGAAACAGAGCCAGTCAGACGGTTTGGTCTTCACGATTCTGGTGACGCCAAAACTGTATAAACAGAGCAAGTCTGCCCAGGAATAGACTCAGCTGGAACATTCAATGGAGTTTTCTGCATTTTTCAATAAACAGTGCCATAACTTTGGACCGTAAAAGAGCTGTCTCTTTAGATTAATGATCTGGCCTCAGCCATGTCTTTTTCCAGTAACAAACTGTTCCAGCAGTAAATAAAACACTTTTGTAAGACAGGAACAAATCTCATTTTAGGCAGGGTTGTTTATCTAAAGTAACCTTGGTCTGCCAGGGCAATGATCTGTAGTATATTTAGGGCACCACAGTATTTGATCTCTTGCTTAAGAAATCATTTCTCATAGCACCTTATTTGCAGCTAGGAGTAAACTGCTTCCTGGCTTGTTGTGCTAAGAAAATGGCTTAATCTCAAAAATAAATTGAGCTTTACCTTCTTTTAAATATATGGCTTTGGAGTGTGAAAAGATCATAATTATAAGGTACAGCTAGGAACTGTCAACTTCCCCTGTTCAAATCAGACTTTTAAATCCTTGTTCTCAGAGACTGTGACACCTTTAAACTACTATTTAAAACACCTCAATACGTAACAAAGAATATGTCTAAAATACATTTATGTAAAATCATAAAGATTTCTCACATTAGTAGACATTATTCTAGCCATAGGAGAGGAACAAGCTTATGTTTCCCACTTGAATCATTGATCTTTTTCATTGCTGTATTTTTGTTGTCTGAACTGTAAAACAGAGATAATGAGACACATTTTGTGGCCCATTAAATAACATTAACACTACTTCATAGGTATTGTAAGATAAAAAAGGGACTTTTTTTTCTATTGACTTTTTTTTTATCATTAATATTATTATTTTTTAAGTACAGCCTTTACACATCAGATACCATTGCCAGCCAAAGGCACACATGATCAAGAACAAAAAATGTTGATGCTATTTGAACTTGATCTTAAACCCAATAATGCAATAATGTCATTGTCTGGGCTTCTATTAACTTGAGCAGTGCAAAAATAAATCTTTTAAGATTAATCCAAAGCTAATAATTCAAGCATGTCATTATTTTCCTTCCTATCTTACTAGATAAATCTAAAAATAATAGTAATTATAAAAATCCCAATGGCTATCAATTTGACCAGTGCTCTCGTAGCTGAAAATAAATTTTTGCAGTGACATAAGACCATACTCTTTTATAGGTTCCCTGAACTGTCATTCATTTACTGGTGTGGAAAAAAATCCTGCTGTCACTAAATTAGGATCTGAAAAGCAGAAAGTCATTAGGATCAGTCACTTTGGAAAACTGGTTAGATTTAATTCTCGGTTTACATATTCAATACTTTTAAGAAAAAAAAAATATTTTAATTATAATAATCTGGAATAATTACATTACAGACACAAACCTGTCAGCATGCCCTTCACTGTCACTATTCATCTCAGTTAATAAAACTTCTGGAAACCTCCTAATATACAAAAATATATCCATATTCTCTCTTTATGTTTCATAATAAAAACATAAGCTTTGATTACCTGAGAAGGATTTTTGCAAAGTTTATTAAAAACAAACAAAGGGGAAAGAAGAAACTTTTAAAGGGTTTTCATACTTAGTAGCTTCCACTTTGATCAAGAAATATAAATATTTATGTGTTACTATATTCAGAGTACAATTAAGAACACAAATTTAGGTTTAATCTCAGATGGGTTAAACTTGCTTTTCAGTTTGTCATTATTTTTAAAATTTCAAACAGATAAGGGGGAGATGTTGTTTCATTTGCTCAGACAAAAGATACCACTTACATGTGTTTGTGTGTGTGTATGTGACAGAAGAGTTGAAAAAACTGCAAACTGATAAAATTCCACCAAGCTCTAGTCAAGTCCAAAACTACATCTAAACAGAAGAGCTGTAAGCAGAGTTTATGCGTTTGCATAATGAAATCACTGTGGATGCATAACAAAGACAATTTATATTAAGGTACTATATCACAGGCACCGAAGATTAGAATCAGGTCCTTTTTGGGCAGAAGCATAATATCGACAAGAACTGCCAATTAAAAAAATATATATATTTCTTCTCCCCCTCCCATTCTAACCATATTATATATCATGCACAGAAGGACATCTTGGAATAGTTACAGTACAGACACAAACCTGTCAGTATTCCCTTCACCGTCTCTATGGACCCAGTCCAGGCTTTGTACATGTGTGACTTTCACAGTGACACTTGTTAGGTTTATATTTGAATTTCAGACCATAAGTTTCTTTGCTTCCTCCCTGTAGAATTATGTTGCTTTGCCTCCTCTGTACAGCCTCCTCTCTATAGCATTATGATTGCTATATTCATTCTTCCTGTCTGTCTTATTTTATCGTATATCTTTAGTGTCCAGTTGTAGGTGTGCTCAGTCACTTTCTGAATCGCTCTCAGAAAGAGCATAACTTCAGCACCTGCTGACACCTATGAAGACTGTTGGAGCTCAGCACCTAAAAAATCCAGGCTTCTCATTGCAGTGCGGTCCACTAATGATAGAAATGTAAGCAATCCTGTTAAAAGTTTCCTATCAGAGATTTAGGAAATGGAAAGTGGAATTCTACATACCTCTGGTAGATAATAAGGTAGATAACAAAGCTATTAGATAATAAAGCTAGCAAGTTCAAAATGGTAAGAGGATTCATGATACTGGTTTCAAATGTTATCAGATGACTCATTGAATATGGAAGATAAAGTATTTTGGAATTTTTACTTAGAGCAATTGTTTGGTTTTATGCCAGGAAATATGAACTTGATATTACAACAAGATGACAACAGACCTGTATGAGAACTGGAGTTCAAGGAGTTCAGTTTTTGAAGGGTCAACTAAGGATGCAGGACTGTTTAAAAAATGCCCAGTTCTGGGTGAATCTTAGGTTCTCTATAAAAATCAGCAAGTAAATTAAAGCAACTTCTACAGAGAGCCAAAGAATGGAAGTGCTTTTTGTTTGTGGTTTTGTTGTTTTGTTTTGGTTTGGTTTTGCCTTCAAATTTGGAAATGACTGCATTAAAAAAATGAACACTCAGAAAAATATTTTGTTCCTTTTGTGTAGTGTAGTATAATATTTCCATCTGCTTAATGACTGATTATTTTACTGATACATTATGAAATAGATGTTTTCTTGTTATTGCTGCTTTTTGTTTGTTTATTTGTTTGTTTTGATACATGGGTCTGTTTGTTTTTTTTTTTTTGTTTTGTTTTTTAAGGCCTTTTTCTGGTTCAATGTACTACATAATGTCGTTAGGAATTTACTGGTCACCTCTTGTATGTTCTACCCAGTACCTTGTCATATGCTGTGAAGTTTGAGGCTAATGCTAGTCAAATAAAGGTATTCTAGACTCTATACTAAATCACAGAATGGCTTGGTTTGGAAGGGATCATCTAGTTCCAACCTCCCTGGCATAGGCAGAGATGCCACCCACTAGATCAGGTTGCTCAGAGCCTCATCCAGCCTGGTTTTGAACACCTCCAGGGATGGGGCATACACAACCTCTCTGGGCAACCTGGTCCAGTGTCTCACCACCCTCTGAGTGAAGAATTTCTTCCTAACCTCTAACCTAAATCTCCCCTCTTTTAGTTTAAAACTATCCCCCCTTTTCCTGTCATTATCTGATTGAGCAAAAAGTTACTCTCCGTCTTTTTTATTAGCCCCCTTTAAGTACTGAAAGATTGCAATGGGGTCACCCCAGAGCCTTCTCTTCTGCAGGCTGAACATCCCCAGCTCTCTCAGCCTTTCTACGTAGGAGAAGTGCTCCAGCCCCTTGATCATCTTTGTGGCCCTCCTCTGGACCCACTCTAACAGACCCACATCCTTCTTGTGCTGGGGGCCCCAGACCTGGATGCAGTACTCCAGGTGGGGCCTCACAAGGGCAGAGTAGAGGGGGACAATCACTTCCCTCAACTTGCTGGCCACTCCTCTTTTGATGAAGCCCAGGAAGCAGTTGCCCTTCTGGGTTGCAGGCATGCACTGCTGGCTCATGTCAAGATTTAATTTTTTTTTTGTCCACCAGAACCCCCAAGTCCTTCTCTTCAGTGCTGCTCTCAGTTTCTTCTCCTGTACTGTACTCATGTCTGGGATTGCTCCTTTGTCCCTAAGGACTGTGTTCTAGGGGAACTCATCTACCAGGTCTTCAAATAGCTTGAAGTTCGCTCTTTGGAATTTCGGGGTCCTGATTTTGCTCTTTGCCAGGCCCATATTCCTTGAGATCACAAACTCATCCAGGAAGTGGTCACTGCAGCCCAGACTGCCTCCTTTCTTAACCTCTTTAATGAGCTCTTCCATGCTGGTGAGCACCAGGTCACGTTATATTTCTTCTCTGGTTGGTTTGTCTAATACTTGGACCAGGAAGTTATCCTCAACATACTCTAGGAATCTCCTGGATTTCTTACATCCTGCTGTGTAGTTTTCCCAGCAGACACCCAGGTGATTGAAGTCCCCTATCATGATGAGAGCTTGCCAATGTGATGCTTCTTGTAGCTGAAGCAAGAAGGCCTCATCCACAGGCTCCCTTCAAACCGCTCATCCGGAGGCAGCCTGTACTATAAATCATTAGTTCATAAACTAGTCCATAATGAGGATCCCTTTAGCCATGAATAATTAGCTGAAATACCCAGACTTTAGATTGACCACAGGTAGAGAAACAAAATTTGTTTGCTAGTTATTCAGAAATCATCAACAACAAATGTAAGTCTAAGACAAAGAGATAATTTTTTCATTTGCCCCAAATTTTGACAACACCATTACTAGTTTTAGGGAGAGAGAGAGAGATGGAAAAAAGATATATATGTTTCATTATACCTGGATTTCACATTCACTCTGTGAGATTATCTCTTTTGCTTTCCCAGCTAACAAGCTACAAGAAAGAAACAAGCTCTCCTTCTCTGCATACTGTCCCAAAAGACATCTGGTGCTAACTGAAATATTACAATATGCAAACCCCTTTTGGGACTCTATTCAGACCTATATTTCAATCTTATCCTTTGCCTCATGGAAGCAAGCATGATGAACATGTTAACTTTTGCTCAATCTCTTGCACTTGATTTTAAATTTCAGTAGGAGTAACTATCTCTTTTCCAAAAGATATAATAAAAGTAGGTAACAACTATTCTTGTGCCTAAACAACTATAACAGGGTACTGTTTTATTTTTCTTTATTATTTTATTTTATTTATTTTATTTTATATTTTATTTTATTTTTATTTTTATTTTTTGCTTGTTTTGTTTTGTTTTTCTCTTTTCAGGCAAAAAATTCCTTACCTTAAATTAATAATTTAAATAACATACATAAACTTTCTCCCCAAAAATTTTGAAAAAAGTTGGTCTAATTTTTTACCTCACATCGGTCAAACATGTATTCCAAATAACAAGTGAACGTTCTAAGTAATTCACCCTGTCATATTCTTTTTTTTTAATTTTTTTTTTTTCTTCAGTTTGGTACAATATTGATTAGATTTGCTTCTCGTGAGCAACTCCCAGTGAGTTTAGAAACAAGACTGGGAAATGGAAGATTTTTTGAATGCATGCATCATCACATTTCTGCCCTTCCGTAAGTTTCTAGTCAGCAATGTTTTAGTTCAAACCATAAATTGCAATTCAGACTCAGCCTTAAGTTACTCCAGTGTAACTTAAAGTCACTTTTGGACAATCACATTTGCTTTTTCAGCTGTTTCACCATTAAATGATATATCTTTTAATCTCTGAAACATAGTACATTATGAAGAGATGACTTAACCATCATTATATTACAGAAAAGTGTGAGACAAGGAGGACAGTTATCATGCTTGGATGAATTGAGTTGCAGCAATATGGTAGGCTTTCTATACTAAACAGTTCATGTACTTTTCCCTAAACAAATGGTTTTGTGTCTTTTATTTTTTTTTCTTTCCATCTCCTTCAGCTTTTATCTCCCTTTGACAAAATAAGAATACTGAAACCATGTATCTCCCTTTGTTTACCTGGCCTGATGTAAAATACTGTGGCGCCATCTGAGCCATCTGCGCCATTTACTTACATAGCTCAAATATTAGGATTTCTGTACAGATTCTATTTGTTTATACCATGTGTGACCCAAGTTAGCCCTGTAGAGTTGAATCTGTGTGGTCTTCAGTCTTTTAGGTTTAGGACAGAAAGCAGTAATTTCCTATCTGTTCAATAAAAAAGAATGTAACCTTTCATGTAATCATGATCACACAGAGGAAGGATAACTATGTTGTATTGCAGTAATGAAATAGAACAGTTCATTTTTGAGAACATTTCTATGCTTCACAATAAACAGTTTTGATTCTCTGATTCATTTTGCTACAGAAATTGGCCTCATCGGTACAATTTGGGACATTTGCAAATACACTTTGATTCTGCCTTACCCTTTATACACAGGAGAATATTTTCCGAGTAACTCCTATTCATAAACGTGTTACTATTTTATACAAGTAGCAAGCCTCAATGAATGTATACAAACATTGTAATATATTTTGCACGGGTGAAATGATTCTATTGTTCCTTTAAAAAGTGTAGATATATAACATATTTATTTCTATTGCTTTGACTTCATTTGAGAATAAATACATCTGGGATTATTCATCTCTTTCCAAGTGTCAGCATCAGTCTTATTGCAATCTGACAACACCATTTTGATATATAACTGCATTATCAGCCTAATATGCTGGTTAAGGTTAGCTGCAAATGCAGCTTATAGGACTGAAAATAAAATACTATCTGAAAAGCACTACATTTATTTTACTGTCTAAGGAAAAAAAATAATAAATGCTGTTCTTTATATCATTTCCATTATACGGAAATGCAACTTTTTATAACTGTATCTTCTCCTATTATTTGAATAAATCAGAATTATAAGACCTCTATTTTTCAGTGAGGAGGTCTATTCAATCATAAAATAATAACACATACGAAAGCATCATAAAATCCTGATAAAGCAGTTCTTCTGTTTCTTAGATCATTATTACTGTTATTATTTATTTATTTATTTATCACAGAAGTATAAACGTGGGATAGAGGCTTAAACAACACTTCGAAATGATTACCCAAACCCCCAAAGAATTTACTTTAGTTTTTTTTGTTTGTTTGTTTGTTTTTTATTTTCTGTTAAGGTATTCTAAACTTGGATTAAATCTGCAATAGCAATGATGGCATCTGGAAGGCATTTTAGTAACAGAAAATCAGCCAAAATATCAGAGGAATGCAACATGTGGACAAAGCATGCAAACTTAGTTTATGCAACTAGGCACTTGGACACTCTACTGTATTAAAACTATTAAAACTTCAAGCTATCCTTTGATGTAAAGCAGTAGGATTCTGATTCAGAGTGTGTTCATGCTCCATGAATTTCTTTTAATAATATTAATAGAGTCAGTATTGTATATTATAACTTGGTGGTAACACTTTAAGGAATACTGATAGCCTTGAAAGTTAAAAACATTGTAAAATAACATTTTTTACTTCTGGATAAAATACAAGCTGGTTTTGTTACATCATTTGGAAATCTAAGAAAGATGATTATTATTTCTTAATCTGTGCCAAGGACAAACTTGTCTTTTTACACAAATAAAATCTTTATTTTCTAGTTTACTCGTAAAAACGCATATTTAATCACTTTGTTTATGTTTATGCAGAATAGATACTGGAAATAAAGAAAAAATGAAGGATACATTTAGCAAAGTTACCTTCTCAAGAGTTTGTATGTTGTCAGTACAAGCTCAGAAATACTTGATTCAGAAGTCCAGTTTGGTTCTTCTGTCCCATATTCCTTGTCTTTTAAGCTTATTCTGAGTACTGTGCTTGCACGGTACACTACAGTTGCTGCAGATCAGTACATAGGAGGCAAGATATGTCTCTTCCCATCTGTGTGCCTGTGTACCCCAGAATCATTTATAGCCATTCATCAATTAGGTTACAGAAAATTAGTTGTAACAGTTGTTCTGAAAGTGGTAACTTTTGAACTTTCAGATACCTTGTCATTGATTCACATGGAAAACATCAGTCATGAAGTCCTGCCTTAAAAGCAAAACAAAACAAGACCAAACACATACACAAGGCCAACCTGATCTAGTGGGTGGTATCCCTGCCTATGGCAGGGAAGTTGGAGTTAGGTGATTTTTAAGGTCCCTTCCAACCCGAGCCATTCTACAATTCTGCAACATATTTGTGGTAGTTAAATATAATTTAACAGAACCATGAAATAAGGAAAGAAAACCAAAAACAAACAAACAAAAAAAAATAAAACATTCCTGAAGAGCTCAGTCGGTTCAAAGACCTAGATCTCAGCTGCTGACTTGTATTCTCTGTGCTTTTCCCAGAGTCTATTCTCTAAAATTAAGGGAATCTTTAACACTATCTAGTCATATTTCCAGATCTCTTTTCAGGTATATATTAATTCTTGCTTTGGAAATTTACATACAGTATTTGTGGCTTAATGTCGTTTGTAATTATTATTCTATTTTACCATTGAAATGCAAAAATAAATGTTTAATACACGAACAAGAATAAACAAGAAGATCTAGAGATGTGTGCATACCTGTAGGACTATGATATTATTGGCATCACGGTGGGATGCCAAGAAGTGGTGGGATGGCTCCTATGACTGGAGTAGTGGAATGAAAGAGTATAGTTTATTCAGGAAGAACAGGCAGGGGGTGTTGCCCTCTATGTTAATGAGAAGCTAGAGTACATGAAGTTCTGCCTAGGGATGGATGAGGTTATGGTTCAGGAGAGCTCATTGAGAGCTTATGGTTCAGTATTTAAGGGAAGACAAGAACAGGTGACATTATAGTGGGGGTCTACTACAGGCATCCTGACTAGGAAGACTGAGCAGATGAGGTCCTCTATAGATAGGAACAGCCCCACATTCTCAAGCCCTGGTCTATATGCGGCATTTCAACCACCCAAATACTTGTTTTAGGGACAACATGGCAGGGTATAAGCAATCCAAGAGGTTCCTGGAAATGCATCAGTGGTAACTTCCATCTTCAAGTGATAGAGGAGCCAATAAGGAGATCACAGAATCACAGAATCATAGGGGCTGGAAGGGACCTCGAGAGATCATTGGGTCCAACCCCTGCCGAAGCAGGTTCCCTAGAGCAAGCTGCCCAGGTAGGTGTCCAGACGGGTCTTGAATATCTCCAGAGAAGGAGACTCCACAACCTTCCCATTCCAGTGCTCTGTCACCCTCACCGTGAAGAAATTCTTTCGCATATTGGCGTGGAACTTCCTGTCATCCATTTTTTGGCCATTGCCCCTTTTCCTGTCCCCACAAACCACTGAAAAGAGGTTGACCACATCCCTTTGTCTCCCACACTTAAGGTATTTATAAACATTGATAAGATCTCCCCTCAATCTTCTTTTCTCAAGGCTGAACAGACCCAGGTCTCTCAGCCTTTCCTCATAGGGGTGATGCTCCAGGCCCTGTATCACCTTTGTGGCCCTCCGCTGGACTCTTTCCAGGAGATCCCTGTCTTTTTTGTACTGGGGAGCCCAGAACTGGACACAGTACTCCAGATGAGGCCTGACCAAGGCAGAGTAGAGGGGGAGGGTCTCCTCCCTTGACCTGCTGGTCACACTTCTTTTAATGCACACCTGGATCCTATTGGCCTTCTTGGCCACCAGGGCACACTGCTGGCTCATGGCCACCCTGTCATCCACCAGGACCCCCACGTCCTCTGCAGAGCTCCTCTCTAGAAGGTCATCCCCCAATAAGATGTGTTATGCTGGACCTCATTCTCACCAACAATGATGGGCTAATGGGGAATGTGATACTCACGGGCAGCCTTGACTTCAGTGACCTTGAACCAGTGGAGTTCAAGATCCTTAAGACAGTGAGGAGGGCACACAGCAAGCTCACTACTCTGGACTTTGGGAGAGCAGACTTTGACCTTTTCAGGGATCTGTTTCTTAAAGTACTATGGGATAAAGCCCTGGAGGGAAGAGGGGCCCGAGAAAGCTGGTTAATATTGAAGGATCACCATCTCCTGCAAGCTCAGGAGCAATGCATCCCAACAAAGAAGTCAGGTAAAAATGCGAGAAGGCCTGTCTGTATGAATAAGGAGCTCCTGGCCAAACTCAAACACAAAAAATGAAGCCTAGAGAGACTGGAAACAAGGACAGGTAGCAATGGAGGAATATAGAGGCATTGTCCATGCAGCAAGGGATCAGGTTAGGAAAGCTAAATCCCTGATAAAATTAAATCTGGCCAGAGACATCAAGGGCAATATGACAAGCTTCTATAGGTACTTCAGTGATAAAAGGAAGACTAGGGAGATTGTGGGCCCTCTCTGGAATGAAATAGGAGACCTGGTCACCTGAGATAGGAAGAAAGCTGAGGTACTCAATGACTTTTTTGCCTCGGTCTTAACCAGCAAATGCTCTAGCCACACTGCCCAAGTCACAGAAGACAAAGGCAGGGACTAGGGGAATGAAGAACTGCTCAGTGTAGGAGATCAGATTTGAGACTATCTAGGGAACCTCAAGGTGCACAAGTCCATGGGACATCATGAAATGAATACGGGTCCTCAGGGAACTAGAAGATGAAGTTATTAAGCCACTATCCACCATATTTGAGAAATCTGGTGAAGCCTTTGCTTACTGGAAGAGGGGAAGCAGAACAACATTTTTCAAAAGGGAAAAAAGGAAGACCCAGGGAATTACAGGCCAGTCAGTCTCCCCTCTGTGCTTGACAAGATCATGGAGCAGATCCTCCTGGAATCTATGTTAAGGCTCACAGAGAACAGCGAGGTGACTGGTGACAGCCAACATGGTTTCACTAACGGCAAATCATGCCTAACAAATCTGGTAGCCTTCTATGACAGGGTTACACATTGGTGGATGAAAGAATAGCATTTGATGTCATCTACCTGGACCTGTCAATTCCAAAACAGGTGCAGGTGCAAAGCATTTGACATTGTCCCCCGTGATATCCTTGTCTCTAAATTGCAAAGACATAAATTTGATGGATTAGCATAAATTTGGTGGATAAGAAATTGCCAGATGATCACACTCAAAGGGTTGAGGTCAATGGTTTGATGTCCAGCTGGAAACCAGTGATGAGTGGCATTCCTGAATGGTCAGGACCGGTTCCTATTGGGACCGGTGTTATTTAACATCTCTGTTGGTAACATGGACAGTGGGACCGAGTGCACACTCAGCAAGTTTGCTGCCAACACCAAGCTGTGTGGTAAAGTCAATGTCCTGGAGAGAAGGGATGTCAAAGACACATTGACAGGCTTGAGAAGTAGGATGGTGCGAACCTCATGAAGTTCAACAAGGCCAAGTGCAATGTCCTGAATCTGGGCTGGGGCAATCCCAAGCACAAATACAGACAGGATGGGTGGAGAATGGATTGAGAGCAGCCCTGAGGAGAACCTGGGGGTGTTGCTTCACAGGAAACTCAACATGACCCATCAATGTGTGCTTGCAGATCAGAAAGCCAACAGTATCCTGGTTGATTCTTCCCTTCTACTCTGCTCTTTTGAGACACCACCTGGAATACTGCATTCAGCTCTGGGGTCTCCAGCATAAGAAGGACATGGATCTGTTGGCCTGAGTCCTAAAGAGGGACATGAAGATAATCAGCTGGAGCCTCTTTCATATGAAGACAGGCTGAGGGAGTTGGGATTGTTCAGTCTTGAGAAGAGAAGGTTCTGGGGAGACCTTATAGTCACCTTCCTCTACCTACAGGGGGCCCACAGGAAAGCTGGGGAGGGACTCTTTGTCTCTGAGTGTAGTGATAGGACAAGGGGTAATGGCTTTAAGCTGAAAGAGTATAGAATTGGATTAGATATAAGGAAGAAATTCTTTACTCTGAGGGCAGTGAGGCACAGAACCAGGTTGCCCAGAGAAGCTGTGGATGCCTCATCCCTGGAAGTGTTCAAGGCCAGGCTGGATGGGGCTTTGGGCAACCTGGTCTAGTGGAAGGTGTCCCTGACCATGGCAGCGGAGTTGGAACTAGATGATCTTTAAAATCGCTTCCAACCCAAACCATTCTATGATTCCAAGATTCTACGATTCTATACATAATTCATTAAATACATAAACACAATTATTATAACTATTAATTGTTACCTGGCTAAGCTTGATATATTTACAAACATATTTTATTCTAAAGATTGAATGATCTTTTACTATACAACTACTCCTGTTAAACCTCTAATGGAATTATAATACAGCATTCATGATAGGATCCTTACTGTTTTTTCTTTTGTACCAAAGCATCTTTTGTTGTTGTTGTTGTCGTTTTGTTTGTTTGTTTTATATAATAGTATAATATCAACAATGCTGCATAAGGATGCTACTTTAGGAAAAAAATCACCCCTGTTACTTTGATTCAGTCTGTGTAAGCCCTTTAACAATTCAGAGTGAGCTGGAACATATTTCTTTCATCACTCTACCTCAGCCACATAATTAAACTAATGCTTTTCTCCACCATCACATCAATGTGTGAGAGCTGGCCTAAACTTCTGAGGAGGGTTAGGTGATAAGTATTCCTAATATTTCACGAAAAGTAAAATTTTATAGCAAAATGAACTTTGAGATCTTCCTTATCCTCTTCATTACTTCTTTGTGAGTTTTAATTTATCAATTTGCATTTCAAGTTTGCATCAGAATGTGTCTTTCTGTGAAGAAAATGGTTAATTTTAAAAGAAATATCGAATGAACTGTCCCATTACATTATACTTTTGTCATGGTTAATAAATCTGAATATTCTTTTCTGAGCATTATGCCTACCTTCGTGTCTCCAAATACCACTCAACACATAGTTATAACAATTTCAAATTGTTTGTTTTCTCTCCATTAGCATATTTTACAACAACACCTTACCTGTTAAGTTGCCAAATTGTAAGATACTTCGCATTCACTGAACTGTAACTGAGCAATTACACTGCTGTAAATGCTTACTACCCTGAGAGTTAAGCACTAGCTTTTCATGCTTGTTTTCCCCAGTTATTTTTTTCATTTGTCTAGACTGAACTTTTTCCCCCCCTCAAATTTCTAGCCTTTATAAATGTATCTAATTCCTCACTATTGTCACTAAACCTCACATTTTAAATTAGCTTAGTATTTCCTGGGTGTTCAATTAACAAGCTGCCCAGACAATGTAACAGATTATTACAGATGTCCAGCTACAAGGTAATTTAAGAGATTATTATGAGAAGATCTTGAAATATAACATGATAACTAATGAAACAGATAAACTGCAATCCAAATTTTCTTGAATGTTCTACAGGAGGTTCATATATCAAATACAAGTCATAAAATAATCTTTATGAAGTTATTCATGGCAGATGAGTCATTTCCTTGAATGAGAAGGTGTAATCACTCAGAAAGGAAATACCAGGACACTGTGGAGTATGTAGATGAATCAATAACATATTTAACAACGAGTCTGAACTCTGCCAACGGATTGAAGAGCAGCAAGGATCAAACAAGATGGCAGCGAAAGGAAATACTCTACAATGCCAGCAATATTTTCACTGGTCACAAATAGAACTACAACTATAAAATCGAGACAGAAAATTCTTGATATTGGAAGGGACAGAAGCAGTCTTAATTTTGGTAGGAGTGAGCCATACCCAGCATCTGGAAACTGTGATAAGGGAATATTCATTCTATGATGGGTTATGTGATGGGAACACATCTCCCTCATGAAATGAAGATGTACTCTTCCTGTGTCAGGTAAACCCCTGGCTCCATCTCAGCTGCTACAGGTGAGTCTGTAGGGCACTGCAGGAAACAGGCATTCCTGTTCCTGTTGCAAGGAACAGGTGTTACATGGCAATGTAACACAGCATCAACAGGTTGAGACTCCTTCTCACCAACCCATTCCCTCCTGGTTATTTCAGTCTGACGTTAGTACAAGATTTAATTCTTCTGTAAAAGATAATAAATAAACAAAACTATTCTTTTGATTAATAAACTTATTATTCAATGTGCCTAGCAATCTTCCCTCTTAGTCTTATTGCACTATAATACTACTTGTGTTCAGGCTGCTGGTACAAACAGTCATGCAGTCATGGCCTGGTCTTAATTCTTAGCCATTTCATTGCTGCCTTTTGTCTAGGGTCATCCACTGATACAAACTGCACCTATAACATATCTTCTTCATATTGACAACTAGGCTATCTCTAATAAAAATTGCCGGCTGATCTGTTTGGAATTTATCCATTTTTAGGTTATCAATGTCAACATTCTTGTAAGGGCTGAATTCCAAACAATGGATGGTCAGGTTTAATTAACTATCAAATTTCTTATGAGATATTTCTTTAGTGGAAACCAGAATGTCATCATAACTCATCAAGTTTAAAAAAAAAAAAAAAAAAAAAAAAAAAACTAAGATAGCATGTTCATTTTTATTTACTGTGAAATATATAAATATTTTTTTTTCCCAAAATAATAAGATGGATTCCTAAGATGATCTATTACATGACAAATTTTTGTGCAGAAAGATTTTTGTTGTACCTCCTTAAAACCAGAGGTTTATAGTTGAAATAGCAACACCCCTAAATACAGCAATGGGAACTGAATAACAGTCATAAAAATACAACGAAGTTTTTCTGAAATCGTTCCTTTATTCCCCAAAAGGTTTTTAATTAATTTGGAGAGTGTGGTAGTGTCACTGTCACTTATCTAAGATTACTACTTCCTACTCCTTCCTTCAGTACTTGTGAACTTGAACTCTGTTTGTTCCACTACATTTCAAAAGAGCTTTATTTCTCATAAATTTTCTTCATAATTGCTCAACTGCTCAAGGATATCAGTGTAACGTAGCCCCTTGCTATAGTGTTTTGCATAATATAAATGGTAAAGCTCTTTGAATAAACTGCTGGAAGTTAGATATATTCAATCTCTATTAGTCTTTTAGTAAATCCATATAGCATAAAGGTAAGAAGCTTTTCATTAGCTCTGTAACAAACTATTCCCTTGAATTAACAATACTGATGAATAGGTCTCCGCAAGCCTAATGTACTTTATCTGAAGAATTTCAGTTCATTTGCTTTAGTTATTCAATTTACATCACGAACTCAGATATACCCACGAGGCCCTCATCTTTGAGAGAGACCAAAATGAATGTTTAACCACTATAGTTTCCAAGAATCTATTAGAATGAACTGATATCACACAAGGTAATTATGTTATAGTTATATTATTTCCAAGAATTAAGGAAGGAAATTAGTATTATTATGCTGCATCTGCAAGGAAAAGGAGGGAGGGAAGGAAGATTCCTACAGTTATGTGGTAATGGGGGTAATATACCCAGCATTACTGCAGAGATGAAACTAATGAATACTATGGGACCTCAGAGTACTCGGAGGATTTTGTATACAATGTAGAATGTTTCACTGGCCAGGTATTTTAAAGTAATCAAAATAGATTGATAAGTTCCTATCTCTAATAGTTTGATTCAGTGTTATATTAAGCTTGAAAAGCAAGTCTTATTTACTCAGTTGAATTATTTTTCATACTTTTTTTCTTCTTTTTGCAATACTGAACTATGTATCCTCTTGTTTACTCTGTTCCATGCTTAAGAAAAGCTTTTTTTTTTTCTGATCTCTCTGCTCTTTTACCATTCCTCTCTCTTTTTCCTGAGAATAATATATATATATATAACAACACAGTAACAGCTGTAATGCATTTAAGATGATAATCTCAGCATTTTATTTATCAATATATTACTAATACAATAAATAAACATCAATAATTTAAGGCTGCTAAAGAAATATTTGAAATTATCACAGTCATCTTCTCTTAACATTATTTGTATAAAAATAACATGAACTAAAAAAAATAGAAAAAAAAAAAAAAGTATTCCCTATTGTAGTTTTTTAAATGGCTTTGCCACCCAGGAGGGGGAAAAAATAATATTTTGTCATTTTAACCATCTATTATAACATACTACTTTTTCTGAGACCTTTGGTAGGTAATGCCATGTTCAAAAATTTATAACAAAACACAAGTAACCTTCTTACTTCCAGGATATGAAATAACTGTTTGTGTACATGGCCTAGTTTGCCCCTCTGATTTGTAATACCCTGTGGTGAATAGTCCCACTGAGAATGATAAAGAACCACTTTCTTGCCAAGCAGTGTCTTTCTCTTGTGTAATTTAGTCATTGGTACTGTTACTTGCAGCTTTACTGATAGCAAAGGAAGATTCTTATCATGACGCATGCTTTCTTCTACGTACCTGAAGACCTTTCAAACATGCATTTGCCCATTGCAGATATACAGCTCTTACCTGTGATCCAGAAAATAGAAATAATTGATTGAGATGTAATCTTGCATCTTCAACTCAGAATTAGTGAATTTACAAACCTTTTGCAAAGATACATATAACTTATCCTATCTTGGATGTAGTTAAACTTCGGTTAACAGAAAATAGAACTAGGAGGTATCATGACAGGTCATTTCTAAAAGGCATTATTCTAGTCCAGACTTAAACATTTCAGTAATAGAAGTTCAACAAGTTTCCTAACCAAATTATTTCAACATTTACCTATTTTTACTATTAGATTATTTTTTTTTCTGTTTAACCTCAGTCTCCTTGCATGTCTTCTTAGAAGTGCCTTTATACCCTGTTCTCAGTAAGTGTGGAGAATAGCTGAATTCCATTTTTTTTTTTTTTTTGGTGACTAATCTTTATTCATTTGAAGATATTTACGATGTCTCCTTCAATCTACCTTTTTATTACACTAAACAACTACTTCCGATGTAATTCACAGGTGTTATCCTTTCAGCTGGTATGTACCTTTGTTTAATAAAACTGTGTCTGTGTCTCAGCTTATGAGTTGAGCCACAAAAAAGGTTCTGGAACATGCAAAAATTATCACAGTGAGCAGATCTTTGCTCACTGTCCACTGCTTTAAGAAATGGGGGGGGGGGAGGGGGCAGGGGGGAAGGCAGACACCTACCTAATTACCTAATGAACTCTCCAGACATTTCTTATCATGCTTTGAACTGCTATTTTCAGCCCAGCTGTTTCCTAGTTGTTGTAATGGCAATTACAACATTGGCAATGTAATGGCAATTCCTCCATTGCTGTATTTGCTATGTTATTATTTCCTCCTAAGGGATCTACCTGAGACACAGCACTAGAGTCAGGCTGCTGTCTGGCAACAACTTTTGTTTTTCAAGCTGTCATTTCTCCTCTTGAAATACAAACAATTGAAGTTTCTTGCTTTAGTCATGTTTAATGTAGGTGTTTATGGATCTGAATCATCTTGAGATAGGTACTGCAGTGACACTCCATTAGCAGTGCAGCTACACAGACATCTCAAATTATTACTGGTTTTAAATCCTTATTGAGCTTTTGACAGTTCTAAACCTTGTAGATGAATTCTGCATTGCCTTGCACAGTGGATACCACCCCATGGAAAAATTTGTATTCAGAAATGTTTGTGGCTTTCAAAGGAAAAGTACAGTGTAGTTTCTTGTACTAGGTGTGGTTGTTTTCCTGACTGAAATGGAATGTTCTGGGCACTGAAGACCTCAATATTATTCTCACTTTTGGACCGTCATGTCTTCTAAGTGAAATCTGTCAACATGATGCATTTATAGAAACCTTCTCAAGCATAGGCTTATGCCTCTAGGATACAGCTAAGAATTTTTTGTTTGTTTGTTTGTTTGTTTTCAAGTTAGCTTCTTTTAAACAAACAAAAATCGGATTTGATTCATATATTATAAATCTCCACTGTGTTATGCCATTTTCATGACTAATTTCTCTCACTAACCACAGCTTAACAGCCTTTGACCTTACAACAGCAAGCAAGCTGTAAGAAAACATGGGCTTGTTGTGATGGTTATGCCTTTGCTCATGTTCCAGGTCCCCTGTGGCTTGTTAACTCTCCACATAAATACTACTTCAATTGCCTGCAGGCCAACAGCAGTTGTTGAATTGCCAGGGATCATGAAAGCAACCTGCCTCCACTGGACACTCCGGATTAAAAATAAAAGAGGTTGTTCTAATTTATGTTAAAATCAATATAGATTCTTCTCAATTTCCACATACGAAACAAAATTCTCTAAAGGACAATAAAATATTATTTTCAGCTTTTGTAATCTCATATTCTGTCCTTACTGCAAATAATATTTCTTTGATATTAAATTATGCTAATAACAATGAGAAAAGGACCTGACTGAAAGGAACTGACATGTCACAAGCCCTTAGCACTTTACCAGCTAAATGTTGCTAAACTGCAAGCAGTTAGAACTGAAGTGTTTTCACTGACACCTTCTCACACTGGAAACTATCAAACTATTACCAAAACTTGTAGGTCTATCCAATCTTGCTAGAGTTACCTGGCTATTTTTAAAAGAAAGATGTCGTGTTAACTTTCAATTACAAACAATAAGATATTTGATGGAGTTTCTTATAAAAGCAATTTTGGCTTCCTTGTCTTGTATAAATTTCAAAAATGCAAGCTATAACTTTCTTTAAAGCTAGAAGTATTTGATATGAAAGAGGTAAGTATGGTAGGTAGCCTGGTAGGTAGCTTGTAGAATATAGTCTGCTGATACTTATACATAAATATGTGTATATATATTTGTACCATATGTAAGCTGTAGATGACTTCACCATTGTATAGAATAGAGTGGGTATTGTGAGTTCTCAGATTATGAGAAACAAAGTTGCTAAACATATTATTTATCATAATCATACAATTTCAAGCTAAATATTTCTTAGACTGTTATATGTCTAGAAAGAAGATCTAAATGAAGAGGAAGTAGCCTGAGCAATTTAGTAGTTAAAGCCTTCTTTGTGAACTGATACTTCATCTGTGACCTATAATGGTGTTGGAGCATGACATGCTATGAATAAATCATTAAAACAAAGTCAGGCACCTTTGATCATTAAAAGATCTCACTGCACTGCTTACAATAGTACATGAAACGTTAAACTTGGCTTCTGAACAAGTTTTAAATTGGGTAATTTGAATCTGTTTGGGTAATTCAGATGGGGTAATATTCCATGCTATTTTTGTATCTACAGGCTCATTAAAGGATATCTTTCTTCACTTCCCTCCTAAACGGTAGAGTTTAGTATTGTTGGCAAGGATTAAAAATTTTCTTTTATATTCCCACATTATGTTAAAAGCACATATATTTGGGCTCAGTTTATAAGTAAGGACCTCAAGATGAGATAAAAATTATACTTCTTTGTAGTCCCTAACATCATACATGAATTTTACAAGCACATTAGTAAGAGCACTGAAGACACTTTTTGGTTTAAGGATAAAATTAATATTTAGGTAGCCTATTTTAGGCGTCCAGAATATTTATCTCATCTCTGTTAGATTAATCCAGGCATAAAATTTATTTAGTACAGATCTCTGTTCTGTCTGCCAGCTGTGTAGATTCAAGATGCTTATACCTCTCTTTGACTGCTTGCTCAGTATAATGGTCTCTGTAAGGTGACTGCAGCAACAATTACTCATTTATAATTAGGCAACTAAAAAAACTGGTAACAGGGGTGGGTTATCTTCTTTACTATTTTAAGTATCTGAGTCAGACCTTTACAACCTGACCCTACTTTCATAATTCAGAATTTCTCTAAGTCTTTTCTTAGGTGTGAGCAAAGGTATCTCATTCCAGATCAGCTGAAAATGAAAGTGTCAACATATGCATTTTGGAAATGGGAAGATTTCTTCAATACTTTTGCCTTTTTGAGATGGTGCAAAGGTACAGCTCCCACATCCTGAAGCAGCCTTTTTCTCCAGGTGTGAAAATGCCAATACCTCCTGTTCAAAACTTCTGAAATTGTGCTGTTGGGAAGTCAAGACTTGTGGACAGAGGAAGTGTAACAACAGAAAAGAGAAGTTCCACAGCTCAGTGAAATGGGGTATCCCAGAAGGAGGAGGGAACCGTGTTCTTATTCTGCTTTGGGAACTTGATCTGTCAAAAAATTAAGAACTGGGGCCACGCCTAAGACTTGTCTCGTACAGTGGTTGCACTTCTGTCACAGGAAAAGAGAACCATGTCAGAATATCATCCCTTAGGTATCACTAGAAATGCAAACTGTACCTTATGTGTTTTTAATACTTCCATTCTGTGTAAGTCACAACACAGATGGAATCTATGCGGTCTAAATGTTGCTGTTAGAGACTCTCTGAGAAGTGATAGACTTAAGTGTTTTCTCAGTCATTGCAGCATATGCTATAAAAGTAATGCACGTAGCACTTCATCAGTTAATGCATATTTAGAGAAATAAACATTCTTAATGAGACTCCTATAGCTTAACTTTGCAACCTTACATCCAAAATGAAAGGCATATTTATGACACACTTGGCTATCTAATACAAAAGACTGATGATGGAAAGGAAAGGTCAAGTTTAAACTGGGGACTATTTCTGTATTCATCAGCTCATGATGAATAAGTGCAGCAATTATTAAGATTTTTAGTTAACCAGCAAAATGTTAATTGTATCACTCAGACACTGAATGACTTGTTATAAGCATCTGTATTGAATTAGAGAACCACATTGAGTTTGAAAACTATGAATATTATATGCTGGCATCCAGACCAATGAAATATTACCCTTTTTGCATTTTGAACTGAAGCAATTCTTTGTTAAATTTCACTGCAGGAATCTATTCTTTAATCACTCACCAAGATAGGACTTTTTAATGTTTGAATATTAATTTTATGTGTAACTCTGTAGTTTAGCTTTTATAATCCATCCTTGCCATTATTTTTTAAATGCATTAACTGTAACTGCTAGACATGAGGAACACTATGTTAACATTTTATTGAAAAATTACTTGCTTTGAATTCATCTTGATGAATGTACATAGAATATGTCTAGTTGGTGGAACTAGTGAGATTATAAAATGCTTAGCAACATTGCAATAATTTTGTTCCCCAATTTTATTGTTCTTAACAGTTAAGTAGATTTGGGAAAAGGAATGCTGGCATGTCTTGTTGTTTACTACAGAGAACATGAAAATTTTAAACTGTCTTGATATCAAATTCAGGTTGACTACAGAAGAAAACAATGCAGAAAAAAAAGGAAAGAAAAAATCTATGAGATAAATGAAGGAAAAACAGAACATGGAAATTGAATATGGCAAATGTGAAGAAAGGAAACAGAGTGATAGCCCAGTTAGTTGTTTGGACTAAAAGATTAAAACTATGAAATTAAAAATGTAAAATAAAAGATGAAAACTGTGACAATACTTTGGGATGTGTGAAATATCCCTTAGGTGAACAGTAGTGCCCCAGGTATTTTGAACATTCATCAGTAATTGGGAAAAAAATATAAGGAAAATTATCATTAGATATAATACTTCCTGTCAGAGATGTACATAGAATTTAATAGCTCTTGTCCGTGTCTTATTTCTGTGGTTTAAATCTCTCCATATTATAGCTAATGTTCATTTTCAACATTTTTGTGAAGCTATTACAATTTACTCTAAGTATTTAGACTTTCAAAATAATATCTCTGAATACAATTGGTAGGACTGATGAGATAACTTTCTTCAAAAATGATCTTCCATCATGACTAATCACCACACTTACATTGAAGATACTCATAATCTATTCATAAAATTATGAAAACATATTTATTCTACAGCGATTCAAAGTTAAAGCTGTATTATTTATATTCTTTTTTATCTCAATGATAATCACTTTTTTATTAGAAAAAACTGCATATAAAAACAGAATTTAACATATTCAGCATATGTTAAAATGAGAATGAGGGGTATTCTTATTTACACCTGAGAAAGTTATAATAATCCTGTGCATGATCTTCCAGGAGAAAATAAAGTTTAATTTACTGCATATATTCTTTCTCTGGAAAGTCTACTCTAGTCAATTTTCTAGTTTTGTGTCTCATCTGAAAAGTAGTACATCCAGGCATATACTACCTTTTTTGATGTTGATGGTGGTGCGGTGTTTCCATAAAGATTAATATTACAAGATATCTTACAATTTAAGACAACAGGAATACTTTCTGTGTTTTACTTTTTGCAGTGTATACATACATTGGCAAGACTAAAAGCATAAGACTTTTAGTGCATTATGTAGTACTTATGGTGCTTTATTTAATATCTGTGGTGTCTAATATCTCTTTATGTCACACCATATCATACAGCTCTTCAAATGTTAAAGGGACATCATGTTATTTCTGTAGTCCTCTGCTCTGGGTGAGCTATGGTTAAAAAGCAAACATGTAAGGTGTTTCAGAAAGAGGATGGGCAAGACTGTAGAGGATAATCTATTGTCTCAGTGTAAACTGATGGATCTACATCAACTTATGTCACTGAGGGTCACCCACAAGAAATAATAACAATTAAAAAAAATGTTAAGGAGATAATGAAGTTCAACAAGTTCACAGAATAGCAAAAGACTGGTCAAATATATGGAAAACTGCACTGAGGAGAGTCATTTAATAGTCTTTTTTTTTTTTTTTTTTAAATCCATAGCATATAATTAAGAAAAAAATATGACATAGGCAAAGGAAATGAATAATTAAGAAATTAAATCAATAACACCTATGGAATAAAAATAAAACGTATTATCAGATTAAACCAGACAAACCCTTTCTCCAACAGCTTCCTTACAACATCTAGTACAGGTCAAAAGTAAGCTTTAGGACTAGATTTATTTGTATTATCCAGATTAGTGATTCCAATATTTCATTGATCTGAGCAAGAAATACAATATTTCACTCCTCAGTTATAATGTATTGCCTCAAAAGATATAATAATACATTTTGGAAATGTAGTAAATTATGTATTTTCCATATCAGATATTTCTGGTTTGGTTAACCAGAAATAAGCTTTCTTGACTGGTAGCTACATGGGCTGGATTCAAATGTAAAGGTAGTACTAAAAGCGTTGTCTGGAATTTCCCTGAAACCTAGAAAATGTAATACATATTCTTTTCCTAGTGTGCTAATTTCCTCACAGACACAGACACAGACACAGATTTCTAGGTTGGAAGAGACCTCAAGATCATCGAGTCCAACCTCCGACCTAACACTAAGTACTCCACTAAACCATATCACTAAGCTCTACATCTAAACGTCTTTTAAAGACCTCCAGGGATGGTGACTCCACCACCTCCCTGGGCAGCCCATTCCAATGCTTAATAACCCTTTCGGTAAAGAAGTACTTCCTAACATCCAACCTAAAACTCCCCTGTCGCAACTTTCGCCCATTCCCCCTCGTCCTGTCACCACGCACGTGGGAGAACAGACCAACCCCCACCTCACTACAGCTTCCTTTAAGGTAACTGTAGAGAGCGATAAGGTCGCCCCTGAGCCTCCTCTTCTCCAGGCTGAACAAGCCCAGCTCCCTCAGCCGCTCCTCGTAAGACTTGTTCTCCAGACCCCTCACCAGCTTGGTCGCCCTTCTCTGGACTCGCTCGAGCACGTCCATGTCCTTCCTGTAGCGAGGGGCCCAAAACTGAACACAGTACTCGAGGTGCGGCCTCACCAGAGCCGAGTACAGGGGGACAATCACCTCCCTAGACCTGCTGGCCACGCTGTTTCTTATACAGGCCAGGATGCTGTTGGCCTTCTTGGCCACCTGAGCACACTGCTGGCTCATATTCAGCCGACTATCAACCAATACTCCCAGGTCCTTCTCGGCCAGGCAGCTTTCCAACCACTCATCTCCCAGCCTGTAGCTCTGCTTGGGGTTGTTGCGCCCCAGGTGCAGGACCCGGCACTTGGCCTTGTTGAACTTCATACAGTTGACCTCAGCCCATCGCTCCAGCCTATCCAGATCCTCCTGCAGAGCCTTCCTGCCCTCGAGCAGATCGACACACGCACTTAGCTTGGTGTCATCTGCAAACTTACTGAGGGTGCACTGAACGCCCTCATCCAGGTCATCGATAAAGATTTCCTCCACTGAAATTCATTGGCTTAATAAACATTTTTTAATAGCATAAAAGGAAGAAAATAAAAAAATAAAGTCCTAACAAACCCATAAACGGAGCAGCATACAATACCTAATTGTCATGCATTACTAATTCCATGTCACAGTCTTCTTTGATGAGGCAACTGCTAAGACAGCTGGTTCTTTCCCCCTTCCTATGATAATACCTCACTCACGCTTTGGGGCTGTCAAATCTTTGCAGATAGGAGATCCAGTTTAAGCTTCTCTGCTTCTGTTAACCACTACTTATCGCTCCCCTCACTGCTCCTAATGCTGGGGCCTGCCATGCCATGACCTGCCATTTTAGCTTTGTTAACAGGTTTTGTTTTCAGCTCTTAGTAAAAACATGTCCAACACTCTAGGCATAATGCAGTTCCCTTCAATGTATGAGAGACTAACAAAAAGCCTTTTCTGCTTTCCTTCTGTAGAAATGTCTAAAACAAAGTTATCTGCTTTCTCTAATATTCTTTGCTCTTATTATTATTTTTTAAATTTTTATTTTTTTTATACCAGTGCTAGTAACTATCGCTTAGTGCATTCTGGCCCAGATGCATTCTGCATAGTTAGTTGCTTTAAAATTCTGTGCATAATTACAGTGAAAAAATATTCTCCATTATATGATGTGACCATTTGGATAACAGAAATCATCTCTCTCAATATGACAACATATGTAAATAAACATGTTTTAGGCCACAACATTTGACCCTTTGTTTGCCTTCCTGTATTTGAATTTGAGGTTTACTTCAGGATTTTAGTTATCCATGGGTCATTATCCAGTTTCTTTCTTCTTCAGAAATTAAAGTGGAAATGAAACATCAAGAGAACAAAAACAAGGACATGTAACTCTTCCTAACTTAAAATAAGCAAAGTGTGTATGTGTTACTAAAATAGTACAATAGCTGTTATTTCAACAAGCGAGGATGAGGAAGATGTGGAAATGTTTTGGAATCATCATTTACCATGTTAAACCCTAATTTATGTTACCAGTACCACCACTACCAATGATATAAATATATAACCATGTCCATTTCCAAGCCAAGGTATTTCTGACTTACAGCCCCATAGTCAGAAATCATAATCAAATTATGCTTACAAAAATTATAAAATTAAATATATGCATATATTTGTGCTCATTAAATTGTGAATATAAACACTTAGATTTCTTTTAGATATGGGTTCATTAGGTCAGTGCTGCTATTCTACTTCTTTCCTCTGATCCTTTTCTGTTTCCATATTCTGTTAACCAAGTTCAGAAATATAAACTAACAAAGGCTTAAAAACAAACTTTAAAAAAAAAAAAAAAAAAAAAAGCCTGCTCAAAGTTTTAATATATTACAAGCATCTGGATTTTGATATTACAGAAACAGGTGGGAATTTTATCAGCATTTTTTTTCAGAATGGGCAGCACCTACAGTCTACAGGGGATAATATACTTCAGCTCCACAGCTCCAATGGGAAATATGCTGTAGATTGTTACTGTCCTTGTGATGTAATTATAGCCTTTTGTATTAAAGAAAAAAGCTTTTTTTTTTTTTTTTTTTTTTACATTTAGTACATTTCTAAAACTCATCTTGAAAATCAGTCCAGCCACAGATGGGCCTGATGGGCTTGATCCAGCATCATTAGAAATCAATGGGAAGGTTCTCACTGATTTCGGTAAGCTTAGTACTTGACTGTAATTAAAATTACAAATGCACATCTTTTCATGAAGCAAGTCAGTAGTACAATGAAAGGGTGAAAAGTTAATACACTTGAAATCACAGCATGTGGCTCAATATTAAATATTGTTTAGACAGGCTGAGCTATTTAGTGTTGCATGCTCAGCAAAATCCTGAAATGCTTCACCTTAATGTATTACTTTTCCTCTATTACCTCTCTTTCTGTTTTGTTTTGTTTTGTTTGCCACGTAGAGCATTTCCTATTTTGTATTCAAATACTTTTAATTTCAAAATAGGGTTATAGTAAACTAACCATATGTGTAAATATAGGAATAGTCAGTGTTTTGGGGTCTTTTATTGATTTTTTTTTTTTTAAGTATGAATATAATATCAGCTATTTGTATAACATTTTATCCAACCATTATTCTGTGAGATGCATATCCGTGACACACCATGTCAGCACGTAAGTCAGGTATAAAAACCTAGCAATATCTTTCTGCTCCACTAGAGGAAATTACAGGACAGTAACACTGAACACTGTACATTATCATGTTTGAAATTTGAAACTATATTTTATATTCTCTCCAGTGAATCTGTGGAAAAATGAAAATATAGTCCTTAGTGCATGGTTTAAAGATTAATTCAGGCAGGCTATTTCACATGGCAGGAATGCTAAGATATAAAGTGCAGCCAGCATAAATGTATTCAATATAGCCATCAGAGAAGGGAATAAATGGATTTAAAATATGTTTATACAAATGGGAAAGGATAAGCAGAATTAGTCATGTGTCTGAGACGCATTGACTATAAAGGTACTTGGTGCAGCAGAGATAGGGAAGAATTCAAAGCTGAGGGGACCTTGTCCAACCCTGAATAAAAGCAATTGCAGACTGACCTACTCACAAATTGGTCATGAATGCAGGAAAGCCTCTTATCATTTGGTGAAAGATGTCTCCTCCTCTTGTATAACAAAGACATTCTATACACAGTTAAAGAATTGATATTGTGAAATTAAATGATTAAATCCTCACCTAGTTGAAGTGCTGAAAAAAAATAGTTCTCACAACCTGTTCTCTGTGAGAACACAGGTCAGTAGCATCAGTTTCCTCTATTTAATTATTTTTTTTTCAAAAGAAGGTTGTTTAAATTACATGACAGGGCCCATTGTCAAGCTTGAATGAGTGGCAGAGGTGAAATCAGAATTTAGGGGTTCTAGTTTCCAAACTGTGGACCACACCACAAAATTATATCATCAAACCAAATCCTAGTTCCTGGAATTTTTCCTAACATTCTTGGGCACAATGCAGTTCATCCTGTCCTGAACAGTGAATGTTTTACCATCTGTTCTGCTGCGCTGTTAGCAGTATTTTAATTACAAGAAATCCCTCCATTTTTCCCTCAGCATGCGAGCAAAAGCCTGTCCATCCGAGTTCACTTAATGACAAGCTGAATGCCAAGGTGTGTTTTTCAGGGTAGCACAATATATATACCGGGTCAAGAGAGAGCAGCTATGTGTTTCAGCTCAGTTCTCAGAAGGCTGGCCAGCTGTCTCCCAGCATAATGTATGCATTGAGACAGCTGGACAAAGTATTTCAGAAACATGTGGAGACAACATATGTGTTGTTACAGGTCACTTGGTTATTCATGCTGTGGAACGCCTTGTAATTCCTGCACGTGGACTCATGCTCTGGAGACAAGTCCAGAGTAGCTAGTGCCATGGAAAATTCAATGATAAGCAAGGATTCAGCTATGCTTTAATTTAATATTTAACAATATGCCAGGAAAATGGATAAGTATGGCAGAAAAAGTTATCAAAAATAAGACCTGGCTGCCAGGTGTAACATGAGATGGATGAATAGCTTTGGTCTATGAGCTGTACTTCTGTAAAAGAGAATTTGGATATAAAGTTTTTCTGCCTTCTTTTTTTAATATTGATTTTTACTTAGTTTGGAAATTCTCATACACATTTGTCAAACTGGTATTTTACAAAATACTATAGCCAGCTACCTTTCTGCAATTATATATATATATCTACATATACATATAGATATATATATTATTATTATATATAATATATTCTGGCAATAATAGCATGATAAGAGATTTTTTTTTTTCCAAGTGTGCCAGTAATTTTACTTTAGTAGTCCATCTGTCACCTTACAAAATATGATGCCCTTTTGGTGTCAGCCAATCTTTTAATGAATATTAAAATATTCATTTAACAATAGAAATTCTAACTAATTAATTCTAATTCTAATTAATTCTAACAATAGAAATATTTTTCCGTGCAGGAAAAATAACACTAAATATTTTAATTGTCTGATTCATGCTCCTTCTGGCTTGTTTCAGGAAGTTTCTAAAGCATGCTGAAAAAGTGTTTGAAGTCAGTATTCTACCTGCATACGCACATACACACACACAAAATGCATGAGATCACAACTCCCCTCTTTATGAAAAATCAGAAACACATGAGTTATTTAATGTCATGTAATTTAAAAAATCCTGAAAATAACACTCTGAAAAGGAATAGGGATTCTGGTGTAAGAAAAATAAAAAATGAGACATCTTAAGTAGTTATTACCTTTATTTTATTTTATTTTTTCTAACTAAAGTGCAGAAGACAAAATATTTACTATTTTTTAATAATAAATATTTTAGTTGCATTTCCATTTATTGACACCTCTTCATATTTTTCCCAGACATTCTTCCCAATGTTTTTTCTGGCCTATGATTATACTGGGTAGGTTGCAAAATAATTTTCTCCCTAAAGTGTATTTAATTTACAGTAATTGGTTTTGTTTGGTTTCTAGTTACATACTTTTTTCTTCGTTATTTCCCTCTGTCAGTTCTTCATCTTGCACTCAGCAGTGATATAATATTGTGCACTTCTAATCTTACATTTTGTTTATTTTGTTTCCACCACTATACCATAAGTTTTTGTTGTTGTTGTTGTTGTTGTTTTTACTAAAAATTATCAGCAGCCTCTATTAAACACAATAGAGATTCAAGTAAGATTCCTAAGTCTATAACTGTTCACCCATACATTTTCCATTGTATATGCGAATAGTTGTAATGATCTCAGTCAGATTCTTCATGAAATTAATTAAATACATGAGTATTTTAAAGATTAGAACCTTACCCAGCACTCCTCATGTTGGGCACAATTGTTTTCTTTGGGAACAAGGGAGTTTCATTAATGTTTCGTTTGGCTAAAGAAGACAGAAAGAATAATCAAAGATGAGAGAACAAAAGAAGGTAATATCTCTGCAGAGCAAGAATATATGTCAGGCATTATGACCATATGTATAAGCTCATAAAATAGATAAATATAAAAGCCTGACAATAGATGAGACCTTTTAATATTGGTGCTTGTAAACTGAGGCTCTCCTTTCCTGCTCTCTCTCAAATGAGTTGTGCTTCCTCCCCTGCCTCTGGGCTCTCTCCCTCTTTTTTTTTTTTTTTTTTTTTTTAGGCTGTCTATAATGGAAGCCCTATGTTTTGCTAGTATAATACCCTAGAACACTGAGAACATTGTGTTATTTAGTGACAACCACGATGAGTGTAATAACTTTTTAATGGCTAAACACACACATGCAAACAGCAGGTTCCCTGGTATCGGGTAATTATTTTTTCACAAATAGATCCTGGCCTCTTTTTTGCAGGCTACCACCCTACTGAATGAGTGGCTTTCAGTAGTCCATTCAGCCTGAGGAAATATAGGAAAGAAAAGAGGACTGAAAAAATGTTTGCAGAACTTATTCTATGGCTGGTGTCAGGCAGTTGGTTGTCACCGATATATGTTTGTTTGCTTAGCCCTTCCATATAGATACTTTAAAAATGAAAATGTAGCCTCTGACTTACAAATGTGTTGAAAAAAAAAAATAAGAGAACAGTTATATTCACGTTCAGATGATGAACTATTTAAACTTTATAGTTAAAACTGGGACATATAATTGGGAACATTTTCACTGGTTTCAGATCAAGACTGGATCAGTACTTACTCCCTTTAAAGTCAGAAATTCTGAACTGTATCCAGGTTTTTCATCTTTAGCTTTAATCAATTATAAAGAAAAACAAGGCCATAAACATTCTTGAAATAAGTTGTTTAATAACTGGATTTTTCTTCTCTCTTTTCTATGAATTCTGGAACATCGCCTTCACAATCTATTTGAAAGCTCTATTAAAATAACACAACACATAAATATTCCTGATTGTTTTAAAATGTCTTAATTTGCAATTTGTTTGTTCATCTTAACATTATTTCTAAGCACATACATCAGAGACTTTATCATTAACATGCATGTTTTCCCAGAGTAATTTAAGAAATCTGGGATGAATTGTAAGCACCAATGTTTTCTGAGACCATTTAAAGTTACATCTTTTTTTAATATAAGTTCAAACATATACTCATTTTTCCAAGAAGAAACAAACAAATAAACAATAGCAAAACCATAAGAACAAAAGTGAAAACAAAAGTTACCAAGCAGAAAAGAATAAAAGGTCTAGCTAGTCAAATGGGCTATGAAAATTATCTCTAATGCATTGGTCTCAAAAAGAGAATGTTAAGGAACCATGGACTCCATTTTCATCTGACTGCTATCAGTATAGCAGTAGAGTATTTACACTTACATAAGCAACATTCTTTAATATGTTAAGTAAAATCAGAAGTCCACAAAAACAAGTGGAAATACTTCCTCTAACTTCAGTTTGCCTTGAATCAGCTCTTATACCAATATAATTAAGGAGAGGAAAAAGTCTGATACCCCACAGACAATAATTTCTTTGTTAAATTTCTCTAAAGATATCTCCACTATGTATCTACCTCCTCCTCCCAAAGTTTAGGTACTTAGTTTGAAGTAAAGTCATAACATTCCATCTAAGATAAATGTTAATTAATAGTCCCTACAGTTTGCAGAAACCTTACCTGTCTATATCTGCCCAATATTTGAAATATTTGCAGTACATTTCAAGTACAAGATAAGGTATACTTCACATTGCTCACATTCTGTTTTATTTAACTTTCCTGAGGATGTTGATACAGTTTTGTTGAATTTCCTGAGCATTTATATTGTTATTTCTATTTCTTCCTTCTTAGAATTCTGAAAAAATATACAAAGGTATCTATCTGGTGATACCTGTAAAGTTTATATTTTTCTAACACATAAATAAGTGTGAGAAGAGCAGTACAAAGAAAGAGTGAGGTATAGTTAAGTGTTAGCTTCATGGTCTTTTTATCCCTGATTCTGGGAAATATTTATTGTCATAAATGGAATTTTGTGTTTCATTTCTTGCCATCAGTGAGCAGTGAGTGTTCCCATAAGACCCCAAAGTTATTTGGGTTTACTTAAACCATTACATAACTTAAATTACAGTTTCCTTTGGTGTGTACATGATGAGTCAAGAGACTCTTAGAAATAATAAGTGCTGTAAATTTATTCCATTGCACGTGGCATAGGAACTTTTCACATCCTTTGTGGATGAAGTAGCATATGTTTTCTTTAAACAAACAAATAAAAACAAACAAAAACAAACAAATGAAAAAAACACATATGCAAACACTAAAAAAAAAAAAAGTAGAGAAACAAAATCACGGGTAACCTAAATGGATTTTGAAATATGGACAGTGGACTGCAGAGTTCCTTCATGCTAGCTACTTTATGGTGTTGGAAAGCAGTGAAATTATATTCTAGATACAGACAATATTACCTCTATAATTCTGTCAGCATTCACTTCACAAATAGTGGCTACTTTAACTGTTCCACTTACTTGTCCTCTTTAATGAAGCAAGTTCCTCTTTTGGTTGGATAGAAGCAGATATTTTATGAATCTTCTGGGGGAGAACCCGGAGAAATAACTGGAAGTCTCAACAATTCTTATATAACTCCCTCCACTCACATTTTGCTAAGCTCTGATGACAGAGATGAGTTGCAAAGTCAGCCAGATTTTGGATATTTCCAAGCATGGAGATTGAACAACTGCTACGGACAACATGTTCCAGTGCTTGGTCACCTTCAACATTAAAAAAAAAAAATATGTTTCCTTAAGTTCAGATGTATCTGCCTGTGCTGTAGTTTGTACAGTTTGCCTTTGTTCTGTCCGTGGGCACCACTGAAAAGAGTCTGGTTCTGTCCTCTTTTCATTCTTGCTTCAGGTATTTATATACATTGATGAGATCTCCCTGAGCCTTCTCTTTTCTAGCCTAAATGGTGCCAGCTCTCTCAGCCTTTCATCCTAAGAGAGGTGCTCCTGTTCTTTCATCATCTTTGTGGCTTCTCCTGGACAAATGAAATTATAGTTACAGAAAACAGATTTTGTACCATGTAATGTATTATTTGGACGTAAACTGCACTATATTTACTATATAGATTTGCATTTAATTCTGGGGGTAAAGTCATTTTCTATGTTTACACATAGAAAATCTCTATTTGAGGTTACTAGCACAGGATTTTTCATGTGTTTATATGGATATGATGATGTATGGCAATACGCATTTCAATGCAACACATGCACAGAAAGCGATGCAGAAAGCACAGAAATCAGAAAAATAAAACAGAAGAGAGTTTTATTTGTCTGGGAAAAAGTTAGTAGTAAGCACTTCCAAGACAAAAAAAATCCTTGCTAAGGTGTTCTGGATGCTATGCCATTATACATTTTGTATTACTTATTTCTTCTACAATGTGGGTTGCTGTTCCACTCAGTCCACTAACCCTTACAGAATACTTATCAGGCTAATGAGTCAGCATTAGCTTATTAGTCCTAGAGTACACAATTGTTTCATTATGCTAGGAAAATCTTTAGGCACAGTTTGGAGTGGTCTTCAGTTTCTGTTACATGACCTAGATTTGAGCAAAAATGTCCTTGAATCTTTTTAGTTTCATAACAGAGGAATTAACCTGCTTGAGTTAGAAGCAGAATGTTGGGATGACTTATGTACCACAAAAGTTTTGATATAATCAGGGGTACATGCTATTCTAAAGTTAAATGATATTGAAGGACTGTTCATTATAGAACAGCACCAGAAGGTTGCACAGAGATTTATACAATCAGGTCTAGCAAACATCAAGTGCAAAGACCACACAGACTTCTTGGTCTCTCAGCCTATTCCACTGTCTGTCTTCATGGTGAAAAAAAAAAAAAAAAAAAAAAGATATTCTTTGAACCTCCCTTGTTCCAGTTTGTGTCCTCTGCCATTGTCCTCCCATCATGTACAACTGTTCATCTTCTTTTTCACATCCTCACAGATATCAGGCACTGCTGTTAGGTTCCCCTCAAAGTCATATTTTGTCCAGGCTGAACAAGCCTGTCCCAAGCAACACAAGACAGGTTCTTCAGTCCCAGAACATCTAGACGGCCTTCCACTGAGTTCCCTCCAGCTTATAAATGTTTTTCTTGTACTGGAGGGCCCAAAAGTAGATCAACATGTTGCTTAGGATCATAGGATCATAGAATCATAGAGTCATTAATGTTGGAAAAGATCATCTGGTCCAGCCATCACCCTACCACCTATATCACTCACTAAACCATGTCCCTAAGTGTCATGTCCAAACTTTCCTTAAATACCCCCAGGGACGGTGACTCTACCACCTCCCTGGGCAACCCATTCCAATGCCTAACTACTCTTTCTGAGGACTAATTTCTCCTAATTTCCAACCTGAGCTTTGGGTGAATAATATTACAAATTTGGTATCAGAACATAACAAAACAGAATATTACACAGGCGGCTATGCATATTAAAAAGAACCGGTAAAGCTAATAGCAGCTTACTAAGGATTTTATTGCAAACAAATATAGGTAATTCTAATTCATCCACGCTATTTTTTTTCTTTTTTTTTTTTTTATTGAATGAATGATGATCAGTTAGCCAATGCCTGTTTTGGTTTTCTTCATTAGCAACACTGCAGATTGCATGAAACATATAAAGTTTATGTTACAGTAACAGAACTAAAAAAAAGATATCGAGTAGCTCTATTCTAGATTTGAGTTAACATTTTCAAATATAGAACTTTGAAAAACAAATGTTTCATCCTCACTGTGAGTTTAAACGAAGGAAAGGCAGGAAGGAAAGAAAGGAAGGAAGGAAGGAAGGAAGGAAGGAAGGAAGGAAGGAAGGAAGGGAGGGAGGGAAGGAAGGAAGAGAGAGAGAGAAATAGAAAGAAAGAAAGAAAGAAAGAAAGAAAGAAAGAAAGAAAGAGGAAAGAAAGAAAGAAAGAAAGAAAGAAAGAAAGAAAGAAAGAAAGAAAGAAAGAAAGAAAGAAAGAAAGAAAAAAGAAAAAGAAAGAAAGAAAGAAAGAAAGGAAGAAAAAGAAAGAAAGAAAGAAAGAAAGAAAGAAAGAAAGAAAGAAAGAAAGAAAGAAAGAAAAAGAAAGAAAAAGACAGACTTTGGTGGTGAAATGACAGGAAAAGGGTTATGTCTGTGAATCAAATAATCCCAAATTTCCTGTCACCATGCTCTTCTGCACTGATTTATGAGCTCTGTGTAGAGCTCATGTCAAACAAAGTTACAGTAACACAATGAACTCCCAAGAGGTAACACTTTTGAACCTTCCAGACCTTCACTTGAAGTGTTTTGTAAGGTTTTGTAAAACTGGTGTCAGATTGAATACATCTGGGATAAATTTATACCGTTTGTTTCCAGTAGAGCTGTCCAACTGTTCAACATTTATTGGAAATCATTCTTATCCTTTAAGATAACGATGATCTATTTATAATTTTCTAATATATGGAGATCAATGAAAGGGATTATGATTCTGTGACAATTAGAAAAAAAAAAAGGAAAAAGAAAAAAAAAAAAAAAAGGAAATCCTCAAAGTAAATGTACAAACATTTAACTGAGAATGCAAATTAAAAAAAAAAAAAAAAAAAAAGTTTGTAAGTATCCTCTAAGGGGCTATTCAGTATTGTCCATACAATTATAATTTGTCGTAGGTGTTATTAACTTCAATAAAATAAAAAAAAATAACAGGAAAATATTGATAAGTTATATTTTTTACAAGTTAAGAAGAAGGATGAAGTCTGTCTGCTGTCCTCCCTAAGAGCAGACGGCAGCACAGAGAAAGCAAAAAGACATAGAATCAGCTGTACTCATTACAAGGTTGCAATTCTGCAAATAAATTTTTATTTTTTTTAATTTTGTAGAAAAAATGTTTAGTCGTGGAAAAAAATAGGAAGGTAGTATCTGAGTTAAACAAAGTACCATATAAGGGGAGACGTATAAGTACTAAGAGATGTTTCAGTTTGAGTTTTGTTTACATTCAGTCCTTGATGTAGATTTACTCCCTGAGAAGTTGGTATTGAGTGTCTGAAAAAGAAAGTAACCTCAAAAAAGAGTATGTCTTGCATGCTTTTTTCATCTCTTTTGCAGGGCAGCTGTGAATATAAATAATACAAATTATAGTTATTATTGCAAATAAATATACTTTATATAAGCCTTTTTTTTTTTTTTTTCTGTGATTTTTCCTTCACTGTAAAAAGCAATCTGTGAGACCTCACGTGCTTACTGCAACTCAGTGGAGAGGAAAAACTGTTAGAGCAGTAGAGCAGGGCACTGGTATCTTAAGACTAACAAAAGAAATCAAACTTGTATAATATTTTAAGTATTGTCTTTAAAGACTGTCTTGCCCCAGGGTTGGTACACTCTCTTGCCTTACTCATTTTGACTGTCTTCTCATTATTTCCTACAGACAGTTGATTCTCCTCACAGAGGATTCCTCCAGGTTTCTCTCATCCTCTTGAGACTGTTTTCCTCCTCCCTTCCTCCCTCCAGGGCCATTTTTCTTACCTTCCACTCAATTTATAGGCTAGCTGCCTTTCAACCCAATAAACATGGTATTCACCTCCCACTGTTCTTCTAGCCTCTATTATTTCTCAAGTCCACCATAAAGAACAAACTTGAGTTCTGTTTTGGAAAAAGTATTTTATTGGTAAGATTTCAGTGTGTGACAGCTAACATATGATGGCTTCTGAGTACTTCACTAGAGGGATTTCCATCCCTTTTTTTGTTTAGAACTGTTTTGTGGCGAATAGATGACTATAACATGTTATTTAGAGGAATATGTATGAAGATTTGAGTGTTAAAACTGGTACAAAGAAGAAATTCAGAATGAATGAAGTTGGGACTGAAAAATGTCTTTTTCTTCATATTAAAAAAGAGACAATGCTCTGCCTTCCCTAAAATAAATAAATAAATAAATAAAAATTAGTGAGCAAGAGTATTTTCTAAATATCTTCATCTTATTTGCAGGTTGTCTTGTATTACAGAGTTGGAAAGCTCTTTCCTGTGAACTCGAGCAACAGTAAAAGATTATACAGTCTGCAATGAATGATGTCCAGACAGCTAAGTAATTTTGATGGGAAGTTCTTGGAAAGCTGGCAGTTTTTAATTAAAACTAAGGTACATTTGTCAGGAGTATTTTACAGATATCAATGTTCCTTCAAAATTTTGTCTATTCTTCCTTGTATTAAAGCATGGATTTGAAGACAATTAATTATGACTATATCCCTTTCAACTATTTTGCCTATAAAGCTTTCAGAAAATTTTACATCATTTGGGGATATTATATATCATTTTAATGCCTACTGAACATGATATTTTTATGTGCTAACATAACTGTCTTGGCATCCAGGATTTGGCAAAAATCCTCAATGTTTTTGTAGTCTGTAAAGATCATGTTAATCAATTATTAAAGCCTTAATTTTGCCTGCAGAGAGAAGAGGTCTGGAGCCATGTAAAATGTTCTCTAAGTATGGTATAATCAGTGATATCTCTTGTTTCAATCCGATTTTTTTTTTCCAGTATTTAAGATTTCACATTTGTGTTTGCTTCTTAAATTGAATCATGATTTCAAAAAAAATTACTATCTTGACAAATGCTATCTTTGACAAAAAAAAAAAAAATCTTACTCAAAAAAAGCAATTCTAAAATGAATTTTTTCTTTTAGAACTGCTAAATTTAAATGGCCATTTTCTGTGTATGTCAGTTTCAGACTATAGATAATATTCTATTAATCTAGCTTCAGATTTATTTCTACTCTATGTAATTGCAACAGTGGAAAAGTAACAGAAATTGAGATTTTTATATGTTTTTTAGTCAGAAAAATCAAGTCTAATTTACCCAATTAGCTGATAGTTACAAAAGCCATCTACCTGTGAGAAAAACAGTAAAATCGTTTGCTTATAGATGGAAAGAGAGGAGAGGAGTATAGGAGAGTTTCTTCCATATAGAATTTGTCATGTCATGTCAGGAAAAAAATAAAAAATTAAAAAAAAAAATCCTCCAGACAAAGCAGAGATATCTTCAAACACAGAGAAAACTTCCAAGTTTGCCACCTATCCCTCTGATATGATCAACACCTGCTAGACTATGGAGTTATATGAAGTTATGGCAAATTCTTTGGTGGAGAAAAACACCAAAAACAATTTTGGACCTAATGTCCTATTATAAGAGTTAAAATATCATAGAAACATGTATTGGAGATTATGGTAGTATCTCTTGGTAGGGAATTCAAAACAGAACAACTTATTGTCCATCGTTAAAATTGCAAGCATTATGATTTATGAGCCCTGAGAATTTTTTTTTCCATTTTTAAACTCATGTTCCTATGAATTATTGAAAATCAGTTTGAATTTTATTAATTGCAATACTACAAAGAGATATCTTTTTAAACACTTGTAGTGATTTAAACCTTAACAACAAAATGAACAAATCATTAGAAACAGATTGAGAGTATAGAGTAAGGCGGGAGAAAGCCAGAAATGAAAGCCCCTGACCTGATACACAGCTGATCACAGTCAGCAGTGCTGGAACTAGTCATACAAATATTAATCCAAAAGATTTCCCTGTGTATTAAATTACTTCAGAAATCAGAAGACTTCATTTAATGTAACATGGTTATTTTTAATTCAAATACAGCTCAGCTATGAAAACATCACCTGCTTCTTTTTAAAACTAGGGATGGAGATGGCCTGATTCTCAGGGTTGGACACCAAATCGGAAAGTTATGGGCTGGTAGGCAGGAGAAAGGTTGAATACAGCATTTTGGTTGAGATTCTTGATGACCGTAAGCATGGGACTAAATTCAAATGTCTGAAAAAAAGTAAGGACAAGAGGGCAATTGGATAAGGGGGGGAATATAAATACAGAGGTTGCTTCCAGTCATTTTTAATAAGAATATTGAAATATGTCATTTGGTCTCCTCTGGGTGTAAAACATACATACATATAGATGTTCAATCTGCACATTATGGGAGCCTCCTTTGCACTATGGATCACATAGTTTTTAATCCTATGCTTTCTGTATTTTTGGAAACTTATACCACAAATGTCACAGGAAATCACCTGACTAAAGATGGACATCTGACTGTGGTGTCTCATAGTACTTCTAGGGTGACATTCAATTTCAACTAATGTCTGGTTCTGCTTTTTGCATTGGGCAGAACTGTTGTCCTTTGAAAGTGATGATTTCTGTACAACACTGTAGAAGGGGAGAACCAAAGAGACAAGTTCAAATGTTAATATGTTGTAGACAACTCAGGTTAACTCAGACAGCCTAAACATTTCAAATAATTTATTTAAAGAAAATTAGCTGCTAATGGTTTGGCAATTTGAAAAAAATATATATATTATATATATTACACAAGGAAATCTTCAAGGTAATATTACTCTAAATTCAAGTTTAGCCTACATTTTATAGCTGTGGCACTAAGAATATTCGTTTTAACTGCAGAAAAATGTGTGTGTCTTTTTCAATTTGCTAGTTTTTCTGAGGCACTAAAAGTGTGGAGATTAGAACAGTAAAATGTATTTTACTTTTAACATTATATTTTGATTTGAAATCAGTCTAAAACTACAGTTGTGGAGGATTTCAAAATGAAAAAATATTTCAAATAATAACGGAATCATTTCATTTTTGATATGTAGTAAGGAGAAAAAAAAAAAAAAAAAAAAAAGATCCCCAGTAGAGTAAATGAGAAATACTGGCTTTATTAGAAAGGTTTGAATTCAATAATGAAATACTTTGAACTGAAGAATTTTGTGGAGCACGATATATACACATGAAAAAGAATTCAATAATTTAACAAAAAGAAGGAAGTAGAATGTAGGAATATTTAAACCAAGGTAATATCATCTTTCCTGTTGAATGAAGTTATTGCTTTTCAGCATTATAGTTTAATTTATAATTTATCAATTCATCTATAAAATTTAGCATCTATTGATATTCATCTATTCAGCAGCTTTTTATTTTCTAAATGATACATACAGGACATGTTTTAACCACGCAGTAATATTTCTATGCAGATTGCTGTTTATTTCTGCACCATAATGACAGCATGCAGAACTAACGTTTCAAATAATAACTAATTTGTTCTTAAAAACAAAAACAAAAAAAACACTATTTATATGTATGCGGAGTCTTATGGTGCAATTATTCTATATAAGATCTGCATCAGTTATGGAAAGGCATGGCTGTAGTCTGAATAGAAAGGACAAGCCACATCTTTAAATCATTATGCATTCTACTTCGTAAATGTTCCTCGAGCTATCAAAACATCTGAAGGATCACACAAAGTCTGTTGTTTAAAAGATTTGGGAGATTGTGATAGACTGATATTTCTAATGGCTCCAAGATTTGAAGATTTCAAATAGTATCTGTTGATTTATCCCTTCATGGTTATTACCATGAAGCACTGTACTTGGCATGACTAGATTTAAGTTCAATGAGTCTCTTAGAGGCGAAATTTCCGGTTTAGGAAACAGAATGTGTCATGTTAATGTATTAAAAACATAATGTTTCTAGTGAAAACTTTAAAGTATCAAATATCTTACCTGGCTTTTAAAATTTTTAAATGTGCTTAAACACACTTGCACATTACAGGCCCAGATGTTTGGCTTCACAGGGAGACTTTTTTGATGCACATTGGACTGTAGAATTCCTTAATGCACCCTCGGCTGAAGTGTGCATATTTTTAGTGTGAGCGAAGGCCAATCATTAGTGTCAGCCCAGAGCAGAAAGTTCTTTACTTGATTTCTAGGGCCAGGAGTTGTTCTTGGTCACACCCAGACAACCTCAGGAGGCAGCCAAAGAGCTGGCCCTTTCCTCGAAAGATGTATGAGCTCACCCAATAGCAAAGTCTGGCCTTTCAGCATCAGTGCACAGAATTGGGAACAGAGACAAATGGCTCAATAAGGATCTTATAAGGCTGTCATACCGCTTTGTTCTTAGAACTTGGGGAAAGGGAGAAGTTTAATTAAACTTGTCAGCAGATTATACCACCCAAAATATTTGAAGCAACAATTGGTTTTATCAGCAAGGCCATGCCCTCTTTTGGTCTCAGACACAGCCACATACCTAGATTTCCTGTGGGCAGGCTTCTGTGGTCTTACCTGTGAGACACCTCAGGAGTCATGGGACCAAATCCCATTTCTGACAGCAGGGGCAAAACAAAACAAGGAGGTCACAGCTGTCTGGGGAGGGCTGGGCAGGATGTCCTGTCTGCTCTTGCTGTGCCTACTTCTTTCCACTTACCTTGCCCAGGGAGCAGCAGGAGCTGAGCCAGGGGAAGGTGAGCAGGGTGCTGAGTGGGTTATGGAGCTGGCAGAGCTGTGGTGGGGCTGGGGACATCTTATGGCCTTTCTAGGGCAGGGACCCGTGGCTCTAAGGGATGGAGTGGGTCCTGGGCTGTGGGCAGGGCCAGGGGAACCCCAGGAGAGATATTAGAGCCAGTGACTGCACTCAGGCATTGACACCCTTCCTCTTTCTAAGGCCACCTCTTTTTAGGAACCCTTATTTTGGGCACATGTGAGTCTTCCCATACCCACTAACCCCTACTTTTCCCAGTCTTAATAGTTGACAGATAGGAGCACTGCAAGTCTTACATCAGTCATTCTGTCCCATGTTCTGTTACTAACTGGAGGACTCCGCCTTGCCAATTATTCTTAGTTCAGGTGCTACCTTAAATTTACAGTCTGTACCAGCCGCACCTTCCAAGTAGTAAGCTAATGCTACTTGAAAGCACAAAAAATTGAGAGTTCAGGGATTCAGTTTTGGACTTTCAGCCACCCACTCCCCACACATACACCCTATCATCTGCCACCCATTAATGTTCAACTTAACCTATCTTCTTGCCTGTGACATGCTGGCCTTTTATTTTCCCCCAGACAATGTTAAATGTTTTTCATTTATTTATTTTCAGCAGCAGTCACTAGACTCAAGACGCCTACCATCTCTGTCTCACTTAACACTTCCGAAGGAAAGAAGCTGCCTCATAATATATTGTGGATAAAGACACGCCTTGAATCAGGATGCATAAATCCAGGCTTTAGCTAATGCAAAGAGGGATGAAGCATTTTGCTAATCGTTTAATTGTGTTTACCATCTTTAGCATTATTAATATATATGTAAGGGATAGCACTACTAAATGTAGAGATTCCTTCACTTCAGGAAATAGAATCATAGAATGGTTTGGTTTGGTAGAGACTTCAAAGATCGTCTAATTCCAACCCCCTTCCATGGGCAGGGACACTTCCCACTAGACCAGAATTCTCCAAGCCTCATCCAGCCTGGCCTTGAACACTTCCAGGGATGGGGCATCCACTGCTTCTCTGGGCAACCTGTGCCAGTGCCTCACCATCCTCAGAGTTAAAAAAACTTCTTCCTAATGTCTAAGTTAAATTTACCCTTTTTTAGTTTAAAGCCATTACTCCTTGTCCTGTCACTACACTTCCTGACAAAGAGTCCCTCCCCAGCTTTCCTGTAAGCTCTTTGTAGGTACTGAAAGACTGTTATAAGGTCTCCAGAGCCTTTCCTCCAGGCTGAACAACCCTAACTCCTTCAGCCTGTCTTCATAGGAGAGGTGCTCCAGTCCCTTTATAATCATGACTCTTCTCTGGACTCATTCTAGTACTTCCTAAACCTTCCCTGTCACAACTTAAGGCCACTTCCTCTTGGTTTATCACTTACTGCTTGGGAAAAAAGACCGATCCACATCTCGCTACAGCCTCCTTTAAGGTAATTGTAGAGAATGATAAGGTCTCCCCTGAGTCTCCTTTTATCCAGACTAAACAACCCCAGCTCCCTCAGCTGATCCTCATAAGACTTGTTCTCTAGATCCTTCACCAGCTTTGTTGCCCTTTTTTGGACATGCTCCAAAATTTCAATGTCTTTCTTGTAGTGAGGGGTCCAGAACTGAACACAGTACTCGAGGTGCAGCCTCACCGGAGCCAAGTACAGGGGGGCAATCCCTGCCCTGGTGCTGCTGGCCACACTATTTCTGATACAAGCCAGCATGCTGTTAGCCTTCTTGTCCGTCTGAGCACACTGCTGGTTCATATTTAGCCAGTTATCAACCAATACCCCAGGTGCCTTTATGCCATGCATCTTTCCAGCTTTCTTCTCCTACAGTGGACGGTTCTTCATTCCCTAAGTCCCCACCTTTGTCTTCTGTGACTTGGGCAGTGTGGCTAGAGCATTTGCTGGTTAAGACTGAGGCAAAAAAGTCATTGAGTACCTCAGCTTTCTTCCTATCTCAGGTGACCAGGTCTCCCATTTCCTTCCTGAGAGGGCCCACACTTTCCCTAGAATTCCTTTTATCACTGATATACCTAGGGAAGCTTTTTTTGTTGCTCTTGATGTCCCTGGACAAATTTAATTCTAACAGGGCTTTGGTTTTCCTAATCTGATCCCTGGCTGCTGAAAAAATGTCTCTGGACATTGTCCCCCAGGCTATCTGTCCTTGCTTTTACCCTTAGTAGGCCTCATTTTTTTCTGTTAGCATTTGGCCAGGAGCTCCTTGTTCATCCATGCAGGAAGTGGACTCTTTCCACTTGACCCTTTCTTCCTTCCTTAAACTTATCCAATCTTTTACTCTAATAATTTCTGATATTATTTTTTTTCCGGTAAATCCTCTGACATTACACAGCCTTTATATATACAGATATATATATATATATATATATAAGTATATCAAATTATTATTATTATTATTATTTTACTTCACATTATCACAACTCCTCTCTGGTTAAGAATAACTTTTGTACCCTGCCTAGTGTCAAACAACAAAAAATAAACCCTTTATACTTCAGGAATGTTACTCTGTGCAAGAGTCTAAATACCTTTAAATTAAAACTACAGTTTTAGAAGATAAGTCCCTTATTCACGTATTTCCTCCTTATATGTAATCTGAACCTGACCTCTTTATTTTAAACCCATTCCCCCTTGTCCTCTCCCTACACTGTCCGACAAAGAGTCCCTCCCCAAAGAGTACTTCCCGCCTGTTTAGGTACTGGAAGGCTGCTATAAGGTGTCCCTGTAGCCTTCTCTTCTCCAGGCTGAACAACCCAAACTTCCTCAGCCTGTCTTCATGGGAGAGGTGCTCCAGCCCTCTGAATTATCCTCGTGGCCTCCTCTGGACTTGCTCCAACAGGTCTTGTGCTGGGCCCCCCAGAACTGAACGCAGAGCTCCAGGTGTGGTCTCATGAGAGCAGAGTAGAGGGGGAGAATCACCTCCCTTGACCTGTTGGCCACACTTCTTTTGATGCAGCCCAGGATATGTTTGGATTTCTGGGCTGCAAGCACACATTGCTGGACCATGTTGACGTTCTCATCGACCAGCACCCCCAGGTCCTTCTCCTCAGTGCTGCTCTCAGTCCATTCTCCACCTAGCCTGTATTAGTATGAGGGATTACCCTGACCCAGATGACCTTGCACTTGGCCTTGCTGAACCTCATGAGGTTTGCACAGGCCCACCTCTCAAGCCTGCTCAGGTCCCTCTGGATGGAATCCATTCCCTCCTGCGTGTCAACTGCATCACACAGCTTGGTGTCATTGGCAAACTTTCTGAGGGTGCACTCAAAGTCCATGTCACTGACAAAGACATTAAACAGCACCGGTCCCAATACTGACCCCTGAGGAACACCACTTGTTACTGATATCTACTTGGACATGGAGCCGTTAACCACAATTCATTGAGTGCAACCATCCAGCCAATTCCTTACCTACCAAGTAGTCCATTCACCAAATCCATGTGTCTTCAATCCTAGAGACAAGGATATCATGGGGGACAGTTTCAAATGATTTACTTATGCTTATGCAGCATAAAAGCTTATGTTGCTTTGGTGTGTGCATGTAACAGTCAAACCTACTACTTGAGTTTGTCAACAGTTCTGAACATTTTTATTGTTATTTCAAAGATTTGTAAAGCAAATATGAAAAACAAGCTATTTCACTAATGATTCCTGTTATTTTGTATTAGTACATTTTTTCCAATCATTACAGATATAAAGATAATACCTCATCAAAAAAAAAAAAAAAAAAAAAAAAACTTGCTAAGAAATTTGCACTTCTTTTATTTAAGTTACTTGCAATGTGCAATCTGGTTCAGGCCTTCCAACCTGTGCACTAGCTTAAGGACATCCTCTCAAAACTGCCCTATCTACCATTTTTATCATATCATATCTTAACCAGTTAGGGACACCGGATAATAGAAGGCAATGTGACAAAGGACTGGAAAACCAGAACAGCTGCAGGAGGATGAGCAGTCTTGCTATGACAAGTATGCTGTGATCAGAAAACTGTACAAAACCAGCACTAACTAGCAACTGTGTAGAAAAGAAGTATTAATTCTGAAGGAGTTATAAATTATCTGAAACATACAGAGCTTTCCAACATAGTATCAGAGAGCATTAAATTGTGACATTTAAGCACAGAGTTGTCTCTGGGAAGTTTCTGAGGTGCTGCCTCAGAGATAAAGTGTCTCTGAACCTTTCCTGCCCTGCAGTATTGCATGACCCTCTCTCCCAAGGAATATCAGCTTGCTGCATGTTGGGGCATAACTGGGCCAAACCCCTGCAGGGATCATACCACACATAATCACTGCTGAATCTGTAAACAACAGGTTGACAAGATCTCCTCCTTCTTTGTCTACATTTTAAACTGAAAACGAGCAGACGAGTCGGTATGTGATATGTAAGCTCTGAAACCCTCCTTCCAGCCACCCACCTCCTGTGATCTGAAGCTCCATAGATTGGAAGGGGATAGGGACAAGTTGCTGTTCAAAGGACAACAGTTCTGCCCAATGCAAAAAGCAGAACCAGGGAACATTCTCTCAAACAAAGAAAATTTAGCTGGCTTGGCCATTGAAGATTAGAATTCTGAGGGCCCCTTTTAATATTTGTAGCATACAGTACATAGGTTTGGGATCATTATCCCTGGATAAACTATTCAGATTGGTTTTAGTATCATAGATGTTCTTCTAATTTCAGTAACTGGCATTACTGAAATCCAAGATCTATATTTCATACCAACTGAAGGCTATTCAGTGATTGTTGTAAAAATAACGGTTATAGAGTTGGATCATGAGCATACAAGCAAAATTTTCAGAGTAGCTCATTAGCCTGGAGATGGGAATAGGTAATGCTTAGAAATTCTTGTGTAGCTGAAGAGAAGACAGCATAGAAGATGTTACTAGGAAGAGTGAACTGCTAGAGATTGCCAGCAGTCTTGATAAAACTCTGAAGTTCTTTTTCTTCCTACATAAGAAATTTCTTATTTGTCTTTTCTTTTGGTAAGACAGAGGCAGTTAGGAGGACTAGGTACTGAGATACAGATTCTTGTCCTATCAGTGAGGATTTAGGAAATGAGGATTCACCCCCAAATGACAGCTTTCAATAAAATGTATATAACTCTCTCTATACAGTCATGTCTTATACAATTCAATACAACTTTTCTAGGTCAATAGGAAAGAATATTTAGAAATGTGAGATATGTTTATAAAAGCAAATTCTTCAGATTTCAATACTGGTTTTGTTTAAATCTACGCAACAACATAAATCAATTGATCCTGTGACAAAGTTTTAAAAAATGTATTCATACTAAAATAAATGATTTTGAAAGTCTAAAAATGACTATTTTTCAGGAATAGTAGCATGTTGCCAAAAGTCTTAAGTTTCAGTTGGTCTCAAATGATATATAATTCAAATATAAGATTTTTAAACAATAAATCACTACTTATCCATGCAGACAGTGCTTATACTTTAGCACCATTACAGTGATCAGGCTTGTTTGGATTAACAAAATGGAAAACAAAAGCAGTCAGTCCTTTGATACGTGGTAGTTTATCATTTGTTCTAAAATATCCTAAGAAATCAAGAGGGAAAAGTATGATTGATCATAATAATAATATTTCACATTTTATTCTTTATGATTTAACTTTCCAATAACCGTCTTTTTCAAAATAGAAATCCATTTAGGAATTTTCTGCAGCAATTTTTTTATGTTCAGATATGCTAACTTAGTTTTATCTTCTAGCCTTTGGAAAACTGTTGTTGTTTTTGTTTTGTTTCGTTGTTTGTTTTGAAACTAGCTCTGATACAATAGCAATGCTTTTCCCAGGGAGATTAAATAAGCAGGAGTGGTTTAAGTGAGACAAAAATGTAGTTATCAATAATTTAAACAAAGTGGATATGGATTTTATTTAAAAATAAATCAATAAATGCACATGAATTAAAAATTAATCATCTTGTGCTTATTCTTCATTTTATGAAAAATAAATACACATTGAAAATGCATGCTAGAACTGAACATTATTTATCATACGTCTGACAAAAGAAATTCAGAAGATATTTCATTAAATTGTAACAAACTACACTAACAAACCCTAAAACTCTTAGTACCTGCATTTAAGTTTCAGTATATTCTAGAAACATATCCAAATGTCCATTATTTTGAGAATTTAAAAGCAATGTGACAAATAAGGTATGATACAGAAATATATATATATTAATTAATAGGTGCATATCTTTCTAACAGCTTTTTGGAAAGTTTTTTTGTTTGTTTTTTGAAACTGTTCACCCTTACAATACAGTCTTCTGTCCTAGGTTGATTCATTGTCTTGGACAAATTTTAAATAATGAAATGATTTAATGATTTAATGATTCTTCACTTTTCATTTATTTTCAACAAAAAATAAAATAAATAATTCAAGTAAAACAAAATCCATACAAATTCGCTTATTTTTATTAAAACACAGAAAACTTTGCATGAGGTGTAGGCCTTTCCTCCAAAATATAGAAATGAATGGATACAAATATTTCTTTTTGCCACATATTTTGCAAATACGACATATTTTTCTGTTGGTAAGTTCTCACTTGCTTAACTAATGTTGTAGTATATTTGGCATAGGTACTACCTTGGTTTGTCATGGTCACTATACTGGAATTAATTTAGGTTGTAGGATGTACATTGTACCCATGAGGGCTGAGTAACCTGGCTGATGTCATTGCAAGGTCACTCTTGATTATCTTTGAATGTGACTGGGAGAGGTTCCTGAGGATTGGAAGAGAGCAAATTTCACCCCTATACTCAAGGACAAGAAAGAAATATAGGCCTGTCACCTCACCTTATTCCCTGAGAAGAGAATTCCATGAGAATTCCCAAAAAAATCTGGAAACCATTTCCAAATACATGAATGTCAAAGTGATTGGGAATAGCCAAAATTAATTTACAAAGGGGAAATCATGCTTGACCAATCTCATTGTCTTCTACAGTAAAGTGACTATCTTGGTGGAAAAGGGGAGATCAGTGAATACTTTTTACCCCAACTTTAGTAGACTTTGACCCTGCTCTATTATATCATCATAGACAAGCTGACAAAATATGGGTTAGATAAGTGGACAGTAAGGTGGACTAAAATCTTGTGGAATGACTGGTCCCAGGGGGTTGTGATCATCTTGCGCCCTTGAGAAATCCCCTCAGCACAAGGTCAAGTCAGAGGGCAGTCACTAGTGGTGTATCTGGGTTTGATATTCCAGTCAATACTGTTCAACATTTTCTTTAACAAAAGACAGAGCCCCACTCTGTCAAGTTAACTAACTCTAACAAGTTAAAACACATAAAATCCCATCTGAAGACAAGAAACTTTTATTTATTTATTTATTTATTTAAAGATGAGCAGGCCCTGGAATAGGTTGGAGTGGTCATGGAGTCTCCACCTTTCAAAACCTAACTGGACTTGGCCCTGAGTAAGCTGCTACCTGGTCTTGTCTGAACAAAGGGTTTGGACTAGATGACCTTGGGAGATCCTTTTCTACCTAAAATGTCCTGTGATTATGTGTAGACATGTGTGTGTGTGTAAATATGAGTATATGTATATATATATATATATACGTGATTGTATGAATATTAAACTTCTGTATTTCCCAAGAACTAACACTTCCTTACGCACAAGAACAACATTGGACCATGTTTAAAGTGGTATCTACTCTTTTCTGTAAATTTATTTGCAAGAGCAGAAAAACTTTATGGAAAAATGTATGTAACACCTGGGTTTTCTAGCCAAATGGAGTACCAGAAGGAGGTGACGTACCTATGTAAATGCACACCCATGCAATCTTTTCACAATATGGAATATACTTTGTTTACATCTGTCAAAGCTACTGTATGTTACCTTTTTTTCAAAGTAATAAGAACCATTGTGTAGAGTTGATTATTGACTGTGGTCAAAGTTCCTGCTGCTGTTTGCAAACTGAATTTAAGCAGGAAAATCTGGGTTTTATATATATGTATACACAAGCATATATATACATATATATAGGTGTACACACAAGAAGACTAAATTGCAAACAAGTTCAGAATGAAGACCACCTCCAATTCAACATAAATCTACCTACCTCTGTAGTTTCCTCTACAGACTACAAGTACAGCATTAACTCTTTCCTTCCAATGACAGCTTTTTAACACATTTATTTGAAAACATTCATAAAGGTTGCAATCATTTTCTAGTATATTCAGCAGAATTTTTATTTGTTGTTGTTGTTGCTCTTTCCTACATTTTGTGTAATATAAGTAGCACCTTTTTATAGCCTTCTGTGACCCTGCTATATTTACAGTCAGATAAAACTGCCTTAGTTAATAGTTTCTCATCTGCAGTTTCCTGCCCAGTTACAAAATTTTCCCAGATTCTGCCTGGAACAGAGGGACAGCCTTCAATGTGCTTTGTGAAAATCTAAAGCCTGAGGAGGTGTGAGATTTCTGAGCAACAATGAGGAAAGTAATTTCCACCTCTGAAAAGCTGATTTTAGAGGGTGAACTTGACCCTTCAGTGGTGCTAAAGAGACAGGGGAATCAACCTGAGGCTCTTAGAGAAGAGATTAATAGATAAAAAGTAGTTAAAAGGTTCCCAGTTCTGTGATGAGAGAATCTACCATTAGTGGATGACAATGAAGAAGATGTCTGGAGGAATCAGTAAAAACAGTTCTCCTAATGAAGTGCTGAGAGATGTCACTAAAAAGAGTGAGAAAAACCAAGCCAAAGAACTTAGGAAAAACCTCAGACTGTGTATTCCACCCTACAGTAAAATGGAGATGACACAGCATCTGGATGTGTGAATGGTCAGAGGAGAATAAATCCTTGTTTTGGCTCTCATGAAGGACATAAACTCAAACTTGTTTGAGACCTGAAATACCATAATTGTTAGATTTTCTTAATTTATCTTTCATTATGATGTATTATTATTAGTTTAGGCATTGTTTTATTTCTATTCTGTAATATGTCACTCCTATTTATGGGTTAGATTAGATTTTATTCCTAAACCCTATGACTTTACCTCTATGTCTCTTGAATATTTCACTTTAATCTGTGATTCTCTTAATGTTTAGAAACTCTTGGTAGAGAAGTCAGCTTTAGGTGACTGGAGAAGATTACTGGAACCCAGCTTTTTTTTTAGTAAGTTTGTCACTTACTAGGAGTGGAAGAACATTGTCACTTTGACAGAAAATTAAAAAAAAAGTATATTTTATTTTATTTATTTTTTTACATATTTTATCCCAGGCTCTGGGAAAAGCCTTTTAGTGTAATCACAGCTATGTGTTTTTGTCCCACTCTGTCATTGCCAAAGATGGTTGTAGCACACCATGCTGCTGCAATTAATAGAAGACATTGCCACTGACCTTTTCTAAAAGCTGCAGATTAAGGGTAATAAATATTTGGGAGAAAGTAGAAGGTTGCAAGAAGTAAATAATCTATATCTGGAAAGCAGAACTATAGGTATACTGACTGCAGCTTATACACGAAAGTATCTTTGCCATGTGGAGTTATTTTCCCTGAAAGGGTTGTGATAGTAATGACCCACTCTCAGCAAGTAAATATTTACACTGAGTTTTTCTAGCAAGAGAACAAACAGTAAGTAGAATAAGGAACAAACAATTAAAAAAGAAACCCCCTTAAATTCAGCCTCCAGAGAGAGAAAATGATCCAATTCTTAACATTTTTCTCCTAACTATACATGGTAGAGGGCTGCTCCAGACTTTCTCACCTATAACAGCGAAGAATAGCAGTGAAGAGATTTTATTTTTCTTTTAATCAAACTTAGTATCAATAGTTTTTCCTATGTGCTGCTACATGTTATCATAGATGATCTTTCCCCCACCCAACTGTATAATTCCTTCATATATCTGTACAGCCACTCACATTCTTTTTCAGAGTTTATTCTCTTAATCTGAATAAAGAGAGCTTAGTTTTAATTTTCTTTTTTAAAATCAGTTCTTTGTTATCTTGACTCTTTAACTGTCATTTCTCTTGTCCTATTAAAATGAATCTCATATTTCTTCACAGTGTATAATATATTACTCCACTTCTAATACTTACATTCAAAAGAATATCTAAAAGAAAATAAAACCACACATGATCTCTGTCCTCAGTATTAACAATATTTTTTCAGTTCTCTGTCACTAAAACTTGCTAGTAGCAATGGCCATTGTCCTGAATTCATCACTGAAATTTTTAGCTGATCTCGAGACCACATCTTGAGGAACTCTTTAAAAAAACTTCCAGTTTAATTCAGCACAACTAATTGTTGCCTGTCCTTGTCATTAATTACCTATTTTAGACTTAAATTAAGAGCTTCCTAATTTTCTTAATCCAGGAAAACTGTCTTTTCACTAAATATGATGGACTATTGCCTCTTATAAACACACATTTTACCTTACCTCATTTGCCATTTATTTCCAATTTGTTAATTATTACTTAATTATTAAATGACATTGTTTTTCCCTTAAAGCTTTTCTCCTATATTATTGACTCTCCGATATACAGTATGGTACTACATTGATAAAATTTTTCCTGCAAATTTGTTTTACAAACTACTGATGGCATATAAAGTGTTCATGTGTGTCTAAATCCTACTTTTCCCTTTCTTGTACATAGTAGTACATTTTCAAGTTTCCAAATGATTTCATGTGGTCATCTGTGAGTCTACTGTTTCACATGCCATTTTTTAAAAATTCTGTAGTGCAAAGTATCTGTTATTTTCTTGATTTTCTTTCCACCATAGATATGGTGAATGACATTTTCATAAAGTCTTTCCACACTCTTTTTGTCCAACATCAATCCTTATATTCACATCTGGTGATAAAAAAAAAAAAAAAAAAAAAAAAAGAAACAAAGGCTTACTAGTTCTTTTAGTTATAGAAAGAGTTAAATACTTATTTTATTCCTCTATTTATAAAATTATCTTAGATTTATTCCTAAAGCATTTCCCATTTCCCCTCCTTATTTTAGAAGCTTGTATTTTCTATGTTATAGTCTTTCTCAATTCAAATTTTTTAATGCTCTCTCAAGAACTGACTACTGAGCACCAGGAGTTACTGCTTTCAATAACTGGGCCATGACCTTTGAATTCTCTACCTTCTTACCTTCAGACATACCTTACCTTCTACCTTCAGACATACTGCTTTGCAAAACAATTTGCAATGATAAATAGTCACACCAAGACATGAATGCTTGAACTCAAAACTAAGAGAACTGTTGTCAGTTTTTGATACTCCAGAAAACTTCATGCGCATGATGCATCCTACATAACAAATAAGTACTGTGCCTCTGGCCATTCACGTGTTTAATATCCATATGTCTACGCAGTTCTGAAATCAGCTTCATGTCCATAGATATTATCAATTTCAGTCCTTGATATAGGGCAGCTTAATACGTATGTATACATGCCCAGAAAAGCTGCCTGCAGATTGGTCTGTGGAGAAGGAGTAGTCACATTAGGATATGATGTTCATGACAGCTGATGCTCTCAGCATGGTCATAACAGATGGCATTCAGACTAGGTCCACCATGAGAAAGCACAGCCTCTCTCAGTGATGTCTGATTATATAATATAAAGAAAATCCCTCAGATTTGTGTGTGTGCATGTGTTTACAAATTGAAGAAGCTTTAAAAGAAGCTAATGTAGGCAGTATTGGATTTTTATTTTTTTATTTTTTTTTAGCAGAAAAACAGATAATCACTTTCTTTTTTATATAAAAAAAATCAAAAAGCAAAAAAAAATCTAAAAACATCTTTTACTGAGAGTACCTACTAATTCACATTCACAGAGACATTTTCATCTGACTCAGAACATCCTTTCTTATCTTTTATTCTTTTTAGGAGGTTAATGTTACTGATTCAGTCAGGGATTCTAGACAATACAGGACCATTATGGTCTTTTCGTCTAATCTCACTGGACAAAACTTTCACCTAGTAATTTCTTAGGTCAAATCATTTGACCTGTGGCAAACAGTTCACAACATTTCCATATGACACGTACTGCCCACTGACATTTATAATCTCATCCGTAAAAAGTATATGAGCAGTCATTATATGGTGATTTTTGTAGGACACTTCTTACACCATTGCAAATACTATCCACACTGAAACATCTTATTTGTGTATTTTTTAAAGTTTTAGAAAAAACACAGTTTTCTGATAGTTATTGCCAAAAGTACAAAATGAAAAGAAAATATAAAAGTGAAGAGTGGAATCTTTAGCTAAGTTAATCTAAGTGTGACATTTACAGGAAAGAATCCAAAAATATTTTGAGCTTTTAATAGTTGGAATAATGACTCCAATGTTGTTGCAAGTGTTCACATGAAGAAAATACTTAATTTGGTGGTGATCTTTGAAAGACAACACTGATTTCTGGCAGAAGGTAGAGAATTTATTTGCTTTAACATTCTCAACTGAGCACTGAATCACCCCTGCATTAAAAATATTAATAATAATAATTGTATCTTTCATAAAACGTGTTATATAGTAACATGGAAACCAGAAGACTGAGATAATTATATGGTGAAGGTTTTTTGGCCGTACTTTTTGCCTTATAATACCTTAGAGAGACATTCTTATAATAACCACACCTCTGTTTTTGCATTCTGGTCCACAAGAAATGTATGTGTGGAGGCAGGTTATGCTAAACTGCAACAGACTGAACTTAGAAGTTTGTTATGAGCTGATTTCTTTCCTTCCTCTCAGAAAACTGTCCTAAGGGCCTTGTCAGGTGAAGGTGCTTTATCACAGATTAAATCTTTGCGTGTTTCACTGGGTTCAGCAAGCCAGAATTCCTACAGCTGGTTTTTATTTGGCAGAACAAATCATAACAGTTACATCTCTAAAAATGGGCCTCTATAACTCTTCTGTGAAACTAAAAGCTGCTCAAGAATATATGACAGCTAGATATTTTTGATTAGCAATGTGATAAATTACAAGCCACCTCTTCCAATAAGTGAATTCTTGGACCACACTGATCTCTACATTCATAGGATGGCACAATAATCACAGAATCACAGAATCACAGCATTGTCTAGGTTGGAAGAGACCTCCAAGATCACGCAGTCCAACCTCTGACCTAATACTAACAAGTCCTCCACTAAACCATATCACTAAGTTCAACATCTAAACGTCTCTTAAAGACCTCCAGGGATGGTGACTCAACCACTTCCCTGGGCAGCCCATTCCAATGCCTAACAACCCTTTCAGTAAAGAAGTTCTTCCTAATATCCAACCTAAACCTCCCCTGGCACAATTTTAGCCCATTCCCCCTCGTCCTGTCACCAGGCACGTGGGAGAATAGACCAACCCCCACCTCACTACAGCCTCCTTTAAGGTACCTGCAGAAAGCAATAAGGTCGCCCCTGATCCTCCTCTTCTCCAGGCTGAACAACCCCAGTTCCCTCAGCCGCTCCTCGTACGACTTGTTCTCCAGACCCCACACCAGCTTTGTTGCCCTTCTCTGGACTCTCTCGAGCACTTCCATGTCCTTCTTGTAGCGAGGGGCCCAAAACTGAACACAGTACTCGAGGTGCGGCCTCACCAGAGCCAAGTACAGGGGGACAATCACTTCCCTAGACCTGCTGGCCACGCTGCTTCTTATACAAGCCAGGATGCTGTTGGCCTTCTTGGCCACCTGAGCACACTGCTGGCTCATATTCAGCCGACTATCAACCAGTACTCCCAGGTCCTTCTCTACCAGGCAGCTTTCCAACCACTCATCTCCCAGCCTGTAGCGCTGCTTGGGGTTGTTGTGCCCCAGGTGCAGGACCCGGCACTTGGCCTTGTTGAACTTCATACAGTTGACCTCAGCCCATCGGTCCAGCCTATCCAGATCCTCCTGCAGAGCCTTCCTACCCACGAGGAGATCGACACACGCACCTAACTTGGTGTCATCTGCAAACTTACTGAGGGTGTACTCAATCCCCTTGTCCAGATCATCGATAAAGATATTAAAGAGGACTGGCCCCAGTACTGAGCCCTGGGGGATGCCACTAGTGACCGGCCTCCAACTGGATTTGACTCCATTCACCACAACTCTTTGGGCGTGGCTATCAAGCCAGTTTTTAACCCAACGAAGCATACGCCAGTCCAAGCCACGAGCAGCCAGTTTTTTGAGGAGAATGTTGTGGGAAACGGTGTCAAAAGCCTTAGAGAAGTCAAGGTAGACCACATCCACAGCCTTCCCCTCATCCACTAAGCATGTCACTTTGTCATAGAAGGAGATCAGGTTTGTCAAGCAGGACCTGCCCTTCATAAACCCATGCTGACTGGGCCTGATCGCCTGGTTGCCCTTCAAGTGCCACGTGATGACACTCAAGATAATCTGCTCCATGAGCTTCCCTGGCACTGAGGTCAAACTAACAGGCCTATAGTTCCCCGGGTCTACCCTCCGGCCCTTCTTGTAAATGGGCGTCACATTTGCTAGCTGCCAGTCGACTGGGACCTCCCCTGATAGCCAGGACTGCCGATAAATGATGGAAAGCGTCTTGGCTAGCTCCTCCACCAGTTCTCTCAATACCCTCGTGTGGATTCCATCCGGCCCCATCGACTTGCGTACATCCAAGTGCTGTAGCAGGTTGCCAACCATTTCCTCGTGGATAGTGAGGGCCACATCCTGCTCCCCATCCCCTTCCACCAGCTCAGGGTACCGGGTATCCAGAGAACAACTTGTTTTGCCGCTAAAGACTGAGGCAAAGAAGGCATTGAGTACCTCAGCCTTCTCCTCATCTCTTGTAACTAAGTTTCCCCCCGCATCCAGTAAAGGATGGAGATTCTCCTTAGTCCTCCTTTTGGTGTTGATGTATTTGTAAAAACATTTTTTGTTATCTTTAACGGCAGTAGCCAGATTGAGCTCCAGATGAGCTTTGGCCCTTCTATTTGTGATTCTGATCACAAATCATGTCTTGAAAATAAATCACAAAATCACAGAATATTGAAGGTGATCTACATGTGTTTCAAGAGGGACTATTGCCAACAATGACAGAGCTGGTCAACCGTTACTTTCCATAGTCACATCTTGAAAATCTCCAAGATTTCCCAGCTTCCCTCGGTGACCTGTTCCCAATAAAACTTTCCTTAGATCCAGTCTGAACCTCACAGGCTGCACTTTGTGGGCCTCCTTTGTAGGCCTCTCTCACTACTAAGAAAATCTGCTTCTGATATCTCTGTAACAGCCTTCAAATAGCAATGGACTGCAATTACATGGTTGCTTGTCTTCCTTATCATCAGATAACCAAGTATATTTTCCTCAGCTTCTCCTTGTAGGTCATGTGCTCTTGGGTGTCACAATCTGTGTAGGCCTATTGCAGACTCTCTCAAGTTTCTTGACAGCCTATTGGAAATAAGGGGCCTCAGACTAGACACCATATTCCAGTAGTGGTCTCATCATCACTGAAGGAAATAATAATTTCACTCAATCTGCTTGCTATGCTTCTTTTAATTTAACCTGGTATGCAATTTGTGACATTTGTGATTTGTCTGTTCATCACATGTATTAACCCTGGCCTCAAGCAAAACTCTTAATTACTTTTCAGTAGGATTGCTTTCTTCCCTTGTACTTACGCATGCTGATATTCTGACACTGGTGTGGAACTTTGCAATTTTTCATGTAGAACTTCATGAGTTTTTTGTTGGTTTAGTCCTTAGAGTCCTTGTAGATTGAAACATCTGTTACCACCACTTGGTATCAACAAACTTTCACTAAAGCTATAATTTAAATTGCCATCTGAGATGTTGGTGAATATGCTGAAGAATATGAGTGCCAGTATCAACTCTAGTGTATACAGATCAATACAGGCCACCACTGAGATGCCTTTTGAATTAAGTAATATGTTTAACTGATGTTTCTATTGGTGCTTCAATCTTTCTGTCATAACTGAAATGACCATGAAAACACGATCCAAAGGGCTCAAGTGGGGCTCATTTACAATGTAAAATGACAAATTTTAAAATTGGTTGTGATTTTGGAGCATAACTGGATTATTGAATATCTAAGCAGGAATTTATTTATATTTATTTATTTATTTATTTATTTTTCTGCAGTGTTGTAAGATCAGTAGTATTTTCAGGGGATGAAAAGAAGTGAGAAAAGTCTGTTCTATGATGGAAAATTGTTATGCCAGGTGAACCTACCTCCTAATGGAAGCAGATCTTTCATACATCTGGAACGGCACTGGGAAAAATAGGCTGCTTGTGGCAGAAAATTCATTCTGTTCCTCCATTCTTGCTGTCATAGAGATAGAAGACTCCAAGCCAATATGTCCATCAAATGACACCCAAAAGAAAACCCACAAAATATTCCGTAACTGTAAATCCATTTTTAACTGACATTTAAGGAAATTATCTTTGAGGTAACCAATAAATAAATAAAAAACATACAAAAATCAATCAAACTAAATTCCTTCAAGTAAATGAATAGTATTGTAGTATGCAGAACAGAGAACTTTACGAAGCTTACTGAATGTTGGGGGCATCACACAGCAGTGCCTACCCCAATTGCTTAAGACAAAGTTTACATATTCCTACATATTTCACTTTCCGTTTCTCTGCAATTTCTCCCAAGCAACTTGGCCTTCCCCACAAAGCTAGCTGGAGAATCTTGATACAATATTTCTTAATTAATAGTAAAATTTATAATTAAGTATAATAATATTCCCAGCCCAATATTCAGGTCGTGATAAAGAACAGAATTTTTACCTTTACAGAAATGGGATTCAGTGGCACTTTTGTCTGACTCCAGACTAGCAATGTGCTTTAATCTTCTTTACCTATTATGCCATTAAATACATATTGTATTTCAACAAAAGTCTAAAAACACATTTAATCCTGTGTCCCTTCCTGTCAACCCAATATAAAACAAATACAAACATAAACAAAACAAAACAAAACAACAACAACAAACGTTACTGCAGAATATTCCTTCCTCCTGAGTCGCAATTTTACCATCTGAATCAACTAGAAAATAACTAAACTCATCTTGCTGTTCTGCTGGTTGATCCATCAAAATGGATCTTGCTGTTCTGCTGGTTGATCCATCAAAATCATCAAAAGTCGATCCCACCTCATCCAACTGCACTCTTTATGGAAGTCAAATGCTATGTATCTGACCTTTCCATTTGCCATGCTGTTCACCATTTTTGCAAATGTCTGCTCAAGAGGCTTCTCCGAACACTTTTGGTTAACCAAGTTAACAGTCATTTGCTTTGCATAGCTGATTATTTGTGAGTCAAAATGTCTTTGAAGCCATCCACATGTTTTACTGACTTGGTGACCTGTGGCTTTGGTTTATACTTGACGTTTGGTCTTTGTGATCAGAAAAAGGGAATTGATCCACAGGCCTGAACGAATGATGCTTTGCTCTCCTTGTAAGGGAAATTTGTTCTGTTTCAACAAAGTTAACTGTGTGTCCTTCTTACATGTGTCCTTCTTACCTCTTACATACTGGCATTTCACAGGAGAGAGCAGAGGGTTAACTTGCATGACACTTCCCCATTCCTTTCATTTCTGACTCCAAAAAACCTTAAGATGTGTAAGGTATTTTGTAGTGTTCACTGACTAATATAATAACAGACAGGTGAAAGTGTTCTAAGGGAAAAATAGCCAGACAAATAAGAAAAATTATAAGCTATGTACACATCCTAGCTTTGTTCTGGAATAAAAGAACCTCACCCACCCAAGATATTAGACTTTGTATGAGAAAATAGCAGACTGCCTAGGTTTCATATGTGTGTGCATACACGTCACTTCTTAAAAACACAGGCCACACAAAAAATAAGATATCGTATTTAACACATTAACACCACATGCCATTTCAGACAGTCAGATAAGATAGTATAGTGAGTAAGCTTAACCGCTGGTATTTAATCTATTAATCATAACCTCTGCTTTCTAGCAGTGTAGGGGAAAAAGTCAGCATAGTTAACATATTTCTCATGTATACATTAGTCTTTACTTCCCTACTGTAAATGAGCTATCTTTTATATTCTTTGATTTGATTCATTGTGTCTTTTAATTTCATTGTGGGTAACAATAATCAATGGCAGCCGCAAAGGGAAACATACTCAAATATATTTTCATTATTTCAGAACAAACTGAAAACAAAGTTTAGGCTGGAATAAATTAAATCTCTTGTACTTTGGATTACATTCTAGACATGGTATATCGGTATATCAATCATACCTCTGTGTATCATGGGCTTCTTTTCCATTATGTTCCTTGGTGACTCTTCAGTGTCGGATAATAAATTATATATATATATATATATATATATATATAAAGTGTCATTACAGAGATCACCTTACATACCTCACCTATTTGATATTCTTACAATACATTCCAATATAAACTTATTACAAATCTAACATAAACAGACCTAAATTATATATGTTCAACAGATCAACCACTGGTTCGGTTCATTAGGCAGCAGAAATTTAGGAATACAAGCTGCAACTTGTATATGCCACTGATACCAGTTACAATAAACTTTGCATATGCTGAGTTCATGGATTTATGTAGAGGCACATTGAGTCTGAAGCCTGCTTTTGGTCTGATTTTCGTTCAGTAGTACAGTATCCTTCAGGATAAATGTTGGGTGTACCTAATGCTCCTTCTCTCCTGTCAATTGATGAAAAACAATGATTTCAACAACTTATTTGGCTCATCTGCAAATTTTCATAGCAAGGCTTGTGCTTTGCTAAGCTTCTTTTTAGGGGAAGAAAAAAGTAGGAAAAGCAATATCGATTAAAAGCACACTAAAATAAACTAAACAAAGAAATAACTATTCCAATGGATAATAGGGATGGTTGAAGAATTAGTCCAATAAAACTGTGAAGTTGTCATTTAATATTTTTCTTCTTCTGAAGGGTATTGTTCAGTGTAGGTACTATAACTTTTAACACTTATGTGGAGATTGAAGCCAGAAAACAACATGGTGTGTATTTGCCTTTTAATCAATAAGGTAAAAAAATGTTTTCGCACTTTGTTGAACTTAACAGATCTTTGAAATATATCTGAGTTCCAGAGAAACCTTTATTTAATAGTCTGTTTTCTTTTATTTCAACATAATACTTTATTGTGTGAACCACTATCAAAATCAATCAGTTTGACCTTGATGTTGTCAGAGATACTGACCTTTCTTGCTATCTTCACACCAAGTACGTAGTCTCAAAACAGTCCTCTTAGGTTTCCTCCTATCTAGTAAAACATTCCAAAATTTATCATTAATCCAAGACCAAATCCATATCAAAATAATTTACTTGTATTATCTCCTTGAGTTTGCACAAAAAATACTCTTCTTGCTTGTGCAGAGTACACAGTCATTTTAGCAGTACTTAGCATAGTCAAGAGGAAGTTATCTCAAAAGGGAAATTGAGGAGCTACACTTGAAAACACTTAAAACCACGTACCATTCTATTTTATGAAGGGACAGTTTATAGGCTTGAAACCCTTGCTGACTTTTGCTTGTCCCTCATGCGATCCAGGTGTAGTCCAAGGCAGCTGTAATCTGTTTTTTCTTCACTCAAACTAGATACCTATTACCAGAGCTTCTTTGAAGAAACTAAAAAGTAAATAAAAACTCGACTAAGTGCCACACAGTACAAACCTCAAGTCCATTGTCAATGAATTTGATTTTTGATATTCAGTTTGGAGTCTTACTGTCTTTATTTTTACCTCATTATTTTTTATTATGTCAAGTAAAAATAAATTTCTCCAAAGGAGACTTTTTTATGGGGTTGGAGGTGGGGCGAGGTTACTGCACCCATATATGATCCTCATGGTAAAGGGAGTAATTTATCTTAAAATTTTATTTTTGTACCTTTTCACAATTCCCGTCTTGATGCTCTAGTTTTGCTTTGCAATTGTATTGTTTTCCTTTGTTATTCCTGTATGCTACAGGGAAAATTCAGACATATTGTCTTTAGACTCTGTTGAATAAACCTATGCATATCTGAGATTAATTTATTCTTCTTTGCAAGCCTTGAGCTTATTCAAGTCAATAGACATATTTCAGCAGTGCAAGGTCCTAACTATCACAGTTGTCAGGCAACATGCATATCTCCAAAGAACATTTTTTGGAAAGTCAAAGTATATAAAACATCAATATCAATAATCTCTTAAAATTACCCAGAAAATCAATGATTAAGTAAGAGAACACCCACAGAGCAAATTAAACCACCATCAGATATTTATCAAATACCATGGTCAATAACGTTTTTTACAAGTCCGATGAAGACATCATTGCTTTAAAAACTGTTCCCTAGTGGAGAGTTCTTAGAAAAGCCATTCCCCTGAAAAAGTCCACAGGCTCTGATTTAAATGTTGTTACTTTATGAAAGAAAATGACTAAGATGCTGACAAAGCATGACTGTATCATTAATCAAGAGACTGATCATGCCTTATCACTTTAATAACATATCTTAAAGTGACTGATTGTATTTCAGTATCATAAATGTTCAGTACAATTTGTTATAACGAAGATATAATATTGTTCTCAGCACAGCATCTGATACTGATTTCAGATACAAAATATATATCATAGAATCATAGAATCATTCAGGTTTGAAAACACCTCCAACCTCATCAAATCCAACCGTTAACCTAGCACTGCCAAATCTACTTCTAAACCATGTCCCTAAGCATGACAACTACACATCTTTTGAATCTGTCTCATAGGAACTGGTGAACGCAAATCATTGTAGGTTTCTAAGATGTGCCTGGCTAAGTATAAGTTATTAAGTTATTATCCTGTTCTCTTTTCATTTTGGGGCTAGGAGTAAATGTTTCAACTACCTTTTCTAATTTAGAGCATGCAATTTCAAAAGGAGGGGAAAGGAAGTAGGATGTTCTTCATCAAAACTTGTTTAGGAAATGCTGAGTATCTCATTCTATGTTTTAGGGTTGGTCAACTTGAAGCCTCATCTCAGCATGAGTCAGTGAGGTGTCTCTAAAAATATGTCAGTATTCCAGTTTGACGACTCCAGGATTTGCTAATGACTATTGTTGATCTGGTTTGATAAACAGTTCTCAGATAATTAAAGCTGAATTGAACCAGTTGCATAAGTTCCCACCTGGCTTTCCAGAAGCCAGGGACAAGCAGTATATAAAAATAAAAATAAAAATCAATATCCTGTGTCTCAGCAGTCCTACACCCAAAATCTTGTTATAGCTAAAGGAGACCACACCTTCTATGTAAAGCCAAGAATTTACTGTTAGACAAATGGAAAACTTTAATAGTATGAGCAAAGTAGAACAAGCGTTTATTAACATTAGCCCAGATGCATTTACATGCATATTAATACAACCTAAAGAGAAAGCAATTATTATTAATAGTATAGCATTTCAAAAGTTGTTCTTCAGAAAAATCTTCTAGTATCAACCCCATTTTTATCTCTGGTGTTAGGCTCACCTTTCCACTACTTTCTGGAGCCTAAGGTCAACAGTTCAATCTAGGGGGAATTACAGGGACTCATCAACATCGTGAGACAATTTCTGGGAGTGGTGTGATGTTAAAGATGGAAGGAGCATTTCCACACACGTGAACGCTAGGTCACCTAATTTGGCCTCCCCACAGCCCGCCAACCGTGCCTTTGGAGCTGGCAGGTGGGGGCGTGGGGGTCGGCAATGTTGACGGTTTCTTCCTGTCCCTTTGCTGATGTGTTTTTTCTTACATACTTTACACCCTGTTCTTTCTTTACTTTGCATTTTTTGGATACTTCTCTTTTTTTTTTTTTTTTTTTTTTTTCCCCCAAATCTATTTCTATCCAGCTCCTAAATTTATATCTGCATCAGTAACTTCTGAGTTATTTATAGTCTTGGGACAACTGCTGTCATCCTGTGCTCAAATCCTCTGCTGTCACCACAGGTCTATCCTCCTTTAGGTTGCATTATAGTTACAGAAGTAGATCACTCTTGCATAGCATAACTACTTGTTGTTCCTAACTATACAAAAATGATTAATAATAGGCATTGCATTTAGTATAAGTATCCAGTACTAAACAAACTAAAATTAAATAAGAGCCACCTTGTCATCAGTCAGTTGCTGTTAAATCTAAACAAGCTAAAGTTAAAGTAAATCAATCCAAGTCCAAACAAAGCATTCCTGATGGCCCCAGACCTGAGGCCTGCCTTAGCTTAGTGTGGAGCCAGTGGTCTTCTATAATGGTAATTCTGTACTTGCTGGACAACAGGATTACAGCAGAAGGAAGAGTATATACTGACTATATCATTCAAGAATTATTTTCTGGCATAGGAACCACAATGACAGCTTAATCTGGTTTTAAATCTGAACAGACAAACTGTCTCACTAGTGCAGAAGTTCTGGCTTGTAGCATTGAGCAACTGTATAGCAATTTACATTTTCAAATAATGGCTAGGCATTACTGTATTGAAGAATTTTGTCATATATCCGTATGCCTACAAACAGCAGTATTAAGTCATCAAAGATCCTTAGTATCTCAGCAATATAACATCATTTTTTTTTTTTTTTTTGGGGGGGGGGGGGAGAAAAAAAAATGAATAGATGATTGCAGCTATTTACAAATTTTAATAGATGTGTGTTCAACACACTGATTTGCTTCCAGATCTGTTCACCTCTTGGTTTTCCAAAAATCAAAGGAGCCTGCCCAGAGCTTCAGTAACAGCTTGGTGACACCTTGACTGACATTGGAGTCACTGTCAGTCAATCCATATGAAAAATCTAAATTCTGGATGTATTATGCTTGCAAACTTCCACCAGATACAAAATATGACTGCTGGTGATAAATGGTCATAAAGGTCAGGCAAGCTTGCAGGACTTCTTATAAGATAGTTCAAACATATAAAGTAAACCAGAACATCTTAACATTAATGTATTGAATTTACATATATATTCTACTAACTTAAAAGAGGTAACATTACTGAAAACTTATGAAACAGCAGAAAAATGAAATGACTCAAGTAATAAATAGTTGTAAACTGGGTTTTATACCAAGGTAACAGAAGAAATAGTTATTAAAATTAGATAATCTATATTTCAGTTTCTTCATATAGTGTGTAAGGAAGTTTTCAAATTAGTTTCTTCCAATTTTAATGTGGATAATTAAATAGTAATTAATTTATCATAAAATGCACATAACGCCCTTTGATTCTGATTCTATAAATTCTAATGCTCAGTTTCCATGTTATTGTAGTAGACATTTTCTTTTTTCTTTCTCTTTATTAAAAATAAAAATAAAATATATAAAATACAGAAAGTGAAATTGAGATTAAAATTATTCTAAAAAGTGCAAACAATAAATATATATTTTTACTGTATTTTTAAAAAAAGGCCATCTGGTCTCTAAGGAAAGGATTTGAAAGTTTTCATGCTCATATCTATCAAAACTAAAATTTGCAGTAGCTATAAGCCCTTTCACTACTTTTTATTCAGAATTGTTTATTATCATGGATTTCATATTTGCATATACACTAATTCTTCATGCGTATTTCTAAGTATCTCTCCAGAAGGCTGAATTTTACTCCTGAAGAAGGTCTTAAAAAACAAAACGAAACAAAACAAAACAAACAAACAAACAACAACAACAAAAACACATAAATATGTTTCCTTAAATAGGATTTCAACCTTCAACAGGATGGAAGATATCAAATGATAAAACATCTACATGTATTTAAATGTTTGTTGTGTGTTGAAGCTGTCTCCTTATGTAAAACAATTAATTTCCAAAAGATAGTGCAATGATTGTCTCACAGTCACATCCCACAGATTTAAGGTGTTCTCATGATGAGGAAATTATAACTTCCTCTTAGGTAGGATCTTGCTTATGCCAATACGCAGAATTAAAGTTTGTGATTTTGTTACTTTCAACATAGATTAGCATTCTCTAAAAGAACCTAGAGAATAATATCTAATTACCCCCTTGGTCTCTGAAATCAGAGACAGGAAAACAGACTCAGAGACTCATAAATTAGGCTTCTGTTATATCACTGGAAGTTGTTGCTCTAAATTGAAAAGGTCAGATTGTCAGCTGCTAGAACCTGAAATAATCTTACTGAACAGACTATATCCACTAAATTACAAGAGCTAAGGATCTATGACTTTTCTTTTCCCAAAGACATTTTAACTGTTTTTACAAAGAACAAGGTTCAGAGACTTAATTTTTGTTTCTTATGGCACCTGCTGGAATAATCACAATGAACCATTGAATTTGTTTGCCAAAAAATATGCTAAAATATCTAGTTCAAACCAAATTATTACATAGGTGACAAAATAAAGCAGAGCTGCTTTTCTTAGGAGTCATGCTGGTGGAGTTACTTCCAGCTTCTTTGCTTGTTCCAGGTTTTGTGAATGCCCTCTTACAATTTGTGAGAATACGGGTCAAGTATAAAAACTCCACACCTGTAACAATATGTAGGAACATGTACACCTCTGTATCTATCTCTCGATAGATATCTTGTTTGACTGATGTAAGGGAATGATTTTTTGGTCTTGAAAATGTCTCTTTCTTCAAATGAACAATGACAGTAAATTTAAAATACATAATATACTTAGAACAATAAGCTGTTTATTTTTCAAGTCAGTGTTAGATACCTAAAGACTTTTCAAAAATCTTACCTATTTTTCACATATACAAACATTTATGTCTGTGTGTTCTCTATTATATATATATTATATATATATATATAAACTCATATAAAAGCATACCAGAAAAAAAAAATATATATATATAATATTTGCACTGTTTCTCTAGCCCAGTATGTATGTTTTCTCTCAAGTTAGGTCATAGGCATGAGAAGAGAGGCATAAGAGAGAAAGCATATATTACACTTTCCTGCTACACCCTCTAATAATTGCTGGGGACTTTGAGAGCCAGAAGTGACGATTGTACTCTGGTGTAACTTTCAAGGGATTTCTCTTGAACAAGCATATTTACCTTGAAGCTAATAAGATTTTAATATTCACAGAGTTCTGCAGCAAATTCCAATTACTAACTGTGTGTCATACTGATAAATATTTCTCTTCTGTATTTTATACCTACACCCTGTTGCCCATTCCAGTTCCATCTGAGAACCTTTTGTCCTTGAAGTCAAAGACACAACAAATGAGTGTTTCCAGTTCAGTGAGTCTTCCATGCATGCATGAGTCTTCCATGTATACTTTTCTCATACTTCATTCAGTTATCTCTGAGTAAAACTGGAGAGTTCTCTTCTATGAAACCAAACCTCCCTGTTCGGAAGCTATTCATTACATTTCGTACTTTTGTTCCCAGTTTCACTAAATCTTCCTTTTTTTCACATTGTATTAAAGTTGATATACCAAGGATCTGTACAAAGGCCTAAACAGGTCTTTGTTTTGCTTTCCACCTGTTAAACACAGGATATCACCTATCTGTTGTAATTTGGTCTCAAATTTCAGCATCATAACAGGTAAGAGCAAATCTTGGTATATGCAAAGTTGGGATTTATTTTTATTTTTTTGTGTGTGTTTACTTACATTTACCAATATCAAATTTCATCTCCCATTCTTGTCCTAATTGGCTAAGATTGCAAGACTTTTCTGCAAATCTTTACAGTCAGCTTTCACTTTAAGTGCTCTAAATGTCTACAAATGTCTTCTCTTTGCCATTTACTTAATATTTTAAATCATTTACTTTTAACAGCACTGTTTTATATCTTTTTTTTTCTTTTTTTCTTTTTCCACTTTTCCCTTTTCCTTTTTCCTTTTTTCTTTACTGTGAAAAGTGACTAGTAGTTTTCTGTGTTCTAGCCAGTTTGTTAACAATATGAAGACCTTGTGTCCTGTCCCACTGACCATAACTGGAGCTGCAAGAAACGGAAACACTAACTTGAAGATTTCAGTGTTTGTATTCCCCATGTAACCTCAATATGACACAGACTTACATATGTAATCACAAACAAAAATTTCCAAAGTTGCCATTTCTTAATCACTGCACTGAATCAATTCCATTACAAAATCAGTCCAAAATCAGTCAGATTGCTGTATCAATGTTGTATCCCAGCTTTGCCTCCCACAGATGTGGAAGATGAGTAGTGAATGACAAAGGGAAAATAAAACACAGCTGAACTTTGCCTTGAGAGGCTGTTTCCTGCCACAGAGACATCAGTGTTAGAAACCTGCTTCAACGAGATTTGTCTTGGAGGTCACTAAATATGTGTTCTTTACATTTATACGTGTGCTCATTCCTTATTTTCTGGTATGCTATTTGCAGATGTACTCAGTGTGCTTTGAAAAGCCAGAATGTTCTATCAAGGTATATACTCAAAACAAACAAACAAACAAACAAACACCACCACCACCAACAACAACAAAAAAAAACTAGATAATCGACACCTTAAATTAATAAATATTTTTGATCTACTATGTGCATCAGCTTCCATATTTCTGACCTTTACCAATTTCCCTCAGCCCCCAACCTCACTAGGGATGTTGTTAAAATTGGCAAATAAACATAAAGGACTGAGATACTGTAATGAGGAATACTATGACAAAACACTTACTGAATTTAATATCTTACTGCATTTTGTGCAGTAAACACAACTTTGCCTAAACAATAAACACTGAAGAGAATATGTAGTGTTGATTAGCTGCTTGGTAAGGGAGTATTCCACACTATTCTCCACACAAAGAGAGGCATGGAATAAATAACATAAGATTGTGTAATTAAAGACTACATGATAACAAATAAACATAGAATAACCAGAACAAAATAACAAGTGCAGTTGTAAATGTGGGTTTTCCTAATATGAGTGCTTTAAAATATAATCTTAACAACTTTTAAAATTAACTAATTAATTTGATTACGTATAATTGGATATGAGTATTTTTTGAGAGAATTGACTGACAGCACAGGTTTGCCAGTCCTAATTCTAAGTAAATTTCATTGACTTAGTCCTATTCAATTAATCACTCTATTTTCTGTTTTGGGTTTTCCACCAAATTATTTTGATGGACAATATCAGTTAGTGAAACCTGAGCCTTCCCAAAGAAATGTAACAATATCAATATTTTTTATCAGGATATCCTTCCTTGAGCCGAGAGGTAACATCTGTCAAGACAAGTGCCAGAGTAAAATAAGAAAGGAAGAAGCAAAGCAGAGAAATTCAGGAGAACAGATTGCTGAATATATTGGTCAAGTGATTAAGAATTTACGTGGAAGATTGTCTGGCTTATTTCAGACCAAGGACTTGAATCAGACTATGATTTGGGACTTTTTCTAGATGAGCTTACTGTAGTTTATATTACTTGTCCTCTCCAACTTTTTATAAATAGTGTAATATTCCCAGAAAAAGGAGGGTGGGAGGGAGAAGAAGTAAATTTTTACTCTGTGTCTAAGAAGATATGTGATAAGACCATCCATCTGGACTGCAGAAATTTAGATTAATATCTTAATGGGGAAAGTTCTTTTAATGCTATTAAACGGTTTGTATTCTCTTCATTATTCAATGCTGGAATAAAATTTAGTGCTCCCCACTGGCCTTTACCTAGGTGGCCAGCACATTCACCTGGTCTGTGGGTGCTTCATATTTGCCTCTCACTGACGTCATGTAGAGATGAGATACAAACCTATGGCTCCCAATTATATTCCTAATTACAGGATGTGTTTCAGGTTTAAGAACTCGACTTTATTTCTGAAAAGTCTGTAAGTTTATTTGTTAATTATGAAGATTTATTTTTTTTAATTAGACACATGTTCACACCCAGCTCTGACAGTTATACTCTAATAATATAATACTTCATATAATTTGACTTAATGTCATAATTTGATGAGTGATATGATTGCTTGAATGAGAAGAGGAAGAAAACATTACTGAGATATATTACATGGTGTGCTTCCTTTGTCTGCAACAGATGTAGAGAGCAGAAATTTATTTTTGGCTAGTATTAGTCTAGGAATACTTACAACAGAGGCACTACTATAGGTAATTTCAACCACTAGTAGGTAGTGGTTCAAATTAGACATGACATCATAGGCTTTAGTGCAGGTCCCAAACCCACCAGTGATTTCAGACATGCTTTAAGGCAACTAGCCTGTGTTGAAGTTTATATTATAATTTCACTGGTACTATTACCTCCAAAAAATAGTTGAGATCTCTCAACTACAGTTAAAAAATGATCTAGAAGGGAAGTTCTCGACTTGCAGGGAAAAAAAAAAAAAAGTAAAAAAGGAGAAAATAAGGTCTTGGGATAAAAAGAGTGGGTTTAAAATGAACTAATCTGTAAAGGGAGCAAAAACTGGACAACAGAAAAGGAAAGGACAGGTCAAAGAAAGGAAATGAGATACAGAGATGATGCTTCATAGATAACTGAAGACAAGAACAACGTGAAAAGTGGCTAGAGAGGATCAGAAAATACCCTTCCTTTAGGTTGATTCAGATCATAGGGAGACAAGACAGGACAACCAAGGAAGAGTGAACAGAAAAATAACAAACCATGAAAATAGGCTTAAATATCAATGGATAAAATATTTCAGACTGGAGTAAAACTGGCAGAACACAAGAAGGAGGGACAAAGAAGGTCTGAAGGTGCTGCTAAGACTGAACATGTGTGTGTGACAGAGAAAAACTGTAATTATTGTAATTAAGGAAGAAGAAAATAATGAGAGGAAATACAAAAAGTCTCATTATTCAGAGCCTGTACTCTATTGAATTTCCATATTATTACAGTAAATTAAAACAACTCCTATTTTTTGCCATTCAAAGACTAAAGCAAAAGGGAAGAAGAGTTGTATTGCATGCAGTTTGAACATTAGCATAACAAAAGCTAAATGAATACGTAATATCAGATTTCAGTGAGAAGAATTCTGTGTACAGAATCAGAGGCAAATGAAAATGAGAATATGGAAATGAAAGCAACATTTCAATAGCAGAAAAACCCAAAGAGTTAAAATGTTCTCAAACTGGGAAGACAGATTAAACTCCATTCCAAAATCCTAAAACAATTGATACATTAAATCACTGATCTGATACCAAGGACTGTTTAATGAAACAGTCATATTAGAAATTATGATATCTAATGGGAGTATTCATATATATATATATATTTAGATATATTTCTGTCTTATGCAGATATTAGAATGAGCTGTGAAGGAAATAATTAAAGACATGAGACAGTAATAAATGAGATAAACTACAGCACATGTTTTGCAAAGACAGATCTTGTCAGAGATCTTTGAAAAGGTAATTTTCATGAGGAAACTGAGTTCCAAGCCAAAAGAAATGTTACAGCTTTTGTGTCTCTTTACTTTGATAAAGTATTTGACACAATGGCATTAAGAAATTTCCTTGTGAAACTGGAGAAGATAGGGATTAACAGAGAAACTGAATGTTGAACAAAGGGATGGTTCAAGGAAGACAGTGATTGAAGAAGACAGTATCAGGCTGGAAAAAGGCTTTTAAAGGAATTTCTCAGTTTATAGTCTTTAGAAGAATCTTATTTAAAGTTCTGATAAGGAACTTCAAACATGGCACATAGATGTAAACCAGTAGGTACCAGGAATCAACATCATTACAGAGGAAGACTGGAATTATCATCCAGTAACTGAATGACCCCAATGACCAACAAATGACCACTTCTGTGGGCAGATCTAGTAAATCTCTTCACGAAAATCAGTTCAAAGTAGAGTATTTGCAAAGACTGAATACTTATCAAGGAAGAAAGAGAACCCATCATTTAAAAGAAGACTTACGGAATTGAGACTCTTAGCAAAAAAAAAAATAAAAAAAAAAATAAAAGAAATAATTTCTACACATAAATATATAAAAAGAAGAAGGAGAAATGAAGGTGGTAGGACAGTTCTTTAAGACAAAGCACACAACACAAGCCACAAGCAAAAGTATGAATGTAAACTACGAGTGTTAGAATGTCTAAAAAGGTTTTTGATTTTCAGTCACAGTTTTGTGGTTAAAAGTCCTAGTTTTAACAGAGGTGGATGAGCACTGATAACCACTGGGGCTGCTGTTCCCTGCCAAAACAAGGAACCAAATCTGACTGGAGGAAAATCAGGCAGTCTTCCAGGTTATAACTCTATTTCTCTATCCTGTTCGATCTGTAATGAGAATCTTGCAAACAAGTCTTGCAGCCATATTTCAAAATAATCTAATGACTATTGGTACAGAAAAATCTACTAGTAGATTTAGATGGTAGTATTATAGGAGGTACAGCATTTACCTTCTTTGTGAGACACTGCATCTTTTGGAATTATAAATGATTCCTGAATATATTTTACTGGTTCTAGTACTGGATTATTAGTAAGAGTAGTTCGATTTTGAAATGCCAAAATCTGACTGCCATAATGTATACTGCTCTGGTCTGACTGATATCTTGGAACAAACTAAGAGCTTTTATAGGTATGCCTTCCCTGTGTCTAGTTATGAACACAAAGGAACTTTGTTCCAAGATAGCTACGCTTCTGGTTTGCACTCCCTAAATTTCACTTAAGTTGTTTAACAAATGAACAATGTTGCTTTCTGCACATGATACAGATATATTTTTTATTAGAAAGCCCACAAATACTACAGAAAAGGATGTGTATATATACCTCAGATCTTAGCCCCCTTTGAAAGACAATTTTTTTTTCAATTTGGTCAATGAGTCATGTACCAATCACATGATATTCTGGAGATCTGATCTTAAATGCATAAAAATTATTGTTGCAGTTTTTTTCTCTCTCCTCTTTCTGCAAGGAGGTATGGCAGAAGTCATCTTATATGTAGTAATTTTATGTGATATGGATATCATTGTTTATTGTATCTTTTCAATCTAATCATATATTTCTGCTTTGAATTGTTAAAAAAATATACGTTTGAAACAAAAACATTTATTTCACTGACCACACTGTTCTATAAAATGCTCCTTTTTCCCTATCAAAAGTAGAGTGTTATGATCTAATGCATTTAAGCTCAAGGTGAGTTCAGTCTATTAATTCCTGGAAGAAATATTGCTCCCATATGACCTTTTTATTTAATATTAGGAAGAAAAATCTGCAGTACTCTGTGACCAATACTCGATTTTTGAAATATACACTTTTTGATAGGTTTTGAGTGGTTTGCCAAACCATTCTGTGATGTTTTTGACTCTAAAAGTTTCCCAAGTATTTGGCCAGACAGTTGAATGGAAAAAGGAAATATGCTGACTCCATATTTAATGACTTGAATTTGAACAGTGTTCCTTGTTTGTAGCTCATTCTTTGTTGTCTTCAAACTGCAGCTTGCAGTCACCAAAGAATAGTCACCTGGGAAAGTAAAAAACATGGCTGGCGCCTACATTTTGAGGTCAGCAAACACTGATTACTATCATTTCAGGACAGAGGTGTATGCCATTGCATACACTCATGTTTAAAATCTTTTTGTTAACACATTTTTATTTTCCCAACAATATACAGAAAAAAAAATCATAAAATGCACATGGATAATTATAATATTTTTAAACAAATTTGGAGAATGGTCACTATATTGTGCGGAAGGAAGGAAGGAAGGAAGGGAGGAAGAAAGAAAGAAAGAAAGGAAGGAAGGAAGGAAGGAAGGAAGGAAGGAAGGAAGGAAGGAAGGAAGAAATGTGATAAGAAAATAAAAGAGGGAAAAAAAAAAAAAGTTAAACATCCAAAAGCTTCACTTGGATCATATTGCTGATGGTCATGGTGTGCCCTTCAGGAGAGCTGAGTCTTCCATGAGTACAATTCCACCTTGCACATCTTCCTTTCCCTTGGAACATTTCTCTTCATACCAGTAGCTGATTTTTACAAACTAAGCAGTGAAAAAGAAATGGGAGAGCTTCCCAAACTCTGAGAAAGTTTTCAGAAGCAGAAGTTGCTCTTCACCAATCAGAAAAGAGGGGAGTGATCTTATAATTGCAGAGCAGCATCATGCAAATATAAGACCTGGATTTTCTACAGGTTGCATCTGTAACCCCTTTTTAACTTTGAGAAGACTTAGTGAGCCATAGTTTTCATAACTAGGAAAAAAAAAAAAGTGTATTACCATAGATTACTTATACTTCCCTGTTCTACATAAGTGCTTTAGGTCATAAGTTCTTATTATCTGTGAGGTACTCTTAATGTTGAAGGATTGAAGGACAACTGAAAAAATCCAAGATATTCTCTTTGCTATATCTGTGTTTTGCTTTTATTATTATTATTATTATTATTATTATTATTGGCAGATTATTGTTCATTTTCAAACCTCAGTGTTCTGGCTGAATTAAGTCCTTTCAGTAAAACATGCAATTATTTCATATGAAAATATAAGTCCTGGTTTTGTATTTTCTTTCCCTTTATATTAAGGTTGTCATAATAAGCTCATCCCTGTGAACCTGCTTAGTTAATGAGAGTGTCAGTGCCAGTCTCAGAAGTGCTCTTTTCATAACCCACATTAATCTCAGCAGCAGTGCCAAGCAATGCTTTTATTTGAGCATTTTCACTTTCCCACCCTATCCTCACAGAGTCTATATATCTCATAATCTGCATTTGATCTGAATAAATAAAATGGACTGCTGAGTGTTCTTACTGTGATGGGATGTCTCAGATTCATTCCACATGGTCTTGTTTGCTTTTATTTTTCTTTTCTTTTCTTTCCTTTTTCTTTCTGTTTGCTATTGTGAACCTTTTGAAGCAAAGTAAATTTTTTTTTCGTTTATACAACAGCAATCCCATTAACTTAAATAGAAGTAAGAGAGGACAGGACTTGGACTTGTTCCTACCACTTGCTAAAAGTTGTAGGTTATTTTCTAGACAGATATCTTGGTTCCAGGCTTTATTGTCCCTTTTTTTTTTTTTTTTTTTTTTTAAATTTCAGCTTGAAGAATGTGCAAGAGTAAGCATTTGTCATAACATGCAATGGATTCTGCTGTTTCTTTAATAAAAATAACCCAGCACGTGCCTGCCACAAATTTCAGGGTCTGCATATTGCCTACTCAAAATATCTCTTCTCCACTCTTCATTTTGATTAGAGATGGACAAATATGGAATGAAAGACTAACCATAGGGGTCCTTCAAATGCCTGCAAAATTCAAGTAACAAATATCCAAATATATTTCTTTTCTCACTTGTTTTTTTAAGCTGTCAGGAACAGAGTATTTATACTTAGAAAATTACCTTAATAAGATATCCTGAGTATTCAGGCTAGCGAATTTAAAAAGTTACTATATTCATGATATATATAAAAAAAAATAAATGCATCCCTTCAGAAATCACACAGTTCTTCCAGCATTGCAAGATGCTTGTGAGACCTGCTGAGCCTATTCACAAAATTTACAGTGATATGTTCACCTCATTTCAAATGTATTCCTGACCAGTTGTCTCAATGGTTGGAAAAGTTGATTCAAACAGAAATAGGGACAGGGAGAAAAAATTCAGTCAAAACCAGAGAAGGGTGAGAAATGAACAGAAAATAGTAATGATTATAATAATAATAATTTAAAAAATGAAATAGAGAAGGGAATACGTATACATATCAAGAATACATATATATCAAGAACATATATGTATACACATATACGTATATAAAGATTTTGAGGTACTACTGAAGTATCAGACCCATCTACAACCTCATCCTTAGCTTCACCGAGCAAGAAACCTGCTCACAAAAGATCATTGGTAAGACTCCTGAGACCTCAATGAAGTTTCCAACCAAATTCCAGAAAGCAGGATTCAGCTTAGACATTGTTTTCAGCTTCTTTCTGCTGAAGTGTGGAGTTTTTAAAACCCAAAGACTGCATTTTATCACCTACCCAACTCTATATCTACATGGCTCACCAAGTAATATGAAAAACAATTAATCCATTGAATATATGCTGTATTGAAAATGACTTTCAGGGTGAAGTTTTCTCAAAATCTTGTTTGATTTTAACTTGCCTGAAGCCCGAGTTAAGGAACAACTAAGACTATTTTCATTTTGTGATCACCTTTTTGAAGAAACAAAATTCCCATTGATTTTAGAGGGATGGTTGTTCGTGTTTCAATCTCATGGTTTAACCTTGATATGCGAATGCATCCTGGTTTTAATCAGACCATGGGACAGCTGGATCAAAGTTATTAGTTTCACCTGGAGGCAAATGTTCTTCATTCAGTAAAGTTTCTTTTGAACTTTTAAAGTATCAGAGTTTGCCTGAATAAATGTTAATGGAAAAAAAAAAAAAAAAAGTATTCAAATAAATAAGTGCTACTCAGCTAATCAATAAACTCTCCAGTTAGGAAAGCTCATAGAAAGGGCAATACTGCCAGTGTTGTGGCTACCAGGTAGAGAATACTTCTGCTAACATGCTCCATAATTATTTTTCTGAACAGATATGTCTGGAGACAAGGACATAATGTTGAAAAGGTGAGAAACCCAGCATTTAGCCTGGTGGAATGCCACAGACTGCATCACCCATTGATACAGATCCCTCTGCAGAGCCTTCTTACTCTCAAGCAGATCAACACTCTCACCCAGCTTGGTGTCATCTGCAAACTTGCAGGGGTTGCACCCAATCCTCTCATCCAGATCATTGTTAAAATATTGAACAAAACTGGCCTCAGTACTGAGCCCTGGGGGACACTACTTGCGACCAGCTGCCAACTGGATTTAACTTCATTCACAAAGACCCTCTAGGCCTAGTCATCCAGCTTGTTGTGTTTTTTTAGTTTTGTTTTTGTTTTTGTTTTACCCAGTGAACAAAAGGAATACAATAATGTATTTATATATTAATGATTGCGAAGATCTTCATGAAAACCGAGAATGAGTTACTGGATGGAATGCTCCCTCTGCTGTCCAAGGACAGTATCAGTAGCGGTAGATTTGTTCTTAATGCCGCAAACATTATCAGGGATAGACGATATCATGATCCATTAAGTGTATTTCTAAATGTAGTGGCTAGGTATGCAGTCTCAAGGGCAAGCTCTCAGCTCTTACCTTTAGTCTGGATGAAATTTAATATCTGAATTTGAACATTTCCTCTGAAGCATTCAACTTTATTAAAAGAGATAAAATAAAACTGGCCTAGTTCTTACACCATAAATTGTATTGCTAATCTGTTTCAGATACAGTGTAGGCCGTCAGCAGCTGGCTGAAAGCCCTCTGAATCAGGACAAGTTGTTCTCTTGACTTCACGGCTTTGCATTGTAACATTGTTGGAAGAAATTTATGTCACTTTCAATTTCTGTTGTTTGTTTTCAAGCAACTCTTGAAGCAAACAAGAAAATGTATGTCCCGAGAATAAACTGACATTAAAGAACAAGGTAATAACCTGGACATATGAAACTATTAATGACAAAACATAGGAGATTTGCCCCTGAGTTTAGTAGTGCTAGGATATCATCCAAAGATCTCTGCAGGAAAAATGATGTTCTTCGGGCTGCTGAAGTAATGCCTATCTTTGATTCTGTAGCAATGCAGTTCTGTACACTGAACTGAAACCCTGTTAACATTGGCTCTGTCCTACAAAAATACGATCATAAATGTTCACGTACCAGGCGCCACATGTATTTGCTTTGATAATGTTCATAAGTTCTTTTATTCACCTTTTGAGAACTGTTGTACAAGCAAATAATTGTTCACAGAAATATTTCCAGAATGTGAAAATGTGGCAAACACTCATGCAAACAGGTATGTATGTGAATATTTGAACAGCAGTTTTTTAAATGTCCTTCTGAGGTTAAGGGTCAGAATGAGAGAGGTCACAGCACCTTAAATTGGCACCTTAAAGAAAGGCAGTAAAAAAACAACAACAAAGTACCTCAAAGTAATCCAAACACAAAGGAAAAATTGGACGTTCCCCAAATCATGTTTTGTCATAACATTGTTATATTAGGCAGAACTCTAATCTCTTCTGAAAGTGAAGTCGCCATTATGCTAACAGAAAAGAACTTAAAATAAATAAATAAATAATAAAAATTACTCCAATTAAGAAACACAGTTAGCAGCAAAATAATTATCTTTTTTTTTGGTAGAAACAGAACACGAAGGAGAGAGAAGGTTACCCAGAGGGAAATCAAGCTCACTAAAACTGGGCTTGAGGTACTCAGCTCTTATTAGTGAGTCCAGAAATTCTGCTTTGTGTGCCATTTAAAGATTTTATTTTAAACAATTCAGGGAAAAAAAAATAATAATCTTGACAGCAGAACCCTCTGCTGCTCCACTCCTAGCTGAGAACTCTAAGCTTTGTAGTAGGTCCAGAGCTCTTTTAACTGTTCTCTCTTTTTGAGTGTATGATATAAGAATACATTGGCTTCTTATACACTTCTACTTCATAGTATGGTGATTATATATATATATATATTTTTTTATGTGAATATTCAGGATTGAAATTTTCACAAGTTTAGGAAAGTTTAGAATTCAGTTTTTTACTTCCGAGGAAATGTTCTGGCCACAAAAATGTCATCACTGCAAATGTGCAGCAAATCAAATCTGTTATGTCTTTAATATGCCTAGTAATATAGTGTTTCCACCAAAGATCATGTTGTGGATGTAACAGGAGAAAGACTTGTACATACTTAGCTCAGAGAAGATACTATTTATTAATACAGTTTTAAGTTGCTGGGGAAGTGTTGTGGTTATTTTTTGTTTGTTTGTTTGTTTTTCTTTCTTTGTTTGTTTTTGAAATGCAAGGACCTATTAATCAATTAAAGAGTTTAAACAAGTTTTTTTTCTTAAACTACCTTCTTATGGAGCAGTATCTAAATTCATCCAGTTTCTGTACCTAAATAAATGTTTTCCTGGAAGACCTCCATAAAAGACATCATACATCATATTGCTAGATCCTTTTAAATACAAACAAAGCTTCATACATCAACTAAATCTCAAGTATAGACATAACACTGACAAGCCTAGTCCATTTGACAGACATATCTGGAAAAGGGGTGACAGTCCCCAGCCAAATAATCAATTCATCTGCCCTGGAGCTGAGGACTAGGTATTATGAGATCTGTAGCTCCAGAGATCACTAGAGTTTTCAGGATTTTTCCTTGGAACAGTGTGCGCTTTGCTCTAGCTGGGGTTTAGCTTCTGACCCTACAGATGGGCTCCTGGCTGACTTCCTGATTTCAGAGATCGGAGTGTGGTGTACAAGGTTGTAGAGTTGTCCCATTTGGAGTGGAGCCACATCTAGGGAGTTTCAATTGCTGCTCCATGACACTGGTATTATTGTCCCTTCAAGCTCTGCTGAGCTGAATGTCTATCTCATAAAGCAGCCCTTATCTCATTATTTAACTCATGTTATTTTTCATGTGGTTTTGAAATATGTCTTGCTTAAATGTCCAGTTCAATGCACATTTTTTTAGAAGAGGTTGTGTGTTAGCTCACACTTCTAGGCAATATGACAATAATTCGAGAGTATGCTCAAGTCCTGAGAGGACTATATTATTGCTGTTTATCACTGATGCATTAAAATAGTAAATCAAACAGGAAAGACTTGGATAAGTCAACACAAGATTTGTGTCTATTACAGCAAAGCCACAGGCCAGAACCTCGGCAAAAAAGGCAGTGAATTAAATTAGTCAAAGAGTAATCTGCACTTTCCATGGCTATGTGTAATTACATGCAGATTCAGTTTCTTTGAAAGAATTTGATATGAGAAAAATTAAACTAAAAGTTTCTGGTAGACCAATAAATCTTGCTTTTCATGACTTATTACTCTGCCTCCCGGCCAAAATAGAAGCCAGGTATTTATTTATGCTTGCATATATGGCTAGAATTACGAAGTGTCACTCAAAAAAATACGTATATAAAATAATAAAAAAAATGAAATTGCATAATAATATTTAAATATAAATTATCTGTAAATACACTGTTTCTGTTGCATAAGACATTCCATTCCTATTAATGAGAAAATTCAGACACAAAAAGATTATATCACTTGTAGTCCAGTCATGAACTTTTCAGTCTGTCAAAGCCTTAACCTTTAACCTCACAAATATGTCTTTGTTATTTAGGAATATTACACTGTAAATTATAAGATCCATATATTACAGAGGTTTTTGAAAGTTATTTTTGGGTTTGTTTCTTTGCTTGTTTGTTTGTCTATAGAACCTGAACATTTCATTGCTAATATAATAATAATATTTCAGTGGATACTATTCATTGTCCTTTCTTTTCAGGTTTCCTCTCCTCACCTGAAACCTTTTGGCCTTGATCAGTGAAGAGTCAATTCCATAAAAGCTAAACAAAACTGAATTTCTTAAAAATCATTCTCTGCATATCCAAAAAAAAAAAAAAAATGATGTGGGGCAAAAATTGAAATCATAATACCAGTTATATTTAACATGAGACATTTAAATCACAGATAATCTTGAAAAACTGAAGCGCTTCATGGATGGATACAAAGTGGGGAGGAGTTCCTACTTTGCAGAGTGTTTTGCAAGACTATAGAGTGTGATCATCACATCACTTTTTAGCAACAGTTAAGCTCCTAATTCAAATTTTACAGCTTGGCCCCTACTGGCATTTTTCTATCTTCACTGATGACACAGAGAGCCTTGGACCCTGACAGAGTTATCTTCCAGTGCAGGTAACTTTTAGGAGAGTGATATTTAGCGCATAGGTAAGTCAAAAGTAACTTTAATTAAACTAATTAACTAATTAACTAATTAACTAATTAAAACTGACACTACCACACAAATCACACCCAAACATTGCCTGGGAGAGCTGGCCAGAGGAAGAGACTGTGCTTGGGACATTGCTAACAATTTATAAGGTTTGATTTTCCCTGGCCAGGTCACTTGCCTATGCCCTGGTCCCTTTTATTCAGATACATCCAATGTGTCTTTTTACCTATACCATTCTACTTCCCTCCCTGTGAAAGATGAGTTGTAAATCAAAAAATGCATGAGGTCAAAGCACTGAGAAAGTGTGTGCCTCCTCTGCCTCCTCACAGCTCATCACTGGTTTCAAGGTTCTAGTGAGATAATCTGGATAACCTCACTTTTGTTGAAGAAAACGGGTATCCAGAAACACTGAGAGAGGCCAAAGAAAGATGTGATTGCCACTCAGCCCCAGGAAGCTAAAGCCTGCATCTGGTATATTGGACTCAAATTTGCATACTCTGGAAAGGTCCAGATGGAGAGCTACACTGATCCTTTGTGAATAACATATCCTCAATCCTCTGTACGTTTTAAAGTCGATAAAGCAGGAAGTGAGCTAATGAAGACTGAAAGTCCCCCCAGGGCCAAGCAAGTCTGGCTTTTCCCAGGCTCCAAGCTTCCTTGGGTCTCAGAGTCAAATTCAGGATGGTCCAGGGTTTATCCTGTGCCTCCTCCATCTTCACATGCTGAGCTCTGCTGCTGTGCCTGCACAGAGAGGTGTTAGCCCATGTCAACAGGAGCTAGCACATGAGAACATTTTTGGCATTTCAGGCTCTGTTGGAGCATGCTGTCAATAGGCCTCTGCCCTGACCACAGCACTACCATTCCTTTATAATCTGGCAATAAAATAAATAAAGTAAAACTATGGTGTCTCCTGAGTTTGGGAGCCTGCAATCTAAAGTGGATAGTTCAGAAAAACTGAAAATAGCTTTATTTATTACAATCAAGTACTTCATGAAAACCTCAGAAACCTTGTAGTCAGGAATAGCTACTGACATCACAAACACAGTATAGAACTTCGTAATGCTGACTAAATTGCAACAATATGACAGATTGAACATAAAATCTGGAATTTGTGTTAAAACTTTTAAACAATAAGGAATAAAGGGTGTTTGATTTTTTATCTCGTATTTGAGTGATTTTTTCCCCTTTTTTTGTTATAAATTCTCTAGGGATATAATTAATTGATGTATTTTTGCATACAGTTACCATCTTTTGCTTACTGATTAGCATGGTTTTTGTTTGTTTGTTTGTTTGTTTGTGGCTTTGAAGTGACAGACTTAGAAATTGCAATAGCCTATGACCATAGCCAGTTTGGTATCTCTGCTATCTACAGTTTGCTATTAAAGACACATTTACATGTCTGTTGTGTCGTAAATGTACTTAAGGAATGACAGCATGGCACATCCATAAGGCCATTTCCAGCATTCGTGCTGAATCTGTGTTAGCTGTTCTTGCATAGTTTAAACTTTCTCACAGGCTTGAATGAGATCTCATTGAAGGCAGAAAGAATTCTCCAGTCAGCTCTGATTCAGATCCCTGGAAAAAAAGATAAATTATTTTTGCCTTCTGGAAAGGTTAACCAGAGGACCGTGGAGGTGTCTGTAGTTTCCTGACATTTCTGTCATTTTATCTAAAACCTTGAAAGACTAGTTAGGGCACAACTTTGCTAATATACATTCCTGCACATACAAATCTTTGTGGTGGAAAAAAATTAAAGTAAAATTGTTCTAGTTCTAGAAAAATCTAGTGTTTCAATAAATGTTTTCCTATGAACTTCCCCCCCCCCCCCCCCCCCCCCCCCCCCCCCCCCCCCCCCCCCCCCCCTTTTCTTCTAATCCACTTTGGCACCAGATAATAATACCATCTAACTGAGTGCTAAAGACCAAGCCATACCAGCACACTGTGCTTGAAGATAATTGTCTTTGTTTCCCAGTGATAGCCCATATGAAAGAAATTATGGATTTCCCCTATTATTTGTGGGGCTGATCCAAAGCCCAGTAAAATCAGTGTTTCATTTTAATAAGTGTCTAAAAACAAGGGTTAGGAGATTTGTGATGCAAGACTAGCATTTTTGAAAGTGTCAGGAAAGACATTTAGGACATGGGCAGATGTTAAAAATCAGCCAAATAACCACTCCATTAATTAGTTACCACTCATCAGCAGAACCAATGTAACTGGTAGGCATGTACAGTCTTAATTTATTATGAATACGCAATAAAATGTTAATATAAATCTTTTTTAGCTGTCATGACTCCATGGATGAAAAAAGATCATTTATCCACAACACTTCATTTAGGGATTCCCCTCACCTACTGTAACTCTCTGGAAGACTCATATCCAAGCTGAAGTGTATTCTGTGCTTCTGGGGTAGTTTTTATTTTTATTTATTTTATTTTTTTAATCACATTATTTCCCGTTACAGCTGCTTTGCTTTCTTTAAAATACTACCACATTCACTGGACAGAGAAACAGAATAGGACTCATCATAGTAAATTGCCTACAGTAAAATCCAGTTCTCTAGCACATTAAACCTGTGATTATTGTACCTAGTATAGAACTGACACAGCTTCAACAATAGAGATCAAAAGTTCAAATACTGAAACAAATTTCTGGCTATATACTAAATATCTTTGAGCAGAAATTTCCATATGTGACATGTTCTGTTAGCAGAAATCTCTCTGTAGCTTCCTGACTTTTAGCAGTGTGGCATTGCAGGCATTAGTATTATCTAACTAAAGTCCTTCTGGTGAAGTTAACCCTAAACGCTGTGGATTTAAATCAGTCAGAGCTGCAGAACCCTGGCACGCTAATAATGTAGAAGTGTTGATTTGTGTACTTTGATATAGAAGCATGTTTAAGCAAACCACTTTCAAAGTATGGTTCTAAATTCTTTTTCTTCTAGAACAACAAGCTTCAAAGCAACAGTGTGGCAGTCAATCTGATGGATACCCTGACACTGATAGGACTTGTCAAATGGGGAGAGGATACTCAGCCTAAACTTACAGTACCAAACCCTTCACTATTTTTTGTATATGTGTTAGCCATATGTATATACAAAAGCAACACAGTGCCACAATTTTTTGATGTTTCTCTTTAGAAAAAACAAACAAATCAAAAAAAAAAAAAACACAAAAAAAACGGGGACTGAAACAACAGGGGTACTGATATTCAGAAGGGGAATTTATTGACCAGGCTGAATATTCTGAACATTGTGAAGCATTTCATCTTGAGAATATACTTTGGGTTAACCAGAAGCTACATTTTGTGACTAGTATGTTCAGCCAGTTTCTTTTCTTTATGTTCAGAATCCAACTGTTCTGCAGATCTGAAAAAGAGAACAAAAAGAAAAATATGCTTTTAAAACCAGTCTGACAACTGCAATTAAATCAGTCATCCACTCAATTTCGGGTATTTGTAACATCAAATAATTTAACAAGCACCTATCAACCATAACAGCTCAAGGCATATTTGTTTTAAAAGCACTTCAGTAGAAAATTCCAACATCCCCCCCTCACAAAGATAATTCTATAAAGAATGTAATTCTAACTATGGAGACTAAAAAAGGTTGAATATTCACTAGTTTATAATTTTCAACATTGATTATGACTTCTGAGAGAACTATGCCTAGCTGTGGGCAAATTGACAACTGCTTCTTGAAGAAAAATATTTAAGAATGGCAAAGAAATTATTATGGCATGACAACATAAAAATAAATTTAATGCAAGTGCTGATTATCATTTCTATTATATTCTTGTGTATTCCCATTAGACCATGAAATGAGAACAGGTGCTTGGGTTCCATCCTTGGCAAACTATATAAACAGCAAAATAGCTGAAAAATTCCATTGCTTACAGTTTGAAGTCCCTCTATGACATGGAGGTATTGAAGAACTGGAACGTGGATGTGTAAGTCTAATAGAGCAAACTGCTCATAGTATACTGCTTAGAAATATTTTGAATTAAACAGGATCAAGTTACTTGATGCTTTGAGATTCTACACCAGAACATGGGTGAAGATTACTAGAATTTTTGCTGACATGGCTAACCATGACCTCATTATCCACATTCTCTGTATAATTGATGAATGTTTTTCAGTTTAGTAGGCCTCGCAATTTATTTACTCTTCCTATTCTAAATAACATCATTATTTCTGTCCTATGTAGAAAATAATCTCATTCAATCAACACTGCAGTCAAGGGTAGGATTCAAATCTTAACAAGGCGTGGGGGATAAGACTGGAAATGGAGGGGATGCATAGGTTATATGCTTAATAAATGAAATTAAATAATTGCAGGTTGATGAAAAAATATGTTTAAGCAAAAAGAATGGTATGGGCTCAATTCCTTCCAACACTGTTACCTTTGGCAGTGATCTAAGGGCAATGAAAAGATCAGCTGTGTAATGTACATGCATTAGATCTGATGAAGGATGCACTGAATGCTGGTGAATCACACAAACTGATAGCATGGTCTAACCTTTTTAGATAACTGACCAATACTACTGATTGCTTTTTTTTTTTGCTTTTTTTTTTTCTTTTCCATATGAATGAGTAGCTGGTAATTGTTTTATAGAGAAAAAAGTGCCTACACAGACAACTTAAAGGTCTAGGAAAATAAGAGAGTGCTAAGTGACAGGTAAGAAGCCTTTCTTGCATATTATTAGCTTTATGGTGAAAATAATTATAGAAAAATATTTTTGTTTTTGATTATTTAGAGGAATATAGGATGCAGATCAGACCCTTTTAATTTTATGAATAATCTTGAATTGTAGAATTCATTATTTATTTTTACTTCCTTAACAAAATCATACAATTAATTAAAATAAATATGTGGATCATAAATAGATCTCTATAAAAATGCAAACTGGGAATAAATAATTACATTTTTCAACTTGTCTGCTGTTTAAAATCTTTTAAATTTATAATTCCTCTCACCATATAAGAATTTAATTTTTATTATACATAGGATCAAACTGAACAGGTATGACTAGAGTGTAGTCTATGACTTAGAAACGAAGCTGACACAATTAACATTGTGCAATTTACCTAAGCTGAGATTCAGAGCCAATTATCAAAGCATATCCAGAGTACGTAACAAATGGTACTGCAAAACTGTTTTTCAAAAGAGAAAGGTATGGTCAGACTACAGTAAGATGGAAGAACAGACTGCAAGTCACCTTATATTAGTTTTCTTTGTAAGTTTTGATCAAATAAGAGTGTTAACCATGCAAAATTACAGGTCAAAATGTCCACATGAAAATTAATGACTTTCAAAGCTGAAAAATGTTCAGATGTAAATAAAGTATTCTGAGAAATACTTTTGTTTGTTTGTTTTTCTGGAAATAATTATATCTGTACTTTTATTCAATTTAAAAGATTTCTAAATGTTTGGCTACAGTGAAATAAATATTTTTCATAATCTCATGAGCCTTTTGGCTCATAGCAGACAAGTGAAGATATAACTGAGTGGTTGTAATTAAATTTCTATAACTACCTCAAAGTCTGGAATGTTACGATTATTTTCAAGTCACAGTGTCATCAGTTTTGCTATAATTACCTATCGTTTTCACAATTCACATTCACTTATTCCAGCCAGATCAGAGTTCAAAAAAGACAGCGATTATTGATATCAACAGATTCTTCCAAGGAGCACACTCTTTAAGCATCACATAGCTAAGTAAACACAGAAAGAAGGTATAAATGACATGACTGCATTGCTATCCTTATAGTCTTAAAACATAATACTCCAAAGTGTTCTTCAAGTTTAAGCTCTTGTAATACAATTTGAAGGTCATTACCAAGGAAATTTAAAATATATATTAAATGATGTTATGTTTTCATTTCATACAGATGAAGCTGGAGTGGTGGATCACAACATCAGATAAATCAACCAGAAATTAATACTTTTTTCAAATGTCTGCAGCAGTTAGAATAAAAAATGTGGTGACTGTATCATTTCATATCAACGTAAGTCTTATGTGTATCATCAGAGAATATGTAGCAGGCTATAGAAGTGAAAAGACACACATAACTGCATAATATCTGACCTCCAACTGCCAATTGATCTAATTCTCAGAATTTTGTGTCCCATACATTAACAATAGATGTAAGCATCAAAATTGACTTAGGTATAATATAACAATACTAGTAATAGTGTTAAAAATGAGCTTTAAGAAGACAGACATACATAAAATTCTTAGAAGAAGCTGATGTCTTACTAGAAAATGTTTACTAACTGCAGTTAAACATCTACAGCATTACTCCAGGCTCCTTAATGTATTCTTAATATGATCTCTCTATAAACCAATTTTTCTTTAAGCATCTGTAGAGGGTAACAGGTGTTAAAAATACAAAGTATACGTAAATCACCTAAAACATCAAGCTTTACTTGTTGAAAAAAAAAAAAGAGATTTCTAAAATAAGTAGTATGATGCACAGAGTGGTGTCATCTTTCTCTCTGCTGACTCTTTAGGAAACAGAAACATTCAATTTAGAATTTAAACAATAAAATTGCATAATACAAATTTAATTCCATCCATAAAGCAAGCAGTTTTTCATTCTCTCCACAGCACTAGTCTATGTGTTCTTCCTCTCTTTATAACATTGAAAAAATCTGTCTCATGTTGTGCCTTAAATACAGTTGGCTCTGAGTGAGGAGGCAAATAGGAGAAACAAGATTCAGAGGTAAAACCTTTCTCAACTCATTTTGAAGAAGCTCAGCATTTTTTCAAACAATGAAGCTCCATATTTATCAATACTAAATCAGTTCACAAGTTCTTCAGGCTGGCGTATTCTCTCAGAATATGCCAAGATAGCTCCCAGCACTCATGAAATTTCACTGAGGGAAAGGAATAGCTATGAGAATTGGCGAGTTCAATATAAAAAATTGTCATAATATGCTGTAGGGAAAGCTTATAAAGATTAAAATAAATATTTCTCTAAATTTTTTTTAACTCTTTTCTCCTGTTATAATTAAGACACAGCTATAGCAGAAAGTTGTGCATTTTGCTACTAATCTTGGTGTGTCAGCTTGAAAGTTTTTTGCTTTGAACAGGGCCACGTGTCCTCACTGTGAACCAGGTTTCTGGGACAGAGTTAGTGCAGTGTCTTAACTCCCTGTGTGCTCAGCACTACATTATGGAACAATCTTGTAGTGGTTATCAGCATAGCAATCAGACAATAGGAATTGGGCTTCCTAGATGATCTTGTGCAGGTAATCCAATTTCATTAATCAGCTTTATAAGAAAGATAATATTTTTCTCTGTTTTCTTGACTTCATTGACCTCAGAGGGCTGATTTGTACTATAAATATTCAGTGACATCAAGCAGTAGCATTTCTGGGATCTCCAAGTGCTGACAGATATGATCACTTCAAGATACATCTCTTATAAAGAGATGGCTGGTAGTCGAATAAAATAAAATAAAATAAAATAATAAAATAAAATAAAATAAAATAAAATAATAAAATAACATAACTAACATAAAATAAAATAATAAAACTGATTTTTGAAATTTTACAACCAGTTTACCCTAGGTCTCTGGGAACACAGGAATGAGCATCATTGCTCTTTTAGGGGAAGCAATCAGGATTGAAAGCTTGCCAGACTGGTTGGCAATTATTTTGTTGCTGGAAAAAGCATGGAAAGGCCAGTTATTGCATAGAGTACAAGACCTTGAAGAGTGTCTAGCTGCACAAGACTTTGATATAATGCAATATATAGGAAATAACAGGGGGTTTTTGAAGTAGTCTGGTGGAGCAGGAATGGTATTGATATTCTAATTCTGTTTTTTTTGGCTGTGTGTATCAATACTGTAAAGAACATTTCTTCCAATTATAGAAGTGTTAGCAGATCACTAAGTATATTTATCCAATAAAATCTATGATGGTGATTAACTGCCCAGACTTGCTTAATGAAGCTGTTTAGTTTAAAGGACTCTTTAAAATTGAACTATTCTCCTTTGTATAAAAATTAGAAAAACAGCACAACAGCAAGGTCTTGAACCTGAATTATACTACCACAAGCAAGTTTTTTGCTAAAACGTTCCTTTCTTTTTGGTGGATGGTTGTTGCATAGGGTAAATAGTTGGAAAAGTAAAGATTGCAAGATACATTTGAATGGTCCCAAATTATTTCATATACTCTTTAATATTATCATTTTCTTAAGATCCAAGGAGTCCAATGCTTAGGGAACTCTAGATGTAGGAACCCAGTGCTCATATGTTGTCTCGGTCTGACTTGGACTGTGGGATAAAATTCAGGTCTTCTGCTTTCTGTCAGGAAATGCTCAAGGAATAAGAAAGGAACACATTGAAATACTAAAGTCTTAATACGTTATGTAAAACTTCTTAAGCTAGAAGTTACCAGTCATTGAAAATGACTGGGTTTCTCCTTGAAGAGGTAGAACATGTGGGTCCTCCTCTGTCTGACAGAGTTGAACAGGGAATATAAACCCTCTAATATCTTAAGTACCATCTTGTCTTTCATTTTCTTTTCTTTTAAATAACTTAGAACTGAACACAGTAATTAGGTCTCCAACAAGTTGAGGAAAGAATTTTGTTCAACCAAAAAAAATTTTTTTGATTGTCTGAAAATACCACAAAAATCGGTTTCAATTGCCATTTGTATATGAACCAAAAACCTTAAACATGTTGTATGTACATGCCTAGTTTTAGGATTGCTGTAACATGGAATGAATGTTTCTAAATGCAATGCATCCACTTTTTTTTTTTTTTTTTTTTAGATTTAATGAATTCAGTAAGGTTATGCTGATTTAAATTAGCTGATGATCTCAATTTTCTTCATTTTAGATGAAGATAGAAATGATTTGTTCTGATTTTTTTTTTCCTTCAGGGATCCCAGAATATTTTCAGAAATCTCCAGTCCACATGTCCTGATCAGATTCTGTTTTAAAATATCAGACCACTTACCCCTCTAGTGCCATCCAGAATAACTGCAAAGTACTATTTAAATAGCAAGAGCCTAAGGCATTGATAAAACAGAAATACAGAGCACTAGTTTTTAAGGTGATAGCAGTATAAACATAGATAAAAATAGGTGTTAATTTGAAACAAACCTAGTTAGCTTTATATGCACAAGTTATTGTATTCTAACCTTTAGTGACTCACTGATAATGAATCTGTTGGCATTTTTCTTCATCAAAAACCACATATTGGCTACATGGAACTCAGGGGTGTTTAAAATACAGACTGTCATTCATGTAAGCTTGGCTTGTAACAACTAGTCAAGAGGAGGGATGATGAAGAAACTGAAATTGGAATGAGCAAACTGACCAACCTGTGATAGTTTTTATTATGTAATTAGGTTTTCCATTGTGCTGCTTACTACTGAGCAAGTGTGTTCTGCAAAGTCTAAAAAGTTCTGGCTGTGAAGAGTCTAAGTTTTAGACAACTCAGAAAATCTGTTTCACATTTTCCATATTTCATCATGTGTGTGAAGTCACAACAGATCTTCCTTCAGCTTTCATAACTGCCTATTGGTTCATATAAAGGAAATCACTGAAAGTCAATTTAAATTTTGCTTCTGTAGGAGGAAATTTGTCATCAGACTTTACCAAGACTTAGAAGAAACAGAAGGAGATGACAAAACTCCAAGAAGCTGGGCTTTGAAACTCTTAACAGTTGTACAAAAGATCTGTCTAGACCTCTGGTATTGTTTTTTTGGGGAAAGAACAAAATGGGAAAAGCTGCCCTGGAAGGAAACATTTACTCCACTTTCTTGATTCCTGTACTTTCTCCTGTCATACAAACGGATGCTGTTGAAATTGATAGAGGTTAGGATGCATCTGTGTTCATATTCTCAATCAATCTCTAACAGGAAAAAATCTGAAGGTACCAGACAACGTAGATATTTTCATCCATACAAATATGGCAAAAGCAGTGTCAATAAAGAATGCATAGATGCAAGGCCTTTATCGTGATTTTTTCTGCCTTTTACAGCAATGAAAAATTTCAATTAGAAAAAATGATTCTTTTTCTTCACAGGAGGAAAACCTCAACGGAATACATCAAGAGGGAAACTTCGTGGAGTTTCTGTCTTCTCCATAAGAATTCTACATAATGATTACTTTGGCTTTGCGACTCTGCCTGGTCTAATTAAGACCTGACCATGTTAAACTCACAAAGATCTGTTATTTGTAAAACCCACATGCTTTTATTTTCTGCACTGAAACAGTTTTCTACTTCTTTGGTTTTAACTTCCTTTAGGAACATTGAGATCCAAATTCTGTGTGGATAAAGTATTAAAACTTTATAGTAGCAGATGTTACATGTGTGCTGACTGTGTGAATTATCAGGTACGAGGCTCTTATAGAGTCTGGTTTGCTTGCCTACAAACATTATGTGACTTAATAAAATGTCTTTTATATACTGTAAGACTTGTGTGCACACATTTGGACTGTGCTGCATTACATTTGAAAGTTCTCAATAACTCAGAAAGTAAACTTAAGCTGGTATTAAATTCTAGGAGCAAGGGCATCTACATTGGGCAATGTAACCACTAAGAGGGTATTGCACTATTATGTCAAACAGTATGTTTTTATTCACCGTGATTTACAGAGCTTTTGTTAGGAATGTGAAGCCAAATTTTATGCAGTGGTGAACTGATAATACTACCTTCAGAGAACATCTGCCTGTTACCACCACAAAATATGTTTCATAATTAAAAAATACAATGCATTGTAGAAGTTATGATAGAGTTTCTCATGTTTTATTATTATTATTTTTATTATAACCAAATAGTCTGCAAAGCTATCAGAAAAAAATGTTTTCCATTAATCAAATAATATATTAGGAAGGAGGAGATAATGGGATGTATTAAATGCTAAGTCCTCTCGTGCTGAAATTCATTCACCATGAGATGAGATTATTTTATAGCATGAATTCAAATCCTACAGGTATAGAGAACATTACAGGTCACTAAAGATTAGCTTTTTGGCTGTTTTGGCAATTTGTTAATCCTTACGGAACACCTTAACATGAATTATTATACAAAGTCATAAATAGCACCCACCTATAAATTCGTTTGTGGTTCATAATAGATCAGCTCAGCTTTTCTTCTCTTTATCCAACTGCTGCAGTGTTTTACTAATTGGAAGCAAGACTTTGAAGAACACAATTTATTAAGATATTTAATGATGGATAGTTAATAGACTTTTTTTATTGTTGTTAATAGGCTAACCAAAGTGTTTAAATTTAGGAATATTCAAAGTCTGCCTGCAGGAAAAAGAGTAACTAAATGCAAAGAGGTTTTAAAGAAAGGTTCAGAATGCAATAAATTAATAGATAAATAAATAAATATTTTCATACTACTAAACTTTCCCAAGTAGAGGAGACTGATATTTGCATTACCTCACTTCAGAGATACTACAGATTTTCCTGAGCAGCTTAGCATAGGCCTAATAGTTACTGTAAAACTACGAGGAAATCTCCTATTCCAGTTTGCTTAGATAAAGTTTCTTTGAACTGGCTTCCAACACTGAACTCCATTCACAGAACATTTAATTCTAACAGAGTTTCCACTGTCTACTATAGAAGGGTAGCTTGTGATGATTTTATATAGCACAGCATATGGAATTACACTTGCTATTTGTAAGAATCAGTGCATAAATTACATATACTTCAGCAAAGACCTTTATCCACAGTCATAAAATGAGATGTGTGTTTTCAACTAGATGGTATTTTCAACTGAAACTGTTTCCTTCTGGGTTTTCATCAATGATTGAAAATATTCTCTGAGGCTTGTTGTATAACTATGCCTTGTAATCTGATAGAATACCAGTTCTAATAATGCATAAGGAGTCTTCTACTTAAAATCCCAGGAATATTATTGAAATGAGCTTTTTAATAGAAGAGAGTATTCACAGTATGCAAGATGAACTAACTTGGAAGTTCATCCCACCACACACAGATTAAACTGAAGCTACTCCATTTTATTTTATTTTATTTTATTTTATTTTATTATTTTATTTTATTTTATATTTTATTTTATTTTTCAGAGAAATCTCAGAATAATTATTAAGCAATGAGATTCAAAAGAATCTGCAAACAACAACAGGATTGTGTAACGATCTGGATCTTTTTAGTGAGACAATATTTGTATTTATCAAGTTCTGGAACCCCAAGTAAATTACATTTAATGCTGTGAAATAAGATGAAAATAAAATAACCATATAACCATTTTTTTTTTTTTTACACTTAAAATATCAACTAGTTTCCACTTCAAATGTGTGGACTCAATGTGAATGAATTGCAATAGAAAGCACTAAGTTTCAAACAACAGTTCTCTATTATGTGCTTTCTGAACCTGTACTTCTAGTTACTTTTTGAAATATGAAAATTAGAGTGAATCCAGTTTTCTCCTCTGCCAAGACCAACCATCCAGAAAACAGCTAAGACTACCCATTTCCTGAGTAATGTGCAGCATTATCAGCAATCCTTACAGTAATCAGAGAACCTTGTTAGTGAACCCTGTATGTAAAAAGAAATACATCAGTGATCATAGGTGAGATGATTGTTGTATAATAATGATTACTTAAGCAATTTGAAAAAAAAAAAAAAAGACAACAAACATTATAATGAAGTGTAGAACTGGGAAGTTACAGTAAAACTAAAACAGTGAGTGACAATAACTTATTACAGAGTGTCCTGGTTTCAGTTAGGACAGAGTTAATTTTCCTCCTAGTAGCTGGTAGGGTGCTATGTTTTGGATTAGGATGAGAAGAGTGCTGATAACATGCTGATGTTTTAATTGTTGCAGAGCAGTGCTTATGCCAAGCCAAGGACTTTTCAGCTTCTCGCTCTGTCCTGCCAGCGAGCAGGCTAGGGGTGCAGCAAGAGCTGGGAGGGGACAGACCCAGGACAGCTGACCCAAACTGGCCAAAGGGGTATTCCATACCATCTGACATCATGCTAAACAATATATAGGGGTGACTAGCCAGGGTGGGGGGGCCATCTGCTCGGGATAGGCTGGGCATCGGTCAGCAGGTGGTGAGCAATTGCATTGTGCATCACTTGTTTCATACACATTATTATTATTATTATTATTATTATTATTATCCTGTCTTAATAAACTGTCTTTATCTCAATTCACAGGCTTCACTTTCCCGTTTCTCTCCCCCATCCCAGAGAGGGAGGGGGGAGGGTGAACAAACGGCTGTGTGGTGTTTAGTGCCAGCTGGGTTAAACCACAACACAGAGATAACCAGATATATGTGTAAAATAAGATTAAAAAAAAAAAAGAGAGAATTTATTGAAAGGTAATTAAGCATAATAACTAAAAATCATAAGAGTGTAAATAATTTGACAGAGTATCTTATGCCTAAAACATATACTGCTTATTCTGCTATATTTTTTTCTTCATTTTACAAAGATTTTCTGTGGGTTTTAAAACTAGACCAATGTTACAAGTTTTAAGGATTAAATATACATTGCTAAGGACACTATGTCCTCCTAAAGTAGTTTCTCCCTTGTTTGAGATATTATGACTGATGGCAATTTTCCCCTTTCAACTGTGAAATGATTAAGAATTTTTATTTTTATTTTCACAAATCTTCCTAAGGTTCAGAAAACTAATACCAAAATTAAGAATTAATTACAGTTCTAAAGTTTTATTTTATCTGATTTCTTTGTTATGTTTCTTTAGCAGGCATTAAGCCTGACAGGGGAAGAAGGTGTGCGATATCTGAATATTCATCTATCCTTAGACTGAGTTTGCTATTTTGTTAAAAAAAAATAATAAAAAAAACTCATTAATTTAATGGACTTGAAGTGTGTGAAAACCTGTCATAGTTTGCTCAGGTTTGAAGAAGAAACTGCTATTGAAATAGCCACCATCATCCTTGGTAGTCAGAAAAATCTTCATTTTTTGCTTGTTACTGTTAAGCCAAAGTTGAGCTCAAGCAGTTAATGTTATTGTAAACTTGGGATAGCTTGAACTCTAGGACATTTGAAATAGGGCATATGGCTTTTAGAAACATTAGATGCTTTATTATTCATTCTCTTCTTTAGTGTTTTAGCAAAGATTTTAAGCTGACTCTTAGATCTAAGATTTCTTACAGATATCGGATTGCAGACATAGTGGAAAGCAAAATAATTATTGGGTGTTACCCATTAAGATGAATTCAGATGGCAACTGTTAACAATCTGTAACACCAGTGTAGTTGTGGGCTTTTCTCTATGCCATAAAAGGCCCTCAAAGTTACCATAAAGCTTCATTCACTTTCAGTGTGATAGGTTACACATGTGACAGTTTATTTTACAAGCAAAATCTGCATGTAAACTGTAAAGTGCCTGAATACTTGGATTAGAAAATGGAAAAATAAACAACTGCAATTAAGGGATCAAGCATTTCAATATTGCTGCTATTGTATCACATGACTTTATTTTCCTAAAATCACTTCAGAGAAATATCGTGACAAATTAAGAACTTCTGAGATGATCAATGACATTCTAGTCAATAAAAGCAGTGTTAACATGTAGAACACATTTTCTGGGAAATCTTACCTGAGTCATTAATAAACTTACAACAAAATTGTAACTCTTGAAATTACCTGTTTACTTTATGTATACATTACTCCATTTTCCAAAAGAAATTGAGTCTTTCATAGTACTCTTCATCAATGTACTGCACGCATTAAACTTTAGTCTGAGAGATCTATTACTAATTAAAATATGAATATTTTTGAAACCTTTCTAGGTTCTGAGAGCACTTATAAAGTTAGTGACTATAGAGCTAACATCTTAAGTTTATACTGTATTGTACACTGTGAAGTTCAAGAATATCTTGATAGAGAAGTTATTTTCAACATTTAAAATGTTTAAATGTTTACAACATGGAACACTACTCTACAGTGGTACTATAGAGGAGTCTACAAAAGGTGCTTCCAACTGTTTGGTTTGTAAATCAAACTCTAATACCAAATCCAGATATATGATGAAAGTTTAACTAAGGAACATCTGCATTACTTGAACAACTGGTATCTCTCAGTGATGTACTCAACTATACATTTTCACGAGGTATTAACATTTCCAATGCCTTCTTAGATAACTGACCTTTTAAAGTGCTTTGTGAATATTGTTTTAGAATGTTAGATTTTAGGAAATATACTAGATATATTTTATATTAATATGTTTTAACAACTTCTGTTGCACAAATTATTTGTTTCTAAAAATCTTGCTAAGCTGTGTTTTTCCTAAATGATTTCTTGGGGATCTGACCTTGTAAGGGCTTTTATATATATTAATATATATATATATATTTATATATATATAATTTTATTATTTAAAGAATGGAGAACCAACTTCAGTGAAAATAAAGACATTTTATACTCTACAGTAAATTTAAACACAGTACCCCACTGAGTTGCAGGAATTAATAAAAATTAAGGACAAGAAAAAAGAAGGAATACCTTATGTACAAAAAGACCCAAATTCTTCTATTTTAGAATATTTTTTTCTCCTTATTTTTAAATTCTACTGTTGTTCTTCCACTTTGCTATCCACATGGCAAGGCAAATTATGTGTGTTTTACTTAAAGCACAATATCTTTATAAATTACAGTGATTGGATGCAGATTTTTGCAACCCATCAACAGAAAATCCTTACTATTGCCCAAAATACCTTTCAAGAATAAGCTTCATATTGATTTTGAGGGAATAGTTGAGGGAATAGTGCCACCTACTGAGCCAATATCTTTCATTTCAGTAGCACTTGAGAGTTGCTGTAAATGTAGATTTAATCCAGCCTTGCGAATTTGAAAACTCTGCCACTCCTTAATCTTTGAACATTACTTTTACTTTCCTAACTATGATTTGTTTCCTTAATTCTTTCCTAATAGCTCTAAAATTAAAGGCTAAATGGATTTATGAACTCTAACCCATGAAGCTCAGAGCCTGGTATGATTTTACAAATGCTACTGGAATATAAATGATGAAGGACATTGCTACAGGATCTCAGATAAGGAAGGGAGTGCACTTTTCCCAGGTGAAGTTTATTAACAAAACAGGTTGCCCAGGGAGGTGGTGGAGTCACTGTCCCTGAGGATGTTAAAGAAAAGGTTGGACATAGTGTTTAGGGACATGGTTTAGTGGGTGATATTGTTGGTAGGGGGATGCTTGGACCAGATGATCTTGGAGGTCTTTTCCAACCTTAATGATTCTATGATTTTCACAACTAAGTAAGAAACGGTATTTGTTGTAGTTTAAGTTAGAATAAAATGTGTAGCCTATGCCTAGAGATGGTATTTAGGTCACTGCAATGTTTAAGTTGTTTTGTTACCAAGCTCCCAAGAGACAAAGATGATCTAAGTGAAACAGAAATACAGAGTTTTCTCAGTTTAGAATGTTTTATTGCACAACCTTAATTACATTCCTTGAAGTCATAAAATTACCTATGTCTTTGTTATGAGTTCTGTTAAGAAGCCTGTAAAACAATCCAAAAAATAAAAATAAATAAATAAATAAATAAAATCAAAGTAAACAGAGTGGAAGATAAACATTGTTCTTAGGATAGACATTTTATCAAAACAATCCACAGCCAAATCAGGGGAAGACATGTTATTGTAAAGACAACAGTCAATTCTTCAATTATCCCTTCAACTTAAGAGAAAGACAAAGATGCAGTGTGAAAGCACTTGTGGGGTTTGGCGTTCTTAAAAATTATTGAGGCTCCCGTGGTGAGTCAAGGTTACATTCTATTTTAGACAGAAAGGAGGGCTGAATTCCTCCCTTTACATTTTAATGACTAAATTTGGTCTCCAAATTCATCATAATAACTCCAAATAAAATATGTTTTTTAAAACTCTTCAGTGAAATCTTTAACAATAAATCTTATAGAGAAACATATTTAATAGTCTCACTTTCCATTTTTCTCAGAGCTCTTAAATTTAAATTGAGAATAATTCTAATGAAGTTCATTTCAGTCTGCAAAATCCTGGGATTATTGGTCTGAAGAGCTCTTGATTTGTAGTTTTCAATCATGGTTCTGGTATTTTGCTAATCTATTTCTTGAGGTGTCAAAATATGTGTCCAATTAAAACATTGCCTGTGATTAATGTCTGTGGTATTTGAGTTATAATTTGCTTCCACATTTTCTACAGTTAATGATGGATGAAGAAAGCTAGTGAGGGGAAACTCCTGCATAAGATCAGCTTTTACCAGGCCAGAATGTAAATCAGTGCTCAGAATAAAGTGGAACGCTTACTCTGTTTTCACAATTCATTTTCTGAAAGGGCAGGGAAAAATTAAAAAAAAATAATTAAAAAAAAAACAAACTACATTTATGTGGAATGAAAAGTTAGGAAAAGAATAATTTTGAGTTACTGCTTCATTTGGGACCAATTAACTATTAATTTACATCTGAACATTTTACTGCAGTCCTGAATGGAAACTGTAGCTCTGTTGCTTGACTTCATAGGCGAGTCTAGTTTTTATGCAGAGTATTGGTCCCAGAAGAGGAGTTTTGCATTTTTCTGAATAAAACTCTAAGTAGATTAAATCAGATTTTTGGGAAAAAAAAAAAAAGAGTAAAACAATAAATACGAGTGTTAAGTATGCTAGTATGAGTACTGTCTAGTTTGTGTTTCTCCAAGACCCTCACTTGACACTGGAGATGAGTCTTTCACATACCTAAATAATACGGATTTTATTAAAAACTTCACAATAAATAAAGAAAGAAATTAACAAATAAAAATACAAATCAAGAAATATTTAAGTAGAGGGTGTTGTAGTAGCCACAAGATGAAGAATTCGTCATGAGCCAGTCATTCCCATTAGAAATGGATGGCCCTGGTGTTATTTTTCAAATGCCACAGGTCTGGCAAAGGAACAGTACCCTATAGATTCCTACAGCTCATTCCCAGAAGTATACTTCTGTGAAATTCTCATTCTTCTGGGATAATGTAGCATAGCTATAGTTTATGAAAGTTCTCATAGTTATCATATCCTCATAAAACTGTAATGATAGACTTTTCAGCTTATAAAATCCAAAAAATTTATAAAGCTGCAGGTTTTTATCAGAGTATATTTAGACTGGTTTAATTCAAACTTTTCCCAGCTCTGGTTGTAACCAACAAAGCGGGTAGTCTATTCAAATGAAGTACTTTATTATTCCTTGATCAGAGAGAAGATGGAAAATAAAAAGCTTGATCTAGACTAAAATTTCCAAAGTTAAGTCAATAATATTTGGTAAGCCACATTATACAAGTCTTATATTTCCACTGTGATTACAAGAGGAGAAATATGGTTTGTAATTGACATATTTGCATGTATTTTTCAGTTTCATTTTCTACAATTATTGTTTCTAAACAATCATATATAGTTTATACTATGTTTATAGTTTATTATAGTATGTTTCTAAACTGTTTTTTTTTGTTTGTTTGTTTGCATGTTTGTCTTTTGGTAAAATTTCCAACAAAAAAAAAGACAAAAGTATCATTAAAACAGTCACAAGGAATTGCCTGAGAATTCTTAGGAAAAGAAAAACACAATACAAATAAGAAATTAAATGCAGAAGGAGAACTGGATTGTGGCCATTATTTGATGATCTTTACCTCATCTGTACACTGTACATCTGCTGCTGCTCTACTAAATATAAAGGACCAAAGTTTGAATAAATCATGATTCCCCATAGCTCTACAGAAGTCATAGTTGTGGCAATTTAGAACAGCTAATTGGTCAAATGCGTGCTTTTTTGAAGGCATGAAATAGGTTACATTTTTTCAAAACAATAGCAAAAAAGAAAGTAAACAGGACAGTTTTTTTTTTTTCCTTCTGCTGTGCACTCTTAACTCCCACTCTCAAATAGTGTTGCTTTGTGCCAGAGAAATGCTAGTTTTGAGATATATGGCATGTTCCAGCTCCTACTGAAGTCTATAGAGTTAGGTCATATTCTTAAAATGGGTTCTGAACTGGCAGCAAGGAGTATAGATCAGCTCTTTATGAAAGTTTTATTGTAATATGGCACTTCTGAGCTAACACTTCTCCCTCTGCCTTCTCTCCAAGGGTCCAATAGCAAGCTGACCATCTGTCTATAAAGGAGAAAGCTTTGATATGTATGAACAGTTGAGTTTTTACTCTACTTGGAAACATTCTGCACACTAGTGTGAAATACTCTTAGAAAACTTACCATGACAGTTTTATGAATGGAGTCCATTGTAAATCTAAACTTTGAAATAGAATTTATGAACTATGCTTAATGCTTAAAAGGGGAATCAACTGGAACAGGTATCTTGAAAAGGCTCTGTAGTTTATGAATAGAGAGCTCCAAAGTGAGCCAAGTTTTGCTCTGCACTTCAGAAAAAGATTTCTTAATTTGAAGTAATTTGTTCTCTTCCACAGTGATGATTAAATAAAAGAAAAAGAAAAAGAAGAAGAAAGAAGAAGACAAAGAAAAGGAAATGAGAAGAGACAAGGGGAAGGGGAAGGGGAAGGGGAAGGGGAGGGGAACGGGAACGGGAACGGGAACGGGAAGGAAAGTACACACAAAAAATAATACAATTTCATGCATCAGAATATGTACATATTAACAAATATGCAATAATACAAAAGAAAGAGAAAAACATTCTTTGTTTACTTTTCGAGCAACACCAGTTCAGGAAGTTTAAAGAACTAGAAGTTTATTCTGACCTTCGCATGATAGTACAGTGCAACAGGCTCTAGTTTGTCCCCAAATAGAAAAAGAATCTGGGAATTAATATCTTCTCTCTTCATTGTTCAGATGGAAATATACTGACTCTCTGACTCCACTTGTGGCTAGGTTTCCCTTTAGACTTTTAGGTTTATTAACTTCAGACTTAAAAATATATATATATATGGTAGGAGCAAACCTGATTAACAGTACTTGTTAATGGTATCTAGAGGCTTTTTTATTCCTTAGCTACTCCTGTTCTGCCTTCTTTAGTTGTCTGATCCCAGTGTTTTCCTCTTTTCTTTACAGTTTTTCCAGCTAAGGTTCAATCCAAATTTTCTTCCCTTAACCTTTTTCCCCTTCATCCCTGAACCCTTTCATACTTTCCTTCAACTTCCTTTCCATTTATTTCCAGCTGGAAAAACAATCCCCTACCTCCACTCAGCTACTACACACCAAACCATCAAATCATTTTCTAATTGCCTATAATTAGTATATTCTTTCTGCATAATTATTATTATTTCCCATCTTTTTCTGTCTTTTTTTTTTCAGTTTTTCTTTTAAACTGTCTTTATCTCAACCCACAAGTTTTACTTTTTTTTTTTTTTTTTTTTTCCCTGATTCTTTCCCCTATTGCACTCAGGGCAATGTGTTATAAATCTTGTAACTGACCAATCCCTAAGGTTTCTTCAAGATATTTTCTTCTTTTCTTATCACGTGTACTGAACTAAAGCTACTTTGATCATTAAGTTGATGAAGGCCACGCTTCCATGTATTTGAGAAAACTTGTATCCAATATATCTAAAAAAACACCTCTTGGTCACCTATAGTAGTCTGGCTAAAATGAGAACTCAATAAACACAATCACAAATGTAAATCAAACTTTTTTTTTTTTTTTTTTTTTTTGCCATAATTCTGTCCTGCTCAATTACTGGGTGAGGGAGAAAAATAAAAATAATAATAATAATAATAATAAAAACATCACTTCCAGGCTTTACCTGTTTACCTGCTTCCAGGCTTTACCTGTTTATGGTTACCTAGGCCATGTGCATTCATTTGCACTCTTTTTTACCTTGTCTACCTGCTGTGATCCATCTGTACAGGAACTTTGTCTTATTGTCAGCTGGTAAATATAGCTGACTCCGTGACAGGTCTGAACTTGCTTGGTGAATTTCATCTATGCAAGTTACTTACATTTTTAAAAAGTTTCATTTCTGACAATACCATATAATGTTTTTCAGGTCACAGAAGGAATTCGGCAAGGTTTATAGCTAAGCAGAGGGAAAAATGCTTGGAGAGATCAACAGCAGACATGCTTTAGTAGGTAATTCAAAATGCAGTTTTTAAAATAACGTAACACTACATTACAGGTCAAGAATGTATTTCAAAATATACCATAGACATACTTTCATCTTACCACTTACCATGTGACAACACCTCATCTTTCCAACTCCCAAGAGCCTTTAAGACATTTAATTTTCCTTTCCAATGAAAGGAGATAAATTGACATTTACAGGTGTTTACAAAATCTAAGAAACTTGCGGAAGTGACTCAAGATAATTTTTTGAAAAAAATGTTTTTATTTCATACTGTGCCCTTAACAAATGGGCAAAATTTTATGGGTATCTCTTAAAAGTCTTAATCAGCTCCTTAAATATAAATTAAAAAATAAATAAATAAATAAATATTTTTTTTTTTTTTTTAGTTTTGCAAACAGGAAAGACTCTGATCTGTCCGTAACTCTAAAGACTCTAACTGCTATGAAATCTGATTCTATTTTTCCATATATATAGCATTTGAATCCTTACTAACATTGCTTGGCATGGTTATACACAGCAATGGAAACAGTAAATCTATTTGTACTTAATAACCTTAGTGATTCTGGTTTTCATTTCATTAACTTCCATTCTTCTTCTTGACTTTCTGAAATTTTACTTCAAACTGTCAGCCATGTATAAGCTTATTTTCATTAGATCACTACGGTCTTGAATTTTTTGTCTCAACAGTTCTCTCAACTTGGTTCAAGAAAACTCTCTTACATAAACAGATTATTCAAGTTAAGGCAGAAATTATCAGACAATTAATATCCATTTCCATGTGGAATTTTCTAAAACATCCTGTTGAAAGGAAGGACTTAAAATTCAATTTAAAGATGGTTAAATTTTAAATGGATGTGTAAAGATGAATGAAAACACAGAGGCTCCTCTGAGGCTGAAGAGAGACTTAAATAAATTTAAAAAATAGTATGAAATCTTCCTAAGTGGTTCCTTAACCAAAAATTGTATTTTTACAAATCCCAACTGTTTATATGCATAGAAACATAGAATCATGGAAACATGGAATCATAGATTCATAGAATCACAAAATGGTTGGGGTTGGAAGAGACCATAAAGATCATTTAGCTCCAACCCTCCTGCCATGGACAGGGACACCTCCCACTATATCAGATGGCCCAAAGCTCCATCCTGCCCAGCCTTGAAAACTTACAGAGATGGGAGGTATCTGCAACTTTTCTGGTCAACCTCTTCCAGTGCCTCGCCACCCTCATAATGAAGAATTTCTTCCTTATATCTGATATAAATCTATTCTCTTTTAAATTAAAAACATTAGCCTTGTCCTATCTGTACATGCCCCTGTAAAAAGTCTTTCATCAGCTTTATTATAAGCCTGCATTAAATACTGAAAGGCTTCTCTGAGGTCTCCCTAAAGCCTTCTCCAGTATAAACAACTCCAGATCACTGATCATCTTCATGGCACTCTTCTGGACCTGCTCTAAAAGGGCCATGTCTTTTTTTGTGCTAAGTGGCCCAGAGCTAAATTCAGTACTCCAGGTGAGGTCTCCTTCATTATTTCTTATATGTCAGAATCAAGATCTCTTGCTCTCTATGAAAAGCATCTTTAAAGAACTGCCACCTCTGATCAGATCCTTTATCGATAAGGAAAATTTCCTAGGGAATCTCATCCATTAATTCCACAAATAATCAAAACTGCTTCATAAAATGAAGAAACATTTATTGCTACATAAATGACTTTCTGTATAAAACTGTACCTGCCTACAAACAATTTTCTTTTAACTTATTAAATTTTCCATCCCAGTTCAAAATTTGTAACTTTATATCTTCCACCTGAGTGATTAAAAAAAAAAAAAGAAAAAAAAAAGGGAAGGGAAGGGAAGGGAAGGGAAGGGAAGGGAAGGGAAGGGAAGGGAAGGGAAGGGAAGGGAAGGGAAGGGAAGGGAAGGGAAGGGAAGGGAAGGGAAGGGAAGGAAAGGAAAGGAAAGGAAAGGAAAGGAAAGGAAAGGAAAGGAAAGGAAAGGAAAGGAAAGGAAAGGAAAGGAAAGGAAAGGAAAGGAAAGGAAAGGAAAGGGACACATACAAAATAAAAAAACAAAACACTTCAGTTTCAATGAAAAGGAGAAAAAGGTGATTTCATGTGATTCAAGGATCACAAAAGTCTTTGTAGATTTTGTATTTACTATGCTATCAATAGTAATCCTTGTATCCTGGTACAATGGTCTGGTATGGACAAGATAGTATTACTGATTTGATCGGTCCTTATTCTTAGCTATCAGTTGCTTTTAAACAATAAAATCTGAAAATCTATATTCATTTGGAATAAAAGCATTGAAAGTTCTTGTTGGAAGGCTACATATATGCATTACTTGAAAAAGGGTGCTAAGAGAATATAGGGTTTTACAGTCCTTTTAGTTCCCTACTAAATTGATTTGTCTAGAAAAAAATTGGAGTAATGACAAAGAAAGAGGATGATTCTATCTAAACCCACCACAATAAAATATTTTAGAAACTCACTTCAGTCTCATGCAACCTTAAAATAAAACTTCTTCCAAATCAAACTTCCGCAATTTATATCTCAATACAGAAGAAAAAAAGATTTTCCAAAGGCAAATTATTCAAAATTAAACTGATAAAACTTTTTTTCCTTCCTGCATGAAGGAAAACAGTGCCAATATACTCTATTAAGGGATATAGAAATGGCAAATAAATTTATTTTAAAATGTCACAGAGAATAACATCTGGAGGAGGTAATGGCTGAAGAGAAACTTGAATGTATTACTTTATTACTTCTAAGTCAGTATATGCACATAAAACTTTAGTTCAATATATTCTATAATAGACTAACCAGGCTATACACACATGTACTCCTATAAAGATCTACATAGTTAACCACTTAAGCCATAAAACACATTTTAAAAATATATACAAGTCTCTGAAGAATTTGACAGTTACCTGCAGGCTGTATTATGTCAGCTCAGAGCTTAAGGTCAGTTGGAAATCTCCAGTACCTGCTTAGCTAGAAAAATCAGTCTCTGAGTTTCCTGAAGCTTTTAGCAATTGACGGGAAAATAAATAAACAAAGAAATAAATAAAATAGCATACTATCTGCATGACTGAAAATGCAATATATGTGAAGATAACACCCTGCTCTTGAAGAAATTCCTGCAACTTATGCCATTTTCAACACCTCTTGGTGCTGAAACTTAGTACTAGCTCTAGTACTAAGTAATACCTAAGTACTATTTTAGCATCAATATTGGAAATTATTTTGAAGATATCAGATTTGGATGTAAAAATTTATCTGGATCTTTGCAATTCTATAGCAACATTCCTTGATTGCTGGCTTAGTTTTCAACTTAGAACTCAACTTTATTTTTAGGTCTTGTCATTTTTGCCTCAGCTGTTTGATTTGAAATAACCAAACAGCAACTTAAAACCACCTAATAAACATAGAAAACAGTTTAAATTTGGTATAAGCAGCAAACCGCTGGGAAAAAAAAAAAAAAAAAAAAAAAAAAAAAAAAAGTCTGATCTTTCTATAATTATAGAAGGCTTTACAAATATGAAGAGAAATATTTTTCCCTCCCTCTGACAATACTACAACAGTAGTCTTATAAGTAGTTCACCAAGAGCATTGTAAATAGGAATATATTCAAAACTTGCTCAGGGTCATCAGCTGGGCCTCTGGCCTTATCCAAAGCTCTAGGCAAGTAGCTGTGAGCCTCCCTTTGCACCACAAAACATAGGTTTGTGTTGGTTGCAAAGAAGAGCCCTAACCACAAGAACACTCTTAAGTTCTATATCTTACCCATAGACAACTCTGTTCAGTAACTGGAGGAAGAAAGTAACATGAAGATGATGATGTTGAAGGGTCTCATGTGAAAGCTGAAATTCAGCAAAAAGAAGCTGAGAATGCAGCAGATGCCAAAGCTGAGAGCTGGGCACATCACACTTACTGTATGTTACTTAAATTGATGGTGATTTTCTAAATATAGAAAGGATACCAGTGGATAGGACGTTAAGTATGGTAGCTTGTGTCTGTGAAGAAGGCAAACTAGTGGTTCATCTCTAGCAGAAGAGTGAAGGAAATTACAGTATGTATAGTTTCCTAGATTCCCTTCAGCTCTTAGTACAGTGCTATCCTAGAGAAAGGGTTTGCCACTCTGTAGAGACTTCTCTTAACTTTGAAACTACTTTTAGCCTCTGTTTGCAACACTTATCTCTGGGATGGCCTTAACAAAAAACTGTAATGAGATGGATGAGAATGACAGAGCAATTGAAAGCTCCAGTGCTTTGAAGTGTTTGCCATATAGCAACAGCAGAACGTAATGCCTGTCAAGAAGGTTTTTATACATGCATTGTATGTATATGTATTTATATATGTACATATTGCTCTTTCTTTGTCAAATTCTTATTACAAAACTGAGCAAGGGAAAGAAAGAAGGTGAAATGTCTCATATAACTTCATTCAGCAGTCCTTAGTGAGTGCCTCTTTTCACCATAGATTACCTTTTGCTCCTGACTAGTCAGACATTACTGGACAGAGCTGCTTTCACATTTATACGAACTGTAAGGCATCTTTATGCCAAGTACCTCTGGACCTACGTCCAGATTTCACTAATGGATCTTCAGTAACTTCTGCTTTTTGCAGCTGTTTTCCTGCCTTTGAATACACCCTCTGTTACCCAGCTGCTTAACTCTGCTGTTGATCACAAAAGACATTTGAATCAGTCACTGGTGAACAGCAAGTTATTTATGTTCAGAGGCACATTTTCTATATTCATCCTTATTTCCTCATTCTTATTTCTTCCTCAGGCTGAATGCATTGTTATCATGATCCCAGTACAACATAACAGAGTGAGAAATGTGGACATATTATGGAGATCAGTAGCCTGTGTTTGGGAGAAAACAGGGTTATTCTGCAAATAAAAATAGATACAAAGGGCAGCTAACACTTTCCAGTCATGGGTGGCCTTCATTTAGGATGTTTTGCCTGCAATTTCTAATGGTGTTTACAGCAGATATGAATAATCAGCACTTAGTACTAATTTGTAGTGTGGTAGTAGCTTGTGTTCCATACAAGGGATTAGCTGTTGTATGCACATTATTATGTTGTATACAGAGGCAGCTGTCTCTGCTTGAGGTGTTGTAGAAAGCCCTATGCACTCCTTTGAAGATGGATAATTGATAACAGGATATGTGGGTGAATTGTCAAATTTTCCAGTACATCACATTAAACACATCTTGTTGAGAAGCAAGACGCTTATCAAAAGATGTGTCTATACTGCAGGCTGTAGCTCAGCAGACTAACTCTGAGACCAATTTAATTTTTTAAAATTATTTTGCATTTCTCTGCACTGTGGAAGTACAGTTCAGGTAAACCTGAAAAAGCTGGTAGCTACTTCCACAGTTTAGAGATGATTATTTCACTTAGCCATCCACAGAAACTGGGGTAAAGGTTCTTCTCTCATCAAAGAGCAAACACTCCATTGTTTCTGGCACTCCTTCAGCAACAACTGCTCTCTGGCTTGTCCCAGACCTCCAACACTTTGCAGACTGTCACAGGTTGGCTGCAGCTTGGCATGCCAGCCTGCTGCCGCACAGCAGAGCAAGGGACATGCTGCCTGCGAGACATTCTTCCAGAGAACACTTCAAACCTCTCAACCCTCATAAAAAGAGAATTTCTATAAGGAAACTAGACTTAGGAGCCTTAAAGATTCGTATATTATATGGATGAAAGAAGAAGTCTCAAAAGGATAAATGCCTATTTTTATATATTTTTTAAATTTATATGCAGTCCTTCATTCCAGCACAGAGCAGTAAAACCAAGCACAATTCAATCATGCTGACAGCCTGGATTTCATTTTCTTGCTAGGGAACTATAAATAATCTTAAATAGTTTTAATTTCTTCTCATTCTCTTCATTTTTCCTTTGATTCTCCTGGAATTCCAGTAGAAGTTGAAGCAACAGCAGTTCTGATAGACCTTATGGCAGGAAAGCCTTTTAGTTTCCACACGTGCAAGTCATATTGGGGAAGATGCTTGACAATGTTTTCATGATTAACACCACCTGGGTCTCGTTGTTACACAATACACAACACTTGGGCTAGCACAATATTAGGCATTTTTCTTCTGCACTAGATCTGAACATACAAACCAGTATTATCATTAAAAGTCTGAACTGAATCCACAAAACCTAGATTACTTATCTCCCATATATGTACTGTTATATATGATGTATGGAAAGCTCTCATTGCTTTGCATTGTGCTCTTTGAAAGAAATTGTTTGTCCATTGCCACATTCACTTTTCCCAGTTGAAACTAAGATTTGTGATTACAGTTCAGCTTGCATAGCATGGCATGCTAACTAACTTCTACAACAATGCAAAAGTCTAGGAAGATTAGACAAAAACATGGCAAGTTTAAAGCAACTTGTTAAATTTCTGGAACTGAGTTGGTATTTAGCCCAAACAATACAGGAAGAATATCACCACAGAGGTATAACAAATCTTACATGGACTTCTGAGACAAAAGATAGCCCAGTTTACTATTCTGATTGCCTTTGTCCTGATAGTTTCTTTAGATTCTAATACTTTGTATTGTTCAGGGAACTGGTTTTCTTTCTTCTTTCCTTCTGTATCTGCCTATCTATGTAATTGCCTCTGAGTGCCTTCAATCTTTCAAAACAACTTTCCTTCACTGTCAAGTGAGACACATTATTTATAATGTGGTAAATTCTGGAAATTCTATAAAGGAGTGACTAATAACACTATAAACTTGAGCATAAATTTGCAAGATCTAATCTTTCAGCAAATCCTAGTCCTTAGCCTGAAAAGAAGCAGATTTGTGTCAAGAGGTGGTGGTGGTTTTACAGTGTGGACAAGAATCTGCTAACACACCCAAAATTAATTCACTTCTAATTTAAGGCATTTCTAAACCAGCTCCTACTGCAAGGGTGGCTGCCTTAGTTGCAAATTTCCACTGACTTCATCCTTCACCAGAATGCAGTCAACAGGCACTTTGCACATCGGTTTCTGGTCTCTGCCTTGAAATCTTGTAGGTTTCACAAGTTCTGGGACCAACAGGGTCCTCTTTGAGGAGCACCAGGGTGCCTTGCTACTTCAGGGAAAGGATAGCAGGAGGCCATGACTTCTAGCAGCCTCCAGCTGCTTCTTACAATCTATGTCAGCTGTTCTTCATCAAAGCATGCTTGAAGAATCTGTTGCAGCTGAATCTAGGTTGGTGGGTGGGTTAGAAAACTGATCCTGCTGCATCTCTGAAGTGGTTATATACTCGTGCATGGAACTTGGGGGAAACAAACAGGAGTAGTTAAAAGTCTATATGCAGTTGTAGAGCTACTAATCATAACAGTATCATGGAAGCATGGTGGGATAGCTCACGTGACTACAGCACTTCCATGTGGGGGTATAGGTCCTTTAGGAAGAGCAGGCTGCTACAGAGAGAGACAGTATTCACCTTTAAGACAGCAGAAATATCTGGAGTTCTACCTTGGGACAAACAATGAAGTAGCTTAAGACTTATTGGTGAGGATTAGAGGACAGAAAAATATTGTGGTGTGTATCTGCTACAGACCACTTGACCTAAAAGAAAGAAATGAGTCTTCAGACAACTGAAAGAAACCTCACATTGTCAGGATCTGGTCCTCACAGGAGACTTGAATGACCGCAACATCTGCTGGAAGGATAAAACAACAGGGCACAGGCAATCTAGACAATTTTGGAAACGCAGAGATAACCTCCTGCTGCAGATGATCAAGCAGCTCACTTAGGATAGGTGCTCTGCCAGATCTTTTCTATACAGACAAGGAAGGCCTGAGTCTTCCAGCCATGTGAAGGCTGAGAGCAGCTTTGGTTGCCTTGACCACAAGACTGTGTAATTCAGGGTCTTGAGAAGAGGGATTAAAACAAATACCATAATCACAACCCTAGACTTCAGGAAGACACTCCGGCCTGTTCAGGTATCAGCTTGAAAGAATCCTTTCAGAGAACATCTTGTAAAAAAGAGGAGTCAGGGAAGATGATTGCTTTTCTCTTCAAAGAATCATCTACTCCAAGTTCAAGAATTGTCCACCTCAAGATATAGGATGGCATGCAAATGTGGCAGGATTACTGCTTGGTCAAATAAGTAGATCCTGACAAAACTCAGACATAAAAAGGAAGCAGATGAGGTGGAATTAGGGATAGGTGACTCAGAAGGAATACAGAGATGCTGATTGAGTATGCAGATACAGGGGTAGGAAAGGCAAAGCCCATCTGAAGTTTAATCTAGCACAGGTTGTGATAGACTTCTCCAGGTATATCAACAGTGAAAGGAATACTAGTGGAAATGTGAATCTTCTGCTGAATGGGTTGGGACAAATGGCGAAAAAGCACATTGGAAAAAAATCAGAGGTATTGCCTTCTACATCCTAGTTTTTAATGGTAGAACTAAGAAATCCAAGGCACCTGTAGCTAGAGGGAAACCTGGAGTGAGGAAGACTCCTCCCTGATGGAGGAGGATCACATTAGGGGACACTCAAACATGGGATGCATGTGCTGAGGGAGCCGGCCAATGTTACTAGCAGCCACACTCTATTATCTCTGAAAGGTTGAATTGATCAGGAGAAGCTCCTGATGGCTAAAAGAAAACAAATGTCACCCTTATCTTCAAAAAGGCCAAGAAAGTTTATCCAGGGAAATAGAGACTGGTCAGCCTCACCTCAGTCCCTCGGAGATGATGAAGCAAATCTTCCTGGAAATGATTTTGAAACATTAAGAACAAAAAGTTGATTGAGAATAATCAGTGTGGATTTAGAAGTCAACATGGCTGACTGACCCTGTAGCCTTCCATAATGACAAGGTTTACTCAGTCTTGACTTCAGTAATGCTTTTGACACTGTCTCCCCTAACATCCCCATAGACAAGCTGATGAAGTTTGAGCTAGGTAAGTGGATGGTGAACTGGTATGAAAACTGGAAGAACAGTTGGGCTCAAAGTGTTATAATTTGCAAGATGAAGTTTGGTTGGAATCCAGTAACTAGCTATGTATTCAAAGGGTTGATAATGGTCCAAATACTGTTCAGCATTTTCATTATTGATCTAGATGATGAGACAGTGCACACTCAGCAAAATCTGAGGTTCCTGAAAAACTAGGAGGAGCACATGCTGATGAACTAGATGGCTGTGCTGTCATTCAGAGAGACCTCAACAGGCTGAAGAAATAGGCTAACTGTAACCCTGCAAAATGCAGCCAAAGTCCTGCACCAGGGAAGGAATAAGTTTAGGCACCAGTACCAGCTGGAAAGTGAATCTGCAGAGGAAAACCTTGGTGTCTAGGTGGACAATAAGCTGACTATGAGCCAGAAATGCACCCTTGGTGCAAAGGAAAATGGTATCCCGGGCTGTATTAAAAGTAGTGTAACCAGCAGCCTGAGGGAGGCGATCCTTCCCTTCTGTTCATCACTGGAGAAACACCTTTGGAGTACTAGGCCTACACTTTGGAGCACCACACTTTGGAGTATCACACTCTACCTACACTTTGGAGTACTGGGTTCTCCAGTGCAAGAGAGACGAGGTCATGCTGGAATAAGTCTACCAATGGTCCCCAAAATAATTAAAAGATGAGAGCACCTGTAATATTAAGAGAGACTGAGAAAGCCAAGTTTGCAGAAAGCTGGGGTTGCTCAACCTGGAGAAGAGAAAGCTCAGTGGAATCAATGTCTATAAATACATGGTGGGTATCTGTGCAGGGAAATACAGAAAAAACAGTGCCAGATTCTGTGCCCAATGATAGGACAACAGACAATAAGCACAAATTAAAATACAGGAAATTCCATTTAAACATTAAAAATGCTTGTTTTTGAGCGTGGATGAACACTAGACAAATTACCTAGAGACACTGAGGAGTCTCCACCCTTGGAAACATTCAAAACCCAGCTGAACATGATCCTGGGCAAGCTGCTTTAGCTGACTCTCTCTTGTGTCGTTGGACTAGGCAATGTCCAGAGTTGCTGTCAACACTCAGTATTACCGTGATGATACGACATGTAAACATCCAAGATTTCTAGTGTTTTCAGAAAGAGTGTTACAGAAGATGAGGAACTTATTTTAAACTTGAAATGAATTATAACTTGTGGATAGTATCTCATGTTGACTTGAAAACGAGTATATCATTATAATTTAGTGAATATGGAATGTTCACACCATTTACTTCCTTGAGAAAGATGCTGATGGCAATCATGATGAAAATACTGTCAGCTGCTTCTTTGAACTGATCCATCTATTTTCATTGTGATGCCCAGAGAAGCTGTGGATATCCCATCCTTGGAAGAATTAAAGACCAGGTTGGATGGGACTTTGGACAACCTGATCCAGTGGGAGATGGCCCTGCCCATGGCAGGGGGGTTGGAAATAAATGATCTTTAAGGTCCCTTCCAACCCAAACCATCCTACGATCCTATACACACTTCACAACAGTAGTATTATGCCACTCTTCTTAACTAGGGATGTTTGTTGACAATAGGAAAAATCTGATTTTCTTATTCTTTTCCTTTCCTTCCTACAAGGTTTTCCACTGATATCTGGGGGAGAGGAAAATAAATAAAGAAATAAAATGGCTGAATAGTTGTAAACTACTTTCATTCAAAACTATTCTTATCTGTATCTGGTGTTGAGATGCTTATGGTGGTAAAGGCTTTTTGAACCTCTCAAGATCATGTAGAGGAGCACACTCTTCAAAGCTATCACTGGTCACCCAAACCTTGTAGCATAGTTTACAAAACATTTTAGTGATGCATCAGAAAAAAAAATAATAAAAAATAATAATAAAAAAAAAACCTTTAATATCCTAACTTCTGCAGGAATAGGCAGGATGCACAGTTAGGTTACAGAGCCATGTATATTCTGTAGATATTTTGAATATGTGTTTTTTTTTGTTGTTGTTTTTTTTTTTAGTGGAAAAAGCTATCTTGACTTTTTCTTAAACTTTCAATGTTTTTGTTCAACTATGCTTGAGGTTTTTGTTCACTGAGGACAAAGGGAAGTTTGTAAGACAGGTTTATTGACTGTCTAGTCATTTTCTCTTGTCACCTACACAAGTAATCACGTGTTTTCAGCTTAGTTCCAATGCCTGCAGCCAGATCAATGTCTGTTTTTTTATTTCAGAGTGTCTGGGCTCTGGCTGAGAGGATTCAGAGCTCTGCTGAGCACTCACTGCTTCCATACAGAGCACATATAGAACACATGCTTCCTACATCTGCCAAGAACCATAACTGTTCTCAGCTCTGACATGCTGCATTTCTTCTAATCTCCTAAAGCATAAATGGGCGTCCTAACAGCCTATCTCATCTGTCCACCACACTAGTTTTCTTCATGCCACATAATTTACCTGTAGTTCAGAGGACTTGCTGTGCCAGTACCTTGGCATAGTATCATAAGAATTTATTTTTATCGCATTATGTCTCCTATTCACATTGAAAACCCGGAGAACGGGATAGGAACACAGCCTTACCTGAATCAGAGCTGGCACAGTACCAGGGTAGTGTCAATATGCAGGTCAGGGCTCTGTTTCAGAGGAAAAAGACTTTGGAAAGCTAGAGGGATGGTCCAGGAGAAGCATCGTATGTTTCAACAAAGGTAGAAAGTTCTACATCCAGGACAGACTAACCCTGTGAGTTAATACAGGTAAGGAAATAACATTTGATCAATAGACTAAATATGTTAACAGTATGTCCTTGCAGTATGTAGGCTGACCGCACACTGAGTACTTTAGGAAGAGCATACCCAGTAGATCAAGGGAAGTGATTATTTTCTTCTACTTAGTACTTCTGACACCTGCTCTAGAATACTGCATCCAGTTTTACACACACACTCATCCCTTCCTTAGTATAAGGGGGAAATTGAGAAGCTGGGGAGAATCTATTGAAGGGGGACTAAGATGGTTAAGAGTCTAGACTGGAAAATCTATAAGAAGAGTCTGTGGAAACTGAATTTGTTTGATCCGGGAAAGAGAAGGCTAATGGCTGGGAGCAGGGGCTCTACAGCTCTAATTTACTTCCCTGAAAGCAGAGCCAAATTCTATTCGTAAGTCTACAATGCAATAATATGAGGTGGAAGTCACAATTTACAATAGCAGATATTCTGACTATTAACTTTCTTCCTTGTATTCAGTAAGAAGTTTTAACTATTGGCTCAAATTGTCCAGTGACCAGGTGGAAGCTCTTTCCTCAGAAACTATTAATATGCCTGGTAAAGCCCCGAGTTATTTAATCTAACTTTGAAGTTAGCCCTCCTCTGAGCAGGAGGTTGGCCAAAGACCTCTACAGTCCTTTCCCACACGAGGTTTTGGTTTCTGTGATTCCGATATTTACGTCATGGGAAAAAAAATAAAGATCTTGAGAGGAAGTATGATGAATAGTAATCATAGCCATAGCAGTCAATAACAAATAAAATGTTGGTAGAGTGAATGCTTGTTCTTCTGGTAAATAAAAATAATGGTGCATGTTATGTCTTGTTGATGAATTCTGGATCAAATGACTGTCAGATTCAGGTTCCAGAGGAATTTTTGCCCCTTGATTATATCAATGAGGACTTTGCAATGATCTCAGAGTTTCATCTAACTCCATTCTGATAAAGATATCTTCATTTTTTTTATTTTTATTTTTTTTCCCCTGGGACAAATTTGTACCTTTTCCTCTTTTACTGTTGATCTTGAGTTTGACAACATGGTTATATTATACAAACCTCATCCCAGCAATTCTCCACTTCTATGACTGTTATAATGAAAATTATCTCTCATAAAGTCTTGTTCATGTCAGAGCATTGCTTTCTGACTAAGTAATCCTGTGGTGTCTAGCCGCTGAGGGTAGACCCATGGTCCCTTTTGAAGTTCTCCATAGCCTTTGTTTCTATAATTTCTAATTTTTCTTGCTTTGAGAGACAAAAAAACAAATTCTTCACAGCTGTGTAGAATCAGATGTGAGTACATGTTACTAAAATTCATTTTTTTTTATATTAATTATATGTTTTTTCTTTGTTCTTGACTTGTATTTGGAAGTAAGAATTCTCTTACAGTATACCAGCGTGTTGGCAGATACTGAGCTAATGAGATGAAGTGATTCTAAACAGTGTCAGGATGTAGAAAGTCAGTCTAAGCTTTCAAACTCTCCCTCACCTCTAAATAGAAAACAAAAGAGCTTTGTTAATGGCTGAAAGTGGGGGGTTAGACTGATTTTTCAGTGAAGGAAAAGTAGTGGAAATGTCTGGAGCACAGCTCTGCTAGCAGCACAGTGCCAATGAAGTAGTCTGAGATAATACTTACAGAGCAGAATAAACGATGCCTGGCCATAGCCTGCTAGTCTTGGAATCCATAGCTGTTGCAATAGTTTCAGGTTTCTTTCAAGTTAGCAGCTAAAAGGCTCTTAGAGTACGAAGGGAAACAAATTGGATGTGTGTTGTACCAGTGCAAAGAGCTGTGCTGAGCCTTCCTTCCCAGTATATAAGGGGTCTGCAGAAATACAGAGTGAATGCATCAGTATATGCATTCTCCTTTTTTTATTTTTTTTTATTTTTATCTATACAGAGGAGATAATGACAAATACACGCAGGAGAAAAGATTGATTGTAGTCATTTTTATAACTGTCATAATTCCTGTTTCTTTCATATAATCCCCAGCAAAAGTCTTTTGGATGAAATGAGCCTTTTCTATACTCCCTAAGCTGACTGAATAGTTAGAAAGGTGAATAAGTTCAAAAAGCTTTGTCCCATATGTGTATATATGAAAAGGTAAACTGGCTGACTAACCTGTTAGAGGGGATTTGATCAAGGGAGTTTTTGGTTCCGCTATCACTACTGAAATAAAGCCTTAATATACTTTGCATATATATAGATATATTTACATACAAAAGGACACAGAATCAGAAGTGTGAACCTCAGTAGTAGGAAGAAATATATAAGCAAAATAAAGTAAATAAACTGCTGTTTTTTTCTGAAAGATTTTTGTTTACTTGGCATTTGGTATGGTGACAAACATTTCCTTAATTCTCTGTGACATCACAAAGAAAATGATATCTGGGCATATGCAAAGGTAACTACTAAGATTAGACTGAGTATCTGGACCTAAATTAATGTCACCGTAAACGTCCTTAGGACTGCAGAATTTCAGCACTAAATGGATATAACTCATACTGCGAGTGGAATCTTATGATTTCAACCTGTGTGACTTATTCAGACACCTCAGAACAACTCTAAAATGATTGTATACTATTTTAGACCAAAGAGGTGTTCATTATGTTTCATATGTTTCAAATATCAAGTCAAAGATGGGATTCTCCTGGCCAAAACTAGATCATATAGATCTCTATAATAAATATTGAAGTTGGAACTGGTTACCCAAGTACACTTTTGCAATCACTGAAAAGAAACAAAAATAATAGACTGATTCATCTCATCCAAAAGTGGGGAGTCGCAGGTTAGTCAGCCAGTTGCCCAGAGGTACCTATTTCTCTTCACTGCCCATGAAGGGAATGTAATGTGGCTATCTATGCTGCTGAAAATGCAAGTCAGTAAGAATCACACCTGAATGCAAATAGCTTCAGTGCATTGGACTTTTGAGTTTAGCTCAAAAATCTAATGTAAGACTTCCAAAGCATACTGGCAATTTTGGTTTTAGATATGTCTGCTCAAGTCTCCCACTCCTGTCATTGACTGTCTCCAACAGAAAGTGCAAAAGATATAGCAACACTTCCACACAGGGATAAAACTAGCTCTTACCTCCATATTCTCTTCCTTTATAGATATCTCATTCAGTAGTCCACCTTGTCCTTCTAATCTTCTGAGCTGACCATTCATTTGCTTCACCGGTCTTTTTTCTTCTCTCCCTGTTCCCCCAATGCCTTTGGTTCTGTTATCTCTGTTTTTCTTGAAAACTTGTCCTGCTGATGGGTTGTGGGGATCTAAACTTTCTTTGCATTTTTTTCCACTTAGTTTTTCTCTGTGTAGCTAAGACGTTCTTTTCCTTTTTTCCTTTCCAGTCTCCATGAAAAATCTACCAGATCCTTTTGTTCCATTTTATTCTACTTTCTGTAACTAAATCTTTTTTCAAATATGAATTGAGTTGAATGATCTGTATAGACAATTTGCAGTTATTTCTCTTCCTTTTGATTGATCTTGTCTTTTCAAATTTCCTAGATTCCCTGCCACTTTTCCTCACTCATGTTGACAGTCAGCAGGGTGATCTTGCCTGGTCATAGTCGGGATCACTTATACCCTAGATCACTATATCTAAACAATGTCAAAGTTTTTGTGTTCCTGTGCTGGGTCTGGCTGGGATGGAATTAACTTTCCCTGCAGCAGCCCATACAGTTCTGTGCTCTGCACTTGTAGCTAGAACAGCATTGGTATCACACCAGTGTTTTGTCTATTGCTGCACAATACTGGCACCACATCAGGACTCCCTCCAACCCCCCAAGAGCCAGCAGGCTGGGGGCTGGGCAAGAGATGGGGAGGGGACATCACTAGGACACCTAACCTAAAGCGATCAGAGGAATATTCCATGCCATATGATGTCACAGTCAGCAATAAAAAGTGGAAAAGGGGAAGGAGTGTGTGTGTGGGGGGGTGACTCTCGTGGTGGAAGCGTCTGTCCTCCAGAACTGCTTTCCTCTCTCTGTGCTTCCGCACGGCCTTTGCATTTTTTTTTTCCTCTTCCTTATCTCTTTAATTAAATTATCCTTATCTCAGACCTTGAGCCCTTTGTGTCTTATTTTCTCCACCTTCCCCTTTGAGGAGGGGGAGTGAGAGAGCAGCTGTAGTGGAACTCTTCTGCCCACCCAAGTAAAACCACCATATTTCCTTCCATATACCAAGTCTAGGACACATCCTTTCCAAACCATTTTCATCTAAAGCTCTTCTTCAGGCTTTCATCATCTTGCATTATTATTATATAAAAATATATTATTATATAAAAATATAAAATAGTATATATATAGAGAGAGGAATATAAAAATAAATAAAAACTTTCTTTGCTTTTTTCAAATACAGCCATATATATCAAATCCAATACGAAAGCTATTGCAATGTTCAATCCATTTCTCTTTACCTGTGATCTTCCTTGATATATGCGCTACCAACTGCAGCTTGACTTAATTTTAAGGAGTCTCCTATCATCTCTGATTCAATACTGAAACACTACCTTCATCTCCAGCCTCACTACATTTTCACCACCCATTTTTTAAACTTTCTGAATTTAGACTCATGGTCCATGAGTCAGGCTTCAGTAGTCTATTAATAAAAAGGGTTCAAATTTGAAAAAATTATAATATAATTGTGCTGCTTGATTTGAATAATATTTCTGCCTGTGAGCTACCAGCTAAGATTTTGATCCCTTTCATGCATGAGAGAAATGCAGTCAGATTGTGTATCGTTACTTCTGTGCCATGGTCAGTGAAATAATTATTAACTTCAATGACTTAATAGTGTACCAGGTGATAAGATAACACAGCTAGAACTGGTTGCTCAGATGTATTTCTGATTTATTTCTGTGAATCAGTGCATTAGAAGAAATATTCTGTTGTCACTGCCATCTTAAAATATTTTTCCAATGTGTCTACAAAATATGATTTCTGTGACTCTAGTACTTAGATGCTACTGCAATTTAGGCACCTAATAAGTCAATAGGAGTTGAAATATGCACCAAGGGATTATCAGTGGCAGTACTTGGCTGGAAGTGTATTGAAGTCTATGAAACTTCATTAGTTTACACTCACTAAAGATTTAGCAGGCAGTCTGCAAAAAAAAACACAAGAGTTTCATGCTGGCTCCTCTACAAGTGTGACAGTTCAAACAGAGTCTGGCAGTGGATTAATAATGTGACTCACGGATGTGACAGTCACTAGGACCTTGTTATAGTCAGAACCAGACTGGAATGTAAGAACTGTAAATCATAAAATTGTCTGAAAATACATGAAATCTTACTGAACCAATGATAGAAAAACAGTTCAAACTTGTGACATCTCCTGAGCTTCTTTTATCTGGTTTGTCAGATTTAAAGGGAAAGTTCAGGGTGAGGAGGAACTAAGGAGCAGATTTTTTATTTATTTATTAATTTTATTTTTTGTTAGGTGTAGATAATGATTTAAAGTGTACTTTGTTCATAAATCTTATTAAAATCTGTATGGTATCATACACTCATACTAAAATTCATATGGTTTAAGAACTGTGGTACCCATGAGGGATCATAAAATATGTTCAATTATTATTATTATTTTTTTTTTCACATAAAGGGAGTAAATCTCCAAGCTGGATTTTTTCCAATGTTTCTTAAAAAAAAAAAAAAAAAGTTCTGCATGCTTTAACTTTTTTGGTAATTTATAGCAAATTGATACATAAAGAAACACTGAATTCAACACATGATAATAATTGGTGCAATCTAGCATGCAGTGAGATGATGTGTTCTAACTGAGGAAAACTGTAGAATATGGAAATAATTCTTTAGATAACATAGCAGTCTACTTATTGTTTGCTATTGATTAGGTCTCTCTTAACTTTGTGGTTTTGTTATGTTCCTTTATTTTTCACATATTCTTCTTGTAAAGATGGAATTTTCTTTATGGGGTCCCTTTCCAGCAGTGATGTTCTTTTGAGGGAAAAAAAGTATTCAGGAAAACATACTTTGTATTCCTAAGTATCCTCTAGAAATCATCATGGTTGTACTTACCTCAGGCTAAGCAGTTGAGCAATGTCTGTAGCAGTCCAAAAAAACTACTAGAGAACAAATCTACCTAGACAAACTCTTCCCTGATTTTCAAATGAAAACTGAAAATTATTTCTCTTTCAACAGGGTTGCAGAGGTAGAGAAATTTGAGTTTGACTTTCTAACACAGAAGAAAATAACGTTGCCAAAGCAGTCTGGCCACAGAAATAGTAGGTGAGTGAGATACTAAATGGCATTTTTTTCACACTTAATTGTGGCTGTATCTTCCCTGTTTACTTGTATGCAGCCAGGAAGTAAGATGAGCAGTTACAGGAGCAGCAGAATTTATTAAGCCTGGTTTCCCATGACCTTCATGAAGTTCTCTCTCATGTGGTTTCTGTAAGTTTCTAACAGCTTTTTTATCTCTGGACAGATTTATATTCATCAGTGGAGGTAATTATGTAGGTATTCCTTCTCTAAACAGCTACTGATATTTTAATAGTATTTTGATATCCCTCTGTCAGCTATGAGTAAAACAGGCCAATAAGCAACAAAGCTGTTTGGTAGAAATGGGGATCTAGAAGGCGGCCAAAAAAAAAATGCTATTAAAATATTTTTTAGGGCAAACACACAGACAACCTAACTTTTCCTTGCACCAGGGTTTGTTCACAACAGGTGGGTATACTCCTAAACCACTATTTTAAAACAGTGCTTGTTTATGTGGATCTTGAATTTCATTAGTGATATAATTTTTAACATAGATTTCCTACCAATATAAAGCAAAGAGTTCTTGATATTTGACATCATTTTAAAGAAACTTTATATTGGTAAGCATTCATATCTCTACACAGAAACAAATAGCTAGAAAAAAACTGTCATAAAGGAGACTTAATTCATGCCTGTGCATTGGCAGTGGAATTATAAAATAAATGCGCATACAACCAGATGAACATAAGGAAACATGGAAACATGTCAATATAAGTAACCATTTTTTTGTGACCCCAGGTATTCTAGAGACAATACGAGGACCTTGATAATCTTTATTCAATAGCCACTTTATCCCAATAGCCACTCACTTCTAAGAGAGTTACATTTATTTCATCAACGTACAGGAAATGATCTTAATACACTCTAAAATAAACGTTGATTACCTTCTTCTCTGAAAGAGAGAATCTAACCCATAGCTGATTGATACTAAGAGACGCTACAGGAGTTTGGGAGATAACATTTCATGTTTATGTGTGGAAAGTTGTGACTCCCTCATCACAATAATCTGTCTTGGCTTAGTGTTGACATGTAGCATCATCTTGATTGTCACCAAAGCTGTTACACAGTTCTCAAGGCTGAGCAAAAGGGAGGAATAATATTTTAAAACACACACTGTAATCAGTTCTATTAGAAGGTTAATGGCCTCTTCATTTGTTTTTGCAAAATAAATACAAAGTTTCTTTAATTTCTAGTGTGCTCATTCAATCACGTTCTAGCTAAAACACTGAGAAATTAGTTGCATGTGAGTGGTGTTACCTCTAGGGGATTAATTGCTCAAAACAGATGTAGGAGATCTCCCCAGCCTGACTTGCTGTTGCTGTTCTACATCAAAAACCTGTCAAGAGTAGTCAACTGGGATTGCTTTTTGCAAGAGATCCTCAACTTTCAGCCTCTAAGCCCTGTGGATGTTAGAAGAATGACAGGAGACAGACACTGCCTAAGGAGAAACCTAACTGTTTTTCCATAGTGCAGGAATTACCATGCTGATCCCCCACGTCTTTCACCATCCAGCTTCTTCAGGGCTTCCTATTTATCATCTGACTTTGTTGACTTCAATGTGATTTAAGTGCATGGTCAAACTTAAAAATATGATTTTATTTTTATTTTTTTCATCTCGACAAAAGGTAAGGGCATGTTACAGTCTGTGAATACTTGTGAGTCAAAGAAGGCAGGTAAAATATTTCATATCTCCTTTCTTCTCACCTTCTTTACCACCCCTCATCTTTCCCTGAGCACTTTATTAGCAAACCAATACACACTATAAACGCTGTGCTATATAGTAAAGTATCTGCTGAGAGTTGAGAGGTGAAAGAGAGAACCAGAAGAACAGCTTGTCTTGCTTCATGAAATATTTTATTTAAAAAATAACTAAAATAAAATAATAATAATAATAAACAAAACACCTTTTTCACTTTTTGAACGCGTTAAAATCAAATGTTCTCACAAATTTCTTCTTTGGCTTAGCATAATGGCTACAGTCCTCATTTTTTCTTTATTCATATTAATGCTCCATCGATAGCTAGATTGGTTTAATAGAACTGTATGAGAAGCAAGAAGACATTTGTATATGTACAGTTAACTAGCAAAGTTCCCATAAAGAAATAGGGAAAAGCTTTTTTTTTGTTTCTCTGTTTTTCTTTCTCTTTTCCTTTTTTTTTTTTTTTTTAATTTTAATCTTTGAGTGACAAACTTCACAGTAATTTTTAATAAATGTATGGTTTTGAAAACAACCTAAATAAACATGATAGTTTATTTCTCACTATACTTTACTTGGGTACTAGCAATCACAAAAAGTGTAATAAAGATTTAAGCCTAGTCTTTAAAAAAGTCTTCACTTAATAACTCAGCAACTTGAAATTTATCTTCAGAATAAAGCTTAGCTGAATTCACTGGTTGCAGCTGAATGTCCCAGTGATGCAGATCATTATATGTAATTGTGATTTATTTTGTTATGTGCTATCTTTATTTTTTGGTATTTAATGTCTCAGTTCTTATAAATTAGGCTGAACAGACTTTGATAAATTTAATTAATATTTTACCTTAATGTACAAGGTCTTTCAATTCTTTTCCAAGCAACAAATCTTTGGTTTACCAATAACATGTAACAGGAGAAATCTTAGATTTATCTCCCTACCAAAATTCTGAAGCTTTGTCATATACACATATCTCAAGAAGATCAAGAGCTCTAATAAGTAATGCTAAATAAAGGGTACTGAAAGGGTTTTGAAACTTCTGTATTCCAAGTTGAAATCAATCTCTTATTAAGAGAAAAATTTTATTTCATTCTTTTTCTCAATAAGAGAGAAATTTATTTCAGTCTTTCTGGAGAGAATTATTCCTATTGTGAATTCTTTGCCTCTTATTTGAAGCATCTGTTTTTTTTCTCACTAAAATAGGTTAATGGAAGAGAGCACTGCTTTGCTATAACTTGTTGTTACCTATCTCTCGGTGGGCAGAAGACCTTACCTTTGTTAGTCATAGAGAGAAGGCTTTTTGTTGGTTGATTTGTTTGTTTTTAAGTGTTCTTTGGTGCACTTTAGAACCTGGGAAAAAAATACTTAAAAAATAATAGGCTTCCTTTTTGGGAAACATGTGGCATCTCTCTGACATCTCTGTGTCTCATAACAAAGACTTTTTTTTCAGCAATATAATACTTAGTTTCCCATCCAATTGCTAGTTCAGCCTTTATCCTTTGTCACACCACAAAAATTCTCAGGGATAAGAATGGGCTAAATTTCCTGAAATTCTTAACAAAATAGAAGCTTCTGTTATTCTCCTAAAATCTCAATGCATAAAACACTGAAAATATTGCAAGGTAAATTTCTATGACCCATGTTATGCAAGAGTTTGGATCAGATGAGCATTCCTTTGCTTCTGACCTTAAATTATATACTTTTGGGGCAAATTTTCATTTTTCATTAAAGCATTTTCACAGACACAAACACAACTATACTCACATGTTGAAAAAGTTAAATAGCTCAAATGGTCAACTACACTAGAGAAAAATAAACAGTCCAGAGTGCAATGTCTTCTACATCTGCGTAAAAATGGCTGCTCAGTAAGTGTTCTTGTGTAGACATAAACGTTAAAGGTACAGCCGATTGATGGTGTATATAAAATGCTAAAAAATTAATGGTATGTTCATGCATAGTGATAAAGCACAGTAAAAAGCTAGAAACTATGCTTCTCCATCTACAGAGTGAGGAGCTGAAGAACTAGCTTGTAAATGACAATGGGAGTACAGTGTTACACCCACACTAGTAAACTCTGTCCCATCATGAAGGTCACCATCTTGGCTACAGTGCCATAAAGAAAGGGTTGGTATTTTTCCTGTTCGAGGGAAGTCCTTGTTGGCAGAAAATCAAGTGTCTGTTGTATAGACCAGCCATGCTCCAAGAGCACAGGTGTCCCTCTACCTCTGGGGATGTGCACCAAGACTGGACTGCAAGCCAGCACTAGTTTTCAGTGTAACACTGACATGATGTTTCCAGTGTAATACTGACATGACATTGTATATGACTCCAAGCTACATGGTGCAGTCAACACCCTGGAGGGAAGGGATGCCAGCCAGAGGGACCTTTACAGACTTAAAAGGTGGGCCCATGTGAACTGTATGAAGTTCAACAAGGCCAAGTGCAAGGTCCTGCACTCGGGTTGGGGCAATCTCAAGCACAAGTATTTAAAGGGGCCCTACAAGAAACCTGGAGAGGGACTCTATCAGGGAGTGTAGTGATAGGACAAGGGGTTACAGCTTTAAGCTAAAAGAAGGTACATTCAGATTAGATATAAGGAAAAAAATATTTATTCAGAGGGTACTGAGGCACTGGAAGGGTTTGCCCAGAGAAGCCTTGTCCCTGGAAGCGTTCAAGGCCAGGCTGGATGAGACTTTGAGCAACCTGATCTAGTGGGAGGTGCTTCTTCCTATGTCATGGGGTCTTAAACAAGATGATCTTTGAGGGCTCTTCCAACCCAAAACATTCTATGAAAGAAAACTCTCATTGTTTACCTGTAGGTTACAAACTCTAGTACAAATGTCAGTGTTCCACTTATGAGAAATGTGTAGAAGAATATCATCATACTTGTCCAAAACCTAAATCAGTAAGTCCTGCTTTTAAGAAAGATCTTTTACTTAAGTTATCCTGGCTTAGAGGTGAGATTACAGCAATGGTTGGAATTACTTAGGAGGGTAAAGGCAAGCATTTACAGTGGATTTTCTGCAGAGGCTCTAACTGTATGAAACTTTTGTTGTTGTTGTTGATATTTTATTTGAATAAAATTTATGAACAATGTAAATCTTAAATATCATCCACCCATACACAAATATGCCATATCCAAACTAGTTGTCGCACAAAATATACCATTTCTTCACCCTTAACTTTCCCTTTTAATTTTACGGATATGATTAAACAAGTTTATGAGATGTGACACAAGTTAAACTTCAGAGGTAACTTGTGCAGAAAAGGAGGAAACTCCTGATAGCTATGCTCACCCCAATGTTATGCATTTTCTACATGCTGTACTGAGAAAACGAGCCTACAGGAGGACTTGCTGTATGGAAAAACATGGAGACGGAGTAACTCCTGGCTATGGTGAAATACAAAGTGTATTCATCTTGTCATATGAAGTCAGAGACGATAGTAGCTAGTGATGCCTTAAAAAAAAAAAAAAAAAAAAAAAAAAAAGTACTAAGTAGAATAAAATCATGTTACCATTGCAATATATGTCAGTAAAAAGACAATTACTAAACTACTACTTCCCGTTCAAGTAGTAATGCATTATAAAATACATTAATAAATTTAAAAGTATTTAATCAAATTATATTTATGCAATTCATTGCACAGCTAATTTTCTGGACTAATGCTAAACAGAATTTTTTTTTTTTTTCCCATTTTCGGGAACTTTCAGGCTTTTAAACGTTTTGCTTCAAAGAAAATCTGTCCTCTTTCTTTTGCTCTCTTCCATTTCTCCCCCTTCTCCGTTCCTGTTGAGGATCATAAGTGTCTGTTGCCTAGGGCACTAGCTCAAAATGGATAAAACCTACAGTCAGGTCACTCCAGAGGGAGTGTTGATACACCATTAATCTATCACTTTAGCTGATGAAAATGAACCAGAGAAAGTGACAAAGTGCAAACTCTCTGTGTGTAAGACAAATTGTTTAACAAGTGCTCTTGAACAGAGAGAACAAACCATTAAAGCTGCCCCAGACTAAGTTAACAGAATACATCAAAGTTGTCAGCTGGAGATGATTATATATGAGAATAATTACTTATTCATTGGTCTAGAAGAATAACAAGAGAAGTATTCAATAGATAAACCAGAGTGGGATGTGCAAGACACGGGTTCAAATCCCTCCATATGCCAGAGGCCAAATTCAGCTCAGCTGGAGTCCCTTTCTTTCATTTTAATTTTCTTTTCTGATAACTTTCTCTTATATACCTGAAAGATACTTTTAGGAAGTTATTTTTTAAGAAAAAATGCAAGCAAAATGCTAGAAGCATTTGTTTATTGTTAGGCTTATTGTTTTTCCTCCCTTATTTCTACAATGCAAAGGAGAGCTTGTTTCCGTAGTGGACAGAGTTGTTATGGGTAGATCTTTATTGTATTTTGTAATTTACTTATCTTCTGACATTCTTTATATTGTGGATGTTAGTCCATGATTGGAATAGATTTGTTACAGTTTGCAAACATTTCAAATAATTCATGACTCAAGTACATTGGGAAACTTTAAGGGAATGCTTCATGAAGATGTTGTGGTTTTTGGGGGGTTGTTTAGAAGCAAAATTCTATGTGTATAGCTATATCTTTAAGTCCTTTTTGGCTTCTTTTAAAAATTACAACTGTTGTTGTTTTGGCTGTTCATCTTCTGATCATAAAGCATATGTTGTGCTTTAGCCAGCATGAGACAAACACAGTGACGAGAGGAACCACTATATTTTCATCTGCCTGAAAAAATTCTGCCTGAAAAATTTACTGGAGATTGAATGGTAAATAAATAAATAAATAAATAAAGTTATCATTTTCTCTATACACTCGGGAATTATGATTTTAGTGCGGTCATAGGAAGAATCATAAAAAAATGAATAAATTAAAAAAAATATCTATTGCTACTAGTTTAACATAGGATTCCAAGCCATCTCATTCAATTTCCTTGTCAACTGTGATGCCTTGACCAATTTGAAGTGTCCAGTTCTTTAGCAATACACTGGAGACATTTGTAGACCTTTTATATGTGTAGCTCCAAATGAATTTAATTGAAATTGTCTGATGTCTGGGGAAAAAAAAAATATATATATATATAAAGCAAAAAAAATTAAATTCCCAATGTGTCTTCATTATTATAATATTGTGTGCTATTCTGCAAAAGGGTAGTAAAACAATATTGTTATGAAATAGCTGCCACTTTTATTTCACAATTCACGTCAGTAATTTTTGGATCACATGGAAGACGAGGTAATTAATTAAGTTTTTGGTAAATAAAAGTCTCCTGTATAAATTTGGTGTGTTTTTTAAAGAGGAAAATTTCCATTTACTTCAAATATAATATTTTTAAGCAGGAAAGATTATTGATGGACCTACATCTGATTGTCTTGCCTATTCTCTGTTGAGTTAAACCACGTTTTGAAGTTTGAGGTCAATAACAATTTATCTTGAAAGTTCTCTTAAAAATTCTCTTTTCTGAATAGCTAATGTTATGTTTAAAAATAAAATAATAATAATAATAATAATAATAATAATAATAATAATAATAATAATAAAGCTCATTGCAGAACAGCAAATGGTTTCACTGAATATTCAGTTAAAAATAAATAAATAAATAAATATAGGGGTTTAACTGATCTTCCAGCACTTTTACTTTGAATCCAAGCACAGTTGAAAGACAGGTGCACAAGCAACACCTTCCTCATGGAATCATGAGTAACGAATTAACTTTAATTTTCTTGTTGCACTATTTTTTTACAGAAATAACAGATAATCCTTTCATTCCTTCTTGTTTTACAGTTACTATCAGATCATAGCTTATTTAATAATTAAAAAATACTGCTGAAGTAGGCTATTCTGACCTTTTTCAAGGCTTGAGTTCTGCACTTACAAGCTCCTCATTATGATTAAAATATGCTCAGTTTCCTGCTTTTCAAGCCCAATCACATTATGCTCTTGATTTAACAGAATGGTACAAATCAGATATAATTATGATTATTAATTTTCTCTTGTGATTGAAGGTGGCAATCATCTACAAGAAAAAAATAAATTATGCTTTCAGGATAAGATTTGAGCAACACTGTCATGGACACTTCTCCCAACCATCTTATCCCATGTATTTTTGTTTCTTCTTCTTTTCACCTGGCACGATATGCTTCTTCCAACCATCTTCTCCAGCCATGTGGCTCTGTTTTGTTCCCTTCTTCCAATGTTTTTAGTTCTGCTCAGGTTGCCCTGTTTCCTTGTATGGACAGACGTACCTGTAATGTTCAGCTTCCAACACAACTGAATTAAGAGCCTCAGACATGAGATGATGGAATCACAGAGTCATAGAACGTCCTGAGTTGTAAGGAACCCACAAGGATCATCAAGTCCAACTCCTGGCTCCACAGAGGACCACCCAAAAATCAGTCTGTATGTCTGAGAGTGTTGTCCAAATGATTCTTGAACTCTGGCAGGCTCAGTGCTATGACCACTTACCCGTGGAGCCTGTTCCAGTGTCCATCCACCCTCTCAGTGAAAAAGCTTCTCTTACCGGCCCGAATGGCATGAAGCCCAGATGCATCTTCATGCCATTCCCTCTGGTCCTATCACTCTTCAGCAGGGAGAAGAGATCAGCATCTGAAGCAAGTGTAAGAAAGTCTCATGGGAGCTGTGCCTTTCTTCAGCAGGTTTTCCACCCTCTTAGAATTATAGAATCATTAAAGTTGGAAAAGCCCCCCAAGATCACCTGGTCCAACCATCCCCCTACCACCAATATCACCCACTAAACTGTGTCCCTAAGCATGACGTCCAACCTTTCCTTGAACACCCCAAGGGACGGTGACGCCATCACCTCCCTGGGCAACCCATTCCAATGCCTGACTTCTCTTTCTGAGAAGAAATGTCTCCTAATTTCCAACCTAAATCTTCCCTGGCGCAACTTGAGACCATTCCCTCTAGTCCTATCGCTAGTTATCCGTGAGAAGAGGCTGAACCCCAACTTCCCACACCTTCCTTTCAGGTAGTTCTAGAGAGCAATAAGGTGTCCCCTGAGCATCCTCTTCTCCAGACTAAATAACGCCAGTTCCCTCAGCTGCTCCTCATAGGACTTGTGTTCCAACAACTCTTCCAACAATGACGCTCCTTCCTCAGGATGTCCTCTGTATCTCTGCATTCACTGGAAATTTTCCTTCTATTTTGAGATATATCCAATAGTGGAGTTAAATTCAAATTTAATCTGGTGGTCATAAGTTTGCTTTCTAGTGATCAATTAACAGTCATAAATTAAGCTCTAATAATTTAATTTATTTCTTGAACACACTGGACTTCATTACACTTCCAGAGATAAATCTGTATTATGGTTTTGTTTCTAGAATTTTTCTTCTGTTTCTTAACAATCATAAACTTCCTTTTACAGGTTTTCTTAAAAAGTTATGCATTAGCTAATGGCTTGTTAGTAGAGAGTATTTAAATAGAAGCACAGGGAGAAAAACTTAGTATGTGAAAAGAAGTAAAATACCATTAAATTACTATGATCAGATTCTTCTGCTAACAAGATTGTTTGCACAACCTTTCAACCTTTTTTTTTTTTTTTTTTTTTTTAAAGTTATTCTGTATTTCTGGCAAGATGAAGAGTTAGGATGTTTCTCTTTACACGTGTAACAACCAGGCAAATTTGTTTGGCAGATCTCTTATGTTCAGGAGCTGGCATGTTTGTGAAATGTTCTAAACCACAAGTGAAACTCTTTTAGATGGGTTGTCTGTAAAACTCTTCCCAGGGCCCCCGTAAATAATGGGTTTTTTGTTTTTTTTTTGTTTTTTCCTCTGAGAATTTTATACTTGTTTCAACTACAAGAAAATGAGAGCTGTAATCATTTTAAAAATATACAGGAACCGACTGGAAAAATGAGAGGCAATGCATGGGTGCTGGAAGCACCATGAATATTCAGATCCCAGTGGGACTGCAGTGCCTGAATGTGAGAGAGCATCAGAATTCAGCAGAGAGAATAAGGTAACATCACAGAAGCATGGTGTAGACAAACATCTTAAAAATTTTTATGGCTAATAGGGGGAAGCTATTATAGGTATACAAAGTCAGCAACAGCCCATGACAAACTCATCTGAGGAGAAGAAAACACCCTGAATTGGTGCTGTCTGTATGCTTATATTCACAAACATTTAGATCACTATTAAGCTTTTCAAGCACAGATACTAACACAATCTTATCTTCCCTTTGAATGGGAGCAGGATGCAGCTCTGAATTTGCAACTGATGATTGTAATAGCAAAAAAGAAAGTACTTTTTAAATAGAAAACACTCTGTAAAATAAAACTCTACTGTTTTATTTATTTCTTTTATTTCTTTTTTTGGTTTGTTTTTGTTTTGTTTTGTTTGTATATATATTTGGACACAATAAATTATGGATTTAATTTTAAATTTATTTGAATAAAATCTTTTGGGATTGAGTACTACAGTGTAATGAAAAAAAGTTTGCTAACATTCTGCATATGTGGTTAATGGAACTTTGTATCCACTCCTAATAGGAAAACAGTATTAAAATATGATTTACATTGTGAATTATTTTAAACAATTGATGGCTTAAATACTGTAACTTCTCGTTTGTCTGTTTTTTTATTTTATTGTTTTATTGTTGTCTGCAATAAAACTTGGACAATAAATATAAAAATTCCATTGCAGATTATTTTCTTTGACCTCAGGATTTGTTAAACTCAATATCTAGGGAAAACATGATGTTAATATTCACAGAATGTTAGGAATCACAGAATGTTAGAGATTGGAAGGGACCTTGAAAGATCATCTAGTCCAATCCCCAATATTCACCATTCTACTTCAGTTATATAATATTAGAGAATTTGTTGTCATTGTCTATTTAATGGTATAAAAAGAGGAATTGATAAACATATATCAGTTAATCCTATATTTTTACAGACCCAAATATGACCAGTTACCTTTTTGAAGAGCACCTCTGAAAGCAGATGGAGTTGCATGCAGAGCAGAGTTTGATTGTGTCTTAATATAAATTCTACTGCACAGTGGAGTTATGGATTTTGTGCATAAAAACTAAAAACATTAAAGAGATACTTAAACACATGCACTGAGGTTGTCTCCCACTTTCAAGAGATTTATTATTTTAGAGGTAGTATGAAAAAAGATAGAATAGTTCTCTCTCCCCCCCCACCCCCACCCTCCCCACCACTTTTTTTAAACGAATTAAAGCTGTAAATCTTAAATTACCCAAAGAGAGGCAAGAAAAGAGGGCTTTACATGTTAATTGTAAGGCACATTCAATTGTTGTAAAAATATTCTATCCAAATCAGCAGAGATATATAAATGAATAAGACACATACAAGAGTCCTTGCTACTAAGATGCTGGGACTGCTGACAAAGGAACAGAGTTGCAAGCTCATCTTAGCAACAGCAGTACCAGGAACTCTTTTGGGGCTCTTAAAAGCTGTAGATGAGGCACGGGAGGTAGCAGCCTCTGGAAGTGGAGTTTAAGAGTCAAAAAGGTAGTTTCTGAATGGTTTAAAATTACATATTCACCGTTACCAAAAGTCTCCAGCAATCTCCTATGTTGCTGTAAAGGGAGTAGAGTTTCTCTTTTTTTTCTCTTTGGAGAGAAGGGAAAATATAGAGCTAACAAAATCTTTTACAGTTTATGGTTCATCTCCATTGAGAAACACCTACCTCAATTTTATGTAACTGACTGTCTTCTGGCGTTCACGGTCTTCTAGACACTATAGACACTAGCTATCACTACAGTCTGGAGACAATAGAAAGCAGGAGAACAGAATGGACGCACTTGAACTAGCCAAGTGACTGTGTACAATTAGTGGAGAGTTACATAAAGTAAATAAATAAATAAATAAATAAACGAGAAGATGAGTTCTAACTGTGAAGAGGATGGGACAATGGGATCTATCAGTAGGAACTTGGTGAGGTCATTACATTAGTTTGCTTATCGTAGCATTGTAAATAGTCAAGAATTAAACATGGCATATCCAGCATCAGTGTCTTCTCTTGAAAGACATCAATGTGACTCTTGCCATGATATTTCTGCAAATTTTGTTCCTAACTATTTAACTATTTATCTGACAGTTCCAGATGTTGACCCTCCTTCAAAGCGTCCTACAAGACCTTGCAGTATCCTCCTATTTTCTGACCCGTCACTGAATCATCTCAGTACTAAAGTGTTTACCTGGTATGAGCTGAAAGACTGAAATCACAATTTAACACATTGACAAAAGACTTTCAGCTGAGAGGTATGTGAGGAGCTGGGTGGATGTTAAGGTGCTATTTTGTGATCTTTCTGTGAATATTTTTGTAAATACCTGAATATCACCAGCATGGTGATTCGGTCAAATCCAGAGTGACAGGATAGCACGTACTCCTTCATTCATAGAAACACCCCATCACTCACTCAGATGTCTGACAGCAGTTGCCTTTAATAAGTGAAATACCAAAAATGTGTCTGGATCATTTAATCAGTCTTCCATGTCAGAACCTCACATAGTAGAAAACAATATACCTCCAACAGATCTGTGATGTCTTATAGCGGTTAAGGATATGGCTTGCTGTTTTTACCACAAAATAAAGTCTAATTTCATATAAACGTACAAATCACAGCAGACTGTGATTTTATTTATGTAACAAGAGGCAATTTAACACACTATCCCAAAGAAAAGAATTTCAAATACCATAACTCATAAATGTCAGGTAGTTTTTTTGTTTCTTTGTTTTGGTTTGTTTTGGTTTTTGCTTTGTTTTGTTTTGTTTTAAAGAAACAATAAGATAGTTGATGTGTTAGATTAACCTTAGCTAAGAAAACAGAATCATAGCCAAAAATATAGACAAAGACTAGTATCTATGCAAGGAAACATATTGAAAGCAAACTAAGTCTGACCTTTGGTAGGGCCAGCAGGTGGACTATATATAAGTGCAAATTCAGACTTGTTCATTTTAGTTGTTTTTTTGTTTTGTTTTTTTGTTTGTTTTGTTTTGTTTTGTAGTCCATTTTGTTAAACTATTCTTGATAAATTCAGTCCTAGACAAGTTTTCTACTTTTTTTTTTTTTTCTTACTCCAAAGAAACCTGTTTGACCAATCCACTCCAGGGAAAAATCGTACTACTTGTTGTTATATATATATTGTTGTTATATATATGTGTATATATATATATATATATATTTTTTAAGAAAGAAATGTATGCTCTTGTCCAAAATGCTGACCTTGTGAATTAGCAAATTTCCTGTGGATTCTTGTCTTACATCAAAAATTTCTCAGCCAACTACTTGAACCTGCTTTTGCCTTTTAAAGGTACAATTTTACATCCATTTTCTCCTCTTGTTACAATTGTTGTTTAACTTTTCTAACTGTTCTTAACTGCTTGCTGACACTTTGTCTTGCAGTTTACTGCTTAATTTGAGTTGTCATGCTATAAAGGGAAATAAGTATTTTTTCCTATGCTATTATTTATTTATTTATTTATCTAGTAGCAGGCAGTTGTCTGATTGGTTTATTTCAGTGTGTTTACATGTTGAATGATGCAGTAAATCACAACCAGGGATGAGTAGAGAGGGATAAATGTTCTTAAATTTTTCCAGTTTGCCAGTGAAAATGTATGTTAATGGACCTTGGATAAAAAATAAAAACAATTATCAAAAGGTCAGTGGGAAAGAAATAGCTTTAATGAGAATAATCCAAAATGAGAATCAACATTTTATTAGGCAGGGTAGATGTTGGCAAGGATGGAGTTCTAGAAGTAAGAGCTGAGATGCTCTCTCAGACAGTGTACCCCTTCAAAAACTCTGATGTGAAACAGGTATTTGCATACACAAGAAAAGTAACACTTAAAATCTGAATGAGAACTCTCTATCTGCAAATGAACAGATTTTCTCCAGAGATGAAAAGAGATCTCATTCAAATCAGGAAGTACCCTAACAGAATGTACATTTTTCAAAAATTTATTCTTTTAAAAATTATCTCCATTTTTATGCATTTGCAACAGTACCTTAGATTTACATCAAATTTGAATTACTATGTCAGACCTCAAACATGATATGACATTTATGAGCTTTCATACAACTCCCACCTTTCATCATTTTTCTGAAGACTGAGCAGTACTTACAATGTCATATTGTAAGATTTTTAAGGACATAGAAGTCTAATAGATGATATGAAAGTGACTGGCATGTAACAAAATTAATGCCTTAATAAATATATATATATTAGAAATGATATAAGTGGATTATATATAAAGATATAAGCTGCATAAGTGGAATAAAAAATGTGTTAATCTATTTCTTTTGGAAAAACATCATACCAACATTCAGTAGTCCTCCCTTATGAATGAAACATGTAAGGCAGGAGCTTTCTATCCTTGAGTACTGCACATGATCTAGGGAAAAAAATGTATTTTTAATTATATGATTTAATATTTATATAGTATTTTTCATTTTCTACCAGAAAGCTTTTACAACTGGTATAAAAAAAAAAAAGTTTCAATGTTGTTGTCATGAACACTTTGTACTTTGATTATGATTCTGCCATTGGACAGCTAGGGAAAAATAATTTCTCGGATTATTGCTTTTATAACCCCATGAAAATTGATAAATGATAACCCTCAACTTTTTGACCTGATAAATATATATTGACATAAGATGAAGTTTCATATTTAGTTCATTACTTATTTCATTCAAATAACTTCCTCCATGAAATTTCAACAACCTTAAATTCCTTTAAAGAGAGGAGCTGGGAAAGGAAGTGAAACGTATCAGCTGAAACTTCAACCAGTATTCTGAAAGGAAAAACATTATCATCCTGAACACTTTTATTTGTTTAAGTACCATCAGTGAGCAAGAATTCACATCTGAGTTTAAGCCCAAAGACAGAATCTCTAACATTGCACATTTCTCCACCTCTGTGGGTTATTATTTTTTTATACTGAGAGATCATTTTTAGGAAAATACTTTATCTACATCACTTGTGGCTAAGATGTCATATGATCACATACTTTGCTTTCTGAAGGACTGCTCCCTTTATTCAGTAAATAGGTACTTGTTCATGTTGTTTTAAAATCTTGCTTCATACTCATAATGCAAACTTTGACCAAGATTTATATCAAGTTGATCAGTCTTGGCTTATCAATCCATTTGTTAAAGACTAACTCATAAGCATACATATAGCTATTCTGTAACACTGACTCATCACTAGAGATATTAATATATATATATATCTCCAAAATTAATAGTAATATTATATGCTTGATGAAAGAAAACATTAATTTAATATGTGGTTAAAGTACCTCATCTGACCACTGAAGATATGAAGAAAGCTGTCCTTACTCTCATCTGCCAATATGAAGAGTGGCTTGGAGATCAACCAGATTCAGTTTACACAGAACTATGGTGTAACAGCTAGAAAGGATCCTGAACTATCAGACTTTATAAACCTTAGATGGAGCAACACTGAGGCAACACCACATGCTGTGTACTTAGGAAGAGAGGACAAGGACCTGTTGTGTGTCTACATACCTAGCAAGGCTTCCTTGCACCTGAGATTTTCATTGTCAATAGGAAAAATCTGTACTGATTACTGTTTTCACAAATTATGTTTAAACACATATCTTCAAAAGATAGTATATAGATTCATTTTTTAAACTCCTCTTTCAGTGTGGTGATAAAACGCTTACCTTTTAGAATACTGCTCTTGAGCTCTTACAGCTATTATTAATAAAATCCTTCTTGCTAGGTCAGTCAAAGGAACTTTAAAGAATAAATACTGCATCAACTTGTCCATGCTGAACAAAGACATTGTCTTGACATGAACGGTTTTACCACTTGATTTAAAATAGTTCTGTTAAATTGTTTTAAATGTTATTGTACTTCTATTCTTTTTCATTTGTCATCTTCAAAGGTTATAAAGTATCTATTATCTGAGTTTGTGGAATTTACTTATGGACCTTATACATTTGTATGGACTTTGAGGTATTGACTCTTTAATCACAAGTCCCACAGTAGTTTTAGCATTTTTTTTTATTTGTCTGTGATGAAGAGGTTTTCCTTTTATTATATTTCAATATTCCATATCAGTATCTAAATTGATTATAGGTTTCTATAAACAGGTATATTTCCCTAAGCATAGTATTGAATGTAAAATATACATTACATTACTCCTACCTTTACAGAAAATTAAAGAACTGGTGTCTGAAACACATTTGTCCAAACATGAGCTTGTAAAGGCATAAATGTACCTGTTACTTTTTAAGTGTGTCTCTTCTCTCTTTAGAGATTTTTAAAGATGTTTTTATGTTGGCATTGTATCAGAGCAGAAACAGACATGTTACAATTCTTTTAAATGCTTGTTCGTCCCCTCCTACCTATCGAATCCCAACTGTTGATCCCTGCTTTGAGGAATGAGCCAGATAAAGTTTAATTTAATAAGAAATATCCCTAAAGGCTCTTATTCCTAGAAACTCCCACTCCATTCCATTTTTCATTCTCAAATCACAAAAGTGTTTCAAATCACCATTCAATTTTAATAGTGTTCCACAGCTATCATAATTTTCACATTCAAAAAACATCTTAACCATAGTTTTGAGAATCACATTATCCTCATTGTTTTCACAAGATGCATTGACTCATCGTGTCTTATTTCAATACTTACAGAACAGTATAAAAATGTATATACTTAAAATGAAATCAGCAGATGTCGCCAGACATTTAACTGTCAGTTTGTCCTTTGAGAACCAAATTCTGAAAGCTGATTAAATTTTCAATATTCCTGAAATCTCTCATTTGGTTTAGTGTGTGTGTATCTATCTGAATATAAGGAAAATCAGTTGCCACAAATGTAACCTACTCACCTGTTATATTTTGCCCCTGCTTCTTTTACTTTTTTTTTTTCAACTTTACTAATGTAATCACATTGAAGACAAAGGTAAATACAGAATATTTATTGTAAAAGGATGTCTCTAGACTTACACAGACCAAATGGAATAGAAGTTCTAAACCAGCTCATTAGTGACCTCGATTCTGCTATAAAGTTCACGACTTTGTAAAATATACATTTATATTGTTATGACATTCATGTCTAGAAAAAGGGATTCGATCAGTTAATATGAAAACTACCAGAATAGCTCCATTAATCAGATTTTGTTTCTTCTGCAGACCTGAATGTAAACAGTTGAGCAAGTGCGAGTTTGTGAAATGTGTTTATTATGTTATCCTTTTAACCTCATGAACTGTTTAGTATATTTAATGTAGGACTGCATCAATCACTCTTTTCTAGGCAACACTCAGTGTAGAAACTATGGATTCCTGAGAAATCCCATAATAATAATAAAAATAAAGTGAGAGAACGTAGTCAATATGTCAAAAAGTTCTAAACAAAAGGAATTTTACTCTTTTTTAGTATCTCCAGGGAAGGAAAGTCAGTGCTGTCCTACAGTAGGGTCAGGTAGACTGCCCCAGCATTGTCTCTGACTTTTTCTTTACTGCTACAAGGACAAAGGCCAGTGCACTGAGCCATTGCTTCACAGTTTAGACTGGTTCAACAGTACTGGGAAAGCGTGCTGGGGGTTAGAAGGCAATTACAATACAGGCAGAGTTGGCACAGTTGTACTGTGGCAATAGATAAATGACCTGGAAACCACGGTAATGGTGTATTTTTAAAAAACTCAGTTGTGAAAGAGAGAAAGGCGAGTCCTGAGAGATCTTTTCAAGCTCCTAACAAAGTTGTCAGAGAAGGGTAGATACTTCTCTACCAACATTACCTCTTTTCTGACACTGTGTCTGCTTGGTGACCCAGCCATCAGGGAAAAAAAAAAAAAAAAGGAATAGTGTACGCACCTCATCATCACAGTTATAAACTTTGCTAGGAGGTGGGAGATGAAAGTTTCAAACCTTTCAAGGCTAGAAAAACCTTTAAACCTCCTTCTCCTCCTGTACAGCCTTTAAATTGGTAAGTAACAGTGAATGTTACTGACATTTCAAACATCAATCTGTTTCCTTTCACAAAAGCTCTAGCACTTTAGCACTCGGCAAAACTTTCTAGCAGGGAGGCATGTACTGCATTAAATTTATTTAAGAAGAGGAAGAGTAGATGGACTTGGTTGCTGGATTCTGGGTTTTGGCAGAATTTGGCAGCCCAAATATGTCCCTTCCTTCATCCATGTTGTCTGAGAAAAGACAGAGCAGGAAGACAGAGGAAGATGACTGAGTACAGAGATGTCTTGTACTCCATGATATAAGAGAGATCATATCTGGGTCTATTGTTTTTTTTTTTTGTTGTTTTTTTTTTTGGTACATTAAAGTTGGACTAGATGTTCTTAGAGTCTTTTCCAACCTGAATTATTCTATGATTCTATGATTTAGTATGAAAGCAGTTGGAGTTCTTCTATAGATAACATATGGAGAAACATTCTTGAACCTATAATAAGCTGTTTTTTTCAACATATACTATTAAGTAGCAGCACAATGTTTGTACAATCAAACCTTCAGCTGTCTCTAGATTCTCCAAAAGCCAAGAAGAGCTGCCAGAAAACTGCTGTCATTCCCAAGTTAGCCCTCTGCTTTTGGGATGGCTTGCTAGAATCTAAAACAACATGAAGACACTTCTTAATTTCCAGTTGAGGCCACAAGTGTCATTCTCAGAGAACAGAAAGACTGGTTGAAAACCAAAAGTTTGTGATGAGATGGTGGTCTGACAACTGCAACCTAATCAGGATTTAGTAGCTTTTTCCAAGCCGATGGAAATGCATGACCTGTTACTGTGCTGGTGAGTTACTCCGCACCCTCACTGGAATCACTAGTGACATGGTTGCACTGTTATTCCAATTTATTCACAATTTATGTTTTTAAATTAACTTAATTATGTAAGAATGCAAGATACATTAGGATAATTTGAGACTAAGATATCCCTCAAAGTCTGTTTCTCTTTAGAGTTAACATACCATGAACTGCAATGAACCAGCTTGTGAGCTTCATCTTTCACCCCCATTCACCTGGAAGATGCTTTGAAAAGTGATTCATTAGACTGGCTGCAAAGGGCAAACCTCAGAGTAATTTTACTTATGAACTCTGTTCTTGTTTATTGTACACCAAGTAGCAACAGGCAAACTCAATTTATTTTGTCAACTTATTCATATACCATAGCTGTGCAAATGAGATGTTAATCTCAGTATGAAAAGCACTTTGGCCTGTTTAGCCGAGCGAGAAAGGAGATGGATGAAGACAAGAAAAAGGAATAAGAAATAGAATTCAAAATGGGAAGTGTGAAAGAGGACAGAATTTTAATGAATGAGCAGATATATGGTGTATATATTGCATAAAAACAGTGGATATTTGGTACCTTATGGTAAAGGATTATATGCACTTATTTTAGGAAACTTTGAAGTAGGAAAGCTTGTTTATTAAATCAGTCTCTAAAATGTTTTTGAGCCAGATAAGACCATCAGAAGAAACACCCAGAACTGAAGCAAAGTCCCAATCTTTTACCAGATGATCAGCTGTAATTTCTCTCTCAAGGAAAAAAATACGTAAAGAGAGACAAACATAGGCTAATTTTTCACCTTTACTCTGCCTACATTCAGCAGAGTGGGAAATCCTGAGCTGCACATTGTATTTAAACATGATACACGTTCACACCTATCCATCATAGGATGGATCTGCCTCAGATGTATTTGTGTAACCCCCTTTTTAAACTCATTTACACTTGTGGTCAGAATCTCACAAAAAATGTATCCTACAATTTAATTATGTGCATTGTGAAAACATACTGCTTTTAAAGCTTCTACTTGATCATTTATGTGTCCTGAGAAATAATTATAACTTCTGTGTGTCCCTATAATTTTTCTGCTCACGACTATATACCTCTGCAGTCTTCCACAGTCCATTGATTTCCCGGTGTGTATGTACATATGTGTACATGTATAGACTCCAATGCTTATAAAAGCTGTTCACAGTATCTGCAAATCTCTGCTTTTGAAAATTGTTTTAATTTTTTGAGTTTGCAGTGAATGTCTCGTTCTCTATTGTTTTCAATTATATGTAAACACTACTTATGAATCATAGTATTTGCTTGAAGGAAGTAAAGACTGGTGTGAAGCATATGGAAAAGTCTCACTGTGGACATACACTTTTCGTTTAAAAATTGCAGCATGGTTTCCCTAACTTGATTTGTACCAATGATTATATAATGGTTGGCCATTAAGAAGATACCACACATCAACACAAGCATATAAATGTGCATTTATTTACCTCTCGGTCCACAAAAGCAGGGGAGATAACAACAGTATGCCCAAAGTTTGCGGTCTGCCTTTCTGTATTGACTGTTTTTAATTTTTATAAATATCAATTGATGCTGAGCTATTATATTTTACTAGATGCTAAATAAAGCACAAAAAAAATCCACTAGATGGCATTTGTTAGCTGTAAATGAATTAAATCAGATGTTTTAAAGGAGGACTAAAGGAAAAATATTTACCTACAAACAGCTGTAATATGGATGGTTTCAAATGAACAATACTGTGATTTTAAAAGTTAGAATTAAAGCCAAATGTTAATCCAGAACATCAGAGACACAAAGGCGAAAACAGTCTTGGAGAAGAGATAAGCACAGCCAGTCCAAAGGCAGAACTCTCAGTAAAGAAAAGAAAAACAAACAAAAAAACAAACAAACAAACAAACTAAATCTGGCTGACAGGTCAACAGTGCTTCTCAAAGCTTCTCAGAGCTGCCTTATTTTCCCAGCACAAAAGGCACATTCCAGCATTTCCAAGAGGCTTAAAACTCTGTCCTTGTCCCCTGTAGCTCTCCATTTCACTGGGATCCCAACCCACCCTGTAAGGTCTCTCAGCCTACTCCTTCCATCGAGCAGCGTCACCTGAGGTCCAGAGATCCTCCTCTCATTGCTGAAGCTCTGTGGGCTTCACCAACCATCACCCTAGAATCTGCAGCACAGGAAGCAGAGCTATGAAGTTTTCTTGCACATGCATGGGTATACTCACTTCCAGTTGTGTCTAGTGTTCCTATTGTTTATGCATTTTGTGCATATTCCTGAATATGTTATTGCTGGTTTGGGAATAAATAAATAAATAAGTCTCAAAGACTTGTAGTGCTCTAGCAGACAAGCTCTAACTCATTTGTAGAATTGCCACTGATTCTTTCAGCCTCCTTGGACAAATAAATCTTTTCAAGACCTCTTCCAGGATCTCTGCAGCCAACATCAACAGGTTTACCTCTTAGATGCACGACCAGAAGCAAGCATGGAAAAGGATAAATTGAGACCTGTTAACACTTCACATCTCAAAGAGTAGTTATATTTCTACTGTACAATTATGGCTGGTGCAATTATAACTACAGTGCATGACATATCTGGTCAGCACAGTCTGTGATTTGCAGATTGGCTGCTACTGGAAATATTTTTTTACTAATTGAAAGAGGTTGCAAGGCTGCCTGAACTGCTACTGCACCAAAACAGGTCCCAGAAAAAGATACACTGCTTCAGACTGCAGCACAATGTCCTGGCCACCTTCTTGTGCATCACAAAACCTGCCCCATCCTTCCAAGCATGGCCCTGAAGTGCCCAGAGATGGATAGCAATGAGGGGGGAATAGAGTAGCACAGTGTCTGTAGACTAGACTTTGAGGGCATTCCCATAAACAGTGCTGTGCTGTGCCTGGGAGAGATGTGTTTCAAAAGATTACCTGCAGTGAAGAACAGAGCTGAGGGCATTCCCCTCTTCCATGTCTGAGAAGGCTCTGCCAGCTTTGAGTCACTTCAAAAAAAAAAGTTGGAAAATCCCTCAGAGGACGCTTCTCATCAGCAATTCTGCTGAGAAATCTCTTCACCATGCAGGAGGTACCATCTTCCCTTGGGAGCTGCTTTGATGCTGTGGTTCTCGTGCTAGCCCCAGCCTGAGTTATCCTGGATGTATACTGCAGCCATGCCCAGAGGTTCACTCTGCTCATCTGAAGCCCGGATTGCTGACCTGTGATCCAGGCCAGGCCTTATCATGTTCCCCCACAGCCCTGTCCAGCCATTCCAGGCCTGGTTCCCCTCAACCCAGACCTGGTTACCCTCATCAGAACTGATCCTGACCCCCATCTGTGAGTGGACATTCCATCCTGGCTTCTGTTGAATTGCTCTGTGCAAGGAGGGCACTATAAACCAACTAATGAAGAGATCACAAAATACATGTTTAAAATACATGTTTTTTTTTTTTTTTTCTCTACAAAAACATCTGAAAGCATTCATCACAAACCTCAATTGCAATCTAAAAAAAAAAAAAAAAAAAAAAAAAAAAAAGGCTTAATAAAGTTTCTTTAGAAGTTTATAAAAGTTCTATTTTGCCCCTTTTCCTGGCCTTGCAGTTCAGTGCCTCCCCACAGAAGAGCTTCACCCTCCTGACAGTTGGGGTGCATTGAAGGAGTCCGATGACTGCAGTGCATTTGGGGGTGAGGACTGGTCCAGATGTGTGATGTAGGGCACTGGAGGGCATTTCCAAATCTTCATGTCTTGTTTTGTTTTGTTTTCAGCCCAAGGATTTTCAGCTGTCAGGTGTTCTCTCTTTCCAACAAAAATAAAAGATTAAATTATCTGCAGAAGGCAGGCACATTCCAAAAAATTTCCTTCTGAAGAAAACTCAATATCCTGTTGGAAAAATAGTTTTGGTGGAAAATAACCAGCAAGAATGTTGTGCAGTTTTATCCCAGAGACAACCATTTCTTTTTAAACCTTACCCATGTTTGGAAAACCACAACCTGCATTTGTTCAATGTAAGAGAAGGAAAAAAAATGGAAATCTATTTCAAATGTGCACTGAAGGGAGTGTGTCAAATGTTAACACATAATAATTTATCAAGCATCTGTTTGTTTAATTAGGGAGACTGAGACACAATTATGCAGTCCATGCAGTTAGCATTCCAGTTGATCTCCTTTGGGCATTTTGCCAATCATTTAGAGGAACCAAAAAAAGTATGTGTATATCAACAGCTTATAACATTAGCACTGATATATTATTTGAGATGGAAATTACATTCAAAGCATGCTGCAAAATGCTCAGTTGTGTTTAAATTATGGCATCCTGCTATTGTATTTATAGGAGAGACCTTACATGTGATTTTCATTAATATAGCTTATTTTCACACTGAAGATAGGTAAAGAACTACACATTTTTGATGCTGAGACTATTTAATATTTAATATTCTTTCATGAACATCATGTTGTATAGTCCAATACCTGTATTGCAAAGGTTTTGCCATGAAAGAAGTACTGCATACCTGTTATATAAATGCAAAAGAAACAACAATATGATAGCTAAAGTATCCATAACATTGGAAATGTAATGTTAATTTTTAGTTATTTATTATTGTGTTATTGAATTTTGTTTACATAATTTAGAACTGAAGTACACAGGTACCATAATTTCAAAAGTAAATCCTGTTAATATTTCTAAATTAATTTTGTGATTTTTTTTTTTTTACTGCAAATGCAAAATAAATTTACCAGAACTAAAAGCTATTAGGAAAAGTTCATGATGAATTAAAATTTCCCATAATGAAAGGTTAATACAAGATCTGCATAACAGTAATATCAGCAAAACCAATTTTAATTGAGATTTTATCATAATACACACACACACATATAAATTAAATATGAAGAAATACTTATTTGTCCACTTTTTGCAAATACTAATAGTATAATGGAGAAGAGGCAACTGATTCACACAGTCAGTGGGAATGCAAATAATTGTTTACAAATGCATGCTCATTGCTCAGATAACATTACCTAGCTGTATTTTACCAAGAGAAATATGGTAACTGAAGGGTTAAAATGATGATATTTTAACATCTTGATACAACTAAAGGCATAGACGAGGCAATTATGCCCATAATTTGTGCACGTAGCCGTAGTACTGATATGTTTACATTAAAGTTTTTGAATTTCAAACCATCTGAAAATGAATCCCACTGCTGCCTTCACAGAAGGAACCTACAGACTGCAAAGCATGCATGAAATGTCCCCAAAGCCATTTGTTCATGCTTATAGCTTCTTGTAAAAAAAAAAAAAAAATCATTCATAGTTCTCTAGTGTCATCTGGTGGCCAACCCGAAATCGAACTTTATTTTTCAATTTTTTTTTTTTTTTTGCTTGTCTTCTTAAAAACTGGCTGATGAGAGTTGTGTTCTTGCAGTCAGTTTCACCTAAAGACAGAAATCCAACTCCATGTGTTTTTCAGTTCACTTCCTTTTTCACTCAGATTATTTTTTGGTTCTGTCCTACTCTTCACTTTGATCACCCACCTCTTCAGTTCCCTTTGATAAAGCACAGATTCTAACTGAAGTCAGTAGAGGAAAACAATGATCCTTCAGTAGCTCACTGAAATCTGTGAGCTCCCATCAGTAAGGGAAGACTGCTTTGAGTTATGTGGGGCTTAACCCACAAATGAGCAATTCTCTTGTTTGTCTTACTTTCTGAGCTGCACTTAATACTCCTTATTTAAGAAAAATAAAACCATTGGGTTGTGACTATGAAGAGAGCAACCGAGATTTGAGCTCCATGAGAAGCAAGAGAGATTTTAAATATGATCTAGATTTAATTCCTGACATCTGTGCTATTTATTCTTCTTTCCCATAACTACTCCTACTGCTAAACTACTATTTGTTGACTCTTGGGAATGAGTAAATTCAGAGATGAACATGATTAAGATATAAAAGGGATGACTGAAAGCTAGCACATGCCTGTGACATCTGTTCTTACTGGAGGAGGTGGAGACACTGAAGGGCAAAAGTCAAGTTTCTCCTTCGCTCCATTGAGGAGTGGGAGAGCCAAGAATAAATAATGGTTCATTCTTATTCATGGGAATGCAAAATAGAAACAAAGGTAAAATGAGCCAGAAGCCAGAGAGGCCAGCTATATTTGCAAACTCTATGTGTGGAATGTTTCAGTAGAAAATTATTTCTTCATTTAATGGTGAAAACATTCATGATTTTACACTTATATATACATTTAATATCGGCTATATCAGCTAGCTATAGTTTCTTAATTTCAGAAGAATATCTGATGAAGCTAGTTAAAAAAAAAAAAAAAAAAAAAAGCTTTATTAAGAGTTCATGCATTAATGTTGCATTTCTCCTGAACCTACAGTATATTCGTCATAAATCACTGAAGGCTGTAGAAAGATAAATAAATGTCACTAAATTGGATGAGTATTTTTTTATTTTTTATTTTTTTCCCCACACAGAGAGCAGTAACTCCCATAGCAGACACTCCCCTCTGATTTCTCCACACACAAATTGTGTTTGTTGGACAATAACAAGCCAGGCTTTTATAAACATCTATGATTTGTATTCCATCCTTCAGGGAACACCAGTACCATCAATGTATGTCTATAAATCTAGTTTATTTTAGTTTCTCAAATAATCTACTATAAAACTGCCCAGTAAATATCCAAAATGCATCAAGACGATCTTTTAACAAATCCTGAGCCTTTTCTATTACAGTGTTCTATTAAAAGAGGAACTATACAATAGTTTTTTTTCATACAAATTATTATTATGCAACCATGAAGCCCTAAAAATACAGAAGTTCAGTTTTGTCCCAAACAGGACAAGGAGACAAAATCTTAGGATTTTTCTTAAAAATAAGTATTTCAAAATATGTAATTTTCAGTTATAATTGAAATAATTAAGTCAAGAGAAATCATTTCATTCTCATATGAATGCTTAAATAAATTCAAAAAGGGCATTTTTAGAACAGCTATGAATTTTATTGGGCCAACATTTTCTACCTACAAACTGTTCTGGCATAAACATTTTTTTGAGTGCTATACAATTATTTTCCGATCCTGTTTCTCTTTAAAGATTAGAAGATACTAAACTACTCTGCCTAAAGTTTTACATTTAACCTTGTTATTGACCACATATGTTGTGAACATTTCCACTTGAGAGTGGGGATATTTAGAAAATGATACTAAATATACAAAACTATTAACAAACCCACAAAAATCTCACTAGTTAATGCTACAACATGAGGCAAACACTTGAAAACAATGGAAAAGTAGTCTTGCTTTTCTTTTGCCTTTTCACTCTGCACCTGTTTTTTGCATGACCATGTATAACTTACATCAGAAAGAGCCTTGTTTATCTCCCCTCAGAGCCCACATCTCTCTAAAGAGTTCCTATAGCCCTTGCAATCACACTTTCTTAGGAAGTAAACCTGAATGCATTCAACCTTATACTATTCCTATAGAGTGAGACTGTGATATTTTTTTCTATTTTATACATGAGCAAGTGAAGCAGAGGTGATCCGGTGTTCCCAAGCCAACACTACACTCAGATTTCCCAAGCTGACAAACCAACCATCATGTATACAAAAATAACAAAATCCCCCGATGGTGCTGAACAGATCCAGGGGGATCTGCATGCTTTTCCAATGGAAGGGGAATATCTATAGTGACTATCTTTTCTGCATCATTTTGACATTCTCCTCTCCTCTCCTCTCCTCTCCTCTCCTCTCCTCTCCTCTCCTCTCCTCTCCTCTCCTCTCCTCTCCTCTCCTCTCCTCTCCCCTCCCCTCCCCTTCCCTTCCCTCTTCCCTTCCTTTCCCTTCCCCTTCCCCTTCCCCTCAAGATTAGTTTCATACTATACTCTTTCCATACCTACAGTAGGCTTTGATGACAATATTTCTGGTTCAATAAAGTGAGATTCAAACCAAGAAAGAATTATTTACCTGATAACACAAAAATTATACTAGCATGAGTTTTCTTTTCATTACTGGCACATTGTTTTTAAAAATGAAGGGACAGTTATATAAGCATGGTCTAGAAGCAGTCATCTTACCTTAGATCATGCAGCAGTACTCATAACATGATCATGGAAAGTCCCTTGATGTTTTTACAAGACTTCATTTGTTAAGCCAAGTGTCCTGGACAAATGCCATTACATCTGGGTCTATAATGAGAATAGTTTTTCTGCTGATACTCAAGTGATTCCAAGAATAAATTTTCATTTGATTATGTTTATGATCATTGCACGTTCAAGTAATCCAAACATCAAGCAGATGAGTTTCAGCTCAATTAAATTCAACATCTTACCTGAATATTTCCTATTTTTGAACAAAACTTATTTGTAAAGTTTTAAGTAAAAAACATTTTCAAATTAAATATTCCAATTTTGATGAATAAATTCTAAAACATTGTTATTATTTTCACAATTCAGATAGCTCTTCAGTCATTCAACTTTCACAGACTTATTACTATTGCAAAAGTCTTTTCTTCCAAGTCCATGAATATGTCACCTTAACGGTGCAGTCAGGTTATCATGCTGACTTTCTTATTTGGCAGTGATTCTCTTTCTAAGATGATGAACACGGCCACAACATTTTACTGAAATATCAGGCAAAATAGAGTACCTGTTCATACTCTTTTCTCCTTCCTTATCAGCCAAACCCAGAAAAAACAAAACATATATCCTACAGAAATCATAACTATTTTTGTAGTATTATTTTTTGACTTTGAAATTATGAAATGTGTAAATTAAAAAGTATAGATTAAATTTTTATATATATGTATCTTATCTCTTTCTCATTAGCTACATCATTGCAAGCTCAATCAGGAAATGGAAAAAACAAACAAACATGAACAAAACAAAAAATAAAAAGCAGTAGCAGACAATAGTCATAATTTTTAATATTTTCTTTGTTTCTTGTAAGTGTACATGTGTAGCTGTCTTTCTAAAAGCTTTGTTTTCCCTTTAGTCCAACTTCAGATATCTTAGAGTGGGCTAGTAGGATACTTTCATTAGTTTTAAGAAGAATTTATTTTCTAAGATCACTATGCAGATCACAGAATCATAGAAGCAAAGAATCACAGAACCATAGAATCATGGGTTGGAAAGGACCATAAAGACTGACTAGTTCCAACCCCCCTGCCATGAACCCGTTAGATCAGGTTGCCCAGGGCCCCATTCAACTGGATCTTGAACACCTCCAGGGATGGGGCATTCACAGCTTCTCTGGGCAACCTGTTCCAGTGCCTCAAGATCTTTAGATATATCTCCTGTCATTGTTTTCTCATATACATATACATACAGTAAACTAAACAAACAAACAAACAAAAACCAACAACAAAAACAGTTCAGTGAAATACAATTATAAATTATTACAGTAGCTCTAGAGTCAGAGTTGCAGTTAAAAGGATGGTCAGCCTCAGCATAAAAGGCAAGAACATTATTTCAAAAATCAAAAATTACAGGGTATTTATACACAAAGGTATTTTTTAATTTAGCATAATTCACATGAATTATAAGCATATAACTATACCTGAAAGTCAGCAATAAAACACAAATCAGGATATTACAGGTGAACTTAGATCCACCTGCCTAATGATTACTAATAAGCAGCCAATGGGGATTAAAGGATTATACTAACAAGCACAAATCACGTTTTCATTCCCTGTGGAAATATGCCCAAAATAAAACATGCACCAAAACAGAAAGTTTCATCATGTTATGTGAACAATTTTTGAAAACTAATGTACTATAAATTATTCAGTACATAGGATATTAAATAAAACAAGCATTAATACCAGGGTTATACTGCTTCATGTCGCTTTTTTTTTTTTTTTTTTTTTCTCTTTAGGAGCACAACTTTTAATTTCAAAAGAAGTATGTTGCAGTTTCAGTTGCAGTCACTACAATCCTTTATTTGATCCAAAAGTGTTTCTGTTTTTGGCTTGCTACACTAAAATCCTCATCTCCCAAAGACTGACCTTTGTAAACAGCCTTATCTCTGCAACAAGCCAACCCACAAACTTGGATACATTTACTGGAAATTTTTGCAACTTTGGATGCAGCATGAACTTTGCTTTCTAGGCTGATTTTAATGACAACGTAAAAGAGCTAAATTCTGAGTTTCAACTGGTGATACAAGGGTCTTTTACAGAAAAGTTTTCTTAATCTGGAAAGATTTTGTGCAGTGCAAGTAAATTCTTAGTAAGCCTTAAAGCATCAAGAATTATAACACCAAGTATAGTTTAAAAGGGAGGAAAGAAAAACTCCCTCCTGAAGGAGAGAAATTTTTAAACATGCAAGGTAAAAACCTTAATATTTTATTTACTTTTTTTTTTCCCTATTAAGAAAAAACTCCCATTTCCCTATTAAGACAAAACTCCCCCCCCCCGAAAAAAAAAAAAAACTTTAGATCATAAATAGTTAAAATCCCTATTTTCATACCTTTCCAGAAGATGGTAGTGTAGCATACTGTTAAAGAATCTTTCAAAGCTTACCCAGTTTTACAGCGTGGTATTCACTGTGTTAGTGCTAAAACTAAAAGTAAAAAGAAAGAAATTTAGAAGTCAGCTTAGGAAGATTCATAAATAAGTTTTAAAATGCAGGGTCATCTTGGTCTATTGCTTTAAGGCTTAAAATTTATATATTTTATTAGCTAACACCAAAATCTTAATAAATAAATTGACTACAGGAGTGCTTAATGAAGGGGAACAAAATAGGTTTTGAATTCTAAAGATTATTCTGATGTGCTTGAGAAAAGAACACATTTAAATTCATAAATCTTAGTCCTACAGAAAGCAAGGAAGAGGACTACAAGTTTCAGAGCCTACCACACTCTAATGATAATGCTCCTCTGGAAATTATTTATGTATTCTAGAGCAGAGAAAAGTCAATAATCTCTCTTTAATACAGTCAAAGAGGCAAATAGGACATGAAATCAATGAATATTGCTATGTCAAATATGTGTTGCAGATATGGAAGTAAATCTGTGTCCTAATACCGTCAGTGTCAAAAACTGCAATATTTACTCGATTTACCGAATTTACAAGGGATAAAACAAGGGGGAATGGTTTTAAACTAAAAAAGGGGAGACTTAGATTAGAAGTTAGAAGGAAATTTTTCACTCACAGGGTGGTGAGGATGCTGTGGATGGGGCATACCTGGAGGTGTTCAAGACCATGTTAGAAGAGGCCCTGAGCAACCTGATCTAGTGGGTGCCATCCCTGCCTGTGGCAGAGGGGTTGGAACAAGACAATCCTTGAGGTCCCTTCCAACCCAGGCCATTCTATGATTCTATGATTCTATGATTTATCCCATTTGTCACAGATTTAAAGAATTTTTAAATTTAATTTCACAAATTTACTTCGAATTTGCTTTGAAAATATTTTGATTGTCTTTCCATAGTACCTTGAGGCAGCTACTATGATGGATCATACCAAGCCCAAACAAAACTCTTGCCACAAAACACAGACTAAGAGGTGTCTTTTTTCTTCTGGTCAAAACACTGCAAAAACAAACCCATCCTTCCATCTATGCATCCATCTACCCATCCATTTCTTTAACCAAAGCTTCTTCATTGCAACATGCAAACATGCAGGCGATGATGCTTGGTTAGAGTGACCCCACGCACCAGCACAGTTTGATTCCTTACATTTTTCCAGATGTGAGTTAAATTTTGCATTCTTTTCAACTTGAAGTCCTCTAATGAAATGCCTTTGAATGTTGCAGAATACACATGCAAATGCAGAGGGAGCTGGCAGAGGTGATCATCAAACCGCTCTCTGTCATTTTTGAAAGGTCTTCGAGAACAGGAGAGGTGCCTTAAGACCTGGAGGATAGCCAATGTCACGCCAGTCTTCAAAAAGGGCAAGAAGGAGGATCTGGGAAACTACAGGCCGGTCAGTCTCATCTCTGTTCCTGGAAAGGTGATGGAACAGCTTGTTCTGGATGCCATCTCCAAGCAATTGGAAGATAAGAAGGTTATGAGGAGTAGTCAGCATGGATTCACCAAGGGGAAATCACGCTCGACCAACCTTGTTGTCTTCTATGATGACATCACCAGCTGGGTAGATGGAGGGAGAGCAGTGGATGTCATCTACCTTGACTTCAGTAAAGCTTTTGATACTGTCTCCCATGATATCCTGCTAGCAAAGCTGAGAAAGAGGGATAGATGAGTGGACAGTAAGGTGGGTTGAGAACTGGCTGACTGGCTGAGTTCAGAGGGTGGTGATCGGCAGTGCAGAGTCCAGCTGGAGACCTGTGACTAGCAGTGTTCCCCAGGGATCGGTGTTGGGTCCGTTCTTGTTCAACAGTTTCATCAACGACTTTGAGAAGGGAATAGTGTCCACCCTCAGCAAGTATGCCGATGATACAAAGCTGGGAGGAGTGGCTGACATGCCAGAAGGCTTTGCTGCTGCTGCCATTCAGCAAGACTGGAGAGCTGGGCAGGAAGAAAGCAAATGAAGTTTAACAAGAGCAAGTGTAGAGTCCTGCACCTGGGAAGAAACAACCACATGTATCAGTACAGGCTGGGGGATGACCTGCTGGGGAGGAGATCTGCAGAGAAGGACATGAGGGTCCTGGTGGACCACAGGTTGGCCATGAGCCAGCAGTGCACCCTGGTGGCCAAGAAGGCCAATGGGATCCTGGTGTGCATTAAAGGGAGTGTGGCCAGCAAGTCAAGGGAGGAGATCCTTCCCCTCTACTCTGCCCTGGTCAGGCCTCACCCGGAGTACTGTGTCCAGTTCTGGGCTCCCCACTACAAAAAAGACAGGGATCTCCTGGAAAGAGTCCAGCGGAGGGCCACAAAGATGATACAGGGCCTGGAGCATCTCCCCTATGAGGAAAGGCTGAGAGACCTGGGTCTGTTCAGCCTTGAGAAAAGAAGACTGAGAGGGGATCTTATTAATGTTTATAAATACCTTAAGTGTGGGAGACAGAGGGATATGATCAACCTCTTTTCAGTGATTTGTGGGGACAGGACAAGGGCCACAATGGCCACAAAATAGATCACAGGAAGTTCCGCACAAATACGCAAAAGAACTTCACAGTGAGGCTGACGGAGCACTGAAATAGGCTGCCCAGGGAGGCTGCGGAGTCTCCGTCTCTGGAGATATTCAAGGCCCATCTGGATGCCTACCTGGGCAGCCTGCTCTAGGGAACCTGCTTTGGCAGGGGGGTTGGACCTGATGATCTCCTGAGGTCTTCCAGCCCCTACAATTCTGTGATTCTGTGATCAACCCTGTAACCTAATACATCTTCTACATCGCCAGAAGTGTCAATGGATGGTTTAATCCCTTCTTTTTAAAATGTTAATTCCCTGTAAATGTGGCGTATCTGCAAAGAACTACATTAGTCTCTTAAGTATGTCAGCATAGTTCTTTCCAAATAAAGAACAGAAATATTTATAGAGGTTATCTGCAACACTGATGATCACTGTTATCTCCATTTGGTAACAGGCCATTACAGTTTTTCAATATTTTATTACTAAAATCCTTTAAAAATCATTATTTTTTTCTTCAGTATCTGCTGGGTTTTCCCTCCCCTCCCCTCCCCTCCCCTCCCCTCCCCTCCCCTCCCCTCCCCTCCCCTCCCCTCCCCTCCCCTCCCCTCCCTTCCCTTCCCTTCCCTTCCCTTCCCTTCCCTTCCCTTCCCTTCCCTTCCCTTCCCTTCCCTTCCCTTCCCTTCCCTTCCCTTCCCTTCCCTTCCCTTCCCTTCCCTTCCCTTCCCTTCCCTTCCCTTCCCTTCCCTTCCCTTCCCTTCTCTCTTTCTTTTCTTTCCACTATATTTCTCATTACTTTTCATAACAGACTACTCCATCTCCTTCCCCATTTTTTTAGACAGTGTCTTTTAGCTTCTAAATGCTGCTTTTTCTTTTCCAGGGAATTGTATAGGTTTGTTTTCTTTTCCTTTTTAGTTTCATAACAGTGGTTTTTAGCCATGTGAGAAAGATTTTTTTCTTTTCAATAAGGTTTTGAGTTTCTATTATTTTTTTTTTTTTTTCCCCTGTTCTCTAGGAACAATTTCCTAAAGCTTTTTATCCCACTCATGCAAGGTTAGTGCATGCTGCAATGTCTGTACCATGGAGCAGTATCCCAGCTCCATGCTGTTGGTCTTAGCAGGCAGCATTCACATACAGGACAGGAGGTACCAGAGAGCTATAGTTATTATACAGCCAAGGGCTAGTTCAGAAATATTTTAGCAACGTTTTATCAGCAATCAGTACTGAAATAATTGGTTAGAGGTGAACAGAAAGCTGAATTAGCAGGCTTTGAATTCTTACTTGGATGTCTGCAAAAGTATAGGTAAGTGTGTGAAGGAAAGAGATTTATTTAAATATTATGTCACCAAACAATGAAATTAAAGGATTTAGACAGTTACCATTTGTTGTGTCTGGTCTGTAAGTGTCCTGACACTCAAAGTTCTTATGGCTATGGCTTTTTAATTTGATTTTCAGGTTTGGTGTCTTAATTGCTTAGCTGGTTATCTCTCTCAGGATTGTATTATTTTTAGAAATTTGAACAGGTCATAAGAAAGTGAAAGTATCCTTAGGAACAGTGTATCTTGAAGTAATAACCAGAAATAGATACTATACAGAAAGAATAAACTTAGTGATTTTATACAGGACTGGGCCTTATCCAGTTCCACTGAGCTCTTTGCAAGCCTTTTATTTCCCTCACTGGATGTGTGAAACCATTTCAGCTTTGCTCCTGAAGAAGACTGTTTAAAAAATCAAATCAGTTCAGTGGAATTGAAAGAAGCAGATCCGAAGCTGTGATTCATGTACACACACAGGTACTGAGCTCTGAACCTGACAATTCCCAGACTCTTCACCACTTGGCTTCCAGACTCTCCAGACACCCAAAGATATCCCTGTTCAGGGCTGCCTTGGCCTGAGCTGTTGAGGGCCAAACTCCAGCTGGAAAATATCAGTAAAGTTCTCTGAGTGACCAGATCCAAGAAACTAAGATAATAAAAGTGAAAGAGATGGTTTCCTTTTTTTTTTCTTTTTCTTTTTTTTTCCCCTCCATAATTCCTGAAAACATTAGCACTCCCCCCAAACATCTCTCAGGAAATTGGGTGTTGTAGTTGCCAAATCACTGGCCATCATATTTGAAAAATCATGGCACTCAGGAAAAGTCTCCGATGACTGGAAAAAGGGAAACATCACTTCCATTTTTAAAGAGGAAAGGAAGACCTGGAGAACTACAGATTAGTGAGCCTCACCTCTGTGCCTTGAAAGATCATGGAACAAATCCTCCTGGAGGCAATGTTAAGGCACATGCAGGACAAGGAGGTGATCCAGGACAGCCAGCATGGCTTCACCAAGGGTAAATCTTTCCTGACCAATCTGGTGGCCTTCTATGATGGAGTGACTGCATCAGTTGATAGAGGAAAATGGACTGATGTCATATACCTGAACTTCTGTAAGGAATTTGACACGGTCCCACATGACATCCTAATCTGTAAAATGGAAAGATTTGGATTTGAAGGGTGGACCATCTGGTGGATAAGGAATTGGCTCAATGGACGCACTTAGAGAGTAGTAGTCAATAATTCTATGTCCAGATGGAGATGAGTGAGAGGAGCGATGTTCCTCAGGGATCTGTCCTCGGACTGGTGCTTTTCAACATCTTCATCAATGCCATAGGCAACAGGACTGAGTGCAGCCTCAGCAAGTTTGCAGATGACACCAAGCTGAGTGGTGCTGTTGATACCAAAGAAGGAAGAGATGCCATTCAAAGGGACCTGGATAGGCTGGAGAAGTGGGCCCATGTGAATTGCATGAGGCTCAGCAAGGCCAAGTGCAAGGTGCTGCACTTGGGTCGGGCAATCCCAGACATGAGTACAGACCAGGAGAAGAACTCACTGAGAGCAGCTCTGCAGAGAATGACTTGGGGGTTCTGGTGGACAAAAATGCTCATCATGAGCCAGCAGTGCATACTTGCAGCCCAGAAGGGCAACTGCATCCCGAGCTGCATCAAAAGAGGTGTGGCCAGCAGTTCAAGGGAGGTGATTTTCCCCCTCTACTCAGACAGTGTGAGGCCCCACCTAGAGTACTGCATCTAGGTTTGGGGCCCCCGGCACAAGAAGGATGTGGACCTGTTAAAGCAAGTCCAGAGGATGGCTACAAAGATGATCAGAGAGCTGGAGCACCTCTTCTAAGAAGAAACGCTGAGAGAGCTGAGGATGTTCAGCCTGGAGAAGAGAAGGCTCCAGGGTGACCTCATTGTTACCTTTCAGTATTTAAAGGGATCCTATAGAAAAGATAGAGAAGGACTCTCTACTTCGGTAGACAGGACAAGGGGGAATGGTCATAATAAAAGAGGATAGATTTAGACAAGATATTAGGAGGGAATTCTTCACTGTAAGGGCAGTGAGGCACTGGAACAAGAGAAGTTGTGGATGCCCCATCCCTGGAAGTGTTCAAGGCCAAGCTGGATGGAGCTTTGATCAACCTGATTTAGTGGGTGGCAGGGGTATTGGAGTTAGATGATCTTTAAGGTTCCTTCCAACCCAAGCCATTCTATGCTTCTATGATAATTCTATATCTAACAGCTGCTGTAACATAGTTGGGTTGGCTGTTGCAAGATGTGCATGTTGTTCTGATGCTGGTCATGACTTTATAAATAGGTAGGCTATCACTTTTTCCTTTGGCCAAATATCCACAAATTTTAGTACCATACCAGCTTCCTTTTTCTTTTTTTTTTTTTTTTTTTTTTTTACTAGTCTAATATGACAGCAGAATAAACACAGATGGTGCTTACCATGGTTTGTATGAGGCAGATTCTACTTTCTTGTACAGTGGCAGATTCATACCACAAATATCACTATCAAAGCACCATTGATGTTGTTGGAATTAGTAACTAAAAAGTTTGTCTTTAAGAAAGATGTAGATGATCCATATTCAAAGATAAAATAAGGACACCGACATACAAAAGCAAGGTAAAATAACTGTAGTTGACTATCTATGTTTATGTTCTTTCACAGAGACAACAGACAGACACACATTCATGGGCTGAGCAATGTATTTAGGGTGTTTCATTAAAATGCTTTCCTGTCTAAGATTGAATCTAGCATTAGATTCAATGATATCATTATCATTGTAGACCTCATCGCAGTCTACAACTTCCTCACGAGGGGGTGTGGAGAGGCAGGTGACCTGTTCTCCATTATCACCAGTGACATGACCCATGGGAAAGGTGTTAAGCTGGGGCAGGGGAAGTTTAGGCTGGACATCAGGAAGAGGTTCTTCACCAAGAGGGTGGTTGCACACTGGAACAGGCTCCCCAGTCAAGTAGTCACTGCACCAAGCCTGTCTGAATTTAAGAAGTGATTGGACTGTGCACTTAGTCACGTGGTCTAAACTTTTGGGCAGACCTGTGTGGTGCCAGGAGTTGGACTTGATGACCCTTATGGGTCCTTTCCAACTTGCGATATTCTATGTTTCTATGATTCTATGATTATTTCTTGATTCTTAAGTAAAAAGGGAGCTGAAGAGAGGATTCAAAAGCAAATTCAAATCTACTTATAAACATGATATTAGTATTCTATGACACAGCAGAACAAGCAATGACAAGAAGGCAAGTGTGATAACAAGCAGAACTTGTAGGGAAAAACAAGAAAGTAGAATATAGATATCCATACTGAGATTTGGCAAAGATACTAATGTTAAGTTTCAAATTTTTGCAAAAATTGTTATATCCTCATAAAAAAAAAAAAAAAAAAAAAAAAAAAAAAACCTGTTCCTGGTTTACATCTTATCCAAGACAGAGAAGGCCTCCCTCTTACTGGATAAGTTTTAGGCTGTAGAAAAGCACACACAGTGTTGAATTGTCAAATTGTCTTCCAACAGCTTTAGAGATCCAGAGAGCTTGATCCAGATTTTTCTCACTTAATTTTAGGCAACTAATTTAGCATCTAAATTAGGAATGCAGTTGACATAGACTTTCCATACACTTAGTGTTGTTAAGTAAACTTCCATGTAGGAAGATCTGGAAAATAAGAACATAATCCTGTATTCCTTTGAAAGTCTTTTCTCCTAAATGTGATTCTTTAGACTGTAATTAAGAAATAGGTATCATCTTTTGAAATCTCTCTCTCCCTCTCTCTCTCTCTCTCTCTCTCTCTCTATATATATATATATATATAATGAGATCATACCAAACTATTGATATCACAGACAAAGATTTTATATCAGCAATGTGCACTCATGGCATTAAATTCAGATAAAAAAATCACTTTCTGTTCTCTTTACAAATGCTGAACAGAACAGACTGGCCACTCAGAGAATAACACGCCAACTGGGAAAAATTAGGAGTCTGGTTTGTCATGATGAATAGGAGAAAACAGAAGACAATGTATCTTTTCTTTTATACCATCAAGACACATTCAGATAATCTGAACAGAAATTTTCATATACTCAGTGAGAGGTGTGAAAAATGTCTGATGCTGTTTCAAAGAAAAATCATACACTAAATACAGCACATATTGCAGCCACAGTCATGTCGATGTTAATAGTAGGCAGAACAGCCATTCTTGGAACCAAATGTACCAATATAGTTTCTCTTGAGGTCAGCTGGATGGCTTTGTTTCCACCTAATTCAACAGTCACTTCAATCAGTGGCTATAAATGGAATATGATTTGTTCAAAATGAATACTACTGGAAAATATAAGGAGTTGCCAGAGAAGGAGTGTGAACTGCTTATTTTTATTGCCTGGAAATAATGAGGTTGTAAGGGCAAAACAAACAAACAAAAAAAGACAGAAGATTAAATGCCAAGTTTGTTTTTGTTGTTGTTTTATCATGCTGTCCTCCTAGTTTCTAAGCTTATAGGATCTACTGCATGCATATAATACTAACATTTCAGTTTGGGCTTCCTCTTAGAAATTTTATGGAGTAACAGAGATTTGTTATTAATAACAAATGCATGTCATTAATATTTCTCATAATAGAATGTAACATAATTAAGTAAATATTTATTCAAACATTCCAAATGGAAAAAAAATGGCTCTCACCCATGAAATATTATTTTATATGTCAGAATACTAATAGGAGGTTCAATATTCCCATCCTATAAAACACAGAAATAAACAACTGCTCGCATAAGCTTCAATGATTTTCCTGCTTCAACCTGTCTAACATACATGTCAAATTGTTATCATTCTATTTTATTTGACATTAGAAATCAGTAATTATATTTTGTTACTATATATATTTAGAATGACACCCTTAAGAGAATGCAGCTACCTATGGGACAGGTTAGACAGCATTTAATCAGTACTGATAAATTCATACATGCAACAATTTATTTCAAATCCTAATGATTTCACAACACAGGGGTTAATACGGAACAAAAGCATCTGTTTAAATCTGGCCTTCCAGTTTCAGAGAGACTGTTGACTAGTGTCCATGAATAAATATTGACAAAGTGGGGAATATTAAAATGTCTTTCACAGTTTCCTGGTTGTGTTATTTGATTTCTCTCTTTTCCAGTGTATTTTAATGTCAAAAATCTGTAATTTATAAAATGAGGTTTATTAGGCTAAGATATTATATTTTTAATATTATGCTCAAAAATTTGTTTATAGGAAAAGAGGAAATGCACCTCGTACATAAGTCAGGGAATTTTTTGTTACAATAATTAAGTCTTGAGTGTCTAATAAGAAAACACTATGAACCCTAACCTTAAAAAATAAATAACTAAAAATAAAATAAAATAAAATAAAATAAATAAAATAAAATAAAATAAATAAAAAATGAGTAATGTTATGAGAAAAAAAGTGAGAAAAAGTGTCATTAAAACAACAATAATAATAGAGTTTAAATTGTTCTGCAGAAAATTCTTAGGTTCTACTCTTTTTCCTGATGTAGTCACCCTTTTCCTTGTTCCTCTGGATCCCAGGTCAGTGACAGTCTGGTACTGAGGGCAGTTATAGTGAGTTTTCTGGAGTCTTCTCTGGGAGAAAGATGATATTCAGGTTTATTCGTTATCACTCCAGCATTTTTTTTTATGTTTGCTAACATATTCTTTACACTTTTGCTCATTCTGCATTGCTCATGCTACGTCTGAATTTACTCTATATGGTGAATTTTGCATATGTTTAATACTTCTCTGTTCTCTAGGTTACCCTTAAAACTAGCTTTGGCTAGTGCCGAGTTTGTATTTCTTTAACTGATGAGTTATTTACAGCCATGGGGTAACAGCCTGTGTCCCATCTCTTCGCATACCAGCCCTGTGCTCTGCATTGCATCCTGTCTCTCTGCCTCTCAAGGTCTCTGCTATTGTGCTATCTCTACATGACGTCATTGTTTTGACTTTGAAAATATGTAATTCTGCACAAAATAATTACTTGTCACTACACCTTCTACAGAACTACGTCTGTACCATACGCTGATAAGTAAATGTAAAACAAGCTAGCCATGGCCATCTGTTCTTCATCCTCATCATCATCATCATCATCATCATCATCATCATCATCATCATAGTAATAATAAATGTTGTAACTAAATTAATTTTAAAAAGAGCTCAGGCAAAGAAATAAAGTTTTAGACAAGCAAATCTACAAACTTATGTTCTCAAGCCTTGCAAACTCAGGTACAAATATAGTGACTTGTTTCCAGTAACGACAATGTATTATATGGCTACCTGCTTTTGAAATTTTTCTTAACATTCAAAATATTATCACTGAAAATGTCAATTTGGCTTTGCTCATATTTCACACAGTAAATAAAAGATAATGCTTCATAGTCCAGTCAAAATAAAATAATTAAAAATGAACATCTTCTATTACATCTGTTGCTGAAGTTTCAGATCATAATTAAAGTAAAAATTTGTGAGTGCATCCAAGCACAAACTTTCATCTGAGGTGGTAAGTGTGATAGATAATACGGGATATTAATGACTTCGTTTTTGTCTTACATCTTCTGGATAGCTAAAATGTTCTCCAGAAGAACTGCCAATCACTGAGAAGAGTTAAAGTGCTGGGTTAAGATTTAAGAGTTACTTTCCTTTTCAGGCATTGTGAATAATGATGTCTAGCTTCAAAGACGTTAGAAATTCAACTTTGCCTGATGACTTATGGGAATATTAGTATTTTCTAGCACATTTCCACAATAGCTATCATGTAGTGGGCAGACATCTTCCAGGGCATTTTGCAGAAAAGTTAAAATTTATGTTACATGAAAAAGCAAATCTTCCATTCTCTTTTGTCCACATTTTCCACTGCAATGCACAAAAATGTCCCTTTTCAACAGTAACAACAAACTGAACCTGCCTCCTGTTTATAATCTTCCCTTCCCCTTCTTTTCTTCAATGCTTTTCCTGTTGTCTAAGCTTGTACATAATATTCCAGGGCTGTGAGCCAAATTACACTTGGCAGAGTCATGTTTTACCATGACTCAGTGGGTTTCCTATTACCAGGTAGAATAACACACTAATTTTCCTAAACACACCTCATGTGTGGTCTATATATATGCCCTAATTTTCAGAGTATGCCTTAATAAGTATTTGTCAATGTCTATCAAGGAAAAGCTGAATTCTGCTCTTAATTGTCTCCAATTGCACAGAACTAAAAGGGCATTTATATAAAATCAGCCTGTGATGAAAGTGAATTACTACTTGTCTATTGCTATGTATCATTGGATTAATTTTCAAAGGTAACCACCAGTAATAAACTCCAAGGGTTGCACTGTCAGCCACAGGTTTAATGCTTAGAAGAGACACTTCCAGAGTCATAGAATGGTTTGAGTTGGAAGGGACTTTAAAAACCACCTAGTGCCATGGCAGGGACACCTCTCTCTAGACCAGGTTACTCAAATCCAGCCTGGCTTTGAACACTTCCAGGAATGGGGCATCCACAACTTCTCTCAGCAGCTTGTTCAAGTGCCTCACCACCCTCTAAGTAAAGAATTTCTTCCTTATATGTAATCTATATCTACCCTAGTAGATTTAGTTTACAACCATTACCCCTTGTCCTATCACTACACTCCCTGAAAAAGAGTGTATAAAAAAGAGATGGTGGCAATAAAATCCATTAACAAGATGGCAAAATCTGCCCTGAATTTTGTAGTTGCCAGCACAGTATTCAGGAATCAAAATATCTCTCTTTAGCCTCAGATCCATGTGGTCTGTTATGCTTTTGCTATGTCAAATGTTAAAGGCATTTTGCCACCAAAAGGCCCAAGCCATATTGATAAAATCAGTTGGATTATTTTTATTAATTGCAAAATACATTTCTGAAAATGCTGTACAGAACTGGTCTTACCAGTTCTTGCTCACCTCTGTTCTTCATTCTATCACAACATAAACTTAAACAATAACAGAACTATTCAGAAAAAGTTTATTTCTTTTGACCCATTGTACCAATAAAAAGCAATTCAGAACTAAAGCGTTTTATTAAAGCCCCCTCCTTCAATAGTTTTTTTTTGTTTAGCCTATATTTGAAAAATAGCATAACCAGTCTTTATGATGAAATTGCTTTCAAAATTGATAGTAACAGTGAAGAACACATACTGCTGACAGTGCATTTCTCCAATTTAAATACACAGATCTGCATGTGAAAGAACTTTGAAACGTATTTCAAAGCATGTTGATTCATGCTGCATGCCAGGTTAAGTACTTTTTCAAAATAATGTAGTTTCTAGGATAGCTGTAATAGTTAACTGACATCTATTTGAGCTAAAAACAGGTGTGCAGATCACTTAATGCATACATACTACCAACATTTCTGAAAAGTTTTTCATTTAAAGAGCACATATAACTATTTTTTTTTTGCAACTGTAGTTTTATTTACACCTATGATTGGGTGCACAGTACTCACTGAATTGTTTGTGGCTATTTTACTCAACAATCCTATTAGTGACGGCAATATGTTATAATGTGAAAAGAATAAGCACCAGCTAATTTAAGCAGGGCTGAGTAGTTCTGAGCTGAACTACCTGGGCAGCATACCTCTGTTCTCAGAATGAGGAAAACAATAAACAAACACAACTGTAACATGATTTAAATTTAATCTTGAGGAGTTTCAAGAAAACTTATTTCTTTTATTTAAAATTCAGACACGTAACATAATCTCATCATGTAGGTTCTCTTTAGGTATGAAGGTATATTTAGAGAGTGATTCATCCCATCATAAAATCAGCATTTTCAGGATAGTCTCGTTTTAAATAAACCTTGTGCCTATATATTATATCTTCGTCTACTAAGTATTGCTGTTATATCCAAAATCAAACAAAGACGTCAGACCTACTTGATCTCCTTTTCCCATCATTGTTCCAGCTGGAGGATCAAGGAGGTAAAGCAAGTTCATTCCTTCATTTTGGGGATCAATGATCTGCCGATCATATAATTTTAGAAATTTGATAGACTTCTGTGTCATCTCTTTAATGAATTATTTAAAACTCTGTCTGGCAAAGGCATACTGAAGTGATGTTAGTTATATAAAAAAATAAAAATAAAAAATAAAAAATAAAAGTCTATCAACATCATATATTGCATAGTACTTGTAAGAAGTTTTTCAGAATTCTTCTGTTTTAAGCTATATTTCCCTGAAATACAGCTCACAACTTCACTTTTTACTTTTGTGCCATCATCCTCCTTATTTTATTACCAGTTTTATAGAGACGTAAATTAAGTATAAAATTACTTTTTTTCAAGCTTTGTTTTGAAAAAGTGGTCACAAGCTCATCAGTATCACTGCTTTATATTTCCTACAGAAGTAGCTATAGCTGGCTTTGTGGTTTGGTATTTCTCATCAAAGTACTCCTTGGTACTTCTGGTCTTGGATTTATTACTTAGAAATTCTTGCAGCTCACTTTCTTGCTTTACTGTGACTTTTTTTTTTTTAAACTTGGCTACCTCTGTACCACATAAGTACTCTTGCATCAATGATAATTAGTCACCTGAAACATAAACAACCCTCCACTCCAGGTTAAACTAGTGTCAGCACATTGTGTTGGCCAGAGCCTTACTTTTGTTTGTCTTCACTTATGTTAAAAGACCAGTCTTTCCAACATGCTGTGAGACAGTCTGTGCAGACCTCCACATGCTTACCTCTTTTGTTTTGTTCAGACTCAGCCTTCCAGAGAGCATTTCATTGCTAAATGGAAAGTTTTAATTTGGCTTTCCCCATTTTTTAAATATACATGTACTCGCCTTCCTGGAAGTCTACAATATTTCACTTGTCTCAAAGGACTCCTTGCAGACTGCTTCAATGTCAGTTTTGTGTTTAACACATGACTTGGCTACAACTTCTGTTTGCATGATTGGGATGAGACTTTAAACACTTTGAGGTTAAAGGATTCCTCAATAGTGGGTGGGCATATTGTGTAATTTTCTTTTATAGCAATTTTATTTTCATATCTGAATCCTACTTAGTCTGCACCAAAGATGTTTCCATCATCATGATATTTTTTGAGTTTTCTGGGTGGCAAACTTATTAAATAAATCATAGAAGTAAATTATATTTATAAGAAGGTTTTTCTCACTACAAGATCACAAGGTAAAGACTGATAAACTGCACGGAAACCTGTTAATAATGGATATAAAGAGAACATTTCTAGGGGAAGAGGGGAGAGAGGAGCTCATAGTTCCCACTGTTACAGATAGTCATGGATAGTACGATACAGTTAATAATGATACAATAAAATCCAATAAAATCCAGCCTTGGAAGCCACAAAATATATCTATTAGGCCTGCGATACACTTCACTGAAAATAAATCTAAGTGGAACAAGTGGCACATTTATTCATAGTGTTAACCTTCTGCTCTTGGTTAATTTTCATCTATTGAACGTTATTTGCATGTACACTTATTAGCATTTTATATAATTTGATCCTTGTAAATAAGCTTTTATGAAGTGGTGGGTTTATAAAATGAGAATCAAACCCATATTTTTACACGTTTTTTTTTTTTTTCATTAAATAAAATCAGAAATTGCAAAATTAAAACTCTGGCTGTATTAAAATCATGCTTGTTTACTAAACATGACAGGAATAATGGAATCTGGTTGTTCAGATACTCACAAATAAAAACAGAACTGTTGGGAGCTCAAGAAGTAAGCCTTATTAAGAGGTTAGGTACTGGCTCCTAAAATCCTATGATATAGAATTTTGAAGTTTTCATGTAAAATAGTTCTCTTAGGCAGAAAATAAAAGAAAGAACAATATTAAAAAATTACACCTCTGAATCTCTCAGTAAAGACAACTATTAAAAATATCCAGTGTATAAATTAGAATGATACTGTCTAACAAATATTAAAGTTGAAATCTGAAATCAAATGAAAGTTTTGTTGAGAAGTTGTTGATAAAGGGTAAAGAGCTCATGAGCAAATGTAGACAGATTTTGTGAGTATGGCTGTTATGTCTTGTAGACAGTCAGAAGCTCAGCATTAGAAGTGTGATAGATTGTTTTACTGACATATTGAATTTGACAGAATTGTATTTAAAGTTTATTAATCCTTCATATAATAAACTTTGATATTATCTGTGACCATATAATCATAATAATAAAAAGCAGGTGGCCAACCCTACTCACAGATCACAAAATCTTCCTTCCACAAGTCTTTGTTTTGCTGTGCTTACTAGACAGAAGTAAACATCTGGAATCCCCAAACTAAAGCAAACATGGTGAAAGAAGAAAAAGAGAAAAGGAAGAGGAAGGGGAAGGGGAAGGGGAAGGGGAAGGGGAAAAAGGAAAAAAGGAAAAAAAGGAAAAAAAGGGAAAAAAGGAAAAAAGAAAAAAAGGAAAAAAGGAAAAAAAAAGGAAAAAAAAGGAAAAGGAAAAGGAGGAAAACAAACAGATTATAGTAGCATAAGACTGTAATTATGGGTGGGACTTTCTAAACAGTTTGAAAAAAGGTTTTCTGTATCTCAAATTTCAATGGAGCATAAAAATATCTTAGCTGGTTTAAAATGATCACAAGCAGTACTAAAAGAGTTTCATATGGGTCAGGTTTTCTTGCTAATAATTTAACTCCACTTATGTAGGACTGTAGCTGACCTCATATAAGTAATCATAGATATCACTGTATGAGCTTCAGTAGGTTTAAAGCATTCTCAGAGAGCTAACACACTTTGTGTAAGGCCAGAGCTTGATGATATTAAATATGGATGTAGGACTAGAAGGTGTTTTGAGTAAGTTTGCAGATAATACTAAATTGGAAGGGTCTCTTGAATGTGTCAAGGGTAGAGAGGCCTTGCAGAAAAATATTGTTTGTTTTTTTTTTTCACAGAAAACTGTGTCATCAACAGCAATATGAAGTTTAATAAGAGCAAATGCCAGATTCTGCACCTGGAAAGACCCTGGCTGTACCTACACACTGGGGGATGAGAGGCTGTAGAGCAGCCCTGCAGGAAGGGATCTGGGCATTTTGGTCGACAAATTGAATACGAGTCAACAGTGTGCCCTGGCAGCAAAAAGGGCCAACTAGTATCCTGGTTTGCATCAGGCACAACATTGCTAGCCAGTCAAGGGAAGTGATTGTCCCACTCTACTCCGTGCTGGTGTGGCCTCACCTTAAGCACTGTGTGTAGGTTTGGGCACCATGGTATAAAAAGGGTATAAAAATATTAGACATTTTACAAAGGAGGGCTAAAAAAATGGTGAAGGATCTAGAGAGGAAGATATATGAAGAGCAGCAGATGTCCTTTGGATTATTCAGTCTGAAGAAGAGGAGATTGAGAGGAGATCTTATCACAGCCTACAACTTCCTCATGAGGGTGAGCAGAGGGACAGGCGCTGATCTCTGCTGTCTGGTGACAGTGACAAGAGCTGAGGGAATGTCATGAAGCTGCAACAGGGGAGGTTCAACAGGGCTGGATATTAGGAAAATGTTCTTCACTGAGAGGGTGGTCAAGCACTGGAACAGGCTCCCCAGGAATGTGGTCACAGCCCCACGCCTGCCAGAGTTCAAGAATCATTTGGACGATGCTCTCAGACACATGGTCTGATTTTGGGGTGGTCCTTTGGAGACCTAGGAGTTGGGCTCGATGATCCTTGTGGGTCCCTTACAACTCAGATATTCTATGATTCTATGATCCTATGATCCTTGGTGATCCCTTCCAACTCAGGATATTCTATGATTCTATGTTCCATCTACATTACTCCTGGGTAGACCCTCCCTGCTTCTGCCCTATAAATATTTTCTTTTTGTATTTTCTCTGGAAAACTCCATTCATCTAAGTTGGGATCCTGCTATTCTCATAAATAACAATTTAATATTACAATATACTGTTTTTCACAACTTTTAGTCAGGGACAGATACTCACATCTGTTAATCCACTTAACTCCACTGAGTTTGGTTAAGATATTTCTGTATTTCAGATTTCAGTTCTGAATCTGATCATTCATTGAGTTTTAATCAATTATAATTTGCAATGATGAAACTGTATTCTGCATGACAAGATGTGAAAAATGTGCTTAAAGCATAAAACGGTAGTTCAGAATAAAAGTCAATACACTGATGCACAAAAGAAAGAATTGCAGTGCTATATAAGCTAAACTGAAAAATAAATATGGGGAATGTGTTCCCTAGGTTGCATTTGTGTGTATGTTAGAACAGTATTGCTTTGTTACGGAGTACAAGTAAAATCTTTAAAATACTTCTATTTATTTTGAACTTTAATATTTAGTTTATTTTACATTGATGGTATACCTGTATAATCTGTCGTTATTTTGCATATGTGTGTCTTCTTCTTCTTGGTCAACAAGAGGGATCTATATATGTCTATAGGCACAGATATGGAGTTATATCCTCTATGTGGTCAGGAAATAGAAGAGTAGTTATAGTTACATATTCTGCATAATATTCTTTCTGTTGTACAATATAATCTCACATTTCTGCAGCTATTGTTTTCACACACACAAATCTTCATTTGAACAAAACAGTAATGGCTCAGAGAAAATAACATTAATAAATCTAAGTTTCCAATAGTATATAATGTATCAATGTACATGCGAGAATTTTTTTCAGTGGCTCTCCTTATTATGTTGTACTTTGTAGCTTTAAAGCTGGTTTTTATAAAAGTATGGAAGCACAAAACCTGAAAAGATTAGATTTATACTCACAAGGTCTAACCGCAAACTTACATCATACTAATTTTATTTCTTTAGTTTTATTATTATTTTCTGCCTGTTGAGTAACATAAGAGTTTATTTGTGTGTGCACATGCATGTTTAATCATACTGCAGGTGGGAACAAACAAATAATTGTAGGTACCAGAACATTAAGCTGTACAGATTTTTAAGAATGGATAGAGTCTATATGTAGCTCCATGTAAAACTCAAGAGGGTTTCCTAAACTGCCTCCAGAAACAGGCTGCTTGAGCTTGTTGAAGCTCTCCAGGCCTGATCTGTAAATATAATTCTCCCAAACTGGGAATCTGGGTGGCTATTATCGAAACCATTAAACAGGTTTTTGTAAGCACTGGAAGGGTACTCATTAACACAAATCACTTTAACAGTAACTGTGACAGAAATGCAAGTCAATTTATGATTGTCATCATGAATATCCATTCTGGGAGACAAGACAATAAAAGTAAATAAATAAATAAATAAATAAATAACAGAAGAAACTTGACAAAATAGATAGATGGGTGAAAAAATAAATAATCCTTGCGGCTTTTAAGCAGCCCCGAAAGGAAAACTCCTGCTTGTTTTGCTCCATATATACGTTTATGTATTTCCCTGAATACATTCCATCTACTGCACAGGCAGTGGTATACTGATGGCATGGTGCTGCATGAACCTGGGTGTCTCTCCAGGGAGAGATTCTGTGTGACAGCTGTGGAGCCTGCTCAGCCTCAGCCCAAGGTTGAGAGTAGTGCTATTCTAATGAGACTGATGTTGCCAGAGTTTGACAGCTGACCTTAACATTGTGACCTCTCTCCCTGTGCTCCTCATCGAAAAGGACCCCAATGTGCCCTAAATTCTCCAACAATTGTGCTGAGTCCAGATCCAATTAGTTAGTCTGAATTAAAGCAATCTCCATGTAGAAATATGCTGCTTTAAACTAATGGATTATTTGTTCTTATTTAATTATATTATATATATAAATATATATATATATAAATTATATATAAAAATTTTATATATATAAATTATATAAAATTATATTATATATATAATATATATATAATTATATATAAATTATATAAATTATATAGCCAACATTAAGGATCTTTAAAAACATATCAGCAATTTACTTGTTCAGTAGACACCATTTGGGGTATTGTAAAAATACAGAAATAATTTTATTGATTCCTGATGTTTAGATTTTATAATGATATTCTTGTTCTTACCTCAGTTGTTGAAAACTGCATTATTTTATAGCTTTACCACCTGTCTCTCCCCCATTCCAAAAATAAATAAATAAATAAATAAATATCAAGCCTTCTCATACAGAAGGGTGTGGTGTTTTGTTTTTGATTTTGTTTTGTTTTCTTTTTAAGCTATATGGGAATATACTGCATTATGCCTGGACAAATGCCTTGGAAAAAGCCTGAAAGAAGTTGAATTAGTAACTTGACCCAAGAACTCTTAAGTCAAAGAGGATGACTGCATGAATTTAATGTTTTTGTAGTTGGAATCACAGAATGGTAAGGTTGGAAGAAAATTTTAGAGGTCATCTGCCCCTGCTCAAGCAGGGACACCCAGAGCAGGTTGCCAAGGATCATGTCCAGATGGCTTTTGGAAACCTCCAAGAAGACTCCACAACTTCTCTGGGCAGTCTATTCTAGTGCTCCATCATACACACAATACAGAAGTGCTTCCTGATGTTTAGATGGAACCTCTTGTGTTCCAGTTTGTGCCCATTGACTCTTATCCTGAAATTGGTTATCACTGAAAAAAGCCTGGCTACATTTTCATTGCATCTTCCCTTCAGGTATTTTCAGACAATGATAAGATCCCCCTGAGCCTTCTCTTCTCAAGTCTTAACAGTCCCAACTGTCTCAGCCTTTCCTCACAAGAGAAGTGCTCCAGTCCCTTGATTATCTTAGTGGCCCTCTGTTGTTCCAGTATGTCCATGTCTCCCTTGTATTGGGGGCCCAGAACTGGACACAGCACTCCAGGTGTGGCCTCATCAGTTCTGAATAAAGGGTGATCAAGATCACCTCTCTTGACCTGCTGGTGATAATTTGCCTAATGCAACCAAGAATGCTATTAGCCTTCTTTGCAGCCTTTGTATATTGCCTTGGAGTCCACCAAGACTCATAGTTCCTTTTCTGCAAAGCTTTATTCCACCTGGGCAGCCCTCAGCATGTACTGGTGCCTGGGGTTGTTCCTTCCCATGTGCAGGACACTGCACTTCTCTTTGTTGAATTTCATGAGATTTTTATCTGCACCCTTCTCCATAATGTCAAGGTACCTCTGGAAATATATAAGGATATATATATACAAGTATATTACAATTAATCTGTGGCTTATCCCTTCATCTTGTTTTCCCACAAATACCTTTAGAGCTTCTGGATCTCTATGTCAGCTAGTGTCACTGCTTAGATACACAAAAAGATGCAATAAGTGAACCTATGTCCACTAGCATCATTGGAATCACCCATCTTGGCCTCAGCAGTGTTTGAAATCAAAACTAGTTTTCCTCTTTGAAGTAAGTGGAATTAAAGCCTTTTACACTAGCTAAAAATGTTGCAGTGCTATCAACAGCTACAGCTCATCTGTAAAAAAATATATCTCATCATATATAAAAATATATCTACATAGAGAAAAAAAATGAATTTTTGACTTTACTAAGTAGACTTTAAGAGAAAAGGATGTTTAGCCAAGGTGATCAAAAGGATCTGGTATGAAATATCAAATGTAGGGGGGAAAGTGTTGTTTTATATGTTTATTTCATACTGATTGTTATATTCCACACTAGCAAAACTTTCCCAAAATATTTTAACAAGCACTTTGAGCACATATATCTTTCATGTGCAAGGTAGTACAACTTACATCCTGTAATTATTTCCAAGGATTGCAAGTGACCTCTTTGTTTGTGATAGCATCCTTCCATCAGATACATAAGTCACTAGTGTGCTAACAATGAATTCTTGCAAAAGTGTGAAAATCACAACTTAAATGTCTAGACTTAACCTTTGTTAAAAATTTAAATATATTAATATTTTGTCAGGTATCTAGGACTAGTACTTTTTTTTTTTTTTTTTTGGAATAGCATTTGCACTGGACTTTGAGGGGAGATAAATATTACTATATATGTTTAAATACATTTCAGTGTTCTCTTCTCCTTGCATCTAAGCTTTATCAGCCAGATCCTACATGAAAGATCATATGTCCTTCATTTGCACTTCTATTCCATTAAGCTGAAAATATTACACTGCTAATATGTACTGTAAGGTACTGTGAGATAGAATCACAGAATCATAGAATGGTTTGGATTGGAAGGGAGCTTAAAGAGCATCCAATTCCAACCCCCCTGCCAAGAGCAAGGATACCTTCCACTAGACCAGGTTGCCCAAATACACATCCAGCGTGGCTTTGAACACTTCCAGGGATGGGGCATCTCTGCTTCTCTGGACAACCTGTTCCAGTGTCTCCCCACCCTCCGAGTAAAAAAAATTCTTCCTTTTAACTAGATAAGATAAGATAGGTACAGACATGCTTTATTTTACACAATGTAAATGTATATTATCAAAATCAGCTGGATTACTTACATGGAATAACATTAGATAAACATATAATTCTTTGCTAGGCTGAGGCTTAAGCATATACTTGAGTCCCTAGTTCATCACAGCTATACAATTCACATTTAACTGAGTTACTTGTAACACTTAAATTATAAAAAGAGACAGAAGGCAAAGAAAAGGAAAATCCTTCAGACATGCAGATAATTGGCAGGGGCAAGTCTGCAACAAACTTAAATTCGGGCAAAAGTACAATATGCTGATGAAAGGCCATATACCTTCAAGCATTAGGTAATGCTATATGGATATTTTTTTTCCTGTAGCTGTAATGACAATTATTATGTAGAATATGTTATGTAAAAATCAGTAGGATTAATAATATATTATTTCCTCTGTACCACTGTTAAAGGAATCCGTTTGTTATTAATGGTGATACTTTTAATTTAATGGATTAATTTGGAGCCCAGGCAGAAGTTATGGACATTTAGGAAGCGATCAGTTTGTAATTCCATATGTTAAATATTAAAATAAATTGTCTCACACTGGTACTCTGGTAGATGTCACTTCACAGTGAATTAAAATTGCTTCAGACTTCAAGAATCAAAGAAGAATTCAAAATTATTCTGCTATATAGTCACACTCACGGATATAATTAAAGGTCTGTCAGCACTTTCATTATATAAAGCCATTTTTAAGCAGTTTATAAGTTTGCCATGACATTTTGCTTAAAGCTGGAAATGGGCTGTGAGTTTCCTGCCTGGAAGTGATTTTTTGTTTCTTATGAATGTAATTGGAATCAGATTATGTCCCTGTGTTTCTCATCTGTGACAGAGGAGTTAAAAAACATTATTTGTTTTTTATATTTCTCCCACACATACAAAATATCTCTTTACTTCAGTTTACCACCTTGCAGATAATTAGGCTGTATGATGCTATGGGCAAATGAAACATATCCAGTGCACAACCTGGCCCACAGTCATGCATACAGGTTAAAAAAATGCTCTGCTATGGTTTTGGACCATGTCTACTGGACATGGTGTGGGAAACTACAGTGTTCAGGGGCACTTTGGGGAACATCACAAGCCCAGTGCAGATTAGATGTGGCCATACCATTTTGGAGGTTTGGGGGAAGTCATAATTCTTTTGTAAACTATGACAACACATTTGGCCTTAGGGCCAGAGAAGAATCCTATTTTCTTTTCCATTTGCTTTATAGATATCAAATAGAGGAGTCTGTTTAGTCTGTTTTATTTACCATTATAGACCTAGTGTTATACTTTGCAGAGACAGACTGGTTGAAAATGTTTGCAGTTAAGCATATGCTCATTACATTAGCTGGTATATAGTAGTGTACAACCATTTTGAGATTGAGTTTGGTTTGAACTTAATTCTAAGTAAGAAGCTAATTTCCACGTGAGGCTCAAAACAGACAAAAAATGTTGCTCATCTATTAATACCAGTATTTGTCAAAAATGCATCAGTAGTTAGGCAGATCTTACTGCCTAACCAAAGAGTGAGATTGTTATACATTCTTTAAAGGATGGCTCACAGATAAGCTGTTTGTGGGTTTTGGAGGCCATAGGCAAGATGAATGTATGCACAGTCTTTGCCAAGGAATCCTTTGAAAGGAAAGTGCTTGCTCATTCCCAAGAGAAATCATGAGATTGATGAAGAGGTCAAAGGATCAGCATGCCCATGCACCATTCAAACAAACCTTTTCCAGTATATGGAGTATTTCCAGTACTTCTCTCATCACTTTGAACGGCATCCCAAGTGGAGTCACAGGTTGTTCTCATGAGTGAAAAATAAGCAGTACAGACTTTATTTATTTACGAACAAGTGTCATCATAAATCAGGCAATATGACTGAGATACTTACTTTAATTTAATTAGTAGACAAAATAATTTTTAAATCAGAAGACTCACAAAGCATTAAATCCTTGGGGAGAAGGTTACTGGAGCCTGTTTTACCTCTAGCCTCACTTAGAAAGGTAACTAGAAGGACTCAGAGATGAACTGTTTTGGGAAGGTCAACACCGTATGATTGAGGAAGACATTCAGACGCTACCCACAGCAGGGGATTGGTCTGTCCCATAAACATACCAGTAGTATGGTGATATAACTTTTGCCAAATTCTCTGCCTGGGAAAAATAATTAACACCAACATAGTGTCACTAGTTCATCTAAGATAGAAGGATAAGTTAATTATTTAATTTGAACAGGCACTCAGGAGACTGCAAATTTTATTTCCATAAGCGATGTGGACACACACGCAATCACAGTTAATTTCCCAACCATGTGTTGTCATTAAAAGGGCATTTAGTTGCAGCTGTCATGAAATTTCCATGTACCATGAAAGTAATTATTGACCTGACATCTAATGTCACTGGTGGATCGACCCTTGCACCTTGCTAAAGGAATCATCCCTGAGATTCCCCAGCTGTCTTTGAATTTGTGGCACTATGAATATCTGTAAAGAAATTCAGCACTTGAAAAAGAAAGGAGAAACCAAATCACCAAAGTTATCATCAGGAAAAAAAAATAATAAAAAAAAATAACGCTTCAGCAAAAAGGCTAGATGCTTGCTAAAAAATTGGGAGCAACATGATTCACCTCTCCTCCCACTCAAACCTTCACACACACACAAAAGAGAGGGAGAAAGGGAAGGAAGAGGTGGGGGGAGGAGAGGGGGAGGGAAAGAAGAAAACAAAGAAACTAAGGTTCAGCTGAAATTTAGCCCTTATCATCCCAGCTATGAGGACTGAGGAGGATTCATTGAGAACTAGCTAGATAAAAAGGTATGTTTTCCCTTCAGAAAGACCTTGGTAGTCTGGATCTACCCTGACTGAGTAGCAGTGATGACCTAGAGAAGCAAACAGCAGGGCTCAGAATGGATGTTCTTCATTGCAGATTGCTTTGCTAGAAAAGTTAACTAAACAATCAAAGAAATATGAGGATTTGGCTTGAGACTCTCATTCAAAGTTAATGGAAGCCCCAGACCTAGTGAATTATGGACTCCATCTGCTGCTATTGACTCTCAGTGAGTTGGAAGTAAATATAGTCTCTGTGTCTTACGCAGATAAGCCATGTGTTTTTCTTGTTATTTTTCCAGTTTTCACAAGTATACTTAATGCAAAATGCAATGTTGTTGTTTGCCTGATGTTCCAACTGGTTGTGGGGTGACACAGCACAAGAAAGTTCTGAAAAAATAAAAAATAAAAGGTTTATCAGCTACATCATTTGAAATAGCAGCTACTTTTGCAGATATAAAATGCATTCTATTGCTATCTCTGCCTCAGATTTCTGAACTCCTGTAGTGAGAAACAGCAAGGACTTCATAGTCCAAAGAAAGAAACAGTAATATAACAGTATCTAAATGGTAGATATTAAGAGCAAATATATATATAGGTAGATAATACAGAAGTAAAAGTACTAAAATTTGTTTTGAGGTATCCTGTATAGAGCCAAAAAGAAAACAGAACACAAGCCTCAAGGAACCATTGAAATGGGAAGAATCCTGTTTTGATTATTTGAACATTCACTGTAGCATTGTATGCCAGTTGATGTAAGGAAAAGCAGATTTAGCTTACAAGAACTGCTAAGTATTGTTTCAGATTTTGGCAGTACTTATTTACTCTTTCACCCATTTAAGAGAGTAAAATTTAACAGTAATCACATAGCTTTTTTCCAGATCAATAAAGTAAGTGATTTTGTGTTCCTGTTCAACAATTCCCAAACAGTCCTTTGTAATCTATGCAATCACTGAAAAGTCCAGGAAAAAAAAATATTTCCTTTCTTTTTTTCCTTTCCTTTCCCTTCCTTTCCTTTCCCTTCCTTTCCTTTCCTTTCCCTTCCTTTCCTTTCCCTTCCTTTCCTTTCCCTTCCTTTCCTTTCCTTTCCTTTCCTTTCCTTTCCTTTCCTTTCCTTTCCTTTCCTTCCTTTCCTTTCCTTTCCTTTCCTTTCCTTTCCTTTCCTTTCCTTTCCTTTCCTTTCCTTTCCTTCCCTTCCCTTCCCTTCCCTTCCCTTCCCTTCCCTTCCCTTCCCTTCCCTTCCCTTCCTTCCCTTCCCTTCCCTTCCCTTCCCTTCCCTTCCCTTCCCTTCCCTTCCCTTCCCTTCCCTTCCCTTCCCTTCCCTTCCCTTTTTCCTTTTCGCTTCGCTTCGCTTCGTTTCTCCTCTCTTCTCTTCTCCTCTCTCCTCTTTTCCTCTCCTCTCTTCTCTTCTCTTCTCCTCTCTTCTCTTTTCCTCTCCTCTCTTCTCTTCTCTTCCTGTCTCATCTTTCATTTCTGCTCTGGATTTTAATTTAGGTCTCCCTCTAAAAGTCTTTTTGTTCTTAGAAGGTGTGTTTTGCCATTATTGTATTCCCTGAGTTGCATATTCAGAAAGAAAGAAAAAAAAAATATATATATATATATATATCATCTAGTACGTCTGAGATCTGTTCCTGGGACTCATTAAGAAATGCAATGGATCCATGAAAACAGGCTTTTAGACTATGGAAGAAAAGTCCTTGGAATAAATTTGACGTCAGAGGAAAATTAAACATAGCATGACTTCACCCTCCCATGGCCCAACATTTCTAGAAACTCTCCCATCTGATACTAGAGACAAAATGGATAACAGGGATATGGCTGATTTTGCTGAAAACAATTTCATGTATACATTTACTCTAATAAAGAATGAGTGAAGGGCTGTTCTGCACATGGGCAGCTATTTTAAGCTTACTTCACTGTGCTCATTGAAGACTAGTGGAGAACAGAGAGCATGTAGAAAAGAGCACATCATAGAATCATAGAGTCATAGAATGGTTGGGATTTGAAGGGAAGTTAAAGATCATCTAATTCCAATCCCCCTGCCATGGACAGGGACACCTTCCTCTAGATGAGGTTACCCCAAGTCCCATCCAACCTGACCTCGAACGCTTCCAGGGACGGGGCATTGACAGCTACTCTGGGTAACCTGTTCCAGCGTCTCATCACCCTCAGAGTAAAGAATTTCTTCCTCATATTTAATCTAAATCTACCCTTTTTTAGTTTAAAGTCTTTTACCCCTTGTTCTATCACTACACCCCCCAAAAATGAGTCCCTCCCCAACTTTCCTGTAGGCCCCTTTTATGTACTAGAAGGCTGCTATAAGGTCTCCCCAGAGCCTTCTCTTCTCCAGGCTGAACAATCCCAACTCCCTAAGTCTGTCTTCATAGGAAAGGTTCTCCAGCTCTTTGGTCATCTTTGTGGCCATCGTCTGGACTCCTTCTAATATGTTTGTATCCTTCTTGTGCTGGGGGCCTCAGAGCTGAACACACTACTCCAGGTGGGGTCTCACAAGAGCAGAGTAGAGGGGAAGAATCACCTCCCTCGACCTGCTGTCCACGCTGCTTTTGATGCAGCCCAGGATACAGTTGTCTTTCTCAGCTGCAAACACACATTGCCAGCTCACGTTAAGCTTCTCATTCACCAGCACTCCCAGGTCCTTCTCCTCAGGGCTGCTCACAATCCATTCTCCACCCGGTCTGTATTTGTACTTGGGATTGCCCTGGCACAAATGCAGGACCTTGCACTTGGCCTTGCTGAACTTCATGATGTTTTCAGAGGCCACCTTTCAAGCCTGTCGGGATCCCCCTGGATGGCATCCTTTCCCCCAGCAATGTAAACTGCACAACACAGCTTGGTGTCATCAACAAACTTACTGAGGGTGCACTCAATCTCTCTGTGCATGTCACCAACAAAGATATTAAACACCACCGGTCCCAATACTGACGCCTGAGGAACACCACTCATTACTGATCTCCACTTGGACATTGGATCTTAATCTTCATCAAATTTATAATGATTCAATCTTTTCATTTTAATGCATATGTTTTAAATATTAAAGATAAAAAGAGAACATGAACTACAATAATTGCTTTTCTAAATTTTTTTTGGAAGTTCCAATCTTTGCAAGTTAAAAGAGGTGGAGGCTGTGGGACAGAGTCTCAACTAGAGTAAATTAAAGTCAATGGAGTGAAGCTTAGTGATTAAGCAATAATTTATTTCTTTGTTATTTATTATGTACTTGCCAGTTTAATGAACTTATGGTAATCTTTTAGGCAACATCTAATGCAACTTAAGGTGTTATATGTGCTCCATCACTGCACCATGAAAGCAGTAGATTTTTTTTAAACTGTGCAGATTTTGATTCTTAAACAAATTGTTCTGAATCCCACATTTGGGAATACAATTTTTCTATTACTTCACCAGTTTTACTATTCTAAGAAAATTAAGCAGTATATTAATAACCAATTTTATAATGCATTTTATATAGATAATAAACTTTCAGACTCTTGGAAAGATGTGTCACACAAAACAGTTCAGTACAATGAAAAAACATGTTTTGACTCTGTCGCAAACCCTTGTGAAAATCACAGACATTGGACAATGTTTTCCTATCAAGTCTACAACACTACACTAGGTATTGTAATATGAATACTACTATCTAAAAAGAGTTAAAACTTCCACTTAAGTTTCATGATGACGTATTCCAAAATAAATTAACTATACTGCATATTCTTTCTTAAAATAAAGTAGTTCAAACCATTATAAAAGTAATACCTTTTTATTACTGTTAATAATCAATGTTTGTCTTTGCCAGTTCTTAGCCAGTTTGATGCTGCTTTCTTATTTTCAGGCCAGCAGACTGACTGGCAAGCCAACCAAACAGCTGCACGACCTGCTAGCTTCAGTTTAAACTTTGAGTGTTCAGCTCTTCTGAAAATCAGGTCAGACAGTTGAGGTCAGAATCTGGACTGCTCTCAGTTCCCTACCATACTAATTTGGAGTGTGCTAAAGAAAAAACAAAGCAGCTGATTGATGAAGTCCTTTCTGTCTTTAAAGCTTGTAAAATTATTGCTAATGATTATTTATTTATTTATTTATTGTTAATACAAGAACACAATTAACTTTTTCAAGATGTAAGCAAATATAAATAAAAACAATATTTGTCTTTAATATGTTGATTTACCTCCTGTAAGTTTGTGTAAATGATATTGATGCAAGAGATCATATAGATGTCACTATTTTTGAGTGCGACTGTTTGGAATTGCTTTGCCAACATATTTTTACGTGAATAAAGTTCATTCTGTTTGTACTGAAAACTAATTTTCCTAAAAATCTATTTCTGACATTAAAGTGATTTCACTTGGAAAATTAGAAATTTCCATTCATTTTCATTTCTTCTATTACTTCATTTGACTAAGCAGACACAAGTACAGAGAAAGTAATTTAAAAAATGTAAATATGGGAAATTTCTCAGAGTCTGTATGTACATTCAAAGGTAAAAAGTTGGAATTCTTTAATGAATAAACCACAAAAAAAAAAAAACTGTCAAGAAACCCCTTTTTTTTTTTCAAAAAAAGTAAAAATTTTGCAAAGTAAAAATTATCAATTCCAACTGTTTTACTCAAGTTTCAAAATTATTATCAACTCATGAGCTAAATATGCTAAATATTTCATTCAGAAAACATCCAGCCTCCTGTCCCTGTAGTTTTTATTTCTAGATTCCAGTAATCCATAGTTGGGTGATTTGGTACATTGAAATTTGAATTTAAATTCTGATTATTCACATTCACTTTCTAAATGACTCTCTATGTTCAATACATATACCTACACTCTTTTATAACATTTTCATAAAATAACTTTTGGGTCAGATTCTGATTTCAGTTACCTAACTGACACTCCAGATATATAACTGCATCTACGTGTGTGCATACAGAGTTAAAAGAGAAAAAGAAATAATTACAGTATTCTTTTAGTCTTAAGAATATGAAAAGCACCTTCTAAAAACAGATAACATCTAACATCAAGAAACAAAAGATATTTTTTTGAAGCTGAAACAAAAGAATGGTTTTGCAGCAATCATTGAAAATAACATTGAGATTATATTTAATTCATTTATTAGGAAGAACTCCTCAGGCACAGGGAAAACCAGACTTTCTTGCTTTATTTTCACTCCTAAACCCCAGAAGCATGATCAGTATCTAAAATGACAACTCTAAGGTTCTTTTACTTTGTTATAAGTATTTGAGTGTAAATGACTTCATATTTTTAAATATTCCTGGCCTAAGAAGAGGTAATAGACTGAGCTTGATCAATACGTTTCATCTTGATTCAGTCTTGCTTCCTGTTCCACTCTGACAATCTGACCTCTTTTTTTTTACTCCAGAAGTTATCCTTTTGCAGCACATGCTACATATATCACTGGCCAGCACACTTAAATTAATTATGTTTTCCTGAAGAAGAAATGAGACAAGAAACTAGGCCAATTATTAACTGTTAACCAACAGAAACACATTCACACTAGTTGTCCCAAATGTTCCCTGTGTCTCTGTTTAAAATTAATCCATCAGAAAATCACATGGAGGATGCTCAAGACCCCCCTCTAATTATTTAAAATTATGTCATTAAATCAGACAACTGCTGGCACTGCAACTCAGCAGGCGCTAATTTAACCCATATGTTTTGGGAATGTTCCTACACCCATTTGTCCTAGCCAGAATTTATGCAAGAATTATTTTTTTTCCCTATAAAATAAAATTTGTATTACAAGCTAACCATACATTTTTAAGTCTGATGGATTCTAAATGGAAGCTGCATAAATATGAGAAAAACTTTAGCTCAGCAAATCATATAATGACTTCTTGGAGACTAATGTTGTAGAAAGGAAGATCCAAAAAGTGCCAAAAATCTGAAGGCTGGAGCACAGGCATGGAAGTCCAGTATACCATGGAATTATGTTTCATAAAAAATATAATCAAGATAAAATACTACAGATATATTACATTAGTCTGGAAATACTTTAGTAAAAATATTAATGTGTGCCTTCATCTCAGCCTCATTTTCACATTCTCTTTCTCCAGTTCTCTCTTCTTTTTCTTCATACTATTTCTTTCCTCGTTTTTTCCTGATTTGTCACATTTTTAATAACTTCCCATATTTCTCTTCTGTTTTATCTTCTCATATTACTTCCTAGTCTTTTCTATGTTCAGTATACCTTCCTTTGAAATCTTTTCATGAAGTAAAGGGATAAAATATGTTTAATGCCTAACACCATTTGGATTTTTGTAAGCCAATGTTTTCAGTACACACAATGCAGTGTAAATAACCTATTTATCAGCTTTTCACACTACTACTTATTCCAAAATGCTTAAGAATTGTAACTAGGACAAGTAACTACTGATTAAATTATGGTGATGCAATAATGAAACTGATTTTTTTCACATTTGGGATTTTTTTTCTTAAAAGCAATAAAATTTTGAGTTTATTAAAATTAATACTGAAGAGAAAAAAAAATTAAAAAAAAAGATTTCTTAGTTGTCTATTTACTATGTGGTTAAACATAATGCCAAAAAGATAAAGCAGGAAGTACTTACCTACACAAAAATATATCCTCATTATTTATAGTTTTGTTTTTTACTGTGATTGTATCAGTGCATGATTTAGGTGGTTTATTTGTTTTGTTGTTGATCTTGTTTTTTGTGTGTTTCTTTCTGTTTTGTTATTGTTTTTGTCTCTGAAACAACAACTTGCCATCTGGACATGCTAAAAGTGCATAAAATAAATAAGACACATGCAGAAACAATAACCTCATTCTTCAAACTTTCTTCATTTGGGTCTATACATTTTTATGCAATTTGCACTCCTCAACTATCATTTGGATTTTGTTTTTGTAATTGTTCATCATCATGAGACTTAAGTATATAATTCTGTATTAATAAACACTTCAGCCAATTAAAGAATAGGTATCTCTCTAAAGGAAATCCAGGGGATGTATGCAGTTTAGATTAGGATATTTTTCTTCATTCTTACAAGCAAATTGAGAATTGTAAACAACACTTTTTTTAAGAAAAATCAAAATACAATATTACTAAAGCAAGCCCATTCTTTTGACTATTCGACTTTTCCACAAATTTAATGTTCTTGTCTATGTCATATGATAGAGAACAACAGTGAACTTGATTAAAGCTTGGTTACAAAATCTGATACATGAGACTAAAATCTTGGTGCCTCAAGGGAGAACTTCACTAAGCCACAGGCTTTGGGATCTCATCCCAGGCAAACCATTCCTTCCTTTGCAGAAAGAGTTTTGAGATCTTACAGCCTGCATTCCAGTAAAGTTCTTAAAGCCTTAACTGGCAAAGGCTTTCCTTAATTCCTTTACAAAGTATTAGGTGAACATTAGTCTCTTCTCTCCCTGATTGACATGAAGCTAACAAAAGACAACAACAGTGGAGACAGAAACTGGAATTTAAGAAAGTAATGGATATGTATCTATAGTTATTTCCATAGAAAATTCCCAAAACTGGACTGGCTGAACAAATGGTATGAAAAGCTGAGAAATGGAGACTCTACAGTAGCTGCAGGGGGAGAAGAGCTTACCCATAAGTTGATTCTGCTATGAAAACTTGAAAGTTACTGATTGCTTTAAAAACAGTCAAGACAAACTCTAAATCCCTACTGAGTGCTCATCTCCCTTCACATACTCTCAGTGGAGATATATGTTACCATCTGTTTAAAAAATTCACCTGTACAGCTGTTTTCCTCAGGTAGAACATCAGAGATAAAACCAGATATGAATATTTTCATTGGGTTACTTAAAACATAACTAAAAACTAGAACAGCAAAGACATACTATAATTTATATATCTTTTCAGAAATTATTTACAATTTCTCCTTCTCCTCTGAGCAGCTGTAAAACATTCTTGCATTCCTTTCTTATGCCTAGTGAGATCCAGGAAGGACAGCTTTGCCTCAGCTTTGCCTCAGGGGACACATGGCATGACACACATATGATACAGCATACTTTCATGAAGGTGAATATATATTATCTTGTTAAAAAAAAAAAAAGTTAATATAAAAAAAAATAGGACCTGATTAATGAAATAAATAGTTTATATTCCACTAAATACAATTAAGGTTTATTTAGTTCAAATCTAGACATCTAAACATCTAAAATTCAATTGAATGTTTCCCTGCATGTGTCTTCTCCATGTCTGTCTTTCTGCAGACTCTAACAGTGTTTCATTCCACAGGTTATGTTGGATTATTTTATATCTGCCATAGTGAGGAGCTTCTGATACACAATAAATAATTTTTCTGTTGTACTTCAGGTTTTTGACAGAATCCATTTGGAGTTTGCATTACATATCTTATGACTCAGTTTGAACCCTAATAAAATCAACAGAAAGTCTCCCAAGTATGTGCACTGGAATTATATTTAATCTTTGTTTTTGTAGGCTGTGGTTTTCCAAAGCATCTCTCCTCAACCTCAGTTTTGAGGAGTTTGTAGTAAAAATGCATGTTAGTACATGGTCTTGAACTGAAAACATGCTTTTATAAATATAAAAATAATTTTTATATTAACCACTTAGCTGCAAGGTAAGTGTCAGATACAAAAATGGGTAGTGGAAATGGTTGGAGTAAATTCTTTCTGAAGCATTGCCACTCCTATTGTCTAATCCTCTTCCCCTCTCCACAGGACTTTTATTGCACAATATATCTTAAAGCAAAATTCTTCTTTAAGATCAATAGAAAGAAATAGGAAGAGTTTAACAAAGAAACACTCTCTTTGGAATAAACATTGTTTACAGATCATTTTGTAGTCTTACTCTAGAGTTGGTTTCATAATCCAGAGCTGGTTCAGAGCTTTTATAAATCATTCACTATCTGGATCGACTAAAAAGAATGTAGCTGTTTTAGCTAAAGAATGCAGAAAGAAAAATGAAAAACAAAATGGTTAAATGAGCAATACGATTTTTTTCCTTAAGCTGTTTTAGAAAGTACTCTTGAAAATAGCATACTGTGAGTTGATATTAATCATATGAGGACAGATCATGTTAAAAAAAAAAAAAAAAAAAAAAAAAAAAAGCCTAGCGATCTAATTCCAAACTTCAGAAGGACTGTGAATCCTGTTAAATTTTCATTTCCATACTTCCCAATTATTTTTATATTGTAAAATTTACTTTTGATGATGCTCAGAACCATAAATCATTTTATTTTACAGCCCTTCAGTCTTAGGATTTATGAATACAGAAGAAAATCTGTTTCCTATTTGTATGCTCTACTGTTTGGAATTACATACTAGCAGAAGAAAATCTTTCCTTACACAATCGTGATAACACAAAAATATATGAAAGTGTCCTTGCTTTGGTATGACTAGTCAGCCTCAATTGGGAAGATCTGGTATGTTATTTTACTTGAACTTTGAACTATAAGTTCTTGGTTTAGAAAAAGAAGAATGGTATTACAATATATATGTGGGTCATTTACTCCATTCTGTTTCTGTTTTGTAACTTCAATTTACCGTGAGACTCACAGGCAGAGGATCGACTGTTCCCAGTTTAACATGAATTTCTATCAACTTTATCTCAGTTAATTCCCAGTCTGGGCACTTGTTCTCTTAGGTTTTAAAATCTTTATTTATTTATTTATGTTCAGTCCAAAATTCTACTGTGGACCTCAGTTACTCTTTTCCAATGCAAATAACTATGCATTTGTCAAGAATGTGTCATTTAAAAGAAAAGAATTTTCATCAAAAAAAAATCTCCGTCTCCTATCACTGCATTCGAAGAAACTTGCTGCTTTTCAAGTATATCACAGAAACACTTACTAAATATACCTGTCTTCCTTGCATTAGCTTTAGAAAAGTCTCTGTCTAACAATGGGGCTAAATTATTATAAAGTTTTCTTTTGTTTCTAATACACTTAAACATTTAAATAATTTGGAAGAATATGTGTACAATTTATATAGATTTCATTGACCCAACTGGAATTCTGTAGTGTAACAGCCAACCAAGATGCTTCTGCAATCACTGGATTTTTTTTTTTATAAAGATATGTGATCCTTTACATGCTGAAAATTTAGATCTGTGAGCAAGAAGGGTGATAAAAAATATCAAAGGTCCATCAGGTATCTATTCAAGCCATTATAGTGAAGACAAATTAGTCTCTGAAGGCTGTGACAAATACAAGAAAATGTAAGTCTCTTCATTTTATGGTGTCTCTTCCTACGGGATTTCATGGAAAACTTTTAAATATAGTTACTTGAGTTTGCTTTCAATGAAATTGAAGAACACATCTTTAGTCTTAGACATATCAACCATTCTTCTGCTGTCAGACAAGACAATTTCATAAGAGCACCACAAGCTTCACAATTCTGCCCTGGACTGACTAGGTAAAAAAAAAAAAAAAAAAAAAAAAAGAGAAAGATAAGGAACACATGAAATCAAAAGAGTAAAATATCCAAAGTGTAATTTTCTTCTCTTTTAAAGTTATGAGAAGACTAATATAAGCTAGGAACATCAGCAGGATTTCCAGGGTCTTGATCCTACAACGTTTTCTGTTGAACAGCCTAAGGTACCCACAGAAGACCACTGAAATCAAAAAGTTACACTCTAAAACAGATGTCTGCCCAATTTCCATTGCAATACAAATGCAATGAATTGAGGGGGGGGGGGGGGGGGGGGGGAGTAAATGAAGTAATGCTTATTTTACAAAGCAGTAATTAAAATAATTGACATTTTCATTCATTCACATGTATAATTAACCAAAAATCCATTCTTAAAGCATAATTTATCTCTTGCAAAATATGTGCTTTATACTGATGTGTGAATGCCCTAATGCTTGCATCTAAATGGCATTCCTGTTCTGTTAAGTGATGTTTCAATCAATGGCACTCCAGTTTAGTTTCACATACTTAACAGGCTACATCATCTTTCACAGATACCTCCCTCACAGTTTTCACAAAGATTTAGAGGAACTTCTGTTTTTCTTTGGCTTTTTTTCAGAGACAGAAGTTGAAGCAGGGCATGTCTATGATGCACTGTGGAGTACTGCACAGAATTTCTGAAGTCCTGCCTCTCAGCACCTCCTGATTTCATGGAGAAGACTCATACCACTTCATCTTAGGAGTCTCCCCATGGGAGGTTTCCATCTAGGCATGCCCAATGAGAAACCAGGTTACCAAATGTGCACTATTGGTTACATAACAGTTTTTCTGAGCATGTATTATAATCTATTTCAATAGTTTCTTCAGGATATGGATCTTTTGCAACAACTGTATATACAACTACTGAGGTGGTATACATTTCAGGATTTGACACTAAAATGCCTGGGAATAAAATAGAAGATGGGACAACTTAGCTTGACTGAATCAAGTTTTTATATATAAATATGTATTGCATAAATGCTGTCAGCACTGAATATCTCTGGTCGTGAGACAAAAGCTGAATAAACATTAATTGATTTCAATTAAATTAATAAAAAACATGTTGAATTTAATTAGTTCCAAGAGAAAAAATGACTAAACACCCAGGCATAGTTAAATATCCTTGTCCAACAAAGGCCATACATGGTGTAATAAAGTAAAAGTCAGTTCAGAGACTGAGGGATAAAATTGCTGATGTACTAACTTTCATTCATTTCTTAAATACAACCATTCACTGGCACAATTTAACCTTAAAATCTCGCAGAGCACAAAGCCAAGAACACAAAACGGAGCTAGTATGGACCTTCCAGATGCCTGTCTTCTAGCAGATAATGATCCTGCATGGTGAGGGGGGGTTGGAAATAGATGATCTCTAAGGTCCCTTCCAACACAAACCATTCTATGATTCTCTGATCTTAAACAGAGAATTGTTCCTTTGCTTATTCCCTTCAGAGCAGATGAAAGTGTATTCAATTTAGACAATTATACAAGTCTCATTCCATTTCTGCTATTTCTCATTCAGCATCAGAAAATCATCTCTTTAATCCCTTGGATTTATGATGTTATTCTGCATCACCACCTTGGTCAGTTTCTTACTTACCTGTCTTGGTTAGAAAGGTTTTCCCACAAACATTTCCATTACTATCTCATGATGCTCCTCCACTCTGTTCCTTAAATGTATCATTTAGCTAAAAATTGCTACATAAAATTATATAAAATATAGCAATGCTGAGCAGTGTGTCCCTGCAATTTACCATGTGTAGCATACTTCTTGTCTTAAACTGCATTCTATAGCTCAGAGGCTATTTTGTGCCCTAAAACACCTGGCATGCTGTGGTTCTGGTCCACTGAATCAGGTGCTATTTAATGTAAGGCATTAATTTGGGTTTTTGTTATTAAACAAACATTCTGTCTACCTTCATTACAGTGGAAGAGTTATCTGAATATGTGTATAAAATATTGCATTTACCAAATTGCACTATAAATAATGCAAATAAAGCACGAAGAGACTATAGTAAAATTTTGCACAGCATACTTGTTTTTTGAAACCTAGAAAAATTCTCCAAGACAAATCTAAGTTGGCTGCTACAGAAAGTTGGCTTAATACCTCAAAAGAGAGTCCAGGGCACTTGTTCAAACAAATCCTGTACCCCTGGCTCTTACTGCAGCTAGAACAAAGGAAATATAACCAGGCCATGTTTTAAAAAGTGACTCTGAAGTGAGGGGTTATGTGAAAGATGTATATTGGCAGGGGTGATTCAGATCTTCAGTTCCAATGCACTCCACCAAAATAGATTCAAGCTACTTGAACTTTACATGACTGCATCTAATTTTTCTCAAGGAGTTATCTGAACAGACATGATGAAATGTAACAATAGGTATAGTAATAGTACTATACCTTTAGGTATAGTAATAGTACCTTTCATTGTTTATTTATCTTTGGCTGTAGTGTAGTATGCTATAGGATTTGTTTTCTCCTTGTCATATTAACGGTCTTCTGTTGGTTGCGCCATTTAAGTTTTACTATCTATAACAAAGGCAACGTGAGAATTATGAAGTCATTGTCTATAAACGTTGCCTTCCTTGCACACATATTTGTGTTTGAATCACACTGTTCTACTGAATATACTTTGAAGTTCAATGCTAACTTGATTGCTTATGTAGAAAAAATTGGTTTACATTCACATTATTTGTTAGTATTTAGAAGCAAAAATAAAAATAACTAACTAACAAAATAAATAAATAAATAAATAAATAAATCTGAATAAATCTGGTGTCTCTCAGTTTCAGAGGCACTGAGTGAACTTTAGGCTTTTCAAGATTTTCAAACAGGATGAAGAAGCATTACCATACTTGCCTGATAATATCTATCTATCTATCTATCTATCTATCTATCTATTATGAAAGGGAAATGAGCAAGATCTCATTGAAGTATATCAGTGACTGCTACTAGGGAGTGCTACTAGTTAGGGAGTGCTTTTTAAAAAGTATTTATGAACATAAAACAAACAAACAAACAAAATGTTCACATTATTATTGCCAATGTGTTTTTAATTGAAATTTCAGTGTAGTAAAGAATAAAAACAGGTGAGCAGATGGAAACATGGGTATTAATTCTTGCTTTGGTACCAACATTATTTTAGTACTGAAATTCTTAGTTGAAATCTATTTTATGAAGGCCATGAGGAATCCTTGGAACTCAAGAAATTCCACTTCTGAAAAAAAAAAAATTAGTTTTATTCTTGAACTGAAATCAAGAAAATATTGAATCAAGGCTTAAATGCTGCTGATCCAAAAACTGAAATATTTTAGAAGCTGGAAAATAATATCTTTTATTTGGAAGGTCCTAAGGTAAAATAAGTTCAGAAGTTATCCTGAATAAAATGAATATGTGAGAGATGACGTAAAAAGAATGAGTAGCTAGATTGAAAACATACAGAAAAACAGCAGTTTATAACACTGTTTTAGAAACAGGAAAAGACAGCTGGGCTTCAAAGAACTGTGCTGAAGAAAAGAGACAACTATCAAATCTGCTAAATAGAGATGATATTTTGGAAGCTCTCTAAGGTGGTTCCTCAACTGTAACATCTCAGAGTATATTGTTCTAGTTCTGCTGACTTTGAATGACAATAAATACCTGCCAAAAATCAACCTGCAATCTACTTTTCAACAAAAAATATAAGACTACTAACTGAGTGAGAAGAACAAACTCGAAAAAATGCTTTTAAAATGTGAATAACTGTGGTATTTTGGATTCTATCCATATGAAATACTGCTCTTTTTCAAATACATGTGAGCATTTACTGGTATTAAACAGCTCTGGGAATTGTCACTGTCATGAAGGAGATTAGTGTCGTGTGCTTTCCTCATGGTATTTTCAACTTCTGAACCAGCCAATAACTAAATTTTCATAATGAAAAACGTTTGCAGTACTAATACTGATCTCATTTCTCTCTTAAATGCTAAATGAACTTTAACCTTTTGAATCTAAAAACTCTTCTTTAGAAACCAAAATCTTATCATTCATACATAGAAACAGAAAATATTGGACTTGCTAGTATCCAAGTAAAACATTGTCTTTGAAAATGAACAGGTGATAACACTATTTACATCACTGTCTTTTCTTTTTAATCTTCTTAGATTCTTTCCAGCAGGTTTATTTTCAGACACATTAATAGAATGCTCAAAGAACAACCTGTGCCAAAGGTTTATTTACTCTAGAGAAATCAGCAGTGTTTTTTTACTTCCAGACTGGACTTTTACAACCACTCTTACGTGAACATCTTTTTTTTACTAAGTGAAATGAGGTGGTTTTGCATACTAAATAATGATCTATGCTATATGCATTGCATTTCTTAGTCACAGTTATCATCAATAGCATCTCAGAATTCAGGGCATCTAGGAAGGAAGAATTAGTTTCCCGAAAGAACTCTATTCTGAACATTAAAACTCTAGTCACTCTGTCGACTGTTAATGCACATGTATGTGTGCATGCTTCTTTTTGCATTGGAAATCTTATGAAAGCTGATCTGGGACAGATTTAGAAATCCAGCTAATGCCAGATCCTAACTCAAAGGCTTTTTTATCTGTTTTTCACATCACAGGCAAGTGAATGACAACTTTAATCACCTTAGTTGTTGCTGAATTTTAATTAATACTAATCAATACCCATATACTTTTTTTTTGGGGGGGGAGAGAGAAAAAAAAAAAAAGTTGTTATTGTAAGCCAATCCAGAATTATCTATAAATTTAATTTAATGTGAATGGACAGAAGGTATTATTTCCATTCAGTTTATCAACTGATTTCTGTTAATCAAATTCTGTCCTGATTTTTCTATGCTAATAATAATAGAGAGGAATTATTGATGTGTTTTTCCATGTACACACTGTATGTTAAACGATGGACTCAGTCTACATAATAACGTGAAAAATCTGAAGCTATTTAAATTGAATTAGGAATCCAGAAAATTAATCTCTAAATGATTAGTTCCTAGTTTCCAGTTATGCTGTCAATGGATGAAGATATAAGTCATTACAATAAGCACTAGCTAACTGACAATTTTTTTTCTGAGCATTCTCAAAGTCAAGTTAAATTCTGAATGCTCACGAAGACTGAAGTTTTCTTCTAAATATGGAATAAGTCTCCATGGATTATGTTGTGATATTTTAGCAGAAAAGTACTGGGATATTTCAAGACTTTCATTATGTATATTGCAGAATTGTCCCTGAGTCAAAACTAATGAACAAATTTTCACTTCTATACCTGATTTATCTTCAGTAGCACTCTCCTGGCCAGATTTTGTACCCCAGGGGAAACCCATCTGTACTTGCTACTAAATGTTATTATGATAGTGCCCTGTGACTGCCTTTAAACAGGCCAGGCAGGATGCTTGCCTAGGAACATCCCCAAGGTACTGTCCTAGGAGAGTTGCTGGATTATTTCTTGAAAGGTCATGATGTACGTCTCTGACTTAAGTCAGGCAGGGCTTTTTTCCTCTCAGAATGCTCTTGTCATTTGTATTTCACTACTTGCAAAGGAAAAGTGCAGGAAAAAAAGCATTTTCCTTTAGTAAATTTAGGATAAGTTATGTCTTGTTTTATCAGGAAAGTCAAAAATGTTGATTATGAAGTTCTTCCTTTCCCTATGGAAACAAACAAATAAAACTTATTATTTCAGATTGTCAGTTCATACCTTTTTACATCAGTTTCCAAACTGAATTTGCTAACATTTGTAATGACACTAGCACTTGGAAAAGAAAAAAAAATAAATTAAAAAAAAAAAATGTAGATAAGCATATTTAGAAAATATGCATACCTTTCTTGAGACCTGAAAAGTTTTCCTTTAATATAGTATTTAAAATGATTTCACGTGCATCCCAGATACTTTGGAATGTCACATTTATAAATGAAATTTTGTTGGGATATAATTAAACTAAATTCATAAGGCAAAAGTCTACTATATCAAGCAAAGGAGGCACCCATAGGAGGTATGCTTCCAAAATTTTACCTCTTCTTTCAGCAAAAGATTCAAAAGACTTGGGATTGAGTGTCAATGGCACAATCTAGATTAGTCTGTCCTAAATCAGTTTTTATTTATAAACTGTAATTTTAAACCTATCTTTGAGCCCCCTGTTTTAAAATAGTAAAAATTCCTGAAGGACTTAAGGGTTTGTAGAACTGTGGCTCATTAAAAGGACTTCTGCCTATTTTTACTGACACTTCTACATAAACTTATAAAAAGTTTTCTTTAATAAAGCAGCTTGTAGTAGAACAGGAGTGTACTCAGTCATGTTTGTGGAATGTCTTTTGTAAAAAGAAAATATTTTGGAAGCTACATTCATGGAATGAACACAGATTCCAAATCTGACTTTGTCCAGTGAAGATGCTAATCAGAAATGTACTTAAAAGACTGAGTAGAAAGAAAATCCAGAACTCACTCGAGTCAGTGTCGAATTCTTGTGAGCTGCCAACAATTCAGTAAGATTTTTTCCTTCCAACAGGAGCAGAATCATAAACTTGGCTTAGTTCTGTAGGTATAAGCTTGACCTTACTGAGACTCACTGAGTTAATGATAAATAATGAGATCACCTGTAACCTTAGGAATCATGATAAATAAAGAAAGGAGCAAGTGAGAATCCTTTTAAATACAGAGGAAGACTGTGCCATCTTTGCACAGGTTTGGTTGACTGGCGTAACACAGAAAGTGAACTGAACATCACTGCTAGTTCTTACTTGTGGCAAGAATTCAATCTCCTAGGTGAACATCTTATGCAGGCACTGACTCAACTGCACCAGACTAAACAGCTGCATCAGTTTAAGGTTTAAACCCCTCATCTTTCTGCTTTGTTTTTATGCCAGAAGTTATGAAACAGAACCAGGGGTAATAGAAGCAAATATGTTTATGCCTCAATACAGATTCATTGGTGCAACTCCAACACTTCCAGCTTCAGTTGCCAACACATTTATTCTATCACTCATTTTTAAACTGTCCAGCAAAGTGGTAAGGTAAAAAAATAGAGACACTATGTTAAAAACATCACAGCTAGATTTTCCAGAGGTGTCAGTCCTCTGGATTTTAATAGCTTATTTCAGTGACCTTAGTGATTTACTTAATACATTTTTTAATGTTACATTTTTTGCACTATATCTCTCATTACAATGTTCTTGTGAACTCATTAAGCACCTTATGCCAACCAGGGACAAAGTAGCAGTGTTCACATCCTCTATTTTTTCTCTCTTTCAACTACCAGGAAATTAACCTCCAAAAGCCAATAACTATCCAGCTTCTTTCAGTTAAAAATGAGTAGGTACCCCAAGAGTTTGCAGAGGAAAGAGAACAATTTGAAGCTTGTCAGTTGTTGACTCCATCTTAAGCTTTGTTATTTCATCTTCAGAATATCTGCACTTTCATAAACAAGAATAATGATACTTTCATGGACTTGTTGCCACAAATCTCAAATCTCAAGCACGTGAACAAAATGAAACACTTCAGGCTGGGTCCTAACCAGTGTATCAAGGAAACAACAACAGCTCATGCCAGCTCAATGTGTAATATTTCCTTTTGATTTTTCCAAGCATAATTTTTTTTTTTTTTTGGACATTTGGTGATTTTCTGCCCTCAAAGTGCTGTTAAGCTTGCCGATGAATACCAGAATATCAGGGAAAAAAAAAAGTTTTCAAACTGTATTCAAACCTGCTCCTGCACAAGACACTTAAAACAACTAAATGTGCACTTACACATTCTCCTGCTTCCCTTTGCTTAGAAATTGCTTAGAAACTAAACACAGTTGAAACAAACACTTCAGTAAGCTCCCTGAAATGACCCAAAGCCAGATTTCATTTTATTTTTTATTTTTTTCCTAAGAGGCTGAAAGTACTTAGGTCATATTACAGTTCATAAAAGTTTGTTTGTTTGTCTGCCATAGCTGCAGATGACAGAGATCCAAAAACCTATTGAGTTGAATAGGTTTTGGATTGACTATAGGGAAAGGATTTCCACTGTAAATAGGAATGTTAAAAACAACAAGACTCCAGCTTCAGAAAAATGGTTCCGGCCTCTCTTTTTCTCCCTTGCACACAGACATATTTGCCTAGGATCAAATTCTGTCTCCTTTGTTCATGTTAGATAACTATAAAATCACTTAAGCTATTCAAAGAGCAAGGTGTAATCAAATATGAATGAAGCCTTAAATACTTGCCTGAGAGGTGGGAATTTTCCCTTCAGGCCTTGTTGAAAAGTTATCAGACACACCCTCAAATGAGGTCAATAGATTCCCAGGTGTTTTTATATACAATATAGTCATCAAAATAAAGCCCTTGCATTAAAATCACATTAAATTGCAAAGTCAGGTACTCAGTGGCTACAGTATGCCAAAATCCAGCGTTGCCCTTTCTTCACCATATAGAAATAACCTAGCCTCAGTCTGGCTGTGCTTTTCCAGGACTATAACTCACAGATGCAGAGTGACTATTCCAGACAACACTCACCAACACATGCAAGTCTCAGACTTCCTTAGAACAGCTGAAAACAGGATTGAATCTGTTACTAGGAACAGAGGACTGAGGCAGAGCAGCCAAGTAGCTTGCTGATATCAATCATTTATTTTCAGCTTTCAAAAGAAAAGAAACATTTTAAGAGGGGCAGGAGTGCATGGGGAGAGTAATGGGAAGAGAGAAAGGAAGAGGGAGAAAGGAAAGGGAGCTCTGACTCAGTCAGTGAATCTCCCTGTTATGGTGGTGGTTTTTTTTGTTGTTGTTGTTGTTTTTTTTTCCCTCAGCAAAAGTTCAGAATTTTTGCAAACTGGAGTTTTTCTGAACTGATAACTTAAGCAGCCCAAGGAGAAAAACAGTGATTTTCATTTTTTTTCCCTGATAATCCAAACAAGTTTGTTTTTGTTTTTGTTTTTGTTTTTGTTTTTGTTTTTTAATTGGATTCATTAAATCCACAGATTTCTGTGTTAGCAAGATATTAATCTACCAGGATAGTGCATAAATGAACTTGAAACAGGGAAAAAAAAAAAAAAAAGAAAGAAACTAAACATATTCTTTTTTTTCAAAGAGAAAGATGAAGTTACATGTTGAACACAATGACTAAGATTTATAGAATTACCTTAGGAAATAAACATTGGATGCTTAAGACACACAAAGTGATTGAAGCTCTTACAGGGGGACTTTGTGCAACCATCAGGACTTTCCAGAGATTGTGGAGACTTACCTGCTCATTCTGGCTCTGCCACTGGCTTATTTGGTAATTACGGACCACCCATTTCTACTTCGGTCATTTTACAAATGTCCTTCTGATTCACTTTGAAACTAATGGAAGAGAAACATTATATGAGATATGCTTTACTCAATACTTTAAAAAAAATAAAAATCTGGTCACTAAATATAAAGGATGCTGTTTCAATGTATATGAGACACATTATTAGGATGTCTCATATGTGACAGCCAATTGACATACAGGCAGAGAAAACCTCTAGGCTGAAATCTATCTCACAAAAACACCTACATTTAAATGCTACCCAGTATGTGAGGTAAAAGAAAAGATAACGTCGATGGAACCTGGAGAGTTATTTGGTATGGGATTCAGAGACCCCCACACAGGCATAGGCAAGAAGTGCCATTGGAAATACTTTGGGTAGCCTACCTTGCGTCCAGCTGCCAGAAGAATATGACTGTCCCAGAAGTTCTGCATCATATCTGCCACCTCCATGCAACTGAACCAGTTACCCTAACATATCTAAAAAATTAAATGCACATGCTCTTAAAACAAATATTGCCCCAAATAGTTATTTACTTTGAAGGTATTTACTTTAGGATGAGTTGAATAGCCCCCTAGGTGTCATTGACTACACTGTATAAAGATTCAATTCAGTTGCCCTTTCATTGGGATGTTTAGTGCCATCTAGGATGCCTTCAGGTGTCCTGCCTGGACTCCAGTCAATGGTCCAAAAGAGAACTATGTTCCTATGGATCCCGTATCTGACCTGCCTCATCCACATGGTCATTTGGGTTACCCTGGAGCAACCATCCCAAATGTCACTACAAGCTTGTGTTGGATGATGGACACAGACTGTAATGGGAGCTGAGATGCTTATTTCATATGTAGGCACTTACATTTAGATGTTTCAGGTTATAAATTGGATCTTATCCCTGTTTTCCAAACCCCAGTAGGATTTTAAACTTAGAATAGATGTCAGGTTTCTCTGTACTAACACTAAGGCAGATTTGTGAATGCACAACAGCAGAACCTGTGACATCTGCAGCATTTTGGTACTTAAAATCAAAACATACAGCATGTGGCAATGGCCAAAATTAAAACCCAATATCCAAACACAATTATAAAGATAGATGTCACGAGTATAATCCCATTCTTATCACTTCTCTCAGTTAAAGATATTGGACTGAGATAACTTGAAAAACATTACGTTCTTATTCCATACATTATTCTGTGAAATAGCACACTGTTTGAAACCAAAACTTCCTGATTAAAACCCAATGTATCTACTGCATCCTGGTGTAGCTATATTAAAGGCAAACACATGATTTCAGTACTATGGACTATATCTGAATTAAACATCTGCCTAGTATTATAACATCTCTATAAAAAACTATTAGACCATCAAATTATCATTTTGCAAAGCCGGGGAATACATCCTATCTGTGGGGAATTTTGAGTATTAGACTGATGTAATGTTTGTTCTTAGCCAAGTAAACTTTATGCTATTTTCTTTTTTTCATTACATATAAATTTGTACATGCATTGTCTATACATTGTATACACTAAGTAAGGCCAGGCCTTATTCGCAGCTGTGAAATTAATCATCCTTTATGCACAGGGATTTCAGGGAAAATTTTTTGGTATCAGTATTCAGACTCCTTAAAGTGTTCATTTTGTTGTGTGGTAAAGCTTTAAGGCCAGACAATGCAAATGATAAATTAAATCAATGATTATGTAACAAACTCAAAGGACAGAGGATTAAAGGTACAAGAAAAAAAAAAAAAAAGCAAAAAGCTCACAACTACTTCAAATATATAAAAAAGCATAAACTTACACCCTTCAAAGCATAAGTAAACCATTTAATGCATTAAATGTTTGACATAAAATATTTACCTCATAAGGAGTTCCTTCAGCAATTTCCTTCTCTGATGCAGACGGCAGTGTACAACAGCAGAAAGATGTCTGTCCTGCCAGAATGTGCAGGTGACAGGAGCTCACAGGGAAAAAGATCAGTGGGTGCCTCTTAAAATGCAAATCCAAATTAGTTTGTGAACTGCTTCTATGTGTCATAACACAAAAAGGGCAGCAAATTCATTTTTTACTGTCATATATCCTGAATTGCTATTTATGCTGTTGTTCTACCAGTGATTTTCTAAAATTACTATTATCATGAGGCAACAGAAAACAAAGGAGTTACAATTTGTCTTTATTTTACAATAAAGGAAATAAAACCTCTGGGTTCTAAACATGATTTTTCAGTAAAGGAACATCTATCCATTTCAAATGTGGAACCATTTCTTCTTCTAGTAAAGGAATATCTATATCTTTCACATATGGAACCATTTCTACTTCCAGATATGTTGTTTGGGATTGTTGGTAAGAAATCAATAATTAGGAGGTGTATGCACTGGCATTCATTGCTAGTGACTTATAAAACTCTAGAAAAACATAGAGTCATAGAATGGTTTGGGTTGGAAGGGAAGTTAAAGATCATCTATTTCCCCCCTGCCATTGGCAGGGACACCTTCCTCTAGATCAGGTTGCCCCAAGTCCCATCCAATCTGGCCTTGAACACTTCCAGGGATGGGACATCCACAACTCTGGGCAATCTGTTCCAGTGTCTCATCATCCTCAGAGTAAAGAACGTCTTCCTAATGTTTAATGTATATCTACCCTTTTTAGTCTAAAGCCATTCCCCCTTGACCTATCACTACACCCCCCGAGAGAGTCCCTCCCCAGCTTTCCTATAGGTCCCTTTTAGGTACTGGAAGCCTGCAATGAGGTCTCCCCAGAGCCTTCTCTTCTCCAGGCTGAACAACCCCAACTCCTTCAGCCTGTCTTCATAGGAAACCTGCTCCAGCTCTCTGAACGCCCTTGTGCCCCTCCTCTGGACATACTCTACCAGGTATATATGTCTGTCTTATGTTGCAGGACTCAGAGCTGAATGCAGTGGGGTCTTATGAGAACAGAGTAGACATGGAGAATCACCTCCCTCGACCTGCTGGTCACACTTCTTTTGAAGTAGCTCATCACAATGGTGAGCTTTCTGGGCTGCAAGTGTATATTACCAGCTCACGTAGAGCTTTGCATCCACCAGTACCCCTAGTCCTTCTCCAACAGGATGTTGTCTATCCACTCATCTCCTAGTCTGTATTCATTTTTGGAATTGTTCTGATCCAGGTGCAGGACCTTGCAATTGGCACTGTTGAACTTCATGAGGTTCACACAGGTTCACCTCTCAAGCCTGTCAGGGTCCCTCTGGGTGGCATCCCTTCCCTGTAGCATGTCAACCACTTAGCTGGGTGTCATCCACAAACTTGCTGAGGATGCACTCAATCCTAGTGTTCATATTGCTGACAAAGATGTTGAATAATACTGGTCCCAGTACTGGCTCCTGAGGATCACTACTTGTTGCCAGTCTCCACCTGAGCACTGAGCTGGTGACTGCAGCTGAGTGTGACCATCCAGCCAATTCCTTGACCACCAAGTGGTCCATGCATAAAATACATGCCTATCCAAATTGGAGACAAAGATGTTGTGCAGGACAGTGTTGAATGCTTTGCACAAATCGAGGTAGATGACATCAGTTGCTCTTCCCTTATCCATAAATGCTGTAACCCCATTGTAGAAGGCCACAATTTTTTTCAGGCATGATTTTCCCGTAGTGAAGCCATGTTGGCTGTCACCAGTGACCTCTTCATTTTCCATATGCCTTAGCACATTTTCCAGGAGGACCTGCTCAATGATCTTGTCAGGCACAGAGGTGAGACTGCCTAGCCTGGAGTTCCGTCACTGTTTCTTTTTTCTTTTTTTAAAAGTGGGGGTTATGTTTCCCTTTTTTTTTTCCAGTCAGTAGTAACTTCACCAGACTCCATGACTTCTCAAGTATGATGGATAGTTGCTTAGGGACTTCATCCACCACTACCAAAGGACTTATAGGACCTATATTCCCCTGGTACAGAAGCTATAGACAAAGCAAAACTCCCATAGAACTGAAAATTACACTAGACAATGAAGAAAACCAAGTCCTGCATATTTATCTGATTTTTTTTTTTAAGAGATCTAGAGAGGCTTTCCAGATTTAGAAATGTTAGATAGCAGACTGTCCCATGGCTTATGCAAAATATGTTATTTCTTCACTCTCCTTTTTCAGCCTTCATCTCAGGAAAGATTAGTGCAAAGGGGATCTGGGGCAGAGCCTGCTCTCCTGTAACAGTCTTTAGTGACACGAAAGAATAAGATCGAGATCTTCAAAGATCCAACCAGTTTGTATTGCACACTTAGCAGGCTGACCCATACTTAAAAAAAAAATAATAAAATAATAAAATAAAAAATAGAGAGCCAACAGAGGGAGTCAGATGCCTTTGAACAGTAATTCTGAAGGACGGTATAATGAGCAGAGGAAGATCCTGTAATTACAGGACTTTTATGTATCTCTGCTTGAGGTCCATATCCTAGATCTCTCTCCAGAGCCAGGCGGTTAGCATCTTTCTAAGAAATCCTGGGAAGAGATACAGACACAGACACACAGACACAGATTTCTAGGTTGGAAGAGACCTCAAGATCATCGAGTCCAACCTCCGACCTAACACTAAGTACTCCACTAAACCATATCGCTAAGCTCTACATCTAAACGTCTTTTAAAGACCTCCAGGGATGGTGACTCCACCACCTCCCTGGGCAGCCCGTTCCAATGCTTAATAACCCTTTCGGTAAAGAAGTACTTCCTAACATCCAACCTAAAACTCCCCTGTCGCAACTTTCGCCCATTCCCACTCGTCCTGTCACCAGGCACGTGGGAGAATAGACCAACCCCCACCTCACTACGGCCTCCTTTAAGGTAACTGTAGAGAGCGATAAGGTCGCCCCTGAGCCTCCTCTTCTCCAGGCTGAACAAGCCCAGCTCCCTCAGCCGCTCCTCGTAAGACTTGTTCTCCAGACCCCTCACCAGCTTGGTCGCCCTTCTCTGGACTCGCTCGAGCACGTCCATGTCCTTCCTGTAGCGAGGGGCCCAAAACTGAACACAGTACTCGAGGTGCGGCCTCACCAGAGCCGAGTACAGGGGGACAATCACTTCCCTAGACCTGCTGGCCACACTGCTTCTTATACAGGCCAGGATGCTGTTGGCCTTCTTGGCCACCTGAGCACACTGCTGGCTCATATTCAGCCGACTATCAACCAATACTCCCAGGTCCTTCTCGGCCAGGCAGTTTTCCAACCACTCATCTCCCAGCCTGTAGCGCTGCTTGGGGTTGTTGCGCCCCAGGTGCAGGACCCGGCACTTGGCCTTGTTGAACTTCATACAGTTGACCTCAGCCCATCGCTCCAGCCTATCCAGATCCTCCTGCAGAGCCTTCCTTCCCTCAAGCAGATCAACACACGCACTTAGCTTGGTGTCATCTGCAAACTTACTGAGGGTGCACTGGACGCCCTCATCCAGATCATCGATAAAGATATTAAAGAGGACCGGCCCCAGTACCGAGCCCTGGGGGACACCACTTGTGACCAGCCTCCAACCAGATTTGACTCCATTCACCACAACTCCCTGGGCCCGGCTATCCAGCCAGTTTCTAACCCAGCGAAGCGTACGCCAGTCCAAGCCACGAGCAGCCAGTTTCTTGAGGAGAATGTTGTGGGGAATGGTGTCAAAAGCCTTACTGAGGTCAAGGTAAACCACATCCACAGCCCTTCCCTCATCCACCAAGCGCGTCACTTTGTCATAGAAGGAGATCAGGTTCGTCAAGCAGGACCTGCCTTTCATAAACCCATGCTGACTGGGCCTGATCGCCTGCTTGCCCTGCAAGTGCCGCGTGATGACCCTCAAGATAATCTGCTCCATGAGCTTTCCTGGCACTGAGGTCAAACTGACAGGCCTATAGTTCCCCGGGTCTGCCCTCCGGCCCTTCTTATAGATGGGCGTCACATTGGCTAGCCGCCAGTCAACTGGGACCTCCCCCGATAGCCAGGACTGCCGATAAATGATGGAAAGCGGCTCGGCCAGCTCCTCCGCCAGTTCTTTCAGTACCCTCGGGTGCATCCCATCCGGCCCCATCGACTTGCGCACATCCAAGCTCCTTAGCAGGTCGCCAACCATTTCCTCATGAATAGCGAAGGCCACATCCTGCTCCCCATCCCCTTCCGCCAGCTCAGGGCACTGGGTATCCAGAGAACAACCGGTATTGCCGCTAAAGACTGAGGCAAAGGCGGCATTAAGCACCTCAGCCTTTTCCTCATCCTTAGTAACTAGGTTTCCCCTTGCATCCAGTAAAGGATGGAGATTCTCCTTAGTCCTCCGTTTCGCGTTGATATATTTGTAAAAGGATTTTTTGTTGTCTTTAACGGCAGTAGCCAGGTTGAGCTCCAGATGAGCTTTGGCCTTTCTAATTTTCTCCCTGCACAGCCTCGCTACATCCTTGTAGTCCTCCTCAGCGGCCCGCCCTTTTTTCCAAAGATTATAAACCCTCTTTTTTCTGCTAAGCACAAGCCGCAACTCTCTGTTGAGCCAGGCCGGTCTTCTTCCACGCCGGCTCGTCTTTGGGCACGCGGGGACGGACCGCTCCTGTGCCGTTAAGATTTCCTTCTCGAGGAGCGCCCAGCCTTCCTGGACTCCTCTGCCCTTCAGAACCGCCTCCCAAGGGACTCGGCCAACCAGCGTCCTGAGCAGCTCAAAGTCAGCCCTCCGGAAGTCCAAGACAGCAGTTTTACTGGTCCCCTTCCTGGCCTCGCCAAGAATAGAGAACTCTACCATTTCGTGGTCACTCTGTCCAAGACAGTTTCCGACCACCACATCTCCCACCAGTCCTTCTCTGTTTGTGAAGAGAAGGTCTAGTGGGACACCTCCCCTGGTAGGTTCACTGACCAGCTGCATCAGGAAGCTATCTCCCACGCTCTCCAGAAACCTCCTAGACTGCTTTCTCTGTGCCGTGTTGTGTTTCCAGGATATATCCGGGAAGTTGAAGTCCCCCACGAGGACAAGCGCCGACGATTTTGCAACTTCTGTCAGTTGCCTATAAAACTCCTCATCCGTCTCCTCATCCTGGTTCGGCGGTCTATAACAGACCCCGACCAGGATGCTAGCCTTGCCGGCCTTCCCGCGGATCCTAACCCACAGGGATTCAACCTTATCATTCCCAGCCTGGAGTTCCACAACATCAAAAGATTCTCTAATGTAGAGAGCCACGCCACCACCCCCTCTGTGCTGTCTGTCCCTCCTGAAGAGCCGATAGCCAGGCATTGCAGCACTCCAGTCGTGGGAGCGGTCCCACCACGTCTCCGTGATGGCAACCAAGTCATAGCCTTCCTGCTGCACGATGGCTTCCAGCTCCTCCTGTTTGTTACCCATGCTGCGTGCATTAGTGTAGATGCACTTCAGCTGGGCCATCGCCTTCTTCCCCAGCCTAGCCATTGTTTCCCCTGGCACGGCTCCAACAAGCCTTCTTTGAGCCCCGTCCCCCTTCTTGCCTAGTTTAAAGCTCTCTCTATGAGCCCTGCCAGCTCCTGGCCTAGGATCCGTTTTCCCCTTGGAGATAGGGACCCGTCTGGGGCCATCAGGCCGGGTGCCGAGTAAAGCTCCCCATGGTGAAAAACCCCAAAATTTCTGTGCTGGCACCAGCCTCTGAGCCACCTATTAACCACGTGAGCTTTCCATGTCCTCTCCGTGCCTCTCCCTTCCCCCGTAGGGATAGACGAAAACACCACCTGCACTCCCGCTCCCTCCACCAATCGTCCCAGCCCCCTATAGTCCTGTTTGATAGCCTTCAGGCTTCTCTTTTCAAGATCATCACTGCCAGCCTGGACTATCAAAAGCGGGTAATAGTCAGAGGGGCGAACCAGGTTTGGAAGCTTCCTGGTAACGTCTCTGACCCTGGCCCCAGGGAGGCAGCAGACTTCCCTATGCGTGGGGTCAGGCCGACAAATAGGGCCCTCCGTTCCCCTGAGGAGGGAGTCGCCCACAACAATCACCCTTCTTTCTTTCTTGGTGGAGGCAGTCCTGAGGCGTGGAGTCAACTTCCTCACCTCAGGCATCCTCCTGGGTAGGCTTCCTTCCTCGTCCTCACCCACCGGTCTCTCAAGCTCCAGGGCCTCAAACCTATTGTTTAAGGGCACCTGGGAAGGCAGCGCCGGAAGGGGAGGGCATCTCCTGCGAGGTTGAGAAGGGACCTGTCTCCATTCCTCCTCAACTCGCAGGTCCCCTCCCTCTGCCCGATGGCAACAGGGCAGGGGGTCCACACCCCTTTGGGGCGTCTCACCCCGGTCCCTCTCCCTCCGGTCCTGCAGGGAGTCACTCCACCAGTCTATCTCCCGCTCGCACTCCCTGATATCCCTCAAGATGCAGCAGCTTCCTCTAAACATAAAGTCTCCAGTCATTTCTCTCCTTAACCACCAATTTACAGTGTAAAGCTTCCTTCTGCTTGATCTGATTCCAAAATCCTACTTTTTGAATCCAACTCTAGTGTATGAAGGGGAGGTTACAAGCACATGGGATTATAGAATCATCACAGAATCATAGAATGGCCTGGGTTGGAAGGGACCTCAAAGATCATCTTCTCAAACCCCCCCCGCCATAGGCAGGGACACCATCCACTAAATCACGTTGCGCAGGGCCTCATCTGGGCAACATGTTCCAGTGCCTCACCACCCTCTGAGTGAAAAATTTCCTTCTAACCTCTAATCTAAATCTCCCCTCTTAGTTTAAAACCATTTCCCCTTTGTCCTTCCCTAGTAAAGAGTCCTTCTTCATCCTTTTTATAAGACCTCTTTATGTATTGATAGGCTGCAGTGAGGTCACCCCGGAGCCTTCTCTTCTTTAGGCTGAACAGCCCCAGCTCTCTCAGACTATCTTTGTATCTTTGTAGGAGAGGTGTTCCAGCCCCTTGATCATCTTTGTGGCCCTCCTCTGGACCCTATCAGCTCTACATCCTTCTTGTGCTGGGGTCTCCGGACGTGGACACAGTACTCCAAGTGAGACCTCACAAGAGCTGAGTAGAGGGAGACAATCATCGCCCTCAACCTGCTGGCCATTCCTCTTTTAATGCAGCCCAGGATGAAGTTGGCCTTCTGAACTGCAAGTACACACTGCCGACTCATGTCGAGCTTTTCATCCATCAGAACCCCCAAGTTCTTCTCCTCAGGGCTGGTCTCAATGAATTCTCCTAGTATGTACTCAAATCCAGGATTTCCCCAGCCCAGGTGCAGCACTCTGCATTTAGGCTTGTTGAATCTCATTAGGTTCACATTGGCCCACTTCTCAAGCCTGTCCAGGTCCCTTTAGATGGCATCCCTTCCTTCTATCATATCAACCATACCACTCAGCTTGCTGTCATCTGCAAATTTGCTGAGGGTGCACTCAATCTCACTGTCTATGTCATTGATGAAGATATTAAACAGTACCAGTCTGAGGGCAGACCCCCTGAGGTACACCACTTGTCACCAGACATAGATCCATTGTTCACCACTCTCTGGGTGCGACCTTCAAGCCAATTCCTTACCCACTGAATAGTCCATCCATCAAATCCATATCTTTCCAGTTTAAAGATTAGGATGTCATGTGTGACTGTGCCAAAGGCCTGGCAGAAGTCCAGATAGATGACATCAATTGGTCTTCCTTTGTCAACTGATGCGGGCACTCCATCATAGAAAGACACCACATTGGTCAGGCATGATTTACCCTTTGTGAAGCCATACTGGCTGTCTTGGATCACCTGTTTGTCTTGTATGTGCCTTGACATTGCTTCCAGGAGGATATTTTCCATAATCTTCCTAGGCACTGAGGTGAGGCTCACCAGTCTGTAGTTCCCCAGGTCCTCTTTTCTACCCTTTTTAAAAATGGGAGTGATGTTTCCCTTTTTCAAGTCACCAGGGACTTCACCTGACTACCAGGACTTTTCAAATATGATGGAGAGAGGTTTGGAAACTACATCAGCCAGCTCCTTCAGGACCCTGGGATGCATGCCATCAGTCCCCATAGACTTGTACATGCCATCAGGTGGTCTCAAACCCGCTCTTCATTTACAGTGCGTGGGAGTTTGCTCCCCCAGCCTCCTTCTATGGGTTCAGGGAAATGAAAGACTTAGGAAGTCTGACTGTCAGTGAAGACTGAGGCAAAGAAGTTGTTGATTACCTCTGTAGTACCTGGGAACCTCTGTAGGTCTTCATTACTATACTCCTTTTAATGAGAACAGGTTGGGCATGGAAGGAATATGGTGGGAATGGTCTGACTAATGGAGTGCTAAGTGAAATGAAGGAATTACTCCATTTACAACTACGTTTAAGAAAAAAAAAAATAAGACACGTAAGCCCAGAAAAGCATTTCAAACACTAACCTGTAGGTTCTTACCTTCAGCCTTAAGATGTATACCAAAAGATTGTTGTGCTAGAGTCCCAAATCAACTATCATCTTTGGCCTTTCCTATTAACTGCCTCGGTGCTATTTTCAGAGCTTGCCTCCAACTGAGTACACAGGAAACAGAGTAGAGATCTAATACTGCATTGTGAATGCTACCCCCACATTTGTAGTACAGGAATTTTAGTCAATGCCTAAGCTGAATCAGCTCCTGAATCTTAAAGAAATTTAACCAAACAAAAGAAAATATTTTTTTTTTCACTTACTGAACATTTGACTTCAGCAGCTCTAAACTTTTTTGAAAATTAAACTTTATCTTTATATCTCCATTTGATAGCTTTGGGAGAAAGATCTAGATTCCTGGTTGCAGTTCTACAAAACAGTAGAGTGGAAAGAATCTTAAAAATAAGACTAAATCCTAAACTCAGCAGCTGAAAGCTGTAGAACTTGTTGTCCTTTCTGAATATGTAAGCCCACGTACAGAACAAGAGATCATTAAAGTTAATATTACTCTATCCCATATATCCATACTAATTTTGGGACTTTACTGCTTCATACTTTTGGAGCCAATTCTTACTGAAATTATGGTGTACCATAGAAAATGGAAATTGGAACATGCTTTTTTTTTTTTTTTTAGCTCATGACAATTGACTAGGTGAAAACATTCTGTTTTAATTAAAACAACAAAAATAGTGTTCTTTATATTTAATGTTTTTTTTTTCCCTAAAAAAAGGCACAAGATTCTTACTATATAGCAAAATTTATGGCCATTTCTTGATAAAGATGAAATTTATTTCCTGTCTACTGAATACTGTTCACATTTCTAATTCAAAAAATGGCACTTAGTAAAAAAGAAGGATTTTTTATAAAGTAGATAAACCAGATTTGACCTCATTTATGATCATCCTGAAGAAGATATTTAGAGAGAATAGGTAATATACTGAGAAATGTTAGTCTGAAGTCACAGGACAGAAAAGTGTGTTGCAGGAGACTTTTTCACAGTAAAAATACATTTCATTTTATTTAACAAAAGTAAGATGATCTACTCATAACCAAGTTATATTATCCATTGCACTGGAAACATCCCTTCAAACTGGAGAACTGTTCCCCATCCCACATGTCAAATATTCATTACATGGTTTTGAATGGCACCTTTAACTGCCAATTTAAATAAAAGACCATATGTCAAATATTTTGCATAACTTGTCATGAAAGCCCCAGTTATGGGTTCAGACATTTAATTCTATTTAGAAGTGCTGATTTCTCCTGAAAACACAAATGCCACAGGCATTCATTCAGAAGGACAGCTGCCAGAGAAGCAGCAGCTATGTTCTTCTCTTGATGTTTACCATGTGCCAGATCATATACTTAGATGCAAGAAACCTGGATTCAAAGTTCCTCAAAAGTGAACTCTACTACACATATTCCTCTTTCAAGAAGAGGGTCCCAAATGCCAAAATCATAAGATGTTGCCTGCTCATTCTGGCTGCGCTTCCTGAAGCAGCTTCTGTCTGGAGCTTGAGCAAAGAAACTTAGTTCTCACAGTCTGTGAACAAACTGTGCACCTGATAAGACACTCTATTCCCTCTATTGTTTCTGTGCTTTTGTATTGATTTCGGCTGGAATAGAGTTAATTTTCTTCACAGTAGCTCCTATGCTGCTATGTTTTGGATTTGTGACCAGAAGAGTGAACACACTGATGTTTTAACTATTTCTGAACAGTGCATACACATTGCCATGGCCTTTTCTATTTCTCACTCTGTCTTGTCACCAAGTAGGTTGGGCATGCACAAATTGGGAAGGAGGCACAGCCAGGACAGCTGACCCCAGTTGACTAAAGTGGTTCTCCATACCATATATCATCATGCTCAGCAAAAATAAATACATAAATAAAATAAATAAATAAATAAAAAGCTAGGGGAAAGAAGAAAAAAGAGGGAGATGTTTGGAGTTATGGCATTTGTCTTCCCAAGTAACTGTTGTGTGTGATGATGCCCTGCTTTCCTGGAAATAGCTAAACCTTTGCCTGCCAATGAGAAGTAATGAATTAATTAATTCATTTATTTGTTTCTTTATTATTTTGCTTGCACATGCAACTTTTGCTTTACCTATTGAACTGTCTTTATCTCAACCCACGAGTTTTCTTGGTTTTACCCTTCCAATTTTCGTCTGCATTCCAATGCAGATGGAGTGAGGAAGCAGCTGTGTGGTGCTTCACTACCTACTGGGGTTAACCCTCAGCAGTTTTACATGATGCCTCCTTGTATATCATGCATAGAAAGCTTTGGAGGAAGAACTAAATCCTTTGCAAAAGATTTTTTTGCCATCTTTTCTATAGTGACCTCCAGGTGGGCAATCATGATCCTTTCTTCACATTCAATAAATTATTAAACATTTCCCTTAAAGAAGTAAGATAATATATTGATCCTTTCAGCAGTAAGATCAATGAGCATTTCATATGCCCTGAAACAATGCTTCTACTCTTGCATTCTTTGTTAATGACTCTTTTTTATATTAGCATGGTGTTTGTTTGTTTGTTTGCTTTAATTTGTTTCAACAGGGATAATTTAAATAGTTTTCAAAGCTGTGAATCCTAGTCTCACATATGGCGAAATATTTGAGCTTCTGTAATACAAAATCTTTATTGTCTTTAAATATGCTATTAGCAGATATCTGCCTCCCACACACTGCAAACAACCACTTACAGGTGGCAAGAAAATTGTTTTAAAATGGTATAAGATGCATAGTAAGCATGTATGTCCTATCCAAAGAGACCTTAAAAGATCTACAGACATTAACCACAGAAGAATAGCACAAGGTATTAGAAACAGAAAGGTATTCATCAAGAAGTGGAAAAATGGAAAATACTTTCAAGCAAAGGAAATGGAATAAACTGTAAACTCTGGGTAGTCTGGAATAAGACAGTCCAAAAAATCACTGTTGAATAATAATGCATAAAGGATAAAAACTACTAATAAAACTTCTTTAAACACATCAAAACCAGGATACTTGCCCAATTTTCTTCAGGGTTGATAGATAAGATAAATAATATAAAATAATTTCTCCAACAAGATACAACCAGAGCAGAAATAGTGATTTGCCTTGGTGTTCGCTATGGAGGAACATAGGTATACACTGATACTGAGCCTTTCCTTATGGCAAACACGTCCAAGTAAATATCTAAAACTGAAGAGTGCTTAGATGAGTTTTAGTGTTCTGATGAGCTGTTTATCATTGGTAGCATGAAGAGAGCAAAGTAGTTTTCCCTTGAAATACAAAAATGGATTATATTTGATATTGTCAGAATTGCTCCAATCAGCTTGGATACTAGAAGATGCTGAATGAAAAGTTGAGTATTCAAGGAAGCTGTCAGAAGAAATCCAGGAAAATACACACCAGTAAGCCTCTTTTGTCCTGAACCGAGCAGCTGGACTGCATAACTAAACACATGAATAAATATGATGTAATAGGGAATACTGAACATGATTTGGGGGTGGGGGGGGGGGGTGGGGGTGGATCATGCTTCACTGAAGATTAAGAGAATCAAGGATTACAGATGAGCTAATTGATATATTCTTTCTTCTTAGATTTTCAAAGACCTTTCAAAAGTTTCTCACCAAACTTCTTAGCCTAAAAGGAAAAGTCCCCTCACAGATTAATGCTTGGTTAAAATCTGGGAAATAAATAATGAGAACAAATAATTAGTTTAGAAATGTTACTGTTGGAAGACCATGAGGATCTGCACTTCAATGCATATGGCTAAACATAAATGGCTTGAGGTGAAGAAAAGCACAAATTTATTTATTTATTTATTTACTGATATACATGTATTCAAAGCTGTCATGCCAGAAGCTGACTGCAAATAGTTGAAGATTGATTTCATGATACCGGATGACTGGATATTAAAAGGTCAAATGAAAATTAAGTGTTGACAAGTACAAAATAGTTGAAAGAAAGTCTAGCTACTTATACATCGTGATAGACTCTACAATGCTCTCAATGTGGAAGGGATGTTTGGACTATTGTTACTTCTCTGCAAACATCAGATCAGTGATCACCCACAATCAGGAAAATAGAATGCTAAAAGACAGAATAAGCAGCCTTGCAACCACTGTAGAAAGCCATAGCAAACACAGACCTTCCATTCCATGTAAAGTACTCCTCATCCTCCTCTCCAAAAAGATATAGTAAAAGCTGTAAAAGTATAGAGAGCTGTGACAAAGATAATGAGAGGTAAGGAATGCTTCCCGTATGAAAATATTTTAAATAGACTAGAACTCCTGTCAGAAAAACTAAAAAAAAAAAAAAAAAAAAGAAAAGAGAGACAACTGAGACAACTGAGGGTGATCTGATAGGTTGGGAAATCATGAATAGGATAGAGAAAGTGACAGGGGAATAATCATTCACTATATCTTATAGCATGAGAATGAGAAAACACCAAGTAGAATTATCTGGCGGTAGGTCTAAAGGAAATAAAAGGAGTACTTTTTCACACAACACCTCATCATATTGTGGAACTCACTGCCACAGATTGCTTTCATTGCCAGAAGTGTAAATGGGTTCAAAAACACATTAAACAAATTAAGGAATGGAAGATCCATCAAAATCTAATTAACCTGATGATGTGGTGCAATCTTCAGTATGAGAAATCCCCAACCAGTGTTGACTGGAAGCTTCATGGCTGTGCAGTTACTGAAGTATCTGCTGACCACTATCAAGAATGCGATATTGGCACAGATGAGTTTTCAATCTGAATAAAAACAGATGTTCTTATGTTTTTATATTCCTCACTTTTTTTTTTCTTTCAGTTTCTATTGAGTTCCCATTACACTGAGCACAATTCCTGACAAAGTGACAACCTTCATCCAGCTTAATTTATCATTTGAGTCTATACGTTTCATATGCATATCCTCATTCATACTGATCCCATGGATTATGCCCATGAAGACAAAGTAACAAAAATTTTAGGTCAAATGAGTCCAACCAGGACCACATTTTTTCCCTATAGAAATTTTTCTCTTTCCCTTAGCCACAAAGGTTTTAAAATAGGCATCTCAGTTCCATGATAACAGTTGGGTAGGGCAGATCTGGATGGTAAGGTAGTTTTAGATTCCTTTGCCTTTCTTAAAAAAATAAAAAAAAAAATAAAATAAAATAAAATAAAAAAATAGGTGGTGAGAAGAAAGAGGAGAAGATACTTAGAAACAGGGAGGGAAACTATTAACACTAAGTTATAAAAGAAGATGATATCATTGCTGATGATTGTTAAGACTAGAACTGCCCATGACCATAAAGATCTAGCATTTTTATATGTATAACACATTTCCACATGTGAAAATTTTCAGTTTTATTTTTACTTTTGAGCTACTTTTTGAGCCTCCTATATTTGAATAATATGAATAAAACATTGAAAATGTATTCATTCATTATCCTGTTTACTTGTCTTTGAATGGCAGAAAAATGCTACTGAAGGGAAATATAGTCATACTTTATAAGGAATTTAACTAAAAGTACAATGAAGATTTTTTTTCATAACTGGTAGACAAGACCCAACCAAGCTAAGAAGCAGCAGCATAGTTTTCAGGTATGGGTTGTTTTTTTGTTGGTGGTGGTTTTTTTTTTGTTTTTTGTTTTTTTTTTCATCGTATGCACAGTACTTTATTCCAGACACTGTACAGTATTTGTATACAGATCAGTCTACAAAAAACTAATCAGTATAGCCAGCTCAGAAGTAGCACTATGAAACACATAAGAGGAAGGGGGTTGGACTAGATGATCTTTCGAGGTTCCTTCCAAACTGAGCCATTCTGTGATTCTGTGATTAACCCAAACCTATCAGGTTCATTTAAAGAGTAGAGAAGGTAAATACAATGTCCTGTTCAGCACTGTTGCTTTAGATACAGAAAGTAAATGCTTGCAAAGGATAACAAATGCACTTTACTTGGCCATCCTGGAAAATGAGATAAAATGCAATAACATGGCTTGATTATTCTATGTTACTAAATATTTTGTAGAGTGTAGGTCATCATCTTTTGTCCGTTGATTTCACTCTGTTAGGTATGCCTTTAGCCCCATCTTTCCCTGTTTGGTCCACGCACATAACTGTCCTCCTCTCTTGTACAACAGTTCAGGAAGGCATATGCTTTTCTCCAGATACAGATGAAGGAGGTCAGTCAAATAGAAATTTCTTCTGCACCATAATACCTTGTAGTTCATTGCTAGCATTTTCAGGGGGATTTTTTTTATTCCAAATCCTAATTGTCAGGGAACTGGTGAAAGGCTGATCAATGTTTTAGAAAATGTCTTTTTTTTTTTTTTCCACTAAGAGACCAATATTCATTTCTTGGTATTGTTGTCAAAAATGTAAGAGCTTTTGTAGAATGTGCTTCCATGTTTACTTCACAGACAAGTCCAACCTCATCTGAAAAAAGTCAGCAAGCAATTAAGTCACTATTATAGACTCAAATCCATTGACCAATTTGGATATGTCAAAGTTCCAGGACCTATAAATGTGTTTTTTTTTTTTTTAGGTCCCTGAAGCCAGTTCTCAAAATCTGTCATGCATAAACTGGGTAGTACCTTCAACATCTTCATGTATGGCTATAATTTCACAGTTTGGTGGAAAAATGTTAACCTACAGAAACATGTCCTGATTTTCATAGGCAATGAACAATGACCCTTTTATTGACATTCTCTAGATGAAAACTTAAATCTGAAAAGCAGGTAAGATTATTTAGGTGCTTCAAGACAGATGAAAATGACCTGTGTTTGAAAATGTTGGCATACATTTTCTTTTGGAGAGAGTGGGAGATATGTTTTTTTCTAGCTGTCTCACAGCAGCCTCTGTGACATTCCACTTCTACTATGTCACAGTGAAAAAAAAAAAAATCATACTTTGATAATAGCCTGCCTGTCTTCTTGCTGGGATGTTATTACTTTAAGTTTCAAATAGTTGAAGATTGAGAAAAGGTGTTCCCTTTCAGTACTCAAATTTCATGACACACTGCTATTTTTTCCTGTCACAGGGGAAATCCCACACAAGAGAGAGGATGTATGAGCACAACTTGCAGTTACTTTGAGATGACAAATACCATGATGAAACAAAAGAAATTTCCCATTAAAATAAACCACATGTCAGATTTCAGCTCAGAATCAGCCAGCTCCCAGCTAAGGAAATATGCTTTAGCTGTAGATCACGGAGTAAATACATATCTGCTTTACTCAAAGAGGCCCATGGAGAAACAAACAGAAATATGAGCTGGTGCTGAGTATGAGAATAAACAGAAAAGCCTTCCAAGAGCAACCCAGCTCATGCTATTACCAATGTACCCCTGAAAGAAAAAGATGCACACTTCTCCTTGCCTTAGGCAATGCTTAATTACCTTACATCAAAATAAGCCACGGAATTCAAGGCCAAGAATACTGCACTTCAAACTGCTCAGGGTATGCTCCTGTCACTGGTTATAACAGCCATGAAGAACTGAAGCTTGCAACAAGGTCCAGCAAATTATAACAGATTTCCTTTGCTATAGCTAAACAGATTTTTCAGAGACTTCTATTTAACCAGTTAGGAATAATAAAAATAGCTTATGGGAATAAAAAAAATAATGGAAGTGAGTAAGGAAAAAAAAATCCTCTTTGTTACAAGTGATTAGCATTCTCCATCCCTTAATTAGGCAGAGCAGAAAGATAAGCTACATGTACAGCATTTAGGTTAGTCTGTTCAGACTGTCTCCAGCCCCCCCCCCCCCCCCCCATAATAATAATAATAATCATCATCATCATCATCATTATCATCATCATCATCATCATCATAAGTGCTTAGAAATTTTCTGAAGTTTTTTTTTTTCCTTACTACTCCATCATATCAGTACAAGCATATATATTAACAAATTATCTTTGGACACTGTCTACCAGGAAGAAAACTCAGAACAGGAATTATATTACTGCTTCTACTTCCTGTCTTTCTTTTGCTCCCCCTTAATCATACTCCATTCTCAATTTCATAAAACATAATTTTGTCTTCATTCAGACATTCAACAAAATCTACACATTTTCAGGTCAGACTGCTTTGGTGTTATTCCTTAGCTACACATGGGGGAATAAAATATTCCAGGAAAAACAGGTGAACTAACTTTCCTGAAGTGAGAAAAAGAAGTCTTGAATGTCTGACAGAATTTCAGGCCTGATATTTAAATGTCCCCTCTGTAAGGTACATCTTGTTCTTCTTGGATGAAAGGTCAATATTAATAGTTTTCTAAAATTTCTTTCAATCTATGACCCAGTCATGAGTCAATTATATAGCCCTTAGTACCTCACCAAATGTTCTTTTCTCAGATGAAGTACTTGAACAGCTTCTAAGTTCTTCTGTGAATGGGACAATCACTGTCCTCACACTTCATTACAAAGAAATAGGAAGGAATTGCTGGAGGGATTCATATGTAAAGCTCCCATAAAACAAAATAAAGTAAATAAATAAATAAAGAACTAAAATAATTTTCTACTGAAATGAAGTTTAAATAAAAATCAGACATGGTAAAATGAGTAATACAAATTTAATGGATATACAGTGGTGCTTCAATATGCACTGTTCTAATTGCAAGTTTATACATGTGAATAACTGGATGATAATAGAAGTGCTCATTCCTATTATGCTGTTGACTATATTTCTTTAAAAGATCCACATTTAGCAACAGTTTTACTATTTTTTTCCCTAGAAACTCATAATTATTACCAGGACTTGCACTTAGGTATCTTGGTTTTAAATTTAAAGGATAAATATTTATTTGATGTGAATATATTATGTTTATTACATTTAGAAAGCACACACATGCTTTTACTCATGTGCTATTCACATTCTTTTTGAATAGAAATTTTGAATATAAAATTTCACTTTTTAAGAAGAATACATACAAAAAAAAAAAAGTGTTTCAGGAATTCATTTCATTCCATGGCTTATGATGTTTTCTGTAATCTGCCCCATTCAGTAAAAGTAGGGCAATCAGCTATAATAGTAATGTAAGGTACTAAAGTTATATAAGGTAGAAGTGTTTGTATAGCTAATGATTTCAGGGATAGGATGAATTTCCAAGGTTTAAGTTCAGTTATTGGTTGTAAATAGTTTCTTTTTATTACTCATTTTAAATAACTTAATTTATTTCTCCTGGTCTTCTCTCTCTCTATATATATATTCCGGTATGAAATACCTCAAAGTTGTCAGCTGTCCTCCTGTGCCTTCTGACAGGTAGGCACAGAGTAATGCCCACAGAAGAGTTTTTAGTCTGGGTAACTCATTGGATAACACCAACCCCAGTTTCAACTTGCTGGGAAGCTCCTAAAATTCTCAAACTTGTTTGCCATTAAAGGCAGAGAAAATGTGGTATCCACAGTATTTTTGCATGAAATTTTCACTTGTGAGGACAAAAAAGGAGAAAATTTGTTTCACTTTGTTTTAAACACAAAAATACTCATAGAAGGCCAACAAGACAGAGAAGTAGATTTAAATATAAAATTGGAAGTCAAAATATACTAAAGTTATGAGCAATAATGAACCAAAAATTTATACAATACTTTACTTATTCCCATATAGAGATCAGCTCCAAAGTAAATTGCAGATTTTAGTGAACCATGCATAAATAGATTATGTGATGGCTCCTTTGCCCAGTGACCTTCTCCTTAAACATTATTGCTCCCTCAGTGAAGCATTTAAATGGACTCCAAAGCAAAAAAAGCCCATGATCTTATATTCTTACAATCTGATTCTGGCCCACATTTTTTCTTTTTCTGCTTGTGGTCTGCATGTCTGAGAATCTGCTTCAAAATGCTCTAAAAGATATTATGACTAGAACCTGTGGAAAACTGAACATAAAGACATTTTTACTCATATTTCCGCATTCATTGCATCCCAGAATTTCCTCTATTTGCCATATTTTATATTTTGTTTGCATTTATTTATCTCTTAAGTGTTTGGAAAATGAATATTTCATATTAATATCACGATGTTATTTTTCTTCCTTTTCCATGTTCTACAAACAATATCACCTGCTTCTCTATTTTCTATCCCACATTATATAGCTAAACTAGTACTTCTTCACATGCAAACATCTCTTCCTTCCTCTTTGTTTCACAGTTACTATCTTTCCTCTCCAAAGGTCTAATTGATAACACATTTAGTAAAAGTTAGAGTCATCTCTTTCTGGTTTTTAAGACTGATACATGTCAGACCTCAAGAAAGGTATGTCCTTCAGAAGCCCAGTCTAGTTTTTCAAACTATATCTGCTGTTCTCATATGTGAATAATCACTTGTATGGCTTTTGACTGGGATAGTGTTATTTTTTTTTCCTGTGGTTCCATGTTTTACAGTGTTGAGAATGATGAAGTGACTGGAGCATCTCTCCTATGTGAAAAAGCTGAGAGAGCTGGGACTTTTCAACCTAGAGAAAAGAAGTCTCAAGATTTTCTAATAAATTACTATAAATACCAGAAGTGACGGTGCAAAGAGGACAGAAATAGGGTCCATCCACTGGTGCATCCACAGGACTAGAGGCAATGGATACAAACTGGAACACAGTATGTTCCATCCAAAAATCAGGAAACACTTCTCTATTGTGTGAGAGACTAAGCAATGGGTAGTCCAGAGGTTACCCATAGAGGTAGTGGTCCCTAACTATTTGGAGATCTTCAAAAGCCATCTCCACATGGTCCTAGACAATCTGCTCCGAGTGACCCTTCCTGAGCAGGGGGTTGGACCAGATGGCCTCCAAAGATCCCTTCCAACCTTAACCATTCTGTGATTCTGTGATTCTGAGAACACACTATTTACCTGTTGCTAAGCAGTGCTTGCACACTGCCATGGCCTTTTCTATTTCTCACTCTGTCTTGTCAGCAAGTAGGTTGAGGATGCACAAAGTGGGAAGGAGGCACAGTGAGGACAGCTGACCCCAATTGACCAAAGTGGTGCTTCATACCAAAAAGCATCACATTCAAAAAAATAAATAAATATTTCTGGGGATGGTGTGATGGTGCCCTGCTTTTCCTGGAAATAGCTAAATTTTTGCCTGCCAATGTAATGAATTAATTCCTTTTTATTTTTATTATTATTTTATTTTATTATTTTTTATTTTGCTTGCACATGCAACTTTTGCTTTACCTATTAAACTGTCTTTATCTCAACCCATGAGTTTTCTTGGTTTTATCCTTCCAAATTTCTTCTGCATTCCTATGCAGATGGAATGAGAAAGCAGCTGTGTGGTGCTTAGCTGCCTACCAGAATTATACTACAACACCACTGAAATTTAACGTATTGAAAAATATAACAATCACTGAAAATTATATAAAAATTAAAAATAATTAAAAAAAAAGAAAACAGAAATGTACAGAAGTTAGTGTCAGTTATTCAGAAAACAGAAGAGTAACTTTTCTATGAACAGCCCAGCTGAGTTTTAGCTATATCAAGAACTTGCAGACATCACAATTATAGTTAGATGGATCTGTATGATTTCTCCTTTTTTGGTATTACATTTCAAAAACTCTTTGTTGAAAGAAATGGCGTGATAGACACAGAAGTGATGAATGCACTGAAAAATTGTTTCCTGTCTTAAATGACTTTATAAACCTACTGGGAAACTTTTCATGTCTACATCTGGTAGATGGTGACTAATGCAGGATAATCAAATTAGAAATCATTCAGCCAGTAGGGACTAGTGACCACACGAAGGCCTAGTGTCTAAAGCAAGATTAGAAGTTGATATGTGTAAATCACAACTGATTCTAATCAAAAACAGATGCCTGATTTTAGACAGGTCTTCATGAACAAGAAGTCAAGAAAGCTTAGAAACAATTGAGTATATGGAGACAATGGAATGCAGACTACATGATAATACAATAATATTATCAGTCAATAATATTCTATACAATCGGGTATGTATAGTTGAAATGCACAGTATCTACCTGCTGGTTGTGTAATGAATGTAAATGAGTAATACTTAATGTACACATCATGTGCAAACATCTTGTGAAAATGTGGAATTAATGATTAAATTGGACATATGAGATAATATTCTTATTCTCTTATTTTTGATGGGCTAGCACCATTAGAATTAAGCATTTGTTATTAATTTATAGACTGAAAATATGGTTTTGGTGATTACATAGATATTTTTATCCTAAACCAAACCAGAAATATACATTTTAAAAGGTTCCTAACAGTGAATATCGATAAAGAATCACAGAATATTTGGAGAAAAAAAAAAAAAAAAAAGTCTGTGGTACTTCTACATCAATTTTCTTATTTACTTCTGCAGCTCCATGGAACTTTCCTATAATCACAGAATAGTTGAGGTTGGCAGGGACCTCTGAAGATCATCTAGTCCAACCCCCTGCCAAACAGGATCACCTAAAGCACATTGCACAGGATGGCATCCAGGCAGGTTTTGAATATCTCCAGAGAAGGAAACTGCACAACCTCTCTGGACAACCTGTTCCAGTGCTCTGTCACCCTTACAGTAAAGATGTGCCCTCTCATATCCAGCCAGAAATTCCTGTGCTTCAGTTTGTGCCTGTTGCTTCTTGTCCTATTACTGGGCAAAACTGAAAAGAGACTGGCTCCATCCTCTCGAATAATAATTTATACATATATATATATTTATATATATGTATCTTTACTATATTGATCCTATATAAAATGTGTCTCAGTGTCTATTGAAGAACATGTGTTAAATAAAGGGACGGTATAGTTTTTTCTATCCTAATCATTTTCACGATCTCTTGTCATAGTTCAGGAGTACTGAATATATAGATATGTCTCAGTATTTTGAAAATACCAAACATAACCTTCTGAATTTATGTAGTGCACCTACCTTATTCACATAGTTTCAAAGAACTAAACATCATAAACCATCTGCTGTATTACACTAGTTTGAATTCATGCATTACAGAGAATGTCCTATATCTATAAGGTATGTAGATACCTATATCTACATGTAGATATCTATAGGGATATGTATATATCTAGATATATACAATATAGATATCCAAAGGACATGTTTTGATGTAGAAGGATTTCTAGTGGTAGCAGAAGCAATTCTCTTTATAAAGCCAAAAGAATATTTTACCAGTAACAAGCACAACAGTGAATATTGAGAAAATAAATTTGACCTTCAGATAAATTAAAGATTTTAACAACGTGCTTGTGAAATGCCAGAGTACAAGTTAATTTTACTAACTGAGATCCTTTACGATTCTTCAATATTTAGTTCATTTCTACTTCTGATTACGTGATTTTTCAGACACTGATTGTTTGCCATCTTCTCGTTCTGAAAATTCATGTGACTCATTATAAATTACTCACACCAATTGGCCAACTAAGTCTCACATGGCTCTTTCTCCTGTATGGCTCACTGTTTAACATATAAATGATGTTTACTGGTATTTAATTATAATTCTGTACATAAATATTTCTGTGACTTGAGATTTGGAGGTACACATGCATAAACACTATATTGACAAAAATGTTCTGCTAAGCCAAAAAACAATTTGAACAAAGTAAGTTTTGGACAATATTAGTAAATATGTCAATCAGAATCTTTCCTGCAAACTGTGTAGGAGGGTAAGATTAATGGAAAAGACTGAGCAAACAAAGTTGCACCTCTATTTTTGCTTACTGAAAAGGGCTATCCAAAAAATCAATTGGACTATCCCATTTCTGTATTTTAGTTAAATATTATTTATTCAACATAGGTTTGGACACAATGCAAAAGTTTATGGCTCCACTATCACATTTATGGTATATCTGGAATTCTAAGAAGGTAGATGTGATTACATTTTTGTAACAATTCTGCTCCACTGAAAACAATGTCTTACTGAAAACAGTAAGAGCAGGCTCAAGTTGCTGGCTGCTAGTAGAGCACATATAAGTCATGTACAGTAAACATAGCGTCACTCATCCAGGGATGAAATCAAACTCCAGTGCAGAACATAAGAACTTCAGTTTACCCAACCATACACAATAGTTTCCTAAAGATCAAAACAAATGTTTGTATTTTTACTGTTTCTACAGTGACTGACAGATTAAGAAAAAAAAAGAGTTTGTGTAAGTGTATATAGGATATATTTGGAAGGACAAATTCATGACTCAAAACACATGCAATTAACAACTAAGTACTTTTCAGCTTCTGAATGAAAGCACTTAGTAGAAGCAGAAGAAATTAACAAAAGCAGAAAGTATATTGCACACTCTCAACAGATAGGATTTTTAGCATGAAAAAAAAATCACTTATGTTAATTCTTTGAAGCAATAACATATGTTGTTTACTTATTGTTGCATCTTGCAGAAAAATGAAGTTGGCTTCAACAAATAATGAGTAGATGAATTTTCAAGAAGGAGGACTGTGCGGCTTGAATTACGAATACCAGACAGTAATGCCATTATACTGTGGGCTTAAGGTTTTACCACAGCAAATAATAGCCTACCATGCAGACAAACAAATTAGCTGATGATGGACCTCCATTCCACAACTAAGCTTTAATCTCAGACAACCAATTTAAGTAATGAGGAATCATCCTCTTGTACTACTGTGATAATATGAAAATGGTGTGGAACAGATAAGCTGAAAAGAGTTGGTCAAGTTTTTGACCTTTCTCTGAAGTGCCTTTGACATTAGCTAGATGAGAATGTGAGGACTCAACTCTTTAAAAAAGTCTCCAGTGATCTAGCCCCTTGAAGGTCTCAAATAACTTTTTAATCATGACAGGCACTTTGGCCTTTCTCACAAAACACACTAACATGTAAGTTCAACTCCTACTAAAAACTGTTAGTGGTTTGAGTTCATCTCACTTAGATTTAACCAATTTAAATACAAGGGTCTTGTCTAAACTGCTCACTTTCCAAAATTCTCACACAAGCACTTAAGACCTTTCTGTTCATGATTTTTTCTTGTGAAGTCTTTAGAATTCTGCTCTAAGGCATGCTCATTTTGAGTAAAATACTGTAAATTTGCTTAGCAGCTGTCTCATACTTTATTCCTGTCAGACTTACAAAACAGGAGTTTTTGACCCTCTGATGTCTTCTAACAAGCGAGTTCAGAGTACACGCAAGTCAGAATTGCAGGAGGAAATCTGTAATGCAGCCCTTCCTCGAAACCAGCCTTTTTTCTACTTGATCCCTTGGATGATGGACCATTCAGATTTTTACTCCAGTGTAACAAAATGCAACTTAAACTCATGCCCTTCACATTACAGTATGACTAAGAAGTATTCAGTGTGCTATGTAGTAAACCTTTTGGGGAGAGAGCGTAAATAGGGAGACAGAAAGCACAAATTTTCTCTTTTTTTTTTCCAATTTTTACTGAAGCTGGTCTAATTTTTACAAAATGAAATCAGACTAAGGCATGAAGAGGATGAGGGTATTTTGCCCTAAAGGCTGTGGAAACAAGTGTGAAAATATGTTTAAAATATAATGTAAGCCTAATAAGAATTTTCATGACAATAAAAAGCTACTGTAATAGAATTGACAATGTTACATTAGCAGTGGTATCAAAACATAGACACAACTATGGGTACATGTTTTGGGGTAGATTTTCTCTCTACCTCAGCTGCCTTTGAGGGCAATGTTATCTCACTTTGCATCAGCTCTGTGAGAAGACTTACATTGTCAAAAAAGAAATAAAAGGAGGGACTAAACAATACAAAGGTTTCTTTGTTTTTAATTTTTCAGTCCATATTTTAAGAGATTCCATGAAAAAGAATGGAATTAAAATATGGACCTTGAAATCAGGACTTTTTGTTTCAAATAAGCCCTTGTGTCTTTGGTATTGTTGCGGCAGCTAAGCACCACACAGCTGTTCGCTCACCCTCCCCCCTCTCTCTCTGGAATGGGGGAGAGAAACGGGAAAGTGAAGCCCGTGGGTTGAGATAGAAACAGTTTATTAAGACAGGATAATAATAATAATAATAATAATAGTACTACTAATAATAATGTGTACAAAACAAGTGATGCACAATGCAATTGCTCACCACCTGCTGACCGATGCCCAGCCTATTCCCGAGCAGATGGCCCCTCCACCCCAGCTAGTCACCCCTATATATTGTTTAGCATGATGTCAGATGGTATGGAATACCCCTTTGGCCAATTTGGGTCAGCTGTCCTGGGTCTGTCCCCTCCCAGCTCCTGCTGCACCCCTAGCCTGCCTGCTGGCAGGACAGAACGAGAAGCTGAAAAGTCCTTGGCTTAGTGTAAGCACTGCTCTGCAACAATTAAAACATCAGCATGTTATCAGCACTCTTCTCATCCTAATCCAAAACATAGCACCCTACCAGCTACTAGGAGGAAAATTAACTCTGTCCTAACTGAAACCAGGACAAGTATCCAGAGCTAATGACAAATGGCTCCCTGGATCATTCACTTTTTGATGGAATCACTGGGGAACTTCACTTAACAAAGTTCATGTGATCCTCTTATACTGATGGAGGAACACTGAGACAAAGCAGTAATAATTTATTTATACAAGTGATAAACTGGAGTTATGACACTTTTTCAGTCTGGGTTTGCATGACTTTGTTTCTAATTTCTGAAGAAAAGTTGAGTCATCCAACCTTCCTAGCTACATTTAGTCAAAGGCAAAGTGCTAGGCAAACATATCATGAAAAGAACTATCCTTTTGGCTTATTGTTTGATATTACCAACAGGACTGTAACCAAAAAGCACTGCTATTATTGTCCTCAAGTTATTTTATAGATTAAAAACATTATGAATCATCAGAATGGGACCTATTTGTCCATATATTTCCCTTATTCCCACTGCAGATTTCCAATTCTAATGATGCTCCATCCTTTGCAAATGGAGCTTCTGTGATTCCTCTTAGTCTGCTTCTGAAAACTCTTGCAGATCTCATGCTTATAATATCTGGGATTATTGGTAAATATTCTTTTTTCTTCCTATCTCTTACTCCAAATTCTTCTCTCTGCCTAATGCTTTTTTTGATAAAATGTTGCCTGGGTAGCAAAAAGTTTGGAGCAGGGGATGTGAGGAGTCTGTGAGATATATTGGTCGTAAAGTTTCTGTGAGCAAGAGGTGCTCTGAAGACAGGTTATGCCTCCTTATTAAAAATTCCAAGACAAAGATAAAGAAATGGCAGGATCCAGGGATAAGTCAAAATTAGTTCTTCTTTCTTCTTGCTGGTGGAACAGAGTTAGCGCAACAGGGCAAACAATATTCTGTGAGAGCACACGTGGCACCACAGTGCCTATCAGTACATTCACAAGTGTCCTATTCTACTGGTGACAGTATGCTCTAGCTGATGTGTATAGCCTGCACTACAAATCAACATAATGGGTAATGGATATTGTTGTTTTTTTTTTCTACTTGTAGCATATTTACTTTTTGCCTAGACTTGCTTTTACACATTTTTATATGATGATATCAAACATGAAACCATGTTTAGCTACATTTATATCCACTGTATTAACTTCTGTGCTAGAAAATATTCCCCTGAACTATTGATATTTGTTCCTGGTGTCTAAATTTCACTGGAGTTGTGTTCTCAGAAACACAGCAGTGCAGAAATAGCCTTGGGATTTCATCTTCTGCCCCTTCTGATTGAAATTGTAGTACTTGAGAAGACATATCTCCCAAAATACAACAAACGTTATGTTAGAGTACTTTGATAGGATGCTTCAAAAGAACAGCTATATTAACAATAGAACATGAAACAGAACCTGACTTTGAGTTTAAAAGCTCTGTGTTTAAGACTTTAAATGCTAGGATGTGAATTCAACATTTCACTGCATACATAGATTAATCTCAGAAAGTGGACTTCCATTTATGTAACCTTTAAAGCCTCAGTAGGACTTCTCAGTTTATCTAATGACAAATATTATTACATTGTCATAATGATCATACAAAATAATCACATATAAATCTGGTCAAATATTATAGTGCCAAACTAGCTAGTTAATAGCACAGACTTGAGGAAGAATATAGGGAATGTTCTTATTATGAACTGAGAGCTGAGGGATCATGTATATTCCATTTTGGTATTTCCAGGGGAAATAAATATATATATATACATATATATATATACACATATATATACATATATATAACTTTGCATTACATTGCGGAGGTAGTACTTTACTTTAGTGCTCCATGGATTTCCAGAGGGAATAAAGTGTATGGATTATGACAATAAAACTATAATCCAGATAATGCAGAATTGTGGACATTTTTTTAAGAAACCACCTATGTTGAATGTGATTTCAAATATCAGAACAACATGGGCTGTTATAACATCTGGTAGCCCCATAGTATAGAATGTTTCCCCAGTAATCCAGTGGTAAGTGTTTTGAGTAACAGAAGGAAAAAAGAGTGTTATGAGACTTAGGGACAAATTACCTTCAAGGTTTGTGCAGACAGACCACAACAGCTAAAACCTGTAAAGAAGCAGACTTTGGTCTAGAATTCAATAAAGACAGCCAGATGGACACCAGACACAAGAATTTGCAGTAGAAAACAGCATAAATAAGAAATGACACCCCCCTTCTCAACATATATGACTTTATTAGGATTTCATTAGGAAAACAATATCTTTATTACTCTTTTTGATGCGCTGGCTTCAGAGTTCTGATGCTGTCTATAGATGTAGTTCCATGCTCTGTAAAGCATGACCATTTGTCTATTTAAATAGACAAGCCCAGTCAGCGTAAGCTTGCCAAAAATTCTAGAATTGCATGCCATGCATGCAAGGATGGCAGACAGAAAAGGCTTTCTAATTTAATACAAAAAAATTATGCACAAAGCATTCAATTTAGTTTAGTTTTACAGAATCATTCTTCATAGGGGTATATTTAAAAGACACTTCAAGATGGACTCAGTTGATAAAGTAGTTTAGAAATGAATGAATGATTACCATCTTAAATGACCCTTTAGGAAAGGCAGATTCTCCCTTTCCCATGTTCAGATGTCATCTACAAACATTCTGTGTTCTGCTGAAATTCTGTCATCATTTGAAGCATCAGGAGTTGGCTGTTATTGAAAGACAGATACAAATGCTGATTGTCCTTTAGACGGATAAGACATGACAAATTTTGTTTTTATTTGCCTTGGGGCATAGGAGATTTGAACAATACAATGCAAGAGTCTTGATGTGAAATAAATCGGAATAATTACCATAAATGTCTAATCATACATGGCATAAAATAAACCTCAATTTCAATACGTTTCAGGAAAATCTAATGAGGTCTGATGTTTACACCTATTTTCTGGCTCTAGACCAAGATTATATTCTCAACAAATCTGAGTGGCTTTGGCAGGATCAGAATCTCTGGCATTATAGCAATAAAAACATTGGAAATATATATATATATATAAAATACTTAAAAGACACAAGTTTGTCTTTTCTCTCTTTTTCTACCACTTACACTTTTTACTCGTATATTTAAAATTAGGTTTCACTCCCTCAGCCATCTTGATATATGAGGTTGTCTTATGTTATTGCCACATAGAGTAGAGTAGAGTATTCCACAAGATGGAATAAATAATTTGAGTTATAAAGACTGCAAAACTCAGATAGCTAGATTCTGTTCATGAGTATGAATTGATGCACCTGTATTCATCATTCATGACTAACAAGGTGTGTTGTATCTACCAACAGCAGGTATCTGATGAGGAAGGACAGAAGAGTCAAAAGAAGCTGTTCTATTGCTTTATTCCCTCTCTCACATAAACACCGTAATGCTATCCATGCAGAACTAAAATTATTATTATTAATTATTATTATTATTATTATTATTAATAATAATGCCATGAATCTCATATAAGCTGGGATCTGGCATTGAGATCTCCACAGGCTACCACATTCAAATCAGCAGCTCTATTTTCCAGGACAACCTAATCCTGTATTTGTGAACTATTTCCTTCACAGCTTTGACCTCAAGTTGATCCCAAGTACTTCTGATGAGATCGATGACAGTCTTTTAAATACAAGCAAAAGCATTACAGTTTAGGGGCAACCACACTAGAAATCTGTTTGTGTTCTGGAGCAACCCCAAAAGTTTTACATTGCTATAATTTCAGCCAGCCTTGATAGAGGACAGATACATTTCATACACTCTCTAACTGGCCCCAGTCAGTGTCTGCATAATGATACAGGTGCAGCAGACCATGGCTTCAAGGTTGAAAACATTCTGAAGAGAGGATTTAATCAGTATAAATTTTTACTCCACTGGTATCTGGTGGACTGTTGCCACCGTGTGTCAGCTACAGCTTTGGTCCTGTAGATTACCTTATTCATATTTCCAGGAGACTGGTTTGTGAAACTAGAGGAACAGTGTGCATAATATAAACATTTTCAGAGACCTGGGTGGAGGGATTACAGAAACACAGGAGGCTACATCCTCAGCAAAACAGGTCCACATAGAATTTAAGACTGCTGAACAGTGTTTCATAAACAAAGTGAGAACAGTGAATATATACTATGAATTGAATTAATATCTTTCCCTGTTTGCCATATTAACTAAAGCACAGACTTAAATTTACACTAGAAAGCCTTATAGAAACTTGGCAGAAACACAGTACAAAACCCACAGGGAGTCAGAAAGATTGGTCAGAATTATTGTCATATATAACACAATGAAATGCATTGGTAATAATTCAAAAGCCATTATAGAAGTGTGCACTGTCCACATAATTTCAATATATTTAAGAACAAAAAAGAAGACAGAATAGTACTTCTCACTGAGGATATTTTTTCTATTCCAGACATCACATGGGAAGTAATAGATCTGTAGAGACAACAATAATATTTTCATAACAATGAGTGTAATCTGACTGTTATGCTGTTGGATCTAAAGTATAGTTTTCTGAATGCAATGGTCTCCATGGTTCACTTCCTCCAAATGACTACTGTGTGTTAGCCAAATAAAGTTTCTTCAAAAACTAAGATTTATATCACTGTTTGAGCATGTTTGTGCATGTGACTGTTCATGTGTATAACTTAGATTTTTTACAGTGGTCTCATTTGAAGAAAAACCTCATTAAACAGTACCGTAGCTACTACAGAACATCTTACAAATGAAGGGGTATTGTTCTTTTTTGATTAACAGCTGCTTTTAGTTTAAGTAGTTTACTGTTGCTAAAAGCTCTGACAATCCAGATACTTTTAGTTATCAAGGTTTATCTCAACCTGTTAAAGTCTAGATAAGGGGTTGCCAGTTTCCCTGCTTCAAAGGAAACAAGAGTAATTGGAACTATAAACTCTCCCATTCATCATTAAAATGCACATTTTTATAGGGCTACAGAAAGCATCTGTATCTTGACTTAGACAAGGCATGCATTAGACAGATTTAAACTGAGGCTGCTCAATACTGCAGATCACTTGTCTGACATTTACAGATGTTAATGTGCACACACTCATTTTAGAAGAGGAGAAAATAGCACATGCTTAATCAGAAGATTATTTTACAGAATGAGGTTTTCATCCAGCATAGTTCTTTTCTTTGTCTGAAGCCAAGGGCCCTTAGTCCTTCACCAGATGGATGTGGTACCTGCCATGATCCAGTTCTACTAATTTTCAGTGTAGTTTCTCTCACTTGTGCCTTGACATAAAGACAATGCAACATCTAAGAACCATGCACTCCTGAAGATGATTTCAAACATTATGCCTTGGCCAAGTCTGGCAATTATTCATTTCTATAGTCTATTAATAAAAAGTGGAGTCTACATAGCAACTAAATAGCTCTTGTTTGTACATGGTGTTCATATTTCCTTATGGCTAATTTGATGGAGTCTTCCCTTCCTTCGTAATAGCTTGCAAATTCAACAAAGATAGAAACAATTTCAAAGTAAGTTAAGTTTACTCCTACATTTTGCCATTATCTTCAGAATATATAAACTCAACAGTCTAAAGTAAGGTTTTTCCAGAGAATGAGTCCAAATTTTTTTTTCAGTTCCTTTCCCTTGCACTCAGTAATTCTAAAATGAGTCCCTGTTTCTGTCCACTGGAATGCCACAGAGAAGGTTGCCTGATAAAATTCCTATTAACACCCAAAAAAACACCCTGCACAGATATTTTAAAGATTTGATATATATGTGTTTAGATAGGTTTCCTAAGGAAGCAGATCTCACAGGTTCAGATAATCACAGAATGTTTGATGTTGGAAGGGACCTCTGGACGACATTTTGTCCAGCATCCCCTGTTCAAAGCACAGTAACCAAGAGCAAGTTGCCAAGGATGATTATCCTTCCAAGAAGAGAGATTCCATAATCTCCCTAGGCAACTTGTGCCAGTGTTTAACCACCCTCACAACAAAAACTTCTCTTATCTTTAATGTAAATTCATGTATTTCAATTTCTGCCCATTACCTCTTTTCCTATCACTGGATGCCACTGAAAAGAGTCTGCCTCCCTCTTCTTTACATATTCCCATTTACACTCACTGATAAGATCCCCTCTGAGCCTTTTCTTCCTGAAGCTGAACAGTCCCAGTTTCCTCAGCCTCTCCTTATATGTCAGAAGAGTATTAACAGGAAAATACTTTGTTTATTGTTATTATTTGGGCTATAGATATAACACAATATAAATTTAAATAAATTTATGACAAGTCACTCAAATTTTGAATCCAGTCACATAACTAGAAATTTCATTGAAAGGAAGAGATCTGATATTAAGTCACATATAAGTTTACTAGCTTCTCTTTCAGTATTGACTGCATCAGGATCCAACAGTGTTAAAAACTTTTGAAAATATTCCCTGAAATTAGCACTCCTGGAGGATTTAAATAGGATAATAAATAATCATTTATTACATTATTGTATAACAAATATTACACTAAACTATGTCATCCCTACCCAAATTATATTTTCATACTATAGAATTGTGACATTCTGTTATAAAACTTTCTGTGCATGTCTTTATATATAACTTCTTTAGAAATCCTTCTAAAGGGCTATGCAATCAGTTTTATTTTGAAAATATGCTTTGCCAGTCTCTTATTTTCTTTTATGATGTGTCTATTCTCTTTGGTTTGTTGCTGTTGTTGCTTGTCTTTGGTATAGTAATTATGTGCATGTGGTTTGAAAGGTTCCTTCTAAAACTCCATATGTATTTTTATAACAATAGTGTTTGAGGTTTTACCTAAGACTTATAGAAGATTTTATATTTGAAAGTTGTACAAAGAGAGACCCTTTCATTGCTATGTAATTACTTTCTATCTGTACCAGGCCCCAAAATGTGCCTGATCCATCTCACTTATCTCACGTTTAAGAGTTTTCAGAACACAGTTTGAGGTGGTTGTTCAAGAATACTAAAAAAAAAAAAAAAAAAAAAAAAAAAATCAGTGCTGAATTTCCTCTCCTCAAAGAGCTGTTTCATGATAGAACTGAATGAATTTTAAAACTCGTTTTAAGATCTGGCAATCTGAGCACCATTGGCAGATAATTTTTCAGCAAGATGAAATATGCATGTGCAAGAAATAAAAAAACTAAGATACTTGCAGTCTAATCCATTTAGCAATCTGTCTCTAATTTTAATGATATATTTGTCATTTTATTACTCATGAAATGTCATTTATATGAAACTGTCACTATGATATTAGAGGGGAACAGCTTGTGTTAAACTGTGTAACGTCTTTGCCAACTTTCAGTGTTTCTTACATTCTACCTCCTTAGAATTTCCCTTACACTTCAAATATAACATGGTTACTTTACTACATGTACCACACTTTTGTACATAGCTGCTGTAAAAATGTGGTGGATGCAGAAACTATTGTATTTAGTTAATTTGCCAATATGAGAATTATTCTGAAAAGCCCTGTGTAATAGCCTGAAGTGAAACAAAAATCCTACAGTATTCTAAAATATCTATAATTGTTTTCAATATTAGTATTGAGTAGGTGGAGCTGTAATCACTTTCAAAGAGAAACGGTGATATTAGATTTCTTTTTCTCTGAAAGATGTTTAAAATTATTGTCTTACTGACAATCACTAAACTGGAGGAAAGTTAGACTTCTCTTTTGTTGATATTCACATATTTATATCAGTAACTCTGCTTGGTAAGTTACAATCAAATGCAGAAAAAAATCCTGCTAGTTAATAATTCCCAAATCTGTAAAATAATCTATAGAAAACACAGATAAACAAACACAAAGGCAGCACTTATTCTCTTTTTATATATATGCATACAAGGGTTTTAGTGGTCTTTAGGTTCTCATCTACCTTATAGGAGAACTCTACTAGTTTTCTCACGTTTTTCATGTTCTATTCAAAACTGTTACTATGAATAGTTATAAATGTGTTAGAAGAACAGCTTTCAGCTGTCTTCTTTTGTAAAATAAAGGCAATATCAGCTAATTACCTTTCTATTGTCTCGTGAGGATTCAGAAAGCAATGTAGAGCACTTCAAAGCATTAAACATAACACAGAGTTCTTATAAAGTTGTTATTGAACTCAAAGCTCCAACACAAAGAAGGAAATGTCTGTATTTGAATTAGATGAAATTGTGGCTGAATTAAGATGAAAGATGTTTGTTAAAAAGGGAGGATTTCTAAAATGAAAAGTTTTCTTTAGGAAGCTCCAAGAAATTTTATTTCAATATTTTCTAATGGTCAGTCTTTGATTTGCATTTTGAATAAACAAACAACAAAAAAAAACAAAACAAAAAAATACCTGCCACTTAAAAAATAACCATTATTAGAAAAAAAATGAGACTTTGAAGACTTAAATTACTGGGCAGAAAGAAGACCGTGAAAGATGTTTCATATCAAAGTTCAGGTGGATGCTCCTTCACATAGGCACAAAACATTACTGCTGTAAGAAATACCAGAAACTTTCTTCTTTATTTTTTACTTTGTCCATTAAAGTAAAGAAAAATGTGTTATAATTATTTACAAATAAAGAATTGATGGGGGCTCCCTGGGCCCAGGGGACAGCAAGGACTCCATGTGGCAGGCCTCAGCAGACTGGGCCTATCATCGTCAGCCAGGACCATGACAGGATGGAGGCAGCTGGGAGAGGCCCAGCTGCAGGAAATGGGGTGCCTCCATGTGGACTAAGGCCTAAACAGTTTGAGGTAGGGTTTCGGTAGGGCTGGAAACAGTGTCCTGTGGCCTTCACTAGGGAAGGCCCCAGGTGCTTGAATGTTGTCCTAGGCCATGGACAGGGTTGGGGAACCCTAAGGGAAAGGGTTTGTATTGTCATAAAAATATATAGTTTAATGGTTATAAAGAATTGATATATACAATGATCTCAAAGGACGATTTAAGAACTCATTCAACAATAACTATGGAAGATTATATCTTCAGGTTTTTCCCCATGAATCCGCCACTTGTCGTCAGCATTTGTTTTCAGTCCACAAAGCTTCCATGTTGATCTCAAAGCTTTTGCCCTGTCTGTAGAGCTGTGGAACCTTCACTTAATGACTTAGCGTGGTTGTTTTGTTTTTTTGTTTGTTTCTTTGTTTTTTAAACTATTCAATTGGCTTGATCAAATAGTTCATATTACTTAAGTATTTGTACTATACTTTTCCTTCAATTCTTTTTCAGTCTTCAGAATTCCTTTCCAGAGTGGACTAGAGTTGAATTCAGAGAAGTTTGGAAAAACAAGATTTGGGACTTTTGCAAATGCACACATATACTTGTATTCTATAATGTAATCATAAAAAGGTTTCAACCCTGCCACATGTGAATGTTTTAGATTTAATTCTGATCTTAGATGAAGCACGTATCAGATACAGTTATCATCATGTTATAAATATATCTCTACATTCTATCAAATAAATGTCAGGTCTCATATACAATCTGTCATTTGTAATTCTGCATCCTAACAGATATGTCTAGACAAGTATTATAGATGCTGCAGAGATATACACTCTAAATTCTGCTCCAGACCAGAGGCCAGTTATAGGTGCTCCCCATGGACTCTGAAGTAATTGGATAAAATGCAACCATATTAGTATTTTCTCTGCATTGTCTTTCAACTGCATAAAGACATATAATAAGTCTCTGGATACCAAATAACCACACCACACCTATTTCCACAGGAGTTACACAAACTGTGGTTAAACTAGAAGTAAATTTTAATCTGTGTCCTCCTACATATAGTTCCAGTTGTTAAGACTTTGAGTGTCAGTTCATTTTACATTTTTAAAAAGAGGAGAGGAATATGAGGGATCCATTAACATTTTGAAGTTAGTTTCAGAACTCTTTTTATGTTTATGGTGTTTCTGGATTAGGTACTCTATAAACAAGTCCCCCCGACGATCCTTAATGACATTTAGCCAAAGCCATAATGCTTTCCAAATTTCACTGGTTTATTTGTGTCTCCAAAAGAAACCAATGGGACTTAAGTTTATGCTTGAAGCAACACATATGTTTAATTAGGGACCCTACCCAGGACTTTAACTGGTGTGTTACAGTATTATCCATTCATCTCATACATATGAGATTCTCTCTCAACATTTTGAACATTACGACAGAATTTCAAAAAGCATAAAAAAACAGAGCATGATGATGTCGTACAGATTCATCTCTTGCTAGAAGTATGATGTTTTGTGCCATAGAATGTTTAAATTGAACAAAAATTAATGCATTAGTTATCTGGTTCAGCTATCTTGTACATGATAAACTGACTGCTTTCTCTCACGCAACATGCCTAAAAGCAGTTGTGTTAGAATTCACATCAAAGATATCCTCTTAGGAGAAATATCCAGCTTTGATTCTTGCACTCTTCCAGCTACCAAAGCTTCACACAGCTAGAAGCAGAATTTGTAGGAACTATATCTTAATCTTTTTATTTTCATGGTTTGACAGACTGCACTTCATCTGCCCAGACACAAGAATTAATCAAATGAAATACCTTTGATGAAATTTGCCAGCTGGTTTTGACTGCAATGTGGCAGTGGAAGACTGCTGTAAACATAGCAGTTGAAGAAATTTATGGCAGCTCTGTATCATCAGAGGAACATAGCAAAGACAAAATCTGCTGCTGAGCCTGACCTTAGCATATCTCAGATTATTTTGATTCTTCACATTGTCATTTAACTGTTTCTTACAGTGGTCCTAACTATCACCTTTATCAGCATTAACATCAATCCTATGTGGTACAGCTGAGTGACCCTCTACCACGTATTACAATAAGTACTAGGTAAGGTGACAGTCTCCTGTAATCAGACACATTCTACTTCATGTAATTTATTTTACTGGAATAAACATTACAGTTTTGGGGAAAGCCCAGCCTAATGAGTCATCCCTTAATACACCTCTAAATGGACTGTCCATCTTTGGAGCTGCAGTTTTGTGACAGATTGCAGGCATGTACATTTTTTATTTTATTTATTTTATTTTTGTGTGTGTGCAAAAATCTTCTATGCAAAGATAGTTCTCAGTAATGTGAAGTACTGAACAACATCCCTAAGGCTGTAAAGGTGAAAAGTCAGTTACTTGAGGATCGTTCTGTTTCGTCTATACTATTAAAGATATCTTCATTTCCTTAGAGCTGATATTTTATTTGTTTTGAATGCAGGACATTAGGAAAGGCCTGGAGGGAAGTCTAGCACACAAGTGACTAGTAACAATCTAAACCCCCTGTACTATTGAAGGAAAATATGTTTTGGTTTCTTTCTTCTTAGTCAAGTAAACAGATAAATGTATTTCCCCTGGCTTCCATTACAGCAAGTTGGCAGTTACAGAAGAATCCTTTCAGTTTTGATTTCCTGTCAGCTTTACGAATGAATGACCGCAGAGTACAGTATTCTCTTGGTGTGTTTTTTATATACTCTATGCCTTAAAAGGAGTGTTTCTGAATACTATATTTGTTTCTGAATAGCTATATGATTTAACTTGGAGAGGCTGGTTTGTTTTCTGTATGCAGTACATTTCCACTTTTAATGAATGTGTGAAACTGGGAAAGCAATAGGAAGGATGTGGCCTGAAAGAAAACATTTTATTTATTTTTAAACTTCTCTTTCCTTGATTTTCCTCTCCTAAACTGAAGTCAAAAGACCGACTAAATGCACATATAGACATGAAGTGGTTCAGGACACTTTTTCAATCTTCCCATAGCAGGCAGAAACCTAATCAAACAAAACCAAGATAGCTTTAAGCCCCATGTACAAAGAGCTGATCTCAGGGAAGTTAGTGGTATGCTGTAATTTCTCTGTTTAAGCTGTTTCTTGTAGGTGGATCTTCCAGAGAATGAGGCCTGACAGCTACAGAGGTCATAACCTATGGTCAAAAGCTGCGTGTCCTAAACTGCTTCCTTATAGTTCAGTGGCCACTCCTATGGCCTGGGACCTAAAATTATTGCCCTGCTTTCTCATGTCTAAAACTCGCTGAGGAGTTTTAGACATCCCTGCAAAGATTTTCTCCTTGGTCTCTCTAGAACTTCTCTATTTCAAATCAGGCTTCCATTCCCTACTCATGTGCAAGTAGTAGCCCATCTTGAAAAGAAATCAAAAGCTTACTGTATAAGCAGCAATCTCTTCTGAAAGTTTTTTTCTTTTCCAGAGTGACTTTACCTTTTCTTCTCTCTCACAAATCACAGAGCTTTGTCTTTGCAGGTATGGTGTCTGAAGAGAGGAAAGCAAATGTAGAAATGTCACTCAGTGCATTTGCAGTATTTCATTCTTCACAACATGCCCAAGTAGTTCTTTGCTCTGTACTCTGCAGAATGAAGGTGTCCTGCAGTGGCAATGTTCAGTACTGTTGCTGCATCTGTGCTGAGGCATAATACAGCAATGCGGAGAGAAAAGGGGGAGGGAAAAAGAAAAAAAAAGGCAAAATGACTAAATGACTTCATCACTTCTGTCCTCACAAAGAAGATAATGAAGAAAGCACTTTCCAGATAGAGAAAGTGAAGTGTCTTCAGTCTTCAGACAGCTAAGTAGGCCAAGAAAACTTCCAAGAGAGGAGTGAAGAGGACATTCCAAAAAGCTGCCTTTAGCAGACTATAAATCTTACCCAGCAGACAGTTCAAACACATCACTTACACGAGTCTTACTCTTCCCTGTTTATTTTCTTCTTGTCAGTGTTAAAATGGAATAATAAAGTAGCATGCAAACAATCAAGAAAAATAAGAAAATAAGCAAGAAAAAACAGTAAAGAAGAAAAAGAATTTGAGTCCCTGTCTGTCAGCAGTGTTGAGGAGTCCCTTGGACTGCATTGTGAAAATATCACTGAATCTTCCATGTCCATTACAAGAGGAGAATTCATGAACTTACCTTAAGTGTCAGAAATAACCATTCATAAAAATATGAGAATGTCAAGACTACATTTAAATTTTGCAAACAGACGCACATCCAAAATTTCTGCTTTATACCCAAGTGAGGTAGACACTGTAAACCTTGGTTGCTTGAGCTCACATCAGCTTCATAGATTACCTCCTGTATTTAGTTAAAAACTGTTTGAAAGATAAGGAACATTTTATGCAGTGAAGAACTTGTCAAGGAAAAGGGAAACAATTTCTCTTCTCAGTGTGGAGAGGTTTGAATTGTTATGACCAGCCTCTCAGGAGCCTGCTCTAACTCTGAAAGGGTGGGAACGATACAAAACCCTGCTTTTAAAAGGGAATGTACAATCCCCAGGCAGGGAAATACCTCTTCAGAGGAAACTGCAGAGAGAGTGAGCCTGGGAAGGTAGGCAAACACACCAGAGGGAAAACAAATAGATTTCAGTTGGAAACCAGCCTGGTCTCTGTCAAACATGGTAGTAAAACTGACATAATCTTGTAGACTGAGTTGGTAAGATCTTCATGTCATGATGGAAGGCTTACTGATAAGAACATTTTATAGTAGATTTAATGCAATGCTAATATAAAAAAAAAAAAAAGTTTTTTTTGTTTGTTTCTTTGTTTGTTTTTAAGCACATGTGTAAGCCTGACAGGAAGATACAGCTAAATGAGAAACTTCAGTAGAAAGTTAAAGGAATTACTGCTCAGGGATTAGAGTTAGGGAGTTATATGGACTAGGGAGTCATTAGGAGTAAATGGAATCAGAGGGGATTAAAAAATACCATGTTTACAGATACAGCCCAGCCTCTGTGCTAGATAAAGTAAGATACCAGCCTGGAAACCCATCCGGCATTGTAGAAGAGACTCATAATCAAATTAGTTAAGATGGCAACCCAGAAAGAGCTCCAGTTCAGTACTGGAATCAGGTTTCTACAGGAAAATAAATAAATAAATAAATAAATAAATAAAGCCTTAAAGGTAGAAATAACACTAAATCCTGTCTCTACTGATAGCTAACAATATTAAAGTGTAATAAAAAGGAAAAAAAGCGTCTGGAAGGGTCTCCAAGGGCCTGTGCACCATTTCAATAAGCACTGTGGATGCAAATGGTTAGTACTGATTGTCTAGAGGGTTTGGGTATCTTAAGAGCCATGGTTTAGCTTGTTCACTTCTAACTTTTAGGGTCTCAATGTGCAGACTATAGTTGCACTGATGGGTCCAAACCTGAATACAGCTGGTTGAACACTAATCAGATTTACTCATTTGCTTCCAATGACAGGACCCATATAGTGCTTTAGACAGAATAGCTACATATGTATATCCACACACACAGATAGGCACACACAAAGACATGTAAACAGGCTGCCAGTGCAGAAGTGATTGGATTGGTTTGGATCAACTAGTTATCTGTATGAATTTGTATGGATGTGGTGTGCATACATTTGTGTGTCCCTCTGTGTGGTTTAGTGCTCAGTCACATTAAGCCTCTGGCTATGTATGAACAGTTTGGTGTGGATGGCTGCAGAGCATCTCCCTAGGGATAACTGAACCTCACTAATGTAGGTTATGTAGAAGCCATTTAACCCCTAGCATCTGCCTTTCCCTGTGTTAATATACCTGAGAGCAAGCAAGGAACATTAATGAGGATAATTGCAGTCTGAAAGCTGTGAATATTTCAAGACTGCAACAACTTCTCCCCTCCTACAGGCATTCTTATAAACATATTCCAAAGATGTTCAACAGCAAAAGTTAAGGCTATGTGGGGACTTTGTCAACAGAAAATTAAACTTCAAAGAACTATAGGATCAGGCAATAATGGAGATTCATTTGGGGATGCACAGGGAATATAAGGACTTTCAAATGAATGCTTGATACAAAGCTACCACAAGCAGCAACTTTTCTGAGCTTTCATTTAAGAAAGAGAGGGAGAAGGAGAGGGAGAGAGAAGAAAGTATATAGTATATATGTATATACTATATATAGTATATATGAAAGTATATAGTATATATGAAAGTATATAGTATATATGCAGTTTATAGTTATAGTTATATAGTTATATAGTTGCTGCTCTATGAAGTTACAGTACTGTTAAACTGAATGCTGAACAGCAGATGGCATATTTACACCCAGTATATAAGACTATTGTTGACATGGTTTGTAATAGCAATGTTGATCTAAATGCCTATTTCCTCAGTATGTGTATCATCCTGATATTAAAACACAAGGAAAGAAAACATCTGGAAAATTTTCAGTTAGTATAATCTGAACTGAATTAAATACTGTAAACTCACATGTTACTCAAGGGAAAACTTCCCTCAAGTGGAAAGGACTTTTTGTGCTGTACACTAGCCTCACCTAATCCCATGTGTGCACCCAATGCCATATTTCCTGCCTTATTTTTAATAAAATTGCTATGAGTTGCACTCTCTTGTATAACTTTTCTCCCAGTAAGATATATTAAATCACCCAACAGAGGGCAACACCAGCTTAAATAGACACAACTTGAGATATCTCAAGCCATCCCCTAAAACTCTTGGGTTCTGAAGCGGTACAGGTTTCTTCCCTCGTGGAAAGTTTATACCTTGAGGATATATGTGTATAAAAACTACATTGAAACTAACTGCATCCATCACGTTGTCATTGTTTTTATTGTTGTTATTATTATCATCATCATCATTTTAATGAAAACAAGATTTGAATGGAAGCAAATGAACCAATCCTTTTATTCAATTAGATTCTGACTGAACAAAGCTGATAGTCTTCACTGGAACTTCGATGTGCACATTTGAAGAAAGCATATGCTTTTCTCCTCTGCCATTCAGGATCAATCTGGAACATGCCCTGAGTGCTTGACAAAGCCAGATTCTGAAACAGTTTATGAGAAAGTTGAGGGGTTCAGGAGGAGGACTTAGGACCTAGCTATTAGCCCTAGATAATTCTTTGACATTAATTCCCATGCTAGTAGGATCAGGTCGTCAAACACAGAAGCACAGCATGCACTACATCTTTGACCATATGGAGAAGTCATTGCACCTTTCCAAGTGTTCTGAACCAGAGTGAATCAGCTTTAGGAAAGCTAGGGCTATTAAGATATTCTATTGCGGCTTTTCACACCATATATTGTATTATAAAAATTGAGACAGCATTTAAAAAAAAAAAATCTGTTAATTTTAGGACTTACTTTGGTGTTAACCTTTTTATGATATGTCTTTTTCCTTCCAGCTGTTTTATTTCATATTTATTGCAAGTGCTTTTTATTGGAGCATAGCTGTCCAGAAATCGGTGCTTTTGAAGGCAGGTTGATACACAACTGAACTCTTCTAAATGGCCTGCTCTGTTTACATGAGGCTTGTTAAATAACAAAGAGCAGAAAGCAAGTTCTGAGCATTGATGTCGATTTCATCATTTATCATCTGCAGAGTACAATGTTCTTGCAACTACAAAAGATAAAACCTTAACAGAAGAGTGTGATAGAAAGAAATATCTCTTTGTAAATCTTTGTTGTGCAAATTGCTGTACAAGCAGCTAATTCTTATGGCTCCCAGGAGGTAGACCAGTCACCTGAACATCTTTAATACTTTGAATGTAAAACTGTAACAAGATCTGGTTTTGACATGTGGGAGATTTCTACTTTTATAATTTTGGAAGCATTCCTGCACATTTGAAGTTATTGACAAGTTTCCCATTGATTTCAGATTTTTTTGATAAAATCCACTGTTTTTATGAATTAATTAGAAAGTCCCCTTTTTGGACTACAAATATAAAGAATGAGATGTTTACCATGGAAGATCAAAATCAGACTTCAAACACTCTGTACAAGAGCATTTGAAGAATGATTCACTGTTGATATAGCTGGAGTTGTTAGCAAATTAATATTTAAATCACCAAAATTTCAGTGAAACCAGAAATGCTTAGAACTTAGAAATTTCAGATGGAGGCGCTCATCCAGTGATGCTAGTAAGGCTCATGCTTGTCTCCTTTTTTGCTAGCTATTGCTATTGGTTGGTTTTGATATCAAGTGCAGCAGCAACAATAGCCCCTAGGTTTGTGCAAGGTATCCTCTTTTGCATCAGTTTATGTACCACAAGTAGGACTAAGAGATATAGTGAGGGAAGCCATTTCCTGAAATGTAATTAAGTATATTAAAAGAAATACTTAAAATGCCAAGCCTCCCATACTGACATTGTAAGGAACTACAACCCTTTTGGCAAATGCTCTTGTTTAGATTAAACACATCCTTTCCACCCCAAATTACTCTCTCCATAATATGCTTAGGCCATTGTCTGTGCAGAATTCCAGCAGGAACCTCTTGGGGATACTCAACAGTATCACATCCTGGATTTGGTTTTATCTTTCATTTTATGTGTGGTCTTGCTATTAGATGCATGAAGATCTTTAAAATACCGGCCCTCCTTAACGCTGCACAGTAAAATCCCTCACTGAAATTAGTATTGGAAGACACTCATTTTCATTGGGAGACACTCATTTTTCTAAGCCTAGCAATGCAGTTCCAAACCTTCTTCTTTAAATAAGAAATATAATGCTAATTATGTAGATGTGTTTTTTTTTTTATAAAATACTTTATTAAGAATAATAAGAATAAACAAGGTTACAAAAATACCGACTTTATTAACTAATTAAGATGCCATTAATTACAGAAGATTTGCAATACAAGTTATAACCACAGTGTTCCCTTTTCATTAGGCTTTCAACTAGTTGTCTTTAATGGGAGCATTAATTTTCTCACTTAAATATGAAAAAATACTCTTATCATACACTGAATTCCAGAGGCAGCTCCCTGAAGTTAGATCCCACACAAAGAAACACCATACATAAATGCCCAAGAGTATATCTAAAAAGGAACACCATAAAATATTAGGATGAAAAGCCATGTCAGTTCCTGCCAGCAGCCCCAACATTCATAAAACAATAATATACCAGTGCACGTAAAGGAGGAAGAAAATAATCAATAAGGAAAGAAGACTAAATAACCAATCCTACTGGTTTTATACAGGTTCCATGGGGGTGAACTGTTTTACAACCAGCCTTCCAGAAGGATGGCAATAAAGCCTCGCCTGCTGTTTCAGTTGCTGTGAAGTCCAGAACTGGTGTGCTTTTCGGTGTACAAGGATGCATATAGTTCAGTGCACAGCTGTAGGGAAAAGCATTGAGCAAATTTCAGCCCCCGCTTTTTGACAATCACATTCACTGATTTCAAGGGACATTTTGCCTGAGTAGATTTTGACCCTCAGAGACATCTTTGGACCCTCACCTGAAAAAGTGAGTATCTCTGTCAAGTACATTGGCATTACAAACAACAAAGATCTGCAGAATGCCTCCGGGAATTTTAGTCTAATGCTAGAGAAGATTTCAGCAATAGCAGCAAAAATCTGGACTAGTACATTCCCAATGAGAGCAACAGTTTCTCTGAGAGTCATGAGGTTTATGAGGGAAAAAGAAATAGGGAAAAAGCTTTTTTAAGGGAAAAATATATTGATTAATGAAAGGAAGAAGTGTCAGTCAGTTCCAATGACCAAAGAAAATCAGTAATTAATTCAAACTAACTTCAGTAGCGCAAATCAGGTCTTAGGTTTGAATCCCAAAATTTCATATCCAGTTATTACACTTTTCAGAGTCCATGAACTAGTTGCAGTAAGGAAAATGAAGATGACATTCAATGGAGTCTAAGAATGTTCTTCTTAGATAAGGGTTTAAGTTCTGTACCCTTTAATTTTAATATGAGTAAAATCACATCTACAAAGTAAATTCCAGATCCCACTGAAGTTAGTAAGAGGCCTTCCAGAAATTTAGATGGGCACTAGATCAGGTCCCCCTGTTATTATAGAGAGAAATATGTTAGAACAATAAAAAAAAAAAGTATCTATAGAGTGTACTTTCTTAAGAGAATCCTGTAGTTATAACAGTTGCCTGGTACGGTACCATTGGTACCAACAAGAAATATTCACAGGAATAAATGAAGTACAAATTCATTACCACATATCATTATTTTTCTCTTCACTTGCTCTTCAGAGCCTCATGTGCCCTCGATACTGAGTTAGGGAGAGCAAGAACACCTGATGAGCAAGTGCATACAAACATGTTAAGTTCTGGAGCAGCAACTCTGCAAAAATTTTACTGAGGCGCTGCCCAGAACAAACAGGTAAAAATCCTTACACGTTGTCTAACAAAAAACAGTATTTTTATCATATATATATATATGTGTGTGTATATATATATATAAATCACAGTCTTCTGCACAGCAGAAGCTTATAACTAAAATATTTTAGGGTTCAATTTTTTAGATGGACTTAAAATGCCTGCAAATATAATACAGTGAGCACATAATTCTTAGAATACAAAAAGTGAACATGGAATTATATATTTCATCCACATTCTACTTGTGATTGATAACAAAACTCACTTGGAGTTTTTTCAAAAGTCTCTCTTAAAAAGTTAATCCTTTCAGTATGCTATGGTCCGTATATACTTAGTAAGAATACACCGTTTACATACATGGCAATAATTAATTGTAAATACAACAGGCTAAATCCTGCCCTCTTTAGGCCTGGTGAGTGAGAGAGCCCAAAAGGAACATAAAGCCTTCAGAGGCAAACAGAATAGATCAAGACAGACTATCCGTGTAGCATCCACAACCTCAGATCCCTTGTACAGGGAAGTTGCATCTTGTCCAAAGAGACTATTTACATCAGGAGAAATTTCAGAAGTTCTGCTTGCTAAAAGACTTCTTTCTATGCACCAGTAAACTGCTGGATGCTTGACACAAATCTCAGTAAGCCAAGCCACTTAAGCATGGGCCGAAACTCATCCTAGTCCACCAGCGTATTTGAGTCCCACTGAAGTCAAAGCGCACTGCTGAAGAAAATAATTTGGTGAGTCAACATGAGCACTGCCTCCCGTGACAGCTCCCCTGAAGCTGTTACTTTCTGCTGGGGCAGAATTCAGCCCTGCATTTTTTGAATTAAATGAAATGGTCTTTTGTATATATACATCATGATGTCAGCTTAGTGGCTATGCAGTTAGATACGATATGCATACCTTACAATTTGCTACTGGAAACATATACAATTACATAGTCACAAGTGAAGTAACAGTGCAGTTACTTATGCGATTACAGTAGTAAAAATAACTGGATATATGTTGTATCGGCTTTCCAGAAATTACAACCCCCTATAATAACATATTGTCGTCTGCTAATTGTGTAATGATTCCAGACATACAACTAAATGCCTGAAGCAGAACAAGCAGTTTTCACAGATGCTGAATAGTTGTTCCCTTTCCCAATCAACATAAAGGAATGATAGTTCTACATACAGGCAGGAAACACAAGATACTAAACAACTAGAGATGTTTTCCATATTTCATACAAGATCAGATCCCTGCAATAATTTTATTACCCTGAAAGGACCTATACAAAGGATATGTTTTTGACCAATCTAAGGTAAGGTCTTATCAAATATCTGAAGTCTCTGAAAAGACTATCAACGTATAACTAACTTTTACCAGTACTAAGTCTCTCAGTCAGGTGTTAGATTCAACTATACTTCTTCCTGATATAAACAGAGTTATTTTAATGAAATACCTAGGAGCATGTGAATTTTTAACACTTGCCTCTTGAGAAAGATTTGGGCATATTTAGTTGAAATTTCTTTTAACGGCAAAAATCTGTCAATGTTTAATCAAGATTATTTTTTTTAAGTCTTATCAGATACACTTTTTAGCATTGTAAATTCACAGTTACTTCTGTGACTAACTGTGAATAAATTATAGTTTGCTAACCAATCCGTTTCTGTATCTCTTCCTTGATCCAGAGGGTTTTTGATATATCTCTTGTGGGACCAAGTATAGAATTAAAAGGGACCAAGTGCAGAACTAGAGCCTATAGGTACTGTGTAAAAAGAAGTGATACCAACTTCTACGAGAGCTCCACTGAAGGAAGGCTTGTCAAAATTGGTCAACAATGAAAAGACTAATTTCTAAAGGGACTATTTTTCAATGAAATATTGAAATATTTGACCTCTCATAAAGGGGTAAGAGACATATGGTCATATATGCTGTCGTTGATAGACGTATATATCTCTCAGTAGATCTTTTATCATATATGAAGAGAAATACATGGCTCACAGAAAGAATAAGATGTGTTAAATAAAGCTATAATTTGTTTCTCCTTTAAAGATAATCTGAAGAGCAGCATAAAAGAGGTCATATGATCTTTTTCTACAAAACCATTTATCATACAGTAATAATATTTTTGCAAAATTGTTTACCCATTCAAGTATCTTCAGGAGATATGTCACCATACTTGCATATACTGTAAGTCACTCCAATACTTATAAAACAACACTGATAGACAAAACACTGAAGACATCCATAAATATTAAAAGAAGCTCAACAAACTTGACTATCAAGTAGTTAAAAAATTGTTGATCTTTACATTACACATTAATTCTATGCTGTCCAAAATCTGTGAATGGAAGTTCTTGAGTTTTTTAGGGTTTTCTGTAGGTCATCATGATCTTGTGTATCCACCGGGAATAATATGAGACCCGAACAAAAATCCCAGGACGATTTCGAATGGCACATCCACGGCCAGGAACAATGACACCCACTACTATTTTCAGCCTGTTTTGTTCACAAACCAAGGGACCACCATAATCACGCTAAAAAAAAATAATAAAGAAAAAAATATTAATTTCTGAAAGTGTTACAAGGAACAGTTCCCACCTGTCCATTATTGCCTGGTTTCTCTTTGGTAGGACCTAGCTTCATGAACAGGCATTAGAGTTATACTTACCATAAGACAAAACATAGCTTCCAATATCTCTTTCACAGCCAGAATTTACATGCAAGTAATCCTTCTTTACATATGATTCTAGTGACTTCAGACTACCAGCTCTTACTTTCCTGTTTTAGCTAACTGCAAGTACAATATTTGTTTATGTGCAAATAAGCGAGATGAGGAAGAAGTGAGCTGACTGATAAATATATTTGTTGTGATAACAGACTTTGTTTCAAAGTTTACTGACAGAACATCCAAGGCATTACGATGAGAATCTATGTGTACTAATAGGCAGGGGAAAAAAAAAAAAAAAAAAAAGTAGTATTTTGCAGTGTAAAAAATGTAACTTGTTAAAACACTCATGTTCATTATTCTGTGTGAATGAGACAAGTATGCACCTCTGCATGTACTCAGTGGAAAATTTGTGCATGTCCAACTCAGATCAAAGTCTTATTTAGCACTAAATTCCATACAGATTAAATTAGATTCAAAGTGTAATTTAGGTACGTTCACATAGATTCAGAACTTGAGCACAGATACTGAAGTTTTAAATCAAGCAAAACTTAATCTAGCAAATTAGCAGCAAAAGTAGGCAGTAAATGTTTGTATTGGATAGTGTGACTGTTTAAAAAGATAAAAGTTAACAATTAGCATTTTATTCTCTCTGACTCACCAAAAGAGTGGCAATGCTTGTCCTTTATTTGTTCAATTAGCTTGATCTGATTGATAGCAATAGTCAGGTAGCTATTGAGGGGTGGTAGTGGTTGTAAACCTCATGTAAGGATGAGAATTCAGCTATGTGTGCACTTGTAGTTTGTGTTGGCTATGCAAAATAGTATGGAGGAGGTCAGTCCGTGAGAGATTATCAGAATTATTGCCCCTGAGAATGATCAAAAGTTTTGGATTATGCTTGCAGCAATGACTTGACCCATGTGGCTTATGGATGAGTAAGCAACGAGTGATTTTAAATCTGTTTGTCATAGACAGATTGAGTTGGTTATTAGTGTGCCTCATAGGGTTAGAAAGAGATAATGTAAGTGGTCTGATAGGGGTCCTATTAGTAAGGTAACCTGTATAATACCATACTCACCTAATTTGAGTAGTAGGGCACTGAGTAGTATTGAGCCTCCAAGGGGGGCTTTGGGGAGTCACAGGTGTAGGCTGTATAGTAAGGTTTCTAATATGAAACTGTAGTTTAGTTATATTCACATAGATCTGGGGCTCGAACACAGTTGTTTCTATCCAGGGAAAATTTACGCTGAATATAGAAAGCTAGCTGCAAAACTAGTCATTAAATGTGTTAGGTAGTGAGATACAGTTTCAAAAAATAAAAGCTAACATTTCACATTGTATTCTCTCTGGATCACCAGAGAAACAACAATGCCTGACCTTTATTTGGTTATTTTTTTTTCCCCCAACTGATTACAGATTAGTTCCCACATGAACAATGAACTATGTCAGTATCATCAAAGCTACTCATAAAACATTTTTAAGAGTAGAGTTTCACCTGCCAATCTGATTTTGTTTCTCTGCCTGTTCTTTGCTGAGGAAAATAGCTTCAAAGGGGAGCTCAGGGAGCCGGAAACCATGTGGTGATTAAGACTGATTGCTAATATTAATTCAGTCCATTTCTCCTTGCAGGGGAAAAGAAAGTGCAGGAACCCCAGCAGACTTCTGTGCAAATGTTTCATTTAGAAACCTTAACATGATGAAATATTTGATTTTGAAGAAAACAACAACAACAAAAAACACTACACTTTGCTGTAGTAAGAGGACCCTGTGGGATATTAATAATAAAAGGAAGAGGCCTCAGCCTGATGAAGACTTAGTTTCACCATGGTTTGGTAGTACCCCTGGGTAGGGAAAATTTCACTGTTTGGTTAACATTGGTATTAAGAAATAATCTCTTTTTCTCCGAATATTGAATACATAATAATACTCAGGACTGCCTTCTTCCTAGACGTCACTTCAGGCAGATTTTCCACACACAAAGATATCTTCCTACCATAAATGATTTACTGCATTTCTCCTCAGATGTCGTTTCTCTAACATCAACACTAGTCCCAAGAAAACCAACTGTATCAAATTACACTATCACTGAAGTGCTTTCTCCTCTACTCAATATATTATGGCTCAGGCTTGATTAGGGAGAAAAAATCCTCCTCTCTTCTGTCTAATACAGAATCTCATGTTTTTTGGATCTTTCTTTCATAACTTTACTAACTCCACTGAGCTTTTTGATTTTGTTTATTTTTTCTTATTCTTTACTTGGTGTGGAAAACTTTATCTAGCTACCCAGTTAAATTTGCTCCAATCTTTGTGGTCTGTACAATAAGGGCTAAAACGGTCTGTGTGCTAGCAATAACAACTTATTTTGATTGAGTAGAAAGCAAATTTATCTCAGTCTAGCAAAGTGTTTAGGCACCTGAGTATATTTAACACATATATAAGTCCTTTGCTGATGTGGCAGTACAGTGCGACTGAAGCAAAGGAACTTCTTCCCACACTGGCAGAAAATAGATCACTAGAAATGCAAATCATTTTCCAATGCAGAAGATTCACATATGTAGTCTGTGATTCTGTGTATTGCATACAAGTTTGATGTAGAGAGAATAATTATAAAAACTCTAGTAAATTATTTCTGAGAAAGAAATAACCATGTCGATGGCTTTAATACACTCATAGGAAATGTAATATTTACCTCACAAGGCCCAGCACCAATGGTTTCAGCCACTGCACATATTTCTGACTCATTCACAGTGATCTTCCCTTTGAGACATTGGTTGCATTTCTCATTCCCCAAAATAACCAGGTTTGCTACTCGGAGAAGGCCATCATAGTTAACTACTAGGATTGAAAAGAGAATGAAAACTTTACTCTCTTTTAGAAAAAAAAAAAAAAAAAGTATTGAAGATCCAGTCTGGATAAGTTTACTCACATAACCTTATTCTTTTCACTTTTCCCTGGTACTCACATTTTCATTCATCCTCCCTGTTATCATGCATATAATCAAACATATCATGTCTTTTGGATATTGTATATTTTCTACAAACAAAATTTGCAAGAAATTTGCTTTGTGCCATGTCTCTTCAGTTCTCTGAGAACATCTGGAGATATTTTTTATATTAGAAGAAATGGCTAGATAACTACATTTCTACAAATTCTACAATTTACTACCAGCTTGCCTCGGCACGTCATTGATAGCAGGAAAAGTGAGAAATGTTGTCACTGTCATCAGCCGAGCAAGGATTTCACTCCATGCCTTAAATGGGGGTTAATGTGCAACAGTTGCTTCTCCGGCCTAGGGAAGGACGTGTGACTTGAAAAATACTATTACAGTGCAGGATCTTTCTCATTTAGTGCTAGCTCAGCTACACTGAATGACTTTGTGCCTGCAAGGGCAGAGCCACAGCTTTATGCAATCTCCATTCATCAGCGTGAAGGTCAGGAAGCAGGAGCCCTGTGGAGCTTGTTCTTGTTCTACATGTCAAAAGACAAGTCTGTACAAGCTGCAAAGACAAATAGAAGGCCCAGACCTGCCCATTCTCTTCACAGCTATCAATAAAAAGTGCCAGCCTTGCCCTTCACTGAATTGTTATCCTGTTTTCTTAAAGAAAAGAAATAAAAACATAAAAAATAAAAATATTTTTTTTTTTAAAAAAAGTGTAACACTTTTTCCTTCCCTGACTGGGATGCTATGAGGATTATATTAAGTAGCGTATAAAATATAGTACAAAGTCCTTAAATGACAGATGTTACGTATTTATGGTATTACATAACTCTACAGCATTGCAAATTCCATTATCAGTTCTCTCAAGCTAAGCTTTTCTGTGATGCTGCCCCAGTCCTGCTTCCCCATCCCCCAGACAGCCATTCCCCTCAGAAGAAGGCTAATATGGCCACGCTGGGAACATCAAAGGCAGTCATCTGGGGGAGGACTGGTACAGATTACTTGCCACCCACAAAGAAATGTGGAGTAATGGTTACAAAGGAGAGAACCTCAGAATTACAATCTAGTTTCTGCTCTGCTTCCAGGACAGCATGAGTACATTGCTGCTGCTTACTCAGGGTCTGTGGCAAAATAACATTTGAGCACAGTAATTATTGCAATAATTATTGTCAACTGGCAGCTATTAACTTTATCATCAACACATCATTAGCCAGATAGAGTATTTACCAGACTAAATAAATGTCTGTTCTCTCACATATTTGTATTTACTTCACACAAAAAACTGTGCTTAATAAACATAAGTAAGGTTGCAAAGTCAAGTACTCAAAAGTTAGGAAATGCCAGACAGGGCTGCCTGTGTATCCTTAATATACTGTCTTTGTGTACGTTAATTATAATAATGTCTTTGATTACATGATACTGTATTAATTTTTCCAAAGGGTGGCCTGCTTTGGGATATAGAAAAAAGGTGCTCAAGTAGATGGATGAGAATTTTTCAAAAAAGGGTTAGAACTCTTCAAAACAATTCTGACAGATTTTTTAAACATGTAAAACAATATTTTTATAGTTTGTTCTTTGAAGCATTTGAATCATTTTGCCTGTCTTTGGAGGAAAAAAATAAATAAATAAAAGATGGGGTAGAAAATATTTCAAATGAAATTATCTTAGATAAAATGCTTAAAGGATTACAAAATTAAAAAAAAAAAAAGTTGAAACTGCATTTTATAATAAAAAGTGTTGGACAAGCATAGCATGAGGCAATACCACCAGCCTCTGCTATAATAACAAGAGGAAAGAAGTTAGCTGTCAATCTTTTCATTTAGTTTTTAAAAATAATTTCTTACATCCAGTGTATCCCCATCCATAAACACTGCAACTGGTCTTCTCTGGAATGGTACATCCAGAAATGGGCAACCGAATTATTTCTACAAAAGTTGTCAATATGGCAGGTCTGAAAAGATAAAATGAACAATAGACATAAGGAATTTTACTTCACATTCTATAGTCTACCCTAAAAATGATTTTAAGTGCTATTATAGACCACAACAGTTAAAAACTGTGCCAATCCTTTACCTTTCTCTTCCTTCTTTGAAGAATATGATGGATTCTTCTACATATTTTTTGTGTTACAGCTGTGAACTGTCAAAAAAATTTCTTGAAATGCTATCACCACTTTTACGCTATTTAACCTGCGTTTTCATCTTCAAAAGTAAGTAATGATGACATTTCATTTGAATATATAGTTTTGTTAATACAGAGAAAGTTTGAAAGCTTATATGTACACAAATATCTTAGTTGCAATCTGCTGCTTATTCTATAAATGAAAAGCATATAGTAGCCAATGTGTGTGTAAAATATATATATATATATATATAAATACAAAGCACTGTAAATTAAACTTGGTTATTGGGGAAAAAAGTATTTAGGCACTGTATTTCAGAAGTAACATCTGTTCTAAGTAAAGTGAATAAACATGAATTTTTGCATATATCAAGTGAAATCCATCCACTTAATATATTATTTTTTTATGTGCCCAGCAACAACTGACATGAACATCTTACTGGTAGAAGTTTAACCTTTAGAGATGTCATCTGCAATATCACAACTGTACAGAACTGAATTTGCAATGCTTATTTTGGAAGAATTTCATACAGTAGCTGAAAATCCTGGAATTAGCAATAGTAGCTACTAACCTGCTAAGTTTCAGCAAGACCAAATCTGACCCTGCAGGACCATATACCAGCTGAGAGATATTCAGAACTTGTCTATGCTTCTCCTCTCCCTTTCCTTTGATATTATGGACTCCAAGCCAGGCTTTGTAGTCTTTCAAATCTTTGTACCTAAAGCAGGCAAAGCTGGTTAGAATTTTGCTGAATGTATAACAGAATAACTCAAAAAACTCTGCTTACTATGATTGTACTAGAAGATCTTAACTAACAGTCTTCACTAGAAGTGGATCTACACTGCCAATTGTTATTCCAAAATCAACATGCTCAAATGTATGCTTTTGGTCTAAATTTACTACATAATTTTATTGTTAACCATGACTAAAATGTAATTTTTGTTTCCTACTAGTATCCAAACATTTAGAGGCTTGGAAAGTATGAACCTTGAAACTTTTCAAGATTTGCCTGAGAATTCTATTTTATTGTGTCTAGTTCAGCAGAAGCATGGGATTATTTTCATAAATAGGCAATTGTGTAACTCTTACACTTGGAAAACATACCTCTATGTAAAATAAAGTTTTAGCTTAACAATAATAATAACAGAAAATGGCAAGGTCCCACAGGAATTTTTATATCAGGTGAGCAGTGTTAAAGCCAAAAAGGAGTGAAAACTGTTGCATTTAAGTTAAGGAATTGTTGTGCTTTTAAATAACAGAAGATACATATATTTCAATATTGCAAAGCTACAGACTACTGTACCGAGAAGGGAAACACTGTCTTGCTGTTAGAACCCACTCTTCCTTTATCAAAGTACCTCCACAGATATGCTTATTCCTGAAAAATAAAATAAAATAAATTATAATGTTGGTTTTTTTTTTCCTTTCTACCTGGACAAAATCTCTAGAGTGTTGCTGTCAGCTTTCATTTATGTATTCCTCAGGTGTAGGGAAAGGTGGCTGAATGACAGCCTGTGAAAACATTTCACTGTCCATTTGCTATACATTTTGAATACATGTAGTAGCATGACTTTCCAGATTTGCTTCAGTTTGTATAAGCCAGGAGGAAAGAGAAAATCAGTTACTTTATTTATTTAGTGTTTTCACAGATGGATTTATAATGAGAGCTATCTTAAAAAATAAAACAAATAAAATAAAATAAAAACAAAACAAAACAAACAAAATAAAATAAAGTGGACTTCTTTGTAATAGGAACTGGACTGAAACATTCAATCAAAACCCCAAACTGCCAACAGATGTAAACAATATTTTTCAAGTAAGTATTATTCAAAGCATTATTCAAAGTATTATTGACCTCAAGGTGGAGAGTTACTATTTGATTACCAGTCCTATGAGATTCCCGTCCCCACATACTTCAGTTGGAAACAATCTGCAATGTATGACATCCTACACATGATTATAGAAAACCTGCAGTATAATATATCAAGTAAAATTAAAACAATTAAACATGACTTTTTTTTTCAAAAATAAAGCTGACTTTGGAATGCAGATTAATTAGTTTCCTTCTTTGTGCCTCCAAAATCACATTTATTTTCTCCAGCTCTTTGGAAAGTGAATCAAAACTGTCAGCAATTTGGGAGAAGCTTGAAATCTTACAAATTATAAATTCAAATCACACAAATGTTCACAGTTTTACAGGAATTGTTGGAAGAAGTCCAGACTCTAAATACAGTTTAAAGAAAGCAGAATAACAGATGCTTTGCTGTTTTGTGTTTTTTGATTGTTTTCATTTTGTTTTGTTGTTGGGGGTCTTTTATTATTATTATTATTATTATTATTATTATTATTATTATTATTATTTTATTATTATTTTTGGTTGTATTTTGGTTGAGGAACAGACTGTCTGGTCCAAGAGGCTGGGGTCTATAAAATCTTGATTCTGTCCAGTTTTACTATAAAAATGTCACAAAAAGGAACATAAATGTGGTTCTTTCATGTATATATCATTATTTATCAATGCAACTTTACAAGATTTCATCATCTGCTTTACCAGACTGACAAGTAGACAGATGAAGGTTACACTTCTTATTTACATGTAGCGGAAAATCCAAAGCTGATTTCCTGGAATGGATGAAATTCCTCCAAATATATTTAAATACACTTGATAACAGAATCTGGATCATATGTATAGGAAAGCATGTCACTGATTAATTTAATTAATTAATTTTATAAGTGGGCATTGATTGCAAATATGCAAGTTTGTAAGCAGCACTAGGACTTTACCATTCAGACACAGCACTTCTATTTTGAGATGTATAGTTAGACTTTTTCAGAATAACAGTTAGGATACAGAATCATTTATGAACCCTCTACGCCTCCAAGAAAAATTCTGGAGTCATTAAGATTTTGTTTCAGACAAAAGTCTATCTGCTTCCCTGGTAACAATACAAAATACAAGTACATTTTTTAACCTACATGTTAGACTTACGTAATACTTAAAAATATATTTTGCTTCTGGCGTATTTGAGGAATCCTTTTTTTTTAAAAAAAAAAACAAAAACACCCTCCAAAAAAACACCTTCAGTCATTTATGAACTCATCTGCTTAATGGAATTCTGTAGCATAGCACAAAACCCAGGGTCAATTTGCTTAACTTTAGCTATTTACATTTTAGGCACTCAGATGCAATTCACCTTTCTTGTCTAAAAGTTCATCAGCCATCAAGGCTGTTTTAAAAACAGTGGCAAGATAAACTTTTCCAGAGTGATTCAGCATTTAAGTCCCTCTATATGTTTATTTAGTCCAGGAATAGAATGATGTTCCTCTAGAAATTTATTTATCGTCCATCTGCTAAACTTTTAGAAAGATATGGACCACTACGATATGAGCCCATGAGATGGGAACATTGACAAGGATGGGGAGGACTCCCAGCATTTCTCTAGCAATGAAGAAATATAGAAATAGACTTTTTGTCTTTTCTTTTGCCCCAAAGTATTAGTTAAAACATGCTTTTAAAAGGGATGACATAAGCTAATAGTAATAAGCTGTACTGTAATCTGTACTAGAAGACCAAAACAAACAAACACAAAAAAAAAAGATGCTTGAGATCTATTTCCTGCTATCCATTAGTGATTCATACTTCTAGCTGATGAGTTATTAACCAAAGAGTAATGAACACAAGAGGCAGTAATTCTGTGTTCTGGCTTTTACACAGTAGCAAACTAAGATCTGCCATAATGTAATACACATTTCCAGATGTACATGTTAGGGTCTTGATTTACAGAGTGAAAGAAATTTCCTTATAGCTCCTACTTATTTTTTAATACAAAATACATTTCAATTGCATGCAATTTTATGAGCAGAAAGGTAAATTAAGCACGGGTGTATATCCTGAATCCAATACTTTATATCTAAATGCAGTGCTGTTAAAATACTTATATTGACGTGAACCTCAATTTTCTTCTAGCAATCTATAAAATAAACAGCTTAAGGCAGGGTGTTAAGCTAATGACAAAAAGATCTGCAGTAGCCGATCTAAAGAATCCGAAGACTAGAATGCTGTGTATGCTTTAGAAGCTTATATGTGTAAGTTAGCAATAATTAACATATAACTGTTTCATTGATGGTCTGAAAACTATGGAAACACCAGATGTTCCAGGAATGCTGATTTCCTTCTTTTACAGGATTTAACTGCAATCTACAAGTATCCTTACTATGATCAGCTTTTTCTATAGTTCCAAAACAAATATCCTATTAGATGCTTTGTCCTTCTTATCAAAGTGATAATTACCTGTATGTCAAACTAACCACCCATCCTTCGTTAGTTTGAGTTGGGATTCCATTTACAACTCTCAAATGTTTTGTTGAGGCACAAGGAATGACAGTATCTGAAAGCAGGTCCAGAGATCACATTTTACTAAAAACAGCGGTAGGAAACCTGTGCAGTTACACATAAGGACCACAAGAAGGTCAATATTTATCATGGGTAGGGTGTTCTTTCCTGAGCTAATGAAATATGTTTCTAAAGTATCAAAACTACTTCAGTGAAGCTGGTTCACTCTATAGAGGTATTTGTAGGGAATACATAATACATATTTTTAAGTTTATTACAAACATTTCCATATTTATAAAGTAAACATTGAAAGTCATTACTATATCTCGCCAATTGCAAGATAGGAAGATGAGAATAAAAAGTATAGTAAAGCTATTCTACATTTGCCTTTTTTTTTACAGCGTTTTTTTTTCCCAAGCTGTACATTTCGTATCTTTAATTGATCTTTTTCTTCCTTCCCAATCAGAAAGAAATGGCTAGTCTTGTAGAATATAATGCATGCAGTGCACAGTACATCTGCAAACTTACCATCCACGCTGGTTGTAGTAGGAGTTGTATCACCTTCACCTAGACAGACACATAAGATGCACACACAATACAGAATTAAAACACATCTAAAACCTGAACATAGTCAAAATAAACAGCAAAATGCATATTGTTAATTTTAATATTTCATGAAGTTTAACATTTCAGTGACTTCATTCTGTAAAAGCACAGTTTGGTCAGGTTAAATAGGATGGAAGAATTTCATACCAATAAAATTGAATAAGAATTAAACATTTTGCAACAGTAGTTTCAAGGATTTCTCATCTTGGCTGAATCTTGAATACATCAGGCTCTCTGAAATGCTCAATTTCCACATTTCATTTAAGCCAATGCAGAAAAATGAAATTGTCTTTTTTTTCTGTAAGTGTACAGGAACAGTAGAAGTCATGTCATTAAACACAGATCATTAAAGAAATTTTCTAATTACCTTAAAAGTCTTTGAAACTTAAAAAAAAATCCCACTATATGTTGCTATCACAAAGAACTTATCTTTATGAAATTGTATTCCCCAAAATCTGGATTTGTTTTTCCATCTAGTCTAAGTCATGATGAAGTTAAAATAAGGTTGCTTAAATTGTCTTCAAAATTTTTGCCTTCCATAAAGTCTGCAGTGTGGCCTAGTGATATGAGCTAGATATATGGATGTAGTTACTGAAAATTTGTTTGGGCAAAATTTAACCTGTCTTATCTAACTAGATTTCTGTCATTACCCAAATATATAAATGTGTGTAAAGATATATATATATATATAAATTTCAACTATATATAGTTAAAATTATGTGTATATATATGCATATGAATATGTATATGTGTATACGTATGTGTATGAATATGTATATGTAAGTATACCTATATATATACACATAGCAAAGTTTGAACAGATCAGTTAAAGTCACCAAGTACACTTGGTAACTGCCAACATTTTGTTCATACTGGTTAAACTGGTTACCAGTACATGAATAAGCTATTAGTAGTTTAACACTAGTCCACACAAGTTGCAATTCTAAAACAGAAATATTCCAGCATTCGAATCCAGTTATCACAATACTAACCATTACCTACAATACAAACATGACAAATATTTTTTGTGAATATTGCCTTAGGAATTGATAGAATTAACTAAGAAAGAGTGAATAAAATTTATATTCAGTCAGTTATTGTTCTTTATCTACATTGACATTTGCACATTTTGTTTACTATTCACATAGATGCCAAAAAAAATCACCTGAGATTTCTAATATCATCTCATAGAAATGCTGCAGTTCAGACTATGAGGAAATGCAGTGAATTACTGCTAGGAATGAATTTAACATTATCCTCAACCTCTAGAGATCACAGACATATTCAAAAGCCTGATTTATCATTTAAATGTTCTCCAAGGATATATACCACTGTGATTTAGAAATAGGAATTAAAGAGAAAAATCTTGAACCTAAATGTGAATTGCACATTTTTTTCAGCATTAATGTATTTTTTCCACCTACCTTCAGTTTATTACTGAATTCTCTATGACTTTTAATTCTATATAGCTGAGCTATTTAGCTTTATAACATGCAACTTTAGAGGAGTGATTTTCTTAATTCTTGCCAGGAGTTGAATCATCCCAAAAACATCCAAAAGCAGGATCTAATCTATATAGCACATGTACACAACATCAAACATATAGTGAGTTATCCTCACTTGATAAACACAGAACACACAAACAGACCATGAAGCTCACGCCACAGAAGATAGCTGTCCCTGGGTTTCTTAAGGCCACAGCCTGCATTCTAACCACTAGACAATTCTTTGTTTCCATCCAGCCCTCATTCAATAGCTAGATCTGCTGGAATATGTTTGACTATTTGTAATAGCCTTTTTATGCTCCTGCTGCATAAATAAGCCCTGAAAACTCCAAACTGGTCAAGGAAAAAGACCCCTTGTTCATACATTGCACAAGCAGCTTCCCTCCATTCCTTCTTAGTCATATGTAATTGATTCTTGATATAATTATACATTTTCTGCTGCCACAAGTGACAACAGAAAGGTATACAGTGACACCATGGTTTCACTGAGACCGCACAGTTGACAATGCCTGAGGCATACCAAGTACTCACATCGAGAAATAGGGCAGTAATCCCAGGGAACGAGAGGATCATCTGTGTAACACCAGGGACCATGAAAATCATCATCTGGATTGCGGCAATAGTTTTTCTTCAGTTTACTAACATCTGGTTCTCTGAATATTTGTATATGCCTACAGGGAAAAAAAATCAAAGTGTTGAAAAGCTTTATACTATAGCCCAGATTTTCAAAGGTTAAATATTGCTTTGCCCCACATTGTAATATTAGCTGATTGGGAAGCCTACAGGTCAGTGTTTAGGGCTGGTTAAAATCAAAATGAAGTTGAGTCACAAATATTCACTGGATCTGTGTCCAACTTTCCTCTGGTTGGTATTTTAAGCAATGAGTGGACTTGCTGGAAGGTTTCTAGATCTCTCTCACTCGAGCTAAAATCCCTGGATACCCTCAGGAGGGATCTTTAAACTGATTAGAAGAGTGTTTATGCTGCATTCAGCAAATATTCAGGCCTGTTCTGGGAACATAGGTTAAGTTCTCCCTGCATGTTTACAGTTAACAAAAGGGAGCACTGAATCAGCACAGAAGAAAGCTGAATTTTAGGTAAAGGAAGGACAAATGCAAGAAAGTTAAGCAACTAGAAAAGAAAAAATTGAATGTCTCAAACTACAGTGAAAGGCGACCTAAGCTGCAAACCCACATGAAGCATTTAACTAAAGGTGAAAGTCTGAGGTGACAATCTGAAGCAGAGAAAGATGTTTATTTCTGGTCTTTCAGACAGGAGCATACACGTTTCTTAAGTTACAGTTGTGCTTCCCTCATAGTTAATAACTGACCATGCAAGTTGCTTCTAGCACGCCCAAAACCAGAGTAACTGCTGAAGTGCAACAAATACCTCCCCAAGGAAGTTCCCAGATAAAAAATTAGTGACAGTAAGAGAAGAAAGGCTGATCTGTCCTCAAGATGACATGAATGCAATTGCATCAGGCATCCAGTTGATACAAGGTTAAAGCTAACTCATTCACAGCTAACTGAAGAATTCTCTGAGCTCTCAGAAGGCCTGACCTTAAACCTCTGCCTTCCTTAGACGGACAATAGACTGGAATACATATGCTGTCTCTGACTCTGTGTAGGGGAAACCACACATAGTCCAGCTGGTGATTCTAGACAATGCCACTGAAATCTGCCTTCTGTAATACAGCTTCTCTGGAGACTGACTTACTGATTTACTTTGTTCCTGCTACTCCTGAAATTTATTAATCTACCCTACTGAACAAACAGAGACAACACTGATGATCCTAGCATGATTAAAAAATCTTAGAAACTCACAGCTCCTTTTGTACTTTCTGCTGATTCATTTTTACCTGAACAAGTAAAGCAAAAAAACTTGATATTTTCACTACTTGAAAAAGAAACCAAAGCAACAAAACACAATAGAAACTGCAATTTACTTTAATTGCATTTGATGTCAATGTCATTAGATCATAGACCCGTGATTCAATTTCAGTTTGCATGGGAGGTTTCAAGTCCAAGTCATGCTTGAAGCAAGATGAGTTAAGAGAACAGATCAAGTTGTTTGGGAATTTACGTTGTTCAGAACTTTGAAAAAGGCAAATATAAATATTAAGCAAATGTAACATAACCATTTCCTGCTTTATTTCTTATCGTCTCACAGACAAAAAACACCACCACCACCACCACCAAAAAACATTCAAGGACAAAGATGGGGCAAACCAGACCAGTAAACTAAACACTAAGTAAAATGCTGAAGCCTGCAATTAGTGGTTAGTCTGAATAAACACGTTGTGTAATATATTTGAACACTGAAAGAGAAAGAAGAAGAGAAGAGAGACGAGAGACGAGAGAAGAGAGACGAGACGAGACGAGACGAGACGAGAGAAGAGAGAAAAATTGCTATGATCTCCAGGGTATAAGGGTCTATGTTAGAATCACTGCAGAAGAAAGAGATGCCATCTGGAGGTAGTATTTATTCAGGACTCACTGAACCATCTCTGTCTATTTCGTATGCACTCACCTACGTAAGTCTTCAATATTCTTGTCCCACGTGGAGCAAGTTAGCCCAAATCTTGTCTTGGACAGATTTCCCATGTAACTCTTGCCATTGCCACGATAACAATCTGAATAAGACATGTTGAGACAAAGAAAAATGGAGGGTGATTGTGCAACACTGAAGAGAAAACTCTTCCTTTCCATCAGTAACCCAAATAATTAAAAACAAGTTTTGTATTTAGCAAAGACTATATGATATAAATGAGGCACCAATATAAATCAAATCATAATGAAAATGAGAAAAAAAATGAGAAAGTTTTCATATTTAGATACATAGTCCCCTGCTTGAGACCTTCATTCTCAGCACAGTAGCATTTTTGTCTTACTGAAATAAACTGGGTCAATTTATTTCATAAATAGTTACTTTATGGTTAATTTAGAATGGTCACACCAAATATTCTAAAAGTTGTCAGGAACTTTTTTATACAAACCGCCATCCTTCCTCTTCCCTCCCCCAAAACAGACTCTCTGCCAGCCTACCTTCAACAGCCTAACTACATGCAGACTCTGGATACTGGTTACATTTTAAAATTCTTGATTTAAGTTCTATTTTGGCAAAATCAAAAAAATCAACATGACTTTAATTTTAATGTAATTCGAAAACTTGCCTGTTCACTCTAGTAGAAGTCATGTTTAATTCATGCTTTTATCACAAGCCTTTTTGAGACTTTTCAAGAGGATTATTTAAAATGATCATTACTCTAAAGACTTTTTGTATAAAGCATTTCATTTCATATTCATCAGTAGTTTTACTTTTTGATAATTGATACATTAATTAAAAAAAAAAGTCAAAATGTAATCCTTGCTCTGACACAGATCTTGTAACTGCAAGTCTTTATGTCTTAAGAGATAAATTAGCTAAAATTTATAGATGAAGATCTTATACACTGAAGTTGGGTAATAGGTTGCAATAGGTTGCAGGTCTGAGCCTCAGTTTATGGTATGATTGACATAAGTTCTCAGCGGGCAGTAACACTCCCTAGAGTGATACCAAGACCAAGACTTAGGAATGACTCTAGGGAGTGTCTGTGGACTTTACAGACAGAGGTAATAATTTAAAGAGGAAAGGGAAGTCCTATGTGTTTTTTTTTCAGTTTAAATCCTTTTAGTCAAGGGGATATATGAAAAAATAAATAGACCACATTTGGTGGCCTCATTTGCAGTTACAGAAAGACTGTAAACCAAGAAATTGTGGGAAATAACTCAGTTTTGGGAAAGGCCTTTCAAATTAAGAAAGGTAGCAGAGTGCAGATTCACCTTGTCTAAAAATCAGATCCCATAGTAAATCTTTACTTCAGCTTTTCTTGCTGGAATTAACACATGAACTGAGAAAGGAATCTCATTTACACCATGATGAATCCCAACTCTGCAAATAACACAAAAGCAGAACTACACAGGTGTAATGCAGATGTACTGAGATCAGCTTCTTCAGTTTGCATGCCTGCCTATCTGCTATTTGGAAGAGTACAGCATTCACTTAAAATCACGTTATCACCTTTCCCTCTGTTACCTTGTTCATTTGATACATCACACTTAGGAATCTGGGAGCAATAACCAATCCGGATGTTTGGGTCAGTAGTAAAACACCAGGGTGATTCAGATCCATCTGGATTTCGGCAGTAGTTCTCCCTCAAATCCCTATAAAAATAAATATGTTAGCTCACAGCATGGAACACCTAAAACCACTGATGCATTCTATTGCTTTTTATTATGAATTAGTAATAATATAGGCTCCTTAAGGTCTATGTGTTACTGATCATTGTCAGGTGCAGGGAGGTGAGGAGCCAGTAAGAACACAGTGTCCAGAAAATATTGTAATTGGAATGAGAACGTGGTTATGGGAATTCATTTTTAGTGGACTTGTGTTTTGACTGGCTATAAGATTTCATTTGAAGATTAATAATATTTTCAATATAGTTTATTTTCATTCAGGATTCTCCATCAAAATTTGCATGCAAGCTGACATTGGATACACCTGCAATCCATTACAAGTGCTTTTAAATACAAACATTACCACAGTGCTTAAAATTCCCTGTACTTGAATGGTTCTGCTGAGCTTAGAGAAACAAAGTCCTAAAGGTTGTCAGTGATTCATTTAAGAAACTGAATCTTGGAATATGAAAAAATGTATGTTGAAATTCTATACAGCTGTTACATTTAAAATAAAAGTTGGCCACAAGGGAACATCTTAAATGTGTCTTGCAGCTTGAATTAAATAGTCAAACCTCTTAAATGTAACTTTTATTTTCCGATCTCCTGACAGTTGTTGCCATGTTCTGTGCAATGCTGTATTTCACTGCATTTTTCCATCTGCAACACTTACTGATAATAGACTATGGAAAGAATTGTCCTAGTGCTGTAATTCTTCCTCTGTGTTTTGAACATTCATACAAGTGGTTTTATTGATTTAACTCAAGATATTGGCCTAAACAGCCACTATGCTCTCAAGCATAGGCTGAATAAAAAGGTCTAATATTGGCAGCCACTCTACACTGCTAGGGAAATTGTTAAAACCTTTGTGGGTTTTAACCTTTAGGGCCTAATCCTGCAGCAGTGTTGTATAGGTACAGCACAAAATGATTTAAGCAATGATTGATTGTCTGAGAAACACCTGTGGGATTGGGCTCAAGCACTAATTTATGGGTAAGTTCAGGATGGTCTTGAGACTGACAGAGGAGGTTTAGTGTCAGTCCAATTTTCTAATAGAATAATTATTGTCATGTTTTCATATTTACTGTGCACTATAATATTCGTTTTGCTTAAACAAACTACTGTTAAAGAGTGAATCTGAGCTGAAACTGGAATCTTTTCTTTACGTTGCAAGATCCACACCATTGAATCCAACACAAGTCCAGATTAATATTTAGCTGTCAATAAAGATATTTCATGTAAACTGAGCTTTAAGTCCATGCTGGTTGGCTTGGTTTCCTCTACACTCATTAGAAAAAGCACTGAACGAGTGTGATTAAGGTAACTGCTTAAAATAAGTAGATAATTCATATGCTAGAAATGTATCTCATTTTTTGGTAACTGTACAAAAAGTTTAGATGAACTGTGGTCCTTCAGGTAAAATCAGGCCTATTCGTGTAAATACATTTAGTTAGGAGACAGAAAAATGATTAAACCCACAGAAAATAAAAGAAGTATCATCAAATATTATAAATGTCAAGTATTGCCAGTGAGATTATATTCAGGTAACATTTAGGGCACGTTAAGTTAAATTCAGTAACCAAGCTGCAAACAAGTACTTATCTCCATGAAAGAAAAACAATAGTAATGTACAAGCACTGCTGGGATTCAGGTTCCACCCTGGGAAACATCTATACACTTCACAATCAATTAAACACAAGCTTGATGATAAATAAACAAATATACAAATAAAATAACAAATAAACAAACAAAACTACATTTTCACACAAATGCATTTAGAAACTACAGTTTCACACAAAATCATTTAGAAACAGTATTTTGGTATAGGAAGAATTGATTTTCCCATATTCAAAAGTTTTCTAGTAAGCAAAGTAAATTCATCCCACTGCAGAGTGAGGGACAGTGTTCCCACAGCCTACTTTGGTGGCATGAAGTTTAAAAACAACAAGAACTGCTCTTTGCCTACAGATGTAACACCTGCCTGTGTCTACTCACTTGCACTTGAAGTTCTCAGGAGTGATGTTGTGCAGGTGAGGAAACTGCGAGTCCCACCTTTGGCACTGGATTCCACTCCATATGGTGTTGACTGTGCCGCGGTAGCCCTCACCCTGCCCCTGGATGCACGTTGTTGTCTCAGCCACTGCCTCTGTGCTGTTCATGATACCTGCATCTGCAGAAGAGGTGCTGTTTTATTTTCTTAGGATTGAGACTGGTTCAAGGTGTTAGGTTTGTACTCTGCATTGCAGGTCAGATTGTGGGAACTGGAGTTCTTTGGTGATATTGCCACTCTGATGCCTTTTACAGAATAATTATCTCCTCTTCCCATTGGCAACATCCATGAGATCAAAATGGGTATTGGGCCTTATGCTAGTTTATCCGCCTGCAGGCCAAGACTCTAAAAACTGTGTAACATTTAAGAGCTTTTCTTAGATAGTTGGCCCATTTATATAACATTGAAAGTCAAACAATTTTCTTAGTTATTGTTTCCAGTTAAGCAAATATTTTCTCATTTGCTTAGCTTTGCACACTGAGTGACCACCCATGTGTGCACTGCTAAACCATTTAAAATATGTTTGCAGGATGAGAAGAAACTAACTGTTTTTCTCCATAGAATTCCCAAAATATCAAATCACAGACTAAAAAATAAATAAATAAAAAAGTGGAAAAAAATCTTATTCTTATTGTAAAGTAATGTGCTAAATCCTCCCCGAAGCTTCTCTTTTTGTATCTCATATACTTAGAGAAAAAAAAAAAAAAAAAAGAGAGAAAAAAAAAAAGCCTTGTTTTTAGAAATCAAATATCATTATTCTCTACAGAGAGACAAACGTTTTAAAGACCAAGATGACTTATTCACATAACTTGAAAGTCTGTTATTATTTCTTAGGCAATTTTCATAATTGGAAATTAATGGCACAGATATTGCATCAGATATATACAAAGTAGTACAAAACTAAATATACTACAGTAAAAACAGTGCAACTACAATGTCCCCAAAAGCTTCCAACACAATATTTTTTTTAAGTAACTGTCCATCTGTTGGTAATTGCTATTGTTCACAAGACTAAACCTATTAATTATCCTAAAAGTATTGTTGTCAGCAGTAAGTATGTTAATAAAGTTTTCAAATTACTTTTCTGCAAATAGTCCGGTGATTAGAACAATATTCATGTGTTTTACTCATAATATATTTCATGCCTGGTACTTCAGCCAGTTCTGTGAACTTGTGGAGAATATGATTCTCAAGGAAACCAAATGTCATAACAGATGGGTTTGGTTGATTTGCTGTCTAATCCTCTATGTTAAAGATCACTTTTCTGTCAGATGATAACATCAAGTTCTGAAGTTGAATTATACATTTCTCCATGCTGGAAAAAAATTCCCCTTTTCTCTTCATCTGGTTGATGTTTTTACATCAGAGTTTCATGGTCAAATTTATTTCCTGTCCTTCCATCCCAAGGCAATTTGTCTGCAAAAGTTGTCCTGTTTCAATGGGATTATGAATTCTAAGCTCATCCCAAAATGAAAAAGACCTTGCTCTGCAAGCATCCCAAGCAGGCTTCTGGAAGCTGATAAATTTACTCTTTTTGATGGGATCATCAAAAAGACTTGTAGCTATTAACTATATTTTAAATAATTATTATTCATTTTATACATAATTGGACAACAACAATAAAAAGACAAAATTGTACATTTAATAGAAATACGCAGCTGCATTTCAGCTTTCCACCATTACTAACATACAAAAATAAATTGAAAGCATATTCCAAGAGAGCTCTTAAACTGATTAGATTGAAGATCACTACACCACATTCAAATACATATTTGTCTTTTCAAAAATATATGAAAATATATAAGAAATATATGAAAATATAAAAGATCTATAAATATATATACATATAAAGGAAAGAAACAGTGTACAATTTGGAATAAGAAAGAATCAGCCACCATTATAAATTTCAGCATACAGAAGACATCCTGGCTGCATAATATTTCCAAAGTAAATTAATAAATTGCAACTATACAACTTTAGCAAAAAAGACTTGTAGTATTACTATTACCAGTAATTATGCACAAATATTCAACTTAATACAAGTTTATCTTATACAAAATAAGCTCTATACAAAGACCTGACATACTCAGGAAGTTAATATTTCAATTGTAATTTTATAATTCAATAGAGTAGCACATCTACTCCTTATCCATGATGTGGAAAAAGTAATTAGATTGTTCTTTACATATTTTTGTTCCTTTTTTTTTTTTTAATCACATGAAAAATGAAATGAAAAAATAAAATAAAATAAAATAAAATAAAATAAAATAAATAAAATAAAATAAAATAAAATAAATAATGCACCAATTGATTTTAGAAAGGTCACATTATTTTGTAAAGAATTCCTTCTTCTTACATACCTAAAGGTACAAAGCTCATCATCAAACTTTTCACTACATGCCCTGAGAGTGAACTCTATCTGTAGATCATATATTACATTAATTTGCTTGTGTTAAAATGTTCTCATTAAAGGAACTTCTAACCAAATTTTCCCATTATTATGAATACTTACACAGCCAAGTCACTACTGGAAAGCCTTACATAATGATGGCTAAGAGAGAAATTTTTTCTGAATCTGCAAATGAGGTTTAACAAAAGCAAGTATAGAGTCCTGCACCTGGGAAGGAACAACCACATGTATTAGTACAGGCTTTGGGGTGACCTGCTGGAGAGGAGCTCTGCGGAGAAGGACCTGGGGTTCCTGGTGGACGACAGGTTGGCCATGAGCCAGCAGTGCGCCCTGGTGGCCAAGAAGGCCAATGGGATCCTGGCGTGCATAAAAAGAAGCATAGCCAGCAGGTCAAGGGAGGAGATCCTCCCTCTCTATTCTGCCCTGGTCAGGCCTCACCTGGAGTACTTTGTTTAGTTCTGGGCTCCCCAGTACAAAAAAAGACAGGGATCTCCTGGAAAGAGTCCAGCAGAGAGCCACAAAGATGATACAGGGCTTGGAGCATCTCCCCTGTGAGGAAAGGCTGAGAGACCTGGGTCTGTTCAGCCTGGAGAAAAGAAGACTGAGGGGATCTTATGAATGTTTATAAATACCTAAATTGTGGGAGACAAAGGGATATGGCCAACCTCTTTTCAGTAGTGTGTGAGGACAGGTCAAGGAGCAATGGCCACAAAATGGATCACAGGAAGTTCCGCACCAACATGTGAAAGAACTTTTTCACGCTGAGGGTGACAGAGTACTGGAACAGGATGCCCAGGAAGGTTGTGGAGTCTTTTTCTCTGGAGAAACTCAAGACCCATCTGGATGCCTACCTGGGCAACCTTCTCTAGGGAACCCACTTTGGCAGGGGGGTTGGACCCGATGATCTCTCGAGGTCCCTTCCAACCCCTACAATTCTGTGATTCTGTGATTAGCTACTGCCACTTTGTGGCACCTCTCAATGAGAATTCTAGTGTTAAAAGGATCATTAAAATATTTTTATTTGAATTAATAAAGCAATCCTATAATTCCAAAATGTTTACAGGACTCTCCCCGAATTCTTCTTACTATACCTGCATTTCTTACAAATGCCTACATTTCAAACATGAAAAATGAGACCTAAAAATGTTACTGAAATATAATTCTAAAATGTAATTCTGAAATTCTCAGGGCTTGTGCCCTCAGAAACGACCTCTCCTAGTCCAGTTCTTGAGTCTCAGCAAGCTCAGAAAAAAGTTCAACAAATTCAGCTGGTTATTACCACAACGAGGAACTATGGGAATGATCTTTGTTCATGGGAACAAAGAGTAAGCTGGACACACACAGTGGCGTACTTGAGGAGCAATGACTGCCTTAGTAGGCGTTACAGAGGTGTTCTGCAGACCATAAGGCAGTTGCCAAACTTTAAGAAATGCCCAGGTTGTCTAAGTCTACAACTTATAGTCGTCTTCATAAATAGTCGTCTAAATAGTCGTCTTCACTCAGTAGTGGTCTTGTCCTTGAGGTGAATTACTCCTGTCACCCACACAACCAAGTACAATAATTCCAGGCATACATACCAGGTAATAGAGTACTGATGAAAGAGAGTCCTACTTCTGAAAGCACACTCAGCAGTTCTCTTAGAAGATGGACACAAGATAATGCCAAAATCAGTAAGGAATCCCATCTTCATCCTAGAAATTCCTCTAAAGTATAAATAAAGACCTGCAACTCTGAGGGCTTGTTTCAGGGAGAAAACTATTATGAATTAAGTTAGAAAATGAATTTAAATTCAATAAGCTATCCTTGCTATCTAAGCAGGTACTTTAATTTCATGTTAGAAGTACCTTTTTGGTTCCAGCCTTCCAAACTGAGAAAAAAAATACGTTTAAAGGAAGATCACACACACAAAAAATCGTCTTATAAAAGACTGCTATTTATGATTTATTGATTGCCGCTTCTTATTGCTGTAGAAAACTTCATTATGAACAGAATAATGTTAATTTTCAGCAGCATTTTATTACTTTTGAACTTTGATACAATTATTTTTAAATTCTGCAAGACTCAAATTAGCTGTGTAATTCAGACACCTGCTTAAGGATTTCTTGTTAGTAGTATTTTTACTTTCACATGTTCATGCTGAGGTCCCCAACCAAAATATAATAATGTAAAAGTATCCTTTTTCCATAAAGCCTTCATTATCTTGATAACTCAAATCAAATAACTATTAATAATGGACAGCTCATGTATTCGAAGATGCTTGAATAGAGAGATAAAACATTATTCAGAGCTTCATGTGTAAAGCCACAGGCAGTCTTCTCAGTACTGGTTCTCACAGTAATGCCAGCATGAGGGAATCAGCAGGGGCCTTGAGTCATTCTACAGCTGAAGCAACCAGCCAGGGTACTATTTCTGTCTTTAACCCCAATAATCCAGAAGTAAATCCTGCAAAAATTAGGTCAATAGATAAACTCCTACCAACTTAAAAGAAGGCAGGGATTTTGCTGGACTAATACTGTTCTTTCATGGTAATACTATCTAAGTATTTTTGGACAAGACATGGTTTGAAAAGAAACATAGTTCTAAACGATTTAACTGGGGAAAAAAACATCTACAATTGCTTATCTTGTTGCACTATTTTCTTAGTGCTTCACTCAACAATAGGAAAATGTATTTCATTTATAAAGAAAGATCATAAAATGTAGATTTCAAAAGAGGTGATTAAACCAATGAAGAAACTGTTTTGAACACAAGATCCTCTTTAAACAGAATCAATGCCATTCTGCACGTCAATGAGAAACTCCATTGACTTTCAGAGTATGAGCTACATGCTTAGTTACATGGCTTCCAGGCATCCGTACCTCAGGCTATTCAATATACAGTGCTGGATAATACCAGTGTGGCAGTTCTTTTCTTTCCGTGTTTCTTTCAGTGCAAATACTCATATATTCACGTATGTATGACATTTTTCTCACAGTATAGAAAACATGGAAAAAAGATAAAAACAGAAAACAAAACCAAACAACAACAACAAAACACTGATCCTGAAGCATTAAAGAGAAAGGGTTTGGTCTGGATTTGTATTGTTTCAGTGAGAACACAAGAGAAGGTGAAGAAATAAATTAGACCCAAGCTGAAGAATCACAGTACTGAAGAATACATTGTCACCTAACCTTTCTGGGTTGTTCCAATATCTACAACTAAGCTTTAAATACAGTTTTGGTTTTAATCCATTCAAAACCTTGATCTGGATTCAGATTTTCACAGTTAAAACTTCTCTGCAGGTTCGGAGGAGCTTTTAAATCTCATTTTCAAAACTCTCATAGAAATAACTAAAAGAATCTCAGAAAGACTCTCTTTGAGGAAACATAGAATAAAGCAACGGAATATGCAATGAATGCTACAGCTCTGCTATGTTTCCATGTAAAGCAAGGTGGAAGGTAATACTTTATCTACTACTAAACACCAGTCTCTTCTCACTCACTCTGTTCCATAAACATCTTTATCTTACATAAATATTATGTTTAAACTGAGTGGCACATTTATTTGTTTACATACTGTGATTGAACAAATAACTCGTTTATCAGAACTTCACATTCAAGTGGGCAGTTTAAATATCTGTTTTAAAAAGATGAGTAATCTAATATTGGTGATTTTTTTGGCCTTCCCAAAAGTTGTAGATACACTGCAACGTTTAATTTTACACCCAGATTCTCACTTCGCTGTTTTATTACTTGCTTTCCATCAAACTCAGGCCGTTATTGAATTATCTCAGGGAATTTAGGTCTCCAGTCACCCATGCCTATTGCCTAGGAGCAAAAACTAAATCCATAATAAAATCAGCTGGGTTGGCTGGAAATCAGGTAAGCAGCAACTAAACACTGTCCTTAACATAATAATTACATGTAGCTCTGCATCTTTCAAATGACTGACAAATGTAGCTTCCTCATTTGTGGGCCTTAGTATCGCTCTGTTTTATAGTTCATCCATAGAAATATGGCTTTTTTTAAAAAAAAAAAAAAAAAAGAAGTATTAGCTACCCTAGCTACCCACTCCTTTCTTCCCTGTAGTCCATATCCTCATTCATGGCAAAATAATAGCCATATTCTTTTTTCAAATTTGCTGTTATTGCTTCCATTTCTTCATTTCATCCTACACTTCTTATTGCTATTATAGTTGTCTTTTTATCCTCTCTTCTAACTAAAAATTGTCTCAAGCCAAAACCACAGACACATATGTGAGCAACTTCAAACCAATCCTGGGGTCCCTGAAGGCTTAATCCAGATCCAATTTTTGCAGCTTGAGCCATCTCTAATCCCTAATTGATCCTGTCATCTCTTTCTCACAGCCCTGGCTGTAAGCCACCATGTTTTATGCTGCCTTCTGTGCTTGGAAATAAAGTTACAATGCCCTCCTGTCTCTTCAGTCTTAAAAACATATTTATTTTATGAATGCTTCCTTCCACTGACTTTTTTTGCCTAAAATTTTGTATATGAGTTGTTGTCAGTATTTTGGCTATAGAGCATACTAGCACTCATGACATGTAGCTAAAGCCACAAGCAGCATGCTGCCATGTGGTCACTCCCCCAAAGAGAGGACACCTACGTTTTTGTACGTTGTCCAAGGCCTTGGATTTGCAGAGCACTTTTTTTTAATTAGTATTTCTTGTAAAATATATAAACAGTCCTCAACATAGGAATTAAAAACCTGTGTGAGAATCCAAACCACAAAGCTATAAAGACATATAACTCATGATGTTCTCTTTTTAGTGTACCGAAATTGCACACAGACACAGCTTCAGAAAATGGAGCAGCCACTGAAACCCAGAATGGTCTAGTGTTTTGGGCTCCCTGCTAGGTGGCGGGAAAGCAGTTTTTCTATGTGCCTCAAGAAAGACAGAAAACTCAAAACGGGGCACTGATATTTTGCCTTGACTTTCCAGTCACCGAGCTGCTGATATAACTGTAATATCTGCAATGAATTCCTTCTTTTGTTTATAAAAGCAGTGGGCAGCACTGCTTCTTGTGTAGAGGGCAATGCCATAAGCCTATGCTAAACATCCTTTGAAAATATCAACACTTTTGAGATCATTACTTCTGTACTCTTCCTCATATAAATTTCTTCAGTAATTTCCAAAGATCTAGTTTTCTGCAGTGAAAATACTGCAGTATTAACTGAAGTGAAATTGCATGTGAAATTTCCACTGATCTTAATATACTTTCTAGCTGAAGATCAAAGAAAGAATTTACATTTAATGTTATGAACTTATGCCTAGAAATGAGATAAAAAGTTTTCATCACATTGTTGATTTATATTTTTCATTTAAATTTGGTAATGCTGGTATCGGAATTATATTTTCTTCAGAACTATGATATAATTGTGATTTATGCAGAAAAAAGTAACATTACAGTAGTTTGCTCTCCCACCCAATGATTTTATAAAACTTAGTTCAAGCTGTAAATACTAAGAGCTACATGGACTGTAAGCTTGCGTGACCAGCAAAGCCAGATGTGAATCCTCAGAACACTGACACATCAGCTCAGGAAATGCCAAAGGATAAAGGTTTATAAAAGTTGCATTTGTGAAACAGTCAGCTGTAACTTAGGAATATTTTTATTTTCGTAATAAAATCACATCTACCACAGGAAAATAATAAATCTATTAGACTGCATATGATTCATGTATTATCTAATATTTAGAGAAATGTGGGAAGCTCAGCTTTGTTAAAAGAAAAATAACTTTAATGAAAGACAATTCAGTTACAGAGTTAAACAAGATTGCGTTCATAATGTAAAAAGGCTGGATGTAAATGTTCAGAGAATCAAAAACTCTAGATATGATTGCATGAATCAGTATTGTAGTTCACAGACAAGATTTTCAAGATGGATGGACTTAATGAGTGCCTGATACAAAACAAGTATTGGTGTCCTGTTAAGTTTCCTCAGTCTCTGTAGGGTCTGATTACTGACATTATCCAAAGTGGCAAATTATTATCACTTTTCCACGATGGAATAATTTTACTAATTTTAACTAATTTGTACTGGATTTACAATGATTTATGAGAGTGCAGAATAAATTCACTTACTCCCTGCCAGGGAGTACATTAAGAGTGTTCATACTCAACCTTTGCATTTTAGGCAGTTGACTGACTGACAAGAAGTAACTGACACCCCAAGACATTGCACTGTCCCAAACCAAGAGCAAGCGAGGAGACAATACTCTGAATGATGGATTGGGGAAGTACAAGACAAGGTATAATTTGTTTTGTTAAGAATTCCAAAGTAAAGACAGAGAATCCCTTGCTTCCACTTTTAGTTAGCCACTGCTCACTGCTCATGCCAGAGCCATTCCCTTCTCTCTCTCTCTCCCCAGTGTATACTTATAGGCTGATGTACTGAATGCCTTCTTTGCCTCAGTCTTTACCAGCAAGAGTGGCTTTCAGGAATCCCAGGTCCCAGAGACCAGGCTGAGTGGCTGGAGCAAAGAAGATGTACCCTTAGAGGAAAACGATCAGGTCAGGGAATACTTGCACAAACTGTACATTCAGAAGTCCATGTGCCCTGATGAGATGAATCCACAAGTTCTCAGTGAGCTGGCAGATGTGATTGTGAGACCATTTTCTATAGTCTTTTGTCAACTGGGAAAAGTGCCTGAAGACTGGTAAAAGCAAATGTCACTCATCTTTAAAAATGGCAAGAAGGAGGACCCAGGGAACTACATGCTGGTCAGCCTCACCACAGTCCCTGGGAAGATGTTGGAACAGCTAATCCTGAAAACCATTTCCAAGCACATGATGGAGAAGAAAATCATTATCACTCAGCATGGATTGACCAAGAAGAAGTAATGTCTGACCAACCTGGTAAGCTTCAATTGAAATCACCAGTCTGATGGATATGGGTAGTGCAGTGGATATTGTCTTCTTGAACTTCAGTAAGGTCTTTGACACTGTCCCCCATAAGATGCTCATTGAAAAGCTGTTGAAGTATGGGCTGGATGAGCAGACAGTGAGGTGGATTGAAAACTGGCTGACCAGCAGGACCCAGAGGATCAGTGGTGCAAGGTCTAGCTGGAGGCCAGTAACAAGTGGAGTACCTCAGGGGTCAATACAGGGTTTAGTCCTGTTTAACATCTTCATTAATGGTCTCGACGACGGAGCAGAGTGCAGTAAATTCACAGATGACATGAAACTGGAGGAGTGTCTGACTCACCAAAGGGCTGTGCAGCCATACAAAGGGACCCTGGCAAGCTGCAGGGGTGGGCTGACAAGAATCTCATAAAGTTCAACAAGAAGTGTGGAGTTCTACACCTGGAAAGGAACAACTCCAGGCACCAGGATATGCTGTAGGCCACACAACTTTCAGCTTTCTGTCCATCCTAGTGGACACCAAGTTGAACATGAGTCAGTAATACGCCCTTGCCGCTAAAGGCTAATGGTATCCTTGCTGCTTTAAGCAAAGTATCACCAGCAGGTCAAGAGAGATGATCATTCCCCTCCACTTAGCATTGGTGAGGCCACACCTGGAGTACTGTGTCCATTTCTGGGCCCCCAATACAAGAGAGACCTGGACATACTGGAAAAGGTCCAACAGAGGGCCACCATGATGATCAAAGGAATGGAGCACCTCTCCTGTGAGGAGAGGCTGACAGAGCTGGGACTATTCAGCCTGGAGAAGAGAAGGCTCAAGGGGGATCTTATCAATGTCTATAAACACCTGATGAGAGGATGCAATTAAGACATAGACAACCTCTTTTAAGTGGTGCCCAATGACAGGACAAGAGTAATGGGTAGAAACTGGCACACAAGAGGTTCCATCTAAACATCATGAAGCACTTCTGTACTGTCATGAACAAGTGGAATGGGTTGCCCAGAGAGGTTGTAGAGTCTCCCATCTTGAAGACTTTAGAAAGCTGTCTAGACACGGTCCTGGGCAACCAGCTCTGGGTGTACCTGCTTGAGCAAGGAAATGGCCAGATGACCTCCAGAAGTGCCTTCCAACATCAACCATTCTGTGATTCTTTGATATATAAATATGTATCCAAAAATAAAGAAGAAAAAAAAAAAAACAAACACACAGGATTATGTTGTGAAAACATGCTTTTGTATAAGGTCCACCACTGTCACTTTTTTGTCTAGATTTGAGACACACTCATAGCTGTTTATCTTGATTTAAGCAAATAATAATAATAATACAGAGATGTCTGAAAAATCAAAGAAAATATTCAAAAATAATTTGTTTTTTCTTTCCTTTTTTTGAAAAGTAAATTCAGTTCCAGATGAGCTTAAAATGTTCTTTTTAATAGAATCTAGTCTCTTCTTCTATCCTTCTCCTAAGAGAGCTAAATAAATTTTACAATGACAGAAGCCTACTGAAGTGACACTTAGAGCTAGATGAAAAGCAGAATGTCTAGTTCTGAGGATTTTTTTTTCTTAACACTTAATTTTGGTCAAAATTTGAGCAGAACAACAATGGAATTTGTAGTTTCCCAAACTCTGCAGATCTAAGAGAAACTGACTTTCTTTTGAGCAAACAGGACGCTGTGCTTTTCACTGGGAAACTTCCCCTTGCCTCTTCTTTACAGAAAATCTAAAACCACTGTTTTCCCTTTCCTGCCTGTGTTCCCGGCAGCTCTGCCACAGGGCTGGGACGTATGAAGCTGACAGACTTTTACAGTAGGGATTCTGTCAGAGTCATATCTTGTTTTCAGAAGTTGCCTCTACTCCCAGTAATTTTTCAACACCACATTTTGAGTAAAGTGAAAAACTCCCTGAGTATTATGAGACAGTCTTTAATATTTTGCTAACACATTGATTATGTCACAGGATGGCAATTCTTTTAGGTCAAAAAAAAAATTGTATCCTAGATCTGACAATGAGAAGTATTGGAGATAGGATAGGAGACTATCCCCTGTAGATCCCACATCTCATTCGCTGTATAAATTGCAATCTGCGAATGAGGCAAGGAATTTCAGAAATGCAAATCTTGGTTTCCTGACAGAAACTTGTCCCTACAAAACTTATTTCTAGCAGCTACCTCAGCTCCAACATTCCCATAAAGCTAGAAAAATTACTTCACTGCAGTTTTCAAGAGGGGTCCAATATTTTATCTTCCTCATTGTCCTTGTACTGCTCAATTAAGACACCTAATTATCAGTAGAATAAAGCTGGCACAGATATCACAAAGTCATCAGAATCTGAACTTTGAACATAGAATGTGTCCCACAATGGTAAAGTCTCTAAAAATATTAATGTAAAGCATCTCAAAGTGGGCATCCAATATTTGCATATCTTAATATCACTTTGATTCGATTCCCTGTCTGTAAAATGAAGATAACAAAAGCCACCATTTCATAGTTGCAGAATGAAACTAAATTAATTGCCTGTGGAGTGCTTTCATACCAGAGGGATGAATATCACAAAGAAACGCATGGGAAATAAATAATCCTGTCTTCAACACAAAGCTGAATAGTGTGCAGGAAGCAAGGCCTAGAACTGCACAATGCACAAGAGGAAAATAAAGGAAAGAAGATTTGCTGATAGAGCACTGAGTAGGGAAGGAGGACTACTCAAAATTGTTTATACATGAATCTACTCTCAAACTGTAATGCAGAAGCCCAACATGGTCAAAACTAATATTCCACATGAGATCTTCATGCTAACATTGCCTGATTTTGTTAGTTCTTGATTTTACTACATTTTGATAGGTCCCTGTATATAAGACATGCACATATATGTATATTCCAGTGCTAAGTAACACAACTTTTTTATTTCCTATCCAAATTAAACACAATGTCATTATAAGAACTCCTCATTGAATGCTATGTTTTAAGTCAACAAAGTACAATGAATGAACTGTCTATGGTCCTATATTGCTTGAACTATCTGTGTCCAAATTTTGAAAAGGAAAAGGAAGTAATAAATTTTGCTTGAACTCACCACACATTTTAATTGCACAGAACTCCCAGGGGGTGTTAGGGTCAAGAGTGTAGCACCATGGTCTCAGCTTGCCATCAGGATTGCGGCAGTAATTATCATCAAAGCCCTTGTCAGGATATCTGCAAACCACAACGAGAAACGTGTCAAGCAAGTCTTCCTGGCAATACTACACAGGCTTGTATAAGGTACATAAAGGACTGGCTTCAGCAGAGGCAAACAAGAATCAGTTCCTATTAACCTCTGGTCTGATCCTGTGAGATGGATCAGATACTCCTTACCACTATTACAAGTTAATAAAACAAAATCACTTCCCAAGTGTGCAGCAGAATCAGGCTTCCACAGAAGGGATTCCCTGCTGTGCTAATGCAAAGGCCACCGGATGGAGTAACTGCTAATTGCTAAACTCTTGCTCTTGTGTCTGTCAACTGATGACCAGACTCTAAAGCCACTCATTTTTTTTCTGAAATAGCCCAATTAAGTGTGGATTATATAAACACTGCTTAGCAGGCCGGACTCATTAAGAAAACAGGTTTTTCAGTGCAACAGCCCTGCGTTCAAATTGGAAGCTATTTTCAATAGCTCTGTTACTAATGATAGCTCCATTTTCGTAACAGAGCTAGTTCTAGGTCATGCCCTCATTTCAAGCATTGAGGAAAAAAAGGAGGAAAATAAGGAATTAACTTCCGTCTCACTTTATCTCATTAGGATTTAAAACTATTGTACCATTTAATTATTTCCACGTTCCTGCTGCCACTATTGAGCTGTCAGGCAGAGATTCAAGATAAGGAGGATCTTTTTGTATAAAAGTCTCATACAAACATCAATGAGCTTAAAGAGAAGGAGATAAATGAAAAAAAAAAAATTTCACCAGTGCATACAAATTGTCTTGGCTTTCCAGTTTTAAGGAAACTTGTTTGTAAACTAAACAAAAAGTAGACTTGCCCCTGAGGAAAACATGAAATATATGTAAGAGAACAAAGAACTTAACTACCTAGGAACCTGAACCCATTTACAACTGCAAGCAGATGTGTTTCACACAAGCATTGGAAAATATGATTTGCAAGCATGTGTTTTTGCTAGGATGTTTTTTCTATCAACCAATTACCCTAATGTTGACTCATACATTTGCAACATGATCTCCCACTCCTTTGGATAAATCAGGCTCCTTCATCGATGCAAGGGACAGCAACAGGATTCAAGTAGAATTCAAAAGAAACCCAAGGAAATATATCAAAAAAATGAAAATTTAAAGGAAGCTGAAGATGTGGTAGTTTCAGATTTAGCAGCAGCACACCATTTTCTGCTAGGTAGAAGAGAAACTGTAAAGGAACATATTGAGTCCAAGGATTTCAGAAGCAAACAGTTAACAGGCTAACAGTGTAGCTGAAAACATGATGGCTTTGGGCACCTGTTAAGTGCAGTGATGAAGTTTGATGTCAGCAGTGTATGCTCCAAGTAACATAGCAGTCCATGTTACCAAGGTGAGTCCAAGAATGGCAAGGTCCCTGCAGTCATAGCTCCCTAAAGCCACTCAGGAAAACAGGGTATGTAAAGAATCCACTTTCTAGAAGGACGTCTTGCATAGCATTGAACACTCTATCCTTCCTAGTATTGTTGGCATGTCAAAATGGTATCAGTAAGTAGCTGACAATAGATATAATAGTTCTTCAGGGACCTAGCTCTGACCATCATTGTCAGACAGAGTGCTGTTCATGAACTGCATCTTTCCACCTACTGTATCTACTTAGAGAAGGGTACGAAGATATTTCCAGAACCCAGAACCTTTCCAGTCACTGGTTCTTCCCACAAAATTCTCAGGCCCGTTTCTGCCTTCTTTTATATTTAGCAAGTAACAGTTTCTCAGTTCCTACAGAAAAGGCAAACACCTTTAAGACACAAATATAAGCCCCAAAGAGCCTCATCTTTTCAGTTTACAGTCCCCAGAGCCTCATATGACAATGAGGCTTCAAACTATTCCACACTTTTCCACAACACAAGATTCCCCAAGAGCTTGTCCCTTTGCTCTGCAGATTTGTTCTCCCTGTAATTCACTTGGGCACAGATCTCTTGCTCACACCCAACAAAGACCCCAAGGTTTCCAAGATCTTCAGAACCTTTGAAACAGAAGTAGCTGTACTTTCCTGCTGAAACTGAAATGAAGCATAAAGATATACATCTGGTGTCAAAATCAAGACTTTTTTCTCAGTTTCTAAGAAAAAAAAAAAGGATGTTAGATGAAGAGACATTTATTCTCTTTAAATAGACAGATGCTGATGTCTAGCTCTGCTGTGACTAAACTGAAATTTAGTGTCTGAAACTGTTGCTTTAGCAATATTTCTTTTCCCCTTTTTTTAATTTTAAAAGGCATGCAGTACTGAAAATTTATTTTTGTATAATACAAATTTTTCTTAACGGAGATATGAACCAGTTTATGTTAATAAAAGAATACCTACATCTATTAAACCCATATATTGCACTTCAACCCTACATTCCTTTATGCAATAAGCACCTATTTCCACAGCATATTTGTTTCTGAGCAGAAAATATAAGTGTAAGAGGAGAGAACTGCTGCTTCTCAATGCTTTCCAATGTCTGTCTAAGCCATTATCCTCAATGGTCTATATTCCACATTGAGGCATAATCCTGCCTAACATGAGGGAGTTCGAGCTTCTGCATCCACTAAAGGCTAAAAATGGGTCATCCAGGAGTTGTTTGGGGGAGTTCCTACTGCTAGCTTCAATCACATCTAACAGGTACTAAGAATTCTCTTCAGTAATTCCTCTGAAGGGAATAAATCTGGAACAATTCACTGAGGTGACAAAAATGAAAAGTGACATGTATTCACCCTGAGCTGAAAGCAGGTAGATTATGGAGCACTTGAAAAGATTATTAGTCTTACCTCTCTTTCTTCATCATTGCAATTGATGCATCCATAAATGCAAATAAGTTAAAATCTTTCCAGCTATACTAGTCCTTCTTGGTTTCCAGGTTATTCACATTACTCCTAGATAATATAGAACAAGCCCCTGAAGAGACTGCTGTATTTTAATTGATCATTTGTTCCAGACTTCCTCCCTTATTTACAACTTAAATGTTCATTAAAATGTGAATAAAATAAAATAAAATAAAATAATAAAATAAAGAGCTAAGATAATCAAAGTGTAATTGTCACTACCTTTAGTGATCATTTCATAAAGTTAATTAACATCAGTGTCTTAGAAATATCCTGGAGTTTACAGTTGTGAAAGCATTAACAGATTGGTTCAATACACATGGATTGCTTTTCAACAGCTTTTTTTTTTAAAAAAAAAAAAAAAAAAAAAAGAAAAGAAACAGTCTGAACACGATCAGGAAGATATTTTCAGTGGGAAATGTTTAAGGAGGAAAGTGATTACTAGTGAGACTGCAGCTAGTCTGAAAAGTCATTTTGTGAACAAACCAAAACTAACAGAAAAATAGTTTCCTTCTGACAGTAAAATTGTTAGTTTGTACCCAGAAGTTCTATAAATGATTCATTCCTAAGGAAAAACATTCTTTCTGTGACTTATCCTAGAATGCACAGCAAGTGCATGGCAAAACTCAGAAACAGATTGTCTTCAGTCCCAGACTGCTAATACAAAATATTTATTGTAGCAGAGCCATGGGAGACCCTGCTATTATTCATGAAGCAGATCATCTGAGCCAAGAGGGAAAAAAGTTTATATCACGTAAACTCAGAAATTGCAGACACTTAATGTTTTACTGAAAAAAAAAAAAAAAATCAGACTTTCTAAAATCCACTAGTACTGTATTTCAGAGTGTAAAAATTAGGCTATATTTAATGGAACACTTTAAAATATATGAAGAATCTTTCAGTGAAAGATCTCTAACATTCTGAGATTGTTGATTCTTGCAGTCTTTCTCCAGCAGCTGAAGGTTATTCAATCCATTTTAAAAGTGAAGTTAATCCAAAAGCCAGAGTAAAATAAAAAGAAATCTAAGTCCAATTTAAGAGAGACACAAATGTCCTCCTGCATGACCTAAACCTCCCCACAAAATCCTTCCAGAATGGTGTGTTACAGATGACCCTCTGCAGTTAGGTGAATTCTACCCTCTAGGAAAAATGCTAAAGGAGATACAATTTGTCTTGCTATTACTGAATATATATGTGTGTATATATAAGTATAAATTTAAGTCTTACATATATAAAAGTCTAAAACATTAATCCATAAAATGCTAAACAGAATGATGATCTGTTTTTCCAGGTAGAACAAACGCAGTGGTCAAACAGATTGGATACATAAAGCTGATTAGAGCAGAACACCAGTTACAGTTTTAAAGCTGTTCAATAGTTCAAAAAAGGATCATACTGTGTAATGTCACACATTCATATTCACTAAGTGTATTAAGAACTCTAACATAAAGAAAAAAATACATTTTTATTGTTACTTACTCTGTAATATTTTTAAGGTATTTTAAGCTAAGTGAAGCTGTATAACAATATATGCAGAAACATTCAGAGGTGACTTCTTTTACTGATATTGAGGCTAGGGAGGAAATTTTGACCAACTAATGCATTGCATGTAAATCACTGCACTACACAGAATTAGGATGGAGCCACAGCTGCACAAAATAGTCACTAGTCTCCTTCCTGCATCTCCATCATGACTGTAACCAACCTGCACATATCATGGGCCAGATCCCCAAAGAGCTAAAACTGATAAACTCCATTAATTTCATCTCAGATAATGCTTATTTTGCCCAGCTGCTTCCAGAATATGTATAATTTTCATATTAAAACCACACAGATTTGCTTGGGAGTGAGGAGGAGATTACCTCTCAGGGCGAAATTTGTGTTTGTGTGGTCTCTGAAGATCCCAGCGCTGACACTCCTTGCCTGACTCGGTATGATCCATTGGCCCTCTGTAACTCTCTCCGTTGCAGGTCATGCATTCAACTAGAAACAAACAAACAAATAGCATACTAGTTATTTTTTATGCTGGTGAATTTTAACACACACACACACACAAATCATATCCCTGCTGTTATAAATTGAAAGCAGCCTAGAAAGACATAAAACCTGTTATCTTTTAAGTCAGGGATCCTTGGTATGGGAAATGTCCCTTGGAATTGCATCTCTCCCTTAGATCTAATCCAGATGCCTAAGTCTGGTACCTCTTTATGGGACTCTTATGGTTTGGAAGCAGGTAGGTGTGAGCTGTTAGAGGCTCATGTTCCTAGCTGCTTTCTAATTTTTCCTATTACAGAGATTTCGTTGAGTTGTTCTGCTCTCTAATGTCCTGCACACCCAGTTGAAAATGCTACAGTTACAGGGAGAGACACACACCTGGGGAAGGATTATTATTTAGAGGTGATATTTTCTAAATAACTATCATTTATAATTCTAAATCACTCTAAGTCATACAGAGCTGTATAATAACGCCAGGTTAAGTGCAGAATAATGTCTGAATCAGAAATTTCAGGATGTACTGTCTCTTTAAATTCTTAGCATTTTTAGTTACATATGATGCTGTTTCTTTTTGATACTAATTCTTTTTGGCAGCTTAATTGATGATACATTTTCAGTCTTGGTTTAAGAAAGTGGGGGGTGGCAGGAGAGTGAGCAAAAGCCACTACAGGGATTTGAAATTGCAGCTGAACAAAATATGCTACATAATATAGAATGAGAAGTCTTAAAATATAGCATAAAATCACCATAATTAACTACAGTCACATTTCTCAAGTGCCCCCTAATTAGAGTAGTAGTAATTAAGGAGCACTTAATAAATATTAATTTATGCAACTACAAATCTCACTCTTCAGTCAAAAGTTACCAAAGTCTTGATCCTGCGGTGAGCTCCAGGTCTTATCCCATTTGAAGCTGCCTTAAACTGATCTTTAAATGTTATCTTTTAATAGATTTTCAAGCTCCTTGTAAATCATTCTCTTCCTTCCTCCTTTCCCTTGCATAGCTATTGAACATAACATATTAGCTGGAAAATTGAAGGCATCCTATCTTGAGAATTTAAATGGGTTGATTGACTGGAACTGAATTGGCTGACTAGCAAGATATGGAGTTTGGTTTGGAAGTTAACAAAACATGAAAGTCAACAAATGTGATGGTACGCATCAATTTGTTTTCAGATTCTGTGACTTGAAAGTGTAAAGGGATTGCCTTTCTAAAAAGTTTTACTTGTTTACAGCATTTTTCATTTGGTAAACAAAATGTGTGTTTACTTTGAACATTTGTCCTGTAATTCACTACCCATATATTTTCATCAAAAAGAAGGAAAGCTGATTTAATCATGGAATGCAACTAGACAATTTTATCATCCAGTTGTGCTGAAATTGTTAAAGGATTTACTGTAAACTAGGTAATGAAATAAGGGACACATTTGTGCACCCAGCACTACTTCAATGTTTCAGCTTCTCCATGACCTGACCAAGAGCTGCTGAGCCTGAAAGCTTGTTCAAGTTTTCCAGATTACCAGAATGTAGAAAGACCTTTTTTCTCTAACAACTGCATTTCTTGCTACAGCATTCATTCTTGATAAGAAATCACCTTTCCTTGCTGCAAAGTCCATAGGTGAGTGTTACTGAAGATAACAGAAGTTCTGTGTACCTGCTCTCTATACAAGAAAACACAACTTTTCACATGAGCACTGCCACATTACCTTCTGAGCAGAGGGGGATGTCACAGACTTCGTGGCGTGTCTCTGGGCTGATGGTGAAACACCACGGCCCTCCCTCTTCCCCTCGGGGGTTTCGGCAGTAGTTTTCCCGCAGGTCTTTACCCCGATAGCTCGAAGGCAAAAAGCTAGTTTTAAAATGACAATCATTACAGTATAAGAGCATGCAAACTTCAGTGTTAATCATACTATTTTTATAAACAGCTAGAAACAATCACATTTCAGCTTCCTTCTCCCTCCACCCTCCCTCCACTCTGCCTGCACACACAAAAATATATGTCCATACACAAATACACATCTTCAGTCAGGATTACTCAATCAATGGCCCAAGTCTGTGATAATTTGTCTGGCCTGTAGCCTACTCTAGCAAGTTTTACTCCCATCCTTCAAGCACCCAGAGACAGCTATCTGCTACAGAGCTGGTGGCAGCAGCACACTCCCTGCCAACCCTTGCTTCTCTCTTCTTCACCATTTTGTAACTACTCACAGAGCAGTAGAATACCCCTGGAAAAGGCAGGTGGAATTTATTATGGGCATAGGTGTAAAATTCATTGGGTCCATTGGCCCATCAGACCTGCTGTTCATACACACCTTGTGTGCATATAGCAGGCTCAGCCCAGCCGGGATGGTGTGCACCTGCTCCACATAGCTTACAAACAGAGAGGTCTCTTCCCATGCCTGGTCAGGCAACAGCTAGACCTGAGTACCAGGAAATTAGTGTGAACAAGGTTGAGTGTTATGACACACCACACCAAGAGGTCTTCACTACCTGAGGCCACGACTGCTTTGAATTTAAGCATCAGAAATTATCCCAGGTACTGCCTTAGCTGTCTTGCTTCATGTTCTGCCAGAAAGCCCAACTGTTGTCACCATACGGTCTGCTACATAGAGATCTACTTGTCAGTGCTTTTGTACAAAGTAAGTCATTTAACAGGAACCTCTCTGACTAAAACTTTGATGACTAAAACTTTGCTTACCCTTTCACTATATTTTCTGCTTTTTGGTGCAAGGCCTATTAAATAGCAATATCCCTTGGCATTTTTCCTTTACATCAGAGGTTTTCAAGGCAATGTTAAGCACTTTATTTGTATTTAGGGATTGAATAGAAATGTGTATTGATATTATATTTTTGCCCTAACACACATTTTCAGTATGAAACTTCCATTTCAATGCCCAGTCCATCAAATATAAACTCTCTAGGGCCAAGGTTTTGTCTTCTTATCTGCCTGGAAAGTGATGTGCTTACCTCTAGAGACACTCACACATTCACCCAGACATATATATATACATAGGCATGTATATATATTAATAAGTAAAAGTAATAATAATTGTTTTTCCCCACAATTTAGGTGGGGAAACAGCTAACCCTGTAGTAAGGAGCCTGACCTAAGAGTTTATCACCACACAAGTTGTACTTTACAGACAAACCCAGTGTTTTTTCACTGGCAGTTTCCTTGCAATGTTACTCCAACATCAGGTAAATTATAATTCAGGATTATGTTCAATCCTATGAAAATTTCATTTTTTTCTTGGTTAATTGAAAAATTGTGCAAAACACCTTGGGGATCACACAAAACCTGTAATTCAATTTAATAAATTAGTTTCATTTTTGTGACTTCTAAGATTTTTTGCATTTTTTTCTTCAATATGCTTAGATTCTGGTAGAATATCACAAGTAAAGTACACTTTTTATCCCAATAACTTATTCTGCATTTTTTGTACTTTAAAAAAAAAATAAAATAATCTTTTTTATCTGTAATCAACAAGGGAATAAAAAGTGTCTCTATTTTAGTGAAAAGAAATGGTATAAAATTTTATCTAACTTTCTTTAGAGGAATGTAGAAACTTGCAGCTCAGGAATCCAAACTAAGCACTGGGGACAGTCTTTATGATGCTGATGTATTTTATATACAAAAGCAAAAGAGAAATATATAGTCCCTGCTGTCCTTGGCAAATTCCATGTTATGAATGAATAAATAAATAAATAAATGGAGAGAAAAAGAAAATTCCAGCAATTCCAATGTGACATTTTAATCATGTTTTATTCCAGTTAATGAAATCTTTGAATTAACTGAAGTGGAAAATACCTCTGTTAATCACATTGTGGTTCTAGTCAAGGCAACGTGGAAACACTACTTAAAAGTGCCTTTCTTATTTTTGGTGCTTGAAGAGAATAATTTCTGTGTCATCACTGCTGCTCATGAAATTGTTGCTTCTGTTTCTCTTCTGTAGTCTTGTAAAATAAATCTCTCAAAAAAAAATTTAACTAAAGACAGTCCTGGACAAACTTTTCTGATGGGGCATTTCAATCTGTATATGCTTTAATGTGGTGTGTCAGTGCAGGTTAGAAAAAGTTATTTAATTTTCCTGCTGGAAAATCTTTCTGCTCAGAAAATACAGGAGAAAAAACATCTCAAATTATGTCAGATATACTATCACAACATTAAAAAAAATAAAAATAAAAAATGGATAACATTAAAAACTCAAGATGGGTCAGATACACAAATGGATTCAACAGGTATTGAAGCAACATTCTTGAGGGAGGAAATGATGAGACAGAGTAAAGACTCACCCAAAATTATACAATAGAGGCCACTCCTAAATCTGTGTACTGATTTAGTTCAACTACATTAGCTAAGGAAAAAGAGAAGAGAGACAGAAACTGAAGCCAGTAAGAGTAATGGTAAAAGCAGACTCAACAACAGCTAAAGTTGCTGGAAGCTAACAAAAAGCCTGTGAAGTATTGGTCTACTCTTAGACCATCTCTCTTTGACCTTTTTTATATTATTTTGAGCCACTTAGGTAATAAATTCTTAAGAAACAAAAATATATAGAGAGAGTTTTGTAAGGAGAGTTTTGTAAGGTTTTCTAGGGTAGAAACTAAAATAATGTAATCCTGATTTCAGTTGGGAGTCTCCAGGTTCTACGGGAATACAAATTAATTAAATATATCATTAGTTAAATCCAAATACAAGTTTAAAGTCTGAAGTTATTTTAATTTTTTCTGGAAAGATCAAGAAAAAATCAATAAAGTACATCTCTCCTTTGAACATGAAAAAAAAAGGGGGATTTATTTTCTAAATTGCACTTGGTGATAATCAGATGTTGAGAAAAACTGACCTAAAAATCTAAGCCTTTCATACTAATAAGTTCCAAACACACCACTACTGTCTGCTTCTTCCCATCTCCCTCATGTCTCTGATGATGAAATCATATTTTCTGATGTTGAAAAACAAAATTAGCATTCAGCCACCTCATTTATCCAGTGACCTTTCAAAAATTAAACTTATTGCACAAGACAGGAGAAAAGTCATTCTCATAAAATTCATCATACAAGAGTGGCTGTCGCTCAGCAGATAGAGCTGTGTTTGCTACAGATTGAAATGAAATTTCAGTTTAGTGATACATAACATATACCCTCCATACACTTTTCCTTCTTTTATTATACAGTCATGTGTGTATTATATGAAATTAATGCTCATTCCTGATGTGATTACTGAGAATTATTTCATTTTTAAAAGATGAAGATTGTATACCTCAAGGTATTGAGTGTCAAGAGGTCATTGCCATGTGAGGTGATGGCATTTATCATATGATCACAATTAAGCATGGGTCTAGTCCAACACTGAAAATCAGACACACTATATTGTAAGCAGTCAAGTCCAATCAAGTCCAAGCCTGAGGCTCAGCTCTGCAACACATCATAACAGGAGAGAACCCAAGTATTCTTCACCTTTTAATGTTGTTCCAAGCTCTCATCTTGAACTCTGGATAGATTTGGTCAGGACAGGACTGAGCAGTGCACAGCCCAGTCTCACTAGCAGTCTCCAGTTTGGCTCTTCCTAAACAAAGTGCTGATGCTGAGAGAACAGACCAAAAGTCAGCAACGTGAATGGGAAATTATTGGGTGAGAGGACATGTCTTTTTTGGATCTTAAGAGTTTATAATCTAACCGTCTGAAGCCAATATGAAAAGGGTCAAAAAGAAATGGCCAAAGAGTGGGAAAGTACCTCTTTTTTTTTATTATTTTTTATTTTTTCCTAGTTTCCAGCAACTTTTGCTATGGTTGAATCTACTTTTATCATTACTCTTCCTGGCTTCAGTTTTTCATTTTCTTCTCTTTTCCTTAGCTAGTGTAGCTGAAATCAGGCTGTTCTCAGGGTGTAGATATGTCCTCAGTTCCCACTATATCAGGTCTTAAACTCAAAAGTTGTCCCATATCTGCTGCATCAGTTTTTAGTGGTTGTGCTTGTATGATCTGAAGGAAAGGATTTAAATCATTCAATCAATAATTTCAGTGTATTTATTGCCTGATCTAAATGCTTTATAGAGTTTAACAAATACTACAAATAATACAGAATGAATAAGATCTATACAAAATATAGTAACAATAATTGTATACTGATCAAATAGGTGGGCTAATATTCCCAATAGCTTTTGTTTCCCATACTGTATTTTTTAAATGACCCATTTCCTAGGAGCCCATTAGAAAACAGTGATAAACTTCCAGACTCCAGGCTGAAGTAATGCAGCTGTTTTGCTACTGCCAGGAGCTGAGATCAAAAGGGTATAAAGAGCTAAAAAAGAAATCCAACACAGGGGAAGAAAGGATCCAGACACACAGGCTAGTCCTGGGAGAGAACTCTTTGTAGAAAGACTGAGAAGGTAAGGATTTTCTGAGACCTAGAGAATGACATCTCTTGGGAAAAGGCAAGAGTACACCTAGGAGATTTTGTTGTTTAAGATCAATGTTCTCATAAATTCCTTGTCTACTAATAAGTAAAACTGTGCTTTGTAGAAGCTGTCTGAGCATTATTCCCACTGTCTCTGCTCCTGAACTCTTACCTGTGCTCATGGGGAATCATTGAGTTCCAGGCCTGACACTGAATACCACTTTTGGTGACAGATATCGTCCCTTTGTAATCTGCTCCTTTTCCAATTATACAATTCCTGACATAGTCTATTGAAAGAAAAGGGAAGAAAATTAGGAGTTTGGTTAAACAGTTTCTCAATGTATTTAAAAATAAATCTCACTGTCAGTTTTCACATTAAAAATAATATATTTTTCATATTCTTTAAAACATCATTATTCAAAAAACTTTCATTGTCCACATGTATTTTTCTTTTTCTCTTTTCTATTTTTTTTTTTCAAATGAGTGATCACTAACTGACTGACAAAGAAAGCTATAAAAAATATTATCAAAGTGTCTGACTGACCAAAAGTACTTGACTCAGGACTTAACACCTCCACTTATTAAGACGGCTAAAAAAAAGCAACAGTTAAGTCAATAACAGTAAGACACACAACTGAGATTTTAAGTTCTGCAACACAGGGACAATATTTGTAAATAAAGATGTAAGTTGCAGCTTTCAGAATGTGTGAAACCGTATTATACCCAGAATGCCTCTACAGCCAAAAAGTCACTGACTGACCTCTGCTTTTGTTCCTTTCCATAGCTGGAAAAACAAAATCAGTAAATAAATCAGTTACCCTTCTTTTCAAACAGATCAAACGCATGGTCTTGCTTCTTTCTCACACCATTTGTCAAGCTGTTGAAGGATAACCAATGGCACCGTTTTGTAACTCTGTCATAAGCAAAGGCCCTGCAAAGAAAATCTTGATGAGAAAAAAATCTCTGTGTGGTTTATAATAATGACACATGGCTTGCCAAGGAGCATGCAATGACATCAGATTTATTTTTACTGGGAAAGTCAGAGAAACAGCCCCAATTACTATTTAAACCCACAGCTGTGATGACAAGAACAAAGAAACAAAGAAATTAATTTGATGTGGCCACTACATTAAATACTAGCTTGGTTGTTCACACTAATCTAAGAGTTCCCTTGTCATTAAAGGTCTTTATTTTAAAAGTGAGATAAATGTGACCGAGACAGCATTTGTGTCCCCAGTTATGTTGCTTTCTGCAGGAAAAAAACAAATACATATATATATTCTATAACATCTTCTCTGTTGTACTTACAATATGCTTGTGAAATAGTTAACAGTTAATAGTTTATCCACTCTGATGGCTTGAGAAAAAATGAGGCACAAGGAGTTCTGTTTCTTGCCTAAAACAACAGAGCTATTTGAAAACAAGGTTGTATTTTTTATTTTTATGAATAATCTAAATTGTGATAGTGTACCTACTGCTTATCCTTGCTTTGCGTTAGTTTTCTTTTTTTCTTTTTTCTCTCTCTTATTTTTAACTGCTTTAAAGAGTAGAGTACTTCAAAAATATTTCAGGAATAGTGTTGAATTGAGTGAAATTGGGGGGGTGGGGTAAAGAAAGCAAGAAAAACAAACAGAAATCAGAAAAGTAAGAGAACTTTCTGTCAATATTTTCAATGAAATATAAAGAGCTTTTCCTCCCAACATCATTTTCAAAGGAATTTCTTTAAGTGTAGGTAAAATATGTTTAAGGGTTTTAAAAACACTTAACTGTCTGGATCGGGATAACAATTATTCCAATTAACAAACAAACGACTACAACAACAACAACAACAACAAAAGAATAAGCAAAAATTAAACAAAGATTTTTTTGCCTTAATTTTTCAATAGAAAAAAATAATAAATCACTCACATGACTCTATTTTCTTTAGCCCACAACACAATCTGTGTTTCTAACTGGCAGCCATTGGTCATCTCAAATCTCAGCTATTTTGTCCTGACCTGACAAGCCATTTTAACACCACCTAATAGTATGCAAAAGCCACACAGATTTCTTACACTTCATCTTTGGCTATGTACTGCACCCCCAACTCACAGCTCTCGCTTTCCATTTAATTCCCCTCTTGCCACACAAGTTTTTCTGTGTGAGATCTTGCTGGCTTCAGTTAAAAATATTACAAGATCTTATCCAACCTCCCCACTCTTCCCTCTTTCAAACATCCTCTTCATTATCTTTTCCATCACCAAACAGATTTTTCATCCAACTGCTCTCTACTCTGTTGACTCCAAATGTTTCCAACCTGCTAACCTTCATCCTTCTGCCTTTGTTCAGCCTTCTGTTCTCTTCTGGCTAGTTCTCAAATATGAGCGTATCCAAGTGCTTCCAACTCCATCTTCACAAAAATATCCTTGACCTTTCAAGCCTTTCCAATTACATTCTCCCTTCCCCTCCTCCCTCCTAAAGTGGGAATGCAGAATGCACTGTTTACAAACAATTCTTTCAGTTTTTGCCTTTCAGTTGCCTTTTGGTTTCTTTCCAGCTTGGCTTCAGTCATTTTTGTACATAAAAGTTTCTACAAATCTTTTCTTGGACCCAAATTGAGAGGGTTTTTACACTTCCAAAGTCAACATATTTAAGCAAATTCTTGGTCTTTCTTCTACTGATACTGCCGATCACAACAATTTTTGTTGTTGCTATTTGTACTGTGATAGTTAGTAGAGTTTCTGACCAGACTCTGGAATCCCGTGGTCTACACTAGAGCCCCTTGCTGTCTAAATATGAAACTAGAAGACACAACAGAAAGTAAGAAGATAACAAAGGATAAGACAGGTACAGCTTTGTAGGTAAGGAAGTGACATGTATGCAACAGTCATCTGCACAGTCAGTATAATAGTAGCTATATTGTGTTTTTCTCATCCTTAAAAAAATGTGGGAAAAGCTGCAAGGATAACTTAAGGAAAACAGCAGGGGTAATGGACTGCAACTAGTAGTGAAACAAAGGAATAAGAACAGCTCAGCAGTAGGTAAAAAAAGCTGATAAGGAATGCAGAAAATGTTGAACAGATAATTATGAAGTAAAAAAAAAAAAAAAGTAAGTGAATCTAAGGGATACTTTGTTGGGAGGGTTGGATTTTAGCAATAGTGTTATGTAGGAAAAATGAGTCTGTATAAGGCTCTTGCAACTCTATTAAAGATGATCAAGATCTATGCAAACATGACAGCAAGAGAAAGGAAGAAAGGTCATCTTTGAGAAGTGGTATATTATAACTTCAACAGGTTATCAAAAATAAATAAATCAAAAGCTTTTTTTTTTTTTTTTCCTTTACCCAGCAATCTAGGAATGGCTGATCCTTTTATAAGTCTGTAATGCCTGGACTCCATTAATTTACCGCTTTCTGGTGGAAAAGAACCAGAGCAACGTTAAACCCTCATCTTGGTTGGGTACCTCACAGGGAAGAGACTCATGGGGTACTGCTTCAAGTACTATTGTCATAATTATGTTATGAAGTATTTCTATTTTATCCTATCATAATTCTTAAACAAACTGAGTTTGCATCTAGAAAATAAAGATTAACATTAGTGTTGTTACCCAAGTGATAGAGAACTACTTCTTGGATCAGTACTACCATTAGAATCAAGTCACAAAAATGTCAATAAACAAAGGAAAATCCAAGTCTTATGTTTCATGTATATAAAATGTCATTTTATGCCACTTCTCTTCTAGGTTTTGTATGATCACACAGCAGCCAGTAAACTAATTGGTTTTAATTTCAGTTAGCAACACATTTTATCCTGTACTAACCGTACGCTGGCATGAAGTTAAAGATTGGTGATCCTAAGAATAAAAGGGAAACATTAGCAATTACTGCTTCCTTTAAAAGGGAACACATCAAATATGTGTTTACAGTAGTATCAAAGAACTATGCACAGTATAAAAGGACTCATCTGGGACCAAATGAAACCACAAGAATGTTTCCAGATACAGAGAACCTCTCTTGCTGCACAGAGATAGCACAGGCAAGACCTAATCACCTACACCTATGCTGCTAGCCTTTCTGGTTAAACAATTATAGGAAAAAATGGGAAATTCAGAGCATGAGCAGTCAGATTTGTAATTATTTTTTTCATTTTCAGTGTAAAATAGCCATATATGACTGATTGCAGTGATGCTATCTGTGAGCAGAATTCTTCCAAGCTGTGTTCTCAAAGTCCATCATTGCTCCTTTATATTCTTTTATTGACTGATTACAGCAGAGAGAGTTTGCCCCTTAATGAATCTGTCATACAGTGACAGGAACTGACTGTCCCAACAGAAAAAAAAAAAAAAAACCTTTCATAAATGAAACAGTAATGAAAATACAGAGAGGTTCTAGAATATTATTCATGTAAAGTAGAATCAATGAATATATTAACATACTTATTATTTTCAGAACATTACATGTATCAGCCAGAGTAGCTACAATTAGAAGATCCTTGAAACAATCTTCCTGAGCAGATATTGGAATTGTTTTCTTGGCATTATTTAGTATTTTTTTATACTGTAAAACCTAATTTTATACTACTCCTTGCCACTGAACACCAAAACTGAAGGATTTCTTATTCCATGGAGTACAACCTGATCCACTTGGTAATGATGTCAGTGGAAGCTCTGCCAATAGGAAAAGGAGTTGCTTGTACCATGTGAAAAATATCAGTGCCTGGAAAATATGTAAACTCCGCTTATTGTTTGCATATGTAAATAGTCAAAGTACAAAATAATAAAAACTACATCTCCAGATCTCCTTTAATTTGGAATTAAAGGCTTAAAAAAAGATTAAATTTCAATGGAGGACCTTTTCTGCCAAGGAAGAGCTTTTATCACATTTGATCTGACTTCTATTTGTCTTTTTTTTTTTTTTTTTTTAATATTTCAAGATCAGGCTGACATTTAGCCCAATGCTTACTAGTACAGAAGCCATTCATTCTCTCCAAGATTCTCCTGTGTTCATTTATTGCTAATGGTCTAGACTAGGAGAGGCCAGGGAACAATTCAAGTCTAATAAACAGGAAAAATAACAGTGATTTGTTCCAAAAAATAGTAGAGAATATCTACTAGGCAGACAAGCAATCAGCTGCATGATGTGTTTGTAAGAGACAGCAGATGCTGTAGAATAGCTATCATATACTTGTAATGGTTGTACAGCTGAGAAGGTTTGAATCCATTGTATCAAATTCATAGTACTTGCCAGTGAACTTCAGCAGTGTATGTATCTGTGTTCCATGTGTGAAGTTCCCATTGACTTTAGTGGGAGTAATGTGCAAAAAATGAAGATAGAATATGGTCTGAAGTGGTGCTGAAATACTGCAGCTGTGATGTGTGACAATAACCATTTTATAAGTGAGATAAAAATCCCAGAAATGTTCACTGAACACTACAGTGCAGCACAAATCATCGACATCTTAAAATGAGTATATTTCTCAGCTATATTATGGAAAAGACTACAGATTGGACAAGCTAAAAAGACAGAACAACTCAGATAAAGCTTCAGAAATGACATATTCTCTGGACAGGTAGAACAATGCCAAAGAAATCAAAACAGTGCAGTCTTTAGATTGTCCTCAGTACAAGCTACAGCTGATGACAATTACAGAGAAACCTTTGTCCAAAGAGTATTAGATAAGAATCTATTAGGAAAAATGTGATAATAATAGAGATACATAACTTACTTGCAAGTGAATGAAAGACCTTTGTTCCTGCTGCATCTCTTGGCACACTGCTCAGTGGTATTTAACAGCTTGGTTTTAACTTCCAGTGTTTTGTTTACTTTGATGAGCATCAACTCTCCTGTTTTTTTGTAGTCATGAAGAGGATTTCTCCTTTTTCCTTTACCATCTAAGAAAAAAGCAAAGAAGAAGGAAAAAAAAAAAAAAAGTTAAGAACAGTACTGAGATGACAGATTGCATTAGAAATGAATATAATTTATTAAAGAATTATAGGAACGTTGGTACCACACTTCTTGTAAAGAATTACCAAACTTATGTAAAGAATTACATAATACTATAAAAGGGTAAGAGGAAAGTTTTTCACCCTGTGAATATTTTTTTCAGAACCTGAAAATATGCTTGCTATACATCACAAAAACTGATATCTTATAAACATGTCCAATAAAAACTGAAGTGATAAAGTTAAACAAATGTCTACTTTTAATGGACAGACTGGAGTTAAAATTAGAAAGGGAGGAATAAAAATGTTATAGAGAATTATAGTTTGAATGTGATAAACTGTTCTTAAAACAGCGAACATTTTAACACAAATTGAGAGCAGATTTGGAGCCTGAAAGTAACAAAATATTCACTTTTCCCGTATTTTTCCCATCTTTTCCCATCCTAGTGAAGGCTCAGTGAGAATGTTGTGTTCAGTTTAGAAGTGAATGAATGAGTGTTGTGAGCCTACAGAAAAGAAGAGGAGGGGAGGCAGAAGCCATAACATGGAAATAGTTTGCACTGTTACAAAGATTTCTACACAAAGATCTGTTTTCCATGTCTCTGTTGAAAGACCCAGGGGAAGAGGTATAAAATGGAGCAGGCAAGATTGGCTAGAGAAGTCTGGCTGAAGTGCCAGAGGAAAAGTCTTTGATTTTTGCAAGAAAAACCCACGATTTTTCCAATTTGTATGCATGTGTTTGTTTGCTTTTCCCATAGAAACCAGTCTGCCATTGTAGGCTCCTCCATCATCAGTGAAGGCAGATGAGTACCTCTGGAGAGTGATTCTCACTATTCTAAGACACATGAGTAACACAGGAAGGATAAATTGCCCTTTGGATCTACTTATCTTATTTCACTCAAGGATCCTATATGATCTTTTTGGATTAGATGGCTAATGCAGTAAAAGTTAGGTGAACAAATCACTCCTTCATTTACAAACTAGGTAATAGTACTTTTCATAACATATTTCCATATAACTGTTTTCAGCTGTCCTTTCATTTTTTTTCTTCAAAGGATCAGCCACAGTAACAGAACATGAATGCTCAGGACTAATTTATTAAATTTTGCCAGAGCTTGCAAATATATGAATCCTCACCCTAGTGCGCCATTCTCCTGAATGGGTCATTTCTTATGCAGGTGCAAAGTGCACATAGGTCAGCAATTTTTGTTTGGTACACTCTGTACAGAAGTTCAGAATAACTCCACAAGTTGTAAAAGTGCAATAGCTGAGCTCTCTGTGAATCCAAATGAGTTACTGACAACTGCACACATTATGAAGCTAAAGAGGGCTGTTCCTTTGGCAGAACTTCCATCCTGATGGTTAAGGGAGCTCACATTTTCACTGGATTTAGCCAAATCACACCTCTCAGTGGTGAGTTATCCCTAAGACACCTAAAAATAGACCAAAGACATTTAAAGTAGATTTCATCAAGCTTCAGTTATTAAAGGTGAAGGGTGGGGGGACATGACTGAGAGAGGAAGAGGGAAATAGAAGATCAAAGGAATAGAATCTCTCTGCTGCAATAAACCTATAAAAAATCTTCACCACATTCTACTCTTCTTTTAAAACTGATGAACTGTGAGCAATGGTATTCCCCTGTACCTAATAGCTCATAATTTTAATTCCAACTACAAGTATTTTCAGAAAATATAAAGAAATTATTAATTTCCCTCTAAATCCCTAGTATTGTTACAGGAATCCCTATTATTTTTATAGAAAGAAGCTTTTGCTGAAAAGATCAAATAATAACTTTGGTGCTGTGTCTGGGACCCATATAAGTTATTATAAGTATTTTCAGCCTTGCATTTGCACAATGCATATGTACCCAAAATGACTCATGTTTATGGAAGTGTTATGCTGAGACTCTGGCTATAAGGATTAGCATTGCTACTGGAAACTATTGTCTTTACACTGAAGCTGCTTTTTGTTGTTGTTGTTCTTGGGTGAAAGAGCCAAAGTGCTGCAATAAGGGTTGCATCTGCTCTTTAAGACAAACACAGAAAAATAAATCTTCCATTAAGATTTTGTTGTAAATGTCTCAATCTATTATCTTAGAAGATGTCATTATTTCTATGTTTTCTTAGCCAACATTTTTATATTAAATGAAGGTAAGAATCTGTACAGAAATATCAAAGTATTTTCTTTTAGTTCGTGATGCTAACATTTGCCATCTACCAATGTGTCATTATTTTAATTCCCTATGATAACAACTTCTTAAACTCACCAGCAAGCATGCGAGAATATCATCCAAAAATATATATATACATATATCAAGAAATTCTGCTCTGCCGCATGACAAGCATGGTTCACAGTTGTGCTTTTTTTTCTTTTTTTTTTTTCCTGAGCAGTTGTCCAAAGAGAATTGTGGGTTTGATCTTGCATTTAGCAATTCATAACAGCCTGATTTACTTTAGCTTTCAAACAACAACATTCTATGACTTTGCCTATAACCCAAAAGGCAAAGGGCCAAATGCGTGGTGTGACTTTGTTAGAACCATCTGAATAATGCAAAGCATTACTTTTACACTGCAAAGGAAATAAATAAATAAATAAATAACCCTAAGTGGTTTTATTATTAAAATTTTAAATAAAATAGTGCCCTAGAAATATTCTACATCAAAGACTATAATGCAATATTCTATAACTGATGCTCCTAATTTTTGACTGTCATTCATATCCGTTTCCTAAACTTTGATTAATCAGGACTTTTGCTTGTTTTGTGGGTTATGTCCTCTGACGCTTCTCATACTTGAATATCAGATTACTAAGGAAGTCTGTCATTCCACTTAAATTTGAAAATAAGAAGAGCTGACTCAAACAAAAGAATCCGTTCAAATACAAATCAACATTTTTTTTCTTCAACAAAAGAAAACTAACCAACTAACTAAAATTAATTAACTAAATATATTTCTTTGGCTGACTAAATATATTTCTTTATGTCAAGTACTCCTCAGAAAGGTGAGGGTTGTGCCTCTTTCTGTCTCTTAACATGATAGCAAACATGGTCGGACAGAACACAGAGCTCAGCCAGTGCCCAGGGAAGTGGGAACTACCATGTTTGCTCTAGCTGGATGCTGCAGTGGGCAAGTATTCCACCATCTCATCTAGTACCTTCACAGTCTTCCCAATGGCTCTCTACCACTTTCGTAAAATGTGTTAAACATTCACTTAAGAAAAAATTTCCTTACAAAAAGAAGGAAACAAGAACCAACTCTGGGTTCCCTTACTACATTTTCCGTATGAAGTTTCTGTGTAGTCTTCTCAGATAGAGAGTATTAACTGAGATTATTCAAACTGTAGAGCATCAGGGGGAAACTATTTCCAAAAATATTTTTTTCCTGTAGTAGTTTCAGTCTATGCCAAATATGTAATTGAAAATATGGTAAAGAAAATATAAATAAAGAAAATTTTAATTCTGCAGCCATAATGTAACTCCCTAGGAAGTTGTGGTACCTGTATTCTATGCCCTATTTAACTGCAATTATTTTAATTATTTTTATACTTTAAAAAAATAAAACAGGTATAACAGCCAGGAATGAGAGTAATAATCAATGTCATAGAAATGTAGATACTTCCTCGATTAACAAATTAAGTTTGACATAGCAAAGACATTTGTATTTTCATATCTTCCAGCCTCTAGGTATTTTCTAACCACTGGGCTAATGGGAAAATAGCAGCAACATCATTTCCTTTTTTCTTTTTTTTCCCTGTTTACCACACCAAAAAGGGATTTGTACTCACCCTATCATCATACCACTCAGTCCCGACACTGGGTATGTTCTATACCTCAATGCAAAAATTCACACCTAGTAGAAAACAGTAAGTCTGATACTGAGCTGTAAGAGAGTCAAGAACTTCAGTATAAAAGTAGTTTCAGGTGATTTAGAGCTTAAAAACATTAACAAGTCAAGTATTAGACTCTCAGGTTTTAGCCTGATCACTAAAAGGATTTGTTTTTCTATTAGAAGTTTTGTAGTAAACAAAGTGGGCAAATTATACCATTGTTGCATCAACCAAGAGCATGCAGGATATCAACAGGCCTAAAGATTACCTTTGTGCATTATAATGAGATCAAAACACTACTTGTATTGTCTACAGCAAAATTTTACAATGAATTTATCTGACATTATCTACATCATTGGTAATCCCTTTCTCCTTCCTGCATCAGTGCAGCTTTTTCTAATATAGTTGTATATTTAGGCTTAGGAGTTATAGTCTTACAGAGTACAACTGGAGCATACTGCTGTCTCCCTCAAAAAATCCCCACTTTTATGGACTTGCCATAGACTATACAAAGCTTTTATTAATAAAGACTTGTGATGCATTCAGCATGTCAGCTTTCAGGGTTTCCAAGTCTCACTCCTATCTATGCAATAGTTAGTGCTCTCTTAAAGAACCACATAATGGAGATTTGTGATCATGTCAGAAGCCTCATTCTGTGATAATGTGAGAAGCCTCATTCCTTTCTTTTCTTTCTAATTTTGCATCCCACTTTATTAAACAGAACAAGCACATAATAATTCAACACCAAATTATCCAAATGAGAAGATAAATAAATTTAAATTCAAGGTTTATGTTTGAATCAAGATCCTTAATGAAATCTTGTTGTTTTGGAGTGGAGTTTTATTTCCTGATTTTGTTTGTTTACACTTGCAGAGCTGGATTACATCTTTTAGAAATTCAGCAGTTTCCCAAGTAATTTGCTTTGTTGTGTTAAACTTCCAACTGACGGGGGTAATGAAAGATTTTAATTCTATTATGATAGATACTGACGTAAGTAAGTTGCAGATCTTTATATGGTAGATGGAAAAAGACATTCATAATTTTCAGTTTTGAAAAAACAAACAAACAAACAAACAAAAAACATATGGACAGCCGCATAACGGCACCACTGTTTATTATGTTTCTTGGATGTCAAAGATAAACTAAGACTATGGGGAAAAAAAATCAAGAGAGGAAGATACCTAAATTCTTCTAGGATGGAAGATGCTGACAGAAAATTTAAGGAGTCGATTACAGTCCCGCCAAATAGTGAAGAAAAAAAAAAAAAAAAAAAAAAGCAAAACAATATGGCACTGGTGAGAAAAAATTGAAAAGTTGCCCACACACTGTGCAGGAAGCTCAGAGACTGAAAATTTAAAGAATAGTCAAGTGAAGAGAAATGGTAATATAAAGTGATATAAATATTTCAGAAATATAGAAGAGACATAGAATCATAGAATCATTAAGGTTGGAAAAGACCTTCAGAAGACATTCATCTGGTCCAACCATCACCCTACTACCAATGTCACCCACTAAACCATGTCCCTAAGCACCAGGTCCTTAAACGCCCCCAGGGACGGTGATGCCACCACTTTCCTGGGCAACCCATTTCAATGCCTGAGTCCCTTTCTTTAGTATCAATAGGCATTTTAAAATGCTGTTCAATATTTTTGCATCATGTGTGTAATGAAACAAAGTCATTTGCACTTGAGCAGTTAACAGATGGACTAACTAGAAATTGAATTATTCATTTTATAACTGATAACCAGGTCAGAAGGTCAAAATAAGATTAGATATTAGCTTATCTTTCCAAAGAACAATCATCACTGCAAGCCAAAGTAAACTGAATTTCCTGTTGAGCTAGGAAAAAAGAAATATGTGAACTCAATTTCATGTGAAATTCAGGAGGGAAAGAAGTTTGAATTCACAGGGGAAAATGAGAAGTTTACTGTCACATGAAAGACCTTCAGGAAAGCAAACAAACAAACAAAAACAAAATAAAAAACACTTAACTGCATCTGAAATAAAGGGAAGCACAGCTCAACACAGTAAATATAACAAGCATTTTATCAGGAAACAACATACTAAAAAAATTGAGAGTTTACACTCAAGCAGAGCATATTCATATGTATCTTAAGGGGGGGGGAGGGGGGAAGAGAGAAAAAAATGCAAATTTTAGATCTCAGTAAAATATACACAGCAAAAGTATGCAAAACCATGGTTATCAAAATGTCAACAGATATTTTTCAGAAGAGATATCAAAACTGAATGCTTATCTCAGTGTAAATAACAACAATTTAATACAAAATAAAAAATAAAGCTTAATCATATGCATTAAAATACATTTGGCAAAACTCGTGTAAAAGCAAAAATTGTTGAATAGAGTTTGCAATAACGCAAGAGTCCTTAGTATACATGGATTGAAGAATAGTAAGCAAATGTGGTGAGGTATTTAATTCATCCATAAAACATGATGGAAGGGTTATTTTGAATTAAATTCAATAATGTATCTCCAGGACAATGATATAAAACACTAAGGGCAAATTGTATATTGGTGCAGGTCCCAGTATGATACCACAAATATACTGGTTTCATTATGAATAAAACAAACTTGAAAGTATGTGCTATCAAATGGTTTCAGACACCACATGCAAAGTGTATTTCATTGTTTAACAGTATAGTGACTGTAAAAAAAAGATAAAATATATATATATATATATATATATATAAAATGGTGCATGTTGATACCAAAATATTTTATATGGTCTTATTATTATCTGTAAGAATATTCAGGAAGCAGTTCTTTAAGCAAATATTTTCACGACAGTTTTCTCTCTTAAACCAAGTCCTGGAAGAGTCGCTTTGATAAAGTGAATAAGTGCTCATCGTTTTAAATTTACTTTTAACTTTTTTCAACTTACTTTCACTTATTTTGACTACTCCTTATGCTTGTTTCAAGTATCAAAAATATCCAGTTTCCTGGCTAGAATGCAAAAAAAATGAACAATGTTTCTAAATTACCTCTCATTTTGGAAGGAAGGAAGGAAGGAAGGAAGGAAGGAAGGAAGGAAGGAAGGAAGGAAGAGAAAAAGAAAGAAAGAAAGAAAGGAAAGGAAAGGAAAGGAAAGGAAAGGAAAGGAAAGGAAAGGAAAGGAAAGGAAAGGAAAGGAAAGGAAAGGAAAGGAAAGGAAAGGAAAGGAAAGGAAAGGAAAGGAAAGGAAAGGAAAGGAAAGGAAAGGAAAGGAAAGGAAAGGAAAGGAAGAAAAGAAAGAAAGAAAGGAAAGAAAGGAAGAAAGAAAGGAAGGAAGGAAGGAAGGGAGGGAGGAAGGAAGGAAGGAAGGAAGGAAGGAAGGAAGGAAGGAAGAAAGAAAAAAACAGAAAGAAAAAAAGAGAGAGACAAAGAGAGAGAGAGAGAAAGAAAAAAGAAAAAGAAAGAAAGAAAGAAAGAGAAAAAGGAAAAAGAGAAAGAAAAAGAAAGAGAAAGAAAGAAAGAAAGAAAGAAAGAAAGAAAGAAAGAAAGAAAGAAAGAAAGAAAGAAAGAAAGAAAGAAAGAAAAGAAAGAAAGAAAGAAAGAAAGGAAAACAGAAACAATTCTGAAATGTATCCAAGAAAATAAGTTTGTAGATTGAATTGACTTAGATGCCAGATTAAGTTGAATGCCTTTATTCATGTAAGACAATAATTTGGCATTAAAAATGTTTACCAACCATACCTATAAAAACTGCAGTTAGCCATATAGATGGAATGTCATCAAAATAAAACCAGCTGTCCAAAGAGTCATCGTTAACTTGTGACAATTAAATAGTTTTTCAGAAAGGTATCTGGAGGACCACATGATTTTTTTTTTTAACTTTTGAATTTTATTTTTTTGGCAAAAGAGACTTCATGGAAAAAAAAATCCACAATTTTTAGAAAACAGATTAAAATAGAAATATATCATACAGAGATAATTTTTTCCTTATTTTTATGTTGGCATTCAGTTTAGTTGTTGAGCAGATTCAGGAAATGCAAAAAGATTTTTCTTTTTGGCTTTACGTTGCATATTACCACTCACTCACACACCCACACCCACACACGCACCCATACACACATATCCCTCCATAGCAGCTGCAAAGAGTGCCATTTTCTCTGGAACCCAACTTCACATTTGCTAAGTTCTGCCTTTGTAATCCTCTCCTACAGTCAGTGTGAAAACTTCAGAAATAAAGGATAACATTAAAAACTGATAGCATGTTCTAAAATTGGATGTTAGATGCAAATGGACAGCTCTTTTTCTTCCAAGAAAAGGTTATCTGCACAGCAGGATGCTGGGACCCATTGGCAGAAACAAATGGTCTGCAGTTTGTACTCTGACTTGTTGTATGTAACCTCTGGCTAAATTACAAAGAGCATTTTCCATTGTAAGATTTGTCTTCTTATGCATTTGCACAAGAATTAAATCCTTTATATTTCACATAATGTTCCACAATCTTTACAAGCTTTCAGTGCTTCCTCTAAGGCACCCAGCGCATTGTGCACTCCATTTGCAAGCAGCCACCACTGAAGGTGTCCAGGCTTGAAGCAGGGAGTATAGAGAAAAGCACAGGCAGGCAGGGCAGGGATTCAGGCGAAGCAGAGTGACCAGCTGCTAAGGGCAGCAAAACGGACCCTGTGAGGAGCGGTGAGTCTTGCTGCATGTTGTACGTTTAAAAATAGTGCTGCTGGCCAACGCAAGGAGTCATAGGAAGAGCTGGAGCTGATGGGAGAAGGAGGGAGCAGCCAGTCCCCAGCCAGGCCAGCAGCACTGAGGACTGCCAGGCATGGCCAGGCTCATCAGACAGCACATGGGTGGAGGCCCACAAGCCATTTGATTCCATCTCCTGTAGCTAGATTTTGCCAGCATATTTAAGTAATCTGGAGCATGCTCCTAGCTCTGCTTCACTGCAGCATTGCTTTATGTGTTGGATACTAACCATGTTCAGGAATACTTCTACTGTCCTCTAACAGGACTGCCAAAAACCCCCACAGAAAGGAGAGAGGTGAAGGCAAGGATGTCTTCATTTCTTCACAATGCTTTGGAGCTGTCCTAATTCCGCACTGCAAAGTACAAACATTACTCACATCTGGAGGACACCAATTCTCCTACCATTCCTGCTTCCCAAGCAAGTGCAGAGATCAATCCTTTCTCGCCTCCATTCTGCCTTGTAGCTTCTGCCCATCTACCCCCCACCTGAAGACTGGTGAGGAGAAAGTAAAATTCCAATGCTCATCCAGTACAAGCAATTGCAAAAAGTTCAAGGCAACCCTCTCCTTCCCACATAGAGCTTTCACCCATCAAGGGGCCCAGTTATCCTGCCTTCAAATCTCCTTAGAAAAGTCTGAAATGCTTAAGTGGCAAACTAATGTTCAGCGTAAAGATCCAAAGGGGAGATATTATGTTCTCTGAGGGAGACTGTGCATTTCCCTTCCAACCCTGGCCTCAGTTGAAGTATTACAATAATGACAGATGAGCTCGTCCAATAAGAGGCTTTCCTTTCCTTGACTTCAGTGCACGATTTTCCAGAGTTTTATGCAACATTTTAATCTCACGTCTTTCAACTCTAGGTTCTCCTGCTAGGTTGCTTATGAAAATGACATTAATAGAAACAGAAAATCTGTTAAGCAGGGTAAGAACTGTATTATATGTGAGAGCAAAACAAGCAGCCCCTGGCACTGAGCACCAAAAGGATTCCATTAAACAGAAGGAATACAGTCTTCCAACTGGCAGAGTATCATTTCACTTTGTTGACAGTATATAGAATAATGATTATCTACAGCTGGGTTAGGGAACTATAAATCACATTAAATTTTTAAAATATATGTAGCTATGCAGACCACAGGAATACACAACATTCATACATCGATTATTGCTATGGTATTTTTTTAAGGAACAGTTATTTATAGGAACTAAGTGCAACTGCCACATCTTCATTAGAAACTGTTTCAGATGATCCAAACTACAGAAAGTGCTGAGAAGTTTGAATGAAGAAACACACTCAGATGCCAGTCTTTTCACAGGAAAATATCTTTAATTTAAATAAATCTTTAGCGTTCATTCTTTTTTTTTTTTTCATTCAATATGCCAATCTGTTTTTTACTTTCAGTAAGAAGTCAGACTTAGACTTACAGAGACCTGCAGGATATTGATAATGACTAGGCAAGTAGTCTATAGAAACCTTGCACATTTATCTCTTTCACCAATCAAGATTTTACATATTAAAAAGAAACTCAAAAACTCATATTGTGGATAGCCTGCTGACATGAAAATTTCTTGCTGTTTTCTTCACCTTCCTTTTTTTTTTTTTTTTTTTTAACCCATTAATATAACCCCACATGTATTAGAAAACTCAGCAACACAGGACATTGTCTTTGCACAGAACTTAGGACGTTGGATTCCAAACCTACAAGATCCACTCATAGAAGAAACAACACTCATTTTTAGGTAAAGTTAAAATCAGCTTTGACAGTAATAGAAAAAGTATGGACATGCATTAGGAAAGGATTTTCTTATATATGTATATATATATTTAAATTCTCTTTTCATCACTTAGCCTGTTTTTTCATATATAAAAATATTAAATATATATACACATACATTAAGCTTTCTTGAAACATCTCAGTAAAAATAATTCAAAATCCTGTACAAAAGATACCATCTATGTTTAGAAAGCTACCAATATATTTTCAGAAGCTAACAAAACTTTCTCTTGCATACATTATACCAATCCTGAAACTTTTGTTGAAGATCACCTCTTTTTACAAAGCAAAAAGCACAATGGCTGCATGTAGTAAGAGTCATCTTTCTTGCCCATAAGGCAAACAATAGGATTGATTAATATTAAGGCGGGTGCGGGAGGAAAGTTAAGAAAGGGAGTGTTGCCAAGAAACTGCCACTATGAAAGTTGGCCAGAAAACAAGTTCTACTAGTTCTACTCTATGAAAAATTCTGAAGTTTTGGAAATCTAATTTTCCTCCACATCAGGATGAACCATGCCCTCCTAAACTGAAGAGTCTATTGGTTAGGGCACAACCATAATCATCAACCTACTGATACTTACAGTATCTGTCTCTCAATCTCTCCTGTTGGAATATTAGATAGATGAAATATTCATTAAGCTTGGGAAAGTATAGACCCTGCTAACAGCCTACAGTCAGGCAGAACAAGGACTTTGTCTCATTCAAGAAAAGTGTCCTGACCATCCAGAGATTAAGCATGACCTAGCTTCTTATGAATTTGGCTATAGACCAGTTTCTGTCTAGTTGGCCCACTGAATAAAGTTTCAGGAGACTGTTCTGCTTTTTTCGAGTTAGACCATCAGTTGATGAGTTTCTATCTCAGGTGAAGATTTTTCACTAGCAGGTACCCCTAGCTATTGTGAATGTCTTTGCTGCAAATTTGTTATTAATTTGATATGGAGGAACCAAGCCAAAGACATTTTCTGTTTAAAATGAAAAGTTTTGATGGGTCAGCATTTTCGGGGGGGGGGGGGGGGGGGAACTCAGAAAATTCCAAACTAGCTCTAGTCATCACTTTTTCTGAAAGGTCACATGTCCACAAAATGGAAACTGCAATGTGCGCGGAAAAGCAGTTTAGAAAAACATAGTAGCATAGTGTCTGTATCTCTGTTTCACCTGCTACTAATGCCTGTATTAGTAATGCAAAAACAGAATTGTCACTGAGCAGACTGAGAACAGAAGGTCGTGTGAGAAGTTCAACATCATACAGAACCACACTCACCGTAGGTGAAAAATGACAGGTTTTACTACATGTGATGCTGCCATTCTTTTTTTTTTTTAACTTGCCCACTGTGTTTACAATAAATAAAAAAAAATAAATAAATCCACTTTTAAATCCTATTTATATATATATATATATAATTTTAATTAAAAAAATGTAATTATGTCTTGGAAGCCATCAACACCACTTGCCATACCGAGTGCTTGATGCCCTCTGACGTGACCACAGGACCCAAGCACTGTGTGTGCCTGCTCGCACTCTGCCCACTCCTGGCAGATCCTTTCCCTGAGTTGTGGCTGCCTTTTGTTTCTGTCTGTGCAAAGGTCTGACCCTAACAATGTTGGCGGAAGGAAGGAAGGAAAGGTTTGTAGAAACCTTTGCAAACTCTTTTTTCCTCAAACGTCTCCCCAGAGGGCCAATAGAAACACAGAGTTAGCTCTTCAGATATCCAGTCCAAGGGGGACACTTCAGGAAAGAAATTCAGCTAAAGAGCTTCCAGCACTTGATGACTTATTGTTTGTTCCTTCCTTCCCGCTCCCGGGCTTCATCAGGAACATCTAATTAAATTACAAGTATTTCAGTCTGGAAATAGCATGTCCATACTGCTGAACTTTGGTAAGGACGTTCCCTTTCTTATACTATCTTATACTATCTCTTGCTTTGGGTATTCCTTGTCAATTTATGTAACCTAACGTTTATTCTACCACTTGGAAACGAAGGGCAGATGTTCCCTCATGCCCTGACAGTGGCCAGGAGCTGTCTCTCCCGCTCCCACTTCCTCAGATCTTCCCATCCCGAGAGAGCCCCCTCGCTGGGAGGGGAGGTGGCGGGATGCAGCGACATCCCCGCAAGCCACCACCCGCTCCTCCTGTCCCCTCAAAGCCCTGGACAAGCAAACTCTGCCGCAAACAGAGCTCAGCCTGCCCCGACACCCAGGCATCTCACCCCCGGCTGCCGGTGCCTGCCCTCAGCGCAGGTATTGCTGAGGGGAGCCGGCGGTGTTGGGGTCTCCCCGCCCGCTGCACCGCCCCCGCCGCGACTGTGAGGGAGAGAGGGGAAACGCCGCTGCCGTGAGGTGGCGGGGGTGTCCCTGGAGAAGTGACAGAAAAACTAACCTGCCGCAGGGATGGTGATGGGAAGCAGCAGCAGCTGATGGAGCAGCAAGGCTGGCAGGAGTTGGGTGGCCCACATGGTGCCGGCGGCCCCCCCTCCGGCGGGCTGGCGGGGAGGAGGAGAGGAGATGGCTCCTCGGAAGGACCCTGTGCACAGCCGGTCACTCGAGGAAGCAGAGTGAGCCGAGCCGCTTTTTATTGCGATGATCTAAGTTTGTTGTGTGATTAACTGGAAAGATCTGGGTCCCAACTCCCTCTTACGGTAAGAAACTGTTTAACAACATCCCCTCTCTGCCTCCTCTCCCCCATCCCTCCCCTCCCCTCCCCAGGAGCTGCCTCCCCTCCCGCCCCGCAGCCAGCCCAGGGAGGGGGCTCCCACAGCCACCTCCCTCTCTCCCTCCCTCTTTCCTCCCCACAGCATCCCTCCCTCCCTGGATCCCTCCCGGGGCTCAGGGGGAGCAGCCAGGCTGACCGGGTCCCTCAGAGCTTGCTCTGGGGCTAGTGTCTGCAGCTGCACAGCCCTCCCAACCCCCCCTTCCCCACTCCTGGCCCCCAAACTTTCTTTGTCCTCTCACCTGCAGCCAGAACACCTGTTCCTGCCCACAGACGTCTCCCCTCACAAAGTCGCCCTTTCTCCACCTGCCCTTTGGCCTCATATGCAGGCAGGACCCTCAACCATGGCTGTTTCAGCAGGACTCCTGCTGCCCCATAGCCAGGAACAAAGCAAGACCGTTTCCTGGTTAAGAAGCACAACTTTCCTCCGACCTGTCCATGGCTCCCCCTTGGCCACTGGCCTGGCCTTTCCATCACCCTCTTTGGCCATCTGACAAGTGCCACTTCCCCAAAATTGTGGCAACTCTGGGGAATCTAAAGTTCAAGTATCAGCTGGCTGGTGTTTCTCTGTGGAGACAAACCACAGTCCAAAGCGAGGCCCGACCTTCCTTCTATTGCTGGCAAAATGACTCTAATTCTTCTATTGCGCTTCCTTTTAACTTCATGGAAGAAATGGCATTGGAGTTTGTTTAAAAGTATGAGACCGGCCTTCGCTACATGTGAGTGTTCAAAAATAAACACTTCGGGAAAAGTTTTGCTGTAATTTAAACCATTTCTTTCTCCCATGCACCCATCTATGGTCTATTGCATAAGTGTATGACAACAGAGGCAGTAGGAAAACCTTTCTTTCCATTTTCCGCAAATAAACAAGAGACCTGCATGTGGACCCCTGCCATGTGAGTCAGAAATGGGTCTTCTCCAGTCCGGTTTCCCTTGCCCAGACTTACTATCCATCCTGCTCATAAACACCTCTGAGTGAAAGAGTTTCTCAAAACTGTGTTGTTTTCAAAGGCAAAAATGCTCATTGCTTTTTATTCATTTTTTCCTTTATTTCCAAAAATATATGTATATATATATTTTTCTTTCCTTTCACCCAAGTTATACCCAATATCAAAACAAAATATTTCTATTTGGAAATTACTGTCCTGGGTAAGTGAAAGAAAGGGGACAATAAGGAGTTGAGAGAGAGTCTGTGAAGAAAATATTTTGAACATTTGGTGTTACAGGAAAAACATTCATGTGAAAAAAAAAAAAAAAAACACCTTTCTTAAATGTTCAGAATGAAAATTATTTCTGTTTTTTTTGCTGTTCTTGTTTTTTCTCCAAAGAATAAAGCTTTATTTGCTGGAGTTTCATAAAGAAGCACAACCTGAGAGCAGAGAATTTGTATTCCTTATGCCATTGACCTTGTGTGAAATCCTTGTCCACTGCAAATAATAGAACACGGATATCTCAGTTTCTGTTTTCTGTTCTTCTGCTTGTGCTTTAAGATAGACATAAATATAAACAATAAGCAACAAAAATAATCATAGCACCATGCTGAGCCCAAAATAGCCACATTCCGTTAACCAGATGCATTTGACTTGTTGTCCATGCATGTGATGATTGACCTTTCTTTGTATAAAGCCCCAAATTATGCACCATTAAAGTCAAGTAGATTTTTTGCCACCAACTTCCCTAAGGTGGAGTATTTGGTCTGTAGTCAGATTTCTCCTGAATTTTAGGAGGGTTTCTGCAGTGTCTCATGGGGACTAGTATGCTCCCTAATGGAGAAAATATTTTGCTATATGGATTCCTATTATTAATACATAGTCCTGTGTATTATTCATAATGTATTTGCAGTTCTGACTGAGAGTTCAGGTCATGGGCATAAGCTTCTTTGCCTGCAGATATTATTCTGGGCATGTGCAACTCCTTAGATATGGTTCTCTATTTGACCAGTTTTGGGAGCCTGCTGGAGAACACCTTTGCTTTTTACATAAGTCGTACTGCCCTTCAGTGAAAAATAAGGCATGCAGAGTGAAGGTCCAGAGACTGAAGAGAAATTAGAAAGGAAAAGATCTTTTAGGTGCTACATTGAGATGATATATTCATAAGCAGTCAAGGCAAAGATTTGCATCTGGATCTGGGAACTGACAATGCTCGTTGGTCCCACATCATATACTGCGAAATGTAGTATGATCCTTTTTCTCTGTCTTCTTGCCCCATGTATTTTACAAGTGAAGCATAATATTTTAGTTCAGTTCAGTCAAATTTTATCTTGAAATGAAATTCAATATGAAGAAAAGCTGTAAAAATTGCATTTCGTGCTTATGTTTTCTAAAGAGAATTCAATGTCAGGTTTTAGTCTGCATAGAGAGAAACTAAAGAGCTAAATAGGATAACCAAAAGTTGTAGGTTTTATGCAAGAATATTCTGTTGTGTGTATTGGTATTCTTTTTCTTTTTTCTTCTTTTTTGGCTTCTAATTTCTTTGGCCACCTTGTAAACTTGCCCTGATAACCTGACTTACAAACCAGTATAGTTCTGTATTAGGAAAGTAGCATAACATTTCTGTAGACTATATCTAAAAAGAAAAGTGTTACTGCACGCTTTACCAAAGATATATTGGCTCTAGACTGCCTACATGAGTAAAAAAGTTTGAAAAAGTTTTATTTTGGTTGGAAAAGTAAGCAGACATGACCAAATACATAGAAACTGCTATTTTTATATATCCTTTTCTGACCATAACCACAGTTGGATCTGTTTTTCAGATGTAAGTTGCTACTCAGAAATGCTAAATATTCAAAATTTTGGCAGGAATTTGCACACGCACTCACAGAGTAATACCAAGTCACGATTAGCTTTAAAGGAAAGTTTTCCTAAATGAACCAGCATCTGTCATATGAATTACCTATTGTGTCCAAAATAAACCTTTTTTCTTCTTGATTTAACCTCTTCTATATGTAGCACTCCTTACGCTAAAGTTTCATTGGATAATGAGCCCAATAACAAGCACATGTAGTAATTATTATTCAACGTCATGTTGATTAATGAAAAAGTTCTTAAGTATAAACCAAAAAACTGTGGTTCATCTTATCTGCGGGATCTACTCTTATTTATTTTTTATTTTTTATATTTTTTTTAATAAATTGAGCTTGAGAGTAGGAAAAAAAACACCAAGGTATAGACTGGAGACTGAATCTCCCTATTCAATGCTGTTCAGAAATGCAGAGTTTAATAGAACTACATGTCAAGTGTCAATCCCTGCTGAGGCACTTGAGCTAGAGTCCCAGATGGTCACATGGCACCTTCCAGCCCAAGCCCCAGGCTTTCTTCATTTCTTCATGCAGGAAAAAAAAATAAATAAAAAAAAAATGGGGGGGAATAGTGGAAAGGAAAGGAAAAGGGGGAAGAAGAGGATAACAAGATCCTAGCACAGGGATTAATGTGTCTGGTGTCTGGCAGAAGCTCAACCACCCCCTGAGTCCATCATTTTAGATTCAGCCAAGAGGATTTTGCATGTCATCATGCTAAATGCTGCAGATCTGAACTGCTGGTCCCAGAGGGCAAATTCACCACACCAGTCATGTGTTTACACCTCCATGCAGTGAAGCAGGAGAGTTTGGCGTCTCAGATGAGGCTTCATGCTGATTAGACACCAGGGAGACTTTAGGATGATGGCAAGAACTACACCTCCTTCTGCAATGTAGGCACTCAGCTACATGGCATTCACAGATAAAATCCTACATGGATTTAATACCATAAACTATACAGCCTTAAACTTTTTCCTTCAGCCCATGTCATAGCTTATTAAAAAAAAAAAAAAAAAAAAAAAAAAGAGTTAGGGGTTATTACCTGGCCTTGTAGGAGTAAGACATAGTACAGTTTGGATTGAACCTCTACAATTGCATTTTACCCAAAAGCAAGCATTTGTAAACAGGCTTCATACCTCAACTGAGCACTTTCATGGCACAAACCATGAAAAACAATGCAAGACATGCGTACAATGTTAAACAATCTAGAATATCATATTATACATAGATGTATGCTCCTGCGGAATTAAAAGCATGCTTCTGAAGTTGTTGAGATTAAAAAAGAATATGATCTCCCAAGTGACTTGGTTGTGTTTCATTCCACTTACTAAAATTAACATATGTTCATAATATTCCAATATATATAATTCACAATTTTGCCCACACAATTCACAATTTTGCCACACTCTCAGGTACTGTGTCCTACTCTCAGGTCTGAGTCCTAAACCTAGTCCAGTAATCCAGGGTTCATCCCTGCAGTCTTTTAGTGGCATAAATACCTTAAGGCTTTCCTATCTAAGACATACTTTAACTGCTTTTTACATGTACGTTATATGCTGACTAAGAATAGGTAAGTTGAGTAACAAAAATAATAATAATTTAAGTTCTAGTATAAAAGCCATGTAAGCCATTTATGGCATGGTGCCCAATGGCAGCTGATTCTGAATGAATCCTTCCAGATTAGTTTGGAATTGACAATTTTCCATATATTGGAAAAAAATTAAAAAAAAAAGGCAAGATTTTATGTACATCAAGTTGATATTAGTAGGAATTTTTTTGATCAATTTTTTTAATATCTTAACACCTAAATGCTTTGTTTACATGAAGCTAAATCCTTCAAACTAATTTACATTAATGAAAACATTATTTTCAGAAAAAATCCCAGTAATATCCATACTAAGCTTTTTGGAGTGTGCTGCATTGTGGCTAAATGTTCTTAGGATCTGGCCTTTCGACTCTGGAAGGCAAAAGAATCCCTCACTCTGCTCAGAAGTAGTATGTATGTATTATTTGTATGTATTGTATGTATTTAGGTATTGAGAGTTTACATGTATGAATTGAGGATGTTAAACTTTTTGTTTAATTTCTTTGTTTGTTTGTTTGTTTGTTTTGTTTCCCCATCTATTAATCTCTGCAATGCCAAAACTTCTAGAAAAGATAAATGCCACAAAATTCTGATGTGCTTTGTCTGTATTACTCAGGGTCTAATGTGATTCTCAAAACCTTTACAGTAGATTTTTTTTGTCCAAGTAGATTTTTTTTGTCCAAGAATGTAAGAAAAAAATGAACCTCTCTTTGACCTTTTTTCTACTAAAATCAGGTTGTGGTACTGGCCATTGGAAAAACAAACAGAAGCTGAATACATTCAATATGAAGCAACAGCCCCAGAAGCCCTTAATTTACATGCCATAGGTACTGAGTTAGTTCTCTGAGGATAGTTACTCTCCACACTATTTAACTATTCAAATATCTGTACATTTGTGCTTCACCATAAGAATTCAATTTTTAGCAAATTAAAGAAGTGCTTTTTCATGCTTATGAGAAGATGTATTCTCCATGACAGAGTAATCTGAAAATCAAATGTTTGGCTAAACTTATCTTCCAGTCTCCAGCGTTCTTCTTCCTTTTTTTTTTTTCTTTTTTTTTATTCTGTTTTTTTTTTCTTTCTCATTCACAAAACCTTGATTCCTTTAAATATTTATATAAATTACAAATATTCATTACAGTAAAGGAAAACTAAACTACATTTATGTGTATACATCAAATATATGTTGGAAAAGCTTTTCAATATCAGCCTACAATGTCCAACTACTAAGATAATCACCTATCTCCTGCTTTTTAAACCAGTTTTATGATTTTAGTACCTGAGCTAAGATGTGTAAATAAGTGATTTTAACAATACAGTAATGCTCACTCTGCAAGTTTGATATGTACAAATAATACAGGTTCCTTTACCTTATATTTTAATTCAATGAAAACCAGGAGAGTACCTAAAAGAAAAATAAATAAATAAATAAATAAATAAAAATAGTATACCTGTCTGAATATATATATATATTATCATTTAACTGGCTAAATTTTAAAACTGAGGAATAGTTTTTCTAAGATCTTTTTTACATATTAAATCACAAATTGAAAAATAATTTGTAGATTTCATAGAGTTTTTTTTCAGTAATTGTTCTTACTATAAAAATATATTTAAGTATTTCATATAAAGACATTATTTTACTAATAAACCTAAAAAAACAAACAAAAATAAACAAACAAAACAACCTACTAAACAATATATATATATATATTTACAATGGAAAAAGAATGTTATTACAAATACATATACTTGTTTAAACTTAAGTGTGTGTCTTTCAGTAGGAAAAAATAAAAATAAAACAGGTTTTCTCTGTGCAGAGAAATGAAATTATTGGCAGACAGCAAAGGGTCCTTGTTGTCCAATATGATACTTCTATAAAATAAACATCACTGAGACCTGTATAAGAAGATCTTACCAAAACTGATGCTAAAAAAAGTCACCAAAATAATATAAAGAGTTGTTGGTTTTTTTTTTTTAATTAAAAATATTGCAGGGAAAAAAAAAAAACTATTAATAGCTCAGATTGGCAGACATTTTATATTTTGAAAATATATTTTCAATATGTTTAGAGAAACAAGGAATAAAATTAATCTGGACTTTGACTATGATTTATACATTATGGAATGACTTCAGCAATTCAAAAATATGGGGGCAAAAGTATTAGTCCTTTGAATTCCAGAGTATGAAGTCTTCTAGAACTTGCTTAGAGTGAATTCTATAGGATTTCATATCAAAGAGAAGAATTTCTACCTAGGGTTCTCTTAAAGATTTTAGAAAGAAACCTAAATGGGGATTCATAAGTTTCTTTGCAAATTCTCAGATATGAGGGTGTATCAATAGCATCTCAGAGAAAACACAAACAAAAAAGAACTCACAATTGATGGCCGTAAAGCTCTGATCTTTCGTGGTTTAAGGTTTGTAACCCCAGAGACAGAAAGCTTGCCAAGACGTCAGAAAAGATGTTATCAGAGGAAAAATCTCAGCTTGAATTCTTTTCAAGAACAAGCTTAGGGTACTTTATTTGAATCAGTCTCCTTGTTTGGGATATGAGCTTTGTAATGCAGCTACTGGAAAATAGTCAAGTAGGTAAAAGAGACATGGTTGCAGAATCAGGACAGGAACTCTCAAAGGAAGACTAGGGCAAACTTAAATTTTTTATCTGCATTCATTTCTTCCAAAGAGAAACAAAACATTTTTTATTTTTTTTTCAGCACAGTTTTTTCTCTTAAAGGTTTGACCACAAGCTCTGCCATGTTAGAACTGAAATGACGCTGATATGCCAATAAACCATACTCACTTTTTGTCTGTTCTATGTTTAGTATTTCATATCTCAACACTATCGTATCTATTTTACCTGAACCCCACTTTTCATAGAGTTTAATCATTACTAAGGGTTCTTGTGGTGGTTTTTGTTTGTTTTGTTTTGTTTTGTTTTTCCTTGTAAGTGAAATTTGCGTATGGATGATTAGGCTTCGGTGTAAATTAAATGAAAGTGATAAGTGACAGATTATATTCTTGCCTTGCCATGTTCTCCTGCTGGGGATTTTGTTATGAAATTGTGCAGCAAAAATAAGATTGAAGAAGAATTTAGAAGTCCATGGTCTAAATTACAATTCCAAAGCTGTCTGCTTGTTCATATGCATCAGCTTTGCTCTGCTTTCCCAAAGTTGTGATCCCATTCTTCATGTCCAAAATGAAACTTATCATGTAAAGAATAAGTTTTTGAATTTGAAATGCTACTGTTAAGCAAATTGATATGGTGGTCTATTTCAATATTTTTTTTATCAGATTCTTGAATAAAATTCTCTTCAAAAAAACAAAACAAAACAAACAAACAAACAAACAAAACACAGAATGACATGAATATATACAGAGCATTTACAACAGTAGCATAGAAAAACATTTTATGTAAATATTTTTTTTTCTTTTCCTGCTGAGTACCTGTTGTGGTCTATCCTAAATTGAAGACTTTCCTAAAATAGTAATGCACAGATTAATATTCATTGTAAATTTACCTCCAAAGGTTAGCAACCCTCATTTTTAAAATAAGAATCTATAGATTAAGTCAAAGGACAAGTCCATGCAGAATATGAATTTTATTTGACAGTAACCAATGAATAACGTCTACGGAAAAGTACAAAAACAGAGCAAGCTTGCAGTGATACTTCATTAGAATGTTTCCCAACATGCCAACATTTCTGGTCATCCAATTTTTTGTGCTGCAAAATTAATGACCTTTGCAGTGTTTTATGATTTTTTTTTCTCTCTTTATGCTGCCTATCATAGTTCCAGTGTAAACATTACTCAGCCAAACATAAACATGAGCTAAATTACCTGGACAAGGAATTTTCAATTATACAATTTTGTAAGTAGTTTTTGATGTCTGATACAAAATGTTTCACATATAAAAGCCTGGAAAATGATAGCCCTTTTATATACTATGGAAAAATAAATGCTCAGTATTGCAATTTTGTTACCATTCCTTAAGATGAAAACAAACAAGCAAACAAATAAAACAATAAACCACTGCCCTTTAAGTGACTTTTATGCAAATACTTGAACAATTTCTGAATGAGAAACTGAAACTGTCACTTCTGAAAATGCGTAGATTTCCATGCCACATATCCGATTAGTTAATTTTTAACATTCCAATGTCTTTACTCAGTTATTCCCAGGAGATCAGAAAATGTGGTTTCAATTCACATATTAAAGAATAATGATAACAAACTGTCTTTACTTTTTCCTAAGATTTTTTTACGCATATGTCCTTTAGTTATGGAAGCACTTACAATAAACCACTGAGAATGTGCATTGAGTACCCACAGGAAATAGAGGGCTGTGTCACTCCACTTGAGTAGAACAACATTTAAAACTAGTTTTCTTATAGTTTATGCAGGAAAAAAAAAAAAAAAAAAGTAAATCTGGCTTTTATTTCCCAAAATTAAAATAGCAAACACACTATCTAGTGTAAACTTGTACTTTATCACAAGGATGTCTGTTATAGTCCCATTGAAAGTGCTGGTGTAGAAAAGTGACTATATATCTGGAAATAATTTCCCAGTTTTTAACAGAAGACATAATTAACCAACATTTTGAATGCTTTATATCACACTTAACAAAAAAAAAAAAAAAAAAAGACACTAATTACTCTGGTAAACCACTTATATGCCTCATTACCAGTAGCTGTCAGTGTATTTGGAATTTAATCCTATTTTCCTTTCTTTCTTTCTTTCGTGCACTCTTGCGCTCTTGCACTTCCTTCCTTCCTTCCTTCCTTCCTTCCTTCCTTCCTTCCTTCCTTCCTTCCTTCCTCTTTCTCATTCTCTCTCTTTTTCTCTCTCTTTTTCTTTCTTTCTTTCTTTTTTCTTTCTTTTTCTTTCTTTCTTTCTTTTTCTTTCTTTCTTTCTTTCTTTCTTTCTCTTTCTTTCTTTCTTCCTTTCTTCCTTCCTTTCTTTCTTCCTTCCTTCATTTCTTTCTTTCTTTCTTTCTTTCTTTCTTCCTTTCTTTCTTTTTTCTTTCTTTCTCTTTTCTCTCTCTTTCTTTCTCTCTCTCTCTCGACCTCAATCACTCTTTCCCTTAATATTTTTCTCTCAGTCTTTCTGTTTTTCTTTCCTGGTTTATTTCTGTCTTTCTCTGCCTCTTTCTCATTCTCTTCCTCTCTTCTGGGAGTTTTATTAAAAACAAACATTATTACAGGAGTCTTCCTGTAATTCCTTCCTATTCATTCCTATTGTCAATTTAAAAATATACAAGCTAATTTTTATTAATTACTTTTTGCCTATAAAACAAACGGTAGAAGAAAAGTTACAAAGCATTGTGAATTTGTGGGAAAAAAATAGTGTGCAATTTCAGCTAGTATGCATTTTAGGAGGCATATCAAGCTCTAGTAACTATTAACTTGTTGATTGTCTTCTTTTTTGACTTCGCAGACACCCAAGTAACTGCTGAAATATGAAGTTACAATAGAACCAGAAAAGATACTTCTTCAAAGTGCAATAGATTTTCAAATAAACTTTTTCAGGAGTTAAAGATATAATAACAGCTTGAAAAGTTCTATCATTTACATCAGGGTATCCATATAGTGCAGATAAAGTACTAGCATGATAAACAGCCTGTTATAACTTTATTTCCAATGTTCTCTTGCAGAAAAGTTGAGGAATGGGGGCTAACAGTGGAGACCAGCCCACAATGATCACATCTTAGGCATCACAGTTGAAAGCAAGAGGGAAACCGAAAGGATTATGCCCCCCAGCATGTGGTATTATATAATCTCAGTAGCATTCTGCAGGCCAAAAAGAAGAAATTGTTGTAATTCCAAAGTGGTTTTTTTTTTTTAATTTCGCATAAACCACTCTGTTTTACAGAGAAACTTCATAGCTTCAGAAAAAGATGTGAAAGTCTATTTGACATCCTAATTCTCATGAATTTCCATTCCACTGTTTTTGAAAAATATAGCAGGTCTTTGCCCTAGACTTCATTCTTCATCATCAATAGTATAAACTAATTGCTGTTCTATGTGACACATTTAAAGAGGTAATAAAATATGTTCACAAATTTAATGTTATGTCCATTTTAAATCTATGGGGCTGCTGCTGTTTTTTGACAAGGCAAATGGGACTATTTTTATTAAAACAGATAAGGCAATTCAAAGAACAGAGACTCTAGAATAATTTACAAACTATTTATCAAATAATACATAGACTGAAGTGGAAAACCCATTTAATTTTATCCTAAGCCAAAATGCAACAAAATTACTTAAATTCAAACCTCAGTTTTGAAAAATTTATTCTGAATGAACAGCTAGTTTTTGTGATGTAATTCAAAGAAGAGGGAAAAAACAAACAAACAAAAAATAAAGTAAAAATAAAATTTTAAAAAGAAAAAAAAAAGAAAAAAAAAAAACACATTAAACTGAGAATCCTAGGTCATCTGGCCAGCAAAAAATCCAGTGAAATAACAAACTCAGTGAAATGAGTATTCAATCAGATATGCTATAACTACAGCAGGAAGGAAAATCATTTTCAGCAGTACATCACATACTTTAATCTAAAACTGATCACATGCTTGATGAACAACAAGGCAATAACAAGACCTTTTTTATAAGCAAAGTCTCTGCAGAAAAATGAGTGTGGAACAGCAACTAAAGCAAAGGAGTAAAGCAGTTTTTTGTGTGTGTAGTTTTTTGTTTTGTTGTTTTGTTTTGTTTTTAAATGGTAATAGAGCACAAATGCATCGATGTTTTAAAGGAGTCACTGTATCATATCCAAATTTAATAAGTCAGAGAGAACAAACTATAGTTACAATAAGTTCCACTTAACATGTCTAAATAATAAATGCAGATGTACCATCTGTGTTTGAAATGGAAGGTTGCCTACCCACAAATACATTTTAAATGGCCTTTTTTTATATAAGCCAGAGAAGTGAAAGTGAAAATAAGAAACATAAGAAAACTTTCAGATATCTTCTAGAATCCAAGCAGTCTGTAAAATATTACAAGAGAGCCAAATCACTGATACGTATGATCATATCATAAATAGATGGGGAAACGTGTTATTGCTTGACTCACACTGTATTTCTGCCATGTTATACCTCACATTTCTAACATGTTTCTATATACTTCCGTATTTCAGTGCTCTGGCCTTGCCATGCAAAGCCCAGCTTCCTGGGTGCTACCAGCTGGGCCAGAGGCAGAATGCTCAATGGTGAACTCTGAAAAACACACATGCCAATTTGCCATGTAACATCACATATTACTGGCATATACATATTGACTGACCACAAAGAAACCAAATAAAGCATATAACTCCATGCTACAGCTCTTTTCCCAATGAAAATGTTTACATATGCCTCTCGATTCTATCTATCTATTAATTTTTGGTGGTATTCATTTCATTTAATGCCAGATATCCATGTTTTCAATTATGTCCGAGCTGATCACTAGATTTCACTGTAGCACTGTTAGAAATCAATAGGCATTTGGGGACACAATTAATCTGATTGCATAGAATAAAATGATGGTTGCCTTGAAAGTACCCTAGAAGTATTTACTTCCTCTCACTCAGACCCCTGACCTTCTCAGTGTCCTCAACATATCTCCTCTTAGATGAAATTTGAATTGATTTTGATTGCAAGAGGAAAATGAAAGTAACAGATAAAGATTCTAGAGAAAATGCTAAGAATTAAGGGAATAGATATGATGAGGCAAAAAAGTAGGTAAAGTACAAAAATTATTTTGTTCAAATGCACTAGAAACATTCTAATGAGCTAGAAAACCGTCCTGAAACTGGTGGACTCACATGAAACTGCTGTGCTCATGTATTAATTATGTAATACATAATCCTCAGGAATTTGCAGAGAATTTACTGCACATTTCAAATCTCCATTTGAAAGACTGGTCACATGCTGACTCAGTACAGCACCTAGACTTGAATCCGTCCTGCAAATCAGCAAACTGAAATGAAGGTTTCTTAAGTCTTAAAACTTCCCAAGTGTTCTACTTATCATGCTACCACAAAAGAAAACGCAGACCCTAGCTGCAGTATTTCAGTATTTGTTTCAAAGTCTATTGTTTTTCATAAGGGTGGAAGTTACCCTAATACGGAAAAGGAAGCCACGGATCAAACCTCTAACTTTGGAGAAGAACAATTTAATTCCCATACTTAAGCTTTTCTAGTTGGCTAGCTCTATGCAAATCTTTGTTTAGTATCCAGCTTCAACATATACTGATATAAGGCAAATTATCTCAAATTTGCATCTTTCTGTTTCTAGATCTAGAAACAGGAGAGCCACGGCATTCCCATATTGTCTTTCAACTATTGCAGTTCCTGAGAATAAGTTAAATCTGTTAGGCATCTCACCTCACAAGTACAGATTTATTTCTTCAGGAGCCAAAGACCATACCTCAGAATTGTCGTACTCTGTTATTGTGAATGTGACAGCATGATCAGAGGTAACTAAGAGGGTATTTGCAATTTGGAATATGATGCAACTTTTCAAATTTGTCTAAGGAGCTCAGGCTTTCATTTCTGTGTTATACACTCCTTTTAGGGTACTAGTTTCCTAGTTCTAAAACCTACAGTCCTTGCCTTTCACAAAAATTCTTTTTTGAATTTGTCACTACTGATGACAACAGAGACAAATGGAGTTAAAAAGAGAGAATGATAAAATCTATGAGATTTGAAACATTTATGTGATTGAGAATGCTATTTTGAATGCACTAAATTTCCAGAATATGATCAATTAAAAAAAAAACTCTTTTGTTAATACTTATAGCATATATACATTACATCAATCTATTTACAGAATGTTGAGCATTAATTAAAAATGGCAGGAAATTTCCAGGTCAATTTTAAATTAGGAAGAAAAGAAAAAAAAAAAAAGAAAAAAAAAAAAGAATACATTCCAAAACCTCTTCATTCTATTTTTAAGGAGCAATTATAAAATAATATGAGCTTTTTGACAGATATCAGAGTTTAAAATGATATTTTCCAGTTTGAAGAAATTTCTAGATATTTTAACTGAAAGTGAGAATTAATGTGTAACAGAAAGAATTATAAAGTAAAATAGAATTAAAATAGTGAACCATGTTATCTGCTGCAATTCAATACACTTTTGATACTAGTTCCCCAAAATATCAGATTTTATTATTTCATCAAAGACAGGAAATACCTAGAAAAGTAAAACAAACAAAATAGCAAAGACACACACAAAACAAACAAACAAACAAAAATCTTCTGATAACAAAAAAAGCTATTTCCTGTGTAGCTATGTTTCTGATTAATAAGTTATGAACCAAGAGGTCAAGAGGTCAATGAAACCAGTGTACTGGTCATGAGGACAATGCACTGAAGTTATAAATTAATGCACAATTATGCATTACCTAATTTTTATGTATTCTCTCTGATGTTCTGTGGTTTGTGTTGTTAATGTAGGAATCCATATGGGAATATGTGAGCATGATATGTAAATCTGGATCTGCATTATGTCCATGAATAAATTTCTTAATCTCACTCACTTTAGTTATTGATTGCAACAATCCCTTCCCATAATATCCAGAAGGTGTTGTGAGGCTCTATTCATTCATTAAAAGCATGAAATCTGCTGTGACAGCTTTGCATAATCCATACTAGAAGTCTATAACTATAAAAAATTATGTGTTCATAGGATTATAACCCATATGGGGAAATAGTATTTCTTCTTTATATTTGTATAATCCTGTTTAACAGCCTCAAATCATAACTAGGTAAAGTAGGAGCTTCCCTGTCAACACTTAAAAGTACTAATACTGCAAAATTTATTTGCTCTGGTATTATAAATTGCAGTCTTCGTCATTTTTTCTTAATTAAGTCACTGATTTTATAGGTAGCAGTCAAAAAGGTACAAGAAATACAGTGTTTCTTACAGTGTTGGAGCCAGAATTTCACACAGAATATTTTATTTTATTTTATTTTATTTTATTTTATTTTATTTTTATTTTATTTTATTTTATTTTATTTTATTTTATTAAGAATAAAGAATATTTCTCCTTCACTTTTCTTCTTCCTCACATCATTTTAAGTTTTGGCTTTACAGTTATTTGGTTTCATTTACGTTTTCTGTGGGAATAGGACATTCTTGGGGTGTGGGGGAAGCCAAAGAAAACTAGGATTCAAAATAAACAATTCTCAGCTTAACAGCCCTCATTAGATCCGCAAATTTCTCTCTTAAACATTCAGATATATGACTGTACATGAAAATCAGATGGGCATGAGGAAATTATTACATGTGGCCGAATGCAGTTTTGATCTAAGCAAACAGCAGTTGTGATCACAGCAAACAGCTGTGGTTCAGATGAGAAAATTTCTTAGAAACAAAATTGTTAAATCCGAACAGAAAACCTTGTGGGCAAAGGTAAATATGTCTTAGCACCTTGCAGCTTTTATTAGTTATTGTCAGCACTGACAATGCATAGTGTCTTAAGACATGCTGTTCTTCCTTTTGAGAGTAACTTACAAGACAGGAGATAATGAATACACAAAATACAAGATCTGAGTGGTAATTGTTGCTGAAACATGTAGTAAATGGCAAGATAAGTCCTCTTAGCCTTTAACCCTAATTACTACAGACATTTACAAGAATTCATGATAATCCAGTGCTTGCACAGGGGACGATTCCATATATATATATATTTATATTTATATATATTTGTTTTGTGATAGAATAGTTCAGCTGGAAGGTACCTTCAAAGATCATTGAATCCAACCATCTTGAGGGCTAAACAAAAGTTGAGGCATATTATTAAGGCCGTTATCCAAATGCTTCATGAACACTGACAGGACATCAACCACTTCTCTAGGAAGCCTGTTCTACTGTGTGACCACCCTCACAGTAAAGAAATTTTCCCTAATATTCAGTCTGAACCTCCCCTGGCACAGCTTTGTGCCATTCCCACACATCCTGTCACCAGGGAGAAGAGAGCAGCCTGTCCTTCCCACTTCCCCTCTTCAGAAAGTTGGAGAGAAATTAGGTCATCTCTCAGCCTCCTTTTCTCTCCTCCAGACTAGACAACCTAAGTGCTCTCACCCTCTCCACACTCCTGTGTGTGCCTTTCAGTCCTTTTACCAACTTTGCTGCCCTCCTCTGAATTCATTCAAGTATCTTAACATCATTTACAGATCATGGAGCCCAGAACTGCCCACAATATTCAAGATGAGGCCACACCAACACTAAATACACTGGGAGAATCTCCTCTTTTGCCCATCTGCCTATGCTGTGTTTAATGCACACCAAAATGCTAGGCTGCCAGGGCACGCTGCTGGCTCACGTGGAGCCTGCTGTCACCAGCGCTCCCAGGTCCCTTTCTGCTGAGCTGCTCTCCAGCCACACATCTCCCAGTCTGTCCCTATGTCCGGCATTACAACATTCCAGGTGCAGAAACCAACATTTACCTTTGTTGAACTTCACACTGTTGATGATTGCCCAGTGCTCCAAACTTTCTATATCCCTCTGCAAGCCTCTCATCCCTCCAAAGACAAGGACTCTCAGCTTAGGATCATCAGCAAACTTGCGAAGGATACATTCCACTCCTGCATCCAGATCAATAATATGAGCTGAAAATGTCACTGACACTCAGCACCAACCTGTTTCTGCATCAGTGTATCTAAGGTAAAATCTGTCAATTGATTTAAATATAAACAGTTGCAAGGACTATTAAAAATTCCAAATCTAAAAAATTGAAGTGGATGTATGAGGCCCATATTATTTCACTGAGCCTGACTGCAGTTTTTTTTTTGTTTGAATCCCTAAGTTGTTTTTTCAGTCTACAGCAAAGTTTGCACCTCTCTTAAAGAGCATTTCCCTGCCACAGAAAAAAGCATGCCATAATATTTCAGTGCCTGCAAACCTGCCTCACAGAGGGCCTATTTGGACACATCCACCTACATCTAAATTTGTGTTTCTTTCTGAGGCAAGAGTCGTTGAGTTCTACACTGAGACTCTTCCCAGCCACATCTGAAACCGACTGCAAGCCAACAACTCTGATTTGTTCTATTCCTTGCTTATGTATCTTATATAAACATACAGAGAGAGAGATCCTGTTTAGATTTTAGATTTACGTGGAAATAGTGTATAAGTGGGGTATAAATGTGGTCACTTCAATGTAGTATACAAAGCAACATCATTTGAAACCAGCAGCCAGTTTTATTTGTATGTCTTCTTTCACATTTTGTCGTCAATAATAGTTCGATTTGCAATGAGTTCAATGTGCAATTTTTCTCACCAATTAAGATCCCTTGCAGAGTTCAGCTCTTTCATTATAAAATTCAGTAATGGCACATTCTTTCATTTCCACAGGTTTGTTTAGAGCATCTGAAGTGCAGAAGCCACAGAATGGGTGAAAAAGGAATGAGATATTTACTACCAGTTAGTCTCTGGAACAAGACCATCAAAGTTAAATGAGGGGGGAAAAAAAAAGAAAAAGAAAAAGAAAGAGGAATGAGGCCAGATGTTCATTGGTAAGGCAGTTGAGAAGAAGACTTATCAGTTCATTTGAGCAAGACAAAGTCTGAGAAAATGGCTGCTATGTGGATACATACATAGTTAGGCCAGTAAACATTTCAGTTTGTTTTGTTTTCGGTACTTCTTAGAAAACTAATAAAAAAAGGATAAGATTAATTATATTTAATTTTAATGTACACGTTTGTCAAGTTAAATGCCTATTTAATCTTGCTTAGATGTTTAACTTCTCCAATTAAGTATAATTGAATATATCCCTTCATCTTTTACTCTCCAACCAGATTTCAATCTGAAAACTAATTTTTAATATTATGTACAATAGCATTTTATAGAGACATCAATTTAAAAGGAAATCTGACATTCTGCAAATGCTTGTAATTTTTGTCTGTTGTAACTTGACATTTTTCTGTGTGACTTCCTATTAGTATTTACTTAGTTACATTTCTGTTTCTTTCATCCCTTTCTTCTCCATTGCAATCACTCACTAATGATTAAGCGATATTCTTAAATATGTGTTCTTCACAGTCACTAAATTTCTGGCACATTATCCTTTATCTCCTCAATCAAGGTCCCTAAACTTGGTTACTCGAGGTGGAATTGCAGTTCTTAAAGAAATCCAGGATGCCTAACTTTGAACTTCATGACTTGTCTTGTTTTCAGAAAATTCCATTTCTTATCACAGAATCACAGAATCATCCAGGTTGGAAGAGACCTCCAAGATCACCGAGTCCAACCTCTGACCTAACACTAACAAGTCCTCCACTAAACCATATCGCTCAGCTCTACATCTAAACGTCTTTTAAAGACCTCCAGGGATGGCGACTCAACCACTTCCCTGGGCAGTCCATTCCAATGCCTAACAACCCTTTCCATAAAGAAGTTCTTCCTAATATCCAACCTAAACCTCCCCTGGCGCAACTTTAGCCCATTCCCCCTTGTTCTGTCACCAGGCACATGGGAGAATAGACCAACCCCCACCTCGTTGCAGCCTCCTTTAAGGTACCTGTAGAGTGCAATAAGGTCACCCCTGAGCCTCCTCTTTTCCAAACTGAGCAATCCCAGCTCCCTCAGCTGCTCCTCGTATGATGCTCTGCCTCAGATATTTCCTTGACGATTGTTTTCTTCAGAAGGTGAATATGTTATGTAAGACTGTGAAGTATTTAAGTAATACTTTAATGTGAATGGAAGCCACATAGCTTGACAATGCTTGAGATTTTTTTTTTTTTAATTGATTTACAGTCCATTCAATGTAAACTCTAGAAGTCACGTATTTTAAATCTACACTAAGGAGTTCTTAAATCCATGCTCTCAAGACTATTAAAGCACTTATTTTAAATACACAGCATGTAAGTGAGTTCACGTATTTTAAATATTCTTCTTACAACAGTATTTTTATTTAGAGAGGATTTGCAGTCTTCTTTATAAATGTTATTTTAGGCCTCAAAAAAATTATTTACTTCTTCTGGCTACAATTATGTAAAGGAAGGAACTATGGCAAAGAGATTATGAGACTGAAATTATTCATTTTCACAGAATCACAATGTATGGGTTTGGAAGGGACATCTGGAGGTCATCTGGTCTAATCCTCTTGCTCAAACACAGATACCTAGAGACAATTGTCAAAGACCACATTCAGATGATTTTTGAATATCTCCAAGAATGGAGATTCCACAACTTCTCTGGTAACCTGTTCCAGTGTTTGGTCATCCTCACAGTAAAGTGTTTCCTGATGTTCAGATAGAACATCCTGTGTTTCAGTTTGTGCCCATTGCCCCTTGTCCTGCCACCGTGCACCACTGAAAAGATGCTGACTCCATCTTCCTTGCACCCTCCCTTCAGGTATTTATATACATTGATGAGATCCTTACCAAGTTTGCTCTTCTACAGGCTAAACAGTCCCAGCCCACTCAACCTTTCTTCATATGAGATGATCAGCCCCTTAATTATTTTTATGGCCTTTTTCTGGACACTCTCCAGTATGTCCATGTCTCTCCTGTACTGGGGATCCCAGAACTGGACACAGTACTCTAGGTGTGGCCTCACCAGTGTTGAGTAGAAGGGAAAGATCACCTCCCTTAACCTGCTCGCAACACTTCCTAATGCAGCCCAGGGTACCACTGCCCCTTTCTGCTGCAAGGGCACATTGCTGACTCATGTTCAACTTGGTGTCCAGCAGGACCCCCATGTCCTTTTCTGCCGAGCTGCTTTCCAGTTGTGTAGACCGCAGCATGTACTGGTGCCTGAGGTTGTTCCTCCCCAGCTGCAGGACTTTGCACTTCTCCTGGTTGAACCAAATAAGGTTTCTGTCATGCCATTTCTCTAGACTGTCAAGGTCCTTCTGAATAGCAGGAAAACTCTCTGGCCTATCAAACACTGCTCCCAGTTTTGTGTCATCTGCAGACTTGCTAAGGGTACACTGCCCCATCATCCAGATCATTAATGAGGATGCTAAACAGGATTGGACCCCACATAGACACCTGGAGTACACAGCTAGTTGTAGGCCTCCGAATAGAATTTGTGCCACTAACCGGGCCTGGCCATTCAGCCAGATTTCAATCCACCTCACTGTCTGCTGCTCATCTAACCCATATTTCGTCAGCTTCTCTGTGAGAATCTTATGAGACACTGTATAAAAAGTCTTAGTGAAGTCTAGAAAGATAATATTCACTGTTCTACCCTGATCTACCAAGCCAGTGATTTCTACATAGAAGCTTATTAAGTTGGTCAAGCATGACTTCGCCATGAGGAATCCACAATGATGACTCCTTACTGCATTCTTGTTCATGCACCTGGAAAAGTTGTTCTATGTGCTAGGATTAATTGGTCCATCAGCTTGCCAAAGGTCAAGGTGAGGCTGACCAGCATGTAGTTCACTGTGTCCTCCTTCCTGCCCTTCTTGAAGATAGGAGTGACATTAGCTTTCTTCCATTTCTCAAGCATCTCTCCCAGTTGCACAGCCTTTCAAAGATAACTGAGAATGTCTTCACAATGATATCAGCCAGGTCCCTCAGCTCTTATAGGTACATCCATCCCATCAGAGCCCATGGACATCCATCATGCATGTATAATTTAAGTATTCCCTGACCTGATCCTCTTCCACCAAGGGAGAGGATCCTTGGTCCATACTTTCCCCCAGTCCCTGTATGGAGCCTGGTATTCCTGAAGGTCAGTTTCATTTAATTTCTGTAAAGACTGACATGAAGAGGGCATTCAGTACCTTAGCCTCTTCCGTGTTCAGGTTTCCCATTTCATTCATAAGTAGACTCATGTTTTTCCTAGTTTTCCTTTTGTTATCTATGAACTTTGAGAAGGTCTTCCTGTTGCCTTTGACATTCCTTGCCAGATTCAATTCCTTTTGGGTTTTGGCTTTCCTAACTGCATCTCTGCATGTCCAGACCATGGATCTGTATTCCTCACAGTTTACCTGTCCCAGCTTCCACCTTCTGTATACTTCCCTTTCATGTCTGAGTTTTGTCAGGAGCTCCTTGTCCATCCATGCAAACCTCCTGGCGTTTTTGCCTGACTTTCTGCTTGTTGAGATGGACTGCTCTTGAGCTTGGATTAGGTGATCCCTGAATATCAATCAGTTTTTCTGGGCCACTCTTTCCTCCAGGGCCCACCCCATCTACCAAGCACATCCCTGAAGAGGCCAAAGACTTTTGTCTTTTCAATTTCTCTACCACACCTCAGGAGGAAAATCCATGATACATAATTTCAGAACTGAAATTTATTCAGATGAGTGGGATTCCACTCCAGACTTAGACACATGAATTTTTGTCTACTTCTTGATATCATTAGAGATGCATTACCAGAGAACAGTAATATCTATCCACCTTTGAACAGGATAAACAGACTAAGCTACTTTCAGCTATATCCATTGAGGAAGCTGTATGAATTTAGAATAATGAATTTAATAATAAAGAAAAAGGCACCTGATTTTTTTCCTGCTTCTGCATTTATGAGTGATGAACTACAGTACAATTCTATTATGAGATCCACATGTAAGTCCTGTCACATTGTACTGCTGAACTTAATTTTATTCCTAGCACTTCAGTCCTCTAATTCATCATCCTTTAGATGACAGTGTTTATATTTAAACTGGGTGATGTTAGAGTTCTAGCCCCATTTCAGGGTAAGATCCAGGCACATAGCAGCCTCACATCTGCCAAGCTTCAGTTTACAGAAAAAAAGATATTCAGATAACTGGACCAGAAGGGAACTGTAATATATTTCAGATAAGTCATCAATGCAAACAGTTCCAGGACTGGCATATTTGGTGGCCACCTGAAACCCAGTCTAAATACACCCAGCATTTCTTAACACAATAGCATGCTCTATGGAAACATCTACTCTTTATCCGATAGTCGCTAATTAGAAATACTAAACATCATTAGCTCCAAAAAAATTTCACTGTCTCTATCCTGATAATCACCTTCATCACAACCTACTGTTATTTTGTCTTCAAAAAATTCATAACTCATTTACTACATACTGTAGTAAAATTAAAACTTTTGTATGTGGCATAATATCATATGCTTTCTCAGTATGTGCACTGTATAGAAAACAATGGTATCAAAAAGTTCCTGTTGTCATGGCATGATTAACTTTAAAAAAATTATTGTGTATTATGCATTTTTCTGTTTATTGTGAAGTCTTCAACTACTATTTCCTCCAGATGTTCCATATTATGAAGGCCAAACTATTGTTCCTCAGCCACTTATCTAATTTTTTCTGCTTTTAAATAAAAATTATGCATTGTGTAGCTTTTACTTATATAAGACACTTTTCAACTTGACTTTTTTTTTTATTATTTCTTGCTACATTTTATGAGTCAGTTTTCTTAAAGGTCTAGAACGATGTTTACCAGCCCTAACACATTCAGCATACAAATTCAAAACACACAGAAACAGGCACTGCCCAAAGACCTACTCATCAATGGAGAGATAGGAATTTTCAGATTCCTGTTCAGATCTAGGGAGTTTGAACTGATGTCTACAGTAGCTTTTTGCCAATTGATTTTAAAGAGAATGGGAAAAACAGGCTTCTGATTGTTTTGTTTAAGTGTTTAACACTGGGGAAACTCAGCCAGGGTTCTAAGTGCACTCATTGGCCCAAATGTCCTGCTCAAATCTGGGGCTGCCCACATACTGCCATTGGCCCAGGACCCCATTCTAGTCCCCAGGTGCCATCACTCACTTCTCCAACAAGGCTGCAGGATGCCATCCCCTGCCTGGCCACAGGGCCCACCAAGCCAGGACCAACCCTGTTGGCTGATGTCCGGCTGGGCTTAGGCCCATTCCAGGCCCCCTATTCCTGGTCCATGTCTGACCCTGTTTTGCCTCATGAGACCCAAACCCTGGAGCCAACATCCCACTCCCATTCGTAGGGAGGTTCCCAATGCCTGGGGCAGGGTTTGCCCCTGGCTGCCCCACAGTCTGCCCTTCCTCTGGCTGGGAAGGATAGACCCTTATTGCCAGTCCTTGCCTGGCTGTTCCAGGGACACCCTGCTGTCCCCAGCCCATGGCCCATACAGACCCCTTATGGATTTTAGATTTATTTCTATTGCACATGTGGCACTTTTTTACTCTCTCTCTCTTCATTCCAAGTTACTCTGTTGAATGCTGGAGTTTGGTACCACATTAGATTGTCTTTAACCTCTGCCCTTCACTGGACAGGAGCCAGACTTCCAAGTTTTCGACATTATTAGAAGAGACTTTTTCTTAGTTGTTTTGAATTAATTTGCAAAGGAAAACCCATAATGACTTTTTGAAATTGTCACTTTGTGCTTGCACTTTTTGACTTTTAAAATATAGCTTTCTGTAATGATCTGTCCTTTCTCCACTCCAAATAGGCTCCTTGTTTATTTCTAATATCCTTTTTATGAGATGGTTGTTTATCGAATTAGGTCTCTAAAAAGTTTTCTTAAAAGTTTTTTCTCTCTGCATGAGATGCAAGTCACAGATAATTTTTGTACTCTTGACTTAGATAAATTCCAGTCTTTTTCCCCACAGAACATCTTGAGTAATTTAGTCCAGTTAGCTTCATTAATTAATTTCCATAATTCTCAAAGTTTGTACTTTGGAAACTAGAAACAAAACAAATCCTTAGCTCCTGACCCATCCTGCTGAAGTCATTTAGAGGGGAATGAGACCAGAATGGTAATACTTCCCTGTTTGCACAATGTATTCATAAAGTGATTTATACTACTCCAGTCAAAATGCAAGCACTTCTGTTGATATTGAGTTTAATTGGGCACAGTAATGACTAAAGGCTCTTAAAGGTCACTGCATCCAGATGTTCAGCTATTAGTCACCATCACCCAACAAACTTTCTACAGTAAATAAAGATAAAATAGGGAAACACTGCAACCTTCAACAAAATTACTGTGGGGTACTGGTAGGATTATATACTTCTGCTTTCTCATCAGCTAAGTTAAATTCCCTCAGAGAACACAATCTTACTGAAAGTAAATTTTACCCTATAAGGAAGAACCAGCCTGTGCTTCATTCAAATAGGCTTTATTTTCATGAGTAATACAATTACAAATTGAAACTTACAGTCTCTATAACAATTCTGATGTTTTACCCATTGCATAATCAGAGTATTTCTTGTTCAATGCTACAATGGGTGCACACTCTTGCCTTTGAAATTTTAAGCAACTCACGTCTTTCTCGATACAGTTTAGGAGCTAATATTAAGAATCTTTTCTTTTTCTATTTTAAAAACACATCCTATTGAAATCAAGGTCAGTCTTCATTACACATGGCCTATTAACAGCTAGTTTATTGATCATTAAAAAATAAAAAATAAACTTTTTACAAAAACTGAATATAAAAACAGGAAACCAGTTCTGATAAACTGACTGCCTCTGATAATATTTCATACTCTTGCATAGTATTTTAGTATGTTAACCTAAAATAGCTTTTCAATCTTTTTTCTGCTCTCTTCCTAAATATGTACAAAGGCATTTTAGATTTTTGTAAGAGAGTGATCTTTCAGCTTCTCATCTTGTACCATTACTCACTTTGAAAAAATACAAAGAAATTCTCACCACTTAGAAACTAGTGCAGGATTTAATTTTAGTAGTCAAGAAAATATAAATAAATAAATAAATAAATAAACATTGAAATCATTTTAATTCTGAGAAAACTTGAAATCAAACAATTTAAAATGTCAGTGCCATTTTGCCCTCAGCCTTCTCTTATAGACATAAATTGGTGATACTTATTCACTCAGGGAGATGAAGAGAAAGGTAATTGGAAATTGAAGCTACCACCGATCAACCATTCATCATTGAATTCTGTGTGAATGTTTTTCATATATAACTGGAATTCTCATAATAAAAATGTTATGAGAAGGCAACATTTCTTAGATATTTTTGTTTACCATGATACACTTACAGAAGTGCTATAAGAAATCTCTAATTTTAATCAGATATATACCATGGAACATCCTTACACTGCAGAAGGAACCAAGGCCATTGAATCTTCTTTCCAGTCCATCTTTACAATGTTTCATCCAAAAGACTGTGCTCCTTATTTATCAGCACTCTGTTTCCCCAGTGAGATAAACAGCATTCTTTAGAAGATATATTGCCAGACTTTACAGTAGAATTCATTTGCTGGAGTGATAAATCTAGAGCTAAGCCTGAATAGAGTCTCATTTAATCCGAGAACATTGTCACAATTTATGTAATGGGCTGCTCTAAAGGTTAACAAGAAAACATCCTCTCTCTTTTTTTTTTAAATGTCAGCCAAATATTTTATAGATTTCTCTCCATCCCCTTTTGTAGCCCCTTTAGTTAAATTAGTGCAGCTGTCTGAGAGATCAGATTTAAGGCCTTTCAATGTTCCCTTGATCTCAGAACAGATGCCTCAGGAGTACTGCCAGGCAAAAGGTAAATTGGACTAATGCAGCATATTTTCTAAGGATATTATATACACAGAAGTGACAGGTGGGTAGGTAAGAATTCGGTCTCTCTATTAAGAGACTTTTAAAATTCTGGAAACAAGCCTGTAGTGTCCAAAGCAGATCCAGCTAAAATACAGTGAAACAGTACTGTCCTTTATTTAGCATTGATATTGAATGGTGATAATGTACTTTGCAAAAGAGCACTTTGAGACTCCAGAGATCTCAGATAAAAACATGACCTTTAGTCATACAACAACAACAAAGTCTTTTCCATGCGCTTAATATTTTTCCTTTGCTATCTGTTGAAGGCCAATTTTCTAGAATTACTCTTGCAGTCTAAAATGGAATACAGTACCGTGTTTTGGGCTGGATGATCAGAGATTATCAGTTTTGTGCACCTCCACAAATGAAACCATTCAGCCACAGAGAACTTCAACCCATCTGAAAACAAGAAACCACTGAAATAAAGGAGCAAAAATTTTCTTTCCCCGTATTTCGTTCTCATAAAGGACAGCTATACTGTAAACAGGCTGTTTGGCTCAGGGAGCAAATCACCTGAGTAGGAAATAAGGCCTCTGTCCAGCTGCTGGTATTTATGTACCAAGTGAAATTCAAAAACTGTTATGAGATTACTCCAAACACCAATTCATGAGGGGAAAAGGGAGATCTGTCCCCAAAGGTTTGATCATTAGACAGCAGATGAGTAGCATAACTTTCATAGAAAAGAGTGATCCCCATCCTACTCTTCCAAAAAGAGCTGTTAGAACATGATTTTTCTCATGGTCTTCTTCCCTCCATATATAAGCAGCAATATTCTCGTTTCTGCTCTAGACCCCTGATGGAGCGGTCAGAGATTCATCAGATAAGTCCTTTCTGTGCCTAATTTTATTCTGGAAAATAAGTTAATATAGATGTGAAATGTACATAGTACATATGAAAAATAAGGAGACATATTTTGTGTGCTAATAAACCATACTATGATCTGTTCTTATTTTGCAAACACCTGAAGAAATGGGGTAGTGGAAGGGCTGGTATAGCTAAGCTACATGACAGCACCATAAATATTTTGGATGTGTCATAGCTGTGAAACATAATAGCTAAATCTTACTAGGTATTTCATCGGATTTAAGGTTTATTTAGCATATTGTCTATGTACACCTGACAAGAGTGACTTAAGGATAGGCAGACTGACTATGAATTCAAAAAAATATACAGTATTTTTGTTTCAGTTTTTCTATTGCCAATAGCTTTCTACTTTTGATTCGTCAGTTGTGATCTTTAAGGATGGCATCCACTAAAAGTGTTTTATAAATTATTTTCATAGTGTGGTCAGTTATAGGCATGGAAATGCTTTTTAAACAGACATCAGACATTTAAGAACATGAGATGATCATACTCCAGTGACTGTGAAATGATCAATATCATATAACTGGTGCAGAGGCACAGTGTATCATACAGGCATACACTGAAACACCTAAAATGTGCTACAGATAAATCAGTTAAAAGTGTTATCCTATAGTGTTGCCATTGGCATTTGCCAACATAAATAAAACCTACTTTACTAGAAATTGTCATCAGTTTCTCATTTGTGCTGTAAAATTAGCAACTCCAGCATTGTTGGGAACAGGGAGGAGAAAACACACTACAGTTTGAAGTTTTCTGAGCTTTAAAAATGTGTTTTCAAACACTGGGTGTTTTACTACATTAGCTTAAGCATTGTGAAACATCCCATCCACCCTTGTAATTAAGCTACTGTTTATTTGTTTTTATGGAGTTTAAATTAAAACCATGATTTTTCCTACCTAAAGGGAAGCCAGGGTTGAGCAAACATCAAGAAAATCATAAAAGAGAAACTTCTGTATGATGTTGCTTGTTTTTCCTATAAAATATAAAGGGTGAAATCCTAGCCTATTGAAGTCATTGGGAGATTTGTAATTGACTTTGAAGGGTTGAGATTTCACCCTTAAGAAACACAGCTAAATTTTCCAAAAGCACTGTCTGATTTGGAGTTGCTTGTATGTGCCTGCTTGATCCTTTGACTGTGCTGAGCTTTAAGGCTCTAGAACTCAGAGTTGCTGATGCTCAGCACCTCTAAAATAGGCTCTGACTTGTCTTAATTTGGATGCTTAAATCATCACTGAACCAAGAATTAAAAGCTGGCTTTGGAAGTTTTTAGCCTACTTCTTTAAAAAGTGTTTAAAAAAAAAAAAAAAAAAGAAAGAAAGAAAAAGAAAAGAAGAACTTACTCTGCATATCAAAAGCTTTGTTATTGTTATTAAAATAAGCTGTGTGGAATAAATTGAGAGCAGAAGTGAAAATTGGCAAAAGATATGATCATGAAAATTGCAGATTTTCAGTGCTGCCCTGGTTTTTGTAATGCTACTTCATTGAACATGTTGAAAAAAGGGAAAAGAGCTAGTGGGATACTTCCATCAGACACTGTTAAGAAATATGAAGAGTCTGAAACTACAGAAAACAGAAGTGACACATTTACAGCATTTGCAAAGGAGAGGTAGGGAGGCTTAATATATTTAAAGAACACATTTAAATTTAGATCAGTAGTTTCATACTGTTTAAACAATTTCTTCATCACAAACTGTAATTTGTAATTCCTAAACTCATGTGTTTTCCATGTTGCTATCCTATCAATCATTAGCAATAGAAACCTGTAAGCAGAATCATATGTAATTGCAAATAAAAAGTCCTTAGAGAGTATCAGTTGAGTTCCTGAAATTATTACATGAAGGGTACAAAATTATCTCTGCTTTATCTATCTCCAGAGGGTATTATGAGTTTATTCTCATGCTTTCTCCTTTGTTGCAACACAGGGCACAGCAGAAGAGGAAAGGGGATAAATTTATAATAAGAAAAAAAAATGAAAAAAAAAAAAAAGGAAAAAACAACAAAACCAAGATTTAACTCACAATTCAACTGAACTCTTATTGGAATAGATTTAAAACAAATTCATCATATCTCCATATTGGTAGAAGCAGGGTCCAGAGACGCTCCAGTATGCATTCCTTCCACTGGGAGTATGGAGTATTTGGGAAAACAAGATGAAGCCAGTTTGACTCCTCAGATATTACATTGTAAAAAATATCTACAAAAAAATCTGAAGCATCCATAATAATGCCACCCATTTTATCCAAAATCCAACTCATTCCTTTTCATTACCTCAAAAAAGAAGACAAAGGCCATATTACGATAGGGTGCATACCGGGCCAACATAGTACTGGGGCACCACATTCTTACAGCCATGGGAAAACAAAGATTGATGTGGTTAGCATCACCTTTGACTTCTTCTCAACAACCTGATACAGCTGAGGTGTAAGTGCAAGCCCAGAGTAAAGCTTAAACTCATCCCTTTGGCGCCTTAGCAGATGGAACTGCCAACTCTGCCACAAGACCTTTACCCCTATGTCTATTTTACACCCCAAATTAAAAGAAAGGGCATACCTACCAAAAAAATTGAGGTGGTTTGATGGTATGTCAGAGACAGAACACTTCCAAGAGGGAAAATATTTATGATGGGTACAGTGTGACTCAATAGGTGATTCTTCTTCTAATGTGTGAGCTAAGTAGACAAGAAGAATTGTTCTGGGGGAAAAGAAATACAGATCCAAGATGATGTCTCCTTTCTTTTCTTAAGCACATTGCAGAAAGTAATTAATATAAAAATTATGTCAGTTATGATGTGTTCAGATCATCTTAGCTTAATGGAAGATTCACCTCATGGATATAATTTTTGACCTCTTACATTATAATTGGTCCAAACTCCAAAAGACAGGATTTTATGGCCAATACTAGTGAGATCTTGATGAGAATGAATATATATATATATACACACACACAGTTGTTGTTTTTTTTTTGTTGTTGTTTTTTTTTCCTCTCTGTATTTAAAAATTTCCACATCTTGTGACTTTTTTAAAAAGGTCAGCCCAAGAAATAGCTGAGGTTTACAAGTTTCAACATGACATGGAAATAGTTGACACTGTACTGCAATGTACAGTCTTGTTCCAGACAAAACCAGATACATGATTTGAAAATTGCCTGATGAGCACTCTTAGGATTGAGGTTCTCTCTCTTTTTTTTTTTTTTAAATTCACTTGTTGAAGACTTTATTCTGTTTCCAGTTTATTTTACACAGTCTTAGATATAATTGTGCAGAATGTAGCTAAACTGGGAGCCAGTGAACCAGTGAGCTTTCAGTAAATTTTGTAAGCAAAGGAATTAATCATAATATGAACCCTAAATTAATTAATCATTAAAACTTTTATATTTCAGTGATATATAAACTACGAACATGCATATTATTTGTATTGGTTAAGGCCCATTTTTAAACAATATATAAGAAAAAATATTTTGAATTTCCTTTATTTTAGAAAACTTTCATGTCTGTTGTGTACAACTGCAATTTCTACAAGTAAATTCTAACCTATCTCCCCCTGAATATATATAAACTCTTTAAAATTGTAACACAATTTTAAAGGAAGAGCTTTCCAACAAGAACTGGAGTTAATGGATATAGAAAAATGCTTTCTGGTGTAATACAGAAAGATGCAGACCTTGTATATAATCTGAAGAATCTGTAAAGATCTGTACTCTGTAGAGTCAAGCACATGCAGACCGTACATGTATTTATGCTTAAGATAAATGCTATGCAGGACCAATACAAATGTCTGCAAATGGAAACTCAACCAAGCTGGACTTAATCACATTAAATTTCTGACATACTGATCTCAGACCAATTCTTTTACAATAAATCCTATGTATTATAGGAAATCCATGATGAAAATAGACTAAATATACACAAATGCACATGTAACAAAATACTAAACATATATATCAGAGGGCAAAAACACATTTTGTAATAGTAGAGGAATTTTTAATAAATGAAAGATGATCTTGCAAGGCAACAATCAAAGAAATGGTTTTATTTAATTTTATATGATTTATATTCTAACTGTTGTACATGTGTACATGGAATTTTGGCAAAAGGAAAACAGTTATATTCAAATCACACTGACTTTCCCTTTGACTCTTCTGTAAACCCAAAGGAAAACAGGCAGTCTGCTACCATCGTTAGTCTGCTAATTAGTCTTCTTGAAGACAGACAGGAATGTCAAGTTGTACTGGTTTTCCATAAAGGTTTGAGAAGATGTCTGACCACTTCCACATTACTAGAAAGTGTTTTTCCAACTCTGTTATCACACAAATTCACCCTACTGAAAAAAAAAGCATGTTAACAGTTCATGTCCCAAAAGAGAGATGATGTTATAGTTGAATTTTTTGAACAACTTCAGCCCCACATCCAAGTAATCTTGAGTGAATTCTGGTCTCCATTATATTATGGAATATTTCATGAAGAAAAAGTGTTGACTCAATAAGGCATTCTCAAGCAGATCATAGACAGCACAAACATCTCTGCTTCAGCGAATAATTTATACTTACTAAGGACAATTATGATGATTTTCAGGATTTTGAGGAAGAATAACTTTCCAAACTGATAAACTGAGTGGCATTAAAATTTGTATCAACATCATGTAAGAGTAGAGGAAATCAAAATTATTTTTTTTTCCCATAGCTGGTGTTGGCTGAAGCTGGAAAATCAGTTGTTTTGAAAATAGACTGAGGGCAGCATTTCACCGACATGATATTTTTGTATTTATAAAATATATAAAATAAGGAAGGTAGATATTCTCCTGAGGCAACTGTGAATGTCATTAACCACATTTTTAATTTAATTGTTACAAAAAATAAAAATAAAAAAATGCAATGTCAAGGAAATGTTCACTGAATGTGAAGATTGCATTTTTAATTTGATACTCCTTTTCAACGCTAGGTTTTAAATTAATTTTCCCATAAAATTAGGTAAGCAACACTAACAAAACAAGTTGATCAGTAAAGTAATACACCAAGATTAAAATGGATTGAGAAGAGACATTCTTACCGTGGGACTTCTATGCAAATCTGTTTATATCTGTTCAAAATACATAAATAAATAAATAAAACTAACCACTATATTCACATTTAAGAGTTCTGCAGCAAGAGTGCTGTCCTGCGTAATTCAAGGGCATGATTTCACTGCATTTGCGAAAACAGGATTTTTGTGTGTGTATGCAGCGAGGTGAAAAAACAGTCTATAGTTAAATAACATTAGTTAGTTAAGCTCTTGGATGGGTATTCTTAACAGCATAGGAATTACTTTGAAACATAACTGTTCTAACTAAATGTTGCATTTTAGTCTGTCAGTAAATTTCAACTCTAGAGTTTGTTTCACAACCCAAAATTCATTTCAGGCAAGATATTTGCTTAAACACATTTCTATATTCTATGGTTTAATATTAAAGTAGCCACAGCAATGTGTAACAATAGCTGTGACAATGTGACGCATTAGCTGTTTGTGCTTTGTTCGTAGGAGATATTGCTACTATTTGGCATTATTCTTCACTCCTCCAGCAAAGACATGGTTGTGATATTTTTGTGTGAAACTAATGCAGTATTTTAGCTCTTCTGATTATTTTTCCCTTTCCAGTGATTATGCCACTACCTTATTGCAAAAACATGAAGAGTAACAGGAATCATAAAAACAGACAGAGAACTAGTAGAAGGCCACCCATTAAAGAAAAAAAAAAAAAAAAGTAACAGAAATAAAAAGCAATAGAATTCAGGATGCCCTTCCCCTTTAATTTTTCTTATGACATGGCATCTCACGAATCCTGTCTCTAAGGGACACTGTTGATGTCAGACAAGATCATTCTGTATCTCTACTTTTTAAGGGGGGATCAAAAAGAAAAGACCTCCTTTCATATTTTAAAATTTCTATTTTCTAAATTTTGAAAGTACTGAATAAAGTCGACCCAAACCAAAGCAATAAAGGGATACAACATGACATTAATCCAAGTTCTAGTTTAACAGGAAAAAATGTACCAAAAGAAAAGGAGTGAGCATTCTAATTTCCCTTGCCAATATTTTCCTCTCCTTTTTAATACACACTATGAGATGGTTATTCTTGTAAATGCATTGTACAAGAAATGTGTCATGTACTACTGGTGAATAAAAGAGAAAATCAATTAAACAGAGGCCTAACTTGGAACTTTTTAAAATATTTGCCTACTGTTTAAGAGTATGAATGGTTCCATCAAAATTTACTCAGGTAACTTTTAATAATATGAATAACTTGGATAGAGAAGTCAGGCATGGAAGTCTAAGGGAGGTATGGACTGAACCTCCATCAATGTGTGATGGGAATACACTTTCCAAGATTATAATACCCTACATAGACCTCAGACAAAGTCAAGTAGTCTTGTCCTACAGACAATACAAATACAGAGTGAGTGACAATACCTGTTGTAAAGTTTTCTATATATTTATGAAAGAAAGGAGGCAGAGACTGCACAGCTGGTAGTATCAATAAGACATCAAGAATAGAAACTGGCTTTGTGAGCACCAGGGTAACTCCATGTTAACTGCCTCACTTTCCTTTTGTAGAGCTAATACACTCCAAGTACTGCAAGCTTATTTTCACATAGTAATACTGTTGAACTCCAGATACAAGACTCTGGATATTAATAAAAAATGATTACTAAGAACATGTTTGCCATGTTTGACATTTTCAAATTTTCATATAAACTTTGATTCTATGAAAAAACAGATAGCCTGAGTATTAAGTGAAACAGGTACTGCATGTACTCTCTGAGTAATCATTTGCCCGTTCAAAGCAATTAACAATGAGTGCTGATGTCTGTTGATGATGAAAACAAGACTACTAAATTTATATTGCTCTCTTATGAGTTCTTTCTTTGTGTTTTGGGTTTTAGTTGTTTGTTTGATTGTTAGTTTTTTTTTTTCTTCTTTTGTTTATTGACATCGAGCAGATAGGCATTATTTTTAGACTGAGACTCCATTACAAGAAATTCTTCCAAGGATCTTTTTCTACTCCTTTCATTCTTTCAGGGATGATTAGAACACAGCTTTCTCTTTCTAGGAAAGTTATTTCTTCCTAGGTAACCATCTGTCTGGTCCTTCACGTAGATTCCTGGCTTTCTGTCAAAGACAGTTTTACTTTCTGTGCATCAAGCTTTCTTCTTTTTTATTGTCTCAATTTTCCTTTCCCAGCTTGTTCTCTTCACTTTAGTGAGTCTTTCTGAGCTTCACAAAATTGCCATTGATATTTTGTTCTGTCTTTTCCATCTGCTGAACCAGCTGCCTTACTCTTCCTTCCTCCTCATTGTGTTGTTTCTTCTTTGTCACCATCCCTGAGTGACTATTCCTGTTTTGCCTCCTTAGTTTATTCGTTCTTTTTATGGCACAAAGCTGCAACAGAGGAGGTTTAGATTGTATATTAGGAAAAAAAAATTCTTTACTGTGAGGGTGGTCAAACACTGGAACATGCTTCTTAGAGAGGTGTTGGATGCCCCATGTTTGTCAGTGTTCAAATGAGATCATTTGGATAATGTCCTTAATAATATGCTTTAACTTTTGTTTAGACCTGAAGTGGTCAGGCAGTTGGACTAGATGATCTCTGAAGGTCCCTTCAGACTCTCCTCTCCTCTCCTCTCCTCTCCTCTCCTCTCCTCTCCTCTCCTCTCCTCTCCTCTCCTCTCCTCTCCTCTCCTCTCCTCTCCTCTCCTCTCCTCTCCTCTCCTCTCCTCTCCTCTCCTCTCCTCTCCCCTCCTCTCCTCTCCTCTCCTCTCCTCTCCTCTCCTCTTTCCTACTTTTCAGTCATTTTTCAGGACAAATGAATTTAGATGACTTCGGAAAAGAAAATATCTATATACTCTAGTGAATCAGTGAGGAACACCTGACTTTCTGAAGACCATCCAAGAGAACAATAGATTTGAACTATCTGATTTCAACAGAGATGGATAACCATAAGAAATGACTGAGGAGCCCTTACAGTGTTCAATCACTAACCTGTTGTACTGCTCATGGCATTATCCCATAAAAAGATCCTGGTTCAAGGTCTGTTTTAAAATTTTCAAATTGTTGTCCTCTAACTAATTTAGGAGTCTCAATCTTATCATTACTTGTAAATTTACAGCTGTTCCATCTATCATCAGCTTGCTAATAGGCAGTTGTGCAACTCTCAGGAGCCTTCCATAAGAAATAAGAGAAGTAGGTAGCTGCTACAGCTGGAATCCCATTCCACCTCAGCAGCTTCTTAACAACATTCTCAGATGTGTAAATGATCCGTTAGCAACCCAAGAGGATTGTTACAAGCATGAAAAGCTACCTTCACAGAGTGAGATGAGCCTTTCACATTGTGAAGAAAAACTGCTGGAACAGAAAATCCCTGTACACCAAATCAGTAGAGCACAGGTCAGGAGAAGAAAATTTGCAAACAAATATCAAAGATAATGATGAAAACCCACTGAGATTTGAAGATCTGTATAAGAAGTGTTACTGGACCTGTCTTATCTCTATCTTTTCTTCTGAATCTTAGAGTGCTTATAACATCTCACTTGTTGCCTTTACTGCAGATTAACTGTTCAGTCCAGCACATGAGCCATAGTAGGTTCCCCCTGACTTTCTTTTTCTGGCCTGGCTCAAAGCCTACTTGATCTTCCTGTTGTCCTTAATGCATTTAGTCATTTCCCTTCTACTTGGCAGACAGTTTCTCCCTGGCCCCCATGATTGTTCTACACTGCTCATTTCTCTAGCTGCTCTGTCAGCAGCCCCACTGTCAGATCTGTTTCCTCATTACTGGTCATTACATCAGGACTCCCCTTTTCCATGTTTACATCTGTATTTATTTGTATGGACTTTTGTCTGCAATGCCAAGGCTAACTATTTAGATTTAAGACTTCTATACTCCAGAACTGAGTTTTGGTCTCACTCATACTGTTCTCCTGATATTTCATCTAGAGTTCAAGTCCAGTCTGACTATACAATTTGTCTAAACTACTAGCTTTAATAATCACAGCTAATTATGCTCTCTTATTGGTTGACCCCCATGCAACTGTAGCTTACAATCATTTATAGGCTTTTTCTAAATTTTTCATCATCCATGCTAGAGCAAATTCTGTCTTTTCCCCACAGCACTCTAACTCTGACCCATTTTTTTCCTATCACTTGTATTCATCTTAATGCACATCTTTTAGGTTTAATAAGCCCCCAAAAGCTTCTTCAGTAACCATTCCCTCTGTTGATGCATCAATCATATCATTCCAGTATCTCTTCCTGCTTTCCAGTCCACATATCACATAGCCATTGCCAGCCTCTCTTTTACAGTGTATATTTCATGTTCATTTTCCATGTTGATTTTTCCATGTTTCTTAACAGCCTCTTTATTTTTTCAACTGTAGTAACTGTTCCCATGCTCGTACCTTCAGTTCAAAGACATATTGTTGGTAAACCAGACCAGCTGCCTGGTTTCATTCAATTACTTTTAAAATTCTCAAAAGGAAAGAAAGAAAGAGAGAAAGAAAGAGAGAAAAAGAAAAGGAAAAAAAAAAAAAGAGGAAAACCCAGGACAGTTTTAATATACTCTTCTGCTGGGTAATTGTATGATCTCAGTGTCATGATTTCCTCTCCCTCTCTCTTTCCTCATGAGTTTTTCTGGCTTGTGACACACTGAGTGATATTGACATATTCTTTTAATCATTTTTTGTGAGACTCCTATCAAATTCCTGAGAACAAAATAGATAAAAATAATAAAGGATTTTTTTTTCTGTTTTCAGCATAAAAAGGCAAACATTTCTAGAGACTCAAGTGGAAGTTCAAAATATATTGGTAGAATCTTTGGCTGAGGTTGCACCTCTACTATACAATGGGGATCCCTGCACATACCCATCTTAAACAGTCACAAATTCTTCAGGACAATCACAACAACAAAACAAAACAAAACATACAAACAAACAACAACAAAAGCAAATAACAACAACAACAAAAAAACACTTTTGAAAAGACACAGATGTAGTCAGATCATATCACTTGATCTTGTCTGGTTGTTTTTCTGGATGGCTGCAACACCCACGACTGCACTTTCACTTCCTAATCATTCTTGTAGGGCCAGAATGCTGATGATGACTCAACATCACCTTCAGAAACTACAACTGTCGTTCTTTGAGTTTAGTTCCTGTTCTTTTTCTTTTGGTTAGAAATTTTAATGCATTTTATTCTCTATATCTAACAGATCCATAAGCAATGCTAGAATGCTTTTTAAGCATGAAGAATAAACATCTATAATAAAATATTTCTGTTATTTAAACAGTTTCAAATCCCATTATTTTACATGTATCCACTTATTTTGTTGCCTTTTCTTTATGGAATGTATATAGAGGCTGCTATATAGCTGAGTAACACCAGGTATTAAGAAACCCAGGTGTGATTCATTTGACTAAATGTTGATGGCTGCATCTAGTCTAGTCGTCAAGGCCCCTTTAACATTCAGTGGAAAGAAGCAGTCATGTCAGAGTCACCATTTATTTAATTGTAAATTGGATGTCAAAAACAGATCAGGGAAATGTGCCCTTTTTCCTGTATTTATAAAAGAAGGATATAGTGATTATTTTAGATGTCAATAGCTACACTATACATATGCAATATTAACTGAAAAAGATCTTATCTTTATAATTTAACCCTTTAATAGCATTGTGGGCCTAACCATTCACTAGCAACATCTACACAGATGTAGATAAATGTTTCTTCCTCCAAGACCTTATTTTCTTAATAAGACTTTTCAAGAAAGTGAAATGAAGGATCAAGTGAATGAAGAGCAGGCATGATTTGATTTCTCTTTGCTCCAGATTCACTTGCTAACTATGACAGAAATTGTAACAAAACTATGCAGGAGTGTACTAACGCCAATTAAAACCACAGAACAATTCTTTATTAAACAGAGAACTGAAGTAGAGCTAGATGTTCTTATCTTCCTTTTCCTTAGTAAAAGATCACAGAACCACAGAATCGTCTAGGTTGGAAGAGACCTCCAAGATCATCTAGTCCAACCTCTGTCCTAACACTAACAAGTCCTCCACTAAACCATATCGCTAAGCTCTACATCTAAACGTCTTTTAAAGACCTCCAGGGATGGCGACTCAACCACTTCCCTGGGCAGTCCATTCCAATGCCTAACAACCCTTTCCATAAAGAAGTTCTTCCTAATATCCAACCTAAACCTCCCCTGGCGCTACTTTAGCCCATTCCCCCTCGTCCTGCCACCAGGCATGTGGGAGAATAGACCAACCCCCACCTCACTACAGCCTCCTTTAAGGTACCTATAGAGAGCGATGAGGTCTCCCCTGAGCCTCCTCTTCTCCAGGCTAAACAAGCCCAGCTCCCTCAGCCGCTCCTCGTAAGACTTGTTCTCCAACCCCACACCAGCTTCATCGCCCTTCTCTGGACTCTCTCGAGCACCTCCATGTCCTTCTTGTAGCAAGGGGCCCAAAACTGAACACAGTACTCGAGGTGTGGCCTCACCAGAGCCGAGTACAGGGGGACAATCACTTCCCTAGACCTGCTGGCCACGCTGCTTTTTATACAAGCCAGGATGCTGTTGGCCTTCTTGGCCACCTGAGCACACTGCTGGCTCATATTCAGCCAACTATCAACCAGTATTCCCAGGTCCTTCTCGGCCAGGCAGCTTTCCAACCACTCATCTCCCAGCCTGTAGCGCTGCTTGGGGTTGTTGCGCCCCAGGTGCAGGACCCGGCACTTGGCCTTGTTGAACTTCATACAGTTGACCTCAGCCCATCGGTCCAGCCTATCCAGATCCTCCTGCAGAGCCTTCCTTCCCTCAAGCAGATCGACACACGCACCTAACTTGGTGTCATCTGCAAACTTACTGAGGGTGCACTCGATCCCCTCGTCCAGGTCATCGATAAAGATATTAAAGAGGACCGGCCCCAGCACTGAGCCCTGGGGGACTCCACTAGTAACCGGCCTCCAACTGGATTTGACTCCATTCACCACAACTCTTTGGGCCCGGCCATCCAGCCAGTTTTTAACCCAACAAAGCGTATGCCAGTCCAAGCCATGAGCAGCCAGTTTCTTGAGGAGAATGTTGTGGGAAACGGTGTCAAAAGCCTTAGAGAAGTCAAGGTAGATCACATCCACAGCCTTCCCCTCATCCACCAAGCGTGTCACTTGGTCATAGAAGGAGATCAGGTTCGTCAAGCAGGACCTACCTTTCATAAACCCATGCTGACTGGGCCTGATCGCCTGGTTGCCCTTCAAGTGCCGCATGATGACACTCAAGATAATCTGCTCCATGAGCTTCCCTGGCACTGAGGTCAAACTAACAGGCCTATAGTTCCCCGGGTCTACCCTCCGGCCCTTCTTGTAGATGGGCGTCACATTTGCTAGCCACCAGTCGACTGGGACCTCTCCTGATAGCCAGGACTGCCGATAAATGATGGAAAGCGGCTTGGCCAGCTCCTCCGCCAGTTCGCTCAGTACCCTCGGGTGGATCCCATCTGGCCCCATCGACTTGCGTACATTCGAGTGCTGTAGCAGGTCGCGAACCATTTCCTCGTGGATTATGGGGGCCACATCCTGCTCCCCATCCCCTTCCACCAGCTCAGGGTACCGGGTATCCAGAGAACAACTGGTCTTGCCGCTAAAGACTGAGGCAAAGAAGGCATTGAGTACCTCAGCCTTTTCCTCATCCTTAGTAACTAAGTTTCCCCCCGCATCCAGTAAAGGATGGAGATTCTCCTTAGTCCTCCTTTTTGTGCTGATGTATTTGTAGAAACTTTTTTTGTTATCTTTAACGGCAGTAGACAGATTGAGCTCCAGATGAGCTTTGGCCTTTCTAATTTTCTCCCTGCACAGCCTCGCAACATCCTTATAGTCCTCTTGAGTAGCCCGCCCTCTTTTCCAAAGATTATAAACCCTCCTTTTTCTCCTAAGCTCGAGCCACAACTCTCTGTTCAGCCAGGCCAGTCTTCTTCCGTGCCGGCTCGTCTTTGGGCAGGTGGGGACAGACCGCCCCTGAGCCATTATTTCCTTCTTGAGTAGTGCCCAGCCTTCCTGGACTCCTCTGCCCTTCAGAACCTCCTCCCAAGGGACTCTGCCAACCAATGTCCTGAACAGCTCAAAGTCAGCCCTCCGGAAGTCCAAGACAGCGGTTTTACTGGTCCCCTTCCTGACTTCGCCAAGAATAGAGAACTCTACCATTTCGTGGTCACTCTGCCCAAGACAGCTCTCAACCACCACATCTCCCACCAGTCCGTCACTGTTTGTGAACAGAAGGTCTAGTGGGACACCTCCCCTGGTAGGCTCTCTAACCAGCTGCATCAGGAAGCTATCTTCCACGCTCTCCAGAAACCTCTTAGACTGCTTTCTCTGGGCTGTGTTGTGCTTCCAGGATATGTCTGGGAAGTTGAAGTCCCCCACGAGAACAAGTGCTGACGATTTCGCGGCTTCTGCCAGCTGCCTGTAGAACTCCTCATCTATCTCCTCATCCTTGTTCGGTGGTCGATAACAGACCCCCACCAGGATGCTTGCCTTGTTGGCCTTCCCTCTGTTCCTAACCCATAGAGACTCAACCTTATCGTTCCCAGCCTCAAGTTCCTCAACATCAAAACTCTCTCTAATATAGAGAGCCACACCACCACCCCTTCTGTGCTGCCTGTCCCTTCTGAAGAGCCTATAGCCAGGCATTGCAGCACTCCAGTCATGAGAGTGGTCCCACCACGTTTCCGTGATGGCAACCAAGTCATAGCCTTCCTGCTGCACGATGGCTTCCAGCTCCTCTTGTTTGTTACCCATGCTGCGTGCATTAGTGTAGATGCACTGCAGTTGGCCCATTGCCTTCTCCCCCAGCCTTGCCATTGTTCCCCCTGGTACAGCTCCAACAAGACTTATTTCAGCCCCATCCCCCTTCTTTCCTAGTTTAAAGCCCTCTCAACGAGCCCTGCCAGCTCCTGGGCTGGGATCCGTTTTCCCCTTAGAGATAGGGACCCGTCTGTGGTAACCAGGCTGGGTGCCGCGTAAAGCACCCCATGGTCAAAAAATCCAAAATTTCTGTGTTGGCACCAGCCTCTGAGCCACGTGTTAATCAGGTGGGCTTTCCGTGTCCTCTCGATACCCCTCCCTGCCACTGCAGGGATGGACGAAAACACCACCTGTACTCCCGCTCCATCCACTAAACGTCCCAGTCCCCTAAAGTCCCGTTTGATAGCCTTCAGGCTTCTCTCTTCAATATCATCACTGCCAGCCTGGACTATCAAAAGAGGGTAGTAGTCAGAGGGGCGAACCAGGTTGGGAAGTTTTCTGGCAACATCCCTGACCCTGGCCCCAAGGAGGCAGCAGACTTCCCTACCGGTAGGGTCAGGTCGACAAATAGGGCCCTCTGTTCCCCTGAGAAGGGAGTCACCTACAACGATCACCCTTCTGTCTTTCTTGGTGGAGGAGATTCTTTTCAGTTTTACAATCTAGTATCACTACTGACTCAGAACTCAGAAATACCATACTACCTAGAAAGTGGGATTGGAAAGGCTGAAAGTAAGTCACTGTCCAGTCATTTTCTCTCTCCTCTCTCATTTGTAAATAGTTGCCAAAGATGAATTCCCAGTAGCTATGTAAGTGTGAACTCTGTCATTTGTCAATGAGTCACACTTTATATGTTCACCCAAAACTTCGTTAGTTCTGAGACTGTTGCTGTTAGTTCTGAGACTGTGCTTATAGGAGGTTGTTCCTTCTACAGAATGTATGACACGTTCTTGTGATAAATATTTCTTACTGGAATGATGTCCAGTCTGCTTAGAAGCCTAGTCTTGGCTGAAGGATAAGACAAACTATTCACCATGTAAAGATCATCTATTGTAGGCTCCTAAAGCTTGCAACTACCAAAACAAACTTACTGACAATTACACTGATAAGTAAATTTCTAAAGGTGATTTGCCACTGCACAGGCTTAAATACCTTATCTTTAAATCCTTGAAATATCTATATGTTCTACATTCACTTTGACATTGCCTATATTGGTGATTTAATGTAGACTTAGTTTGAATTAAAAAAGCAGTAAATCATGGTACTGCTCTGAAACTTGTTCAATAAAGCATGTCTGTTCTGCCGACATGAGGGAATTTTAAAAGAATTTGAAAAGGAACTTCTTCTCTTCCATGTTTTATTTCATTCAGCTTACCAGAATAGTAGTTAATGATGTCTTCTTGAAATAGAGAACAGATGGAGATAGACTGCCCATGTCATGCCAGCTGGGCAAAAAAATAAATAAATAAAAAAAATAGTAGGTTCAATTGTAAAAGTAGTCTCATTTGCCTCTTTTGGTTAAAGTAAGATACTGAACGGGAAGAAAAGGTGAAAGGGGAATATGAATCTTAAATAAATAATAGGGCATTATGAATTTAAGCACCCAGTCTGATGTTTGTGCTTAAAAAGAAAAGTCTGAAGTTTGCTGAGAAACCATTTCCTGCTACAGAGATCTTTTGTTCAATATTTCTTAATTTATTTCCTATTTTCTGTGAACTTGCAGCATATGAAGTTCTCTCTCTTACATGTTTATATTTCATTCCAGTGTCTCAGTTCCGTTGGTATTTGCTTGTATGGTTCCCTGCTCCCAGGGTAGTTAAGTTAATTGCAAATATGAATGGATAACAAAACAATCAAAAAGCAGTTTTATTTTAATGAAGAAGAATTAAGAGTGAGTGAGGGAGAAAGAAAGTAAGCGTCTTTGGTCCATCTGTACCAAGAGCAACAAGTTTCATAAACGGTTCCTTTACTCAATGAAATTAAGTGTAAGAAAGCTAATTAATTCCATCGATACAATGGAAGATAAAAGAGGATTTTGAGTGAAAAACAATAAAAAATATAATGTACACACACATACACATAGAAAGAGAAGAGAAGAGAAGAGAAGAGAAGAGAAGAGAAGAGAAGAGAAGAGAAGAGAAAAGAAAAGAAAAGAAAAGAAAAGAAAAGAAAAGAAAAGAAAAGAAAAGAAAAGAAAAGAAAAGAAAAGAAAAGAAGAAAAGAAGAAAAGAAGAAAAGAAGCTATTATGTTAGTATTTACAAATTCTGCCCATGATACTAAGGATCTTGCTATTCAGAGTCTGGACACAGATAATTCTAAATGCTCCTCTTTTTGAAGTCTGTTTACTAACTTCCCCTATGTTACTGAAATCACCAATTTAACAGCTTACACTTCTGAAAAGTAACTCAAATAAATGTTTAAATATGGATCTAGGAATCTAGTTCTGACCATCTGTTTTTGAAAATGTTGGTTTGAAAATTTCAGAGTTGTTGATTGGTGTCTAATTGTAGTGGGTTTACGTGGCAAGGTTTTGGTAGCAGGGGGCCATAGGGGTGGCTTTTGTGAGAAGGCTCTAGAAGCTTCCTTGAGCCACACATTGGGTGCCAAAAACGACTGTGTTGGTTTTACTCGGGTGGGCAGCCGAGCTCCACCACAACTGCTCTCTCACTCCCCCCCCCCTCCTCAAAGAGGAAGGGGGAGAAATACAACACAAAGAGCTCGAGGTTTGAGATGAGAATGATTTAATTAAAGGGAAAGGGAATGGGGAGAAAAAGAAACAAAAGAAACAATAAGACTGCATGGAAGCACAGAGAGAAAGAAAAAAAAAGTTATTCTCTACTTCCCATCAACGAGCGATGTTCGGCCACGTCCTGGGAAGCAGGGCCTCAAAACGCGTAGCGGTTGTTCAGGAGGACAGCCCCCTCCCTCACGAGAGCCCCCCTTTTTATTGCTGAGTGTGACATCAGGTGTTATGGAATATCCCTTTGGTTGGTTTAGGTCAGCTGCTCTGGCGATGTCCCCTCCCCATCACTTGCCCACCCCCAGCCTGCTGGCTCTTGGGGGCTTGGAGGGAGTCCTGATGCTGTGCCAGCACTATGCAGCAATAGACACAATACTGGAGTGATACCAATGCTGTTTCAGCTACGAGTGCAGAGCACAGCACTGTGTGGGCTGCTGCAGGGAAAGGTGACTCCATCCTAGACAGACCCAACACACTAACTCAGAGAGAGATGTATTTGTCAACATAACACACATTCTCTGAACTTCCTGTACAGTTTTCAAACATGTTTTCAAAATTATCTTTGTAATTGGGCATGTAATTTCCATTAAAATGAATAGGACTAACGTGTCCAAACCATGGGGCATAAAGCTGTAAGGCACTTCCTTCCTTCATCATCAAACCCAGAGCTTTTATATTCCAGACAACAATATCATACAGTTCTTTCCATCAATATATTAAAAATAGCCTCTCCTCATGCCACCACAGTCCTATCAGAAATTATCTTAAAATCTCAGTTGAAAAATGTTTATGATTTCTGACCTGATAATTTCATATTTGCCTATTTTGTGCTCTGTCCATCTACCTGTAGAGCACTTGTCTGCTGTCCTCATGTGCTTAAATAAAGCATCTACTTAGATATATTTAGACAAATTTTAGACACATTGAAAAGTTTATATCCAAAGCATTGTTTTTAGGGATCAAATGCTATTTATATTCTGCTTGGTTAGGAATACTTTGACTCTGGCAGCTGAGATCTTCTGATACTTCCCAGGAAAAAGTAGAGGTGAGAGAAGCCTTTCAAAAAACTATTTCCATTATTTTGATCAACAGAAAACTTGCTTTCCTCTCTAACAATACAATGTCCTCAGGTAGTAAAAAACAAATCTCTTCATCGGCCATCACTTATACTACTAGTGATTCTGCACATTAGGCAACCTTTGTGTCAATTTTGGGGGTCATTATGAAATCTATAAAACTTTATTATTGAAAACATTAATTTCATTCAAGTAACAATCACTCAGGTCACTAGTGGTATAGGTGATGGTTGATGAAGAGCTTTGTGTTTTACTAGCTGAGGACCATTCACAGTAAATTTTTTTATATAAGTATACAGGGGGGAAGACAGGACTCAAAAAAATCAGAATTAAATGATGTATTTTGCAAGCTTTTTAAAAAACACCTGAAGTTATGGAGTACATCACTTAGTATTCTAATTGCTGTAAGACTACTTATTAAGTATTCTAATTACTTTAAGAAATGAGAATTTTGCAACCATGCAATCTATTAAATTGTCTGTCTGGCCATTGACCTGTCTGGTCAGTATCAAATGCTCGCCAATTCCAACAATATTGCCTAATTTCAAACTTGAAAAAGAGTAGAAATTTCAAAAATCGTTACATTTCTGGAATTTTTGTGAAAATTAGGAGCTCATAAGAAGAAAGAGGGAGAGATCGGCTGTGAAGGAAAGGCAGACAAAACTAGAGGTTACCCAACCCCTTTGAAAGTAGCTGTATACCCAGTCATGCATTGACTATCGAGTATTACCCTAGCTGGACTAACCATTTATCTGTAGGTCAGGACTAACCCCACTATGTATGTAAGTCTGGAACTATGTATGCAAGTCTATGTTAGGTGTGAACTAATGCCATTAAAGTCTGTTGTCTAATTGTGGGGTTCATATTCTTATATGAATGGTTCCATATAAACCCCTGCTGGGGTAGGATATATACACATTGGGGATCAGTCTTCCACCAGTTATGAAGCAACACAACAATCCTGCTATAAGGATCCATTAAACATTCCTACCATTGAGCAAGAGCCACCTCCACTAAAAGTTTTCAAATTTCTCAGAAAGCCAGTTTCAAAACTGAATAAATGCATAACCAAAAGAAAAGTTGCTCTTTAATTTACAGAACAGACTGGACTAGATGATCAAATGGTACTTCCCAGCCTTAAGTAATCAGATTATGATAAAGTGGCTGAGTTAACCACTGATGACATCATTAACTAGCAAGAACAAAAAAAATGTCTCAAGGTTTCAGGTCATTTCAAACTGGTAATTATTCAGCATCACAGATAGATTCTTCTGATGTAGAGATAAGGTTATAAATGGCAGCTGATGAACCCTAATTACCTCCAGAATTTGTCACATACAGACATTTAAATAGTAAGCTTGAGTTTTCCAGTTTCAAGCTTTATCACAGTCATTATTATACAGTTAGGTGAAAGATCCTTTGTATGTGGACATCAAACTATTACAGATGAGTCCAGAAGACTTGCTTACTTAAAACCTTCTTAGAAGCTAATGCCCTGAAAATAGCTTAAAAAAAAATTGCCCTAATGATTCCTTTCCATAAAAAAAAAAAGAAAAGAAAATATACTGAGGGGATGTTATGCAAGTATGGAATCAACGGCAAGTGAATCTGCATTTTAACAACAAAGTGCCTGATTTAAATTATTCTCTCAAGATATGCTTCATACTGTGATGATGATTGAAATCTGTAAATTTTAATTGTTGCCAGAAATCTTGTCAGAAACAGTTACCTGCTTAGACAAATCAAATAAATACTGCTGCCAGTTTACCTTCTGAAAAACAGAGAAACATCTGAAAACACACCTCTACATCTTTACTCCTCAGTTTTCAAGTCATCTCGGATTTCAGAGTTTCATCTTCACAGTAAGGGGCAAATTTCCAACAGTGCCTATCATACCTGTCCCTGTTCCCAAAACCTCTTAATATAAGGATAAATAAGCTTATCTAGTTTGAATTTGGCTCACACTATAACTATTAGGAATATTTGAAATTTGCCATTTCACACCATTCTGTAACATGAGGAAAAGAAAGCAAACTACACTATGTTGAGCTGAGTTATAATTCAGATAAAAACACTATGGAAATTCACTGGAAACATTTGTGTGTGTGGTTATATCACTGACGTCAATTCAGAAGTTCTGTGTATCTCAAGAACAGATGTCAGTTTTCAAATGTTTTGTATTATAAATAAATTGGCTTTTGACCTGAGCGTTGAGATAGCTGTACTTTGTCTGTAAATACAATTGCTTATGGCTAAACAACTGCAGGTTTCCAGATCTGAAATGTTGATTTACAAAAATGCATAATGAGAAATAAATGGCAAAGAGAAAAACTGTGGCTTAGAGTGTAGAAAGTAGATTATTACGATTTATAGCAAATACATCTGGATAACCCATTTTAATAACCAAGAAGTACAAAGATATTCTGAGATATAATGAATAAAATCTTAGTCGTTTCCTATTTTAGCTTAATTTTTTTTTGAGTGTAGTGATAGGACAAGGTGTAATGATTTTAAACAAAAAGAGGGTAGATTTACATTAGACATTAGGAAGAAATTATTTACTCTGTGGGTGGTGAGGCACTGGCACAGGTTGCCCAGAGAAGCTGGGGATGTCCCATTCCTGAAGGTGTTCAAGGCCAGGCTGGATAAGGCTTTGGTCAACTTGGTCTAGTGGGAAGTATCCCTGCCCATGGCGGGGAAGTTGGAACTAGATGATCTTTGATCCCTTCCAACTCAAACCATTGGTTTAAGTGACAATAACACTCCACTACAGACTTGTAGTCTTTCAGAATGGACCAGTTTAATGCTTTCTGTTATTTCTACATTTTTCTGACATTCCTTATACCACTGATGATTTGTATACAAGTAAATAAGGCAGAGAGGGTGACTATGCACCCTCCTTCTGAGGTATTGCTTTTCCATGTAGGTTTGGCTTCTGTAAAAAGTTTATCCTGGAAGATGATGAACCTGAAGGCTTTGGGTTGGGTGCTTTGACCTTTTTTTTTTTTTCTTTCTTTTTCTTTCTTCACTGGCTTCAAAAGGAACAATTTGAGAAATGAACTATCTCTTGAGAAAATGAACATCTCTTGAGAAAAGAAGATATTCTAAAGAAGTTAGCTATACAGAGGAAACGCCCTAAATATAATTATATAATTAGTAAAGCTACTACAACTGTTTCATTGAAAATGTTCTTATTTGAAAATAGTTGTTTCAAGAAGACATGTCCAAGGACCCATCATTTACTATTCTTTTTTTTCCCAGTTTTCTATTGAAAATCCAAATCAAATAAGACTGAAAAACTGAAAACAGGTAAATCACAATTTAAAAACTACTCCTTTAGAACAAACAACTCTTTGTTCCTCTGCTTAAAAATGGAATCAAAATTTTTCAGTTAAATCTGAACAAATTTTTAGAAAAATAATGCATTTTCAGCAGTGCTTTTTTGCTTAAGAATTCTTTCTAAGACCAATTCCAAACTATCTTTCCATTGTGGATTGAAGGCAAGGCTACAGTGGTGATCATTCAGGAGAGTGAAAGCTGGCTCAGCAAGTCTGTGTTGGCACAGAATTTGAGAGATTTTCTGTCTCTTTTCTCAAAGACAGTTTCTGTTTGTTTAAGTTCCAATTTTGTAAGAAAGGTAGATATGTAAACAAATTCCTAAACTCAAGTAAGTATCAATAGGACTGATAGCCTGAGGATTGCAACAGGCCTGATAATGCTATGATTTTCTAAGACCATCATTTCTTTGTTACTGGACCTCTAAACCCCAATTCACCATTTCCCATTGATTAATTACTATGATTAATCATAGAATCACAGAATAGGCTGGGTTGAAGGGACCCTTAAAAATCGTAGATGTTCCATATCCCCTGACATGGGCAGTGACAACTTTCACTAAATCGGATTGCTCAAAGTCTCATCCAGCCTGACTTTGAATACTTCCAAGATAGGTCATCTACAACTAAACTTATACCAGGAGCTGGTACCATAGAATCATAGAATCACAGAATATCTCGAGTTGGAAGGGACCCACAAGGATCATGGAGTCCAACTCCTGGGTCCCCAAAGGACTACCCAAAAAATCAGACCATGTTTCTGAGAGCATTATCCAAACACTTTGTGAACTCCAGCAGGCTCAGTGCCATGACCACTGCCATGGGGAGCTTGTTTCAGTGCCTGACAACCATCTCGGTGAAGAACCTTTTCCTGATATCCAGCTTGAACTGCCCCTGTCACAGCTTCAAGCTGTTTCCTTGGGTCCTATCACCAGTCCCCAGAGAGCAGAGCTCAGTGCCTGCCCTTCCTCTCCTCTCCTGAGGAAGCTGCAGGCCGCCATGAGGCCACCCCTCAGCCTGCTCTTCTATAGGCTGAACAATCCAAGTGACACCGGACTCTCCTCTCACATCTTCCTCTCCAGACCCTTCACCATCTTTGTAGCCCTCCTTTGAACATTCTCTAACAGTTTTATATCTTTCTTCTACTGTGGCAGCCCAAACTGTACACAGTACTCAAGATGAGGCAACAGCACTGCAGAGCAGAGCCGGACAACCCCTTCCGTCAACAGGCTGTGCCATGCCTGATGCACCTCAGGGTATTGTTGGCCCTCCTGGCTGCCAAGGCACACTGCTGCCTCATGTTCAGCTTGCTATCAACCAGAACCCCCAGATCCCTTTCTGTGGGGCTGCTCCCCAGACTCTCATCCCTCAGACCGTCCGTATAACCAGGGTTGCCCCTTCCCAGGTGCAGAATCCAGCACTTGCTCTTGTCAAACTTCATATTGCTGAGGATTACCCAGTTCTCTAATTTGTCTAGATCTCTCTGCAAGGTCTCACCAGCCTCAACAAAGTCAACAGCTCCACCCAATTTGGTATCATCCATGAACTTGCTCATAAAACCTTCAAGTCCAACATTCACATCATTTATGAAAACCTGGTATACTATTCTGTTTTGATTTAGGATTAGAATATTGCTGATAATACACTGATGTTCTAGTTGTTGCCAAGGAGTGCTTACACTAATTCAAGGACTTCAACTCCTACTGCCCTGCCAGTGAGGAGGCTGGGGGTGCACAAGATGCTGGGAGGGGACAGAACCAGGACAGGTGACCCAAACTAACCAAAGGGATGTTCCACACCATGTGACATCACGCTGAACAATAAAACTGAGCAATTGCCCAGAGTGGGAAGGGTGGCCACTGCTTACAGATGGGATGAATATTGGTCAGCAAGTGATGAGCAATTGCATTGTGCATCACTTGCTTTGTATTCATTTATGGTTATTTTTATTATCTTCCCTTCCCTTTCTTTCCAATTAAACTGTCTTTATCTCAACCCACCGGATTTTATCTATTATTATTATTGTTGTTGTTGTTTGTTGTTGTTGTTGTTGTTGTTGTTGTTATTATCTCCCCCATTTCACAGTGGGAGATGGGAGGGAGGGAGTGAATGGCTCTGTGGTACTTATCTGCCAGCCAGTTTAAACCACAACACCATCTATAAACAAAAAGCAGTTTAAACTATGCTACAGATTCTAGCTCTATACGTGAGTGGAACCACCTTAGTATAAAACTGACTGGAAAAGATACTAATGAAATAGAGTCCAGGGTTTTGTTGCCTGAATGAGTGTTGCATTCAGTTTTGACTTGCTGAGAACTGGCTGTCTCTGTATCATTCTCCTCCACACAGTATGAACTTTCCTACACCCTGTTTATTCCACAAAGGTCCACTAACTTAGAACAGAAAGATTTATAATGTATGAGGCATTTGTCAGCACCCCCATTATCAGTACCTTTTAAAACTGATTTGATAGAGAAGCATGAAGAGAATGTTCAGAATTCATTTGATTTGTCTGGTATTTTTGGTCACTTTTGCAAATTCTACAGCCCAGTCTTCATAGTCTCTTATTAAAGATGTTAGGCAATCTTAAGGGTAAAGCTGTAGAGAGCTAAAGGCTTGGACTGCCATCTGGGCCTTACTTCAGGAGAAATGTTATTCCATTTATATTGAGAAGAAATTAATAATGACAATACATAATACATATTAACCCTTAGAAAATCCCTCTGCTGAGTATGCTGAACTGATGTTGATTAAAGCAGAAATCCCACATGTGTTTTTGTCCTGTTCTAAATTATTCAGGTCCTAGCAAGACAGTGTTTCATGCACATCCAAAAACAAATAAATCTTTGACTAATCAAATTGTTTTGGAATACTGCATTTTGAAGAAGAAAAAGAAAAACTCTATGTCCTTTCACAAAAACTAGCAAAATTAATTTATTGTTTGTTAGGAGAAGATTTGTTCCTTTCTGGAAAATAGGAGGATTTGCCTTGTTATGTTAATAAATTCCAAACCTTTGGAAAGGTCAGATCTATGGAAGTCAGCACTCCTCTATTTTTTTATTTTTTATTTTTTTTACCCATCTTAGCTTTCCTGTCTGGACTACCTTTACAGAGTTCAATAATTCATATTTTTAAGCACCCACTTATTTCCACTGAGAAAGGACAAAGATCCTTAGAGACAGACACTAGGTAGACATAAAGCTATTTACCATAAAGCTTGATGGAAGATTAAACTTTGATTACAAAACAGTATAACTATCACTGATCCCTTGCGCACAATACACATCTTTGCTTTTGCCCATTATTTTAATCCTGAGTCATTCTCAGCACTTCACTTTTTCAAGGAGTTTTAAAAAATATTAACGAACCAATGATAGGGCTTTACAAATTACTGCAATCAGTGCAACACTTCACCCAAGTCGGACTGAGGATCCTCTTAATAGAAGACAATCATCTGTCAACCTCCTGTCTAATAGAGAGGGTCAGGCAGAGGGCAGCTGTACAACTGTATGGCAAGTGTGTGGTTTAGGTGTGAGGAATGGACATGAAATGATGAGGTGTTTTGCCAAAGATGTGATGGGATATTGTGGTTGAACCAGACATATTGAATGGGATTAGTCCAATTGCATAGTGAAGACTACAGTGTGAAAGTATATACCTGTCTTTTATAGTCAGTAGACAAAAATAGTTATTGGTGAGTGCCATTTCAACCTAAAAACATCTAAACATGAGGAACCTAGCCCAACAGCAGACATCTATAATGCAGACACCCCAAGTTAAGTGAGATGAGTCCTCCTTCATATTTTTGAATTACAAGACTGATTAGCTTTTCTTTGGAACTTCTTTGAAAGAAATAATGACAGACATGGAGAAGGCTGAGGTACTCAACAACTTTTTTTGCCTCAGTCTTCACTGACAGTCAGCCTTTCCATGTTTCTCATTTCCCTGCACCTGTAGATGAGGGCTGAGGGAGCAAAGTCCCTCCCACTGTAGAGAAGAGCAGGTTTGATACCACCTGATGAAACTGAACAGATACAAGTCTATGGCGTCTGATGACGTTCATCCCAGGATCCTGAGGGAACTGGCTGATGGATTTGCCAAGCCAGTCCCCACAGTCTCCATCATATTTGAAAAGTCATGGCAGTTGGGAGAAGTCCCTGGTGACTGGAAAAAGGGAAACATCACTCCCATTTAAAAAAAAAAAAAAAAAAAAGGTAGAAAAGAGGACCTGGGTCGCTACAGACCAGTCAGCCCCACCTCTGTGCCTTGAAAGATCATAGAACACATCCTCTTGGAAGCAATGTCAAGGCACATCCAGAACAAGACAGTGATCTGAGACAGCCAGCACAGCTTCATCAAGGGCAAATCATGCCTGACCAATCTGGTGACATTCTATGACGGAGTAACTGCATCAGTTGACAAGGGAAGACTGACTGATGTCATCTGCCTGGACTTCTGTAAGGCCTTTGACACAGTCCCACGTGACATCCTGTGGTAGTTTTACCCAGCTGGGCAGCTAAGGTCCACCACAACCATTCTCTCACTCCCCCTCCTCAAACGGAAAGGGGAAGAAAACACAATGAAAAAGCAATGAAAAGGGGTCAAGGACTGAGATATGGACAGGGAGATCACTCAACTATTATCATCATGGGGAAAACAGACTCAGCATAGGGAGATTAATGTAATTTATTTCCTATTGCTAACAAGCTAGAGTAGTGAGAAACTCAAAACAAACTAAAAACACCTCCCTCCCCCCCTCCCCCCCTCCCCCCCCCCAAGTTCTTCTACGTCCTCCCCCCAAGTGGCACATGGGAAGGGGGAAAAGGGGGCTGTTGTCAGTCCCTAACACTTCATCTGCGCTGCTCCTTCATGGTCAATCTCTGCCACTGCTCCACGTGGGGAACCTCCCATGGGTTGCCATCCTTCCCAAACTGATCCCGTGGGGGCTTCCCACAGGCAGCAGCCCTTCAAGAACTGCTCCAATAAGGGTCTGTACCAAGGGGTCCATCTCCCAGGAGCAAACTGCTCCAGCACGCGTCCCCCATGGGTGGCAGCTCCCCCCAGACCCCCTGGTCCTGTGGGGGCTCCTCTCCACGGGCTGCAGCTCCAGCCCAGGACCTGGTCCTGTGGTGGCTCTCCAGGGGCTGCAGCCTCCTCCAGGCCACATCCACCTGCTCCACCAGGGCCTCCTCCAAGGGCTGCAGCATGGAGATCTGCTCCATGTGGGACCCATGGGTTGCAGGGGGACAGCCTGCTCCACCAGGGGCCTCTCCACAGGCCGCAGGAGAACTGCTGCTGTGTGCCTGGAGCACCTCCTGCCTTCCTGCTGCACTCACCTTGGGGGCTGCAGGGCTCTTTCTCACTGCTTGCTCTCCCATCTGCTGTTGTGCAGCAGTTTTTTTCCCCTTTCATAAATCTGCTCTCACAGAGGCGCAAACAATGTCACTTATTGGCTTGGCTCTGGCCAGCAGTGGGTCCCTTTGGAGGCGGCTGAAACTGGCCCTTATCTGACATGGGGCAGCTTCTGGATTCTTCTCACAGAGGCCACACCCGCAGCCCCCCTCTACCAAAATCTTGCCACATAAACTGAATACACATCCTGAACTCCAAATTGGAGAGAGATGGATTAGAAAGGTGGACCATTCGGTGGAGAAGGAATTGGCTTGAAGTCCGCCCCCAAGGGAGTGGTGGTCAATGGCTTCCTGTCCAGGTGGAGGCTGGTGAGGAGTGGTGTCCCTCAGGAGTATGTCTTGGGATCTGTACTTTTTAATATCTTTATCAACGACATAGACAGTAGGATCGAGTGCACCCTCAGCAAGTTTGTAGATGACACCCAGATGAGTGGTGCAGTTGATAAAATGGAAGGGATGCCATCTGAAGGGACCTGGACAAGCTAGAAAAGTGGGTCCATGTAAACCTAACGAGGTTCAACAAGGTCAAGTGCAATGTGCTGCACCTGCGTCAGGGCGATCCCAGACAGGAGTACAGACTCAAGAGAAGAACTCATTGAGAGCAGGTCTGCAGAGAAGGACTTGGGGGGTTCTGGTGGGTGAAAAGATCAACGTGAGCCAGCAGTGCATGCTTGCAGCCCAGAAGGCCAACTGCATCCTGGGCTGTATCAAAAGAGGAGTGACCAGCAGATGGAGGGAGGTGATTGTCCCCCTCTGCTCTGCCCTTGTGAGGCCCAACTTCAAGTACTGCATCCAGGTCTCGGGTCCCCGAGACAGGAGGGATGTGGACCTGTTAGAGTGGGTCCAGAGGAGGACCATGAAGATGCTCAGAGGGCTGGAGCACCTCTCCTGTGAAGAAAGGCTGAAAGAGCTGTGGATGTTCGGCCTGAAGAAAGAAGGCTCCGGGGAGACCTCTTTGCAGCTTTTCGGTACTTAAAGGGGACTTATAAAAAAGATGGAGAGCAACTTTTTGCTGAGGCAGAAAACAATAGAGCAAGAGGGAATTGTTTTCAACTAAAATAGGTGAGATTTAGATTAGAAGTTAAGAGGAAATTCTTTACTCAGAGGGTGGTGAGGCACTGGCACAGGCTGTCCAGAGAAGCTGTGGATGCCCCATCCCTGGAAGTGTTCAAGGCCAGGTTGGATGGGGCTTTGAGTGACCTGGTCTGGTGGGAGGTGTCCCTGCCCATGGCAGGGGGGTTGGAACTGGGTGATCTTTGAGGTCCCTTCCAACCCAAGCCATTCTATGATTCTATGAAACAGAGTTATTTTAAAGATGGAAAATTGGAAAGGCCAAGAAAAGGCAAAAAAAGTCAAGAAAAGAAAAAAAAACATGGGTTCTACTGTGACTTCTTCATAGGCAGCAAACTATTTGAATGAGATCCAGAACCCTGACTGAACAGTGAAAAGGCAGAAATAGATGCATCAGAAAGAAGTCAGAACAGATATATGTCATTGGGACCTTTTCCAGAAAGTAGGCGTCTCTTCTCCTTTTTCATATAAAACCAGTGAGGACCACTCTGTTCTTGTAATATATGCAAGGTTAGAGAGAGACCACTACATTCTCTGTGCCTCAGTCACCTACACAAGGCTCAGGCTCTCTCAAATGCTATTTCCTTGTGTTTCCCGTGAAAAGTAAGTGTTTTGTTTGTAGTGGCATCAGTCTTCAGCCACACTCAGAATATTTTGCAGGTATTCAGAAACTGTTTGCATAAAAACTCTGTAGCAATGTCACGTCTGCCTTCTAATAAGAAGTCTTTTCAAGGAAAAAAAGGCCCAGATCCTACAAAATACATCTCCGTTACCCTTAACTCTCCCTGGCTCCACAGTTCCTGCTAACAACACAATCTCATTCTACTTCATAAAGGTGCTATTTAGTATTTCTGTTTTCCATCCCTTGTCTGTGAATCAGAAGTTTAAACTAAAGTAGACGTCTCGTGACTGCAGGCTGTTGAGGACATGATATTTAATTAAAGCATTACATGATACAAGTGATGACATTCCAGAATACCCCTTTATGACTGATTTCACAAAACAGAAGTGTTATTACCTGTAACATCTTCATTTTTTAATTTTCATGCATCAAGGAATAGGTCATGAAAACAGCTGGCAGCAAGAAGAAAGGAGCAACATTTCCAAGCACTTCATGCACAACCGGTGCCCCTTGCTGTGTAGAATTATTCTGACATACGTGTTGTCAGATTGCTGGCGAGAAGGCTCTGCAAAGCATCTCACAGGACTCCTGATCCTCCAGCCAGATAGGCTGTCAGATACACTGAGTAGTGCTTTACTGAATGCTCATGTTAATAGAGGATATGCATTCAGCTTGACAGCGGACAGAAACTGGCCCTACTGGAGAGTAGTCTAACATCTCAGACATGAATCATTATGCTGAAGCTGAGGGTTCCTGATCTTACTCTCTGCCATGGATACCTCTCCTTTCCACATTATTATTTCAAAGAACCTCTGCTTTATGACTCCCACAGTTTTGCTATTTCAAAGGGAGGTTTTTCAAGCACCAAGAAACTGGTCAGTGGGACTGGAGCTTATATTCTTAAAAACTAATAGCATCCTTGTGTATTTAGAGATGAGAATCTGAGAATCATCAAGCAAGAAGTGATGGTGGCTTTTTGGGGTGTGTGTGTTTGGTTTTTCTTTATTTAATTTCTGAAACAAACTCTCGTCTTCATAAAATACACATTTATTTGAAGAGTAGGAATCTCCCAAGGGAACTAGATTCTCATTGCTTTATATTATCTTCTTCTGCAGTTATGTACAAAAACCTGCAGTCCTCTACGCAGCCTAAGTATGTGTATATGACTAAGGAACCTGGGTCTTCGAGTAAAAAAGCAGCTGTAGGCAACCCTCAGCTATATGAACAGTGTAGCTACATGTGAAACCCTAATGACAAAAAAATCAGGATTCTCAAGGTTTTCCTTGATTTAGCTTTTAATTAAGTAATTAATTTGAAGAATAAGCATAAAAAACAACAACAACAACAACAAAAAAACACTTTTTCCAACAGGTATTCAATTTTGGAAGAGAAAACAGAGAAATTTTTTTCATTTTTTCTTAAATTTACATGGTTCCTGGCAGAGAAATAAGATGCAAAACTAAGCTTTACTCATGACTCAAATCAAACCAAATGCTCAGCTTTTCTAACTTTCAGAAAACTTTGGTTAAGTTTCTGTTATATTCCCCAGTTTTGCCAAAGATGTAAATATCTAAATATCTTTGCCTAAAGATATTTATCCAAGGCTACAGAAACCAAGAGTTTGCCCATTTGTCATTGGTAAACATCAGTCAGCTTGCCTTTTTTTTCAGCTTCATACTGTTTACAGAATAAATGGCTAACATTAGAAAAGGCTGTAAACCAGACTGTGTGAGTGCATCTAAGGACTGGTTTGTTGAATTTACATTTCAAAAACCCACATTGGGTTTGAATAAAACAAATATGCAATAAAGAAATCAAATTATCCTTGTAGTTGTCTTTTTTTTTTTTTTTTCTAAGTCAGAAAACCAATGGCTTAGTGCTAAAACCTGAGATTTTTTTTCTTTATGTATTAATTTCCGGGAGATTATAGGAAGTTTCAGTGGCTTTATAGCCTGGTAATCTGAAATGAGAAAGCCAAAAGAGTGCTGAGTTTTTACGTCAAAATCAAATTTATGAATAAGAGTCCTGATACAGCTAACCATGGACTACAATAAGGCTATGAAGCTATAAAGATTTGTACCAACAGAGGCTATCTTCCTGTTAAACTGGATCACTGCCAGATAAGCTGTCAAACCCTTTTTTTCTTTCCTTACCCACACACAATTTTTTCCTCTTATACTCGCTGGCATAAACTCCAGTCCTTGGAGTCTCCAGGGCACTGTTTTGCTACAAAAGATGGTTTGCACTTTCAATGACTCATTCTGCCTCTCTTGATGCAGGTACTGTGCTGGAGGAGTAAAACAGAAACTGTTGGGGGTGGATTTAACTTATTAACAGCCTTTTGGCTTTTACATCAACAGCAAAGTAATTAGAGCAAATGAGATGTTGTTCACAATTTTGTGACTTGCATTCACATCCAAGCTAACTTGCCAAGACACTGGCTTCCAAACCCTGCTTTGTGGCAGCCCACGTCAATAATTTGCAACAATAAAAACCCACTCATGAGACTGCACCCACTGCCTCTAATTACTTTGCTGTTGATGTAGAAGCCAAAAAGCTATTAATACGTCCCCTGCCTGCAAGCAGGATAGTTCCCCCATCTCTGGATCACAGAATGAGTGTGAACACTTCTCATCTATTTGTCTGCTCCTGTATTTTCTATGGCAACCTGCTTTGGCTAAAAGTGTGGAGAGCAGATAGCTTCTACTCAGGCTTGTTAACAGATGAAAATAACACACACAGTCACAGTCTTCTAATAAATGTACCAATGTGTATGTCAGGTGTATGCTCTTGTTCATTTATATTAAATAAAATATTTAATATAGTCTTCTATACACAGATCTTGTAAATTCACACTAGTTTGCTTGAAGCCAACAATATATCGGTATGGATGTCACACCCCAAGTGGTTGTTCCTACCACATACATCTGAAGTGACTGAGCTGAGCTGCCTACTTAACCTCTTCCCTTCACAGTACCTGGGGGAGGTGAACGGCCTTAGCCCGTGACACAGCCTTTTAATATCATCTCCCAGCTCTTCCTGTTAAGTCTTTTAGACAGACTCTAAGTTCAGCCTCAGGCCCAAACAGTGCTGTTGGAAAGATTTCTGCGAGTGTAGTTTGCAATTGCTGTACATATTGCCAGCTCAAAGCTGGAGTAGGATGCACCATGCCTCCTGTCAGTTCGATGGAAGTAGGCAAGCCCTGCGGGCAGGGAGCTCCTAGTCTCATCACTGAGCATGAAACTAGAGAGGGGCTACACTCCTATCCAAAATGTGAGAACATAGAAAAGGAATAATTAACCATTTGAAAATACCAAGAGCTTCTTGGAGAGATACATTTTATCCCAGAAGAACTGTGAATATGAACTAAGAATATGACCCATACTTTTTAAAGCCAGAGGGAATACTATAATCTTTTGGGCCAATCACCTGCATTACATAGGTTGCTCTTGTGCGGTATGGTCAGGTTTATTCACATGGTTGGGTTTTGGCCCATCATTGACAAGCCTTCTCTGTTTTCTTCCTTTAGGCTGATTGTAGTTAGAGAGGGAATCAAAACTGCAAAGTACAGAGTTAAATCTAATGTATCCCACATCCAAAGGGCTTTACAATTAACACTGGATGCTGGATCTGTCTGCCAGACTCATTTTGGGATTCATTCTGTCTTTACAAAGTACATAGAGAATTGTCTCATCTTAGGGATTTGTCTGGTGCTACAATTCTGGCAGAACAGCTTTATGCATGCAGTCCCACTGTAGAGGTGCTTCTCTAGCCAAGGCCTTAGCCTGTGGTGAGCCACAGCTAATGGCTGGGGGAAAATTGCTTCTAATCTAGGACAATGTTTTTTTCAGTTTCACTGTGTAAGCTTTTTGCCTGTACTAGTCTCACTATTGAATTCCTGTTTCCCATTAACCACAAGTAAGACAGCAAAATGTTTGTGGTTGTGAGCCCCAGACTAACAGCTTCTGACCTACTGCAGCCCTGCGGTGATTTGGGTTATATTGGGAGAGTGGTGGTGACTCAGACATCCTCTGCAGTGCTACACAGATGGCAGTTCAGTTACAGATAGGATGTAACCCTCAGGTAGGAGAATACTCCCCTCTTCTAATCTGCATAACACAGCCCTCCTCAACATTTCTGGTAGACTCTACAGCAACTGCTCCAGTCAAAATTGGCCTTATAATGGTTCTGTTTATGAAGCTATAGCTGTTATTGATGTTATTGACATGAGTAGCAAATAGCAACTTTTCGTTGTTGGTAGTTCCCCGTGAGGGCCCAGCCATTCACAAATCTCATACCTATCATTTCTAAGACCTACACCAGTTCTTTGCCACTGCCAAGAACAATTGGCTATACTGTTATAGATTGGAAAAGATGCTAGCAAAGTCATCTACCTGTCAGCACAGGTATAAACCTGGAAGGAGATGAAGACCTTATCCAAAATTGAAGAGAAAAAGTAAGATGATGATTTTTCACAGTTTGGATTAAAAAATTAGTTTTATATTGAAAAAAAAAAGTTCAAAACCATTAAGCTAGTGCCTGAATTATGAACATTTTTTGGTACATACATACTTGTCCTTTTTCCCTCCCTACCAACAGGAGAAATTCTTGGGACAGGACCGGAAGGGAAAGTGAAAGTCACCCTACACAACACTTCCCTAAGTAGTCTAACAAAAGTAAGGTTTTAAACAATAAAGACAGGAGTTTCAAATTGGCCCAGTAAGGGAGACAAAGGCATCACTAAATCCTATAAGAGTAAATTTGCTTCTATCAGGACCACCATCCAGCAGACTGGCTGTAACTGTTCTTCTGAAAAGATGCCAAGGGAATGTATTGACTCATAACTCTGTAGGTACAGTCCTTTGTGGCTTAAATAACAAGATATTAGTGTGGGGGTGGTGTTTTGTAGGTGAGGGGTGGTTTTTTTTTTTTCCTCCGATTTTTTTTTTTTTTAGCAGAAAACACCTTTTCTTCTCCAATGTACATCAGAGGTAATAAGAAGCAAAGCTTTTCCTGATCTTTGGTGACCTCTGCAAGAAGGGAGAGACACACTGAAGTTCCCATGTTCGGTATGAAACTTTTTACTTGGTTACTTCACCATTAGCAAAATAATCAGCAAATTGGCATTTAAAACACTGCATTTCCAGACAGATGTGGCACTTAGTGCCACATTTTACTGAGAACTGTCATTTAAAAGGAAGTGCAAATCGCTACCAAAGGAGTGATGAAGTACAAGTAAGTACCTGAACTTGGAGCAGTAATCTCAGAATTGTACAAAAGAAATGTGAGGATTTTGTTGTTGATGATGCTTTAATTATAATTATTACCTCAGTGCACAAACTTTTAAGAAAAAGGAATGTTCTGGCCTTAAATCCAACTATTTATTTTATGGTAGAAAACCAATTCCTTAAAGTGAAAGATGCAAATGTACTTTAATGTTATTCCTGTGTAATGCAAGAATTCCTGTTTAGATAATTCAACAGGTCACACAAGCTTTCCACTGAAGTCAGCAGGACAGCTCACATGAGATGTTCGTGTGCTCAAAATTTGCAGGACACTGATCTCATATATTCATTATTTATTTATGTAATGTCATGACATTCTTGTTTATGTCTCATATTTGTATCTTCCTTGCACTTTAAACAAAACCTCTGCCCCATTTATGTCTATAGTCCTATATAGCAGGCAAGATGGGTATTGAGTTTCAAAGTAGACTAGAGGAAGAAAAATCTAACTTTAATCCATTTTCATAGGTCTCACGGTAAGAAATAAAGTCACCAACAGAAAGTCACATATGTATTACATGATCCCACATTCATCTTTCTAGCACTGATTTTAAGTGTTGCTCTGTGCTTATGAAATATTATATATGCATTTATTTCATGGAAAAGTACTCTAAGAAACTTCATGAGTCACCGAACAGCTCACAGTTTCTTGTGAATGGTGAGGCATTTTTGCTACAGGCAGCACACACTACCAAACACAGGTGTTTAAAAAGCAGTGTGAAATGTGCAGGTGCACAAAGTACTACAACAACAACAAAAAATGTTCCTTCCCCTCCCCTCCAAAGAAGCAACTTTGCTAATTCTTTTTTGTTTGTTTGTTTTTGTTTTTAAACTATGAGGTGTGTCTCTCAATATTCTTTGATTTTAAAAGCCAGAAACTAGGGACTCAGAAGCTCAGCTTTCTTTTTTTTTAAAAAAAGAAAAACAAAAAAAAACAGACAAACAAACAAAACAAACAAACAAAAACATTTCTTCATAGAAAAATGGGAATAAATTGGATTTTGAAAGTTCAGAAAACAAGTTACTTAACAAAATAGAATTTCAAACTTAACTTTTTTTTTTTTTTCCTTAACATTTTATTTTTATTGGACTAGCATACTGAAAATACCATTCAGTGTGAGAATTAATTTAGCCTAGGTAACTAGACCTAGTCATTTGCATTTGCAGATGTCCAAGTTTAATATAAGGTGGTTTTTTTGTTGTTGTTGTTGTTTTTTTTTCTCAGCTGATTAACTGTCATAAAAGCCTGCTGTTAGTCTGCAGTGATTTTTAGCCAACAGAATCCAATTTATGGCTTGATGCCATAAATTACTTATTTCTGAATCTGAAAGTTTACGTTTATCAAGAGCTAAAATTGTCTTCTCTGGGATGAAGGTAGGAGTCAGGCCCACATTTTAAGGCATGACATGGAAAACCTCTCTGATACTGTGATTAATTGGAAACTGAGTCAAGAAGATCTCTGATGATGTTAAACAATAGGCTTTCAAGCTCCTACACACCATAGCCCAAGAGAGCTGTGACTAGAGGCTATTTTGGTTATTCTGACACATCACCTGAATACATCCTAAATTTTATGGCCTATTAGATTTCTGGGGTATTTACCTTCTTTCTGTATGTATAAAAATAAAACCCAAGCCTTTACACTGGGGTTTTCAACGAAAAGATTAAAAAAAAATCAGGAGTGCTGACAGATCAAAATTTTCCTTTTCACCAAGAATCATGCCTCTTTTGTGGGAAGTACAAACTCTTAATACTGAACATAACTAATTTTCAAATGGAAATAGATTTGCCCTCCCCCACAAATATGAATAAACTAGAGATCCACTCACACAGCAGGGAAATACCCTTAAAAAACACCACTCTTGCAAAACTGGAAAAGAATTATGAGTTGTCAGTGTTGATGCAATATGTTGTAAGCCCCAGGTGCACCATACACTGCCACAATTTCTATTGTCTGAGATACAATAAAGGCTGCAAAGGTTGAGGAGTGGGACTGGCAGCTCCGTTCACTGATGTCCCCACTTACCAATAGAAAGAACAGGCACCGAGTACACACATCCAGACGTCGTCAGAGGACTTGTGCAGAGCGGGGCAGACCTCTACCTGTGGCTCAGCTTCACATCTTTTACTGTTTCTCAGACAATAGAAATGTTGAGAACTGAAGTTGTTCAACAGCCCCTTTTCTAAAACAAACAAACAAACAAACAACAAAAAAAACATATATACATATATATGTATTTTAAACTAGAAGTGTTACTTCACAGCCTTTATCTAGCAAGTCTTAAGCAGGACTTTGGAAAGAGCCCAGCTTCAAAGAGTTGTTGGATACATCATCAGCTTTCCTTACACAACACTAATTTCACAAATTATTTATCAGCCTTTGCTTGTGGATTACATCTGACCTTCGTGCTCCATACATACTAAAATGCATTTATTACCTCAAAAATGTCAGAGACAAATGATTTGCTTTGGAAAGAGGCAGAACTAATGGCTGGAGTATTGTCTTTGCGAATTTTGCAATAAGGACATGGAATTATTACAAAGAATAAGGCTCACAACATTTCATCACACTTAAAATTATTTCATTTCCCTTGGAAGGTTTGATGTATCACCAAGTGTCACATAAGTCTTGAGGTATCATAGTGTTTCAAGCAGTTTACTGATAATTTTGCCATTTGTTGAAATAACATCAAAAGTTCTCATAGAGAACATTTATTTATTTATTTGGCATGAGGACAATTACAATAGCTTTTATTTTGAGAGTTTAAATTAACAGTTCTCAAAATAATATTTTTTATCTTCTTTTAAGCATGAATATGCGCAACCACAAAATTACAAAAGATAAAATTAATAGTGATAGCTCAAGCATAAAGTAGTTTTGAAAATGAGCATAATAGAACTCCCACTGTAGGCATCAATATATTAGCTGTTAAATGTTTTTATTCAGTGAGAGTATTTAAGCACATACTTGGCTTTATGCATGTGCAATGTTCTCCCCAGCAATATAGTATAGCAAGTGCTAAATTTAAAGCAAGTACTTCAGTTCTTTGGTTTTCAGACAATTGACTACAATGATTGTTTGGTGGAGCAACCAGATGGTACTACTAGAAACCTCAGAAAGCTTTTCCATAAATAACATTTCTATTTTAAGAAAAAATGCTTCTCGCATTGCCACAGCCAGAAACCAAGATGAGGCTTGTGTCCTTTAATTGTTATAACCTATAATTATTAACACAATAGAGGTAGAGAAAGAGCCTGTACACATATGTTCTACCTCTACCCATTATAGCCGATAAGCCAGAAGAACAGTCAGTAGTTAGCTACTCAGTGTAGTATTATCATCATCCACAATAGTATAATAAAAATACATAAATCCTTCAGTTTTTGCTTTGATTGGAAGAAAAAAAAATAAAAAAGAAAGAAAGAAAAAAAAGAATAAAGAACATACACTTATAATTTTATTCTAATATCCATAGTTTATAACTATACAGACTTGTGTTTTACTAATTGAAATTTATAAAAATATGACATTCCGAAAATGTTCTTTCTTCTCAAGCTCTATCATGCTTTCTTAAGGCTAGGTCAACAATAGGGGAACTCAAGATGAAAGATGAATCACCTTTAAAAATATTAATCATGAATCCTAAAAAAAGAACCATGAGACAAAACATCAGTGAAATCACTTAAAAAATATTCAGATGATTTTATAGTCTGTTTCCCAACAACTGCATCTGTTTCTATTTCATATAAATGCAAGTTAGACATCTATAACCTCTGGGTTCTTAACAGTTGTCATGAAGTTGAGCACTTTTACACAAGCAAAAGCTAAACAAATTAATTTCAGGCCACCCAATATTTCCAAAAGGCAACAGCCTGGCACTGCCAAAGATTGTATTGCTCCTTGCAGAACTATATCCAGACACTCTAGACATTTCAAATTTTATTATTTGTGGTTTTAATTATGAATTTCATTTGTCAGGTTTTCCTCTGACCAGTGGTGAGTAATACCATCAAACACAGAGGCTGAGGCTAGTTCTGGTGTGTGTTTGTGTGCAGAAATGTTTGAAAGACGCCTGCAACTTCTACAAACAGCACCACCATAGTGGAGCATAGGGGTTGCAGTTTGCTAGCAGCCTGCATGGACTGTGAAGGAGGAGGTGTGAGTTGGAGGTGTGAGAACAATTGTCATTCTCATAATGATGAGATGTGGACGGGGTGGACCAAGCTCACTGAACACCAACACAAGCCTGAAAAAGCAACTGCTTGCACATTGCACTCTACTCTGGCATCTCATAGCTTTACCTTCTTATATGGCTCAAAGGTTTCAAACCCTTAGCCTAACAAAAGTAACTATCTCTTCTAGCCTAGCTAAGATTCCCCCCAAAAGTGTTTTTTTTCCTTACTAAAATATGTCTGCTTTTCAGAAGTTGTTAATCCTTTAATCTCCTCTTCCAGCTTCTGCTCTGAGAGGCAAATACTTGGCAGTCTTGAAAATCCAGACTTAAGTACATTATTATAACAATGCCAGAATACTAAAAACAATACAGGAGAATCTGAAGTTTTTAAGTCTAGACAGATAGAGCTTAAAGTTTTAAGTAGACAGTTCATCCATCAGTAGCAATATTGTAGCAAGAAATTGAGTATCTGCCTATAGTTTAAATATGACCTCACTGATATACTTCTGATCCAACAGCTTTGACCTTCCGACTTGCTCAGAATTAAAATCAGTGATTTTGTTCACCAACTGTGAATTTCATTTTACCAAGAATTAAAGCTGTCTGTTACCCTACAAAACTATAGCTGTTAAATTCCTTATAGTTTTGATAACAAATCCTGTATCTATTAGAAAAACACTATGTCCAGTGTTGCACTCATTCCATGTTCCGCACATATTTATGTTGGTTTTATTTGACTTTATTTTTGATATTGGTTCATTACAAACGTATAATAAATTTTGAAAGAAACACAGAACAAAAAAATACTAAAGTTATGCAACAATGAAAATATTGTGTTTCCTCATGACAGTCAATTCAGTTGTGTGGCATTTTTTTCCTTGTTACTTGAAAAAGGATTTATAATCTGTGGGTTTTTCACTTATTTGTTTGAAAAAAAAATAGAAAAACTATTTCAGTGTTATCATTGTTATCATCTGTACTGTTTTGGAACTTGATTCTAGGATACATTGGACTGGGTAAATCAGCTGAATTATAAATTGCAGACAAAAACTTCAGGTACTGTGAAGACAGTCCAGAGTCTCAGTTACAGGAGGGTGAATACAGCTGAGCTATAAAGTATAGTATTACACATTATTCTGTAATTTCAAAATGGCATTAAAAAAAAAAAAAGCTGTTAAAAAAAAAAAAAAAACGGAAGAAAAAATCCCTCTAGTAACAGAATATCCATTTACATGAGACAACCCCTTCTGGAAACAATAAAGGTTCCTATATGTGCAGTACCCTGGATAGATTTTCACTCAGATCAAGACCAGTTTCTATTTAAGACATTTCACTCAACTATAGATTCTGAAAAAAAAAAAAAAATCACACTGTAGGTTTTCCTTCATGCTCTACAAAAGAAGCCTGGCACGCAGACTGCTTTAAAACATGGTCTTACTTGTTTCATCTACCACAGAAAGGCACAGCAGGGGTGTTTGACCTTGGGAGAGCAAAGCACACTGGCAGGTTGTTAAAAGCCCATAGATAGTGTCTAAGTCTTAGAAACATTTATGTCTACATATATACTTCTCCCCAAAAATCTTACCACCTCAAAACTTTAGATTAACATTTCCATTCCCCAAGAGGTGTGGAAGCAATTGAAAACCATTTTTTTTCTTGGTTTCCCAATTTTCATAGTTTTCTCACTGAAATTTTAGGTACCTGAAAACTCAGGTATGATCTAACTCATTGAATTCCTTGCTGTTAATAGAGGGAGACAGAGAGATGAAGACAGAGAGATAGAGACATCAGTTTGTTTCTACTAAGAGTACAGATCTTTCCCAACACTCCCAGAGAATCACCAGGCTGTGCCAATCACCTTAGCCAAGCAGATCCAGCTCACGGAGAGCAGGAGGCACAGCTGTGGTGCCAGGTATGTCCTCTCAGCAGATTGCAAAGCATTTTCCTATCTCCATTTGGCCATGTTACCCTCATGTTTCTGGTTGCAAAGCTAAGTTCAAGGGAAAAAAAAAAAAAAAAAAAAAAAAAAAACAGTTTCTTAACTGTACCACGAGCTGATAGCTAAAGCAGTATTCATGTAATCTTCCAAATGACTAATGTCAACTTCGTTCTCCCCCATGTTTCTGCCCTAGCTGTAGGATTATGCAAAGTTGGATATAATCACAACTGGATATAGAATCTTTGGTTGACTCTATTAACAACTTTTTTTTTTCTTTTTTTTTTTTCCATGCAATATATTCATTTACTAAAACCAAAGTTGGAGCTCAATCCTACCTCCTAGTACAAAGCTTTAAGCACAACTGTATCCATTATGAGTGAGAGGACTTTTCATTCACTGAAAATTAAGGATGTGCTTTAAACCTTGACACTGTGTGATTTACAAAATTGGAATCGGACATAAATATAGCCAAACAAACATAAGTCAGGTGCTTAGTGGTATAAATGCAGAATCACAGAATGTTTGAGGTTGGCAGGGACCTCAGGAGGCCATCTGGTCCCAATGCCCTGCTCGACCAAGGACAACCCAAGCAGGCTGCCCAGGACTATGCACAGGTCTCCAAAGAGGGAGACTCTACAACCTCACTGGGCAAGCTGTGCCAGTGGTCAGTCATCCACAGAGCAGAGACGTGCTTCCTGATGCTCAGATGGAACCTCCCGTGCTCCAGTTTGTGCCCGTTGCCACTTGTCCTGGCTCTAGGCACCACTTAAAAGATACCAGGCTCAGAAGTGTGCTAGAATCACTGGCTAACTTCAGAATCCCAAATAATAACACCTAAGAACTAAAATATGACTTAGAGAAAATGTGGAAAAAATACAGAACAGTGATGCTGAAAATCCAGCATGCAGCTGCCATCTACCTAGGTAGAAGTACCTAAGCTTTACAGAACTCTCTAGATCTTAAAGTTCTTCACATAACCATCTCTTAATTTCTTTTCATGGCATAATGAATTGATAAGAATGTAATAACCAAATAATAATAAAAGAAAGTTAGAAGTTACATGCTTTTCTGTTTACTGTACACCTTTCTTCAAGAGCCCAAGAGCAAGACCTTTCAGGCTGCCTTCAGGCCAGATTTTATTGCTGCCTCTATTTGTAGGTGTACTGATTCCCTCACCCACAGATAATCCTAGACTAAAGACAGCTTAGAAACAGATTTTACACTTTTCAGACAAGTACTATAAATGGAAGTACATGATGCAAAAGCTGAGTAACACCTCCCTCACCATCACCACTCTCTCCTCCACTTTGGAAGGAATTCAGTGTTGTCCCAGGCCATGTGCTCCAACCACAGCCACCAGAACAAGCTTTTCTCAGGACTTGGAGTTTGGCATCTCTTCTACTTTGTCTGCATAGCAATGGCTGTTAGAGCAGACATAAGTCTGCTTCATTCTCCAGTCGTTAGAACCTAAATTTCACATCTGTCTTCCTTTATGTGGAATTTACTCAGCACAGATCTTGGTCTTAGGAATGCATTGGATCCAGAAAAATAGAAGAATCAAGTTTTGAATTCATGTATCACCACTACTTGGTCTGTCTCTGGATCTAGCATCCTCATGCCTCAATTTCAACAGAAGGGTTGTACATGCAACCACAACTACTATCAAACCTCTACTGGTTGGTCATCTGAATAGTTCTCCCTGCTCTGCTAACTACACTGAGTGAATCTCCAGTAATCAAACTAGGAATGTAGGCACCTAGTGAAACACCTTGTGGTCACCTAGAGAACCCCACTGCCTGTGCCTTCGTTCCAGGTTCTCAGAGTTTTCACGTATGTTATTTCCTATTCTGGGGTTCCAGAAAGGTCAAAAGCAAATCCTGCCGTGATGCCACTATTTATCCTTTGTGCAGATTACAGGATAGGAGAATGCTCCTAATTTCTAGGCCATTTGAAATTAGGTATTAGCATCTTTCCAGTCAGAAATGAACCTCAGTTACCTGCATTTTTCTCATAGAAATAACTGCTGAAGATATAAAAGCTCATCTGGCAAACTGACTAACCCTTACCATAGTGACTATTAACTGTTTGGACTCTCAAAACAGTTAAATAGAATAATACATGTTAACCACACATACCAAAACATAGTGCTAACTATTAGTCATTGTTCCAAGAATGTTAGTTACCCTTTCCAGACTATAATATGTATACGTGTGTGTGTGTATTATAATGCACCAAAAATTTATTTTTAAATAATCGAGCCACAAGGCTGAGATCACAAGAAGGTTCTGGGTTAAAGCAACAAAAGTTAAAATGGAAATTCTGAGAGAGTTACCATTACAAATTCCATGCATTTTATTTTGTTTATGAAATAACTAATTCAGTGACTGAAAAAATGGAAGATTTTCTTAAAGAGAAAGAGTGAATACCACTGATGTCCTATATTTCATATTGCCTTCACAAAACAGCTGTCAGAAACTAACAGCACTAGGAACCCATTAAAAATAGCTTGAAAGTAATGGAAAAACTAGCAGATGCAGCTTCTCCTCAAAGTGAAAATTTCTGTCTTGGAAAAGGCATACTACTAAAACAGTAAAGTTTCTACTAAAGCAGTAGCAACTTCTTTCTTTAAGAATTCACATTTAGATCTTTAAGGGAGATGGTCAAAACCTGGGCAGGACCAGCAGCTTCCATAGCACGCTCCTAAATTCTTTTTACCACAGAATGAACTCATGACTAATTGTAGACAACTAAAGTTGGATGAGACAAATCACAAACATGCTTACTGTTTCCCCAAGCAGAACACACTAGCAAGATTGAACACCTATTTTACAAAACATGAGATGTAGTCAAGAAAATGCTTGTGGGATCCAAAAGAAAAAAGTTTCAGCCCCCAGGAGAAACAGAGGTATGGCTGTTTCATTAAAAGGAAATATTTTATTAAAAGGCTTTTGGGTTTCTGAACAAGGTTTCAGAAGGAATGGTCAGCTTCTGGGAAAGTGATTCTGAATCAGAAAAGCAGAAATATCTATATATATGCATGTATATATGTATATATATATAAACATTTAGAAGAAATACAGTTAGAATCTAGATAAAATCATTCTCCTGAAAATCTCATTTTCCCTCCATTCTCCCCCATACACACTTTGGGAATAAAAGCTTTGAACAGCCTATTGGAAAGGGAGACATTGTTTTCAATGTCTTTGCAACAGGCAGATAAAATGCTGTACCATTTAGGGTGTGCATTTTGTTCAGTCAAGCATTGCAAGGAGCACTGGGCTAATAGATGTGACAGTAAAGGATTTTTATAACATAACTGTTATATAATTTTTTTATTTTTTTTTTTGTAGATGGTTAGCAGCAATAATGCTGCATTGGACAATGTGAAGTCATCTCTCAAAATAATATGATGTGACAGGCAAAGTGTATTCCGGCTTGATTTGCACTGGGGACTAGTATAGAATATTTCACTGCAGTGCAGCCATTCCCAAATTGATCTGCTTGTAAATTCCAGAAATTGGGGGGTGGGAGGAACCACAACACAAAGCCTCTGTTTTCTGAAAGCCTTGGTTCCTGCTGCTTAATGAATAGAGTACTGTAATACAGAATTGAAATTAAACATGTACTGGGAAGGGATTTGGTGGTTTCTTTATTTTTGCATCTCAATGGCACTCAGCATACAGAAAACATGATACAATTAGTTCAGCATGTGGGGGTAATCATGTCATTACACGGCAGTGTTTAATCTAGTTGAGGCCAGTAATCTCTGGATGTTGATCTGCAGTGTCATGTGCTGCCTTGTAGCATTTCCACATGGGCGATCGAGTACTTTGCAGCATTAGAATCTGCATTTGATTTCTTGCTCTCTTATCTGACTCCCCAGGGATTCTGTAAATTCACTGTAATTTATGACTGCCATTCTCTTTGGGCTTTGACACATATGCAGCAAAGGATTAAAATCAGGCTTCTGAAGCAGTTACCACTTGCAGCCATCTGCCCTGCCCTTCAGATGGAGATTACCATTCCCACCACACTAAATCTAAAAATCCAGTGAAGTAACTCCTAAACATCTCAAGACTATTTATAAAGGTACATAGATCCACTTTGAATTTAATGCTTAGCTGAGAACTGCAGCAGTACAGAAGCTGGCTCATAAATCAAGCAGTGATCTTTGTCAGAGGTGGGGCAGTGACTTGGGCAGCCACCATCTGAGACATCTGATTTTAGTCTGCTTCTTCATGTGAATGAACTCTTGGACTTCATCAATGTTTACAAGTTAGTAAATGACAGTCCTTCCAAAAGCAATTGTTTCAGAACAACGGGGCTACTTCGGATGCTTTACAGACTATTATTTTACTGACTGCTTTACAGACTCTCAGTTTTCATTGGTTACATTTTTTTTAAACTTTCTGAAACTTTCACAGCCGCAAATGGGGGTTTGCTGCACATTTTCCTTTAATCCCCAGTATGAACTGGTTAAGTCACTCTCTATTCTTTGGAAAATCTCTCTCTTTCAGATTTTTGTGTGCAATTACGTAGCAAATTCAGACATATTATTCAGCTATTTATGCAGCCATTATTTCCAGTTTTTATCACACACAGTGAAAAATCCAAGTAGTTGTTGATTTTAAATGATAAACTTTTATTCTGAATATACTGTTTTTGCACAAGGATTAACACAACAGTTCTAGGATTATAAACTTTTTATAACATTATTATACAAATTTTTACAAAAAATTATTTTTTCAGGCTTGTCAAGTTCCACAAAAGTGTCAAGAGAACACAATAAAAGGGAGAAAGACCTGCTTGCCTTGTAAAAAGCAATCAAGCCTTTTTTGCAGAAACGCACACTGAGCACTTCAATAAAAGTATCCCAGAAAGCATGATCCAGATATTCCATACAACACAAGAAGAGAAGACAGCTTTGTCAGATCACAATCGCATTTTCATGGCATCTGAACAAGACAGTACCCCTTTAGCCTCAGTGAGATTATTTCTTCAAGATGATATTTTTCTTTTAAACCATAAATGGTACAGATGCAAGCAGCTGGGAAGAGGGTGAGGCTAACTTTTCAAAATGCTTGAACTGTTTTCAGACACTTTGTTTTAATCTTTTTACAGTAGTGTACAATGAGTATTAACAATATTAACATTGTGGTATGGAAGAAAAAAAAACGAAATCTGACCTTTTTTAGAGGCTTGGATATCTGGTGAAGCTAGGGTAGAATTTCAGCTAAGGAAAGAGTTATTAAGATTTCACCTTCAGTTGACATTCTAAAAATATCAGAACATCGAAGTGCCTTGTAGGCATTAATATACTTCTTAATAACCAGTGTGCTAGCATCTGAATTTTTAGGACCAGTGGGATTGAGGTTATGTTCTGAAATTAAGAGATACTAAGCACGCTTTCTGAGTTTACATGTTAATGAGAAAAAAAAAGTTCTTAATGTCTCTTCAGTGATACCAAAAAACTCTCAACAGCAAGTAACACTTGGGTTGCAAAGGTCACTTAAAAGGGATACTGCCTATTTGAACCCAGTAAGGCCAGTTTTTAAGTTAGTAAAAGGAATATTACAGGAAAACTTACAAATGGCAGCAACACTGTGTTTTTTGTTTATTTTTTTTGTTTTGTTTTTGTCAAGTTAAGCAATAAAGCCTCAAGCATTAGAAACATGAGAAAGATCATACTAAAATTTTAAAGGTACAGGACCTAAAAATCTTGTCAATCAAACCTGCTATGTCATGTTAAAAACCGGTTACAAATATGGACCAGGGTCAGTGTTTTGGCAGTAATGCTGGTTGTTTAAATGAAAACTTAAAAAGAAACCTTTCATGTTAAGTCCTCAGATCACATTTTGTAGAGTGCCATGCTATAAGAACTTTAATGATGGGTATTTGTCAGACTTACATTAGGCTGCATGACTTCTGTGTAAACTAAAACAGTTCCAGCAGTTTATCTCTGTCCCTTAGTGCTATTTAAAGGATCTGAGCAAATATCAACATAGCTTATTATCTGACTTAAAATAAATAAATAAATAAATCTTTTTACAGCATATTGTAACTTGAAAATGCCTCAATTTAAAGCCTAGGATCAAGTTTCTTTTCTTATACAGAAGATGACTATTATACATTATGTGAGAGTAAGGATACTCTTCTGCATAAGAATATGTAGTTATCCACGGAAGTTATTCGTAACTCACTGGTCTTCACATTTTGAGATAGATAACATTCACATTGCATTTGCTTTCTGGTGTTTTGTATTTTGTAGATATATAGGTAGTGTATTTTAACAAATCTTTATTATCACTTGGATATCACAAATATATTCAGTAATATCATTTCAAATATATATATATATATATATATATATTTCTTATACAAACAGAATCCAGTATTTCATTTTTACCTGTTTAAAGGTAAAGCCAGATCCTGAGTTTAATGGCTGGAAGGCTAGGTGTTTATATTGAGATTTGTTTCTTCAAGTCCTACAGAGGGACAGAGGAGAGGAACAGAAAATATTTTCCTCTTTGGATAGCCCAAGAAGTCTAAGGTGTCTGCATTGCATGGGCTTCTCCCTCCTTTTTTAATTTGAGCCCTCTAAGGGAAGTGGCATGAGAGCAAAAGCCCCAGCTGTTTTCTGTGGCAGCATGGCTTAGTGTCATCTTTCTTTCTGCCTACAGACTCTAATCAAATGTTTATTTGGTAACTTAGAGTATGGCTCACCAGTGTAAGCAAACTATTCTAACATACACATAACGTAACTTTTCCATGAAGGGTTTCTTTTGAGTAGCTTTTGGGTAGATAAGTGAAAAATATATAGTGCTTAATATACTGACAGTCTTTCAAAAAATTAAAAGAGCAAAATGTGAAGTAATGTGAATTTGAAGTAATCTTAAAGTAAAAGCTATAAGCGTACTAAGTATTGGCCTAATCCTACAAAACTTGTTCCTCCATAAGATTTCAATTTACCATGTTCAGGAAAAATACAGGATGCAGTCTCAGCATTAGAAAGTCTCAAACCAATTTTTTATGAGGTGATAGCTGGTGACAGGGTGAAGAGAAGCGCAGTAATACAACTGGAAGGAAGAGCTCCAAGATTATCTTCACCCATAGTATCAAAATTACCTCACCTTCCCTGAGGAGGACCTGAAGTCATCCAACACAGTTAATTGCAATTTTAACCCCACAACTTTGCTAAAGATGTTTTTTAAAATGCTAAATTTGATCACTGAACAGAAGGTCAGCTTTTACTGTTTTCACTCGTTGTATTCCCAAACGTAAGAAAATACATAGCTGGAGCCAAGGTACGTGAGAAAAACAACAAACCAGCTATGTGTACAACTACAGTAGACGTCTGATCTTTTAAGCCATGCCATGGCTTTGAGTAGCATCTTCAGGTTTCATAGGATATTAATGCATGCCCAATTATTTCTTTAAGCTTTTGACATGATCAAAATTATATCAATCAATTGCCAGCATACACATACCAATGCTTTGCATTTTCTTATTTTTTATGAGCTAGTGTATTGTGCCATGGTAATATTTGCATATTGCAGTTGTTAGCAGAATTATACAATATCAGCAGAGTTGCACATTCATTGGTTTAGCTGTCTTGCAATACTGTTTAGATCTGAAAACTAGAAAAAAGCGCAAATCATATTTTGCATCAACACTATGCTACACTGTAATATTGTAATTTACTGCACCAATCTGTATCACCAATGAGGTTGTATAAAAACAACTTCTAAAATTATTATTCACAATCAAGTATCAATGTGCATACATACAGATTCAAGGCTCCCCATTTGTTTAGATTTTTCCCAATCTCAGCAACCAGGTAATTTTGCTGTTAAATTTGCTATTTTCAATAATAAACAGCAATAGCGTCAGTTTTAATATTATGGATGAATTTTATATAAAGCAAACAAAGGGGGAACCTGATATGAACCTTAGTGAACATATACTTTCAAAAATAAATATGTCAAATCTGATTTTTATATACTTAAAATATCTGTACACAGGTTTTCATGTGAGATTCCTATTCTGTAAAAAATCCAACTCAACCTTTTTGTTATGATAGCTAAATTTACCCTATTTTCTCAGTTTTTTCATTGCACAGTATATTCAGAGAGCTCTGTTTCATAATATAATTTAAGATGACTTGATTGCAACACATTGCAATGTTCAGGTTCTCACACAATAAAAGAACCACTCAGTTACCTTTTCAATGGACTATACTCCACCATCAAAGAAAACTAACTGAAAAACAGTAACATAGCATCATCATCATGCAAAATACCCTTGGAAACCAACATTCAAATATCACAAATACATTTCTTATTCACAAGCATTTTTCTTTGAGCCTTTGAAGGACTTGACCAGCTTTATATATATATATCTGCATTGTGAAAAGGAGGTGAATATTACATTGAAATTAACATTTTTCTGATAGAAAATGACACCAACTTTAACATGAGAATTGTTTTTTAGTTCAACTCTCAAGCACCTTTATATTTTTAGTTTCCTCCTTTCTCCCTTTTCTTTAAATTAACAAGTTACCAACTTACCAAAATATTTCCAGCTACCCATTCTGATTAACTTTGGAAGAATAGACCACTCATCATAAAGCCTTTCAATCATGCTGAGCTTCTGATGAAGACTAGCTAATATCTTCATTTCACTCAAGTAGTTTGGACAAAACTGATGTTCAAAGCAGCCATTGCAGTGCTAATAATGTATACTGGGGAGCACATTTTCTTTTTTTCTTGTATTTTATATAAATAAATGTTCATGTAAAAGAATATAAATCTTCAAGAAATTCAAAGCTTAAAAGAAAATCATGTACATACGCTATTTTCAGGGGAGCCCTTTTACATTAAGTCATCAAGATTACAACAACAAACAAACGAAAAAAAACCCTTAGATTCCCCAATGAAGCACATACAGAATTCTGTTCAGATGGCATAGATGATGCAGCATTCACACACGTTTAAGGATCTGACACTCCAACATGCAGCCACTGCAGGTGCCTTTATGAGTCTCACAACGCGTGATAACCAGACATGAGCATTGCTGTTCTGCTGCTGTCCGAATAGCTGACCCTTTTTAAAATGAAATTGAGGCTATCGTTTTGGCCGGGTCTTGATTAAGTTATGCAGGTTTTGGTTTAGCAAGGTCATAACTGACAGTGTCTGCTGCCAGATGACAGCCAAAGCAGGACCAACTGAATTCCTACCATAGACCACAGTGATGGACTCAGACCAGAGACACCACCGCAGTCGGCTGAATCTTCCTGTTGGCAAGAAAAGAAAAAATAATTTAACATTAATCACACCTAAATTTCCTGAGAAGTTATCTACATTTTAGGCTTTGGCATTTTGAACTAACCTTGAAGTATCATTTTTCATCTTAAGTACATTATTTTGTCAAAAAAAACCAAACAAGCAAAAAAAAACCCAAAACACCACCAACAACAACCAAGCACAATAAAATAATTCAAGGAAGTTCTAGGAAGCTTGTCTTATTTTTGATACAAGGAATGGCATTACTACATTAACTATAGGCGTGGGAAAATTAAATACTTACAAGGCTTACTGCAGTCATTTATGAACTAGATGGGATGTTTACACAATGAAACAAGAAATGTTATGGAATATACCTGGGGGCCCTGGTAATCCACATCTATGTTACTTAAAATTACATCAGTTTGGAGATTTGGAGTATCATTTTATTGCAAGGAAAGATGGAAAAAAAGATAACTTTTCAAGGTAAGAAATCAAATACCAGACTGTTCATTCCCATTACATCAACACGATCACACATTAAAAAGAATATCCTCTGGAGATGAAGATATGATTAAAAAAAAAATACAAATGCTGTATTTGATACATATTCTGTTGTCTGTAACATCTTTACACCTTGTTTCTCAAGAGCTACATAAACACAATCTATATTTAGCTGTCTAAAATTCCAGGGAAATGTTTCAGCCATCCCCTGCATGGCTTTGTCCACCAAATCCGAGATTCATGGGTAGTTATAAAGGTTGAAAATATTTCTTCTGCTGCTTGTTTTCACTGTATCCTATACCCATATTATAAAAAGATGCTTTCCCTTTATTCACACCAAGACATCCAGAGTCTCCAAGGACAAGACAACAGTGTAGGTGGGAAGGGACTTTGGTGCCCTCAGGAACTGGGGAAGCTTCTTGAGCAGGAGAAAAGTACAGGAAGGACAGAGTACACCTTAATTCTAACACGGCCCTGCTGCTCATACAGAAATGCCAAAGGTTTTAGAGGAACACTTGAAGCAGAAAGCAGAGAAAAGCCAATGAGCATGGAACAGCTCCTGGTTCAAACTGACATGCCTCTGAGGCGGGCATAACTATTATTTAATGTGCCTCAGAAAAGCCCAGGGGAAAAATAAGCAGTACAAATGGAATAAAAAAGGGAGGCTCATTAAAATGCCTTCAGTTTACCAGCACATCCTTAAGCAAATCTTTCAAGTTCTTCTACACCAATTCTAGGAGCAAAAAATTAAGATGGAATAATGAAGACAAGTCATCAATCAAGCACCCCAAAATAACACATATCACAGAGATGTGGTAGAAGGAGAATAATCAGTAGGATAGATCGTTGTCGGACTACCAGCTTGGTAAGAATGGTGGTGTAGGACATACAGCAGGATGGTGATATGCAGATGATCATAGAAAGTGTGATAAGATAAGCATATTACAGGGAAAGGAAAGCGTGATGGAATCCCTGTGGATATGACATTTCAGAGTCTAATAATAAGAAATTAATACTAGGAATGCATTGCTGACCACCTGATCAAAGTGACAGTATCAATCATGGAACAATATATGAGATTAGAGAGGCCTTATATAGACTGCATCAATGCCTTATCAAAGAGATGTAGAGACCACATTTTTTGGATAAAATAAATGATAGCCTCTTGGAACAGTCTTTGAATCATCAGTGGTGCATAGGGCCCACTTCAAAATTACTAGTAGCAAGCTGCTCTATACCTCTGTAGTATAGGTCTAGTAGCTCCGTAGACCACAATGCAGTTGGACTTAGCGTTACCATATGAAAGATCAGGCCAAACCAATTCAACACAAAACAGTCAGAAAAGGGAGCTATGTGAAAATTATAAACAATAGTTATAAAGGAAAGACAGGAAGAAAACAACAACAACAACAACAAAAAACAGGAAAAAGCCTAGAAGAAGCAGCCCAAAAAGCAAGACCTTCAACACAAAAGGCTGTTTAGAAATATTGCATTGGATAATGAGGTAAAACAAATGTCACAATTAAAACAAACAACAACATCAACAAAAGGAACAACATCAACTACAAAACAAACAAACAAAAAATTCCTAACTCCTGCATGAATCAGTGGGGAGATTAAGCAGGCTGTCATAGGGAAACAGTCAGCAGCTAAGGAATGAAGATAAAACTTACCCAAATGGGCAAGAACAAGAAAGCACATAAAAATGGCAAATTAGATATAAACAGGAAATTAGGAAAGCTGATAAAGAATTTTAATGACCTCCCCACAACATATACTAAAAATGATGGTAGAAAGTTTTGAATAAAACAAAAGCACACTGCCAAATACAGGATTAGTGCAACTGCTTGGTAACAGAGGTGTAAAGAGGGAATTTGGGGATTACAGGGCATACCAAAGGATTTCAATGAGTTTTCAATGTGTGTCAGTTTTTAGGGGTAAACACTTTCATGAAATTCTCACCACAAGCAATGTATTCTTTAAAGCAGAGAGGCCAGAGGAACCAGATCAGTTTGGAATAAACATACTGGAAATCAGATCAAGTAGACAAATTAAACTCAGTAAATCACAGTAGTTATAACATTCACTTGGATGAAGAAATTTAGATATTAAAAAAAAAAAAAAGAACAAAACAAAAAAAACAGCACTGATATTTCTCAGGAAAAAATAAATAAATAATGTAATTCTGTCCTAAAGTAAGTAGCCCACGTTAGCTGCTGTTCTTATCAATAGTAGGCATTTCCAGACATCTCTGCCATCTGTTAGCTTTATAATATAGTTCTGTAATATTGTCTTAATCTTTTGCTAGTTGATTGCACTTTGCAAGTTAAAAACTCCTGTTTCCAGTCAACAAACAAGTCTTAAGTGAACTCCACTATGTAAGTGCAACAGATTTGGAGTAGGACACTAAGATTTGAAGATACACTGAACTTTCTGGTTTATTTAGTTTGGCTCTGCCACTTTTTGCATCTGCATTGTGTCCACTCTGTCCATAGCTTTATTTCTATTAAAAATGCCTAAAAATAACTGTGTTTTTATTCTTCACAGGGACTACTATCAGAAACAGTAATATCAGTAAAGGTTTCTTCACACGTATTCAGCGAACAGTACTCAGTGTTACCTCTTTGTACTTAAGACTCACCACAGAAATTACTTAGAAGAATCATCTTTGGAGAAATAGTCTAAAGGTAAACATGAGGTTTACAATTTTCCAACAGAAGAGAGATATTTAGAGAACATATAAGAAGTAAACTAAAGGCTTTAAAGCAAATCTGTGCATGATAGGAAGGGAAAAATATCATCAGAGTGAAAATGGCATCCAGATGGATAAAGAGGGACGACGGTTCCACCTATAGCATTATACAGTATTCAGCTTTCATGTCACTCCTGTATTAGACCAAATATTGGGTAATTTATATTGATGAATTAATCCCACCACTATACATACTTGGAAAACAAACAAGCAAACAAAACAAACAAACAACAACAACATCCTCCACTTTGTTGCCCATTTCTATTTGCTTTTTGAGATGTTTTATTTAAGCCTCACAATTTAAATTTTAAAATTCAACTGTTATACTATGTAGTATTCCTAATGGTTTGAAAAGAAGTATTCTAATATCTCTTGCTCTCACTCTAAGTCTACATAGAACAGTTTTTAAAGGATACGTAACTTCACATAATGAAGAATGTCTTGGAAGCCTCACAGAGGAGAGACACTTTCTCATTATGAATGGCAGAGTTAAACTGTACTAGACAAAAGTACACAAGATTTATACACATATTTCAAGGCAGATAAGATCTCAGCATCATATTGATCGAAGTAAAATTGAATTTCTGAGTTTTGTAGACCAATTGACAATGGTAAACCAGCAGTTCTGCTAAGAACAATTTCTAAATGTTCTCTCTGGCATGTGTTATTATTATTTTGTGTCCCAATACAAGACAAAAATAATAGTGGCTAGGAAATTACAGTGAATCCTGTCTAAAATACTTTTTCCTCCCCCAGCATTGTACACTGTAATTCTCATCTGCTTGAAAATTAAAAGAAATAGTAATAAAAATAGAAAAAAAAATGTTGAGAAAGTCCGATTATATCATATTTACACAAATTCAAAGAATCGGCAGTTTTACTGAAGTAAGTGGAATCCCATCATTAATTTGGATGGGAACAAAGCCAGATTCAGCAAAACCTCAGTTCTGAGTGGTCCTCAAAACGTTGTATTTGAGAACACATTCCTCAGTTTTAAGAGAATTTCTCAAGTATTTCCTGTAAATATTACTTCTAAGCTTTCTTATATTTTTTTTTTTATAACAAATTGCACATCAAAATTTTCACTCTTTACCTCTGCCAGTGCAATTAGACACTGAACTACCTTCTAAGTAGTTTCATTGATATTTTCCAACCCATTAGTCACTACTACATACACTCAGGAGTGCTAAATATGGAACAGATTAGTTGGGGATGCCCTCTGTTTTTTATCTTCTAAATAATACTCTGTATATTATTTCTCTTTGAGAATTTCTTTCATTGGAAAGAATTCTCTTTAGCCAGCTTCTTTTCATAAAAACTGTATCAGAAATTTCTTGCATTAATAAATCACATGTCAAATTTCCTTCCATGCTTGAGGTGAAGAAGCATCAAATCCAAATGTCATCTCCTTCATGTCATGTCTTACTATGATAACTCCTGAGAGGGTTATTTTACAACATTATACACTGTGAAAATGATTCAGTACTTGCAAAATGGAAATGAACGCTTTAACAAAACCATACTTTCATTGCTAAGTATCAAAACCACATATTCATTGCTTTACATCAATATTTCCTGGAAGGCAGTGCCAGTCCAAAATTTTAAAGACAAACATTAAAATGCATATACATACACACCTAAGTCTATATACATACTTGTTGCTGCTTTAGAGGTACACTATAACTATTTCATATACCAAAACTTTATCTTGAAACTTTTATCAGGACCCATCATGTTATACCGTGAACAGGATAAAACAAAGGTACTTGCCAAAGAGCTTCTGAGCTGACCTTTGATATCAAATGACTACTTCAAAGTTATACCTATTATAAGCACATATTTATTATAAGCTCCCCATCTTGCATGGAAAACACCTCTGCTTGTACTTACGAGTTATTTCAGGTATCACTGGATGGTCTTTCACAAATTTTCTGTTATCTTCCTTTGTCTGGACTACCACACGACACTGTCAAAGCTATACAGCTACCCACCCACAGACCAAGCATACAGTCAGTCCTATCAACATGTTTACAGTTGTATGGTGTACTATTCACCCTCAAAACTCCCACTGACATCCCTGGGAGCTGACAGAAGTAAGGTATTCCAAGAAGGGGTTAAAATCTTGTAGTTTTTCTCTTTATTCTAAGACATGGCAAACAAAACCAGTAAGAGCAGGGTATTCAAGGGGTGATAAAGACTATTCTGTTATGGTTGATGAAAAAAAAAAAAAAGGAAAAAAAAAAAGCTGAACCTGATCAGCTATTTTATATCTGTGTTGACTTCAGTGACTTTAATAAAACTATGCTGATTAATGTCCAGTTTGAACCTGTTACCAAAATCACCAGATTATTAAAAACAGAATGGATGAACAAAATTACTTTTATATCTTTCTGCTGCCAAAAGTTTATCAGCTAAAATTATGTTTCATGGATCTCCAACTGTAAGTATTTTTGTTTGCTTTCTTGAGCAGAAAGATTGTTATGGTCATAAAGAATTCAGCTCAAGGTGAGTCTCTGCCTTATGTACTTTAGAGAGTAGCTTTTTAATTAAAATAAGGTTACTTGCAGAGCAAATTGCAAAAGTAAGCACATGAGATGTTATCTAGATGTGACTGTGAAATATCACTGGCTTGGGGGAAGGGACTTTCATCCTTCCTTACAACCTTCAGCCATCTCTGTGCAAGCTCCTAGGTTTGCTAGAAATAAGATTATTTAAATACAGAATACAAAACTTCAAAATTACTCAATTACAGCTGTTAAAAAGAACTTTAAGCTTTCTTCACCGATGTGCAAGTGATATTAATTGAACCTTCCCCCAAGTATAAAAAGAATATACATTAATAAAGGAAGAAGTTTTTTAGTTCGTTACAGTTTTTAACATTTTACCACACTAACTCTGAAAACTGGCCTCTAAGGTCTCATTTCTGCTGTCAGTTGGCTTTACTTTGATAGCTATGTTAGTATCTCCATCTAGTGGTTTTCTGGGCAATAATATTGATCAGAAACCCTGCCAGTGTACAAGTTCAACATGAATTTTATTCTCATTAGATCAGCACTTCTCATGTATACATGTCACTAGTACAGTACTAGAAATTCTCACACCATTAAACACAACACAGTCAAAAATGTCAGGACTTTTGTTATGAACCTGAGAGTCTGCACTAGAAAAGTCTGTTAATTTTTATAAGCCAAGAACAAAACAAAAAATTAGAGAAAGTAACTGACCATCCACACCACATGAAAACTTGCAGAAAAATGAAGATAGGAGCGGACATCATGGCAGAGGCACGACTCGTTGTGCATATAGGCTGATCCTATTAATAACGGGCAAAGTAGCAAGTAGAGGAAAGGAAAGAAAACACAGAAAAAAAAGACACACAAGATGAGATATCATGCAGTTTGCTGGCAGTTAGCAGAGTTAATGTGAAAGCATCCACCCAAGAGCAAGAGATTCACAGCGAATTTTGCAAATAAACTTAACCAAAATAATCCACTGTTACAAAACACATGACTTACACACTGATTAGCACACCAAGCTAGTGAGCAAGACTTGTACTTTCACACACAATAGTATCAGAAGGATTTGGAATACTTACAATGGCCAAAATTTAGCCAGCTTCATGATGGTTTTTCAACTTTGTTTAAACTTTGTTGGTCACTAAGATGATTTTCTGAGCATTCTGAATTAAATACATTCTCTTTCATAAAGTATGTTGATTGTTTTCAAAATAAATTATGTATGTGGCAGTTATTTTTTCTTTTAAAACTATAATAATGTATACAATACAGGGAGGACTAAAGCAGCATAGCTTTGCTGATTTCAGAAAAGAAACATAGTTTTGTACTTATTAGGAATCTGACCTAAGGTCAATACACATTTGCAGAATTTCTAAGAGGAACAACATCCTAGAACAGATGGCTTTAACCATTTAACAACACCTTAAATAATATTTGAAATACTAATAAATAAATACTAGTTCTAAACCAGGATTATCATCTGTTTGCCAAATCCACAGAAGAATTGAGTTTCACAACACTGCAGGCAGATCATTTTTATGTTTGATGATGTGTTTTTTTTTTTAGTCAGAATCCTGTGTGAAAGTACAATGGTTACAGGTAAGGCAGATAAGAAAGCAGCTGTAAATTTTATGTAAATCATGGGATACTTGAAGTAGAGTGATTATGGTCTAGAGTGAACAGTATGTTTAGTGATAGAGAGGTTATCAGGCAACAAGGTACATTTAAACATAGCTTTCCCTACTCTTCTAAAACAACTCTACAATTGTTCTTAAAGATAGTTCTAAAGTGTTACAAGTTCAATTTTACCTGTTTAGCTTCATCAAAACAGACATCAGGACCTTTTCTGTACCTAGGCTGTTTGACCATTTCACAAGGATTTGGCCCTTCATCTGTTTTGCTTGTTAAGGAACATGCCTTTTTTTTTTTTTTGTGCATCATATATTATCAGGATTAACATTCTGATTTTACTTTTGTGGGACAAGTTTAATGATAATCCAAGACCTATAAGAACTACCTGCTTTATGATAAGTATACAACCCTAAATATCATAGACAAAATCAGTCCACTGCAGCCTTTGATAGTAAATGATAGAAAACTTAGCTGGATCTTATAAGCAATTCAGTGAAGAAGACTAACTACTACAAACTACAACAGCAGAACAGTAGTGTAGAAATGGGAGATGCTATTAATTAGCTAACTGTAAATATGAAGTAATGCATTAGTTCATGTGAAACTCATAACTGCTGATATTTAAGCATACATGCTATACTTCACATTAGCTACAGGCTAACAAGGCACAGAAATCATTGCAGCACACTAGAAAGGCTCTAGTACAGCGAACTCTGCAAAACAGTCCTCTGTTTAACCTGGTTATATTACCATTCTGTATGTCACTTTTTTTCCTTTAATCAATTGCACTGTTGGTAGTACACATATTAAAGCTAAGCTAGAGTTTTTTAAAAAACATTGAAAGTTCAACTGCTGAAACTTTTGCCTGTCTTAGTAGCTCTAACTTATACTTGAATCAATCCTATTCATGCATTGCTTTGCTGTGAATAGAACAACCCGATGGAAGGAAAGGCAAGAAGACAGGGAATTTAGTTCTACAGCTCTGCAATCTATTTCTGTCTTCATTCAGATGTTATCAGACTCACCTCCCCTTTCCTCTGTGGGGTCCCAGGTGAAAAGGAAATCGAAACATAGAAAAACTCTAAAAGACCATGTGTACAAGCAAAGCCGTACCAGCCCAAAGGAAGCAGAGCCTAATAATAACCATCTGAATAGCACCTAAAGGTCATTCTGCCTATCTATGTGATGTTATGCTACACCTGCATTTCACAATGTATCTTAGTTATAGAAAAGAGAGGTTAGCTTAGTACTGCATAGTTGAAATGAAAAATAAAATAGTTCACTTAGTCAATATAAGCCCACCCAGCTGCTCAGACTGCCATTTGAGGTCATTTACTGCTCTCTGGAAGGTTGGAACCCCACAGGGAAATGCAAGTAACGTGACCATTTCCCATCAAACGTGCTTCATTTTCTGTTGCAAGTCCTCTCCATAAATTCAGACAGTAGCAACAGTTAATCAAACTGTCATGGACCGAAGCCAATTAGAATATTAGGCTGTGTTTACATAGCTCTGTGATGACATGAATATTACTTCCACCCCGATGTAACTTCCTTTTTCAGCCCAAGCGTAGATGGAATTCCCATTTTATTAATGTGGCAATGAACGCATTACTTGTGCTAAAGAAATACAGTCATCTCTACCATCTGCTTTTCTTTCAGGAGATTGTTTTACGTTAGAACAACCTCTCACATGATTTTTATTTTAATGCGTGTGCTGCAAGGACTGTACTTGGCAGGTATACCATCCTATGTCTCCAACCTGAAGCTCTGAACAAATTCTATGATAGCAGCTGGAAAACTCCATCCTTAGATGGTTAAAGCAATTTCCACAAGGAGTAAGTAGTTCTCACTGGCAGTAAGCACACACTTAAGTGCCTCAATCACTTTGCCTGAGTGTTATAGGCATCAGTGTAGCACTCAACTTTTACTGACCAAACCCTTTTTTTTTTTTTTATCTTGGTGTTTCCCTCTTTTCTTATTTCTCTAGACAGACATACCTTTGCCTTTTCTTAAGGCTGAACAAACCCAGGTGTCTCAAGCTCCCCTTGTAAGTCCTGCACTTCAGCTGCCAATGACCTTGATGGTCCTTTACTGCACCTCTGGGGTCCCAGCACAAGAAGGACATGGAACTATTTGAATGAGTCCAGAGGCGGCCACGAGGATAATCAAGGGGCTGGAGCACCTCTCCTATGAATAGAGGCTGAGGAATTTGGGGTTGTTGAGCCTGGAGAAGGGAAGGCTCTGGAGAGGCCCTACAGAGGCCTTCCAGTACCTAAAGGGGGCCTACAAGAAAGCTGGGGAGGGACTCTGACGGGGTATAGTGATAGGACAAAGGGGAATGGCTTTAAACCAAAAAAGGGTAGGTTTAGATTACATATTAAGAAGAAATTCTTTACTCTGAGGATGGTGAGGTCCTGGAACAGGTTGCCCATAGAAGCTGTGGATGCCCCATCCCTGAAAGTGTTCCAGGCCAGGTTGGATGGGGCTTTGGACAGCCTGGTCTAGTGGGAGGTGCTCCTGCCAATGGCAGGGGAGGTTGGAATTAGATGATCTTTAAGGTGTCTTCCAACCCGAACCATTCTATGATTCTGTGATTCTATGATTTGCTCCAGTATGTCAGTATGGTAGTGGGGAGCCCAAAACTGTTGAAAGCACTCCAGATGCAGTCTCACCAGTGCGGATGAGATGGGAGGGATCATTTCTCCCAGCCTGCTGGCTACACTCCTGGTAACATACCCCATGATGTGACTGGCCCTCTTTATTGCTAGGCATACTGCCAACTGATTTTCAGTTTCTCCTCCTCAAGTCCTTTACTGTAAAGCTGTTTCTCATCACTCAGTCCCCCGCTTGTCCAGTTGCATGGCATTCTGTCCTGGAAGACTTTGCAAGCTTTCCTTGCGGAAGCTTCATTAAGTTCCTCTGAGCCCATTCCTGTTCAGGTCCTCACAAAAAACAGCTTTGCTCTCTACCTCTCTGACTGCTGCCTCAGGCACTTTGTGGTATCATCCACAAATATCTGCTGCCTCAAGTACTCCGATGGCAAGCATGCTACTAGTATATACATGATCAGGTCATTCTTTTCCAAATATATTGCAGTATTCCATAGCCCAAAAAATCAACCTACCTAACTACATAACTAAATAACATGATTTTAAAGGATACCCGGCTTCTCTGCTTGCATCAGTGGTTTTGGATCACAGGAGCGGCACAGCAGTTGGCTGTCACTAATAATGAATACTAGGTTGGTGTTTGAAATCTTCTCTGCATGATAAAGTCTGGAAAAAAAGCCACCAAGAAATATGCTTAAATGAAACAAAGAAAACCGTATATGAGAAGGACACACATGATTGGAATAAAAAGTAATCCAAGTTCTAAGAATCAAACTGCCTTCTACTGTTCATCTTTTCTATTAATGAACAGTAGGAAACATTTATAACAAATTTTGTAATCTTTTTGACATTTACATGGTTCCCTCTTTCAACTAGACTTATTAGAGGAAAAAAAATGGAAAAGAGCATATAAGGCCTATAATTGATTTTACAGCTCGGTGCTGCTAAAGCAGTAGCTGTACTGAGAAATAAAATCAGTTCAGCAACAATTTTTCTCCTAGCAACACTGAAAAACAAACAAACAGCCAAACAAACAAACAAAAACCAACATACATAAACCTGTCTGTAAGATGGAAAAGAAACATGTTTAGGGTACGTGTGTTGTGTGGGGGGTGGAGGAATCATCTTTAGAAAATCCAACTATTTGTTTACTCAAGACAAAATATTTCCAAGCCTTCCAACAATACCCTCAGAGACTGATAAATACTGAAGTTAATACACTCTATGACAGCTCTTAAATCATCAGTGCTACTGACTAGAAGGTAAATTTGAAGATAAATTGCATAATCTTCTTGACCATCATAAATTCCAACACATAACCAGATTAAAGGAAATAATCTGCTTCTGAATATTACAGAATCTCTTAAATTCATGTAATAAATAAATAAAAAAAAGAACAATAGCAACAGAAATACAAGATCTATCTTCACAGAGTATATAGACTATTAAACAAAAATTTGAGTAAAATGTTTCTATGATAATTCAATTATTACAATTAAAATTCATTCTAAACAAATACAAAAAGAATGCAATTTATCAGCCTGTATACTTCTCTACTTTGCTTATGTGAGCTTGACGTAATTAATCCAAAATACATTTTTGTTCTTGTAAGGGTGTCATTATCTTTTGTATAAAAATGAATATTCAAAAGCTATTACTAATATTGAAGACTTACCTTGAACAGTTTATACAGTCTACAATGCCAATAAAAGATTTATCATCATTCTCAAAGAAATACTGAGTTTGCTCAGTGATACAACTTGTTTTAGGCAGGGCAGCAGAGAAATCATCATCTTCCATATCAGCTGCCAGAAAGAGGAAAATAAATAAATAAATAATGACATTTTAAAAGTTGTGGACAGAATGGGGAGATCCAAATATGTCTCCCAGCCTAGATTCTTACCTTCTATTTCAGTCAAAGTTGACTCTCTAACATTCTCTTGACTTACCTGCCTCAAGGAAACGTGGGAAAGTCAAGCTCAAAAACAGCTGCTGTAAGATAGACCTGAACACAGAAAGACAATATATATTAATTAAAAGTTTTTTGTCTTCTTTGTGTTTTACTGGGTCTTTAAAAATTACTCAAACAAGAGTAATTAATAGCAGAATTATCACAGCTAATTATACTTTTACCAGTTATTAAAGCTGTGTTTTTTTAAATTTTACAGTTTTACTCCTTCCAGTTTCTCTCAGGTCTTCTTTCACAATAATCTTTTATTCCACTGTTGAAATGTGCTATCATTTGCGCCCATAACTCACATAATGGAAACATTATCACGCCATCCATGCCTTCCTTTTATCTCTGTGCAGGAGGTGGAAGAGGCATGGTGGTGTTCCTCCAGCACTCAAACCAACTAGAACTTCTTCTGAACTTCCCACCCCCACCCTACCCTGGGAGAATGCTCCTGAATTAGATACTTTACACTAATTAAGACTCATTAAATTGCTGAGAAGGAGATGAACACCGGCACATAACAAGTATATTACAAAAATGACTGCAACCATTGACTTTTAAAATCATCTTCATTCATGCTCTTGAGGTATGGAATATATTTTCATCCTAGATGATGCCAAAACACTTAGGTTTAAAAAGCTCTACTTATTTCAAAATTATTTTTCTTCCCTCATGATAACATTTTTCCAATGTTATTTACTTGAAGCAAGTACTGGCTAGCCAGTTTGCCCTGTTCTCCTCTACTCACCTACCAAAACAGGAATCGAGTTACATTCCTTGTCTCACTGCTTCTACTTAAACCTTAAAATTGCAGCTTTCTGTTGTTATGTTTTAGGATTGCTTCTAACTACAAACATGACCTGATCTCTCATTATCACATTATTACAATGCCTGTTCTGCAGCTGGAAGGGACTGTACAATTTTATTCAACCTCTAGGATTTTTTTCCTTTTCTCCTAAGCCACTGTGATCTACGTGTAGCAAAACTGAATCTGCCTGTCATCTTTCCAGTCAAGGTAGTGCTTGAAGGAGCTCTGGATTCACTTCCACACCTTTCTGCCTTGAATCATCATCAGATGGACAGTGCACCAACTGTCATGGATGGTAAGAGACCTAATACTGTTCAACAGTGATAGAATTTGCTGACTGAAAACAGTAATCCTCATGCAGCCCTTCATAAGGGGGCACAGAATTTACAGGGAATGAGTGAAAAAGGCAGCCTGGAAATACCGCAAAGTCTGAGTTAAAAAACATGAAGGAGAAACAATACATATTATCTTAACTAAATGCTGATGTACCCCACATACATTTTTGAAAATTATCACTCTTCTATCTCACATTATTGCCTGAAACATTATAGTTTTCTTCAACCTGCTTTCTCTTATTTCTCCAAGTTTCCTTTTGCCAGGTGCCTCACTGAATCCATTTTTGGTCAGAGCTTTTCACTTTGCTTGCTTAATGGCTTTCTCTGCCTGCTCCTGACCTAGATTCCATTAAAAACATGTCCACAGAAAGAACTTTCATGTGGTACTTTCAAGTTAAACATCACACGAAATAAACCTCAGGTCTAAATTGAGTCCAGACCAGCGAGTCTGATCTGAACATTGATACACTAAAGTTTCTCTGTTTGTGAAGAGCTCAAGTTTCTCTTCTGGATTACTGCCCATCTCCAGTTTTTGAGGTTTGCTGTTGTCCAAGAAAACCAAGATTTTAGCTGTTGCTGTTAACAAAATGTAACCAACAATAAAAAACAACATATAATCTTCACAATGCTAGCTGTGAGAAAATAACTATGTTTGTTCAGCTGCTATATATTTTAACTCTTAACTCCATAAAATAGATAATTTATTCCAGCTTGGTAATTACTCTAAAAAATAAGTATCACGAAACTTTACGAAAATGAACAGAGAGTCTCCACGAGTGCAATTAACACCAGTGTAAAAATGACATCAGCCCCAGCAGTTTACCCCAATTTGGCGTGGGGGTAGTGGCTGATAGTGTTGTCTACATGGCTTTTGAAAATGACCAATAATTCTGAATATAATTTCATAAAATAGTTTGGGTTGGAAATGACTTTAAAGGTCATCTAATTCCAACCCCCTACCATTGGCAGGGACACATCCCACTCACCAGATTGCCGAAAGCCCCATCCAGCCTGGCCTTGAACACTTCCAGGGATGGGGCATCCACAGCTTCTCTGGGCAACCTGTTCCAGTGCCTCACCAACCTCTTAAACTAACGAATGTCTTCCTAATATCTAATCTAAATCTCCCCTTTTTTAGTTTAAAGCCATTCCCCTTGTCCTATCACTAAACTTCCTGATAAAGTTTCCTTCCCCATAGGCCCCCTTAGCCTTTCATCTGAACCTTCACAGCTACCAGTCAGACCACTAATCCCAGTTTACTTGCTGAAGCTGACTATAGAGTCAGAGCACACAGTCACAAAACCTGGCAAGAGCAGTTTTGACTGTTTACAGATCACTGAATGTTCAAAGGAGTTTGGAGAAATAAGAATTTTCACCTCTAGTAATGACAAAAACTAAGGATTCAGAGGTTTTTTTTTGTTTTGGGCGGGGGGGGGGACGACGACGACTAATAGTCTTAAACTACTGAAGAATTCCAGTACTTACCAGGCAGCTGCCGAAGCCCACCATCCTAGATGCAAGATATCTGTTATTGTAGGCTGGGAAAAAAAAAAAAAAAAGAACAAAGATTATGTTATTTGTATATACACCTGCATGCTTTTAAAGGAATGCCAGTAACCTCATCAGAGACTACTGACCACATATGCTGAACGAATTCCAGCTCCTTGCTTTGGTTCTTCTTCAGGATCACAGACCGATTGATAGTCATACGACTTGTTAAAGGCATAGAGGGACATATTAATTAGGTTTCGCATCAGGCCAGGGTCAATTTCACCAAAGAATCTTCCAATCTGATGAAGTAGAATGTATAGAGTTAAATTAAAGTACTTCCAAGTAGTTTTCTTATGAAAAAGTAAACAATTATGTTGTTAAAAACTGTACTTAAAAATAAACATACCTGTTGAGTATATTCATCTCGATTTGACATCAAAAGAAATCCACCGTCATCAAGGATAACACAATCCACATGCTATTATAAAAAAGTAAAATAAGTTTTGTAGAATTTGCCAAGAGAAAACTGTGAGAAATTATTTTTTTTATTCAACACTTCAGAAATATCTTCCAATCTATGAGGCTAAATCACAGCCCCATAGCCAAGGGCCAATACTATGCTAAAATAAGTAGAATTATCAGTACTCTAAAAGTTTGTGGAGATCAAAGGCTTATTTGTGGCTTAATTTCATAAAAGTTGTTTTGTAAATTCTTATTTACTCAATCTTTTGGTAGCTGTAAGAGTGCTATATCCTTATGAAATTGGATGATAACTGAATCTGAACTCATAATTAGGGGCTACAACTTCTGATATGCTTTCAAGCCATGTTTAAAGTCCTTTACAATTTGCAGCTTCCAATGGTGAAGGTCCTAAAGGCAGTCTTGCTATTCATGGTTATTTTCACATTTCTATATGTTTCAAGCTTGCTTAGTGAGTTTCTTCCAGGTGTCAGGTGCAGGACTGGGAAGACCACTGGTTCCCTATGCTTTGTACTTTGTAAAACATCCTTGTAATCAGAGATTGAGGAGATAGCAGTGAGGCCAAATAGACTCCCAGATTACCATTATTGTTATAACTCCTGCTTTTAACATTCTTCAAACTCCACAAAAGAACTTGTAGAAGACTTGAGCAGAGAAAGCTTTTAAGCACATGGCAGAATCTGATACTGTGATAGCTGCTGAAATTGTACTCTCCTGCGTACCAGCAGAGCTATGTGATACCCAAATTCTGAACGGTCAGGAAACAGAGGAAAGGAGGATAACTAATGGTTGTTGAAGGGTACATCACGTACTCTGGTACTTTTCGCTTTGCATTTACCTTTTTCTAAGGTACTCTTCTAGTTTTCTTTCCTTTTTTTTTCTTTCTTTTTTTTTTTTAATTATTCAATTCTTTCAGGATTACCTTGTGCTTTGAAAGTTATCTTTTTCACATTTTTCTACATTTCATTCTCTATTGGTCTTACTCTATTGTTTTTCGTTTTCCCTCTAGTTCTCATAATCTTACTGCAATGATTCTTGAAACAAACACTTCACCTGACTTTTATTCCCTCTTTTACTCTCTCTACTTCTAATTTTCACAAATGGCTAAGTTTTCAAAATATTAACCCTCAAATAATAACATGATAGAATAATGGTCTAGATAAATCTAGAGAAAATTAGTCATTTTTTCAATAACAGATATTCATTAACTGAATATATTCTTACCATACTGTTTCTTTCACAGCCACAGATTTCACTGTTGCACTAAAAAACAGAAGTATAGTAATCTTCACAAAAGTGTTTCAAAAGAAACAGTATTTTTCATTGATATTTGTCAATCAAGACAAGAACAAGTGATGTGGTTTTCAATATCTGTATATTAACCTACCTTGCGGGGGGGGGGGGGGGGGGAGACTTACCAAGATTTCAGGTATAAAGTAAAAGAGAAAAGACATGTGCATTTGCATGTATTTTGAGTGTATAAAGAAAGCCTAGAAAACATTTACCAAGTATCTTTTTGACTGAAAAGCTTCACCAATCTCAAAGTATGGTAATCATATGTGATAAGGGAAGCCCACCACCTCTATTTAGCTTTGATTATTAGCATGTTTCTCTCTTTTTCTTGCAATATGTGTGAATATACACACATAACTGTTTCCACGCATTTTATCCTGAGCAAAATAATTACCATAATGCTGCAGTCATTCATTTCAAATAAATTACTCTCTCTCTTTTTCATTTTTTTTTCTTAGCTCTGACATTTTAGGCAATGCATTTACCCAGCTCTAATACCTACAATGACCATAGTTACCAATTCCCTTAATATACAAACAATCAAGCAACATTGCCTTATCCAGTTGTTCCGTAATTGTTTTCATTTTGTGTCTCCCCTTTTCCAATTTACTACTTAATGATTTAGTTTTTCCTTTACCTTTTTCTTCTTCTCATTTATACCTAAACATAATTCCATGACTAGATGTTAGAAATAAAAGGGCTAAGTATTTCATTAATTTCTGCTAAAATGCTGTGATGTTGATTGCAGTATAAATCCTTACTAGTCACTGCTTACACACCCTCCATATTAAATAAAAATAAATTCACTTTTTTCATATTTTTTGAAGAAATTCTTTTGCAGATTTTATTCACTACTACAGCATGATCTTAGTCAGCAGCCTACAGGCTACAATATGTCATTTTTTTTGGTCTTTATCCATGTTCTATAATTATGAAAGCAAGACACGCACAAAATGCAGCCTGTTTCAACATAGATTTATTTTGTGCATTTGAATGATTTAAATACTACAACTACTTGGCATCTATGCATCAGTGTGACTCTGGCACAAAAGGCTGTTAGACCTATTTGCATCTGAAGCTTTGAGAAATGCACATAAAGTTCAAAAAAAGACTTGGTCAATTGCTTACCAGGCTCTTGATTGTGGTTTTTGTGAAATTTTCCATCCATCTGGTTGCATCAATTTTTATTCCAACAACTAACAAGAAATACATGAAAGTCTTTTTTAGTAAAATGCAAAAGAAAAAAAAGGTAACTGTAGAATCCTAAAAAGGAGGAAAATTATAATAACATCTAAATTATTAAACTGGAAAAGGATAAAATATGAGTTTTGCTCTGTTGTCTGGCCACCAACATCCTTCATGAGACTAATAAATTAACTAGTCTTACTCAAACACAGCCAGATTGCTGCCTTGATTTCCACTAGTAAGATTAAAAGTCTTAGAGTAAACAATATTATATAAACTGAAGCTCCTTTGAAATCTCAATTAAATTTCTCATTCACTGTTGAGCAACAACAAAGTAAGACCTGTATTTAGAGTTTTAGCTCCATTCTATCTTACCTGCAGGTTTCAGAAGTTTCCCGTTAATTGTTATTTCCACAGCCTTGCTTACCATAATGCCTGTTTCATAGCTATTGGCACCACTTTCTGAGAGTATAGAAGGAGGGGGGAAAAAAAAGAAAAAGAGTGAGATAAAAGTCTCTTCCTCTGTAACTGAAATTAATGATTGTTCAAATACACAGAATCATTCCAAGAATGCTTATTTGAAAACCTAGTTGTACTTCTTTATTTGTCACCTGTAATAGCTCAGATCTAACACCTAGATGACTAAGAGAAATAATTTTGCTTACTTCTCTTCATTCACATTTTGTATGTGGTCTCTTCATAAAGTTACTGTAGCCTTTTTTCTGCAAACAGCCATGAATAACTTTACACACTGCTAAAACTAGGATCAGAGCCAAAGATTTTATCCTGCTGTTGTCTGTATTTTTCAATACAGAGTATACTAACACCACTCAATAACTGACAATTACTACTTTGACAGACTTCAGCCTGTTTTCAGCACTGCTTAGTATGAAAAAGCAAGTTAAAAATACATTCCCTGGAGCTCTTTAAGGAACAACAAAGGCTTCAAAGAATTTATTTAATTACCTTGTTAATATTTTATTGAGAAAAGATGTAATAAATGCATATGAAATAACAGCAATAAAAGATACCATATGTTTAAGAGGGAACTATGTCATTTGTGGTAGCATCTGCTTTTAGATGAGCTTGGCAAGGTTAATGCTGCTCGCGTCAGTAATGAGCACTTACTATTGTGCACATACAGGTTTTAAATATCACAGTATTTAATATAAACTGCTTTGGTGAGTAATAGCTATTTGAAACAGAATTTAAAAGCAAAACTTTAAACTAAGTTGCAGTGCAGTGGGTAGAGCTGTGGACCCTTGTACCTGCTCTGCCAAATTAGGTTCACTGCTGAAGAAATACACAGAATTCAGCTCAAATAAGTTTTTTTAAAGTAGTCTTATTCTCCTGAGTGCAATTTTCTTTGACTTCCTTTTACATAATTCTTCCAAAGCATCTTCAGAAAACACTCTTCCAGTATAATAAATAAGAGCAAATACTTTGCATATCTTCTCAGTTTTGTTAATTATTGACAAACATGGCCAACAAAGTAGATTAAAAATTATTATGTCCTTGGTGCATTCCCAGCTACCTTTCCCTTAACAATAGGTGATGTCCCAAGACTTTTTTCCTTTTGAAGTGTCAGACTTGAAACCTTTGTTGGTGAGCTCAACTGGTATTGGAAACTTCCAGAAATATACTTACATTAGGCTAGCTAGCTCCAAAATTTCAAAACAGTGATGACTTACTGTTGTAGTACGGAGCTGTGAAAATGTAGTTGTCATTATCTAAACTTCGTTTATAGAAGCTGACTTCGTAAGTTTCAGCATTTTCCAACCAATCTTCTCCTGCCCTAATCATGAAAAAATAATAAACAAAAAAAGATGGTTATCATCTCATGAAAGATATGCTGCACAGGTTTTCTTTTTTGTTTTGTTTTGGTTTAATGTTTTATAGTTGGAAATAATGTGAGATTAACTTATATAATCCTCAGACTTTGTTAGCTTTATCTGGTTAAGTGCCAGGTGCCATTAGTAAAACAAAACTTTTAGAGAAAAAAAAAAAAAGTATTCTAGGAACAGCATGGATCTTGTCTCCTCATTTTTAGATATACCGAGATAAATATTACTGCAACGTTATTTACAACAAAACGTAAACAAACCTTACCACATGTTATCTCTTAAGAAAACACTATCCTATTCTCTCATGCCATTAATAACATGAAAACAAACAACCAAAAAAAACCACTGTTTTGGGGAGTAAAAACCACTGGCATTCTCCCATTTTGGGGAAACAGAATAACCTAAACTATTAGATAAATTTGCCACTTAATATGTCTGTACTGGTACCCTCACTACTCCTGATCACTGAAGGTAGTTTTTAGTTGATTATATGAATCAACTTCAACATTCTCTTTTTGCCCTCTGGTAATGATACATTTTTCTCTCTTAAAGGACCTGGATCATTTGGTCTGTTCCTACTAGTCTAAAAAAAATCACCTACTACTTTACTGATTTTCTGTCTGCCAGCCTGCCAAACAACCAAATGCTTAGGAGTAATGAGGGATTAACATGGCCCCACCACCAGCACAAGGGCACTCCTTTCACTGCTCCTCTATACTGATTAGAAACCTATATTACACCACCTGCTATGGAAATAATATTTAAAGATCAGTTTCAAGCAGGAAGATAGATAAAAGAAAAACAAGACATCCCATTTGTTTTATAGTTACCAGTGCAGATTTAGACAGTATGTAAAGTTGCTTTTCATTATCATATTACACTATTTTATAATATTCTTACCTTTTGGGAAACACTCTGGTAATTCCACCATCTGTAACAACAAATTGTGCAGCAACTCCATCCCTGTAAACAGGAGTTTTAAAATCAAAACTAACGTAAATCTTAAGTTCCTATGCCAAGAGTTGCCATTTAAGTGCGTAATTGTGAATTAAATATCTATCCCATGTAAAGATTAACTGTATATCTGTATATATACACACATATATATTACATTATTACCAAATCATTAAGAAAGAGTTTATTTTTCAGGCTTTGAAATTCATTAAAAAAAAAAAAAGCAAGTAACAAAAATACTTACAGATACAGCTTACTCCAATAATTTTGGGCAAGTTCAGTTGTAAATCCTGCATCCAGCAAAACTCTAATGACCATATCAGTATTACCTAGCAAAAGAGTCAAGACACTCATCTGAAACCATATGACGTGGGGCTTAAACTGCTAAAATGAAATTCCAAGTTGTCCAGGTGCTACTACCACCAAAATTAGGCTATTTTTATTATACATTCTGTCTAACTTCAAGTTACATCAAGTAATCCTTGTTAAACAGACTGTTCTGAAACTCCTGAGTTCACTTCAGTTTTTCCTTTGTTCTATCCTAAAAAACTGTCTTTGCAGCAAAAGATTAAGCAAGTTGTTTAAGGCACCAAGTCTCAACTTTGCAAGGCCCTGTATTATATTTGGAAATAAACTTAATTTTAAAACACATTTTAATTCAAACATTTTTATCTCAGTTCTAAAGAAGTTGCACACAATTAAATGACATTTAAATTTTACTGAGTACTTACTCTTACGTGTTACAAAAATTGAGATAATTCAACTACAATATAAACATTTCAATCATTTAAGTCCCAAACTCTCACAAAAACAAACACACACCTATTTGTCTTCTTTTGAATTAGTGGCTTAGATGGATATGTCATTTTTAAATATCATTGAAAAGGTGACTTGAAGTCAGTGCTTCTCAAGCATCTTTTTCAATACTACTTTTTAAAAGTAGCTTCTAGGAATGGTCAACTGAAACACACACTTTAATACAGACTTTATCACTTTCTTTTTAATGGAAAATTAAACTGGGCTATAGTGTAATTAGAAGTGTAGAGGGAAAATCTGGTGCTTAGTTTTTAATGTCACACAGCAAAGTAGTGTTAGAGTTATGACTGGAATCTGCAGCTCTGAATTCTGCAAAACTCCAGCCACTCAGCCTTGTAGAACATACTGAACATTCATTCAGAAAATAAAAAAATCCATAAAATACTTTTTCTTCGGTTTTGCTCCAGAGACCCATGACAGTCTGAATTTCAGATTCGAGAAAACAGTGTTTGTTTTTTTTTTAATGCCCTAATTCAACCTGTTTTCACAAAACAGATCATTAAGTATTAGGGTATAAGCTTATGGAGATAAGCATTAGCCAAAAGGCTTTTTCCCACTGTGGCCTGAATTTGTAGACATGCTATGCATAGAGCCAGCAGCTCTGATCTACCAGCAGGAAGCACTCTCTCATATCATTTTAATACATTAATTTAATTCTAATTAAATACGTTTACATGGCTTGGCTAGGTAAACCTGCTAAACTGCATCTAATGCCACAGATTCACTTCCTGTATTCACTTGCACACTATCATGGTATACTATGTAATGTAAACAAGGGTACTGCCGTTGAACCCCTTGCTGCATCCACATTTTACTAGAAATTAAATCAAAATGCTATCTGAATACAAATATTAGAATATGTTTCCCCAAGTGATATTTATTTCTCCTAATAGACTCATATTTTTCTGAATGAATTTTTATTTGTGATTCTCATGTACTTCACACATCTCCACAAAGTGACACTTGCTTACATAAGCAGATGTTTCCAACAAGGAGGGTGAATTACTCTTACTGTCCACTTAGTAATGACAGAGGTAACTGTCTTACTTCCTGGCTAACTTATAACAGGCTCAAGTTGGACAGGATTAGTCAATTAAACTCAGGGTAACTATTAATATATAGAGACATTAAATTTATATATTTTATTTCAATTTAGGGATTGTATCAGTTATTGCTTCTGAAAAACATTTCTAGCTGAGGATATTTCCTTCAGTCAACACTGTTTGCTTACTTATACAGAACAGTATTTTTTAAGTATCTTAATTATAAGAAAAAGAAGGAAAATGTGATTTTTATTATCAATTCCAAAATGAAATATACCAATGATTTGGTAACATTTTGGCTTAATTACTTATGTGTATTGTTGTATATCCTGGTGTATACTATAATATCATTAAATATGCCCTCAATATTAGCTTATATAACTAGTGAGTATTAAACTAGAGTTCACTTCTGAGACTGAGTCAAAACACTCAAGTAAAATTTCAGTCAGTGATATAAGTGAATAAGATCACCCTATTTAAGAAGAAAAAAACAACACACACACACACAAACAGCTTTTCAAGGCAGTTTCACTTTGAGAAGATTTCGTATCTAAGGACACATTCCTTCAGTTACATGATTCAGCCAAAAGTTCTTATGTATGTTTTTCTAGATGAAAGCTACAAGGACCCCACCTCAAACTGACCAGCAACCCCAGAAAGCAACATGTTATAAAGTCTTGGCTAAAGCAAGAATAAAAAAGTGTTTATTCCAATTATTTATAAATATTAATGTTAAGTAAACAAATCCAAACATTAATTTTTCACAAAAACAAGACTTTAATGCATTCCTGGTGGTTTGTTCAAAATGCCTAACTCCTCATTTATTCTAAATGGAGTTTAAGGCCAAATTTAAATACCAATACCATCCTAAAGCCCAGTGCTCGCCACTGCAGCAGTTACATCTATCTATGATCTTAAACAATTCAAGCCTAAGAGAAATCTCTTTAACCAATCTGTGAAAGACCTTTCTCATCTTTTATTCTGGTTCTATTTGTTCTCAGAATTTTTTCTTTAGTTATATAAGCTGACAAGAAAACCGACTGATGGTTTCATTACAAGAATTTTAAGTCTTCTTGATACATACTTTGGCTGATTATCTCAAGAGAAAAAAATATCAATTCAAAATACTTGGAGTGCACAAAAACAAGCCAGTAGTTGGTTGCTGCCAAAACATAAGGTTGAAGGGAAGCATGTAAAACACTGGATGCATTATGCCCTGCAATCATTATCATTCTTAAATGAACCCAGAAAACTCCAGACTACAATCTGTCTTGTGTAGAAAAGTTCAACACTAGATGTATTTCTATTTAAAAAATAATAAATAACAGTGAAGATAAGAAACAACAATGTGTGATTTGGGCATGAAAGCTTTCATTTTGATTAATTCTCATTTATGAGTAAGTATTTTCCTAAGGGGGGAAAAAATCAGAGGATTGAGAAGAGTACTTACATGACGGACTGTTTGGAGTATTTCTATCAATAAACTCATTGAAATTTAATAAAAATTCAGTGTTGTTTTCTGATTTCTTTACATCACTACAGTATTCTCTGAAAAACAACAAAACACCAGTCTTCTAAGATTTGTTTCACGTTTCTGAAGCAGACAAATATGAATCAGCAATGTGAAAGTGAAAGCAGTATTGTGCCACTACTGTGAGATGGTTGGCTATGTCACTTACACAGTCAATATGACTTTAACAATAGTCCTGATCATATTCAATATTTCAGGAATATACAGGAAATCAAGTGTTCAAGTGCCTGCCTAGATCTGAATTATGACAAAGCTGCATGCATGAGATTGGGCACAGATTCTCAGAAAAAACACTCTGGACTTGTGTAGGCCATGAAGTTAGGAGACCATAGAGTCTGTAAAATAAATAAGAAAATGCCCAGGGAAATTAGACGCCTGCTGGGTTAAACTGTACTGGAAAGTATTTGGACTGCTGTAGGAGAAATTGTCACTTTATGTTCAACTAAGGCTGGATTTATGGGATAAGATCCTAATTTCTGAGAAGTCTTAAAGGCAATTTTAATAGAGTACACACCCTATACACATATAAATGCTCTTTGTTTTGACATATGCAAAACAGATTAACAGTAAACTATAGTCATTTATATAATGCAAAGCAGTACATCAGTGGGCAATTCACTGAATAAAAATTAGCACAATAAAAGTCACTGAGCATTTTGAAGGCAAATATTAGATGGTGAGTGGCATTAGACAGCTGTAATTAAAATGTAAAGAATATTCAGCATTAAAGCCAGGAGCTCTCTTTTTAACTGAACTTTATTAAATTAACTTTATGAACAACAGAAGTCTGTTTGAATATCATATTAAGCTATCTTATAACTCTTTACTTACTTTACCATAATCCTGAAAGACTATAGGCATAATTTGCTGTACTATACCAATGTTCACATTTAAGCAGAGGCCCATATCAGACAGGCCTTTTCCATATAGATCAGTTTAACAACTAGTGACATGTTGGAAACTGCTAGTGGGTACAATTGATCATAAATAACATCAGCCCTTCAGAAAAATTAAACAGTTAATGATGAGAGTACATTTGAAGATAGGAGACTATGTCTTACAGATGAATCAATAGAACTGTCTGAACTTAAAAGGATACAGAAATTTGTAAGATAAAAAAGGAATGGACCAATTTTTGACTCATCTTTGTGGAGCAGCATTTCTGTTATTTATCATAACTAACTTTTAAAGGAAATTATTTTTTCAGAGCTATTTATCTTACTATATTTCCCTTGCAAACACAATTTACCAAGGGCAACCAGGACCACACAATTTCACATGAAAGAACAGGGAACTAATGAACTGACTTGATCAATTTTTCAATGACTCAGTCAATATGTGTGTTCAATGAATGAAAAAATAGTTCATTCTTAAGTGATAGAGAGCTTTGAAACTCTTCAACTTAAAAAAAAAAAAAAAAGATTTCAAGGTGATAACTACATTAGCTATTTTACAGATGAGAAGCTAGGTTACAAGGCAGTAAAATCTTGAAAGACAGCTGCAAGAAATGTACAGATGCGTATAGGATTTCCATGAAAGACATCAGTAAAATAGGATATGTCAGATTTTACAGCTCTCTTTGATAAACACAAAATATGAATCAGAGCCTGATGATGCTATTAACACTCTAGCACGAAGAAAAGAATTATTTTTGAAAGCATGCATTTAGTAATTGCTCTTTTTCATTATTATTATTATTTATTTTTTCCAAAATATTTATTGGTTAAGCCCATATTTTGTAAATGCCATTAACCTGATCAAATTCCTATTTACTGCTGAAATAACACTTACTACTGGGAAATAAACCAACCTTGGTGCTAAAAAAGTATAGCCAACTTCATCAAAATGATCAAGCTTCAGTGTTTCTGAATCTACAAAGATGAAAACATTAAATAAGTAAATGATTTATCACCATCATTTCCCTTCTCAAACACTTGACTAGCTTTTGCATGCATCTATGAAAGAAGGAAATGTTCATTTTGCAACATTCTCCTACTAATATACTTTATATTTCTCAGTATGTCTCAGCGTAGGATGAAATTATTTGAATATTATATACAATGCACACCTGACACCAATAATGTATCTAACAACCTAATTAGAGGTGACATTTAATTATCATGTAAATGTATGGGATGCTTTCATTAGAAATGCAATCTGATACAAAGAAATATTTGAGACAAAGAGTTGTTAGAACATGAAGGAAAATGTTTCTAGTATTTTCAGCAATAAAGATAAAAAAAAAAAACAACTCATCTATGTAAACATCACTTTCAATGCTACTGAAAATAATGGCTTTAAAAGCTGGTGTCACTGAACACTAGGATCAGATGAGCAAAGATTAGAGATTCACAACATACTACAATGTGTATGAAAACAGAAAAACACTTTTTTATTTTTTCTCCTTTCTATTGGTATGGTACCGAATGAAAATGGGAAAAATCCTGAGATGAGGAATACAGAGGAGAATGTCCAGTAGGAATAGAAATACAAGTGAAAAAATATCAACTGCAGTAAACAGAAGGAAACTGAGCAACAAGAATATACTTGCCCATTTTGTTTGCCACTATCCATCAGAAAGAGAAAGCAGGGAAACAGAAAAAAACAGGGTAAAGCAAAAGGGGTCACAAACCAATATTTTATTCAAACAGCCCCTTGAATAAAAATATTGTGCATAGAAAGATCAAAGGTTCAATTTATGTACAGCTGTAGTCTGGAAAAAGACAAACATCTTTGAACACTGGAGAATATATGTCCTTGTCAATTATTTCTCAAGTACCTTCTATATACTGTGGCTATTTCAAGGGTCTGTTTTGCAGGTTATATTCATGTAAGTGCAAAAACAGATGATCCAATCCATAAAAAGAAACATATTAACTTACTAAAACTTTAACTTTAAACTACTTAAGATTTGACAAAGTTATAAAAATAAATCACGAATTATTAAAAACTTGCCATAATCTTCATACCCAGGAGGTGAAGGTAGAGGACAGCAATTTCATTAAAGTTTTCTCTAATCTATGCCTGCCAGAGACATTAACAGTGCTTTTCTAACCTTGTATTTAACTGCATATTTGTTCATATTTGGATAAAGAAAGTTAAAAGGAAGTGATGAGTTCTATTCTGTCTATAATCTAGATCTTCTAGTTAGATGTTATATAGATGTAATAAACAGAAAGCTTTCAATACTCACAAATATCATTCCCAATTACCACTGCAGAATCTGTAAATGGCTTGAAAATAGTCTAAGCCAAAAATGCATTACAAACATCCACTAAAACTATTTGTAGAGTGCAAAATAAAAACCTAGCCGCAATCCAAATGAAACAGTGCTGTCACATTTATCTATTTCTACAGGCATTAAAGGTAATTTGCTAAATATAATACTGCACCTACAGCAAAAATAACAAAGTAAGCTTACTACTATAGTCCATATCATAATATTTACATAATAGAATGAAAAAGAATAGTAACCAGACCCTTAAAATTACAGCAACAGAGGATACGCAAAGCAATGATTCTACAGGTACATAGCAAGGTGGAAGGGATTGTCAGTGAAACTGGGGTACCTGCACATATTCTATCTTTATAGAATATTTCTTGTACCTTGGGTGTTGGATTAGAATCATTGCTGCAGATTTTGGGTACATATGGTAACATTAGTGAATTCAACAAAATGTATGAATTTTAAACATTTTTTAAAGTGAATCTGAGACTTGGCAATACTTGACAAAACCAGGGAACCTTCATAGTACTTACATCTGGCTTGAATTAATGGTTCATCTATTTTGGCTTTAATATAATAAAAGCTGTATGATGGTAACACCAATGCCAAACTGCAAGAGAAATAAGACAAGTAAAACAATTATGCTATTTGCAGCAGTTTTCTAATTTCATCTTTTAAGTGTTTTGAAACCATTTAACAAGTTTGGAAATTGGATTATCATAAGATGAGATAGTTATGTAGTGACATACCAGCCTCACGCTATGTAATAGGTACGAGTAGATTCATATGGGTCTTGAAGTTCCCTGTGTTTCTTTTCATTTTTATTCAAACATTTAGGCATAAATGCACTTTATTAAAGATTAAGGGAGGAATTTCCAAATAATTGCAAATAATAAAAAGCATGGTTTGATGTATCTTCCTCTAACACATTTAACATTACAATGTAGCACATGTCAATGTGGTGACTGACAGTAAAAAACACCATATAGTACTGTACCGATTTGATGCATGATTAACTCATTAAAAAAAAACAAAAAACATTTATTAAGAAATTTATCTTGCAGTACTTGAATTCACTTTATGTTCAAGATGCAAAATATTTTCCTGAATCATGCAGTCACCATTAATAACCTTTGATCATTGCTGTGCAATAATACCTTAAGATTTGCAATGCATGTTATTTCTTTTATGTTAAATATATATTTTTTTCAAAAAAAATATAAGGCTTTTATTGCCACTAATTCAATATACATGTAGGAGAGTTCAGTTTTAAAAAGGTATGTAAAGGACAGGAGGTGCAAATCATCATTGAAGAGGTATCATCTCCCATATCACACCCTTAATATTTGTTGTCAGTTTTCATGTCTGCAAAACTGCAGAGGTTTCTAATGGATAGCTGCAGAAATTAACCTTGAAAAAAAAAAAAAAAAGTTGCACAATTGTGCCATAAGTGAGATAACCTTTAATGATACATGTGCCATTTAAACAGAATGTGAGATTGCTGAATATTTACTGATAGCCTTCTACGTATTCTCCTCTAGGGAAATCACTAGCACTTTACCTGTCATTAGCAGCTACTGCCAACAGAAATTGCTAATTAAAATCTATGATTTTACGTTTAACAGGCTTGCTGCAATGTGACTCCATGGATTTATTGCTGCATCTCATGCCAGGGAGCTCTGTATGAATTAAGAACTCATATAAACCCAATATCTTTCTTTACTGATTGCTAGATGGCATATTATGATTTAAAAAAAAATATATATATCTTTTCCCACTGAGGATAATGAGTATAATGACAAAGGAAATAGAACATAAAAGTGGGATGATGAATAAAAGATAAAGTTCTACACCTACATTCACTTGTTAAAACTGATTTGTTTGGTTTTGCTTACAAATTAACGTTTGCATTCTCATTGGCTGTACACCTGTACAGAAAATAGCAGAAAATAGAACCAATACAATTACAATAGCTGAAGGCTATTGTAATTCACCACAATACAAATATTATTTTGGTAAACAGTTGACTCGGTATTTGAGCCATCTAGTTTTGAACTTGAACGCTTCAACTTTTTCGAAATTTGGTAAACCTTAACTTCTTTTCTAATGTCAGTTTGCTACATTCCTTCCAAAGTTACAGAGCTGTGTGCTTAAATGATTTTGGAATGATATACACACCAATGTTGTATGCAACAGGGGCAAGATTTATACCATACTTCATTTGTTCCTGCTGTCATTGGTATATGATTTTTAGATAATTAGTCACAAATAGATTGAAGATTTCAGAGATAATCGGTAGCATGGTTCCTGCCCTTAAGATCTGATGTGTAGGTTAGCAATGTTGTGATATAAGCTATAAAAGTGACTGAAAGAGATTTGCACAGAATAATGTGTTACATTGTTTATTGAGATAAAAAAATATGGCATCTTTCTTTTTAATGTGCATATTAAAAACAAGAACATGGAGACAATGAAAAGAAAAGAGGAGGAATCTAAGAGAAAGCGTACAATTAAAAATCAAAGTATACAGTGATACAGAAAGTAGAAGAAAAATAAGATTCTTAACACCAATCACAAAAATCGATTTTTTCCTACATAATGAAATGCACTAGTGGTAAATCTCAACAGTTGGATAGAATACTGAGGTTCTGTTCCTTAGACAAAGTAACAATTCTGAGCTGTAAAGGTTTAAAGGAACCCAGCAAATCCGGTAGGCCCAGACACAAAACGACCTGATCCTGACTTAACTAGTATAGAAAATATAACACTAAAAATACTAACCAAAATAAATTAAAAGGGCATTTAACTATGCAGAATTCAGAGAACAGAAATAAGTTACCTGTAATCAGTGCCATTCACAGCAGTCCATGTGTATGTTCTGTTTCCTTTATCAATGTATCTCTACAAAGACATATTAGTCAAGAATCAAATTACTAATTCCGAAGCTTCAAGTAGTGTTCTCTTTTCTTGAGAAATGAAGTATATAACCAAGTCTGTTGGGACTCTAGTTATTATTTCACTAAGTACAACTTGAGCTGCAACTACTATTCTTAAACAATTTCCAAAGTTATATTATGCAAAAGAATCATCTAAATCTTTTTATTGAACAGTAAAGAAATGCAAATTTAAATAAAACCAGACAGATACTATCTACCATTTTCCCTTTTACTTTCATTAGCCAGGCCTATACAACCTTTTTATATGTGCTTGGAATTTGATAAAAATGTTATCTCCTTTATGGACTATTTTGCGTTAAAATGACAAAACAACAAAAATCAATTAAAAAAGAAGAATTTGTAAGTAACTCTGTAACAACAACAAAAACACCTGTGCCTGTCCTTTCAGTATTACAGTACCAGTGACTGTAATACAGGTATTACATTGGAGTCATAGGTGCAGCCATATAGTCCTGACTGTACCGCATGCTAAAATTACATGTGTTTCTAATCACATTAAGAAGGTCTTGCATTTGCGAAAAATTTAGAATGGGAGTAAATTCTTCCAATCTTCTATTCTTCACCCAAAAATTATTTAAAGTATTTTAATACATTAGGATAAGCTTTACCATTCACTTTCTTTTGGTATAAAAAAAAAAAAAAAAGAATGACATCATAGGCACAACCCCACAGTTCCGTATAGATTTAATCATTAATGCACATACGTCAGCACTGGCTGACAGAGTTTCACTCAGTTTTCTACACTGAAAATTAAAATTTTATTCCAGCTGCAACATACTATTATTTTGCAGATTTGAGATTTGTAAGTATACAAACTGCAACATCACATACAGTGATGAAAGGTATCACAGGTTCATTCTTTTACTGTGATAAAACAAAAGTGTGAAAATGGCCATGGTAATGAGAAAGAGACATCTTTTTTTGACATTTATGATTCAAAACCTCCTTATTACTTGGTTCCTTCTTGTCAGTACAGCATGATAATTTAAATCATTTAATAGTCATTTGGGAAAAAAATAAATTCATATATCAGTGGCTAATATCCTAGTATATTTTATATTTAAGGTAAAAGGATGGCTGAACACACTCCTTTCCAAACCTATCTATATTCAGTAACGTGCCTATACTGTTACTTCAGCTCAAGAATAATTAGACACTTGAACCTAGCAGTGACAACACCTCCAAATCATGCACAGCACCATGGTTTGCACACCATGTACAAATGCAAGAGAAAAGTAGGAAGGCAGGAAGAGAACTGGGCTCATATTAAATCCTCTCATCACCAGCGCTGCGAGCATGCCTGAAGGTAAACTGGCTGAAACCTCCCTTCGAAGATAACGCAGCACATCACATGTCCTCATATATCTGCTCCCATTTACCTTTGCCTACTTTATTCCTGAGCCATCTGAAGCAGTCTCACCCCAGCTGGTCACTGCCGAAGAACCTACATGTTACTGCAGTTCTTGTGACCCTTCAGTTTGCACTACTGCACACCCCAGCTGCACAAATGTGGCAATGCTTTTGTTCCTATGGCATCTTCTCTGTTAGTTGGAAAGCCCCTGAGGCCTTGGGAGACTCCAGCACACCCCACCCACGCTTGCTCTGAGTACAGTCTCTATGCTGCAGTATGAGGTCATCTCCCAGGACACTGCTGGGGCCAGCTGCAATACAAAAAGAAAGCAATGCAAAAACCCAAAAGCAAAACAAAAAGGACATCAATTTCAAGCCTCGAGACTGCAACTGTCAGTTCTGAGCAACTGACCACATCAGCCCTTTTTATAAGAAAATATATGAAGCTATCAAATCCTAAATGATGCATGGCTCATGCGTGGCCAGTGGTCTGAAGCAGCTTTATTCTGGCTCTAGCAGCTTGAAGCTGGGAGGATGTAATAGCCTGAAGCAGTCACCATTGCCAGCCATCTCTGGCTGCTGCCTTCTCTCTGATGGGTCTGAGCAGAGGAAGAAATCTCAGGCCACGAAGCAAGGTAAGGTGAGGGAAATTAATTTCACTGGGGACTTGAAGCATCTAGGAACAAAAGGCTTGAGATATTTTATTCTATTCGAATAAAATCTTTCAGTTTGTGGTCTGGGCTGTGTATGACTGACACATTCTCATGCACCCAAGGACGTCATATTCCCCCCAGTGCTGTAGCTGACTCCAGCATTTGCCAGCATGAACAATTTCCCTCCCTCACTCTTCTGGCAAACAACTATAGGGCCAGCTGTTATGGCCTTTTCACAAGAACACCACGCAGCCTGAGAAATGGAAGCACAGCCTGAGATCTCTTCAAAAACTTTGCCATGAATGCAACTTCTTGTACAACCACTATGGCGTTAAATTTATTTATTTATTTTTTTGATCCTCTAATCCTCACTTTTCTAGCCACCTACACAGAGCCTTTTTCACCCACAGGCTTGGAAAGACTCTCCTTAAACAAAACAACAACTCAAGCCTAAAAATGTAATTAACTTGATTGGATTCTGTAGCATATGCCTTGTGAGAAAAAAAATAAAAATGTCACTGGAGCCTTCTGACATTTAAGTACAAACAGCAAAACCACTGGAGGTATCAAAGTTACAGGAGATTGACAGGAGAGAACAGCTAATACTACACATGAATAATTATCTGCACATATCCAAACAATAATCCTCAGTATTACTATGGTGTGCTTATCATAGAATCATAAAATGGTTTGGACCCTAATGGGGTCCAATAAAATTGAAAGGACCCTAAAGATCATCAAGTTCCACCACCGCCTGACATGGGCAGGGATACCTCCCACTAGGTCAAGTTGGCCAAGACCCCATCCAGCCTGGCCTTGAACGCAAGGATGAAGCATCTACCGCTTCTCTGGGCAACCTGTGACAGTGTCTCACCACCCTTACAGTGAAGAATTTCCTCCTAATGTCTAATCTAAATCTATCCTCTTTTAGTTTAAGACCATTCCCTCTTGTCCTATCATTATCTATGCAAGTAAAGAGTCCCTCTCCATCCTTTTTTTATAAGACTCCTTTAAGTATTGAAAGGCTGCAATAAGGTCTCCCTGAAGCCTGTACTGCCTGCCTGATGTTATATTCTCTTCATTTTCTTCTGATAATCCATTACATTAGCTATCTTCAAGCTGTTTTACATTGATTGCAACAATTTCAAAAAGCTGTTTGTGAACTGTAACTGTGCAGCACGCTCTTGCCATATCTGCTCCTGTGGCACACCGATCAGGATTTCTTCTTATTTCAAGTCCCCAAGAAGAAAGACATGCATGCAAGGATCCACATCAAATTTCAGGATTTCCTTTTGCTAGGATATATCTCTGTTTTGTTAGAGAAACCACTAGTGATCTGTCAGGAGTGAGGATTTTTGACATGAAAATGAAAAAGAACTGAACAAGCACAAGTAAATAATACAATTGAAAGATGACACCGCTTATCCCAAGTTGTCTTCATTTATGGCATGTAAACATTTTTTTTTCTTCCTTCTTTATTCCCATTCAAAATATAAACTATTAATCCTATCTTTGCACACCTCCACAAGCAAATTAAGTACTTTGTTTTAGGATCCATACACAGAAGTAGGCTGGGTCTACTTCCTGGTGAACAGAGTGCAAGACCTCATCAACAACTGCCTGATTAAAGACACACCAAAGAAACCAATTTAAAAAAAAAATCCTTTTCATAAATATATAATTTCTTTTACTCTAAGCCAGTAAAACTAGCAAATGTAGGGCCAAAAAATGATATAAACTGACATTAAAAAATAAACATCTTTTCACCTTTTCACAGTACTTTTATGCTTTTTGGTTGCTCCTGTAAATCTAATTGTCTATCTTACCTCATCTTGGGACTTGACCAGTGTTTCAAATGTTTTTTCTCCACTTTCTCCATCTATCATTTTCTTTCGAATCTATTGGCAAGAAAAAATAAATAAAAATAAGAACTTGGTATTGCATGTAACATGATTAAAGTTTCCAGTAATTTAAGGCATTTTGTAGAAACACAGAAAATAGTAAGGCATTTGAAAGTCATGGATCTTGAATTTTTTTTAAAATGTTTCTATTTTCTGATTTTTCTAATTAGAAGTTGCTTTATCCAAATACATACTGGATTAACAGATTTATGTATTAACATTTCTGGTATACTTTGCATATCAAGACAATCCCATGGATGAGAATGTGTTTTGTCTAGAACTTCTAGTGCTTTCCAGCACATCTGTGATTCAGCCAGTTACAGTGATTCGAAATAAAGATTTATATCAGTCAGAGATAAATTCCTCTCTGAAGCAGCAGTTCTAAGAAACTGAAGGTGGAATTTAACAGATACCAAGAAATGCTGATTATTATCATTATGAAAGAACAATTTCAAATGAAGTGAAAAAAAACTGTTTGAAAACTTTAAAAGTTAAAATAAAATTCCATTTTATGTCACAAAACTAACAAACTATTTAAAAATGATTTATAAATGCACTCTTAAATTAGTAACTCAAAAATATACACAGGAATTCATTTTGTTGTCAACAATTTAAGTAACTTTATTTCTCATTTCCTTACCACAGCAGTAAGTTTGTATTAATCAAAATCAATGCAGAGAGGAGAGAAAAAAAAAAAAAAAGCTTTAAAATATTTCAGATAATAGATTAATATCCTCTGAGAAGTGTTCTATTTCTAAAAATTTTACAGATTTTCCCTTCCCATGAATTAGCACTTAATAAAGAAGACTGGAGAAATATTATTTAAATAGCAATTATGGTAACTTTCAAAATGAGAGAAATATAATTCATTGTCTTTGCTTAAGAATAAACTGAGCTTAATTTGTAAAAATCTTTCATTATAACTTCATTGCTCTATAAAGTCAACATCTTGAATTTTTTTAATTGAAATTTTTGAGTGAAATAGGTTTCCATTCAAAATCTAGAACATGTATTGCTTTTCAGTTATTACACAGTAAAATACAATCACCAGGTACTAAGAAAGCAGTCAATCTCACCTCAACTTTAATATCATTTTCCAATTCAGCATCTAGGAAATCCAGCGTAACTGGCTCCTGGGATTTTGGATTCTGGAGCAGAAGATATTAAGTGATCAAAAAATAAAGACAGAGTACTGTAATGTTACAGATAAATTGCTAGAAATCATTCTAATCCCTTCATTTTGAAGTAAGCTACTTACTTATCCATGTAAGTAATGGCACGCTTACCCATTTATTTTAATCTCTTATAACATAAAGAATTCCTGGCAGCTCTTTGTCATTTATTTTATTTCATTGGATAGAGAGGCTAATTGGGCAAGTGAAAATCAGGTTAACCCAATGACTAGTGGCTGTTCACAATCTGTCAGGCAGGGGATTCACATTGGGAGGTTGCTTCCCCTGCTGCTGATATGCCACAGACTGTAAGGTGAAAGAAGAAATGTCAGAGGAAGCATCAGCTATGAATCTCCTATTAGGCATCCTGACTCCAGCAATGGATAGGGAAAGTCAGGAAAGCTTTCCAGCTGGCCAGTAAGATGAAACAATTGTACTACTTTGCAGTTTTGCCAAAAACAAGAGTATAGACTTATTGTTTTTAGATGGAAATGGACTGTGGTTCAAGACTCACAGGGGCAGTGATTGCAATAAAAGATTTATTTCTTATAACAAAATAAAATCATTATTATTGTGGGCACTAAAGGACTTCCCTAAGCACCTGGCAGTTTTGAATGCATTTCTATTGACATCAGTACTGCTATCTCCGTTTAAGAGATAGAAACCTACATCACAGAAATGCTGTGACCTGGCTGCTTCAAGACCTGTGGATGTCATGATGTCTACCATCCACTACAGATGGTTTGCATCTGCTGCAACCCACATCCCCGAGGAGAGCAGGAGGACCCAGTACTGTGCCGCTGCTGGGCCCAGCTCCGCTGAACTAGCTCCAGCCACCCAGCAGACTCTACTCCCTTCTCAGTTTGCATTTACTTGGACAGAGCTGTCTTCCAAGTGAACTGTCCGGAATCTGACATTATTTTTTTTTTTAAGGAACTTTGGCTAATTCCCATTGACTTGATATTGCTGCCAAATAATATTAACTGTCCTTAAATGTGGTATAAAAATCCTTGATCCTCATTGCTTGGAAGTTATTTAATACATCCACCTGATGAAGGATCTTAGGAAAAAGAACTATGAGAATCTATTATTTAACCATTTCAATCTGATACTTTAGAATAGGAAATAAATCCAGTTTTATTAATTTATTTTGAATGATATACATGTATCTTTTGTAATAGGATGGTTCACATATTAAAGGATCTCAAGACCTAGTTTTATCAGTAACTGAGTACTGTTTCTCATATGATTAGCAATACAAAATGTGTCATTAGCTGATACTATTATTTCAAGACTAGTGCAATTTCTGGTAATGTCATTTTTAGATTATTTCAGTAATCCAGCTATACTAACGTAGTTGTAGGATACACTAAGTCCCTTCTTTAAAATGATGATTATATTCCTTTTATGCTAGTAGACAATGGTTGGAATTAGGCAACATACTCTGGCAAAGGTACGTGATGAATGTACATGTGACTTCTATGAAAGAATGCAAGCATGTTTCATCACAATTTAGGTGTGTATTCCCAGTTCATATTTGAAGAAAGTTGTCCTGAATAGCGGATAAAAGATGCCTTCATATAATGTAAAAGCATATAAAAGATGACTTCATGTAATAATCTGGACACTAGTCCTTATTTTCAAGGCTGTAATATAGAATAGTGTTAGAAGATACATGACTATTCCTTCATATTCTTAAGGTACAAATGTACCTGTTTCTAGGTATATGGAATTCATTTTCTTACCAAGTAAGACTTGCTGTCTGCTAAAGGAAAAGTGAAGAAATTTATTCATGCACTGGAAAGATTTCAGACAAAGGTTCTGGATTTTTTTTAATGCCTACTGATAACTTCAAATAAATTTTAATTTTACTATTTATAAAGGATAATAAAACTTGTAACTTTAATATAACACTAAAATATGTTCTATACTAATTCAATACATTCAGTACAGCCTTTTCTAATGCATTTTCTTTTCTTCCCCAACAAATCCGCACTCTCAAAATAAATAGCAAAAGACTAAAATGTAAAAATAAATAAAAAGTACATTTTCTTACATGCAATGGATAATGAATAGCATGGTCAAACCCAAACAGCATGCATGAAGGCATTACCATGGCAGAAGTTGCATTTATGAAGTTCACATTCCATTCCAACACACAAAGGAACAGAAAAGAAAAGAAAAGGTAAAAAAAAAAAGAAAAAAAAGCCATCACATCAAATCAATAATATTCATTTCAAATGATAACCCGGGCTAGCCATAGTTAAGGAGTCCCAAAGACAAATAGATAACTTTAACAGTCTATCAAAATTAAAGTACTCATTCAAAAGCTTTCCTTGTTCTTTTTACGACATTATATCACCACACATTCTTTATCAGGTATTAATGGCAATTTATATATGAGGAAACAAAGCATATATAGAAATACATTATGTGATGTGCTTGAGGCACAAAAAATCTCTTCAAGATCAGAAAATTCTTAGCCCACTACTTTAAAGGGAAGACTGTTTGTTCCCCACTGTCTTTTTTCCCCAAGAGTGTGTATTTACCAGTATTTGGGCTCCATAATTTTCTCTTCCTAGGTTGCCATTTTGTAGGGTTTATTTCAAGCCACGAAGAAACAAACTTAATGTTCAGTTTGCTCTTCTCTTTATTCAGTCATGCACGCAACATGACTAGAATAAGCACAACACCACTACATTCACCAGCACAACTTAATAAAACAAAACAGAAGTAAATCACTAGCAATGAAGCATGCAAATGAAGGGAAATGCAATCCATTTTCAGCATGAAAAATAAAGGCTAAGATCTATTACTTCAATGACAAATCAAGAAGGAAACAAAGAAAGAAAGAACTGGTGCAGCAACATAAGAAAATTAATTAAAATGTCATTGTGTGTATTTGGGAGGTCAGTATTCTCACAAATTATGTGGAAGGCTTTCCTTGGTGTGAGTTGCAGGAGCCTAGTTCCTGTTCATACCTGGGGTACTGATGAAGATGTGGGCTGTTAGGCTTTAAAACTAATGATGGTAAGGAGGCAGAAAAATCCTGGGCCCCAGCGGAAGTCCAGAGAACAGCTTCCAGCATGGGTGGGAGCCCAATGCTTTTCTTGGGAAGATGGCACAGCCAGGAGAACCCAGCCACAGCTAAATTACACCTCAATTCGCTGAGGAGCCAGCTGCGCTCTGAAAATTGATACTTGGTATGTGCCAGTGCTGATTTCTCCAGCACATATCAAAAAATCTAGCCCAAGGATGGTCTTCCAGATGTGTAAGAACAGCCACTTGAGACTTGGCGAAATCACTGACTTGAAATAGATCAGGATTTTAAACCATGACTTTACTGGTATTGCTATGGAACCAACTAGTTTTGCATGATATATTCCCACGTTTAAGACATTATCAGGATATACTGCATCTAATTTTGCTATTTTTCTTGTTATGTAGTTAATCTATTCCTTTAATTCCTTTTTTTTTTTTTTTTTTTAAAAAAAGTTTTCATTAGGTGTTTTCTGCTCTTGAATTACATAAATGTAACTAAATGATTTGGATTTGCTATTCTGATAAACCTTGTGTAAATAATAGATAAAACACATGCCCTACTCTGACTTCTCTGGAAAAACAAACAAACAAACAAAAAAACCCTGACCATCTTATTCAAATTCTGTTATGTTATACAGCATATACTGTACAATGAAACTTGGCAATGAAGTCATAAGAATGCTCTTCTCTTGACTTATGGTTTACGCAAGCAAAGCCAGCACAAGTAGTCTCTTTTTTTTTTCCCAGTCTTCAAATTTATTTCAAAATCTGAAGAATAATTTTTACAACACAGCTCTAATTAGCACCTATTAGTAAAGCACCATAATTTAATGGAATGCCCTTCACTACAGCCAATAACATGTTTTGTATTATTTAAACAAGAAAGGATGCAGACTTCATGCTTTGGAAACTGTTTGTCAAAGTAAACACTTCTTTAGTTAGATTTTTCCTAGTAAACAGGACAGAAACTTTCTAACATATTTCCAGGTCTATGCACTCTAATGCACTAATCACCTCCATCCAAAGTTACCTGTACATTGGGTCTCCTTTTTCTCAAATTAACTTTTGGTATGCCCACACCAATATGCTGAAGTAACAGAAAAGCAGTAATTTATATTTTTACACTATTAGTAAACAGCCCGCTTATAGAAGTGAAATCTTCCCTACACATCTCTATTTTCCAGTGCACATGTACTGGACCCAGGGACTAGGCCTCATTCTGCCCAGGAGTTCCAAGCTCTCTATCAGAGTTACACACAGGTTTTGTCTAGGGAAACAAAATCTAGACATATGTTAAACGATGTGAATTAAGTTAACAGAGAGCTCTCCCTCCCAATGTACTCTGCCAGAATTAAAATGTGGAATACAAAGATTTTCACCTTTTGTTTACTGTTCTATCTGCTCTTAAATCTATCTTCCTCTACATTTCTTTCAAAATGTAAACCTTAAGGTCAATACCGAACCCTACTGAAAGCACGTGGAGTTTTATAATTACCATTAGCTGTATTTTGATCAGAACCATAATAAAAGTGAAGAATAGGATGCTAATACTTAGAACGAATATCAAAAACTGAATTACTATTTTCAAATCCTATGTAACTAAGACTGATCTTGTTAACACATGCTTAATGCAAACTAACTACTCAGTCTAGTGACTATACCTATTTGGTGGGACAGGTACTTGTTTTTTCCCAGAAGAATGTGAAAACACACACACATGGGAAGAAAAAACGTAAAAATAAGTTTTTGCTTAAAAATGTAATATAACTAATTACAGAAAATTGAAAAAAAATAGTTTAAAACCATATTAAAATGAATGTTTAAAAATGTTTCCAATGTTATGCTTTGATGTAGTTTACATGCACAAAAATAAACACAATTGGAAAGTTTTTAACCTGCTTTTGAGTCTGCCTTTTTAAGAATTTTGTCATTTGTACAAACAACTTCACAAGTTCAGAGTTTCTAAGTTTTTTTGTTTTTTTTCTTTTTTTGTGATATGATACTGCAAGACTTTTTCAAAATATTAATTGTGTTGAACCAGTTTTGATTTCAGGTAACAGTTTTCAGAAGGAAAGACATTGAGAAGAAGGCACTACTGGAAGTTTAATACACCCTCACCTCTTCAAAGGTAAAGACGTAGTTATGTTTTAGTTTACATCTACAGAAAAACTGCTGTCAAAGAGGGTTAAGATGTTGTTAGTTAATACGTTAATGGCTACCAGGATGTTCAACTAAAATTAATATGACATGTTAAAGGAAGTCCATGAGTTCTAAATACATCCATCTTTGGAGTGTACCTTAGTTTTAAAACGTAGTTCTTGTTTCAGTCTGTATAGCATGCACTACCCCAAACAAACTGGGAGTGAAAAAGTCTAGTCTGTGTAACTGTTAATAACAATAATAACGCACAGGCTTAATATTACATTTAGATATTATTGTATGACATAAAACACATCACATATAAAATATCCTTTTTTAACATACTGTAAATCAAACATTTGAGCAGTATTTGTAAGCAGCTCCAGACTTCTATATCCTTTAAGTAAAAAAATCTATGCAGAGAAATTATGACAATTAGTTTCCTAATAATCTGTCTCAATCTGCCTAGATTTTGTTGGGATGAGATGAGTTTTTCATTCTCTAACAAAGGTTCTTTATTCTCTAGTGTTGTGAGTTTACAATTGCACATGAGATGAACAGAATCCGTTATCTACCAGTTTCTCACAAAATGGTGCCTAAATGAGAATGCTACATTGCTTCATTTTATATTCCTTCTGTTAACAAAATGCTAGTATCATTTGCATATAAGGAAAAGGTAAACCACCTGCCATCATCTGAAGTTCTAATTATCTTTGCTGAAGAAAAGATTCTAAATAATGATGCAATTATTTGTCTCAGAATATTTCCCCAAGCATAATCATCAAATCAAAACTTTCAGTTTTTAACACATTATGAAAACCAAATGTATATATATAGAAATTGAAGTGCTTGCAAATTATGAAAACCTATAAAAAATTACAAAATCCTTCTTTTTCTTCTTGTTTTTCTTTTTAAAAGTGTACTTTCAAAATAAATTAACAGGGATATTCCATCAATAGTTAAAATCGAGTTATTCCTTCTCTTCTCAAAAACCATACATTTCTTTTGCTACACACTTGGCAAAAGATTTCAAATATTTTTATTGCTTCAGGAAATTCATTCACATATTCACAGTGCAAATTTCCTCATCTTGAGAATTAAATGAATCACTAAAATACGTAGATGAATTCATCATTTATTTCCCTGCCTTTGACAGTTAAATATGTTGGAGTACTGAAAAATCCCTCTTGTAGCTATTGTAGGACTTTCTGGTGAATAAACAAGAGAGGACAGTTGCACAGTCATGAGGTCAGAGACTTGCTGCTACTCTGCCACAGAAACATGGCTAGGAGGAATAAAGTGATGGATATGCATTTACCAAACACAGTATTTCCATGCCTAAAGGCAGCAAGTACAGGCTTTAATTACTTCAGAAGTTTCTCTTAAGTGTACGAAGTGCTAAGAAATAAATTATAAATGTGAGTAGGGTGCCACTGAAGTTTAAAAGCCATACTAGCCTCATTTGCTTGTGTATTGAGTTCTTGTATTTATCGTGCCCATATATTGCTCAAATCATCTAAACAAGAAACGTTAATATTGACAGCTGAACTACATGGATGTACCCTTTGATCTGCAATACTTACAGTGATTCACAATAATTTCTGAATTGTTATTTGTACATTATCTATCAGCCTGGAGTTTATTTATTTATTTTTATTAATTCAGTTTTAACTTTGCCTCTTATAGAATGGTGCATTTGTGCACTGTGAACAACTTCAACAAAAATTGCCAGATGTATGTTTCTAATAGAATTAAATCATTTTGAAATATTCCATTAAACAGAAGATTTGTTGACATGGAGAAACCCTTCACTAAAACAGAGTCTGCAGTTTTGATTTCTGAAAAAAAAATAAAAAAATCAGCCATTCACCTTGAAATGTCTCAATCAAAGCCAGGCAATTTCTATAAGGAGATACATTTAATGTAGCAGACTCTGCAGGGTCAGGATTTAATTGATTGATAAGAAACCAGACTAAAATCTTGGTCTTAAACTTTACTGAACTTTGAGGAAAAATGTGTCCTAATTAGATTTAGATAAATATTCTGTGTCTGAAAGACCTTTCTCAAGTTGAAGTTAAATCTAGCATTCTGGGAAAGAGTGATTTGCTAGCTCCACCCCAACTCTGCATCTGAGGTTTGTTTCAGCTCTGGTAAACAGAAAGTAAGCAAAAAAACCACCACCATCATAACCCCCCTCCCCCCCAAAAAAAAAAAGTAAAAAAAGTGTGTACTGTCCCCTGTTTTCTGTGATTTTCCAAGTATGAAAGTTTCAAATTCTGAAATGAGAAAGCATCACAACACTTATTTCACATCTATAAATGTCTGTGTAAAATATACATCTACCTTTCTTATTTTATTTATAACCAAATTCAACAGAAGCCAATATTAGTCTGTTGACTAAGATGGATTCAGATGAAGCCATACACATGCTGTGGATTTTCCTGATATCCCACAATGGAGAATTCTTTACAATTATTCTCTGGGACTTTAGATAGATCTTATATATTTCTGTTATTTCTGACAATGTCCCCGTACTACAAAGAACTAAATTAGAAGGCTTTTCATACCTTTGGTTGGAGATTTGGATGAAGTAGCACATACCCATTAGGATCAATTGCAAAATAATATCCATTTGGACAAAGCTGAAAGAAAGAAGTGAAGTTTGGCATTATAAAGCTTTAAGTAATAGAATTAATCAGTGGTTTTAAAACAATGGCCACATTTAGGAAAATACATTGCCTCAGGCATCATGAAACATGTGAGATATTAATCTCAAGAAGAAAAATTTTGAATGTTTACTCTTTTAGAATAGTGAACTTGGTAGAATAGTTTGGGCTTATGGGACCTCTGGAGGTCACCTGGTCCAACCCTCCACTAAAAGCAGAGATAAATTGAAAATAAGACCCTAATTCAAGCATAGACATGTTTGCAGAAGGTCTTTGAATACCTCCAAGCATGGAGATTCCACAACCTCTGCAGGCAACCTGCTCATGTTTAACCACCCTCACCGTAATTGTTTTTCCTTATTTCTAGTTGGAAGTTCTCCTCACACAGTTACAATGATTGACTCTTGTCTTTTGCTATATACCTTCAAGAAATGTCTGGGTCAATCTAGGTCCATCCAGAGAGTTGCATTCAATGATTCAGTGACCAGGCAGAGATCAGTGACAAGTGTTGTCCCTATACTGGGACCACTACTGTTTAATATCTTTATTAATGACAGACAGACAGAACAGGTACACCCACAGCAAGCATGTGGATGACAGCAAGCTGAGTGGTGCAGCTGACACGATAGAAGGAAGGGATGCCATCCAGAGGGACCTTGACAGACTTAAGAAGTGGGCCCACATGAACTTCATGAAGTTCAACAAGGCCAAGTACAAGGTGCTGGATAAGGCCAATCCCAAACATCAGTAAAGAGGAATGAATAGATCATGAGAAACCCTGCAGAGAAGGACTTGGGGTTACTGGTGGATGAAAAATTAGACATCAGTGAATGCTTGCAGCCCAGAAAGACAACTGTATCCTGGGCTTCATCAAAAGAAGTGTGGCCAGCAGACCGAGGGAGGGGATTCTCCCACTCTACTCTGCTCTCATCAGACCCCATCTGGAGCCCTGTGTTCAGCTCTGGGGCCCACACCATAAGAAAGACACAGACCTATTAGAGTGGGTCCAGGGGAGGGCCACAAAAATTATAAAAGGGCTGGAGCACCTCTCCTATGAAGAAAGGATGAGAAAGCTGGGGTTGTTCAGCCTGGACAAGAGAAAGCTCTGGGGAGACTTCACTGCAACCTTTGGATACTTAAAAGAGGCTAATAAGAAAAACAGAGACGTAGTAATAGGACAAGGGGTAATAGTTTTAAACTGAAAGAGGGTAGATTGAGATTAGACATCAAGAAGAAATTCTTCACTATGGGGGTGGTGAGACACTGTTGGATGCCCCACCCCTGGAAGTGTTCAAGTCCAGGCTGGATGGGGCTTTGAGCAGCCTGATCTAAAGGTGTCACTGCCCATGACAAAGGAGGTTGGACTAAATGATCTTTAAAGGTCCCTTCTAACCCAAACCATTCTATAATTCTATGATCTTCTCTATAACTCCTATTAGGTACATGAGAATGAAAAATTAGATCCCCACTTGTTTTTTTCTTCTTCAGTCTGAACAAACCCATCTCCTCATATGCAATGTACTCCAGCCCCTTGACTAGTTTAGTGGCTCTGCATTGGACTCTACCCAGCATCTGAATGTATTTCTTGTACTGGGGAAATCAAACTCAGACACTGTACTCCTGACAAGGGATTATGAAGATGTTTACTACACAGATGACCTTTTTTTACTGTAAGGACACACTGCTGGTTTATGTTCAGCTTGTCCTCCATTATAACTCCATTATAAAGGATCTGTCCTTTTCTGCCTTTTCAGGCAATTGGTAACCAGCTTGTACTGTGGCATGGGATTATTCCATCCTAGACTGAGGACTCTGTATTTGCCTTTGGTGAAATTTATGGTGTCCCTTTGCTTCCCAGGATGTTGTTTTCCACAGTACTGGTTATTTTCTTGGTAATTCCCTAACTAGATGTCTAAATATATAAATCAGTCATACTGGGTAGTGTACAGATATGTATATTTAAGAGTTTTTCTATAAGGAACTGTCCTATATAAATGCTAAGTATAATTACTACCTTTAGTAATTGTTCATTTTGCACTGTGATAAGAACCAAACACTTGACTGGACAGCAGCCTAAGGCTACAGAACAATAAATACTTGGAATATGCCACCCAGTGTAAAACTTGGCTTTTATGGATGCATACTGATGGACAATTCATACAGAAGCACAGAAACGGTTGGAGAGAAAACTGTCAGAAAATCTACAACAATGGAAAAGAATATACGGAAAGAAGCCTGCTGGTATTTTGACTCACATCCAGTCATTGCTGTATGACTTATGAAAGAGCACGCAAAGAAATTATACATTAATTGTACATAAAAAAAAAAAACAACACAAGCAACTCACCGTAAAGCGAGGTGTCAGTTTTTTTATGTCCTCCAGAGAGACATCAACCCCCATTACTCCAAGAATCAGCTGATTCTGGTAAGATTCCAAAATGTTAGGATATGTTTGACATATTTGCAATGCAGAATAACTGCAAGACATTGAATTTTAATTTTGCCTTCATCTCTTGTTTGACAATACTACTTGAAAAGTTGCTTATTCACTTATGTGCCTATTTTAAATACTTCAAATAATAACAAAAGTGATTCAAAATAATACTCAGAAGTTAGTATAGAATAGGAAAATGGTTTATGAAGATGAATACAGATGCTTTTCTGGATGAACAAACAATAAATGCAAGAACAAAACAGGTGAAAGATGCTCTTTGTCAAACTGGTATAAACCATATAGAGCTACTAATACATCCTCAGGTTGGGCAACTAACAATTAACCTCTTTTGACTATGGTACAATGATGAATAAAACCAAAAGCAAGTAAGTGATTGTAACAATCATCAACATTTGAAATCAAGGACTCTGAGCATACATTTACTTCACTTGTAACTTGTTTTTCTACTACAGAACAGTGAACAAGTCATTTGCATAGCATCACCTGAATCATTCATCTTTTTTATATAAATTTGAAATACGTGTCGGAAGATATATTTTGCTGTCTGTCTCTTAACATTCAAGTAGAGACATAAGACAAAGAGATTTTTTTTTCCCTCTAGTTCCCCGTCTTCTGTACAAGACCAAGGCTGTTTTACTTCTCAGAAAGACATCTTTTGATAATCGTTAGTCTTTAGCTTTGCAATTAGACTTAGTGATTTCCACACATTATCCTGTAGATAAGACTGAAAACTCTTTGTTTGTTAATTTTTAATTGGAAACTAAGAGTGCTATTCTGAAAATAAATGAAAGAAATGGTAGTGATCAAATTTGTATTTATTCATTCAGAATGTATGTAATCTCAGAGAATCTAAACAAAAGAATATATTGGCTAAACCTCTATATATTCTGATCTGAATGAACATAAGTATCATATCAAATGTGTAGTATTTTACCATGTACCATAAAGCATATTCTAAATCTTATATTTAAAAAGAAGCATTCTGATTTTGGAAAGAGGACATAAACTGATTCCTTATCAGACAGTAATAGGAGTAGGGAAATGCATTTAATACTTAGATTTTAATATGTATACACAGTGCTATTTTGTATTATCATTACAACCAATTTATTTAAAGTCTCTACATCTTTGCCTTTTACCCTGAAACGTCATAGCTTCACTGATTTGTTATAAATTATCTGGGCTTCCTTTCTTGGCAAGGCCTAAATTATATCATCTTCTATTTTCCAATCTACTGAGCCCTTAGCTCATTTTCACTGCCATCAGGTCACAGAGATAGATCAAGGAATGTCATACCCTGAAACTCAGAACTACAAAAAGGATTGTCTACATTTGCTTGTTCCCAGGAGGTTATCAGGCAACAAGAGATGACACATTAGTTTCTGATGTAGAAGACAATTAAATTGTAGAAAGTTTTGTGGAAATACACATTTTTTTTCAATGTATTTAAGCATTAAATTGAATTCAAATAACTGAAATATGTTTGTTTTACTTTAAGAAAAAGCTTACTATTTTCCCATTTTGTTCCTTTGTTAGATTGAAGACAGGCAGAGTTCCTGTTATCACAAGGCCCAGCTCCTAGGAAACAATCACATGAAGAGGGGAGAAAAAAACTTTTTAATTAAATAACAAATATTGAGCTATAATACATTAGAAAAATCCACAGATTACAGTAGCTAAATTCTAGAATAGAGTCTTGACTTTAAGTTTGAAAGAAAAAAAAAGAATGGTAGTTACACTCCATTGATTTTATCCACAGAAAGTTGAAATTGCATTTTTTGTGAACATGTATGAATGAAAATAGTACGTTGCTTTTTAAAAATAGATGGTGTGCAACAACTTGGGATGTAATAGTTTAATAAAACCTAAATGCTATGAAAATGATTTAATAGCTACAGTTCTCACTATCCTAAGATCTTTGGATAGTAGAAAAAAGGAAAAGGAAAAAAGCCAGGCCAAACTAAAAGATAGTTAATAGGTAGTCAACAAATACAGTCAGGCAAAAACAACACAGAAAAATCCACCAGGTAATGCTACAAGTTTTCATATCATCACTACTTTCTTGCAATGACTATCATCAGTTCTACAAGATCACATAGTCTCTTCTGGTACCGAGGCAAATAATTTGCACTTATTTGGGAACATATAAGAAATTTGCTTTTCCTTTAACAGTCACAATCCATACCAAATATAGGATTCAGAAAATCATACATTTAGATAACCAGAAAGGATTGGTTTTCCATGCTAAATTATTCACAGGTAGGTTTCTATCATTTTTGTACTGTTTATTTTTTATTTAAAATTTTATTTTCTTTCTCTGGTACTTCCTCCTTCTGTGTATTTTTAGTGAGGAGTCATGACCTCTCTTTACTTCATTAGAATAAAATAAGCTAGAATACTTTCTTAACTCACTTTGATGAAATCAACTCTCCATTTGCTCTATCTACTAGAATCTTTTTGAATTGTAATGCATCTTTCATGAATTTAATTTTCTGCATCAAATTGAAAGGTGATGAGATTGGCATTAGTAAGGTTACAACAAGCAAGGTGAAAAGAAGTAGACTTTTTCAGAGAGTAAGAGAAGGAGAACTGGAGATGAATCAGAGGAAAAGATATGGGGATATTCTTTAGTAGGACCATTGAAGAGATAAATAATAAAACAGGGGAGGTACGTATGGGGGAGGGGAACACCCTCCCCCCTTCTCCCAGTGTACAGTAAGAGAGGGCAATGACTGTGAATAAATTGTGAATAACTGGAAAATCTAAAAGGATCTGAAAATTCTGGGATTATCTTGCAGAAAGCAAGGGCAGAGCAAAAGTATAGCAGACACAGAAGGGTGAGAAAAGAGGTCCAAATTGCCACAATACATCAAATTATTAGAGACAGTCTTGAAAGACAGCCTCAAGCTAGAGTACCTCTTTAGGACTTCATGATTTGAATTTAAACCTTACATTATTATTTTCAAAAAGTATACCACTCCAGCAGGCTGAATTCACATGCGACCTTTGCCCCAAAAAACTACTGCTGGAATCAACTCTTCTGACACAGTAAGAGAAGAAGAATAGGACAAAGTGATGAGATACAAGAAGGACAAGGCCTACAGGAGCTTGCTTTAGGGTACTTAAGATAATGAACGGGTGTTACAAATCAGTTTCAGTTAACATCAATTACCGGGAGGGGGGAAAAAAAACGGAGTGGATTAGACACACCTGTGCCCTCATCTGTGATGAGAAAGTCCACAGATTTCAACCTTTACCTCAACAGTTTAGCTTGGGTTGGTCTTCAGCTAATAAATATATTACTAAAATGTCCTGCTTTTTATAAATACATACATATGCAAACACACAAATATACATATAATTATATATATATACAAAGACACTCAGAAAACACACACATGCAGAAGAGCTTGAAGGAAAAGCTGAATGAATACACTGAAAGCATTCAACAACATGACAGATGTCTGCAGGTATCACTCTTCATTAAACAGATCTCTTTCTATCCCCAGTTACAAATTTAGCTGTGACTTTACAACAGGATGTGTACAGACGTATGAACTTTGGTCATAACATCCTTTATGTTTCCAGTAAGTACCTCAACAGTAACCAAGAAAACATGGTTAATGAACTTCTGGCCATTGAAATTCCAAAGAAAAATGGGTTCCTCAGTGTCATGCTTGGTTCTATGATGTGCTGATAAAAGTTTTACAATAATGCTGACGGACAGGAGGAAGTGGACTTTAACATGACATTAAATGACTATGTGAACTTGGATAAATACATGATTCCAGATGACCATTTTACAGTAATTTTTGCCTAGTTAGAGTTACTCAGAAGAAGGTTATCTAGAGCAACAGATTGGATTGCTGCTAATAATACATTGCAGTTTGTAGTTTCCTGAATATGTTTGTTTTACAAGACCAAAATGATAAATTTAGCAGTAAGGAAAGTGCTTCATATATCTTTTTGTTTATTTCCCCATTATATACACTGTCCAATTAAAGAAATCATTACCTTGAGCGAGCAAGCAACCAAGTAATTACACTAACTATAGTGCTTTAAAAATCCAAGGTCAAAATTCATACAAATACCCAGTAAAACTGACAGGTTTCATTCTGTCTGGAATTCTTAGAAAAATAAAATAATGTTAATACTACTAATAAAAGAGCAACTCCACACCAGTAACACAACTGATGATGTCTAGTGCTGCACAGGTACAACACAGGAAAATTTTTGCTTCTTCTTTGCTTTCGTTAATTTGAGGACAGCCACGACCTACGCTTAAGGATCTGTGATTAGGATTAATTGTTTTTCTCTGTTAAAGTTGAGGTCAGTCATGAGAATCCAGATGCAAAGACCAGCATGTTGATATGAGCTGTTTAGAAAATTGCTCTATTGAAGTGTTCAGATGCTGGAAATGAAAGAATATTATGTTTGAAACTATAGAACATTGAGTCTGAGAAAATTGGGACTGTGGAAAATGGAGCCCTATACTTACTGATTTGCCATGCCTTTCTTCTGAATAGATCATGATCTTACTTTACTAGAGATAAATAACAGTCATACCAGAGCATCCAGGTAGACATTTGTCCATTGGACCTGTTTGGCTTTCTCTCCAGCTAAAACCATTGGTCTTCCCAAAACATCCAGATATTCCTGCCAAAAAAAGTGTAATAAACTAATCAGAAGGTAGTTATTTGATCAAAGTCCAGAATCAGCAATGAAAAACAAATAACACTATCAAAATAAAAGCTATGAAAAAAAAAAAGATAAAGATTTAAAAAATTCAAAATTCACCACTGCTCTGGAAATTTGATTTAAGTATTTCTTTATGATTTACTACCCAACAATTCAGTCTTCAGTTTACAGTATCTACCGCTAATGCAATTCCTGTATTTCAGTGTCTGTTGCTCATTCACATGGACCTTACAGATTCTTATCCACTGCTGTCTTTCTATGAAGTGAAAATTAAAATTATTTCTGTTCAAAAATCAATTGCTAATGCCATAATGAAATTATAAGTAGATCACAGAGCTTTCAGCCCAGAAGAGACAGTTGGCCATGAAGAGAGAGTGGTAACAGCTGGATCCTACCGCAAGAACTTGCATAACTCCTATTGCAACAAAACTTCCGGATTTTTAAACCTGCATAGTCCCTACCTTCCCTTACTTCTGGAGTGCAGATAGAGTTGGTGATCTTATGAGATATAAGACTTCTGGTCTGGTTTGGAAGTGAATGCCATCAAACTCATTTCAGTCTTCAACCTTTCCAATTTGTCTTAACATTTAGGAATATTTCTTGCCAGACACTATCTGGAAGTGTTTAACAGCATCAAAGTACTCTAATTCAAGCCCAAAAATGACTCTTTTTTTTTTTTCTTCTTTTTTTTTTTTCCAAAAAAGTCATGCCTGGCCTTGGAAGGATAGAGAACTGCTATGATAGTTCTTTGCTTTTCTGAACATATGAATACATGAACTTTCAGACAACAGAAATGAATATCTGTTCATCTACACTGACAATTTGGATCATATCATGTAATTCCACAGTCCTGTGCCCTTAGTTATCTACACTCATGTTTCCTAAGTTGTCCCTGAATTTTGAAAAGTAAATGCTATGGCTGGTTGGACCAACCCAGGAACCTCTTGAATAAGCAGGACTGTATCAGGCCACTGTATCGGCCCAGCTGAGTTCAGACACATTAGCAGGTTTATGCCTTCACGCGGTTCCATGGCTTTCTCCAAGCAATACAAACTCGTAGGATCATGCTGTTAAGTCTGGCATGAGGCAGAGCCTTATAGACAAGCTATAAGAAATTGCTATTTTTACAGAACTTTATAAAAATTGCTATTGTGTCTCAGGATCAAAGGGGGACCATGTAAGTACAGAAAAACTGAGCTCGAAGTATAGTCCTTGTGCAGAAAAGGTCTGCAGGCTATAGATCACTTCAAATGCTAGGGTTGTGTGGACATGGCCAGCCAGCTTTAGAGGATGCTACCATGACTAGCGTGCATGCAAGCCACTGTAGGCTGGGTGGACAGGGTAATAGGGATCACATTAGAAATTGGCTGCAAGCACACAAAAGGAAAAAATAAATTAGAATACTCTAAAAGATTAATCATATATAAATGAAAGCCTTAATTTTTTTTCTCTGTTCTTAATGCATTGTATCTTTATATTTTAGAACAGAAACTACTCCACTTTGTGTTACAACTGTTTCTGCATTTTGCAAACATGTTTACCTGTGTGTTTATTCTTATGGCTCCAATGGATGGAATTTCATAATAATAACCTAAAATTCAGAACAGAAATAACATTACCCTACTATAATACATTTCTAACCCCCCTCACCTTAGGGAATTTAATTTTCCTTGTAATTTGCAATTAAAATTTTATAGAAACTATCATATATGGATGAAATCCTTTTTTTTGTCAATGCCACCGCAACACGTAGCCACATAAGATGGGTCACCATGCCATGCAGGCCAAGCTAGTTTAACTCTTAAGTAGTGAGAGTGTATTATGTGTTTCTCTTGTCTGTCATCTCTAAAACTGAGATAATGTACTGAATTTGTATTCCTGTACTCTGAGTTATTCTGATGTGCCAGCATATTTAATGGTCATTTTAATACACTGTGATAGCAACAGTGAATATGCTGAACGCACACAGGAATGCAAGTAAAACTACAGTCTGTGGCAATAGTGAAGTTCACAACATAAAAATATAAGGCACTCTGTGGAAAGAAAAAAAACCTGTAACTGGTATTTCTTCTAACTAAACATCAGGAATGTCTTTATTCATCATTGATATTATCACTTATTTGTTGGAATTAAAAATATTGCCTATATGCATCAATAAGACTGAAAAGAAAGGCACACTGAGCTCCTGATTCAGAATGTGAAATCCAGTTTCAGACCGCATGAGTTTGTAAATTAAACTGGAGTGAAGGAGCAGGACTGGAGAGGTCAGAGTACCGAGGTTAGACACTTACTTTGCCTTAAATAATGTGCGACTTGATAATAAATTAGAAGTTTTAACTAAGGACAAGTTAAATAAAAGTTTACCTCTTTGGATGTGCAAAGAATTGTATCAATTTTGAAAAGATGAGTATGATCATTTTCCCTTGGTAATATGACATAGGTGGTTATTCTGTAAGCCAGTTGGTTTGTTTTAGCACAATGGAGTTTACATAGTACTTTGAGATGTAAAGACATTACTTTAAAAATCCTTGTTCAAAAATCAAATGATCTTCTGCACAGTACAAAATTTTCTCTTCTTGAAGTTGTACTATCTTTTGCATAACTTAAGTCAGCATACAGAGGGATCGGTGAGGTTATGATACACATGCTGTTCACCCTGGCTACAGATTCTTCTGTATCATTTTTTCTACATCTGTATCTTTCTCTTTCTCTTACCTTTGGTTTATCCTATTCTTATAGGATATTCTTCTGTGGCTGTCTTCACTTTCAAGACCCTCTGAAATGTCTCCTGCCTGTCTCTCACCTCTTGCTTCTCACTGATTTTTTAAACAAATACTTTCACATTTTCAACCAGGCTTGGAAGGTGGTCCATTTAAAATATAAAACAATATTATTTTATAATTTCTCTCTTTTCTATTTATCTGTATTTACCTCTTGTCTCTCATTCCCTAATTATACTGTGAGGTGCTTGAGACGCCTCTTTCTCACACTCTTTCTAATTGCTTCTCTCCACATTTTTTTTTGTGTGCAGAAATTCTACAAGAAAGTATTTTACTTTGTTATATTTACCCTTTTTATTTTTGTTTCATTCTACATAAAGGAATTGGTGTAAAAATAAAAAGATGCACTTAGAAGCTAAGAAATTACAAGAATAATTCTGAAATTTTCAGAAAAAAAAAAAAGATAAGAAAATTAATGCAAGTCAGATGATCCCTTGTAAGTTTTGGAGAAAAAACAAAAAGAACACTAACCAGCCAACCAACCAAACAAAAAATCCCTTTGTCCAAACTCCTTAATATAAAACAGCTTTGCTTAATTTTCTTATCTGTCATCAATTCCATCTTTTTTCATAAACGTCTTACAACAGGAGTGCTCAAAATTGATCCATAATATCTTATTTTTATTATAAGCAATACTGTGTCATATTTTTCTTACAACATACTTTTAAATAGTCAAACATGTAAACATATTATCTATACACATGTATATATGCATTTATTTCATCAAGTAACTTTTTGTAACTTTGATTAAAAATACAAGAAAGCTAAAAAAAAAATATTTTTTTTTTCAAAAATGTTAAAGATATTGCTCTAGCAAAGAACAGTCTCAAAGACACAGTACCTTTATTTTCACAGGCCATCCACTGTATAGGTCCTTTATCATAATTATGTTGACCAACAGAAAATGTGAACACACGTACCTATCCAAATCAAAAAACAGCAACAAATATAACTTAACTATATGTAATTACTTAGCTGTTACTCTCAAGTTAATTTTAGTTGGATTTTTGATATATTTGAACAGAAAAAGAAAGCTGTGAAGTTCCAATTTTATATCAATACAATAGATTCACATAGATTAATACATAGATGCATTATGATATTTTACATATTCCTATTAAATATTTGGGCCCACCAAGTAGAACTCGTGAAGAATGTTTTCATACATCTTTCGTGCTTTAAATCTCTTACACTGATTACTGTCCATAAACCATTTGAATTTCATTTATATTTTTCTAGGGCATTAATAATAACTCTTCGGGTTTTATTAAATCAGTTGCCATTAGAATTTCCAATTAATTAAAATCAACATATGCATGGGTAGCAGAATTCAAAGCAACGTAGAACAGCATTTTTGTTTTGCTTAAACTTTTAGTCTTTTTCTTGTAAAACCACTAAATTAGTTCAACAGCATTCGATAGATTAAGATCCTGAAATTTCACTTTAAACTCCTGCTATTCATTAAAGCTGTGTGTTTTATAAGCTCAGTTCTATTCTGTTTAGCCAACGCAATTCCAATTTATCTCTGCAACTCAGGGGAGCCATAGTTCCAGAGAAATACAAAAAATGCTGTCCAAGTTTTGGACAGAAAACAGGGTTTTCAGCTGAGATTATTTTCCACAAAAATTGTCTGATCTGAATGAGAAAAAAATAAAACAAGCAAACAAACAAACAAAAACTAACATTATTTCTGTACACAGATTAAAAATCCTACAAGACAAAAACTACAAAAACTACTGTAGAAAAACTACGAATACTGTGTCTTTGTTTCCAGCTGAATACTCTGCTCAGAAGATTAAATTTTCTGGAAAAGTTAAGAACAATATTTTCCCAACAGTTTTAATAAGCTGATCACTATTACTATGTCCATTTGAAGGATTGTCCAAGTACCAGGTGGCCTTTTCCTTTTCAGACATCTCTTTCTTTATAGACCTTTAACTTTACCACAGAACACAGATCACAATATGAAATCAGAATACAAATTCCTTTCTCTGGGACTGAGTAAAACGGTAATGTTTTCTTTAAATACAATATTCACAATATGAAGTTGCAGACATTCCTTGTAAACTACCCTCTGATTGTTGCTACATTTTTAAGTGGTTATTTATACATTTTTTCATCACTTTATTTAGCATGTGCTATTACTACATAAATCTTAATTTTCCAATAAGCAACAAAAACAGTGTGACACAATCAGAGCTTACACATTAACTGAGAGATGTAAGAATAGCTCCAAATCATCAGTCAGCAGCTAGCAATTGGCAAAACTTTATTACAGATGACCCCTATATGGAAGAAGGGCAAACCAAGGTTTGTGCTAGATGTCATTTTAATTAGCAATGTTTTGATTTTATTTATCTGTACAAACCTTTTGCTTCTAGCAGAACTAAAGCAACTACTCAGACATATATATATATATATATTTTTAAATGCAGACAAAATTTAAAGCTCTAATGAAACCATCCTTTACAGAGGCATTTCTCAGTAACTATTCAAGCCAAGTGGAGTTTTAGTTACACAGACAGGTATGGGAACAATTGTACATGTGATGCTAAAATATTGTTCTCATAGTTCATCCGGATAGAAACAGATGAAAAATACCTTCCATTACCTTGAAAATGACCATACTGCTAGTGAGAACATGACTTCAACTGATATATTTGCAACTACTATTTTTTTTTATTACTGTATCACATTGTAAAATCAAGTTACATTTACCATCCCCCATTTGTTCTTCACCTCTTTTACAAACTGCCAGCTATAACACTTCTAATAGACATTTCTGCTTCTATTTAATTACCACCCATTTTTTTCCAAGCTAAATATCACAATGTTGTTTTCTATCAGTATCTCTCAGCTCACATGGCCCCTGTTTTCTGGTCTTCTTTTGGACTCACAACTGTTCCCAGTTTAGTGTCCACTAAACACTTAATTAAGATTGCATTCTTAAAAATTATGGTGAAATAAAGACAAAACCCACTAAAGACCACTAGTTAGATAGGCAAGTGACCTGATGTCTCTTTTGGATTAGAAGTAACTAATTAAGTAAGAAAGAGTCATGTGGGTTTGCTTGTGTGTGTATAAAACATGAGTCAATTAGACTGCACTGTCTGGCATTTGATCTCAAATATAAAAATGAAACACTGCATTGGACTGAAGTTTCAAAATGATATGTAATTTAGGGAAAAGAAGCAGCATGTCAAATCTGCAACTAATCTATAAAGAATTCAGAATTTAAATTATTGACAACAAGCAGAGGACAATATATCTGATTTACTGTTCCTTGGATAATTAACAGAGATAAAGAACTGCAATGAAAATTGGAGTTTTAATTGTTACTTGGTTTGGCAAGAGGGTGGAACATTCAAAAGAGTTTTCTTTTTCCTATTGCCTCATCTGGAATTGAGTAGAATGACAGCCCAGCTGGAAAAATGAGTCAGCAAGTCAAATTAAACAAGACAATTTTAGAAAAAAAATAAAAAAATAAAAACATGCTCTGTGCTAACATTTTCTGTGACAGAACCCAGAGTCAGCCAAAGGACTGAGATGAATCTGCCTATACCTTTTCCTTATAGACATCTCTCCAAAAAAGACAAAAGGTTTCTAAACTAAAAAAGACAGATTTAATTACTTTAAGTAGGCAACTTATGAATGAGAACTTGGAACAATTATATCAGAAACAATGGATATAAGCACCTCTCCCTTTGCTTGTCCTTCCATCCAAGTTTGGTTTCAACCAACTAAGTGGATTTCTGAGTTGAAGCAAACTGCCAAGTATCTTTGATCCCAATAAGTTTTTTTCCATCTGAAATAACCACTGAGGCCTGATTATTTCTTCTCTGTGCTTCTCTGCAGTCTCTCAGATTCTGTGTACACTACAGGCTCCTGGGTCCTTTTGCCTAGGTCTCCTTCCTTCCCCCAAACCTTTCCCTAGGGAAAAGACAATCTTGCCTCCTTACAAGGGAGATCCATTTGTTCTCTTCCTATAGAAACATAACAATCAAATCAATAGAAAAACAATAGAACAATCAGGAAGAAAAAAAAAAAAAAGAAAAAAAAAGCTGTCATACTTTCTGTTTTTCATTGGGACTACTGAAAATAAAGTTCTTCTAGAAAACTCACAGCCTTATGATGGAGAAGAACTAAAGATGGGCCCCATCCTGCTCTGCCAGACAGGTCAGATACTGTCTTGAAACTGTTCTTAAATGTAAGAGCCCTGATTTTCACTAATAAGTGAAAGTCCAGAGCTGTGTTAGTTCTGTCAGGATAATACCACGTGCTGGTAATGGGTAGCTCAATCTCGGTATTCCGCATTCTCTGAAACTAGTCTTGGGGGAGAAAACACACACACTTTCATTCTTTTTATCATTTATTTACAGTATAAATAGAGTAGAGCAATATCCTTATTAAAGTTAAAAAGTTTAGAATGTAAGATGTAAGGACAGACAGACAACAAGTGGCAAAGGCTGCCCAGAGAGGCTGTAGTCTGCATCCTTCGAGGTTTTCAAGACCAGACTAGATAAAGCCCTGAGCAACCCAGTTTGATCTTAGCCCTGACCCTGCTTTGAGAAGGACATTGGATGAGAGACCTCATGAAGGCCTTTGCATCCTGACTTAACCCACAATCCTTTGAAGGATATCAAAGAAAAAAAAACAAAACTAAATCCAACTCCTAATCAGAGAAAATAGTAGACAACAGAAAGAATGGTACAGAAAATAGAGGAAGAAGTACTGTATTAAGGAAATATTATATAATAATATATTATAATATAATAATATATAGTCCAGGAGTCGGACTCAATGATCCTTGTGGATCCCTTCCAACTCGGGATATTCTACGATATAGTCTAATTATATAATTACTTTGTTTTTTATTTTGCACTTTTCTCTGTCAGAAAAAGTGTATAAAGATCAAGATGAACAGAAGCATTCTGACTGCTACAGATGAGGGGATAAAGGCACTCGAGAGTTGTGAGGAAAACAACTGACAAACTATCCACAAATAGGCTACTCTGTTTACAGATCTCAGTTGCATTTTTTCCTATCTTATTTCTTCATTTTGCTATTGGAATAAAATAAAGCAAGATTAAATTAGACTCTTCCTTTGGATGTGTCATGTTATGAGTACTATAGAAATGTAAACAACCAGAGTGAAGTTAATTCAAAGCAGTAACTAAGCATGAAATCACACTTACTGTTTAGACTGCTACATACACGTGTAGGCAATATGTGTAGTAGGCCTGTAAGACTTTCAGAAACTGCAACCCCTCTGCAAGAAGTTCTGAGTGGATGAATATGCATTTATTTTGACAGATAAATTATTTTTCTTAAATTCTGTGCTGCTGTAATGGGAAAGCTACCAATAACCATCTATGTGCATCTCTTCATTATTCTTTTTAGGAGGAAATTAACTGTCTTTTGGAGATATGTATTTCTCCTTATCAGATATCAAGGGAGCTACACAGTTACTTTACTTGACTATTAATTAACAAAGTGAATCCCATCATTTTACCACAATCATGTAAAAGTGTGCAAGACTGCATCTTTTTCCACCATTAGTTAAACAAACTTGAGTCAAAAATTGATCTCATCAGATCATGCAACTTCAGTTTTTATAATGGTATGATTTCAGAATATATTAATCTGTCCTTTATAACTGCAGATAAAAACTCAGATTTTTTTATTTTATTTTTTACTATAGACCAAAAGGCGCTATGATAAAGAGGAGTAAATAATTCAGTAATTCTAAAATCATCCTGGAAATTATTTTTCCCATTACTGTGTTTATATAGATTATCAGATATGATAAAAAACTGTTTGCAGTTAATATTTAATAGGTACACTTCTGAAATGATAACAATATACCAAGCCTATTTTTCTGAATAAAATCATAAAACTGCTTTTCTATATCTCATTATGCACTCTGTCTCCTAAACCCCTTTTAAGCTCAGCTTTTAAACCACTTAATCAATTTGGTGATCAGGGAATTTTGTGGTTTTCAAGCTGCCACAGTTTAAATTCTCAAAATTCTCACAGTTAATTTTTTTTATTTTTTTTTATTTTTTACTTTTCTTTTCTTTACATCCATGGACTTACTCCCATAATTGAACAGAAATTTGAAGATGATTTCTCATTTTGCTATGAACTAACTGAGACCAAAAGGCATTTATGAACAATTTGAACCTAGAACAGAACTTTGGAGACATGATCTGAAAACCCTACAGACTAATTTAGAAATTACCTAGGTTAGCAATAGGAAGTGCCAAATACAGAGTTTCACCTAAATTCTGTTTCATAATCTTTTGTTCAGGACTGATAGATTCAGAACTTCCAAAGACACAGTCATGAAGCATTTGGGTTTTATCTATAAAAGTAAAGCAGATTCATTTTACTAGGAAGGACAAGGAGAAGAGAAAGAGAAGCCTGATGTTTACCGGCAGGAGTAAAGCTCACAATGTGCTAGAGGGAAGTTGCTTAGCCTATGTCTATTCAGTAAATAAAATGGGACATAACCCATTTTCTTTCTCAGGCTGAGGAGACAAGCGGCACAGCATGGTTCACATCTCTGTGGCTACATTATTTTGCCTTCCTGCCTCCCTGTCCCACCCCCCACATTGGGTGATCTCATTATAAAGTCTTTTGGGAATAGCCATGGTCATGCTAGCCCCTGAACTGAACGCCTTGGATACTGTTTGAAAGAGCTGATTGCCACAGGCCAAGAACCATGCCATTGGGTCTGTTAGCAATTAGAGAATGTGGATAAATGTGAGCAGTTCTTCAGCCTACATGCTGGATTTGGTTAGTTTGTGGGTATGGACACAGCTGTGTGATTCACTCATAAGAGTAAAGCTGGTTTTCTTGTGAAGGACTGAGCAGGGCTCGCTTTTATCAAAATGCCTGTGACAATGATGCTTCTAATCTTTTCAATGGGAGCTTAATACTTAGGCAAAGGAGGTTTGTGTTCATGTTTCTTAGTTTAAGCAAATTCGTAACTTCCATTGCTCTGAATACCAGGCTCAACAAAGTTCAGAAGATGGAGATTTAGGCTTTTGTATTCCTTGGACTGCCTATGCATTTTGCTCTTAACAGTAACTGGGCAAAACACAGAAATGACCTCAGAAGCTAAGGTGGTTAAGTTTTAGAGGTCTAGAACTCAAAATGGAGAAGTCAAAATTTTATCTCAAGTTAGAAAATAGCATGATACACCAACAGAAATGTTGTTTTTTGACACCATTGTATTTTTGACACATATGTCCAAATTAGGATCTGCCTCCTGCTTTGGGTACTCTCCAGAAATAGTTGTAGACTTGGGAAAAAAACAAACCAACACAAAAAGCAATAAGAATTTACCTCCCGAATACTTAGATGCAAAAGATAATTGCAGGCTTGACATCTTTGAACTTATAGACATGAAGTATGTATTAATGCATTTCATAAAACACCTACTCAAGTCTTTCCACAATTGACCCTCTAGGCTCTGATTCAGCAAAAGTTAGATTAACTTAAATGCCATGCAAATAAAACCCTTGTCACCAAAGGAAAAATGCTTTAATTGAGGCACATGTTTAAAGACTATCAGAGTAGGTTCCTGAAACTATTTTTCTAGACATTTATCCACAATGAATTATTTCTCCCAGACTTTCTATGTGTATCTGCAGTCTTCCTTATCATTAATATCTTTCATTCACTTCAATGCTACCTCAAACTTAAAGGTGCTATGCTGATTTATGAACTCCTAGTCTAATTGTAGTCTATGTAATTATAACTTAGCAAAGAAGAGAAATAATGACACTCTAAAATCAGTTCACATTACAGTCTAACATTAATGCTTCTTTGAGCTAAAAAAAAAAAAAAAAAAGTTTGTAACATGTTAGGAGATTACTGGAGAATCTCACCTGTTTTGGATATAGCTCCCTGCTAACATAGACTCCAAAACATTTAATGGTCCTAATATTTTGGGATAATAGACCCAAGAACGCTGATGTGTGGTGTTATATACAATTGCTGTACGAAAGGAGCTAACACAAGGATTATACTTGAAGTCTTCAGAACATAAGGACATAATGAAAGCTGTTCACTGAAGAAGTCTGTGAAGTGAATGCAATAAACATCCAAAATGTATTTTCAGAATTGCAGTGTTTCGGAAGTGAAAAAAGTGGTTTTGTCCAGATTTTTTGTTGCCTCAAAATGAAAACATATCTGCATGAAAATGGGGATATTTTCTATTGTAAAACTTGAAAACACTGTTATGAGTATTACAGCGTAAAGTTAGAAAGTTTCAGAATTAATACTTCCACAGAACTAAGAAAACGCTAATTCAGTTGTACTGTTCTACATCTTATTAGTGCCACCTTGTGGAACTACAGCAACTCACTCCCAGCCCACTGAGTAGTTAGCAGGGGATGCCCCTTACTGCTCTGCAGCATGGCTAGAAGTACGAAGATATAAATATCCTGCTGATACAAACTAATTTTCCTCTGTTAAATTGATTAGCAATGGATCCTTTAGGTTTTTACGTAGTTAAACCTTTGTTGTGGTTTAGCCCGGCTGGCAGCCAAACACCACACAGCCGTTCGCTCACCCTCCCCCCTCCCTCTCCGGGATGGGGGAGAGAAACGGGAAAGTGAAGCCTGTGAGTTGAGATAAGGACAGTTTATTAAGACAGGGAAAATAATAACAATAATAATAATAATAATAGTAATAATGTGTACAAAGTGATGCACAATGCAATTGCTCACCACCCGTTGACCGATGCCCAGCCTATCCCCGAGCAGCCGGCCCCCCCACCCCGGCTAGCCACCCCTATATATTGTTCAGCATGACGTCAGATGGTATGGAATACCCCTTTGGCCAGTTTGGGTCAGCTGTCCTGGGTCTGTCCCCTCCCAGCTCCTGCTGCACCCCCAGCCTGCTCGCTGGCAGGACAGAGCGAGAAGCTGAAAAGTCCTTGGCTTGGTGTAAGCACTGCTCTGCAACAATTAAAACATCAGCATGTTATCAGCGCTCTTCTCATCCTAATCCAAAACATAGCACCCTGCCAGCTACTAGGAGGAAAATTAACTCTGTCCTACCTGAAACCAGGACAACCTTTGATGAACCAGACATATCACAGAAGTATAAACTGAATTACTGAATTCTGTATCCTGACAATAACTTAATACAGGGATATTACATGACATTGAGGAGGCAATGTTCTCTGTACTACACTGTTTCCATATATAAGATGAAGCTTCTAATATTAAATAAATAAAAAAAATCAGGTGTAGGTATAAATCAACTGTTTTATTAGCTTTTTACAGCATTAGTTTCAAGAATAGTGGTTAGAAAGAGAAAAGCTGTGCTTTCAAAAACAGTAGGATTTCACAATTATGTGCTTGAATGCAGGTTTGAGAATCAATTTGGTTGTGTCTACCCTAACTGAAATTGGGCCATCATCCACTCTCTGGCCTTGAGAGCATCTGTGGTAGCAGAGCTGCCACATCTTCAGAAGCTTGCAGATAACATGTTCATGCAGTTCATGCAGATACATGAACAAAAGCTAAATTATCGCTCCTTCCTTCTTCCCCTTTCCTTGGTGCCCCTGGGAGTGGTCCCAGCACTTTGTCTGGAAGTGCACCAGTTGGCACAGGCTGAAAACCTCCCAGGTCTAACTAAACAGTTAAACCACATACATGACTGCAAGACAGTGTCCTGTCCCCATGTAATTCACTAATATAAATGGTGCCTTAAGACATTTAGACTAGCAGGTGATGTTGCTGATAGTGTATTGCAGTTGCTGTATGCATAGCTCACCCTGCTGAAAGGCACAGATGGATTTCATCTAGAAGAAACCCAAATAGCTCTCAACTAGTTTTCTGTGATGTGGGTATATGGCTGTAGCTTTGGCTCAAAGGGTGCTAACACACTGGCCGCTTCTGTGATTTCCAGAAGTGTACTGACTTAGCCCTCCTGAAGGTACCAATCTCACCCAGCTGTCCCACACCACCTTGGAAATAAATGTAAATAATTCAGTTTGAATTGGGTGATTTTCCAGCCACTTATTTTCCGGACACTTATTCCATCTCCTACTGATTGCTATCCCTCCCACAGATGAAGAAATTACACTATCAGCTTTTTAATGGTTCAACCTTTCAGTGGTTCAATATTTTACTTTGGCTACCCAGATTCTATTTACTCAGTTGATTTGTTTCCCTCCTTGGTTATCTTAATAACTGAAACAGAAGACAACTGAATTCCTCCTTTCCCTAAGCTAATTCTCCCTGACACACAGCATTTAGCATTCCCTGAAGAAAAAAAGTCATTTTTTTCCAAGAGATCCTTGTAAATTTGGTGGCCCATATCGGGAACCAGACAAAGGAGGTGACAAAGTAATTCCTTCTGTACTCTGGATTAAAAGCATTTCAGGCATTTCTTTGATAGTCAAAACAACATTTAGAGGCAGCTGAGCAGCTGGAAATGACCAGACTAATTAGAAGGATATTTACTGTTCATACTGTGACACTAAGCCTTTTTTTTATTATTTTTTTTTTCTTTTTGGCCTTATAAACTCTAGAGAATTACAGATATCAGCTAAGGATTTAAAGGAATATTTAATATTCCATTAAACATATTATGTCTAGAAAAGGTGAATATTTCAAACTCAAGCTTTGAACTGGTATTCTGCACTGTCTTTTTAAAGTTTATTCAGTGGTATAGTTTTGGAATTAGTGTATTTTCCCCTTTGTATTGTTACTCCCTCCACTATTTACTCCCATTACTCTAATTCTTGTACAGTTTGGTAAACACTGACTAAATGGTTGCAAATGCCAAACAACCATATAAAAGAGGGAAAAGGACAGGGGACAAAGGGAAAGGCTGTCAGAAATTCTTGTTTCAAGCTCAAGTCTAATCTTACAATGGTCTGAACTTCACAGGAACGTGAGAACTCTAATCAAAACAACTTAGTGGACAATTTAGCATACCATCTAAAGAGGTGAAAAGACTTTTGTCTATGTGCCCTTTCCTGGACCTTGACCTGGGAAAGGAACAATATCTTAGGACGACCTTAAGAGTGTGAGATTTAAGAGTGAAAACTCTTCAAGTCTGCTTCCCTTTTTTAGGGGAGAAAACAAAACCAAAAAAACAAAACAGTTAACCACAATGGAAACTCACTGCTGTCATGTAGAGCTGTGCTTAGGGCAACCTGACCTTGTGTGTGCTTGCAGGTAAAACATCCCATTATTGACAAAAGCAGGCACTGATGATGCCTGCTGTTAGCAACTGGCAAGTGTCCTAGCATATCTGAAAGACCAACTCTTATGCACAACCATGTGTTAGAGAACGTCCTTCACAGCTAGCAATCAATGCAATCACTGTGCATGCTAGCTCATTGTACTTCTTGCCAAACTGCACCTGAAATCTCAGGACTGTCTGTGAGGAACGCTGCATACATACAGATTTATAGATACCATCTATCCTATTTAAAGATCATAAAATTAATCACGACACAGTTCCCTCCTATACTGAATGACACATATTTCATTTCTTTTGTAATAAACTTAACTTTAAGGAAAAAAAAAATACTGCATGCAATCTACAGGTAAAAAAACTGGGATGGGGGGTGGGGGGTGGGGGGTGTCTATAGCCCTGGTGTGTTCAACAGCTTGTATCAGAGTTGTCTTGTTAGTAAATTTAGTGGCACGTTTTGCATTCACAGTGGCTGAAAAAGAAGAGCAGAGACAATGTATTGTACTTAAATGACATTTTAGGTAACAAGATATAAGCCATATTTCAATCTGTGATGCAAGGTAAATTAATTTTAATCCTCTCTCACAAAGTCTATCTTTTTAATGAAAAAAAGAAAGGAAGCTCTTCAGCCTTTTTTAAATATGCTTCTTTCAAAGAAATTTCTTATAGACTAAATACTGCCTTAGAGGTCTGGGGGCTTGTTTTTGAATAAAACAGCCTGTACAAACTAAGACTGCAACAGAAAGCACTGAGGTTACTGTTGCTTTTCCTGTCTATATGTAGGACCAAGAATATAATATAGCCAACATGCATTATTCAATTCATCACCTGCAAAGAGCTGGCTTCATAAAACCAACACAATTCTTTCTTGTTAAAAAGATTCATTAAAACAGAGTTGGAATTGCTGGAAAAAAATACATTTGCAGCTTTCAGCCTAGGTACAAAGCACGAATTAAATGTCTTCTGAAGGGGACTCTGAATAATAGAACTCCAACCTAAACCTGTGTAAACACTGAAAATATCACCTTGAATTTTATACAAGGCTAACTTGAATATGACTTCAACTAAATTTACTGACTTAAAATGGAGGCTCAGGATAGAAGGAGAGGAATAGAGACACATAATAGGTTAAGAATTCTAAGACTGCATATGGGCACTGACATTGTTAGGAAAAACAACACTTTTTTGAAATTTATTTTTTTTTCTTTTTTCTCTATTTTTTAAGCAATAAGATCTATAAAAATAATTGTGAAAACCTCAAGAGAAAGTAATTAAGAGATCATTCTTGAATGTCATTTTCATGTCATTTACATGTCATAACCATGTGAATGTAAGATTGCAAAGTCACTTTCTTATTCTTCTATTAAAGACAATCTATTCTGCACACACATCAAATTCTATGCAAAAGAGTAAAGAACATGACTATGATTCTCCTAAGATATGATAAAGCAGGTTTTAGCCTTTTCCTTGGAACTAATCAGGACTTTGAATGCAAGTCACTTTACAAGTAGAGTATTTTCTCTTTCTCATCAGATTATTCATCCCTTACTTGAGAGGTGATTTTTTTCTTGCTTTTTGTCATAATTGAAATATTTTTGCAAAACACTACACAAATGTCCTTCTTAATTGCATATAATAATTCTTGTTTGATAAGATTTCTCAGACAGTGCTCCCCCTAAACCAATGTGGTCTCCTAAAAAGTAACTCTTCCTTACAACATCTGCAGTAATATGTAACAGCTTGCATTTAAGTTGCATGGGGTTTTTACTTGCATAAGTGAAGTTTACAGTACACCTACACTTATGTTTTTTCATTTCCCATTTCATAGAATCACAGAATCATTTAGGTTAGAGAAGACCTCTAAGATCATCAAGTCCAACCATTAACCTAGCACTGCCAAGTCTACCACTAAACCATGTCCCTAAGCACCACATCTACATGACTTTTGAATACCTCCAGGGGTGGTGACTCAACCAGTTCCTAGGCAGCCTGTTCCAATGCCTCAAAACCCTTTCAGTGTAGAAATTTTTTACTTAAACCTCCCCTGGTACAACTTGAGGCCATCTACTCTTTTTGCTTGGGATAAGAGACCGTCCCTCACCTTGCTACAATCTCCTTTGAGGTAGCTGTAGAGAGGAACAAGGTCTCCCCTGAGATCTCTTTTCTCTAGGCTAAATAACCCCAGTTCCCTCAGCTGCTCCTCAGAAGACTTGTTCTCTAGACCCTTCACCAGCTTCATAGCCCTTCTTTGGACATACTCCAACACCTCGATGTTCTGGTAGTGAGGGGCCCAAAACTGAACACAATACTTGAGGTGTGGCCTCACCAGAGCCGAGTACAGGGGGACAATCTGCACCCTAGTCCTGCTGGCCACACCATTTCTGTTACAAGCCAGGATGCCATTGGCCTTCTTGGCCACCTGAGCACACTGCTGGCTCATATTCATCTGGCTGTCAACCAATACCTCTGAGGTACTTTTCTGCCAGACAACTTTCCAGCCACTCTTCCTCCAGCCTGTAGTGTTGCATGTTGCTGTGCCCCAAGTACAGGACCCGGCCCTGGGAAATTTTAAGAGGGAAATTTTCATTTCCCTCTTAACCTGTCATCTGTTTATGCTGCTGCAGACATGCATCTTTTGCTACCATGTTTGTTTCAACTGTTCCCTTATTTTCTTTCATACTACAAAGATTCCCATTCTGTATCTTCTTCCTTTCAGCCGCAGTAGAGTCTCCTATATATTTCTGTTTGTTTTTCCACCAGTGCATTGACAAATCTTTTCATTCAAAAATGTCCCATCCTGTCTGAAGCTATCCCATTTACTGATGGACTAATGCTCAACTAGTGCTCAATACCCACCTACCAGTTTGCCTAATCACCATTTAGAGTAAGTTTTCTATCAAGTCACTTAGTAATAGCCGATTCATTTTTTAAAATATATTCAGTTGTACTAGCTGAGTTACCATACATGACTTATTCTACTAATTGGACAAGTTCTGCACCAAGCTTGTAAATTTAACCTTTGGAAATCTCTGGAATCAGTGAAACAGAATCACAGAATCACAGAATTGTAGGGGTTGGAAGGGACCTCAAGAGATCATTGGGTCCAACCCCCCTACCAAAGCAGGTTCCCTATAGCAGGTTGCCCAGGTAGGCATCCAAATGGGCCTTGAATACCTTCAGTGAATACACAAGTGTTAGAATCATGAGTATGTAACAGGTAAATTTGAAGAAAAGCATTTGCTATCTTATTATCATACTTTGTGTGTTTGTGTGTGTGTGCACGCGTGCACCTAGTTTAGCTTCTCTATCTGCAGGTCACAATTCTTAAGTTTTGTCCACTCCTACATTTTCAAATGAATGGGATTCGTGACACTCTTACATGGCTCTTATTGCAATACGACACATATATTAACTGTCTGCAGCTATGCTCATTACAGTCAGTTCTTTGAGATTTACTCACAGCATTTCCTTCAATAAATACTGGAAGCATAAAAAAATATTTATACTTTTATTTATATAGTTCATATAGCATGAACCTATTATAGCAATATGAGAGGAAACTATTCCTGAATAAAAGGTTAGGAATATTTCTTATTTTAGAAGATGACAAAGAGTTAGTTTTGTTGTTGTTGTTATTTTTTTTGTTTGTTTTGTTTTGCTTTCTGAATTAACTGAAAATCTGGAAGGAAGAAGATAATTGGAGTGAAAGACCAGGAAGTGATTTTTATTTTGAGAATGGGAAGGTGTGGGAGTACTAAAACAAGGGTAACATTTCAAAGACACAGACTTGAGTAAACTCAGAGAACTAGCTTGTTGGGTATCTTGGGAAGGTAATCTAAAGAATAAAGGATTACCAGAAAGATAGCAATGCATGAAGAGGAATACACTGAACATACAAGCAGAAACTCCCTAATGCAATGTAAGATTAAAAACAGAAAAGAAAGTAAAATGCACAACCCCAAATTGAAGGATACCTGTAAAATGCAGCAGTCTGGGAAAAAAGATTTGCAGCAAAGAAAAAAAATAGAAAATATGGTTCAATAACATAATACAATCCCAAAAGGCAAGTTATATTCTATGATGTATTTATCTAAGTGCTGCACGAAAAAAAAATATAATAATAATAAAAAAACCCTCTGTTCTCTTCACACCACTTAAGATTCTCTAACTGTTCAAGAGCGTGTTTTATGAAAGGTAGAGATAAGAAAGGCAGAGCTAACATGCCTTTATACACATCAGAGGACAGAATAAAGAATAAATAGAATTAAAGATGTAATTTAAGAGGAATTGAAGGAAATTAGCTTGTTTAGTTGAAAAGACAAAAGAATGGGAAGATGAATGAGGGTCACATCATAAAAATGGTTTCCTAAGATGTAAGAGGAAATTATAATAAGAATTAATTGTTCTCTGTAATAATTGTAAAATTAGAAACAAAGGAAAAAAGAAAAATAAAATAATAATAATAATAATAAAGAACGACAAAGAACAACTCTGAACTTATTTTTCCTTAAGGAAATTTACAAAAAAACAAAACAAAACAGCAAAAAAAACCAGGTACTGGTGAAAGAGAATAATGTAAATACATAAAGAAGCTGTGGGATTGGATACTTTTACAGTAGAGTTATATAAACATCAACAAACATGGCCTAGGCATTTAATTGCTCATTGCAGAAAATCCCAGTCCTCCAATTCTTTAATTACAGAAGAATACAATCAACTCACACTGCATTTCACTGCTATCACAGGTTTCTAAGAATGAACCTAGTTAGTACATGAGAAGACTGAGATGGAACCAACCTTCTGAGCTATAATCAAAACCAGCTATGCCATATGTAGCATTTTGTTTGTATAAATAAGTAAAATGCAGTCTGACTCTCTTGTTTTCATTCCAAAACAAACATAATGTATTTGCAATATTAAGTGATATCCTATCCCTGTTGCCTGGATTAATCATTTTCTGCCATCTGCAGCATTGACCTGTACGTGACACCTTGAATCAATCACTATTAATATAGTGATTTGAAACTGAAGATCAACAAAAATAGACATATCAAATAGTCCCCTCCATGCCAAATTTGAAGGAAACAGCCTGTCATTTGGGCTTTATGTAACAGATACGTATGACTCTAATATGACTGATAAGATTACTTTTCAACAAAACTACATTAAAACTTTTATAAGCCTTCTGCAGTTCTCAGCACCACCACGTGGATTTTATCTTGCAAAGCAAATAAAAATGCCATATGGTAACCCAGACAGACTCACACTGATAATGCAACAGCAGCCTAAAGGAAAACTCAGTATCAACGCATTAATAGCCCTGTGGACATAAGCAAAAAAAGGCTTTTCTGCATGCAGATCTTCTTCCTAAAATAAACACTCAGCTGCCAGCTGTACTTTCTGCTGCACTTCCTAAGCCTGCAGCAATCTTGTTCAACAAACTTGTGTACATATATATAACAGTATGGGAGACTTGTCAGTTGAAGGGAAAAGTGGCGGGACAAGAAATAAAATGAATATGACTTCCTTATTGAAGCCTTTAAGAAAAGAGATATATAGTAAAGGTAAAGGCATTAGTGAAAGACAAGGTTAGAAAGGTTATCAGCATTGCCAGGGCATAGACACATGTTAGGGGTACTTCAGCCTAGGAGGATTCCTATGTACATAGGAATGTACATATTCCTATGTACACTAGGTATGTACATATTTTTGGAAAAGAAAAAAAAAATCATCATATTTCTAAAGATCATTTTACTCTGATTCCCAGTGGGGGAAGAGGACTTCACACACTGTCAGGTAACTGACTCAAAATTTGGGCTTATGGGGAAAAATGTACACCTAATGTCACACTGGAGAAAAAAAAAAAAAAGAAAAAAAAAAAAGTTATTTCCTGGATTTATACACTTTTGACCTTAAATCACTTAGTATTGTGAAACTTGTTAATATAGTATTTCTGAATAGTGTCACAGAAGGAAGACTACTGATAGGCAACATTTAAATTCATGAATTAAATGATATTAATCTATGCTAGGAACCCAGAAGCTTGGACAGTGGATATATTGCAAATCCTTCATTAATAAATGGGTCTAAGAAATAGTTAAAAATAGATAATTTGCCTTAAGAGTAAGATATCTATGTAGCAAGCCCTCTTCCACTTTTACTTTATTTAAAAAAAAAAAAAGAAAGAAAGAAAAAAAAGAGGAATGGACTACGAAATGTATGGGTATTACGATTATTGTCCCAAATTTTACCCAGAATATTTAAGCTTTACCAGTTCTGAAAGTCACAGTACATGCAATACACTAAAATTAACATCTGGAAGATGGCACATCCATTAAACAGAAGTCATTAGGGTAGGAGCCAGAGAGCCAGTTTAACCAGCTAGCTGGAGATTTTTTCTGTTATGGGATTTCCTGTACCATCACGCCATTAAAATTCACAGCACAGGGGTTCTATGAGAAGAAGTAAGAAATAACATAGCTTCTGGTTGTCTAAAGATAACAGAAGGCTAATGTAGAGAGGCCCAGACAACAATCTAAAATCAGAACGCATAAAAACTATCTTAACATTTTTGCCATTTTATCTACCAAACTATGCTACATGCCAGTCAGATATAAACCAGAACTTTGCTCACTTCAGTCCTTTATTTCATTACTTTTATGTTACATCCAGTGTCACAAGTCTAGCACACACTCAGAAATGCAAGAGCTTTGGCACTTTGACAGTTTGTAATCCCTATTAGAAGTTGATACTGGTGTTGAGAAAGATGCTGTTTCTATTTTCTGCTTTATGAGTACTCACAAAGTTACATTTATTCAGTCTGATCAGACACCTGATCAGAATCCTATGGCTACCTCAACAGAAAAGTCATCGGCTTTCTCAGTGGTCACTCGCAGTCAGAACTAACACATCCAGGCTTCTCTGGAATGACTCATTATCATTGCCCAGATTAACACCAAATCTTTTCAGTTATAATGATATGCAGTTGCACAATGATGGATGCAAACCAATGAAGGCAATGGTTGCCTCCTTTGGTGATGAGAGCTGGAAGAACTCTGAAATTCTTTTCTAGAATGAAGTTTTGCAAGCGCTTTCTCACAAAGATTTCATTCTATCATTCTATAGACACATTGAATCTGTCCCATTTGGAAAAAGTCACTGCCAGTCATAAATTTCCCAGTGGAACATTCCAAGTCGGAGCTTTTTCACACAGGGCCTCTATCACTGTAGCAGCTCTGTGCCCACTGCATGCAAACATCTTTAATATAACTGAGTTGTTGTTAAAACCTTCTCTGTATACCCTTTCCTCTCAAATGACATTGTCAAAGAAATCTACACAAAAGGAGGTTGTATTAATCATTACAGATAATTCTGCGAGAATGAGACATGAGATCAACCTTATGCTTCTCCTCCTCCTCCTCCTACCTGAAATCAGTCCATCTGACCCCCACAAACCTCTGTCATGCCAGGAGACTTCAGACAACTGAAAGTGCATGATGTATGTTTAAGGTCTTTTCCTACTCACATAAATTGAGCAATCCTTCATAACACAGATTTCAGGGCACACAATCTGTCCCAAAGAACTGTAGTCCTATTTTTAAGTTGAATTCACAATTCTTAGGGTGGGAAACGCCTACTGTGCCTATATTTCAACTGAATTTACATTGCTGTCTTCAGTGAAGCCATCTGTAGTATGAGTGCAAATTAAAAGAAAATTTACCAGCCCCATTACTGATATTCACTGTGTGAGTGGTATTTCACACATTCAGTGTGAGTGCCCCAGATGTCACCATAATGTTAAACTTGCCAATTTTTAAATATCAGTCATAGCATATAATTGCAACCTGTGACAATAAAATCTAGCTTTATAAAGGGAAAAAGGGATGCAAAAGTGAAACACAATTACGATTTTCAGTTTTCACTAGGAATGTTCATCTTCAAAGTAATTCTATAAATTTTATAATAATCCTCATATTCATACTTTAATACATTTGTAAAGACAAAAAACTACTTTAAATATACATATACATACATATACATACCAGCCCAAACAGATGAAACTCACTAATTTAGTTTTCCAGACTCTAGATTCCAGGTTGATCTTCTGGTAGTTTTAAATTGCTTATTGTATCCTTTCACTTCTTAACTTGGATGGTTGCATTAAGGGTACTGTACACAAGTGTACTAAGTCATGTCATCTGACAGGACAAAATCTAACTGTCTTTCATACTGAGAAATGACAAAAGTAACTGACATGAAGAAGAAGATACATGGAGAGCTGAAATAATTTTACATCAGGAAGATAAAAACAAGGAGTAACATATTTGAGTGAAAGTTCTTTTGTTTTTACAAGAAAAAAGTATAAGTTTATGATACGGGACAGCTAAAGTGATCGACTGTGATATAAGACAACAAAGATGCATTTTTGTACACTCTGCACAAAACAGAGAGAAATGTTCAAACAAATGTAGACCAGGGAAGAAAAGATATCAGCTGATATAAACTGATACCATGAAGTGTCACCACAGTAAAACATGGATAACTTTTAAACACCTTACTTAGTGAATAGTCTCTCTACAAACAATAATAATAAAATTGGTCTTCTTACATACAATGGACCATTATGAAATAAATTATAAATAAACTGCAATAAAGACAACAGAATCTAGATCCACATATCTTTAAAGACGTAATCATTTAATATATGAAAGCAGCCTGCTATGCAATCCAATAAAGTAACACTGTGACTATTCAGAAAATTAGAATTATAGGTGTTTATGTGTATTTTTCACATTAGAACGTGTTTGTCAATTCTTTTATTATCATGCTGTACTCAATTACTACTTGAGAGAAGGAAAAAGGGTGCTATCATTTGGGAATCAAGTGTAGTCTTACAAAAGAAACATTGACCACAAAGCTATTTTGTATTAGCCTTATTTTCAAAAATACTAGAATGTTGCAAAAGATTGTCACGGGGATTTCATTACTATTTCTAAAAATGAATTTACTGGTTCAATACTATTAGAAGATTTTCAGCCATAAATTTCCCTTCAACAACACAAGGATTGTTCCTGATGGGAAACTATAAGGAGAAAGCAAATGGTTCTTCAAATTATACCTGCAAAGATTGTCTTTGTATTTCTTGTATTTCCAGAGTCACCTTGGAGAAATGCTGCAAGGGATGGCATCTAGCAACCCAGTAACAAAATATAAGTGCTTACAGATATGGGCTTCTAGATGCACATAAATTAATCAAATTTCTAGGAAACTGGCCTTGCATTGCATCTGCAATGCAGTCAATTATATACAAAAATACACTTAAATAATCAGAAATACAAGTGACCATTATCACCGTTATGCATTTTCCAATAAAAAGCCTAAACACCCATTTGGTAGAGAGAAGAAAGTGAGGGTGTATTATGTATAAGAGTATACATTAAAACAACCCAATTCCTGATACTATAAATTTACAATATTAAAGGTTGCAGTAAAACAGACACTTTAAATTACATTTCATTTATTATACTTCACAGAATAGTTGGTTGCCATGCATCCACAAATCTCCATATTACAAATCTCTTTCTTTGTTCGGGATGGATATTTCGCTGTACTTTCTTACTAAAACAGCAAATTAAAGGTAAAATAATAAGAAATAATTCATACATCTTCCCCCTCATATATGACTTTCCTTTAGCTGATAGTACTTGTAATAAAATAAAAGCTATTGAGACCACATTTGAAGAGGAATCTCTGCATATATTTTCAGAATACAACCATGTGTGTCACACACTGAGTTGCTACAATTTCAGCTGTTCCTTCTAATTGTCAGTTTCAAAACTTTCAGCTCAGACACAAAGATTAACTAAGCCACACCATATCATTCTACGTGAAACACATAAAGCAGATACAGAACAATATTCAAGGTCACTGAATGAATCATTGGTGGAGATGGAAATTGTTTTGCATTTCTAGTTCTCCTTTTGAAGGGATTAATTCAAATATACGAGAATTTCCAATGAAATATTTCCACTGCTTTATACATAAGCATCCATGGCAGCTGCTAAAGTGTCTTAGGGAACTGTGATCTAACTTCTAGCTACATCCCCAAGCACTAGATGTAGGTAAATTCCCAGTTATAACATGAACCTAGCTCATACTTTCCTTTAGAAAGAGGATTGGAACATAGAAAGGAACATGGTTTACATTGAAATATAGTAAGACAATCACAAAACTGTTTTATTTCACACACAAACACAAACACACAGAGAGAGAGTCATATATTTATATAGATATACATATATATATATACATATATAGATATACATATTATATAGATATATACAGATAGACATTTGTCTATCTGTAAGTATGTAAAAGCCAATCTAATCTGATCAAGACAACATCCAGTGATTCTTGTGTCAAGGCCATAATTCTGGCTAAATTACAGAACAAGTTTCATCAACATAAAACCCAAATTTGTTCAGATTCAGATTTTAATATTGAGATCCAGTTTTACCTTTGCTTGATGAATAACAAAAACACATTGAAAATATTCACAGTGAGGAGATATGAATATATATTATACCATTTAACTACCTGTGTTTTTGCTTGATAATGCAAGGAATAGAAGAATGCAAGAAAAATACCAATAAAACTTTAATTTTTACAGCTTATTGTACACTTCTGTACCACTTGACAACAATAATCCAGTGTAAAATATTAAATATATTTTATACTCTTTTCATAGAAATACTACAGATTTAGAAAGCTTTAATTGCCCTGAGGTTCAATACTAAGTTTTTACAGCATATTTTATGCGCATACCAAAATGTTTTTACTTCCATATTTAAAAATTCCTCTTCATGCTATTGTATATTATATAATAAAATCTTTCATATATCACTTACTTTTTTGTCTTCATTATATTTATGGAAAATCTCTTGTGCTCTTTCTTCACCACCATCCGTAAACAGCATAATAATTTTATTGCAGTTAGCTCTAGAAACACTGTGCTGTAAAAATACAAAAAGAAGCTTACTTTTTATTTCAGGCTATAAGGAATAACAACTGTTCTATTTAATGGCTTTCTCATCAACATGTTTACTTTCATGTTTAACATGGAAGGAAAAATTTTCCCAGCATTCTTGGGAGCAATTCTTTACTTCCAAGAATTAATTCATTCAATACCTAAAAAAAAAAAAAAAAAAAAAAAGCCTTTTTTCATTCTATGATAGTAAACTCAACACATTTCAGATCTGGCACAACACAGAGGAACAGCAATCTGGTGGTCCTTCTTACCACCACCCACACAAGGAAAGCTCTTTGCCCCCTTCATGAATTACTTAATATGTAGTTTTTTCTGTTGGACTCCTACTCACAAAGACTCTTCATTATTTCTTGAGAGCAAGCCTGGAATAAAGAGAATTGAGGAGAAGCCCCCTTGACTTCTAATTCAGCAGTCACAGTAACTATTAAATCCACTGAGAAAAACAGTGTGCTATGCAAAGGAATAAAAACATAGTTCCAAAGTCAGAACAATGGAGAGATGAACATGAATTTTGGCTCCTTACAGAAGGCGCCAAGGGCTCCTCCTCTGGCATTCATCTTCTCTCCTCATTGCCTGAAAACTTGAATCTAGTCTAAACAAATTTTTCATAAATTTTACAGACAGCATTCCTTGTCCTCTGTGTTGCTGCAACTGGTTGTAGCTAGGCATGTCCTGGTACTTCTTAGTAGTTGAATGTGAGGGAGTAAAACCCTTAGAGACTGTAAAAAAAATTCAAATTTCCCTTCCACAAGTCCACATTTTTCTACATTAATTCACTATACAGTCAAGGAGAGAAATGGGAGGGTCATCTTTACACTGTACCTAATTCTCCCTTCCTTTAGTCTTTGTGAACAGATGGAATAAATGACTAACTGCCACCTTGCTAGTCAGGTGAGATGATCCCACTCCCTTTTGTTATTTTTCATCCTGCTCTCTGATTCTTCTCTAACAGAGAGACCACAACTCCAGACCCAAACATCAGCCAATTAATCTCAGTATTGCAGCTCCACAGTTCTACAGTGCTCTCTGCAGATTAAGACCAAAAGCTTTATTTGCTATCACTACACTCACAGATGAATAACAATGCCTCAGAAACGTTTTGTATTGGTAGTTCAATATTCAGTGAATAACTACTTATTTAATCATTTGAAAAAAAATAAATCCAAAGATTTTCTTACATACAGCAACAAATAAAAAATCTCTTGAAATCAATACATTCTCTCCAACCTCATCAGCACACTGAGGTTCATTTGGAATTAAATAATATATGACAATTTTTTACTTGTGAAATACAATCTACAAGATACTGCTTTGGGCTGCAATTTTTTCAATATTAAAAAAGTAATAAAAGTAGAGTGGGTACTGCATAAATAAAGAAACTCACCTACGTTGACAATGATTTAATATATGAGCCAAAATAAAATTAAAGTGAAACCAAAGAGATGACAGAAAAGGGGACCAATGTCTGCTTGTATTATACATTTTTCCTATTGATTTTTAAATGACAGATATTATGTGTACTGTAAACTGAAACCAGTTGGGTTTACATAATTAAATTATATTTTTTCTAATGGTTTACTTAGCAGTATGCATATACAGTATCAGAAAAAAATCAGTGTTTTCTTCTAGAACTTCCAGGAGAGCTCTTACTTATACTACGCAGTTTAGACACTAAAGTCATGTCATGGAAAAAAAACAAAAACAAAAACAAAAACATGATTTCATTAGTTAAACGACATTGGAGATCTGAAAGTGAGTAAGCTCAGAGCAAATGATACTTTCCCACCACACACATACACACCAAAAAAAAAACAAACAAAAAAAACAATCTCCGTATCCTGATGAAAGAACTTAACAGATCAGCCTCCTAAACTGATGAAAGGGAAGGCAGAAAGGCCTTTACAACACATCTGTTAATTTTTGTGTTTTTTTTTTTGTTTGTTCGTTTTTCCCCATTTGCAGAAAGATAGAGATACTGGCTCAGGGAGCAAATAAATGTGATTTTGTAGAGCTCACACAGTAATTCCATTACTGACGAGTGGTGTCCCTCAGGGGTCTGTCCAGGGACCGGTGATTTTCAATATCTTTATCAATGACATAGATGAGGGGATTGAGTGCACCCTCAGCAAATCTGCAGACAACACCAACCTGAGTGGTGCAGTTGATACAACAGAAGTAAGGGATGCCATCCAAAGGGATATGGACAGGCTGGAGAAGTGGGCCCACGTTAACCACATGGTTCAAGAAAGCCAAGTGAAAAGTGCTGCATCTGGGTCAGGACAATCCCAGACATGAGCACAGCCTGTGAGAAGAACTCACTGAGAGCAGCCCTGCAGAGGGGGACTTTGGGGTTGTGGTGGATGAAAGGCTCGGCATGAGCCAGCAGTGAAAAAATATGTGCATTTCTCATTATTAATTTCATGACACTTAAGAAGGAAAGTAAAGTAAAGCAAAAAACCTACTTGAATCAAGAAGAGATGATTAAAAGATATTTTTTGACATATCATAATTATTATGGTATGGGGGGAGAAAGTCCTGAACTGCTGAAGCTAAAATATAATAGTTTTCAAAGAAATAGCAAATTAATATAACATTAAATAATGGAAAAATACTGCATAGAAATTGTGGAATGTGGATTATTTATATGCATATGAATTAACATGTTGAAAAAACTGAAGTATTTATTTTCATCTAGCAATACATTGTACAACAAGTTTTTTCATGACAGAAAGATACTACTCTGGCATAGAGAGGAAAATTGTTTGAACTAACTGCCATTCAGAAACAATTTACCAAAACTATTATCAAAATTTGAGCTGCTAAAAATATTCCATTTCCACAGACCTTAAAGCAGTTGGGTTGCTTGAAAGCATAAATAAAATTTGAAACTATCCCTAAGCATATTTTTATTAGTTGTTTAAGCCTGTATTATATCAACCTACTATATCATCTTGTCACCAGAGTCTAGCACTGATTCCATCAGCACTTTTACTCTTCCTGCCAAATGGATTTGCCAATATCTGGAGAGGATGATTTTATTTCTATAACCTAGTGCAACCTTTTAATTTCACTTGATATACACATCCACAATGTTCAGTCATAATTTACAGGATTGCAGAGATTCTGTGAGACTAATTACACCTCTGTCTCCAATAAGGAGAGACAGAGTCCCACTATGAAACTAATCTCCCATTATTTTTTTAAGCAATTATTTAGTCCTACAAACAGGTCCATTTTGAGGCTTCCCCTGTGTTCAGGTCTTCTTCTTAGTACATCCTGTACACAAAGTACATATCTGGTACTACACCAAATATAATATATAATGTTAATCGAATATAAATGCTGTGAGGACCCAGCTGTGTTTGGCAACAATTCTTGTTTCTTCCTGGTTCCCTCTGCATAAGATGGCAACAGAGAAAAAGAGGAAATGCTGTTAAGCCTGGTCCGAAAAAGTCTGGTTTATTTTAAAATCCTGCTGGCAGTTTTACATACACATCAGCAGATGGCACACAACCTTTTCCCCACCAAATCTCGCTTAATCAAAACAGTGATCTGCTGAGTAAATACTCTCGAAAACATTATATTTTCTTTTTCTTAATTTTTTTCATCAAAATTTCACTAGGTTAGAAAACTTTCAACCAGTTTTAGCCCTAAGCTGCATACGCAATGGCAGGAAAACTCCCTTAAGTACAAAATCTGACAGAAATGGGGGAAAAAAGAAGTAAAGAGGTCTCTGCTCAGAGACATCATTGAAATAAATTTAAAAAACAAACAAAACAGAACATATATTATTTATTAAGATAGACCCTTTGCTTCTATAAATTGGTATAGCTTTATTTACACTAAGGTTAAGATCCAATACAAAGTTTTTTATGAAGATAAAACAGATCTTTTTCTAAACAAATACACAAATTAGAATTAGAATTCTCTCAAATGCCTAATCTCTCTCTATTAACTAATAGCTGTCTGCTCTCCTCTGTCCTGCTCTTGCCACTGTCACCTATTTACAGAATACAATAAATAGACAATTGTGTGTATGAATGATGTAAAAACACTATGGCACAGTGAAAAACAATTCCATTCCCAAGCCTTAGCAACCTATCAAGCTTTAGGGGCACCTGCAAGACAAATTGTTCAATAAATTTACTTGCTAAATGAAGGTATCTTATGATTACCTGTGTTACATAATGGAGGAGCAGGTAAAAGCCTTCTGAACATTCAAGTTCTCCTAATTCACTTTAGAGCACTGAGAGATGACTTTCATACTTACGTTTAGCAGCTGTTCAAAAGCATAGCTAAAGCCTTTTTTGTAATCAGTAATTCCTTTAGCAGAGATTTTATAGACAGCTTCTTTCAGCTTCTTCTTGTTCCTCACATTAGCTTGGACAAGATGATTAAAGCAACTGACGTTCTGAGCGTTATTGTTAAACTGTAAAACAAACAGAAATAGCATTAAAGACAGAGATGTACAATTAATTTAATTTTCTTTTCTATGTACTTAAGTAGTAAAGGTTAATGGACCAAGAGATAAAGTCTGTGACACATGGATGTTAATTACAGCTGTATCGAGACAGTCCAGCAGTGCAAGCCTAGTGATTTCAAAACTGGGCAATAAGTATAATAAAAAAGGCTGTTGTTGCAATCCAAAAAAAAAAAAAAAATCTGCTTTCCAGAACAGTGGAAAAACTCCTACAAATTTTGTTTCAGGTTCATATAATAAAATGGAACCAAGAAACACAAAATTAGGGAAATCAGAGCAAAAATATGGGAAATTGTTTAATTTCTTAATCACTGAAAAATGTGGGTTAAATTATCAGATTACTTCCATGTTGCATGTATTAATATATCACTAAACCTGCTGTTTAACAATGAAACTTGCAGGTCATAATAAATTAATATATATACCTTGTAGAAAACTAAACACATTCTTGGGAGATGAGAATTACATGAGAATATAGCTGTAAAAAGGAGGATATTGTTAAGAATAATGCAAATTTGTGTATTGAGAACACACATATTTGAGCTCTCTTACCCACAGATACGTAAAAGACTACAACAAATTCTATCATTAATACAAGACTGATATTGCTTAAAAGCATACATAGAAAAAGAATTTATGTGCAAAATTTTGTCTGCACAAGTATAAATGGGTTTTTGATTTCTTTAAAATTTATCTATTTAAATGTACATATCACATATACATATGTAAATATATATATCCCAGTGGAGAGAGGAATGCAGAAATACATTTAACTGATCAGCTACCTCTGTTTCAATCTGTCTAAAGTCTAAGTTGAGACTTCTCTTAATGCTGTAGCATGTATGATTCTATCTATAGTCTTGAATAAAAGTGCACAGTATTGCATATAATCTGTTTTGAACTCTACTTGATGAAAATCTCTTTTTAACTGCAACATAGTAATTTTCATTTAAGATACTGTTGACAAATATCAAAAATATTGTGTCTAATCTTTAAAATGCTTTTTTAAAATTTCAGTAATATATACAGAGAAGACAATGTGACAAGAAGTAATGGACCTTTATGAAAACTTTATGAAATTGCATGAAGAAAGCCATCCATCGTTTAGTATAGTGTCATGACCAACAGCACTGTTGTGAGACTTAAATCTGTCATTCATGGGTAGGCTCATATGAAAGTACAAATCACATGCAAGTCATACATAAGGTCAAAAGAATCGTCCTGCCTGGGCAGTATCAGAAATTCAGAAAGAACACCTATTAGAAAGAAATAAGCAGTGTCCCCAGAGGGGAAAACAAACAAACAAAAATCAAATCAAATCAAAACAATAACATATCTGCCTAGTCATTTGCTTTCATAGAAAAAAAAACAGGTATGAAGTTAGCATGGGAGTGACAAGTGATATGGAGATTTAGGGCATTTTCCGCTTTTTCACATTTTCAAATAGCTACCTAATACTGATGCTAATTAAGAGCATTGTATGGTACACGCCCTGTGCTATCACCAGAAGGTCCATCAGGGATGTACTGGTTTCCCTTACTACAAGAGATGTATTTTTCTGTACACTTATAGCACTGCAAAACAGCAGAATCTGTGCCTGGTTTTGACAGTTTTTAGTAGCCCAAAACCATTTACTAATTCTTCATTCTGCCCAGCTTGAATTTACTTCACTGCCATTGTATTTCACAGAACCCCAGGTAGAAAATTCATCAGCTCAGTGATTAATTAAGCAACACTCACCGTCTCTGAAACTAGATCTAGCTACAGCAAGGATGGAAAGTTCATTGGGCCCAATTTCATTCCATTATAGTTTTATGCTCATATAGCTCATATTTCACTCAAGTTCTACTACTGCAATATATACTGCAAAATATTTTGTAATAATTAAGTAATAGAAGTAAATCAAGCAATTTTTATCAAATACCCGCTTTAATCAATGCTAATTCCACTACTCTGTTAGTAGGAGCAGATGTGTAACAGCAAATATGGTACAGATTATAGTAGAGAGAACTGGCAGAGAATGGCATAATCCTCAGAAGGTTTAGCCTAATTTTTCCATGTCCTTCTTGAAATTAGCCACAGAGATGCATCTGTAGTTTTCTTGGCTGTAAGTGAACAAATCCAGGCAGCATTTGCTACACTGGATTCTTAATTACAGCTGCACATGTAATTTCTTATTCTTGCAAAATGCTAAAGTGTCACATAACTTTAAAGCATTAATTTGTCTTCTTCATCTTCTAATAAAATTATTGTACCACAGAGCATTCCTGCATGCATGTAGAAACTAATCAAGAAAGCCCACTAGTCAGTTTTTGAGCATTAAGTAGTTTAGAACTGATCTAGTATCTTACCATCTTCATATTACATTTATTTTTCCACAGAGCTTATTTTTGCTCATTCCTCATGGCTTAATATTGCCTTTTGCTGAGACACTGATAATGTTTTGTGGTACAGCTGCTGTTTTTCTGAGGAAAGGAGCTGCTAAAAAAACTGTATTGATTCTAGCTATGTAGGTATGAGACAATCCAGGGATGAGACTATGAGACAGTTCATAAGAATTTTAATATACCTTTTGAATTAATAAGGAAAGTTTTTATTCTGTCCTAATTTTATAGCTTTGCTTCCTAGGTCATTAAAATCTGGGGGAGCAAGTCTTTCTCAAATGACTTAATGCAAAATTTTATGTCCCCTTTCTATCAATGTTCTGTTCCCTATGCGCCACAAGGGGAAAATTGTTTCTAAAACACACAGAAGCATGAACAAGTGCTTTAACTTTGAAAAATGCAATGCTGTATTTGACCAAGCATTCCACAAAAGAGACCATTACATCAAGTAATGTGATAAAGGTTGGTTATTTATTTTTGTAATATTCTATTTACTGGGGATTTAATTTTCATTATATAATGGCTATAAAATATAGTATCATGTATCTAAATTATTTACAGTAACAAAAGTACAAAAACAGGATGAAATGAAGTTTTCCAGTTTTCCCAGTATCACAGTGCAAACTAAACCTTTAAAATAAATGAACACTTGGAATTAGATTTCGTAGAACCAAATTTCCAGTTTGAATATTCCTTTAATCTATCCCACATTTCCCAGAAAAGAAGGATTTTGGTAGGCCCAACCCTCCATAGCAATTTAAATGTAATACTTGCAACTAAAATTTTCATTTGCATGGTTTTAAAGTCCTTGTATTTTATAAAGCTATTTTCTCAACTTGAATAAGTTACGGTCGTTCATTTTTCTACTTCCCTTCAATATCTTGTTTTGGTGATACTTATTCACTGTGGTTAAGCAGCACATTTTGCCTACACAGCGAAACAACCAAATGATCATGCAACTGTAATCAATTCACTTTGATGCAAAACACTGATGCACTCAATTGTGTTTTTTATGGAAGTTTTTTACAGAAGTAACCAATAAATCACCCTGTGATTATTAGGTACATTGGCCATGTGGGAATGAAAACATTTTTGTGCTGTGGAAGTATTTCGACATGCCTTGACCTGCTTTTGTAACTATGATGGGGAAAAAAAGAAGCAATTAAAAGAAAAGAAAAAGGAAGGGAAAGGGAGAGGGGGAGGGGGAGGGGAAGAAAGAAAGGGGAAAGGAGGAAAGGAGGGAAGGGGAAGGGAAGGAAAGGAAGGGAAAGGAAAGGAAAGGAAAGGAAAGGAAAGGAAAGGAAAGGAAAGGAAAGGAAAGGAAAGGAAAGGAAAGGAAAGGAAAGGAAAGGAAAAACACCAAGGTCTGAAAATGAATTCTAATTGTGAGATGGGATTACAGTACAAATCTTGTACTTGCAAGGTAGAATAAAAATGTTGTCTGGTAGGTAGCTTTGCTCTCCAAAAGCCGATTTCATCTGAAAAAGAGCAGTGAAGACATTCTTCTTCATCAGTCACATTTGATGCAAATTATTTAATGAGCTAATTTCAATATAACCATATATTAAGTATCATGGTCATACCTTGTCTTGGGCTATAGAAAATAGAGGTTCAGGTGTTCCACTGAAGATTTAGTGACAAGTGAAATTTTCTTCCTGAAATGCCACTAATATTAAATTCCAAATCTGAATAGTTTCCTAGCAGTCCTGCAAGATGTATCAAGATAACTGTTTCCATGAAGGTCAGATATCTAGCATATGGATTGGTAATTATGGATACAAAACCGACATTTTAAAAACTGACAGGAATTCTGGCTCAAACTGTTTTAACAGTTAACAAGTAAACTGTACTGTACTTATGCATGATGTAAACTGAACAAAGAAAAAGGGTCAAGGTCAACAAAGTTGTATCTACGGACAGTCAAATGTTAATGTAAAATGAAGGAGAGAAATAGATCATTTGTAGAATGGAAAATTAGATCAACCAAAGTCTGCAAATGATTTAATTTAATTAAGAAAATATGAGTCAGCTGCTTTGAAATAAAACACTTAACATTTATGTTATTGTCAGTCAACATATAGATGAGAGTTTTTGATGGAAAAATAATCCTCCAAAATGAACATTTACCTGATTACTAGGAGGTGATGGTAAGAGTATGAAGTGTGTCTTATTAAAATGTCCAAAAGGAGGGAACAAAACTTAGGGCTACATTGAATTAATTTGAAATCCAAAAAAATACTGAAGTAACTGAAAGATTTCTAGTGTAAAAAGCTTTCAGACTGCCCTTAAAATCGGCTTGTCATTCCCGCTAAACAGTGCTAAAATAATTTTACTCTTTAACCAGTTGACCACGTGACAAACACCAGGAGTATTCATAACTTTCAATTAGCCAAACTGAGACAGTTTTCACTAGTTTTAGTTACAGTCATCTGCAGTATAGTAGCAACAGTCGCATTAAGTGCAAGGTGCTGCACCTGCGTGGGGGCAATCCCAGACAGGAGCACAGCCTGGGAGGAGAACTCACTGAGAGCAGCCCTGTGGAGAAGGACTTGGGGGTTCTGGCAGGCAAAAAGCTCGACATGAGCCAGCAGTGTGTGCTTGTAGGCCCAGAAGGCCAGCTGCATCCTGGGCTGCATCAACAGAGGGCCAGCAGGTGAGGGAGGAGATTGTCCCCCTCCACTCTGCCCTTGTGAGACCCCACCTGGAACCCTACATCCAGGTCTGTGTCCCCAGCACAAGAAGGATGTGGGGCTATTAGAGCAGGCCCAGAGGGCCATGAAGATGCTCAGAGGACTGGAGCACCTCTCCTGTGAAGAAACGCTGAGAGAGCTGGGGCTGTTCAGCCTGGAGAAGAGAAGACTCTGGGGAGACCTCTTTTCAGCCTTTTAGTACTTCAAGGGGGCTTATTTAAAAAAAAAAAAAAAAAAAAAAAAAAAGGAGAGCAACTTTTTACTCAGGCAGATGATAGAACAAGGGTTGTAAATGTAATGGTTGTAAACTAAAAGTTTTAGATTAGGTGTTAGGAGGAAATGTTTTACTCAGAGGTTGGTGAGGCACTGGCAGAGGTTGCCCAGAGAAGCTGTGGATGCCCCATCCCTGGAGGTGTTCAAGGCCAGGTAGGATGGGGCTTTGGGCAACCTGGACTAGTGGGAGGTGTCCCTGCCCATGGCAAGGGGGGTGGGAACTAGATGATCTTTAAAGTCTCTTCCAACCCAAGCCATTCGGTGATTCTATGATTTTAAGATTAATAATTTTTCACATGTTAAGAAAGCAAAAGTTATCTTTGGTTTAATAATCCTTTGATAATTAGTGGTTGCAAACCATTCAATTGTTAAAATCTAAAGACTCCCATACAGCATGTAACCACTAGTGACAGCTTCTACTTTTTGACTACTTAAAAATCTTATTCCTGTATCTAAGCTAAAGTATGTAGGCATGCAACAAAACACTCGAAAACTATGGAAAACGGGATAACCTTATTTTTTTATTTTCAATTATCAGTATCGTGCAATTGGTCAATAATTATATCACACAGTATAGGATCTAGCTGTATTTTTCAATAGGTTATTTCTCCTCATCCAAATTATTTATATCCTGTTGTGTCTGCCTTTGGGATCAGGCCTGAGGAAACAAAAGCCTCCTATTCACAGGTCTGGTGCAGGAATACCCAAGCTGTTACTGGGGCACTAGGAATGTTAGAGAATTTCATCTACTTGACCTCAAAGAGTGGGTATAATTTTGGCCATATCTCAGGCAACTCAATAACTTGAACAATAAATTAATCAATTAAATTTAACATGAATCTCTGAACAAAGTATTTTGAGTAAAACTACTTGAACCTTGTAATTCTAGAGGAGGTCAGAAAAAGAAATGCTCATGTGACAGTCCTACAACTTTGTTTTTATCCTTCTATTCAGCTAAGGATCAATTTGGAAAACCAATGGATAATTGTACAGTGAAGATTATGCAGTGAAATATCTAAGAATGAGAGAGCTTTCCCATCTCTTTGGTAGTTCTGATGAGCGAGGGGCTCCTCCAGGCACAAAGACCTCCATAATCCACAGTGCTCTAAGAGTTACATTGATGAATAAGAGAAAAGGTTGGCATTCTCAAAGCCTCTTCTTCCAGAATAGTTCCTTCTACATTGCTAAAAGCTTTTTTTTTTTTCTAGAGCCTTAACCTGCTTTTACTAAAAGCACCCTCCTTCAAAATTATTAAAACCCCTATCCCAACACCAGAATATTAGACAATTCGAGGGAAGAGAAGTAGAGATGATGATTTATTTCCTATTCCTCCCACTCTAAGTGCTCTGTGGATATAACGACAGGTCAAAAACGAATAACAACAAGAGATTCTGCAGACAGGTGTTTTCATTAAGAGGGCAGAATAAGACTACAGAAGGAAAAAAAGAAATCATGGGAAAAGGCTCCAAAAAGAAGAGAAAACAGGATTAGTATTCAGAAATGGAATATACATAGCCTGAAAAACATTTGAGATAAGTAGAAAGATCAAAGCTATCAAGCCGTCTGGAAGAAAACAGCAAATAAAAGAGAAGAGAATAAAAATGTATATAATTCTATTTTTTTTTTCCTAAAACTGGATTCAGTTGAATATATTTAATTCTGAAAAGACACAAACATTCTTGTCTATTGGGAATTTTTTTGATAAATCTGCCTTTTGCAGATACCAGCTGACCTCTCCACAGGTGACAAGCTTTATCAAGTAATACATAGCACGTAACTCCCAGGGACATCCACACTTTAGATCACATACATTTTCAAACATTACTGAATATCCTGGACTCCTTGAGAAATAGGAGTTCTCGTTTCATTGGTGAGAAAAGTGAAGCAACAGGGAAGAAAACAAACAAATCCAAAGCAAAGATAGCGCTAGAAGCTTTAATCTCAATTCCCCACTATTATAATATACTATTGCCTTTTCCCTTTCCTTTGTGCAACCAACTCCAAGTACTCAGATTTGCCCTTTAACTTGATATTTCTCATTTTGCCATATGCCATTTAAACCACAAGAGCAAATAAGGCGCAAATTCTTAAAGCAGGAATTCTCAACACATAAATGTCTTCAGAATGCATACATAACTAACTCAATTCATTCTGAATCCTACAGCAATGCAAGAGAAAAATCTCTGATTTCACAACGTATAAATTGATGAACATTTCTAATTCTTTTCTACACTTCTGTCTATCCCTATCCATATATCTCTCTACATATCCATTACCTGAGAGGTATAAGGCATTTAAATCTGCATTCCAATGTCAATTATTCTTTCTGCAAGTGTAGGCAGATATTCAAATACAAATAAAATATTTTAATTGATTCTCCTTCTTTTATAAGAAGGAAGTCCAAAGTATTCCCTTCAGTGCATTGTGCTAGACTTAACATTATATGCAATATTAGCAGAACAAGCAGTCATTGAAAACAGTAGCATTAAGAAGAAATTCTAGAATTAAATAATAATATCTTGTGGCATTCATTTTGATAAGGAAGTGCTTATTACTGTTTCTGATGGTCAAGATTTTTTCTATCCTAATGTATTTGATGTCTTCATACATATGTGTATATAAATATATTTGTGTGCAAGTATGTGCTTTATTGTTTCTATGAAGTGATCAAGAAATCAAATTTCATCTGCCAATATTTATCAGATACAATCTGGACAAAGCACTTATCCATGGAGGAACACTACAATCCTCAGCAATGACAGCAATAATTTATGTGAATGCAAACTGTCAGAAAAAAAGAAATTGGGGAAAGCAGTGCCAGCGCTGCAAATCAGTTTGAAAAAAAACTGAATCAGATTTTGTAAATAATCTCATTCCTGGAAAACGGAGTAACACAAACAAGTCAGAAACAATAAATTAACAGAACTTTTTAAAACTAGGTTTCAGTCACTAGGTGTCACTACAACAATAACAAAAAAAAAAAAAAGGTATTACAAATGTTATCTTGTGGTAGTGCCTTCTCCGCATGGCATAAATTTCTCATTGAAATTACAACAGTTACATGCCCTTGTGTGAAAAATGAGTACGAAAGGAATATTAAAAAACAAATATCAGAAAATATCAGAAAAAAAACTTCTACAATCTGAACACAAGTGGTCACAGCTCTAGGAGGATGGAAATTTTTTTTTTTTTTCTCCATACAAAGAGTCCATATTGCCAAAAACAAGCATCTCTATTTCCACTATTCCCAACATGTTTACAAACCAGGTTTGCAATACTTAGAATAAAGAGATGTAAAAGTTCACATCTCTCAACCAAGCGCCTTTCTTCATCTTCAAACACTGTAGAATTGATAACATTCTTATTGAAAAATAATATGAAATCTAAGTTAAAAATCAGATTATCCCAATCATCTGTACCTGCTAACTCCTAAAAATATTCTTCACTCATCCCACTTAGCTTACTAACATCTAATGATATAACATTTAATCAGAATGTTCTGGTGACATTTCTAAACTAAAAAAAAAAAAAAAGGCAAATAAAAAAAAAAAACAGAAAAACTCCACCTCATGAGATAAAACCGCATTAAACTATGTAAATTAGATATTTTTAAACATCTAGAAATGCTTCTTTTATAGAAAATTAGGCAATTGGACAAAGCAGTAATTCCTATATTTACACTTGCTACAGTTAAAAAACTTATACTTTTAAAACACCAAGATCACGATACCTGAATAAATCAGAAATACCACTCTGGGAATACTGAAAATTGAGAAGAATATAGTGAGCTTGCTGAAGGCCTAATCAGATACTACTGCTGCTGATTTTCAATCTGCTGAGGTTTGTTGCTATGCTACTTCTACCTCATGGCTAAATCAGCTTGGTGACCCAGTTGTATCTATACATATTAAATGAGCAATAGTGAAATAGATCTGATTTTATCAGGCTTTCCTCTTGTAACTAAATCCAGCTTTGCTGCTTTCTTTTCCTTTTATTGCCTGGTGCTGTAGGCTTGGTAATAGGATTTTAGGGTTAATCCCAAGAATAACTGAATCTTGAATAAAGACAGTTACAAACTATTTCAGCTATGTGATGATACAAATATTTAGCAGAATCCTTTTAGAGAATAGTAAGAAAGCAATTTGCAAACTTTTATTGCCATGTAGATCTCAGTACACAGAAAACTTGAGGCAGCTCAAGCAATAACATTTTGTAATTTACATGGCAAAAACAAATACGTGGTGTTAAAATTCAGCATTAGTATGTTGCTATAGAATAACTGTTATCTCCTATCCTATGACTTGCATATAGATAGTATTCAGATATACAGTACAACCCTACATATACATTGTAAAGAAAATGTAAAGAAAATGTATTCTAGCACTCAGTAGGAGCACTCCTGCATCTCTGAAATAATATTGCAAGTATAGGATGAAATAAAATTAAGATTATATGTCAGTTTACTCTATTGGTGTTTCTTGACATTTGAAATGCATCACACTTCTTTTAACTGTGAAATGTATATATCTGTACATATATATGTGTATCTATATATACGGTGCAAAAATGTTTAATACTAAGTTTCTGAAAGGATTCTTGAAATATCAGAGGTAGCAGGAGCATTCAACAACAATCTGTTAGGTCATGAAATACCTGCTGACAAATTATTGTAGCATAGTATGAGACAAACATTTGGGAAAGGATCAAATACTGGACCAGAATCTGCTCTCAGTTATCTTAGTTAACCTTTCTAATTAGTGGGATTATCTGCATATAAATCAATGCAAATCTCCCATTGAGTGCAGCAGAAATCACACTCAGACCATAAAGTGTGATTCCATGCTGAGAATATCATGGTTCAACAAAGAATGTCAGGTTTGGCCATAGGTCTTTCAGCAAGGTGAATATTTATTTCATGATGCTGTGGCTAAGTTAGCATGTACTCTTGGACATTTAACATCACGTGTGTCTGAATTCTTCTGGAAATTTAAGCACCTGCTGCAGAAATCTCACTGTTCTCAACTACTGTAGTGCTGTAACATGCATTGTATGCCACATATGTATGCTCCCTACATGTACTGTACAAGAGACCTGTAGTAGACTTTCTATAAAGTGATTTTGGAGGTATATTTTTGTTATTGACTGAGGAAATCTTCATTTGGTCAAATTTGTGCTGTTTAGAACATGAAACACCCTTGGCCAAAATGATGAGATAAAGGTTTGAACATTAAATCATTATCTAAAAATTCACTGGATGCATGAGGTTCGAGCTCTGGGCATCAAAAGCAAGATGAATATTTTGTCAGTGTACCAAATGAAAAGACAGACGTACACATCTGTGCCAGGCCATGTAGCTGGGGGAGGGCAGGGGGCCACAATGTCACCTTCCCAGGGCTTTACCTAAACTTGCCTGTCACTCTTGCAGGGAAATGCTGTGCCTGGCTGCCCCTGGTGCCTGGGCTTTGCAAGCAGTAAGGAGGCTGTGGCAGCATACTACTGACAGGCGAGATGCTGCAGCTACAGCAGAGAAGCAGCATGGAAGTGTGTGAGTCTTCAAAGTGTGAGACCTGCCAAGTCTGTATTTCATTCATGTTCTGCCTAAGAGTTCCTTTAGATCCACACCCGGCTAGCATCTTGCTAGTACGACTTAAAGTTTTTACCTCCTAAACAGAGGACTAAGTAGGAAATACTTACAAAAAAAAAAAAAAAAAAAAGGAGACAGAGAACACATAGCTCCCACCTTGTCCCAAACCTTATGGACAGGCTGTATTTTTCTCGTTTCCTTAAACAAGAGTCATCTCTCCCCAGCAGAATGACTAAAGCCAGCATAGCCTGGCCTCTTCAGAATTGAAAAGGAAAGGGTTTGTTGTTCGAGGGAGCACCCAGGCACCCAGCACAGATTTTTAGTTATATTGTCACAGTTCCCCCTAGTCTCTGTCTCCTGGTTGAAAAGACGACTCAGAAATGCACTTTTGGTCCAGTATCTGACATGCCACAGTCTTTAGTGAGTCCTGTACTTTACTAAGTATTAAGAAACCGAAACTAGCCAACAGATTTATTAACCAGTGTGACCATGAGCTATCACCTCATTTTATATACTACTAATGTATTCATTTTATATACTACTAAACTAATGGAGAGTTAGGATTTATTCTGGAAATTGAAGAAGCGTGTGCCACGTTCTGTTGGAAGCCTGACTTTCTAACATTTGACAACTACAAGAGGAGACACTAAAAATCTGTATTGATGCCCAAAGCAATGCCTCATAGTGGGAATGGAGGTGACTTATCTCATCATCTGGAATTGTAAACTACACTGTACAGTAATAAATGTACAGTTTCCAGCAACATCCCTGCTCCTGACAACCTAAATTAGAATTTCAGCTTCTAATTTCCATCTCCTTTGGCTCTTTTTCCACTCAAGTACATTATTGCTTAGAATTAACACATTGTGACAAATCTAAAATGAAATAGATCTTGTCTTAAGATTTGCCCTATTCCTTTTCAAAACCATTCACTTTTTTTTTTTTTTTGGACATTTTTCTTCCACAACAAACTAAAGTTACAGTTAATAATACAACAGTAAAAATTTAGCTGATGTTAAAAAAGCAAACACTGACATAAAAGAAGGAAAAAAAGGTTATAATTAAGATCCTAATCTCCTCCTTAAATATTTGCCTGTTTTTTTTTTGTTTTGTTTTTTTTTGTTTTTTTTTACATCCGCTGACTGTGTTTTGCATTCTCAGCTCAGTAGAGGTAGTCTGCTCATTTCAGTGATCTTTGCAGGCGCCATCCAATGCAGCGGCCAGGCTCCCCTACAGGGAGTGGGGACAGACAAGCACCTTCTGGCTATAATTTGTCCTCAACATGCTCAAGACAGTCAGGATGAGCTGTCTTCTGGAGCTGATTTTCATTTCCCTCCATTAACTGTAATTATAATTATAGTTATAACTAGAATTAACCCAATAACTTACAATACAGTAACCTTGATTTCACTCTGAGGCAGGTTGCAGTCTAGGGGTGTGGGACCTATTATGGGATGCATTTGGGGATTGCACAGGACTTTCTACAAGATCTTTTAGGAGAAGGAACCAAGGAAAGTAAAGGGATGAATTTAGGTGACTTGGAGATAAATGAGTGTGGGAAAATAGAGGGGTAAGGGGAAAGCGGGCTGGTCAGCTTGCTTGTCTAGCCACGCCCTGCATCTCATCAGCACAGTCTGTCCAGCCTTCTTAAACTGCATTTCTAGCTCTTCACCTGGGTGGGGGCTCTACTCTGTGTGCGTCTGCATGCATGGGAGTGTGAGTGCAGCAACCAGAGTCAGACCCCAGGTTGGAGGGCCTGGGCATCTGTGCTGCAGCAGTTGGAGACACTGGAGTGGGTGGACTTTAGAATTTGCTGGATAGATGCAGCTAAACTGTTACGTAAACAAGGAAAAAACAAAAGTGCTTAGTAAATATTATTTTATTTAGAAAGATAAAGGCTAATGTATTCATATCACACAAGGATGATGAAGTACCTTCCAGTCCATTAGTAATTAAGGTGGATGATAAACAGCTATTTGGGATAAACATTTAAGTCAGCAAGACAAAATGGAAAAAAAAAAATCACCACCATCAACAACAAATGATGTATTCTTGATTTAAATCCAAAAGGGACAGTGAGATACTCTAGTCTGACCTCCTGCACACTCTCTCACCACCCATATATCACTAGCCTTTAGAATTTCCTTGTTTACTCCTGTAATAGACCATAACAATTACGTTTAGTGCTAGATGTTTGCTTAAAGTGCATCTTCCAGGAAAGCATTAAATATTGATATGAGGAGGACAAGAATCTTCCCTTGCAATTTGTTGAGGCATATTAACTATTTATGTGCCATTCAAATTTATTGGGCTTCAACTAGAGATTCTTGCAGTGCCTTTATGTGACAGTTTTAAAAAGTCTATGGATGCTAGAGTTTTCCCCAGTGACAGCACTTCTTAGGTGTTATAAAATCAGTTCTCAGCCTATTTATTTATGAACTTCAAAATTACCCCTAGAAAATTCAAATTCTGTGAGTCCAAGAATACTTTGAAAAGCAGGTCTGAAGTCCAGCTTCTCATATGACTCACTCAGGACTCTGAGAAGACGTCTTCAAGAATCACTTTATGTCCTGAGAGAAGGCACCTACAAACTTTTATTTAGTAAAGTCTGAGCCAAACTCTTTTGTGTTATTGACACTATCCACATTTATATAACATTATTCAGCCAGGACAAAAGAAACACAAACGCAAAATCTCAGTTCAAATAGTCATTGTCTACCTCGTGGGAGAGAAACTGAACCATCAGTCTATACACTGTTCAGATGAAAAGCAGTCTCAAGCCATGCCACTGAAGTTATATAAGCATTTAGTTCATATTAGATGAAGATTGCAATATGTTTGACTCCTAGCAGTACTTCCGTTTTTTCTTTTCTTGATACAAACTGTGTAACTTGCTTTCCTGAGGATCAGGGTCCCACTGAAGTCATACAATCATAGCATCATTTAGTTTGGAATAGACCTCTATGATCATTTAGTTCAACCAAATCAGTTAACCTAATTTTAAATGAGCCAAACAATACCTTATCGTACCCTAATATTCCTCATAACTCCGTCTCCAACTGAAATACTTAAACATAGTATCATTGACTCCTTTCTTGACCTTCTTTTCTTGAGGGGAATCAAAACAAAACTCTACTTATGTGGACAGACAAAAAAATTATGATGTTGTTTATATAATTGCATTTCTTGCATCTATTCCTACTCTCATTAATCCATTTATAAAGACAATTCTTTCTAACTTATTAACAATTGCTGGATTTCCATAGTTCCTAAATTTTCTCCAGGTCCCTATATTGTCCCGATTGTTATTTGCAAAATACTCTTCATCATGACATTTGCTAAACAGGTCCTCCAAATGTATTTCCCACACATATAATTTCACAGATACATAGGCAAGCTCCTCCTGTAATTATTAGCAATGCAGAATTTAAATACTATTTTGATCATAATTTGCTCAAGCTTCGCTTCAGCCCAGCATCAACAGCGATTGATTGATGCATCAAAATCAATAATACCTTTTTGAAAATATGTAAAACAATTCATTTGCTCTCTGAATAGGGAAAGTTCAAGATAACTTTCTATTGAGGAATGCCAATGATTTTCCATTAAGAAATGCTGCTGTGAAAATGTGTTTCTCTGTAGCTATTATTGTTCTCCTTTGCCTTGAAAGTGAGCCATTAAATTTAAGAAAAACTGCAAGGTCATGATAGAATTGGATGGATCATGGTTAAGAGAATCACGAGTGAAGCTCAACACTCAGCTTTAAACATGGCTTTATCTTGTTTTTCACTGAAAAAAAATGGAATAATATATATTTGTTTACTGTTCACACAGCTATGACTCAGAGGAGGCTGTATACTTGACTGGAGCTATGGTGATTTATTACCTGAAGTGCTTCAGGATTAAATCAGTAGGAAAGATGCTTATGCAGAGCTGCAGTGGGATCTTGATTATATTTTTCCGTTTGCCAAATAATGAAAAAGATGGCAGGCATTTTTATATTTTCTCCTTAGTATTGTCCATTGTGGAGAAGGGGAAAATAAGGACTGGAGAAATTAGCAAGCTTGCTGGCAAGCCCCTTAATACAGGAGTCCTTTTCTACTCTTCCTTCTAGATCCAACCATGCAACTACTTCAGTGCTAGTATTTCACACTAATATCATTACCATGCTTTATTTCTTCCTCCTCAAAGAGCGATGTTATTTAGAAAAAAATAGCCACTATTGAACTCATCTGGTCAAAAATCCAAAATACGAGAAGAAAATAGGTGTTTATCTATTGAGTATGTAACTTAATTTAAGGTTCACTAGAGACATTTTAAATGGATGTAAAGTAATAACGGAAACTGACTTAAAGTATTAACTTTGAATTTAATCTTAAAGAGCTTTCTAAAAGATTTTTGTCAATTGAACAGAAGTACACACAAACAAATGAACATGGCTGAACATGAGGTTGAACATGCTGGGTCCTGCACTTTGGTCACAACAGCCCCATGCAGCACTACAGGCTTGGGGCAGAGTGGCTCGAAAGCTGTGCAGAGGAAAAGGATCTGGGGGTGCTGATTGATGCTCACCTGAACATGACCCAGCAGTGTGCCCAGGTGGCCAAGAAGGCCAACGGCATCCTGGCTTGTATCAGGAATAGTGTAGCCAGCAGGACCAGGGAGGTGATTGTCCCCCTGTAATGGCATACCTTGCCCTGGTGAGGCCGCACCTCGAGTTCTGTGTTCAGTTTTGGGCCCCTCACTACAGGAAGAACATCGAGGCCCTGAATCATGTCCAGAGCAGAGCTACAAAGCTGGCGAAGGGCCTGGAGCACAAGTCCTGTGAGGAGTGTCTGAGGGCACTGGGGCTGTTTAGTCTGGAGAAGAGGAGGCTTAGGGGAGACCTTATTGCTCTCTACAGCTCCCTGAAAGGAAGCTGTGGGGAGCTGGGGGTTGGCCTCTTCTCGTGGATAACTAGTGATAGGACAAGAGGGAATGGCCTTGAGTTGCGCCAGGCGAGGTTCAGGTTCAAAATGAGGAGACATTTCTTCTCAGAAAGAGCAGTCAGGCATTGGAACGGGTTGCCCAGGGAGGTGGTGGAGTCACCATCCCTGGGGGTGTTTAAGGAAAGGTTGGACCTGGTGCCTGGGGACATGGTTTAGTGGGTGACATTGGTGGTAGGGGGATTGTTGGACTAGATGATCTTGGAGGTCTTTTACAACCTTAATGATTCTACGATTCTAAATTTAACAAAGAATGCATAAGCATAACACGTTACACCATTGGAAAATCTAGCATCCTCCTTCCTTCAATAAGATTTCAGGCTATGATCTCCACCCATGTCATGTTTACATAGTTTTTAAATGACCTTAAAGGAAGTATTTCCTAGAAGGAAAGAATTTTACCCTGTATCTAAGAGAATACAGATGCAATTTGAAAGGCAGAGTACATGAAGGAACATGCAACAGAAAGAAAAGGGAGCCCTTTGATAAACTGAAAAGCTCTTTACTGAACTTTATTTTTTTCTTATTAGTTTTATAATATCATAATAGATATTTTAATAAGCAAGGCATAAAGCTGCATCAGTTTGGGAGTAAGGTGAGCAAAGTAAAAAAGTGAGCAACCAGTGAGTTGAGAGAATTACACAAAAAGCTGCTATTAAAAATCAGTGGGAAAAGGTGTATATTCCATAGACTGCTTTGATGATCCCCAACAATAATCTTATAAGGTTTCGTGTTTTTTTCATTGAAATAATTTAATCCAGAATCTCCTTTCCTCTGATTTTAGTCCCTGTGCAGAACTGCACAAGAGCAGGAGATGAGCTTTCAATTTTCCTACAGCATGATTCTCTTATCCCTAGCACGTTCATAACACTTAATTTCTAGCTCCTAAACAGTACATATTAGTTTGGATTTTTACAACGGCTAAATGATTCTAAACAGTCCTATGGCTCCTGACCTTTAACATGTCTGTTGTTACAAGTTGTGTTTTCCTTTGTGTGATTTTCCCCACCTCTTCAGACTTGAAGTTGTGATACATTTCTCCTGCAAACTGCAGCCTACCCACAATCATAAACAAATTACAATCTCTGTGTCAACATTTGAAACCAAGTCAGTAAATCATAGCATGCTGGGATAGAATTACTGCCCCTATCATCTACCACTTACTGCTATCAAAGCATATAACCGGATTAGTGGGAAAACAGCTGTATTACTCATACGTTTAAGCTCTTCCTAACAGCAGGTTTTCTTTCCGCAACAAAGCACAGCACTTCAGATAAGAAAAATTCAAATCCCAGAGGAAATCATGACATATTAACCCCTGGCAGTCTTTACGTGACTTAACAGTTCATTCAGCCCTTTTTCTCTGGAAATAAATGCAAGAACTATATTAAATCAGTAGAACTAATGTATTTTAGCACATCCACTTTTAAGCTTTTTGTTTCCCAGGATTTCTCCATATACCAGGCATGGTTGATTAAATCATCCTGTCACTTTCTAGAAGTGATTGGCATAAGCTTAAATCCATGTCTCAGTTGTGGGCATGAATCATCACACATATGGGTTTTGTGGGACAACGTCTTGGCAGAGGTTAGCAGTAAAACAGCTCTTCAGTTAACTCAAAACCTCATTACAAACACTCTATGGTTATTAAATCTAACAGCCCATAAAACAACTGTTGATTTCTTGGCCAAAAGATCCAAAAGGGAAAGAAAAAATTGCAGATAATTTTCAGTATTCATATATCAATTCACTAATATTGTGTTAACTATAAATTATAATCTTTTGCGGGGGCTTTTAATTAGACAGTGATGCCATTCTAATACGAGGATGCTTCAAGAGAAACTGTCCTTAAGCAATAGCATGAAACATAATGAACAAATTACATTTCCTTCACCTAGATCAAAACGCTTTAGTTGATCTTTTGGGGTTATGAAGGAACCAACAGGGATAGATTTATTTTAGATATGCCTTATCTATTATGGAATACAATAATGTGTAGAATTCCAGTGTAGAATAATGATGTCTTTTTCTCTATCATAGAATGAGTACTCAGGAAAATGGTGGAGTCCCCATCTCTGGTGGTATTTAAAATACATGTGGATGTGACACTAAGTGACATGGTTTAGTCATGGGACTTGGGATGTCAGGTTCATGGTTGGACTTGTTGATCTTAAAGGTCTTTCCCAACACAGATAATTTCGTGATTCTGTTGTCATTCCTCCATATGATCCTCATATAGTTAAAAATATATATATATTTAAAAACAGACAAAAATTAATGAGCCATCTGACTTTTAACACAGTACAACAAACTAATAAATCATACATCTTTTCACTAAAGGTGTACGCTTCAATCAAACATGAAAATAAGACAGCATACATGAAAACAGTATGGCAACTAATACCAACACTGCAATGGATAAATGCTTTATAAAAGTTCTGCACATGGGTATGCTCCTGTGAATAATCTTAAGAACAAATAATACTGAATGTGATAATATATCACCTTCTTAAGCAGTGTCCTCTCAGTACTTAACTTTGGTTTGAGGCTTTGCTCAGACTGTGAAAAAATAGACCAATCTAACCTAAAATCCTAAAAAAGACCAGACTTCAAGGTTTACTTCTCTCACTTGTAATAGTAAAATCTTTTGTTTCTTGTCTATAGCATATGATTCTCATTCTGTTATAGAAAGAAAATATCAGAACACAATCTCTCCCACAGTTTCAATATGTAAGTCATCTAAATACATGAAACAGGTAATAGAAAAGTAATTACAATACTAAAAAGATTTAATATGGAATTTTAAATCATAGATGCACAACGTCAAATATCACTTTATAGAATAGCTAGAGATGGCATGTTCTATTATGTATACTTCTGTGAGTGTTGGTTTCCTCTGAGGATGAATGCAGCTCAAGAAAAAAGTCCTCTTTGGTTCTGAAGTCAAATATCAACAAGTGGTTCCAAGTATTAATTTCATTCAAAGAAAAAAGGTCCTTACATGTTGCAAATTAAAAACCACTTGGAAAATGTACTGCAGAAAATTTTCAAAACTTTCTAGTCCTTTTTTGAAACAAATCCCAACCTTGGGACCTCACTGTAATATCACTGAAACTTACTTCATAGAATACCCTAATTCTAAGACTTACTATCTCGGCATTAAGATACACTATTTCTGGCCAGCTTAGAGTAAATGAAAGAAAGAGTTGTTAAAACTGCATGAATCAGGAGGCAGTGTGGGTCCACATCTTCAAATGACAAAAGCTGGCATAGCTGCATTGATTACAGTAACCAATTTCTAAGAGTTTAGGATTAGTCTTCTTCTAAAAACAAACAAATAAATAAATAAAACAGTGAACAGAGTTCAGCTGTCTAATGCCATTGCAAAAAGCTTATTTTCTTTTAATAATAAAAAAGTTTTTTTTTTCACTGCAATTTAGACTAAATAAAACCATCTAATTCACTATTAAAAACTTGAAAAAAGGAAATGTCATTGCAAATAAAATCTTCTCTCTACTACTTGGAGAAAGGTCTAGCTAGACTGACAGCAAAAGATGAAGCAATAAGTGGTGTTCAAAGAAATTTCTGATAGTGATATTTCAGGTCTTTCTCCCTGCAGGCTGGCTACAGCACATCTGTAGAAGTTGAAAATTGCCTTCAAAATCATTGTAGAGTTACTCACCATGCAGGCTGTCTCTTGTCATTAAGAGTATGCCAGTGCTCCTATCCTAAATCCTTAGAATCAAAGTATTAAAATTCAACAACTTCATTAAAAAAAAAAAAAAAAAAGCCTTGCCTGAGGCTAGACCATGGCATTCAAGGTATGAGCCTGAAAACTGAAAGTAGCCCATAACAACCTCCCTCTCCCCAAAACAATTTTATTTTGCCTTCAGCCTTTTTTAGAAAACCAGGAATTTGCACTTTAATTTCCATGCAAGTATTAAGACTTAAATGACACTCCACAATAAATAAATTAATTAATTAAAGAACTATTTAAAAAATCTTTTTTAGAGAAACTGAAGTTTTAAGGCTAGTAGTCAAGTGTAGTAACCACACATAGCACTGAAGTTTCAGATTATGTTCTGAAAGATCTTAGCTGCTGAAAAACCAGCCCCGAAAATGCCAGCATCTTCTTCATTTGATAATCCTTACAATCCTACCTTCCTTGCACCAGTCCTCTGACCTTCATATCATGTATGCTGTCTCTGTGAACAAATTTTGTATATTCTTAAGTCCCTACATGTATCCCCCCCTCTATTATATTGTTGTGGTTTAGCCCTGGCAGGCAGCTGAGTACCACCCAGCCACTCACTCACTCTTCCCATGTGGGATGTGAGGGAGAATTGGAAAGGTAAAACTGTGAAAACTCACAGGTTGAGATAAAGACAGGTCACTAGATAAGCCAAAGCCGTGCATGCAAGCAAAGCAAACCAGGAATTCATTCACTACTCCCTATCGGCAGGCAAGTGTTCAGTCACTTTCAGGAAAGCAGGACTCATCACACGTAATGGTTTCTTGGGAAGACAAACTCCATCACTCTGAACATCCTCCTCTTCCTCCTTCTTTACCCCAGCTTTTATTGGTGATCGTGATGCCATATGGTGTGGAATATCGCTTTGGCCAGTGGGGTCAGCTGTCCTGACTGTGTCCCCTCCCAGCTCCTTGTGCTCCCCTAGCCTCCTTGCTGGCAGAACAGCACGAGAAGCAGAAAATCATTGGCTCTGTGTAAGTTCTGCTCAGCAATGACTAAAACATTGGTGTGTTATCACCACTATTTTCATCAAAAATCGAAAATGCAGCATTGCATGAGCTTCTGTGAAAAAAACTGACTCTATCCCAGCCAAAACCATGACACTGTATTATGAGAAAAATTGCTTTGCTACCATAAAATTACTAACTGTAGAACTTCTCAGGAATACCTCTTTGGCAGGTTGGATGTACAAACTGTACATCTCTGCATCAGTTAAAACAGGCATCTCAACTGCCAGCAGCCCGGAAGAAAGAACTCCCCCCTACCTCCTCTGCAGCATTGTATCTACAAAAACAGACTCTTGAAAAACAACATAATAGCAGGAGACCACCAACTATTTCAAGAGGATTTGCATGTACCAATCGAGTAGATCTATTAAACAGACCAGAATTATATATCAGAAAGGACAATTCGGCCACACAGAAGTTTGTTTAGATTACTTTTGCTTTAACTGCTTCCTTTTCTGCTGCAGCTTCATTAGCCCTTCATTCAAATGTATACATATTGATGAATCTATGACTTCTATGGCTCCCATTATACTTTACAAGAAAATAGTTAGCCAAATGTGTTATTTTGTAATATTTTTTTCTTAAGTCTCTTAGCAGGTTCTCAAAACTGGCATTGAAGACAGGTTGCTTACAGCTTTGTTGACAATGCAAATTTTGTTGAAGAAACAGATACTCACTGAAACTACATTCACAAAGTCATCGTCAGACAACGTCTCTAACATCTCAATGACCGAGGTGCGGATCAGCTTCAATGTCAATCCACTGACACTTCCACTCCTAACAGAAATCCACAGGATAAGAGAAAAGATCACTTTAAGAAAATAATTTTAAATATGCGAAGAAAATACAGAGCACCAAACAGCATTCTCAGCAACTTTCACACTTGAATTTTCAATTATTCTCCTGAATTCTCCAACACACCATTAATGTTATAGCATTATACAATTAAAAAAAAAAAAAAAAAAAAAAAAAAAGAAGTCCAAAACTGGCATTCCAAGCCAGAATCCTGTGGCTATGATTAAGTCATAATGATACATCATTTGCTCATTTTCTTTTCAGCAAATCTGAGCCAATTAACCACATACAACCGATGCATTATCTGAACATTTCATACTCCTACACACAGATTTACAGCTTGAAATTTTCAGATACCCAAATGGCAGCTTTTTTGATTCAAGGTAAAACCTAAATTGAAGTGCAGAAATAAAAAATGTTGATAAGCCTCACTCCTGAACTGAAAGCACTTCACCACATTTAAAATCATTAAATGCAAATTCTCTCTGAACATTTCTATCCGTATAAAGCAATCTGTTTGACACATCAAGTTCAGTGCTCCCTTCAGTCCTTTGACATTAGTCTAAACAAAAGAAGCCTTGCCAAGGCAAAGGGAGAGGTTTTTTGTTATCAATTTCTTTGCTCAATTTCTACACTGCATTGAATAAATATCTCAGTATAAACACCAAACATGGGATGATTTTTATATATGAAATCAGAAAAGGTAGCTGCAAATTTCTCATATTCTGCAATAGCATTATTCTTTTGTGTCCTTACTGAATAACCTGTCAATAAGGACAAATGAATAGGGCTATACTGGAAAAATGCAACACACACACAAAATATTTCTTTTCATTTTATTTTGCATTTCTTTCAAAGGGAAATTTATCTATGAAAATAATTTAAATTGCTTGCAAATTAATGATTTATAGAAACTGAGCTTTAAATATGTACAGTAAAACTTGAAGTCTGCACAAATTCTCATCCTTCAAGCTCATGAAATTATGATTAAATCCACTTTTCTGTTTCTAGTAATTTGTTTCTGCTTTTGTGTTTTACAGCAAATCTTAGCATGCACAGGAGAAATTTTCATCTAATTATTAATTATTAAGAAACTGAAAGCAGAATAATATTAAAGGAATACAAAAACACTTCCTTCTACATAGTTCAAATAACTTGAAGGTTTGGTTTGGGCTTTTTGGAAATATATTTTCCTGTGTGTTTATTTTGTTGAAAACCAGTTTTTGATCCCTCCATATAAGGACTTCTTAATCATCTCTTCCTTTTTCAGCATATGGAGATTTGTTCAATATATCTAAGAACTTTTATCTCTCTAATGTCAACATTCAAACATTAAACACTTACGCATCAACTAAAATAAGCATATCTTTGGGAGATGCAGCTCCTTGGATATACCTGAAATAAACAGAGAATATGAATGACTCATGTTTGAAAACACATTTGCTGTGTGTTTTCAACACTCTGCAATCTTTAAATTTATCCATCTGAACAACAACAAAAAAATCGTCTTATTGTAACTAGTAGAAAACCATGTGACATCATTTTCTCTCTTGCTGTGTCTCCTTCTAAGTAAACCAAACTGCAATTGCAAAGCCTGAAAATAGACTATACTTATTAAAATTCACTATTTTCATATGTTGATAACTGAAAAGCGTGTACACTATTTCAGAGCTAAAGGTCTTGATGACAGATTAATTATTGCATCAGTCAGGTTTAGGGAAAAAATACTTTGTCCTTTGAGAGAGTATATTCAACTAGTACTGATCCAATTATCAGTATGCATTACGCCTTGAGAGGCTTAAAGAAAAATATCATGAGAAACAATCCCACTGTTCTCTGTCTTTTACTTGTCTAGGGATTCCTTAGCTAGTCTAAACCACCGAGAAATATTTGTAAGCATTTGCAGAAAGTCTGGAAAAAGTGGCTCAGTCTGATAATCTGAATTACATCTGATTTTGGCACAAAATCCACATTTTATATGAACACTTATTAGACAGTTATCTACCTATAAAATGGTTCGTGTAAGGCAACAGTATGACATAGTACAGTGGATGCTGCATAACAAGTAGTATAATTTGAACATTGGCTGTTCAGAAGAATTAACTGAGTTTATATGAAGAAAACAGTAGTATCTAAAAGTAAGGAATATTACATATTCATAATCTAAAAATTTTGTCTTTGAAGTCATAACTAGGAAGCAAGAGATTTATATACATCAGTCCTTTAAGGAAAGCTTACCATGGTCTTCTGCGAACATCATACAGATCTATTTTGTTTGGAGTTCGACTTTTATCTACCCATGGGGAAGCTAGGAAAGAAATTGTTGTATAAAGTAAATTTATCTTAAGTATTTTTAAACACTTAAAATATAATGAATAAACATCACAGACTTTATAAACAAACATTCAATATTGATAAAAAAATCCATATTTTTGCAACGTGTTTTTGAACTATATACATATACCACTATATATACAAGCATATAATATAATGTAGTAAAAATATGTGTAGATAAAGGTTTTAAAGGGCCAAATTGTGTTGAAGAAATAGTTACTGACTATAATTGACCACCGACTTCAATGGAACCAGAATTTCAACTAAAGCATTTTAGAATATGAAATAATTATTTTTGGACAAGAAAGTACTTTATTTCAAAACCACTTATTACTTAATTAATTTTGGATGTAATAATACTGTGCTCATCTATGCTCTCAGTTATGTAGCTAAAAAATTACCCATTGGCTCAAAAGAGCTCTACCTAAATAGGCAATTTAGAAAAGTAATATGAATGTAACATCTTTTCTGAAAATAAAGTGAGATGGAAATATCCACGTCTGTAAAGAAAATGCTAAGATTAATAATGTTTTGTAAGCATTTAATCTAAGCTTTATCATAATTTTCAGCAGGGTAGGCATCTTTTTCTTACTGAAAAAGAAAATGAGCCTTTCAAAACCATTTAACGACTTAACAAACAAACAAAAAAAAGTGAAAAGTTACATTAAATGAAATGTTTTGCAATTTGCTTTCTCACTGTATGCCATCAACATTGGGAAAGCTGTTTCATGATGTTAATCATCTTTCTGTCTAGGAAATAAAGGGAGCTATAGGCAGTTCTAGGATGCTTTGTTAAAATAAATAAATAAATAAATAAATAAATAAAAGCACCTATATAAGACAAATGGGAAGAAGTATGATATCTCCATCCATGAATATAAAAAAAGACACCAGCTTAGAGTAGCTGCCTTATTTTTGATTTTACTAAATGAACCCTTCATTAAGTGACCATGAATTGACCATGACTTTAGTTGGCAAATCAGTTCCCAGAACATTTAAAAAGAGCATAACCCACAAGGCATTTACCAGTATAATAACCCCTTTTGTGCACCAGAAGAACCTTGCACTTTACACCAGTATTGTGTATGAATTAACACAAGACCACCTGTCAGGTCCTGTGCAATCTGAAGGGAGAAAGGTCTATGACATTTCCAGAAATGAGAGAATAGAATTTTCAGGACTGGTATATATCGATTTTTTTAGTAACTTAGGTATCATTACGTAGGTATATACAATTTAAATTCACTGTATTCATTTTACATTGTATTACGACTACTTTAGGTAAAATAAGAAATGTAAATCAAGATACTGACCAACACAGCTATATCTTTGGCCAAATTTTTAGGCTTTCAACAAACATGCAATAAAAGGCTATGCTCTATCAAATCTGGCCTTCTTAATCAACCCATATCTAGGACAGTCTTTTTGAATAGAGAATTATTTGAATGCATCCATCTGGAATTATTCAAAACAACAGATAAAATACAATTTACACTGTTAGTGTGGCAATAACTTTTAACAATCTCTACTAACAAGTGAATTGAAAGTTATATATATATATATATATATACATATATATGAAACTTTTATATATATATATAAATATAAAGGGTAAGTCTTACTCCTTACTGCATTCTCCAGAGCAAATAAATTCAATGAGAATTTGGATGCAGGAGCTGAAGGAGAGTGCTTCTAAAAATCAACATATTCTGCTTTAACAATGGATGTTGGCATAGATATTCAAAGGCTCATGGAGTAAAAGATTGGCTTTGTAGATAAAAACTTACACATACTATTTTGAGCTATAATCAAACTTTTCCAAATTTTGAACTAGAATTTGACTGCATTTCATCTGTGTAACAGAAGACAATATGAGAAATAATCCAGTTACATTTTTCTGCAAAATCTGAAAGCTACAAAAGTATGCTGACATAATAACACCTGACATGTGAGCACATAATTTCCTTGAGGTTGACACCAATTGCCTTGACAGAATATGCTCCGTAATCAGGCTCTTTAGACCAATTATAACGTGACAAATCTTTCAGAAAAACAAAGTGGCAAACTTGAACTTGCAAAGAACCACCAAGCAACAAAACTTGTCATGCCTGAAATTTTTTCTTTTATTTCTAAAAGTAGTAAAATGTCTTTATAACAATATTATTATTTTCCCTTCCCTTCCCTTCCTCTTTGGAGAGAACACTCAAAACTTCTGCTTGAGACAGAGTAAAATGAAGTCTCAAGACTCTACTAAGTCTTGTTCTACCTTGTTTTTCGGTAGCTTTCTGGATTGCCACAAAGTTCAAACTGACCCTTTCTGGCTCTATCTATATTAGTATGTTGAATAGCTCAATGGCAGGGCAGACATTCACCCAGACTGCCATTCCTTCTGGAGATTCCTGTGAGTGATCACATTTACAGTTTTTCATTCGGGATGACAGAATGAGTGACGAACACAATAGCTAAATTTTGCTGCTTCTTTTTAATTTGCTTGGCTCTTTCAGTCTGAACAGTCTTGGAAAGACAGTCAACAGTTTTCCAGAGGTTTAGAGAAGGTCTTTAAAAGCATTATTTCTTACTATGCCATTGAAACAGCTTTTCCTGTGCCACGTATCAATATTTTTTCCCCACTTAATATGTTACCTTCTTTTGAGATAAATTTAACAAGTACCTACAAGTTTAAGTTTCCATTTGAGGGAAATTTACTGGATTTATTCTGTGGCTGCATAATTTTTCATCACATAATTAGTGGTTACTGCATCGTGCAAACACAAATTAGGAAATATAACGTTTACCAGGGAAAGCAGCTCTACTAATTTTTATGATGTTTTCTACAAATGCAATCCAGTAGTAAGTCTCTGCATGGCTAAACATAAATAAGGACTCGGCTCTTAGTGTCTAAAATTTCATTCACACCAAGGAAGTGCTGAAATCCCACTTCAACCTCAAGAATTAACACAACTAAATTATTCATTCATTTTAACCTCTCTCTGGATTAACACTTTTAATTTTAGATGGCTTGAATGGGCTCACATCTATTCACTGGTTTTGGTGATGTTCTGAGTATTTAAGGATTTTATTGAAATTGCTATTACTAGGAAACTGAAATCCCCTTAAGACACTTGATCTCCCACAATCTATTTTTAATTTACATCAATTTCATTTTTTATCAATTTTTAGAGATGATAAAGTCTCTCTATGCAAAAAATAAGTAATTATGGATTTATAATTATATCAAAAATAATTAGAAGGGATGTTGAAAACTCAAAAAATAAAAATAAATTAAAAAAAAACAAACACGCATTGCCTTGGTCCATGTACAGAACACCCTACAAAACCATTTGGGGAAACTGGCTTGGGTCTTACTGTCTAAAGCCTCATGTATAAAAGTGAAAGCAAACATGAAATACACAAAAAGATTATTAGACATTTTCCAAAAAAAAATTAAGATCGGTGATCTTCAGATTTACATGTTGATCTATATAGCCCATTGTTTAAAACGTGCATTTTAAACAGATGCCTTGGAATCTGGTTCACAGAACATCTTGAAGAGATCACCTTTGGTGTACTTCATTGTTGCATAGTAATATTTTTGAACTACGTCAACACTACCCAATTCTCTGGTGCATACATTAGTCTTTATTCATCCTTTGATGATTTTCTTGTTTGGCATATGGTTAATTTGATATTTTATAAATTATTGATTGGATTTGATATCCTGCCTATTTCTGCTGTTTGCATTATGGATGTTGTAGGTCTGGCTATATTTCAAGCATGAGTAAGGCATGTTTTTCTGTTATTTCCGCACACATAGTGGAAATCCTAAGTTTTGTTGATTATATACAAAACCAATTCATGCAGTACAGAAGTTGTCCTGGGGTGAAGCCTAAATGAAAGTATTGCTCAAGGGAGATCCTGACTGCATCTGCCCATTTCTAACTCATTTGATGATTATGGCATGTGTGGGGAAAACAAAGAGGCACGGGAGAGTGTCATGGACTTTCTCTAAAGTCCTAATGAATGAGACCTCAGTTACATCCGCCCTGTTCTACTGTTTAGCTATGCATGCACAAGAAGCAAGAGGCACAGATGAATTATTAACAGCTTTACATCCCTGTAACATATTTGGGGAAAAGCTAAAAATTGATAGTAAGACAGGTAACAAATGCCAATTATCAAATCCCAGACAGCATTATATTATTCTGATTCAAACTTTATTTTCCTTTCCACCTCAGAGGGTACTAGGTAGTAAACGTTAATACAGCTTTTACTGGGTTAGGCAAACAAGTATTTGTTAAAGGTGAATTTTACAAAGCTGTCTCTCAGGAAAACATTCATATGGATATTCAAAACATCCATGAATACAGACCACTCAGTTCCCTGTGCCAGATTCAGTGAAGACTTCCAATGATGGAACAAAGTTTGCTGTGCAACCTACAGCTCTTAGCTTCATTTCATATTCCCTCTCATCTTTTAGTGAGTTCATGTGAACAAAAGTGCATTCAGGTAGGTGATAGCCCACACTGGCTGCGAAATGTGGTATTCCTTAGCTTACTACTCAGAAAAATGTCATGTGAATTTTGGTGTGGCAGCAGCACCTTTGCAGAATTACTCTGTTATTTTTCAGTAAAATGTGAAAAGTTATGCAACATGGTAGCTAAAAGTAAAATGTAGCCATAAGTTTAATAATCCCTAACATTAATCATAGTAAAGTGCTTTGCACCAGTATACTTACGACTCAAGATACTTCTGTCAGAATGATGACTTGAAAGAATAACTGATTAGTACTATTCCCCCCAAAAACAGATCCTTCCTCACCAATTCCACACTAGAACAGAAGATGTTCAGACAAGACTGAATACGGTTACTTACTTCTTAACTATTTTATTCAGACACTGACTTAAAATTGCCAAGAGCTAAAATTGTTTTCAGGTAAAACCTACCTAACAAAGAAAGCTCTGTGCAATATCCTCTGCAACTTTTATAGTATCATCACCATACAGAAAAAAAGAGAATAATCATCTCACAGAGGTTTTTCAGAATGTATTGACCATATGTTTATGAACAATACTCGGCTGTGTTTCATTCCCAATCAGTCCAGCAGTGAGTTTTACATGGGAACAGGCCATATGTAACCAAATCCATGGTTTTATCCATCCCAAGATGCCAAAAACAAACAAATAAACAAAAAAAACAATAAAGTGACCTGAACCTATGAAACATGAGTACTTCAGTCTGCAACTTAAAATTAGCTCCTCAGGTATCTGTGTTATCTCAGTTTGCAGGCAATTATTTCTGCCTTTGAATGTATAGACTGAATTTCATCCTCCATAAATGTATTACTCACCCAAAGGGAGCTGAAGCGTCCTTAAAGCTTGAGAAGATTTACAGAAGCACCAAGATAGCATTTTTCTAGGGCAAATTCTGGAGATTTCAATTTGTATTATAAAAACAGAGATGGCATGAACTTCAGCATGAAGTTATGGTGGACCGCTGGCTTCAGTGTTGATTAATTCCCCAGAAATAACACATTAGCCTGTAACTGGGTGGATTTGCTCACACAACCACAATATTCAGCACTTCAGTTTTGAAAAATAACCATCTTGCAAGATTTTCCATATCAAGAGTACAGCTAGAACAAAATTATGCCAGCCCATGTCTTCTCCTCCTAGATGTCAAGAAAAAAGGAAGCGAATAATGCTCAAAGATGCTTTTTACAGTGCAAAAAGCAGAATTATCCAACCTACACACTAAATGTGCTAATTGATTATTTATAAGCTGCATTACTGGGGAAGCTGGTTTTTTTTTTTTTTTTTTTTTTGGTGGTGGTGGGGTTTTGTTTGTTTGTTTGTTTTTTAAAAAGTCTGAAAAACTCTGAAGGCTTCTTTAAATGTTGAATTGTTAACAGGAACTGTCAGCTATAAAATATGAAGCCTTTTGAAAAAAAAAAAAGTGAAGTTCTTAGTTTTTCAAGGCCTTTTGATTCATTTTGTATGGATTTTTTAGGCTTTCTAGTCTCTTAGTATCTGCTTCAGTAATGACTTTCTTTGGAGAGTTCAATATCATAGCTGCAACACTATTGCTTGCCATTAATGGTTAACACAAGAGCAGCTGTGCACAGCAAGTCCTTCATTTGGAGAGATACCACTTTATTTTATTAGAAATTGATTTTCAAACCTGTTGCATTATTAATTTGTCTAAGAAGGGAAAGCTTCAGCAGCAGTGAGACCTGCTTCGTTAACATCTGGAGATTTATTTTATTTTTTATTAAGAGGAAAAGACAATGCTAGCTCTCCTCTATCCATATATTTAATCCAAGAATTTTAAGACTTTAGGAGCAAAAATACTTTTTTCTGGAAAATCAACTGGAAAATCAAAATATCGTAGTAAAACACTGGCATGAGCAATGTAAACAGACTTTTCTCTACCTAATTAAAGTTCTTAACATATCATACTAATTAGATAGATAAACAAAGTAAGACTAAAACCAAGGCTAATCTGTGATAAAAAGGGAGAGAACTGTACAGTTCTGATCACTGTACTCTCCAACAGTGATATAAACATCATGACATGACTAACACACCTGCCAATGTTTAGACAATGCTATGAGTTTAAATCTGAGTTGATGAATGTAATAGTACACTGAGTCTAAAAAGAACTTGGCTTCTATATCTGGTTTGATTTCCTAACCTTCAGAGAATCACTGAGAAAGCCATGTTATCTCTCTATGCCTATTTCTTTTATATGCAAAATGAGGACAATGATATTTTTAGTACTTTTAGACCATGCTTTGAGACCTGAGAAAGATGAAAAGAAATGTTATAGAAAAGCTAGGTTTTACTAAAGTAGTATAGCATTTAAATAAGCTGTAATGGGCTATCAACTTGAGAAAAACAAGTGAAAACAGCTTAAAAATAAAGATGTTTTGGCATGCAGTTAATAGAGAATGAAGGATTTAGTGTATAGTGATAAATAAAATAGAGGTGAGAACTATTTGCTTTTTCACCTTACAAATTATTTTGAGGAGGGAGAAGTTTAAAATATCTGAAGCAAGTTGAAGGTTGTGTTGTTGCCCATCAGAGGGTGTTTGGAGGATGAAAATTAGTATGCAGTATAGCACAGGAAAATCTAGAGAGTTTTCAGAACAAAAAGCCCCCCAGAATAGGATAGAAGAACTAAGTACTATAGATGAAAGAAAACATGGTGCCGTCCATCCAAAGAGACTGTCAGCATGAGCTGTTCCTTCAGTCATGCTGTGGGGTTGTCTGAAAGAACACAAATAAAACTCTCACTTGTCTGTTTACCAGTACAGATACAACTTTAAAGCTGGGGGAGCAGGTGAGCTTAAGAAACATCTGTATACACGATTAAGACATGCTCAGATATCGTTAAGAATTGGCACACTCAGTGTCAAAATTGCAATCTCATTATCTATTCATTTAGCTAGGGATTTGAACTCTACTAATACTTCCCAACTTGAATTCAATACTTTTCAGGGAAATAGAGTGCTATCTCCACAAACGACAGGACTACCAACATCTCAAAATGCTGCTGCATGTCTAGTTCACCTGGAAGTATGGAAAAGAGTTGGTCTCCTTAGGAAATACTATTTTTCTTCATGAGTATGAAGCTCCTAACATTCACTTAAGAAGTTGATATTGTAGCAGTTTTTACTACTGGCTTTCCTGTAGTTATATGAACCTGGGCAAAGTAAAAACAAAACTCTCTTCTGTCCATTTCCTTACCTCTCCCTCCTTCCTTCTATAACATGGGCAATGTCAAACAAGGATGAAAAATATATGTCTGGGATTTGTGATAAAAGAAAGGCCACAGAGCTGCAGGCTGGAGGCTGCTTTCTCCTCTTTGAAAAACAAACAAACAAACAAACAAAGAAGTCACAGAGCTATGCAGCATTTGAGGACAGTGGATGTTGCCAGATGTACTGTTTTGGGAGCAAGTTTTAAATTTAAGGTCCCATAGCCCCCCATGTTAAATTTCAAGATGGAAGAGGGAAGATCTGGAACATTTGGTAACAGAACAGTACCTCTTTTTCAGTTTTATTTTTGCTACCAATTGTCTCAACTGTTCTGATCTGATCTTGACCAGCTATGGCACGTGGCCTTTTTCACTGCACTGCAGACCAAATACTGCCACAATGAGTCTAGATCCAACAATTCTTCTTAAAGGATACTGAATCTATTTACAGATTGTCATGGAAGTGTTATTGCTAAATAAAACCCACTAGCTGGAATCTGAGACTACTCATTTCATTAATAACCTCTCCAGTATTACACTGTGGCAAATACTACTTACTATACTTCCCTGAGAGAGCTGAGTTGGCATTACTGACAACAGTTTTTCATTACTAAACATTCATCAAAATTGAGAGTGTGTTTTTATTCTAGTTACATTTTGCAGTCAAACTTTCTTAAGTGTATTTATTGCTATAACTATAAAGCCTCTTATGTCATATTTAGCTGCCAATAAATGTCTGCTGTCCGCAGTCCAAAACAAAATACATCCTTTATTAAGGATCTTCGTCTTACAAAACAAAATAAACAGAGAGAGGTGAGATAGTGATTAATAGTAGTGTTTTTTAAAATTTGCTAAATTAGTAATTACTGCAGTGAAAATAATATGCTTCCCACTGCAGTATTTTAATGAAACATTGATTAACAATTATAATCCCCATTAGCTCTATCATTAAGAAGGATTTCAAGATTAAAAGAGGAAGTGATTGGTTTGCACCTACATCTCCAAGAAGCTTGCCAAAAAATTGATAGTAAATTGTTCTTTTGGAAAGCTGCTTTCTAAGACTTAGCAATAAAATTAACTGGATAGATGCCTGAGAAAATTTAAGGAATTTAATATCTGTAAAACCATATTAAACTACTTTAATTAAATTAATTTATTTTTGTGTAACAGACTTGTCCACAGCTCTGTGCTTAATTATAAATAAATCTGCAGTCTGATCTATATTAACGGACCTTCCTGTCTACATGAAGTCAATGAAGTTCTACATGTGCAAGCCCACAGGGAATGGTTTCAAGATAAAAAAGTTAATTTTTTTCATGAGCTACTGCCACTGAAGAAAAATCAATTATAAAAAAAAAAAAAAAGGCGTATATTATGTCCTGCTTTGCTTGAGCAGGAGGCTTGGAACAGATGACCTCCAGAGCCCCTTCCAACCTCACAGCCTCAACTTTTCTGTGATTCTGTGAATATTCTCACTTAGCTTTACTCTTTAAAAAGTTCTAATACATTCTGTATTAGAAGGTCCATATCTGTTGAATGAGATTTATCCTTCCAAAATATTCATCAATTTAATCCATTTTATGCAAGTGCATGCAATATCTTATCATCTGGGATTACTTTATTTCATCTGTTTTTTAAAGCATTCTAGAAATGGAAGTTTTGGATTTGGAAATACCGTATTGTGATGCCTCCAATTTTATGTCTTTGCAAGTTCCATTTGGATTGAAATGAATTAGTAATTTCAATGATCATGTTAAAATGCTGCCAGATTACTGCATTTCTCTTCACAAATACGTTGCCACTGAAACTAATGAAAACAATGATACTAAGTACCCTCACTATTCTTTAAATTTTTTTAAGGCAAGACACAGTTTGTCAAATAATTTCAAGAAGGAGAAGCTTAGTATGAGGAAACTCCATTAAACTGACTAAAGGCCTGACTGACAGAGGTGAAAAATTAAGTTTGAGGCCCATAGAGATATCCTGAATCTGTGGCTCTTCTCTACAATTTCTGTCTTGGTTTTCAAGAATGAGAGCTGTACTGAGGATATCCTAGGGAAAAAGTTAATAAACAAAATGAAGCAAGTAATCTATTAATCTCTAAAGACAGAAGTCTACCTCTATGTAGTCTCTAATATTTCTGTTGGCATATCTTGTGAGGTAAAGACAGGAAGTTGCTGTACAGTTAGTTTCCTTTTACACCCAGCACTGGCTCTGCTATCATTGCAAATGTCATCATATATCTGTTTTTATACAATCTTTGTAATACTTACCTTTCTTCTCGTTCTTCTAATCTTTGGACCGATTACATCATAATATTAGAGGAGGTGAATACTTTGGTACCATTACTTCCTTGATCTGCTTCTGTTAGCTATTTTACATAAAATGGAGAACCCTATTCTACTGTATCTAATTACTCTTGTATCTAAACCTAATACCACTGATTATAAAGAAGAAGGTCTGAAAAAAGGAATTGGTCTAAATGTTGTGTGTCTCAGCTTAGGTCACAGACAGAAGGAAAATGATTTGACACCTTGATAGAGAGAAATATTCTGAAGAGTCAGACAAAGCACAGCTGAAAATTATACAAGATCATGTATGGGATGCTAGAGGAGTCTATAATAGTACCAACAATGGAATACAGGTAGGAAACAACAGGATACATGCAACAAAAAATATTTTTTATAGTATTTATAAAGTATTTCACATACTATCCAACCATGAATATGATCCCTTAATGCTGCTGCTTACTATGGTGACAAGGACTGCCTCAGAGCCTACTGAGGGCAGAAGTGAGGTGCCATCTAGCCCATTACTCAAGGAAATGGGATACTATCAGATAAAAACATTAGCTCAAGAAACCTGTGATAGAGGAATTGCTCTACAGCTTAGAGGTACCAAAGATTGTCTGTTTTTAGGAGAAACAGGACTGCACAGATATACCTCAGCTAATAATAAGCAGATTTAGCTATGCATTTTAATTTTGTTTTTTGATAATTCCAAATTCTTTCACAAATATCATTGCTATGGAGAAACTCATCTCTTTGCAGAAGGCTTACCTAAGGCCAACATAATGAAGCAATGTTTGACGATTTGTAATATAATTTTCAAAAATCGAATCTGAAAGGCATCCCTTCCAATATATGAAGCGTGATTCCATTTTTCAGAACATTTATGTGTGTTAGATAGGTCTCTGCAAACTGAGTTCACAAAAAGAGAGAGATGGGCACATTTGCACCTGATTAAAAATATAAAAAACAAAGAGCTTATCAATTTGAGCTATAAATGGAAGGAAATGGGAAGAAGATGCACAGAACAACACATGTACAATTTACGGACTGCCAGATTGCTCCAGATTACTCTGTGTGTGTGTAAAATTTAGGGATAAGGGAATTACCAGGGATTTATGAATTTATCTTCTGCCAGGACTAGACAGCTAATAAATACATAGGCATGTGGCTAAGGACTAAGCAGGAGGTGCAAGGTTCTGAGTTTTATACTTAATATAAATCTGTATTTAATGGAGTATATACAAATACCACATCCACCTGCAAAATAAGGAAAACAAGTTTGTCCCATCTTATAGAGGCGCTCTAAGAAATATTATATAAAGATTCTGAGTCTCCTGTGTTGTGAAGAATCTGAAGTGGACAGGTTAGCTAGACATAAGAATATATTTTTCTATACATAATATAATTTTGCACTTGAAAATGAATTTCCCAGAGGTTGCCACAGAGATGTATTTAAGAAACATTTCTTTTTCAGCACTTGGAAAACACCATTATATGATAACTGGTGATAAATACACTACTAATAGATCTGAAAAGCACTGAAACAGAACCCTTGGAAATAAAGAAATATGAAATTAGCATTTTCAATATTATCTTTTCTTCAACGTCTCACTGTATTTATTTCATCAGTATCTAGCCTGGCAAAACAAACAGGATTCAAGTGCTGTGATATATTCCTTCCTGCAAAATAGCCTGAGGCAGTTTCTCTGCCAATGCTAGCAGTTGTGTTAATGATACAGTAACAGCTTCACTCTCAGAAGCAGCAACAATCCTGTTTAACAGAAGAGAAAGGATCTCAAAGTTCTTCCTTAACCAGTTGTAGGCAAAAGAATTAAGACACTATACACAATTATCTTACGTGTAATGGACACAGTATTCTGTCATTGGCAACAGCATCTAAAAAGAACAGTAGTAGCACAGCAAGCCTTGCCATAAAACAAGGTTTTCCATGATCTAGTACACATCAAATATCAAATTAAGGCTACAGATTATATAAATTTGGTAAAATATACACCTATTTATATTAATTTCTGTTATCCACTAATGGGATTCTTTGACAGGTGAAACAGATGCTAGTTGAAATAACCAAGTTGTATTCATTGGCCTTAGCTCCAAAAGTAAAAACATACCTGTCAGAGATCATAGACTCTGCAGGACATAAGCATGGTGCAGTTGTACTTTCACTGACTTTAACCATAGGATTATCTGTATTGTCAGGCACTTTTAAAAACAAGACAGGTACAAATCTCATTGGCAAATGTTTAACAGATTCTTTACACATCACACAGAAAGCAATATAAAAACAAACAAAAAAAAAAGAAAAACATAATTGAACTGTTCTGTTTTTCAAAGGACACCATCTTCTGTTCCTCTTCCTGTGAAAAATACAATTACTTACATATTTCATCCACAGTTTCCTCCCCCTCATACTAGCTTTATGCCAGAAAAAGTTCACAGTCATTGAGTTATTTCTGATATACAGAAAACCCACCTATGTAATAAAGTCATCTTTAGCTACCTTTTATCTCTTCTAAACAATTCAGATATTTCTTTAAGGCAGTATGTGAGATAGTACAGTTCTTTAGGAGAGTTCAGTTACCTGGGTAATACCTAGCGAGGCCAGTTGCACTACCAAAGACCTGCCATAGTAAAGTGGGGTCTTCTTCCCTGTTCCGCTTGAACACATCATCCAACGCAGCAGTCCAGTTGAGTTCATTTAACACGATTGTTGCTGTCAAAGATAAAACGTATTTGGAGTTACAAAGTTACATCTTAACACAAGTTGCAGTGACTGCAAAAAGCAAACTAAACTGTTATGGAAAGTAACCACATTTCATTTAACTAATCAACAATTTATATGTAAAGAAACACATTGCTCTTGCTTGGGAATTTTCTTTAAGTTCCTCACATTCTCTTCTTCCCATTGCATTATCTGTATGCAGTAACTGTTGATTTATTCATACAATCAGTATCTTCTAAAAATACTTGGGTTCTGAGATGTTACTCTAGATGCACTTCCCAGTTATAGAAATGTAAATGCAGGCATATAAAGTTGATGTTTTTATTAATCACAGCACAGTACAATATGAAAGACTAGAATGATGTCAACAAAACTAGGTGAGTATTTTAGAAAAGCTAACAAAGATTTCCCTTTCCAAATTGATGCCCCAGGGGGATTCTACAGGAAAAAGACAACAATGAGTATTTGAGTTAAAATATTAAGGTGGGACCCACATGCACTCATTACTGCATGCTAACATGATCTTCATGTTTATAGATGTGATCATTTACAGAATGATCAGCAGTGTGAACATTAATATTTATAAGGTGGGTCAGTTTCACAATGAATTTAAAATACAAGGAAATTCACATTTTTAAGCATGATCAGCTAAACACTAAGCGGTTACACAGAAATTTATATTCACAAAGTTGTCCTGTACTGATGTTTGTTTTAATGAAAAATATATATATTTCCATTTCTATTTCTAATATATTAATGTTGTACACCTTTGTGATAAATGCTGAGAGACACTCTAAAATGGTATTACGTGATATAGATAAATAATCTCTTTCACCATCATTTAATCAGCTCTAAATATCTCATTATTTTCTTCCCCAGATATTTTATTCATGTTAGGCAATAGCTGACATTCATTTTTTTTAGAAAGAGCATGGTGTTTTTTCAGCTGGGGCTCTATTTCCTTCCTCTGTGATGCTTAATGGCATCTAAGTAACACCTAGATTAGCAAGCCAAGAATGTAAAGAGAACTAGATAGGAAAATAAAGCAAACAAACAAACAAAAACAACCAACCAACCAACCAACCAACCTAACAAACAGAAACATTTGAAAACAACTGAAGATGTAGATATAAATCCTAAGAGAGGCAAGACTGTAATTTAGATCCTGCTTACACTACGGTATTGCACACAAGAAAGAAACTTTACGTTCTCTTGCAAATGGGCAAGTCAAGTTGAAAGAAAAATAGTTCACATTTAAGACAGATGAGTGGTATCACAGTACAAAATTATATACGTAGGTTTATATTCTAACCCCTTAATACCATGAAAATAGAAACAATAAAAATAAGGAGAGGTTAAAAGTTAAAAGTTGACAGTTTGAAACAGTTTGAAAATTAAGTTGTTACAGGTACTACGGAAATGAGATTGTAACATTAAATTTTATAGGCTTGTTTTTAAAGGTTAAGGAGGAAATTGCTACACCATGTGTTTTGCAGAAAGGTTTATGTGTTTTTGAGAGGATTTTTAAAGTAATATTACTATTTCAAAGTACAGCTTCTTATAGAAATATCAAATTAAATGTCCAACCCTTGACGTTCCCTGTAAAGAATAAACTTTATAGTGTGTACCTGTCTCTTTGTAAAGTAGGTAATTATAAAAATATATGCTTATTTGAGAAAGAGGAATAATTCCCTGCAGTACCACGACAAGTTCATTTTCATTTTAAAATGTTTACTGTTCCATCACCTGTTTTAGAACCAGTTTGATCTACTGTCTAATTAACCATTATATGCACTCTTTCTAAATTCCTTCTAAGCTTGACTTTGTTTCAGATCTTACTTCCAGAAGCAGCTCCATGAAGTCATTAGAAGCTCTGCCATTTATTTACTCAGACAAGAATTTCCTTTCACACTTGATGTTTGTGTTCTTCATGTTACAATTTTCTCATTTGATTTACGGAGTACTTGGCCCAGTGGAAGCCTATGCCAATGGTTCCTAGCGGCATTCAGGGCATTGGAGCATAGGGCACTTACTTTAGGCACATCAGAGATGATAACTCTTATTTCATCTCTGTCTGACAAAGCATTTAGATTTCAGTGTCCTCCACAGATTCCCCAGACCCATAATAACATTAACTTACTTAGGGCGTGCGCCCTCAGTAAGTTTGGAGACAACACCAAGTTGGGGGGAAGTGTTGATCTTCCAGAGGGTAGGAAGGCCCTGAAGAGAGACCTGGACAGGATGGGTCGATGGGCAGAGGCCAATGGATGAGGTTCAACATGGCCAAGTGCCGCGTCCTGCACTTTGGTCACAACAACCCCATACACCACTACAGGTTTGGGGCAGAGTGGCTCGAAAGCTGTGCAGAGGAAAAGGATCTGGGGGTGCTGATTGATGCTCACCTGAACATGACCCAGCAGTGTGCCCAGGTGGCCAAGAAGGCCAACGGCATCCTGGCTTGTATCAGGAATAGTGTAGCCAGCAGGACCAGGGAGGTGATTGTCCCCCTGTACTCAGCTCTTGTGAGGCCGCACCTCAAGTTCTGTGTTCAGTTTTGGGCCCCTCACTACAGGAAGGACATCGAGGCCCTGGATCATGTCCAGAGAAGGGCTATGAAGCTGGTGAAGTGCCTGGAACACAGGTCCTGTCAGAAGCGGCTGTAAGAACTGGGGTTGCTTAGTCTGGAGAAGAGGAGTCTCAGGGGAGACCTTATTGTTCTCTACAACTACCTGAAGGAAGCTGTGGGGAGCTGGGGGTTGGCCTCTTCTCACAGATAACTAGCGATAGGATTAGAGGGAATGGCCTCAAATTGCACCAGGGGAGGTTTAGGTTAGAAAACAGGAGACATTTCTTCTCAGAAATAGTCGTCAGGCATTGGAATGGGTTGCCCAGGGAGGTGGTGGAGTCACCGTCCCAGGTAGTGTTCAAGGAAAGGCTGGACGTGGTGCTTAGGGACATGGTTTAGTGGGTGACATTGGTGGTAGGGGGATGGTTGGACCGGATGATCTTGAAGGTCTTTTCCAGACTAAACAATTCAATGATTCTGTTCTATGATTCTAACTTAAAATTGCTGCAGCCTTTATCCTCAAATCTGTCAGCCACTTTACCACCCTGATCAGGCCACTGACACCCCTATTCAGTAAAACATCTGATCAGAAATAATATTAAATTATTCACTCTCATAATTGCTCTCCTCAGGCAGTGGCTATGCCTCCTCACGTACAAAAATGAATACAATATTTAAAAAGAAAAGATTTCGTTCAGACAGCAACCTTACAAACAAATGAACTATATTCAATATTAAGATATATTAGCCATATTACTATATATTTACAAATATAATTGCAAAGAGTATCTAGCATCATACAAACATATGTTGCAAAGTTTTATATATATGAACGTGTTAAGTACATCACACCTGCATATACACACTCATTTATATATAAATATATTTCTAAAATACATGCATATACAAAACTGGAGAAACTAAGAAGACAATCTACAAATAGTAAAATACCTAAGCACTGAAGTACCAAATAGAATATACTAGAACAAATAATTTCAGCACTTTATTAAATTTGTGGAGATTAAGCAAGAAGTATGGCTCTCTGGATCTTATTTGTAATACTGGTGGTGAAGTGATGCCTCACAATCAGAGTCACGATTTTAATAATCTTATTTACTTCCCACTTTTCCCTCCCCCCTCCTCCTTCTAGACAATTTTCTCCCAGAGAAAAACACATCCTAAAAAAATCCAAGAACTTGCAGCTGTAGAAAAAAAAAAATCACATCAAGTTTGAAATAAAATAATAATGTGGATTGAACGTGAGCAACAAGAGGAGAACATTCAAACAAGTAAAATGAAATAAATACGGGAAAAGGCTACTAATAGTATGAAAGAAACACAGAGTTTATTTGGTGGGACTGTTATGTAAATAGATAATTGTATGATAATTGAAAAAAATATTCGTGGAGTATTTGCTATTTGTAATTCAAACTTGTTCCCTTTATTCAGTTTTTTGTTTGTTTGTTTTTTCATTAGCACATTTGTATCCAGAATGCACCCATATTTGCATTAACTAACCCAGTGAACAGCAAATAAGGAAAAGGGTGCTGAGAATTTCAGCTTTAATAGTTTATTTTTCTATGTGTTTTTCCACAACATACTTTACCTTTTTGCTTCTGCTAAAGAACACACCCTGGATTTCAAAAGGTAAGATGTAAATCCGTTACCTTGCTTCTTTTAATGCAATACCTCTGGTAATAGGCAATTTCAAAACAATATCTCTAAATTCTGGTTTAAGCCTACAGCAATGGATTTGAAACTTGTCAACCAAAGAAAAGAAAGCAAAAGCCTCATAAACAGCAACAAAACTATTCTTCAGATGGCTCCCACTAAAACATCACGATTCTCAATTTGCACGTAAAAATCAATGCAGTGCTACTTTGACTAGCTCACAGTAGAGACCACACCACTTGTTAGAATACCCTAATTTGGAAAGACATGGGTTTATACTGGCCTCATGAATATAAGTGAGAATTTCACTTCTTTTTCTGTTACTAAAAAGCATATTTAACTAAAACAAAATATTTAGAGGTTTTATAGCCACACCTATTGAGATGATGCATATCCTATGAACACTTATGTTTCCTTTTGAGTTAACATTCTGTAGAGGAAAGAGCTTTTGACTGATAATTGACAGAAAATCTACTTTGAGACAACTCTTCAATAAGCTTATTTCCAATTCTGCTAAAAGAAGTCTTTGAAGATTACTTCTTCAAAGTACTTCAGCTGCTACCTTTCACTTGATATAGGCAGGATGAAGAAATAAAATTCATCATCACACAATACAAAGCATCATTCTTCCTGGCTAATTCCAATGAACTCCATCCATCTTTTCCTTTCTCCTTCTTTATGACATGAGGTTTAGGGGCCTTGACAAGGAATGGATTCAATTTTCCTCTGCAAATGCAATCAATAAAAAAGAACTGGAATGCACTTCTGATGATTTATTAAATGTATAGGCCCTGGACTGCATACAAGGCAGAGTGTAACTTTATTTGAAAAGCTGGAGAGCTATTTACTATATCAGAAAATGTGTCAGCTACTGTTCCCTGATGAGGCAGCTGCACGTACACTGGGGAGAACAGAAGGGACTGCCTCTGCAGACCATTAATTGTCTTCTAGCGTATGGCAAGTATTACAGCTCCATATCCTTTTTAATGAAGTTGACTCACTGATTTCTTTGAAGATAACACTGACTAATTATTTTTATGAATGAAATATATATTTGCAGCCCAACATTATGGTATTTAAAAGTAGGCACAGAGGAAGAATATACATGCAAGTGCTTATTTTTTATATACTTGAATGGACACAGAGGTTTCTGTCTGTGGCCATACTAATTGGATATTACAGAAATTCTGCTAAATATATGTTGCCTTTTTTATGACGTTTTTGTCGTGGTTTTGGCTGGGATAAAGTTGATTTTCTTCATAGAGGCTCATATGATGCTGTGTTACGGATTTTTGATGAAAATAGTGGTGACAGCACATCACTAATTTTTTTTCAAAATTAAATTCCTTCCAGCTTATGTTTAATTAAATAGAATGTTACACACAGCTACTGTTGGAAAATTTCACTCCTATTTCATTATATGTTGGACCAAGAAGGGGTTTTTATTATTATTTTTTACTTTGAAGGTATTTTTATTAGATGTTTACACTGACTCAGATAAACATTTCCTACATAATTCTCAAATATAGCAATTTGAAAAACTATTCTGGTAGCAAATTAAGCCTCAGCCCTTCAAATCTAGGTGCATGCTATTTCTCTCATGTAAAGTTCAGCATGAACAAAAGGCCAGGAAAGATTATAGTGACTCCAGATTGAATACTGTCTCCTAGGTAACTGGTCCTCTCAGTGGAATAGGAAATCTGAATTTAGACACTTAAGCTTTCAACAGAATACCACAGGAAAGTGTTTAACTTTGGAATGGTATTCCAAGAGAAATAACAATAATAATATTTAAAATAAAATAAAATAAACAATAAAACAAAAAACTTCACAGCTGTTTAGAAACCTGTTCAAAGAGAATATAAATAATAATTTATATATATATATATATATATGTATATATATAAGAACTATGGAGTATTTTATCCCACCTCTCCATGGAGGTTAAGCAAATAAATCATAGCTCCAAAGGATGCACTGCCATCCGCTCACACTGGTAGACCATACTACTAGATATATACACGCATCATAGGAATACGTGTTTAGAAACTGTACACTTTAAATAAGGTTTGTACACATACTCCAGGACACCAAGTTTATCAAATTAGTTGTAAACATTGTAATAACTTGTATTTAGTCTTGAAAACATCTACCAGATGATTTGAAAGTGTTCTATTGTGCGTTGGCTAACTATATTAGAATTAATTACATATTTTGAAAGGTAAAAAATTACAAATGGGAAAAAATTACAAATTGAATAAAATGGTGTATTTGTTATGCTATTTTTTTGTTGTTTGTTTAATAATCAAAACAAGCATTTAAGAAAATGAAAGGACATTTTTTCTTTTCCTTTGAAGCATGGGAGGAAATTTTTTTTTAAAAAGGGGGGGCAGTCTAAAAATTGAACATGCAATAGCTATTACACAGTGGAATTTCCAATTGGATAGGTCGTTAGGTCATTATTTCAGGTGTTGCCTTGTTTGATATTTTATATACAGGTCAGTTAGAAATTCTTGCCTTGAAAGTAACATTTGCATTTCCTATCATAATTTAATTTAAAATTACTGGATAATCAGATTTTTTTCAGAGTATACATTCTATGGTGCTCAAGAAATAAAGTATTAAAATGCAATTTTTAACATGGCGAACATCAACAAAATCAAATAATTTTAACATCTAAGATTGCTGAAAGAAAATTTTTTAGAGTAGGTATTTTAAACTTTTAATTAAAAGCATAAATGATAAAATGTCATGTACTTTTTTCTTCAAATGAACAATTTCTCTACTACCCATTAGACATCTGACATTATGTCCCAGACACTTCTATAAATAATTCTTTGAAGAAGTCACTGAAGTCTAGCATACTGTTGTGTCTGTGTCAAATCAAGTAAATTAATTGGCAATGCCATATGATGTGCGCTGACTGGCTTAGCCACCACATGCTGATAGCTAGAACAGCACACTGAACACTCATTAAAAGAAATGCCCAGGAGAAGGAAATGAGAATAAAAATGTCAAGAAAATACGATAGAATTAAGCTTCCATTATAGCTCAAAAAAAAAAGAGTTAATACAACATAAAGTCATAAAATCTTCAGTACAAACTCATAGTTTTTAAACAATCTCTTTATGTCACTATAAAACAGAAAAGACACCCTCATTAGTATACAGCAACATATTGCTGATAACAGCATCTTACAAATTGGGAAGGATGAACATCAGTTTTTACCTTGCATCCTCTAATATCAAAAAATTCCAGCATGTGTTTGAGCATGGAGACATACCCAATGCCATACAGTACTTTTATTTTATTTTCTGAGAAAAAGGTAAGAAGACAAACCATATGAAAGGTATCACTGATTAAAGGTGAGCTGGAGAGCTTTAAGATTTTTTAGAGCAAAGCACAATGTAAGAGACTAAGTAACATGAAAAACAGAATGAACTTACTGCAGTAATTACAGCAAGCCCTGAATTATTTACTATTTATTATTAGTTTTTACAAGTGACTTCAAATTAGGCCCTCTAACTGGAAATAACTCCTTATTTAAAAATGTCACCTGATTTTTAAAATGAGGATGTTTTATTTTTATGGAAATATCATGGATTAAATATCAACAGAGCATCCACTTAGAAAGTAAAGATAGCTATAGTATAGGTATTAACTAAAATCTTTCTTCACTTTTCTCTAACTTTTGATTAGCATTCCAAAGGATATCATATTGACACCCAAATTAAACTAGCTATAGAGGTATGCTTGATTTTAATGCAGACTTCTCTCTATAAAATTGTTAATTAGGTGTTAACAAAAACAAAAAATCAAAAGACTGTCTAGAAAATGTTCTTCTGGAATAATTTAGTTCTGTCTTTGGTCTGACAAGGTACCTACCACCCCTTCAGTACCTTTACCTTTCAGTCACTAGAGTATTTTGTAAGATCAGTAAGTCCTAAGCAGTAGCTGGGGAAAGTGAGAAGGAAAAAAATAAATAAATTTTAAAAAGCCAACTCATACAAAAACTCTTACTTTATGCAACATATTTTAACTATTTTCCTCATTCCCATTATAATTTATAGTATTTGTAGTCTGAAAACTATTAATTCAGAAATGGATGTTATTGTGTGTTTGGTTTATGCAGATTACCTATTACAAAGTTCTCACAATTTTTCTTACAACATAGATACTGCCCATCCACAGCAATTCTTCCTGTCCTGTCCCCAGTCATGGTAAATTGGAAAGTAGCTCCAACAAAAAGAAAGAGGATAATACAGTCGTATAAAGATTGCTTGACAGATGGTCTGGTAAACTTGTGTGTTTCTTCTGTTCACTATGCCAAAGGGATGAATATAAGTGGATAAAGTGCTACAAATGGCTACTAAGACAACTGGTGAAGAACAGAAAACCCATCTTCTGAAAGGAAACAGAGTTTGAGTAATTTAATCCAGAAAAATGAGGCAGAGTCAGAAAACAAGCCCAACCCTGAAAAGAATATGTAAGTGTAAGGATGGCACTGACACAGAAAAAATGTGTATAAGCAAGCTAATAACTTAAAGTAGGAAATTAGGAGGCCTCTTTTGAGCAGAAAGTCTGAGAATGGCCAATAGAAGACACGAACAAGGAGACAAGATCATTTAATACACATTTAAATCAGTTTATGTAAAGAACAACCTGTACTAGATTAAGAATTTAGATTAAGTATTAAGAACTACTAGTCAAGTATTATTAAGTATATTTATTATTAAGCATTAAGAACTAGATTATTATTTAACAACTGAAAAGCCATTTCCTGCCCTCTTCCTAGGCTTTGTTACAAATAAAGAAAAGGTTATTTTAAAAGCTGAACTTTAGTAACCACAAGTAATGCAGTTTTATACAGACTTACCAAAGCACGAGAATTGGAAGATAAACTGTTTTTCGTATTTATTTTTAATAAATGAATATTAAATGGTTTGCAAACCACATAGGGATATATATTTTACCACCTTAATATACACCTATACCTATAGTACATAGATATGCATGTTCTACGTATATAATAAAACTTATATTGTTAACAATTATATAGTACATTGAAGATATATATTATATCCATTAAAATATAGTATGCTATATGTATTGTTATACATATATATAACATATATATATATGTGTATGTATATATATGTGTATATACATATACATGTTATATGTATATGTATATGTTATATATATTATATGTTATTATATATGGAAGTTTTCTATATAACAGACAATCTATTTTCTGAATTTTAGTGAATTTTTACAAATATTAAAATAATACAGTGGATTTGGCTAATGGATTCTAATCTAATCCCCATATAAATGAAATATTAATGAATAGCAGGCTCGTTTCATCTATCTAAATGTATCTCTGGCAACAGAAATCCAAGACACACTGAGTGTGAGGGGAATACAATGCACAAGTGAGAAACGTGAGAAAAATGATGATGAGTCAAAGTCTGTTTCATCACCTGAGCTGGTACAGATGTGACAGCCCCTGCTCCTTGTCAATATTCTAACCATCTCACAGACAACTTTTGCAGGTTAAATATAACAACATTTCAACAAGGTTTGTTTTTTGCTGTTGTTTTTTATGGCAAAAGGTTGCACTACAGTTTTCACTCTGGAGAAATTTGCTATGTCAGAAATTTGACAAGGATGGATATTTTCTAAAATTCAGCCACCCAAAGATGCCCCCTCTCTTCAACAGATGAACCACCTGTCCCACAGGCAACTGCCTTATGGCCTTCTTGGACGCAGAACATGAAAAAATAAAATAAAAATTTTCGTTTGTAGTATAACATCATTATAGGTATTATATCTTGATTGTTAATTAAGCTTGGTTTTTGTGTTGTTTTCTAGGTTAAGTAGATTAACTCTTCCCTCTTAAAGAGAAGTCTATAGCATACTGGAAAGGTCTAAGCTAAAAGCTAGCTGCTTGTACAAACAGAGGCCCTTCTCCCTCTGAAGGCTATTTTCCTTTGCTTGCTTCCTACAAACACTTTGCCTGCACCTCATCTTTACAAGAAAAAACAAACAAAAAAAACCTGTTTTTATTTAATCTACATCATTATATTGATGAGGAGTAAAGCACACATTCTTAGTCCCAAACTTCCATGATGTTAGGCTGAATTCTACTCTGGGTGAATCCTGGCCTCCCTGAAGTTAATGACAAAACTCCTGCATAGCACAGGGAAGTGATTTCATCCCCTGCCTCCAGAAAACTGTAACCCAGCAGTGTTCATCTGCTCTCTGCATCCATAGTACATTGTCAGCCTAATGCAATACGCAGATCACTGTATCAGGAGCCAGGACTTATTACTACAGATTTTGCAAGCAAAAAAGAGAGAGAGAAAAAATAACCTGACAAATCATTTCATATGACTCAAAATGCCTTAGAAATAATAAAGGACTCAAAGGGATCTTTGGGAATACAGTAAAATTAAGTTCTTTTGCAACTTTTTTGTCTAATTCCATATGTCATGAGTACTCAGGATTCATCTGAGTTTTCTGTATACACTGCTATTCACCTTTTACGGCAGTTCTTCAAGTGTTCTACAGTGTTTGAATAGAAACACATTTTTATATCCATGTGCTTGATGAAGGTCTTCTTGTTTTTAGTTTACTTAGTCTGTGATTATATAAAACCACAGGAAGAGGCACTAAAGTTGCAAAAAAAAACAACTGCTGGAATGGGATGAACAAAGAAATCTTATTGCCTCATATATACCTACCCTATTTTTAAATGGTTTAAACTGCACTAATTTTTAGCTACTTCAGCTTCACATATTTGAATCTGAGGACCATAATCCTTCCTGAATTAGTAAGAACTGCAAAACATAACTTTTAAAATCAGAGGAGATGCTGAGATTGTGGTTTCTAAATGCTTCTATATAGATCTTCCCAAATCATAGGGAGAGACCAACGTCTTAAAGAAATACAGACACAGATGGAACAACTGCTATGAGAAAAAAATGTATCTGCCACCAAAATGGTTAAGAATACATTATAGTGACCTCTGAAGTCATATAGTATTTTTAAACAGCTACCTTCAGCCAAAGACAGGGAGTGAAGACATGGAGTACTACATTTCCTAGAATAAGGAGGAGGATAAAAAATACGCATATTAGCCTTTATCAAGGAGTCATATCACAAAGTGAAACACAACAAACTTCAGCTCCAAACTTACAGGCAATTCTACCCATTTTTCATTTTCATATTTGATAAAAGAAGGAAGCAAAACTGAATGCCAGGAGCTTTGCACCAGCTACATCCCTTGAGTCAGAGTCTCAGCTCTGACTATCTGCATCAGTTCAGGAGGTACTCCAGCAAAATAAGGATCTGACTTGGCTAACAAGTCCTTTTAACAACTGTTTCAAAAAAGGAAAAGCAAAGACCTAGTGTTCTCAGTATTTTCTTAAAAGTGCACTTCTGATACTAATGTAGACAGATTCAGCTCCAATATAACCCTAGTCTTATGAAACAATAACGAAGGGTCAAATAAATTAGATAGCTGAGAATGAGAAAACCTTTCAGTGATAAAGCGTTTCATAATCAGCAGGCTGTACCTTGCTACATACTCAAGTATGTCATTCTATCTAGAGCACAAGGTCACCTTGCTATTTCATTTCCTCATTCATCTTTAGCAGCAAATGTGTTTGGATCCAGCTACAGCTATGCTGTAACTGAAAGAAGACACAGATAACAGAAATGTGTCTGAGCATGATAAATATATACATATATATACATATAAACAATGTAACAATATGATAACACTAAAAAGGCTAAGAAAGTTGGCTAAGAAGGCTCTGGGGAGACCTTAGAGCAGCCTTGCAGTACTTAAAGGGGGCCTATAAGAAAGACGGGGAAAGACCCTTTATCGGGGACTGTAATGATAGGACAAGGGGTAATGGTTTTAAACAAAATAAGGGTAGATTTAGATTTGATATAGAGAAGAGATTATTCATGATGAGGACAATATGGCACTGGCAGACGTTGCCCAGAGAAGCTGTGGATGTGCCATCCCTGGAAGTGTTCAAGGCCAGGCTGGATGGGGCTTTGGGCAGCCTGGTCTTGTGGGAGGTGTCCCTGCCCATGGCAGGGGGTTTGGAACTGGGTGATCTTTAAGGTCCCTTCTAACCCAAACCATTCTATGTTTCTACAAATAGAGTTTCTCATCTAAAAAGAATTGTTTTCTTGGTACAAACATTCTGTAGAGTAATGGCCAGATTCCCAGCTGTTGCAGGTGGATGTACTTTCACTAAAGCCATTGATATAGTTTTCCAGTGTATACCAGCGTATGCTGAAAATTCCAGTGTATACTGAAAATTCCAGTGTATACTGAAAATCTGGCCACAATTTTATAAATACTTGCTTCACCTATACAGCATGCGACCCAAAAGCAAAGTTAAGAAATTTTGGTGCATTAAGGATATGACAACACGCAATCTATACTGGAGTTGTGTTTTACTCCAGTCAGTTCCTCTAAAAGCTTTATGCCTGTAACAATGGTTCAGAACATGAGACATCAGCCACTGGCAGCAAACCTGAGCTGTGACTCCAGACTATGTAAACTTTAAGATGGAAAAAAAAAAAAAAAAAAAAAAAAAGAATGTGTTGATGTTAAATTGATTTGATGTACATGCTTTTAACCTTGATTTTAGTAATGACTTTCAAGAAAATCTTTGGCATATCAAAATCTTACTAAGCATCTTCCTCAGCTATCAAACAGGAACAATTTACTTATTCTTAACATCACTTTCAGATGACAAACTTCAGGAGTCTTTAATGTCTTGAAGGTATTTTGCGTGGTTTCTTGACATAATCTGGCAACTTGGCACAAAAGTAGCTTTATGATATATGTGGTTTCCATATTGCGTAAGAGTCAACATCTGGCTAGCATTTTGCAGTTTTAAACTAACATCAGACAAGTCATAAGTAAATAAACTGCTTCGTGATTTTTTTTTTCAGAACATCAACAATTGGAACATCAATTGATGCTCTTGCAGAGCTGTCAAAAAAGAAAAACAAACAAAGACTTTCATGTCAATGTTAAGAGAAGTATTTATTTCCTATCAGCAGGTGTTTTTTTTTTTTTTTGGTTTTGTTTTGTTTAACTAAAATACTAAAAATACTACGCTTTAAAGAATTCCTCTTTTGTTTTAATAAGACCCATTTATTCTAGCAGAAACTAGAAAGTATTTATTCCTTTAGTTATCTACAAGATAGAACCAAAAAACATGCAGAGTACAAAGTTATGGATGACAGTCTCCTACAAACTTAACTTAGGCAAAAAAGTACGGATAACATTTAAAGAAGCATTATAGGACTAACCAAAGATACACTTTTTTTTCTCACAAAACTAGATTTGGGGCGTATAACCTAGTGGGCATTCATTGGGTACGTCTCCCCTTCCCCCTACTTGACACTTTACACAATAGCAAAGCATAAAACACCATTAAAGGCATTCAGTTCCCACTTCATGCCCGCGTACGATGAACTGAAAAAGCAGACAAGCTATCCATCATCTGCTCTGAAGACCATAACCCTCAAGGCAGAGGAATGGAAAAAAGAAATGATGTAGTTAAGTCATTTTTCATCATTAATTAGTTATTTATTAATGTATAATGATTTCATTTTGCTAAGTACTGTCCAATCATATAAGCAGGAATCTTGCACACCTTGAAGACCATAAAATGAGAATTAAAGCCTGATGGCCTGATTGACAAGTAGGGGATTGAGGGAAGAGCTGTACCAGCAGCAGAACAGGAACAGAGGGTGACTATTGCTGAGCTGGGCCATACTCTTCGGTTACCTATTGTCCTCCTTGATATTGCAAAATAAAAGCAACTGCTAATGTCCCTTTGCCTCTAACCTCCCATTCCCTTTTACCTGTGACAGAGAGGCTTGATCAAATTAAGGAACAATTTGAAACTGGAAGGAAATTTTACTGACTAGAAATGGAAAAACTGGAAAGAAATTGAAGGAGGAAAAGTGGTCCAAGAGCACACCTGGTGTAGGAATGGACAGAGACTGTTCTGCGTGGGGTGGTTAGATACAAAAAATGAGAAAACAAACATCTTTCAAAAAAAAGGCGGGGGGGGGGGGGAGATCAATAATGGGAAGTCGTGAATGAGACATTTCAAGGCAGAAACTCATGAAATGAGTTAATGAGTTAAAATGAGTTAAAAAATTAGTATTGATTACTTAGAAGGGAAACAAGAAATAACCCCACATGACCACCTACAGTGAAACAGCAGAAATGCACAAAGATCTTTGACAAATCATGCATTTTGTGACATTTTCTGTGATCAACCACAAAATGCATAAAAAACTATTTAAAAAGCATATATACAATAATAAGTATCATTTGCAGATACATTCATGTACATGTGGTAAAATCTAAAAATGCAACTTCTTCTGAATTAAAAAGAAGTAAAGGTATACTGAGATTAAAAAAGAAAAAAGAAAAAAAAAAGTATTCAAATTGTCGTGATGCCATATGGATCTACCACTTAGTAAAAATCAGCAGTTGTCCATTTAGAGACATATATTCAAGCTTGCAGCAGACTGTCAAAATGATAAATTGTTTGGATTACTGTATAATTACCTTTAGCTCTTGTATAATAGAAAGTGCCATTCCCAAACAACTTATTAGTTTATATAAAGACAAGAAGACTTCACATAACAATAAATAATGCAAACTCATTTTTAATATTTAAACAACATTCAGAAACATTGAATATCCTCTTTCTTCTTATTTTCAACATTTTATTCTTGTTTGAGCTCATTTATTAACACCTGTGTCTCACATTATTATTTATGTCTCACATTAACACCCCATTCCAGTGTTAAAAATTATCTGAGAAGTAAAGATGTAACCATTACATATAAACAGAGCATATATTATTGATAATTTTTATAAAAACAACTGATTTTTTATTTAGGATCGGACAGTTGGTATTAGTCCTGTACACCATAGAGCTTGGAAAGCTTTAACTGCTCAAGACAAAGATTAATTTTGCAAAGATCAGATTTATAGTTTAGTTCTAGGATGTGTGGATTCAAATAGAACAAGCAGATTAAAATAATCATGATTCTTTACTCATGTGGTGAGGCACTGGCACAGGTTGTCCAGAGAAGCTGTGGATGCCCCACCCCTGGAGGTGTTCAAGGCCAGGTTGGATGGGGCTTTGGGCAACCTGGACTAGTGGGAGGTGTCCCTGCCCATGGCAGGGGGGCAGGAGTTATATGATCTTTAAGGTTCCTTCCAACCCAAACCATTCTATGATTCTATGATTCTATTCTATCTTATACGTGTAAAATGTATTTCAGTAATGTACAGAAATGTTTGAATTTTAGAAACTATTCCCCCCTAAATATGTTGATCTCCACCAGAAATGTGATCTGTGTTCCAGTATTAACCTAGGAGTAACAGAGCAGGCCATAGACAAAACATATGAACAAATACATAGCATCTCCTTGACTCACAAACATTATATAGATTGTATGCATAATATATATGTTAATATATATGTAACATATAATACAGTTATATACATATACATACACATAACATGTATATACAGTTCTATATATATACATATATAAAAGCAGTGAGCTATCAGTTCACATTTAAGACAAAAAGGGCAGTTTTCACACTAGAGTAGGAAGAAGCTGAGATGAACAGTTATTTCATTTTCCCTCAGGTTGCATTTTACTTCAGTTCTACTCTAGGCTTCCACTAGCCATTCCAGCAATTTACATTTTGCTCATAATCTTGCTTTGTATAGCTGGAGCTGTCAAGATGCTGTCAGATTAAAAAAAAAATCTAAAAAAAACCACCATAAGAAATAAAAAAAATTAACTGCAATATTTGAGCTTGTTTTCTCTGTGAAAATGACAACAAATTAAAGGACCTCCCATTACATTCTTTAGAAAGGTTTAACTGAATATTGGAATGCAGCACTAGCATCTCAAAAAAAACCTTGCCAAAAGCAAGTGGATAACGTGTAGAAGAACATTGTTTGGATCTGTGTATCAATATTAATAAGATGAACCTGTGCATAAATGGAGTGCATTTGTTAAGAAATAATTTGATAACTCAACTACAAGAGAAAATGCTGAACTAATGACAACTTTGCTATCACCATGTTAATATAAACTCCTAAAATGGAAATATGTAGCTAAATTTGTTTCATTTATGTGATAACATAAGTAACATAAGCATACAGTAACATAAGCATACAAATTTGCTGAGGAGAGTATTCTCACTGATTTGAATACATATTTGTATGGCAGATTGAGAGAATATGAATATTAAAAGTGAGTACCAACACTGCCAGCAATTATATCAACACACATTGTTGGATTTTTAGTGATTATTTTTTAGGTCTGTTACACACCAGTGTAAATCTGAAAGAAAAACAAAGTTATCATGTGGGAACTCTGACTTGCTCTTCTTTAGACCACTACGTGGTCTAATGACACTGGTCATCTGCCTCACGCTTCAGTTCAGGGACTTCAAGATGACACCAAGCATTGAAATTAAAAACTCAAAAGTAATATTTCTACCTTTGAAATTTGTATTATAATTGTAATCTTAAGAGATATAAAATAAATTTAGTTCAGTGACAATCGGCCCTTCATTGAAAGTTCAACAGAGCTTACTATAGTACCCTTTTCATTTCTTTCCCATATCTGCATATGTTGATGGTATTTGAAGTACTTTTCATTTGTCTATACTAGTGTTAAGTCAAACTAACCTTCAAGGAAGTGAGCTTTGAGTAGTAAATAAACTATATTTCAGAGCAAAAACGCAAAACTGAAGCACATCTCCTGAATAAAGCTGCAACTAAAGCAATCACTCCAAAAACTCCAAACAGCCACCCTTGTGCCCCACAACACACAGTTATGCAGTATCTGTTAACAAGCAATTTTCTAGAACATCTTTACAAAAACCTTGAGGTGTGGGAAAGTAAGACAGAAACTTTCATTTTAGTGAATATGGTCTTGTGACTCTGATGGCATGGAACATTTTCATCTCTTCATCTCTCCTGGAACACAAGGATTAGAAAGCTTTATCCTGTGTTTCTTGCTCTCCTTCCAGTACTATCAAACAGTATATGCTTGCAACACAAGAGACTGAATTATTTATAAACATGACAACTCAGAGAACTGTCTAGAAGAGATTTTAACCATGAAGTCAAAAATAGTTACGTGAAGCTGTCCGTCCATCTCTGGAGATACTCACAACCCAGCTGGACATGGCTCTGAGCAGCCTGCTCTAGCGGACCCTGATCTGAGAAGGGGCTTGGACTCATAACTCTCCACAGGCCCCTCCCAGCCTCATTCATTCACTGATTCTGCGATGCTACCATTACACAATGGATTACGTTCCATGCTCTTACCACACAAGCATTGGTTGACTATCAATCTGAAGTTCACATTTGCACCATAAGGTTGTCTGTTTCCTTTTTGTAGCCCTTAGAAACTGACTTTCAGAAGAGAGCAAAAACATTTATCTCCCTCTCAATGGCTGTATTTGCCATTATTCAGGAGGAGGAAGAGTAAGAAAAGAAGCTCTTCAGAATGCCATACATATGCAAATATAACTCCAGGTGAAAAAGAATGAGAGAGGGAAAAATGATCACAGAAAAACTGCCAAAGATGCACAATGGAATCTAACTTCTACAACAGGCAGAGACATTAGACTTCAAGTTTAGTGAAGAACCTCTTGGATCTGGGAGCTGGGCTTTCTGCAGAAGTCACAAAAAGAAGGTACAAGCCACTGAAGAGAGATGATGTAAAGTATATGACTTTGAATCTACCCTTTCCAAACATGCAGACAATATTCTTAAAAACCCTGTACCAAAATATTTTCACTTGCCTTTACTTCCTTAGCATCTTCCTGTGATTTGCAGTAATTTTCAAAAGCTATCAAAGAAAGGAACCTGGCCACAAGGTAGACTAATAACATATCTGAATGAGTAACCTAAAAAAGCAGAAGATAACTTACAGTAATATTGTTCAGATATATTATCATATGCCCTGATCTTTCTGATGAAATGATCTATGTTTTCCTATTAAAAATATTCTTATATTAGTCTTATTATTGCAAGAACCTTATTATTGCTATTTTTTGTAATTTTGCATTCATTTGTTCATATATCGATCTCATGTAAATAGCAATCTTTCACTTACCCATCAGATTCTATTCCTGCCTATTTTATATTCATCTTATTCAAGCAGAGAGCTTTCACTTCTCCTGTCAGCTTCTATTGAATTTTTTGTATTGATCTTTCCAAAGGAACAGCTTTCCACTTCCTTATCATATGTATCATGTTCATTTTTATATTGAAGTCATAATTTTGATTCTCCACTGCCTTTCTCCTAACATTTTTGTTAACTGCTTAGGACAACCCTAAAACCCAGTGACGACTTTGGTCAGAGTCTTTTACAGTTCTAAATGCTCAGCAAACTTCTATCCTTAAATGAAAAAATGCCACTCTTTGAATCATCTCATTGACTGTGATGAGAGTAAAAATAAACAAAAACTTCACAGTTGTGTAACCTCATGTCCTGGTTTCAGGTAGGACAGAGTTAATTTTCCTCCTAGTAGCTGGCAGGGTGCTATGTTTTGGATTAGAATGAGAAGAGCGCTGATAACATGCTGATGTTTTAATTGTTGCAGAGCAGTGCTTACACCAAGCCAAGGACTTTTCAGCTTCTCGCTCTGTCCTGCTAGCGAGCAGGCTAGGGATGCAGCAAGAGCTGGGAGGGGACAGACCCAGGACAGCTGACCCAAACTGGCCAAAGGGGTATTCCATACCATCTGACATCATGCTGAACAATATATACGGGTGGCTAGCCGGGGTGGGGGGGCCGGCTGCTCGGGGATAGGCTGGGCAACGGTCAACGGGTGGTGAGCAATTGCATTGTGCATCACTTATTTCGTACACATTATTACTATTAATACTATCATTATTATTATTATTGTTATTATTTTCCTGTCTTAATAAACTGTCTTTATCTCAATTCAAAGACTTCACTTTCCCGTTTCTCTCCCCTATCCCGGAGAGGGAGAGCGGAGGGTGAGCGAACGGCTGTGTGGTGTTTGACTGCCAGCCGGGCTAAACCACAACACCTCATCACACACACACAAAGGCACACTTCTGTGTTTTTGTGGCCTGTCATATTAAAACAAGCCAAAGACAAAAAAAAAAAAAAAAAAAAAAGTGTGTATTTACTGAAAGGTCCATCTTTAATCAAATATATATAAATATAAAAATTGTCCAACAGCAAAAAAATTGATAATAAATTGTTTTTTTTTTTTTTTTAACTCACAGAGGATCTCAAGGTCTGCTTACTGATTATTTACTTATTTATTATTTTGATACATAATTATTCAGATCTCTTAGGTAACAGTAAGAATAGCAGATCACAAATGTAAAGTTAGTAGAAGTGAATTAAAATAAAGGAAAGACTGATAAAATTGGAATACTGAAGGAACAAGCGGAGAACTCATTCAGGTTATGTGAAAACTCAGAACAGCAGAGCACTAAGGAGAAATTCATTTTCAAGAAAAGAACACATTTCTGTTCTGCAGACTGTTCTTCAAGGCAATCATTATCTTGCTGATGGTTGACAATGCCTTCCTTTAAACCAGAAGTTGTCTATACAAATAAAATCAATCCAACAATAAAACTTGACAATTATTGCAATCAATATTTCCTCTAGCTAATGTATGTGAAGACAGTAGAAAGTAATTAATCACAGTGAAACAATGTTAATAGCAACTTAGTGGGCTACACTACATTTACTAGAATATAGGGCACAGAGATACCTACAATGACTTAAGAGCCACAAAATACATCTATTTTTTTCTCAAAACGTTCTTATCCATACTAATATGTTATAGAATGAGATAAGCCAAACATTTTCAGTGTTAATTTGACAGCAAAGTTAACATTGCTATCGAAACACTGGCAAAGATTGGTCCAAATCCTCCAGAGTATCCATCTCTGTAGCTCTCAGGCTACACATGGCACCTTAAATTGCCATCATTCTGTAACTTAGGGGTCAGGTGGAGGTATACAGATTCTAAATCCTGCACATGCACAGAAATATCAGGAACAATTTCATTTTTATTTTTTTTTCCAGTAGAACGTAAAAGTGAAACCATTTCAATCACTATTCTTTCAGAATAAACTCAGAGATTTATCAAAACAACAAAAAAGGAACAAAGACCAAAAAAAAAAAAAAAGAGAAGACTTGACAATAACATTCTTGAATGACCAAGATGTAGTCAAATGGGATCAAGATGATGATGCTTTGCTGCCCTAAAAAAATAGAAAAGTGCTAAATAGACTACTGTAAGAACATTCAGATGCTTTTATTCTAAATGGAACACCATTATTTTGTTTGAAGGTGCACTTCACAGATGTGACATGTTAGCAAGCATTCGTTAAGGTACATCTGATCCATCTATAGTGAAACCTGAAAGCATTCATTTCTTTACTGAAGCCAGCACCAGAAGGCTATTTGGACCAAATTTCCACTTAGTCTCAGTGAACAAAGTACGTTATTTATTATAAAGTGGCATTACTGTTGCATATGCCATAAAGAATAAAAGGTAGTTTCTGTTCTTTGAAAAAGTTAAATTGCTGTTGCATCTTTCCAGTTACTCTAAGTGGAATTTACTTTCTTTATAAATGATCTGTGTACATCACTGTAGAGAAAGGAAAGCAGGGCATCACCTCTTGAAACAACTGCATACATTCACAGCAGACATCATAAGACAGTCCAATGGAAATTACAAGTGTTTCAATCACAGAAAACTCAAAAATAAATGGTTTGTGTGGGAATTTGTAAAGATACTGGAGTTCTCTTCTGTGCTTATTTTTCTGTAATTTTTCCCCTCTTGTCCACGTTGAAACAATTTTAGAGGACATGTAATATATAACAGAAACAATCGAGAGACCCGAGTAGAAACTTTGCAATATTCATCCTTCTGAAATTTGTTTCTGATAGAAACTACATTTGTGTTACCTGTATGTACATATATGTTCAGAAAATAGCCTGTGAGAACTGCTCGTTGAGAAAACCTGACGACTGGAAATTTCTGTAAGAACAACAATTGTCAGGCTGGAATCTGAGAGTGTAATAGAAGGAAGGAAGAATGACTCTGGACATAAAACTGCTTGTACCAGAGCAGCTAAATCAAAGACCTGAGTGATGCATGGGCAATCAGTGGCAGAAGGCAACTGCAAAAACAAGGCAGAGAAAGACTAGCTAGTGAAAAAGCTACAGTATAAATTGCTGTCTTTGAAGATACAAAGGAAAAATAAGCCACGGCAAATGACGGAAACAGAAGGGAAACAGGCAGCCAATTCAGAAGGTACAGTTGATACTATAATTCCTCAGAGACTGCCTAAGACAATATTTCTTTCAATATTTGAGAGAGAGATTTCAGAATGATGCACATTTAGTTGAAAGAGTGGGAGACAGAAGACCAGAAAATCATAGTAGCACAACTAGAAGCCTTTAGGAAAACAGTACTAAGGAAAACAGACAGGCTTATTATATGTAAAGTTCCAGAATCAGAAATACTGTCTCCTAGGAATCAAAATATACAGTGTTGAAGAAGATCCCAATAACAGCAAGGGAGAGGCTACTGACTATTTTTCATGCTGATATAAATAATTCAGCTTGAACGTCCTTCGTGTAGAACTAAAGAAACTGTGTCAGTTAACTAAATATGTTCAAAGAACTGGAGGTTCAAGTAATCCTCAGAATGGTATCTTCTGGTCTATAGTGGGGAGAAAAAAAAAAAAAAAGCCCAGAAACTTTACAGTTTTGTGATGTCTGACCACTATAATAAGCATAAAAAGTGTGTACTTTTTAGTGTGTGTGTAAGTAAAGCTTTCAGGACATTCCAAAGAATTAGTGAAGAAAGTATGGTCAAAGATGGCATAACTTTTCAGCTAAAAGCCACTTGTACTTTATGCAAAAACACAGAGCAAGAAGTGAGAGAAATGCAGCAATGTTCAAAACAAACATCTCAGAGTACCAAAAAGAACAGTAGCATCTGTCTATCAATTCTGCCATATCCATAAAAGTTTTCCTTTGACTACAAGGGATGAAAATTTCAATCTGTGTCCTAATTACAGTCTTTTGGACAAATCCCAGAAGAAGCAGAGCTCCCAGTGGAAAAGATGGAATTGAACACTGTGCAGATCAAACACAACAGAACAGTTATGACTGGACCAGAAGAATCTAAAGCTGTATTGTGGTAGTCTTGTATATTTTGGGGCAAAAATATTTATATCAGGATATTTTATTTTTTGCAATCTGCTGGATGAAAATATTTTTAGATGGTCCATAAAAAAAGCCTCAGAATGAAATTGCTGGGGTCTGTTAAAGGCACTTAAGATTATGTTTCTATATGGAGTGTAAACTCCATATAAAAGAAACAGGAATCTGGAAATCCCACTTTCATGAGACAGACACATCCCATGTCCCTATCCCAAGAAATTCACAACTACTAAGAATATTCAGATATTTTCAATTAGAAGACAGAATTATTTGCCATATATATATATATTATATATATTTATATAGAATTGGACATTATAATGGACATTATAATGTCCATATAAATGGACATTAACTAAAGACGTGGTTTTAGGCTTATGTGACAATCTGTTTCATTATAGTTACCAGGTACTGTATCATCTGTTAAACATGGTGTACCTCGAAAGCAGGGAGAAAGCTGCCTTCTAAAAGCTGCAATTGAGCTCAGAAAAATTGCTTTTTATAGGAATGATATGGGGGGACAATGATCATAAAATAATTCTTTTTATGTTAAAACCTCAAAAGAACCAAAAAGAAACAAAATAAGGACATTAAGGAAAATATTTGATTTGAAGTAAATTTAAGTCTAGATAGGAAATAATCAATCAGCTTCACTAAAAATCATAAATACTATTTAGAATTTCAAGAGAACAAGTAAATAAAGGTGACAGAGAGATAAACCAGCATGTTAAAGAGGCTACCAGGAATGGGCATGAGGATGAGGGAGAAACTGATCAGTGAGGAGAATTATGTCTTCAGAGATATTGGAAAAAGTTGGCATGGTATTTCTTTTGTCTCCTTTGCTTTTCTACTTTTATTTGAGTCATTCCACAGGAATTAAATAAATAAATAAATAAATAAAAGCATGAGATGAGAGTTCTACAACTGTTTTCACATAATGAAGAATTGATTCAATAAGGATTCCTACAGCCTATGGGAAAAGCATTAAACCCCCCTGGACAGTACTTTGAAGATGGCTACAGCAGAACGACTGGTGTTCTGGAAAATGTAAACACAAAACAAACACTTACTGTCACTTTCAGTAGAAGAACTGTGGGAACAAAAAAAAAAAAAGAGATAATTCTTAACACAATACATAATCTTTTGCCTCACTATTTTATAGAGACTGAAATAATATGGCTTCCAAACCTTACCCATACAGGAAAAAAAAAAAGAAAAATAAAATTAAAAAAAAATCTGCTGAGGAATATAAAATACAAAGACATTAACATCAGGAAGCCCCTCAGCCACAAATTTCAGCAGACTAGGACTGTATTAAGGGTACACAGTTGCCCTTTGATCTCTTTCCTGGAAGTCTGCCAGCAGCTACTGGTACTAAAGAGATTTTTAAATAAACTGGCAAAATTTTCCATTTCACATTTTTACGTAGCAAATACACTGCCAGTGTAGGAATAAAATGCACTCAACCTCTCCTGCACTTTTTTATGTGATACGCTTTAGGTCTGGCATTGATATTCTATTTAGTTCTTGAATTTACTACAGGTAGAAAGCAACTAGAAAGTTCTTTGTGACCCCTGTCTTGCAATGCCAAAGGAGAAGATGATTTGCAGGATGTGGACTTCTGAACTGGACATCTACTGCCCTTGGTCAGATCAGAGTGGGTGACATACAGCTATGACTGCAGGAAACTGAACTTGATTGGGCGTACTGTCTCTTCGGTTCTGTGCAAAGCACATCTATTATTTCTATGCACATCAATCATTTTTATAGAAAGTTTAAGCATTTTTTTTTTCAAAACGGGAAATCTAGACTGAGATAGCTGAGAAACAGCTATAATATCACATTTTAAATATATCAAAATCCTGTAATCTTTAAAAATTGTGTGCTTGCTTCTACTTTCCTAGAAATACTACTGAAATAAAAAAGAACATCTCTCCGTTATCAATTTGTTCCTTCATCCATAATAGCACTCGACAATTATGCTGTTTGACTAAGTAATCAATAATTATAGACCTAATAACAATAAAAAGATCAGACTGACTGTGATAACAGGAACAAATTTATCAGTATAAATTGGTAGACATGCAAGGCTATTTAAACAGTAGCTTCAAATGAGGCTCTTCTGCTGTGTACTTAAACCAATGCAGTAAAACCGATTTTAAGCGGACAGTAAATTATGCTGCCCTCAGGAAACTTCAAGGTTCTCTTGTTTCTAAATTGCAGAAAAATGCATCTCATCCAAGTGGAATATAAAAAATACTAAATACATGCTTGCTAAATAACTCTTCTTTTTAGTTATACTCTTTATACATTGTGGAATTCAGTCCAGTGATCCTATGCCTGAGCAAAATTATATCCCAGAGCAAGAACTAGGCTTTTAACAGTGGCTCCTGATAAACATACTAATCCAGTTAATGAAAGATTCTTCCTCTGCTTAATGGCAAACAGAAGTGTATTTTTCCTCCTCAGAAGAATCACAATAAGTTGCCCATTAATGATCATCAGTCTTTTGATTCATATATTTTATTAGTATGATGTATTGTTTTGTTTCATGAAGCTTAATATCACTGCTAATCTAAAAAACACCCATCCTACATGCCATCTAAAAACCAGTTGACTTTCTGTTTCGTTTTTTAAAAATAAACAAAGGGAGGCAATAAAATATATATATGTATATATACATATATATATGTATATAGTGGAGGTTGTGTATAATGCCCTACTGGTTATGAAAGCACAGCAAGTAGAAAAAATAAAGGCATTGACAAGTTAAGTACACATGCAATTTTATATGATAGCAAATAATCTATTACAGTTGAGAAATGTACACTGATAAACCACTCCTCTGTGGGTAAATTCATGCTTTAAGACAATACGTACTTAGAGCATGAGCATGAGAAGTTATCGGAAAGAAAGCTGCAATATAAAGCTAACTCTAAATACTCCATCTGTATTTTTTTCCATGGTCAAAGCAATGGTGCTTAATACTCTCAGCCAAAGACAAATTACCTCGTATTTATAGCAGAGCGCATGTGTTCAGACAGTGTTCTGTCTGAACACAAACACATATTCTGTGTTTGATATTCTGACCACAGTTTACCTCCTTCTAATGTGTTTGCGTGGTCATACCTTTATTTTATTCATACAGATGGCCTCTCACAAAAGGGAGAACAAACAATGTAATTACTCAGCATAGAGAAGAAAAGATTTAAACAAGACTTTTGTGTCAAAGGCTATGACGGAAAATTAAAAACAAAAGCAGACAAACAGACTATAACTGAGCTTTTTCTTTCTCCCAATAACCATGTTTCCAATGGCAACCTTCCCCCCTGGAAATCCATGGATAAAGGTTATCAACTACTGTAAATGAGCAAGAAAAAACAGAAATGGAAGCAAAAACTTGATGAACACAAACTGAGGGAATGGGTAATCTGTCAGCAAATTCTGAAAGAACTGGTCTTTGAAGTTATTGTATTTGTAACAGTAGTACCATATTACTATGTGAATTTAGGATTTACATTTAAGAAGAAACAGGAGGAAGAAGTTATTCAAGTAATCAGAGACCTATAATGTATGGCTTTAGAACAAATAAACAATGAGAAAAGGCATAGAAAGAAAAAAAAAAACTGTAAATCAAAATATGGTTACCAAAGTAATAACTTAACTGTGATAATTTATTTCTTTGATAGTTGAAGGACATGGGGGAAGAATGTACTTCAAATAATCTTTCTGGATGTCAGCAGAACATTTAATGTTATGTACACAGATCAACAATTATTGAACATAAAGAGTGTGATGATGGATACAATAAATGTAGACCAGTTTATGACAGATCAGGAAGATGCAGTGGTAAAGGAAATATGGGGCTAAGATGATGTTACTACTGAAGCTTGTTAAAAAGCAGTTTTAAGTACTACCTCAGTATGTTTAGTGGTTTATACCAATGACATAACATCAAAAAGCCCTGCCAATAAAGAGCAAGGTCTGAAAGACACATGGAGAGAAACAGATAACCTCAAGTACACTGGCAATAGAAACAGTAGTAAAAACAATATCTGACTTTAGGAAGTGTTTTTGTATAAGGATCAGGTCAGAAATTCTGCTAGAAGCTGAACTTTCTGAATTAGAAAATTCAAAACCAAAGATGTCTAGATGCCAATATATAAGTGCCATTGCATGCGAGACTGGCAAGCTAATACAGCTCCTTTTTTTTTCTTCATCTTCAAAAACAATGCTCATACCAGAATTAGAATTGGTGAGTACCTATACAAGGATTATTTAAAAAAAGAAAAAAAAAAAAAAAGGAAAAAGGAGAGTATACCAAGAAAAAGGAGAGTATACCAAGATGCATTGGAGGAGGGGAGAAGACTTCTGCACTCATAAGTATATCAGGATAAGGGAAATTGCTTATTGCACTGCACTGGCTTATAGCCTGGACATTATTTCCTTTGAAATATTTGTAGTCACGCTTAAATGTATTTCATTCATCTCTATATGTTAATTATAGTTTAACTAGAATATTTATTGAAGCTTTTCTGCAACAGATGCTGTCACATAATGCAATTTACCAGCTGTGTTGACACTATAGTTTCAACAGTCCAATATGCAAATCCTTAAAATCCTTCCTGTTTCCCTTCAAAGCCAATGGCAGAAAGCATTTTTCAGCACAAAAAACAATATATCCTGTGTGTTAGAAAAAACACCATAATATGTTTTCCTAAAAGTACTATTTCAGTGACCACATAGTTTAGGTATGACCCAAAGGAAAACATTTACATTTTAAATTACATTTTATTCTTGGCAAAAGGAGTACAAATACATCAAGCTGTCACAGTTGTGACACACACTTTATTTGCAAGAGAAAATCTTGATGTTTTAAAGTCTGACATGGAAAAAGAAGTTCAATATACACCACGGAAGCAATAGGCATTCATAAAGTCAGAAATTAAGTGGTTTAGGATACATGCAGAGCATCAGGCCACTGCAACTAACTGTGCCTCACCCTGAGTTACTCGTTGGAGTAAGTGAACCATTCTGCTTGAACAAAGCAGCTGCACTGAGCAATCAAACCCAAATATCTAGAAACCCATTCCAGTATCCTAAACTTTAGAAGATATAAAAATAAATCTTACTAAGTTCCCTCCAGTTAAGGGGCTTCAGAGAAGCTGTTTTTCTGGAACTAATAGAATCACAAACTGTAAAATAGTATTTTGTTTGAAAATGTTTGCCATGACAATATATAAAAATGTATACATAATTCAATTTTTTTTATTTATTTTTTTTTTTTTAGGGCTCTTCCTAATTGTGGCACAGCTTTGCTCCTCATATTACTTCTATCATGAACAGGTTTTGGATTTTGTTGTTGTTGGGCTTTTGGCATAATAACCCTAAGCATCATCTCTAGAGGCCTGAAAATGAAGTCATTGAGACCAATCATCCTCTCAATGACATTTACACTCTCATTCAGTTTCTGGCAAAAGGAAAAGAAATATGATACAAACTGTTTTTGATCAAAATTAAGCTTTTTCTAATCCAATGAAATGGCGTAATTTAAGACCAACCTCTTCCTTCCCTTTGAGAAATTACACCTCCCTATTACTGAGGAGCACTTCATATAAATTGACTTTTTCAAAATCACAATACTAATGACCAGTAACTGATAACAGAACGAAACTGAACTAATGAGCACCCTGTAATCATCAGGCAAGAGAACAATTACTCTATGGGACTGGAGAACTGAATTTTCTCTCAAATACATAAACCCAGAGATTTTTTTAAATGTGTGTTTAACACCCACACTCTGACTCCCAGAATACAAAAGCAGTATTCATTCAAGGGATTTGGGAAGAAAATATACCTGAATCTTCTCTTCATGATGAATACTCCATAACTGACATACAGGACTATGCACAGTATTATATTACTAGGGTAAGATACATGTAGACTGAAAGGCTTTTTTAATTACTGCTGTATGACATCAGACTTAAAGCAGTTCTGGATCAGGAACTTTCTTTTTTTTTTCTTTTCTTTTTTTTTTCCCCGTTTTCCTTTTTTTTAATATGAATACAGATATTGCTGGGGAGAAATTCTAACTCTGCGCTATAAGTTTGCTGCCTTAAAAAGATTGTTCAAGTTTTGTTTCAATATTTAATGAGTTCTCTATGATAATTCAAAAGAATGTCTAGAAAGAGACCATTACAGAAGTAGTCTCTCTTTTATGGATGACATGAAAGGGATATGGATAGTTAAATTAACAGTTAATCAGGGCATCTGAGAGAATATGACTAATGCATTTAACATTAACTTTATAAACATGTTCTTGCAAATCAAGGAGGGCTTTTTTTTTTCCCCCTTTCTCTTTTAAAATAATATTTTAGTGATATTTTTCATTCATCAAAGCAAAAAACTGGTGATATTTGATGAGAACCCTTATACTGTGAAAAGACAAGCAAGTACTTGAGCCTTTTTTTTTTCTGAGTGAGGAAAAATCTTATTTTTGCCTATTTGTTTTTATGCAATTTGAACAGTGTGTTGTGGCAGCTAAATGAAAAAGAAAAAAAAAAAAAAAGGTTTTGCATCTTCCTAGTTATAACCTATGAGTTTGGAGATACATTTGGAGATACTCAGCAGCAATACCATAGAAGTAATGAATGCAGAAATGAAAAGAAAGTTCTTTATTCATCTCACTTCTTAATGGATTTTATAAACTAGCTAAAACCAGATTTCAGCTCTTCTCCTGTCTTTCCTGGGAATCTCTATGCAACATCTCAGATAACTATCTAGATCAAAAGGGGTTTTGTCAGGCCAGGTATCAAAAAGCCACTAGGAGAGAAATCCTTTAGAACCTGCCACATAATGAAAACAAACAGACTTCTGATACTTCAAATCCCATTACTAATTTACAAAGCAGAGACAAATCCATACTCTGAAGTCCATTTGAAGAATGCATTGCTAAGTGACTGGAAGATTGATTGTGTGCTTTTGTTCTGAAAGATGCAATTTCCCCACTATTTTTGTGGGTGTGCATTTTCTCCTTTTCAAACTTCTTGATAGTAGCCATAAATCCCCCCAATTTAAAAAAGATAAAGTGTGCTTTGGTTCAAAATTAAAAAAAAAAAAAAAAAAGCCCCCTCCAAAAAGGACTTATATTTGTCTTATTCATTTAAGTGCTACACAAAAATATAAAATTCCTTTTACATTTACTAACATATAAACATGCATATTACTGCATTTTCTGTAAATCTGAATAAATATACGTAAACTAGTGCTTTAAAAAGAGCATCAAGAAGTTTGATTTGTGCACTGAATAGAATATAAATGCTCAGATTATCATTAATTTATACATTTTCACAAGATTTCATGGTGTTCCAGAAAAATGCATTATGAAAATATATTCAAGAAATGGAATCGAGGAATGATTAGAACAGAAAATTCTAAAAGTGAAATGTTCTTTCTTCACTGAGTAGACATGAATAAAATTCCAAAATCCAGCATAAAAGGTAAATGTCCCCAAAGTTGTGGGTTTTCTTAAATACTCTCTCTCTCCCTCTCTCTCTCTCTCTCTATATATATATATCAAAGAAACTGCTCTTTCATTAGACCTTTTCTCATAAAACATTTTGCATTGCCCTCAGTATAAAGTCCTGTCTCTCTGCCCTCATTATAAAGTTTAAATAAACCGTTAGCCTTTCAGAGCTCTGTAGTAACTTAGCCTAAAGGGCTCTACCTGTACATTGAGTGGGTAAAAAATGATGTCTCCTGTTTTTCAAGATTAGATAAATTACAAGTTAATGAAAATAGGTTGTCTTAAGTTACACTGTCTTCAGAATTAGCAGAAAAAAGTCTTTTACTTTTCTCTTAGTATATGTAGGAACCCTGCTCTTAGAGTTACATGTGATAAATTAATCAGATATATAAAATAAATATTATAAAAGGAAGAAAAGTAATCTTATAGTATATAAACTAAAGCAAAAGTGTCTTGCTATAGCATACAACAAAACTCTTACTAATAATAAAGGTATGGGATGAGTCCATTTTCTTATAATTTCCAGAGTGTGCATATTCCCTATATGATGAGGTAGAAAAAAAAAAAAAAAAAAAAGGAAAGACACCCCCACCAACAATATTAATTATGATTTCATGTTTCCTCTAACTGTGGTATATATTTTAGATAACAGGTCTGGTTTTTTGAACCAAACAGATTTTAGTTATGCGAAGCTGATGGAGCATATAACTCATTCTGAACGCACCAGGCTGCTTCAAGGAGCAGAGAATGCTAACTTCTATGTCAGTAATTTGCAGTAATAAAAAGCTGTTACTAAATCAATGTCTCACTTGGAAAATAAATGTTTCCCTTTCACCTTGCAGTTGAGGTGGTGGCAAGAGGCCACTATCTCATGACCTCCTATTAAGATCAGCCCAATCTCAGACATTATGTACAGCAAACCCTGCTCAAAAGACTAACTACCGTTTTCTGAACTCATCCTCAAAAACAAAAAACAAACAACAACAACAAAAATGCAGAGAGACAGCCTGCTAATCTATAGATAACCCAATATTCAACTTGTTCTAGGCAATCTGGATACTAAGTATTCTCCAAATTCTTAACCAAGTAATTAGTAATTTCTGTATTAAAATTACTCAAACTATGAACAGACGTTAGCTGGTTGTCAGATAACTTTTCAGCTTCATGGCAGGCTTTCACAACATATGGCCAACCACTATTACTTTAAAGGTACACAAGAGACAGGAGCAATACCAACATCAACCCCTCAACAATATGCAGCTTGTTGATAGCAGACATGAAATTAAGATTCACATTTCTCAAGAACTTTTAGGGAGGACAAAGTTAAACAAACAAACAAAAACCTCATAGAAATAACTCCAATAAAGTATTTTAAAAAAAAAAAAGTTCCCCACTTCCACACCCAAGTATTTTCATTTTTCCCATTTATTTTTCCCTCTTTCAAAATGAGAACACAGAGAACAAGCTAAAGCAAATAAATAAAGTAGTATAGAATTGGAGTCAACCTTTTAATTGCTGTATGATGCAACCACCCTGTACCAGAGAAACCATTAATTTGACAGAAAATGATGCTTATTTTTTCAAGTGATTTAGAATTCAATAAAAATGTAATGGATAATGTTCCGTGACTCCCTGTTGGGAGACTGAGTCCTAAGATCCCTGGAAGTTGAGGTTTCAGGATTCCATAAGGGAGATAGCTATAAGGTAGGAAGACCCACGTGGCTGAGCTCTAGGCTCTACAGGAAAACAATATTCTAGACACCAAGCTGTTCTAGTGCTCAAAGTCACAAAATCACAAAATAGCTGACGTTGGACGAGAAGTCTTGAGATCATCTAGTCCAAATTCACTGCTCAAGCAGGGTTGGCTAGGGCAGCTTGTCCAGGATCATGTCCAGCTGAGTTTTGAATATTTCCAAGCATGGAGAGTCCAAAACCTCTCTGGGTAACCTGTACTAATGGCCACTCACCCACACAGTAAATGGGGGTTTTTTGTGTGTGTTGAGAGAGAATGTCATGTGTTTTAATTTTTTGTCCATTGGATCTTGTCTTATCACTAGACACTACCAAGATTCTGTCTCCGCCTTCGTCATTCTCTCTGATCAGGTATTTATACACATGGATAAGATCTTCCCCCCGAGCCTTCTCTTCTCCAGACTGAACAGTCCCAGCTCAGTCTCTCCTCATCTGAATTATGCTCAAGACCTTTAATAATCTTTGTGGTCTTGTCTCATTCTGCTAAGTCTGTATTTTTCTTGTACTGAGGAGCCCAGAACTGGACACAGTACTCTGTCTGTGGCCTCACCAGTGCTGAAGACCCCCAGGTCCTTCTCAGCAAGCTGCTTTCCAGTCAAGCAGCCCCTCACATTTACTGGTGCCTGGCGTTACTCCTCCCAAGATGCAGAATTTTGCATTTCCCTTTTCTGAACTTCAAGAGGTTCATTTCAGACATTCCTCCAGCCTGTCCATGTCTCTCTGAACAGTGACACAACCATCTGGTGTATCAGCCACTCCTCAGGTATCCAGGGAAGTCCAGTACATTGTGACTTTCAGATACATCGAAGAATTTCCCAGATAATCTACATGAGCTTGCACCTTACCACATAATCACAGGTGTAATGCTCTTCAAACAAATGCTTCTTTACTGTTTTAAAGAGATAAGGAATTCACTTGGAATTAAGTGAAATTGAATTCTGTGACCTACACAGTCACTTGCACCTCTTACCTTTTCTACATTCTTGACTTCAGTCTTATACAAGTCACAGCAGTAAGCCCTGTTGCAAAATACTACAATTTATCACAAACTTTAAATGAAACTCAGCCCACTTTCAAAATCAATGCATTCCATTTATTGCAAATAACTATTCTATGTAGATTTTTATTTTATTTTTGTAGAAGTACAGTCCGCATGCTGTAATCTTCCTACCATACAGCAAAAGGCAAGACACCATGCAAAATTCTACTACTCTCAAGCAACTGACCATCAATATAAAGACTTGTTTTACTTACATCATACACTTGGGTTTATGCAATAATTACCATATACTAAAATTTATGATCTTAACTATAGCTGTTTAAAAATAACATTTTCTTTTCTTTTTTTTCCCCACTTCTAAAATTAGGACCCATAAAATGACTGAGTGCTGCAGTCTGACAAGGCAGATCCTTCACACACACCAGTCAGCACTAATTCTGTATGTATGTTACCTATGTGTATATGGAGAGTGAGTAAGACAAAAAAAAAAAAACACATTATGTTTGATAAAACAATAACAACAAATAAGCATTTTTATGTGCAATTTTATCAAATGTCACAACTTCAAGTTAAAAATTAAAAGAGTCTTAAGTTATTAAATAAAATAAAAAATAAAAATAAAAATAGATAAAAATCCCATCAGAAACAAGAGCACCAATTCATCAAAATTGAAGTTATAAAAATCAAGTGATGTTTACCATATCTTTTTCCACTGGCAAACATATTTACCCAAGTGTGTGGGCTAGCACTATTTCATCATCTGGCATTATACCATTTCTTTTGTGGATGAACTGAAACGTATTTATCATTTCAGAAGAAAATTAGCGTGATAAAAACCAAGTCAACAGCCATCAACCTCTGTTGACCTAACAATAAATGTTGCCACAATCTAGCCTATGTGTCAAAACATGGTTTTCATACTATGATTTTCAAAGCACGGAATAGTTTCCTGGTTAGGAAATGTAAATTTCTTATGCTGGTGAGAACTGAAAGAAATGAAATTTTAAGTTAATAAAAAAATTTAACAGCAACATTCTCTCTCTCTGCCTATTTCTCCTAAAAACAGAGCAGACATCCTTCAATGAATTCTCATTTATTCACTGTCCAGGCTATTACATTCAAGCTGGAACTAATGGAATTTGCAGAACACAATTCCTTCTCATTTATAAGTTGTCAACAGGAAATCATTTAATTTTTCTTTCATTTAACAATCACAAAGCATCCAACAATTTAACCATAATGTGCTACTCTTACTATTTTTTTTAATGTTCCTTTTCTGTTACATTTCTAACTATAAATGTGACTATCCTAATGTTTTCAGTATATCAAATATTCATAGGAAAGGTAGGTTAGACGTTAGGATGAAAACAGTAGTGTGATTTTTTTTATTTTTATTTTTAGATGCTTCGGGGGAAATCCTAGTCCAACTCAAGTCAGTATACTGACCTCAACAAGATAAAGGGAATCTGAGCTTATTAATATTTTCAATGTATCTATACCTTTAGGTTTCCTTATAAAATCAGTTTTAGTGTTATATGCAATATCAGAACATGTTAAGATAAACTATTCACTTGATCTGCAGGTACTCCTGAGCAAAATACAGCCAAAATGCAAAGAGAAAAGCAGTTTTCAACAAAATCACAAGGTCTGTTGCACATGAAATCACATGAAAAAGTTATTTGAAATATCTAACAGAATGTATGTTACTGCAACTGATCTAAATGAACAATTCACTAACCAAAAGGCAACAGTATTCAACAAAATGTGGACTACCTACCTTAAATATACAAGAGCCAAACAACACCGTGCAGTTAAGATTCATGGGAGCAATATTTAGATCAAGCCACAAATACTGTGTAGAAAGGCTAGGAAGCATGGGAAGCATGTCACTGGGTTAAGAAACTAACAAATCAATCACGATATGAAAAAGACTTGAAATATATCCAACAATCTGAGAGATTTAGTATGATATAGTAGCAAAATAAGATTGTCAGGTGAGCTTTATGCTGCTTGTTCTATCTACTTCATCTTCCATGAACGTATTATTCTAAAATGTACAGGTAATCTGTACTTCCAAATTTTAACAAAAACTGTCATTTAAGTGTTTATTCACTAAGATTCATTACATTTATTAGATAAAAAAATAAATATCCATGAATTTGTACATAAATCTAGTGTACATAAATATAACTACCAATGATACGTGTAACCTCATGTGTTGATACTGCAGTTTCATAACTCAGTCATCACATAGGGATGTGAGAGACTTTCACAGGTAGTACCACACAATATTTCTTTGTATATTTATTAAATGTAAAAAACTGGGTCACAAAGAAATTCTGTCAGAAATATCTGGTACCAAGACTGTTGATGGCAGGATATTATATATTATTTATATCTGAAGAAGTGATTGTCTCTTTTTCTGAAAAATAATGATATCAAAAAATCCCTGTAGAATTGTATTTCAGTTTTATAGTATCAGAAATGGTTGTAAAGCCAGTTTAACCTACCTAAATTAGCAATAATTCCAAACCAGACACCCATAATTGATATATAAATATGCATCCAACTTTAATATCAATTTTAACTTTAGCTGCTGCTCTTGAAAATATTAAAACTAGAAGTCATATATGTATCCTCCTCCAACTTCATGTCTTTAGCCTACATAATAACAAAATTCTAGAAATCATTAAAGTGGGAAAGTCAAACAATTCCAAATAGTTCTAAGGGAAATTGTGATAGGTTTGTAAAGCAGAGAGAACTATAGGGCAGAGAAGGGAAGGGCACAAACTATCAGAGTCACAGGGACTAACTACTGTACTGTATTTCCTGTATTTTAACTGTTCATCCTGAAGTAATTACTATGTTATATGTGTGCAATTCAGACCAGTAATTTCAAAGCACCTTCAGGTAGAGGAGCAGAAGGTAAAACTGAGGTCCTTTGAACTACAGAGCGTAAAACTGAGAGCCAAATGTAGACATGCTCTCATTTGGAGTCTTGGCAAATTTACAGCAAAACTGATATGTACCTGATACTTGATATTCAGCTCGTTGTCCAATGCATTGACCACTCCTATTTGGATTCAATGACATGACACTGAAGCAATGCACAAAATACGTATTTGGTCTGTCCAGGTTGAGCAAAAACTTGAATCAGATACACAGTAAGATGTTGCTTCCTAAAATGTCTATGTCAAACAAAGCAAAATAACAGGCCCTACAAGTAAGCCTCCTCATCCTCAGAAGAAAAATGACTAGGAAAATCTAAATGAACATCTGGCATTCCAACAGCTCTGCAGCCCCAATGGTACTTCTTTCTTATAGCATTCATTTTCTCCTGTCCCAAGAAAGGGTTTGGACTGTGAATGAAGTTCATATAATCCTATTTGGTCACTTCTAACAAGGAATATCAGTATTGGTCTTCCATAAAAAAATATAATCACAGGAATGTATTTAATTTCCAAACATCTGTTACTGCTATAGTGTTGCTACAAATTTTCTTTTTCATCCTGCTGGGTGCAGAACAAGACACCAACTCACGCTACACTGTCTTTGGTCCTTCACACAGATAACTAGCATAAATTAAGAAAAGTCTACTATGCATCCCTGGAAACATTTATGCAGTGAAGTAACAGTCTAAAGATTATTTGCCTTTTTGCATTCCCAATCCTTATTTCTACTTCCCTTTTGCCAAACTCTTTGTGACTTTTTCTTTCTTTTTTTTTTTTTTTTTTTAAATATATTTTGAGCAGTTCTGTCAGCATGTTTTGGAACCTTTTCTAATCTAAGATTTCATTATCTTCTTTCCTTCATCTCTGAATGGTCTGTCACTTGCAATACCCATCACAATGAGCTACCTGAGTGCATCTTTGATTTTCAACTGCCGACTGAGACTACCAAGGTCCAATTTTTTTTTCCCCCTTCCCACTCATTTTCCAATAGTCAGCAACTACTTTTTTTTAAATTTATTTTCACATAGCAAAGGTGCTGCCCCTGAATGGACCTGAGTGCTTTTAGAGACAAAAGACACTCAAGGACACTCAGTCGTTCACAGGAACAAGAAAAAAAGTTTGAAAATGTAAATAACTTACGACTCCTACAGAACGAACATTGATACAGGTAACTGTTATAAAGTCATGCCCCTAACTGAATAAAACAAAATCTTTTAAATAAACAACTTGTAAACTAAAATTTAACTGGCAATGAGATTAATGTACTTGTTTATTAGAGGTAACTAACATCATAATATTGATTGATAGAAAAGCCCAGGTCTCATTCTGAAACAGATGCTTAGGTTAATTGTTTTTGTACAGGGGAAAAAAAATGTGCTTTTACTTGAAGGAGGGCTGCCAGACAGGGAATGGCTCCAGAATAATGGGCAGGTGATTGTATCAGTAAAATGTTCCATCTGAGCTTAGGTCCTCCTAAAAATCAGGTACTTCAAGCACAAATGCATAACTGTATTCAACTAACTCAGAGGTCTGTGTAAGTCCATCTACACATATCCACTAGTTAATTCTCATTTTTTTCCCCACAATTGTTTCATTAAAAATTATCCTTAGGAGACAAAACACATGAATATTTGTATATAAAAGGACAGAAAGGAACATTATTTAAAAATTGTTGATATATATTTTTAAGGTTTATATCCTGAAAAATAACCTATTATTAGAGAAAACCAAAAGACAAGCCAAGGAGGTGCCAGGAGGAGGAGAGTTTGGGAAGTCTGTAAGCTGTCATACTTTATTCTTTAAAGTAAAATGGAGAAAAAGGGGGAAAAAGGGGAGGAAGGGAAAAAAGGGGAAAAGAAAATAACTGGTTAATGAGGCAATATGAGAGGAGACTCCAGGGCATTAGGACACACCAAAGACAACAGGACACCAAGACTGCAAAATGTCCATTATCCTGAAGAGAAGTATAACAAAAGCCTTTTATATATGAAATATTACCCAATGGGGATATGAAAAATGACTAGAGATGCACTTAGAGAAAACACTGAAATCTTAAAACTGGTAAGACAGAGGACAGATAACTGAAGGTACACAGGTGTTTTCTGAACAGGAGGATAAGAAAATTAAGTTCTGAATAAGATGCCTAAGAGCTAATTTATTTATTTATTTAATAAAATGTGAGGGAAAGACAGAGGGACATACTGATTCACAAGAGTGTGAGAAGATCATGAAGATAAATGGGTATTTTATGGATAGGTTTTGAGAGACGCATTTTGGGATCTTCTATTTATGAGGGAAATACATTAGAAGTAAAAATTGCATTTTACTCTGTGGTAGACATCATTTTAAAATAGATGCTTGTACCACTGTAAAAGAGCTAAATACTTTCTAAGGATGAATTTCCTACAAAAGAAGAAGGAAATTAGGCAAAAAAAAAAAAACAAAAACAAACAAACAAAAAAAAACACATGAAAGAATGAAAAGATCCATGAAAGGCAAGATGTAAAAAAACTAAAGCCAATGCGTTGTTATTGATAGAAACAGTAATCTGAAAGGATCCAGTGTCAGACAAAAAAAAATTAACCATATCTAATTTGGTGTAAAACAAACTGACACCGAGAAACAACTACACATCTGCACACTATACAAAACAATAAGAAGCTATCTAACCTGAATTTCAAATTGATTGATGCAAAATATCTTCATGATGCACAGAAGAAAATGTCATTTATTCTCCCATGAATACATATGAATAAAGTACAAATAGAAAATTACTAGTTGAGTAGTATTAACTATTTAAATATTCTTTTAATAAATAAATAGCAATGCCTACATTTAAATTACACTGTTCAAACTTCAAGAAATATCCCCCAATAGTGGGAAAAATTCTGTGATTTATACTTTGCTAGAGAAATGCCTTATGATAAGATTATGCATTATTCCTTCTTAATAATTATGTTTGGAAATGAATTTATACAGCAGAAAGAATGAAGACAAGTAAAGCTGAATAAAAAGACAGTAACCACATCCTTAAGTTATATTCTGTGTGTTGTTATAAGCTCTACAGGCTCTGAATATTGGACATACACACAAAAAGCCATTTCCTCCAAGGATATTCAAATCCACACATCTACATGAAAACTGTTCCTTGTCTTTCCCTTTGATTATCTATCTTCCTGACTTCAAAACTAAAACCAAAACATATCACTTGTGAAGGTGATGCTCCTTTCAAAATATTAATAATAAGTACAATGCTGGATAACATGCTAACATAGATGCTACAGTTACAGTATGCATTCATTCACCCACTTTTTTTTTTTTTTTTGGTAAACTACCCACCTGCATTTGTCAAGAGGTTTAAACCTTACCCATATTTATTAGTTGTTGTCTTCCACTTATTTTTTAATATTTAATCTAATGCAATGTATATTTTTTTTTCCAGAATAAAATATCTTGTATCTTAATTTTTATTTCCTGTACATTTATCTATAATTTAACAACTTTCATTCTTTTTTTTTTTTTTTCTGAAGTCCAATAACCCTGGGATGTAATTTTTAGTCAATGGAAAAGGAAAAAAGTCATAATTCATAGCCAGACTGCCATTAACAGAGTAAAATTTGCAGCTGTGTTACAACAAGCAAGAAATTCAACATTTCTGAAATGTGAGGAAAAATTATTTAATGGATTTTACAATTCTCAAATTCTTCTTTTAATTTCAAAGCTGAAAAACAGATTTCCTTTCCAATGGGAAAGCTTTCAACACTCAGATCATAGTAAGTCTATTAAACTCATTTGCTATTAAAAACAAGATAAACCACCAAGACATTTGAGAAAAGAGAAAAAAAAATAGAGAAAAAAAATATTCATTACTGTATTGGTCTCACATGGCAAAGTTTTCATAGCTGGGGGGCTGCAGGGACGGTCCCGTGTTACATCAGGGCCAGCTCCAATCTGACTCCAAAAGGGACCTGCCACTGGCCAGAGCCAAGCCAGTGAGCGACATTGGTTGTGCCTCTCTGAAAGAGAAGATTAAAGAAAGGGGGCGGGGGGGGGCGGGGGGGGGCGGGGGGGAGGGGGGAGGGGGGGGGTGGTGCTGCATCACAGCAGGTGGGAGAGAGGAATGAGAAATGAGAGAGAACCAGCCCTGCAGACCCCAAGGTCAGGCTGTTCCCCTGCAGCCCATGGGTCCCACATGGAGCAGATCTCCACACTGCAGCCCATGGAGGAGCTCCTGGTGGAGCAGGTGGATGTGGCCTGGAGGAAGCTGCGGCCCATGGAGAGCCCCCACAGGAACAGGCCCCAGGCCAGAGCTGCAGCCCGTGGAGAGGAGCCCACGCAAGAGCAGGGGGTCTGGGGGGAGCTGCCACCCGTGGGGGACCCAAGTTGGAGCAGTTTGCTCCTGATGGATGGACCCTGTGGTACGAACCCATATTGGAAGAGTTCTTGAAGAGCTGCTGTCTGTGGGAAGCCCCCACAGGATCAGTTCGGGAAGGACGGCATCCCGTGGGAGGGACCCCATGTGGAGCAGGGGCAGAGAATGACCATGAACCATGAAGGAGCAGCAGAGACAAAGCATTAGGGACTGACCACAGCCCCCATTACCCACTCCCTTGCACCACTCAAAGAGAGGAGGTACAAGAGGGTGGATTCAGGGGGAGGGTGGTTTTAGAGGAAATTCTTTACTGGAAAGGAAAACAAAACCTTGACAGACTTTCAAGGTAACTAAAAATCAATCCTCTCATGCTACCATTTAAATTAGGTTTTAAGGTCCTTTAGACAAACACCTTTCATTTTTTCCCATGAAGTGCTTAGCATGAATCAGTATCTTCTTTCTAGACATTAATTATTTCAAGCAATTCAGCATGTTTTCCACACAGTAGTCATATTTCACATCTACTTATTTGGCAAAGACTGAATCTCATTTAAACATTTAGTTTTATTTTGAGCTAACAAATATTTCCTTCCACACTCCCTTACAGTTCTCTGGACACAGTTTTGAAAAAAATGATTATACAAAGATTCTGGTGAATCCTAAAGGACTTGCATGTGCTGTGAATTTACACTCACAAAAAGCCAGAGTAACCTCCTGATGGTCATTCTTCACTGTATATACCGGGTTCAAGAACAAAACTGCCATCCTTCATGTCCTCACAGCCATTTATCAGGTAATGTAGATGAAAAAAAAAGGTTTTCCCTTCAAGGAGGACAAATACAAAGCTGAGACAACAAATACACTCCATATCAACCTATTTTGCAAAGCTAAACCAGACTTACGACATCATGAATCCTGGCACTGGTTTCTGCATAGGGAGAATTCCACACACCAGAATCGATTGCAATCTTTTTAGAAATTGTCTTTTTTTTAAAAATGTTTCCAATAATGTCCTGGTTTCAGTTAAGACAGAGGGAGGGGGGAGGGTGAGCGAACGGCTGTGTGGTGTTTAGCTGCCGGCCGGGTTAAACCACAAGAAATAATAAAGACGTATTGAAATTCAGAGTGTTCTGCTTTGCAGTCTGTATTTTAATATGCAATTTTCTCTGTTAGCTATTACTACCAGAAGAACATGGCCAACCTTACTGCAGAGCCAAACTTCCCATCTTGGTACAAGAGGATTCAATACTAATTGTTATTCCAAGCTGTATATAGGAGGGGAAATATTGCAGAAGCAATGGAAAGAGATCGGAGGAGCAGCAGTAATCATCTGGCTCCCAGAATAGATTTTGGCAATATATAGAGCTTAAACATGTATTACTCCGTCAAGCAGCCTAACAAATACTGGAATCCCTGGACTTGCTATTATGTCCAAGATAATTCTGGATACATATCATATTTGATGCTCAAGAAATGCGCAATGAAATGCAGCCACACAGAATGATGATGATACTCCGCATTCTATTCACCAGAAAATTATTTTTCACACATTTATTACACACATTTTATTACAAACATCACAATTTAATCTTACACAGTTAAAAAAAAAATAGGAATGCAATTATGTTTTGCAACCTTCTACCATTCTACCTAAAATCCTGAGTTTTCAAAATTAAAGAACTTTGGAGAGAAAAGGCCTGAAAAATCTCTTCATTGTAGGTATTTCTATTTTGTTGAAACAAAAACCATAATAACCAGTTTTCATGGGGCTGACTTCTGGTATGGCTCCTCACATCTAACTCATCATGATGTTAAAAATATCAACCCAGTAGTAAATTATATCCTTTGAGTATCTAAAAATACTGTATCATGCCAAAGACCCGTGTAGATGAACTCCTAGTTAAAAGAACAGGAATGACATAATATAGAAAGGTTGGTAGCTGAGTGTTCCCAATGGGCTCACTGTGAAATAACCCACAGCAAACACTTAGGGTCACAGCTAAGGCCCCCAAATTCAGAATGTTTGGCTTTGCTTATTTTTAAAAAGAACACAAACAAACAAACAAACCAAATAAATTTACCTTTCTCTGTATTTAAGATGTGAGAAAGAAAAATAGACTCCTCTTTAACCTCCATTCCTTCTTCCATATATGAGTTACAGCACTCACCTAAACTTGAAAGTTAAATCAAAATTGTGATCTATAATTATAAATAAAAAAGAAACATATTTGGCTGTTCATACTGACGTTTAGAAAGTAAAACTTCTCTGTCTACCATATACTGGTAGATTATGACTCTGCCAAGTCATAATAGTGTGAGGCAACACCTAGAAACATTTACAATTCAAGCTAATAACCAGCCTTACTACAGATTTCAAATAAGCAAGAGTACAGGAAAAAGAAATGAAATAATGGCTGTGGTATCACTGTCAGGGAGCATCTAGAACAGATGTTCTCCAAGAGGAACAAGATTTGGTTACAGTTCTTATGATACGGATGATTTCTGGTTTGGCCTCGTCAGTAATCACCTGATGCATCAACATCACAATAGTTTATGAAGCCACTAAATCAGGGACACCCTCCTGCCTTTTCTGTTCTTTGGTCCCACCATTCATGCACCCCTCACAGTTCTCAGCTTCAACAGAAAAGCAAACACATACAGTACAGAAACATCAAAATGTTCTACCACCATCTATCTGGAGATTTATACAAGACGTACTGCTACCAATTTTTTGTTTAAGCAAAGACGACAGTTTAGCAGCGTTGTGTCTATCAGTAATAACTCAGGAACAGGCACAATCTTCCAAAATAATCTAGGATGATATAAAAATACTATATGTTTTTGTATTATTTTTTGTCATCTATAGCTGGTATACAAAATTGGTTTCTTTTGACAAAATTAGGTTTTTCAAGAAGTAATAAATTAAGGTTGGTTACAAAACCATCTTTCTTTATCCTACCTTGTCATCTGAAACTTTGAAAATTTAAGACAGAAATCATGGTAAACTTGACGTCATGCAAATATGCTAGATCATCCAATAAAACTAATATAATCCAAGTACCAAAATGCCTCATGAGGGAGGGTAGCGTTCAAGTTGTTCAACCTTCTGAATTCTGAGAGAAGGAAGCACTTTCATCAAGTTAAAAAAAGCTATTTTTTGCTGCTTATGTAAAAACATTTTCATTCAGGAAGCTTTAGTAAGCTATTTGGATAAAAATAATAATTTAAATCGTAATTGTGAGAACATAAAAAGCTATACTGACCCTAGAGCTTTGTTTAGGCTTACGCATCAGTATTTTCCTTCCAGGTTTAATATTCAACCAGCCAGGCAGGCTAGGAGTACTTAGGGATTTAGCTGTAACTAACATTTGCTTAACACTTACCCCAAGTCATAGTGTTTGGTATTTAAAACAGGCTAACACTGAAAATTCATTTAAAGGTCCACTTCACTCTGCATTTTTTCACAAATATCTCACTGATTAAAATGATTGAAAATATTATAAATAAATAAATAAAATAGAATGAACAGTAATCCCCTATGTTCATTACAAGCTTGTGGCCTGAGATACCCCACATTTTCAGAAATTGTTCAAAATTATAAAAATTCCTGTCAAAGATGATAATAAAAGTCAGTCATCAAAACAGAAAATGTAAGTTATTTCTAAAGGTTTTGATTGCCTCCCCACACTAAGCACTATTATGTCAAAACATTTTATCAACAACTGATTATTCACAAATATGATGCACCACTACAAAACTGATTCCCACTATCAAACCCATTATTAAAAAACAATACACATCCTAGGAGATTTTAAGGAGCAGCAAAATTTTGACTGCTCTCCCAATAAAAGGATAATATGAACAAACAGTATTTATATTTTAAGATCATTAAGCTATGGAATCCATCTTTTAATTGGAACTCTGTTTATGACAGTTCTAATAGACTCTGAGCAGGGGAAGTCTTTCTTATGCTGGTAGCTGTCCAAACATATTCAAAATGAAGTCATCGTGTTCAAGACTTATTATTCTCCGCATATAAGCATTGTCAATCTGACACTTTAATCAAACTCTTCAGTGATAATCAAACAGTGACATGTGGAAGTAACATTTAAATTTCTGACTTAGGGGAAATGAAGCAGGAGTAACCACACCAAAAAAAACAGCCCTTGTTCTTGTGCTTTGCCCAGCACCCTTTCTAAACCTGTAACAAAAGCACTGACCTCTACCTAGAGCAACCACTGTAGCACTATGCATCTGTACGTTATCCGTGTCAGGCAAGGAGGACAACGTACGTTGGTATCCACCAGGCAGATTAGCCTGACTTGCCTTGTGTTTTGGATTTCCTCTGGCCTGCAGTTCCCATATTCTGCTTAGGGATAAGCGGGGTACAGTTTCACTGGGGATTTGGAAATGAAACTTCTGTTATTATTAACAGGAGATGCATGACTAATTCTCAGTGCATGTATTAGAAAGCTGTCCTGAGGGTCTGTTCTGTTTTCAGTAGCACATTGTTTTTATTTCAAGACCTAAACAGAACTCTTGAAAAATACTGAATTAAAAGCCCAATTTGGGTCCATTTTACTGGAGTTGATCTCTCTTGCAGTGGGACTATAATCCTCAGATACAAGCAAATGAACAAATTCCCTAGACTTTTCCCTCTTTCCACCAAGGCTTTGGCACCAGAAACAGAGAAGAGAAGAGAAAAATAGGTTTCATGATATTTCTTTCTGCAGTCAAATAAGTGACAAAGTAATAACCTCGATGTAGTGAATGGATGTAGTTTTATGATTTATATTTCTATGGTGAAATAAAAGGGGCATCGCTGTATTCACAGAATCTTAGAATCCTCTAGGTTGGAAAAGACCTCCAGGATCACCTAGTCCAACCTCTGACCTAACACTAACAAGACCTCCACTAAACCATATCACTAAGTTCTACATATAAACGTCTCTTAAAGACCTCCAGGGATGGTGACTCAACCACTTCCCTGGGCAGCCTATTCCAATGCCTAACAACCCTTTCAGTAAAGAAGTTCTTCCTAATATCCAACCTAAACCTCCCCTGGCGCAACTTTAGCCCATTCCCCCTCATCCTGTCACCAGGCACATGGGAGAACAGACCAACCCCCACCTCACTACAGCCTCCTTTAAGGTAACTGTAGAGAGCGATAAGGTCGCCCCTGAGCCTCCTCTTCTCCAGGCTGAACAATCCCAGCTCCCTCAGCTGCTCCTCATACGACTTGTTCTCCAGACCCCTCACCAGCTTTGTTGCCCTTCTCTGGACTCTCTCGAGCACCGTCCATGTCCTTCCTGTAGCGAGGGGCCCAAAACTGAACACAGTACTCGAGGTGCGGCCTCACCAGAGCTGAGTACAGGGGGACAATCACTTCCCTAGCCCTGCTGGCCACACTGTTTCTTATGCAAGCCAGGATGCTGATGGCCTTCAAAATAAGCAAATCACAGTATATGTAGCTAACCAAAGAACGTTATTTTATACCACGTCCTAGTTTGTTAGGTTTCAATAGGTGGCACACCATTTGAGAGTTACTGGCTAAAACAGTTCCCCAGCTTTAAAGGGCCAAGCGGAGGATGGATCCACACATTCATAATTTCACAGGAGAAATTACAAACTATTTTCAAAATGTACAACTGTTCCTACTGTAGTAGTCACTGAAATCTCTATCAAAAAATGTCAGTTTACTTAATGTGAACAGGAAGGAAAATTACAAAAGTGTTCAAGACAGGTTATCACTCTCTTGGGTCATAAACATTTCTTGCAGATAATATTGCTTGAGAAAATTAAACTCTAGTTTTAGAAATCTATTGTTGGATAACTACATTCCAATTGCTCTCTGTGTTTCAGATGATATATGAACTTTGACACTATAAAATAAACCTGGTGACAATTTTGTGTTTATTGATATGAAATCCACATATTTTTGTAGGTGGTGTCAACTTATTATCTCTGAAAACACCATCTGTAGCTGTGTGAGCAGAAGTTAGCCAGTTACTACCCTATCCAAGGCTTTGGCTGACACAGAATTACTGACGATACTTTCTTAGGCTTCCCATTCTTTGAATCAAACTCACTAGTTACTTAGCATGTTAGGCATTTAACTACCACATCTTTGGTAGTTAACATGATAGCTAGACCCAAACAATCATGAATTTCTCGTGATCCATATATATTGCACATGCAAATACCTCTCTCAAGAAATTCACATTTCCATGTTTGATTATCATTTCATTAGATACTAAAGTTGCACCTCTCCTATGGAAGTCATAGCCCGTCTTCATTTTTAGGTTAAGGGGTCTGTATAGTAACACTGCTTTATATATATATATTTTTTTATAGTAGCTTTATTTTTTTATAACTTTATTTTTATATATTTATATATAAATATATTTATGATTGAAAATATATAATATATATTATTATTATATAATATATATATATATTTATAGTAACTTTATTTTTTTTTATAGTAGCACTGCTTTAAGGGACATAAGTGATCTTAAGAATACTACCTACAGTGTTAAATTGGAAAGAACAACAAAATATTTTATGTAGTGTTATGATGACAATCATATTAAAGTTCACATGGTGTTAAAAAAATCCTTATGATTACAGACAAGATTTTGTAACAGTTTAACAGCAAAGTATCAATACTCTGAAAAAAAAAATAAAAAAGCAAAGAAAATGCCCTGTCTCTTCCCTGTAATCCTGCAATTAAGGTGCACTTTACCATTTATTAAAGCCAGAATCCCAGAGTAATCCTCTAGGTCTGTCATTCAAGCACACCATACAAGAATACCAGCTACTACGATTCTTTACCCCATCACACTGACATTTCCATTTTCATCCCTGTGTCATTTATGTAAGGCACAAGGAACGGTGGCCATGAATTTTAAAGAGCTCAGGTCACATCAGGGTCTCTTTCTTCTTGATGAGATTTTGAAAGAGGAGAAAGGCTGCATAGCTGAAATTAGCACCCTAAACAATGAACTTAAAAAATGTGGATCCTATTCCATTTTTCCTCCCTTCTTTTTAAAATTATGCAGCCATTTTGAATGCTGAAATGTCTTCTTAATGAATAAAGGTTTTTTTCTATACAATGAACACAGAAAAAAAGAAATTACTTTCATTCTGAAAGATAACTTAAATACCAAATTATGAAATACTGTTACAATTACAGACTCCTTTGCAATATATGTGTGTAAATAGATTTTATTTTAACACTATTTAGAAAGAGTTTATTCAAATTTTATGCTAATCTGTTACTACAATTCTGGAAATGCACTGCATGCAATGTAAGTACTACCATCTTGCACAGCATGTTATTTGCTTGAACCGTATATGCTTTTGGGACACTTAAAAATGATTTCAGTACTCATCTCTGCCTGAGGTCAAAGCTATGTAAAGAACTGTCAAGAATTATTTATATTAAGTAAGAACACAGCACAGAGAAGAAATGGATATGAAAATCAAAATATGTAAGAATTTTCTTTCACCTCCAGTTCAATTTCGGAAATTCAGATCCTTCTCTAATAGTTCTCTTTAATTATGGCTCCACCTAACTCATAAGATGAATCATATGCCTAATAGAGCATATATCTGAAGCATCATTAAAGGAAGGAAAAAAGACAGTCTCAACATCTGTACTAAAAATAGAAATGAAAAATTGGTGTGGAAGTTATTTTCTTTGAAGAATGGGACACAAATAATAAGTTTAATATTATAGTAAAATCACTTTGTTCACGTGCTACTTACAGCCTTCATAAATATCTGTTGGTATGTGGACTGCTGCATGTTGGTAAGACGTTTGCCGTCGGAAAACAGGATCTTCTTCAAATACTGGTCTGATTCTCTGGCTGCCAGATTCAGTGTCATTCTTTTCAGGCTTTTTAAAGAAAGACATATGAAGTACAAAATATTACAAGGTATGCTAAAAACAATTCTTCTTTTTACATGACAGACTCATAGACTTTCTCTTATAGCTAAAATTTTGCATTTCTGTATAAACATATTTATTTGCTTCAGGTCCAGAAATGCTTGTGTATAATTCATTATGAATTACAAGTCATCCAATGGAACTCGGTGAAATGAAAAGCTGCAAAAGGAAAATGAGAGCCTAACACCTTATAAACCTAATTTCATAAGCGCATGGAATTTTTACACCCATAACTGAAAGGCAACTACATTATCCTTTATTACTTGTAATAATTTGTACTGAATCTTAAATTTAAATAGTGAATATCTCAATTTTATTTCTTTAGATTATATAGTTAAATTACAAATCTAAAATGATACCAGTAATGTATATTTCATAAATATATTTTTGAGAAACAGTGATGCACACACAAGACAGAGACAGGAAATGAAGCCTTTTCATAAGTTCTAATTTTCACACGTTTTATTAATTGGTTTATGTTACTAATAAGTCTTGAGGAAATGTCATGTACTCTTCTGGCTACAGCTGCCTGGGTGGAAAGGCTCCCAAACACTCAGGTGCTCAGCACTACCTGCCTGTTTCAGGTTTCCATCCTCCCTCACCTGTCTGCACCACTGTTTCTTGATTCCTTACAATCCACTCAGTCATTTGGACTAGGTTTAAAAAAAATTGCGACACAGACTTTTTTATTTTTTTTTAAACTCAGCTAAAAATTTTGTATGAAGTATGAAAACCAAAGAAGTAGTGAAGATCAATGAGGAGGGGGTAATATCTTCATCTGGCTCAGCTGCAGTTTGAACAGGACTCTCCATGGCATGAGCAGACTGCCGCTTAAATCAATAATGAGTCAGCTATGATACCAAATGATTACTTAGGCCAGCAATTGCAGGCAGTTATACAGATCTTTTTAATACTACAAAGTCATCATTTTTTAAAAAATTAATATACTTGAAAAATAGTGCTGACAAAGAAGCACCTATCTGGTGAGCCAGGCACACATATATGGGCTGAGGGTATTCTTTATATACTTTCACTGTGTCTATTACCCCCTATCAATATAGACAGCTGAATTTCAATTTACCCGCAAAATATCGTAATTAAACTGCAGTTTCCTCATCTGCTTCATCACAGGACCATGGAAAAATGTTATTGTAAGTATAGGTTCAAATGCTGCCTGAAGTAAGCAGCAGTATCAGATGGGTTTCAGAGGTGGTTTCCTTTGGAAACACTAAGGGCAGAACTCATCCAAACAGTGACATCCACTGATTTCAACAACACAGCAGTCTACATGTGAGTTAATCACCCCAGGCTGCCTTCGTAGTCAATGAAGAAAAATGGACACTTTTAGAGTACAATTCATCACATCTTAATTAGATACCTATTTTCCTATGACATGACTCGTGTCTTCGAAGTGCCTCCTTCTTTCCATCAACAATAAAGGTAGCCCTAGGGCAATTACCCTAGATGTAAGTGCCTGTAACATAGCTGTCTAGAATTAGGTGAGCTACATATCGCAATGCAAGTCTAATAAACTTCCGGAAGAAAAGAAAGTGGGCACTAATTCTGACTACTATTTTTTTTTTTTTTTATGCAGCATAGCTACCATATCTTATGCTAGGAAGTTAAGCTTGTTACTTATCACTTAACCGAGATCTGATGGGTGAGACAGAAGGGAAGCCACAAGTCTGAATACTCAAAGTAAGGGATGATCTTTTTAATTCATGTGTATTATGACATAAAATAATCTAAATTGATACAATGCACTAATTACTTAACAACATTATTCTCCTTGGAAAACCTAAGGCAAGATGATGCTGTTTACTTTCCTGCAGGCTATTTTCATTAATAATTCTAGTAGACACATCTACTTGGTGTTTGGAGGTTTGGAGGCTGCCAGAGGACTTCTGAATAGAACAATTCTGTATGTAGATGGTTCTAAGAAAGTAGTGTTTTAGCTTTGGGATGTGGAAAAACAGGAAATGCTTGTACCATGCAACATGGAATGTCTTGATCCAGTATGCCACTTGCTTAACTTTACCAGAAGGTAACACCATTACAGCTTACTTTGAAGTTTGTAAACTGGAGCCAGGATCAGTAATAGTTGGTGTGTTCTATAATTTGAAATGACACAGCATTATGATAACTTTAGGCAATGTAATTTGGGTCAATTTCTACTTTATTATTATTATTCCTACAATATTAGACACTATTTATTGATTGATTGATTGATTTCCCAGAACTGGAATGCTGTGCAACATTAAGCAAATTCTGGAGTTCTTTTCACACGTTATCTTTTGGCTTCATGCTACTCAAGGTAATGAGTTTGTCTAATTCTGCAAATGCAGTCTCAACAATCAATCATTCGTATAAGAAAATTTCTCTCCTGCCTGCAAACCAAGTGATTAAAGAAAACGTAACACACTATTTTTGAAATTAGTACCAACAACTGCAATCTCCTGTTACTTTCACAGAACACTTCAGGAAAAAAAAAATGGGGGCCATCACGCCATATTATTACAATGAAATACCACAATCAGTTGGATTTTTTTCCAATTAATTTTCCACAATGAATGCTTAGAGGGAGGGGGAACAGAAAGAGAAAGGGGGTAAACCATAAGGTCCGTACTATAAGGTCTTGGACAGAGGTTTTGATACTCCAGTACATTTACATTTTTTATTGAAATTTCTGAAGCATCTGAACATTAAACTTTCATCAGTGCTTGGACTTTCACTCTGAGTAATAGGTACTAGCCTTCAGTCTTTTCTGTAACTCATGTGCTATGGAAGAAGCTTCAAGTCTGCTACCAACATTTTACTAACTTTGGTGAAACTGAAAGAACTTAAGTAATCCACCTGAACACCTTAAATTTTCAAATACAAAGTCTATTTCCCACATTTACAACAGCGCACATACCAAGTCCCCCCAAAATGATGCCTAGTATAAAGACTGAGATTCTATTCATACCAATATACCACAACACCGAAACAAGAACATGCATCTAAAAACTCTTCAAGTATTATTATTATTTCAATTTAAGTCACTCACCTGCATTTTATAACTAGCTCTGCGACCATGGTGCAGGGCGGACAATCTACGAGAACTACCTATAATAACCCAGAACCTTTTACGTCCCTGTTGTTGACCTTGTGGGAGTAGTTTGTGATGTACAACTATGAAACCATGTATATGTCTGCCCCCCAAGCCCAGAAATGGTGAAATCCTCTAAAAGCTCTGTAGTTCCCTTCACACGGCATTAATTTTGCTATTAAATCTAAAGGTGTCTGAAAGAGATCTACACACAACAGGCAAGTATCAGAAACACTGAAGGCAAATTAGCCTTGCACTCAGTAAACACCTCTTGGCCAGCAACACTAATGCTGTGCAAGGCCTTACACATTCCATGTTTGTAGTGGATCCTTCTATATATAGTAAAAACTATTTAGTTTTCAGCTGCCAAATATATGAATTATAAGTAAACTATTTTTGTATTAGAAAAAGAAGAATTAGGAAAGATGAAAGAGAAAAACCCCAATGTTAATAATTGTTTACATCTGGTATTTCTATCAAAATCCTGACTAGATTGCTGCACTAGTTATTACAGTTTTAATAACCATTGAAACTTTGTTTTCAGGAAAGTAGCAAAACACCTATTTTGAAGAAAAGTAATCTGGCATGCGAACATAATTAAAATCCAACTCCAAACAACTTCTCTCTCAAGTCAGAAACTGAAATGTAATCAATATTGGCACAGGAAAATCCCACATGAGATGGTGACTGAAGATTAATTTTCTGTCTATTCAAACCTGGTCTTCATTTATTGAATTACGTTGTTACCTACCACTGACAGTCAGCAAAATAGTTTATTCATTTCTCTGAAATGAATCTCCAGAACCATTTCTCTGTTCCTTGTAAAGCTGTTAAAAGCCACTTCTCCTTTAAGTTCACATTTGTGCAATTTAAATGCTTTCTTTTTCTTTTTTTTTTAATCATTTTTTTTCCATGTGTCTGCTGTTCTCTCTCAGAATAAAGGGAAAATGATATTGCAGCTAAGATTCATGTGAAGTGGATTTTTCTGTAGACATTCCTTGTGATCTTGGCTAAATCACTTATGGCATGATCTAACATAAAGTGGAGGTTATCTTCCAATCAGTGATTCCAACCGTGATTTTATAAGCCAAATACATACTTGAAATAATGCAACTGCTCTCTCAAGGGCTTTGTGAACATAAACTAATTTATGTTCATATGGCAACTGGAAGCTTTATGCCAAGAAGTATCACAGAAAGATGTGCATAGCAAAGCAAACTACCATTAAATGAAAATGAAACAAAACCAATTCTAGGAATTTAGACATAGTTTAGCTACCCATTTCACTGCACCTAAACGCATCCCGATTCTGTTTCACAGCATTCAGTTACCTTTTTATAATCACAGAATCACAGAATGGCTTGGGTTGGAAAGGGCCTTGAAGATCACCCAGTTCCAACCCCCCTGCCATGGGCAAGGACACCTCCCACCAGACCAGGTTGCTCCAAGCCCCATATAACCATCATAGCAATATGAAAATAAGTGGACTTTGTATCTATACTAGTACATTTTCATTTAGTAGAAAAGCACTGTTTTACTGTATAAATTAGAAGTATTTTCTCTATAAATATAAAACACTTTTTTTTCTGCTTCTTGTAGCTGCTTAAAACTGAAGATCAGAAAACAGCTTTCATTTATTAATAACTCCAGTGAAACAAACAAACAAACAAAAAGCTAAATGAAACCTTCAGTTTTTTTCTGAAGGCAGACTGTTTTCAGAAATGAGGTACAAGTTGCTGAAAGCATCAACGCAGTTTTAGCAGCAGAACAACAGAACAGGAAGTAGATTTCCTTTTGATAATTGCTGAACAGACATCCAGCAAGAAACAAAGGCATCTACTTTTCATGCTTATGTAAAATAGAAAGGAATTCTTTGCTAGTATTTTGGACTGCCCTAGCATCTAGGGAATGTGTTTTGCATAAACCTCCGTCTCTACGTATCAATAACATTTTAGAGAATGAATGTAGAGATGGAATTAGAATTATTATGGGTCCAGAGAAGCCAGAATTCTTCCTTTGTCATTCCCTTTTATCTTTCCTTGCAGATTTCCAAGGTTTTATCTTTGTCTCTAGGATTTTGATCCTTCTTGATTTCTGAATATCTGTTTAAATTTCTACAAGTAAAAATTTTAAACAGTAGAGTCTCACTGCCTACGCTACTTTTTGTCCACTCATAGATCTATGCTTTAGAAATAAATGCTCTCATATTCTCTCTTCATTCAGCTATTACTGCCCTTACTCAAAATTGTTTTTGGTGGCTTGTTTTTATATTCCCCCAATAACATAATCCAACAGAGCTATATATGCAGTCCCTGTAATGTTGCTTTAAAAAGACCCATTAAAAAGTTGCAGCTGGGGCTGATGTAGAGAGTAAAATACGAAGTTGCTTGAAGCACACTGCCAGCAACATGCCTGCAGAAAGGAAAGGATGGGAACCGCCTTTCTAAGGATATGACACTGAAATTCATTTTAAAAAGGCAGCTAGAATACATTTCCAACAGCTACAAAATTCTCAATAGCATTTTAGGGAATTTAATAACTGCATTGCTTTCTGATAACTTTTTTTTTTCCATTTATTTCCTTTCAATATATGTCATTTTCCAAAATGGGAAAATTGCCAAATGGAATTCAGGTGGTTGTGACAGAACTGCAAACAGTTTCCTTCATTTTTGTTTGTGTGTCAGTGGGTGACTGCAGTCTTTATGCAGCTACATTAAGATTTTAAATAAACTGTCATCCTTCTGTCTACTCTAGGCTCCTAATGACAAAACTCTACCAAGAGTTATAGTAAGAAAACATTTGGCTTCAAACTTAAAGATTCTTACTCTTTCTGTTAGACAACAGAGGTGTTAATATATAGGGCCTGGGTGGCATAAGATATAGGGAAATATTTTCATTTGGAAATGCTACTATGTCACGATCAAGGATAATTTATTTAGAATGTATACAGTGCTTTAAATGTTTCCATATTCTTTGAAATCAGCAGTTGGTTATTGGATATCAGTAAGAAATTTAATGGAACTCTGGACTGAGTGCTTACCTCTTTAAAAAAATGTATTTATTTTATAGCAGTCATTTTATTTTCAGCGTTCTGCCAACTGAATAATTTAGCATGTACCAAACTCAGAGTCAAACTAATTAAAAAGCATTTATTTGCCTCTTTAGTTATTTCTCTGAACGCAAACTACCCTTTTCTACATATCTTCTCATAGACTTGTCCCTGTATACTCTTCTAAAAAAGAACTATGTTCTTTTTTTATGGATGGTTCAAAACCTGCTTTATGCATTCACTTATCAGATGTTCATGGCTTGCAGCTTCTGATGAGAATTTTTAGGTACACAAAATATTATATATCCCAATCATTGTAGCGTTTCCCTTTTCTTTGTATCTCAACCTACTCACCAAACTCATTGCATCATGAAATATATGGTTTCTTGAATAAATGAATCCTTGATGTAATTCACTTATCAAACATAAGGACTTGGAAATTCTGACCCTTCGGTAGCAGAACTGTGAATCCCATTATAAAGGATCAGATGAAAAGGATTGTTTTTTTGTTTTTGTTTTTGTTTTGTTGTTGTTTTTTTTTGTTTGTTTGTTTGTTTTGTTTTGTTTTTCCTAATTTCTTCATTTGGAGAGAGTTCCAAAACAAAGTTTTTCAAATCGACTGCCTGAAAAAGCTAATATTTAATCTATGAGTGTGCCTTAAATAACCATGACTCAGGGAATTCTAGTTTCTTAACAATAATAAAACTATTTTCTTGATTTCTGATTACATGGAACATTTTCAAGACATAAGAAATCATTTGGCAATAAGCTAAAAAAATCTTAGAATGAAAAAAAAATATAAAGGAGTTAATGAAAATTATAACAGCAATTGCTAATGATTATACCTGCATTTTATCACCCCTGTTGTCAAGATAAACTTTAAAAGGACTAATACCACTATTTTATTTAGAATCATATCCATAGGACTTATCCTTGTGCAAATCATTAAATAAAACTTCTCTAAAATTTTGCAAGGAGGAAAATGAAAGAGTCAGCCTGTTTTCAACATGATGAACAACTACCCAAGCATGCCACCGTACACGTGCTTGTGATTTAAAAAGACAGACTCTATTTTGCAAGTGCCCTAACAAGTTGAGCCTAGGGAGAGTAGATCAGGCATCAGGATGGGGGACTGAAAATCTGAAGTCACCGGAGTATATTAGCAATTAACGGAATTTATTTTAAAGAGACCTATGCAGTCAGCTTTTCTTTCCTAAAACTGACACAATTTTTAATGTTGAAATCTTGATTTCTTATTTAATAATCAAACCACAATTGAAAGTTATGTTGTTTTCTCATTGTTACAGATTATAGCTGACCTTCACCTCAAAGTAAAGACTGCAAAAGCAGTCTTTTACATCAATATGTAAAAATTAATTTATTCCATCTCCAATATTCTCTTTAACTACAAGGACAGGCAAAATTAAATACATATTTTAAACATTTAGGCACATAAGACATTTATCTTCCTAAAGATGTGTGACTTTTTTTTTTTTTCCTCCAGTCATCAGGAACCTCTCTCCCAGTGTTTCAAGGATGATGGAGAGCTGCCTCCTAATGACATCAGCACCCTTGGATCAATCCCATCTGATCCTATGGACCATCCCAGCTGAACTTTGACCTTGCTAATTCTATCCCTGCAGGCTCAGGCAACATCTCCATACCCCTCCTGGGTAGCACATCCTGGTCATGAGCTCAGGGGTCATGATGTGTAAATCCATCTGAAACTCTCAAATTCACCTGGTTCTCTTCTATATGGGGTGATGCTCTAAGAAAACTCAGGGATTTAGGACCAGGGTGGTCACTAGGAGTGATTTTCCTGCCATCCCCTAAGGTATCGTGTATTGGGTAGGCTATCTGCTTCAGCCCTAGACTGGTCTGACTTTGGCTGTGGCTTGACTGGACAAGATGATGTCATTAGACACCATGAGGAATATAAATATATATGTACACTCATGTTAGTATAAAAGCACATCTTAATTAAACTGATTTAAATGTTACGAACAGTTCAGAAAAGACCCAGCAATTATTTTTTTTTTAATTCATAGCCTCCTTCAAATCATTGTACTCGCATCCCATTAAAGTTCTAACAATAATAAAATAAGAAAACATAATAAATAAAAATAAACAACGCATATTAATTGTAGCCAAAAGTCCTGCAGAATACCTGATCATCTACAGTTCCAAGACCAAAATGCATTCTGGATAATTTAGATTTTTTATACAACATCCAAACTAGGCACTATTCTACTTTTATTGGAATAAATTGCATCATCTTTCACCACCCCCAAATCTGATTAAAGGTAATATCCCTCGAGAATAAGAACTGTTAAATCATCTTAATGCTTCATCAGGAATTAGTCATAATACCCACTGACTGTGAACATTTAATTAATCTGATTTTTTCATCTGATGCAGTTGTCTTTGCCATGCTTTGCTAAGCCATCGACTGATCCTGTTTCACAGCACATTCTTATCTTCGTCATACTGGTTAGAGTCCAGATTTTGTACATCTCACAGCATACCAATTGGCTGTTGCTCTTTCTTCTTAATTTGTCAGTCTTCTGTGTCAATTACAACATAAACAACAGTAAAGCCCTCTTTGAGAAGGAGGTTGGACTACATGACCTCCAGAAATCCTCCTTATCTAATTTTTTCTGTGATTCTCTGAGTTAAGACTAATGGGGCTCTAAACGCTGTACAAACATCACTCACTAATTCATGCTCACATAAATATAATGCAGCTTTTCACTAATTAAAAGCCAGCTGTATCTAGGTAGATAAAAAGCATTAGGTAACACAAAGCCACACACTGACCTCTGAGTTACATATGGACCATAGACTTTCCCTGCAGACTCAATAAAGTATCATAATTTGAGTTAACTGCCATAATGCAGTTATATCTGCAAGTATATATGGTTTTAAAAAATGTTATTATGGTGAAAACTTAAAAATGTAACAAATTAGAAGAATGACATTCACAGAGCCTGAGGGGAATTTTAGAAGGGCATTCTGTCCAAGAAGAGAAGCACATCAGAAAAAGAAAATGAAAGGAGAAAAAGAAAAAAAAATAAGGAAGAAGAAACAGCTCAGCTTTCAGATATTGCAAGAACTCACAGAAACTGTCAGCAAAAGAAAATACCTTTGTAAAAGGTCAGCTGAAGCCAAATTCAAAAGTTTTAATGTCTGGACAACTGTGATTCCTCACTGGATTAAAATAAAGTTACCAGCAATGCACACTGTAAAGAGAGCTGCAGGATTAGCTGTAATTCACTTTTTCACACACCAACACTCAGAAAGTCTAGAAGGCAGAAGACAACTGAAGAAGCAGAAGCAGAAGTGGCCCTTTTCAGCCAGGTGGGCAAGAAGTGTTTCTGAACCTAAACCCCAGATTATTTCCTATTCAGCCCAAGTCTCAGAAGACGTGATGCAGGTGCAGACCTGCAGTGTAAATGACTTTGCATAAAACAAGAGGCTTCGAGTCTGAAACTCTTGCCTGTAGCTGTTTAGCCATATTTATGGCAAGTAAAGGAAACTAGGGGTTTTAACGTAGAGAACTGCAGAAAAGATTAATGCTGGATACAATAAGAAAACCTTACACTTCACAGAATAGACTGATCATCAGTTTATACATATCTAAAAATGAAATGCTTTATACGAGATATAGTTACATTCTTCAATCTACTACTTTTTCATCCATTCTCCAAAGATAACGGGCACAGAGCATGTTGTGTGTGGAAACGCCAGGGAATGTGATCTGGCCTTCTGCAGATGGTTTTGACTAGCTCAGAAATACTCTCTTTTGCAGACTCAGGAGCAAAGCAGAAACAGCTGAGGAACTGCACTGCAGATAACTCAAACCACAGAGAACTCTCTGAAGACCCCACAACAGTGCAATGCATGTATTATTTCCTGTATTGGGATATATTCGGGATGATAAACTGCCCTGAAGGCATCTCCAAGTAAGCCAATACGGTATTATATCTCCAAGTAATGTAGCATTTCAGGACTTCTGAGGAAAGTAAGGTTACATATTAATCTCCTGATCAACTAATAATAACTGCGTATTTCCAGAATGGAGAATTTAGTGTGTCTCCTTTGTCCCATATACAAAATGAATATTAAAGACAATTTTGTAATAATAATATCTACCTCTTATCTCAGCCATACAAATGATGAAGAGCTCATTTGGCCATTTGTTTCATTTGACATTATGAATAAGCAGTAGACCAGCAGAAGCCACAGAGGACGCAGCTATCAGCACATTTTATTTTTCCTTTTTTACACTTCTCAAATTTGTAAACATGACTTAAAGTTTTTGTGATTTAGTTATCTTGATTCTTAATACTTACTAAAATACTGTAAGTGCTCTATTACAGGTTTCTTGATATGACTTGCAGTTTTCAAATCCTGTTTCCGCCTTCAGTCAACCATATGAAAATGTCAGATTAAGGCTTGTTTTTTTTAAGTGGTACAAAACAAAAAAAAATGTGACCAGCACATTTAAAGGTGACATGTCAAAATGTTCACACGGCATTGTTATCTAGAACTAGGCAACACAGAGCTCACTAGAAATCACTACTTAAAATTATAAACACTCCATAACAAATTCAGATTTTTGAGTTGTTTTTATTTACCAATAAACAATTACACTGCATTCACTGTAATTGTTAGCAGTCATGCATTTGATATTAGTACGAAATATCCTCAAGGAAGCAATTTTCCATTAAACTGATGAATCACTGCCTTTAGGGCTGAATTTTGATCTGTGATGTGACAAACTTAGCCTCCATGGGGAGACTTCAAGCACTGCTCTTTTGTGCAAATCTGCCTTCAAGGTAGGATTCTCTGCATTAAGAACTTCCTCATCTTTTTAGGACATTGACAACTACAGTTATCACTCTTGCTATTATTATTTCATAACTCTGTTTCACAAGTAGGAGGTAGCTTTGGGGCAGTCATATATTTCATTATCATGTATTTTTCTTTGCAGCCTTGAAAATGTACTCATTTGGGAGAAGGGTAGACTTGTGCAAATTTGAATCAAGGAATATAAACCTGACACCTAGTTTTTTTAACCAGAAGAAAGAAAGAAAGAAAGAAAGAAAGAAAGAAAGAAAGAAAGAAGGAAAAAGAAAAAAGAAAAAAAGAAACTCTTGCTCCCTGTGGCAACAGATCATTATAATTTCAACAGGAAGCTCAAAGGGATGCCTTCTCTCCCTGTGGGCTGGACTCAAGTTTTCCTGTAATACCTTGAAATGGAGCAACCCAACATCTCTCTCAATGACACTCGGTAAAAGGCACATATTCCTCAGTGAAAAGTCCAAAACCTTTTGGTACTAAAGCAGCTAATGTCAGTCAGGCACTCACTGTCAGTTCAAATGCTCATTTTCCAAAATATGGCATTCAAATCACACCATTAGAAATGGTAGTGCCAGATTCCAAATATGAAAGAGGAAAGTACACAACAAAAACAGTGGTGTATGTATTTTCCTAAAAGGCTCAGAAGTCAAGTTACCACGAAATTACTAGAAATAGGAATAGTAAGACGTATTATATAAACGTGAAGAACAGCAGATGTAAGGCCAAAGAACATCAACCTATGGTTTGCCTGCTTACTCCTCCTCCCCATAGGCTATACGGAAGATGCTTAGTGCTATATTATAACAGGATTTTTCCACATATTCACCATAGCAACAGGAGTATATTTTAATCATAAATATTATCTTTTTTATAGACTGCAGTGCAAGAGATACAGCACCCCCAAAACACAATTATTTGATTGCATAAAAAAGGTAAAACATGAATCCACCTTTTTATATCAGTTTTTTTTCAAATATATTAATTCCAATGGAAATTATATCCGTTTTCTATCAAAGTAAGTATATTCTATGATCATAGAATCATAGAATCATTAAGGTTGGAGAAGACCTTCAAGATCACCTGGTCCAACCATCCCCCTACCACCAATGTCACCCGCTAAACCATGTCCCTAAGCACCACGTCCAACCTTTCTGTGAACACCCCCAGGGATGGTGACACCACCACCTCCCTGGGCAACCCGTTCCAGTGCCTGACTGCTCTTTCTGAGTAGAAATGTCTCCTCATTTCCAACCTGAACCTGCCCTAGCGCAACTTGAGGTCATTCCCTCCAGTATATCCAGTATATCATAGGTATCTATAATATCTAGAATATAACAAAAGAATAACATCTCATAAATGAGAACAACAATGACTCCTGCATCTTCCTCTATATTCACAGGGTAGTTTTTTCTATTCGGTGTCACTTTTCAGTCCAGCAACTGACAGTTGGACTTGCAGAAACCCAGCATCACCCTCCTAGTCTCAAGAAAAGTTTCTCTATAGCTGTTACCTCCGAGACTTGATCCCTGGACTGCCCAATCTGCCCTGCTCCAGCTCGAGACCCTTCTGCCAACTGAGTGTCTTCAGGAGCCTCAAGGGCTCCATCTGACCCAATCTGCAGCTCCTGGCATGCTGGCTTACAGAGGAACCCCTTCTTTTCTGCTGCCCAGCTAAAAAAACGTTACATGCTCAATAAATCAAATTACTCTACCTTTTTTCAGTGTATGTTATAAAGCGAAATGCCTGCAAATTCCTGAGTTCTGCTGGTAGAAGCTAAAAATTCTGGCCTTTTTGGTCTGAGCTTAGCAAGAACGAATGTGTGGGGATGTTTGAGTAAGGCAACTGCTCAACTTGATGTGCTAATAGGGTTTTCAGAAGACACTGCTTTCTATTTTTCATTAAAAATGTGAAAAAATATAAAGAAAATGGTTAAAGTTTGGAATGAATGTTCTCTACTCTCATTTGATTGAACTGTCTACATCCCAGGTGTATTGCATCTGGCTGGAATGGAGGTAATTTTCTTCAGAGCAGCCCCTATAGCGCTGTGCAGTGGATTTGTTGCTAAAATACTGCTGATAACACACCAAAGTTTTCACTGTCGCTGAACAGTGTTTGCAGAAGGTCAAAGCTCTTTCTCTTTCTTCTTCATGCTCCCCAGTGAATAGGCTGGGGCAGGCAGGTGGCTGGAAGGGGACAGAGCTGGGAGACCCAACCCAAACTGACCCAAGAGATATCCCATAATGTATGACATTGTGCTCAACAACAAAAGCTCATGAAAGGAAGAGGAACATTCATGGTTATGGCATTTCCATGATTATGGTATCTTCCTCAGTAATCTTTATAGTGCTGAGGCTCTGCTTCCTAGGAAATGACCAGATACCATGGGAAGTAGTCAATACGTTGTTTTTTTCCCTTTGCTTGTGTCATCAGCCTTGTTTTCCCTATTAGATTGTCATTATCATGATCCATGACTCTTCTCACCTTCCTTCTATTTCCTCCTCAACCCATAGCAAAGGTGAGCAAAAGATGGGCTCTACGCGGGCGTTTGGTTGTTAACCAGGGTCAACTCACTGTACCAGGTACCTGAGCAGCGAACAACCATGCTACACTATACCATATCTAATCTAAATCAATCCAAATTTAAATTTACTCCTGCTCACTAATACCAGAAAACTATAAATCACCAGGTATCGAATCCAAAGTAGGTTCAGAGTTGGTTTCAAGTAAATCTGGCAGTCTCACTATCTGATTCCTTTTTAATAAATTAATCGTAAGTGCAAATCAGAGTTAATTTTGTATTACTGGATGCCATAAATTAGAAGAAAATAAAAATATTTGTATAAGGATATACGGAAAGAGTCAATAAATTTCCAAAAACATTGACAGCATGCCTCTAAATGACCAGTGCCTCTTCTACTGAACAGGCAGACCAAGGTAAGTTCTGTCTCTAGATAATAATTCTATTCTCTGCTTACTTCTGCCCAATATTTTGACTATAAATACACTTAATAAAATAAATAAATAAATAAATAAATAAAGGCAGGCTTGGGGAGTTATAAGATGTGTACTCTCTCGAGCAAGTAGGGTAAAGAATCCTGATAGAATTTTTTTTATGTCTCAGCTCTCCATTTTAAAATGCAGACATTTGTTGGATGGAAAGAGAACAGGTTACAGTTGACCTGCATTTCCCAATGAGGATTAGGGTTTTCTAAAAAGATACTTAGAAAGAAGAGGAAAAAAGATTATTAAAATAACTTTCTATGTTCTCCAAGTGATGCATTCCAACTTATATGCCCAAAATTGTGGTATGTGAAATCCACCAGAATTTTCTGGAGATTATTCATTCAAACATAATCATCCTTTCCTAGTTTTACAGTAGTTCTCAACTTGATGTAGATATAATTTTTTTTTCCCATCTTTACTATTTGGAAGGACTTGATAGCTGTGTTTATGCTGCAGTTTTGATCTCAAGGAGAGCTAATGTTTCAAATGTTATTCAAAAATAACAAGGTGTCACTAATGTACAAATGCTGTCTAAACCATTAGGCAAAGTCAGCATACCATTTTTAAAGGATTTTTCCCTGCATTACATAAAGTAATAAAAAAAAAGTTTTTCATATTTAAAATAGCCATATACACGCTCCAGTTTACTCCAGAACCCACACGTTGGCCCTAATCACAGCGTTACTTCACATTTTGTGCACGTACTTATGGTCCAGAGAGAACTGTAATTCCAGAGCTTTCGTGTTAATTCCATAACATAAAAATAAAAAGTGCTACTACTACTTATTAATACATGATCAATGCACAGGGAGTACTGCTGTTAATCATGACTGCAATCTAACATGGGACTGTACTACAGAAATCTCTAATAAATCAATGGTGCTAAGTAGGCACACAACTCTTGCCAGGAGATACATCTGTCAGCTCTCAATTAAAGCCTAATGAGTAAGACCTAGGTGCAGTAAACTTCCAATGAAGCATGACTGCTTTAATGTTAAAGAAACATTTGTTTGTTTATTTGTAATACTTAGTTCTTTCAGTTAAATCACTGGGAAAAAAAAAAAAAGGAAGAATGAAAGAAAGAAAAAAAGTCTGCTTTTCCTTAGGCTGTTTTATCTTGTACAGGAAGGAGTTTATAAAAATATCACAAGAAAATTCACTAAAAAGGTACAAAAGGAACAAGATGCAAAGAGAAGATCAGAGAGAAGTTCTTTCATCAAGGAAGGATGAAAATTAAGCAGCTGAGCATTTCAATGCATAGTGGATAGGTGAACAAATGAAAACAGGCAAATTCAATTTAGATAGGTTCTATAAAGAAGATACAAAATCACTCGTAATAAAATAGAGACCGGTATGAAAAAGAGGAGAGGAGTAAACAGTGAAGATAAATGTAACTAGGGTGGAGCACAAAAGACAAGAAGGGAAAAGAGGAGAAACAGGCAAAGCAATATTAAAATTGACAGAGAAGGGCATCCTAATGTGGATTGGACTCAGTTGTCCAATACATGCACCGCATCACTTGTACAAAGAGTCGGATGACACAAGTAGTTGACACCTGCAAATTAAAGTGCATGACACAGACTGCAATATATCAAATTGAAAGGGTTCTGGGGAATAGGACAGTGAGTAAAAACCTGAGAGGCCTATATTAAATTACAAGTTTTGCCATTATCTTCCAATGTGATATGAAAAATGGGAATATAATACCTCTTACCTTGTTGTGAGGATAAAACCCATTAATTATCATGAAGTGCTCACGTATTATAGCACTGTGGGGGAAATGAGCAAGCAGAATCTAATTGCTGTTGTAGGATAAAGAGCACAAAGGTATATTACTGATTGATGGACTAAGAGGTTACAAATTGACTGTTTTATCTGAGAGTCTGAGAAATCCAAAGGCCAAAGAAAGATTGGTCTTCACATGTTATTTTTCTTTAAAGTCCAAGCAAATGCAGTCATTAGGTTCAAAAAGGCTCATCTCGACTGCAAATAAAAAATGAGAGAGAAGGATCTTCTGAATGTGGTACATAAACAAGAAGAAAGGAAGCAAAATTCACTGAAGAATATTAACAATTCACATTAGAGGACTGTTCTGGTAAAGCTATGATTTTAAAGGATGAGTGGAGACAAATGAAGGCTAGGAGGCAGGACCTGCAAGATGAATTTCTTCTAATTCTCCGACATCAAAGAGTTAAGATTTAAAAGGCTCCATTACAGTAACCTGGTCAAAAGAGAGAAACGCACATCTAGAAGCAATTCAGCTGAGCTTTAGGTGTTGGACACCTAACTCAGAATAAACCGAATACAGGTAAACACAGTGACTAGCTTAAGCTTAGATACCTAATCCTAATAAGTAAATTACTGCTACTAGTTATTCCTACTTTTACTTATAGAAAAAGACACTATCATGTCTTGTGATTAAATAAAGGTTCACAGCATAAAAGAACAGAAAGTATGAATTTATTAGAGACTAAAAATGGATGGCAGCAGCAGTTTTACTAACCAGTGTTTCAGAGATGACTCTAGTAAAATCTGTCTCTAAAAAAATGTCCCACCTAAGTTGCCTCACCCATTTCAGGAACTCTAAAGGGCAATCTAGAGCAAAGGCATCATTTTATGTGCTATATACCAACCCTTCTGTTGACTACAAACTAAAGAGATTGGCTTTCTAGGATGAAATCAGTCTTTATGAACATCTTCCTTACCCACAACTGCCCAACAGCCTGTCCATTTTAACCTATATTAGTGGGACATTTTATTTTCTTGTTGTCATCAGAACAATAGGGAACTGAACGTTCAGAGCTGTTGATGTAGCTCTCTTTTTATATGGGGGACTAGAAGGGTTTTACAAGAATTGGCATCAATTTTCAATAAAACTTGCCAGATTCTGAAGAAACTAGAAATATAACCCCAATGTCCACAGAAAAATGTACAGGAAATGTATCAATACAACTGAGAACTTGCTTAAGGGACTGCAGGCACATAGCAAGTGCGCTGATATTAAATCTTGTTGCATATGAACCGGAAATTATTCTTAACACTATTAACCAAAAAATAGTGTGGAAATATATGTAAAGCCTTAAAAATTATGCAGAAAGAAAGTAACATGTCTGTGAAAGCAGGCCATTTGGATTATACAAAATCCAACAGAATCCTTCTGTAGTGGGATTAATCAATTAAAATAAACCAGAGTAAATGGGTTTCACCCACTAAAGACAAGTTCCTCTGCAGGAATAAGGACTGAGAAAGTGAAGGGAGACACTAGAGGTTTCCACAAAAAAGAAAAAAGAAAAAAAAGTGGTCCAAATCAGCTCTAATGCAGGAGTGAAACTAAAATCAAGGTTTAAGTTCAATCATTCATCCCTGTGAGCATAATCCTCTCTTTCTGTGAAACTAAGTTTTAAAAGATTCCTTCCACCTTCCGATGTACTTGCATTTTTCTCTGTAGAAGATGTTTTTGATAAACCAACAAAAGCTACGAAAGCAGTGTTGTGTAATCACACAATTTTATTTTAAAGTAATGGAAGATAAGATGTTTGAAGAAAAGGACCTGAAAATAGAAGCCAAGTGGTTGTTCAGGCATGAACAGGGAAGTACGTTAACACATAGGTTAGACTCGGATGCAGACTGTTTTCTAAGCAAAAACTCAGCAATAGATTACTGACCATCTCATTCTTATTGTTTCTCCTTTGAAATTATATTACTCATCACAGCAATAGCACAGATACAAATACACCTAATTTAACTCTCAAAGTGTTTTATCAGAAAGTACTTAGGTGATTATTACCACCTTAATGAGATGCAAATCATCAGTAAGCAAACCTTCACTCTACTTGCAAGGAAGTGCCACAACTAAAATACAAACTAAAATACAAAAAAAAAAAAAAACTAAAATACAAACTTCTTGTATTTTCCTATTCTTCAATTACATGGTCAGCCTCAACTTTACTTTAAAGATTGTTTAAGAGGTGCATGTTACTGTTTACTGAAATATTTATTGGGACTTTTAAAGAGATCTGAATCTACATGTGAATTACATCTGTAAAACAATTGTTCTTTTTCTATAACATAGATAAGATTTACTTTTTTTTTTTTTATTAAGAATTGCCATCTATATTGCAGCTTAATGAGGCTAACTTTTAGCATCGTTAAAAAATGTTCACCTTTACTAAACAGCAAGAAAAAGAATTACAGTATGTTTTTCTGGGATTACTAAGTCAGACGCTCAGCAGAAATGCTGAACCAACAAGTTATTAGTTATTATATACGTGCCTCATTTTCATGGTGTAACTAGAACTTGTGGGAAGCTTTTTAATGGTATCTACCTAACTCAAAACATGTTTTCAGTGCAGCTAAAAACATCTGATCAGAAAACCAATAAAGCCTAAATGGTACAGTACTACTTGTTTATTGACAGGTTGGCCCTGACTAACAACGAACTATTTTTAACTCAACAATAATGAGTATTATGATCTTCGTTCCAAGAGTTTAAAAAAATAAAATAAAATAAAATAAAATAAAATAAAATAAAAATAAAAATAGAACTCACACAGAAATACAAACAAGACTTCTGGTGGAATAAAATTTTGTTTCTCTGGGGAAATAAAAGGTCTGGAGCAAAATCAAAGAAAATGAATAAAATCTAGAGTAGTGTTTCCTTTCCTGCCTTGCCTAACAAATTTGAATTCATATCGTAGAAGCAGTCTCTTCAAGATTTTTCCCAATACCATTTGCATCACAACAGACATAGCAGGTTCTTTTACTTCATACCATAACCCACCATTGTTATACTATACAGTACACTTACACTCAAAAGCTAATATTTAAGCTTCGTAAATTAAATCCTGTTTCAGAAGTGATTTGCACCTGAAATCTCAGTGAATTCAATCAAAGAAACATCTTTTAAATCTTTCAGATTAAGGTTAGTTTTATCAAATTTTACTTAAAGCATGCACATTTAAAAACCTGGGACAATTGATTTGTTTGTGGTATCTGAATTCCAGTACTCATAATTCTGTATAAGCATATCAAATAGTTTTACTTGACATGATATATGCACCTTCTTTAATTGCCTTACAGCAGAAGCATCAATTACAATAGCGATGCCATCAATCTCTAAAGAACACTTGATTAAAAAGTGCAAATGAAGCATGCTGGCACTTGTGGTTAATACATTTACAACATCTTTTCTATGGTTTTATACATTAAATCTATAATGAAGACAAGCAGTTGTATTATCTCAAGTGAAGGTGAAGATAACTTGCCTTCTCCCAGGAAGACATTAAGGTTTTTAATAGTTAAAGCCAGATAGAAAACTTCAAACCACTTGAAGTAAGAGTTTTAGTAGACCCAGGCACTGAAATAACATACATTTTCTCTAAAACTTGAGACTGGATTTTCAATTGTTCCCAATCTTATTTCACTCATATGAGTGATCACAAAATGCATGAAATTTTTACTCATTAGCATCTTACATCTGCTTTCATCTCACATGAAGAATAATTCTTATAGAGAATACAGAACAAGATAATATGAATTTGGAATATAGGGTCAGAAAATGGTTTCTTCAGAGTAAAGTAAATTATTTACATTTATCATTTTGATTCTCTTATCCTATAATTAGGATTATATTACATTTCAAAAGGTGAATGATTCTGCTGTCAGAATCTTTTTTTTTTCTTCCAATACATACCCTGATCAGTAACTCAGAATACTGTATGATGGAAGCCAGACCTTTAGAACTGAAACATAAAATATTATCTGTCTCTCAAGGAAATTTTAAAGAAGCTTCTAAGTTTCTTGGTTTCTTACTGCTGCAAAATATCTATATGTTGATTTTCATGTTTTATTAATCTTTTAAATCCCTTAATTTTCTGAGATTATAGGCAACGAAAAAAAGAAACATACTACTTACATCATTCTGATCATCTTTTGCATTGTAATAGATTATATCATTATTCTGTAAAAGAAGAAAAGGAAAAGTAAATCTATTAGTTTAGAAAGAAGTGCATTAAATTCACTAGAAACATTTTGTACTAAAATATATTTTAAGCTAAAGTTGCAATTCTATATGGATTCTCTTTGAAACATGACAGAATCAGACTTTGCATTTCCCATTCATATGTTTAACTTCATTCATTTGATATTTCTTCCCTTAGAAGTTACATGAGTCATACAAACAGCTAGAAAAGTACACATGGTGTTGGATAAAATCCAGAGCTTATAAAAGACTACTGTAAACTGTTTCATTTACAGACATATAAAGATTTCACTATGCAATTAGGTGGTTTACGCACAAAAAAAAATCTAGCAGGCAACAGATTCAACACATGGGTATTGCTGAGTGGGTTAAGTATTTGTTGCACACCTTTTTATTGTTTTGTTCACCCTCCAAAGCACAATAAAAATTTGGGAAAACATATCACAGGAGAGTCTGTAGTGTACAATAGAATGTAGGAACTCTGTGGAAACGGTACCATATAATTCAAACAAATTTATTACCAAATCAGTAAGATTATTAGCAAATAAAGCAGCAAATCTAATCAGCATATCTACTGAAGTTCGAAAATTCTGGTATTTCCTATGTTTTTTTTTTCCCTTGAAATATTTCTGAACCATTTAAAAACCTTAAAGATTTATGTTCACTGTAATAGTTTTCCAATAAATATGTGCTATAGTATGCCTTATAGTTTTTGTTATACTTTTTTGAATGAAAGTAATTGTCATGTTCATTTTTTATGAAAGATATATGTGTACTTTTTTTTTTTTTTAAGACCCATTAATTGTAAATAAAGAAGCAGCATCTACCCTCCTTCATGCCAAGCAGCTTGTTTAAAATAGGCAATGCCTGGTAACCTCTAAAAATAGCCTTAATTTATATTTTCAGTTCTGTTGGTGATAAGCAATACTTTTAGACTGTTTGTATGTAAACAAAAAGTTCACCACAAATTTCTATTTTCTTGTATAAATACCAACAGGAAACATGATTTCAGTAATCATTTTTCAAGTGGGCAAGCCAATGATAATTATTGCTTGCACTAAAAAGTTTTGTGGCATGCAATTTAATGCATTTCACCTTTATAAATGATTTTTCTTCTCACTTCATAATTAATGATATCGTTCATTCTCCTTTGTGACCTTTTTGAGATGCAAACATGAAATATCATAGATGAGTTAAATGTCAATACGAGGTAAATGCTGTTAACAAACTTATCCTCTTTCCTTTTTCCTCAAAATGCCCTTTTCCACCAAAACACTGTTCTATTCTCAGTTATAAGACAATGGGTTTCATATCAGTATCTGGGTAACTAAGCCAGAACTCATAATGTGTCACAGACATAGGAGGAAATTCCTTCCATCTTTGGCATGACCTGTAACCATCACCACTTGTTACTTGATTGTTATAAAGAGAAGACCATGAAAAGCTTGTGCAAGCCTTCAAGTAAGTTGAAAGAGGCAGAAGATTAAATTTCCTTGGAATCCTCTTTACTCTATACATGGTCATATAAAACAACAACAACTCTATAAATACTACTATCTGTTCAAAAATCTCTGATTAATTTCCACAAAAAAACATTTTAAACTGCTGAAGAACCAACCCTGAGCGGTACTAACTGGAAACGATAGCGTGTGTTTTGATCACACAATGATCTGTTAAATTAAAAAATAATAATAATAATAATTAATAAAGATCTTTCAGTATTTCAATTCAGAAGGCAAAGAAAAAGGCATATTCCTCTCACCATGCCTCCTGATGTCATTACAGCTGTTCTGCAAGTATTTCCCTAGAAAATTTTGTTCACGAAAGATAATATCAGGAAAAAGTATTACAGACATATTTATCTGGCTATTATATATATTAGTGCTTGCATTTTAAAAATTTTTTGCATTTTCCTATAAGCACAATTCTATTAGGTTCTCTCTTTTACTTACAATGAAGACAGCAATTTACTTCCCCACTCCATTCCCATTGCTCATGTTCACAGTACACATTCTCACAGAATCACTTAATGCATAGGATTTTTAACATTGTATACAATTATGTTTACATACTTACATGAAACAATTCTCTATTGTCACATTTATATTCCCCCCTTTTATATTTTTGTGTGTTTACTTGGATTTAAGGTGGCATGGCATTGCTATCTACTTCAACTGGACTAAACAAAAATTTTAAAATATATATTAAAAATTTATGCTTCAGTTGCATGATACATTTACAAGTTAATTAAAATACCCCCCAATATGATTAGATACTTTGTTACACTACGTCTTGTAGTTCATTGTCCTGCAAGAAGATATTACCTATACAATGCATAAACTAAAACTGTCATTGGTCGTATCTCACTGCTTTTACTACAGAAAACAAAACACACAGCACTACAACACCCTGAGTGCTGTACAGTTCACAAATTGGATTCATGGATCAATTATACCTTTAGTGGACAAGTTTTCATAACTTAACCACTTAAGGATGGCAAGAACAAATTGCTCTGCTGCTGGTCCTCAAGGAAGTAGTTTAGTTATTTATTGACTCCTTGACACATATAATTTGAATTTTCCTGTTATTAAACACTTCTGCACCACTCTGCCATCAGGTAATACTGCACACTTTTTCCACAAGCGTAAAACAGAATGTAAATATCCTAGGTTGGTTTTGTTGTTGTTGTTGTTTTCCCCTTTATGTCATATTTCCTAATGCTGTGAGAAAGGTGTAAATACTCACTACTGCTTTTGTTCATGAAAGAAGAAATTTAGAAATATAGTCCTGAAGCTCAGTTTTGGAAGAATGACTTTGGAAGAAGGACTTTTGGAATAAGGACTTAGATTATATTGTAAATATATAGTATTGCAAAATTATCAGTGCACATTTAAAAATACAAAACTAAGGATGAATATAATCATTTTAATTGCTTTAAAACAACATTTTCCCCATAATCTCTAGGTATTTAATACAGAATGTGCTAAAGCAACCCAAACCAGATAGTGTATAAAAACACCTTGGTATTGCAGTTAACCTGCTAGTATAGTGATGATACCTACAAGGATTTTTCTGTTCTGCAGGTAAGACATAAAAAGCAAGAAAAATCAAACCATGTATCAAACATATTTCTGATTTCCTTCAGATTGATGTTATCCAATGTATAGGCTTGTTTTGGATGCATAAATACAGGTACTGCTTAGAGATGGACACTGCCTTGTAAACATGCACAATGCAAAAGTAGATGCTGGCATCTGCATGCAGAGTTGGGTAGTTACAGCTCAGCACTAAGCCCAACTATTTCTAAAGATTGTTTATTTGGTTGCAGCTTCATCAGCTTTTCTCCTTCAAGCAGAATGACGTGCAGTCTTTTTACTTTTGACTATTTATTTTTAAATTACATGTTGAAAATTACAGATACAAATTTGGAGAACATTTTAAAATCACAATGTAGTCTCAAATACTTTGAAAAGACACAGAGCACCAGGGAAAGAACTAGGAGTCTTACTGCTGAGTACCCAGCAATAAAAATACCAATAATACTGTTGTATTTTCTCTTCCATAGACACACTGATCAGCTGAACACTTGGAGGATGAAATTAGTATAAATGCCTACAACACTAAAAAATATTTCCTTAAGTGCTGGTAAAATCCATTTGCTTTAACTTTCTTGTATCCCCTTGCACAAAGCTGTGTAAAAACAATAAAGATCACTCTAATACCTTTAGGATAATTAAGATTTAAAACCAGCCTAATAAATCCTCAACAAATAATCCATCTAGTTTTAGTTTAATCCCTTATACAGTCTGACATGCAGTTTAAGGCACAATTAGCCTCTTCAGAAAAGAAAGCTCATGTAGCCTACCACAAATAAAAAAAGTAATTTTGTTTCCAAATGGAGTAATGTTAGAGAATAAAACCCTACAAATGGGGGAAAAAAGAAAGAATGGTGACTACTACAACCTCTAATTACAGCTTCATAACTTTACATAAGATAAAAAGGCACATGAAAAATAAAGAGGTTACCAGCTAATAACTTATTTTTTTCCTTCTGTTTCTGTGAACAGGAATATCAACTTACCTCCTGTCTTCAGAGTGAGCATGAAATCCAGCAAAATAGTAAATTTCAGACAACTACTATGTCTGAAAATTGGATGTAAGAAATGGGTTGGAAATTGTATTTAAAACAGGACTTATAAACAAGATTTTTTAAAAAAATCAAACTACTTTTTAATAAAGATTTGACAAATGTAAAACAGTTCAACAACATCCCAGTCCCCCTATACAATATTTCTGTCTACCACTCATAATTTTGGCAAATGACTCACTTGGGTTAGACATTTTTCCCAGAAATATCATTTGATTTAAGAACAAGTTTCTCACAATATTAAATTTTCCATACACTAATTAAAAACTTCCAGGTCTGCACTGTAATTTATGATAAGCCTTTTCCATCTGGATTTGTGTAAATGACTTTTCTCAAGATTCTACTGGGACTAATAATTGGAATAAGGAAATGAAGGTGAAGATTACAGGAGATAACATAAAGGAGGATTAAAGGCACTGCATGCTCTTTGTCATAGAATACTCTTTATTTTTAAAGATGAGATCAATTCATTCAGCATTCATCTGCTTTTTTCCTTCACTGAGATTATCAGCCTGGGAACCTTCCAATTTATAGACAGTTTACATGAGATGGACACATTCTGTCCATCCAAGGATACATCAGAACAATTGATCTATTTATTAATAATCTGCATGCTAGATTGAGTGTGATTAAAACATACAACCCTAACATAAAGGGATAATTTATCAGGTAAAAGTAATCTACAAACACAGATTATAAATAAAATATATAATGTAATATACAGTACAAAAAAAATGCACTTACAAGACCTTGACACCAATTCTGAAGGACTTTAATTCGACGCGAGACCCAAACATTGCAGTGTGGATGGTGAACAGAGTTTAGACACCTCATTTAAATGCTATGATAAATAAATTAATTAATGCTATGATAAATAAATTCATTGATGTCTAAACTTGGAAGAATCCAAAATTCTGGAACTACCTGAGTTTTCACCTTTACTATTCTCTAGATTCCTTAATAGTCTGTTTCCATACAGACCTTTGAAGAACCACAGGCTTTGCACCTCTGCAAAGTTTGCAGAGGTGCCCTACCAATAACAGAACCCATAAACTGAACCCTCTCACCCCTACAACTTGAGACACTTGAGCCACAATGGTGTAGTGAAATCGATTTTCCAAGTCTCCTGATTGTGCTACACAGAAAATGCAAGAGCACCAATTGCTTTCCTGGTTTTAGGTTCCTCATTTAGGTTCCACTGGTCCCCTCTGGGTTCCATCTGGAAGTAGAGGCTGGATTTTTCATTTTTAATGCATCATACCGATAATATGCAAGACCTCAGTTCGATTTCCTTTTCCTCTGGAATATATTTAAATCAAACTTTCCCATCTCCTATCAAATATCAAATATATTGAATCAGTTAAGCAAAAGGAATGGACTCCATCTCGGTTCTCACCTCCTCTTCCCTTCTCCTTCCTTTGTCCTGGCCATGTGAACAGTATAGTTATAGGGCTTGTGGACTAAAATTCTTTCTCATTTAGAAAAAAATATTACATTATTTTTTGCATAATAATGCAACAATATTGCAGTATTTTCAGCTCTGAGTTCTTAGTGAATTAGAAGATACCATATCACAAAACCAATATTTGTTTTCTCACAATAATTACCAATACATTTTGTGAAATATATTTAATGTAAATGGTTCAACTAAACTTCAAAAACTTACACTGTGAAGATAAAACTGTACTTACACAGTGAAGATAAAACCAAATCAGAAAATTTTGTGAATACAGTAAGACAGAATGTATTTAAGAAATGCAAAATATATTTGAATAGTTTTCCTGCAGATATTGGACTGTAGTTGAAAGATGTTATTTTGCCAGATCATGATATTTTTAATGCCTTATGGCTGGGAAAATATTAACATACTTCTACCAGTAAATACTTGTTACAGATAGATCATATTTTATGTTATTACAATTTTTGATACTTACAGGTCACAGGAGCATCATGACCTTGCCTGGATCAAGAACTGAGTAACCGAGTACAGTGAGAGCCACAGCGAACAGCACAAAGCTAATGGGCTGTGTGTGGTGAGCCATAACGCACGTGGCAGCACAGACAACGGCAGTAACGCACCTTGGTACAGGCTATGCATCAGTGGATGACACGAGAACACAGGAAATGCTGGTGAACTACGATAACAGACCGATTTGACTGGCATGCCAACGCCTGTCTGTAGAGCAACCAGTAATACAGACCATATGGAAACATCGCCAAGCTGATGTCTGACACACCGGGAAAGCCAAGCACTGAAGTGGAACCAGCTCCTTCGGTACTGAGCCACTGCCTAGAGCAAGCACCCTGCATCTGCATCACCCAGCCTGGCCTTGAACACCTCCAGGGATGGGGCATCCACAGCTTCTCTGGACAGCCTGTTCCAGGGCCTCACCACCCTCACAGTGAAGGATTTCCTCTTAATGTCTTTGCAGCTATTGTCCTGTGTTCCTTTTCTCACTGTTACAGTACCCAATTACATGTTGATTTTAAACATGCTTGATTTAATTTGTCTTGTACAAGTTATAATCAGTAAAGCTGAGTAAGAAGTTGGTTTATATACAGCATGTTCACACACAGCCTCATATATGCATAATCATGCATATCAAGTTGCATGCAAAATCTCAAAAAGCAGCATAAAATGCACTAAAATGACTACTCCTGTCTTCAGATCTGAAGAATGTATTACATAAACTCTGCCAGTAAAGAATAACAACAACTTTTCCATGTCAAACAAAACTCCTCAACCTTTAGATATTTTTCACCATAACAGTTTTTATAAGAAGCTGTCATTGGACTACTAAGGCTATCAGGATGATACATCCTTAAAACATTAAGAATTCATTTAAAACACTAATTTCAATTTGGCTTTAGGATTAAAAGACAAAATTGGTTGAATGTGTCAGGTTAAATGGAATACCACCCCTATGTTAATGAGAAAATGTCAGAGAAACAAACACCCAAATCAGATTCTATACAGGAGTTGCCCATTCTTCTGAAATAACACAACAAACTCCATGAATAATTTCTGCATAAGGTCATCCTAGAGCTCAATGGCCTGCAATCAGAAAACAATTCTGCTGGACATGAAGTTAACTGGTAGTATAACATTAGTAAGGATAGCTTTATCTTTATGAATTAATTGTTTCTAACATTGGGGATTTTCACCAGCTGCAGTAAAAAAATACGGACTAAACCGACAAAGCATGGCAACCAGTGGCTTAGTTTTTATTTTGAAACATCAAAGGCCAAATACTTCATGAATATTTAATGACCGAAGATTCAATGACATAAAATCATATTGCTACTACCCTCAGACATAGTCGATTATGTCACAGCATGGCTGTTGTTTTAGTTAATCAAACTGAAAACATCTCTTCAAGAAGATTTTGATCTACACCAAAGCCATAAACATTACTATGCAAACATATTTCCAAACATTAACCACTCTACAGTTCCAATTCAGCACATCACAGGGATTGTATATGGGGGAAAAAGCCGAAACCACATAATTTTACAGTTTTATCCTTTCAGAATTCTGTTGCAACACTCCTACAACAGAAGATTTTTTTTCTTTTATAGTTAAGAAGAAATTCAAATTTTTTTTCTATTTATTAATCACCTTCTTTTGGTACCAGATTTGGTGAGTATGTATGTACCTACAAAATGGAAAAAAATAACTCTGTAGCTGACACATAGTGGCAGTGTCTTCAAGACTTCCAGCACTAATTCGAACTGTAGACTTTCCTTTTTCTTAAGAACAGAATTCTTACAGAGTACTTTTCTCTTTCCAATAAACACTGGACATGTTAATATAAACTTATTTGTACCTAAAACTACCAAATTTCCTTTCCCCAGCTGTCTATGCAACCCTGTACCTACTGTACTGCTCATTTTCATATTGAACTGAAACCCTTATGCAGCAGATACTGACAGCAGCAGGCTACTGAAAAGAGCTGTACCTTAATTACACTTACACAGCTTAGACAATGAAGTAAACATTTCCATAAAGAATTGTTTTATTTACTTTTTCAGAGAGCAGGTAAGTTTAGTAAGCACCACAAATCAACAATAACTTGGGGAGCATAGCATGGGCATCACTTGGCAGCAGGACTTAAAAGTTGCATAGTTATTTCTTTGTATTTGTTTATTTATGTATTTTCAGCAGATCAAAGTGAGGAAATTTACCTGTATTCTGAAAATTGAATTTCCCTCATAGACTTTAATGGGAGAGGTGAAACAGAGCAAGAGGCTTTGTATTGGGAAAGTCAGTTGTTTTTCTAGCAGCAATCTGTTTGTGTGTTGTTGGTTTTCTCTTAAGTAAAAAGCAGCAATTAATTTTAGAAACAAAATGCATTATTTGCTTACTTTCATCATGTATGTACTTAATAGCCAAACTACCAGCCAGAAGGGCCATATCTAAGGTAAGATTCTAGGAAAAAAAAATTAAAAATCCTTGGGATGGATAGTTATTTCCCCCTCCAAAAGGAGGTATTCAGAAAAACAGCGATGTATGACAAAAATAAGGCTACAGACATTAATAAAGCTTCAGTTCTTCACACTGAGGATTCGAAGAACCAGTGGTAGGATTCCCTGATGCAAATCTTATTAACCAACAGGGCAGGATACGGGACTCTTGCTCTTATATCATTTACATTATTTTAAGAATTTATTATGGTATTTTCTAATCATGCAACCATTTGAAAACAGCTTTGAAATGGCTTCAATCCCCTTCGCTGAATTTTTAAAATGGTTGTTCCATATATATATATAAAAGAAAATTATGATATAGAGGCAGCATAGCAAATACCATCAAATTTTCACACTATTCTCTTCAGTCCATGTCCAAGGACTTTTTCAAACCATTTTACTTCAATCTGAACTTAAATTCACTGAACACCCTCTAGAACAGGTTCAGTACGAACATATTTTTCATTATATATTAACGGGAAGTTATGAATAATGCTACTGTACTCCCAGTGCATACAATCTCCAAAAAATCCACTCCTCTTTGGGAAGAAAGATTTATAATATCCCTCTGACCTGGTAGATGAATAACAAAAGTTAACAATTTAGAACATCATTTTCTCCCTCTCCTTCTACCAGTCAAACCTTCCTCAATATTCTTACTATCTCCCCAAAGAATGACAAAAAGAAATAGAATTTTATGTACATACATGTGTACATAATGAAGAGGAGTTTAGCAGTTACTGAGTTTAAAAGAACTAGTTACATATATATGAAGACATACAAATAACTATCTTGTATTTTTCACTCCATTCCTGTAAGTCAAAAGCAGGATGGCTAGACATGATTGCAAGAGACAAAAATCTTTCAAATACATTTTGGTTTTTGGTAAATATATTCTTCCAAAATGTTCAGGAAACTTCTAATCTTCTCATCATAGTAACTTCCCCAAAGCATAAGCAACTGAGAATGACTTCTTTTTATAACGCAAAATGCAATTGATTAAAAAGAAGATTTCCAGGTGGGAAAATGAAATGAATTTGTTAGCAGCTAATTAACCTCTGTATCACACTATCTAATCTGTTTAATTAAAACAGCAAAGTACGTTTATTTTAATTTATTCACCATTACTTTCATTAGTTGATGAAAGAACTTAAGAATAAAAAAAGTAGAAATTGTCAAAACTGATCGTAGATTTTATCTAGATTGTAAATACTGGGACCAGTACAGTACAGGAGCCTAGTTAAGCAATTTTTTTTGGACATCAGCTTTGCAGGACATTGGCATTGTTATTCTGAATTCATACTTAAGTAGGTGCTACAATGGAATGAACTAGGCTACATTATTTACATCTCTTGCTCTAAAATAACTAAAATACAAAAAATACAGACAGTATACCAGCTCTCCAATGCCAGCAAATCTGCAAAAGAACCTTAGAGGAAATTACATATTTTATTTATACATATATACGTGTGTGTATGTATTATATATATGTATTCAATACATACATATATGTTTTTTAAACCATGCACTGGGCAAACTTGAAGACATGAGATTTTGAAATGAGTTTAATAGCTTCTCTTTTAATCTTATCATAAAAAAAAATAGTATATGGCCAGGAATGTATTACACAAAGTCATTAGGATTAAATTCCAAGCAAAACCACACATAACATTAATCTCTTTTAAGAATCTCATTGTAATAGAAAAAAAAGCTCATATTTTGGATAGTTGCATAAATAGCAGTGGCTGAGGCGTTTTTGCATCCCTTTCCTCTTTTTTTACATATGTAAAAAAAAACTAAACTACAAAGAAATTATAATGTTGCATTTCTGCTTGGAAAATAAACACAGGTTTTTTTGGCATAGCACTACAGTACTGTGTAACACAGGAGTTTTCATCTAAATTATGAAAGTCTGATCCAAATTGTGGACCACATCGTACATACCTGACACTGACCTGTGAAGTAAATAATATATCTTAAATAATTTTTTTTTAAATAATTTGATTTCATTCTCTGCCTGCATAAATTCTTTACCTGGTTAATTCAATAACCTAAAGTCTGTGCAGAAAAAGCCACAGAGATTTAAAATATACAAAAAAGAGGTTATATTGTATCTAAATCACAGCAATAACTTATCTCAGACAGCTTGCATGAGGACTAAGAAAAAAAAAGCCAAATCTCTCCATTTCCTTCTAAGTGCAGAAAGTACCTTTACAAAAGGTAATAAAGTTGAAAGCATTTCGTGTCATCTTTTCAGACTGCTTTGGTTCTCAGGCATAACAAATGTGTCTGCCATATTGACTTTTAATTATATTAATGGTGCTTTTACCAAGACAAATCTTACCCTCTTCATTAAGATTTTACTTTAAATGATTTTGCTAGATCTCTAATGTCTTAGAAGGAAAAGAAATGTGGACAGCAGTTACCAGGCTTAAGAAATATCCCATGCTCACCTAATTAATAAAGAACAGAAGGAATCATAATTTAATTACTCAGCTTTGACATCTATTTTGTGCATGTCTTGCACTGAGTCACTGCAATAAAGCAAAGATCCATGAGTACACCTTATTTCAGAAGCAGTTTAGTAGATGAGACAACCCAGCAGCTGTAAAATGTCATTCATTTTGCTATTTAACATAAAATGATGAAGACTTTTCTAGTTAATCACTACAAGAAAAAGGACTACATCACAAAACATAATTACTTTTCTCCCTAATTATTGGATACATTACACTGGCATGCTAGAATTCATGCAGAAGAACTCTGTGATTTAAGAGCTGTATCAATGTCTTGCTATTAGAGTTCTTGTTCTGTGTCTTAAGAACTGCATGAAATTAAAAGTTATCTCTGTTTTTGTCCATGGACCACAACAGGGTTTTTTGCTTGCTGTTAATTTGATGCTTATGCCAACAAACTGAAAAGAACTAAGGAGACAAACAAACTTCTGAATGAGCTAGAAGCCCTCCATGCCCCCTGATATAGCTGCTGACTGCATGCCTGTTCCCCTTACTTCCACCTCTGTATAAAAAACTTTAGAAACTGACGTCTAATGATATCAGATATTATTTGTCAGTTATTTAAGTGCACTCATTTCTATAAAAATGCAGCCATACCCTCAGAGCCAGGCTAGGTACAGGCACAGCAGCCAGCTATGTAACTCATTAGACTGCAAGGGCTGCAAAATGTACTCAAAGCCCACTTTGCCTGCACCAAATCCTTGGAAAACCAGACTGCTGGCTGTCAGTAGGACGGACAGAACCCCAATTTCTCCTTGGAAACATTCCCTCCCTTAAAACCAGTTTCAGCCCAAGGCTGCACGTATGCTCCAGGCAGCATGAGCAGCAAGCCTGAATCTTCATTGACAACTTCTGATTTAATGTTCTAGTTTTCCCCGTTTCCTCTAGCTCTTCCCAACTCTGCCCAGAGAACAGACCTTGGTTTTAACAGCTCAGAGGAGAAGGAAATGGCTAGTTCTAAATCTGCACACCTCCGGGCACTGGGACAGGCTCCCCAGGGCAGTGGACACAGCACCAAGCCTGCCGAAGTTCAAGAAGCATTTGGACAATGTTCTCAGGCATAGGGTCTGGGTTTTGGGTGGTCAAAAGGAGGTGGACTCAGTGATCCTTGTGGGACCTTTCCAACTCAGGATATTCTATGGTTCTACGAGTCTTGAGGACTACTTCATCTCAGCTCTCAATAGCACCATTAAGGAGAATTACGAAAGTGTGAACTGAGATTTCAGAAAGCCAGAGGAAAGAAATACAATTGCTGAAATAAGAATAATTGTTGAATTAAGTTTCCTATGTCCCATGCTCCCCTATAATAAGGAAAGTATATTCTTTTCAAAGTCAGCTGCCAGTGGACAAATTGGAAACAAACCATCAGCAGTGGAACAGGTTGCCCAGAGTAGTAGTCTCCTCCCTGGAATTCTTCAAAGTCAGGATGGATGGGGCTTTGGGCAACCTGATCTGGCGAAAGACGTCCCTGTCCATGGCAGGGGAGTTGAAACTAGATGATCTTTAAGGACCCTTCCAACCCAAACTATTCTGTGATTCGATGATCATTTGCAATTAACAAATGTTTAGATGATGTACTCAAAAAGTCTTAGTCCAGACTGTGTTTTCTTCTCTTGGTATCCCTCAACAAAAGAAAGTAACACCCTTTGCTGACATAACACAGCCCTGCTGAAAAATGACAGCCTATACAAGTTAAATAAAACAAAAATGTTCTATCTGAGTGGTGAAGTGCTATGGCAAGACTATATTTCGGTCTTATTGCAAGGCTACTATTTCAGCAATGCATATTTTATAGTATTTGAAGTCTAGAAGTCAGCTAAATTACTACACCTAGAATAGAACAGAACAGAACAGTTCAGCTCGAAGGGACCTACAAAGATCATCTAGTCCAACTGTCTGACCACTTCAGGGCTAAACAAAAGTTAAAGCATACAATTAAGGGCATTGTCCAAATGCATCTTGAACACTGACAGGCATGGGGCATCAACCACCCCTCTAGGAAGCCTGTTCTAGTGTTTGGCGGCCCTCGCAACAAAGACATTTTTCCTAATGTCCAGTTTGAACTTTCTCCCATACAGCTTTGTGCCATTCCATGTGTCCTGTCCTCTGTTACAAGAGAGAAGAGACCGGAACCTCCCTCTGTACTTGCCCTCCTCAAGAAGTTGTAGAGTGACTGCACTGGGTGAAGTTGTTAGCAAGAGTAAATTGGGTGAAATTAAACTTGCTTATAGAAGATCATTCAGTCTGGTAGAAAACTTTGGCTGGAAGTTTTCTTTCACTTTTTAAGTGAAAAAAAAAATCACTCACACAGCGTAAAAAGTTTTATCAGGAAAAAATACCAGAATTATATGCAGACACTGAAAAATATCAATAGAGCCAGGCTCCTTAGTTTTACTGTTCCCATGTGTAACTCTTAAGAAATGTAAAACTGAAGTTCCTCTCTAGAGAAGCAGCAAATCTCACAGGACTAAGAAGAGAATCCTAGCTGAATTAATTATTCATCAGGGGTTATTCATCCATGTTTAAAAGCAAAGATCTGCTCTAGATTAGAATAGTCGTATCTTTATACTTATGTTTCATATTTTCAAGGCAGTTAAAATACACAGTAGTTCATTGCAAGTATAGTTTGGGACTACCAAATGGGAAAATGAAAATAGTGTGATAGCATTTTCCATGAAGACATAAATTACAGGCAGTTACAGAGTTGGCCAAAAGCTGTCAAGATTTCCTAAAACCTAATGTCCCTCCACCAAGACCTACAGTTGTTTGTGTATGTATTTATGCAGTCCTGATTTGCTCATAGCTGATAGCAAAAGTGAACTGGAGAAAAGTAAACAAATACTTAGCACAGACCACGTTTCTGGTCAAATCAGGCAGAATTTTATTATTGCTTCATTGAATGATGTAGAATAATGTTGCTCATTTTGAAGAGCCTCTCTGCTCCATGTTATGTGCATCTCCTGCTCTGTGGCAAGCCCTCAGAAATACCTGCCATTACTTGTACTACTACTCATTATTTTCAGGACATAGAAGAGCCAGAATTTCACCTTTTGTTTAAATCTTATGAAAAATCAGAAGTACACTATGCACAGGGGATAGAAGGATAAGAATTCCCAAATCCCTTGAGCAAAACACATCTCTTAAAAATAGGATTGACTATTACTCTCAGCGTATTTTAAATCAATTCAGAATGAAGCTCGTATTAACACTTATACCAACCGCAAAATAATATAGACATCAAAACATTTCTGTTTCCAACTACTGCACAAGCCACTGTTCTTAAAACATCAACTCTTGGTATACTTTAGGTACATAATGTCTGGAAAATGCTTTTACAAACTTTTAAATACCCAAGCCTTCCAAGTACAACTTTAGCTCCTTTTGCTCTTTCTAAAGATGAGTTGTGACAAAGACAGCCTGAATTTTCATCTAGTATCTTAAAAGAATCCTGTGGCAAAAGAACAAGATAAGCTATCAAAGCCTGAGGTTTTGTCATTTGAAAAACAGAAGGCAACGGAATGAAGACAAACACAAATACTTCTACTCACGAAAAAAATCCAGCCCACCTATCACAGAATTTCAGAAAAGTGTTATTTCTAATATAAAATAATATGCACATTCCCAAGCCCATATCTGTATGCTTTTATCCCTTTTTGACATTAAACACTTTGAAGTATTTTGGGTGTAATTTTCTTTAAACAAATTAGGAAATCGGAAGGAATAACTGCCAAAGTTTCCTATTATGAATTGCATTCTGTCTCTGAAGTAAGAATCTAAACTTTGTAAAATCTTCTGAATTTCTAAATATTTTAGAAGTCTGCCTCCATTATGGAAAATCATATTTGAATGTTAGTGTCTTGCTCCATTAATTCTTTGTGCATGTTCTGTTATACCATTTTTTCTATCATAAAAAAAACCAACTTTATCCTCCAATTAGTAATTCAAAATTAGCAGAATTAAGTCCATACTCCTTTTCCCACAAACACTAACACATTTCTTAAATCAGCATTAAAAAAAAAAAAAAAAAAGACCAAGACAACATGAATGTAGTGGGGAATGAGGGGAACTGACATACAGAAGAGCCCAGTTATACTGGCAAGGATAGATCAAGAAGAAAAACACCATTGTTTTTGAAGTGATGATATTTGGTAAAAAAGCTTAAAGACAAAGAAAACAGCATCCTTTTAAAATAAATCTTATTATTTTATTTTACTGATTCACCTAGGATAGTAAAGCAATGGTAAGAATTATTTATTACAAATTTAAATTAGCAACTGAATTTGAAGGTGAAACATAGAATCATAAAACTAATTAGCTTCATCTGTGTTACAAATTCAACGAAGACTCTTAGAAAATATGCACAACAGCAGCCTGCAGAAAGCTCTTAACATATTGTACCTCTATAAGAACCTGCAGGGTGTTAATAAATTGAGTACAATAGCATATCCTGCTTTTAATAAGATTTTTGTTTGGAAAGTGCATTAAAGAATCATTCAAAAAGAAGGCATTAATGCATATACACAGTGCCTTAATAATGAGAAATCACACTTTTTTTTTTCCCCTTTCCTCCAGTTCCTTCCCTCCACCCCTTTTTCAGAAGCTGATTTTTTTTATTATTTTTTTTTTTAAATGAGCTGCCTGGTAAATAAAGCGTATTAGATGTCTTTTACCATATTTGATTTTTCAGATAAAATATAGCGCGTGAAAGATTCCGCAGTGATTGAAGGTGTTTCATCTCTTTATTCTAAGAGCCTTTTTGGCTAGTTCCCTACCAGTGAAGTACTCTGCTGCCCGCATGAGATTCTTTCAAAGCTTTGTATTACAAAATTATATACACCTATACTCAACATAACGATATTAAGAGATGACAAATAACCAAAAGATATAGCAGAAAAGCTCTCTACTATAGTTACACATTTAAGAACTCTGCCTACATATAATCTTGATTCTGATTGTAAAGCTACTATTTGCCACCTTTTTTATCAAGCTCCTAATTGATTTAAGATTCCTATTGTGTGGGGAAAAAAATGAAAATAAAGACAAAAGCTGTAAGTGTTCAAATGATTAATCATGCTAACCCAAAAGACAGATCCTTTATAGGGAAACAAATGCATGGAAGAACTCTTCTGTTGCAACCCAGATTTTATAAGAAGCCTATGATTTAGTGGATGAAAAATTATACATGAGCCCACTGTGCATGCTTGCAGCCCAGAAAGCCAGCTGTATCCTGGGCTGCATCAAAAGCAGTGTGGCCAGCAGGGCAAGGGAGGGGATTGCCCCCCTCTGCTCTACCCTCGTCACACCCCACTTGGAGCCCTGCGTTCAGCTCTGGCATTCAGTTCTGGGGCCCCCAACAGAAGAGGGACATGGAGCAGGCCCAGAGGATGGCCACAAAGATCAGAGGGCTGGAGCACCCCTCCTATAAGAAATATAAGAAATGGCTGAGTTGAGGTTGTTCAGTAGAAGGCTCCAGGGAGACCTTTGCAGCCTTTCAGTACTTCAAAGGGGGCTTATAAGAAAGATGGGGAGAGATTTTTTAAAAGGCACATAAAAAGAAGGACAAGAGGTAACGGTTTTAAAGTGAAAGAGGGTAGATTTAGATTAGATATAAGGAAGAAATTCTTCACTTGAAGAATTTCAAGTGTTCACTGGAATAAGTTGCCCAGAGAAGCCGTGGATGCCGCATCCCTGGCAGTGCCCAGGGCCAGGCTGGATGGGGCTTTGGGCAACCTGGTCTGGCGGGAGGTGTCCCTGCCCATGGCAGGGGGGTTGGAATTGGGTGATCTTCAAGGCCCCTTGCAACCTCAACTATTCTATGATTCTATGATTTTTAGACTCAGAATCATCTGAGGGAATACAGGAAGCTATAAAAGGAAAACTCCAGGCAAGCTAGCGAGAGGCATTACCCTTAAAGGTTGTTTTTGTCTTTTTTTTTTTTTTCTTTTCCTCCTTTTGGACATGTTTCTATATGCAACTATTGTCTCCCAGAAATTTGTAAACCAGAGGGCACCAGTGAGACCTTGTGAAAACGATTCGAACATTAGTGGCATGATGCTGGGGACAGACAAGGGGACAGTGGGATCCTGTTTCCAGTATGGAATGCTGGAAAAAATCTGCACTCATCTGATGAAACCTAGAAACCTCCAGAAAGGCTTCAGGACAGGAGTGTTCACACTGAACTTGTACATTAAGATGAATGTCTTCTTACTAATTCCAGCAATCCTAGGAAAGTGAGGTCAGTTTTTTAAATACTAAAAACTGGGTAGGAAATACAGCAGTTAGAGAAAGTACTGTTGAAAACTTGCTGAAATGCTTGTTCCTGCAAAATTTACAAATTTTTACAATATTTTTTTTACAAACTTACATTTTTACAAATTTACAATTTTTTTTCTTACAAAATTTTACAAATTTACAAAAAATTACATTTTTTTTGTAAATTTACAAAATTTACAAATTACAAATCAAAAAGGTGTGAGCAGTAAGTATCAGATAAACATCAGAAAAAATCCTGAAACCACACAGTTTCAGTAAGTGATTCATTCTTATTTCCCTCTGCACCTCACCGTGCACACACACAGCTCTGTCCCCTGAGTGGAAAGATGTCAGGGTCCAAACAATCACTGATGGAAGAAAGGTATTTCATTCCTTTCAGTGAGATATGGCACATTTAATTTAAATTATGCACAAATCAAAGCTATATGTCACATAAGTGAAGGTGGCACACAGCCCTTCGGAGAAGAAAATATCATCTTCCCTAAGACCTTTACCATCTGCCTGTCAATTGAAATCAATCATTCAGCATATTTTTTTCCAAGTCACATATGGTTTAGACGTGTGAGGCCTCATCCAAAATTAATCAAAATCAATGGAAGATTTATTTCACAGTGTTTTGGACCAGAACATTGTGTCAAGATACAGACAGCTTTGACACTTTGCCCATCGTTCGCGTTGTTCAAACTTTCACAGAATTATTAAGTACAGATTACTGGGAAAGGATCCCACACCTACTTTTTGCACCTGTGAGAACTGGTTCTACACCCCAGTTCTGGAGCCAAATCTGAACATTTTAATTCCCCACGAATGCCCTATGTGCTGAAGAGGACTACGAGAGCTACATCCTCTCTTTAATGATATTAGAGAAAAAAATACTATAGTTTGTTACCTTCTCTGAACATCTCTCTTTTAAAAGACAATCTTTAATAAACTGCCTCCCTAGAATGAAGCAGTACTAACACTAAAAAATTCGTTATTTTGTTTGTTTTCTGGTTGAAGCTTTTAAGATGCAATGATGCTTTGCTGCAAAGCATCAAAACATTTGATGCAAAAAGCATCAAAACATTTGATGCAAAGATGCTTTGTTGTAATGTTCATGATAAGTTACAGACAGTCCTGAAATCTAAAAATCTTTGATCTGCAGGAAAGGTCATGAGCTGTCTACTACTGCCCTGCTCCTGCAGGTCACCTCTACATATCAACTCTTGTTATGGAAGACTTGTTTTATATCATTTATCCTTCTTATCTTTCATTTGTTTGCTGAGCAACTTTTCACTACAGTTTTACACAACCGATGTTGATTAAAAAAAGTCATAATCCCAAAGTACTATTTCTATGACCTCCTGTCTCACTTTTAAGGCCATAAACACACACTTACACATTAAATTCACAGCAAATGCTGTCTTGGAAATATCAGAGTTCAGGAAATCATCATTTACACAGAAGAACGTAAAACTATATTGTTTAAAGATAAGGAATATTGAAAGGATTTTTCATGTGGCATTTTAATGTGATAATTAATTCCTAAAAGTCTGAGTTTCAGTCTTCATATAAGTAAGTGGATGCTAATAGGCCATGCATAAAGACTCTCCTCGCTAAAATACAAATGAGAAATCCCTTATGTTTATACATGTGTAAGTACAATTAATATTGCAACCCAACTGGAAACAAAATTGCTTTAGTTAACCAACCATTGCAATGCAATCAAATGTGGTATCAAATGTAATTGTAGAAGATCCATTTGGGGAATAACAGCAATTATTTCATAAAGAATTCTCCCCTCCTCCTTCCAATTCACATGCCCACAATTTTTTTCATGCATCTCTGCACCAGCAAAGTAATTGGACCATCACAAGTGTCAAGAATACCACCATTTCATTCTGCAATACACAGGAAAATTCAAACTGACAAGGCTGTTTCTTTTAACAATATTGGGTTGTACCTCTGATTTGTAACTGCATTAATCTAAAAACGTTTAAGTAGTTTTTATTTCTCCAGCTGTACATGCAGCTAGGGAATTGTGCAATGCTGATGGAGTAGGAAGCAAAGAATGGCATTTCTTTGTCTGCCTGAAGCTAAGTACTTTGGATTTGCCTTCACACAACTGTTCTCTAAAGACTTAATACTTCTCTAATGTAAGTATTCTTCTAGGGCTGTTGAGGGAAACCTCAGTTCAGATGTTTTAATTGACCTTGTGTTTAATCAGAAAACAACGCATATTGCAATCCAATATTAATAATTTTCCTTTTTTTTTTTTTTTTTACTCAGAAGACATTCAATATTCTTCATTAGTATTCTTAATTAATATTCCTTTGAATTGTTTTGTACTTTTTAGTAATTTAATTAGTAATTACTAAAATGATTTTGACATTTAATTATCAACGCAAACCACTGAAATCCATTATGATCTTTATATCTGTCAGCCACCTAAAAATACTTATGTCAGCTGCAATGTGACTGTCAAGGACATTGATGATCGTGTACTCATTAGAACTAGAGACTGTCCCAAAGAGTTTCTTTCTATAGTGACTCATGTGCAGTGCTGCTTGAAAGGCTTTCATCACCCTAAAACAAGTCCTGAAAAAGGAAATAAACCTCATACAGCATGATGCGGACCATTCATAACACTATGAGAAGTATCAGAAGAAAGGCTATCTGTAAGATCCCTCATCTGCAGGAAGTTTTCTAGTATATCTTCCATATTCCATCACAGCCATTAGGAGAATGAATTTTCCAGTGAAAATTAAGTTTATCAGAAAGATCTGTGTGCAAACTAATTTGAACAGGCATTTTCTAGAAAGTAGGCCAGAAGAGAAGAGAAGAAAGATTACTTCTGGCAAAAATGGAGCAAATTAAATTATAAGAACCCTAATACATTTATTTGAAATTTAATTGCGTAACCTAATGTCAAGGTTATTACATAGTCCACAGTGTTTTCAGCCAATTTCAAAACAGTAAAGCACAAGCTTGGTTTGCAGTTACTTTATTATAAATCCAAATGCCTTTTTTTTTTTTTTTTTTTTAACCACAGTCTTTCTTGAGCCACAACATTAATAAAAAAATCACATTTCAAAAATTACTTTGAGCTCTCTCCTTGGCAATGAATTCTGATGAGACCAGAAGCTTCTCTGGTATAAATGACTCCTACTGAAAGTAAAGGGTAAAAATAAAAACAAAGCTGAGACAGTGTTGTTGATGTGATGCCAGTGTGCCCAGTAAGAAGCGGTATGATTAGAAGGGGCATCTGACCTTATTCACACTGTTCTGCACAGAGTCCATGAAACCTGCAGGTTTTGTTTCCTATTGAAAGCAGGAAAGTTTCCTGTAGCATTCTCATTATTGCATCCCTATGGAACAGGCATTCTGTATTTTACCACATATTAGAAATTGTGCCTGAGCAGACATCACACTTAAAAGCATTCATGCTGTATCCAAGACCCTCTGCATTCCTGAAAGCCAGTCACTTTTATCTGATTTTGGCCTAACCTTAGAGTTTGGGGCTGGTGGGTTTTTTTTTGTTTGTTTGTTGCTTTTTGGGGGGGAGGGGGGTGCAGAACTGTATGTTTAAGTGTCTGAGGAACACTGGAACAGTAAGGACACTTTAGGAAAGCATTGTGCATTTAACTGTGTGCCTGTATGATGCAAGTGGATGTGCAAACAGTCTAGGTTGGTAGCGAAATCACATAAAAGCACCATCTGCTTTTATTTCTGAAGGAACAAGTAATAATGGCATAATAAATGACTTTGACACAGCAGGGAACTGTAGCCTAAAATTAATAGGCTTATAATCATGCAGAACAATATTAATTTGGCTTGAATAGTAATAAAGAACTAATGTTGTGCATTTTACAATCGTCTCACTTGTTTTTCAGTAAAATCTGAAATGATTGAAGAAGATAATTTAGCATTTGACCAGGGTCTCTTTCATGAGTACCAGAATATTGAAGAGAAGATATTAAAGTCTAGAGAAGGATTCTTAAAGAAGTCAATGACTCAATATATACTAGTACATAGACAACAAAATCCTTCTCTGTTAAACTTCTACCTACCAAATAAAAACAACTAAAAAAATAAAATCATTTGTATGATTCTGTGTTTCAGTGCTTGGAGTAGCACACACTTTACTGGCAGGAGCTATCACTCAGAGATGTCTTCTCCATAATTATTCCCTGTCCAGTGAGACAAAGAGATGTTTTGTGTGTACCTCAGAACTACATTATGGGCCTGTGAAACTCCCTCTGAGTTTATGAAGGGTAAAGTCCATTTTATTCTCTAGAGACCTGGACTGAGGCACTGGCTACTGCATAAAATGTCCACTTGTAGGCAAAGATTCCTTCTGTGGTGGATGTATAAACAGCATGTTTGCAAGAATATAATTAACATTAGAACGAAGAAAATCCTGAGAAGGTTAAAAGGAGAAAAACTTACCCCAAACTCATCCCTCCACTGATGAGATGCTTGATACTTCTCTGCTTCTTTAGCGAGGCGCTGAAGAACGAAAAAAAGACATACATTTTAGTGTTCACTGATTCTTCACATAGCAAAGCCTTTCTTTTTTATTTTCTTTACATGCATGTTTTCTCTATATAATTCTCTATATATCTACGCTTTTGCACTTACTTGAAATTTATGTATACTTGAGTAAAGATGTAAAGTCTTTTCAAGAATGCCATTTTCTATATTATATACTAATTTATATTATATACTAATTTAAGCACTGCAATCATGCATTAGAAAGCTTAACCCTAATTCCAATGTTATTTAAGATGTTCTAGATAAGTCTGAAATCAATCAATACCGAAAATACTTTCTCCCTACACACCTTAACTTATACATATGAGTTTAATCTACCATCCAATTACAAGTATTTATTAGAATCTTAAAACACGTAACAAGTATTTTATTAGAATCTTATTGCCCCATCAAATTATCTAGCTTCAATTATACAAAGTACTGACATACCCTGTCATGATTAGGGACCCATAAAAACTCAGTAATTTGTACAAGCTGTAGTCTGGTCCCATGTACTGAATGAACTTTAGCCACCAGAGAACATCAGTAATGCTCCTAGATGGCATTCTTCCAGTTTAAATTAATTTGAAAGAAATCCAGTTTAGACACTTAGCCCCACAGGAAGCAAAGGACAGTGCACAGGAATGATCAGATGAGCCTCTTTCAAATCAGTCTCTTATATAGATATCCACTGCGTTGGTTACAAGTTCCTCCTCAAACAAAATTATAATCCTTTGAAAAATAACTGTTTGCACATGCATATGAGAAGTTTACTACAATTCTGAATATAGAAGTCGTCAAGCATAATGCTTGTTCTCCAGTTTTGCTCACACAGCTTCCCCAGTGCCTGCAGCCCTGGAGGCAGGCACCCATCCTCAAAGAAGGCAAGCAGCAGAGCTACCTGATGTGAACACAGCTCACAGGGACTCAGCCACGTTCTAATTTTTGAGTGAGTGACTTTGAGAACTAAGTTATTTTACAATTAATAACAGTTTCTGGATAGTCATGGTCCTTTTCTAACAGAACTGCTGTATCCACGAGCTAACTAGGGATAAAAATTCTTTACTCGTGAAGGTGTGTGCACAATAGGCCCAACAATCCTTTTAATATTCAGATCAGTTCCTACCCAAATGAACTGGTGGTCTAAGTCATGTTTTCAGTTGAGTTGACTGTCAGTTCTTGCTAACAACCAAAAGGAGTATGACTGGAAAGTTCATGGAAGCTGGAATTGCAGAGGTGGTGCTGTCAGAATCTCATCTCAGCCCCAGCACAGGATGGCAACCACCATAGTATCCAATCCCACAAGGACACTCCATCTCCCCCCCCCAACAACTATCAGGTTGATAAATATCACCAAGCAAAACTTAAGACCTTTTCCTTTCTTTTTCATTTGAAATTATCCTGTTAAAAAATATAATTGTGTGCTCCGATGTCTGAAAATAAGTGTCCCTCTTATGTGTTTTATCGTCAATTCAAATGATTTTTAGCTCACAAAGTTACTAGCATCTTGCAGGCATTCCCAACCAGAGCTGCCACCCACAGTAGCCAAGTACCACATTTACAAAAGCAAAACTGTAATATAACTTGATGCATTACACTTGCAAAATTTAGCCTAACTTCCCCTTGCCCTCAATGGACAAATCCATTACCTTAGATACCTACAGTATTTCCAGTTTTCTGGTAATACACCAGAATAATTTTGTATCACTACAAAGCAAGATATGATGCTTACTGACACCTGCTACACAAGTAAATAGCTGCAGATAACACTGCCCTCATTTCTCTCTGCTTCATAAACTTAAGGTATCCAGTGATCTGCAATTCTTCTCTGCAAAATATGTTAGAACTGAAATTTACAAACTCATAAATGGATTATGATCAGAGATCTATAATAAGTATTAACATTACTAGGAATTCCACATTGGAAGAACTGCAGCCACACCTGATATTCCTCAATTTCGTGAAAAACTAGCAAATTCTCAGCAAATCTGAGCTATAAATTATAGCTAAAAGCTATATTAAAAGCTAAATTAAAATCTAAATTATAGCTAAAAAATATAAATTAATGTTAAAAGCAAATTAAAAAAAGTAAAGCTCCTTAGCTCCTCCCCACCCCTGGATTTCTACAGCTCCTCGTGTCCTAAAAGAGCTTCCAAACTGAGAAGTTGCCATTCGCTGTATGCTTACAGAGCTTTGCTCATAGGAAAGCACAAGCAACTGGTGACGGAGAAGCAATAATGATCAATGAAAAAACATCTGTGTTCTTTGACTCAAATAAACACCATTTTAATGAAACTGCATGTTGCCCCCATATCTGTTTACGATAGGTACAGCAAGAGGCTGATTCAGCCTCGTAATGTCTTGCTCATTGCCTACATGAAGAATCTCTGCATTTTTCTCAGTTTTGTAACAATCAATTTAACTTTTGTGCCAGTTACTAGACCAATCTTCCAGAATATATCTAAAACTTTAGCTGGAGTGAGAGCAGAATGTAGGCCTAATTTTTTTCCCAGTATTGTATGTCAGAGACAGAATTACAGCCTAGCCAACTTGGTATCAGTCCTGTATTGGTTTCCTTGAAACAGATCATCTTTTCCATCAACAATTCCCATAAATGCTATATGAATTATTAATGGTCAGTAAAATGGCTCTTAGCCAGGACTAGAAGAAATCTGTAAAATGAGCGTTCACATGAGTAAATCATTTAATCTCTCAAAGTGGGGATGAATATTGTAGTTGCACCTTATACCCCTGCAACAGAACACTCCTATAATTCTATAGCTATGTAAGTTACATATGCAAAAAACACACAGGATCATTTCCCAAAGATCAGTATACTACAGTACTCTGATTTCCCAGCTTGCTTTCAGCAGACGACTATAAATGTTCACATGCAGGATATCACAGGGACAGATCATGCAAGGATTTCATGATCAAAAAGGTGGCTTTTGTTTTGTTTCTGGTGTCAGTTTTGTTGTGGTTGTTGTTGTTTTGCTTTGTTTTAAAAGATAACAGAGCTGATAAGAAGGTTGTGTATCCAAAAAAAAAAAAGAATCATTCTCTCCTATGTAACATCTTTGATATTTTTAGGAAAGACAAGGAAAGAGTATTAGAAACAAAATAGTAAAAAAAAAGTATTTCATAAAGCTAAGATGTTCTCAGAAGTTCTTCATTTCTATGGAAGGAGAAACTGCTACAGATACATGGACTCTAATGACAGACATTCATTCATCTGTCCACAGGGAGAGTGCTTTGTTAAGGCAGAGTAAGAAGTCAAGACTATGTCAACAATAGCTAGATCGTGAAGCAAACTCAAATTACCTATGCCCCTTACTGCAACACAAGGAGAGACTAATTTTTCATCTCTCTCAAAGAAATCATGCCTGCTTGCTTTTGAGGTATGCAAATGTCAGGGCTTGCCTTCCCTGTTTTGATGGAGGAGTCTCTGGAGAACAACAACAGAAGAGTAACACAGCAGTGTGCTGACACTCCCCATTTTCAGTCTCATTACAGCACAGGTTTAATAAGGTAACACCATCTTTAACTCCATGGCCCACTGCAGCTCCCTATAGGTTTCTCTAGCAAATACTAAAATTTTTGAGGTGGTTACTTTTACGTGTCAGAAGATGTGCTAGAAGAGGTTCTAAAACAACATGCAAAACAGTAATTCTGCATATTAGGCTTCAATCATTTCTCACTCTGTGAGTTTGTATGAACGCTGTGAACATGACAGCCGTAAAATGTATTCAGGCCTTGAATGAAGCACTATTTAATACCACCTTTTTAGTTGGAGAGGATGAGAAACCAAACACTATTGAAAAAGGGCGGAGGAACAAAACTAATACGCAACAAACATTCTGGATTACTTCAAGGTACAACAACAACAAAAAAAAAAACAACCCACTCTTTACAGTCTGCTGGAGAACAAGGATTCTGGGATTATGGCAGTGATACTCAAATTACTCTGAAATACTACACAAATTGAGAAACCTTGCCCATGAAGAACTGGCTGCAAACACGAACAAAATGCTGTAGCATCTATTCCTGTGCTTTTGGAGGATGCCTAGCTGCCTCCATCATGGTTTGAAGTGCTTCCTGGTGCTTCCATCTATGGGTTGAAGAGAGCTGATGCTAGATTTATGAAATGTGATTGACACGGTCAAAGTCAAGGTGTTTGAAAACACCGTAATTAAACAAATTAATAAATGTCCCAAAATAAATGAAACAGTGATTTCTATTTATTTAATTAATTTGATGAAAACTTCTCACTGCCTTGCTATTTTTTAAAATATCAGTTGTTCAGAGTCTGTTATCTTCATGAATATTCAGGATACTTAGATCATTAATAAGAGAACAATGATCCCTTGAAAGTCAGCCACTACCCATAAATAAGCAGTTTTTTAAAACAAACATTGAAAGAAGTCAGGAGTTACCTGCTTCTACTCCTGCTTCTAGGGTTTCCTTAGATCTTTCAAAGAGAATTGTTACCTTTAAAGCAAGACTACTTGTGAAAGATGCAAAGAGATGCAAATGTGATTTACTGCATCAGCCTATGAACTTTTCTTTAACTTTTAAGAGGATTACAAGATTATCAGAAAAACTACCCCAAAAGCCAGCTGCCTGTCAAATCTCCAAACTGACCATTTTCAAAGGCCTTGTCCCTAGATTCCAAGTGTATGTTTCGAACTCTGAAAGACAGCCTTTCACGTAGCGCAGATGGAAAGAAAGAGCTCTGAAGAATCTTTATCTGATCTGGAAAGATCAGCTCCCTAGAAGGCCTATTCATCTCCCAGCCTTCACTTGCATGTGCATATGTCATATCTTTACCTCCTCCTAACCAGCAAAGAATTCTGCACCTAATGGCCCAATTACAATTATATTCAGTACAATTAAATCAATCTTTTTTGTGCTTCCAACTCTCCACTAAGTATTTTATCTTGAAAATAGTATTTGACTACCCCTTAATATCCTAAGCTATTAGAAAAATGTGTAAGCATAGAGTTGTTAGACATCAATAGCTTGACAAAGCTTTCTAAAGTACCGAATCCGTGATACTTAAAAGTTTATTTTAATAAGAGAAATATCCAGGGAGAATACAGAAATACCAGGCTTGAACAGAACAGTATAGAAACATGCAACAAACTTCAAATCCTGATTTAAAATATGATCCATGTACTTGATTCAGTTCTTGCATAAACAAGATAAAAGCCACAAGTGGTATCTGTAGCAGCAGCATTAAACATGGTTTTCACATCTGCATCTGAAACACAAATACTGTTCTTCTGTAGATGATGATAAATTGCAGGTCACGTACAGGAGAGAAAAATGGGGAAAAAAGTATCAGACTGGAATACGGTGTCTGACGTGCCAGTGGAAATTTCACCACAGCTTTAATGCAGAGTGACAGAAATTTAAAGATTTGTATTTTCATCTCAGTTGGCTGTTACACTCTGTATTAGGCTAAACTAGAACTCTTTTCTGTCCCCTTGACTCGATTCTACTGTCTTTACTTGCATGGAGCAGGTTTCTTTTTCTTTTTTTTTTTTTAGTAATAATTAGTCAAATGCTCATGGATTATGTTATTCATGAGTTTTCCATTACTCTACTGTATAAAAAGATCACCCAATTTGGCCCAAAGGGGTATGATTTCAACAAGAAACACATGCAAATTGGAAGGTCAGTAGCCCAAAAGTGAGCTTGGGAATGCTAATGATAGCAAGGTCATTACCCCCATATAAATGACACATGAGTTTATTTTTCTTTGTCTTTGTTTCTACAGCCCCAGTGGGACTGGGAGGGGTTAATAGGGAACAATTACCTTTTTACTTGTAACTCTCATTAAATGTATATGACCTCCCTGACAAGTGGGCATTCATAATTACTGCCAGTACAAAAGCTGATCTAGATTTGACAGAGCTGCAGCACTTTAGTTTTGCTAAGATTATCCCCAACCATAAAATGTTTTGGATTGTACCAAACACGTATGTAATTCTGCTGATTTAAAAATGTAACCACAAGGTTTAAGATCCACTCTTCCTGATTTTTCTTCTTTAAAAATATTTTGATTGCTAATGCAGTACCACAAAAGTTTCCAGGATAATTCATATTTCCCTACTCCAAATAAAGACTGTTGCCTTATGTACCGTTGTATACCTTTACATAAAAGGTCATAATCCTCAGTGTAAGTGTAAGCAGAATTTCAATACTTGCACAGATCATTAAACCATACACCCCAATTCAGGCACTTCCTCTAAGAACTGCAGAAATGAAAGCACAATTTAAAAGTAAAATTGCAACAGTGTAAGAAATCCTAACAGTGCAGATTAATACACAGTTGTGGTTTATACAGCCTTTGCCACTAAAGTAACTGTTCACAGAAGAAATTATGTTTTTAATTTTCTACAGAGAGGACTTTTGGTTAACTATGCTAACATACAAACAGACTTGGAATAACAATTCATACTTTTGTCAGAGAGAGGCACTGCTAGGTCAAGAGTAAATTATTGACAAGAATCAGTTACGGATCTCCATCTGGCCCTGTCTTGTTTCAGCCATATCTAAAATAAATGATTCTAGTACAAATCAGAAACCATCACCAGTTTAGAACCGGAGGGCCTCAGTTATGAATTCTTACACTAACAAGACACAAAGGAACAGTAGCATAAAGAAATATGTTGTGGTCACTTCCTGAAATTTCCAAGAGATTTTGTATGCAGTATCCCCCTTCAGCTGCCTATGTACAACTCCCGTTCTTTGTACAGTTCCGAGTCTTAGAAATAAGAAATGTAACTGGATCGCCAGTTTTCTTTCTCTTCCTTTCTTTTCTTTTTCTCTCTCTTCTCTTTTCTTTCTTTTTCCGTTTCTTTCCCCCTTCCTTCCTTTCTTTATTTCTCTCTTCCTTAATTTATGATTGCTCACTATTACTACTTATTACTTCATCTTTGGTATTACCTTAGAAGCCCATCTTACTCTAGGAAGTTCGGTGTGATACCAGTGAACAGTAAGGGGTGTTTCTCTACCCAAACTGGATTCAAAGATTAAGATGCACCAAACTTTACTTACTGTTCTTGCTTATAGAATGATTGCTTTATACAAGTCCTTCTTTAACTACCATAATGAACTGTGAATGCCAATAACATTTATTTCTCCTTTGTCTTCAACTTGCTGCTATCATCCCCACAGTTTGTACAAATTATGACTATTTATTTTAGGATACAGCACAAATATCCAAGCACTGATTTTATAGGTAGGATAATCATAACTTGTAACATATATAAAATAAGACACAGCAAACTCGAAATGCATACAGAAGTGTAAAAAAAAAACCTGTTTACAAACTCTGAGATAATTTTCCTATAATACGGAACACACACATACATGATATGATGTAAGTTTGATCCTATAGCTGAATGCCCTCTGGTGTTTCAAATAGCTAACATTCCAGGAAGCAGCAAAATTGAAACACAACACAAGAAACAAAAACAAGAGTCTGTGAATGAACCTATATTACAGGTACCTGTATTTAAATCCAGGCAAGAACACCAGACAAAATCAAGAGAGGGCAAGAGCAAAGTGCTCTTTTTAACACAAATCTACTGTATATATAATTTATGTCTCCTTTAAAACATTTTTATCTCTATGACAGAGAAATAACATATTGAGAAAATGAGCACACAGTAATACAAGTGGTATTTGCATCATGTTTTCTAGACTTGATCTGATTAAATGTGAGGTAAGTCAAAGTGTTCTACGCAGCATGTCAGCAGCTGTATTATGTTTGAAAGTAGTTATGCACAAATACATTTGCTGAAGTAATCCTGCAGCAACTGTTTGAGAAATTAGAAGTTGATAGGATTTTTTTTTTGTTATTATTTTTACACTACAGCATCAAAGACAATATATTTACTCAGAGCATGGCAAAATCTCCCTTTTCTGCATACCTGATTTTTTAAGGTTTTTATATGGTGACTGGCAGTAGGTGTATGTTTTGTGCTGATCTCCAGCATGGTTTTATTTCATGTATTTACACTGCAGAGTCACAGCCTCTCTCTCACTCTGGCATCTGCTGTGCCACACGATGACAGGCTGATCTATGGTCTGTTAATGAGAACATCCGAAGCAGATAAGGTCACAGACAAAGGATGTTTATAATTGATCTCCTGTATTCAGCATAAACCTTGTATGAAATATTCCCCAGCCATTGTCTGGAGCCAGTTTTACTTCTGTCATCGGAAGCAGCAGATGAGTCATATTCATAAAGAAAAAGGGCATATGAGAGGTCTGCTGACATTGTGAGCTTTACCAAAGCACTCTTCATACAGATTACTGACATAAATTTATACGTAATCTAACACAATCTAATCAGCAGTTCACAACATTTTTGAAAAAAATGATGTTATACTCTGGACCATAATTCAAAATAATGCTGCAAATTTTGTCTTCGATTATTAACTATTACTAACAACCTAAAGTGCTAGAATTTTCTGTAGTTTAGGTTAGAAAAAATTTTATAAAAAGATCGCCTCACATCTAACACAAGGTTGCCATGTCAGCTGAAAAGAAATCCAATGGAAAGAATTTATCTTCCATATATTTAGAAGATAGGGCTTTAAAGGATTTCTGTATCTTTTAGCAACTATAGTGAAAAAAATGTTGTTTATAATTCAAGCCAATCTTTATTCATATTGGTTAATTAGATGAGTGAAGAGTGATTTTCCACAGAGAAATTTTACCCTTCTAGCAGATACACAATTCCGAAGCAAGCAGCAGACCCAAAATAAATTAAGTCACTGGTCTGAATAAGGTCAGAAATCAGCAAGAAGCCAAATCTGACCTAGAATGTTTAAGATTACAATATTGCAGATGAAGTTAATACATTCTGACATGAATAATCATACTGATTTTAATAGCAAATACTGGAATAGGGAGACCTAATCAAGTATGTCTCACATAGGGGTTTGACATCTAAGGTAGTGCACAATCATCTGTCCCTGAAAAAAACTTGAAGATATGAAAAGTCAAAAAGGATAAAAGCAAAAGGCCATTTGTCACAGTAACATTTCTCCACTACGTAAAAGCCACCCTTCTCTAAAATATGAAATAGAGCTCTTCTCTCCTACTACTTTTCTCTTATGCAGATTTAAGAATTTAGTTAGTGGTATCAAATGATCCAACAGAGAAAGCAAATGTGACAAAATTCCCATACTTCTACTGCTTAAAGGGTGCTGAAAGACACTTACATATACTATAGTAGAATTCTTAGTAAGATTTAGTAAGAATCTAAAAATCTTTAGTAGTCAGAGGTACAGTTAAGGTCAAACAATCGTTGATTCTGTCCTGAAAACAAAGCTCTGCTCCCAGGGCGGAAGCCAAAATAAAATAAAATAAAATAGCTAACAGGCACACGTTTAAACTCCCAGGAAAGCAGTATGGATGGGTACACACCTAGGTAAGTGGACAACTGGTGAATGTTGCTGGGGGGGGGGGGGGGGTCTGTCCCATACCATTCAGTAGCTGTCTGGAAATTTACTGGTTTCCACCTCAGCTTGATCTCTGATGTTCACAAACCTAACTAGTAAGAAAAGTGGTACTAGGTGAAAGGAAACCATACATGAGCCAGCAGTGTGATAGACAAATAAGGTGCAAAAACATTTCTGAAGGGCACCTTTCTGAGAACCAGAGAACAGGATAAAACAAATGCAGCCACAACAACAGACAGAGGTCCATAAATTTGTTCACCATGACTGGGAGGAAATTTGACTTAGGAAATAGCATACCAATTTAATATGCTGCAGAATGAGTGTACAAAACATTTCTGTTCATCTATTGCTAAATAGCAACAAGGAACCTCGGAAATTCTCAGAGTAGTTTGTTAATTCCATACTTTCCACATTTATGGGAAGAGGAAGGGAGGAAGGAGGTTCAGTTTGCAAGTCTGAGTATATTTCTAGGATGTGTAGAATTAGGAGATCTGAGAAGCTTGCAAGATCATGACAGCTTGATACTGCCAAAATATTTCAGTAGATGGGGGAGGAAGAGAGAGAACTGTAGAAAAAAGCATGAAGAAAACTATCTGAAAAGGAGAGTAAGAAACAGTCTGTCAAATGCACCCTGACATCTAGCAGTGAAATTTTGTTAGTGGTTTATAGAATCAGTAAAAGATCGCTTCTTTTAACATACAATTTATCCTTCGCATTCACTGATGTTTCAAGCCCCTAGAGGTTTTTATTACATTTTCACTCTAATAATTCATCTGCCTTAAATGCAAGCCACATTAGTGTTATATTTTTAAATAAGCTTGAAGTGAAGGACACATGCTGAAACCATTAGACTGAAATTGCCAACTGCTCTGACAAATCACAAACTGCATAACACCACCAGCTACAGTTCACTGCCTGCCTTAGGAAACTTTCATGCTTCACAACTGAGCTGGTAACTTCACAGCCATGATTAGAAGATGACACATACACTGAGTAGGCATGCCTTGTTACCCCGCTTTTTCAACTGTAGTATATGTATAGTTTTTAGCCACACAGGGAGAAATCAGGACTACATACATTTATTTTAGAAACAGCTAAACTAACTGACTCCAAAACAAGTGTTCTTAAAAGTCACCTATGTAATTTTCCTCTATCTTAAAGAAAAACAAAAAATGAAATAAATGAACATAGATGCAGTTCAGCTTGTTTCACAGCTCCTTTAACAATTCATTGTGTTTCTAGTTAAAAAACAGAACACCACCAACAAAAAAAACTAACAACAAAAACTGAACTGCTTAAAATGTATACATGCTTCTAGTGCCACTAAAATCTGAAATGATCCAAATGGGAACAGACACAACTGAAATACACATCCAACTGCCTAATTTCAAAGAAAAAAGGAGGAAAATGAATAAATCAAGTAAACACAACCTTACTAAAGGCAAGGAGAAGAACACAACAATATAGTCCTGCATCACTTATGCAAGAAAAACTCTGCAAAGTCAGTTACGTTTAAACAAATAGAGGATGCAACAACAGTTTCATTTTGGCTAATTATCTTATAATAGAATTGGAAAAAAAATAAAGAAATGTTGTATACAAGTTATACCAATTAATTATAGAAGTTTAGTTATAATATATCACGACTTCATTCCAATAGCTGTTTATCTTTTTTATTTGTTTTTTTGTAGCATTCTGTTAGTTAATGCAATTCACAGAAGTAGAGTACAACCAGGTACAAAACACTGCATTTCAAGATGTGTAGTGAGTTCTGGATTTACTCACACTTTGTGTGCTGAAAAACACATATAAATATCATGTTGTTACAATCCCAAAAGAAGATCAGAAAACTGGCAACTTAGAATATGTTGAAGAGACAAGTCTCTTTTGGCCACATCAGAAACAGCTTTAAACTCTCTCAGAATTGGATAGGCATATACATTAAAAGGAATAAAGTCCAGAATTTCAACAAATAGCAAGAGGGAGCAGACGTTATTACCACCTCTTCCTCTCTGGAATAGGAGGAAATTATTTTATTTATGACACATACATAACCTAAAACAGCATAAGTTTCAAAGTAATTAATGATTTATAATAAAACTGAGAAAATAGCACTAAATCCGCATTAGCATTTCCAGAAATGGGCCTAGGAAATATGCAACCTTATTCACAATATAATCCAGAGTTTAAATAATATAACCATAATGTGAACTTAAAAAAAAAAAAAAAAAAAAACAACTATCTTCTTGGATTTGCAGATGTATAAACTAGCATCACCTACCGAATTTGATGGATTAAAAGTTTGTTTAAAAGAATGAATCCAATTCTCAGAAAGAAGAAACACACACACACACAAAAAAAAGCTGAATAACAAATATGGCTTTTACAAGGCAAGACAGCATATCAACAGTTTTGCATGTCAAGGAAAAAATGGAGCAGGTGGTAGGCTAGAGCTGCTGAATAATCAACTTGATCTGATCAACAGTTGGTGGGCAAAAGCCAAAGAAAATGTGTTACTGTTGGCAACAGCAGAAACAAATTGTACATTTAAACTGCATGCTATTTTCAGGCAATATTTCTCTAATGGAAGAATTCTAGCCAAAAGAAATAAAAAGTGCTTAAGCAGAGTCCTGTGTAAAACTCAGGAAATGAACTGTGGAATGGAAAGCGATCTTCTATAAGCAAATGGCAAAAAAAAACAAACAAACAAACTTTTTTTTTCCCCCCATAGAGGCAATAAATACACCTGCTGTAACAACCACACTGGAAACACACCAAAACATCAACCAGTTCTACACCTAGCTTTGCACTGGTTGGAAATCACGCCATTACTGTCGGAAATGGATATCCCAAAGCTATCCTAAATAGTCTGCGGCTGTATAGGGATTGTAAGAAAGTAATATTTAACTATAAAACCTACTGATGTGCAGAATTTTTTGTTGTCAACCTTCCTTCTCAAAATGAACTTGCAAGGAGCCAGAGGGTGCTGTTGTTAGGTATGGTAGTGAAGCATTCTAATGGGACATAAAAATCATGAGTTTCCCCCACATTCCTTTTAAAATAACATAAAAAATTACCATGTAGCTTTAAAACTCATTATCTGTAAAGTAAACTCAGCTATAAATATATCTAGGACATCACTAAGATTCCTAGGTCTATCTTTTCCAAGTCCATATAATGCTTTATGTGTTCCTTGTAGCACACTGGAATAATTAACCATGAAGCATTCCGAAGTAAATATCTGAAAATTGGCTTTAGACCCATCTTCTTGAAAAGATTTAAATTTTAAAAAAAAAAAAAAAAAAAAAAAAACTCAATACCCTTCTCCTGCTTTTAAATTACTACCTAACATATCTTGTGCTCTTTCTCTCCAAACGTATACCTAGAGAAATAGGTGTATATACTCCCTGGAGTCTCTTTCCTTTGCTTCAATTCTTTATTGGTTTATAGCTTTCACCCTCCAGTCAGCTCTTCCAATTACCTCATCACTTTTCCTGGTCAAATAATAAAATCTGATCATTCAACAGTTTCTGTCAGTAGTGACCTTCCAAACTTATTTGAAGCGTTTTTCCTTCATAAATTCCAAAATTCTGTTGCCTAATCTCTTCCTATTTTTTCTTTCAGTATCTGTCACGAGCAACCAAAACTGTCCCAATTCAGGAAATTACGCTTCATTTGTTTTATTGACAATCAATGCAAACTTCTGATTACTGATTGTTGTATTGAGAAATCTGACAATAAAACTCTTCAGAAACACACCTCAGCTTCACTCAGGATGCCCCTCCATAAAGCCTCCCACCCACCTGCCGCTCTTAGGCCTCATGATGAAGGTGCCACAGAAGACTGTGGTCAGGTTGTAACATGTTCCTTTTCTACTGCTGCTCCTGGCCTCTCACTCAACAGTTCCTCCACAGGTAGCCCCTCAGGAGACAGCACTGTACAGGCCTGGAGTCTCCTCGTCCCCCTCTGCCCTTCTCTTTTGCCCCTCCCTTGCGCACTGCAAAGCCCCTTCCCTGCCTGGGCACCCCCCAGCCCGGCCCAGCAGCCACCACCTGCTCTACAACACCTTCTGGCAGAGGTGTCCTGGCCTCCTCTGACTAGTTCCAGTTGAGGCATATGGGCGACAGCCATTTTATCTGTTGCTGAGCCAGCTGGAACCGACAGCAGGTGGCACAGGGCAGCCCTGAGCTCCTAATCTAACAACACAGTGATCCAGGTTTTTCTCTTTCCTTCTCTTTTACAGTGCTGCTTCTCTACCTCTTTCTCCTCTACCTGTACCAATCATATTGCATAACCATTTTAATGTGTAATGTCCTATAAATCCTTCACCCTTCTGACGAACTATGCTTTTTCTTCCTGTGAGAAACAAAGTTGTGTTTTTGCAACAGCTCCTTTACCATTTCACCAACAAGATAATCCAGATCTCCTTCACTTCTTTCTTATTACAATAATTCTTTTAAACTTTCTCAAATATTTTTAAAAGAGGCATTGCACTCCCAGCCTTCTCTATACCTACAGGTTCAAGTTTTTACTTTCAAGCATTGCCATGTGATACTTTTAAAAACAATTCATGTCCTCGGTCAATTTAATTCATCTTCTAGAGAGGTCTACATGGGATTTACTATTTTCTTACCCTCCAACAGCAAACTTTCAGATTCTAAAATAAAAAACACTTGTAAGAGGTGAACTCTTAAAATGGTGCCCTCTAGCTTTCTTCAGTCTATTTAGCCTCTGTAGTATCCTCCCATTTGCTTTGAATGCGGAAGAAACTCAGCTCTTTTATGCTCCCAACCATTTCCATTCCATCAAATAAAAGTCTTCTCTTAATATAGCTGCAAGGCTGTAAAGCAAAAATTGTTGAACCTATAACATGAGAAGTTTTTAGTGGATGTTACAAATTCTCATCCAGCTCTAGGCAAACGTAAGGTATAGAAATATTAAGTATATGTGCGTAGGGATAGCTATTAAAAGATCTATATTAGTATATTAAGCATTTCAGCAAATGTGCAAATATCTCTCGGGGTCGCCAAGTTCCATAAAAACTTTTCTCTTAGGATGAAATGCTGACCCTATTGCAGTTCATGTGAGGACTTGCACTGTCTTCTCCGAGATTTCCCTCCTACTGTCTCAAGCCCTGTGTATGTGAGATGATGAAATTTATAACCAGAGCTACTCTTCTTCTGTATTCAGTGATCACCAATAGCCAGGAATTGCTTCAGCCATTATTTCTCTTTAGCATCTCTTGTCATGTCTCTGTCATATGTCAGATTAATAAATAAATAAATAAATAAATTCTTTCCTTCTAGGCAGTACAGGGCATTTCTGGGTATTTGTCCTGGTTTCAGGTAGGACAGAGTTAATTTTCCTCCTAGTAGCTGGCAGGGTGCTATGTTTTGGATTAGGATGAGAAGAGCGCTGATAACATGCTGATGTTTTAATTGTTGTAGAGCAATGCTTACACCAAGCCAAGGACTTTTCAGCTTCTCGCTCTGTCCTGCTAGCGAGCAGGCTGGGGGTGCAGCAGGAGCTGGGAGGGGACAGACCCAGGACAGCTGACCCAAACTGGCCAAAGGGGTATTCCATACCATCTGACGTCATGCTGAACAATATATAGGGATGGCTAGCCGGGGTGGGGGGGGCCGGCTGCTCGGGGATAGGCTGGGCATCGGTCAGCGGGTGGTGAGCAATTGCATTGTGCATCACTTTGTACACATTATTACTATTATTATTATTATTGTTATTATTATTGTTATTATTTTCCCTGTCTTAATAAACTGTCCTTATCTCAACTCACAGGCTTCACTTTCCCGTTTCTCTCCCCCATCCCGGAGAGGGAGGGGGGAGGGTGAGCGAACGGCTGTGTGGTGTTTGGCTGCCAGCCGGGCTAAACCACAACAGTATTCTTGTGATTATAAAGAAAATGTAAGGTGGTTCAGGGATACCATTAACATGTTAAATAAGAGAATTCATTCTGTAAGATCTTAAAAATGGTCTTGTATGTGAAAAAGTATTATTTTTCAATTCAAAACCTACAGATTAAATACTAATGTTGCATATTGTCATGGCTACAGAAGTATTCAATATCCTTTCACAGCCATTGTGAAGTAAGTTTTGTTAAGGGTATTTCCCTTATAAAGGAAAATAAAGCCGAGAGGTTAAATAATTTGACCAAAATCACACAAAACTATGTGTCAGGTGCTCATATAGCCTAAATGTGTATGATTTCTCTTCTGGGTGAATCCATCCCATTTTCCTTCTAGGTATTCCCCCCCCGCCCCCCCCCCCCTTTTTTATGATTCGATACATGATCTATAGCTATGCTTAAAATCTATTTGATTGACTGGCTTAGTGACTAATGACAGTCTATAAAGTTCACTCTTGAATCAACACTCAAATCACAATTTCCTTCCAATTAAAAAAATAAATAAAAAAAAATAAAAATAAAAATAAAGAGACACTTTTCTAGTGTTACCCTCACAGGTGACACATTTGAGAGCTACTACAAGCAGTTTGGGTTGATCAATGATGACTTCCACCAAAAGGTGTTTAATTAGGATGTCTCACACTTTTCTGTGTATGAAAATCTAATTGCCACCTTCTAGCTCAAAGAACACAATCAAAAAGCATTATCCCATCTCAAAATTGCCTGAGCATTTTCTTCATGTCACTTGCACATCTGGTGTTACTTCATTTTTTTTAGTCTTGTACGCTTCTTCTCCATAAAGAAAATAAACTATACCAACAAATTTAGCACCCCGTCAGTAAGTATGTTTTCTGTTATTTCAGCTAGACCTACCTTCTGAAAATTATCATCTGAATTAAATTGTGAACAGCAAAAAGAAACACAAGAAAGCTAAAACATAATTATATATATATTAAAAAAAAAAAAAAAGGCAAAACCAGACAGACATGTCAAGAATGTCATAGTGCAAGTATACCTTAAAGCAAAAGATGGCAGTACCTCAGCAGACTGGAAGTTTGAGGCAGCCAACTCAGCCTTGTGCCTTTGACTGCAATTGACCTGAGTTGCACTTAACAAAACCTCATGGATCCTGCCCACAGGGAAGAATTCCTTCCGCAGCCCTGTTTAACTGGCATGTTACATGTAGGAGATGATATTCAGAAGTCAATCTGAATCTTAAATTAAGAGACCTGAAACATGAAGGACTCTGGTAGATTGTTAAAGGTTTAGAATTTTCTAGAAATCTACAGAATGCTCATTTTAAGTTTATTTATTTATTTATTTAAATCTTGTTAGGCTTATATTCTCAAGAAATACTGGAAAACAGATTAATTGGTTTTGGTAAGTGGAAAAGCAGGTTCTTTTGTACTTTGCCCTGTTATGTAGAACCCTAAGATTGGAGAAGTCAGACACATTGTGCTCTTATTTGGGAAACTGGCAACATTGAAATGTTGGTCTTCTACTCCTGGAGTTAGGAAGTGGTTCTTAATGATAAGGATGAAAGTATCTTATTCTCTTGCATAAAATGTAGTGTAATGTGGGTTTGTTTGGTTTCATTTTGTCTCATTTGGTTTGGTTTGGCTTTGCTGGTGGTTTGCTCATCTGACTGATTAGTTTACAGCATTTTTAATTTCTGTGATTATAGCCTCAAATAACATAGAAGAAAGAGAAAAAAAAAAGCACAATAAAATTTTCAAAGGTAAAACTACTGCTTTTTTAAAAAATAAAGGAGTAGAAAGAAAGCTTCATTTTCTGTGGAATTATCAAGAATTCTTAACAATTTCAAACAGTATCATCCTAAATCCACTATGCTCATCCTCATCGTGCCTGATACTAGACCAAAAGTTTCCTGAAATAAAAACACACCTTAAAGAAATATTAGGTACTGCATGAAACTGTAATAGTGCCTAATATCTTTGGATGAAGGTTAAAGGAATTTCTTTGGATGAAGCAGAGGCTTGACCCAGACACCTCATTAACAAGGTCATATCTCAACCTTTTTCCACCTTTCATATCTGCATGGATCCAGTAATACCAAAGCTGTCCTTCTCCTGCTAACCTTACAAAGTATTACCGAAAGTGAAAGGAAAGTATTTCTTTTCTTTGCCTCTTCAAAAGTGACTGAACTAGATTCGCCCAGATATGACAAAAATATTCAGATGTAGGCACAACTGTATCTGGGAAGCACTGATGCAAATCACAGAAGAAAAAAGGAGAGCCTTAAGAAGAAATTTGTATGCACCACTAAGATACAATTTTCTCAGCTTTCTCACACAATGTCTCATATTTGACATTGCCCAAAATGTAAAGGAATTTCTAAATTCAGGCGTCTGAAGGTTTTTTCTCAACATGTAAGGAGTCAAAAAATGTGATGTAGCTATAATAAGTCATTATAAAATTTTGACAATATTAGCTATAATGGTTACAGTCAGCTCACCTGGAGAAAACTCCAACTATCCGTCTAATCTGTAATAGTAGGCTATGGACTACGCATAAAATTACTTAAGCAAGAAAATCACAAAAGAGAATGACTAATGATTCAGGAGATTAAAAGATACTGTTCTTAGAAGCAAATCATATTTTGAAAGTAGGAAGGACTCTGAAATCAGAATGATCCATTTAAGCAGTCTACAAATTTCCTTACTTTAGGTAAAGAAAGGTGTTATGTTTGTTATTCACTTATTATTTAATTTCATTTGCTTCCTAACAGTTCTAGTCAATCTAGAATAGTGAATATTGCCAAACATACATTTTACTTCAATTTAAATGTTTCACAGCGTTTAAATAAAATGAAATTCTTCTTAAACTGAATGGTTTTCCAGGCTGACAGTTTAAAAATATTTAAGCTTATTTCAGCGGATGGACATCTCTTCAGACTAATCATCTGATATATTTCATTTGCAACCAGAAAAAAAATTTACCTTGGATAGGCATATATGTACTTGCTTTTATACAGAAAGCACTATTTATGCTTTTTTTAAGCAATAATACTTAAATTAGCTTAGGAGCTGAATCTTAAATATGTATTTGAATCTTTATATTTTAACTTATATGTTAGTGTTATCTTCTATCTTATCATAGACCTAGTCAAAAGTCTCATAAAGAAAATATTTTCCAATATGGAATAGGAGGTTATATTTGCTAATTCTTGGTATGTTTACTTTTCAAAAATGCTGTTTCTAGGTATAGCACATTTGACACTGTCACAGAGATACTGCTCGTTCTGCTTTTTAAACAATCAAGTTGTCCGATTTGTTTTACATAGGTTAAACACAACACTGTACCAAAATCCTCTCAGTCTTAACACAGAAATTAGCTTATTGAACAGGTTTGGGTTTCTTTATTTTTGCTGTTGTTGGTTTTTGGTTTTAATTTTTCATGGAAAAAGCACTGATTGGATGATATAATGAATCCTAAGCAAATTATGTTACTGGTGCAAAACCTCAGTACACAGTCTGGGGAGGGAAGCAAGGTAAGTCTAGGAAGCTGCAGTAACAAGATGGTCATGCCACACCTCCTCCTAATGATCCAGGTATATTCTAAAATCAGTGGGATTTATTAGAACTATACTGCATCTATAGACAATTGATTTCTAGCCCAAACATATTATTTCTCACAGATTTGAGATCTCACAGGACAACAAATAGAGAAAGAAGTACACTTGCTGTGTATTGACCAGGGAAAGCTTTGCATGTAAACTTTTCCTACTACCTTGAAATAGAGGAGATAAACCCAGATCCAGTGTCCACTGGAACTTTGATCTTTTAAAAGACCAACCTGAGGAAGGCTGTAGCAGAAGAAAAGCCCAGAAAGTTATTTACTGCAGAGCCATTCCTCACTCTGTAATTATGTACAAAAGGCATTGTTCTGCATTATAGGCCTTCTAGGAAATGTACTCTCTTGTATGACACAAAGCATCTGAAATTATGGCCAGAAAATAAAGATAAGATTCTCAAATAGCATAATTCTACTGTTGTTCAATGCAAAATACTGAATTACTGTTTTAGGGGTAAGTCCACATCATCTAAAAACTTACTGTAAAGGTCAAGGTGTATGGAAATTTCAGTACAATCTCATCTATACTATCATTATTCAGTTTTTCTCCCTTGTCAACTGCAATTTCACATTCTGCATTTAAAACTGTATAATCTCTAGGCATATACGGATTTCAAATTTGTCACAGATATTCAATAAACAATACATGTTCATGTGTATACAATGATGTTTCTATGCCAGACAACATAAGTGTGCTAACTTATCTAGGTCTGAGAGATTAACAGCACTCCAAACTACGTAAATTTTGTACTTAGAATAGTTTTTTTGAAATTTAGTATTATGGTTGTCTTACAAACAAGTACTTCTATGGATACGTAAAATAATCCTTACCAGCGTATGTTAGCAAACAGCTCCATACTGTAAAGAATCCTATTATTTGTTGCTATAGCACATGTGCTCAGTCTCATTATCATGCATGGGACCCATTTCTGCATATACACCACAGAATTTACTGCAAAACTGGAATGTAGAAATACAAACCAAACTTTTTATGCAGAAGCCCTCACATACCAGAAGAGAATAGAACAAATCCCTAAAGAATAAGTGTTCAAACAGTATTATAGCACATCCTGAATTGTAGTTTATATAATAGCCCAAACTTAGCTGATTTGATTTTCCTCAGTTATTTAAATCTCATTACATATTCCCTATTTAATTCCCTCTCCATTTAAATTGATATAAAACATGAAAAATCCTGTAAATAATTGTGTGAAAAAATATACAAGCTAATTAAAAGCTAAAACTCGAAACTCAAACACATTGTAAACACGTCTTTTAAGAAAGAGAGAACTATGTTTTTTTTATTATTATTATTATTATTTTTTATTTTTGAAGCTGTCCTTTGTTTTGTTTTGAAGAACCAATGAGATTTTGTAGTATACTTTTCCAGAGTAAAAGCTGCTTACAAAGAAACCTTTAGGTTTCAATTCCTTTGATTTCATATTACCAACAAGGGTTTGGTGGATTTTTTTTTTTTGGTTTATTTTTAATGCTGTTTAAATTATAATTAAATGAATAAAACCTACATGTTGTATTCTTTACCGTGCAATGTAATTTTCCATAATTACAAATTAAAAATGTCATCATGATTATTAATTGCTCTCTTTCATTGTAACTTGAGCATTTAAATGCCACCTTACAAGATATTACTGAGGTCAGACTTTGCTGGCAGATGTCAGTGGGAGGAGTGGAGGGGACAGGAGAAAGAGGGTGCATTAATGCAGCAGCACTTTCCAACAGCAGATCCATGTGCCTCAGGCATGTAGAAGGCAATAATTAAAAATAAAAAAATCCTTTCCTTTAATTCATGAGTTGCACTGCTATATACTTCACTTTTATGCCCAACAGATCTTAAAACAGATATTCATACATTAAGCTGTTCTTGCTCTTCAACAATTTTCAGGTAAAGATCTTCCTGAAAACATAATAAGTGTAACATCTAATTAACATTTTACATTCATCTGTATTATCTACTTTCAAAATGATGAGAATTATCCAAATAGGATTTATGACCTTATGTTAATCTGACTGAAACTGTATCATGTTCTTTTTTTTCTTCCCACTTTTTTTTCAGAAATTTCAAAGTAGCTTTTTTATCCCTCAAGAGACCTGTTTTCAAAGGCACATTAAGACACATACTGTTCACGTTCCTGTTTCCTGCCATCTATGGAGATCTGCAAATATTCAAAACACAGTTCCAAAGGTTTTCAGTTCTATTCCTGCTCTTTGACAATTTTATTCCTATTCTTTAATTGTTCAGTCATTAAATGTATTAATGAAAAATCCGTTTTTGAAATATGAAAAATTAGTCATAGTTTCTGGTAAAATGAAACTGTGATTATTATTTCAAAGAAATAAAGAAAAGCTTAAGTAACATGATTCCAAATATCATTATTCTTACTTAGCTTCCTCATTAGTAAGATTATCCTGGAGACAAAGCTCTTCTTGAACCCATTATCGTCTATTATCCAAACTGTTCTCTGACTCTTTCTCTCACACATATACACACAAATCGTCTAGCCTATAAAACCAGTTGTATAGGACCTGGCAACACCCTGACTTTACATTGTCAATTTGAGCCTTAGATCTGAAATGCGAGAAGAGACACCTGCAATTTTTTATTTGGAGAAGAGTTGCTTTGTAGCTTAATTGAAGCAGTATCTGACAGTTCAGAAGATGAGAATTTGCTTCTCCTGCAAGGTCTGACAGCATCCTCAGCTTAAATGTGATAATGCAACTTATGCAATAAACAGTGAAATGTAACATTAAACCTTAGCCCCCAGCTTTACAGAATTCAGACTTAGCCTTATCTTTCTTTTATTTCCACTAATTTATGTTATAGAAATACATGACTCCCAACTTAGTAAGGCTCTTTTAACTAGAAGTTTAAAGATATATAAATATATCTATATAAATATATCTACATAAATTTATATATAAATATAAATTTATATTATATAAACATATCTTTAAATTTAGATATATATACAAATATGTAAATATATTTTTTAAGAATGCCTGTAATGAGCTTAGTAAGTAGCATCAAAAACAAAGAGAATTACTTTCATATATTAATCTACTGTACTTCAGATTAAATAGGGAGTCGGTACACATTTACAATTAAATATCAACACAGTAGTAATTCAACTATAATCCAAGCGGATCATATTTTTTTCAACAGTTTTGTGTGTGCATATGTTTTGATTTGGTTTGTTGTAATTTAAAAACAGCAATTTTTCTGAATGAAGAACTTCTATTGAAACTGCACCAGTGTTGTCAAGAAATGGTTCCTTGGGTCCATAGAAGAATTATTGGTTCAAATAAAAATTGTAGCAAAGAAAAGGAAAAAGGAAAAAAAAATAGGAAACAGGAGAAGGAAAAATAAAGAGAGAAGAAATAAAAAGGAAAAGAAAGGAAAAGGGAAAGTAAGTACACGTTTAAGATGAAGTGATCTGTGGATCAAACTTCAGATCAAAGACAAGAACTCAGACCCCAGTTCTCCCCAGTTCTTAAAATCTCAGTTAAAAGGCCAGCTGCAAAAAAAAAAAAAAAAAAAAAAAAAGATTTCAGTAGATTCATAATAAAGAAAAAGTTGTAAGTATGCATATGATAATAAGACTGACCTAGATCTGAAAGTGATTTTGTGTTTTGGTCAGGCTAAGCAACACAATGTATTTTACATGCATTCTTCTATCACACCTTTCAGGGTAATGCTGCAGTGAAAAGCAGCAGTTTCTTCCCTCTGGCATGTATTGCAGAAAAAAAAAAATAAATATGAACCTCCATTCACGTTGCTTTATATGAAATGAGAAGAGACATTTTTCACTATCTGCTATTGCAAAGAATGTGTTTGCCTAAAATGTTAATGCTTCCAGGTGTGGCTAAGAATATCTTAGGGATACACTCTGGCAGAAATAGTGTCAATTACTACCAATTGACTAAAAAGGATGCTGCAAAGCAACTATCCTACATAATTAATTTTACTCCTTTTCCTTTCTCTTTTCCTCCAGCTATCTGAAACACTGGAACACAAAAAAAAAAAAAAAAAAAAAAAAAAAAAACACGCTTTTTCTGTTATATCTGTTCTCAAAATGTTTTTGATGTTTTAGTTTTTTTTTTTTTTCCCCAAACTCTGTTATTTTCTAGACTACACTTGTGTTCACTTTGAACTCGGTGGCTGTTACAGGATGACTCCTGAAATTCTTGCAAGCAAAAAGCACACCACTTTCTTTCCAGCAACAACAAATGAAAATAATGGTGCAGATAAATCCTTTTGGGTAACCGCAACCCCCGTAACTTACGGAACTACTGTGTCTTCTGTCATGTTTCAAGAGTCAATCTGAGGTCTCTACCAAGTGCTAAAACATCTGGCAAACTCTACCAATGTGTGAAAGGTGAAGGTATCACTAGAACTACATTTTATCACGCCGCTAACACAGTTTGTCATGGCACTGACGTAGTGAATGAGGGCTTGACTCTGCTTATTCCCTTCCCTTCTACACTTCCTTTAGAAAATAATTGGTAGCAAGTTGTCAGACTGCTATGCACTGCAATTCTGGCCAGTTCCAAGCTGTCAGCACAAGAAAGCAAAGAGTCCATCTTCTTTACTCTCTACTTCTGCATAACTTCATGAGCACTAGAAATTACCCTTGCTCTAAATGCCAGGCAGCATACAGACACACATGGCTGTCAGGAGAAATACACATTCAAATACTACTGATTTTCTGCACAAGGTCCTCTTTTCTTAACATGCATGAATGGAGAAAGAAGACAGATTTAAAGTGAGATTAAATTATAATAAATTCACCATAATTGTTTTTTTAATGAGGTATTTTGTTTATCAGGAAAGCAACTAAAGATAAAAATCATAATGAATCTCCATCTCCTCCTGCATACAGTTTCTTGGTAGGAAAGCATCCAATGAAAATGAGAGAGAGAAGCTGCTCAACAATGCTGAAGGCATGCTCTCTTGCTTCTTTTTATTCAGCCAAAGCTGTCAAAAATCCACATCCTCTGACGTTTGCATTTAGCATAGGGGCTTGTCGATTATTTATCGCAGAGAGTTCTGTCAGACTAGGATTAAGATGTCCTAAAATTCCCAAGAGGGCAATTCATCATAACACAATATAGTGTGTGAATAATGGACACCCACAGAAGCCTCAGCTGACATGATGGCAGTGAATGATAGGTGAATTGAGGTCACAGGCTTGATGTGAAGACATTGGACAATGTATACCAAGGCTGTCAGTCAAGCCATTAAAAAGGAGAAAGTGCATGAATATGAAATAGCAAATAAAAAGACCAGCTTTTGTTTCCTTGTTCCTAACAGCTTAAAGCAAATAGATACTAGAGCTAATGAACACGTGTGCTCTGTGTGCCAGCGTACTTCACACAGTGGCCGTTACTGCTCTCAGGCAAAGAGAAATATCCTGAAAGTGTTCAGTTATGGATTAATAAGACCAAGAGTGGGCTTTTCTTTTGCCAGTGCTAACGTTGTTTATTTGTGTCTTTTCCACTCCTGGCATACTTATGAGAACTATGTTTCAGTAAAAACCTACATTTTAAAGTATAGTAAATTCACGTTACTTGTTTGTGGGTTGTTTTTTTTTTTGATTTTTTATGTGTTTGGCTACCACAAACCCGTAACTCTAGAAATGCCATTGATCGTAAACTATTTCTCCAAACAGGACTAAGTAAATAAAGTTTACTTTATTTTAATAGCACCTTGAAAAAAAAAAAGTGATTAAAAGGAAACCTCCTCTGAGTTCAACCAAGCCTACAAAATTCTTGGTGTTCCAGTGAAAAGGGGGTCGGTCCACTCAGAACCTCATGATACAATGGGAGAGTCTCCCCGACATGTCTTGTCTTACCCTGCCCTCTGTGTGGTTAATACTCAGGTGTACCTTGCCATCTCGAATCTTATTAAGTCATTGTCTTATTTACAATTAAGCTTTGTTAGATCACTACATTGTATCAATAAATATATTGCTGCTTCTCTCTTGGAGTGAAGTATATGATTTCACTCATGACAAGGAAATTTCATAGATGTCACTTCCCATAGAAGGACTGTTTATATCTGCTCCCAATTCTATTTCATGACTGTTTCCACTCAGTGCGTTCCTTCTCTCTTTCAGTTAATTTTTTACAGTAACAACATTCTTCATCTTGCTTGCTCTTTACTACCGACAGAAGGAAAAAAAATGTTGCAAATACTACATACAAAATAGTTTACAGGATCTGTCTGATGTGCTATCCCTGTCATCCCACTTCATCCATTTATGCATTTTAATGATTTAATCTTTTGCATTAATAATATATTTAAAGGTATATTTCATTCATACAAAAAATAACCTTGTGCTAGCATACAGAATAAGAAGCTTTCTTGGACTGGCTTCTCAAAATGCCTTTCTTTCCCACTACTGCACATGTCAGTAGACCAACCAACTGGCTAGTTATGTCAGTGTGTTTCTCCCATCGTCCAAGTTACTGCAAATTCAATATAATCCAGTAGCAATCACAACAGGTCCCAGTTTTGGCTACTGCAGCTACCTTCCCTTCAGTTAATCCTACCTATCAGACTTAAATCACAGCCTGCCTCCCCAGTCCTCTTGTCTAAAGACAGTAGGCTCCACAGCTTCCACTCCCTCCTACTTAAGCAGGCCATAAAAATATATTTTTCCAATTATAGAGCCACATTTTGCAAACTATATCTTTATGAACAAAATATCATGTGTATATAGGTAGTCAAGCAGAAAAAAACACCTTAATAAATGTATTTTCACCTATAAACTCCCATTTTTCAGTACTGTATTAAATATTCTTACAATCTGTGTCATTTTCAAATTCATTCACTAGGCTGATCAAACTACTTTCAAATATCACTGACCATTTACTTCTTCTGCTCAGTAACCCAGTTCTCCTAAAACTAAAACGATATTCTAGATTTTTCAGAAATCTCAACTAGATGTTACTTGGTTTAACATAAGCAACTACCTAAGTAAAACCAAGCTAACAACCAAATATATGAATAGCAAAATGTGGAATGGATTGCTTAAAAAAGGGCAGTATATTATTTCCTATACCAGCAGATTTAATATATATTTCATCATCTACCATTCTGAAGGGGATGTTTCTATACGTCATCTGCTTTTAGCCAAAAAGGAGTGACAAATATTAAAAAATGTATATGAAAATATAAAACCTAGCACAGTTCATTTTTAAGAATATTCTGTATTATTTTGCTGTTAGTTCTATAAATCTGAGTTCTTAATAATTTATATTTTTGAAATGTAATTGAAGCAGTCACTTCCAGCTGATGAATGGCAAGCTTACATTTCAGCATATATCTATAAGTAGTTGCAGGTTGGAACATAAGCTAGAAAATGAAAAAAAAAAAAAAGATATGTATGCCTGACATATATGTTTCAATGTTTCTGTAAGAGAAGAAATGAAATTTTAATGCAGATGAGCTTAACTACATCCTTTATAAAAAGACACGTTTATAATAGCAGTGGCTGCAGAAACGTGAAGTGAAAAATCCTATAAACTCATATGAAAGAACAGTTTGTTTATTTGACAAAGATACTGATGCTGCGTTCACATAAAAGTATAAAGAACAAGAATAAAACAAGCACTCTGAAAAAAAATCTGCATCTACTCAGATGAGATATTGAATGGCATTGAATACATCACCATACACAAAATAAGTGATATTCAAGAACCACTCAAGTCATGTAATGTATGGATTAAATTTACATTTCCAGGACTCTTTTTCATGTGCTGCAATGTTAGTAAGAGAGGGCAAGAGAACTAAGAAGAAACTGTCCTGAATCAGAGCACCAATACCTGGTTCAATCTGAGCCCAAAGCATGGGAATGAGTCGAGATTGAAAGCATTTCTGTTTTGTGGCAACCTGATATAATGACCTGATCAGGTGTAAGAGTGTGGTGGTTTCACACTGATGGATAGCTGAGCACCACTACACCACTTTCTCACTCCCCCTCATCAGGGCAAGAAAATATGATGGGAAAAAAACAAAACAAAACAAACAAACAAAAAAAAAACGTTGGATAAGGACAGGGAGACCAATTACCATTATGAGTGAAACAAACTCAGAATAGGGGGCTTATTGCTTACATTAATTTATTGCCTACTACTAATGGACTAGAGCACTGAGAAACTAAAAGCAAACTTAATAACACCTCCCCAACCCCCATACACCCTCTTCTACCTTCTTGCCCCGAGCAGCACAGGGGAATGGGGAATGGGGGCTGCGGTCAGTCCCAAACACTTTGTCTCCGCTACTCCTTCACGGTCACTCTCTGCCCCTGCTCCACGTGGGGTCCCTCCCATGGGATGCCATCCTTTCCAAACTGATCCTGCATGGGCTTCCCACAGACAGCAGCTCTTCAAGAACTGCTCCCACATGGCTTCGTACCACGGGAGCAAACTGCTCCAGCACGGGTCCCCCACGGGCAGCAGCTCCCCCCAGACTCCCTGCTCCTGCGTGGGCTCCTCTCCATGGGCTGCAGCTCCAGCCCCGGGCCTGCTCCTGTGGGGCCTCTCCAGGGGCCGCAGCCTCCCCCAGGCCACATCCACCTGCTCGACCGGGGCTCCTCCATGGGCTGCAGCGTGGAGATCTGCTCCATGTGGGACCCATGGGCTGCAGGGGGACAGCCTGCTCCACCAGGGGCTTCTCCACAGGCCGCAGGGGAAATGCTGCTACATGCCTGGAGCACCTCCTGCCCTCCTTCTGCATCAAAAGCAGCGTGGTCAGCAGGTCAGCAGGTGATTCTCTCCCTCTACTCTGCCGTCATGAGACCCCATCTGGAGTACTGTGTTCATTTCTGGGGCCTCCAATAAAAGCCATGGCCTGTTGGAGCAAGTCCATAGGAGGGTCACAAAGATTATCAAGGGGCTGGAGCACTTCTGTGAAGACAGGCTGAGGGAGTTTGTGTTTTTCTGCCTGGAGAAGAGAAGGCTCTGGGGAGACCTTATGGCAGCCTTCCAGTACCTAAAGGGGGCTACAGGACAGCTGTGGAAGGACTCTTTGTCAGTGAGTGTAGTGACAGGACAAGGGGGAATGGCTTTAAACTAAAACCGGGTAGATTTAAATTAAACACTAGGAAGAAATTATTTACTCTGAGGGTGGTTGAGGCACTGAAACAGGCTGCCCAGAGAAGCTGTGGATGCCCCATCTCTGGAAGTGTTCAAGGCCAGGCTGGATGGGGCTTTGGGCAACCTGGTCTAGTGGAAGGTGTCCCAGCCTGTAGTAGGGGGTTGGAATTAGATGGTCTTTAAGGTCCCTTGAACCCAAACTATTTGTGATTCTCCTTTTGCACTGACCTTGGTGTCTGCAGGGCTGTTTTTCTCACATTTTCTCCCCAGCTGCTGTTGCACAGCAGTTTGTTTCCTTTTCTTAAATCTGCTTTCCCAGAGGCACAACCAACACCATACACTGGCACAGCTCTGGCCAGCGGCTGGTCCCTTTTGGAGCCGTGTGGAGCTGGCTCTGATCTGACATGGGGCAGCTGCTGGGCTCTGTTCACAGAGGCCACCCCTGCAGCCCCCCTGCTTCCGAAACCTTGGCATGTAAGCCTAATGCAAACTCCAGCATTCGTGTGTAGAATTGCTCAAAAATAAGTAATCTTTACTGGCCTTTTTGTAACATATATTATATGTTATATTATATAATATATTACAGATTTACACAGGGATAACAACAAGCACATTCAAATGTCAAACCTTCCCTACAGTACAAATTTCTATTCTAAAAGCAGGGAAGAAAAAAAAATAAAAAAATTCAAAGACAAATTCTCAACTGTTTCTAACCTGAAGTTAAAAAATAAAAATAAAAAATAAGATTTCATGTTTTCCAACTTTGTTCCTAGAAATGACTAAACAACTTTTGTTGAAATGTTTAAAAACCTGCAGCGTGACTCATCCATAAGAAAGGAGTTCAGAGAAAACGGTTAAAATTTCTCAATGTTAGAAGTAACCAAAAACAGATTTATGTCTTGAAAATATACATGCCTTACTGTAGAATTACAACTATACGCTTATTCTGAATTGCTATTTTACAATGGCCAATTATGATGAAAAAAGAAGCATATGCAACAAATATCTACAAATATGTTTTTGTCACATTTACCATCAAAATCTTTACAGTTCATTTTCTTTTATGAATAATACTTTTGTGACATTTTAACACAAACAACTGAGTTACATTAATTAATGTCACATTAAAATATATTTGAAAAATTCACATTCTCAAAGAAATACATGTTAATTCTCTTTTCTTTATTCTTAATTCTTTTCTTAATTCTTCCTTGCTACCATCTGCCTCCAATAAGGAAAACTGGAGTCTTTTTCTTCTTGAGTTACCAAGATAAATCCTAAGTAGATTTACTATTGTTTTAAATGTTCACAGTCATCTTTGCATGTGTCTTATAAATATCCTTAAAAGACTTTTAAAGTTTTGTTGTTGTTGTTGTTTCTATTTTAAACACAGATTAATTGCATACATACCTTTGTTAAATCAACAAAATATTGGTTGATGGAAATTATGAAGGTTTATACCGTCTAGAGCAAAAGTTGTTGTAGCCTAGAAGCCCGTCTCTGACAGAAATGAACATCTTCATCTACAGTATCTGCATCACAGTATATAATAGCCTTGGATAAACTGCTTTTTTAATCCATTTATAATTTGACATCCACAAAAAACTACAATTTAACTGTGTTCTGTGAAGAAATACTGAAGTATCTTTAGTGTTTTTTAACAAAGCCAACTCAATAACTTCATTTGGTGCTTCCTCATTCTTGATATTAATATATATATATATCAAATCATTTCAATTTCATCTTCTCCATGTCATTCATGAATTTATATATTTCAGTTAGCCTCCCAGCACAATCACCACAACCTCAGTCCTTTTATTTGCAAGCTGAAGAGTGCAAGACTCTGTAAATTGACTCTTGTACGTAACAATTTTATCTTCTTAATATGCTGTAAATGGCCATAAAAATCATTGGAAAGCTTTGTCACTCCCAGTCTGCCATCTTTGTATCTGATAGTTCCCTACTTCAAATCCTTCACTGTTTTGAAATTACTTTTTTGTTTTGTTTTGTTTTTCAGAATAACATACTATTCAAGTGGAAGGTCAGTATTTAACCTTCAGCTGGAAGGGCAAGAAGCTCTAGGTGGCCCTGCTTGAGCAGGGAGTTTGGACCAGATGATCTCCAGAAGTCTTTTCCAACCTCCACTATTCTATGATTCTACAATTTAGCTTCAGATTGAGACATCATGTTTCAGGTGTTTAAGTTCAAGTATTAGTAGAGATATAATCAGAGCAGTCATTGGATTCTAGACACGACTTCAACTGAATGAAGCTGTCCACTTGAAATTGAGCAGAATTCCCTAAAAGTGTGAATTTAGATATCTGTAACTGAAGCTGGATCTCTCCCAGATAACAGTTCTAGATCCAAGCCTAGAAATATGAAACACCATTCTGCAAGAATGCATTGGGATTACTTAAGTCCCATTTATATTATATATGTAGATACCTAGATTTGTTCTTTAAAAGGATGAATATCAGTCCATAAAGAATGCTACTGTGTAGCTAGGAAGAATAAAAACATTAATTCTGGTGGATTTGTTTTAACATTACAGCTCTAGGGAAGCATTGCAGTATTTTTGTCATCCCTTGTGATTTATTTTTTTTTTTTTTTGTATTTTGAGAGATTTTGGTCTTCTGACATATTTCATTCTACATTTCCTGCTCTGTTAGTCTAAGAGGTAATATTGATCTGTGCCTTCAAAATTTACTTTCCATAATAACCTTTGATATTTGTGATTAACTGACCATTTGTCACTTTCATTAAAATGAGTCATCCTCTTAATATTTCCTTTGTTGTTTTTAAGGTCTAATATAACTATTGATTTATTGTCAACACTTCATATCTTCTCTGTTAATAGAATCTATAGACTTTATCCTTCCTTATTCTTTTCTTTAATTGCCATCTGTGGATGCTACAGACACTCTATCTTGTGCTCAATTCTGAAAGGCAAAGAGGACTGTTGTGATAACAATGACATTTATTTATTTTCTCACTCCTGTCTTTGTGTCTTGACATCTTTTCCCTCACAATGGATAATGGTTCCTTTCAAGAGTTAGAAGGCTTTGTTCTAAAGATGCTACTTAGTTTGAATATAACATAATTTTTGATATGCAGAGAGCCGCATTACTCTCAATCAATTCTAGACTACTTTCAGGAATAAAAAAATAATTTAGCTTGGAAGGAACCTATGCTGGTCAGCTGCTTCAGTGCCCACTCCAACCAGTTTCAACTTCAAAGTTAAATCACGTGACTGAGGATTATATCCAATTGTTTTTTGATTTATCTCCAGGATGGAGATTCCAAAGTAAGTCTGGGCAACCTGTTCCAGTGTTGACCATTCTCCTTAAAATTATTATTTCTAATATACAATCACAATTTCTCATCATGCAATTTTCATTCATTACCTCTTATCCTTTCTTTATGAAAAAATTCAACTGTACACTGAGAATGAATGAATCGGCATTTCAATAAACATTCCCAATTTGTTCAAAATTCACGTTAAGCAAAATGCATCAAGGAAAGCATGCTTGCCACTTTGTGTGTATTGGTAACTTCTATAATATTATTTTAAGAAATGGCCTCCTTCTCCTCATCATTCTCAAAATACCCTATTTTATTCAGTTAAGATTCTTCAGTTCTGTATCCTTTCAGAAGACAAGTTCATTTCATTAGCTACCAAATAATTACCAATGTTGAAAGAGAAAATGCAGGTTTCATTAGATTTACTAGCAAGTTTCAGTTAGTTATAATATGTTTCTTTTTAGAATTTCAACAAAATTAAACTAAGTTTTAAATGTCAAAAACAGAATAATCAGGAGGAAACAGGGAGTTTTTCAAAGACAGAGGTTTTCAGAGCATCTCTGTGATTATCTCTCCATTGTAAAGAGAGACATACATCTACTGTTTATCCCAATTAAAATTTTATGGAAAGTCTCGAACTTTCTGAGGATTTGTACTCCTAATTTATTTTATTTTTTAAAATCTTACATTTTATGTATCTGATACAACACTCACTGAAGTCAACCGTGTGAATTTGTATGCGTTTGAGATCAAGCATATGTACAGAGTACTCTAAGTAAACAGAAGTTATATGTAAAGTCATAGTAACTGTGACTGCTATGGAAAATATTGCATACTCATTTTTATTGAGAGCAACATTTCCAAAGAATCATTTCATAGAAAAATTAATCTAATTTAATTCTTCTCTCCCTTATTCACTGCAGAGTCAAAGTAGAAAATCTTTAAAAAGTCACTTAATGATACAACATAGGACCTTTCCATGGGAATTGACAGTGAAGATTTAGCATCATTTAATTTCGAAATCATAATGAATAATACCTATGTACCTTGGATAAATGAGTACTTTCATTAGAACTTTGGCTCTAACTACACACCAAAGGGAATTAGGCATTGTAACACTTTAGCAATTACACACTTTTTAACAGGCTCATCTCTTTTAAAACAAAGAATTTAAAAAATGGCTGAACAAATTTTTCTGGAAAATTATTTTCTGAGTATGTAACTCTTCTTATTTAATACTATTGCTGTTTTATGTGGTACAGTAAATGGTGATGCATAAATATGTATCTATATATTAATAAAACTCTAAGCAATAAAAATATTCTTATTACCTTTCAGATATACAATTGTATCTTTAAGAGATTACTCAGAACTTACTGGATATAATACATGACTAATCTTTTTGTCTGCTCCATCTTTTTTCCTATAAGAAAAATAATTTAATTACTGTTCTTATCTTACAAGTAGGTTACTTGTAATGCACATAGAAGTGCAGGCCAGGACTAGAGCTGGAGAGGGGGGCAACTGCTCTCTTTATGCATCCACACTTCTTGGTATTTCAAAAGGTTATCACTTCCTCCTGTTTTTTCCTCAAAGAATCCCCCTTCTCACATCCCGAGGCTTACATCTACCTATGATTTTGAAAACCGAGAAGCAAAATATTTTCAGGGAGATGGGATAATATCATGATATCAAGGAATAGTGATTCAATACCTCAATTCCCCAGCCTGCCTGACAGTCACAAGTGTTTTACTCTCAGATCATAACATAACTGGCAACAGGGCAGAAAAAGAAACAAATACTTCTTCTACAGGCAACTTATTCCATAACTAACCATGACAGGATTCATATTCTAAATCATTACATTAAACATCTTATTAAAAGAAAAAAAACTCTAAAAATAAATGAAGAAATTACAAATTCCAATCCATATTTCATACTGTGAAAACAGAATCTCAACAGATGCATATTTTATGAGAACAGCAATAAAAGTACAGCTAGTTTTCCATATTCATGAAAAGTGGTGCTGAAAAATATTCATAGTATTCATCTACAGGAAAATGTAAATTCTCCCTATCACATTGTGTAACATTCTATAAAGAGAGAAAAGTAAAGGCTTTTCTTTACATGACAGTTTGTTCATCTAGTTTGTCTTATCTGGGCAATCCAGTCCTTCTCCTCTTCATCTTACGGTGTTAGGCTATTTTGCCTTTACAGCCTGCTCTCAGCTTTGTGTCTGCAGCTACTGACTGGCAGCAGTACCCTTTCAAGCAGACACTCAGTGGAGTTATCTGAAGCATTTAATGACAGTAACTTCTCCTAAGTTTTACCTAGTAATTGACCTCAAGGGTACAGTTAAACACTTTTTTTAACTTTGCCTTGAGACTCCTAGCTGCCCAGCATGCTCAATTATTGCCTCTAATCAGTGCTTAACTATTAATATGTTAAAGTGTTCGACACTTTAAAAGGACAGTGATTGAAATTGCTTCTTGCTATGTGGCAGCTCTCCTGGGCACACGGGGCACCTCCAAGCTATGGTTCTTTCCATCTTCTGTACATGGAGAGCCAAATACGTCACACTGAGGAGCCTAACCTTCATTTCTGGGTGCTGCTTGCAGGTTGAATTGCTGAAGTGGTCTCCTGGTGCCATGCTATGGCACTTGAATGCCCAAGGAGAAACATTCCTGCATTTCTACTCTCTCTTTTCCTACCTAAATGCAACAACAGGGCAGCTCTAGTTATATGCCTATAGTTGCATACAGAATAAGAGAGTTTGATTGGTCAGACAACATAGTTGTCCTCAGTGTCCTCTAGCAGTAAGGAAGGAGGCTGGATGGGAAGCACACTGTAGGGCAGACCTGACCTTTTGGCTCCCAGCTGCACCATGTGTGTCTCTACAGGATTCAGAAAAGGAAACCATGATTCTCTTCTGAATTCTGTCATTGGTTTGCCACAAGACCTCAGACACATCACGTTACATTAGCTGAACATTCAAGTTTCACTGAACTGTGGATTCAAAGTCCTGCTACTTTTGAAGTAGCAGACATGAAAAGGAATAACTTTCAAATATAGGTATTACACTGGCGAAACTTCTGCTTTTAAGGAAACATCAATTTTCCAGTGGATTTCAGGAACATGTGCAAGTCTTCTAATGACAGAATAATTTAGCTTTTTAAACATTCTCCAGCTCATGACATGAGCCAGCTGCAAACTGATGGTTAGAAGAAATTCCTGTGCCATCTGAGTATCCCATAACTGCCTATGAGCTTTCTTCTGAAAAAGCTGTTACCAGCCACTATCAGAATATAGTATCAGGATACTACAACAAATAATCAATGGACTCACTCAAGATTGCCAAATCCTATGTTATGTTTTAGGCATGTCTTAGCCTGGCACTCTGTCTCCTCTACAGCTGCTATGTTAGGATAAATGGCACAATTCACCGAAGCAAAGCAGTATTTGTTTCCTTGAAGAACAACAAAATGTTGTTATGCATGGTGGAACACCTTTCCCTTAAAAGTTGTACACATTGCCAACATAATCGTACTTCTGCCAGACTGGTTATTCAAAAAAGCTTGGTGTTTTCTTTTGTTGTTTTATTTTCATGTGCCTCTAACAGGCCAGCACAGCTGCTGAAGCTGCCGGTTAGAGCCCTAATTAATTGCATTTCTGTATCCCTCATTTGACAGCATGCAAAGTGGAAATACCAGTGCATCAGCCAGAGCTCTTGTAACCCAGTCACCAGCCCGTCAGATATAGAAGTGTGCTGCTCCTATTCAGTCTTTCCATCTCTAAATTCCCTAAATGAGCCTCAATGGCACAGTCAGCTGCCATCCACAGAACGACAGATTTTAAAGACGGAAAGGTCTTGCTTCAAGCAGACCGAGAGAACAGTTGACGTCTCTGCATACTGCTGTATTCACAAGGCTTTTCATTCATTGCACTCTTGAATGATGCAAATTAGCTGATGCTGGAATGCATCTAGAATATAAAGTTCCCCTCTAAATCTTCACAAACATTTCATAGAAGAAATATCTCTGCTCTGCGCTATTTCACTATAGGTTAATTGCACTACTAATTCTTCAAATAATGGAAGCTGTGGCTTCTTTGAACCTCAGAAAAAAATATATCAAGGCAATCTGATTCCTGCCAAATATTCATCATACTAAAAATCTTCCCGTTAGCAATCAGATCAAAACAGATTTCATGAACCTGGATTTTGAAAGAAAATATTTCCATTCTAAATGGTAATATAGTGAGAAAAAAAAAATAAGACCCAGGTTCTTGGAATCCAGAGCTTCCTGTAATTATTTGTAAGGAAGAAAAATATTTTTAACACAAGAATCTCCCTTAGAGAGAGGAAAAAAAAGAAAAAAAAAAAAGAATACCGATTTACCTGTCATTTGCCAGTGCTTGCAACACTGTTGAGAGAAGCCGAGTTTATCTTCATTTCAAAGATGAATAATTATTATAACTGTACATGCTTCTTTATTTATCAGTATTATAAATTATAGTTTCAAACATCATTTTTATTGTTCCTCTTCCTCAAGTTTTTCACACACAAAAATAAGAATTATTTTTCAACAGTACTTAAATTAACAACAATGCCGTTATGCGCACCTACTAATTGTTGGTTTAACATAGTCTGGTTCTTTACCATGGTCTATTCTTATTCTGTCATTGTTTATTCATAGAACGGCATTTTTAAGGATCTGGTTTGGATGTTAGAAATAAAAGGGTTTTTTGTTTGTTTTTTAAAGAGTATATAACAAATTGATGGTTAATTTATTTCAAACAGAAAATAAACTATTATAGGACTATAGCCTGCCAAATGAGCAAGTACTGTGTGGACACTGCATTTATCCTGTTCTTCTCAATCTTCTTTACAATGCATATGCATACTATACATACTAAAAGTATTTCAGGAAATTAATCATCATCATAGGGCCTCAGACAGCAGTTTCCACATACAAACCAGAATCAACTCACACTACCCAGTGACCCAGTTCTATTAAATACTTCCCTGTATTCAAAAGAATTGTGTTCAGTTTTTAACTGAGCCTGCATCTGAGCCTAATTGTAACCTGTTTATTCTGTTGGAACATATTGATCTCATAACTTTTGGCAATAAACTTCAAATCCCATTAGAAGCAGCTATTAGGTGGATAATAAATCAGTGTCTTGACAACGGTATCATATATACATGACAATAAAAGCAGCTGCAGATGACTTTTGGAGTCTGCCAACATGTCCACGACTTATTTGAAGCAGACGACAATACGAACTCATGCAGCTGTGGTGGACTGACCTCTGCCAGGCCAGTCTCAGGGCTGCAGCCTTTACAGAAAGAATGCTTTCTCACTAACGGAGTGTAACAGAACTTAGTGTCTTTCTGACTCAGGCAATAAGTAAATAATGCTTGTAAAATGGATGGGAGGAAGAGGGACAAGAGGGGACGTCGCCTTCCTGAGCCTTAGCAGCTGTCTGAATTCCAACCCAGACCAGTCTGCGTATGATCAGCTCCCAAGGCTGGCAGGCAACGACAGTGTGGGGATAATGACAGCCCACTAACCTCTAAATTTTATACTTCAGTCTGGAAGATCCTTTGCCAAATTCTGCAGGATATAAAGTTTTGTGTTTTGTTTTGTTTGTTTGTTTGTTTGTTTTTCTTTTTCCCTTTTAACCTCTCACAGTTCAGCAGAATATGCTTCTGACTCCCCAGTTGGAGTCAACAGGGTATAAGCACACACATAAACATAACCCCATGCTTCCTAAGAGATAGATCTTGAAATCATGAGGAGATTCAACACAAAGCCCTAAATTGTCAGTTCTTTGGGAAAGCAGAGGTATGTTTGTTCTCCATTTACAGACCCCATAGCACATGCTGGATTTCTGATCCCTAGGAATTCAACAGTAAAGCTTTATCATCATAAAGAACAATCCCACATGTCCAGTGACCATGTGATATAATTTATTGTCCTATTTTGCTTGATCCAGCTACCGCATACAGTGAGTGCTTACTCTAATCAGGAACAGTTTAATCCACTCTATTGTGTTGTGTTGCTCATGTCTTCTTTTATCCTGCCACATTCTGACTGGCACTATTGCTACTTTCTGTTTCTTTGGGTTAAGGAAATGTTTTTCTCCTTTAGCTGGAAATTGATGTCAGTGTAATGAATTACACTGCATGTGCTTAATACGGTAATGCTGGTAAGTCACTGCTGTATCTTGCACATCTCAGGGAAAAAAAGTTTAAAAAACACCACAGAGAGAGGGAAAAAACCCATCACAATCTCCCATTATAAGATGCAAAGAAAATCAGCAAACCTTATTTGTGTCTAAAGAATGTCCCATCAGTCCTTAGTGATTTTCTATTCACAGCAGGTACTGTGTATTAAGCATCCAGTTTGAAGCATCTGTCAATACCTCGGGCTGCAACAAAGCGGCTGCTATTTATTGGCTAGCCCTGGTGGTAAGAGTTCTCTAGGGAAGCTCTGATATTACAGACTCATGTTAAAACTGCTACTGGAACAAATATATTTTTGCTTGGCTGCAATATTAAAAAGTGATGCCTGACCAGTAATTAAATAAGCTGCCAGATAACACAAAATGTGTTGGGCTAGCTAATGTATGCAGATGTCACTACAGAGAGTGATCTAGTAAACAAAACAGGAAACAAAGCACTAGCTCAACGAATTAACCTTTATGGGTTAGGCAGGATGTGAGCAATGAACAGCGATAGGATTTTTTTTTTTTAATTAAGTTACAAAAAGATCTCACTACTTTTGTCAAACAAGGTGAACCTGAGTGTGTCACTCAGGTTTCTGACCCCCAGTTACCCCATGGCCAATGTACACCAGCCATTATCCTCATCTTTATATTTAAGGACTAACAGTCTGTTGCGCTTGATGCTGTGCAAACCTAGTGTAATTAGTTTGGGTCCGTCAGCATTTTTATTAGATGTCATATTATGCAAAAAATGCTGACAAACATGGACAATCAGCCCTGCCTTTGCATAAAACACCTGCCAGTATGTTTCTCTGCTTAGCTAGTCAATGTGCCTGGAATGCCTCCTGGATTAAAAAATAAATAAATTAATCCATGTAAAAGGATATTATTGCTGTATCTAGACAGGCAGCCAGCCTTCAGCCTTCAACACAGGATGGATGAATCATAGAAAAACAGAGGGATCTTTGGTACCATGAAATGGGCGGTTTGGATTAGGATGTGAAAGAACTTCTGTTTTCCTAGACATAAATCTAGGGTCTGGTGTGCCAAAAAGTGGGGATTAATACCTCTCACGATTTTAAGCTGGAAAGTTTCCAAGTGTTTCTGTTTCTGCATATATACTAATATTAGGCTACTATTTGCCTTCCACATACTCCAGCTGAATTCCTTAGGTTAATTACACACGGTATCTATGAACATTCTGTGAACAGTTGTATGAAATAAATAAGTCTGATGTAAGTCATTCCTAGGTGCTTTTTCAAGAGACAGACTTTTTTCATTACTGTCTGCCTTGTCAACTCTCTTCAACTCATGCATTATTTACCTGCTAATCCATGGTGACAGTGGTGGAGCAATAATGCTCTGTTTTGAACCTCCAGCTGCCATCTATGCAAAATAGGTTGAATGCCAAAGAAAGATGAAATATTCATGCTTTCCCCTTTTTCTGTAGCTGACAACATCCTAATGCACAGAGGACTTTAAAGGCTCGGTATATTGGTCATGCATTTACCTCTTTCACTCAAAATATCAAAAAGTGTGAAGGGCAGAGTAGGTAGTACTTCTTTCCTAGTATTACCTCTTGCTATGGCGATTAGTCTTTAATTTATGGATTAATTTAATTTATTCTTGTTATCCTCATTATTAATTTAGTCTTTAATTTATGGATTTCCCAGAACAAGTCAGCTTTCGGCTTTTAGACAGAATGATGTAACATTTGCTTCTAACCTGACAGATACAAAATTCAAAATTTCTGAGAGGTGTGCAGATTTCATCATGATGAGCAGAGTTTTGTTGGTTTTAGTATTTACTTTATCAGCCATGTCTTATGGCATATTGAGCAGTCAAAACCATTCCCATTTTTCCTCAAATGCTGGTGAGATGTTTCCTGGTGAGATGTTTCTATGTGGAATTCATTGTGTCATGGAGAGCTTTTGAGAAATAGCAAAAGATGGCAGATGTGTATGAAGTTGCAGATGTACATACATTTGTACCATGAAGGTAGTTTTATCTTTCAGGACATCCCCCTCATCTTGAAACTTTTTTCCCTCCATGAATAAAAAAAATAAATGCAGCTTTCAGTTGCAATTAAAAGGTAGATGACATTGCTTCACCTTACCACATTGCCACTGAAAGCAATGTAGTAGCCTCAAACAAAAGGCATCCTCTGTAATAGAGAAATACACAGTCTACATTTAGTCTTTGCTTCCTAGGTGTTGGACACAACAAGATTATGGACTTGTAATATTCTCATGATTGTCTTATACAACACTGTAAAACCTTTGAACAGGCATCGTGCTCTATTCTGAATTTAGTGAAGTGTTTTGGGTATGTTGATATAAAAGTTTTCATCTCCTAGGAAAGCCATGCAATTCCCTGTTTGAACATAGACATAATAGGGTAAACTGTATAAGAAAAACATCATATATAGAGTGAGTTTAAATTTGTAAATGCACTCTATGATATTTTTATAGAAACACTGAAAGTTTTATTTTACTCTTTCATAAGCAGAAAAGGATCATATAATTACCAGTTACTACCAACCTCAATGTCACAAATGTCAGACATTTACTGAAACACTCTGATTTCATTTAGCCCCAAACGTCCCATTTTAAACTGTCATACAAAATTTCCCAAGTTGCTCTCACGGTGTTGGTACAAAATACTCTTAAAGGAGCTGTCAAGGTTTACAAATGTCAAACGCAAGCCTGTAATGAAATATTTTCCTTGGAGATACTTTGTAAATGATACTTTACTAGTCTTCACTAAGCCAAAGGCATTTTTGAAAGAAGTATAGTGGTTGATGAGCAACTAAAAGCATGTTATACTATATTTACTTAAATTGCTTAGGTTCATTATACTGTGAGTAGTCCCACTGAAGTGCCTGAAGGAGTGGGTCATGACAGTCCTTTTCCCCCTTATTCCTTCTGTGATAAGAAAATGTCACCAGAAGTATAAGTAACTGACGAGAGGTTTTTTTACTTCCTTGGACCTCAAACTGACAACAGAATTTCTGATAGAGAGAAGAAAAGAAAGGTGAAGTGAAGAAGATAGTGAGGAAGCTCATTATGCCAAAAGAGTATAAGAACAGAATTTCCACAGTAAAAGCTGAAGTACTGAGGTAACAAGAGAAAGCTCACGAAGGTCAGGTCAGTAGACGATAGATATAATTCAGCACTGCAGACTAAAAAGCAGGAAAGCTTAAAAAAAATCAGTGATAAAGTGAAGGAGGGAAGAAGGGAGGTTTGCATCTAAAATACTCTACTGGCAGTTTTCAGTATATAGTAATTTTATATCTAGTGGAAAAGTCAATGATTTATTTCCCAGTCAATACATTCAGAAATACAGAAAGTAAATAAATAAAACTTAGTTGTTCTAAGATCTGATTTCAGTCAATAAAATGACTGCAGCTATCTGCAGAAATATAATATTGCAGATCCAATATTCACATACCAATTAGCATGCCGCTAAAAACTTAAACCTGTCTCTGCAATAACTACAGTGCACCTTAATTTATATCAGCAAGCATTTCAGAAAAATGCATAAGGCAGAAGTCTGATAACAAATTCACACAGAAAGTTTAAACACTCAGCAGTAAAGGGCTATTGAGTACATTTAAACTCCCTGAGTGAAATCCCCTGTGTATAACCTACTATGGCTCCATTGATTTCACTTAGGCGTTTATAGAGTCTGGCATTCACTGAAGTCAATAGAGTTGAACCATTTGGTATCATCTGCAGATCTTGCCCTATATGCATAAAAATAAGGGTCAGACTTTGCCTGCTCAGGTTCTATACTGTTGAAACTATCAGCTTCTTTGGACTCCCTTGACTTACCCTAGTGGTCCTAAAATCACAATCAGATTTACACTGCCTTGCAAAACAGACAGTTGCTCAAAACTACTGTATTTTCAAGAAGACCCTGGAAAGAAAATGTGAGGGGAAAAAAATGGAGGAAGCTTGAATCTCTTAACCTCTTGCAGTCTCCAGAGCAAGCCTCAACATCCCCAAACTAAATAAGCTTCTTCACTCATCTCACAAATTCTCTTCTCCAGCTGCCTCAACATAACAAACCTCAGAAGCACTCAGAAGAACTCATTCCAGTGTTCTGAGCATTTGTTTTGTGCCTTAACATGCTTTCACAAAACACGGTGAGGCAGAGCCTCTAGAGAGGAAGGAGACTTCTCCTGCCCTTTGGATCAGCTGAGCAGGCTCAAGGGGAGAGATGCTCGAAGTGAGCAGTGTTCAATGGCAGACCACCAGCTGAGGCAGGCAAGAGAGAGAGCATTAAATAGCAGTTGCAAAAACTCCAAAAAAAGGCTGAGAAAGTTCATCGAGGAGCAAATAGCAGACTGTCAGGCCTCAGAGACAGAACAAACTTGTTGAGAACCAGAAGGGACTAACAGAGCATCTGTCTTGCAGCTCAAGGAGACACCGAGGTAATTGCAACCAAGCATGGAAGCAAGGACTTCTCTCCAGGGGCACACTAGTCAGGGTAAGAACTGTTTGAAAACCTTTTCCTAATAAAAAAAGTTTATTATTATTATTATTATTACTATTGACATATGAAGTTTGACTTTTTTAAGCTTAGTAGTCTTAGATTTCTTTGGGGAACGTACTATGGCAATTAAAGATTAAAGTTGTAGGTAACTGTTCAGACTCGCACCACGCAGTTGCAAGCAACTTTAAATATAAATGGGGCAGGTTGAAAAATCTTCAGTAAACTGATACTGCTTTTATATTTTCATACCTCTCCCCTTTAGAAAAGGACCCCTGCTTGAACAGAACTTTTGAAGTTTCTTTTGTCACTACTGAGTCAGTCTGAAAGTCCCTATCTGTGATCTGAATCCTGAATAGGCAAAGGATACGGCATTAAGGAAACATTCAACATTCATAGTGACTAATTGGTCTTAAACATTTTTTTTTTTTTTTGTGTCACATTTAATGTGACTTTGGCTCTCTTGGGGCCATTCATGGACAATAATTAAATGGTTATAGTTTCAAAAGTCTCCTACCAGACCAATTAGTATGGACTTGCCCTTATTTTTCACTGACCTTTAATTACATTCTTGCAAAACAAATATACATTTATTATATATAACAGACTTTTTTTGTTTTACTGAATCTTCTTTCACACTCTGCACTGAGATAGGCACAGAAAATCACAAGTGTTACGCCAAACTGGTAAGTAACACACTTCTGTAGACTATTGTAGGTGATCTGGGAAAGGAGAGCAAGAAATAAGGACAACCTGATGAAGTACTGCTGCAGGCTTATTTCTCTCATTGAAGCAGTGTCAGGTGTAAACTGTAACTTTGACCTGGAATGTACCAAGATCCTATCACATCTTTAAAATTCTTTTAATAAAGTGCTTTTATCCACTCAATGGATCTTGTAACAACTGCTGAACTGGTCAACAGTTCAAGAAGGAAACTCTCATTTCATTCAGTCATCCTTTTTTTAAAAAAAAAAGTCTGCTGTTTGAATGGTAGCAGCTACATTGTGAACCTAAATTTATTTAACTCTGATTTTTGATTTGTTCTTATATAGAGAGATTTTGACACTGAAGAAAAAATGACCAAGTTGCTAATGAAGTAAATATAGTACTGGTATGCTAATTCATAAAATTGTTAGTAATACAGATGTTTTTCACTATGTATGTCTACTTACAGTTTGGGAGGGAATAACAAATTATAAAAGATAATAAAATAGCCTTTCCTTTATTATATGAACTTCCTAATGTGTAACTTTATAACATTGTCCTTGGACTTGATGTTCTGATGCATTATTTAGACAATGAGATTTCCCTAGTAACTCTGAAAGTTATTAATAAATTATGTCATTATTTAATCAGTTCATACTTCAAAATACAATCATCCTTTTATTTCTCATTATATCACAATCAGAAGAGCAACTGATAATAAAAAAAAAAAGGAAAAACAGATTTGAGTTCAAAGCTTTGTTGATTTTCTTAATTGCTAGTAATTTTAAATACGTGTAGCAGTTCTCCAAACAATACAGATGAATTAATTTTTAAACAAAAAATCTAAACGAAGTTGAAAGAAACTTTAAAACACTTATACAATAATAACAAGGAACACTGGCATAATAAGTAAACAGCCAGAAATACACAGGATGATAAAGATTTATAACTCCTCCCTTTGCAACAAATCACTTCCTCATTTACATCTCATATTAAACTGTACATCTGAACACAGACCTGGCTCATTGGGAAATAAATGAATTTACCTAAGTGTCAAAAGACTAACACCATCTTCCTTAATCTGTTACCACCTGATGATGAACTACATATTCAATTAACAGAACAATGTTCAAAAAGGGTAATCACTTGAAAAAATGTGTTATTTATCCATATCTCTATTCCACATTCATCACCTCTACTCTCTGGGAGGGGAGGACTGGACCAGATGTCTTCCTGCCTTTCCTTCCACACTAAACTATTCTATGTTTCTAAACCAAGCAAAGGTGTATATAACTAACTCAACTTTAAAAATCTAAAGCTTTAAAGTATGACCAAAGTTAAAAAATAATGAATAAGTAAAGTATTGCTTTCTCTCCATATCATCAGAGGCTGAATTTCTATCTCAATTATGTGTGTTACAAAACCAATGAAGTATTCTCTCTGGGTTATATAAAATAGTAACATTTGTCAAATTTACATAAACACTGAAACCTGTGTAACACCACAGCCAAGAAACTCTTTCTCATTCCAGCTCTCAGCCCAAATCAATATTGGTGCTTCACACATTAAAAGAGAAGCAATGTAAAGCAATGGAAAACGGCACATGCAATTTTCAGTTTTTCATACTTTTTGTTTTGAACGTTTCTCTTTCTGCAGAGAAATGATGTTGAGGTTAATGTTTTTAAAAAAGGAGGAAGAATACATGTATCAAGAAAGCCAGAATAAATTTTACAAACTCATTTCAAATCCATATATTTTTAATACAAAATCTGTAAGTGCTCTTAAGCATTTACTTGGTAGAGCCAAATTTTAATTTTTCACAACAGCTGTTCACCTGATGATTAAATGAAAATTATATAACTTTGAAAAAAAAAAAAAAAAAGCTTAACTTCCAATTTTATGGCAATGGCAATTTTATTTTCTATCATTTATTTTAAATAAGGGCAATACTATTATCATCCAGTACTCCAGGTGAAACCCTACATAAAGCAGCAGTATTTTTTCTTTCTCATTCATATGATCCTTTCCCTTACCGTAGGCTCACATGGTGAATTCTACAGAGTGGTGCATCAAGTCCTGACAGGAAAGCAATAACTTCTGAATTTGCCTTTTAGTACCTACTGTCCCATTTTCAAGTGCAACAACTGACCCCAAAATCATTGTTTTTCAATGTGTGTTCAATACTCTGTTGCTTTCCACGTTTCTGTTTTCCACACAAACTAGAACAGGCTAGGGGACACAGGAGCAGAAAACACATGCTAGGCATGCAGATGGTTTGACACACAGATATTTTCATTAGTCAGCTACTCAAATCCAGACCTTGGCAATGCACAGGAGAATAATTACAAAACTGACAGTGTGCAAGTGCTACAGGAATGTGTGGCAAGGTTTATGATGCATGAAAGACCAAACTGAGATACTAGGGGAGGAAATTAGCCAAGGTAATTAATGACATTGTTCCAGAACTCAAGAAGCGGGGAGATGAAGTAGCTTTCAGCATAAACCTCGTTTACCACCATGTAGCCTTCCCATGCGTGTTTTATATGTAGCTGGTTCCAATGGCAGTACGCCAGCTTTGGAAACAGCAAATGGAACTGTTGCTTTAACAGCACATTTTATGACAAAATTATTTTTTAGGATAATTGCTCCCCAGTAACATTGGATAGGAGAGAAACTGGCAGTACTTTTTTTTTGTTTTTCCTACTGGTGAATTCTATGTATTCCTTTAATTTTATAAATACCTAGGTAACAAACCTGATGGTGGAGGAATTAGCTAAGAGGTAGGGAAGCTGTCTTTTCTTCCTGTATTTTCTTCTCACACTTTAAAGAAAATGACCGTGTTTTTCCCAGACATCTAGGACAGTATCAAACTATCCATCTACAAGACCGACTGACGGCAGAATAGCAGTCTCCCTTGTTTCAAACCCTGCCCTTGCTAAGATACTACGAGGGGTGACATTGCTCGGCCTTCAGGCTATGTGATCAGGTAAGGAACACGAGGGGCTGATCCTGTACCTGCACAGTCACTGGAAGATAGAGTACCTCCGCTTCTGTAATTTCACACTCTAGTTTACTTTTATGTTTTCATCAATACAAGACAAGAACCTAATAAAAGGCCTCTCTCTGATCAAGAAGCTCTTCTCAAGGTGTAAATTGGTGACTTTAGTCTGTGTTCAGATTATCACCACAACCATAAAGCAGCTGCTCTGAAGCATCTCTGCTGAAGAACCTGGTTTGGAGTTTTCTGAGAATTTTGTTTATTCAGCTTTTATGGACTTTGAGAACAAAGAGAGACTGTAATGTTGACTTCTGCCCATCCAAAAAGAACTGGAGTAAGATTAAAAACCACCTTGTACAAAATAAGTATTTTGACTGGTAGTCAGGAATGAGAGATTTCAAATATGTAGTTAGCAAATTATTTTATGAATTGATAATCCTTTTCATAAAGAACAGTCATTCTGCTCAGGTTTCACAATATTCTTTTTCAGTACTCTTCTATAAAGACACCAAGCAAATGCTCCAGTGTTGACAGGTGTTAAGAAATACTTAATATGATCTTAATAACACTGTCTTCAAAAAACTTACACGGTTGTCATACTTCAGTTGCCTACGGTATCTCTTTAACAACAACAATGGACTATCACAGGAATGTAAACTACCACCAAATTCCACCTGCCTGTGACAATTATCACACCAGGTGAGCACCAGGGGCTTCAGTTTGCCCGTTAAAAAGAAAGTTTGGGGTTCAGTTGTGTTTATGCACAACTACGAAGGTTAAAGGGACAATGAATCCGTGACTATCGTAGGAAAAAATCCAAATACAGGCTCCCACAGGGGAAAAACAACAACAAACACTAATTTTAATTATTCTTCAGTAACTGATTTGCATAATGGGAAAGAAGTGTCTTTTTACTTTCTTTTTCTTTTTCAGCTTCATGTTGGCCAGAGTTAAGTTTCATTTATCATAATGAGATGGACTAATTTGACATATTTTTATGACATAATAGGATCATTTATAACAAGTTATGCTACTTTTATGATGCTGAGCTCTATTTATGATGATGAAATATTAATTTTTGTCTTAAGGTTTGGGATTTATTTTTTTAATTCTTTAATAACATTGAGTTATTCTGATTAAAAATGCATATATTAGTTTGCCAACATTACTTATCAAATGAAATGAATCTCATGACAAATGAGGATAGAATAGTCTCAATTCAGAGGCAAAAATAACCCTGCAGATGTATTAAGCCTCATGAAATAGGCTTAATAAAGGTTTAATCAGACACTCATTAAATATTATGCAAACAGATCTGAGCATAAATTGATATTGTGGCTTTGGAACTAAAGTACCTATTATAAATAAAATTCTCTGTCACCACATCATTTTTATTCAGCTGTGATAAAACCAGACAATACTACTTATCCACAATAATTTAAAATGAAAAGAAAAATGCTTAATTTTCTAAAAAAAATCTAACATTCCTTGTTCACACTGTCTCCAAGCTATTGAACTTCTATTTCTTTATTACACCATTTAAAAATTCCAGTTTCTTCCCAATTATTTCTAGGCACTTGATGTTATTCACAGCCTGTCATAAGGGGATACATTGTTCATTCACTTTATGTACCAAATACAAGATTTCTTATGTTGTTTCTTTTATGACCAAGGTACATGAACATAAGAAATTTATCCAGTGTTAGATATAATTATCACTGATTAAATAAGGAAAAACATATGTAGGCTTTTATTTAGGCTTCCTACTCTTCATTCTTTTATAACTGTTTATTAATAAACTGGACAGCAAAATCTTACCTGAAAAGCTAGAATTTAATTTTATTTTCAGTGAGATTGGGTAATGTGTGGCTGATAAAACGCTGCAAACAAAATCAGTAAATAACATATGTTCATAGAGAGAAGAAATTGCCTACTAACTCTAAATGAAAGATTGTATCAATTTAATTTTCCCATACTTCTTGACAATGATGCAAAGCTAAAACATTACATGCTCCTTAGGTGTTCTGCAATGCTCACACAGTGAATTTCTTCTGAGTGTAACAGCTTCTTGTTTTCACAGAATACTTCTTTTGCTTCCAAGAAGAAGATGACTGTACTGCATACAATGCATCCAACTCCTCCAAAGCCATATGGTCAGCCTTAGATTACAATGTCATCAGCAGCACCATAGCAGGACAGAATACGAACCTCAGACAGAGCTAGGCTTATTTCCACCTCCAGAGACATGCTCCGAGCTGGGTCGGCTTGTTTGTTTTCCTCTACCTTTGGTCTACCCCATCTTAAAATGTAAAATAGCCCCAAAACATATGAACATTAGGCTGTGGCATGTATTGTGGTGATCAGTATGCGTATTCGATCTTAATCACGGATGCTGTTACCACAAATACCTGGCATATTTTTAGCACCAGTTCTACTGTTCAGGTTCAGTATCCCCTTTGTAAAGAGTACGTTATAGTAAGGTTTTAAATGCAGAGTAAGGAGAACATATTGCAAACACTGATAAAGCTGTAGTAAACTGTACAAAAATCAATAGAATTTGTACGCTTTTGGTCCTACATTGAGCTGTGTCCTGAAGCACTAAACATAACCCTGTTGAAGCTTCACTCTTCGCATGGTTGTGATGTGATCTGAGGGTTAGGGTTAGGGTTAATGTTTTAGTTGTATCCCCACTAAATTATATATATATATATATATATATATATATTCTAGAGATTTTCTTTGGAAACCTTGTACCACTTCTTTTTAGTTTCACTTCTTATTCCTCACTTGTTTATTTGCAGAGTTGCTCATTGCTAGCAATGTCATCCAACTTATGCAGAGCATCACTTTACAACAGATGAAGAATCCTGGACTATCGACTATAATAGACATCAGGAAGAGCTTCTTCACCGAGACAGTGGTTGCACACTGGAACAGGCTCCCCAGTGAAGTAGTCACTGCACCAAGCCTGTCTGAATTTAAGAAGTATTTGGACTGTGCACTTAGTGACATGGTCTAAAATTCTGGGTAGACCTGTGTGGTGCCAGGAGTTGGACTTGATGATCCTTATGGGTCCCTTCCAACTTGGGATACTCTGTGACTCTATGATACTGTGATTCTATGATAATTCAGCCTATGAATTAGTAGTCATGCTGAGTGAGATGCTATCTGGGAACCTGGCTTTTTTAGTAATTTTCTTTTGCAGATCTACCTAATTCCCCCCCAAAACACCCTATCGTTAAAGCATCTAAGCATCTAGAAAATAATCTCTCAGATCTAGTTATAATAGATATTTATTATTGAAAGATTTTTTTTTTAATATTGATTCCATAGCTCATTCTAGGATTTAATTTTAAAGTGATTTACAATATTTTTTTCAGACAAAAAGTAATAGATGATAAAGACATACACCAGAAGTCTGGTTTCAAACTAAAAGCAGACATTGCCTGACACTTCAGTGAGCTTTAGAAACATCACTGTGTAAGCTATGCTTATGAACAGACACAAGCCAAGGTTCAAGTCAGCATCTGTAAATTATCACATTACATAATTTTACAGATACTGTTCAAAAATTAAATTTATTATGCATTATTATCAACTTGGAAAACACCACAGAAGAACATAGGATAGCAGCCTACAAAAACATAACTGACACAGATGAATGGAGACTGCTTGATCTCTGTCTGTTCCAATACAAGCTAAAGGCAGGACGTTTCAAAACAAAGAGAAGGAGATGCTTCTTCACACAACACTCAGGCTGCAGAACTTATCACAGATTACTGAGAGAGCTAAGCGTTTGCATATGTTTAGAACAGACTGACATACTCGTGGAAAGGAAGTCTACCAAGGGTTATTAATGCAATTAAAGCCATCTGCGACTGGGGAATTCCTGGATTGCAAACTCTTGGAGAGCACTTCGAGGAAGTACCACTGTGAGCATCCTGTGTTCGTCCTGTTCGTACACCCTCTCCTGGCCATCTGCTTTTGCCTCTGTTGGAGACAGGCTACCGAGTGACAAGACTGCAGGTCCACTCCTGATGCCCTTGTGGTGCTAAGCAAAGCAAGCACCTGCACGTTCTGGATGCCAGCCCTTCATGGGGGCATCAAGCAGTAAACCAGTTCTGAGAAAACGTGATATGTACCAAAAAGTAGTATCTTCATGGCCTCAAAAGGTTTCCCTCAAAGGTTTCCCAAACCTCACCCACCTCATCCCCCACCCCCCCAAAAACAAACAAACAAACAAACAACAAAAAAAAGAGGTAAAACATATTCCACATCTGAAATCCTTAGCTAGGAACATGTGGAGTACTTCTGTCTTTTCTGTTTTACAGTGGAGAACAAAGGTTCTGGTCATTTCCTTCTCAGCAAGACTTTGTTTTGTCTTCTGTGCTTCCAGGCAGGAATGGGGAAAATAAATATGCTGACAATACATCAAAACCTGTGTCATGTCTCTTTGCCCCTTTTCTAGGGACACACTAACCAGCAATATATAAGTATGATAACACACAAAAAATAAATAGATTCAGACCTCAACATTCATAAATCATTGCCATAAGCTTGATGACTAATCGGGGAGGGGTGGGAGGTGGAGGATGGGGGAGAGGGAGAGAGAGATACTAGTATTGAAAAATTTTTGACACAGATTAAAAAGAAGATGAATTTAAATCAAAACCAATGGTTTGAAGTTAGGACAACCAAATTAAGTCAGACCCTCCCAGCCAAGCACTGGATAGTTGATATTCTGAATTTAATTTTTTGGTGTTTGCTCTGAGGCTTCTTCTTGCTTTTGTGAGGGATTTTATCAGAGGTTCTGAAGAGAAAATAAATGACCAATAACGTCACAGTGGGAACATGATACTCTGCTATATGGTGATGTTTACTTTGGGACCAAGGAAATTCTGCATATTATGTATCACTTTTCTAAATAATGGATACCTTAGCTTTTCACAGACTAAGGTGATTACTTTAACCAGCAACCCTATAGTCTTTTCTCAAGTGCAAATGTCTTTGAAATAAAGTGCAGATTCCTGCTGCTTTCTGGCATGAGAGCTGCTCACACCAATTCTCAGATACCTGAAAGACACAGGGCAGCAGGTATGCAGAGAGGCATTTCTCCAACAGTTACGGATTCGTGAACCTCAAAAAAGGTCAATGACTTAAGGCTAGATTGTGGCAATGGGGCTCTGCTTGTGTAGAAAATTCCATCGGCCTTTTTAGCAGGCAAGGTATAAATTGCCTATCTTTACTAGCAAGATCACCACGGTGAGACAAGTAAATGGTTATTTCAGAGCTGCACTGAAGTCTGCAGCCACCTCAGAGTCACGGCACTGCAGAGTGGCAAGGAAACGTGAATACCCATAGAGGATATTCATTTGTACTTCAGCCAGCCAGTTTGCATTTTCCATTAATTCTCAGCATGCTCAATATTCTGTATAATACTCCTGGTGGCCTCTGGACCCTGAGGGCTGAATAACAGCCTGTCTTTTAACTACTCTCTTAGGACTCCTATTTTCTTGCGGTTTAAGGCTGTCTGCCAAGGCTTGTCTTGATTACATACATTATTTCGCATGAACAGAGGGGCTGCTGTGGCCTATCAGATTCATACACAGTGTTTTATCAATGATATTTTATATCCACCTAAATAGACGTTTGCCTCAAACCACAATGCATCTCTGTTAATTAATAGGGATTTCATAAATTTATATTGAAGATGTAAATGGTTGTTTGTTTTTGTAAATCATGAGATTAGCTAACAGATAGCAGATGCTGATCTTACCCTTCCTGCCATTTGTCACTTCACATATTGTTTCTTTATAAGACCAATCTTTGATTCATCTGCAGAATACTGTCTAGTTTTTAATGTTAAATTTGCAAGATATCAATGGTAAAAATATCTCAAATACAAATTAAGATCTGTTCATGTTATTTGAAAAAATTCCTATCCAAAGCATGCTTCACAAGTAATTATTAATGAAATGTTTCTGACTCATCTTGTTAAAATATAAAACCCTTCACTCCTAGCTCTTCAGCAGTTCCCCAGGAAAAGGCTTATTTTTCAGAGACACCGAGTCTCTGCTTTTTAACTTCCCTGAAAATTTTTAGATGACAAGTTGAGAGAAGGTTCACAATGAAGGCCAAACACCTCTTATTACATGAGCCATAAAATAAATGAGTTCCAGAATTTAACAATCATTCCATGGCCATAGCTTACATGTAATGAAACGTATGTGGATGATAAATATGTAGGAAAAAATCCAGAATTCAAAGTATCGTGGTATTTTGTTAAATGGTAACAATTATTTTGGAGCACATGCCCGGCATACAGCAAATAGTCCTATTTTTCAGATGCAAGGAAATAAATTGCTCAGTATTATTCTCTTTATTTTCAAATTGCCAGCAAAAAAAAACAATAAATTTCTAGTTTCTAGAGAGTTTCTTCTTCACAGCTTTTTCTCCTTTGTATACCTTCAAATCAAAACGCTGTTTTCAGAAACTTCTTTCCTAGGTAGGCTCACACCTTAAAATACATACCTGTACCTAAAGAATAAGATCAAAGTGCCGAGGCAGAAATGACTCTCACTCTGGAGGACAAAGCTGGAGTCAACAAAGAGTCGTCTCACCAGCGGAGAGGCGCGACCTCACAACAGAGCGGCTCCCAGCCCGGCTGTCTCACAGCGCTATCATGTGTCTGTCTCTTCAGGGTCACTGGCTGGCGATAACGTCCTAAGGATTCTCTGGTTTCCTAACTGTCTCTGACACTTATGAATAAATATCTCCTTGTCTAACCTTGCCACATTTTAGCAAGAAAGCGGGCTGCAGGAAGATGCATTAGAGGCTCTAAACTCTCAGTTTCAAACATGAAGCGAAACCTCTTGCATGAGCTAAGTACAGTTCATTAATTAGATGACTGGCCATCTGTAATCGGATTTGCCCCTTTGCAATATGCTAACACTAAAATCATTCATTTTCCTAATAACCTCTTATTAGCCAACCTCAAGAATACATGTGCTCAGACTTCATCTTTCAAACACATCACTTCCAGCACAAAGCTTACCCTGATAACATTTTTTTCTGTTTCTCTGATACCACCCTTACCTAGTTGTCCTCCCACTGCTTTGATCTCTACTACACCAAAGTTAGCAGAACCATGTCATTTTCCTGCAGGAGCTTTATACAGGGCTTTGACTACAGTCTTTTTAGTTTTAATGTTCCCTTTAACATCTTATCTCCAGGTTACATTTATCCATAGCTGCGAGTTCCACTACCACTCACTAACTGCTGCGTTGATGATTCCCAGCCTCATTTGTTCATTACAGCCCTGCAATTGCTCCAAACTAAAATCTTTCTGTGGGTGACTGACGACCTGCACAATCCCAGGGGGCTAAAACAGCGCTCAAACTTTCTAGAGGAAAAAAATGATAAAAGCCAGACAACTTCCTTCCATGCCACTGACTTATCGATCCCTTCTATATCATCCACTATAATTTTTTCTTGGGCAATTGGGGCGAGCATCTTCATTTTAACTCTCTGTGTGTGCAGCTCCTGCATCTATGTGCTTGATGGTGCCAGTGACAACAGACACAGCAATCAACAGCTGGGTTCTACTTGGCCACTACTATTCTGGAGCTAGCAAAGGCCAGACTGGGCACTGGGCATGCACGCAGTGTCCTGAGAAGGGCTACGAAGCTGGTGAAGGGCCTGGAACAGAAGTCCTGTGAGGAGCAGCTGAGGGAACTGGGGTTGTTTAGTCTGGAGAAGAGGAGGCTCAGGGGAGACCTTATTGCTCTCTGCAACTGCCTGAAAGGAAGGTGTGGGGAGCTGGGGGTTGGCCTCTTCTTGCAGGTAATTAGTGATAGGACAAGAGGGAATGGCCTCAAATTGCTCCAGGGGAGGTTCAGGTTGGAAATGAGGAGACATTTCTTCTCAGAAAGAGCAGTCAGGCATTGGGGCGGGTTGCCCAGGGAAGTGGTGGAGTCACCGTCCCTGGGAGTGTTAAAGGAAAGGTTGGACGTGGTGCTTAGGGACATGGTTTAGTGGGTGACATTGGTGGTAGGGGGATGGTTGGACTAGATGATCATGGAGGTCTTTTACAAAATTAATGACTGTATGATTCTATGATTCCACCTCGAGCATTTAGCAAGACTCCCATAGACATCTATCTCCAAGGCCAAAAAAAAAAAAAAAAAAAAAGAATTTTTTTTTTTCTAAGCTTTAGCGACCCGTCGGACGTGCCGGGGCCGCACCCCGAAGCTCCCCGGCCGCTCTCCACAGCAGTGCTCGGCGGCTCCGCGGCGGGGGCCCGGGGCTGGGCCGCGCTCCTGCAGCGCCACCTGCGGGCGGTTCGGCCTGGCCGCGCCGCTCCGCCGGGGCCCAGCCTCCCCAACGCCGGGCCCGGCGGAGCCTCAGCGCCCCGCCGCCGCCGTGTGCCGGGGCCCCATGGGTCGCAACGTGTCACAGGCCCCGAGCTGCAGGCCCTGGCCCGAGGTCGCAGCCAGCAGAGGGCCCCCGGCGGCACCGTAGGGCCTGCAGCAGGCCCTGTAAGGCCTCGAGCACAGCAGCAACAGGGCTCGTTTGGGGGGTGGCATCCATCAGGTGCCACTTACAGTCAGACTATAAACTGCCCAGTGCAGCCTGGCGGCTCCTCAGTTGTAAAGCCTGTATTCATTACCCTTACCTACGTGCTACAGGTGCTTGTTACAAGCCCTTCATATAAATGGTGCTTGTTCCAGCTTCCCACCTGAGCGGAATAAAGTGGGGGTAATGCCGTTATCTTGGAAAGTACGATGTAAGTGTCAGTGTAATGTATTTAGTTGTATTTTAGAGTGTTAGGAAAGATTACTTATTTAAGAACGCAGTGCAATCCTTAAGTACCCATCCCACTGAGCAGCAACAGGAGCACCCTACAAATCCTGAGATTATTTTCAATTTTATTACTCTTATCTTTTGCAAATTTTTCTCTGCTCTAGAAGGCTTCATTACTACCAGAGCCTCAGTACAGATTTTATTGAAACCCATTTTTAGGTAAGTACGCCAGCATTTATGCCTGATTTGTGCAGTATGAAAAGAGGCCCTGATTTGTGCAGTGTGAATGAGCACCAGTAGCACTGCTCTGTGTTTATCTCTCCTGTAACAAGTGTATACCAGAGACAGAGTAACACTTACCAGTCATCCCTCTCATTGCCCAGCAGTAATTGCAGCATTTATTCTAGCATGTTAAACTCAGCAAACACTACATCACCCAAAACCACAGGTCCCATTGGGATTTAAGAACATAACAGGAATTCTGAACATCATTAATGTATTACAGCATGAATTATACTCTTACTGCTCTTAAGTGTATATTACTTTTAATCATCACTGCAAGCACCAAAGAGCATGTGCATTTTAAGCAGCAGCACTGAGAACACCATGAGTTTAATGTTCCACATGGGGCTGGTTTTTACCACAGTGCATAAGCCTGCAGCAGGGCAGCACCATTTCTGTGCGTGATTTCACTTATTTCCCAGGCCTCGGCTGAAGCACTGTCCAGGGCGCCTTTGGCCAAGGTGTTTTCCCTCTCGCCCAGCACTGAACAGGGCACTCAATAATCAGCTGCAGCCAGCCCCTTCTGCCTGCTCCTGCAATTGGAGGGATGCGATACTTGTCCTTCAAGACATACAACCAGTACAAATGGTCATCTCGCCACTGCTTGAACTAGTGTTAGCTCAATTAATGCTAACTGGAAGTTTGGCTGTCAGTACGTTTATGCAAGCTGGGGTAGGTAGCTGCTTTTATAATTCTCTTTTTAAATCAGGTTCTGTGTGACACTGCATTGATGTGCATAAAGTTGCAGCACACCTGCAACAGTAGGATAACTTCCAGATACATACCTATATTATCTGTCTCTAAAAGGGTCACTGTACTATAAAAAATAATCAGTAAAAAATTCAGGACCTCGTAAGCTAGTATCATCAGGCAGAATTTAAGCAATATCTCTATTAGCTAACACCTTTCATTTCCGTTGCACAAGTGTAAGCTATAAAATCTTAATATACAAAAGCACCACAGTCAGGATTTTGGAAGTAACACAACACTGTCTGGTTTACAAAACATTACATTACTTGCAGATTACTTTGGCATTTGTATTACACCTTGGTCAGTGAATAAAACAGAGGGACTAAATATTGTACCCAAGGCCAATCAGCAACTTTGCACACCATAGGACAGTTTTAAAATATTTTCTGAGTTTTCATTTGCAGTATTCAAAATTTGTGCAAAATAATTCATCTCAATATTTAAAAATATATATATTTAAAATTTGCTATGATCTTTGTATGAATTGTAAAGCATAAAAGTACAGTAACTGCAGGTAAAATTTTAAGAATTGTAATCAAGTTATAAATGTTTTATCCAAAGAAAATGTTTAGAACAAAACCATATGTTAATTGTATGCTAAAACTTCTCTTAATTAATAACTAAGCCAATGCAAATAAAAATGCACTTCACAACAACTGATAGTTCATCACCTAAAATTAGCTGATTATATAGCTTCTAATAGCAGTGAGGCTGTTCCACTGATCTAAATCTGAATGCTGAACTGATGAACCCATTTTCTGGGATAAATTTAGCTGTTCTTTCGTGTTCCACTTTCCTTTGGTACTTGGATCAGTTATGTAGTGTATAATTATACTAGTGCAGTTATATAGTGCTTTCCATCTGAATGTCTCAACATGCTTTTCAGACTTAATTAATATGGACTTGGAAATCCTTCATGACGTAGACACTATTAGTCGGATTTAACAGAGGAAGAAACAGAGTCATGGAAGAGGGAAGCACCCAGAAAAGGACTGGAGTGAAGCCCCATCTCGTGAAGTCTGCTTCTCGTTGCCACCTTGCTTTGGAGACACAGGAGACTGATGTGCTGTTCAAGCTTAACCTCTGGACAATGCAGGAAATACCTTGGCTTGTACCACAGGAAGTAGCTTGACACTTACCTTACATATACCTAAGTAAAATCCAAACACTAAATAATGCTTCACTATCCTCTCAAGTCCTTTCTACCTATATCCATTCTCACAAGCCTAGCATGTATCGTGAGGGGCAGCGCTGTCCTTCATGCTCCTTCAGAGCACCGTGCACCTTTGTGCTGGTAGTGAAGCACTCACCCAGGTCAGGAGAACAAGCCCAATTTCAGCAGGAGGGGTTTCAGACTCACATCTCGTACTCCACAGAGAGTGTCTTCTCACTTCACTTTGTGTGAAAGACATCTTTCCCCACCTAGATATTTTTTAGCAGAAAATTGACAAATTACTAATTTTTTTCTGAAATAAATCTAGAAACCTGCCTTGAGCAGTGGTTTTCGGCTGGAGATGCCAAATGAGCTACTTCAGTAGTAAAGAGCATTTAGATATACCTATATTCTCAAAATATTTTACCAAGTAAATTAAGATAACCTGAGAGACTGTGAAACCTCACTTTTTGCCAAAATTTCCTTATCAGCTGATGATCTGGGGGGCTTGTACAGAAAGGCAAAGAAACCCCACGTTCTCATTTTCACAGGCAGCTTTTTTATCACCTTTTTCTTCCCAGAGGATTCCTAAAGCGCAGCAGAGGGAGGTCACACCCGGAGGAGCCCTGCCTGCTCTGTACACAGGAGTGCTGAAGCAGCTCGGAACAACACCTCATCGGGAGGGAGGAGCTCACATTAGAGTGTCACAGGAAGCCTTGATGCTGGCTTGTCAGGGTCAGGATGCTGGTTTTGTTTCCCATCTGTCTTTCTGGGCTGTGGGACACATCTCCGATGCAGAATAGCTGTCCAGTAACAGCCATGCCCAAGCCACGTGAAGAAATGAACACAGGAACAGCTATTAATGTTCCACTCTGTTTGTGTGAACAAGCCCAGCTGAAAGACGGGGCTTATTAGTTGGAATACAGAATCATGAAAAGAAGGGATACCTGCAGACCAATGTACTGTGTTAAATGATGAAGCAGTCATGCAGAAAGAGAGCAGAGAAATAAAATCCTTATTAGTATTCCCCAGCCATATCTTGCTTATCTAGGTCATTGTAAAGTACTCTCTACTTCTTTGTCTGCCAAAGATCCTTCTATAATGTGTAGAAAAGCACAATGAAGTAAAATCATTGCTCACATGAGTGGCATCATGAGTTGTTCATGTGTACCTGTGTAGTTATGTAGTATTACTTACAAAGAAATACATGCCATAATGAATGCAGCATACACCCTTCTCACCCTAACCAGTATGTGCCTCGTTACACCACTGCACTTTTTGCAAGCAGTGTGGGCAACACCAATGCAGAATTCACTGGGGCCATAAGACTGGGAGGATTCAGTAGCACAGAAGAAGCAAATCGCAAGGCGAAGGTCTCCATGGGAGCTGAAGGAGACTCCTGAAAATAATGTCTGTAGGTCAACTTGGAAAGAGCAAGCTGTCGTTTGAAGGCTGACACAATAGTGAAGTGGGGTAGGAGAGGAAACCCTGCACTGAAGGGCTGCCATGGTGCAAGAAGGCCAATATCTTAATCTGGGGTGCCTTCAGCATCTGTTTCCACACAGCAGGGACTCTAAATCCTCCTCCTTAGATAGAACCATATGAGGGCATACCTGTTTATGGATCAATTATATTCCAGTGTTCTTGGGAAAGCCCACTCAGCTGTTTCCTCCGAATCACAGTCCTTGTTAAGAGTTAAGGATAGCTCTGATGCCTGGATAGAAAAGGCATTGACTCCTTAAGGATGTTGTTACAGATGTGTCAAAATAAGCCATCTCAGAGCCTTGTAGCAAATACATAACCACAGTTCCATGTCTGGTCTTCTCTTTGCTATTACTGCTTATATCAAGTGCAGGTGGTTAACTACAAATCATTCAGATCCCTGGATTAGCATTTAAATGCCTGAATTTAACAGCATCACAGGAATACAAGAGGTATAAGAAAACTGGGTGTACTTATATATTCCCTTAATTTAGTGCTCCACAGCTTAGCCTTTGACTTCCATTGGGCATTTATCCATATAATGTTCCTCCCTCATAGCGATTGTTAGTGACAAAGATTAATCTGATTACTGGCCTAGTGATAGGATGGGGAAGCATTGGCAGATACACAGAGTGTTTAATGACGCACATGGCATGCCAGAGAAGCTATGCAATTTACTGGGAGAGATGCTTGGGGAAAAAGTGCTCTGCTTCTCTTCATTCCTAAAGGAATAGAAAGAACAAGTTTGTTTATTTCCTTGCCCATGCTTCTTTCCCCAGCTAGGAATTCTGCTATAGCAAAATTTATGTTGCTTTAAAATGTGTGCTTTAATGGTGAGGGTCATACTTAAAACATAGTAAGCTTCAGTTCTTTTGGTATTCTGGCATCGCACATTTGAGACTAATGTACAATTTGCTATAAGTATAGCTCATGGATGAAATGTTGTTAGTAGCAGTCTGAGCAAATTATGCATGTTTTAGGACCAGTGAATGTTGTCCATAAACCAGATTTGAGGTAGATATGATATATCTCAAATTGTTCACACACTTCTGAGTGCAAAGGATACTCATGAGCACAAAAAGTACATTCAATATTAAATAGCGTGGTCGTAGAAACAAAAAACAGTCCATCTCAACCTTGTTTGAAAACTGGAATGGAAATAGCTGCAGAGACCACAGTGGAAGGCAACCAATAACACAGCCTTCCTGCAGGACTCTGCCCATAGACTCTATGAAATGAGCTACAGAACCCAAGGGAAGGTGCAGAGCATCATTCAAGCCTGTCCAATTAGACCAGTCTTCAAGGACTTTAACAAAGTGTCTCATCATTTAAAGGAGCGAACAGAACCTTAGGTAGTATAAATTACTCTTGTCACTTCAATTCCACCACCTATTTAAACCAATTTACACCATTTGCCTTGGTGAGCAAAGCAGAAATTGACCTGAGAAAGATATTACACTGTATTTGCAGATTAAAACCTCTTATTTTCAGGGAAAAAATTGTGCCTGCAATGCCCAACGCATTTTGTCACTGATCTAGATTAGATAGCCTGCAACAGCTGTATTTTTAAAATATATAATAGCACTAATCACCATGAAAACCAAAACTGTAGAAGCAACCATCACAGAGCTAGGAGACAGCAGATATTTTCTATTCTAAGTAACGGTTTTGTTTAAATACAATATTAAGCTGGCCAAATGAAAATCTTTTTGAATTCAACCCGAAGTGATTTTGGGTTTTGTATTTACAAACAGAGCAAATGGATAATTTCCATTGCAGAGATGTCATGCCTTCTAATGTCCAATAAAAACGTAATACTATTTCTGATAGTATCCGTTACAGATCTACTGAAGTGCTTGGTCAAGTACTAAGTCTTGCTTGCTAATGTAGGTGTGATGAGGTATTATGGGGTCAAAAGAGCATCATCTAATTTCAGGAATATTACCTTCCCAGAGCTTAAGCTATTTGTTTTTAAAGAAAAAAGTCAAATGAATGTTAATTGAAAAGGCAGTGAAGGTGTTTCTAAATGCTCTGTTTTGAATGAAAATTCTTGACTATTTCAGTATGAAATAAATACATTAATGCTGTAGAACAGGCTAGTATATACTGTGGACATACCATAATGTGAATTGTTTGGAATGTTTTGTTCTGCTTATTAGATGTACACACTTTCTTTTTCTGATAGTCTCGATGAGCTTTTTGTAGACATATTTTTCTCCATGTGCTGCTCTCATCATCACTATCACCTCACAACTGGCATATGGAGTAACTGGTAGACAGACTGTTTTAAAGAGTCCATTGTCATGTTAGATTTCTCTTCACAATTGACCTCAAGTATAGCTTCTGTGCTGAACTGCCTTGTGCATCTGCAGTTACAGCTAGGTGGTTAGCAATGCTGATAAAATGACTACTTGTATAAACAAAAGGCAGACCATGTGGCGCAGAGTAGTAGTACTGATGACAATCCTTTCCTTCAAACTACTGAGTTTGAAGCCAGAAGAGACTGCCTCAGTTGGAACAAAGGAACGCAAAGGGGAACAAGTATGGAGACGAGAGAAAGAGCTCACACCTGGATGTGGAGAAGTTCTGCCAACACAATCCCAGAGCTGGCATGCTCAGAAACCTCCTGCAGGAGACTGGGAAAAGGCAGCAGCAGTGCAAAGGAAGAGCAGCACATGGATGCTGCAGTGCTCTCATTGCCCAGCCTGACACACAGGTACCATTTCAATGCCCAGGAACAGCAGCTTGCCACACACTCAGTGAGCATGGAGCACAGCCTCCCTGTGCATTAGGCTCAGGAAGGAGGGGAAAGCCTATCAGAAGCTGGAAAGCAGAAGCATGTACAGAGTACTCCTTTACATCCCAGACAGAGAAGCTGTACATCCTATCTATTCATCACTTCCTGCACTCTAAAATATCTGCCACAACTTTTTTTATTATTTTTTATTATTTTTTAAATTCAAACCATTCCAGTGCATATGCCACCATTTTAACATACAAGGTAAAACATTCCTATTCCACATAAACATGTTGCCTGAATTTCACTAGTATTTCTTGCAGTATATACACAAGCATAGTATACTGTACTAAACTGGAAAGTGTTATCTAACTGCCTTCACCTCTACATCCTTTGTAGACCCAGTGCTTTTTTGAACACAGCTCCTCCTCTCCAATTCACTTAATAACCTTTTTCTGGAGTAACACATTGATATTGGGGCACATCACTCTGAAGAGCCACAGTCTGAAGTGAAACCTCTAAATTGCAGATACTATCAATGCAGGTCATCAGCCAGCTCTAATGCACTTCTAGCTAAGGCAGACCTAACCTTCAGCAACTTGCAGGTAAGTATCATAGAAAAGCATAGGTTGGGAGAGACCTCTGGAGGTCATCTGGTCCAACATTTGTTTGAAAGCAAGGCATTAGGTTATCCAGGGCTGTGACAAGTCTCCCTCCGGGGAGGGAGAGAAATTTCACCACGTCTCTGGGTGACTTAATCCAGTGCTTTAATTGTTCTAATAATAAAGATTTTTTTTTCTTATATTCAGAAAGAATTTTCCCTGAAGCAGCTTGTGCCTACTGCCTCTTGCCTTGTCGCCATGTATCCTTGTGAAGAGGGAATCTCTACCTTCTCTATAACTGGATCTTAGGTATTGGAAGAGTGTTATTAGATCCCCCTAAGCTGCCTTTGTGTTGAACAAACCCAATTCCTTCAACCTTTTTTCATATGTAGACTTTGCACGCAGGATCATGATCTCCATTTCTGGATGACTGGTGAACTACCATCAGGTTTATCGAGCCATTTTGTTCACTTTTATGAATTGTGAAAATACCTTAGTGCTCTTCCAGACTCCTACAATCTCTCCATTATTTAAAAATGAATACCACTGGACCACACAGTATCTCAGCCTAAGGTGATTCTTATGGTTCCTTAAAATGTATGTATATATATTAAAGATTTGTATGCTTTATATTGTTGTTCATCTGTTTAGTTTATTCATTAATTAGTGTTTTATTGCTTTACTATCAGAGGTGTACATACAGCAGCTATTTCGGTTGGTTAGCATTGATAGGTTAATTTCTGTTGCCAGTATTCTGAAGACTTGGACTCAACCTACAGAGTTGCTAAAGCTTAGTCAGTGAGCAGCCAACAATTCAAGAATCATGCATCTAGGAATAAACTGGGCAGGAAGGAAACTGAATCTATAGCCTAAGGCACCTTTGGCAAGAGCAACTCGCATTTATACAGTCAGCTAAGCTGAGACAGGGAAGAGAGAACAGGCACAAAATGTGCAGTCTCTAAGCCTGTACACAGTTTGTTTTTCTTCCCAAAATTTTGGAACATGCAGTGTGAAAGGACTGTTACGAAGAGCAGGTGGGAGTCTCTTGGACCACTCTCCTGGAATCAGGCTCTAAAATTTTGCCTAGCAAAGCCTGCAGCACATACACTTTGCTGAAGGTCTGCTGTGCACCTTTTACATATGTAGTCATGGATTTTCAGGTCTTCTGTATCCATATTGTACATGTTTTTCCTGGCATCTTTCACCCATTATTTTTCTTTTGGTTTATAAACAAACAAAAAAACCCAACCACAGCCTTTCTATGTCTTGTATTCCAAAGTTCCTGATGCAAGGTTCCTGCTAGCAGGCAACAAGCCTTTTTGCATCCATGTTGCGGTATTATCTGGAGATGCCAAAACAGTTTCAGTCTAAAGCAGAACAAATACATGGCAAACGACACTGCCTACTGTGAGCTTACTATCTCAAAAAGGATAGGAAAATATACATATAATTACCCCATTTTTCAGTAGCATAAAGTGATTAAGTTGGTCGGCTTAATCATGGACACAAGGTGTCTGGCAGAAAAGCAACTTAAACCTGATCTCCAAAGGTCTTCACCAAAAGACTCTTGTTACTCCACACAGAGACTTTAGTCACTGATATTCAGATTTCTATTATTTCCAGTGTTGTATTGAAGCTAGTTTTTTTGAGTGAGAACAGTGAATCTATTACTGTATTTCAAAAATAATCCTTCCTTCTGCTGGTACCACACATTGCTGAGGCTCAGTTGTCGAGTGCCTTTACAAATAATTGTCTCCAGAATTCTCGTTCCTGGAACAGTAATTACACTATTTTAAAGTGCAGCTTAGAGAGGTTGGAAAACAGTTTCATAGATTTTAAGGATCATATTGTGGCAAAAAAATAAAAGTAATTTTATTTTTAAAACGTAGCTGATAGTGAGTAATAGCTGCAGCTGTGATCTGCCAATTTATTCCAGCTATCTGAAGTATGAATTGTATCTTTAAATCACATCACTCCTTCCTAGATATGTTCACCATAATTAAACCACATCAGGCAGACAAATTAAAAAGACTCACTAAATTCACTGCAAGAGTTGATGAGGTTATCACCAAACAGAAGACACTAATGAAGAAATATTTTCTGCAAAAATCTTCATAGTCCTAAAATTGCTCTGTGAAAAAAAACAAATACCGATGGTTTTCTTCTGAAGCATTTGTTACTAATATCAATATAATTGAAAACTATATATATATATTTTTTTTTCCTGCTCCACTCCCATAAAAGTGGTTAGTCAAAAGGAAGAGCCAAACGGGACACTGCAAGGGCATCCTTCAGCCAAAAGAGTTTTTCAGTGCAGCTACTTTGAGGTAACTGCTTCATACAGGGTACAAGGTAGTAACATCACCAGATCCTCAACACTAGAAAAGAGGATGGAAAAAATACAGCACTTATTATTTGGGCCGATGCAATAAATACAAATAGCCTTACTTTCACTTCAAATTGCAAGAAAAGCCTTTGATCACATCTCTTTACAGCTCAAGGCGTTTTCACTGTCCTCTCTCATAGGGAAGTGGGGTGCAGATCCATCCCCTGCCAGCAGCAATGGAGCTGAGAGCTCAACAGCAGTGTCAAGCAACATCCTTAACACCACACCAGGTAAACGGAGATAATTGCACTAGCCTATCTCACAGTGGTTCGGGAAGACAGATATAACAGTGAGGCTAAAATACAAAGAAATAATAAAACCCAACTGTCCTTGGGGAAATTATTTCCCAGATGAAAAGGTTTTACTTCCAAGATATCTTATGCTCAGTTTGAACCTTCACTGTTGTAATCCCATTCCCATTATTCTAGTCACACCCTATGGCATTACCCTCAATACATTTCTGCAGTTTCCAGATGTGCACTGCAATATTCCCCCACATCTTAATTCCTCTTTGAAAATACCATTTAGCTCAGGTACTTTTAGATTTTATAGACTTTTTCAAACTCTGCTCTGAAATTGACCTCATTTAATTTTATTGGTGTCTTCGTATGTATTTTCTTTGATTTGTTTTCATTTTCTCAATATTGTCGTATGCCCAGAAATCTACACAATGTGTGTCCCAGTTTAAAGAAGTGTATCAGTGATGTGATCCCACTAAAAGAGTATAAATTTGATTTGTTGCCTGCTTTTTTCATTATAAAAAAAGACTTTGTCAGCTTTACCTGGACTTCTCCTCCCTACACTGCAATTCATAATATTAATCATCACCTTTATCAACCTACATTTTGCTGAGCTGACTCTTTTATTATTATTATTATTAGTTTTGTATTTATTGGTTTTGTTTTGTCAAGCTTCTTTCTGCCCCTCTGTGGTTTTGTGCCATCAATGGTATTTGAAACCAAGCTTTGTATCACATGCAAATTTAATGAACATGCTGACAGCATTCTTCTTTCAGATCATTAATGATGATGTTAATCCAGGCCAAACTTAAAATCTCCCCAGTGATAGTTCATTAGACGCCTCTCCACAGCCTAACATACCTGGACAAATTTACTCTTGGTGTAACAACAAAGGATAATTTCAGTGAATTTTAAAAGTTTGCACCAATGTACGTAAGCAATGAATCTGGCCCATTACCTTTCATTATTAGCCTTTGTTTGTAGTCATAAACTCATTTCACAGTGGCATGAAAATGAGTAAAGCCAGTTGTAATTAATTTTTCGACTAAGGCTTTGTGTGATAGTATCTGGCATATCAGTAAATCAAGTGCACTACTGTTGCTGCTTACTATCCTATCAGTCTCATTAGAAAAAGAAAAAAAAAAGAAAAAAAATAAGACCAGCCATAAGAGATTTTCATTTCTGTTAGGAATTTTAAGTCTTGGTTATACTTATCTCATTCCAAGCATAGCAAACCTGCTGTAATCACTCAAAATCTATTGTGTTAGATGGTCACTTTGATTACGGCTGTGTAAGTCTACAGCATTTCTGTTGACTTTAGGTGACATGACATTCTCCATAGCTACAAAATCATTTTTTTAAAAAAGGAACAAAAGAAACAGCCAGCTAACCCAGTCCTCTATGTATCTGACGTGCACTACTGCAATAGGGAAGTACTATTGTGCCCATATCAATGATGGGAAAGCGAAGCCACATAGAGGACAGACAGAAGCACACAGGACATTTTATAGTCCAAAGGAAGAATTGTAGAAAAGTATCACACAAATAAGCTCCCACATGGGAGGCACCTAAGCATTTCATAACAGATCTGTGTACTGGAAGGAAAGGGGGTCCCTTCCAACTCAGGCTGTTCTATGATTCTATGATTCTATGAAAGCTGCCATGGGATGACCAGGTTCATTCTTTGCTTTCCAGGCTCAGCTATTACCAGTGCCACTGCCATTGGGAGTAGCTGGCTGAGTACCTCTTCATGCAGCGTCCCAAGTCCTGGACCTCCTAAAGAGACTCAGAGTCAAGTCACCTCCCTGCCTGACGAGTGCCCTAAGCAATTAGCTAAAGGCGGTTCAGTATCAGAGAGGAGTGAGACTGAAGGCATATTGTATTCTCCTCCTTCAAGAGTTTCCAGTTTGTAAAAAACAATTTAATTTATATTGTGGCCAAGGAAGTGATGAAGAATGAGCGAATGCAATCCTGAAGCCTAATAAGCAGGGAGCTCAGCTGAGGGGCTGGAGACCTTCCCGCTTTGTATATATTGTTCTATTATATATATATATATATATATATATATATATACATATTATATGTTATACTGCCGTTAAAGACAACAAAAAATCCTTTTACAAATATATCAATCCTTTTACAAATATATCAATGCGAAACGGAGGACTAAGGAGAATCTCCATCCTTTACTGGATGCGAGGGGAAACCTAGTTACTAAGGATGAGGAAAAGGCTGAGGTGCTTAATGCCGCCTTTGCCTCAGTCTTTAGCGGCAATACCGGTTGTTCTCTGGATACCCAGTGCCCTGAGCTGGCGGAAGGGGATGGGGAGCAGGATGTGGCCTTCGCTATTCATGAGGAAATGGTTGGCGACCTGCTAAGGAGCTTGGATGTGCGCAAGTCGATGGGGCCAGATGGGATGGACCCAAGGGTACTGAAAGAACTGGCGGAGGAGCTGGCCGAGCCGCTTTCCATCATTTATCGGCAGTCCTGGCTATTGGGGGAGGTCCCAGTTGACTGGCGGCTAGCCAATGTGACGCCCATCTATAAGAAGGGCCGGAGGGCAGACCCGGGGAACTATAGGCCTGTCAGTTTGACCTCAGTGCCAGGAAAGCTCATGGAGCAGATTATCTTGAGGGTCATCACGCGGCACTTGCAGGGCAAGCAGGCGATCAGGCCCAGTCAGCATGGGTTTATGAAAGGCAGGTCCTGCTTGACGAACCTGATCTCCTTCTATGACAAAGTGACGCGCTTGGTGGATGAGGGAAGGGCTGTGGATGTGGTTTACCTTGACCTCAGTAAGGCTTTTGACACCGTTCCCCACAACATTCTCCTCAAGAAACTGGCTGCTCAGGGCTTGGACTGGCGTACGCTTCGCTGGGTTAGAAACTGGCTGGATAGCCGGGCCCAGAGAGTTGTGGTGAATGGAGTCAAATCTGGTTGGAGGCTGGTCACAAGTGGTGTCCCCCAGGGCTCGGTACTGGGGCCGGTCCTCTTTAATATCTTTATCGATGATCTGGATGAGGGCGTCCAGTGCACCCTCAGTAAGTTTGCAGATGACACCAAGCTAAGTGCGTGTGTCGATCTGCTCGAGGGCAGGAAGGCTCTGCAGGAGGATCTGGATAGGCTGGAGCGATGGGCTGAGGTCAACTGTATGAAGTTCAACAAGGCCAAGTGCCGGGTCCTGCACCTGGGGCGCAACAACCCCAAGCAGAGCTACAGGCTGGGAGATGAGTGGTTGGAAAGCTGCCTGGCCGAGAAGGACCTGGGAGTATTGGTTGATAGTCGGCTGAATATGAGCCAGCAGTGTGCTCAGGTGGTCAAGAAGGCCAACAGCATCCTGGCCTGTATAAGAAGCAGTGTGGCCAGCAGGTCTAGGGAAGTGATTGTCCCCCTGTACTCGGCTCTGGTGAGGCCGCACCTCGAGTACTGTGTTCAGTTTTGGGCCCCTCGCTACAGGAAGGACATGGACGTGCTCGAGCGAGTCCAGAGAAGGGCGACCAAGCTGGTGAGGGGTCTGGAGAACAAGTCTTACGAGGAGCGGCTGAGGGAGCTGGGCTTGTTCAGCCTGGAGAAGAGGAGGCTCAGGGGCGACCTTATCGCTCTCTACAGTTACCTTAAAGGAGGCTGTAGTGAGGTGGGGGTTGGTCTGTTCTCCCACGTGCCTGGTGACAGGACGAGTGGGAATGGGCGAAAGTTGCGACAGGGGAGTTTTAGGTTGGATGTTAGGAAGTACTTCTTTACCGAAAGGGTTATTAAGCATTGGAACGGGCTGCCCAGGGAGGTGGTGGAGTCACCATCCCTGGAGGTCTTTAAAAGACGTTTAGATGTAGAGCTTAGCGATATGGTTTAGTGGAGTACTTAGTGTTAGGTCGGAGGTTGGACTCGATGATCTTGAGGTCTCTTCCAACCTAGAAATCTGTGTCTGTGTCTGTGTCTGTTCATATATCCACTTAATGTACAATATAGCCATGACTCATGCAAACTTGAACAGACACACGATTGTACAGAGTCTAACTGATTTAATATTTTCTCTCCTACAGCAACCAAAAGAGACTATCCAGAGAATATAAAATAAGGCAAGCCAACAATGATACTTTTTCAGCCTTCAGTAACTTGTCATTCAAGCATTCCCAGAGCCCCACATTGTGCTTTACTATTTAAGAGCCTTGATTTTTTTTTTTTTCTCCTAATAAACCTGTTTGCCACCCTTGGCTATAACCTTAAGGCATTCACAAAGACCTGCAGATAGGAGCTCCAACCCAGCTGCCTGGTGGGTCCCACCTCCTTCCTCCAGTTCAGCCTGATAACTTCATATGATGGCTACTACTTCTGCTTCTTAAGGCTGGTCTTGCCATATTTACACAGTTTACACAGATAATGGCTGAATGCACCCCCTCGAGGAAGCAGTTGTAAAGGTTCTGCTGCCTTGGAATTAGCATGTACTGCAAAGACCAAGTGAGGTATAAAATTTAGTGGAAGATGTTAACATATTTTAAGTAGTGTAAAAAAGAAAGAACTGTGATCTTGTCCAGTTACCAGTTTAACAGGAAAACAAATGACTCTACAGACCAAATATCTGGTAAAGTTGGAAATACCTTTAAACTGTCAATCTAAAAAGTATAGTTGTGCTTCATAATCTTTTTCCTCAGCTCTGTCCAAAATCTCTGCTTTTGATTTTACTTGTTCTATTGACTCTAAAAGATCTAGCCTAGGCAAAATCCCAAAGACCAGCAGTGCCCAGAATATAAAAGAAATTTTTTAAAAGTCCTTTTTTTTTTTTTTTAATTTTCCTTCCTTAAAGAAAAGCATTTTACCCATTATCAACAGGATAATGCACCAAACATTTTGAGGCCGTAAGTGGAGTTTTCAAAGAAACAACGGATTATTTTTTCATGTTGTTGATAGCAAGGAAAATAGTTACTCAATATGAAGTGAAATTCAGAATGGATTTGCAGGTAAAAGAACTGGCTGCAACTCTGAGCAGTCACAGTATCTCAGTTTCAATTAAAAGAGGGTAAGTTTTGAAGCGCATAGTTTTACTAACCACCAGTTAGATAGTCTGCCAGAGGGTAAAGGAAAATGAGTAATGAAACATAAAGCATTGCCCATATCCTATGTTATACAGAGACATTCATTTCTTGTACAATGAAAGGATATCCATCTCAGGGCAAAGCCACTTTCTAGCCCATTTGTGATTATTTAGTGTTTTGTTTGTTTGTTTTGCTAAATATAAAAAAGGAATATAAATCTTGCTTCCCCCCCCAAAAAAAAAAAAAAAAAAAAAAGGTATTTCTTACCCCCTTTCACAAAGTCCATAGGTTGTATACACCATGGAAACTGTAATTAAGTAATTTCCTTTTGTTAACCCATTTCACAGTTTCACACATGGGTTCGCAAATCAGTTATTTGACTGGTCTGTCAGTAACACAACAATCCTTATTTCACCCCATCAGTTACACAATGGAGACAATGCAGACGGAGATATAGACTCTTCTTTATATTACCAATCTGTCTCATTTATAGTATTTTTCAGAATTTTTGTCCTCTATGTTAATGAGTGCAGTGTTGGTCCCTAAATACTCAGCCTTGTTTTTCACATTCAGATTAACTGCCAATTAGCGATAATTGGACCTAGCAAGATTTCTGTTGATGGACACATATGTATCATGAGAGAGAATAAGAGCACTAATTAATTTTGGATAGGTCACTCCTAGCTGTCAATTTTTCTTTAAACTCTAGGTGTGCACACATAACTCTTACTTCAAATGAAATTGGTTGGAAGGTATTCACTCTCAAGTGTAAAACTGGGAAGTACAATTAAAGCTGCTATATCTAAATCTGAACAAATATTGACTTTTCTACATGTAGATGGGTCCAGTTGCCAGTTGGGAACCTTATTTTTGTTCATTTACTGTGTGAGTCACTGTTAAGGATGAAACTCTCCTAGGTTGCTTGCAGTTCCTTTCATTTCTCAGTTCATCTGCAGGCTGCTGCAGCATTTGAACTGCAAAGACTTCAGGGGAATGCTGAAATCAAAAGATGTAGTGAGAAGGGAAAAGGCTTTAATTAATAGTTTGATGGGTTCTGTACAAATATTTCTAGTAGAATTGGGCTTTGAAAGGCCAAACAAACCTAAAATTTAACAGCCTGTTAACAGTTACTGCACTTATGCTTAATACAAGTGTAAGAACTAATATGCCAGACTTCTGAGACTCCATAATAATTTTAAATAAAGTATAAGATGTATGTAGCCAGTCACCTTTCATTGAGGTGTAAATTGTAAAAGATGTTTTAAGAGGAGGCACCTCTAGTTCTCTAGGGTTCTTGCTGTTAGTTCATTTTAGATGTGCTTCTCCCATGTGAAATTATCCCAGTCTAGTTAAATTCTAAATCAGGAGGCCTTTCCTCTCTTGCTGTATTTTCTTCTTCCAGTAAAACATTGAAGTATTTTTAGGACAATTGCAATTAACCAGTCATTCAAACCTTCCCAGTAATATAAATCAAGATTGTTTCCACTTTTTTAACCAGAATGGCTATCAACAAAGGTCATAGAAGAATCCTTGCCAAAAAAAAAATCTGTAGAACAATACTTTATGCCCATAAAGGCATTACACACTTTAATTGTGTTAGCTTTCAGAAAGCTGAAGTTACACTATTAACTGTCACAGAAATTAAAACAGTAACGGCAATAAAATGCAATTTTAAATGTTATCATCTACATCTTATAATTTTTTGGAGGGTGTACCTTCTCCTATTCAGCCACGTCAGTAGGTAAATTGACTTCTTTCTGGAACCTAATATCCTAAATATGAGAAATCTGATGACTATTATCATACTTAAATATGCTCCAGTATGAAAGAAAAAAAACATCTCATATTTGTAAGCCAAAGAACAGGTTTTAACTCTGTGCTTATCTATTCTAATTCTGCTTTTAGATTCAATAGATGCTATATGTTCAAGCCCTTGATTTTCTCTCCAGTGAACACTACTGCACTGCTTCAGAGTTCTAAGCAAACAGTCTTGATCAATATGGTCTAGAATCAAGATTTTTTCCAGTGAAAAAAATAATTTTATGGTTGATAAAAACTCTTTTTTTTTTAAGTGTTGATTTTGATCTAGTTTAAATAGGAAAATCTCAAAGTGATTCATTTCACTTGTCTTGCCTTCTTTCAGTGCTGTATTTTATTTTTTTATTTTGGCATCAAAAATATATTGAAGGTTCTGAAACTTCTAATTTTAATTCGCTTGATTTTTTTTAAATATTCAGATAACCTTGAATGAAATACACATAGAAAAATCTTGATTTCTGATCAGCTCCAACCATACAGACCACAGACAGACAAAACATATTCCATAGAGCTACTAAACCTTACAATTTTCTCCCAGTAAAAATGAAGCTATATTTTGCTGTTCATTCAGTACAGATACCAAGCTGACAATGCAGTCTGATTTGTTTAAGATCATGTATCAACGGGGATGAGTCACACACCCTACAGAATTTATAGTGTAAACAGATCCACATGCATCTCAGAATATGATATGAAGCACAGCAAACAGTATTGTTGAGTGGTGAATATGTAATCTAAGTTTAATTTATTTAAAGGTTTTTATGTCTAGTCCCTCACTCTTTCTGCAGCAAATGAAAGTAAAAAGACCACAAATTTTCTTTTTTTCTTTTTTTCCCCAAGAAATTTTTCCTGGTTTATGGTTCAATTTCTATGTATTTTAATGTACACAACTAAATCAGTTAAACTTGACTCAGCAATAAAGGTAAACCAGCATGTATCTATATTATCTATATGGGTGTATAAAACTCCTGGATGGAATCCAGCCCACTCGTAGTTTAGGCTCTGCTTCACTGTAACTAAATAAATCAAGACTATTAGGGTGGGACAGGAGACCCAGACCATTTCACATTTCTGCAAGAGGTCATTCCACAAAGAAAAAGAGATAGGCAACTAAATACCTTTTAAAGGAATTCCAGTTTATGATGTAATTTCATTTACTTGCTTCACTGGCTGCACCACCATCTTTAGGGAGCTGAACGCTTTGCCTATATGAACTGTTCTCACTTGCAATGAGAGTTTGCCTCCCTGCTCATATGGGATCCTGCTTGCCAAGTACCCTTGTAAGAACATGGGACAGTGGGAGAGTGAGCCCACATATCCCACATGGTCTCTGATCTCGACCTCATATTTGTCTCTGGGATGCGCAAATCTTCATATGCACAGATTTGGGGAACACACAGGGAAAAGGTTTTCTCTGAAGTGCATAATACCAGTGCTCAGCACCAGCACTGCTGTGGCACAGATTTAATAGCTTGTGATGAACTCAACCATTCCTTTTTTAAAATTAAATACTTACTGTGATCAATATAAATTAAATTGAGGATGAGCTCTGCTGCTTTGCTGAGTAGGGAACAGAGAGCTGTGGTGGGGCAGCCCACTGAAGTCTGCGTCAACAAGCAACGGCATGTCCCTACAGAGACATCTGTGTTGTCACTCCGAAGCTGTTTCAAGATTCATTCTGGAACCTAAAAGCTAGGCTTACAGGGTTATAACCAATTCTGTAATAAACATTTTTTCTACTCATCAAAAAATGTTTATTTCTAAATGGAAAATTTTCAATTTCAGGCATTTGGAAATCAAAACAGATCTCAACATTTTGATTAGCTTTATTTTGTAGCTGATTCACTGATTATTTGTATGTAAAGTGCTCCCTAGTTACAGAATGATCTATCAGCATTTTGCAGAGATGACTAATGCAAGTACTAATGCCATTAGACAGACGTTGACTCTCAGCCTTTCACATTTCAATTGTGAGTGCTATGGATCTTATAACATCTACATCCCTTTTCTATTTTCTAGAATAAATATGCAACATTTCCCCTCAGAAATAATAGCTTTCTTTTTATAGAAAGACAGAAAAAAAGGCATAAGGAACATAGTCCCATTTACAATGGAATATCGATCATTATTAAGATTGGTATCAGCATGAAAACTATGGGGGGAGTTTGGGGTTCTCTAACAAAAACTGAATCATAAAGCCAATGTATAAAAGATATCCCCTCTCCCGCTCCACTCACAGTGGCCAGAGCTGGACGTAGCAGCAGCATGGACAAGGACCACAGAGGAAGGCAATAAAGATTTTGTTGTCCCACCACCTGATAGGAAATGCCCCGCATAAAGGGAAAATAACCCAAGGCATAATTTCCTCATTGCCCCATCTCCCTATAAACATACTTCTGCTCTGTTTGTGAAGAAAGTAGTAGGCAAGCAGCTGCCACAGACATTCACAACCAGAAGGAACCTGAGAAGGGTACCCAGGGATGATTTCACTCCTCTTTCCTCAGTTAGGATGGGTGAGTTAAGGACAAATGAGGCCAAAAGGAAGACAAAAAATAAAGCAGCAACTTACCTGGCCCAAAGCAAGACTGATTTCCATGTCACGCTGGCACACAGCGTCAGCATGGTTCAGAAGTTATTTTGTGTCACTACATTTGGTGTCTCGCTTCTGCAGCTACAACTGAGAAAATATGCAGTTGAACTGCAGAACATGCTAGGTTCCCAGCAAGGTTTGGCACTGTGCACAAGACAGCATGCTGGCACAGCGCCGACAGCAGACTATGTTTAACAACTAATGATATACATTACCATAGCCTTGACACTAAAAACACATATCTAGTGCCAGTCATTCTGTTGCCATTTAAATTCATATATGTCTTGGGATGGTTTCCATCCACGCTGGCAGCCAAAATGTAATGAATAAGGAGGCTCCACTTTGCAGATAAATAAAAGCAAATGTGGGATGTACCTAAATGGATTTGACAGATTGTAGGCATAGTTTAAAAATATAAGAGTACAACACAGAAATGCTGGCATTATCCATAAAGAGGACAAGAATTCGCAAATTATATGCCATTTGCTAGAGCAGGAAAAAAAAAAAAAAAAAGAAATCAGAAAGAGTACCATAGATGTTCAAATCCTTCAATTTACACAGTAATAAAATAACAAACCTCTCATGCTTAGCATTAATGTAGTGCCTTATAATTTCTAAAACCCTAAGCTTTCCACACACACACACACAATGATTCCGTGCATGAAGCACAGGGCATTTCTTCTCACACACAAAACCTGAACATTACTAGGAGGAGAGATGGCAAAAGATATAGGCCACATTCCAAACTGTGGAAGAGCTGTGAAACTCATCTCCCTGTAGTTTTCCCCCAAGACTCCTAGCATTGCATGCTATTAAGCAGCACTAAAACACCCTTCCTATTATCCACTACTAATCTTCCACTTGTTAACAACATGGTTAATAAACATACCATAAAAGTCAAAGTCTAGAAAGGAGGAACTATCTCATGAAAAGATAAACTGGAAGGCCTTTTATAACAGAAACAATTTTGCTTTCTTTCTAGCTACCGTGCTATATCTAAAGGACTACTAGTTTGGACGACAAACTTCATTTACAGAGCTTGGTAACAAAACTAGAAAGATACTAGAATAGGAGGGATAGCAAATAATCTATGTAGATTTAAATTTTTGTTCAAAACCAGAACACCTTGAACAATAGTGCCAAAATTATCTATTCTTAGACTCTCCTACTGTTTTTTCCTCATACTTTTTCCTTCTGTAAAATTGATCCTTTCCATCTTTCTGTGCTGTGCTTATACAGTGCATTGTAAAATTATAGAAGTGCAGCTCTTATTTGAAAAAGAAATAATCAAAATCTCCACCAGTAAGGTCTACCACTTCAAAAGTCTGTCTTGAAGTTGAAATATCTGTTGCATTCTGTATATTGAGGTTGTCTCCTTTGATGACTGAGGAGAATAGAAAATCATCAGTAAAGAAAAATAATTTAGAAGAAAGCAGAATTTAAAGAAACAAAAAAATGCATAAAGAGGAAAAAACATAAATATATATATATATATATATATATATATTTTTAAGTCCTTGGAACTTTATAGCAAATACTGTTTTCAAGCAGTGTCTCTTGTCATGTGCCAGACTTGTATAGAGGAATGAACGTGGTCTGTGCTCTTTTACATTAATCATATTTATTATAACTATGTTCAGTTAGCTTTTTCTTTAAAAAGTGTTGTACAGTTTGGCACTTTGAGAACATAAATGTAAAATCTTGGAAAAGAAAACTGTTAAGAAAGGTGCAAATCAAACATCCTGTATGCTTGTATCATGACCCAATAATTTTACAGGTAGAAATATTATTTTCATACCATACAAACAAAATAATATGTTGTTTAAACTGTAAATATTAATATGCAAATTGACTGTATAAATTATAATTAGAGAGGCAAATACATATAATAATATATGTAATTAAGCTATATCAAAGCCATGTGGTTGGAAAAAAGTCTAATTACTATGGCAGGATTGACCCCAAGGAGGTAAATTTATCATTCGTGTAGAAGAGTAGAGAAATGTAAGCATTAAGCTTATGCATGGGAACTGTGAAGATACTTAATACACTAAAATTTCATCTGATATTAGTGCCCCCAACGATGACTGCAGTATTTAGCTGGTGTTAGTACTAAATAACACGTAAATAGAAGAGGCTCCAGTTAGTATTTTTATTTTTTTAACATTGCATTTTAACTTTTTTTTTTTTAATTTTTTTTTTTCCACAGAATATCTTTTTGGGGGATATCCAGGATGATACCCTTCATGGAGGTATATGCTTGTCAGTGGGTTTGCTCAGCTTTTTTTTTGACAATCAGACTTCTTTAACGGTATTACATGTTGGACATCCAAAAATCATAAACATTTCAAAGCGTGAGCCTTTGTTGAAAATGTTGATTAGCTAGAAATAGTAACAGCTTGTGAATACTCAGGGAACCTCTCCCAGATGAAAAGAAGCAACACCTGAGCAGGAAGTGACCTTTTAGGAGTTTACTGTGGCAAGTATTCATTAATATAGAATAAAGCATTAAATACCATGGGAGCATTCACTATAGACTGTGAGCATGCAAGTGAAGACAACTGGAAATTATTTCAGTTGTGCATACTAAGCTTGAATTGAAACTATTTCTATTAATGTGATGATATACCTGTGTTCTAATTGTAGAAAATAACACTAACTCTCAACAGGCATGGGCTTGAAACATGTAAGCCCCCCAGCACACTATGGACTTGTTTTCCTTCATGCAAAGAGGGGAAAAAACAGACTACATGGCGTGTTCAGAAAATCTTTATTTTTGCGTTGTGTGTGTGGTGGGGAAAAAAATAAAAAATCTTTATCTGTTCCTGGCTATTTACGCACTTATGCCAATATAACAACAAAAGTACATCTGAGATTGATAATACAGAGTTTTATGTTTGCCCTGGTTTCAGCTGGGATAGAGTTAATTTTCTTCCTAGTAGCTGGTATGGTGCTGTGCTTTGGATTTGGGATGAGAATAATGCTGGCAACACATTGATGTTTGAGTTGTTGCATAGCAATGCTCACACAGAGCCAAGGACTTTTCAGCTTCTCATGCTTCCCTGCCAGTGAGGAGGCTGGGGGTGCGCAAGGAGCTGGGAGGGGACAGAACCAGAACAGGTGACCCAGACTGACCAAAGGGATGTTCTATACCATGTGGTGTCATGCTGGACAATAAAACTGGGGGATTGGCTGTTGCTACTTGGGGTCTGGCTGGACATCAGTCAGCAGGTGGTGAGCAATTTTATTGCACATCACTTGTTTTGTTTATTATTTTATCATTATTATTTTCCATTTCTTTTCTGTCCTATTAAACTGTCTTTATCGTGAGTTTTCACCCATTTCTTTTTTCTGATTCTCTCCCCCATCCCACTGTGGGGTGGTAGAGTGAGTGAATGGCTGTGTGGTGCTGAGCTGCCTGCTGGGTTAAATCACAATAAGGTTGTGTCTATTGTGACTTAATGAGGAATTTAAAATCTCCTGGGAAAAAAAAAAATAACAGTGGGGTTTTGTGTCTTCTGGTCAGACTGCACACACAAGTAAATACACATTCATACACATTTAAAGAAAAACAAGAAAGAAAGAAAAAAATAATAAAGAAAAGAAACCTGGCTTACAAGCATTGAAGTGATGCATTAATCAAATACCATATCTTCAAGATGATTATGTGCAACACTCCATTTCCATCCTGGCTCTGAACACAGCTGGCAGTTGTACTGTTCACTTCCTTACTGAAGTCCATAGCAGTGGACTGCTATTACGTGACAGGATGACCAAAGTGAATATCTAACATCCCAATAAAAGCACCCTGTGTAAAGGACCCTGACTCCTCCCTATGTTCTTTTATAATCATGTGTGATGATTATTATATTAATGATGCCTCCCTCAATAGGCTCAGAGCATGAAAACACACTTCAGAAGAATTCAGACACATGGAAAGCTATTAAGAGATAAGTTTAAGAGGAAAACAACCGTCCTTGCTCCCTTTCTATCATTTCATTGTACATCCAAATCCAGTAAATCTATTATTAGAGCCACAAGCACCTCTAATACTATGTAGGGACTGCTAGCTTCATTAATTCAGATGACCTGAAGTCACCAGAGATCACAAGAAAAACCATGATTTATCACACTGTAAAGACCAAGCTTTGAAAGGACCAAATATCAGCATCTGCACCTGAAAACAACAAGAGGCCACTGTTAAGGAACGGTTTCAATGGCATGAATGTGTATTTCTCAAAACATCTTCAGACAAACAAGTTTCATTAAGACAAAATAGCAGGGCAGTTAAATGGCTTATCTTCATTTGTCTTGGATCTCATTTATTAGAGGAATAGATCTTAGCTACGTAGAATATGTCCTCGGTACCAAAGTATAAAGGCTTTGTATGTTATTTTTAGACACACTCCTTATAATATTAGTAGAATACTATGTATATTACTGCTATTAAATGAGCTCCCACTGATTTTAAATTTCATTAGGCTCATAAACTCCTCCAGTTGGCAGAGAAATTACATTTTCTGATTTCCAAAGCTGCATAATGAGTCTTGACCTATTCCTTCCTTTTGTCTCCTCAAAATATCCTTCTGTTGGCTAATCTTCACCATATTTGCAATTTTCCCACAACACCGATATGGGTATTTGTACACACACACACACACACACACATTGGTAATATCACAAAGCATTCTTTTTTATTATATTATTCTTATTCTTATTCATTATTATTATTATTACTTCCAAAGCTTAAAACACTTTATCTAGGCTTCCATGCAATCACTGTGTGTGAAACCAACAGAGGAAAAAGCAGTTTCATGTCACACATCTCCTGTCTTTGACTAATCTGCAAGCCACCCGTTTTAATGACTTCTCATAAATAATTCAATTTCTAATTATGCTATAAGCCCCCTAACCTGGAGAATAAAAAGAAGGGTAGAAAGGCAGGGGACAGGGAGGAAAAAAGTGCATATGCGAGTAATGCCTACAGAACTGAGCTACTCTTACTAAGCTATTCTGCTTGTGCCAGTTGCACCTGCTTCCTAAACCTTGAAGTGTTTCTCTAATAAATAGGACAAGATTATATGTAAAGTCAGAGCTGGCAACAATGTTTCTCAAATCCACTTATTTCTCACCCACTTTCCCTGTTACAGAGGCTGCAGCTTTGCCTGACCTGCCCATGCTAACCACCTCCACGTTGCCCTGACCACAATGATGGGATTAAGCCAGCCCCCACAGAACCTCTACTTTTGATTCTTGCTTCTCATTTCTCCTCTTTGAACTCCCTGGTAAGGGCTGGGAAATCAAATATTTGAAACTCCTCTCTTTCCCAACAACCCATTGCCAGAAGAGGTGAGACAGGAGTTGTCCCTCTGCCCTCCTGTTCCCTGCCCCACAGAGGAGCAAGCACTTCGGTAGGAAGCACTAGCTATTGTCACATGAATGACACCTGACTTCTTCCAGAACAGAAGTACCCGTGGCACCCACGTCTCACTTTTCTACTGCACAAAACATTGCTGCCAAATCAGCCGCTATCTACAGATTATTCCCTCCACCTTTTTTGTTGTTGTTCTAATCAAAATGCATCCGACATACAAAAAGCTGGTCAAGGTACAATTCAGAGCACACAGGCAGCTGAATGATCTCCACCTACCTACAACTATTTTTTAATTGCAAGGAGGTCTCTCAATACACAGTTGAGCATCTGCTCATTAGCACTACAGCACTATTTCTCCTACTGACACTTCCTACCCCTCCTCTCCAATCTTTAACAACTATTCCTAAAGCACTTGCAAATTGCAAACTCTCTGTGACCTATGGGGTTAGATTTATATTGTGCATATTAATACATTTCTTTCTAAAAAATCCTTTAAAAAAATAATGAGCAATCCAAACTCACTATGGCTTTTGACCAAAATCCCTGAAATATATTTTGAATGACAGCTATTTGGTTTGCCTTTGTTTCTTCCTGAAATATTGTTATATATTGATACTGTGTATAGAGCTTGGGGGTTTCCACATTTCCAATTTTAGAATTCAATATACAGAACTCAGCCCACGCTGTTACATAGGCCAAAGCTCATTGTGTCAAAGCTGCTGCAATGGTATTTTATGCAAAATAATGATAAATTGCTGCGATTTTATTATTTAGTTACTAATCAGAAGGGAATGGAAATTGCCTGCACCACAGAATGCGTGCTTCTGATTTAAGAAACACAGTTCATCTGAGATCGCATATTTTGACTTCTTTTGTTTATCTTACATCTAAATGCTGCAGTAGCTAAAGAAAAGCCAGAAAAATATACAGGTTGGTTTTCTTTAGTCTTGCTGAATCTTGTGATATATATGGCCCATCACCATAGTAATTGAAGCCGTATCTAAGCTGTTGACAAGGAACATTTCCAAATGCTTTGATGTAGGCACATATCCCAACCTGCACCGGGTCCAGACCTAGATGTATGTTGCTGTTCATCACCTACACATTCTTATGTGTCTGTGGGAAGGGAACAGGAGACACAAGTTAAAAACAAGTCATACCACATACATGTGCTCAGCCTGGGTGTGGCCAGCATCACCGAACCTTGAATGCACTGATTTTCACCAAAGCCTTGCAAAATAACACAAAGAGCATTTTCTCTTCAGAGGTCAGCTAGTGCAGGTTGGAAGTCATAGAATCACAGAATGGTTTGGGTTGGAAGAGACCCTTAAAGATCACCTAGTCCAATGCTCCTGCCATGAGATATCTTGTGCTAGGTTGCTCAAGGCCCTGTCCAACCTGACTTTGAAATGTCTATAACTACTTGACATGGCTTGTCCCAGGAATATCCCAAAGCTGATATTCAGCCAGAGATCGAGTCACCTTCAAATCACATCTCTGGGATTTCTAAGCAAGGAACATTACCAATGCAGCCCATAAAATTGGTAAGAAAATAACCAGACAAGGCTCAGTGTACATGAATTACGTGTGCCACACCAGTACTCCACCTGTGATCACTTCTGAAAATAAGGCACGAGACCAATAGGATGTGTTCTAAGACTTCATTTATCTTCACTTCCAGGATAGTTGTAATGAATCAGGCAGAAAATACCATGGATGAGGCATCTAACTTCAGCTGCTTAAATATTAGGTTTCCTGTCTGAACCAGTTATCTATGCTCCTTCTATAGAAAGAGAGGGCACTTTCAGATATTCCCTAGAGATCTCTCTCTATTCTATTTCTGAAGAGGAAAGGAGGTGCAACGGATTTAGAGGAACACCTTCTTTTAGACAACTTTAAGTCAGTTGAACCTTAACCTGTAAGTAATTAGACTGAAATCACACATGAAAACTGCAGCTACAAAAAAAAAAAAAGCTAATATATAAGTATGTGCTTCCTTTTTTTTTTTTTTTTTTTTTTTAACAGTATTCCATTTTCACACAGATTTCATTAGGACTGTTCATAAGCATAAAATTATAATAAAGCATACTTGGTTCCTTCCAATTCTAGAGCCCAAATGAAAGACAACAACAAAGTGGTTTTAAAATTATAAATATTTATTTTTTAATTTCATAGAATATGTTAAAGAATATCATGGTTACAAATATAATGTACATCAGATGGTTTCTACTGGTCTGTATTCTTCACATATACACATACTAAATGCTCCAAAGCATTCAGAGGCTGTATTCTTCCAGAAGAACTAAATGAATGCATTCCCACTATCATGTTTTGAGCACTGGCAATGCCCCAAACCAGTAAGTATATCTGATTCAGAGTTTATACAGCTTTCATGCAGTCTTAAAGACTGAGATATAGATCTCAATCTGCCAAAAGATGTAAAGACTTGGCAAACACCTTCCCCTTACAAAAAATGTACCTTCTTTATCCTAAATTTCAGACAGAATTGAATGATGCTGAGGGTATCTGATATTGTTCTTTCATTGCATGGTATTTTCTGTACAAATCTCATTTTATCAGAAACATCAGAATACATACAGATCTGTTCTGGATTGGGAGAGAACTGTTATGATAAATATAAATTTCAGATCTCCAGTCCCTCAATTTCCCTTGCTTACAAAGAATAATCTTACAGTAGAGCATGTTATTTATTTTAATGCAAATGTGTAGGTTTGATCTCACAGAATAAGTCAGAGGAAATTTTTCAAGAAAAGCCCCACCATATGAACTTCCTGGGTCTTTGTGAGCTGGTGTAGTGTGTCAGTTCTGGAAGTTCACTACAAACATCACTCCTGTATTGCTGTACAAGTAAACATGAACTTTGCACGCCAGAAGCCCATCTACAAAGCTCAGTGGCTAAAGCAGAACATAAATAACATGTGGCTGGAAAATTGTGCTTTCCCATAGAAGTTCCTCTTATCTCATTATTTAAAATACTAGAATGCTATGGACTACTGTGTAGATTAATGCTAGATAAAGAGAATATAGTGAACTCCATGTTTACCTTCTTCTATGTAAACTTTCATTGCAGGCTTCATAGCTGGTGGTTGCATTTGGCTGATTTTCCACATGGGTCTAGGTTACACAGTGCTGAAATCTCACCATCTGTTCAGGAGATACCAGCTTTAAATGGCAAAAGCTTTACTTCAGCTTTTCAGATGGTGAGGGAGAGTGCAATACCCTGTAGTCATGTATCTAAATCAAATCCCCTCTGTTTCAAAAACCCTTTCAGATCTAAGGTGAAACCAAAATCTTAAAGACAGATCCAGAGCTTGTTTCCACAGACACACTAAGGAAACTTGACCCCAGGTAACTTTTAAAGCAGGGAAGTTACATTATGCTTCACTTCCATCTGGAGAGAATTAAAGCAAGCATAGTTAACGTGGCTTTAATTTGATTTTATTTATTATTGTTATTATTATTATTATTATTATTAGAGTCTTTTAAGGCAATAAACCCTACAGAATGTAAACCGAGAAAAAGAGTATATTCCCCCTACTAGCAAGAGCACACGGCTTCCTGGCCCTCACCTCAGCAGCCCCCCTCGGTGTTTACTGAGGATGGAGCTGCACTGGGGACCAAAGCAAGCCCACAAACCACTAGCCATAAAACCACTTTGCTGCTGTGAAAGCCTCACATCAAGGCTTCCAGGTTCTGAAACAGCTAGAGGGTGAAAATATAACTAAGAGCTTATCTCGTGGTCATTTCAATTTCTGCAAACAGCACAGGAAAGCATCAATATTTTCTTAGAATGTTTGCCTTAAAAAAATATAGGAGCATTTTGCTAATACGCTTACTGAAAATGGATGAAAGATAAAGTGCATCAAAGAAGGAATAAAGAAGCCAGAACTAAGCAACTGAATTTAAAAATGTTTTAATAACTTCCTTTATGTAATGGAAACAAAATAAACACTAAAACCATAAAACAGACTCTACAAGTGCTAGTTTAGTTTCTTGGCCCTTCTTTAAAGTTAGCAGCCACAATAAAAAACTAACGCATCAGAAAGTTCTTTATGCATTAATGCATAATGCATTATCTGGTGAGTCCTGTGCCATCAGATTCAGAGCCTTTCTGGCGAGGTCACCAAGCATCAGCATTCAGAAGAAAACCAAGTTTCTTCTCCCTCACTCACCTAATTGGTGTCTAAATGGTTCAGGCTGCAAACTGAAAGGCTTAAACAAGCTGAGCACACGGATGCCTTCCTTTGCCTGCTAGGATGGCCTTCCTATTTCCTGACATCTCAGATTTCATACAGTGACCAGATGCCTCATAAAACTGTCTCCTGTTTTATGCTCTCGCCCATTTTCACAGTGCAATGCAGTTACTCTTCTCACAACAATAACCTAGGAATATTAATTCCCCCTAGCAAACGCATCCCTCTGCTGCTGCCTCCCGCATCAGGCATATTTTGACCAGTGTCTGCAGCAATATGCAGAACACAGTCCTGACATACAAAGCACTGCCCTTGCCATGTTATTCATTACAACACTGGTGAAGAATGTACTTGAAAAATCTGTAATTCAGGCACGAATTCTTTAATCAGACCCCTGAGTTCACTCCAGAATTAAGGGACTCAGTGTGTTTTAGAAAAATAATGTATTTTTTTAGATTTCTAAAAAAGTTAACATGCTTTTCCTCTCCCCAATCTATTCCTTCAGTAAGCAAACACTTCACAAGACCTTATTTTCTTGAACTTACGTAGTCCCCATTAACATTTGGAATGATAAAAATGTATATATTATACAAAAATGTGCCAAATTTTAAAATGAATTCACTGGATCAATTTCTTTTAAAATATCAATATTAATGACATTTGAACTAAATGTAACAAATTCAATTTAATTATTCCTCATTTATTTTAATTGAACTCCAGAAGTTCTAGTTTTATTCTTATGCTTATTCTTTCGGCATAATCCTACAACATACCCCGCAGCTAGGAGGTGTTCTGCAAGGATGCTCTTGGCCTCTAGCTGTGAACTTTATTTGAGAAATATTAATGGAGACCCTGAAACTTCTGCTATGAGCTGGGGTGGGACCACACAGTCATAAGGGTCCCATTTAGACTCAAAATCTGTGAATTTTGTCCCTCAAAGGTGAAACCAAATATAAAATCTATTTTTACTTACCTTTTGGAGGAGCTGACAAATTCAATTCTGTACTCAAAGAAAAAGGAAATATTGGGCTGAGCTCACAAATTAGAGTCTGTGAGATACTGTATTCTTTGTTTTGAAAGCTGTATTTCCTCCTGCTGCAGCCTGGCTAGCTCTCACATGCCACAGACAGGAAGGCAGTTGAGTCAGGTGCAAAATAAAAGCTCTTGTTAACTTAATATTTAATAATCTCATTCATTAATAACTTTGGTGAAGCTGAAGTAAGAGCATTTGTATTTTGTTGTTAAGTTCCAAGCTATATATCCACAGTGACACCTTGAGAATGAGCACAGAGCATTTTCATACCTTTGTGATTCAAAGCTGTTTTTGCATTCTTAGATGGAACAAAATGCTTTATTAATAATTCAAATAAGAAAGTCTGCTGAGTATTAACTTACAACTGAAAGAGTAAACAAGCATTGTAACTCAGTAAAATTGATTGACACTTCATTAGCAACAGGATCCCATTCTACTTCATTACTATTGCTTTATTTTGAGTGTAAGATACCATTATCATCTGTGATGAGGTGAACTCCAGGTCCTAGAAATGTAACAGCACCAAAGTATACATCTAGCAGTCTCTGTGGAAGGTTGTCAAATCACCACTCCCTGCAAGCACAGGCCAGTATTGAAACAAGAGTAATTCTGTTCCCATCCAACACTTCATGAGAGCAACGACAACAACAAAACACAGAATTTGTCCTAATGTGCTCTCCAGTGTGAGCAGTCTTGCACAGCAGCAAATTTCCTTAATGCTTGAGGAACATGGCACTCTGAATGACTCAACTTTATTAACAAAACTAAAAAGCACAAAATCAAAACGAGTTATCTCAGAAACTGAGTCAAGGACCAAAAGTTTTGTAAATCACACCAAAAAGAAATATATATATATATATATTTCTTCACTATATATATAGTGAATAAGAGAAATGCATTCTTCATGGAAGTAGAGTGGAGAAATTTTGGAATCTAAAGGGTAAGCACTGAAATCAAAAGTGGAGAATCATTGGGATGCAGGGATAAAGAAGTTAACACTAACCTAGTCTGTTTTTACAAGATCAGGGAAAGAAGGCAGTTTTTTTTTCCTTGCCAGGGTTGCTCTTTGGCTGAGTGGTATCACCAAGAATTATGGAACAACGATGACCACTACGAAATTTGTAAGTAAGTGAATATGAATCAAGGAGGCCAAGCAGTATCCATTTTCTTTCTATGTATTCCCACTTATCTGTTGAAATTCAGTGTAAGTCATGCCCCTTTAAGGTATTTATTTTCTTAACTATTCTGCCAAAAAACAACTGTCACTGAACAAGATTTTTGCAGTGCTTTGTGCTACAAGCATCTTGATCACCTGTGGAAATGAAGCAGATGTTACCTAGAAAAATGTCTCCCAGATCAATGAAAAAACAATAAATCTTGTGCTTATAAGCTCCTTGAAAAGCAAACAAACAAACAAAACAAAACAAAAACAACAACAACAAAAAACTTGACCATTCCTTACTCTTCTTACTAGCAGTTGAAAGACACAATTTATGACTCTGCTTCCTGTCTCTCAAAATTTCTCTTCATAACTTCTATGGATTTTACTTCCCTTCTCCCTGGGGATTTTGAACTTTTTCCTTCCTAAAAATCAAAAAATCAGAGTGAAGAAAAGAAGCAGAGTTGTATTGTATTGCTGGACTGCCAAGCTGAAAGGGAGCAATCAATGGCTTGCCATCTAATTGGTGGCTGGTAACAAGCAGAGCATGCAAGGGGTCAATAATGACGTCAATATTGTTCAATATCTTCATTGACAACCTGGATGATGAGATGGAGTACATCCTCAGCAAATTTAAAGGTGATACTAAATTAGGCAGAGTGCTTGACATGCTGAATGTCAGGGCTTCAACCTGAAGAGACCTTGACAAACTCAAGAATTAAGTCAAAAAGAAGCATCTTCTGGATCAACAAGGACCAGGACAAAGTTCTACACCTACAACAGGATAATCCCATGAATCAACACCAGTTGGGAACTGACTGACTAGGAACACCCTGCAGAAAAGGACTTGGGACAGAGGCCACACCAAAAATGAGCCGATACTTGACTCATTGCAAAAAAGGCAGACCACCCACTAGCTGCACCATGAGCAATGTGGCCAGTAGATGGAGTGAAATTCTTACTCTCTGAACAGCTGCAGTGACGCTGCATCTGAAATATTGTTTTCACCTCCACTTCTCCCAGGGATGTTGGAATGTTAGAAATTATGTATATATAACTTAACAACATATAGGGATGTTGAGAAATTAAAGAGGGTTCAAGAAGAGGGCTACCAGGATGGTCATAGACCCAGAACATACAACCTAGAAGGAGAAGGTGTGGATATTCAGTCCAGCAAAGTAGAAGCTAAGAGCTGATTTAGTAGAAACCTACAAGTGGAAACAAATAAAACCTAAAACCCTTGTTTTATTGTCTGTCAATATTCCAAACTGTAAAAGCTGTAAAGCTACAATAGTGACCGCAAATTGTAGTTTTAACAGTTCGTGTTGTACATTCAAGGGGAAAAGCTCACAGAGAGCACAGCACAACTCTGAATCAGGTCACCCAAAGAAGCTCTTGAATCTCCATCCCTGAAGGTTTTCAAGACTTGGCTAGGTAATGCCACAGCTGACCTGGTTCTAGTGCTGGTGACAGTCCCACCTGAAGCAGTAGCCTGGATTAGGTGATCTCCAGAGCTTTCTTTCTACCAACATTTCCATGACTTGGTAGTCACTGTGACATAGATGCATATGGCAGAAATATTTAATCTATAAATTACTCAGTCTCAAGAAGAGCCCAAAAGGTTTATATTTCTAAGCAGCATTTTGAGAAATGTAACATTCTCACTCTTTACAGTCTGGGAGTGGCACAGAGAAGAAAGAAGGACTGAAGGGGCAATGGTACTAAGGGAGGAAAGATTCAGACTGTTTGGGTTGAAAGGACAGAAATCTCTAGGACAAGAAATAAAGGATCTAACAGAAAGCTGGGAGAAAGGTAGGAGATGAGAAGAGAAGCCAGACAGAAGAGTTGGAACTGCTGACGGAAGCAGGTGGAGGGAAAACTCTGGACGTTCTTCCTGTTCATGAAGACTCAGGCTAGGATGAGCAACATAAAAGAGAAAGGCAGGACTTTCCCTGCTGGAAAACAAGAATGCAATGAGGAGGCAGGCTAAGAGGGAGAGAGGGAAAAATAAGGACAAGCGGAGCAGAAACAGAAGTCATAACTATATTTGGAGGTAATTAGGCAAAAGACTCTCTGCCAAAAAGATTAGATTTTTCTATATAACCTTAAGCAAAGCTCAGGATTCCTAATTTTCACTAATTTGCTCTGAGAAAGATTTGTATGAAGTTAAATAAAACTCCTTGAGTTACAACCTGTGACTGACTTCCAGATGACTGACTGGTTTAAGTGACTGGCATAAAGAGAAACTTTCTGTGCCAAGACACAGATGGAAGATGTTGCTTAAAGATGGGGTTTGTCTGTTCACCTTAAATGTTACAGTGGTCATGATCAATGAAACAGTGGCTTTCAAAAAAAGACAAAAACAAAAAGGCAAGAAGAAACCAACACATGATTAATGTGTCAAAAAGAGATATTGAAAAACAATTTTTACATTTTGTCCATAAAGTAAATCAAGACACTGATGCAGAATTAATTAAGAGCTAATGCTGCCTGCTAAATTACTTCTTCCTAAACAACTAATTGATTGGTCAAAATTTCTGAGTAAGTTAATCAAAGAGAAAGAGTTTACACTGGCTATTAAATTCATGTGTGTAGGAAAGACCATAGGTTCCTAGTATTTCCCAATGAATGTTTTGCATGTGAGACAGCCCGATTTAACTCAGCAATAAAGATTTTAGGGTGCATATTCTACCTAAATCTATGTAGAAGACTCATTTTTTTTTCAAAGCTAAAAGAAAGCTGACTTCTAAATCAACATGAAGAAAAAAAAAAGTAGCTTTTTAGTGTTATTTTACTAAATAAAAATTTTGGATTGTACCCTTCAAGGGAGAGTAAGATTTGCAGAAAATCTGCATCATTTTTTTTCATTAGGGAACCTAAAGTCACCTAGCAAGTCAACAAACTTCAGCTTTTCAAATCGCTTTTGACAATCAAGATTTAAGTACTATTGAGAAATTTAACACAAAATGTCCCTAAAAGTGCTTCTGCTGTTTTTAGAGGCACAGTGCCATGTGCTAATTTACTATAAAGTTCTTTGACAATACAGTCCTGGAGCTCTCCTTTTCCTTCCTTCCTTCCTTCCTTCCTTCCTTCCTTTCTTTCTTTCTTTCTTTCTTTCTTCTTTTTTTTTCATTCTTTTGTTGTGTTGAAATAAAATCTACAAATTTGACTTCCATTTTTCTTTCAGTTTGATTCATCTGGCCTCATAGGAATTCCAGTGGCAGAGCATCATGTCAGCAACTTTCTCTTCATTGTGCAGTGTCTTTGCTAGCTCTTGTGTCCATAAACTTATGTGGCAGACTAAAACCTTTAACAGCTACAGAAGAGGCGAGCGATACAAAGGCTTGATATAACATTAGATGATCTCCCATGTGTCCAGTGATTTTCAGTTTGTTCTAATTCTGTATTAAAGAATCAGGGTTTTTTTGTTTGTTTTTTTCAGAATGTCTCCACATCAGAGCAGTGATTTTGCCACTGTTCCTCTTGTTCAATAAGAAGATGTAGCTAGTACCAGATTTACAATTTGAGGTTTCTTCATTAACTCAGGTCTCAGATTAAGAAATGTTAGCATTTTGCTAATTTAAGAATTTATTTAATCTTAAAATTTCAACCCAAAATTACAATAACTGCACACAATCATATGTTTACATAGAAGTTTTGAAAACTGGGAGCACACATCTTGCAAAACAGCTGCTCTTGTGAGCTGCAGCACGCATCCAAATGAGACTCAGGACCGCATATTCCCTGTAATCTTGGCTCCAGCCCAAAAGTACATCTACAGAAACAGATCCTGGTACTGGAGGATCAAATATGAATTCAACCAAAAAATGCTAAGATAATTAGATTCAGGGGTTGAGTTGAGCTGACATTAAGTATGGATCATAATATAAATGACATTTACTCTTTTCTGAATACAAGTGTTTCATTGTCAATTCAAACCAATTAGCACTGTCTGGCTCTAAATGCTGCCCTTTCTCTCCTCTCCCTTCATCATACACACTTTCATTATTTCAGGCTGATCTAACAGCTCATCAATTGAAAAAAACTAACTAAACACTTTAAAAAAAGAGTAGGGTAGATATATATATATATTTTATTATTGCCTAGTTTTATTATCCTGATATGCAGTCTTGTGCATTTGTCCATAATGAACATTTCTCTAATACATCCTTCACAACAAACATAAATGAAATAGATAATATTAGAAAACAAAGAGAAAAGCAAAGTCTTCTGCAGCAGAACCACAGTTACATAGCACAAACGACTTTGCATCTGTTATTATTTTTAGATCCACTTTCTTGTGCCTTCCAATGTCTGGTACAAAGAACCAGAAACAGTGGCAGCACATTATTATCTCTTTTTGGGGTTGTTCCAATGCAGGTTGGCATATGACAGGGAACTTTTATTATCTCTCTTAGAGACTGTAAAGAGAACATCTGTCTTCCACACACAAAACCCATCAATGTTCCCTGCCTGAATAGAGAGTCTGTGAAAATTGACAACTTGTCGAACTAATCAGATTTCTTGTGATTTTGCTGCCATCTGATGTATTCTCACAAAGGGAACTTCTCATCTGTTTCTCCAGAAGCGAAAAGTCTTTCGCCAGCATTCGTATCAGAAATGTGCAACCAATTCATCTTGGCAACGACTCTCCTGATTCCATTTCTCAGTTTTTTTCTTGTCCCTCCTGCATTTTAACAGTCTCTGAAAAAATGCTAATCATTGGCTCCCAAATTCTCTGTTTGTGTACTTGCAATATCTTTACTGATTCCTCTTTTTTATTCATGTATTCTCTTTTGTATTCATGTATGCTTTCTGAAAGCAAACAGAGCAAATGTGGCAAACGCAAGGTTTTCAACCCTACTCCACATCCTCCACTCATAAAATGTAAGAAACAATGAAAACATAAAATGAAGTTTCCTCTTAAATTTGAAAATGGAGTATCTGCAACTTTTTTGATTTCATGATCCAGTTCCTAAAGAGGTTAATAGTAGTAGTAGTAATAATAATAATAATAATAATAATAAAGACCTTCATGCTACTTTGAAAATATAAGTCCTCTGTACTTGCCCTCCGATATTCCCTATAATTTATGGCCACATCAGTAAAGACTGATTACTTTCATTTCATTATCCTGATATTCGTCAACTGAAGATTTGGCTCAGTAACTGTATCCCTGTAGAGTGTGATCATGGGAACAATAACCAATCAGGCTTTAATAAAGGCATATATTCAAACACAAGCACCACACACTGTTTTAGCCACCAAGCAGACATCTCTCAAAGGGAATGCCAATTAAAAGTCAATGTAAACCTTACTGCTTTAATTAAACATGAGAACTTACAAAGGACCTCCAGCAAGAGACTTGTATCTCTCAGAGCGGCTTTCTGAAAAGAGTAGTGGAGAATGAAATACTTTTGGATACTTTCCAGAATGTCTCCAGGTCAACAAATCCCCTTTTCATCAGAGTTATTTGGAATGGAAAGATTCCCCCCAAAAAAGAGGAGTCGGCACAGGCTGTCTGTCTGTTGTTCAATACTTCCTTCAGCTCTTTTCCTCTGCCGCTTTTCTGGAAAGGATAGCACAGCCAGTCACATAAGGTAAAAGAGCACTTCCTCATCAGGTTCCTATCCAGATCCATCATTCCTGCAAGGAGCTGTATCATTATCCCAGGAAGGGGCCCTTCTGCAGAGAACCCATGGCCTGTGTGTGCTTTTTGTACTCGCTCCAGTGAGAAAAGTACCATCTAGCTGGGTTTAACACTCCTATTTTCGTTGAGAACCTGTAATTATCTTCCAAAGGCGACACTTCAGTCTGTTTAACTGATGAAAGGCCAAAGACTCTCAATGGCACAAAGTGACAAATCACAGCCAGCTAGGGGAATATCTCATCAGAGCTGACTCACATAAAGACACAGCATTTAATGGCATTTGCACAGTACTGCACTTTAAAGTCCTTCTGCAACTCAAGCTCCGTACAAGTATTACACTTATTTAATCAGTTCTACTCTATTCACTCCTTTAATATACAGCTAAATGTCCAAGGCAAGTCTGATTATTTCCTCATAACACTGTAGTAACCTTTGCCGCTCTGGACTCACCGGACTGCTCTTATGATCAGCAGTAGGAACTGTAGAGGAGAGTTGAAGTCTGTATAGGGCAATTAATATTTATTGGGATTATCTTTACTAACAGACAATTGCAATACTAATTCCAGGAGCATACAACAGTATATTCTTTGTCTTATGATTGGAAATAAATCACATCAGGCTTATAAAGGTCCTTCCCTTTGAAGACAGAAAATGTTTTTACAGACTACTGAAGTACAGGCACTTCCTCCAGCAGAATGTTTTGAACTGCATGGCTCTACCATGGTACGCTAAGATGCTATAGTTTAGGGTAGAGTGAGAAAAGGTGAAAGGGTGAAAGACACTTTTTTTCATCCATAACTGCAGTAATGATTCGAATAGTTAAGCATTGTCCAATTTCATAAAACACAATTTGTCTTTGTTGGCTACATAAGTTACTGAAGTGTCCTGGTCTCACAAAAGGTGCTCTGGCATCTTTAATGATAATGAGAAGAATAGGCTTCATGTTTTGATTTGTAAAACAAAGCAATCAAAAAAAAAAAACAACAGAAAAAAAGTTTATCCAGCAGTCCACTTCTTCACTTCTTTGTTCCATGTCATAAGAAAGGTTTTTGTTTGTTTTTGTTTTTCTCTAAAACTACTATTGCTTCAGCAGGGACATAATATTTTACACACTGATAATTTCCTCAGGTGGCATCTAATCAGACTGCAAACAAGGAACAAAGCAACACAGTAGGTTTGGAAGATACAAAATGAGAATTTGCTTAGCATAGCACCACTTAAACAACTCAAACAGAATTTACTTTTTATCAGTGTCACTTTGCCAAGACTCCCTACTCCAACACCTGCAGCATCAGGTCCCAGATTTCACCCTTGATAAGAGTATGCATGATAATAACCAGTACTGACTGCATTACGAACTAATACCCAGCAGTCAAGCCAAGTCTCCATAAGCCTAAACAAATCAAAGAAGGTTTTCTAGTTCTGATGATCACCCATGTCTCCAAAACACTCATGAAGGGTCCTACCACTGAAAGATAGTTCTACTTGCTGGCTCACCTGCCCTGTTCCTATAATCTCCCTACTGTGTACACAAAGGGAATTAGTAGAAACTAATCTGTTCCTAAACTTTTAGCCTACAGTAGTGCCCCTTCAATGCTTTTCCCTTTTTCTTGACTTACAGTCTGTTAGTAGAGGGCAGAGTTTGATACAGAGGGGAACAAATGACAAATAAGAAAAGTGAGAGATTCATCTGACCAAGGGCCTACACCAGAGGCAGTCTAGACTTTCTCTCTCTCATCTACGGGTAGGTGTCTAAATTGGGCAAATTAATTATGCTCTAGAAATATCTATTTCTCTCTACTGCTTGCAAAGTTTGCTTAAACACCTAGCTCATGTGCAGACATCTCTACCACAGAAACACGAATTCCTTTACATGGAAATGTGATCAAACTGTCCTAATCTTCTAAGGAAATGGGGCTTTAAATTGTCATATACGCTCTAGACTCTCAACTTGTGCAAGAAGGGTTATTCAGCTAACCATTTATAAGCAAAAGGCTGAAGCACAAATCCTGCTATGTAGGCATTAAACAGATATTAAAACAGAAACTACAGAACACATTCATGTTCATAGTCACTAAATTTTAGAATCAGAGAGTCATAGAACGGTTTGGGATGGAAGGGACGTTAAAGAGCATCTAGTTTCAACCCCCCTGCCATGGTCGGGGACACCTCCCACTAGACCAGGTTGCCACAAGCCCCATCCAACCTGGCCTTGAACACCTCCAGGGATGGGGTATCTACAACTTCTCTGGACAACCTGTGCCAGCGCCTCACCACCGTCAAAGTAAAGAATTTCTTCCTAACATCTAATCTAAATCTACCCTCTTTTAGTTTAAAACCATTACTCCTTGTCCTATCACTACAGACCCTATAAAAATTCCCTGATCAGTAAAACAAATTAGATCAAGGTAAGTAAGCCTCACTGATCTGTAAGCACAAATAGCTCAGTATGATGTGACATGACTTTCATAATATTCCAGAAAACCTGAAATCATTGTGCAAACACTAAACATAAACTGGACATAAGCCTCACTGCAGTCTTCACTGACAAATTTTGATGGCTTATGTCTCCAGAATATTGTTAATATTTTTTTGTGTTTCTAGGTTTTAAAATTTCCAACAGATTTTTAATTTCAGCTCTGAACCAAGCAAGACCTTTTGTTTTCCTAAATACAGGAAGGAAGTGAATGCAAGAAACAAGCCTGAGTAATTATGTCTGCCTACAATATGGTCTCCCTTGAGGGACCAATATGCCTGCTGTTATGAAATATCAAATCATAGTAACATTTATCTGTAGGAACTGAAGTCTTATAGCATCAGTCCTTGCTTCAGAAATCAATAAAAGACTATGATGTTTAATATTTTACAGCTTCTTCTAGTACTGTCTTTCTCAGCTTTTAGTGAGTTACTAGCTTTTAGTAAGTCAAAGAATCCAGATAAGCCAAGACAGGTTTTAAAACAATATTTTAGTCTCTGTTACTGCAGCCTTGTTATAACCTGTAGTAGAGAGGAGTTTATCGAGGGTCCTGCCTAGTAGGTGGTAAATTAGGCTTGCAGTCCTTATCTCTTCAAAATATGATTCCTCTTCAAAATATGTTTATTGAAAGAAAGAGCTTGCTGGATGTCTGATGACTGTTGTTAAAGGGGTCAAAAACTAATTAATGTGCTAAAGGCTCTCTTACTGCTGAAGGTGATGAGATTTACTGTTTGAACAATTAAGTACTGCCATGTCACCTATTTTGTCTCTTCATGACAGATTTAGGTTTTGGTCTGTGTTCAGAATATATTCAGTTAGATTTAGGGTTTTTCCTTATCAAATTATGGTGGCCTAAACAAAAAATCCATAACTTACAGGCAATGCATAAAACTGAGTTTCTTTCCAATTCCTAACAGAGAGACACCAATATGGAGAATCTCTGCTCTATGCTGACACAAAGCAATCATTTCCTCTTCTACCATGGATCCATCAGCCAAGCAAATCAGCATGTTTGTTATGTGCCCCTTTTCCTTTGTGATGTGGAAAAAGTAGTTTGTTAGTGTGCCAGTTTGCCAATGCCATGTTTTCAGCTGTTCACTTCTGCTGTTCACCCTTTCTGTTCTGCAATCGTCCATTAAGTCCCTTGGTTACTAATCCTGCAGCCTTCACCCCCACACTACAACAGAAATTACTTTGCATTTTGTTGTCATCCTTCTTCTGACTCAAACTAACCTCTATAAGATTTATGGACACAGCCCTGGGTCTGTTTCCTTTTCAAACCCCAAATCCCAAGCCTAATCATAAAAGTTTTATACCTGTAATGAAAAGTTAATAAAGAATCATTTACTGATCAATTATAAAAGAAGATGAGAATCAAGAGCACTGAAAATGGACAAAATAATCAATTTCTACTACATTTTCTTCTTTTTCTTTCATCTTTTTGGATTGATCTTGCCTATTTTAAGTCTCATCTTGCTTCTTGCACACAAATTAACTCTTGCTTCTGCCTTAATCCACCTCTGCTGTTTGTATGTGTCCTGGTTTCAGGTAGGACAGAGTTAATTTTCCTCCTAGTAGCTGGCAGGATGCTATGTTTTGGATTAGAATGAGAGGAGCGCTGATAACATGCTGATGGTTTAATTGTTGTAGAGCAGTGCTTACACCAAGCCAAGGACTTTTCATCTTCTCGCTCTGTCCTGCTAGCGAGCAGGCTAGGGGTGCAGCAGGAGCTGGGAGGGGACAGACCCAGGACAGCTGACCCAAACTGGCCAAAGGGGTATTCCATACCATCTGACGTCATGCTGAACAATATATAGGGGTGGCTAGCCGGGGTGGAGGGGGGGGCCGGCTGCTCGGGGATAGGCTGGGCATCGGTCAACGGGTGGTGAGCAATTGCATTGTGCATCACTTATTTCGTACACATTATTACTATTAATACTATTATTATTATTACTATTATTGTTATTCTTTTCCCTGTCTTAATAAACTGTCTTTATCTCAACTCACAGGCTTCACTTTCCCGTTTCTCTCCTCCATCCCAGAGAGGGAGGGGGGAGGGTCAGCGAACGGCTGTGTGGTGTTTGGCTGCCAGCCGGGCTAAACCACAACAGTATGTTTTTAGGGTTTCTTCTTTGTTTTCAGCCTGTGTTTCTGGCCTCTCATTTGTATATCTTCTCTCCCTTTACAGCAGTTTGCAAACTCATGAGACAAATTTTAATTATACTTAAATTGGCATTGATATATAAAATCACTGTTGTGCAAGGAATGCTGGTTTTGCATTGTCTTGCCAAGCGATTCTTTGTTTACTGAGATCCAATCTTAACAAACTAAATTTATTGTGTAACTTTTATTTAAAAAAAAAAAAAGACTACAGATTAAATTCCTCTATAGAACAAAAGGACACAGTATATTTTCCTGCAATTTCTTTAATTAGCATCTTACTGTTGTTTCAATTATCTGTATGTACTTCATCCTTTTAATGGTAATGCTGATCCTTGACTCCCATGAAGAGAAGGTAAGCAAATTAACTGAAGGTCTCTACTATTGTTATAAAGGCTTCTTCATTCCCAGAACCAAGATTTTTGCTTCAATTATGCAACATTCAAGGTTTTCACTTTTATATAAGATTGTGAAAAGTAAATGTAATTTGTTGCAGTGATACTTGATTTTTTATTTTTATTTTTTCTTAATCAATTAGAAGCTTGTGGCATTAAGGGCTTTCAGAAACCACAGAAATAATTCAATACCATTTTCACTGGAGTGAAAAGTATTGTTCTGCCTCGACAACACACCATTTGATAAGCTCATACTAGATACTAGGAAAAAAAATGTGCCCACATTTAGAGGAACATAACATTTCTCTTGATTCCTAAAATAAAAAGAAACATCCAAATGACAATATTTTCTTCATTTTTCCCCATATCTGCTCTGGAAAGTTATTTTGAGCAATGTGAAAAACACAAATGGTGTAGGATGGAAATGCAGTCCTCAGGCTGGAGAATATCCATTTCTGTGTGTATTCAGTGAAACCACCACCGTGTGTTATCAAAGCCAGGAAAATAACAAAAGAGAAAAGAAAAATCAAAACAGAGAAAAGCAATAATAATAATAATAATAATAATAAAAGCTAGCAATATTGGCATTTATTTATTTATTTATTTGTACATGGAGCTTGCAAACCCTTCTTCCAAACCAGAATGATGACATGCTGCCCCCCCCCTCCCCCTCCTTAGGCTAATTTGGGGCAATCTTACCAATCTATGGGTGTCACAGCACAGCACTGCAAGTCCAGCTCACAGGAAAAAAAAAACAAACAGGGAGATAGGAGTCATAGCTTGGCTAACCAGGAGAAGGATAAAAAGATCAAAATGTCAGCTGATTTACAAGTAATCTACCACTCATTAAGCTTGTCCTTTTTTTTTTTATTATTTTATTTTTTTTACTTTTCACTAAAATACCACCTTCATCTGAGGACATTCACAATTAGCATGGATGCAATTTCTTTTCTGGTTTTCAGAACATGGCCTGGAGAGCAACTCCCCATGGCCTGCCATGGCAGTCAATTAGTGTATTGCGTTTCAGCCTCCTCTTATTTCCTTCCTCCCTACCATTGCTAGATGGCCATGGCACATTTAAAGAGCTTGATTTGCTATTAGCTAAGTTCCTTTCATGCAGGCAGATCCAGAACAAATTTACTTGTGCACCCCCCCCTTTTTTTTTTAAGTGATGCATTTGTTGCTGTTGTTTCCCTCCTCAGTGGATGATTCCATCCCTTCCAATTCAAATAGCGAAATCCCCACTGAACAGTACTTGCTTGTGTTTGTGTGTGTGTTTTGCTGTCTGTTTCCCTTTTCAGACCAAAACATCTGTTCAATATGTTTCACTGCACTGCCCACACAGTGAAACGAATAAATGTTAGAGAAGGATTGAAAATCAAAATCCTCAGCAGGAGCTAGCCCTGCTTCTCAAATGATAACATGCCACAGGTAGTACCAGTGGTTTACAATACATCCACCTGCTACCTATCAAGACACTAATGAAAACTAACACCATGTTTTGCAGCATGGAACATGAAGATGCACAGAAGCCTGTTATTTCTTTTTGTTCCACTTTAAAAATTACCGTCAAGTTGGAAAATCTGTCAAGTGCATGGATGAATTTGTATTTACACTTGAACATAACAGAGATCTAGGTTTTCAAAGAGAATAAGGGTTTGAGGGCAGTGCAGTGGGCAAAAAGGTTGCAGGTCACTGATGGCATGGAAAGAACGGTCCACAAACTTATAGGCAAGAAGCAACTAAATCACGAAGAAATTTTAAAGGTTTATGTTCTTCTCTGCTGCAGAAGAGGGAGTTGCACTGAAGGACCTGAAAGAGCTCGACATGAATCCTCCACTCCACCTTGGCAGTGTATATTTTACAGCAGACACAGAGGAAATCTACATTCCTAGCTTAGACTGAACAAAGTTTTTATAAAGCTTAATTTAACCAAAATGAATCATATGGCATGCTTTTTCATTTTGTATTCATCGTTTAATAGGTAGTATAAACAAAGTGTTCTTAAGGACTGCTATAAAAATTAACCCATTAGTGGCATGTCTCGTGTCAGGGAATTACACTTTCTTGCAGGCAGCTACAATATGTACTGCAGAGGCAATATATATATATGTGACCCACAGTTCACTTGGACTCCATGGTAAAGCAATGGTTCAGCAGGAGCACAAGTACTCACAAAGTTGGCATATCGGTCTTCATTCTGAAAACCTATGAAATATTGAAGAGTATCTGTAATCTTCCTGTCTTTGTTGGCTTATCTAAGACCCCTACCTTTAATATGCCCTGGGCTTCTGTGAAACAATTCCTCACAGAACTGCTAGTGGGGCTAAAAAAGCAGATCCAGACAGTTTTTAAGCAACCACCAAGCCGTTGCTTATGGAATTTATTTTCTGGTCACAACCATTTCCCTTTGGCTTTTACTGTAGTGCTCCATTTTTATCACAGCCATTACAACTGCAGATAAAAAAAATTGCCTAGGAAGATATCAGAGCTTAGACTTTTATTCCATTATTGTGAAGCTTAGATATTGCAACAATTCTCACTGTGTATTGAAGAAGTGTAACTGCAATACATTTTAGTCTTTATGTTTCTATGCCTACTCTTTTAATTTAGACAGCAGTGTTTTCCTATTTATTAAGCTACTTACCAGGTTAGCTATTGGATCACGATTAAAGTTTTTAAATAATGACAGTAAACTTTCACAGATGCAGAAATTGCTCTAGTCCATGTTGATAGAAACATTACTCCATTAAAATACCCTGCTTCCAGGAACCAAAAGAAAGCTTCCATGAATATTTATCACCTGCCCCACCCACTTGCCTGTTCCTCACTCAAACACAGCAAAAAGATACCAGAATCCTTTGCTGAGTTTAGATGCAATTCGAGAAGATGGTATTTTATTTTGAAGTAGTAGGAGAGCTTTTCATTATATAGCTACTAACTGTCATTAATTTAATTCTATATAACAGAATGGAATTCTGTCATTTCTAGGCTGAGAAATGGTAGACAGTAAAGAAGCAATTAACAATATAATGTTTGTGTGAACATACTGAGTACTGAAGAGTACTGAAGGAAGTATAAACTGTTCTTCTGTAGGTATTAAAGCCAATGCATTCTGTTGAAAACACGCAGTAGTAACATGCTAACAGGAATGATGTCCAAGTCACTGCATCTGACACACAGAGATCTCAATGGAACTGCAGGAAGAAAAGCTCCCCTGCTGAACTGAACATAACTCACAGCTAAATAATAAATCAGAGCATGTAGTCAAGCAACCTGCAAAAGCACATCTCGTTCTTACAGCTCTGCCACTTCATGTCCCTCCTACAAATTCTAATGCATGGCCAATAGATGACCCAGCTGTAGTTATGACTGGGACCTCACTGAAGAAGTCTTAACAGAAGCATTTTATTTAAAGAGCATAACCAAGAATTTTACTCCTAATAAATGAGAATATACAGAGTAAAACTAAGTATTGAGCAAAAGGAAAGAAAAAAAATAGCACAGCTATGTGTTGTGATGTGGCTAAGACTAAGAGGAAAGCTGAGCTAATGAGCATATTCTAGCAACTCTTGCAAACCTCCAGAGCTCAGTGTTTTATATATTTACAGATAGATACATAAATATATAGATACTTCTACTGCAAAATTCAAATCTGAACCACTATTCAGATCAGGCCTAGACAGATATGGCAAGACTGAAGTAGTGCTAGTTCCATCCCATCTGAACTTTAATAGCACTGTAGAAAGCCTGATTTCTGCTACAGCAAGGACATGTGCCATTTATGCCGCCCCCCCAATATCCTGAGAGTATTCCCTCACCACCTCAGCCTAATAGTGATCGAAGACTTAACAAACTATTCACAGAATCACAGAATCATCTAGGTTGGAAGAGACCTCCAAGATCACCTAGTCCAACCTCTGACTTACAGTGCAATTGCAACATATCAGGCAGACTCCAATGTCCATACCCCAAACCAGGAAACTATCACCCTGAAAATCTGTACTTATGGGTTAAGTCTGTACTTATGAGAAGAACTAATGGAATTTTTATTTAATAGAAAATACAATTTTGAATAGCACCAATATTTATATGGGAATTTTCCTTACTTTCTTTCAGGATTCACTGAGTTGAAAAAGTCAAATCCTTAAAACTAAGACCAATGGAGTCTCCTACATGAAGAGTCTCTGAAGTAGTTTAATTCACATTTCATAACTTTAGCTTAAAAAGTTGAATGTGCACAGAGTACTTGTAAGCAAAAAATATTCAAATTCCACGGAGATGTACACAGTTAGAAATATTTTGCTAATTTAACGTAATATTTCAGTGAGAAACTAGCAGAAGTCTAGGGCAAACCAGACAACCTATCATAATTTTGCACCACATTAATATAATTCTGTTCAATGCTTCCATGATTTTTATTAATATATTCAGTTACAACTTTTTTTTTAATTCCAAATCATTCTTTAGACTTTGATTTAAGTGAAAAAAAATATGTCAGCAACACTATTTACATGCTTAACACTAAATCCATGCTTAATTCTGCACAAAATCAGGAACAGCCTGAAGCCTGCAGCCATAAGCTTTGCCTGCAATACAGCAATGATTACCTGTGCAAATAAGTAACATATGAGTCGCCTGCATATACAGAAAACACTTTTATGAAATATTAGAACAGTTGGAAGCATAACATCCTTCACTACAAGTTTAAAATCATGAAACCAAAAAGTTTAAGCACCTTATAATAGTACCTATGCTTCACTCTTCCTGCTGTAGCCAGCTATTGGCTGTAGCTTGGCTTTAGAAAATAACGTAAAAATAAGATGCATAACAAAAATTAGAGTTAAAGTTGTAATACACAGTCTACAGAGAAAAATCAGAAGGTGTAAAAAAGGACAGATGACAGCAAAATGACACCATTTGGATTTGTACTTTGTGGGGAAAAAAATCTAATATATTCTTAATGAAAACTTTTTCAGATTATAGCCTTAAATTTAAAGTTACTACTGTGTACTTCCAGTACACAAACAAATCTATACATGACATTTTCAAAGTTTTAGGACACATAAGGAGACCACTGCCATCTTCTTCAAAGCCCACAAAATGTTTCATTAGATGAGAAAGTTGTAGAATTGCAAAATGTCATGGATTGGTCCTTTGGTTTCATTGCTTATCTTAAGAAACAGCCTTAAGATGCTCTTCAGTGACTATTTCTCCTGGTATACAGTTCATTACAACATATAGAAGCTTGGAAGAGAAAAAATCAAAAAGGATACTTGGGAGCCAGGAGGGAAAGACTCTGCTCACCTGGTGGGAAGTCTGGCATGCCACTGAAGCTGTGAGGAGAACACAGTTTGGAAATGCCGAGCAAGTGTGTTTTGGGACCACATGGTTAACACACATCACCATCGTCTGTGTTACTAAAGACTGATTTTGTTTGAAACCTACCTGAAAATATTCACCCGTAGGATTTCAACTCGGTCTGCTTTTATCACCTTGGGAGCAGGTAAACATGCTCCTCTAGCATTTTCTGTTCATTCACATTATTGTTTTTAAAGACCTGTTTAAACATAAATACATTGTGACAACTCCAGAATGCATGCAAACCTTTCTTTTTTTCTTTTTCTTTTTTTTCTTTTTTTTTTTTTAAAGGAAAAAGAAAAAAACAAAAACAAAGCAAACGTCAAGGGGGATTGCTCACTGCCTGCTCAGCAGCAAGAGCATTACAGCCGCCCACTCCTGCAGCATCCTCCTAAACACATCCAGCAAAAACAAAATTATTGCTCCACAGCGTTCTGACTCAGACAGGGTACTCGGGGAATAGCTATTGAATTTAGCAGCAGAGGCTGTCTGTTGCGAACTTTACACTGGACTGAGCATTAATGAGTCACTGCTGCTATAGCACAAACCAACTTGGAGACAGCACAAAGAGCAAAGGAGAAGAAGCCCAGCCACAGCCAGTGTGCAAGCAAAGATTGAAACCGAAGGGTTATGTAAGGTTCTTCTGTACAGCAGGGCAAGACATAAAACATCATCAATTATTTTTTTGTTTTTGGCAAACATTCTCTACTAGTTCCTTGGAGGGGAAAAAATCCCCTTCATAATGAAGCTGCAACCTGATGAGATATGTAACAGGTCACACCAATGAAATATTTGAGGAAATACTCTCAGAACATAACTGCTGATGAATTTCAGGTTTGCTAACTATAGATTAAAAAAATACACATTTTTCGTTAGCAATGTCAGAGGCAGAGGTGATGAAGATGTTAATGGAGGCATTTAGAGGGAAAGACAACTGCTTCTCCTTCATATGACCCACCCATTGTTGTGCTGTTGACATTACTAGGAAATGGGAACCCAGCTCCTTTCACCCACCTTAATGCTGCCTACTGTAATAAGTCCACAATATCTCAAAATCCTTTTCCCCTGTACTAATTCAGTATAGCACAAATCAACAACTTTTTGTCTTTGGTCTGGAGCTAATTTCAGAATTCGTTACATCAAGAGAGTGTATTATGGACCCAGGCTCAAGGAAGAGAATGAATTCTTCTGTTTTGTTCTACTCTTTAAATGGGAAAATAAATCTTATTACTTCATCATCTATTTGAACACCCAACTTATCACCATATGGAAACTAGCAATATATGAACAATTAGGTTTGCCATAATTATACCTGTCATATTTGCATAGAACAAAATTTATTGTCTAGGGGCAGTTTTAATCACAATCAAGTGGTGGGTGATTGAAGTTTTAATAAGAAATACCAGATTGGAAGTACATTAAATCCCTAAACAATTCTATTAAAAAAAAAAAAAAAGCAATCTCTGCTTCATGTACTGAACCTTAAGACTGGCACAACTTCTCTTATTATTAAAAAATGAAAAACTTGAACTAGGTTAATTATGTCACTGTTAACTAAACATAGGTAAGGTGCTAAAAATTCACTTAATGCATTTCTTTCAGCTTCTAAGCAATGAATTGGATACTGGCCTGGAGAAAAAAAAAAAAAAAAAAAAAAAGAAAAAAAAAGAAAAAAAACAGCTAGAAATGAAATTCAAACTGTTATCTACAAACTACATTTTCCCACAGCTAAACTAGATATCCTCCCCTTTGCCTTTGTCTGACTGTTTATATTCAATACTCACCTGTAACAGTGGGTTCAAAAGGATTTCTATTTGTGAGACCACTTACAAATCAATGTTGTTACTTTTTAACAATTCTGAAAATTAATATTAATATTAAAGTGAATTTACAATCCTCTGACAACTGCATTAAGAGTCTAGAGCACATCTAAGGAAAAAACTTACTCACTAAACTTGCTGACATCAAACAAACATTTAGATAATCTCCTCTTCGGAGCAGAGGTTTCCCTGGGTAACTCTAAATCTTACTTAGGGGCATTAGCTGAACTGCAAGAGCACCTACTTAAAGTCCAAGTACCCACCTACAACACTTAATTCCGAGATACCCTGCCCAGAACATGTTCTGACCACCTGCCGTACTTTATAGAAATGTCTTGCAGAGCAAAAAAGATGATGTTGATTTTAAATTTATACAAAGACCAATGGGAAAAATATTTACTCTCATCTATCTGAGTGCTATGGAAACTAAGATCCATGCCCTCCTGTATTATCCTTTCTCCTGGTTCCATAGTTCTCCATTTCTCACACAGTGGCTCAGCACTGATTGGATAGGGGAATAACCAAGGAAGAATAATGTATTTCCAAGTCTAGCTTGTAATTAAGTGATCAGAACACTTTTGGTTCACAGATGTAAAACATCTTAGATTGAAGATAAATTTGATCTCAGATCCCTAATTTCCTGGACTGACATTTGAAATACAGAATCTTCTTCCAATCATATTAAAAAAGAATAACTTGTAAAAAAGAAATTAAAAAAAAAAAAGAAAGAAATAAAGATTTGATAGCTACAGAGATGTTTAGATATTTTAAGCAGAAGATTTCAGTCTCTGATTCCAAGGAAATCAAGGTGTCATCTTGCAACATTGACCCAAATAGCAATGCTCCAGACAGAGGATTTCAGATACACCAGTGTAAGTCATGACCCCTGCATGTAGATACCTGCCCTCCGGCTGTGCTTGTCTCACACCAGGTGACTCCTTGTTTCTGATTCCACCCGGTCAGATGTGTTCAACATAGGCATACGTTGGAGACTTGTCAGTCTCAGCAGCAAATGCAGTCAGTGTCCCTCTCTCTGAACACTAGGAATGGACATGTAAATATGTTTGCAGAAAGACCACTGGGGAGCACTTTCACCCCCAAGTGAGCTCATAAATCAGTATATACATATATACAGTAAACCTGGGCCCTTTAGGCATCCAGCTGAAAAGTATCAATTTGTAATCTCTAAGCAGATGCACCAGAGTGAAAAATGTTTCTGGACAGACTTTGGACTTTGAAGAAACTATAACTTCATCATATTGACACATCACAAAATTATTGTTTCTTGAAGCTTCCCAATCAAAGGGAATCTTATAATTTATCAAGTGGATTAACTTAAAAAAAAATGGTGAATTACCTCAGCTGCTACTGATTTTTACAGGATTTTTACAGCTTCTGCTGTTTAGAGGGGACATTTACATTTGTTTATCGGCAAATTCACAACTGGATCACTTACAGTTAGGAAGTGCTATTTAGACATTCAGGAAATAGCACAAAACAGTTTGTTATGCTGCTTTCCTTCAGCACATCCTGCTTTCCAAGCTTTTCCACAAAGACTTATAGTGTGAGGAAATTGCTGGGTTCCTGGGGAATTTTGCCTTTTGTACTAACAAGTGCAGCAAAGGTCAATGTTGCAAAGAAAGTTGGCAGGAGCTGCCCTTAAGGAATGTGTTAACATAGAAATTCCACTACAAAGCCCAAAAGGTGAGATGAAGGTAGCAGGTGGACACCTTAGACTGATAAAGGAGAAAAAAAACTATCAAAAATGCCAGGTGAACATGCTACCTGAGTCTGTATCATACTTCCATGAAGTCAGAAATATAGTATTCTTAACTAGCTCTGCAGCAAGATGTTTCCAACGATTGAGGCCCTTATGATCTGACTCCTTTAAAAATTACTTGGAAAAGCCCCAAATCTACCTGCATTCTTTCCCAAGGCTCCCAATTAGCTGCACTCCTGAAATACTGGTACAAAACATGCTATCAAAATGCTGGAGAAAAAAAGGAAATATTCCCAGAAACAATCTGTTTCTCTGTGGAACCCATATTTTATCCAGTCCTACAGTGCATTTAAGGATACTGCTAGTATAGAATAAGCTGTATAGTCATAGAATCATTCAGATTGGAAAAGACCTCTAAGATCATCTATTCCAACCTTTAACCTCATCCTGACACGTCCACCACTAAACCATGCTATGAAGTTGTACATTACACATTTCTTCAATACCTCCAGGGATGGTGACTCAACCACTTCCCTGGGCAGCCAATTCAAATGCCTCACAACCCTTTCGGTGAAGAAATTTTTCTCAATATCCAGCCTAGACCTCTCCTGGCATAACTCGAGGCCATTTCCTCTCATCACTTGGTGCTTGGGAGAAGAGCCTGATCCACATCTTGCTACAACCTCTTTTAAGGTAACTGTAAAGTACAATAAGGTCTCCCCTGGGCCTCCTTTTCTCCAGGGTAAACAACACCAGCTCCCTCAGCCGATCCTCATAAGACTTGTTCTCTAGACCCTTCACCAGCTTCATTGCCCAACAGTCATGTTGGCTCAGAAAACAAAATACTGAACTGAAAAGGAAAAAAATATGACTGTTTGAAAGGAAAGATTATTCAACTGCTCATTGTTGAATGTTAGATTATGAAATTACATGACCAGCAACCAACCCAAATGTCTGAAACTCTATCTTTTACTTGTGCAAAGAGCAAGGCTCTACAATGGGCTTAAAATCAGAATCTGATGCCTCTTCTGCAATTTAATAGGTCCTCACTGCAGCAAGAGTTCTGCTGAAGTTGAAAGCTACTCTGACGCATGCACATATTGCATTAGTCAAATCAGATATTTTAAAATTTAATCCTACTCGGGCTCCATAGTGACAATTTATTGCATTTAATTTTATTTGGCCAAGAAATCTAATTTGACCAAGAAAAAAAATGTAAAAACATCTGGAGAAAACAGATAGTTTCACTCTAGCAAAGTATCTTAATTTCTCATTAGGAAAGGGAAAAAATAATAATAATAATAATAAAAAAGCTTTAACTCTTTTTCTTCCAAAGTTAAATATATATATATTAAGGTTGGACTAGATGATCTTAGAGGTATTTTCCAACCTAAATGATTCTATGGTGTAATAAAAACTTTTATTTTTGATAATATTTATTTAGATCTTAATTATTTCATTTGTCTGACTGGTAGCGATTTTATTGTGATTTTAGTTTATTGAATTTTCTTGTTGAGAAATGCTTGCTTGAAAACCTAAAATTATGCACACAGTTGCAGCATCTGAGCCTTTTGCCATGATCTTGCCTGCCAAAGAACTATGTCTGAAGTCAGAAGAGAAACAAGGGAAACAAAGTGCTGGAAGATGAATAGCCCCTTACTGGTCATATTCTAGAAGATGACCTGGAGCATGATGCAGCCAGCTAAGACAAGGTAGAAGCTCCTCCTGCACTGTACCTAACTCTCTCCTGTTCCAAACACCTCTAAAAAAATGATTAATGGGATGGAAGTAACTGCTATAGAACAGTTATGCATTCTCTGTAAGATAGCCTATCAAGGAGAGACTAGAAGAGCTAGGACTCCTTTTGGTAGGCACAAAGGCCGACAGCAGATATGGCTGACATTGTATACCAAATGCCAAAATTGTTATATAACGACAAATCTAGCAATACTGGACCAGGCAGCACTCACTGAGACCAGAGATCAATTTAGAGCAGAGAGGAGAAAACACTTTTTTACCCAACAAATAGTGAGGTCTGGTCTGTACCTAGCGAGCTACAGGGCGCTGTGGAGGCAGGTAATACAGGCAGATTAGGGACTAGGTAAATTTATGTATAAATTCACTAACAGATACTGAAGGGAAAAGGCAGAGATGTGTTCTTTAAAACTTTTAATCCAAAGATTGTGAATACTGGGGGATTACACGCATAATGGACCATGAACCACACCAGGCTTGTGTGCTCTCCCTACACAATGTTTCCCCCAGTCAATGGCAGGACAGAAGACAGGCTACATAAGCAACCTTGACCGAGAAGAACATTTCATATGCTCTTACCCATAAGCTAACCACTGACTTCAGTTGTCACTCCCAATAGAAAACTGAAGTCTTAGTATTTTGCTAGCAGGGGAAATTTTTTTTGCGTGCCTTCAAACTGGCAATAAATGTAACTTGCAGCTTTAAACAGTAGGAGACCAGTATGGCTACACTTTAATGAATATAACGTCATTAACAACACAAGGTGGTCTCTCATACACTTAAACAGCACCACATATCACCAACCCCATTCAATGCAGAAGAAAGCCCTGTTATATCTGTGGTTTGTCCCTTCCACTACCTACTAGCAAGGAAGAAAAGAACAGGAGCAATAAGAAAGAAAAACGTGAAAACACAGAAAACAGAGGGCATGCCAGAAACTTCTGTCATTCCCTGATAAAATCTCTGTCTTGCCCAAAAGGTCTTTTACTTCCAACATCACACACTGATTAGCAGACTTAACATTGTCATGAGAACAGAATAATGAAATGCTGTGCCTGGAGGCCCAAAGTCCTTGATGATTTTGCACACAACCATTAGGGAGGGTTCCATTTTAAATAATCTAGCTTTTACTTTCATTTGTGTTTTAATTCTGCCTTCTGAAATGCAAATAAAACTGAGTTACACACAAATGTTTTGAGAATTTATTAAAATTCTAAAATTCCTTCCACCAAGAAAATGGTGCAATTTGTAAGAGATGTCATATATAGATTTATTTTTTTTAAAGAATAAATAAATAAAAAAACTCCAAACTACATTCATCTTGTCATTTGATTTATTATTATTATTATTATTATTTTTAATGTCATTTCTATTACTAATGCATTCTGTCCACTACAACAAAGGTATGACATTTTGGCAAGCAGTCTGTTACATTGACCTTTAATTGGTTGGTAATATGCAAAGAAACATTTCCTAGAAGCCATCTATTGGTTAAAGAAACCTGTGGAAACACTACATGTCAGCTACACTACAACATGAAGACTTTGTAGAAACCCTCCTTCTCATTTATTGTACAACTGTCACACAAAGTACTCCAGATTGAAATGAGCTCAAACATGATGCATTCTTACACTGTTTAATGCATTATTAGAAATAGATTGAAGAATATACAGATTTCACAGCATACTCAGAAAAGAAGGACTGATTCTTTGAACACAGTTACCCTGGGAAGCATTTACAAGATAAAGTGAGTGAATATGAATAAATATAATAATATATATAATAATATGAATAAATATGAGTTACTGTGATGATGTAGCAAATCAGTCTGGGTTGAACCTCTAATATGAGGAAAAATAAGAAGTGTACTAAAAGTATATTGAGATAAATATTGGAATTGTGCATACAGCCAGGTATCAACGTTCTCAAAGAAAAGATAGTGAATTACAAGAGCAAATGCAGAGAAGAGCCCCAGAATTATTCAAGGCCTGGAAATAAAGACCTCATAAAGGCAGAGTTGAGGCTCAGAGGCCGGTACAGCACACAACTACCGTACAGTTTATGTGTAACTTTTGTGTGCAAATCTGGACCACTAGAGTCACCACTTATATTTGGCTCTTCTCAGTCATGTTTAATAGAGCTTCCAGAAAATAAGTGGAGCTTTCATTTCACAGAGGATTTTAAAATAGTAAAATTCATTTTTGGTTGTGACTGAAAAAGCAAACTCAATGACTTGGAGAAAAATTAGGAGCATTGAGAAGGCTGGCCAAATAGCATCAGAGTACAGCAGCCAACAAAATGCCCAAGAACACTTACATTCATGTTCAGTCTTTTTAGTCAGACAGCCTTACAAACCAGATCAATTTGAGCAAAATAAATTACTAGCATGATATATTGCGATTTTGAAAAATGTGTTTTATCATGGAAAACCATTCTTTTTTAACATTTCCAACTAGCCAGGCTGGAAAACGGTCTTACACTGGTAAATTTGTCAATATATTTCTTGCTTTTTGGAGAGATGATCTGAATAAAAGTCCTTAGGTCAAAAAATAAACAAGGAAAGTTCTCTTTGCCCATCAGGCAGAAGCACATACAACAAGGAAAACAAATATATCTGCAGGAGAAGAAACTGCCTGAGGGTAAGCCTCAGCTAAGCAGTGTAGCAAAGCCCTGGAGACAAAAGCTGGGAGAAATCCAAATAGAGAAACAACAGAGGGTTTGTGTTGCATTGTTTTGTTTTAAATCTGAGCTTCTGAATCTGAAAAAGTACCATCATAACGAAAGGAAACCAAAAGAACTCTTTGGACAAAATTTCACCTTTCACAGCTGCTACATCAACCCCCCAGCTTAAGCTAACACTCACTGTGATGAGGCTATTCACCTGCAGAACATCTTTCACAAATTAAAATTGAATATCCACAAACCGAGACTAAGAAACACGCTTGTAACACACACACAAAGAATCCCCAACAGAGAGTTTAAACAACAGCAACAACAGAATCTCTGGAAAATTAGCCATGGACAGTTATTTTGCAAGGGAATTTGCTCCAATGAATAAACAAAACTGTCTGAATAGAAAAGAAGTGCTACAACAATCTTCGCTCCTGATTTCTCTACATACCAAATGGGAAAGCAACAAAGAAGCTATGGTATCAGAGACAATCTGTCGTGTAGGGAAAAGGAAAAGTTAAACTGTGAAGCTGATCATCCAATAATACAATTAGCTGCAAGCTCTTTTTAGCTTTTATCATCTCCGTCACACTTAGAAACTCTAAATGCAATACACTGCTAGCAGGACAGAGATTCAGCAGGTGTCTCTCTAAGCTAGCATACTAGATGCTATTTCAGCATTGTCTACAGTTCAGGTCTACAAAAATCAAAACGATGACTCATGGCTATCTATGAGAATATAGGAAGTGGGAGGAATGACCCCCTCTTTATAATGTCAAGAAGAATACAAGATCTGCAGGAGCCAGATCAACTAAGCCATGGAAAGTAAAAACACTGGAACAGGCGATATCTGTATGAACTTTCATTGCAAGCTCTCTTGATTTATTTTTCCAGACTTTTATGATGCCTTGCAAGGTACGTGAGTTATGTGAATTTATCCTCTGAGGCATATTGCTGCATCTATAGAACCTGTATTTCAGTTAATAAGACTCCAGGCAAGACAAGTAAAAACCAATTCAAATATCTGACAAGTGGACAAGTTGACAAATGTTTGACTTCATAAGTGTCACATATCACTAGCTGTCATTCCAAACCACATTTTTTGTTCGTTTGCTTGTGTTTTTTTTTTTTTTTTTTTTTTTTCTTCTTCAGCAACTACAACTGACTATCAAAACAGACTATATTAACATCTGGAGATTTAAGCAAAGTTCATACAGGCTAACTAACTCAGTATTATAGTATAAAAAAGCCTTTTTCCTAGTGTGAAAACTTGCCAGTGAAGCCAGTTTTAAAAGAATTGCAGTACTGATCTTGAACTCACCTGCAAAGTTTCTGCTGCAACTGAAGTAGCTATTTCTATTATTTGGGCCAGCTCTAGTCATGGACTGAAATGTAAATCTAACACTGCAAAAAGCAGATGACAATGTCTAGTCTGAACACTCGCATGAAGTATCCAGAAATAAAATTTAGACATTTCCCATCTTGGTGAATTAGTCAGAATATACAGAATTGATGGAGATATAAAAAGTAAACACATAAATAGAGCTGGAGTCCTAACTCTGTGAAATTCTGCCAAATAAATACATAATGGAAAAACTTAAAGAACCATAACATACTATCATGTAAAAACATAGCATGCGTGATCTTACAGTGCTTAAACAGACAACCCTTCATTTTTTTTTGTATTTTACCAACACATCAGTTTAACTCCTGTAGGATTTCATCAGAACTTAAATCATTCCTTTTGTAATGCTGCTAACACACTGAATATTTTCATTAAATACCTTCTGTATAGCTCAAGAGTCACTCCCAGGGTAGGATAGAAAGCTAAAATAAAGGAATAAAATATTGTGAAAGATTAAACAGAAGAAACTGCTATAACCTAACAATTCCAATATTAGAGTGAAAACCACCAGAAAACCTTTGTATAGGTATATGCATGCACTGCCCAAAACCAAGTATAGACAAAACTCTGTTCATCTGTTTGACCACTAATTTACTTTTGTTAGTTTGCCCTTTTCTATCCATGTACATTTTCTCTTCCTACTAAGTCAGACCTGAAATTATTTTGGTAACCAACCCAGCACACAAAACATTGACTGTTCTGCACAATGACCAGCTTCTCATGTATCAGAAAAATACAAATAAAGTGTTGGAAAGTGTTACTTGCTATGAGACAAACCACAATACAAGCTTCTTCTGAATCTTCCTTCTCTGAATCTCTCCAGCTTGAGCCCTTTCCAATACAATGGTCCAGCAGTGCCTGTAACTGGCAAGTGAGTCAAAATGGTAGAAACACTTGAAAAATAATTAAAAAAAAAAAAAAGTCAAAATGTAAGTGTTGTTTTTTAACATATTTACTGAAATTAGTTTTGAAATCAGTTTTCAACATGTTTTAAGTCCTTAAAATCAGCTAGGAAAGGAGAAGGGAAAGATTATGCTGTGATGAACACCCTGAAGCCATCACAGCACACCAGTAAAACTGGGGCCTCTCCCTTTCTCTGTTGATTCTATGGGATATTGCATTGGTGTGTGAAAGAAGAAAAAGGAAATACCAAGTGCCTCCATCAACTCAAGACCTAATTCATCAGTGTCTCCTAATGACAAAATCACAGTGTTTACCATGTCATCTTTTGCAAAATATTGAGGGAAGTCAGGATTGCAGATACTTTAGGAATATCCAAATTACACCTCTTGAAAATAACATAATTTTCAGGTTATAGTGCAAATACTCTGGTCCTCACAGTCTGAGAGCAAGAATAAATTAACATTTTGAGGGGGATGATAATGACAGCAGAGGGCAGTTGTTAGCATTAAATTGTTTCAGAAAGTGATTTGTTCACAGCTTATGTTATGGATTGGAGGACTTGAGCCTTGGAATCAGAGTGCTTAAATAGGAAAGAAGAGAACCAAGCTGCAGATCCTCCGCCCTGGTCAGATGTCTTGTTTATTTATCCTTTAGATTAAAAGATAGTTGTGTGCGTACATATATACGTGTACAGTATCCGTACTGGAATATCATTCAGATGCAACTTCAACACACCTGTACAAGTGTGTCCAGATTCACATGTGTATCCACATGTTTACACAGATATTTTTATCTCACAAACCTGCCCCAAGCCTTCATGGAGTGGTTAATCTTTAGGTGTTAGGTGTGAAAATTCAGGCTTCTTTGACATTTCTGCAGCAGCTCAGGAGTCCAGTGGTTGAGCTACAACAGAACACTAAGCAAGAGATGTTGCCCAGTGCAGGTTCCACTAAACATGAGCAGTCAATCAAAATTTATCTATCATGTATTTTAAAAGAATAGAAAGAGATCTTGTTAGTATAAGCAATTTATCATTCACAGACAAGAAAGTAGGTGTCTCGGAATGCTATCTAGGATTCTAGGTGTGTTTTAGGGATCCAAAACAAAACTCTGGTTAGAGCTTTGGAACCCTTCTCCCCTAAAATATCATCAAGCACACCTACAAAATTTATTTCAGTCGTATAGATCTTTCAGACTACAGAAAAATTCCCAATCTTATTTAAATGGAGGGCATCTCTGCCCAGTAATCTTGAAATACATTATAACATCTTTATTTAAGTTTTCCAGTTGCATTATGAGATACTGAAGCCTTATTCTATATGAGCAGGAAAATATGAGGGGATCTGGACAGACTTGCACGGCTGTGTTGAAACTGTATCTAAACTGGCAGATAAACACTCTGAGCTCCTCATTCCCAGCCACAATGGTGCACCTTGGACATTTCCCAACGTCACATACAGGCAACCTGCCTCCTAGCACACAATCTGTGCCTCAGTTTCCATGGAAACTCACTTTCCTCAGTTTTCAGAAGAACCCAAGGCATAAAGGCTAGAATGAAGATATGATGTCTCTAGTTGAGATGTCTGAAGAAATCTGGACAATAATGTGCAAAATTGCATGTAACTCTACAGCCCCAAGAAAACAAGTAAAAGCAAATAACCCAACACAAAGCAACACAAAGAAATATTAGGCAAGAATTAGACAGTGAAAATACGAATGTCTCTCATTCTCTGGTGAAAGGTATTTTAGTGGAACTTGAGTCTTTGTTTTATACAAATAGTTATGCTGTTTCCTTTCAATACGGGCAGTAATGGAACAAAAGTTTACTAAATAATGCACTCGGTATGCATTATAGTGTTGACAACAAAGTACTGACACTGATGCAAGGCTTTCCAGAACGAGAGATTTCATTGTGGGAAAGGACATTTACACGGTAATATGCATACATCTGAATTTGGATAGGAAAACAAGTACAATTAATCTCAAAATATTATACAAACAAGGAACTAACATGTAAATAACTTGAGAATGTGGAAAAGGACTTTACTGAAGCAGGAAATAGGATATTTTGATGTTGTTTCCAACATTTTCTGCAGGCTGTGCTTGAAAAGACTGTTAGTAGGTGTTCTTTAGTCATCATTTTCTCTCAGCTTTAATTTTCTGTTACCTAAAAGATCTAAACTCTCTTCAGCTCAAAAAAAAAAAAAAGTGCAAGAAGGTAAAACTTCAGATTTTCCTGAGATGGAACATTAGAGATGCTCCCTGGTACCTAATGAGTAATGGGCTGCTCAGGTGGACAGATGAAGGCTGAGGGCTGCACAACTTATGACTCCACACTGCAGAAGAATGAGGCTGCACCTTGGGTTTAGTGTGCAGCACTGGATCAGAAACTACTTCAAAGTAAGTCAAACTTCATTTCCCTCACAACATGTTGGATAACTGAAAAACAAAATCCCAAAAGACTTTTGCAAACCACTGATTTTTTAAAATATGCTTTTCTAAAAAACACTATGCACAATTTTTAAAGTGTGACAACAAAAATTGGGATCTTTGCGAAGCTTAAGCTTACTACAGTGTTTTACATGATTAATAAAGAAATATATCATGAGATCACCTCACATATTTATGAGTTTAAAAAGTTTTAAAATTTACACAGTCTGTGGGAAAATATTCGTAACTCCTCTATCCGTATTTTATAAATATATTACAATGTCATGTACTTTTCAGTATTTCTAGTGATACTCATAAAATAGTATTTTCCAAATGCAAGTATCTTCACTTTCTTGTATATAGAAAAGTTTTATTTATACTATTTTTGCTTCCAGCAGAACTGAAAGCTTTTGATCTACTAGCATGATCTATGTATCTCCAGACAGCTATTGCACTGATGAATGGGGAGTACCTGAAAAGCATACAACAACCTTTGCGAATTTTACCCTTAGTTACTGCAGGATACATTTTCAACAAAGCCTCCACCATCACAAACATGCAAACGCTACATTGGTAGCACAGCTAGCCCATATACGACCTTTTAGCAGGATACATAGAGACAGAATATGAACTTGCACATAATATCATATAAGTATGGAAATCCCATAATACTGAAGTGGTGTATCCTTGGTAAGAGTTAGGACAGGCAAGTATGCAATAGTAATCAACAGTAAAGCAAAAAACGAGACGTTCACTGCTTAAACAGCAGGCTCTGTCACATGACATTCTTTGCCATCCTTAACCATGAGGCTGGTGCTTGTCTCCCTCCTTACAGCTGATACGACCCTCCTTCTCCATTGCAATTTCCTAGAAAAGTCTCCGTGTTCTTTTCATCTTTGCTTTTTCTGCTATGGTTCACATTTTCTGGCAAAAGCCACCTAGCAAATCCCTCTGAGTCCAGATCAGGGCTTTCCCTTTTCCCCTTGCCAAGCTATACACCTATTTCAACCACCTTTAAAGCTGCTCACAAACATTTTTTCATATTAGCATGAATTCATACACATTGAAAAACAACAATGGAATTTCTTTCCTTAGAGTGGAACAAGTCACCTTTTTCCAAGTTTTCCTTAAAATCATTTCATATATAAACCAGAAATGAAATCACAATGCTTTTCCAAATTACTCGAGCTTTTACTGTGTAATGCACAAAAATAAGTAATTTTATCTTTCCTAATTAGATAGTTTTCTAGCATAAAGGTGCATGAAAACACAAATATAATTTAGTATACAAGTGTTATTTTTCATTTAAATGTGCTCTTGCAGCTCAAGGGATGCCAACATAGTATTAGAAAAGTCATCACTAATACTTATTATAACCTTGCCCAGAGATTGTCTGTGTAGCATGCCTAGGAAATATCATAGCCATCTCTGTAGGATGCTAGTGTTTGAACAATGAACATATTGATAACCTTCACTGGCACCTTCCTCATGGCATTACTGGAGGATGTATAATCCTCTTCCATCAAATTATTTTCATGATTCAGGTCTTAATTAACACTTTGAGTCACATAAGCCCTAACAGTAAAACTCTCTGTGCGGTCATTAGTAACAGTTGGATTCAACTCCACTTCTAATTTCAGAGAAACTATGACCCCGTAGATATAAAATGACTTAAACTTCAGATAAATAATTCAGCTTCACTACATAAAGTTTACAAAATGCAAGCGTAAAGGTAGTCCATGAAAAAAAAAAAGAAGAAGCAAACATATGGAAGGTGAAGAAATTATCTTAGTAGAAAGTATCAGCTCAGATTCAGGAGATAACAAGCAAGTGTTTCATGTATAAAAAACCTTCCTAAAAATAGGAACATTTAAAAACAGGAGTCACTGAAAGCTCTGATATAAATCCAGGATAACTGCAAATAGAAAAGACAGTACAAATATCTGAGCCATTAGGAGCTCTTGAGGTGATGGTATCAGGGAAAACAACATGAAGTGATCTAGAATTAATAATGATGTAAAATATGAGTCAGCAAAGAGATCTGACTAGGGCTTAAGTTAATAAAAGGGTATTTGTCCCCTTAGGTAATGTTTTTTAGGTCTTCATCCCCCCCCCCCCCCCCCCCCCTATTTTTGTTATTTTTAAATCAGACTAAACCCCTGGGTACATAAGAAACACATATTTTTAAAGAACCAACAAGAGAACTTCCCAGAACAGCTAACCTTGGTAATAGTTGAGAAAGATGTCTGAATCAGAACTTAGAAGATAAAACAAACAATGAAAATCACATTAAAAGCTTAATCACCATTGACTTGGGTTTACTAATTTGAGAGGTAATATTCATTTTTGAATGTATGGCTTTGGCTGTGTCTCGCATTTGATACAAAAGGAAAAGTACATTTTCTCAGGAACCATTTATTGACTGATCATACCCAGAAACATCTTCTGAAAAAAAATGTTTTTGACAAATTTTTAAAATGTATGTACATACTTAAGTTAAAAACAAACAAAATAGGAGTGACTAAGAAAGCACAATAGATTACCATAGATATATAAAAATTAGGACAAGAAAAAAGTGCACAAAATTCACAGAAATTTTTCACAAGACAAACATTAAGAATCTGACAACCTCTGCAAGTCAGAATCGCAAAATCACAGATTCCCAGAATGGCCGAGGTTGGAAGGGACCTCTGAAGATCATCTAGTCCAACCCCCTTGCTGAGAATATCACCTAGAGCACATTGCACAGGATGGCATCCAGGTGGGTTTTGAATATCTCCAGAGAAGGAGACTGCACAACCTCTCTGTGCAACCTGTCCCAGTGCTCTGTCACCCTCACAGTAAAGAAGTGCCCCCTCATACTGAGCTGGAACCTCCTGTGCTTCAGTTTGTGCCCGTTGCTTCTTGTCCTGTCGCTGGGCACAACTGAAAAGAGACCGGCTCCATTCTCTTGACACCCTTCCCTCAGATATTTATATACATAAGTCAACTCAGTCCTTCTTGAACAAGAGTAGAAGAAAGTTTCAAAAGGTCATTTCAATCAGTTTACCACGAGAGAAAAAAAAAAAGATTTTACATTTGTGTTGTAATCATGTAGTTAATGTTTGTAAATTCTTGAGATTCCCAGGCAATTAAAAAAAAAAAGTCACATAGAAAACTTTAGAGGTGTTCCAACACTAAAAAGAAGCAGCATTGATTAGTATTTAAAGGATGGAAAATCAAATTCAGTTGTGGGAAGCAGGGGGGAACTAAATTATTGCCATCTGTTTGAAGGGTGAATTAAACTCTGCATGAAGTAGTGAAATTGATACAGAGGTCATGCAGAAATCTTGCTGGTATGCAGAGAACCACTGTGTACATCCTAAAATGATAGCATGCAACTAAAAATAATAAGTATTGTAGATTCACTGCAGCACTGTCAGTAATGCCAACCTCAAGCGCTAAAGACATCATGAGTCACATCCTCCAAACTAATAAAACTGGTTTTAAAGTCATAGGTCTTAAGCCACTAATACATTTGGGGGACTTTATTTGCCTTATTGACTTGAACATTTAAAATTATCTGAGAATTTCTGAAAAATATTTTTTTTTGAGAGAGAGGCTGCACTGAAAGAATATTTTTTCACTAATTTAATCTTTTACTTCAGGGAACCGAATCATATTACCCTTCTGAAAGAGTGATCAAGGGCTCACCTAAAATGAGACGGGACACCCTTCTTCCTCCATGTTCACAGAAAAACTGTTCTGGAATCTTTTCTAAATTAAGCATGAGACACTTATTTCATTTTCTTAAGGTTTTATGATAAAAACACCATACATATGCAAAAATCTCTACAAGAATCTTGAGTCTAGGGAAAATAATAAAATTTGGCTGTGATAACTTACACATATCAGACTTACATGAGCTCATGGGAAATTGATGGAAAAAATGGTGTATTCACAAAGGTCTATAAATGACTCATAATATTTTGCAGTAATAATACAAAGTCCACAGAAAGCTACATAAACACATGCCCACTAAGTTACAAAAGGAAAGCAAACAAACTATTTTCCACCCATTTGACTGAAGCACAGAGATTTTTTTCCCAGAAAACACTGATTTACATTACATGGTAGGGAAGCTATGGAAACTGGAAGAGTGAACTCCTGCTAAGCAGAAGAAGCAGGAAAATACATACCTCCTGTGATACCTATGTACAGACAACTGACTAAGCAAATGACTTCCCTAGTTTCCTCTCATCTCCTACATGAAAGTTAGTCCTCAGCATAGCATGCAGATTGATTCTTCAGCTAAGTCAACCTGTGCTGATAGAAGGACTGCTGGAGTGGAACTCATTTCCCCCAGCTTTACATGCCAACAGCATAGATATATACATCTAGGCACCTCTGATAAAGAAGAGAGAAGTCCATACTCTTGGCTGTAGCTCATCCCATTTTATAGTCTTAGAACATTTCAGGTCAGTCCTGACTGAGAAGTACCTGCTTTGATCCACTGAACAAAAACGGGCTTTAGGACAACCAGCAGAGTTTTAACGTCTACACAGTCTGCACAGTAGGTGTCTAAAGTCTGGTGAATTAATCCTTCTTTCTTCTTACTTACACTTCAAATGACACATCCAAGCTCATCTGCAAGTCAAAGCGGATATGCAATTGCTCAGGGAATCCCAACCTGCTGTTCTGTCCTTTAAGCCTATTTCTAATAGCTCTACTCTATAAAAGGTATGTTTATGAATTCATCCAGGTGCCCCCTGTGCGTATTTGGTCACTATCATCTGAAAGGCAAACTACATTATAGGATTCATATTTTTGCAAGTAGGAGTCATAAAAAGCAATTATCCAGGTTTGGCCTTTCATAAGACAGAACAGAAAGGGACTGCTGACAAAACAACATTTTCAAAAAATAGCTGCTGTTTATTTAAGCCATAAAGAATCGTGAGATCATCATGCGGCACAATCTTCACACTAGTAGCTCAGGATTAACTTTGCTGATACAAAACATGATTGAAATACAGATTAAATTATCAAGTCAGAAATAGAATAGGTCTAGAAATAAATGTGATTCACACATGGCTACATCTGTTGAAAGAGAAGAATTAGTTGTTACCATAAAGAAAGACTGAGGAACTGAAAAGATGAAGAAAACAAATATCAACAGATTTATTTAGCAATAATACCAAAATTAACATCATAACTTCAAACACATCATTATTTTTAAATCACTTTTTAAGAAAAATCTTCAATTCCTGTTTCCCCAAGATCATGACTGTAGAGTACAGTGATCTTCAAGTCATAAACATTCATGTGCATCACTTAGAGGGCTATTTTCTGATCTATTTATAATTTGATTTGTTACTTGGCCATGTTTCCTAATCTATCCATCAATATTATAAGCATCTGCCCTATGCCAACTAACTAATGAGTTCATTTTCTACCATGAAGTTGTGAGCTGTCTTTCTACATGTCATGTTCTGTACACATCAGGCTGACACTACCTGTAAGTGTATAGGCAGCAAAAATAACAATAAAATCATGCTTCAATAATACATACACGTTTTTAAAAATACTAAATGGAAAACCTAACCAATTAGTACTCACCACCAAGGCCTTGGACCTGTTACTCAGTAGTTTTTCAATGTCTCTGGCTGCAATTTCCACTAGCTGACGAGGGTTGTTGGCTTCTACAGTATACAAATCTCTGTATTTCAAATATATCTGCAAGAGGAAAAAATGGAAATAAATTAAGATGGCAACTGACATTCAAAATAAGCAGTGACTTGACAGAACAAACATCAGTAAATCCTCTGTTCTTTCTGGAGATCTGCAGGAAGATTGTTGTTAGGATTATCCCAATGTGTTTTGTGAAAGAAATACTTCACTTTTTTTTTGATAGGTAAAAGGTACCACTAAAAATCATTTAGTAAATCTTCAAAACTGACTGATTCTAGTGACTGAATATTCAACTTCTAAATTCTCAAGGAATCAGGTTCTCATAGAGGGCTAAGAAAAAAGTAAGAGAGATCTTTTAAAATGACTGAAGCTGAAACCAAATAATTACTGCTGAATTTAATTTTTCCTTGAATACTGAACAACGAACATGCTTTTGAAGTAAATAATTTAAATTATGCTAATGCAATCAATTTAGTCCCTTATCTATTTATTCAGATTATAGTATAAGTATTCATGAGGAAAGAAAAGAGGAAGAGGAAGGAAAAAAAATAAGAGAAAAAAGGCAAAACAAACAAAAAAAGGGAAATGTTAAAAAAATAAAAGGGAAGGCGTAAAAAAGAGGAAGGGGGCAAGGGATGTTTCTTCTCTGTCATGAATAAAGGTCATTTTTGGTGAGGAACCATTGTTGTTTACAAAGCAGAGCACATATAAATGAGATAATTTGATTTGTTAAACAAAGCCGCTACAATGAGCAGCGTACAACCATGAGAAGTAAAGAAGAAAAAACAGAAAAAAATCATTTGCCTATGTCTGTCCTGGATAGAACTGTACAAAGAAAGAAAAATGTATTATTTGGCAAAAGAAAACAAAAAGTGGATACCTTATGGCTAGATGGGCAAATGGGGAGAACTAATTTATGCAACCAACAGATGGCCTGAGTTTACTCAAGTACTCTGCCTCTCTGAAAGGCTGCCTGATGGGGCTGTGCTGTCTCCCAGGAAGTAATTCCAGGCACACACAGGAACAGGTCCAGCACTAATGTGCTGGCTGCAAGCCAGCACAAGAACTGAGAAACTGCAGACCAGGCTGAGTCTACCAGCCCTGCCAGGTTTTTCAGGTTAAAGCCATGGAGACCTTAAAGAGACTCACCAAATCTGTCTCCCTCTGATGCTTGTAGCTGATGGGTGTTATTGCAAGTAAATTTCTGACAACTACAGTTATATCTGCAAATTTTTATCAGGCATGTCTCGTAAGTTGTCAAAGGTTTCCATCACTTTTGAATTTCAGAACACTGATTTATTTACTTATTTATTTATTTTCCTACAGAAATGCTGTCCTTCCATCAGTAATTAAGTAACTGGAATATGCTCTAATTCTTGGTATAGTAGCAACAGTTTTAAAAATTCAGTGCATCAAAAGTAGAAAGCACTACAAAGAAAGATAGTTTATAACAAACACTGATTATAGTTTGGAGGTTTTTGAGGCGCTTGATTTTCAAAATTGTCACACAGAAATTTTATCTCGGGAACACAACAAAATCTCTTTTTGCTGTTGTTGATAATGAAAGAGTTTAATAGTATAGCTGAAAGTTACCCCCCCAAAAAACAGTAATAAATTTTAAGTTACAACCAATCACTACAGAATTTCTTAGATTTTTCCCTGAAAAACATCAAATTTGCACAGGATTCTGAGTTAAATTGAATCTGGAATTAACCTTTGAGTACAGAGCAAAGTTATAGTAAGCCATACTTGTAAGGGTTCAAGAACCTGGAAGAAAAATATACGTTTTCATCCCTATGTGTAATCCATTTTTACAGCAAACTTGAACCTGTAAACCCCCATCTGAAAACATTCCAATTTTTCACACACCCCACTCCTATAGGGAATTTGTTCCCAAACCTCCCATCCTGGGTGACTTGAAAGCTGTGGACTATCGAAGTGTGGTCTAGTAGGAGCACACTTAATAATAATAATAATAAAAAAGAATAATTTCTTTTTACCAGCTATAAAAATAGCTCAAAAGTCCGAACCATTTAACAAAGAGATAACAGCCACAAATGACAGCAGTCCTGTTCATACTTCAACTTAAAACCTTCGTAACCTGCATTGTGGGTCCTGCCACTGAGAAAGCCCAACTACAAGGTTGGCTTCAGAAATGACTGCATGTCTTTAATTTAAAAAAATGAAAATCAACACCTCTTCCCCTCCCACTCCACTCTACAACACCCATCCACACTAAAAAAAAAAAAAAAAAAAGACTGAGTCTTGCACAAGATCTCCAATAGAGTTGAGTTGCTGACTCTTCTCCTCCTCTCTATGTTACCCTACTCCAGGGCTCGTAGCACATATCTCTCCTGTTAGTATCACTGGTGGAAGATTTATCCCACAATATCTTAAACAAAAGGCATCAGAAATAATTCAGGACTTAACACACTCCTTTATTTTCCTGAACCATGAGAACCACCAAGGAACAGTGTAAGAAATATTCACTAATTATTTAAGAGGGGTGTACATAATTTATTTGTTGCCTGCTCCCCTTTTCTCTACCTCAGTTCTAACACTGCAGCAGCTCAGTGTAGCAACACATGGGGAAATGATACACGCCTCAGAATTTGGCTCTCTGTAACAAACTTTTCATTCTCAAAGCCTCCCACCTCACAGTCAAACACAATTAGCAAAAGCTCATCTCAAATAGCCATAAAGGGCCTTATCAGCAAAGGTGTGCTCATTCTCCTTTCAAAATGCAATTTGGCAGGCTCCATGGCTTGTTAAGAAGAGCTAATTTGAATACAATTCATGAAATTGCTTTGACCAAGTGAATGTAAGTTTCTGCTGGCTTTTACATCTAAAATCATTTTTAGTACTTTAATCACTAATGTTCTGCTAAAAGCTCTCCAAATTGTCAGTAAAACCCTAGCATTTTTCAGAGAATAAAGCCTCATTGCATGACTAAGTAAAATCCGTAAGGTCATAGCACAAAAAATGCTTTAATTTTTCTCTGAAGTCAATAGCCATGGACTTTTGAATTTAGGACAGAATGTATTAAAATAGCTTTCTAAATGCTAAATATTTATTCTGGTATAACAAATTGCAAGGTTTTAGAGAAGAAATATGATGGGGGGGTATCATATGAATATGAAACAACACAAGAACAAGGACAACAGCTGAATGTGGTAAAGATGAAAAAAACTGCCTGTTCCTCAGCTGAACATGCCCCTCTCCACTCAGTCTTCAAGGACATATTTATAAATCCCCTACAAACAGATATTCTTCTTGCTTTCTACCAGACTCGCCAGGGAAAGTCAAAAATTTCTGTACAAATTGAGAGAATGAAAGATGCACATTCATTGCATGACTCTTGCTACGTTGTGGCAGGCGTTGGCCTGGGCTGTAAGGCTGCAGTTTTATTTAAATGGCCCTCATGCTCTATTTCAGTTAGAAAAATCTAGCTTCTCATACAAGTTCCTGAGAGTAATAAATTATCTGTTTTGGATAGCCAGCAGTCTTGGCATTATATCCAGAGATTACCCAAATAACAAAGAATAATAATTTGAGTCATTCTAAACTACAGAAGAATTCCGTTCCCTTTTTTTATTTATTATATTAACTGTCTGTTTCCCAATTTACAAAAAAAAAGGAGCCATTTCTTCACACAGTGCTAACCTAGCTGAGGTCCCAACACAGGTCTGGGATGCGTACACACCAATCTCAGTTCCACCACCAAGTACTTGTATGGACGTAAGGTGTTATATGAGATGAGGTCCTCAGAAGTCGAAACTCAGAATTTCAACAGTTAACCAATAATAATATGTCTTTTCCTATCTTAAAATGTGCTTTGGAATAGAGAAACAAAATACCTCAACCTTACTTGTCTGTACAAAGGTAAATCTATTATGCTTGTGCTACTTTGATACTACTTCCAATATCAGATAGCCCAGCTAGGCTGGTGTGACACCTTGGTGAACAATCAATATTTATAATCAGTCTAGACCAGCTGAAGATTATTATGAAGGTAAAACTACTGTTCAAAGACACTACTGTGCTTCAGACCACAAATCAACAAAAACTTTGAGATACTTTGAGTGTTTTTGAAATCTGGATCTAGGTTTTACAAGCCTATATACTAAAGCAGTTAACTTTTTGAATATAATTTGAATTGAGCACAAATTAATTAAGAGGTTTTCTATTAATCTGTTCTTGCCCTCCCCCTACTTTTGGAGAGGACATCCCTTGGCCAGTTCCTTCTAGGTCCTACCAAAAAGTCTCTAGCCTTCTGTTGTGATGGGGGCCTGCTTATGAACCTGCTTTCTGGTCTTTTTATAGGTCTCCCATCAGTTTTTATTTCTGTTACATGCCTGTGGGTGAGCATTTATCTCTGCTGACCTGTGTCAAGGTCCTGAGTGCGCTAATGGGAATTAATGACCATGACCTGCCTCACAGGGATCCTCTGCCTGCACCCCTGTGCACAGGCTCCATTTCAGCCTAGCCCTGGGCTGCTACTCTGTAGGTATGACTGTTTCCAGCCCTACCTCCTGAATGGACCTTGGATCTATGCCATAGGTAGTTGGTCTCCTAGATGGACCTCTCAGATGTTTGTTATAGCTTTTTTCCAGTCCTATCTCTTGGATTAACTTTGGACCCACGTTGTAGCCTTGTCTCCAGCCTGTCCCTAGCCCCATCTCCTTTTGCTACTAACTGGAGGCCCTGGATGAATCCTGGACCTGGTTCATTGCTTCTCAGGTCTGAAGCTGCTGATAGACTGTTACCAGCATCCAGCTCCCTTACAACAGTGCAGAACTAAAATCTCCCCTCCCTCCCTGATTCAGGTGAAAGCTATACAAAGGAAACATTACCTCAGCATTATCCGCCTGGAACTAGGAGAACTGGGGAACACTTGTCACAGATATTTGCACATTTCTTTATGAGGCCATCCCAGATTTACTACCTGTGGCTGAGAAAGAGCTAATCTGACACCACTTTCAGAGCCAGCACCACTCCAAACCACAACTCATGCACAAGCAACTCCAGAGCACTTTACTTATTAGCTGCTGCAGAGTATGTCACAAAAGCAAAGAAATAGCTTAGGTACAGAGCTGTCCTCAAACTAAAAGAACGTTCGGAGACTTCAGTGCTGGGGGGCTAGATGCAGAAACACCCCGGTGTCTGGAGGTCACTGCTGGGGTCCAGCCCAGCTGACAGGTTCAAGTTAAGTTCTGTACTCCCAACCAGGGAGTGCTGCTTTGGGCACCACTCAACACCAAAGCTGGTTCTGTGCATTGGATAATTCTCTGCTGAAACCAGTAAGAACTAATGAGCAATGTCTGCTCTTTGCTAACACTTAGTTTGAGATTTATGTAGCTCTGAAATTTCTAAACCTAAGGCTAAGCAAGCATCCCAAGTCACATTTATAGCTACTGAAAGAAACAGGCATGTCCAGAGTTTTTATTCTCAGAGTATTTGTCTGCTTCTTATCTAGAGAATAGAGTTGACTTACTGTTCTTGAATGAAGCAAAATCCTTGCTTAATGAACCATATCAGAGTATCAAATAAAAATGTAGCTAACGGGATAACTTAAAAAGTTTTTCTACCCTATAAATCTACTTTAACTCAGTCCAGAATTCTTGTTGAGTTCATTCATTGCTCTCTATTTCCCCTCTCCCCCTCTGAAACAAAATGATATAGATTGACCCAAAAAATTATTCCTGGAGAGAAAGGAATCATCTTGCTTGAAATTTAAAAAAAAAAAAAAAAAAAAAAAAAAGTACATTTCTTACTGAAATTTCAGGTAAAGTTTTGAAAACAAATATTCTGACAAAATTATACTGATTTATCAGAAAAAAAATCAACAAATTATTCAATTTTGGCTTCATGAGAGCTATGAAGTTACATGTCATGATCTCATGTATGTGAGAAAAGCAAAGAAGGGGTGACTGTTTGAGAGACATCTAAATATATGAAGAGATCGTGGAAGCAGGAAAGAAGACAAAATCACTCCAATCCACTTGAGTGATTATTACTGCTAACTTTTTATTGCTGTGGGTATTTTCCTTTAACTCAAATTTTGAACAGTCACAGACAACTGTGTAATCTACCCGAAGGGAACAAATTCTGTCTTCTCACTATCATATCCTATTTTCAAAGTTACAATTTGTATTTCTAATACCTCAGAGATTTTTTTTTTTCTGACAAGATGTTTCTTTTCTTTGAATCACAAGTGATCCATTGCAGAACACATTGAAAAATGTTCCTTCTCAAGTTCTGTACACAAAGAAATCAGACTGAGTACTTTAAATGTGTCTTACTCTCTACTTTATATGATCTATAAATAAGATTACAGTTGCTCCCTAGCAACCTGCTGATGCCTTCATTCTCGAAATTCATGACAATAACACAAAGGAAAACACAATAGTTGACTGTATCTGTTGCTTTTCAGAATCACTTGCCTGATCACTGACTGCTGTTAAGATCTGAGATGACATGTGACATGGCAGCTGCCACTTTGAAAACCATGCCATATCATAGCAGTGATGTATACATTAAGAAAGAAATTATCACAGAGAGTTCATTCCTAGGTAATACGTGCAGGCTGAATTCAATTCTGCACTATTTTGGAAACACTTATGCCTCAGTTAACATCAGAAAGAATCTAAGTAGTGCCAGAGTCAATTGGCTCACTCAGGTGCCTACTCAAAGGAAAGCAGATAATCAGGGATACTTTGCAGGATGGAATCATCAGACACTTTCAACAGCTGATAATTAAGAAAGTAGTCTAGAGGACTTTAAAATTAAGAAGTAATTTTTGTAATTGTTATTTTGCATTCAAATCTTCATAAAACATGAGTACCTCTGCTTTTGTACCAACATCAAAGATGGATCTGAAAATCCCCCATAATTAAAAAATGTAGTTAAGGCATGTGATTTTGTTTCACAGTGATAGCAGTACAGTACTAAGAAACAAGACTACATCATTTAATGCTTTCACATCATTTTCAGATTTTAGCTCAAACTTTTAGCTGATACTGGATGAGAACCCTTGAATCCCAACCCATGCAGTGAGTAGAATGTTTACAAGTGATTTTTTTTTCTTGTAACAGAAGAAAAGTAGAAAGAAAGCGTTTTATATTTCTTCTGCTTTTCTGGCATATTTTGAGGTGGGCACTTGTGTCATTTGTCAAACTCATTTACTTTTAGGAAATTTTATCCTGCCTCATCTGCTCTTAATGTCATTTAACACCTACTGACTCTCCCCAAATGTTATTTTTATTCATAGGGTATTAGCAAATTCTATTTTGATGTTTTACTAACCAGAAAACTTGGAAATTGATTAGCTTTCTTGACTAGTTACAACCATTATCTGTATATGACCACAAAGTGAGGCAAGAATAGGACAGTTTTTCTTAGTGTTAGGACAATTTTTATTAGTGTTAAAACCAGTGGAAAGCTGTAAATGAACCAAGAACATTTTTTGCACAAAGATTATCCAGATCATCAAATAGTAATTAAAACTACAGTAATATTAGGCTACCCCTTCCTTCCCTTGAGTCTGAACAAGCTTTGTTAATGCAGCCACCTATTCTTAATGACTTACAGCTGATTTTGCCTGCTGGAAGAAGGAACTCTTCAAAATGCCATTTTATTGCTAAGGGAGCAGAGGGAGAGCATCATCTGCAAATAATAAATGAGGCTCCCTGTGTTTTCACAATCTCTTAATTTCCATTTGGATTACAAAGAGAACTTGCAGATGTGTCTTGAAATTTTCCAGTCTGCATTTTTTAAAGTGATTTAATTTTACTGACCTCTTGACATTGGTTAGCAATGTGTAAACTCAACAGAATTTAGTTTGGAGGATTCTATTTTTAACGTTTCCAGCTTTAGTATTTGGTTGTAGAACATGGTAGTGGCAGTGGTATACCACTCAAATGAGACATACCTTTGTAAATACTGTATTATAAAAATCCAGTTTCTGTATTTTGGTAATCTCTAACCAGTCTAACCCATCTCATATATTATTTTAAATCTTGTAAATGGACTCCAGCTTCTCAATGATTACATGAAATGCCTAGGTTTCACTGTAACAATCCATTCATAACAATGTTCAAGAGATTCCATTCTAAAAGTAATCTTGCACTCATTTCCCACCACCACACCCTATTCCAACAGCAAACTGTTGTCCTCGCCTTAGGGATGAGGCAAAAGACACAAATGTAAATGGTGTACAATAGCCAATTTATGCTTACAATTCAGGTGTTTCAGAGCACTAGCCTCATACTCAGCCCACTCACCCATTCCTAATTTCTGATAAACGATCTATTACATTACAAATTACTGAGGGCATAAGAAAATTTAGAGTTGGTTCCATGTTTTCAGATTTTTCTCCTTCTGCTCCTGAGAAAAACGGTGTAAGAAAATGCACATTCACAGAAAACTGCCGTTATAGACCTGCTAGAACCACCCATAGAAATGGCGTGAACTCAAGAAATTTTCATCTAATATAAAACCAGTAATCCAATGAAGTTCCAAGAAATGCTTCAATAATTTCAAAACACCCGTGATTTTTGTTTTGTTAGTTTTGTTTTTAATTTTCTTTTCCAAATGACACTTTAAAATTTAGTTGCGTTTAGGTTTTATGACTTAAAATTCCTCTTTATTTTACTTGAGGTTAAAAGATATTTTAGACTTTTGTTCTCTCAAAGAAAATAAAAAGAAACAAAAGGAGAACAGAAAGGATACAATACTTTCTGACTTTTGAGACCAGCCATTATGACCCTGACTCTGTGCCACAATCTATTGCCTGCTTATGAAAGACTCCTTGATTCCCATATTCAACTTCTTTAAACACTTGCTTTCCTTTCCTACAGCACTAGACAATACACCCAGGGCATGCAGTGAACAGCTTCATGGTTATCCTGGCATTAGTTATTTTATTTTTTTCCAGTTTCAGGGGTGATGAAGGATGGAGACTGCACACATTCACATCAATATATTTCTGTTTGATCAGAAGTCATAAGTGTCTAAAAATTCAGGGTTAAAATAGTGACAAATTAATCAGAATCTATAACAATCAGACCAAATGAAATTCAGACTTGCAAAGTCCATAGGAAAGGCCTTCAGATAAATGCAAACTAATTGCATTTGGGATGTTATTCTTGAAATCAAACCTACTTAAAAAAATCAAGACCTCACATTTCTCTTTTATACTTTCCTTAGTCACAAAACTCTCCATTACTTCAACCTTAACAAGGATGAATGTAGTATATTCTGGAATGTGGCCATATATCCTCTAGGTCCATCTGGTAGTTCATCAGAAAACAGCATGAGGTACAAAACTCTTTGCCTTTGGCTAAACCATATTCAAGCTGAATCCAACCTGATAAATACAGTAAGGAAGAAAAGAAAAAAAAAAAGAGTAAAGCTAGTAAAATTACATGGAAAATTAAATTCTCTGTATCGGCTTAATTGTTTGAATTAAAAATTCCAAATTTATATAAAGTGTTCACTAATTCATTCCATTAACTTTATGATTTTTAATGAAGAGCAACATGATGCAGATCACAGAGGAAAATAGAAAGAATTAAAACATTTACTGCCAACTTTTCTGTCAAGCCACCTTTCACACCAGGAATTTCAGACCACCTATGATGACAGTAGGGAAGACACATGCAAATACAAATTTTACATTCATCTCAAGAAAGCTGCTAAAGCCTCCCCTTGCACAGATCTCTATACAGTTAATGAAGAGATCAAGGAAAGCTCTATATGACAGGTTCTCTAGATAAAAATTTAGTGGCATATGACAGCTTCTACAGATAAAAAGTTAGTGGCATGCCTCTATCTGTGGAGCTTCTAGAACATAACAGTATCTTTGCTGAAATTTGTAATAAGTCCAACAGAAAATTACCATTAGGTTATAATTCTTTCTGGCAGAAGGAATCCTTCCTGAACATTCATGCCCCAGGGCAGCTCAGAGACCAGTGTCTTAAAAGTCACTTGCCTCAGCTAAACTCTATGGACTGATCCAAGGACCTGAAAATCTGAAAGCACGGACTGGGAATCTGCTGCCAATCTGAGTGCTTCAGCAGACTCCCACCATCTGTGTGTTAAGCACATAGACCTCACACTGAGCAATGGCTGAAATGTGCTCATGCAGAACCGTGGCTGCGTGTTCGGCAAGAAAGAGCTAATTATTATAAAATAGTATTCAAGAGAGAAAATAAATAAAAAGTATCTAACAATTGCTGGTAGACTGACTCTGTGAATGGAACTTGTTGCCACATAACAAACACCCGTGTGTAGCTCTGTTTCATTTTGGATTCATAGAATCATAGAATCATGGAATATCCCGAGTTGGAAGGGACCCATAAGGATCATCAAGTCCAACTCCTGGCACCGCACAGGTCTACCCAAAATTTTAGACCATGTCACTAAGTGCACAGTCCAATTGCTTCTTAAATTCAGACCGGCTTGGTGCAGTGACTACTCCACTGGGGAGCCTGTTCCAGTGTGCAACCACCCTCTTGGTGAAGAACCTCTTCCTGATGTCCGGCCTAAACTTCCCCTGCCTCAGCTTAACACCTTTCCCGTGGGTCCTGTCACTGGTGATAACGGAGAATAGGTCACCTGCCTCTTCACTCCCCCTCGCGAGGAAGTTGTAGACTGCGATGAGGTCCCCCCTCAGCCTCCTCTTCTCAAGGCTGAACAGGCCCAGTGACCTCAGCCACTCCTCATATGTCTTCCCCTCTAGGCCCTTCACCATCTTCGTTGCCCTCCTCTGGACACTCTCCAACAGTTTAATGTCCTTTTTGTACTGTGGTGCCCAGAACTGCACACAGTACTCGAGGTGAGGCCGCACCAGCGCAGAGTAGAGCAGGACAATCACTTCCCTCAACCGACTAGCAATGCCGTGCTTGATGCACCCCAGGATATGGTTGGCCCTCCTGGTTGCCAGGGCACACTGCTGGCTCATATTCAATTTGTTGTCAACCACAGCCCCCAGATCCCTCTCTGTGGGGCTGCTCTCCAGCGGCTCGTCGCCCAGTCTGTACATATAGCCAGGGTTGCCCCATCCCAGGTGCAGGACCTGGCACTTGCTTTTGTTAAACTTCATGTGATCACCCAGCTCTCCAATCTGTCCAGATCTCTCTGTAAGGCCTTTCCACCCTCATCTGAGTCCACAACTCCTCCAAGTTTGGTGTCATCGGCAAATTTGCTCAAAACACCTTCTAGTCCTACATCCAAATCATTTATAAAAACATTGAAGAGGACTGGCCCTAAAATGGAGCCTTGAGGGACCCCACCAGTGGCCATCCGCCATCATACTTCATCTCGGTATGAATATCATTTAAAGGCCAAGTTAGTCTATATGGGTTCACTCCACAGCTCCTGGGACTGTAATAATAGCATGCCTTATGAACATCATGCATGGATTGTTTTTGCAGCACTGTACCAAAAAGGAAACAGATTCAGAGACTAGATTTCCTTGGAACAGCATCTCTAACTGCTGTTTTGTTCGATTATGCCATTGCTTGAAAAGGTTGCACTGTACAAGATGGCATTTCTTTGCCATAGTAGTCACAGTGAAGCTCCTGTGTGTTTGTCACGTCAAAGCTCTTAACAGACCCACATTTTTAATGCAGTGTTTATGTAAAATAGGATTCTCTTCAATCAGTTTGGAACAGACAGGCTTGTGCATTGCTATAAGGCATATTCTCTACTCTGAGGTCTTCCTCTCTGTGTACTGCAAGGATCCCTCCCTCTTCTCTCTTGTCCCTAGAGGTATTTTAGGAGTTGGAAATCAAACGCATACTTGTTGTAGTTTATTAGATTAAAAGAGCTGTCAATTAGCTTAGTCATGGGCCTTTGCTGTGAAATGTCTATGTGAAAATGGAAGTTGAGCATACTTCCATCAAAATGTGACTACTTATTTACTTAATCTTGTAATTCAATAGGATCTCTACCTATTTTTTTCAGCACGCTGAGGTAACTCTTCATAGGTAAAGAACTTGACTTTGAACTTTGTGTGCGATTTTTTCTTTACTAAGATAGAACATCTACAGATAAATGAAGCTAGTGAGATAAGATACATGCTCAATATTTATTTTGCTGCATGGATTTTACTTTTTTTTTTAAAGTGCTGCCTACACCTTCTTTATTTTTTTCCCTGAAAGTCTATTTGCTCTGTAGAGACTGCTATCATTCTTACCAGAGCAGCTTCATAATGCCTGACAGCACAAAGAGTTCACAAATAGGACAAAGTTACATGAACCCTTTTAAGTTGAAATGACAATTACATCACTATTTTATATTTTAAAACACATCATTTATACCATTAAAGGGCATATACTAAGCTGTGCCTTTGTCGAAAGATATTTAAAGAAGCATGTTAGACATCTTGTACCTCCTTAAAAATTTTACAGTGTATCATGTAATCTTGCTTTCAAGTCTCAATTTGTTGTACATACAAAACCACCTTATGAACATTCCCTTTGCTCTTCTAGGGGAAAAAAAAAGTCTATTAAATCATAGAAAGTACCCCAATATACCCTTTTCATCTCAGCAACTACAACAGCAGTAATATTAATCTGTCCTCTCTTTTTTATAGTTTGTAAAAATGGTTAAAATTTGTTTTGTTTTGTTCTCTTCCCAAAAATAGTTTTTACCTGCTTGAATTGTAAATCGAATGTTAGGCATAATTCTTAGCTAATGTAAATCGGAGTAATCCACTGAAGTCAGTGAAGCTCTGCCAGTTTTCAACCAGCTGGTTATTTTGGCATCTTGAATCCTGACTTCCTTACTTGTTGAACCAATCTTCACATTACTGTGATGAAGATATTATGTACGTATTAAATCCAAGTTGGAATTCTCCCAAATCTTGCTCTAATTCCCAATTAATGTCCAAAAAAAAGCCATATTTAAAAATGTACTTAAGAACTATTTTTGGAAGACTCTTTTGAGACCATTCCCAGACAGTATAAGTAAGACTTGAGAGATACAAGGAGCAACTGCATTTTAAACACAATCAGTCTTACTGAAAAAGAACTCACATTTATGTGGCACTAGTATTTGTGTTGATATGTACTGCCAAACTAACAATCTACCACAACTAATTCATAGGAGGAATGATCTTTTACTAAAGCTCTAAATAAGGAAATGAAAATCTGAGCTCAGTACCTGGTTGGATCAGGATTCTCTGCATGGTCCTTACTCACTAAGTTAGCAAAGGAGTAAATGAGCATCGATATATTAAAGAACGTTTTCTCTGTGCACTTTAAAAAAACACTCAACTCTCACCTGCCTCTCCATCTCTTACACACAATCATTTTCTCTGTTCCTTCTACTCCTGTTATACTGGTAGTTTTGTTTACGGCTATGGATAAGAGCAGTTTAGAACTTCTCATTCACTGGAATCCAAGCTTTTTTGGCAGTTTTGCTTACCACAGGTATTGCTGTCATCACTGCTAACAAGAGAAAGAGTTTATGAAATATCCATTGGCATAAACATATTCATATTTTCAGAAACATAGTCATTATTGAAGTAATTCACTAAATAAAATCCCAAATAATTTCTCTTTTTTAACACTATGTGGAATATTTATGATTATATAATCATTTATGCACACCATAAAGATGTTTTCAGAAGTTGTTATTAATGCAATGGTTTACAATGGCTCTATTATCTGTCCAAAAGCAAGAGGAATGTTGTTAGTCACCAGGACAATATTGTGATTCCAAGTAACTGTAAGAAATCTTTCAGAGAAAAAAAGAAAAGGGAACCCTCCCCTGAGGGGATTCATTTCCTAAACGTGATTCCATTAAATTCAGTACATGATGAATATAAACACCTTAAAGATAAAAAATGTTCTCTCACTGGATGTCTGCATCCACTGACTTTTACGGAGACACTAAACAGTCACATAACAGTTTTCTCACTTAATTTTGAAAGTGTTTTATTCTGAATTTCTTTATTCGTATGGAAGTAGATGTTACATTTTGAGTTTTACATTTTTTCTCCCCCAGTCTAAAATCACATATATCAAGAGTTCTGTCAGTGCCTATGCCTCTCCTATGCCTCTCCATTGTGGCCAGAAGATAGTATTTCACAGTTCTCCAGAACAGACCATTGTGTAGTATAATTTCCAGCTGCATAAACAGACACAAACATCAAACTTATGTACAAGTATGTATAACACCAGTGAACCCTGAGACATCTCAACAAGTTTGGAAACACCATAAACCTGCATGGTACAGCAGCTAACTGAAAAATCGTTGGCTTTTAAGAAGTAATTTACTCCTGCTGAGAAAGTAGTGAATGTGTTACCTTGAGAGCTATCTTAGTCACCTCAGGGTTCTTCACAGAAGACCCAGCTGTATGAAGAAGGCACAAAGTTTACCTGAATCAGCAGGACTTCCTCCACTGAGTCCAAGTTCAGCAGGCTAAAATGGTTATAAGCTGTGAAATGTCTTTTTTATGAGTTTTAACCTTATCACTTGGCCAAATCAAAACTGACTTTTTCAAGAATAAGGAAAGACATTTCTCCTTCTGGATATGTGCCTGACCAAAGAATAACTTTCCACCACTACATACTCTAGTACTACAGCTGTTCACAGAAAGTCACGTCTACTGTTTTATAGCAGAAGCACTGTGCTCCTTGTTTTTGAATTGATCACTCTGCTTTGGGGTAGGAGGGTAAAAAAGCAAAAAAAAAAAAAATTTTTTTTTTGGAAGTTTTCCAAAAGCATGAAGACTACAGGCTTGGTCCAAAGAATTCTGGAAGTAGTCGAAATAATGAGCTAGAATCAAAGCTGAAAATTCAGTCGAACTGTTAAGCATTTTTAAAGCTTAAGCAACTGAAGGTAAGTTCTGTGAATAGAAGTGACAGGCATGCAAGCATGCTGTTTTTAATGTCTTGTAATCTCCATTTTTGCGAGATTGTGGTTCATTTCAGAGGAGATCTGACTAAACATTAATAGGCAGTAAGCAGAAAAGAAATGATGTTGCTCAAAAATGTGAAAGTGAGAATTACCTGCAAACAAAAGGAAAGAGGGAGAGACTGTTTTCCCTTGAAGAGAAGAGAGCTAATTAAAAACAACTGGTGGTAGTGAAAGACATCATGCAATTTAGGTCAAAAAAATGGCTTTGATACAGAGGGATATTTTACACTGAAACATCCCCCTTTCTAATCCTAAAATTACATGCAAATATTGACCGTCTTGTGAATATCCTCAGGGATAACTTATGATTTGCTTCAACTGTGCTGTAAATTCTAACTTTGGAAAAGAAACTTACCTGCAGTATTCAAAGATAATGTTTTTTTTTCAGCATGAATGTCACTATTGTATACTATAACTATAGCCAGTGGCATTGCATATTACTATGCTTGCCCAGCAGTTCTTATTAGAAGATTATTTTAGCAGCTTGTAAGTTTTACGAATTTTAGCTATACAAACTAACATTTTCCTTAGGAAAAAAAAAAAAAAAAAAAAAAAAAGAGTGAGAGGGTCAATCTCTTGGCTTTTCATTACTTATTTTACTATGCTTTGTTTGCATGGAAATGCCAGGCAAAATGGTTAAGACATTATCTCATTGTTTTGCTCAATTAGAAATCCTCTGTAAACCATTTCTCTTTGAAATATCCTATTGCCCCATCACTGTAGACTAAAAACATAAAGTGTTCTTTCAAAGATAGATCTTTTACTCCTTCCTGTTTATTGAATTTTAGCCTGAAAAACAACTGCATGTCACTGCAGAAATTTTTCAGCTACATCCCCAGATCCTATATGCAGACATATTCCAACCCAGACAGTTTCACTCCCATCATGCTTCCTCCACTACTAAAACTCAGACTTACTCTGGTCTCTCCAGTGATCTCCAGATCACACCTATGGTCTAATCAGTGCAAGAAAGAAGAGATGACAAGTAAATGAGGAACAAAGCATAAATGATTGGGATACAGAGGTAGGAGACAACAGACTGGAAAATGGCAGGCAAAGAATAAGGAGAGAAGAGACTGGTGAGGAAAGGAGAAATAAAACAGGAGAAAACTACATGTCTGAGACTGAGAACTAGCAACGGAGGGAAAGATAAGAAGGGTGAAGAAAAATACCTGTCAGTAGAAACTGGGACAGAAACACAGAATGTATTGAGGAGGAGTGAAAGATAGCCCAACCAGCATAGCAGGAATGTGGAACGGAAAGGCCAATTTTGGATCATACATATGACGCTGAACAAGGGGATGGTGGGGTGTACTGGGTTCACATAGCAAGGTTTTGGTTGCAGGGGGGGGCTGCAGGGGTTGCCCCTGTGAGAAGAGTCCAGCAGCTGCCCCCTGTTAAATCAGAGCCTGCTCCAGTCGGCTCCAAAAGGAATCCACTACTGGTCTGTGTGATGCTCATTGCACCTTTGTGAGAGAGCATATAAGAAACAACAACAAAAAAGAACCAACCATGCAACAGCAGCTGGGAGAGAGGAGTTAGAAAACACGAAAGAAACACCTGTGCACCAAGGTGAGTGCAGAAGGAGGGCAGGAGATGCTCCACGTGCCAGAGCAGAAGTTCCCCTGCGGACTGTGGAGAGGCCCCTGGTGGAGCAGGCTGTCCCCCTGCAGCCCATGGGTCCCACGTGGAGCAGATCTCCACGCTGCAGCCCGTGGAGGAGCCCCCGGTTGAGCAGGTGGATGTGGCCTGGAGGAAGCTGCGGCCCCTGGAGAGCCCCCGCAGGAGCAGGCCCTGGGCCGGAGCTGCAGCCCGTGGAGAGGAGCCCACGCAGGAGCAGGGAGTCTCGGGGGAGCTGCCGCCCATGGGGAACCCGTACTGGAGCAGTTTTCTCCTGATGGATGGACTCCATGGTACAGACACGTGTTGGAGCAGTTCTTAAAGAGCTGCTGCCTGTGGGCAGCCCCTGCAGGATCAGTTTGGGAAGGACGGCATCCAGTGGGAGGGTCCCCATGTGGAACAGGGGATGACTTGTGAAGGAGTGGTGGAGACAAAGCGTTAGGGACTGAACACAGCCCCCACTTCCCCATGCCACTCAGGGGAAGGAGGAAGAAGAGGGTGGATGCAGGGGGAAGGTGTTTTTAGTTTGCTTTTAGTTTCTCACTGTTCTAGTCTGTTAGTGATAGGCAATAAATTATATTAGTCTCTCAACACTGATTCTGTTTTGCCTGAGACAGTAATTGGTGAGTGATCTCCCTATCCTTATCTCAATCCACAAATGTGTTTTTTTCCATCATATTTTCTCCCCTTGTTCTTTGGAGGAGGGGAAATGAGAGCAGCATGGTGAAGCTGAGCTACCTAGCATTGTGAAACCACCCCATGGGGAAAAAGAGACACCACAAGTACGGAGGAGAATGGATCACACAGAGAACAGATGAGCAAAAGAGACCTTGCATCCACTTAGCAGAAACTCCTCACCAAAACCTGCAGAGAGAGATATGATTCGCAAGCCTTCTTGTCCTCTGTCAGCAGATATGTGTGAAATCCACCTACAAAAAATCCCATCAGCTTTCCATGCTGGGATAACCTTAAGTTCTTCAGGAAGCTTAAGTGATAGACATTTCTGCGTTGTTGAGATCCTATTGTGGAAACCCACATGTGTATCAATCTAATGCTTTGTTGCTAGGATTTCAAGATTTTGGTTTCGGTCAATATTTTCTGTTTGTTTGGGGATTTCCAAGATTAAAAACTGCATCTAAAGCATCTGTTTTAATACTCATTTATTCATTTTGCAATATCAAGTACTCAAATGTTAGGAAAGGCCACAACTAAAATAATCTCTGCAAGCTTTATTTATGTTCCTCATGTACACGCAGTGCCACAGTCCTTCCTTCAGCAGGATGGGCAGGGATAGGGAAAGGGAAATATATGAACACGTGGTTGCATACTGGATGACGATATATAAACAAAGTTGTTTAGGTAGCCTAATCCTGACATTTTCTGAATTGTGACTACATTGTTCTGCCATCTCAGAATGTGTTTTTAGTCTCTGTGAATGAAATATAGCATGAAATATAGCAGAAAAATGTCTTCTCAATGAAACAATAATTTCTTTCCTACAACAATAAGTTCATTCCTAAAACACACTTTGTATTAAATTAAAATAGCTGAATATAACTAATTTTCATTCTCATCTGTTTCTTGTAGCCAATGGCTGCCTCACAGCTGTGAATATATGTCAAAAAATGGTCTCCCTTGTTAATATAGAGCAGAATGTTCCACTGCTGTGAATGGTTGCTTCCTGGATACTTTATCTGACAAACATATAACATGAAAGCACTTGTTTCAGGTGGTAGTGTTGCAATAATGGTAAGCCTTATGTCCGATACTGCACAGCTGATTAAATATTAGCAACGAGCAAGTGCTGCAACACAAAAAGAGAGAATTGAATGATGCCTATGTTGTTCATTTCTCTCTCAGTAAGCACTGTAGAAGAGAAACACTACAGAGTTTAATTTCCCAGAGTCTTTTTACTATGTTACAATTAAATGATCATAATACCTAGATGATGCACACCATTCATTTCACTCTTCCTGTTATTGCACTCTAAGGCATGTCTTCCAACTCACCGCAGCAAGCTGGTCCACTCCACTTGCAGTTCGTGCCAAAGTTACGAGGTCTTCTTGCATCTTATCTACCCATGATTTTATCCTAAAGAAACCAAAAAGAAGAGAGAAAGAGAAGTCCAATCAAATCAATGGCAAATACCTATGACAATCTCAAATACAAATAAAGGTTGGCAGATAATAGGTATTATTATCTCACGTAATAGGTTGACACTGAAGTCCACCTGATACAGCTGTGAATCTTCTTTAGATATGTTCTCTGTTTTCCTTTTCTCCCTCTCTTATGCATGAACTTACTTTTTCAATAGTCATGTGAGGAACTTGCATTTAATTATATATTACAAGAAAAGAAAAAAAAAGGCAGAATATGTTGATATTATTGAATATAAAATATACGTGAGTTTTCTTTGCTAAAAAATAATCGTCTTGTAATAGACCAAAACAATCTACATCCTAATGGTGTTCTCTTTCACTGTCTAAAATCTAAGCCATGTGTTTTTTTCTTCTACTTTTCAGCAGGTGGAGTATGCCTGGTGGTCTCCAGACACTGTCCCTACCATATCACTACAGCAGACTCTTGCTGACAGCTACTGAGGTCCGTTTCCAAATGTGATAGAGCCTATTATTTATTTTATTTCCTCTAACAGAGCTTCTACCAAACCATGATGACCTGTACAGGATGAATGTTCTCATACAGTTTTCTGCTGTGGCCCCCACACTTAGTCTGTTGTAAACCAAACATACCATCATATCTATTACTAGCTGTAGCAAAGACCACCACAACAGAGCCTGTGCACTGCCCACCAGGACAACCTGCCTGGCCTACAGCTCATTCACAGCAACAGCTTTCTGGATGGGCTTGAGGTCTCTCTGCCAACAGATAGAATAAGCAGAGAAAAACAGCAACTGGAAGCAGGCTGACAGAACAGAGTAAATCTGGCCTGCAGCCCCTCTCTGGACACTCCAAGGAAGAAGAAGTAGGACAGGCGGCCACAGGTATAGGTGGCATGAGTTGTTCTGGCAAGGGGCACCTGCTCCTGGCTGCTGTTGCTGTGCACACTTGGCTCCCTAAGCGCAGTAAACATGACTCTTTGGAAAAGTATTGGATCCAATACAGTTTTTATGTTTACATGCAATGTCACATTTTGTAGCAGGAAACGAGTCATGGCACAAGTGTATTCTAGTGAGATCTATGCTTATTCCAGTAACAGAAGAAAGTGGTGTAGCTTGCCTAGCCAGAAAATTTGGTCTCCAACTCATCTATCATATCTTGCCTGTCATTATTACTGCTCTCAGCTCTGAAACCTGGAACAGATATTTATATTTTTCCTAGCCATTTCCTAGTCTTAATGTGATACATTGGGAATGGCTGCTTAAAAGATTATACATGAAATTAGGAAAGAGAAAAATAAGAGAGACTATTTTTGCTGCAACTTGGAAAATTTGGAAGAATAAGAAAGATTATGGAGGATTGGTTTTAGTCCTTCTTTCCACCATTATTAATATATTTTGTGTTAAACAACGATCAATATCTTGAAAGGTCACAGACTGTATCATGGAGTTGTGACTTGGGACTTTTATTAAATGATCCTTCATCATGCTTTAGAAGAAAAAGATTAGTCATCCAAATGCAAAAGAAGATTCATGGCTGACTTCTATCATGAAGGACCTTCTGGCAGCTCAGAATAATCTGTGCGCAGGTAGGAATGGGAACCACCTAACAGAAGGGTACTGAGATTAACAAAAATGCCAGATATAAGATGCCAGATATAAGACAAATCCATCTCAGTCAATATTGGGTGGCTCCCCAATCAATACACAGTCTTTCGTGAATCTTATTTTGAGACACCACAAGCAAAATATTCTAACAAAGTAAACAAGAACTTTTTGAAGGTTTAGTTCAAAATGTCTTCAAGGTATTTACAAAAAATCTATATCAGAAAGTGAACACTGGTTTCATACAACCTAGGAGAGAGCCTTATAATTATGACTCAGCATTCCTTACAAATAATGCTTAAGCAACTGGCAAATTGTAACCATGGTTTCTCATTAACCATGGCTTCTGCCTGTGATACTGCTGTTTTCATCTTCTGTCTCCAGCCCTTCACTTGGCTTGTTTGACACTTATCTATTGTGTCATATCTTTTATTTTTCCCTTTCAAATCTTCGGATAAAGAACAGTGATTTTAAGCTGTCTGTACAGCACTCCCATTGTTTTCTAACTGGATGCTAGGAGTATCAGATGCATAAAAATTACATCTTAAAAAAAAAAAAAAGAGAGAGAGAGAGAAAAAGTCATAATTGAAATTATTTCACTAGTGTAGTTCATCACTAAGCAATTTTAATTGATTTAGCTCCTAGATGCTAGAAACTGTTCAGAAGACTGTCTGTTCTTTAAAATCTTGTCACTGCACCAGACATTTTCAGTGTTGTAACTAAGAATACTCCAAAACTTTTTTTTGCCAGTTATAGCCACTAATGATAATCTCATCCATTCACAGCTCATAGTGTGAGAATTTAAGTCTTTTTGCTGGCAGTGTACAAAACAGAACAAAAGAGCAACATTTTGATTAATATCTCCCTGCTTAAGCTACCCACATTACTTCAACCCTTAGACTGCCACTATAACACTTTATATTAGCATGATATTTGCTATATACAATACTTTTGTACACACAGTATCTCATCGTTGTGTTTAATGCTTCATTCCATGGTCCCTGACAAGTGTCAAAGCATCACTCCACATTTACAGATGACAAAACCCACCCATCACAAAGCCAGACGTTTGCCTTTCTGCTCCCTTAGCTGAAAGTGGAGTAATTCCTATGTCCTGCAAATGGTGGACTGACTTCTTTCCCAGATGGCAGAATGTCAAGTTATAATTCTGAAATTTTGGGAAAAATATTATATACATTAAACCGCTACATATACCAAATCAATAGTGCAAGAGGAGACCTCATTTAGGTTGTAATTATCTAGATTTGTATGAATGTGTTTTTTAGCTTGCAGGTATTTTTCTAATTTGGGACTACTTTTAAAAGACTTCTAAAAAAAAAAAGATTTTAAAATGAATGCTTCTAAGTAAAATAGTGCTAAAGTCTCACAGGAAGCTTTCCACTGTATAAAATATTTAATTCTCCATGAGGAAAAAAGATATGCACAGAATTATGAGCATTGTAATGAAAATGTGTAACACGGAATTTAAAAAAAATACTTACTAGGACAAGTCCACTGGCACTTAAAAAGGACTGATGGGTACTAGAACAACTGTTAAGAATTCATTCATGTCCTAGTTGACTAGTAACAATAAACTGCTAATATATGAGCAAGAGCAGTAGCAATAGAGCCTTTTCAAGGGAAACTATAGAGAGTGTACTAGAAGGGCTTAAACAAGTGTCTTGCATGAAAATCTTACTGATCTGTCATTACCATATCATGACATGAAAAGAGGGTTTGCTTCAAACTGCTTCTTAGCTCGGTGCTTCTCCCAGTCTCTTTGCAGATCTTCAGAAATTCAAGGAGCACTAGCAGAATGCATAAAAAGACTGGAGACCCCCAAAAGTGAGATTGTTCTTAGGTGCGAGCTCCAGTGCCCCACCAGAACTCTGCTGCAGGGCTTCAACAAGTCCAAGTATGCTAACAGAAAAACCTCCAGATGGAGAGGATGTTTTAAAAGGTACCTAAAGGCTCCCTTCATCCACAATAATAGAACAGCTTTTTGAACAGCTTTTTCTCTTTTTTTTATTTATTATTATTTTTTATTATTATTATTACTTGATGTTCCTTATTATTTGTGGGGCTATCAAGGTTTAAGAACATGGTAGCAAAATGTCCATGTCTGAACCCACCCTCAGAGTTGTTATGTGCTAGTGGAACATGCCAGTGACAAGAATGAGAAATTTTAAAATGAGAGCTAGCCTAGACACAACTAGCAGACATAACAACCTGCTTCAGACATGGAGTACTTATTTGCTCCTACCTACCTTTTACACCAGTGATTTGACCAATCTCTAGGCTATTTTCCCTTTCTTTGGTGAACGTCTGCTGTACCATTTAGTCAGTTTGCTACCTATCTCCAACCCAGATAAAGAGACTACCCTGTCAATTTAATGCTGATGCTTTTCTGTGTAGGTTCAACAAAGGCTACAGGTGCAATGAGTCAACAGTCTGTAGTTGTTTTTCCCCTTGCATCGTATCACCAAGAATACTCTTACTGTCTTATTTCTTTACTTATTCACATTCTACCTCTCTAACATGGTAACATGAAAGTGATATATATCAGGATTTAGGGACTGATTACATTTTCATCGACTGTTATAACTGATTCCATCATTGTGCTAATATTCCTAAATCTTATTTTCCATACTTTTCTTTCCAGAGTACAATATAAAATAAATTAATTTCCTGGTTGAAATCTCACAAAGCCCTTATATTATATAAACATTTAGTTTTGTATAAAATAGAAATCAGCTATGTTATCAGTATGTTAATAGAAATCATCTTTTATGATGCATTTTGTTTAGCACAGTTTTAAGCCCATCACATGTATCTGTAGAACAGTATCAACTCATAAACACAAGATAAATAATAATAATAATAATAAAAAAGATATTGTCTACCATTTTTTTATGTTTTCAGTTTTTCTGTGTGAAAGAATGAGGTATACAAAAGGTGAAAAAGTGAAATGCATTACCCAAAAACATTTTCAAAAGCATAAAATAAATAATTGAACACACTGAGATTTTTTATGATCCATTTCAGTTATAAAAATTCTGGGTGTTATTTCTAAGAAGGGTCGATAGAAAAACTCAGGGAGGATTGATTTTTAAATTGACTTTTTTCATTTCCCATTGCTTTGTTTTTTACTGGATATTTTCCCCTCTGTCCCTGAAGAAAGCTAGAATGGTGAGAAAATACGTTAATTAGTTAGTTAACTTTGAGTTACTGGTGGAAGTTACTTTTCAAAACATGAATTACTTATTATTACTTAATATTTCTATTACTTGAAAATGAAATATGGAATGTTTTCCTCTTTCATTATATATATATGCAGATATATATATATATATATAAAATGCAAATATATATTTTATTTTTCAATAAAATCTTCTTATATATCCTGTAGACTTCCTGCTTCCACAGTTAGCTCAGGATTCATCCTGTTTAGAAGTTAGCTGCCTAGACTGGTGTTACTTTTCTCCCTTTTTTATTTTTCTTTTGTTTTGAACAAGGTTTCTGCTACAGTCAGTGAAGAAAGGGACCTCCAGAGCTGCCCCATTGCCCCTGTTAGAACTCCAGACACCTTGGATTCCTGGTCCAGGACCCCCAATACAGCTAGGCTACATGCTTGATTTTTAGGAAGGTTACACTAGATAGCATCAGTTTAGATGGAATAGGAAGAAGTCCACCTTCAATCCAATTTAATAACAATTTCCCTCCCCATCTATAACTTGAACATAAATAAGAACGCTTCTTCCAATCCTGACTGTGCATTTACCTTAAAAGACTTTTTTATCATATATTTATCTTCATCTAGTGGACTTTTTGTAGTGGAAATTGTCTTTTTCTTACTTGCCTGGACAACAGCAGGGTCCAACATAAAGATTAATAACTTAGGAAGGATTTTTCTAGATTACTGTCAGAAATATAAATAGTCAAATGGCATTCTAGATTTCTGAGGATGCTTTATGTCATTACCCTCTCCTTCCAACAAGAACTTAAGTAACATTATAAGTACTACCTTAGGGTCTAACATCTGCATCTCATTTCTCCCACCTCGCCACCACACAAAAGTGTCTTTGCAGCATACATTTTAGATAGTCCATGCTCCTGAACTGGAAACAATCCCAAACAATCCCAAAACTTTAATGGGAAAATTTAGCAGAACATTTACAATAAAACTTTTTTTTTTTTAAGGGAATCGTATTATCTCATTGCATTTTAAAACATGTCCTTTTTAAAAAAAAAAAAAAAAAAAGAAAAGAAAAAGAAAAAACGTAACAGGAGCCTCTAGGCACTGAAATGCTTGTCTGGTACTCCTTTCAACTGAAGCCTGTAGTGCAATATCTGCCTGACAGCTGCTCATGATCAGAGTTTATTTAACAATTGGAAAGCTGTCACAGCAAACATGAGGTCTCATGACTTAAAGAAGCAGCAGTCATTTTTCTGCAAAGGGTAACAACAGAAAGCCTGTACAAAAGGTTAGTTTGTTCCTATCGCTATTGGTTTGGCATGAACGTTGCAATGGATGTTCCACTGAAAGGTGATTACAATTTTCAGAACAATTGATTTTAACCCCATTCTCCTACACACAGGTTTTCCCCATATCAGGCAATGACAGGACAACAGGAGAGCCCACATGCCTTTCCACCAAAGCTTCTAAGTGATGTGAATAATTAAGGGAATAATCTGACTAAAGACAAACAGATATGGGTCATTTACTGCGGAATTAGGAGGTACCCTGCTGCTGCTGCCTGGGCTGTGATCAGATTGATGAAGAAACAGCCAGAACACTACAGAGCCATCCATCCACATTACAGTATTATCCAACCTAGCATAACAGCTATTTTGACAACACAGAAATCCTTTCTTCCTCTTTATATATATATTTTTTTTTCAGTAAAGTCAAAGGATTTTTGCTGGTGCCCCTCACTCATGTTCCAAGTAAAACTTAATATAGCAGGTGCCAACCTAAGAAATCTTTCTTTTAACTTCATTAAAAATCTATTTTATGTTAAACTTGTATGCCAAACTTGCAGAACAGAGTACTGCTCAATTGCAAGAGTACAAGAAAACAAGAGAGGTACATGTAGAACAGCCGGGCTAACACCTTTTCCTCCTGAAGCTGATGCAATTCCTTTCTGCTGACTTCAAGGAAAGTAGATTCATGTAATTACATACCATAGCTCTGTAGACTATTCACCCTAATTTAAGGCCTTCTTCTGACTTCTGCTTGGATACTCTCTTACAACCTAAAGGGGCATGTGCGGACCTTAACTCTGCCAGTTTAAGTCATGTGATATGTTGGAGATCTGCATTCAGCTCTCCTCAGTTAAGCTTACATTTTGTTCAAGTTTCTCAAGAGCTCTTGCATGCAAAAGTAACAACAATTAGAATAATGAAAGATTTAAGTGGCAAGAGGAAGATTATTTTTTTCCACAATAGTTCAGTATTTCTTAGTTTATACAAAAAAGTACCACTATTGGAAAAGTAATGCTTGAAAAATGAAGATAGATGAGATTAGACTCAGAAAGAGTGAGACAGCAAGCCTTGCTATATTTTTACAAGCAACTCCACACTTTATTTTCTTGCTCAGAAAATCCTTCATTTTCAGAATCAGAAGCTTTTTAGAAGATTTCCTGACAGTGGAGGAGAGGGGAAAGTCTACAAAATTATTGTAAAAGCAGTATTTTCAACCATTCTTTGCCCCTCTTAGGCAACACTAAAGGGCAAACAAACTCTTATCGTAATTGATAGAAGGCATGTGAAAGAAGAAACTATGCTATGATGGAATTACTAACCTTCTACACAGAAATTACCCATGTTGCTGCATTTATACCTCCTACTGCAAAACTACTGAGTTTTAATACCACTATATATTTTGATGACCTATTAAGCTGACAGTACAGCATTTCAGATATGTGGGTGGAAGGATAGATTTACAGAGAACCAGACTCTGGAAAGAGTAATAAAGGCAAGTTTTATGAAATACCAAAAAAAATGAAGTAGTGTCCTAAAATCCCATTGATTATAAGTCAAGGAAAGAAGAGGTTAGGTATGCAGAGACTGATGCAAAGATCACTCAAATCCCATGGTTATCAGATTAAGCTCTTGATAAAGTGATGGTACTCAAATCCCCACTGAGTAGCCAGAAATAAGTAAAAGGGGGTTATATAATTTGGATGTGATACAAAAGCAAATTAAGGCAAAGTAGTCAGTATAAGAATATGTGAATCTTCTAGATTTTACTACAGGATTTGTAACAATCCAATTAGATCTACAGAGTGGAGGCAATTTAAATTCATCATTCAGAGATATTCTCACCTCATTGTATAACCTCTACAGCTATTGTGAACCCCTCCGGTTGCGTACATTCCTCCAACAATCTTCCTTCTGTTGCTTGGAAATATGCTAATAGACTATGTGATAGAATGATACCATAGAATTATAATATAAATATTATATATAGTGTATAGCAACTCACAAAGAAGTTAAGAGTTCACAAATTTAAGGGGCTTGTGCTGCAAGCGTTGCAGATCCCACTTTATTTTATTATAATGATGATACAGGCATATATATCCACCGTCAGCTATGTGTTGAAAAATATATCACAAAATATTATATAAATGTTTGGAAGAACTTTTCCATAATAAAAACAAAGTACAGATTAAGTCACGACATTTAACTACTGTGCAGAGCAGGGAAAGTGGGGAAGATATGCTCTGTCTTTACATAAAAATGGATGCACAAAATGCATCATCTACTCCATAGGCAAAAATATTTCCTTCATTGGCAAGAAGAAAAAATAGTACTTTGTTCCTTTGCCCTCTTTGACTGTCTTACCAGCCCAAATGTGACGAGCATCTGTCCATGCAGTTTGGAAAGCCTTTCCAGATAGGAAACAGCCCCTATAGCCAAGGCCTAAGAGACCCTCTTGTTCTTTCTTCATTTCAAAATGTAAAAATTTTGCTTGAAATAATTATCTTACGTTTCTCAAACTAAAACATTTGGGGAATGAGACATAATATCTGTGTCATAATGTAGACAGAGTCAATGTAGACAGCAAGCTCTTCATTCTATATTTGAGTTTTAGTAGCAGATGTCTTAATATTTAGACTTGGGATTTTTAAGCTCTTATTCCATGTTTAAGCCATCCATGTCACAGAAGCTATACAAAATTTCCATTTTTTTCCAAACACTTTCTCATACATAAACGTGGTTCCTCTCCATCATAGACTTCATAGAACAAGCACTCAGGTGCACTCACTAAACTGCTGTCCTTCCAAGGAACACCCCTAATAAATGGGGCACTAAGAACCTACTGAAGCAGCATTTATACAGACAGAAGCAGAAAAAGCAGCCCCCTGATTTAGCCCCAGCTCAGCAGATCTAAGTTCCACCACTCACTTCTAGGACGATGCTCATGGCAAGCAAAGGACAGAACTCGCGTCTCAGTGACCGCCTATGTCCTAAGCAATGGTTTTCTTCTTTCATGTTCAAACCCAGTGGCAGGTTCAGGGATGGAAATGGTCAACTATGAGTGGCACATGGATCTGCCCGGTGTTTGCCCAAGTGCCAAGAAAAGCAGAATCTCCTCCCATTTTTATAAGTGGGTGGTAGAATGCATTTCCCATTTAATAAGTGGGTTGTAGAAACCCCAAAGCACACAGATGTTAAATGGGAATGACCAAGTAATTCCGTAAATGAGGTTCTCATTTTAAAGAGCCATCATCAGGGCATGGTCATATTATTTTGTAAGCTGGTTCAGCCTAAACCAAGTGTCTGACAGGTGTTTAGCCACTCATGGTCATAATTACACCTTCTGCTCCACAAATATTTCTCTTTACTTTGCCAAAAGTGTTCTTTTGGAGTCTAAAGCTACCTAGCAAATAACATGAAAAATATCCTCTAATGGAAATTACTGTTGCACAAAATATCATTTAATAATTTAAACTCAATCTTTAATGTTAAGCCTGACAAGTACAATCAGCTGCAAAATTACTGTAAGCTGTAAAAATAAAAAATAAATAAAAACTCCTTAAAATGATTATGTTTTAATTATCAAAGATTATAGTGCTAAAACAGTTTAACAGAGAAGACATTCATTTATAACTTAAATAACTATCATTAGTCCTCAGATGTATTTCATTAAAGGCTTTTACAATCAGATATACCATTTATTGATTAGCATTAAAAACATAAACACTCAAAATCTAGTTACCATTTCTGTAGCTCAGAAACATACATTCAAAATGAAGAATCCCTAATTTGTTTCTAATCTGTGCTAGATGAAACACAAACATCTTCTTTTAAATTCCAAAGCTCTACGTATGGCCTAACCATGTAGATCTCCTGGAGATCTGTATCAGAGAAGCTGCTACCAGAGAGAAACAGGTGTATCTGCCCTCACCAGAGTTCCCCCAGAACAACACCAAAGATGACTCTTATCCTATCTTTGCTTCAGCTCTGGTACCTAGTATTTAAAGAGCATACAGTTCAGTCCAGACTAAGTTTATCACTCTACTACAAACACAGATACTCCCTTAAAATCAATCACGCTTTAGTGAAAAGGAGACTAAAACTGAATTTCACATTATTCCAGTATTGTATCAATGGAACCTGGATTAGAACCTGCTCCCTAAGCAAAGTAATACATAAAAGTTGGTGTTTTTTCAGTGTTTTATATTATACATTAACCCTAATAATGGTATAATGCCTATAAATGGGGAATAAAAAAAGCATGTCTTGAAAACCATGATTGAAAAATAAACCTCAGTGTAATGGAACTTTACAAAGTGCTAACTGCACAATTTTTCCAAAGCATTTCAGGCAAAAAAAATGATTTTATCAGTTGTGCTTAACATATCACAGTCACACTTTAACTGTAATTTGTATTAAAATGATTTTTTCCCCAAACTAATAAGCATTACATTTTAGCCCTGGAAAAAAAAAAAAAAAAAAAAAGCGTAAGTAAATTGCAATATGGCAGATTGGATAACAGTATAGAAGAGATTAAAGGAAAAAAGAAAGAGGTTCATACAAATCAGGAATGTGTTCGGGAACTTACTTATGACTGTGCATCCACAGATACATGCACCAGCTCCAACTCAGTGAGAATTTCATCTGAAAATATCATCACTTGTGCACTACCATAGCAATACCTAGCTTTCATGCATCTACAGTGCAGAAGCTACACATATGGACTGGAAGTGTGAATAAACAGCAGAGACAACCACAATAACAATAGCACACACATTTATCCCCTTAAAACATGCAATTAGTTTGACTAGCTGTTTGTGGTAACAAATTTACCTTCACATAATATACCTGAAAAAAACATAGTATCTAGGTAAAACTATGTGAAAACAGAGACTACATAATGTCTGCATAATGCAGCAGCATCATACTGCTGTACAAGGAGGTGACCCAACAAGGCTGAATTCGAAGCCTGCCCCAAACTGACAAAGAGCTGCAGGATCAGACCTGAGACTGAAACAAACTTTCTAAAACAATTTGAAATATATACAATAATTCAGATAAAAAATAAAAGAGGTTAGCGCTTTTTTTTTTTTTTTCCAGCTTATCTATCATTGAATGCATACAAAATAACTTTTTTTGTTTAGGTTTGAATTGAATATGTGAATAGCTATATATGCAGCATTGAACAAACATATTTAACAGAAATGCTAGTTAGTATAAGTGTTCACAGAAATGACCAAATGTCCATCTCATTTTGTCCACAGTGGTACGTCTGAAGTAGCGAACAACAAAACTTCTCTTGATTTCAGCAGCACATGAACAAGTTCTTAAAACTGTATCTCCCTGTCTTTCAGGGAACTTAACATAAATCAGGACCCTTTTTTTTTTTTATTTTTTTTCTGGGGGGGGGGGGGGGACGGGGACGACGGGGGCAGGGGGTTGGAAAGGGTATTTAAATACTTCACCTCCCATACAATGCACTAGATAACTGCAGCCAAGCCAATGACATTGTATCAGCTCAGCTCTATATCTTTATTTGAGTGTCTGATGTGAGTTTTGCTTGTAGCAGCATGAAGTCTACTACACAGGACTGACACCAGCACCAGCAAATCAGATGTTACAGATGCTGCAGCAAGGTACATGAGCAGATGAATAATTCCTCCTATGCAAGTGGCAGTAGTCACATAATTTAAGTACCCAGCTGAACTGCACTCAGATCCTGCACAGCAAGTCTGCCTTTTTTTGATTTTGCCACTTGCCTAAATGCAAAAGTTAAACATAGAAATAGAAGGATGCTTAAAGGATAAGCAAGTTTTTATGTTCTCTGGAAGATGGGGCTTGATTGTATAGGGAGAATCTTTCTAATAACTCTGTATGAAATTATGATTATTAAAATTGTATGTTTTTATAATGCTCATTTAATATGAAACTTTAAAAATATTCCATGATCACTTAAGCACTAAAAAGCAACAAACATTGGCAACAAAAGTGCAGGTTTTGTACTATACAGCTATAAGCTGTTCAATACCAAGCTTCAAATTTTATAGCCTCCTTTAAAACGCAGTTTTCAGTGATGTTGATCTCTCGTTTAATAATGACAAGGATTCATAAATAAAACATCTATTATATCAGATGGCAGAATGCCACCTTTTGATGAACCCATGTAGTCTAACACACACACACACACACAAAAGAACTGACTCCAACTGTACTACTTCAATGGAATGCTACATTTCTTGTAATGATGTTTTTTTCAAATTATTACATACTTTAAGAAATCTTTGTTGCAAAATGTACTCCAAAGAATTTTACTTGAAAACAGTACATCCAAATTAATCAGCTGTTTCATTTGCAAATATATTCTTCCTTTCAAAGCCTGACTTCCAATGTGCAAAGCTGTCACCTCCCTAACATGCCACTACTGTGGCATGTATAGTAACAACATTTACAGTAATAAAGAGGCATTGTTTTGGAAGGACCTAAATAGACTCCATCTTCTGAAAGATAACCACTATCTGCGTTTAGTGCTGCCATTTAAAACAAAAAATAAAATATCATGACAAAAGATGCAAAAGAGGCAAAGCAGAGATTATTGTACAAGCAGAAGACTGTGGCATAGAATATTAATTTTCTACAGAAATTAGCATCAAAATTAGCAATAGCCATGCATGCAGCCTTTAAATTCTTTCCATTTCACAAAGTCGCTCTGAATTACACTGAGTTTTTGCTAAAGGCGCAGCTGGCATGTTGTGGTTCCTGGGATGCAAATGGCTATTTGAAAAGGATAATAGTTTAAGAGAAAATAATCAATGCATTCTTTTCATCCTGTTCAGGAGGTTATCAGTCTGTTCCCAGACACACAGCACTCTTCTGTCTTGAAAACAGTTTTGAGAACTGTCCATTACAATATGAGATCCAAAGCCGTAAACTCTTTGTATGTTAATCAGCCTAGGGGAGGTGAGGTCTCCTGTTTGGATCAGGGCAGCATTTGTACAAGCTGGTGCAGATGAACCTTAGATATAATAAAACCATGACTAAGTTTTTCCAGGGTGCTGGACAGACCAATTGTATATCAGAATTGCTAGTTGTAAACTACTGGGAAAATAAATAAATAAATGCAATAACTCTGTAAAGAACCAGAAGCAACTAAAACCATATTTCAGTCTTTCGCATTACAAAATTAACCTTTTGAAATGGCTAGTGTCAGGCTTCACAGGCTAGTTCAGTCATGCACAGCTTTGCAGATCTCATATTTTTGTTGTAGTCCTCCAATAGTGACAGACAGTATTTTTCTTAAATCTGCAGAAGCTGGAGATTGAAAGATAATACTATATGTCATTATTGTAATGATATGAAAGTCTCAGCTTCATTCCTTAAAAGAAAAAGAATTCTTACAGATAACAAATAACTCATATGAACCTTAGAAGCAAAAGAGTACGTGCTCACAATGTTTGGGCTTCACTTTTGAAAGCCTGGGTGATGTGTTTGATTCAGAAAGCTCAGGCACAGAAATGGCTTCCAACTGTTTGCACGGGGCCAAAGGGCTGTAAGGGTCAGTTCACAGCAAAGCTGAACAAGAATGACATTAAATGTAACTCAGCTTTAAAACAATGCCTTCTCAAAGAGGCTTTGCTCTCCTTTCTCAGGCTGGGGTAAATGCTCTAAGGTCAGGAGGCCACAGTACTTGTCAGTGTATTCAATGCACATTAGGAAGACAGGCTATTACAGAAGAGTGTCTGACATTTACTCAGAAGCCAACCCTCCCCTCTTCCACTTGTCCCCTTCCCCAATTTCAACACATTCTCTAATTAACCAACAATACAACACAATATAATTGAACAGATGTAGTAGTCATTTCCAGGAATTACCCATTCTCCTATCAAATCAGAGTGCACAGAAAGGGCTGTGTTTGAAACGGGTGAACTTAATTGCCCGATGGTCCCCAAGAGAGATGTACAAATAGATCAAGACATCACACACAGGCAACTGATCTCAACTCTGACACAAGCTTTTTGTCATTCCCTCATCCATCTTTGCTTACTAGGGTTAATGGTGGCTGCAATCGACACTGGACAATTTAATAAATAAGAGCATTGGATGTGTTTCAAATGAAGCATACCAGAATGCAGGCTTTAGTGACATTTTGATTAAAGGTCCATATATAGCGAAGACTTTTTATGAGGCAGCTGCTTAAAAGACAATCTATTTGAGTAAAAACAGAGCAGAGTAGCTGGTATCCCTTGGCAATTTACTGTGAAACATTTGTTTGCTTCACAACGATCTGATTCACAATCATTGCACTTGCATGGTTGGTTGATTAAATCAGTATCTTTAGCAGTCATTACAGTGAGCAAAGAAAATAAAAAAAAAAAAGTCAATTGCTAAAGTAATTCCTCTGCGTTACGCAAAACAGATAAATCACAAGAGTGCATTCCATTTTGTTTTCCAGCAATATTCTCCATTTCCATTTCCCAGTATAATGTACTGAGTTTTTAAGTCACAATCATAAATAATAATTAATTTTTAAAATTATTAATCCAGATCAGTGTTGATAACTGTTCTGAAGGGAGTGCACTGCCAACAGTTTAACATAAAATTGCGGATTCACTGAGAGTGATCTAAGAAAGGATTGATTTCCTTAAACAGAGAGAGAGAGAGAAAGGTATTCAAACAGAAGCAGCAATGGTAATTTGAATCTGACCATGCAAACAAGGCCAGCCTCTCCCCACCTCAGGCTACCTCCCTGCACCCTGGATCCAGCCTGGGCTAGCAGAGGTGACTGACGACATTTAAAAGGCACAGATATGACACATTCAAGCAACAAAAAAAGAGGGAAATAAGAAAGAGCCTCGCAAGCAGGGAAAATGTCAACTCTGGAAGATCATGCTGCATTTATTTAGGCCTGGATGAGTGTTAATAGTAGAAGAGAGCAATACTTAGCAGAGGCTGAAATTGGGAATGAAGAGACTGGTCTTACAGTGAAAGAATGTAAACTAAAATAAATGAATTGCTTAGTTTAGACAAATCTCCATGAATGAAAATATTTCATTTTTTTTCTTTAATTTTATTTACAAAATGCTACCCTACAGAATTTCCAGATTGCTCAGTAGAAAGGCCATCAATATCATTGAGGAAAGATGAAAGAGCCTTTTAAATTGGGTGCAGTTTCTGCATTTCTCTTCATTGTCATGACTGTAATACAATTTTGCTGTGACAACATACCAGATTCCAAGGTTACACTGAATGCCTTGACGTCTCTGAATATGTAACATTCCCTAGACAGAAGGGAAGGCAAAAACATTAGCACAACTGTGTTCTCATGTTCACCATTAAGATAGCTCTGAAATAGTAGAGCCATACTCACTGTATTGCAATCTGTACAATTTTATACTTCATAAGCATAACTTTCATAATTTTCTCTTATTTTTGTCTGATTCCAACATATTAAAACACTACAGGAAAAGCTCTGTGCTCAGATTGCAAACTGCTTTGCGTATGTATGCTGTTTGTACTTCAGACCTAACACTCATCAGACAGCTCTCTCTTCCCCAGTACGTCTACGCTAGGACTGTCTTAAACAGTCCCATTTAGTCCCATTTAATGCAATGAGTCCACTGCTGACTGGGAGCCAGAAGAAAGAAAGATTTTTTGGTCAATATAATTGCTGCCAAAAAGAGAAAAAAGAAAAAAAAAAAAAAAAGAATGAGTAGGAAAAGAAATAGAGAAATAGTTCTCTTTTTTCCTGTTCTTCTGCATACATGCTAAAATAAACTTCACAGCACGATAAGGTGTGTTCCATTTGCTTATTTCAAAATAGTCCCTCACAGAGAGGTATTTCTATTGAAGTGGTAGTAAATGAAGCACCTTACACAACATGTGAAAGTCAAATAAAATTGCCTTCAACCAGCACTAACCCACTAGACAAATTTTGTGAAAGATTCTAGTTAGATTACACTGAATAAAGGTCACAGTCTACTCCAAGCACAAACTGACTTGTTATGCTGCAAACATGAAGCCACCTTTAAAACCAGTGCCTGTCCCATTGTCATGTCTTACATCCTAGGTATTGATTAACGCTTCAGAGGTACATTGGAAGGTTCTAGATTTTCTTTCTGCTTGGATTACAGGCATTATTTTAGATGAACATAGCAGATGGGATGCAAACAGGACTGGATGCTCAAGGGTGATTTGAAATGGATCACAACCTGATCAAGACCCTGTGAGCCATCTCCCTGTGCCAGTTCCATTGAGTTCAGTCTTCTATGAATATAAATAGTCTTTTCCTCCCTCAATCATTTCCACAAATCTCTCTTTGATTTAAGAGGCATCTAAAGGAAATAATGGATCAGGCCTCATATACAAGAATGTGGTTTAAAATGTATTTATGCTTAAATGTAATATTCAGAATCATTTTAATTTACCTTGGTTTTATCTGGGTTATTTGAGAAAGCTGGCAACAGACATGAAGTTCAGCTTCAGGAAGCAGTGACAGCAACAAACCCTTTCATTGATTTTGTTGCCTGAAAGTTAAGCAGCAGTAACAGGCAGGTGCTTTGTGTGCAGACAGGCAGAGTACGTTTATCTGGCACTAATTATGAGTAGCTTGTTTAACTTGTACACCTTTAGTGTTCTGCTACATGATTAACTCTACAGATAGAGACTATATCCTTACCATAGCTTTACACAGTGCTTAGTTCTTGGGAGTATAAATTAAGTCCCTGAATGTCTTCCTAGTACAAGGATAAGTACAAAGCCTGACTTAGGGGTTCTGAGCTGTACCAAGGACTATATCATGGGGTAAATAGTACAGGAGCTTTCACAAGTGTCTAAATGCCCATTTTTGTTTTGGGAAAAAAATAATAATAAAAAACATTCCTGAAATAAATTGTCAACCTAGCTCTCTCAACAAAATCCCCCTCATATCTTATATTCAAGTGAGAGTTAGAGTACAGGCCAGTCTGTCACATTTACAAGCACCTGATCTGTGTGGGAACAGAAGAAGCTAAACAAAGACAGAGATGCCTGACCACCACGCATTTGCAGAATTAGCATAACCTTTTTTTCCTACAAGCTATCATGACTGTTGAATGGCTATCTGGAAAGTATTCTGAGATCAAGTGATGTTTAAAAGGCCTTTAGCACACAACAAAGTAGCACAATCAAAATTTGATCCATTTATACCCCTTTCTAAGTCTGTCTCTGAAACATAATCTCTTTCATGTACGATGCGAGAGTGCACTGCTATGTGGGATGTGCTGCATGCAGTACAACTGATGATACTTTGGATAAGAAGGATGAGATAGCTTTCAGTAGTCTTACCAAGGTAACAGAGCACTTTAATGAAAGTTTAGAATTTGTGTTTAATATTTAATCAACTTAACACTTTGATTTATGTAGACTACTGTACATCCTCCAAGGGCAAGAGGAGAGTACTTTCAAGGAAGAGCATTTGTGGAGAAAAATGTTGACATTCCTACTCCAATTAAACTCCTAATTGTGCATAAATCTTTTCTATTTCTTCTCTTTCTCTGAATACATTACCTTCACATTGCAAACATGAAATCAGACATTTCTAAACCGTAGTTTATGATAAGCACTCATCATAAAATGCTTGCTTCTCCTCATTTCCAGTACACAAAAAAAAAAAAAAAAAAAAAAAGTACTAACATCAGACATCAGGAGAAGAATGCATGCACGCACAATACAGACATATTTATTTTCATGATATCCATTTCTGTAGATATCCTTTTTTTGAGTCAGCTAAAAGTAGTTGTTGATGCAGTAGAACAAAATGGATGTAAAATAATGATGTACCATGGAAAGGCCAAAGAAGATGACGGTAGCAGATTTATGCACAAAAGCCAGGAAATTCTTAATGGCAATGTCAAACTTGAATATCTACATTCTAAGTTCATAGTGTTAGGTGAGATGAAAAGTCTATGCTTATAAGCTTTAATATAAAAATACAAGGGATTCTTCCATACACACTTTCTTTTTATAGTATACAATATAATGAAATACTGAGAATGTGTACCAATATGTACTGTAGAAGAAATCAATGGATATTGGCTTTCCTATACCAGCAAGGTACAGGTAGCTCAGCTACCATATCCTTGAAACCTGTTAAATACAGTATAATCAAGTGTCATGTGCTGGACAAGTTAACTATAAAACCCATTGCTATTTGCTGTCGTGGTAAGATTGGAAAATTCTTTCTTCTCCACTTCTGATGGGATGCTTTTGAATCGTCTTTTGCTCCAGCTAAAATTGTATTTCTCTTAGCCAGTGCACATTTACTGCATAGACTTTTGACTTTTACCATGTCCTTTCAAATGCCAATCCAGAAAGTGTGTCAGCACAAGAAGAGTCACATCATCATTCACACAGTCCATTTGTAGTGGTCTTGGGGAGGGAGAGTGGGTAGATACCTTTTGTTCCTACAAGAAGAAAGTAAGTGACCTATGAAATCTGAAACTGACCTTTTATTTGTTATCAGTCATCTGGACAAGTAAAAGAGACCACCCTCTTTGTTATGTTTATTGAGCAATTGTCAATAATACATGCTCGAAACTGGTACTTCCTGAAAGGCTAAATGAATTACAAGGGACCTGCCAAAATCATAAAGGAAATCATGGCAGAACCGTGAAAAGAATCATCATCCTTGTCACTGGTTCAGCAGACGTTTTGGCAAGGAAGTGTGAATAGAAATAACTTAGTGCTGCAAGCCCCTAACCTCTCCACCCTGCTAATTTGCACAAAGAAGGAATGAGCAAAACCACCCAGAGCAGTTGTAGCTCTCCACTTCCACTCAGCTGACTTAGCACTCACTTCATGCAGTGAAATAGGAATTTCATTTTACATTGCTTTGGACTCTTTTTGTGTGTGTGTGTGTATGTGTGTGTGTGTGTGTGCTGGTGTAAGTCAATTGGTTTAAGCAGCTTCCAGAGTAAGAGCGACATGACTGCACAGAAACCAAGTCCTACTAATTTTCCATTGTGAAAAGCTGATAGTGATCGACCGGGCATTTAAAATTTCAAAAGAAAAGCCGACGTGTTTGTATATACCTAGTCAAATGCTAAGCTTTTATTTCTTTCTAAAGCTGCCTGACAATGGTCTAAGAGATGCTACCTGCTCCTTTCCATGCTTTCCTCTCCCACAGGCTCTGGCAGCTCTTCACATGGGACAAGTGCTCAGGGACCTCCCCAGGTGTCACACTACCTTTAGCCATTCAGGCCAGAGGGTTTTGTGCACTGATTTCTCCTGTGCTGTGTCTACTCACACCTATCCTAGGGACATACTATTCACCTTGCACGGATGTAAATTTAATACTGGATTTCTCACACGAGGCTTTTTTATTCCCAGCACTACGCTAGCAAGCCTAACAATTGGCGAAGTGGTGAGGTCAGCTGTCTTGTAGCTTGAATCCAAAGAATCCAAACTATGGCTCTACTTTATATACATTAACCAAGTTCCTCATGCATTAGCTCATGCATTCTTCCAGTAGTTCTCATGTCCTATCATATTTTTTCCATTCAGTTTATTGTCTTAGCCATATGCCAAAGACGCTCTCAAGCTCCAGTCTCTAGCAAACAGCATGTGTTTTATTTGTGCTATGTACTTTCAACTGCCATATTTGGATGTCTCTTGCTCTGCACATCCCTTACTACAAGAGGTCTGTGTAGACTACTGTAAGTCCTTTGATAGTCACTTCTGTGACTATACACAGTCTACTCAATAGTTTAGTGTTTAACTGCTTAATCAGCCATACACTCAAGCTTCCATTACTTAAGACACATGCATACAATAAACTCTGTATTTTTTTTAGAGTTGTGTAACACTGTTTTAGCCCTGAGCAACAAAAAAATGGATGCTAACGGCATGTTCCTCTCAGCCAAATTCTATTAATCCAGAAAAACTCTTACTGTAAATAATCTCACTGTTTAAGGACTTCAATAATATGACTGTTTACTGAATTCAATGAAGCCTATCTAAACATGAAAAATTAAGGGAGTTACAAGTATGTATTTCAATAAGTTATTTATATTTTTTTTACAAAATCATTCTGGAAAGGTTAAAGCAAGCTTACACGTGCCCCAGGCAAAAACTGACCATTTTCATTCTACATAAAAATCTGTTTTAAACAAAGTGAGAACAGGAAGAATAACAAAAATCTGGTAGTAGAGAAAGACAAAGCTGTTGTTGCTTGCAGTCTGAAAGAAAGCACATAGTTTCTGTTTTGTCTTCAGTGTAATACTTTTTTTTTTCCATATAGCTGTTTCCAAAAAATGTTGAGCAACTATAAAATATTTTCACTGACTCTCCACTTTTACTGGGTACCTACCATCTTCATGACTGCTAATACTTCCATGACTCTATAAAATCAATTAGTTTACATAAAAAGCCACTCTAACTCGTGACAAAAACACATTAAAATTACATCACTTAATAGGAAGTAACCAAGGAAAATCACAGTAAATACCTAAAATGTTCAACACAGTCTTTGAATGTCAGCACCAAACAAAACTCCTTGCACCTGAATGAATGCTTTACAACACAGAGTAATGGCATCTGTAAATATGAAGCATGACATGGTGAAAACATCTAAACAACCCTAATTGCAGCTTCTACCTGAAATTCTTTCAAGGAATCTGATGAGCTCCAATTTCAGTACTATTATGAAAAAATTATATTTTAAGAATGGACAAGGGAATGGAGTAATGCAGTAATGCAAGAGAAGATTTCTGTGGACTTGCTTTTTCCCCTCTTTACTGTGGGTCTGTTTCTCTACAAACAGCAAGTGTTTACTATAAAATGATAAATCTCTTCAAATCCTACCAACTTCAAGGAAATACAAAGTAGAGGAGTGGAGGGAGGAAAAGCTATGAAATTTTGCTGGGTTTGTCATCACTTTCAAAAGGTTCACCATTGTCAGTAAGGTTAGGATTTTCCCAAGGAAAACTTTGTGCAATAGCAGACTGTCCTGAATAACATCACTGAAACAGAACCTCTGTTCATATTAGCAAGCACTGTGGCACAATAGGAGCAAATCTGGGGTGCAAAACAGTTACACTGAGGACTAAATGTCCAGACCAGGTGCAATGGGGACATTTGACTTTGGACTAACTGTAGTCTAGTCCTGTGGACTGAATGCCTGTGAGCAGTTAGAGGATGTTAGTCATGTTCGTGAAGCACATCTTCCAATTTAAATTCGTCTGCACCAAAGTCACTCTGCAGTGGGAATCCAATGTGCTCATTCCTATGTTAACCATGTCAGAATCTCCATCTAAACTTAGTAAGTTTGTGCAATAATATTTATATTCCTTTTCCCACAGTCATGACAATTTCAAACACCATTCCTTCTGTATTTATAAAGAATATATATATATATTTAAACTGAGAACACTGTAGACTAGTTTTCAACAGAAATAATTGGTTTCTATGCTCATTTTATCCCTTTATCATTCGTTTTCATCATAATGGCCTTCACTGCAATCATTCCCTCATATCGTAAATAAATAAAAATGCATTCAACTGTTGGTAAGAAAACAAATGGTCAGGAAGATTTGTCTCAAGTGCTGGAATTGCTGTGTAGCCCTGAGGTACTGATACAATAGCCGGAGATGAGAGTGCATTGCTTAATTTGTCAGTACATCAAGCACTACATAAACAATTTTACAACTCATATTCTTCATGCTTATCATCAATCCAAAAGGGAAAGTTAGCTTAGATAGGTACCTATATAAACACCTAATTTGTTCTTTTTATCAGCCTCTACATGTAAAAACAAACAAACAAACAAACAAACAAAAAAGTTATCTTTAGATTAGACAGATTTTTTGTCCTCAGAAAATATATATATGCAAAATTTATTTCCATTATTACCACAGAATGGAAAGAAAGTTTGTAGGAAAGGATCTAGGGAAGACATCTCATTTAACCTCCTGCTGAGAGTGAGACTGTCACCAGGCTAGACCAGGTCATCTGTGGCTTCACCTGGGCAACACCTGAAAACCAAGGACAGAAATGTCAGGGCTTCTCTGGGTGCGCAGATCCAGAGCTGTGCTACTCTCTCTCTCTCTCTCCTTTTTTTTTTTTTTTTTTTTTTCCATAGTGTTCAACCTGAACTTTCCTAGGAGCAATATGGGGCCATTTCCCCCCTCTCTGCCAATACTGGGAAGGCTTTGGTTTTGTCCTTTATATTCCCTTCAAAATATATAGGCTACTACTAGATCACCCCTTAGTCTCCCATTTGCTGGACTAAAGGAACTTGGCTTCCTCAACCTCTCCTTGTAAATCATGTACTCATGATAGTCTTGCTAGCCCTCTTGCGTACCCTTCCCAGATTCTCAATATCCTCCTTGAACTGGGAGGCCTGAAATGGGCACTGTACTCCAGCTGCAGCCTCGCCACTGCTGAGACCATGTGCAAGAGTGATAGAGCTTACGGTAATGGTGGGATACATGATGACCTTCAAATCAGCTCCCTGAGTTACAGCTGCAATATGTGTGGGCATCAGGGCTGTGCCTGTGTGCACTTGGCACGTTTATTCCCTGGGTGGGCCAGGAACTCCTGCACGGATGAGATCATTGACTGAACTGAGTCAAAGGACAGACTTCAGCCAAGATGACTGAATTAAGCCCAAGCAAGTCACTAAATGATGCAGGAGCTTTCCAGGTAGGAATTTCTGTCAGTCTGGAAGGTCCCCTAGAGCAACATCCTTGGGAGTGAATATAGCCAGCCTCTCAGGTGGTTCCTGCTAAAGAATTAATTATACTGTGTATTGATAAGGTATTTACAGACATTCAGCAGAAAATTGACCTGCAGGTGAAGACACGGTCACGGTCTTGTACATAGTTAAGACAGTCAGGGGACGTTTTGTATGTACTTCAAAATAAATTGTAATGCTGGGTCACACATACACTGCAGTAGTCACAGAGATACAAGCCAGCTGCATATAAGAATTCAGCAGGAGACCGGCTCATTAAAAAAATAGAAAATACTTCTTACAGTTGCTTTTTCAAAGGTATTTTAAATCAACGTAACTATATGCAATAAATAAATAAATGAATAAATGAAATACTTTGAATTCTAACTTTCAGCAGAAAAAAAAATCCAAATGTCAATTTCACAGTAGTTTTAAACACTTAACTGTTTAAATGTGTTTATGTGTATATATGTAAATATGTGTATACATACAAAAACATCTTTACACAGAAGTCTTTTGCAATGATATGTGAATATATCAAATGATTAACTTCTTCAAATACATTTTAACAGCAACAGAAATAAATGTAATTATTTACACAGCTCAAATTCCTTGTTATCTTGGAAATTCTTTGGAAATAAATACTAGTCAATGTTAATTATTTCTCACTTTCTAACTGCTTTTAATTGAATAATATTTATGGAATTAAAGTCTTTATTTCTTTTTAATGTGTGTCACACAACTGCTCTAAACAAACCCATGTGAAGATGTGTGGGGAAGGATTTACACAGACATACTTTTTGAAACACAAACTCAGAGAATAAGGTTCTGATTTTTTTTTCTTTGTTTTACAATATTAAAATGGAATATTTCTCTGTTTTAAACTTAGTCCTTAATCCTACAAACTTTTCTGCACATGAAGATTCATGTCCCTGCATGAAAACCACAAAATGTAACAAGAAAAATTAACTTGCACTTTCCTACATGGAACTGATTACAGAACTGCTGATTTAATCTACAAATAACATAGCAAAGAAGAGCAAGTATGGCAGCATCAGCTTCCCTGAACAAGCTAATAAAAATGGCCAAATTTCTACTATTCCTCTCTGCAGTGTGTATCATTTATCTACTCATCAGCTTACCACTGCATATTTCTCGCTCATCCCCTACAAAATTTCTACTGAAGGCATTAGGAATCCAATGCAAAAAACAGTGTAGCAGGCATTAGAGATCTGCAGTGCAGACTGGAGAATAAACTTTTATTACTGCTTCACTCTGTGTTTTCTTATACTAATCTGAATAATCTGAATCCACAATGGTGTCATCTCGGAGCATAGTTCAAGCTGTGATCTACAAGCTTAGTGGAGAAAAGGGAAGATCTGTTTAAAAAGACTAGCTGTACAAAGCTGTTGAAGCACACATCAAATTACTTGTGCTATATAAAATATCATTAATGCAATCACTAACACACTATTATAAAATTGATATCTATTTGAGAAATTAGAGTGAAGCTCCAAAAAGCCTGAATAAGTTCAATTTGTATTATAGCTAATAAAGTTTTTCCAGACAGAAAAGAACCTAAAAGCTATAATTTATTATGATTTTCTTAGTTTGCTTCCTTAAAAGAAAAAGGATATTCCATGACCAGAAGGGTTCTTTAAATCAACACAGGGACTTTAAACATTATCAGCACCTCCCACATCCAGTAGTGAGGAGAATCTTTAGCTGACTTTCATGCTTCAAATATGAAGAACTTAAGAACATGAAGAACTTAACCTCCATGTACACCTCCTACAAAGTACTGATAGAAACACTGAAATTTTATAATATTATCAAATTCAGATAATGAATGAAATAGTGTGTGGAAAACCAGCTATTTATATGAACAGGGGCCAGAATATTAAAGTGTTTCAGGATAAACAGAAGATATAAATAGGAGACAAGCTTGGGGAAGGAAGCTTGGATGCACACACCGGTAGCAATATGCAGCTTGCTGGGTTGGAATGAGGTTGCTCAGGAGTTGTGCAACATGCTACAGCACCAAGTACTATATTTTGCTGTCAATATTTTTCTCCTTCTACAGTAACATGTGGGAAGCCATGAACCATACTCTGGCTATAAAAACAGGGAGTACAAATGATGCTCCTTGCAACAACAAATCATCAGTAGAAGTGTATCTTCTTGAGAAATTGTGTGTTCTATGCCTGCTTCCAGCTGGCTGGAGAAGAGCCATTTCCACCCTAAAATCTGTGTTAGCACTGCATGATGCCCTGGCTGCTACAGCCTTCCTCCCCACACGCCCTATTATCCAGCGCAGCTGACACGGCTGCACAGGTTCTGGCTGCTTCATATTCAAAGTGAGCTTGTATTTGCCAACATATGTAGTCATAGCCTAAAAACATCTCAATCATACTCAAAACTCTTAGGTTTTCACCAGCTTTTTACACTTCTGCAAAACAACATTGCCATGTGTCAAGCATGTGGCATTCAATCCATATTGACAAACTGTATCCTTATAGGTGAACACCTGAATGACTCTTTGCAACACGATTGGATCATGTTATCTCACCCTCTCACCAGAGGTAGTGAGGTAGACATGACGCAGTTAGGAAAAAAATCAAATACCGAGTGCAAATGCTTACTAAGAATTAGCTAAGAGCAGAGGTTGGCCTTAAGGCTTATACCTTATTTAAGTCCTATAAGCATTATCCATCTTGAGAAGTGATGTCTGGTTTAGTGATATTTTATCCACTCGTGATGTTAGATGGAAACGCAGCATTTTTTTTGGTTACTAGGCCAGACTGCAAAGAGGAAAAAAAAAAAGAAAGATAAAAGAAAGTATCCTGCCAGAAACCTGCACCTCAAATCGAGATAACCATTCTGCTAACAAATTACTCCACTGAAATCTCACCATACATTAAAAAAAAAAAAAAATAGTATCGCGCCAAACCTGCATCTCAAAGCAAGATAACTATTCTACTAAAAAATTACTACACTGGAATCTCACCATATGTCACTTGCACTGAGCCTGTTAATATTTAGGTTTCGGGCAGCAACAGAGGAGATTTAGAGAATCTCAATGCTGCAGCACAAGTGTAAAGCTTTTCTTTAAACACTGTATTTAAGAAGCTGACTTTCAGAGGGACATTCAAACTGCAATACTACTCACTCCTTGGTCTAATGGGAGTATCATACTTTTCTCCCCAGGTTTGGTTGTATCCACTCTGGTCTGGGACAGGCAGAGTTAAAGTAGATCTAATTGTCACTACATCTGGGTGAAGTCAAGCAGGGATTTACCACAAGAGCTAAGGTGGTTGTGGTTCTCAGAGGGAATATACCTCTGTGCCATATGATACGGCCAGATTTTCCATCCTCATCACATTCAGAAGAGTAGTAGCTCTCTGCTACGTAAAGGGAACCACTCAGAACTCCTCCACTTTCAATCAGTGACATATATAATATATATTTTTTCTTTTAGCTAAGAAAAGAAACTTGAAAGCTGAAATGGGAAGAACAGTTGGAGGGATAGGTATAGATAAAGAGAACACCAAATTTTTTGCACAACAAAGTATTTTTTTTTCTTTTCTATTTACTATTACACTACTGTGCCAGTTCCTATAAAAGATACCAGTTTCATTACACAACAATACATTGTAAGACATATTGCTTCTACTTAGTTACACTCTATAATTCCAAATTATGACATGGAAATTATTATTCATCTTTATGGCTGGAAAGGTTTCAGTTATTACCATGACTTCTAGTTCCCAGAATTAACAGCTCTTTCCTTTAGGTGTCAAATGCATAGAACTTTGTGTCATACATTTTTAATGCATCCCTCCTAAAGAGCCCTATGATCAAAGTCAGGACATATTCACAAGCTAGATATTTCTGAATCCTAGGAAACTGCAAACTTATATCATCTTTTTGAAAAAGACATAGTTAAGAAGTTAATGTAAGACTGAGTGATAGACAAAAGAAAACCTGTTAATAAAATACAGACAGAAATAAAAGAGGGGATAAAGAGTGACACTGTGGTGCTCAGGCTCCAAGTCTGTAAAACAGTCAGGAAAGATTATTGGCCTCTCCCCTTCAGCCTCTTCAACACAAGGCTGGCCTGAAAAAATGTTCGTATTTAATGACGATGAATGGAAATAAAATGCATACTACATGTAGTAATCACTGCTCTCTTCATCCTTTGAGTCTGAGCCCTTATTGAATTCTGTCCTTAATGTCAACTGGACAGGAAATTCTATAATTATATGTAATCCTATATCCTGAGGAGAGGTCATGTGCTGACTGCAAAAATTGCAGTGTGAGGTTTCGCATTAACCAGAAGGTCAATCTAGGTGATCACACTAATCTGTGGTCTAGGTCACCATACTACCTGCCACTAGTCTTAATAGCATGTAGATAGTCATATTTTAAGTTCTTTATCATTTTTTCCAGGAAAGGAGAAAAGTAAGGTCATATGGTTATCAACTCTAGGGCATACAACTCCTGCATACAGACTATAATCTGCCACATTTCACCATCCCATCATAAAATTGATCATGAATAAATTTCATCCCATCCTCCGAGAAAGTCATTATAGTCATTGTGATGATAATATAGTCTCTGTTACAAAATATATGTAACAAAAACCTTCACCTACAATTGCCTTTTACCCTGTCAAGTTCACATGGAAGACATGTCACAAGTAGAATATAGTCAGCTTCACTATAGCAGGTCTCAAGCACATGGACAAAGGGGGGAGAAAACATTGTCAGAAATTTTAAAAGTTGGCTGATGGCCATAATCATCATGGATTAAACAGAAGTAGAAACTGTCTTTCCAGGAGAACAAACAAGCAAAGGAGGAAGTACCAGCTATAACATTTTGTTTTAACACGGATAAACTAACAGAATTCCACATTTGCAGTTTTTCCTCCCTTCTGCAAATACTCCTTTAAATTCAAACCTTCCCCAAATGGAGTCCAAATAAAAAACGAGTCAAAACTCTGGTATTTAGTCCTCTGCAGACTGCTGTGGCCAGAGAAGAGCTAAAAGCAATCTATTCATCTTTGAGGCTTCTGTTATTAAACTGCAATTGAACTCAAAACGCTATGAAATGCTGATGCCTCCTAACAGCACAAGAGCCTTGAATTCTCTCCTGAGAACAAGCAGTAGATGTACTGTTGTACTCCTAAATAACATACACCAGGGACCTCTGCCTGGCTCTGACAGCAAGTGTCTGCAGACTGCATCCATGTACCCAGTTCTCTTTCTCTTCCCAAAGTAGGAACCACTTCCAAAAGCAGTGACAACTTCCAGCCTGTTCACTGAGAGCTTAACATTTTGAGGTCTTCAGAAGCAGACTTGGGCATTGTCTGGGAGCTAACTTGCACCAGGGCCATGCCTGGCATCACTTAAACAGCATAAATGATCACATGCCAGTTCAAAAGTCTGTGCTCTAGCAACTTTTCATTTAATCATTCAGTTTATGTCCATTCAATCCCTTCCATTTTTGTAACAGCCCAATACCAAGGAAAGAAAGGAAAGGTGGTTGTTTGGTTGGTTTTTTTTGTTTGTTTTGTTTTTGTTACATTTTGTGAAATACTTTAGAAATTTTGTGACAATCTTTTTCTTCCCCAAAACACTTTTATATGCTGAAAAGGACAACAGCTTAGTCCCCAGCACCTCCTTCTGCATAAAACAGGCTTAGTGACCTGAGAGTTCAAGGCATTACCACTCCACTCAGCAAAACGAGAAATAGGGAATGTGTGATAGATACAAACACAAAGAAGGCCCTGGTTGAGCTGTACAGACAGGTAACATGCTTTCACCTGGTCATCTGCTGATACCATGTGAAGTAAGCATTGTAACAAGGCACCTGTCTAGAGTACTTAAGATGCATTACCAAAGATGACCAGAAACTTTTGTACTTTGCAGACTTGGGATAAATAAAATACAGATGCAACAATAAAGGTGATGATGGTTGACGGAATTTATTTCTCATAAATCATGTAAGTCTTAACAAATTATTCTTGCCGGTGGTTGTCTAATCCATTCTCTGTTTGCTCTTGCAATCTAGAACCATTTTTTGTAAATATTTACTCAAGTTTCTCTTCCTTCCCTGCTTATTAGTTTAAACCGTTCATTTTTACCACTTTTTTTGGAACTCTGTAAGCTTCTTCCCCCATTTATATCATTACCTTGAAGATACATATAGACCATGACTATAAGACGAGAGTATTCTCTCTTCTGAATTTTATACAATTAGCTGTTTTAACCTCTTCCAGACTTATACTCCAAATTTTCAGATCTTTAAAGAAATCCTTTGGATTTTCTCCAGTTCTTTCACAGTTAAATCCCTCCTAAGAATTTGCAGACAGAAATCACATAGAACACATGGGAAAGTTCACAGAAAGTCTACATTTAATGTCTTAAATTTGCAGGTTATATGATCAAGGCTTTTGTAAATGTCTAATTAGTCTGCACGTTATGCAACATACCATAAAGACCGATTTCCCAAACTTGCTGAATGGCCCCTTTTACAAAACCCTGACCTCAAATATGGAAGCATGGGCTTTTATCAAAGATCTGGACAAAGGAATAGAGCACACTCTCAGTAAGTTTGCAGACAACACCAAGTTGGGTGCAAGTGTTGATCTGCTTGAGGGTAGGAGGGCTCTGCGGAGGGATCTAGATAGACTGGATTGGTGGGCTGAGGGCAACTGTATGAGGTTCAACAAGGCCAAGGGCTAGGTCCTGCACTTGGGGCACAACTGCTCCATGCAGCACTATAGTCTGGGGGGAGTGGCTGGAATGCTGCCCAGTGGAAAGGGACCTGGAGGTATTGGTCAATAGCCATCTGAATATGAACCAGCAGTGTGCTCAGGTGGCCAAGAAGGCCAAGAGCATCCTGGCTTGTATCAGAAATAGCATGGCCAGCAGGACCAGGGAAGTGATTGTCTCACTGTACTTGGCTATGGTGAGGCTGCACCTCTAATACTGTGTTCAGTTTTGGGCCCCTCACTACAATAAGGACATTGAGGTGCTCGGTCACGTCCAACGAAGGGCAACGAAGCTGATGAAGGTTCTACATAACAAGTCTTATGAGGAGTGGCTGAGGAATCTGGGGTTGTTTAGCTTGGAGAAAAAGAGGCTCAAGGGAGACCTTATCACCCTCTACAACTACCCCAAAGGAAGTTGTAGTGAGTTGGGGGGTCAGTCTCTTCTCCCTAGCGACAAGCAATAGGACAAGACAAAACGGCCTCAAGCTGCTCCAGGGGAGGTTTAGGTTGAATATTAGGAAAAATTTCTTCACTGAAAGGGTTGTGAAGCATTGGAACAGGCTGCCCAGGGATGTGGTTGAGTCACCATCCCTGGAGGTCTTCAAAACATGTGTAGATGTCATGCTTTGGGACAGAGTTTAGTGGTAGACTTGGCAGTACTAGATTAATGGTTGGACTAGATGATCTTAGAGGTCTTTTCCAACCTAAATGTTTCTATGATTCTATATTGTCCTGGTTTCAGTTAGGACAGAGTTAATTTTCCTCCTAGTAGCTGGTAGGGTGCTACGTTTTGGATTAGGATGAGAAGAGCGCTGATATGCTGATGTTTTAGCTGTTGCAGAGCAGTGCTTACACCAAGCCAAGGACTTTTCAGCTTCTCGCTCTGTCCTGCTAGCGAGCAGGCTAGGGATGCAGCAGGAGCTGGGAGGGGACAGACCCAGGACAGCTGACTTGAGATTAAGGCAATCAACATTGTGACTAGCAACTATTAAGCAGGTCTAATACTTATACCAATTTTAGTTTAACACACTCTGGTCAAATCTGTTGATATCTCAACCCTCAGGCCCCACGTTGGACGCCAAAAGGACTGTTGAGGTTTAACCCGGCTGGCAGCTAAACACCACACAGCCGTTCGCTCACCCTCCCCCCTCCTTCTCTGGGATGGAGGAGAGAAACGGGAAAGTGAAGTCTGTGAGTTGAGATAAAGACAGTTTATTAAGACAGGAAAATAATAATAACAATAATAATAATAATAATAATGATAATAGTATTAATAATAATAATGTGTACGAAACAAGTGATGCACAATGCAATTGCTCACTACCTGCTGACTGATGCCCAGCCTATCCCCGAGCAACCGGCCCCGCCATCCTGGCTAGCCACCCCTATATATTGTTCAGCATGACGTCAGATGGTATGGAATACCCCTTTGGCCAGTTTGGGTCAGCTGTCCTGGGTCTGTCCCCTCCCAGCTCCTGCTGCACCCCTAGCCTGCTCGCTAGCAGGACAGAGCGAGAAGATGAAAAGTCCTTGGCTTGGTGTAAGCACTGCTCTACAACAATTAAAACATCAGCATGTTATCAGCACTCTTCTCATCCTAATCCAAAACATAGCACCCTACCAGCTACTAGGAGGAAAATTAACTCTGTCCTAACTGAAACCAGGACATATATGTATATATATTTTTTCATTTAAGAGAGAAAAATTCTCTTCTTTCAGAGAGTGAGGGTCATTTCCTATAATGTGGCTACTCTTCTGCTTCATATCTGATGACCTTTATTTGCCTCAATAGTTTCCAAATAGCTCTTCTCCCAAAGCATTTTTATACATTCTTTTATCTTATCTCCTTGAAGTGATTTCTTTTTTAATGAATTAACAATGAGAACATTGCACAGATCTCCTTCTAGACTTTCCAAGACACTGTGCAGCTAGGTCAGGTTTGTTCACGTGCTACTTCTCTGAATGCTCATGGAACCCCAGTGTTGCTTAAATGGATGGGTTTAGACTTTTATTATGCATCTTTATATCAATTCCCTTTTCAAATTTCTTTTGCTAAAACCAAGATGTTATGAAAAATATTTGTTTAACAGTATTTCAGGTAAATTCTGTAATTCCATCTGAAATATTTAGTAATAATTCCTGACACTGTTTGCATATTTTTTCCAGCACAGACTAATTGGTTGGTATCTCCCTAGGTCAGCTTCTGTTCTACTTTTTTTTTTTTTTTTCCTCAGATATCAAATATTTCTTCTGATGCATAAGATTTAGAGTAGATAATTTTCACAGATTCTAAAGCTGTCCCTTTAGAGCTCTAAAGTATATGCTGTCTGGACCTGCACATTTACAGACTGTATAAGTCTAGCTAACTAATTCTTGGTTTTACTTCCTTTGGGATATGCAAAGGTGACGGTTTGACAACTGCTTGAGGATAATGAAGTTCAAATGTTCTGAGGTTGGGGACATGGATTTTGGCTGATGAAAACAGAGTAGTCATCTTTTCCATTAACCCACAGTCTTAAAGATGTACCTCACAACATTAAAATGAATAGAGTTGGAATTTGCATTTAGTTTTGCTGCATAAGTCTTTTTTAAGTTTTGTGACAGTAGGCCCTTTACTCTCCTCTTTTTTTTTTCTTTTTTTTTTAATATCATTTTACCATTAGGTTCTGAGTACAGAATCAGAATCCTTTTGTATTCCGCCACCTCTGTGATCAAGTGCTGCTCTCCCCCTTCCTTACTTCCTCCCTTTCTTCCATTTGTTATAATTCTTTCTATACTGTCATTTTAGACAATCAACTTTCACATGTGCAATTTTAATCTTAACAATTTTTAAAGTCTTATTGACAATTTAAATATGTGTGATAGAGTTGTCCCTTAGTATAAAATTATAAATACAGACAAGGAAAATGCATATAAAAAATAAAAATCAACTTGCTTTTATGACTCAGTCATTCAAGAGACATGATTCCTATAATAAATTATACAATAACAGCATGTTCTTATAAGAAGCCTCCTGAATTCTGTACTACAAAAATCTGAATGCTCCTGTAAATTCCACCATAGTAGTGTACAGCAGGATCTAACTGTTAAGTCCTCAATTAGTCTACTGAGCTGCTCAAATAGAGGTGGGATTGTAGTCTGACAAAGCTCCTGCTAATTTTGCATGGGATTTTGCTTTCATGAGAATTTTTTGATATGTAAATTAATTACTATAACTAGGCTCAAAATTCAAGCGTATCAGATAAGTTGTCATGTTAATAGTTTGCCACTAATCTCATTATACTTACTGCATTTTATTAAAATCAGCCCCCACATTCTCTTGACTGGATTTCACAGCCACCTATCGGTCTTGATCCATGAAAAACTGTCATCACTTTACCAGCAGTAGCACAGTCCAAGAAGAATGGCTTGGACCACGTCATGCCTGGGGAAGGTGACAAGCTGAGTGAAGAAATCCAGAACCAGGAACTAGAACACTAGTGTTTTGATCAACTGTCTTCCAGTATAAATGGAGCAGAGTGCTGCTCCTTGCTTTTATTTATCTGTGGAGAAAAGGTGTTTAATCTTTCCAGTTGCTGAAAGACAAGGAGAGGTTTCAGAGTCTGTGGCAGCTTGCATGGGAATCTCTGTACTTGTGCCACCTGAAGCTCTGTTCCTGTTAGAGAGGCTAATTTTTTCCTCACTAGAAAAAAGGAAAGCCTATATTGTATAGAAAGGGGTTGTATATGAGGGGTTAAAAATAAGCAACCAACAGATACCAGTCTATGAAATGTATTTGCACAGTGCCTACTACTTTAAAAAACAGTGTTTTATGATTGGAAGTTAATTCAGCATCCCTGTGTGGTAATAGGTGACAACTCCTTACAGATAGGACGAGGGACTCAAAGAAACCAAGTGACAGTCAGAAGCTCCAGAGGAAGTGCGTGGTTCTTGGAGCTCTACAGACTTAGGCTGTTGCCATTACTCCTTCTTCACAGACAGAAAGGAAAAATATGTTCTGACAACACAACAGAGTGTGTCGGCTTTTTGTCATGACGCCCGATGTCAGAGCAAGGAAAGCTCACAGATCTGACTTTATACGTCACATACTAGCTCAGGAACGAATCCTGTCTGTCAGCTTACTTTACCGGCTAAGTTGTACTGAAAATTCAGTGAGGGTACAGCCAGGGTTTGTCCCACCTCACGCCTCTGCCTGTTGCTTGTGCAGGAGCAGGGTGCAGTGCTGAGAGGAACGTACAACCTCCTGCTGCTGCAGAAACGCCATCTGACTGGGTAGAGTTAGATCATATCTACAGTAGGAGACAGGCTGTGTTAAAAAGAATAAGAAGGAGAGGGACAGACAGGTAGTGACATCCTACAGCAAGTGTTTCAGAAAGCCTCCAGCCATTCCTCAAACATGGCCACGTGCACATCAGGCACTGCGATCTCTTCTCTCAGCTGCGCTGTGATTGCTCTCCAGCAGCACCAACACCACTTCACCATGTCCAGGACTGACACTCTGGTCTTGAAGGACCAAGAATTGCAGTGGGGCTGGGGGGCCCTAAAATTAACAGTTTTATCGATGCCAGAAAGTCTTGACAGAAATGGCTAAGTATATTAGCGCAAGTGCTGCCCTTGCTGCTGTTCTTCGTTGTGTATTCAGTCCCTCTAGTCATCAGGCTGACACTTTGACAAGTGGTAAACGTCTCCTGATGAAAACCATTAAAATGTGGTGACTGTATATAAAGTGCAGTGTTTTGGCATGTAGCCCTGAGCAACATTATATCAACACTGCTCTAGAAAAGCCCCTCTTTGGGGGTTATGCTGGAACTAGGAAAAGAAGAAAAAAAAAATCTCTGACTTCTCTTTAAAAAGTTGAATGCTAACACATGAAGTGCGGTAAACACAAAGTCACGCTGTCTTGTCACCCTTTATCTGCTGTCCTTTGGGGGGACCATGGTTCTGCATTGCAAGAGCTGCAGACTTAGGCAGTCTTTACATGGGCTGTAAAACTGGGAGAAATACCTTCACCCTCTGTTGGCTGCTGCAACATAATCACACACAGGCATAGCAATCTACCACAAAGGCACGCATAAGAAGCAGCATGTATGCTGCTGTGCGATTATTGCTAAGAACCTAACTTCTCTGTGTGAAACAATCATATAAATAGTAAAAATACAGAGACTACTTTTATTTTTATCATTAGATTCCTAGCAATTCAAGAAAACCAGATTACATTCCTTAATAAAGAAAACAACCCAAGATTCATTTGAGCACGAGTGATTCATAAGATATTAGCAAACTCTATTTACAAAGACTAATTTCAAAACTGGAACCTGCAAGCTGCTGTGCTGCCAGGTGGCAAAACTCTCCTAGAAAGCATCATTTTAATACTCCCCATCCCAGTCTTCCAGTTATTTAGTCCCCACCACAAGGCATGTGAACAAAATGCTTGTGTTTGGACAAGCCACAGGTGGGACATTGGGACTATAAGTACCCCTAAGCACTTTGCAGAGCAACATCTATGGTATATATACTTTTCTCTTAAGAGGATCGTGCGACTTGAGGATTTGTGACTCCTGTGCTTCAGCCACCTGGGGATTAATTCCTGAACTAGACACTGAATGACTGCGTTCAGGGGAGGTTTGCAAGCAGGATTATACAGAGAGATGGTTTAAGGTGCATGGCTTCTCAGGCCAAAGAGCACCTTCATGTAGGGTTCTGTTTCCTTTCACACATGGAAACGGAGCCCTTAATGTTCATACACATCTATTTCGGTGTGTTCTGCATCTCTATCTATAGCTGACTGCTTTACAGCTGCCCTGTTATTGCCACTTCATTCTAAGACATCATACACTATACATGCTGGTTTGCAGTGTACACGAGCAAGCAGGTGTCAGTTACAAGCAATGCCCGCATTTCTGGTAAGGTTTTCCCAGCAAAACTGGCAAGGTGGTCTTTCCTGAAAAGTTTTCCTTGGGGAGACCAGGGTTGAAGCTGCACTTGCGATCTTATGGCCTACCTGAAGGAGAACTCACAGGAGAAAACTATAAATCAATAGCAGGCTTTTACTGTGCCTTTTGCAATAAGTGCCTTCCGCCTCACTGAAATCTTCTGTTCTGGGGCAGCTGTTGGATCAGGACTGGCTCTCCAACAGCTGGAGAGCTGGGTGGCACAGCTGTGGCCACTTTTTGCCACAGTAAGGTACCCTTTGGTAGATTCTGGTCTCTAAACATCATTTGGTGAACAATGCTGTGCAAATGTTTATCACTGTGACAGGATTAGGCTTCATGTTCTAAATAAATTTGGAGAGGAGTATTCAGAGCTCAGGGCCTACATAGTGTTTGCAAAATGCATACATATACAGACTAAATGCACCCTACTATTTGCTGTTTTCTGTTAATAGGGAATTTGTAGGACCCGTTTTCCTGGAGTACTGACTCTTTCATTTAGTTAGTAGAAGTACCTGAGTTTCAGCCTGCAATGGACAACGTTTTCATGGAGAGTATCATGTAATAGCAATAGCTTTACAAGGAGAAAAACAGGTATCAGAAGAGATATGGGGTAGTTTTTTTCATTAAAAAGTACTTGCTAGAACTTCTAACGTAGTCTCAATCATCCACACAGAAACATTTAGAAATATGCATCTTGAAAAATTATTTTTTCCTTAAGGAAAGAAAAACAGGAGGCATATGTCTGACCTACAGGCTCTGAGATCCAGTAAATCCTAAGCCAGAACTGACAGAAAAGATGATACTATGCAACTGCCACAGCGTAGGTTTGCGCTCAGACATGAGGATCACAGTTCCTCCTTGCCTCCTAAAACCGCCATCCTGCCCATCTGTTTTCTGAACCTTTTACTTTGACAGCACTGAATTTGGCCTGTTTCATGTAACTCTTACCATGGAGAATTCTATTTTACAGGATACCAAAACATCACTGCTCTGACAGTACTGGAGTAACGTCTGAAAAGAGAATTTTCTTCACCTTTAAAAGCACTGACTAGAGTTCAAACATGAGGACATACATTACTTTTACTCTAACAAATAAAATATTTGATGTCCACCAGAAGGTTTCCAATTGCTTAACAGTATTACTTTCCTAGAATTTGTGGTTGAGTCAGAATAAATAAAAGCTTTTAATAACTATCCAGCCCTTTGTAAAGTAAATACTTGGTTTGCTTAAGGGACTACCAGTATATCTTGAGAGGATAATTCTTATGTATCACATAAGATACAAGATCGCCATTATTTATACAGCTAGCTGTTAGTCACAAGTCTGTTTTGAAAACAGTGAAGGGCTCCTTCTCTTTGTGGGAAAATCATAACTGACTGTGCTTTTTTCAAGATTTATACCTCCTATCTAACTCTGTTGTCTGAAGATGCCTGAGCTTTGTACATCATCCAGCCTGATCGCTCCTGGTCTTTAATGATGGGCAAGGAGAAGAGAAACAAACCTACCTAATACCCAAAACATGTGCACACAAAGATGCATTCAGAAACTATTTCAGCATAAGAGATTACAAACTCAGCTTCTGGATTCCTCCCCGCTATTTGGATAAATATATTTGTACCATTATCAGCGCTGCAAACCTCACCTATCTAATGCTACAGATCATCAGTGATTCCTTTTGTTCCACATATTTTCACTTCAAGCACATTACTACCAAGAATGTAACATGATCAGTGATTCTATTTTTACTAACAAACTTAGTCATTCTGCTCACAAAGTACCCTTAGATCCTTTCATTAACCTTCTTACTTCCTTAATCCAATTATGGGCACTATTTCTCATTCTCAACTTCAACCCAGTAAATAAATAGATAGCCTGACAATAGACAGTATGGATAGGTAAACAGATAGATGGATAGACAAAGAAGCAAAGGTTTTTATAAAAAAAAGGTAATTTCCCAATTCTTGAAACATAATTGCATTTTTTTCTCACTTTTTGCTAGGAGCTGTCTTATCACAGATTTTTCCTGAACAAAAACTATTTTTTGCTTCATGTAACTTTATGATGTGAGTTACAATAATGGAAATATTTTCACATAATCCTAATACGCACCTGATCTAATGCCCATGGAGGTTGACGGAAAACACGTGACACAAATTTTTATTCTATTTATAAAATGTACCTCAGCCGTGAAAACACAAAGGAGAAAGTAGAGTATACGGATTCTGTCCTGGATAAAGGGTCAAGAAAAACATAAAGGCAAGCAGACAGACACAGCACTGCTCCCATATGTCGTGAGTGAAGGGCAATGCTAGTGAGAGTAGAATACAAACTCTTCCAATAAAAGCTAGCCTGATAAGAAAAAAATCAATAGAAAAGTTCTTCCCAGTGTATTAATCAAAGGATATGCCAAAGACAGGTAGAATCTAGGTCTTCTAGTTGGCTTGAAACCTGGCTATATTGCTGCAGTGAAAACTGGGGGCAGGGGGAGTGAGGTGAAAATACACTTCTAACTGTCAGATTCACTTCTGCCTTTTCTGCCTTCCAGCCTGGTGGTTCACACCCTGGCAGAGATATGTTTGCCTATCATAGCAGCCATTGCTGTATATGCATTACCAGCTTATGCTAGGTCTGTTTTACTCCACTGGTGAGTTCACACCCAAGAACATCCTTTGAACCCAGAAACTCAAGTTTATAACCAAACCTACCAGACCTTTTTAGCTTCCAAGCTGAAGGTGTGTTAGAAGCAGCTTGGATTTTTAGGTATAAAGCTGAAGACTATCTGTATGAAGAAAGTTAGAGCGATCCCAGTATCTCTTGCCCCATCCTGAGAAAGTATCCTTTTCTTGCAAACATCTTCTACCTGAAGTCTTTTTTTCATTTTCCAAGGACCAGTCCTGCTATTTTTATCTCTTACTCCATTCTGGAGGTTTGAATCATCCCCCATGAACCACAAGCAGATGTACCATAAGCAGATGTTCCAGACCTGGCACCTGCCTGCAATAAGATTTTACCTGCAATAAATTACAATAATTTTAAAGAGGCTAAAAAGGAAACAGAAGAACAGGTGGTTTCTTATGGCTGGGTATAAGGAGAAAAGGTTACCAAAAATAAAATCTTACATAATCATAATAAAACCATGCTATATTTTGCTACAGAATCTTCCAGAGAGGCCACACAAAAGTATGAAAATAATCAAGAAAAAAGTACTGCTGTGGTACTGACCCACTAAAAGGCGCTGCCTTTACCTATGTTTCTGTGTTTAACACAATGTTTAATATCTTAGAGATGTGCTACAACCCTAAAACATAAAAATCAAGCCAAATCAGGATCAAAAAGGTTCTTCATCACATGCAACTTACTTGCCACAATTCAATTCTGAATTTTAGGATCTCCTTCTCTTCTCTGTAGACTAAAAAATGTATCTGAATGCTAGTGATGACTGGGGACATGAAAAAGAATGAGTTTGAGACTCCTGCATACAAACTAACACCAAATTTGCAAGTTGTCTTTAACGTAGTGATGCAGTTTTTTTTTTTTTTTCAAATATCCTAATTAGAACTGTTTGCAACAATAATATAATAGACTTGGCCAATTAATTTTCAAGAATCAGTATTGTGCTGACTTCAGCAGAACTATAAGTAAATGTACATTGTGAAATATATTACTGTGTGTTAAAAAATCTGTTATTAAACACTATAGGCATTCAGTATCAGGGCAACTGCTTTTCCCACCAGCCACCTAATTTCTGTGTGTAGCAAAGTAAACCCCAACTAATCAGTAGGCCTGCAGTTAAGTCTCTCCTCCTAAGGAAAAATTCATAAAAAGTATATACATTTACCTATTTCTGAAATTGTGTTCCTTCATCTAAAAACTGGAGCCTGTGCCTATATCCAGTGCCAATGTTTTCCCCAGTGAGAGATTGTCCCATTAACTAAACTGCTTAAATATAGGAGAGCTTTAAAAAATATTTCCTCTCCCTTCCATCACAAGAGCCATTCCTGACAACTGTCATTCCCGAGACATTTTTGCTTATGGTATTCTTCATACTTTAGGATAACCTGGTTGATCTTAAGGAAAGCTTGCAATTGAATAAATTTATAGACCTTTAAAAGAAACACCCTTCTGGAGCTTAGCTGGTTAAGAGAATTGCTAAATCTGTGCTTGCTGATTGCTGAAGCCAACTGACGGGTGGCTTCTATATTTAGGATCCTCCTTACACCTGTCAAGAGACAGAGAGAGACAGCCACCGAAAAAGAAAATGTGTGCAACAGAGCAGGCAATCCAGAGACCCATCTCTTGTAGCGGAGAGTTAAAAATAAAAGCAACAAGAGCAATAAAGAAAACAGAGCAAAATCTTATTATTTATATTACCCCACTGTTCTGTGACATGCTGTCAGCGAGCTCTCCAAGCCCAGTGCGGACCTCATTAGTGATCAGCGATTCCAGCTTCCCACAGGAAGCCACAACGATGCTCAAAGCTGGATGGCATCCAAATGGGTCAAACCTGGGCTCCTCAGGTGGATCCGTCTCCCTGCTGCTGTCCAGCTGAAGGCACAAGGCCTTTGTGGCAGCTTTTTTGTTCCAAACTGAAATCCAGCAAACACCCAAGCCCGTGCTAAGCCACTGGCCAGGGGCACTCCAGCTTTGATTGATCCCTGTCTAAGCCCAGGCTACTCCCAGGATGTCAATGTCTGCACTTCTTCTTATGCCAATATTTCATAGGTCTGTGTACAAATGTAATAAATGGAAAATCACATTGTTTTTCTTTAAATAGAACTACAAAATTGATTAACAAAACAATCCTATTGTAAAGGCATCAGATCCTTTTCATAGTTTTAAACAAAATAAGAGAATAGTTTCAAAAGAAAAAACATCTAGGAATAATAGTAGCTTTCTTCCAAGATATGGACACTACCTCCCTCCTACCTGAGTTGCCTACTCCTTTATAATTTTTGACCTCCCAGTAAGCAGAAATATTTGGTTATATACAGATTAGGAACAAAGAAAAACACTGCTAGGGAAGTGGGGAGAATGATGCTATTTAAATTTACACACACACCCCTTTCTAAGTGCTATGTGTCAATTCCTAAACAAAGAAATTTGAAATTTCTTCCACCTTCGCTGACTTGTATCACAATAACCCTGGTAACCTTTTAACCAATAACTTATTCACCACCAGTTTCCCAGCATTCTTTTTCAGAACAGGAAACCAAATGGCCTGTAAGCATTCTCTAATGTTCAACAAGCTATATCTATTACTGACCAAACTTAAGTTTCACCAACTATTATTTTCTCAGAAAGTAAACAACAACAACAACAAAGCCTTTCTTGCCATCAATAGCAGATGAACAGCATATTTACTTGTTAAAAATTCATGATTTGCACGCATGGTTGAGAAAGTGCTTAGTCCTCATGAAAGATGTTGAACACCCCTAACTGTGGATATTTCATTTTCTATGCACGGTATAGGTGGCAACTGAACAAATACCTCAAAATCTCCTCAAAAGTAACCCTCATTATTCATCTAACAATTAATTTTAACCACTAATGAGTAGTTATATGTAGCTCATCTGCTAAGTGGACATAAATGATGTTTATGTAGTTATTCACTTTAATTATACAGAGGCAAAGGTAAAAGATATAAAACATGCAGAGGGTAGTGAACTTACATTCAGCTCAATGAAGAGCTAAAGGCATACAGAGTGAACCTATATACGAGGGACACATGCAAATAGTAGTTCCATGTGCCTTAATGTCACAGAAATAACTTTTAAATGTATGGGGCAAGCATCTAGCTTTACTGAAGACAACGTGAATTTTGCAATCAACATCCCATGTAGTCATCCCATGGTTTAACAGATGGATGAGAAAATGGTTCAATACCTGCTGGAAATCAGTTCCTGAGCAAGTCTCTGGGGCTGGCTTTGGGCAGGGTGTGAATGATGTGCTTAGTGCAGATCAGAAGCCACAGCAAAAGGTCACCAGCAAATGGTGTGATATGCCTGGGGTCACACAGCTATTAGGAGTTTCTGAAAAGACTTTACAAATCTACATTTGAAGCATGGTTTAGTACATTTTTGAAATGTACAGTGTTTTTTACTTTGGATGTCATGTAGATTAATATTTAATACATAGTAATTCTGCATTTACAGAATATCCTTCCAGTTATTACCATACATAGTAAAGGGAAAGTGTTGTACTGCTTTATAGTACCAATAATAATGCTACCACATAGAAATATGGCAAAGCAAACACAAACAGTTAAAATATATCACCAACTACTCCCACCCCAACATACTCATACAAAGGATGTTGGTCGGAACAAGTGCTAAAAATTTACTGAAGCTGAGAAGAAATTTTAGCCTCTTCAGACAACCATGCTCTGAAAACTAAAAGGGACTACACTAGATGTAGTGTGATAAATTAATGCACCAAGCTCCTATATAATAAACTAGCAGAGTACAGCCCTACAAATAAATTTTTGACTATCTGTAGCACAACTGGACTGTTCACAAGTAGAAATCATTTGCAAGACTAGAACATTAAGAAAAAATTACCAAGTATTATGAAGTCCTAAAGGGTGAACACATTTATTTAGAAAACACTAAAAGCCTTGTGCTAAGTACTGGCTTAGCTACTGTTCTGTCCTGACTATCACTAATGGTGTCATCTATAGCAGAGGTTATACCCTTCTGTTGGGTATTAAACCATATAGCTATGTAATACCTGCCTGCATTACAAGTATGTCCCTCCTATGTTGACAACAGCAATGAACACATAGGAGAAAAAATTATAGGAAGTGATATGGCACACAAATTAGTATTCATAATATTACCCCTGCCATTATTTGTTCCCCAACAGGTATTATCAGTAAGCAGAGAAAACCCTCAGGAGACGTGAACTATATTGCTTTATCATTCCTAGGCATCCTGTTTCCATGCCAAACTTTCTGTCTAAGGATCTCTGTCTTATAAGCTTCTGTCATACAGAATTCATAATAATATGGGTATTGTTCCTTGACTGGAGCTTCTAAGTACTATGCTATTAAGAGCAGGGAAACGTGTATATGGTGCATGCATTGCTGCTGTTTGAGGATATAAGCAAACTCATCTCCTGGTCTGAGATACTGCATAATTAAATTTAACATGTTAAATTAAATAATGTTTGATAAATTCAGCTATATTAGAAATTATATTCAGAAATGTAGGTGAGAGAAAAAGTAAAAGTTGCAATAGATTCCCTTCTATATCTAATTTCTGTGTGTGTGAGAGAGCTTTTTTTTGTTTTGTTTTGTTTCAATTCTTTACAAACACAAATAATCTAGGATGACAGACTGTTTCCATGCAGGTTGTGTTTTTTCTTTGTTTGTTTGTTTGTTTGTTTTCCCATAGCATGATAACAGAAAAGACCAAAAGTTATTTCATTAAAAGATGTGTCCTTGGACCAGTAAAACTGCTGTATTGGACTTCCGGAGGGCTGACTTTGAGCTGCTCAGGACGCTGGTTGGCCGAGTCCCTTGGGAGGCGGTTCTGAAGGGCAGAGGAGTCCAGGAAGGCTGGGCGCTCCTCAAGAAGGAAATCTTAACGGCACAGGAGCGGTCCGTCCCCACGTGCCCAAAGACGAGCCGGCGTGGAAGAAGACCGGCCTGGCTGAACAGAGAGTTGCGGCTTGTGCTTAGCAGAAAAAAGAGGGTTTATAATCTTTGGAAAAAAGGGCGGGCCGCTGAGGAGGACTACAAGGATGTAGCGAGGCTGTGCAGGGAGAAAATTAGAAAGGCCAAAGCTCATCTGGAGCTCAACCTGGCTACTGCCGTTAAAGACAACAAAAAATCCTTTTACAAATATATCAATGCGAAACGGAGGACTAAGGAGAATCTCCATCCTTTACTGGATGCGAGGGGAAACCTAGTTACTAGCGATGAAGAAAAGGCTGAGGTGCTTAATGCCGCCTTTGCCTCAGTCTTTAGCGGCAATACCGGTTGTTCTCTGGATACCCAGTGCCCTGAGCTGGCGGAAGGGGATGGGGAGCAGGATGTGGCCTTTGCTATTCATGAGGAAATGGTTGGCGACCTGCTAAGAAGCTTGGATGTGCGCAAGTCGATGGGGCCGGATGGGATGCACCCGAGGGTACTGAAAGAACTGGCGGAGGAGCTGGCCGAGCCGCTTTCCATCATTTATCGGCAGTCCTGGCTATCGGGGGAGGTCCCAGTTGACTGGCGGCTAGCCAATGTGACGCCCATCTATAAGAAGGGCCGGAGGGCAGACCCGGGGAACTATAGGCCTGTCAGTTTGACCTCAGTGCCAGGGAAGCTCATGGAGCAGATTATCTTGAGGGTCATCACGCGGCACTTGCAGGGCGAGCAGGCGATCAGGCCCAGTCAGCATGGGTTTATGAAAGGCAGGTCCTGCTTGACGAACCTGATCTCCTTCTATGACAAAGTGACGCGCTTGGTGGATGAGGGAAGGGCTGTGGATGTGGTTTACCTTGACCTCAGTAAGGCTTTTGACACCGTTCCCCACAACATTCTCCTCAAGAAACTGGCTGCTCGGGGCTTGGACTGGCGTACGCTTCGCTGGGTTAGAAACTGGCTGGATAGCCGGGCCCAGAGAGTTGTGGTGAATGGAGTCAAATCTGGTTGGAGGCCGGTCACAAGTGGTGTCCCCCAGGGCTCGGTACTGGGGCCGGTCCTCTTTAATATCTTTATCGATGACCTGGATGAGGGCGTTCAGTGCACCCTCAGTAAGTTTGCAGATGACACCAAGCTAAGTGCGTGTGTCGATCTGCTCGAGGGCAGGAAGGCTCTGCAGGAGGATCTGGATAGGCTGGAGCGATGGGCTGAGGTCAACTGTATGAAGTTCAACAAGGCCAAGTGCCGGGTCCTGCACCTATGGCGCAACAACCCCAAGCAGAGCTACAGGCTGGGAGATGAGTGGTTGGAAAGCTGCCTGGCCGAGAAGGACCTGGGAGTATTGGTTGATAGTCGGCTGAATATGAGCCAGCAGTGTGCTCAGGTGGTCAAGAAGGCCAACAGCATCCTGGCCTGTATAAGAAGCAGTGTGGCCAGCAGGTCTAGGGAAGTGATTGTCCCCCTGTACTCGGCTCTGGTGAGGCCGCACCTCGAGTACTGTGTTCAGTTTTGGGCCCCTCGCTACAGGAAGGACATGGACGTGCTCGAGCGAGTCCAGAGAAGGGCGACCAAGCTGGTGAGGGGTCTGGAGAACAAGTCTTACGAGGAGCGGCTGAGGGAGCTGGGCTTGTTCAGCCTGGAGAAGAGGAGGCTCAGGGGCGACCTTATCGCTCTCTACAGTTACCTTAAAGGAAGCTGTAGTGAGGTGGGGGTTGGTCTGTTCTCCCACGTGCCTGGTGACAGGACGAGTGGGAATGGGCGAAAGTTGCGCCAGGGGAGTTTTAGGTTGGATGTTAGGAAGAACTTCTTTACCGAAAGGGTTATTAAGCATTGGAACGGGCTGCCCAGGGAGGTGGTGGAGTCGCCATCCCTGGAGGTCTTTAAAAGACGTTTAGATGTAGAGCTTAGTGATATGGTTTAGTGGAGTACTTAGTGTTAGGTCGGAGGTTGGACTCGATGATCTTGAGGTCTCTTCCAACCTAGAAATCTGTGTCTGTGTCTGTGTCTGTCCTAAAACAAAAGTGGACCTAAGACATGATCATGGTGCTTCTTTGGGTTAGGTTGGCAATTAAGATGTCATATATATGGAAGCATTTACAATTATCCACAGATCTACTGAAATAAATCTTTGAAAATAAAGTAAGAAAATCTGTTGTATCAGAGTCATTAGTAATAATTCCTTCAGATGAACTAGAAGTACTTGATGTAAAAAATGAAATTGAGTCTAAAATAGAAATGCTTTACTGAGAACCATTTTTGACACACTTCCATACTTATACCTTGTAAACGTACTTAAATATATTTTTAAATAAAATAACAGTTGCAGAAAATAAAAACAGTAAAGCAATCAAAAATGTACTGTCTAGTTCCCATATAATGCAGGAGTGAGCTTTTTGATTTTTCTCTTCAGTACTGACTTTTCTTCAGATTTCTCTTCAGTGCACAGTTAGAAGTTCAATGATTTAAAAGCACCACAAACACTCACAGAATGAATCCATAACCCACCTACTTCTACTGTCAATACATTTTGTGTATTTAATCTGAATTTTCCTTATCTTAATTTGTGGGTTGAAATCTGCAAAGCAGGTGAAAGCCTGAGTAGGCATGCATCTTTTTGTATTTCTAATAGCACTTTGTATTCAAATCTTTCTTCTACTCTGACATGTAACACCAATAATCAGCATTTACACAGCATATTACATTTTGAATGTATTGTCCAAACAATTCTCTGCCCTTTTGAAGAACTCACATATGGAAGAGAAAACTGGATAAGACCAGAAAAAAAAAAGACCCTGAAATTCCTGTTTTATTTTTTGTACATATATATTTGAGAAGCTTTAATGCAACAATCCCCAATTTTCAACTTTCAAACTACATGAATCCCAATCAAGTCCAGTATCAAGATACATAGAATAAGGTATTATGCTAGAAAAAGTAAGTGTAGTAATGATAAGACATTAAATTTGTATACACACAAATAGCTGTGAATGACTTAAACCGAGAGAAAGGTCGTGTGGTCATTAAACAGACTGAATTTAAAGCTCCAGAGAATTTTTTACTGCATCATTTCAGCTTCATTTCAGACTCTCAGAGAACTACACAAACAATGTAAAATAACAATACTTCACTTAAATTGCACTTATTTTTGCATTGATTTTGTTTAAATAGACATCAAGTGCTAAAAAGACTGTAATTGCTTCATTCTGAAAACAGACAGTATTATCAGGCAAGAAAACCTTCATTAGTTCATTATCCAATTTTCTCAGGTGAAAGAAATGTCACATGGATGGTGTGTGTCCATGTCAAATCACACAATAACAAATCACAGACTGGAATCTATCTAAATTACTCTTGAATTAGAAACTCCATTCCACAACAACAATTAAACTGTGTGCAGTTTATACAGTTTATATTTTATAGTTTATTTTATAGTTTATATAGTTTATAGTTTATAGTATATAGTTTATAGTTTATTTTATAGCTTATACAGTTTATATTGTATACAGTTTATATTTGTCTATCATATATCTATGTAAAGATTTTGGACTAAACCCCACTCCTGATGTGGCAAGTTTAAAAGGAAACAAGCTTGTTTTATTACTTTGTGGATACTGTAGGGATGTTTCCCTGTAGGAAATACAAACAACTTTATTTTAACCAATCTTTGAATGAATGAGTTTGCACATCTCCAGTTTGCAGGTTGCCTATTTGGCCATTAAGAAATCCTTGACTAAATTCTACCCACACATATGCCATTAAGTATTAATGTATGACCAGCTGGATCTGGTACACCAGAAATATAAAAATTCAGGTACTTGTGAAACCTCTTGAATTTGGCCATGGTTGCTCTCAAAATAATCCAAAGATCAAATGTAGAGCTAAACACTCACACAAGAAGCATGAGTTTCCTGTGCCATTAGGTAACCAAAAATGCTAGGGGCATTTTAGTAGTATACTGGTAACATTTTCTGTTAATTTGCAGGAAAAATCCCAACTATGAAATAATTCCTGCCTAGTGAAGGGACTAACCCATTACTGAAGTCAGACAACATAAAAAACACAGGATCAGCCAGCTAGTTCTCTTCCTGCAATGAAACAATGTTCTAGCAACACAAAACATCTAAATAGATCTCAAAAACATCTCTTTGCTTAGGGTATCTTTACCCTAGCTTTTGGGTTCCAAACATAGCTTCTGTTTAATACCTGACTTCCAACTCTGAGGTAGATGCTTCTGCAAGCTCTCCATGCAGTGGAAGCTATTACTAGCTTTTCGTTGCCAGAGACAAGGTAAATCCTTTGCAGCTTTACCAAAATTATCAGTGAAATCCACCTGTCTTGTTTGTCTTATGTAGGAGTTACATTTTGAATAATTAGGTACAGGAAAAAAAAAAAAGGACCTCTTATTAAGTCAAAATCATAAAAGCTGTAAAGTCGGGTATAATAAGTAAAATAGGTATACATCTCCATTTTAATATGCAAGTGCACTGTAAGCATATTTCTGTCCTTGTGAGTCTATTTCATATGCTCAATAAAATGAGTTTCCAGTTGAAAAAATAATGGTTGATTCTGTAACTGAAGAGTGGATCACAATGAAGATGTAGAAGGAAGACAAATTAAGGCCAATTTCAATATCACACATTTCCTAATTATCAAGTGTTTAGCTTTACAATCTAATAACTTACATTTAACCTAGATTTAAAAAAAAAAAAAAAGGAAGGAAGGAAGAATAAATGATTAGCATTTCTATCTATAAACAGATTCATCCCATGGAGAATAATGGGACAATTGGGGAGTAGAATCTATTCACTAGAAAGAAGTAGAGCCCCAGGTAATTAAATACGTAGAACCAAATATTTAATCACTGATGTTTAACCTGTGCTTGCCCAGCTGAAAGCATCATAATTCAATACATAATGTCTTTGTTGAAGCATGGAAATCTATAAGAATAACTGAGCATTTTCATGCAAAACTACCTTGCAGGCCATAGAATTATCTTGTTCTATGAATAAATGGAGTTATGCAAAGCAAAATCACTAGCAGCAAAATATCTGCAGTCTAAGTATTATTCTATACATCTACTATGATATTATTTATGACCATTTGTTAACTCTGTCTCTCACCATCTAAGCAAGAAAGTGACAGGTGCTTTTAATCTCAGTTTTGCAGACTAGGAGAGTGCATCTAGATTAGTAACACTTATATAGCAGAGGAGTAAAGATACCGAGTACTGTTAATAAGAAAGAAGCTAACACATCAGAATTGGGGTCTCATGGCCCTGTAAAGAGACAGCATCACTTTTCAGATTAAACCAAGCTTCACTGAGAAAAAGAAAAAAAAAAAAGGGGGGGGGGGGGGAGGGAGGTTTCTTGAGGTTTCTTACTGATTTTAAACCTAATTACCTGAAAATCAAGATTTCATACCTGAAGGTGAACAAATTATTCAGTTGTGAGGGGTTAAAATAAATTACTTCTCTCATTCCTACCATTTTAAATTGTAGTTCCAATTTCTAGAACCTATTACTTAAGAAAAAAAAAAATCTGTGAAAGCTACTTACAGGTATCCTACACATTACTAGATGTTGCAGTATTTTTAAAAAGAAAGTATTTCTTCCTTACAATTCCGTATGTATATAAACTTGTGTTTGTTCCTAATCTCTGAGAACATTTTTCAGTGCCTTCTGGCACGCTAAGTTCTTTTTTACATGGACACTTGCTCAGTGGGGCACAGACAATGAAGTGCTGTCAGAGCTTATCATTTAAAAGGAAGACAAATGACCACATCTGATATCATGCATGGTTTCTTTGCAATATCTTACTATTCCCCTCTGTATAGCCTAATGTGATCATGTATTACATTTTATTTTATATAATTTTTACAATCAGGCCTTGACAGTGATGATTCATTCTGTGGGCATGAAACCTGTATGTGTTTAATCAGAAACTATTTTATGTGGGTTCATCCCTGCACCTAGGATTTAAATGATACAGGACTGATACACATTTTGCTGAAATTACACTGGTGCAAGGAAAGATGAAATTGGGTACCTAACCATTTCCAAAGACATTTAGAGTATATCCTGAGACATACTCTTAGTCATGCAACAAACCAATTAATCCTTTGTGTATTTCTAATCAGTCAGAAGTGACTACAAGGACCAGATTTTGCTTTCAGTTACCTCAAAGCTTTTCCCCATGTTTATTGTATAGTGAAATCTCCTCAAGACATGTTCCAGCTTGTATTAGCAATCCTCTCTATTAGCTTATATATCTACCTGCAAAATCTAAAATATCTTCAGAAAAGATGAAAGTCTAATCCAGAAGGTAGAAAAGGTAGTCAAGGTAGGAAAGGTAGCTTTTAAAATAAAATAAATAAATAAATAAATAAAATAAAATAAAATAAAATAAAATAGTAAGGACTGCACTTCTGTTATAACTATTACTTCTGTTGTAACTGTTACTAGGCCAATCAAAACAATTGCTATGAAAACTATGTTACTCCTACTTGAAATCTGAGCAGCCTCCGTCATTATCAGGTAATTAGCGAACATTAATGACTATCTTAGGCATGCTACTACTCCATAAATGGAAATAAATTGATGCCAGACCCCCTAAACAGCACTACTTACATACTTCTGTGACCATCCTTCTCACAGAAGCGGGACAACTTATGATACACAACACGCTTGTTCAAGCAGGATGGCAATGGGGTACCATTCCCATTTCAGAAATGGGAACAGAAGGAATAAAAACAGCAGCAAACAGTGCTTGAAAAGAAGTGGGATCAGGTTAATGAATTCAAGTGACACAAGTTATTTTGGCTGTTATTGTAATCACCTATTGCTTCTATGTTAACTAGAAAATACGAAATATTCACAGTCCACATTTCAGATAACCTATAGCTCCAAATGATTTCAACATCAAGAACAATGCTGTGCAATGTGGCACAGGAGTGCAGCTAACACACAGCGTTGGCATGAGTCAGATGTGCTGGCTTTTTTTCACGATGCTGTCTGCAGATTTTTGCTGACTCTTGGTAGTTTCTAAAAATGCTGGTAAGCTTATGTTTTACAATCTGTGTGCATCCAAGAAGTAGAGATCGTGGGGATTAACTTCTTCTAACTCTCCAGATTTCAAGTTCCACACAGGAAAGATTTGGTCATGCAAGTATCTGAGGCAAGGTGGGAATAAAGCAGAAAAAAGAACATCCTTAATAAACAAGCCTGAACAACTTAACACTTTTCAACTACAGAGGGCTTTTCAGGCATTAGCTAACAAATTAATCTTGACAATAAACCCTTGCCTGACTAAATGGTAAGATGCCTCAGCCTCTTATTTTACTGATGAGAGAAATCAGTGTGGAAGAAACTAAGGTCCAAAACGCAAGGCAGATAATGAGAGGCAGATAATAATGGAAATAATGGAGAGAGGACTATAATAATAATATCCTCAGCCAGGATACATACAATTCAGGATGTACATCACGGAAAAAGTAAATTAAAAGGCCTATTACCTCCTCTATAACTTTATTTCTATTATATTTATATATATATAACAAATATATATAATATACATATATACAATAGGCACCACTGAATTTAGTTATGACAAAGGGCTCAGCTCAAGTAATACTTGCTGCATTACAGAATACACAAACAGCTGCATGCATCCTAAAGGAGAATTTCCCACAGAAGATCATGGTGCAACAAAACTCTTTGCTCAATACACTCAATTTCCACCTCCTTTTGCCAGGCATTATTATATGTATTCTCTTTACTTTAAGCTGTCTTTCAAAAAAATCTGATGAACTTGTTGCATCCATACATAAAAAGCAATGACACTACATATAAGGCTAACAGCAAATATGAACATTCAATAACATCTGAAGGAGTATTCTAAGCAATTGTTGAAAAAAATATACTATGTATTATATTTTATTCTAATTCAATATATGAAAAGAAATAAACCATATTCTGCAAAAAGCAATATCTACATTGACGTCTGCACAGGAAGCTAGTGCATACCTTGACTAAACTCACAGAACACTGTACCAACATATCTCATAGGGCAGAGCACTCACCAACTTAAGAGCATTTTCTTTGAAGTTAAGGCTGCATTTAGGACCCATACAACATATCAGCTAAATGGACTATTCAAATACACACTGGGGGAAATGATTACTGTGAGGGTCTATTCAACCATTTACAAAATAAACCATTTTTCCACTAGTCCACAGCAGAATACCATAAATCAAAACCTGTGTTTTAATGGAATGTTGAACTTACTCCCCAACAATCTGAAAAGTTTAATGGGATATTGGATCTATATGTGCAAGAGTAAATTGTTATCCATAAGACCAGGTTAAAAATAGTAAAAGCCTTAACTGAGCTGATATAAATAGTTACGTGTTTCTGCAAACTGACATATCATGGCTGTTAGAGAATTTTAAATAAGAAAGAAACATCCAAACAAGGTTGATTCCTTGGAGCCTGCCACTCGTGTCATATTTGTAGATCTGGTTGTGCCTAAAAGCACAGTCAGACCTCTGAAATACTGTAATTCATACTTCTGGTCATCTTCACTTTATGACTCTACTCCTTCCTGCAATACCAAAAATATGATTCTTCCAGCTGAGAGTGCAAACTGTTTCACTTCACCATCTTCAGCAAAACATACCCTAGAACTCACTTTTCTCCTATGGAAGAGGTTTCATTATCAAGAGTCAGTACAAGCCAGGTATAGCTTTTTTTTTCCTCATTCCAAGAATGAAGAAAACTTCCCTTCACTAGTTTGTTTATGGTTGCCTTAGTGCAGAAAGAAAAATGCATCATGATATTAAAAGTGACACTGAGATAAATGGCATCCCTTCATTTAGGCCTTAGTCCTGCAACCCTACCCAGAGAACTTTTATAACTTTATTTATATGCCTACTTGAAAGAAGATTTAGTCTATGCTTTGCAAAATATTTTAAAAATCCCAGCAGAGATAAGAGAGGGAGAGACTATATGGCTGGGGAACGTTTTTAAGCCTTTAGACCAGCCTAGTGGTGATCTGCACAAAGGCACAGGAGGCAGAAACACCTGAGGTACAAAATTCTTTGGAAGAACTAAGTTCTGCTTTTCTCCTTTAAATAAAATATAACAAAATTTATCATTTGGTCCCTACAAAAAATAAATTCTGGACTCAGCAGCACATTCATGTTATTATTTGCTTCACAATTCAATATGGAAGAGGGCTGAAAGAAAGATCCCTGATCAAATATATACCTCTATGCTAAAGAAAATGATTGCTATGCAAGATTATTACCTCAGATGATCCATAAGACATATTATTAAAAAAAAAAAAAAAGGTTTTGTTGAATGCATGGTTCCATATTCATGGCTCTACAGAAACAGAGGAAATTTCAAAAAATGCTTAAATCACTATGTAGAATATCTGTTACAAAGTCAGACTGTAGCTCTTTTCCAGACAAACACTCAAATGAGGATTGAGAAAGTAATTATAAAAGAGGCTGAAAAATCCAATAAAACATTTTTTTTAATAGTCAGAAATATTATAACTCCACATTCATATTCTATGGGTATTTCAGGCCTGCCTCCGATAAAAAAAAAAAAAAAAAAAAGTCTGATTTTGAATTACTGTAATTAACTGCAAAAGCTTGCTGATTTGTTGATGCAAAATAATGTCAATCTCTTTCATAAACTTGTTAGAATCTTTGTAAATAAATAGCAGAAATTATACAAGGAGGGAAGATTCAGCTTCCTGTCTTTGTCATCTATTTACTGTTGGTACACAGAGAAAGGTATCGTGGGGAGGGACAGATGAGAACGAAGGCAGTCTTTTCCCTAACACCCCTGGTGTAACATAACCCAACAGTGAGCCGCCCTCTTCTCACAGGGTGCTAGTGAAAGAGCAAGCGTATTTTACATTCCAGGCTGAAAACTTACTAAGGCTGGGAGGAATGAGGGTCTGAAGAGTTGAGTTTGCTGAAAAGAAGAGTAGGTCAATAAATAGTTTGGGAAGCACTGGAGGTGGATGAGACAAATCCCTCCTGAGCTGCACAGCTGCAGGCATGCATCGTTAATTTTTATCTATTAAAAAGTGCTGAGGCATATTCTGATAATCTTCATTCTTACAATGATTTTTTTCTAAGACTATCAATGTCACTTTTTAATTTCAGCAGGATAGCCTGGCCCTAAATGAGAATATCCAGCACATAAGCAACACTGAGCAATAAACTGAGCTGAGAGTGGTAGTCTTTTCACTACCAGTGTTGCATATTTACACCTTACATGTGAGCCATTCCTGAATCACTACTTGTTGTATTATGCCATACTGCTTGGTATAAAAGTCATATCCTTCAAACAATATTGGCTTCAGTTCCCATTTATTACTGTAAATCCAGAGTGAAAGAAGAGTCATGCCACTATATAATGGCAATGACCAGTTTGCTATAGCAAGCAATGGCATAACTGCTGCGAAATGCAGCTCTTGGTCTGGTCCTAAAAACACAGCATTAATCAATATACTTTGAGAAAAGTGAACAGGATCAGGCTATTTAATAGATGCAACAAGAAAAATAAATCAGAGCTGCAACCTCAAATGTGAATCATTTCAGTATTCATTAATACCTGTCTTTCAACAGCTGAAGATGGAAGGGAAAATCTCATGCAGTAGCAGGGTAATAGTGACAAAAGCAAAGCTTAGGGGTTGGGAGAGAAACACAGTTACTATTTTGTAGTTGATTTTTAAAAAAAAAAAAGTTCTGTGCATTTTCAAGATGCTAGATATGTTTTACCTGAATGCTGAGAACACTGAGTTTTCTTTCTTTCTAACAAGAAGCCTGATTCAGCGTTTACAAAAGTATGACATCTGCCTTCACCAAATTATAGTTATGGTCCAACAATTTTATTCCAGTGTTATGTTCTGGTAAATCTTTCCTTCTGCTAAGGCAGATTTTTTAACAAGGCACTAGAAAACAACATTTTCTGTAGTCCATAATACTAGCATTTGCCACTACAATCTTTATAAACACTCTAGGCACAACATGTATCCCAAGCATACAGGGATCAAAAGCTCTTGTATTGCTGTGAAAAAGGTACAAAACAGTCTGGGGCCCAATTCTGCTTCTACTATGTTCAACAACAAAGAGAATGAGCCATTTTTCTCTTAAACTACTAAAATGCTCCTAAACTACAACCCTATCTAACAGAGGTTTAAGTCAAACATCGGTCTGGAAGATAATACTACCTTGGGTAAAGGATTCTCAAAGAAGGGAAGAATAAAGAATAAAAGCATAAGCATGTCAGATCACAGTTATCAGTGGACAACCACAGACTATTTTGTTTCTTTGTTACAAAAGATTAAAGTAATAATAACTTGACCATGCTTCCATCAATTTAAAATGCTCTGCTAGATAAATATTTTTTAAGATCTGTACAACAGGCCTTCTATTTAACAATGAATACATTTCAGACTAATGTGCTGCCAAGCTCCAGCTCTCTTTCTAGCAGCTGAATTCTTGGATAAAATCATTTTGCAGGGTATGAGCAATACAGTTCTGAAAATAGCATCACTGCAAAATGAAAGATGGCAAGAACCTCTACAATGCTGATTTATTTCAATGAAATTTCATCTCTTATGATCAGTGTCTATTCTGATGTTTTCAGCTGAATTTTCATACCTAATAAAATGCAAATTTATAGAATATGCCTGTTTTAAGGCCCCAGCATAAACGTCTAGGAGGAAAACAGAAAGAATCTAGCATGCAAACAAACAAACAAACAAAAAGAATAATAAAAAATACCCATTCACAATTTACATCATAAAATATGTGAAACAGAAAAATGCTTTGTGGATCCAAATAATTTGCATTTTTCACCACCACATGTGCAGAGACACTCACAAAAATAAAACAACACCAATCAACAAGCTGTTCTGCACTGATCTTTAAGTATGCTTCTACTAGAAGAACGGACTGGAGTGATACTTTTAAAAATATCTGTGGTTTTATGCATCTTGTGTAATGCTCAGCATTCAGACATGCTGCTGAGAAAATACTAAGAGGTGATACTGCACTTCCCTGGCTCTAAGTAGATACATCTTTTGGCTTTCTTTCCAATTCACTGATATGAAGATATACTTCAGAGGATTTTTTTCTTCCCAATAATTAAGATTTTTAAATAGACTGGAAAATACAGTTTTCAAATACAAACGAGCCTGATATTGTACAATCTATTAATGCAACTGCCTTTCCTAATTAACATCAGCAGTAAATCTTCACAGATTTTATGCTAAAAAATGAGATTGTATGTATGTAAGAGGTGTCAAAATCCCTAAGTATTGCAGGAGAAACAGATGAAAAGAACACTGATTCAGTCACTGATTTTATATAGAAAGAGACGCTACGTACCAAGCCCAGCAACATTCTCACCAAGACCGACACTTGTTAGGTCCATGTGCACAAACCAAGAATATGAACGTCCCAGTTGTGCAAGCTCTAATTCATGTGAGTCATACAGACTTCCCCGAGTTGTCCTAATGACACCGAAACAGTAAGGATGATTCATGCAAATAAGAAACGGGAATACACAACTTCTTTTCTAAAATTGTCTCTGGTTTTCATTCCTGCATACATACATATATGTATGTTTGTATGTATATTATCTCATCCTCTGAATATTATTTTTATCCTTAGATGTTTGACACCAATTAATCTAAGTAGCAGTTCTGTCTTGAATATAATGTATAATTTATTCTCTACTCAAATATCCAAACATATGGAAAAAGATGAGTGAGAGGGAAGAAGTGTAGAAGATACAGGAAAGAGAAAAAATGAGTAGGGGATGAAAATCAGAGAAGATAAAATAAAAAGAGACATTAAGAATGATGTAATTGCAAAAATACTACTATTAATATTGAAAGGTTTCAGCCCTAGGTTTGTCAAAATCAAAATACCTGGTTTTAATTTTATTTATTTATTTATTTATTTTATCAGAATAGCCAGACTTATCTGGAAGCAGTAGGTACATCTCTATATCATATGTTGCTCTTTATCATTAGAAAGATCAACACTGGTAAGACATACTATGTCAAAAGTCTACTTAAGAATTACAACATTTTTAAACCATTTTTTAAACTCAAGACTATCTGTTTTCATGCAGGAGAGATAACAGAACAATAATAAAGAGAGCCCTATGCTACCTTTACCAGGCAATGTACAAAACTACATTTACATGTTTTCTTAAATCTGCATAAATATGGATGATAAAGAAATAGATAAGGTTAGAAAAGAAGAAAGAAGTGCATTGTGTACGGTGTTAGCATTAGCATGGCTATATGGACAGGAGAACCGCATACAACAATATTTCATATAAGTTCAAAATATCTGCAGTACTGCATGTATAATTAAAGTATTTGGACTTTCTACCTTAAAAGTAAGAGCTCGATATTCTCTGCTAAGATATAATATATCCCTAATACATAATACAATGAAAATCTTACATTTTAATAAAACCTCTTATGTATATTGATCAGTAGATAAGCCTTACATCTAAAGATCAAGACATAATTGCCACTATACCTAAAATGTTAATTAAGGGAAGTCGCCAATATTTGCAGTGAAGTATTCAAACACAGGAAGCAACAAATATGCTTATGCCACCTGCTCAGATTTTCAGTGAGAATTAAGGCTCCAATTTCATACAGCACACACCTTCACTCAAAATTCTGTGTACATTGCTGGGTAAATATATCAAAGCCTTTTTGCCATGTCAGTGAAGTAAGATGAATCAAATGACTGAGACTCTATCAAACTGGCACTGCTTAAACCTTCAGCATTTTTTGCTAAAAAATATGTCATACTTGTGCACTAGTGTATTGGTGATAAACACTTACGAATGTTTCAGTAAAAGCACGTTAAAAATATTTACTGATGCAGAAGGAACAGATGACTGAAGGAAAAGTGATTGTACGGTAATGAGTTGCTGATGAGATCACAAACTATACAGCCTTGAATATGCACATTTTTCATACAACAGCTGGGCAAAGCTGTTTCCTCAGAGCAACTTTTCAACAAAAAGAAAAATAGACTGAAAATAATGGGAAAAGGCAGGTCACTCAGAACACAGTGTCAGCTAATCTTCACTTCTTCAATTATTAATATATTTTCTTTCCTTCATTCTCTTCTGTTTTTTTTTCTCCTATTTTTAATATTCTTAGAATATAAAATACTTCAAATTAAGAGCATTCCTATTTCTGCCACATCTCTTTGTTCTTCTCCATTTGTAATCTGTAGCAGGAAACAAAACACCACTAACTGTGAAGTTTTAAAAGAGATTCCAAAAATTTTCTCTTTCACCTGTTACATCATTACGTTTTGCAAAGCAGCGCTCTCTCCATCGACCTGTTGTGCTGTCTCCTAAATGAGCCAAGCACTATTTGCACTTGGATTTAATTTCAAAGGAGAACCGTTACAATGAAGGATGGACAAGCACTACAGATCATTTCTGCAACATTTCAATGGAATAATAATGAGAAAAAAGAAAGTTAACAGCAAGTAGATTGTGAAGGACACGGAAATGCTATTGTCCATATTCTGAGTTACTTATTCATAGGTATAGCTTATAATTAAAGTTCCATTATATAGTATGTTTCCCTGTTAACAATTTCTGTTATCATGAGTGGCAGTAAAGGTAAATTCTAAGGGAAGTGGCAAACATGGACAGAAGTGAACATAATTTTAAAGAAATATCACGTAACGTTATACTAAAAAGTGATCTAGACTTCTATTCGAAATTATACAACCTTTTAATACAGTCTTCTTTTTACTTCCCTAGGTTCCATATTTCTCTCTCTTAAAATTAAGTAAATCTAAGTAGAAGATAAAGTGTGATTAGTTGTGTATGATATACTTCATCAGTTCAAAAAGAAACAGTTAAACACAGGAGCTCAAACACAAGGAAAGCACTGATTTAAAAAGCCCATGCTTTGTATTTTGTCACTCTTGCTTGCTTTTACATGGTATGCCTTTAAAACTGCAACACAGGAATTTTTTTTTAAAGATAATTTTCCTTTCAATGAACGGCAATATGCATTCAACTTAGAAGATATTAAGTGGTTATTTTACACTTATCTTTGTATTCCTTTTTTTCATTTAACAGTGTGAGGAGCATCTCTTTGAGTCTTTCATAATGGAACCGATACTCAGAACTGAATCCAATTATAACAACCTACCAGCAGTACTAATTGGTGAAAATGCATTGCTGGTAATTGCTGTAAACTCATCCTTCTGCACAGAATGAACGAGGGCAATAAATTCCAGCCAGTGTTAAACAATAGGGAAGAGTATCATCAGCACTATTTTTCTTAGGTAAAATGCATTAAAGTGAGTCATCCACTTAAAAGTTACCTACTGATAGCTTTAACCCAGATTCAGGGACTAAGTGCTTAAAAATAAATAAATAAGTAAGGGGAAAAAGAAAGGGGGAAAGGAAGAAAACACGGTCATCAGTCCATAGTGTTTGTATATATATATATATATTCAGTCTGTACCGAATCTCAAATATGATGCATTGGATTATTTTTGCCCTTTCTTTTACTGCTCGCCCTCCTTGTGTGATCCTTGCACTGCTCTGGGCAACTGTTTCACGCTGGTGTGCATGCGGTGGCTTAAAGATTTCTATCTCACAGCCATGCGAAAACAAAGCCGCCTGCCCCGAGTATCCACCGGCTCTCTCCAAGGTAATTTTTAGCAAGCAACCCCTTGTAAGGCCGACACTCGAGGACGTGTAGGAAAACACTTCTTCACTTGCTTTCAGCTTGCTAAAAAAGCTCGCCTTTTGCACATGCGTGCGCACACACGAAAGCACCCGAACAAACACATAGATAAAACAAACCCCGGAGCTGTCAAAATAGTCGCGGTGCGCCCTGGCACCCATCCCGCCGGGAGCGAGCTTCGCCTGCGCCCACACCTCGGGCACCGCCGTCCTGACTCAGGACGGCACGAAAATCCCTCCCTGCCTCTAACGTGAATGAAATCGCTCAAGTGATGGCTACTATTATTTTTTTATTATTTTTTTTTCCCCGATATTCCTGCCAGAAATAAGCCCTTTCGGGAGGAGAGGGGCGAGCTGCCCGGGAGTGGAAACTTTCCTGCGGGCGCAGCTCGCCGCCGGGGCCATGCGCACCGGGAGGGGGGCTCGGGGGATCCGCTCTCACCGGGGCACCGTCCCCTCCTTTCGGCCCCTCTTGCCCATGCCACGGCAGCCGAAACCTCGCCGTTTCACCCCTCCGCCGCTCCCCAGCCACACTTACTTTTATTGCCCAGGGAGCGCCTTTTGTGCTCTCGCCCCAGCCGCGCTCTCCCCCGGCTCCCGGGGAGCCCCAGCCGCTGCCCCTCGCCCCTCTCGCCCCTCTCGCCCACCCGTCGGGGACTTACGTGGTGGGCGAAGGGAAGGGTCCCTCCGAGGAGTGGTTCATCACCAGGGACTGGAAAAGTGTCAGGCTAAAGACCAGCAGCCAGCCAGCAGCCATCTTCCTGATCGAAGATCGATCCCCCCCACACACACACCCCAACCTCCTCCTCCTCCTTTTCCCCAAGTCGGCGAGACGGTAATAATAATAAATTCAATTATTGTGCGTGCGGCGTGGGGGGGCTGTTGTTTTTTAAAGCCTCCTCCGTTCCCCCCCCCCTTCCCCCCCACCCCCCCCGCCCCCTGGCAGGAGGCGCAGAAGAAGCGGGTGGGAAAGGAGGAGGAGAAACGATGGAGAGCTGTGGGTGGAGAGGGGGAAGAGGAGAAATAGAGGAGCGAGAGAGGGAGATACTCTACTCTCCGCTACTCCAGCAGCAGCTCCAGCTTCCTCTGATCCGCCGCCATCAGGGCTACTTTTGTAACGGAGCCCCGCTCGCTCCCTGTGTGCGCGCCTGTGCCCGGCCCTGATTTATCCCCGATCGCAGAGCAGCAGCAGCAGAAGGAGGAGAGGAGGGGGAAGGCGGGGTGGGGGCTCCTGAAGAAAGGAGAGGAGGAAAAACGGGGAAAGAGTTGGCGGCGGGCGGCTTCCTCCCGGCTCCTGCCTTCGCTGCCGGCCGCGGGGGAGCGGGGGCGGGCGGCGGGCCCTGGGGGGGCCGCGCTCCTTGCAAGGCAGCCGAGGAACTCCGGGCCGGGCCGGGGCTGCGTGCCGCACCTCCCCCAGGCTATTTTTAAAACCTCTTCGTGCCTTATTTTAATCCCCTCTCCCCTCCTCCGGCTAGAGCATTGGCCGCGCGCAGCCCCGCAGCACGCCCAGCCGGGGTGTGCTCGTCTATATGGGGATGTATATACATGTCTGTATGTATATAAGAGCCGCTTTTTTCCCTGTATGGCAGTGGGAGCGCTCCGAGGAGCCTCAGGGGGGTCCTGGCCCCGGCGCGTCCCCGTAGCACCCCCGGGAGCGGGTCCCCCCCCGGCGCACCTCTCACCGAGCAGTTTTATCTCCAGAGCCCTCCGACAGTTTTCAGAGCACCGGTTTCCTCTGCCCTCCTTTATTTCACCCGTGCTTGGGTACACCAGTCTCTGTGGCAACTCTACACACTCCGTGTAAATGGAGAAACCCGGGGAAATATTTCTTCTAGTAAAGCAATTGAAAGTTCAGTGACCGTTTTGATTTTTGTTACAGTCTTTTTTCTTTTTGCACTTTTGGTAATTAGTTCAACAGGTGGAAATGAAAGAGCAGACCGGGTATTCGTGTTGTTTTCACATCCATTGTATCTCAGGGTAGCAAAATCTCGAATGTTTTAATTCACAACAATCTCTATAAAACAGAAAAGTGCTTATCTCTAGTTTAAAAGTGGCAGAAGTACTAACGCTGCCATCCACGAATGGAGAATTGAGTGTTCGCAGTGCCCAGGCTCCAGGCCAGCACGATATTTCAGTTGCAATCTGTAAACCATGCAGTCACTCATCTACTTTGTTTCTGGATTGGAGCTGGCACTTTAGAGCTGGTGGGAAGAGCTCCCAGTTGTCTTCACCTATCCACCTACCTGTAGGTACGTAGGATTTAGGGTTTGGATGCAAGTCCAAAATAGCAATTTCTAAAACAGTACTGCCACCTACAAACTCAAAACAGCCTGAAGAATATCTATAGTCCAGCTTTACATGTCTTTACACCCCTTACAGCTTTGCACTATACGTGGCAATGCTTCAGACACAGACACAGCTGCCCAGCTGAGCAACTCTGCTTTCCAGCGGGGTGTAGAGGCACTGATAGCCTCTGTTCCCAAGTGCAGTGGGCACCTGAAGAGCCACGGGCATGTGGTGGTTTATGTGGCACAGAGGTAGGTACCGCTTCACATAGGATGTATTGAGAGGAGATCCAGGGTGGGGGAAAGTCTTTGGGGAGTGGAGTAAATGACTGGAGAAATGCACAGGGGACAGAGGCTTGAAATGTGGAGTAGTTCAGGTTATACAAGACAATGCCAAATTTACTTCTTTGAGTGTAATTTGAGGCATCTCCTCACTCTTGGGGCCCCACATTGCTTAAGACTAGCATTAGCTAGTATACAAAAGGCATCAATTCAGTTCTGGTTATGAATATTGACCAAAAAACATGGTTTCAGCTCCTTGCTAGGATTCTCAAGGTCAGCATGAGTTAATGCCTGAACTCTGTTGGGACCCCAACTTAGACATTATTCTCTTAGTTAGGCCCCCAAACACCTACAGTCTACTCAGTGATGAATTAACACTCCAGCCTCACCTGATCAGAAGAAGGGGTGGAAATGCCCTAAATGGCCCCTTCCCTAACTGAAGGATACAGCATTCACCCACATCATCTGTGCTCGACAGGAAAGTGCTCATGTTCAATTCACAGCTGAGCTTCCCCCATCAGCCCATACACTGCTCACCAAGCCATGGTCACTGAGCTGGGAAAGAGGTCCTCTGTAGTCCCTGCGCTTAAGTGGGCGTGCAGAAAAGGGTGCACACTTGGTCAGGGATGAGAGGGTGCAAATGGCTGTGCAAGACCACATGGGAAAGCCACTCTCACTCAGACATACTGTTTCAACATAAAGTACAGGAGACAAGTATCAAAGAATGATAACATAATAAACATAAATGCATAGGGTTACACAGGAATATTTTTTTCATCACTGGTATAATTTTGTATAAGCCCATTTGTGATGCTGCATCCATCACTTACAGAGCTGCTTAAAGCAATAATTATTGCTACTCTCTCACAATTCTAACTATAACACATGGCTAGCAATGCAACAGTGCAATGCATGGGTGGGTTGGCACCCCAACTATCACTGTAAGGTCTGGATTGTATCTGTTTCAGCAGTACTAATACATTGTAATGATAGCTCAGATGTGGAAAAGATGCAATGCTAGGCAAAATAGAGCTATTTTTAATATATCAGTATTTGAGGCATCAAATCTACTGTGCTATTTGCGACTGTATAACAAGACTCCCTGCAAGGTGCTAACCCTGCAATGAACTCCACTTAGGTGCAAGTGAGTGCCTCAGGGGAGCTCACTGAAACTCAGGGATGAAGAAGAAGAGAAAGGGTGTCTATGTGTAGTTGCAACATGGAGGAGAAATATCCAGACCAACTCCAAATGAGTTAACTGAGGTATGAGGAGCAGCCAGAGCTGGAACATGGAGCTCAGCAAGGGCTACCTCTGTGGCATTCATGGGAAGACAGATCTGTGATACACAACTCAAGTTCAGCCTGCAAGCTTTACAGGATTTACAAGCAAGCTTGGACTGGAGCCCAGTTTTGAGAAAAGCTGGAGTCAAATGACAGTTTTCCTTCAAAATTAAGTGAGGCTTGAAGCTGGCTTTTGAATTTTTGCCTTTATTTGAGTCTGAAAATCAGGCAGCCAATGCTGAAGTACATGAAAAAAAAAGTGCTCCAAAAGTAATATATTATTTACTATTTTCTCACCCTTTTGTTCCACATTATAATTAAAATGCTTAAAATGCATTTATCTGCCAGGTATTTAATAAAGATGCAGAATGTTTAGAAATGTTGACTTCATCCTAAAAACATGTGTGGATATAAGTGCACGGATTGTGCTCAAATCAATTCTCTCAAGCTTTGACAGGAAGGTGTGATTGACTTAATACATAATACTAGCAGAATTAAGGTTCTTAGTATTTCTTCATACTCCCATAATCTGGGGGAAAAAAAAATAATAATTTCATCATGAAACTTCTAAAAGCCTTTAAAATATCCTAAGTGATCAATTTCTTAAAATTTGATGATTAGACTATTTCCATATGCTGACACATTTCAAACAATATTTAAACATGTGGTTTCTACTTCACAATAATGTTGCACTGCAGTTATTCTCAGAATTCATCTGTGTTGAGGTTCCTAAAGATCTATTATGGCTGACAAGTTGTTTTTTTTTTTGTTTTTTTTTTTTTTAAGAACTTAAATATGGACTTGAATGAAAAACCACAAAAGTAAATCTTTCTTCATTCTTACTTCACCTCATTTTAAATTTATTACCTGTCATATCTGACCGAGACCTTTCTTTGAAGGCACTTAGGGATGACCGGGATTAATATAATGACAGGGATCTTAGAAAAAGTTTGCTTTGCACCTACTGAAATTAGTGGGAATCTTTCAATTGACCTTGGTTGTCCATATGTCAGAAATAAAAATTCCTATTGCAAAAATACAAAATTTATTTTGCGTCAAAGTCTTCTTTTCAGTTCAGTATACCAGTAACAAAAATTAAGTTATGATTAAGATTTTGTCTTTAAGTTCAGTTTCTGGATCTATTGTTTACATTTTCATAAATGATTTACACTGTCATAAATCCAGCATAAGACAAAAGAAGCAGGCCTTCTGTTTGTTAACCATTTTTTTAAGAAACAGATTTTATGTTAGAACCAGATTCAGCATTTTACTAATCAGTATTGTAATGAAACTTTGGGAAAAAGGTGGTGTTTAACTTAACATATATAGTGGTTATAACACTTTTGTGAATAGATAGCACACAATGACCAAGTGTCCTTTATTTATTTATTTATTTATTTATTTATTTTAATTTCTTATTTAGACCAACCGATCAGTAGTGGCTGTTATTCTCCATGAGCAGTGTTGTAAATGCACTTCACAATTGTGGTTGGGACAGGTACTTTGCTAGATGGGACCCTAGGTCTCACTCAGTTCATCCAAGATGTGCTTCCTAAAATACTTTAAAAATGATGAGAGGGTCTTAACCAATGCCACAGAAATGCCAGAATACCATTTTATTCCTGGCAAGTCTTTATGTGTGCATGTTATACAGGGCAGGAAGGGGCAATCTTGCTGAATAATTCTTATTGTTTGGTTGTGCAGGGCTGACAAGAGAGTGCAGGCTGCCTGATCATAAATTGTAATTTCAGGAAAGAAACCTCCTATGTAAATCTGCACCAGATGGAAAGGCAGGATCATTGCAAGTGAGCAGAATTGTTTTCTATACTTGAATTGGATAGCATTTTGTATTAGAAAAACTTTGTGAGCTACATCAAGTTGCAAGGTAGTCAATACTATTTTGTTCTCAATGTTATTTTGTTCTCACCCTTGATTTTAATCATGCTCGAGTAAGTTTGTTGAATTTAGTAGTAAAACTTTCCCTAACTTATTATTGTTGTGAGATTATTTTCAGATCTGCAGAATATGTTCATCCTCATTCTAGTCACAAGAGCAGGGTCACATGCATTTTCACATTGTGAAAGTTTTTTTTTTGTGTGTGTGTGTTTTCTTTGTTTTTGTTTGTTTGTTATGTTTTTTTTGTTTGTTTGTTTTTGTTTTATTTATTTATTTACTTGACATTGCTGTTAAAATAGCAACAAGGGGATAGTTTGGGATAGCTTAGTATTGAAACTTGTAGCCCACCATCAGAAATATTCTCTTTCTGAATACTGAAGAAAACTATCTTAAAGCAAAGTGCCAGGCATGTAAAACTTCATCCATTTAAGGAGGAAGCATAACATAAAATTCATTCAATTGTCATTGATCCTAATACATCTACACAGTACAACATCTGCAGTACTATGTGGAGATAGCAGTTTGATTTTGACCTGTTCATCCTGATGTTATAATGCCTTTGAGTCTGGAAGGAAAATGAATTTTTGTTCAAGCATCACTGTACGGTATTTCACTGTGTAATGTAGAAATGCTCGTTGTAAATCTCATACTGATATTGTGACACTATTCACAGAAAACCAGTCTTGCTGGAGGAAACCCTCAATTATAAATGTTAAAGCATGGTATGTTCTGAGCTTGTAAAGAAATATATCTTCTAAGAACAGTCTTATAGAAGTAACATATATGCCTTGTATAAGGAAGTGACTGAGTGACACAATATTTTTGTACAACCTTGTCTATCTTCCTCCCTGCCCCTCATTTATTTTAACTTAGTTTATTCTGTTCTTTCCATTGTCTTTAGGCTGATACTTTTTTTTTTGTAGTTGTTTGTTTGTTTGCTCATTTGTTTGTTTAATATATATATATATATATGCATTTATTCTTTCACCTCCAAAAGCAGACCATTCTCTCCCAAATTTACTCACAACCAAATTTTCACCCTGTGAGTGTCATCTTTATTCCAGCAGGTTTTCTAAATGTAAGAATGCTACTGTCCTGAAATCAGGGATCTTGCAACTTCATAGGACTAAAAAAGGGTACATTGTCCCTTTGGAGTGAGGGGAGGACAGCTGTCCCCTGAGGTGGCAATCAGAATAATCATACCAAGCCGCTTTCAGCCGAATGCTGTGAATCCACCTCAGTGTCTCATAGCTGGTTAACCTCTGTAACCTAATTAACCAGGTGGTTATGACAGCTCCATTCTGAAGTTATTGCTGAGATTATAACTAGCAATATTCCTGCAAAAGAAAACTGTTCATCATGTCCTGCAGAACACTTAGACTGGCTTTCCTAGCAAATGTCCTTGTACTGTATACTCGTCTTTCATTTGTAACTAATCTGTTTAATGTAATAGCAGAAATAGGGATACACTGTCATTTCATAAATGTTAAATCATGAGCTTTCATTTTAAATGTTTTTCTAAATTGCAAGTAATTGTATTAAACACAACCTTGCTCTACATTTGTACATGGCTATTTTCTACCTATTTCAAATACTTAACCGAACACTACTATTGGTTTTTACAATTGTGCGCTTCTACAAGATGCTGAGTTAAGGAGAAAATTCAAGCAGATGTAACACAATGTTATGGAAGATTTAAGTCATAGGCAAAAAGTCTTATAAGGAGCCTGCGACAGAGAAAACAATTGAAATCAATCTCCAGAAATCTGGGAGAACACCTGGAACCCATTTGTTTCATTTATTTATTGTTTGTTTGTTTGTTTGTTCATTTGTTTTTATAGTATTTTTTCCACAGCTCTGACAACCAGTGGGACCAGACTTGCCCTCAGTGATGTGCTCTCATGCAGTCCAGGAACAGATGCTGCTTTTGGAAGTCAAAAATGAGAGCCAAGTCTCAGTAGGAAAGTTGTATCTGATTCCCTGCTTTTCGCATCATAGTTTTCACTGTTCGTATTCTGCACTTGGTTACAGAATGGACCTCCTACAAGGAAGAAAAGTTTCTTTTGTCTTATCCAATAATTAACAACAGTAAGTACTGTGCTTTTAGTTAAATGACTCTTAAGTGATTTGTGCTCAAAGCTGAGAATGACAGCCTGAGAGCACATGAGCATGGGTATCTTTGGACAAGAAGTTGTGTACGAACAAAGAACAGCATTTCTCAGACAATTGCCTCCAAGAACCTTTTACGGAGTGATGCTCACATTCAGTGTGGACTAACCTTTTGATGTTTTTGAGTTTAACAGCTAGTCAAAACTAGGGGTCTCAGCTCCATTTGTAGTCGACAAGCACATTGACAAGCATCTCCAGTGTATGATACATCCCATCTTAAAACAGGTGGTTTGAGATGGTATCAGTCTCCTGCTTGATCCAGTTTATAAAATATTAACGATACAAAAATAATTCAGAAGCCATATGGGGCAGGGAAGAAATGGAAAAAAAAAAAAAGTGGGAATGGAATATAATAGTGGAAAAGTAAGAGTTAACAACAGGAAAGTATAAATTGTGAAGGAAGGGTATGTATGTGGAAATAAAGACAAAACAGTAAATTCATGTATTTTAAAAGGAAGACAAAAAAAAAAAAAAGGAAAGAGTGAAGTGGGGAAAAGTAGAGTGAAACAAGGAAACAGAAGAAAATGAGAAGGGAAAAAAACAATAGGAAGATGAGATATTAAAAGGAAGGAAAATAGTGATTAAGTGGAAGAGATACAGGTAAGTGAGAAGGATAATAAAGAAGTGGAAGGGGAACACTGATAGAGGTTTGGACTACCCATACTGTTGTGCAAATTTCCCTTTATTTTAATAAAAAAATTTTACAAATTAGAAGTCTTAAAAGGGTTAAAAAAAAAACCACACACACAAACAAACACATATATTCAGCAAGTCTTTGAGTATGTCAGGAGAGACTGCCATGACTTTGCCATGACTATGCTGTGATTGATGAGAGGCCAGGTGGCCCTGTTATCTGGGAGTGGGCACAATCTAATATGCTTTGTCACTAAATAGAGATTAGGAGCTCAGATAACGGAGTCCATGTTGCTTTGGGTTTAGGAGCACAAGGCTCACTACTTGTGCTGAGGGTGAGGGCAGGACTCATTTACTGCTGTTTCCAATGCAACATACCTCAGTCTGATAATAGTGTCTGACACACATTTTACACTAACTGCAAGACCAGTTTAAGGTAAACTTGCACCACTTGTACTAAGTAAGTATACATAGTTTCTAATGAGAGTTGCTGGTGGGATAGATTGGAGATGTTATGCCAAGTACCCTTAAGAAATAATAAAATAATAAATAAATATTTATAATATTCCTAAGCCTGAGAGCAGAGAGGTTCTCTCATCCTTTTTAATGATTTATTAACAATCTTTAATTAGCAGTTCTTAAAAAATCCAATTCAGTTTTAAAGTGAAAAGTCAAAAGATAAAAGAAACTGTAGGTAAACTTGCACATCTAGTCAACCCCAGTCTACAACTAAAATTAAGGAATTGATTTAAAAGTTACATTTAAGCTTCTGCTGTCATTTTAGCAGTGAGTTTTTTTATGTTGTCTGAAAATGTAAAGTAAAATTCTTGTATGTGCCCTTGATATCCCTGCAAGTCTAATTCTTTCCAGAATCATACCCCATGAAACTAAGAAATAATGATGTCGGTTATTTATATGGGTTGATACCCCTTCTATTGCCCACACTATTTTACAAGCCATAATATATCAGTATGGCAATGTTAAGCTCCTGTCTTATAATTGGCTCTGTAGAGTCTGTGGCTCCATGCAAAACAAAAAGGGCAGCTCTGTACAATCCACTCTGAATGCTGGGATTAATTATATTGTAGAGTTCATATTGCACTTGCAGATGTTATTAATTACTGCCACTCCCATTTTAATAGCTGTTTCCATAGTAACTATGAGAATTTAAAGAAGGTGAGAGGGGAAGTGAGTTGAGTAGCTTTATTCTAAAAGGAGGAGGACAAAGGCAATCTGACCAAAAATTTAAATAAATCCCCAAATCCAAAGCAGTGCAAGATCAACAAAAAGTAATAACAAAGAGGAATGTGGAAGTTTTCAGATGATACCAATGAATTTAAATAATCAGTTAAGTTAGCAATCTGTTTCGACTTGATCCTTTGAAGTTTAATCCTAGACTTTTTGGTACGGTCTAGAAAGTCCTGTGAAGTTACAGTGCATGCAGTACAAGTACCTATGTCTGTCTCCAGCATCACTGATTTACTAGATACAAGCACACTACCACTGATCCTGGTTTAGAACTAAAAGTTTTAGAGACATAGGTCTGCATGCTCCAAAGAATTAAGACTATTAATCATAAAAGTTAATAACTTTTGTGAATTCTAAATTAACCAAGTGACTGTGTCTCCTAAAATTGAAATACAGCTTTTTACATTGACTATTCGGTATATCTACACGAACACTAGCAAAGTGCATCAGCTAACTTACTGAGCATCTATTGTTATCTTCAAATCATCTTGAATTCTTTCTTTAGACAATTGCTGTTGGTTAAAAAGTATTTTGAAAATGTCTAGATAGAACCTGCTGGTAAATAGAGATAGTGATAGCTTATATCTTCTCATATAAAAGTGAGAATAAAAGCAGTTATTGATAAATTGCAAAGTATTGCATCTCAAAGATATTGTGTGAAAAAAAAGAAATATTTTGATATTTCAAACCAATATGATGAAATAACAGTTTGAAATATTCCCTTTTCAAAAGGCTGTTCAGATATATCTTAGCATTTCTACTGTTGGTTCTTAAAATAATTAAAACTAAAAGGAAACAGAGAAACTATGTTTATTGACAAAATCCATATTTTCATAAAAAAGAACCCCCTTTGCCTTTGAAAACTGCTAGCACTTTGCCTGTAAATAATGTAAATTTATCAAACTATAATTCTCAAAGTTTCTTCTGAAAAGTGGGCTGTATGCATTCCATCAATGGCTGTGACAGACAAATGTCCAATTCTACCTCCCTAGAGTACAGAAATTCTTTCCCTTTTAAATGCAGATGACTTTTTACCAGGAAGAGAATCCCAGTGCTCCACATGCACTCATCTGTGTTCAGTGAATAAAATAAAACCTCCCAAAGGAGATAAGCATTTGTCCTGTGCACTGCATAAGTGCTGTTGTAATATATTTTCAGAGTTTGAGTAAGTCAGAAATGGTGCCCAGTTTGTGACTAATCTTCTCCAGAAGGGTACATAGCACCTCAACTGTTTGTATGTATTAATAGTCCAGTATTTAAAATTGTCATCACGATATCTAGATGGATGGTAGACACCTAAAGCACATGGTAAGTATTAATAATCCAGGTCATAATATAATAATTAAAAATATAAAAATAGAAGCTGTAAGAAAGGGTTCAATATTTAAGAGGATAAATCTGGACAGAGAGTTTTCCTTTTATAACACAGATCAACATTTTTGCAGTGACCTGGGAAATTCCTTTTGGACCAAAGCATGTTCTGCCTCCCACGCTGCACCTTGCAGTAGAAATCCTCTTTGAGGAGATAAAGTTCCTCTCCACAAGAAGCTGCTGCTATTTTTTCATCTGCCACCTTTTACAGGTTGCACATACACACTACCTTTAGGCCAGCTGAACCAAATCTTGCATTAGGTCACACCGAAAAATCACCTTGCAGCCTCCCTGGAGGTTGCCTGAGAGCACACTGAGGTACCTGCTGAGAAAAAAGAGCACCTTTGGTAGATGGGATCATTGTTCATTCCTCCCTGGAAATAGAGTTCCTTTGTTTCATTTTGACCTTGGAAACAATTTCTGCCCTTGTCTAGCCTTTTTCTTCTGGCCAGTCTCCCGAGGTCTGCTTTCTAGGCATAAAAAGATATGAGAGGGAGATCATTTCTGAAAACATGAAAAGTCTGAGTAAAACATTGAAAGGAGGATATAACCTTGAGAGTACCCGGGTAGAGGAGGCAGAAAACCTAATGCAGGATCAGAAAAATGGAAGGAAAAGGATTAATTAAAATGCACTATAAGAGTTTTGAAGATGAAAAAGGCATATAAGTACTAAGTATTTTTCTTTGTAACAGAAGCTCTGCTCAAAATCAATGGGGAAAGCATGGCTTTTATGTGAGTGTCAATTTGCATATTAATATTGTGATAGCATTATGCAATAGTATATAAGAAAGATTGGGTAAATAAAGGCTGTGACCAAACATTTCAGCTTTTCCCCCACGTCTATTCAAAATAAAACTGGCAGAATGTCACACTGTAGGCTTGTCCTTGATTTGTTTCCAGTAGAACATTAATTGATGTGTTACCATGTTTTGATATGTGATTTACAAGCTCTATAACTCAAGGGGTGATTACAGCCAGGCTAGCAATCTGTATGCCAAGCCTCATTTCAGTGAACTGTCCTGGGCATTTCACTCAAGAAATCATGGCTTTCTAAATGTGTGGGAGACAATATTAAGCAGTGGCAATCAGCAGCACAGTTTTCTGTTGGTGCAGCGGGAGGGAGCGTTTTGAAATAGCTAGTGCATCTGCTTGGTAGCTATTTTTTTCTCAAGCTGGAAAAATCTCCAATGTTTCAATACCCACATGTACCCAATGTTTCAATACCCAAAAATGTAGAATTCTTCACAAAAAAAAAAAAAAAAAGGCATTTTTAAAATCTGCTTTCTGAAAGCAACTAAAAAGAATGGAAGAAGAATATGTAAAACCAGAAAAACAATCCATTTTCTTCTTCCCCAGTACTTCAGAAATTGCTTTGCAAAACTCTTGGTAATGAAGAAATTTTTGAGTTATAGTTTCATTCCTATGCAATCTACAGTGGCTCAACTATGACCCTTAAATACCAAAGCTGGTAAAAAAAATCTAGCCTATTATTACATTATTGCACTACCCTCTGTTACAATAATACCATCTATCTATTTCATGTTTCATCTTGTTTTCTAGTATTATTTCATTTGCTGAAAGATGCTTAACAGGACAAATTTTTAGAAGCCCTTTTTTATTATTTTTATCTTTTTAATAATTCTGCTTTGTTAAAGGAATTGTAGAGAGTTTATATATCAAAGAAAAAGCAATATGTTGGTAAGTTTGTTCAGCTGAAGACTACCTCCAGTACAACAGCTTTACAGGTTAATTTCCCTTCATTATAGATCATTTTAACTCACACGTAAAAATTAAATAGGAGATGGTATTAGTACTGAGAAGCAGAGTACTAGAAGTTGGGTAAGCCAGATTACTCTAATGTTGCAGAGTGAAAACGGGCATGTGTTGGCCACAACACTGTGGAGCAGTGGAGCTTCATTTTAAATGAAGCAACTGGCAGCAGTAAATTTTTGATAGCAAAATATGTCGTATATATAAAACACCAACTAGTTCATTATTTCATACAAAGACAGTACATTCAGCCTTCTCTCTGAAAACTATGGCTATAATGTTTCAGATTTTGGTTTATCCAAATTGAGGGGAACACCATTGCCCTCTTTTTATCAATGGGGCACGTTGTCATTTCACTGAGATCCTGTGCCATTGCAATCATTTGTTTAGCATCATTTCAGGACTTGTTGCAGTTACTGGTTATGGTGACATTGCTTCACTTATACCTTTTGCAGTATGTGCAATTCCATATGTACAGGAGCTGAGTCTATCGTGTTTTGTACAAACTCATATATAGTGCCAAGCCATTCTCCATCATTGCCAAGCCACTCTACATTATACTTGAAAAGTCCTGGCAGTCAGGTGAAGTCCCTGGTGACTGGAAAAAAGGGAAACATCACTCCCATTTTTAAAAAGTGTAGAAAGGAAGGCCTGGGGAACTACAGACTGGTGAGCCTCACCTCTGTGCCTGGAAATATCATGGAACAGATCCTCCTGGAGGCAATGTTAATGCATGTGCAGGACAAGGAGGTGATCTGAGACAGCCAGCACAGCTTCACCAAAGGCAAACTGTGCCTGACCAATCTGGTGGCCTTCTATGATGGAGTGACTGCATCAGTTGACAAGAGAAGACTGATCAATATCCTCTACTTGGACTTCTGTAAGGCCTTTGACATGGCCCCACACAACATCCTTGCCTAGAGAGATATAGATTTGAAGGGTGGACCATTTAGTGGATAGGGAACTGGCTTGAAGGCCACACCCAGAGAGTTTTGGTCAATGGCTCCATGTCCAGGTGGAGACTGGTGATGAGTGGTGTCCCTCAGGGGTCTGTCTTGGGACCAGTACTGTTTAATATCTTCATCGATGTCATAGTCAGTGGGATTGAGTGCACCCTCAGCAAGTTTGCAGACAACAGCAAGCTGAGTGGTGCAGTCAATACAACAGAAGGAAGGGATGCCATCCAAACAGACCTGGACAGGCTGGAGAAATGTGCCCATGTGAACCACGTGGTTCAAGGAGGCCAAGTGCAAGGTGCTGCAACTGGGTCAGGACGATCCCAGACAGGAGTACAGACTGGGAGAAGAATTCATTGAGAGCAGCTCTGCGGAGAGGACTTGGGGTGCTGGTGGATGAAAAGTCTGACATGAGCTAGCAGTGTGTGCTCGCAGCCCAGAAAGTCAACTGCATCCTGAGCTGCATCAAAAGAGGCATGACCAGCAGGTCGAGGGAAGTGACTATCCTCCTCTGCTCTGCCTTTGTGAGGCACCTCTTGGAGTCCTGCATCCAGGTTTGGGGCCTCCAGTGCGAGAAAGATATGGACCTGTCAGAGTGGGTCCAGAGGAGGGCCACAAAGATGATCAGAGGCCTGGAGCACCTCTCCTGTGAAGAAAGGCTGAGAGAGATGGGGCTGCTCAGCCTGCAGAAGAGAAGGTTCTGGGGAGACCTTATTGCAGTCTTTCAGTACTTAAAGGAGACATAAAAAAGATGGAGAACAATTTTTATTATGGCAGATAATGATAGGAAAAGGGAAAATTTGTTTTAAACTAAAGGAGGGGAGATTTAGATTAGAAGTTAGGAGGAAAATTCTTCACTCAGAGGGTGGTGAGGCCCTGGCACAGACTGTCCAGGGAAGCTGTGGATGCCCCGTCCCTGGACATGTTCAAGGCCAGGCTGGATGGGGCTTTGGGCAACCTGGTCCACTGGGTGGTATCCCTGCCTATGGCAGGGGGGTTGAAACTGGATGATCTTTAAGGTCCTTTCCAACCCAAACCATTCTAAGACTCTATGAAATTAAGAACTAGAAGTCTGATCTCAAGAGAAGCAGAGGCATTATACAATTAGGTTAAGGAAAAAGATGACATACCTTTCTTTGACTATTTCATTATAGCTATGACATAGCCTTTAAATCTAAACAAATTATTTCATGTTTTACAAAATGCTTCAGAAGAGAGTGTGAAAGTAATTAAAGGTATAGAAAAAATGTGATAAAATACAACATGGATTTGCCAATGACTTGATCCTATTGGATTAAGCTGATATTTTCCTTTGATTTTTTGGACAAGGGAAATGAAATGCATCTAATCTATCTGGACTTTAACAAAGCACCTAATACAACTCCTCAAGGAAAATTATTAGCTAAGATAGAGAAGTCAGGGATTACTACAAGCACTTTAAAGTGGATAAAGAATAGACTTCAAAGGGAAAAAGTGAAATGTTGAGGTAAAATGTTGGTTAGACAATTACCTTATTTATTAGATTAGAGACTTGCTCCATATACAGTTTTAATTAGTAATCTTGGCTCATGATTGTCCTATTAAAATTGGCTGATGATACAAAGGATTTGCCAGTGTAGGGGAAGGTCAACCATCACAGAGGATGAAAAAGATTACTCTGATGATGGCAGCAATAGAGTATGACAGAAGGAATGAAGTTAAGGAATACTATGAAAAATACATATGCTGGACATATTATCTGATTACAGGATGACTATGAGTCATTAACGTTAAGTAGATTCCAAATAATCAAATATAACCTTGTAATCTGGTTGTGTTTCTCTATATTATTTCTAAAAAGCACTTGAATTCAGCCAGAGTTCACAGTGTTAAAAATCAGGAGCTTGAGCCCTGTTTCTTATGTTACCATGAAGACAAGAAACCCCATCCTGACTATGGAATATACTTCTGGCCAACCATGTTGAATAGAATAGAATAGAATAGAATAGAATAGAATAGAATAGAATAGAATAGAATAGAATAGAAATCTCAGTTGGAAGGGGCCTACAAAGATCACCAAGTCCAACTACCTGACCACTTCAGAGCTAAACAAAAGTTAAATTATATTATTAAGGGTATTATTGAAATGCTTTTTGAACACTGACAGACATGGAACATCAACCACCTTGTTAGGAAGCCTGTTTCAGTGTTTGACAACCCTCACGGTAAAGAAATTTTTCCTAATAATCCAATCTGAATCTCATCTTCACAGCATGGTACCATTTCCACGCATCCTATCATCCTATGCTCAGAAGAGACCAGCACCTCCCTCTCCATTTTGCCTCCTCAGAAAGTTGTGGAGAGCAATGAGGTCACCTCTCAGCCTCCTTTTCCTTCCAAACTAGACAACCTAAGTGTCCTCAACCTCTCTTCATAGGACGTGCCTTCCATCCCTTTTACGAGCTTCGTTGCCCTCCTCTGGACTCAATTACCTTATTATCCTTTTATGTTATGGAGCCCAGAACTGCCCACAATATTCAAGGTGAGGCCACTCCAACACTAAATACACTGGGAGAATCTCCTCTTTTGCCCAGCTGCCTATGCTGTGTTTAACATACCCCAAAATGCCACCTGGCCTCTTGGCTGCCAGGGCACGCTGCTGGCTCATGCTGAGCCTGATGTCACCAGCGCCCCCAGGTCCCTTTCTGCCGAGCTGCTCTCCAGCCACTCATCTCCCAGTCTGTTCCTCTGTTCTGCATTACTCCGTCCCAGGTGCAGAACCCAGCGTTTACCTTTGTTGAACTTCACACCGTTGATGATTGTCCAATGCTCCAATCTATCTAGATCCCTCTGCAAGACCTCTCATCCTTCCAGAGGGTCAACAGCACCTTCCAGTTTAGTATCATCAGTGAACTTTTTCAGGATGCACTTCAATCCTGCATCCAGATCATTGATAAAAATGTTGAACAGGACTGGCCCTAGAACTGAGCCCTGTGGAACACCGCCAGTGACCAGCTGCCAGCCAGATGTAGCCACATTCACTCTCACCCTTTGAGCTCTGCTGTTCAGCCAGTTCATCCACCAGCATAGTGTGAACCTGGTCACCTTGCAATTGGACAATCTGTCCAGAAGGATAATATGAGAGAGAGTAAAGAAAAATTCAAACTGGAGCAAGGGCTCAGGTTTTCTGTGATTAAATGTAAATTGCTCTTATAAGCTGAGGGCCAATAAGGCATGGCTACCCTCTGAAAATGTAAGTGCAGGCAGAAAAGAGAGAAGAACCATTTTAACTAATGAATAATATTGGCACGAACAGATTAGTCAGGAATAGGTTTGAAGAGGAAAATCAAGACCATTGGAGCAGTGAGAGTCTATGAGGGTAAAAAAGAGAAAGTGTCTTTCCAGCTAATGAAATAAAACAAGCAGTGCAATTACCCCTTTGCCCAAATCTTCTCACTTCATTTTTATTTCCACTGTGAGTACATATTTCCCTTAACATGAATAACACTATTCTTCACTAACACGTTACTTTGCTAGGCCTTTCCAGACAGTGGAAATTAAGTATAATTTCTCTTTTAATAGAGACTTCAAATTTGCTGTTACCAGTCTACCTTCCAGTGTTGATGACCTTTTTCATTACGCTAGTTCACCCTCTGTGTTTTCTTCATCTTCTTTATATACCTTTCTCCATGTTCTGTATCATATTGTTAGCTTTCTTGATCTCATTCATTTGCTTCTTTACTTTTACTTTTTACTTTTTACTTTTTTTTTTAATTTACTCTCGGGTGAGAGACTTCACTAAGAAAGTCAAGCGCCTGGTATGGTCCGCTGACTACTACCCGCTACTGGTCTTTCAGGCTGGTAATGACAAGGTAGCAACGAGAAGTCCGAGAGCGATCAAAAGGGACTTTAGGGCTTTGGGGCGACTACTTAAAGGATCAGGGGCACAGGTTGTGTTTGCCTCTGTCCTTCCGATAGGGGGGATCAATGCTAACAAACAGACTCATCACATTAACACGTGGCTTCGGGACTGGTGCAACCGGCAGAATTTCAGGTTTCTCGATCACGGGGAGGTCTAGGCGACACCGGGCCTGCTGGCACCAGATGGGATGTGCCTCTCTCAGAGAGGGGTGAGGATTTTTGCTCAGGAGTTGGCAGGGCTGATCGATAGGGCTTTAAACTAGAGTCAAAGGGGGAAGGGGATAAAACCAGGCACGCTGGTGATGAGCTAAGGGATGGCGTGCTAGAATCAGAGGGACAGTGTGCTAGTGAGGCCTTTCGGTTGGCTACACAAGGTGCTGCATGTAGGGAGGCGCATTTGAAGTGCTTCTACACAAACACACACAGTATGAGGAATAAAATGGATGAGCTAGAAGTCTTGGCCCAGTCCCGCAGCTACGACATCATCGGCATAAGCGAAACCTGGTGGGATGAGTCCTGCGGCTGGTGTGTTGCAATAGATGGTTACAGGCTCTTCAAGAGGGACAGGCAGGGTAGGCGAGGTAGCAGGGTAGCAATGTATGTGAAGAATGGGCTGGACTGTGTGGAACTTCAAGTTGGTGATGGCAAAGTTAAGAGCCTCTGGGTAAGGATTAAGGGATGAACAAATAAAGGGGATGTCATTGTGGGAGTCTATTACAGACTACCTGGCCAGGACGACAACGCCGATGAATTATTCTTTGCAGAACTAAGAGATGCCTCAAGATCAACTCCGCTTATCCTAATGGGGGATTTCACCTTGCCAGATGTCAACTGGGATCACCACACGGCTGACACGAGCAAGTCCAGGAGGTTCATAAAGCAACTAGATGATAACTTCTTGGTGTAGGTGCTAAGAGAGGCAACTAGGAAAGGTGCCCTCCTAGATCTGTTGCTGGAGAACAGAGAGGGTCTTGTGGGAGACGTGGCCATTGGCGGCCATCTCGGTCATAGTGACCATGAAGTGGTTGAGTTTAGAATTTATGGTGACAGAAGGAAAACTGTCACCAAAACTTCAGCCCTGGATATGGGGAAAACAGACTTCAGGTGGCTCAAGGAACTAGTCAGCAAGGTCCCCTGGGAAACTGCTTTTGAAGGCATTGGCGTCCATCAGTGCTGGTCAATCTTTAAGCACTGCCTCCTAAAAGCACAAGATCAGGCGATTCCAAAATATCGGAAGTCAGGCAAGTGGGGCAGAAGGCCCGCCTGGCTGACCAGGGAACTTCTACTGGAGCTTAGGCAAAAAAAGAAAGTGTACAGCTGCTGGAAGGAGGGTCAGGCGACGAGGAAGGAATACAGGGATGCTGTTCGTGTTTGTAGGGACAAAATTCATATGGCCAAAGCCCAACTAGAGTTGAAGCTGTCCATGTCTGTGGGAGACAATAAAAAGTTTTTTTTTAGATATGTGAACAGAAAAAGGAGAACCAAAGAAAACATAGGTCCGCTACTAGATGGGGAGGGTCTCCTCACAGACAATGACATAGGCAAAGCAGAGACGTTTAACACCTTCTTCACTTCTGTCTTCAACACTGATGATGGGCTTCGGGACCCAGGGTACCCTGAGCTGGAGGACCATGACGGTGGGAATGACAAACTCCCAACCGACCCTGAACGTGTGCGGGATTTGCTGCTCCACCTGGATGCATACAAGTCCATGGGTCCGGATGAAATTCATCCCAGGGTGAAAGAGGCTTAAAGAGCTGGCTGATGTCATTGCGGGACCTCTCTCAATTATTTTTCAATGATCTTGGGAATCTGGAGAGGTCCTAGTGGACTGGAAGCTGGCAAATGTTGTGCCAATTTTCAAGAAGGGTAAGAAAGAAGACCCTAGCAATTACAGGCCTGTATGTCTCACGTCAGTGCCTGGTAAAATTACGGAGAGGATATTCCTTGAAGTTATTGAAGTGCACCAGGGCGACAATGCAGTCATTGGTCCCAGCCAACATGGGTTCATGAGGGGTAGGTCCTGCCTAACAAATTTGATTTCTTTTTATGATAAGACCACCCATCTAGTCGATCAATTAAAACCAGATGATGTGATCTTTTTGGACTTCAGCAAAGCTTTTGACACGGTTTCCGATAGGATCCTACTGGACAAAATGTCCAGCATACAGCTAAACAAAAACATCATACGATGGGTGAGCAATTGGCTGACGGGCAGGGCTCAAAGGGTTGTGGTAAATGGGGCCACATCTGACTGGCGGATGGTCACTAGTGGGGTCCCTCAAGGCTCCATTTTAGGGCCAGTCCTCTTCAATGTTTTTATAAATGATTTGGATGTGGGACTAGAAGGTGTTTTGAGCAAATTTGCCGACGACACCAAACTTGGAGGAGTTGTGGACTCTGATGAGGGTGGAAAGGCCTTACAGAGAGATCTGGACAGATTGGAGAGCTGGGCGATCACCAACCACATGAAGTTTAACAAGAGCAAGTGCCGGGTCCTGCACCTGGGACGGGGCAACCCTGGCTATATGTACAGACTGGGCGATGAGCCGCTGGAGAGCAGCCCCACAGAGAAGGATCTGGGGGTTGTGGTTGACAACAAGTTGAATATGAGCCAGCAGTGTGCCCTGGCAGCCAGGAGGGCCAACTGTATCCTGGGGTGCATCAAGCACGGCATTGCTAGTCGGTTGAGGGAAGTGATTGTCCTGCTCTACTCTGCACTGGTGCGGCCTCACCTCGAGTGCTGTGTGCAGGTCTGGGCACCACAGTGCAAAAAGGACATTAAACTGTTGGAGAGTGTCCAGAGGAGGGCAACGAAGATGGTGAAGGGCCTAGAGGGGAAGACATATGAGGAGTGGCTGAGGTCACTTGGCCTGTTCAGCCTGGAGAAGAGGAGGCTGAGGGGGGACCTCATCGCAGTCTACAACTTCCTCGCGAGGGGGAGTGAAGAGGCAGGTGACCTATTCTCCATTATCACCAGTGACAGGACCCACGGGAAAGGTGTTAAGCTGAGGCAGGGGAAGTTTAGGCCGGACATCAGGAAGAGGCTCTTCACCAAGAGGGTGGTTGCACACTGGAACAGGCTCCCCAGTGAAATATTCACTGCACCAAGCCTGTCTGAATTTAAGAAGCGATTGGACTGTGCACTTAGTCACATGGTCTAAACTTTCGCGCAGACCTGTGTGGTGCCAGAGTTGGACTTGATGATCCTTATGGGTCCCTTCCAACTCGGGATATTCTATGATTCTATGATTCTACTTTCTTTTTCTTTCTTTCTTTTTTAGCACTGCTTTGCACCAAAGCAGATCAAATATCATTTCTTGCTCAATGCTAGCAAAAGCAAGTCTCTCGCAGGCTCTGTCATGGTCATAAAATTTACATAGGTCAACGTATAACTTCTTGGATTGATACAAGCATAAATTGTTTTAGATTCTTTTTCTCTGCTACCCCTATTAACTAATTGTATCACTGATTTACTGTTCAGTTTTATTATCTGCCAGAAACGCTCTGAGATGTTTCACTCTGCTTGGTTAAGTGTCAGCCCATATGCAGCTGCCAAAACCCAGAAGTCCTCTGACCCCCTTAGAGCAAATATGGATCAGCCAAAACTTCATTTGCTCTCAGTATTTTCTGATACTTGCTTAGAAATAGATAAAGCTTTTGTCCACCACCTTCTCAAACTGATATACTTACCAGGAGTGGAGAAAAGCCAAGGAAAATATGGGTGCTTTTTTTTTTTGTTTGTTTGTTTCTTTGTTTTCTACTGACCCTAGACAGGACAAAATCCTCTAGAACATTAGCTAGTTAGCACTTCTATCCTGCTTTTGTCTAGCAAATCATTGCAGTGGTTTCACCCTGATGGACAGTTAAACTCTAGCACACCACTCTCTCACTCCCCCTCCCCCCCCCCCCAAAAAAAAAAAAGGGAGAAAAAAACGATGCAAAGAGCCAAGGGTTGAGATAAGGATAGGGACATCACTCAGCAGTTACACTCATGGGCAAAACAGACTCAGCATAGGGAGATTAATGTAATTTATTCCCTATCACTAACAGACTAGAGCAGTAAGAAACTGAAAGCAAATGAAAAACATCTTCCCCCCCATCCTGCTTCTCCCTCCTCTGCCCGAGGAGCACAGGGGAATGGGGGCTGTGGCCCATAACACTGCATCTCCACCACTCCTTCACGGTCACTCCCTGCCCCCGCTCCACGTGGGGTCCCTCCCATGGGATGCCATCCTTCCCAAACTGAGCCTGCAGGGGCTTTCACAGGCAGCACCTCTTCAAGAACTGCTCCAACATGGCTCTGTACCACGGGGTCCATCCCCCAGGAGCAAACTGCTCCAGCACGGGTCCCCCACGGGCAGCAGCTCCCCCCAGACACCCTGCTCCTGCGTGGGCTCCTCTCCATGGGCCGCAGCTCCGGCCCGGGGCCTGCTCCTGCGGGGGCTCTCCAGGGGCCGCAGCCTCCTCCAGGCCACATCCACCTGCCCTACCAGGGGCTCCTCCACGGGCTGCAGCATGGAGATCTGCTCCATGTGGGACCAATGGGCTGCAGGGGGACAGCCAGCTCCACTGAACTCAGCTTCTGGACTGCACAAGCACAGGTCACTAAGATTCAGTTACAAATTTTGTTTCGCTTTGACACTGTAGTCAGAAAGTTAAAATCACTAATATTAGACATGATCTCTGTTTCATTTTAAAACTAATACATTAAGTTATTCAAACCCAGATAAAGATGACAAATTATCTGTTCTTCAGAGGGATTAGATGGTCAGGGAGGAATTACATGCTTACACTGCTTACCAAAGTTAGATAAATACATCACGAGATACATACTGTTCATAACTGGCCACTTCCAGTGCAAGGTCTTCTCTGAGGAGAGCAGTGGGGACTTGGACATTTCCCTTCAGAAAGAGTTTTCATATCTGCTTTTGTTCCAGGTAAGTATGAAATCCTGATACTTCATAATGTTCCACATAAATAAAAACATAAGTTAAACATGCATTTGATTTTACATTTAAAATGTTAACACTGCTGAAAATGTAAATGCAATACTGAAGCAGTTATCACAATTGGATTGCATTCGCTATTTTTTTTGGAGTTTTTGCTGGAAAAAAAAAAAGGATCAGTAGATTTCTGAATGTGTAACTTTTAATTTCAATACTCCAGTGCAAAGTCACATAGGCTATTTTTATAGCAGCTGAAATAAAATTAAAATGATTTAATTGCAGACTTATGCAATGACCAAATTAATATATATACATATATATATATATATTGTTTATGTGGAACAGTTAAAAAACATCTTAATTTGAACACATAGCTTGAGCATTTTTCAGTTTGACCCCATCTAATTGTTTCTCTGTCAGCCAGCAAATCCTCAGAATATTCACTTACCTCTTCCCCTTGAGTGATCTTTCACAGTGATGTATGGCAGAATTAGAAAAGGAGATACCTCTAGCCTTTTGTAGGCAGAAGAAAACCTCAATAAAATCAAGATCCTGCAGTGAAAGGAAGAATAAAGAGGGGTAAAAATGCAACAAGAAAACAGATTTTTAAATATGTTGTGCTGCCTAGAAAAAAGTTATTTTTCAGGCAATAACTTTTTTTTTTAATTGTTTATTTTTTATTTATTTATTTTTTTTTGTGATGGAAAGTCTTCAGGGCAGGGCACCTATAAGAACAGTGCATGTGATGTCCATGCATTGGCCTGGCTGGGGCTGCCTGTGGGCAGGAAACAAGCCATGCAGGGCTCACCTCTGCCCCTGTCCTGCATCCAGCTCCCAGAGTTCGTAATGTTTGGCTCACTTTGCAGGAATCAAGGAGAAAGTTCAGAAATGTAACTGTGTTTCTTGGCAAGCTCAGGGCCAAAATAGGAAAGTTGACCAAGAAGGAATGGAATATAGTCTGTGATTTGCATGCCTGCAGTGCTGCAAAGGCAGGTGGGTGGCTAATACTTTGCTTTTCTTTATTGCTTTCTCTTTCTTCATTGCTTTCTCTCTCTCTCTCTCTCTCTCTCTTTTTTTTCCTGCTTTATTTTCCTTATTTGCTTCTATATTCATTTCTATATTCATTTTTTTGACAGCTTGAGTCACTTGCTCAAGGGAAAACTACAGAATAAAACTGGGTAAAATTTGGAAAGGAATAATCATAGATATATGTTTTCTCATAAGCAAAATGCATTTTATTTTGTGGGAATCCCATACAACATTCATCAGTTTTGGAGCTTATTTTATAAGCTGTTATATGTTAACTTTACAATGGTAAAAAACTCTATCGTTTTTGAAATTTTATTATGACATTTTATTGTGATGCCTAGCAATCATAGGATAATATAATGATATTGATAGCAAGCATCCTATCATATTATTTAACAGGGATACAGTAGGAAAGACTACAGTCATAAAATGCTATTTGTTTCATGAAAAAAGTGTTGGAATAGTTGTCGCTCTCTTTCATGTAGATACTTTTTTATCATTATTATTTTGTAAACAGGGCTGCTTTGCATTTTTCTGTATTTGTAAAACACCTATCCTAATGGTCACCATATAAAGCTGATAGGTGCTAGCCCATAAATAATGTATCATAATAAAAACTGTAATATATAACAGATGTCTGTTACGGTAGAAAAGGAGAAGGTTGATAGATGCAAGTAAAAACTCATTATGATCACTATGGAGAGCTGTATTTACATTTTCATGTTTAACTACACATTTATTGTTAATAACAATGTCAATTATCTGCTTTCACAATCCTAAAGAAAATGAGTGCATAATTCCTAAATCCCTTAGTTATAGACTGGAGGAAGTCAAAATTCCTCTCAATAAAAACTAAGGTCCTAAGATCTAAATTTCAAACCCCTGTTCTTCCAGAATGATAATGCCATGCTGGTACAAACCAGAAGAAAAGGTAGTTTAGACAGGTATCCCGTTAGCAAAGTCTCTTGAAAAAAAGCTTTAATATATAGCCATTAACATGTCCCCTCTTTTGCCTGTTGCGTTTTGCAGTTGTTTGGGGGGGGGGGGTTGTTTTGTTACAAAATTATTGTGACAAAAATATTTCTGCCTGTAAGTTATTTTCAGCCAACACTTATGAGGATTAATGGGCTAAACATGACTTAAGGCTGTTTGGTTACCACAGTGACTGAACTTATTTCTAAACACAGAACGTGTCATGGCGTAAGAGCTCAGCAGTGTCCATTCAGCCACAGTTCCACGCCAGCAAAGTTTGTCAGATATGAGATTTGGCCCAAGAACATCACAGAAATGCAACTGGTATAAAACCCCAGACATAAAGCCCAAAGAAATGCAGCCCCAAATGAGAAATCCATGCAAATATTGGTACAATGCTGATTTTGTGACTTTTTATTGCTACTTTCATCAGCACTTGTGGCTTTTGTTAAGAGGATTCCTGTTCAAACACTGATTGTGATAGCAAAGGTTTAACAACAGAAGTTTGTTAACACAGATACTAGAGAGAACCTGATCTGATGACCAGGCCCTTCCCAGAGGATGAAATCATCACCAGATAATTTCTAGCTTGTTTACTGGCTTTTAGTAGAGCTTCCTGATAGCAGCAAATATAAGACAACTTTTGTAATGATGCTAGTCATGGCAAAAATACAGTTTGACTGCAGGATACCTGTGCTCATTTTAGTAGAACCTGGTCAGTAGAGAGGCTTATGTTCTCAATGGATTTTGGATTATTTTAGTTGGAGGTCAGGCAATTTTTCCCTTGTTTGTGTCTTTAAAGAAGAGATTCTCTAGGTTCAAAGGCGAATGGCAGTTTATCACTTCTGTCTCCATGCAGCAAGAGTTACTCTCTCCATTGCCAGAGACAGAATACACTTGTAACATGGCTACCTTATCGAGACATCTACAATAATGTTGCATTAGACTCAGTCAAAAAGAGAGGGATTCATTCTGAGCAGTTGGCAGTAAATACACCCAGGGACCCCATATTAAATCGTGAACATAAAATAAATGGTGAACAAATAGTTCCTGCATGAGATCTTCCATACAGTGTACCTAACTGTCCAAAAGCCCTTGTTTCACTCTTTTGATGATGTGAACACAATTTTCTATAAGGCATGTATGGTGTAGAAGGATGAGGGAGAGTCATGTGAAGATGGAGAAAACACACAATGGGGACTGAATTAAGGTTGCAGAGGTAGCTTTTGAATGCTTGACTCTGTAACCTTTGTAACCTTAATAATGTCATTTGAATGCATACTGTATTTTATTTGTTTAATGCCTCAGAGTAGTTACACTTGCAATGAACTCCATCACCTGCACTGAAGGAAGCAACTCAATAGGTCCTGACCCAGGACGGCCTGTTGTGATCAGCCTGTGTAAGGTCATATGCATCACCCTTAGCCGTAAGAGCTGATGACAGGGTGCAGAAAAATTCTGTCCTCTGTTTCATGAAAGCCTAATTGCTCACTTTGTCATGCTGATCTTGTAACATGTCTCCTGTTCCTACTGCTTCTCAGTAATTTTCTGCACAGAAATACCCTCTGTGCACTGTCACCATTCACTCTGTGACATGGTAAAAGTACTGTACAGGCTATTTCTGTTAGATTTCGCTAGGGAATGTTATTTCTCCCTGGAGCTGCCTCCATCAGCTTCATGCTATTTCTGTCTCCAAAGAAACAATTCTAAGCAGCACCCTTTCCACTGATATCAATCCTTCTCCCTCCTCCCTCTCAGAGCAGGCAGTCATAATTGACCATGTGCCAAATTAAAATTTGAGAGGGTTACTATCCAAAGTGTTTGATATATGCTAATGTTTCAGGATCTTTTCACTGTAATGTCATCTTAGACTTCAGCAATGTATCACTCTGCTCCTGAATTCCCCCAAATTCAACATGTCCATAGTCCTGAAGCAATGCATTTGTGTTAGGGCAGCTCTGTCAATTATAATATCAGTCTGTAGCATGCTATTATGACTTTATGGTCTTACATGTCCTGAGAGAGTACAGCCATGGTTTAACAAGCTACCTCTTTTTCTGCAGTCCTGTGGGCCATTTGCTTGAATGTAGAGAGTGGAAGGGGAATGCTAGGGGAATGAGAAGAACAACGCATTAACCTTCTCCATGCCTTGGTTAGTGCTGGACTCTGAGCACAGAGCCATGACTCCAGTCTGAATCTAAAGAAAGAGCAACTTTTGAGATCTCCTCACCATTGCTTTGAAGGCCATTTTACTTAATTAGAAAAATGCACCCAAATTATATCCAGATCACTGGCATCATATGTTACCCCCAGTTGCCCCATAGAAAAGGGAAACATCATTAAGCATAAACTCTCTTCACAAATGCTATCCTGTCATCAGTTATTTCATGCAATGTTATCTTTCTTTCCTCCCTATTTACCTAATGACTTGGCATTGTTATTTATACTACTTCTGTGTTGATTTATCCTACCACCATATGTTCACTCACGTTAGATTTGATGATAATGATCTTTTGTGGTATATGCACTTTCATGCATTAATTATTGCCAAGATTCAGATGTTTGGCTTTCAGAAATAAAAAAGCAAGTTCTTTGTACTTTTTTATCATTCAGAAGTAGACTCCTTTTGCAAAAGGAGGAGAAAAAAAAAAAGTTTTTGTTTCTGAGAATTAATCTTTAAACGAGCATAAAACTACAGAAGAAATGAGAAGTGTAAAGAAAAAAAAATCTGTTAAGCATTCCCCATATCTAAAAATTTGCTTTTGTATTTCTGACTGCTAACTGTCACTGTCATATAATTTCAGAGGATATTTGAATAGATAGATTACAGAACCTACGATGGGAAGAAAACATCCAGACAGATCTGTATATACTTAACACTGAAAAGCAACTTCATTCTTCACTGATACTTACTGCTATAACTCTTATATATGGTGTATTACTCTATACTAATATTTTAGGAATCATACGCCAGCTGTCTGATACAATGGTCAAAGTGTTCTTTTGTTGGATGGAAATTCATAACTGATGATATTCAAGGGTTTTCTGTATTCTGTGTCCATTGCCTTTTGCAGGATGGAATGCCAGAAATGAAGATTTTGGTTCTAGAGATGAGGATGCTCTTAGCATTAATTCACTTTCGGGGGGCAAAGAAAAGCTTTTGACCAATGTTTGTTTTAATAATCCCATCAATCCTGTTCTTTAGCAGAACACATCTGAAATGAAAGCTGTAGAAAACCACTTATTTTCTGACTTTCCCTTGGAACGAGCAAGAACTCTTCGTTTTGGCTGGTCACACATTTCTGAAGAATTTGATTTGTATTGATAAGTTTGGCTCCTTATGATATTACCTGGGATTGCTCTGAATTAGAATTACTCTGAAGCAGTCATCAGAACTGCTTGTCCTGCAGTATCCTTGATGAGTCTCTTTCCCTTCACTGGGCTAGCATTAAACAAGCTGTCTTTTGTATAGAAGACTGCAGGCTGCATCAGAATATACATATTAGCATCCTGATGCTGGAAACTGTACCCTCAGAATAGAGAGGAATCAAAGCTGCAAGGATTAATTGAGCAACTGAAACACCTACCTCATTTTTATCTATAGAGGAAGTTTAGAGAGGAAAGAGTCTGTCAGTCAAATCCCAAATTTAATTGTGAAGCAGTTTAGATAATCTAGTTTTGATCCACTAGCTGAAAACATGAGGAAATATTTTTATTTCACCTAACTGAAATAAAAATATTTTTCTTTACAAAAATAGGGCATTTCAAACCCCAAAAGAAAATGCAAACATTTTATCTTTTGTTTGATTTCAAAGTATAAAATTAGCCATGGAAATGGAATCAGGTTTTAAAGGGTTTAATTTTGCAAATCTTAAAAAGGAAGTGTTAGAAAAAATAAAAATTTAAATTTGCATATCAGGGCTGAAGGTGTTCAAAAATTCGGTGAAAGTATCTATTGCTATTTGGCCTGTCTGAAGCTGCAATTTTTGAGAAATATTTATCTATTTATTTATTTATATTCAGAGCTACCCATAGGATAAATTTTATAAGGACTGGAAACTTCACTACAACTACAAATGTGGAGTACTTTTTTTTTTTTTTAAGAGGGGTAAAAGATAGAATCTCTCTTTGATCATCAAATGAAAACAAAACAAAACAAAACATATTCTAAGGATACTATGTGCATCCATTCTTTCGGTTATGGCCTGCGATCCTGTGTTTTGTGCACTTAAATTACCATTGTAACTAACAGTAAGCATGATCTACTAAACTTTTAGTATAATATAATTGCACCTATCTTATACCAAATGTTTAAGTGCATACAATCGGTGTGTTTAATCTTTCTGATTTTATCATTTTTAACTTGTCTACTGGCAGGAATGGGAAATTCTGTGTTTTTTGTGTGTGTTGGGTGCACTTGACTAGGGTTTGGTAGCAGTGGGGCGCCAGGGGTGGCCTCTGTGAGCAGAGCCCAGCAGCTGCTCCATGTCAGATCAGAGCCAGCTCCAGATGGCTCCAAAAGGGACCTGCCGCTCGCCAGAGCCGAGCCAGTAAGCAACACTGGTTGTGTCTTTAGGAAACAAACAAACAAACAAAAAAAAAGTGAAAAAAAACTGTTGCACAACAGCAGCTGGGAGAGTGAGGAGTGACAAAGTGCCTTGCAGACGCTTGCAGGACGGCAGGAGGTGCTCCAGGCACGCAGCACGAGTTCCCCTGCGGCCTGTGGAGAGGCCCCTGGTGGAGCAGGCTGTCCCCCTGCAGCCCCTGGGTCCCACGTGGAGCAGATCTCCACGCTGCAGCCCGTGGAGGAGCCCCCGGTGGAGCAGGTGGATGTGGCCTGGAGGAGGCTGCGGCCCCTGGAGAGCCCCCGCAGGAGCAGGCCCCGGGCCGGAGCTGCGGCCCATGGAGAGGAGCCCACGCAGGAGCAGGGGGTCTGGGGGGAGCTGCCGCCCGTGGGGGACCCGTGCTGGAGCAGTTTGCTCCTGACAGATGGACCCCATGGTATAGACCCATGTTGGAGCAGTTCTTGAAGAGGTGCTGCCTGTGAAAGCCCCCACAGGCTCAGTTTGGGAAGGACGGCATCCCGTGGGAGGGACCCCACGTGGAGCGGGGGCAGGGAGTGACCGTGAAGGCGTGGTGGAGATGAAGTGTTATGGACTGACCGCAGCCCCCATTCCCCATTCCCCTGTGCTCCTTAGGCAGAGGAGGGAGAAGCAGATTGAGGGGAAGGTGTTCTTAGTTTGCTTTTAGTTTCTCACTGCTCTAGGCTGCTAGTGATAGGCAATAAATTATGTTAATCTCCCTATGCTGAGTCTGTTTTGCCCATGAGGGTAACTGGTGAGTGATCTCCTTGTCTTTTTCTCAACCCTTTAGCTCCTTGCATCCTATTTTCTCCACTTTTTTCTTTGAGGAAGGGTCGTAAGAGAGTGTTTGTGGTGCAATTCAGCTCCCCAGCAGGGTAAAAACACCTCAGTGTGAGATGAGAGTTCAACTTCAGAACTGCTAAAAAGCCCATACAATGTGTGTCTCTGAAAGGGAAGGGGGGAACCATCAACGTCGGTTGTCGGGATCACTATCAGGAATCCCCACCCAGATCCCTCCAAAAGAGAAGCGTTTCTCAACAATCTGAGAAAATGTGTGTGCTGCATATTTTACTGCACAGAAACACGGGTCTGACAGCCTGCAGGATGGTAATGTTCAGATGTGGAGCTGTACCTCAGGTCTTTCGTCTTCATCAATAAAATCAAACTGCTGCAGAGCTGGAGGGCCCTGTGGAGCTGTTTTCTCCCTCCAAAGCAGCTCACATGCAGTATAGCCTATAAGCTAGGTAGGCTTGAACTGGAAAGACATGCCCACACCAAAATGGCCTTGAGGAAATGACTTCATCACTAAAAAATACATGAATTCAAGCCTTTTGCTAGATTCAAAGGAAAGTTGTTTTCAAATATACCTGGAGTTTTGGAGGCTGGAAGATCTAGTATTTGAAGAGCCATTTGCAGTAACACTTTTAGAACTGACTTCTGGATGACTTTTATTCCGAAAAACCTGCAGGAGAGTTCCTCTGTCTATTATAAGGACAGGAAGTATGGAAAAAAAGACCCTCAAGTATGATAACCAGGACACACATAAGCATGAATGTTCCTAAAACAAGTTTTAATGTGCACAATATTTTACAGATATTTTAAATCAGGGGTGACATTTTTACTTTTGTGCTATTGGTATCATTTGTCAGATTTTTTTTCCCCTCTTCGTTTAACCAATGCAGAGAGGTGTTGAAAGCTTTTTATAAAAGAAGTGTGTGTCATATCACTTGGACGATGATCCTGATTTTCCTTCAGAATCTAATCAAACAACTGCAGTTATAGCTCTGTTCATTACCTGAATAGATAACAAGCATGCCCTTCAGCCATTTCTGCACTTGCATATTTGAAACATACATATTGAGGATTGTAAGATATCTTAGAATACCCATAAAGAACAAAAAGCCTGATCGAAAGAGTGGGTGGTACCCTATTCAGTGAGGTGTTACGCGCACTTAATCAATAGGGCATGGAGGAGGGAGGTCATTTTTATTTCCTAAATTATCTTGTTAATTTATATGTGAATCAGACATTCACTAGCATTTAAATACTTTTTGACATTTAAGACACTCCCCTATTTCCATGAGGTTTTGACACAGTTTCATTGAATATCTTTTTATAACCTGAATCTAGAAATTTGTTTTAACCATTTCTACATATTCTGTCAGCTGTGGGCGAACTGTCAAAAATTTAGAGGCTTGTTTTTATTTAAGTACTCAAATGTACACATTTATAAGGATCATATGCCCTGGTTTGGACCTGAACAAGGCATTTGCAGTTACATTTTTTAGAGGCAGCTAACGAACACTCTGGAGTGGATGGTGTGAAAACGTCTGCAATAATGGCTGCCGCAAGCAACTTCCAAACCCAAGTAGGCAAGCAGAAAAAGGATGGAAAAAATACAATACTGTGTCTGCCTTAAAGGCTAGAAACTGAAGAAGGAAAGTTTTGAGTCCCCAGAGATCAGGGAGGAAGCCTGCACTAGACTACTTGAATGTTAAAACTTCTATTTCTAGATGTCTCATCCCAGGTGTGAAAGCACTCTTTATGCTGATTTGAATTTTACTGGGAGAGCTGAAACTCATAATAGAAAGCAAGTAAAGTCATAGATAGGAAAATGACAGGCTCAGTCTTTTTATCTGGATTCAATTGCATATTTTGGACCTGATTTCTATTTCAAAGCCATTTATTAAATAAATCAACTTTTCTGGATATCCTACTAGAAGCTGAACAGAGGTACTGTTCTACCAGTTGCCCTGTTAATATCTGGGTTTCTGAAGGAGTGTGAAATGTCCAGCTGTTTTAAAGATCATCTGGGATTTCTTGATGTTATTTCAGTCTGTGGAACTACTTCGTATAAACATCAGTATCTACTTAAAGCTGTATCTAAATACATGTGAAGGCTTCTGTCACAGTTAGTGCACGACATCTAGTGCTTGGTTTACAAGAGTAGAGCCCAAGGTCTGCTACCACATCCCTGCCTTTAGCATCATATGGGTAGTTTGCAGGAGGAACAAAAAGAAACAAAAGGAGCATATTCCTTTGTTTTATAGGGAAGGACAAAGAAAACAGCTATGGCATAATAGACCTTGAAGTACATCAGCTGCAGCATCTCTTGAGAAAGACTTCAGCATGTTTCCTCCCATCAGCTACCCAGCTGTCCCGCTCTGCCTTGCTACAGCTGCATGAATAAAGGATTTTTTTTTCTTTTTCTATCCTGAAAAGTTCTGAAAATGCGAAAAAAACAAAGCACCTTTTGAGGTCAAGCCAAGATTGATTTTAGCTTGATGGTTAATGAAGAGAGTTTGTTTATTTTTTTAAACAACAACAAAAAAAACACTTAAGCTTAAGCAGAACATTACTTTTGACTAGGAGTAAAACATTTGGTTTTCAAACTTTCTCCTCTTTAGAAGTGTTGTTATGAAAAACATTTTGAATAGTGAAAAAAAAATGAAGATTTCTATTTCATTTTTTTTTCTCCTCAGTATATTTCCAGTCTCAGACCTATATGAAGTTTTTCAGCTGTGTTTTAATGCAGTTGTGAATAAATCACTGCATGTTTGTGAAATCTTGCAAGTGTTCCCACAATTATGTTTTTCTTTGGAAATAATCCAACATATCATCCTCATGTTGAATTTATTCCTGGTTCACTTATCTGTGCTGTGTTTCTGACTAACCCAGTAACTGAAACTTTCTGCCGAAAACAATCCCTCCACCCCCTTATTTCTGAGTGGAAAAAAAATAAAAAAAAATAAAAATCACCAAATCCTTCAGCTTTCAGGATCTCGCAATAAAACCATTCATCCTCTGTATTCAGTCAGTATTAGGCAATTTTTGGTCCAGCTCTTGACCTTTTCCCTTCTGTAACTGAAAGTTTTTGGTCCTGAAATTTCTGCAATGCCTTGGTGGTCTTCTGCCCTGTGACTTTCTCATCTTCCGAGTCCTAAAACCGGATGCCTAACGAAAGGGTGAGATTATCAAAGTGGATAACTGAATTTCCTTAAATAATTTTTAAATTCCCAGTATAAGAACACAAATGTAACTCAGACACTGTAAGACGGCATTAAAGATTTTTTTTTTTTTGAAAATGCTTTAAAGCTTAAAAACAAAACAAAACAAAAACTTATTAAAATAGACTAAGGAGCTGAATCTTCCCTGATTCTCCATAAATGAGCATTACCCAGGATTTGCTTCCAATCCCACTACCGGACTTTTGGTGTTTTCTGCAGTTCAAATAAAGCCTGCCTTGCCCATTTTCTTCAGGTGAGGAGCTGTGCATGCCAGTGTTGGCTTTTCTATCATCCTTATTAGTCTTATATGAAGCAGCTGTTACCTCTTTCTGAGTAGCAAGCAGGTTGCCAGACAGCCTGAGGGGCTAACCATCTGATATCCATATTTTGTTCTCAATAGGTCCATGACTCATGCTTTCAGGGGAATACAGTCGTAGATAGGTTTTGCCTCCTTTTGTGTGGATGATAGATGCAGTTTTATTTCCTACCACAGCTGGACAACCAGGATGGTTGCATTTAGTTTTCAAACAAAACTCAAACAAAACTATTTTGCTGCACTTTCATTTGTTCGTAACATGTGCTCAAGGAACATTGCACAAATAGCATTGCTCTTTAGATCCTTAAAATGAAATCAATTTCTTAAAGCCAGTTTAGATTAGGAATAAGAAAAAATGAATAAGAAGGAGATTCCTAGTGAAGGCTTTAAGTAGGTTTTTAACATCATGGTTTATGGTAGGACCCTACTGGCTGGGGAGAAAAGGACATTATTTTTTGTATTGTAGTGGTACCCATGTGCCTCAACATGTGGATGCTGCAAGTTCCTTGTTCTGTAGGACAGCCTACTGTCTTGGCAAGAAAAGTGTTGTGTGTGGGAAGTAGACTAGAAGGGTGAAGTGATGTGCTCTGGGGCAGTCTGCAAAGCCAAGTGTAAGCAACCACCTTTTAGTTCACTTGCCTCAGGTTGACTGCCTAGAAAAATATTTTTCAAAGAAAAGTTGAAAAAATTAAAGCCCTGACAATCCTAACAAAGAGATAATTGAAATCTGTAGAGGAACCAGCAGAAAGGACCTTTTTGCTTTTGGCATTTTCTGGCCTTTTTTTTTTTTTTTTTTCTCTCTCAGTTTCATGCAAGCTCCTCAATTCTTGTCGATACTTCAGATCCATATCTCTATCTCTTAATTTATTCTTCTCAAAAATCACATTTACATCAAGGCAACTAAAATCACCCCCTCCTTTACTGATTTTTTCTCCTCTACTAAATCCCTTCCCGTGTTTTCACTTCCTCTCGTATACACTATGTACATTCCTTGACCTTGAAACATTCGTTTGTGCTCTGAATTATAGAGTCTATGTATTGTTACAAATTGGCATAAGCAGTGTATAAAAGGTAAATTCCATTGATGAACTGATTCTGAACGTACCCTCTTTGACTTATGAGCTATGCACATTAAAGCAGAGACAAGGAATGTTTTTGACTTTCAGTGTACCCAACTCTGTTCATGTGACTGAACTGCTCTGAATCACAGCCAGCTGTGGGATGGCAAGTTCAACACTGATATATTGAAAATGAAAGAATGAAGCAGCCTCAACAGTTCATCTGTAGTTTAAATTAGCAAAAGAGAAATAAATCACCGTAAACAAATCACTGTAAATAATAAGATAATTTAAAGCATTGTCAGGTCCATTTGATTATTTTAAAATTGTATTAATTGGGAAATGAATACTTAATAATGCCTGCTATTTTAATGCAGGTTCACATTTACACATCCACCCTGCGTCTGTGTATCTCCCACTTTCCCACTGTGTCAGAAGAATGAGTGGGCTTATTTGGAGTTTTAGGGTAGAAAAATAACCATTTCTCTTCTTGACTCCACATCCCAGCTGTACATTTGCACTTTGAATAGTTTTTCTGAGCTCCAGCAAAGCAGATATTTAGAAAATAGATACTTCACTCCCTATATCATCTTATTCCGTGAGCAGACACCCATTCTCAGACCTTTTTTTGAGTTATGATTAATGCATTTGTTTAAAAATATTGCGTGCCTCTTCTTTCAGCCTCTCAGCTGTAATTTAGAACCCTCTTCTTCACTTCAGACAATGATATTTAATGTGAAGTAGATACAACATTGTGTAAAATGGCAGAGTTTTAAAAGATGAATGCATAGCTTTTTGCACCAAAAATCCCGAGTTCTTGGAATGTTCTGATCAAAACCATCACTTCTTTTTCAGTCCAACCATAGTGCAGCCAAAGCATGACATAGCATTGATTCTAGATAGCTCTCTTTTGAATTATATGATTTCCTAGAGAATGCTTTTATGGTCAGTGTTCAATGAACTCTGTCCAGTGCCTGTATAAACAGTTTCTTTGGTATGAACCTGGGTATGTAAATGGAATAGGATTGCAATGAGACTGATAGTGTCTGCTTAGGAAAAGAGGATTAAAGGTTCTCTGCTGGGACTAGCTCCTAGAGAAAAAAGCTTCCTTAATGACAAGCTCAAGGGGCTGATAAATCCATAACATAGCTATGGGCTATTAGTTGACAATTATGTTTCACCATCCACAAGTTAAGTGTGGAAGATTCTGATTCAAAGATTGTGGAGAGGTCCATTGATTTTAGTACAATTTGCATGCATCTCAAGATAAATGGGTCTCCAGAACTCCAGTAAATAGCAGTGAAACAAACTATTTAAAATAGAGGGAAAAAAAGTGTTTACAAGAGTGAACTATAAAAGAAAGGAAAATGCACACAAGTGCAAGTGATCCAGAAATCAAAGGTTTGAGCCCAATTTCTTGATACTTCATGCTATTTACCTATTTACCATAACCTATTGATGTGGTCTCTGCATCAGAAGTCTGTTTACAGTATTAAGTCTAGAAAGTAACTGAAGATTCTCATATTGATGTATGTCACAAATGGATTGCATAAAAATAAGTCAAAACTTTGGAGTTCACTGTTCAGATTTGCTTTCCTGATTTTTATTTCTTCCCCTCATTCTTTCGAACTACAGTTGATATGAATTTACTGCAGCAAAGTCACAAAAAGAAAAACAAAACAAAACAAAATCACTCACATGACCCTATATGAATTTTTTTTGGATTTCTTTCTTGCTCTTTAATTTTATGGGATGATTTGTCATTCTGTCATAGTGGAGATCACAGGAAGATCCAATGAGTCCAACTTTTGTCATTCTGATCTCTGTTGTACATGAGAACACTGTCAGTCTGCAATATACGTTACTTGGTTGGTATTTTTTGAGAGAATGCTTTATGCTTTCCTAGCATCCTCTGTTATTAAACTCTCTATAACATTTACAGTAGTTCAGCTGCTGAAAGAAAATGCATGTCTTGTAATGCCCTGGAAACGAATAAAATTGAAAACTGAAAAAGACAAAAGCAGCAGCTGTGAGCTGTGGTCTGCGGGTTGCTGGGGACTCCCCGAAGCATGACATGCAGACATGCCAGAAAAGGCTCTTGTTCTTCTGGATAGTTGACATGTATTCTGCACTGGAAAATTGATGCAGGGAGACTGAGCTGAGATGCAACTTGTTACCCTGCGGTGTGTCCAGCTAACACAGTGGGTGAACAGCTTCTGACTGAACAGCAAGGTTTTGCTTGGGTACGTTCTGTAGTGAAGAAGTCTGTGATGCATGTTCTAGTAGCCATTGTATTTTTGTATTTCTCTATCATTTGTGTAACTGCCTTTCTCAGCCCCCCAAACTAATAAGAAGAATGAAATTCTGGGATCCAGGTAAAGACTCTTACTATTTTTCATCCATGATAGCTGTACATAAAGAGGGGTTTTCTATTATGCTAATATATGAGGATAAAAACATACCACCTGGCAGGACCATATTATTTTCACTGCTCAGCACAACGCTCAGCACTATAAATTGAGTGATTAGCACATCAGTGAGAAAAAAGATAACAGTAAATGCAAATGTCCTTACAGCTCAAGTGGCAACAACTGTGGGTTAGTACCTTTTTCTTTCCTTATGAGAGGCACCATCTGAGTATATTCATTGGCATGTAAATACATTCATGACATTATTATAATGACATTCTGTGACAGTTTGTTTGTCTGGAAGCGCTGAATACAGTATTTTAAATACTCATTAAAGAGACGATATGACAGCTCTCCCCCTTGCCTGGTAGTTAGAGCACTGTTCTTGCTCTGGGAAACCTTGGTTTGAGCAAGGAAGGTAGACATTCATTATGAATTTCTGAGACAGGTTCTCTCTTCCCTTCATCAGGCTGTGCAGTAGAGCAAAACAGGTCTCTTTTAAGTACCCCTTAGTATAAAGTACAGAAATATTTACTGACAAAGGGTAAGGGAAAAAGACCTCATAGTCTTTGACAATGAACATGAGAAAAAAGGTTTTCTGGAGTTCCATTCCCTTTGCCAATTTATATTTCTACAGCTGGAGCTCCCCACCCTGCTCTGAATGCTAGCACAATTACACAGAGGCTGTGGATTTAAGTCGTCTTGTTCAGACAGAGGAACCGAATCTGAATTTCTTCAGTGAATACCTTAACTACTGGCCTTTTCAATAAAATAGGATGCTTCCTCTTGGTCTTTTTAATTTCTTTTAAAAGTACTCAACAATGTTATTTATTTATTTATTTATTTAAATTCAGTCAAAGGAAAATTTTAACTTGACAAAACTGTTTCGATTTATTTCTTTTGACAAGATTGCTCTTTATTCCTCTGTCTATCTCCCACATTTCATGTCACACTGAACTTAAATTCTTCCAATTTCTCTTAATGAAACTGAGGTTTTGAACAAAGTGAAGTGTTCATTTCTGCTCCCTAAGACTGATCTTGGACCTCATAATCTGAGAAAATGTGGTAAAGACTGTGTTAAACTGGCAACGTCAATAATAATCATTAAAATCAAGTACATGTTTGTAGCAATCCCCAGCAATGTGAGCAACCTGATTCAGAAAGGAGCAGATTTGAAGTGCTTGTGTTGTGCCTCAGAAATGACAGTGCTGAAGCCATTGGCTACTGCATACAGAAATCACAAATCCCTGTTCGTGAGATCTGCTGGCCCAGGTGGAACCATTCTTTGCATCTCTGTGTTTATCTGAAGTTACCTGCTTTGCTTCAGTGTGTAATGGTGATTTGCATGTCTCATCTTTGCTTCTTTGGTTTCATTGATTGTAGGCAAGCAGGTTGCATGGACACATATAGATTGTGAAACAACTGTGCATTTGCTCAGTAAGCTGTCTGCTCTGGGTTTGTTAATGAATCACATTTCATGATTTGTGACAATGCTTTGTTTTGGGGAAGCTATATCCCTCTTCCTGGTGTGAATTACCAACTCTATCTTCCCTTTGATGGAAAGAAAAACAGCAGCACTTAGAGCTACTCTGATCTTCCATGGACTCTGTACTATCAGATATGGTTTAGGGAGGTTCTTTATGTTCTCTTCATTCTTTCCCAGATACATAAAAAAGATTAGGGAGTCATAAATTTGTCATAGGATTAATTCCAAAGGAGGATTTCTCAACATAAATACCAATATCAACCAGCATTATTCTTTCTCTGAAGAGAACAATGTCTGTAAAGGCAAAATAGAAACATGAGCTTCCTTATTTTTGAGGGATCCCAGGGAGAGATTTAGTTGATCTAACTGTAAGCTGTATCTAAATCTTTCTCCAGTGGCTGCAGAAGAAGGTAGGCACGTACTACTTTATTACATGCCTAAAATTTCCCACACATTTCACACCCAACTTAAACACATAAAATAGATGTGAATAACACCAAAAAGTGGCAACTGTGTAACTTGAACACTGTCTTGTTTAGCGATCAAGACTTCTTAAAACAGCTTCTTGAATACATGCACACTGTGAGCTGTTTTGTTACATTGTACATACAGTGTATTCCATGTTAATATTTCTTCCAATTCCTTTTATAATTCTTTGTTATTTAATGCTGTATATGTGATATAATATTGTGTGCTATATGACTGATAATATTCAATATAATTAACAAAAGAAAAACTACACTGAACAAGGAAGAGAGATTTAGTCATTGTCAATGTAATAGTTATATTACTTGAAATAACGCCAAGACATTTCTAACCAATTGAAGTGTAAGCTGACATTCTGGAGAGAGAAATCCTTTCACAGTGAAAGACAATAGAGACCTGATGTGCATCTTGGTATAAACTTCAGACAAAAAAAAAAAAAAAAAGACAAGCAAACAAAACGCTTCATATCTGCAAAAGATTTGTTATCATTTCATTAGAATTTGTGAATAAAGCATAAAAGAACAGTGATTCCAAAAAATATATGTTGATTAGTTGGCTGGATTCTCTGATTGGTGCTATTTCTGAAATTAATGCAAAAATCATTGTGATTGTTAATTACGCATCAATATTCAATTAGTCTAAAAATTCTGAAATCATTTTTCCTCCTCATTTATGCTAATAGAGTATTTGTGAGCCCTTTGGCTTTGATGTCTATATTCATTCATGTAGATACAGGGCCAGATACAAATCCATCAATGCTGGATGTTAAATTTTTGCCTAATTTTTATGTATCTAACAGTGCTCTTTCAAATAAATATTTAATACAAAAATATAAATTAATATATATATATATATGAGTTAGGATTCTACAAATACTACACAAAGATCTAGTATATCTAAGTTGCCTGGCTTATGTGAATAGGGTCTTCCCCTGGAAGCCTCCAAAGACACCTATTTCTCTCCTTCACCTTTACAGAGAAGGTAGATACTTAAGTTAGGAGTTTAGGACTAACTAGACAACTAGACAACTAGAGAGTCAGTAATGGTTAAGAGCTACATTGGTGGTCTCTGATATACTTTGGAAGTTATTTCCTTCTCTAATAAAAACAAGTGTCAATATTAGTCCTGTGACAATAATTAGTAAATGCCACTATTTTGAATAGTGACAAAAATACAATTTGGGTGCCATTCCATCTTGTGGAAATGTGATGGGAGGAAGGCACCAGGAAATTGTCATTATTTGGTCAGGGCAGATGTTCTTAGATTTCACAGAGTTTAAGGCCAGAAAGGGCTGGAAGACATGTCCTCTGAGAGGCTGAGTACTCTTTGTCTAGTTTGAAAAGGAGGCTGAGAGGTGACCTCATTGCTCTCCACAGCATCCAGAGGAGGGGAAATTGTGAGAGAGGTGCCAGTCTCTGCTCCCTGGTAACCAGTGATAAGACACATGGGACTAGCACAAGGCTGCACCAGGGCAGGTTCATACTGAACATTAAGAAAACATTCTTTACTGTGAGGGTGGTCACACACCTCTTCCTAGAGACGTGGTTGATGCCCCATGCCTGTCAGTGTTTGAGAGGCATTTATACAATAATCCAGTAATCCAATATACCCTTAATAATATGCTTTAATTTTTGTTTAGCCCTGAAATGATCAGGCAGCTGGACTTCATGGTTTTTGTAGGTCCCTTCCAACTGAACTATTCTATTCTATAATTGTATACTTCAGTTGAATCTTCTGCATGTTGAATACCATTTAATTTCACTTTTACCTCTCTTTTTCTCCCAGTGACATACACTTGCTTAAACCAGATATTTATCTTTCCATTCTTGCTGTAAATTAACAGAGTTAGAGGATATTGACATCAATGTATGTGTCTGTAAGTGGCTTTTGTTCTCTACTAGCCTCTCTAACATACCTTGCCTTGACAATACACCTGAGAAAGACACGTAAAGTTTTTGCAACCAGAATTCCTGAAAGGAGGATTTATTCATTGTCCTAGACTGCTAAGAAATTAAACTTTGTGGAAAGCTGTTATTTTGCGGTAATGAAACTGTATATATGAACATTTCTTATCCAATTGTAAAGTAGAGGAAAAACTAAATTGGGATATTCAAGACAGCTTGCTTTTCCTTACTTGAGAAGATATGACTAAATCACATCTTTCCGGAGACTGTTAAATTCCCAGGGGATACTGTAGGATAGGGTTTTGATCTCTTCTCTCACATTGCCTCACCTCGTAAAAGACATACAGTAATTTGTACAAGTCTGATCAGACTCTAAATTTCAAGCTAGCTCAGGTTGTCTCTGGAATAAGGATGCTCACTAGTGGTTGGAAGGAAAGGTAGAGAGACAAGAACATAGATATCTAACTTCCAAGATGTGATAATAGAACTCTGTACAATAATGTAAACAATAAATATGTATTTCATGCAAAACAGATTGGCCTTGAGGAGGAACTGGACACAAAAGAATATGCTCAATGAGGTGATGGTGAAGTATTTTCAGGGGAGATGTTTCAGTGGCTTCTACATAAAATAATAGATTGAATCTGGAATATTGTGTGTTAGGTAAGAACATATGGGGTGTGCGTACTTTTCTAATTACCACATCACACTAGACTTAACAATTATTCTCCGCTTTTCTCTGCCTGATATTCGTCAGTCAACCCATCTACAGCCCTGGAACTAAAAGGTGAAGGAAGGTGGGTGCTTTTCCTTTCTACCAGGAGAGTTTGACCAGGACACAGATATTCCCCTGTGCATACAGAAAGGTCTGCTTTTATACACGCATGGCTTCTATGGTAATGTGATTTCTGTGCTAACATGCAGGCTTCCTTAGGCACTGCCTTACTGATATAACACATACCCTTGATAGAATGATGAGCTCACAGGCTGTTATTAATTGAATGTAATTAAAAGTAACTTGTTCTGAAATGGTAATACAACCAATACTAGACAATAAGCTTCTTTGGGGCTAGCAGTAGTGGTTTTTGATAGGGTGAGTAGCTAGGGTTTATTTTTTACATTCAGCATATATGGAACTTATACATACCCTGAAAGTAGTCCTCAAAACAATTTTACTTCATTTTCTCATGTTAACTACTTGCTGTTGAAGATACATTTTCAATACTGAGACTGAAAGAGTCTGGGACAAAATTCAAAGAAATAGACTGTTGCTAAAGTAAAGAGTAAATCTGACTACTAAAATAAAAAGTAAAGAAAAAAAGGGGGGGGGGGGGGTGGAGAGAGATGCTTTATTACTATGGATATGACCAGCAGTTGAAAATGTCTACTGTGATTTTATTATTTTAAAATAAAGAAAAAAAAAAGTCTCACTAAATAAAAAGAATTGTTTGTGGTTCTGACAAAGCTTGCATTTAGTTGGTATCTCTAGATGCATCTGTTCATGGGTACTTACACGGCTCCCCTATCACCACAATCTGCGTGTACCTTGCAAACACTAATGAGCACTGAATTTATTCTCTCTAATTTACAGGGTCTCTGAACTGTCTGCGGCATTTTTGTCACTACCTTCATCCTGACATAATTTACTGGTTAAAAGTTTCTGAACCTACATTTTATTTTATTTTATTTTTTCTCTACCCCAATAACTGATCTTAAGTCCTCGTTCAAGATTTCTTTAATTAATCTGGGATTAAAAATAAAATGTCTGTTCTAGTCCCCTCACAAACTGACCTCACAAAATGCTAAATCAGAAGTGAACTCATTAGCATTCAGAACCACCACAGATGAACAAAGGAGGAACATTACAGAAAATAAGAGAAAAGATATTAAAAGAAGAGCATTGTGGGGAGGAGGACAAGGAAAATAATTTCTTAAGTGGACTGGAGGGAAGAAATAGGTGAAGGAGGCTACTCTGTATCAGAACATCTTTGTAACAATCCATCATTTGGCAGGCAGAATGAGATTGCCTGTAATTTTTATTTATTTATTTATTTATTTATTTAGCTTGAATGCAAGGAGTCATTGAGAAGCATATTTAAACAGGATGAAAAGCATACACAACAATGCACATAGCTGATGTCATCATCTTAATGGACATGTAATGAACTTGCAGGGTTTTCTTCAGCATAAAATTGCCAATGTTTTGAATCTTTTTTAATTTTACCTAATGGTATTTTTCTCCTTCTTCCTAAACTAAACAGCTTAGCAGCCTTTCACTTCAGTGACATGTTGTAACAGTCCCCATCATTAAAACAGTTTGGTAGCGCTACTTATTATAGCACCTGTGATGTTCTAAGGAATGTCTAGGACCACACAGTCTTGAACTCAGTTATTTGGCTGGGAAAGAAAAGAAAGTGAGAAGAGAATCAACATAATTAATACCTCATGGTATTAAATGAGTAATTTGATTAATGACTAAAGACTAATTTTAGTTGTTTGGGCAAGAGAACATTGCAAGAGTACATTGTACACAAAGTATTCTACATAGCTAAGTTAGGGAGTGGAGTTGTTTTAAAAATAAAACAGCCTAGTTGCTAAGATATTCATCAAGGAGGTGACAGGAAGTCTGAATTCCAAATTCCTGTTCTCAGAATTATTTTTACTTTTACCCAATGATTTACTAATATGAAATGTATAAACAGTGTTGGGAACAGTTACCAGAGTTCAGGACTTCCCTGCTGAGGTCAATGACCTAAAGACAACATTAGGTTATCTGTAGAGGGTGTAGTTTTTTTTGATATATGTACATATTTTTTTGCCTTTTTCCTCCTTTCAATTTTGTTCCTATGCATCTTACTTTGTTAGTAGGTCCAATTTCAGCAAGAGGGGTGGAAGGTGACACACTGAAGCCATATGATTGATAAGGCCTTTTGGGGGATGCAAATTATATGCATTTGGATCTCTTAAACTGAAGATAGACAGGAGTCTAAGGCACTGATGTCTGATACCTAATACAGATAGCTGGCACCACTGATTCATCTTGCCCTGATTTGAATGAAGGGGCTTCTGGCTACTAAAACTTGTATTTTATTTAATATTATCATAATATGCCCTGTTTAACTAAATTAATTTCTCTTTATGACAAAATTACTCATCTGTTTAACCAAAGGAAACCAGTAGATGTAATTTTTGGATTTCAGCAAAGCTTTCAATATTGTTTATCACAGTATCCTTCTAGAAAAAAATGTCCAGCATACAGCTAGACAAATACACAATATGATGAGTGAACAATTGGCTGACAAATCTGGCTCAAAGGGTTACAGTAAATGGGTTACATCAGGCTGGCAACCAGTCACTAGTGGGGTTCCCCAGGGCTCCACTTTAGGGCCGGTTCTCTTCAATGTTTTTGTAAATTATCTAGACACAGGGCTCAAAGGCATACTAAGTGAGTTTGCAGTAGACACTAAATTAGGAGAAGCTGTTGACTCTGTTGAGGGTAGAGAGGCCTAGCAGAGAGATGTTGACAAATTGGTGTGTTGGGCAATCCCCAACCTCATGAAATTTAACAAGAGCAGGTGCTGGATTCTGCACATGGGACAGGAAAACCCTGGCTATATGCACAGACTGGGAGATGAGAGGCTAGAGATCAGCCCCACAGAAAGGGATTTGTGGGTTCTGGTTGATGGTAAGTTGAGTATGAGTCAGCAGTGTGCAGTGGCAGCCAAGAGGGCAAACCGTACCCTGGGGTGCATCAGGCACAGCACTGCTAGCCAGTCAAGCTGGTGCAGCCTCACTTTGAGTAGTATGTGCAGTCTTAGGTGACAGTATAAAAATGATATAAAACTATTAGAGAGTGTCCAAAGAAGGACTTAACAAATGGTGAAAGGTCTAGAGGGGCTGAGGTTCCTTGGTTTGTTCAGCCCAGAGAAGAGGAGGCTGAGGGGAGGCCTCATGGTGGCCTGCAGCTTCCTCATGAGGTGAGCAGAGAGGCAGATACTGATCTCTTCTCTCTGGTGATCAATTATAGGACTCAAGGGAACAGCATGAAGCTGCATCAGGGAAGATTCAGGCTGGGTGTTAGGAAAAGGTTCTGCACCAAGAGGGTGGTCGAGCACTGGAACAGGCTGCCCAGGAGAGTGATCACAGCACTGAGCCTGATGGAGTTCAATAAGTGTTAGGACAATGCTCTTGGATAGATGATCTGATTTTTGGGTGGTCCTGTATGGAGCCAGGAGTTGGACTTGATCCTCGTGGGTGCCTTCCAACTCAGGATGTTCTATGATTCTATGTTACAAATCAAACAGACTTATATGTCCACACAGCTAACTTCCCTTCCTCTCCTAGACCATGGTAATTTCATCCACACTACTTGCAAGAAACACTGCAAGGGTTATGCCATTGACTGCACTGTGCCTATACAGAGGGCATTTTTAGAAACTAAACACAATGGCTTAATGCATACCCAAAGCCTGCCTCTATTGCTTTAATAGTAAAGATGTCTCAGGTAGTGTGCATTGTCACCATTCAAAGGTGTCTATTAGGTCTGACCCTTTAGAGAACTGAAAGGTTGTTTCACCTATATTTTAGCTTCAGGTATGTTTTAGATGGGATCTATTTCTCTGGCTGTTTGTTGCACAGATCTGGTTACGTACTGAAGATAAAGATGCAGATACTAATTTTCCTGGGAAGCCTCCTCTAGGTGTCCCTACTTGAGCAGAGGGTTTGGACCAGATGATCTCCAGAGGGCCCTTCCAACCTCAACCATGATCCTGTGATTCTGTGAAATCATTCAGTCAAATTAAAGTAGTCAGTTTTGACTCTTATATATTAGGAAGACAATGAATACTAGGTTGGTTTTCTTTTGTTTTCTTTTGTAGATAGGAATTTGGGGTTTAGATGTTTAAACTGGTGCAAGTTTTATTTCCCTATCTGAGGCCTTTTTCATGTCTGGCCTGTGGACATATACAGTCCTAAAACTGTATTCTCATGGTAACTCTGTCTTAGCTGTCTTAGCTGTCTTAGATGATTTCATGCTCTTGTTAGAAAATTATTAATATATTGTTTTCTATGAAGCCACAAGTAGTTGTTGGGTAGAGGGAAAAGAAAGGAACAGATTGCCTGAAACTCTAACTGAAATAAGCCAAAATATCCCTGTCATTCAATAGTGTGGCTAGTTTTTCTTTATATTATTTATTTCCAAACATCCATACCTTTTCATAAAACTGAATTGGGAAAGATTTAGGCTGGACTTGAAATATATAAAGTGAACCTCTCTGGGTGGATGTTTTTGTTATTCCCAGAGGAAAATGCTCAAGCCACATTTTGGAATTTCTCTCTCGGGGCCAATTATGTAAAGGGCATCTACTCTATGTTTCAGAGGCTACAAAATTATCAGTTTCCAAGCTTGCTTAAATGTTCAAAGGAGGCTCTGCACATGTGTTTGTGTTAATTTTCAGTGTTCATGAGTACATTAATTCAAAGAAGGGCTGAGTCACTTTTAAAGTTATATCCCTTGTCCTTCATATAGAGCAGATTGGCTTTGCAATTCTCTAACAGGCATTTTAAGTCTCCTCAGAGAGCAAAGCACATGATATACATGAATAAATGTCTGTGGTAGTCTGACACACTCAAAAAGGATATAGGAAAATGGACCAGCATGAAAAGGAGTCCAAGAAAAAAAGACCCAACGGTGTTCTGTACTGATTTGGTCTCCTTGGAGTGACTATGGCTATCATCATCTCTCCTGTAGAAAACAAGCATTAAAAAAGCCAGCTGGCAATTATTTCTCAGAATCTTATTTATAGTACAAAGGGATTTTCTTTCTAAAGCACTATTACACTTTTTTCAAAACATTTTGTTACATTTGTGCATTAGCTTTTGAAAAATCATAGGAAAGCACCATAATTGCTAATTAGAAAGCTGTTAAAGAGACATTAATGAAACTCCTACTTTTTTTTTTTTTTAGTGCAGAGAATTGATGAGATTTTTTCCTGAGTAGACATAGTTCTCAGACAGATTCATTAGCTGATCTCTAACATGCACAATACAGTTAATGAGCAGAACATACATACCATTTATTCAGCTATATCGAGTGATATTTACTCATTTGGGCAAGAGGATACGTGTTAAATATAGTTATTATATGAACAGAGTAAGTTCTATTTTTAGTAGAGTTGGAAGTTAAACTTTGGAAGAGATTGTCAGCTTGTTTCATAAATTCAACATCGTTTCATAAATTCTTTATCACTTGACTTTTTTTCAAAATAAAGACTAAATAAATCTTTATTGTGCTTAAATTCAAGTTCAATATACCAGATATTTGGGAAAAATCATACTGTTTCCTGTTGAAAAATCATACTGTTTCCTGTTGACTATGCAGAATCAAATTGCATGATCATAACTGTGCCTTCAGCCTTTTACATTTTCAAGTAAACTCTAAATAGTTAGGTGAATAATACTATACAACTAACAAATCTTGAGTATATGGTGACATACGCAACATATATGTTATATGCAATTTTATGTCAAAAGTTGGCATGGTGAGTCGAACGTTAAATGTTGTAAACGATAACAGCTGTAAATATTAAACTAAATTTCATTAGCCAGGATATTGCCTCTACTTTTTTTTTTTTTAAGTTTATTTTGTAGTTATGCTGTGATAAATTTTCATCATAGGTGCAAATAAATCAGATATATTGTGCAGATTTATGATTGGTAGTCAACCCATGCATTGTATTTTGTGTTCACTGTAACAAACCTATAAGTATATATTGTTTTAATATATGGTATTGGGCTCTGTGGCTTTACAGTAGGCTATTTGCAGTTGTGTTTGTTCCAAAAAGGGATTCAGACAGGAGGAAGATGGTCCCAATAAAGTATATCACAACATTACTACAGCACTAGTCTGTGGTGTGTCCATGAAGACCATTCTTTTGATCTTTACTTCTAGAGGTATAGCTGTGTTGCAAAGTAAATGAGAAGAGATTAAAGGGAATGTAAAGCTTTTTAGAGCTGTGTGCTGGGAAAAGGATGAAGAGGGGTTAAAGGAGAGTGTTCAGACTTTCAAGACAAGATGAAGAGCAAATAAGAAATCAAATTGTTAGACTTCTGTGAAACTGGTACACTGATGGATGGGAGGCTGCTGTGGCTCTGTGGCTCTTGGTCCAGCTAGTAGAGAGGCTGAACTTGTATTCCTGAGGGACACACTCATTCACAGCACACAGTGCCTTACAAGCACACATAGAAACACACACAGCACCTATACAAATGTGAACATTGGGGACTGCCTGAAGGACTGTATCTGTGTGCAACGAAAATTTAACTGCAGGAATGGAGAGTGGCTTACCTATATGATTTTTCTTTCTTTTTTATGCTTTGCACTTCAGACCAAAGAGAAATTTAACTTCAGAGAAGCTATTCCACTTTGCGTAGTATAATTATTATTATGAAGATAACTATTCATTGGAACAGAGAATAAGAATATTAGGGCATTTACCTTGGAGGCCCAGATTGTAATCTCTCTTTCACTGAGTACATAGTTATGTGTAAAAAGCAAGATTCAGAGTAGCAACTTCAGGACCAGTGCTCATGTCACTCTTCAAGATGGTAGAAATCAAATAAACCAACAATTTGTTCCTGTATTCCATGGTGGGCCTTGTTTGGTCAAACTGCTGCACCTCTAAGTACAAATGGTGCACTGCTATCATCTTGCTCTCTGTTGTACAAGGTGAATGTGAATCGTTGATGCTTCTTCTCTGGTGTATGCTTGGAGGAGATAGTTTTAGCTTGTAAATTCTACTGGAAGTTTCACAATAGCTCTTGAGACTGTCAGGACTGTCAGTACTTCAGTGGATCAGTGGATGGCCAAGGGGAGAAATGAAAATACCAGCAAGCACTTTAACTTTCTTAAAGTAGTACCTGAATGTTTGGGGGTAGACAAAGGGTAGGTCTTAAAGTTCTCCGAGCCCATACAATCCTAGAATCAGCTCATCATGTCTCTCCATTGAGAATGACCTACCATTTTAATGTTCTGGTGGGACTACGGACACCAAAAGCTGTTAGCACTCTAGTAAATAGTGTTCATGAATAAACAAAAACTGAAAGCATTACTTAAGCAAAAGTCTGTGAAAAAAACAGCTATTTTTATATCAGTGCCGTAGTGACACCTAGCAATATTAATCCAAAAATTAATGCAATATAGAATATAAACAGCTGAGTTATCTTTAAAATCTCACTTTGGTTCCAGCAGCTGTCTAAATATCTTAGACTTCTTCCTGTGAAGTCTTGACCTATGGAGCATAAAATATGAATGTTGTGCAAAAAGTTTTATCTTCCATACAACCTGAGTTATCTGTGTTTCCACTTGAAGTCACTGTAGCACACATATGCATGTTCTCTTTTTTTTTTTTTTTGGTTGATCAAATGAGGTCTGAACAATTCATAACTCTGTACAAATCAAGGGAAGCTAAAAATACCACTAGTCCTGAAAGCACACACATTTGATTCTGAAAGGTGTGACTTCAAAGTATGGGGTGAATCTACTCAGTTCTTAAGGTTACTGAGCTCTGTTAGCTCTATTCCTTAGTATTAACTCAAAGTAAAAAGTGCAAAAAATTAAGTTGATAAGAACGGGGTTTTGATGGGTTCAAACTTTCACCCATGGATTCCTGTTGCTCACAGAAATGGGTTAACATTTTCAACAGTAACTGCTAACTTCAAATGTTGCAAATTTTGATTGCCTAATTTTTAAGACTGTTTAATGATGCTTATTCTTTACAGAATGCACTGGAGACTTGCTTTCTAATGATTTGGCTACTTTAGAGATGATGTGTTAACAACATTTTTTGAATGTTATTTTCTTTCCCATTACTAACATTTCCATGTGGAGGTAAAGTTGCCATCACTTTTGTGGTTTGATCTGCACAGTTGTAATGGATGTGTGTACTATTAGATATGTCTATTAGATGTTCAGATCTCTCTTCTAATACAAGCTAATGGCCAGATAGTAGCATTGATTACTAAGAAGAATTGCCCATTGATTTTGCTCGACTGTCTGTTGGAATATCAATAAAATAATGTGGCCTAACATTCACTGAAAAAAAAAAAATCTACAGCACATTTTATTTGGAACATAACTGACGCTGTAGGGCAGACTCCATGGTGTTCTCTGCGTTGGGGTATTTTACATGCCTGTTCATTCTGAAATGACTAAATGTGAAATCCATTAGCACTTGAGTATGGAAAATAATGCAACACACACAGGGGGTCTAGTTCACTCTCTCCTGCCTTGTGTCACCAGTTATGCTAGTGTAAAGTGGGTATGAAAAACTACTACTGTGTTTTGTTTTTTTCTTTATTATCACTGGTATAAATGGATTCACCATGTGTGTTACACATCGTGAAAGTATTTTTAAAGCTTTATGCTATTTCTAAGCTTGTTTTATAGAGGAGATAGCATTTCTGTAATATACTCCTGCTGTATCATTCCTGTTAGCAGTTATGAGACCAAAGATCAGCTCCAAAGCATCTGCCTTTTATTACTTACATGATCTTGACATTATTCCACACTTAAAGAGAAAGCAGAAACACTGAGGGGATTGGCCCTCTCATTTGCATAGCCAAGTTCAGTTTCCTATTTTTGTGTAATTTGTGCAATGCCACTAACACCATACAAAGCAATTTTCTATAGAAGCGCTATGCCAGCTCAATCTAAGCTGATTTTTTGAAGCCTGCAGAGATGTGAATTTGAACCCTGGAAGTTGTGTGACTTCTTTTTAGTCTGTATGTAATAATTACCCATGGATCTTGACATACTTGAATGTCACTGCACAGTCAAACACCATCTCAGCTGTCTGAGTTTCATTTTCTCTTTTGTGGAATGGACTTAATAATATTTCCTATCTGACAGTGGTACTGGGAGGAAAAATGCATTTAAGACTGCAAAATGCCAAGCTAATAAATGTGTTGAAAATCCTTGGAATACTTATTTATAGTAATTCGTTGTATTGATTTGATATATCACTATGATTCACTATAAAATAGAGAACATTCTCAATAGTTTTCTACACAGTTTAATATGGTTCCATGATGTAATGAAGACATTTAATTGCTCTTCTCTTGTGTTTTGCTGATGAATAAATGTCCTACTGGTATTGTTTTCAAGGCCTGAACTGCATGCATCTGCCAACAATTTATTGTTTTGCCAGGCTGCCCTAGCTTTTACAATCCAGACTTTGGCTCTATCCCAATGGCTGCTGACCTTTTTTTAAAAATATATATATATTTTTAATTTTAATGAAATAATGCTACTTTCTTGCAACTAGAAGATGTTGTCACGGCATGGGGTAGCGGTCAACTGAGTCTTCTTTCTGCATCCCAGTGATAGTTGGTAGAATCTAGTGGACTGAAGGCCTAGAGACAAACTGACAGACAAATTTTTACCTGCCAAAATACAAAAAAAAAGAAGTGTGATCTGCCTCCTCCAGGCTGTGCTTTCTTCTCTCCCAGGTATAAAGTTCAGCAGGGCTTGAGAGGCCAAGAAGAGGAAGAGACGATACATTGTTAGTTTAACACAAGAACACTGCAAATCTCACAGCCTGCTAGGAATTATAACCATGGAGTCATTCCCATTTTTCAGACATGCTGAAGCACTCACTATTGATTATTTGTTATGTTTTGTTTTGTTTGACCCTAAATTCTTATTGATTTATTTTTGCCTTACCAGAAATAGTTGGCACAGCAGAGAAGTCAAACACAGCATTCCAAGATAAAATAGCTTACAACAAAAGTAAAGAGAATAGTAATAATTAAAAAAATAGAGTGGAAGTGAGATGAGGCAATGACAGACAGGAAGAGGTGTCTGGAGTAGAGGATGGTGCCAGAAATTGTATATACATTTCCTTTTTTTGTAGGAGAAATTCCATGTGCTGCCAAGGGCTCAGGCTGGAGTGGGATAACCTTTTATTGTGCTCAGCAGAGTGAGAGGAGACAACCATTCAACCACTGGGACTTGGGCAGTCTGCAGACTACATCTGCTATGGTACTTCTGCACAGAATTTCAGGCTGTTTTGAACTTTCCTTTGCCTTCACTCAAAAAGTAGTCAACAGCAACTTGGCACTAAAGATACTGTGACAGCAAATGATGAGAGTTATTTGTGGCAGGAGGTAAATACCAAAGGTGATACACAGTTCCACACTTTGATGCTACTAATTAGTCAGTTACTTATTTAAAAATTAGCCTCTAGCAAAATATTTAAAATGTCTGTAGCAATGTCGGAGACTTCTTCAGATTCAGACTCAGACAATGAATAAGTAAACTTGTCCTTAGGCTCAAAAAAGAAATGTATTTTCTTAATTTTATAGTCATTGCTGGATGAAAATTTCTTTGTACAGTCCTGAAAGAGTAGGATTTGTTATGCTTGCTTGTGGGCCACAATATTTTAATTGTCTTGTTAGACTTCTGTGTTAGGATAGGTGTCCATAAACGCATGCTTACAGCATACCTGTTCTACCAGTATAACGCTTCTGTTAATACTGGAACTGCTTCTTCAATTCATTGGGGTAAAGGAAGTTGAGCTCAGGAGTATGCAATATCTTTCTAGTCTGGACACTTTGGATAAAGAGCTTCCTAGTCTACATAAAATGCCTACATAATGACTTTCAAACTGAAAACATGACATTTTTTTTTCCAGTCCTTGAGTATTTTAAGGATTCTCATGAGAGATTGTATATATAAATATATATTTTTTTCCTTGATAGTGAAACTAACAGCAGAGATCATTGAATTGTCCTCAAAAATGTTGATGCGTTTGGTAAAACCTGGAAAAAAAAAAGTTGAAAACAAGAAAATTTCCATTGAAAAATAGTTTTTTCAGAGATGGGGATTGTTTCCTATGAATGAAATTAGGATTCTCTGTTAAAAATATGTGAAATTTATTTGTCATAGATACTAATGCCAATCAATAAAACTTCTTTTTAATTGTGAGGTAAGATTCAGAAAACAAGTGATACTCAGCAAAGCTTTGCAAATATATATGTGTGACATTTACAATGGTTGTCTCACCTTGTAATTCCTTTTACTAGTTTTAATCTTGCATTTACTATTGTTTTTGACGATCTCTTCTGTCCTTTCTAATATGAAGCCATATGTCTATTGCTTTCTTTGCTATGAATTGACCCTGTAAAGGCAGATTTGTATTTTTGATGTTTCTAAATAAGGACAAAATCAAGCTTTTGATCTAAGAACTTTCTTTTAATACAGCATCTTAAGTGAGTTCATAAGTGAAGACATTGCATCTAGTAAAATAGACAATAGCCATTAAAAAAAAAGTCCTCTTTTTCTCTTTATGGAAGATCAGGAACTCCCAACAGGGCATTCAACACTGAAGATGGTATCAAACATTAACTATATATGGACACAGTGCTGGCTATATCCTGTATGACTCTTTTTCACCTTTCAACAAGTCAGTGCAAGAGAATGATGCAAGCTCACTTTTTTTTTTTTTTTTTTTTTTTTCCTGCTGTCATGGTTATTTTCAAATGCATCCTTAGATCATGTATTCCTCAGGGAAAGTCCTTTCGTCAACTAGCACAAAGCTGATTGCTTTGCTGCTATCCTTTTGATTTAGAGAGAAAAATCCCATGTCTGATGTAAATCTTTGATTTCCTGCTAATTAAAATTGCAGTGTGGGAGCTCATCACTCCTCCACTCCACCCTGCTGAGGTTCAAGGCTACCTTTGGAACATTTCCACCCCCTGACATGGTAAGACTGAAGAGAAGTCCTTATTGGTATTCACACAGTTACCCCAAATTTATGAAATGCTTTGTGTATCTAGTAGTAGGTGAGATACTTTAAAGCATGAACTATGGCTAAATAGAATACATATTTGTACTGTCTGGGTACTGGGTTAGTCTATCACCTTTATATGGAAAGTAAGGGATCTGACTTTGCTGGCTTTCAAGACCCTTTTTTTTCCGTCTTTCAAAAGGACATTGCCATGGGAACTTCTAGCACTACAAAGATCAACAGCAAATTTTCACTTATATGTTAGTTTTGGAGAAGTGAACTATAATAGTTAGGTCTTCTGCAGCATTATTGTCACTGAGCAGAAATCTAAGTCGCAGGAACTTTTCCACTGGCAAAGAGACCTACATGTATTGCACAGATATAGGAATAGAAATCAGAATATAAAGCGAAATGGTTCTCTGAAATGATCTTTGTGGCTTGAAACAAGATGAAAAATCCTCTCCTTTTTCTATTTTATTTATTTATTTTAGTAAAAAAGTCCTATAAATCCACCATTTTGGTAAAACTAAAAGTAATCTTTTCATCCTGTGTCTTCCCATAAAAGCTCTTGGCAGTTTTGCTTTCACACGTCATGCCAAAACCAAAATTGACATTAGTTTAGAAATAGGCTGCCAAACATTATTTGCCTTCCCATCTTTCCTTTTCTGCCTCCCCAGGGTGACTGAGCCAGGACGGCTGTAGGTCAAACATCAAGCCAAAGCATTCAAGTCACACACTTTCTCTCCAGGACTGGGTACTGGAGAAGCAGGGACTTGTGATGCTTAGCTAGAAGTAGTAGAAGTATCCTACTTGGACACCTGTTCATAGTTTCACTTTTTGTCTGTAGACAAATTGGGAAAAAAAAATAAGGCAAGCAAAAAACAAAAACAAAAAACAAAAAACATGCCATCCATCCAGGTGCCATCCATTTGTTCAAAATACCACTCTAATAGAAAATTATGAGAAAAAGACTCTAGCATTCCTATTAGTATGATGTATGAACCAATATTCATTGTTAAGCAGAAGTTTACCCTAAAACAAAACACTAATTTGAAAGATTTATGTAGTGTTGCCTGTGTTGTACACATGCTTCTCTGCTTCTCAGTGTGGAGCAGCCACATCATCATGCCTCGGGGAGGCAAATAAAAGCACTGAAGTTTATTACTCACTCATTTTCTACAGTGTATCAGCACTGAGTTATTTAGCACAGTCACTTCTCTTATTTTGACACATTTGGGAAAATTCACAGCGCCTAATTGGCTTTCAAACTCCCACTTCTACCTATGTGGCTTGTTAATCTGTCATTAGTACACATGGGATGTAAAAGAAAACATGTAGCACAGGAATATTGACTGACTCAAAAGCTGCTAAAAGGTTTCATCTTGCACTCTAGTGCCTTTTATAACCTGGTGGGTTTTTGGTGTTGTTATTGTTTGTTTGTTTGTTTCATTTACAAAATAGAAAATAGTGTTCTGAGTCTTTAGCTTGGCTGCCATACATAGACATCATCTTACTGAAGTACTGTGGTTTGACATTTTCTTTTTTTCACAATGAAAAAAAAATAATCCATTTTCCTCGCAGCAACAGCCATATAGCTGTCTTTTGTTGATGTGATTGAGTGTACTAAGGATGAGTACACAGTTTGGATACTAATCTGACTGTGGATCCTGAACACGGGATGTATGTGGTTTCCTGGATGCCTGTACCTGTCCAGAAAGACACAAAAAGTATTCTACTAATTACAGCGCAGAATCACATCAGACACTCCAGAAATTTATTTTTAATTTTAAATTTTCCAATTTTGTGTGCAGAGTAGATTTCAGTTTCTTCTTATCTGACTAGTTCTGTAGTCACAGGACAAAAACACTTCCAGGTAAAGAAGTTTAGTGGAATGTTTGTTATAGGACATATGTTGGATATATAGAAATGAAATAACTAAATTTTGCATTGATTTAGACTTCTGACAGTTCAGGTGAATTCAATGGAATTGCCCATCTAAGGGTGGTATTCAGAATATTATTTCTGTTGTTGTTGTTGTTCAGTAATTGTGTCAAAAAAAAAAAAAGACTTAAATTTCAATCTTTCAGAGAAAAAGTGTTTACACAAAACTAACAGTAAATTTATCAGCGATAATCCCAAAATTGGTTGTATAAAATTCTGGAGAGCAGTACTGCAGCCTTAGCAGTAAACCAGGTGAACATAAGTGAAGATAGTATAGGGCAATATTCAGATCCATGTAGTATGTCATAACAGAGACTTAGGTACCATATTCTGAATTCTTTTTTACCCTGTGTTGTACATTTTTGAGAGTCTCATCTCAGGTTCTCATATATTTGAACAAATGAATTCTTTCTTTTTGTTTTGTTTTGGTTTGTTTTTTGTTTGGTTGTTTGTTTTTGAGCAATTCTCTTTTCCAGCTTTGTTGTGAACCATACCAGGAATTCCTACAGGAGACCTAAGTTTTTAGGTGTGCGGAATGCTCTTTCAGTGCTGACACTATCACACTTAGCACAAAATGCAGAATCAATGAACACATTCTTAAAATAACAAAATTCTCCTGGGGACTGAAGCCAGTTCTATTTCTGACAAGTGATTAGAGCTCCCTGCACAGAGCTGGAGCCCTGCTTTCAATTATCTCTACAGGCAGTTCAGCTTCCAGTCCCAATTGCCAAGGTATACTGCTCAAAAAGACATGGAGATGTAGTAACACCTATCCTACTATCCAGGACCTTGTTTCAGGCTGTTTACACAATTTACATTGGATAGGTGTTGTATAAAATACACATTTTAAGGGCCATTTATGTTTCCCTTTCAAAGAGCAGGGATTTGTCTGACAGTCAGTTGTGCTGGGCACACTCTTGTATGATTCCTGCACTGAAATATGTTATATGAAATATCTTGTGTGTTTCTAGGTGAAACAACATTTTGTTTAAAAAATAAAATAAAAAAATAAAATAAAATAAAATAAAATAAAATAAAAATAAAATAAAAATAATAATTTTAAAGGTCTCTAAGGTTAAATTATGCATTTCCTGAATGTGAATGATAGGAATTTGATTCTTATAAGATTAAGGAGGTTACTGAATTAGCTGTCTTGTTGCCTTGTCACTGTTATGATACCGCTAGGTGGATGATGGGCAGCAACACCACTGTGGTTGAAATAACCACAGAGACCTCATTAGCATCACAGAGCATCAGTCTTTATGTAAAGACTTGCTGTCTGGAATGTCAGATGGGCAGAAGTGATTAATCTGATGCCACAAGTGTAGCATAAATGTCAAATTTTTACTGAAATTCACATTCCTAATAACCACAGAAAGGATAGTCAGTGCTTTCTGCTAGGTAGCTCCAGAACATTTCCTTGGAAGGGTGAAAAAGCACCAAATAACCTTCTGGATATGACCAATTTCCATGTACCTTTCAGGGAAGAAGGATATGCAGGATTCAGACGTCCTGAATTGCTTTTTGAAGTTGAAGATGTCTGTCCATTGGTTATATACAAAACACAGGAGCTCAGCTTGGGGTATCAAAGAGTCTGCCAGGACAACATGCCAGCTTTTTCAGGTATTATTGTTTTTAAATTGAGTGTCCAGTGTAACCACTCTGAACCTTTCCCAGTTCAGCAGTGAAGAACACAGAAGACAGCTGTTATAGCTGTAGTCCAAGTGTTCACAGAGATCTTCTCTACTATTTTGGAAGCACAAATTGGATTACTGCGCGCTGGGACACTTGGTAACATGTTCACACCTCAAGGAGGAACCAACTTAAATGTCATGCTCTTAATTAATTTTCATACTTTGCAGCCATTTTGTATGGCCGGTAATGAGTTGTTTTAGGAAGTTAAGCTGTCATAGATCAATAATAAGAAGTGCAATGTTCTGGGTAGGGTTAATTTGTATATCTTTAATTTCTGACAAAATATTGTCTATTTCCTAGTTCTATAACTACTATCTAAACATTGTGGCGGCTTTAGTGAAAATTCCCATACAATGTCTTTTCAAGACATAACAAAAAGAAAAAAATAATTGCTTAAATCTCTAAACTTTAAAATCTTGTATTTTGTATAGGAGACACAAATATCCAACCCACCTGTACAGGTTGTTAAACCTTCTTGGTCTACATACCTTACTGGAAGATTACTGACATATATTAAATTATCTCACTTTTATATATTTGTATTAAGACATACGCATAAAAGCAATAATAATCAATTATAACAATCACCAAGGAGAAGAGATTGCTAATATTTAAGTAAAAATTTAAAATGCAACAATGTAATTGAGATCAAAAAAATGAAAAGAATGATCCTGACTTGATTATAAACTAAATTAAATGACTTTTCTCAAGTTAATCAGGCATTTTACCTAAATGATTTAAATTCTATCACTGAAGCCATACTGAAGCAATTATCTTAATAACTAAATTGCAACTTAGAACCAATTATGATCCTTCTATCTTAGACTTTTGTTTTTACCTAGCAGCTCTTCCTCTACATCCATGAAATGAGATACAGGATTTATAGAAGAATATTCTCAATAAACAGCTAAGTTTACTTGTTGTTATCTGCCAAAAATTACAGAAGTTAATCTCAAATATCTTGTACAGAATGCATTTTTGTGTGTATTTTATTGAAACTGCTGAAATCAGCTAACATTTCTTTCATATCCCTTTCCTGCAGAGGCTCTTAAAGACGCAGTTACAGAGCCAGGTACACAGCCATATTTTCACACCTTAAAATAAAAAAAGCTGACACCTTTTAATTAGCAACAAAAGAGAAAAGCCTGATAAATAAAATATTGGGTATTTGTGATGTTTTCAAGATGATTGCATCTGTTATGGTTTCTCTGATTTTGAATAAAAACTTCAGTGCAAACAGAAAAATGAAGTTTTCTTCCTTATGGGTCCCTTTCAGGGCTGGAAAAGACTGGTGACATTCCAGAATGGAAGTATTGAGTCTGATTAATTCTATTCATTTTCCTTTCTGGAGACTGGAGATTCTGGGATAAAGATTGTTGGTTTACCTAAAGAGAGGCACCTTCTTGGTCTGCTTTATTTTTACAGATCACAGATACCAATTTAATCATTTCATGACATCTTTCTGCAAGACGTGAGGTTCTCCAAATGACATTAATTAGTGCTGTGTGTATTGATTGAGTCAATGTTAGTGAGCAACAATTTTAAATGGTTTTATATGAATCATTAAAGTGACAAAAATATTTTATAATATCAGGTTGCATGAGGTGATTTTTTGAGGACAGTCAAAATGGTTTAATGCATATTCAAGATCTTAAGGTTGAACTGTCACTGGTCTATGAAGTTAGAATAAAATGAAGATAGTTGATGGGGAAGGGAATTTAATGACAACTGACTCTTCTGCATTTACTCGTTAGAAAAAATAAAATAGGTTTAAGTTATTGACAGATTTATCCATCTTTTTTTTAAAAAAATCTTTTTATCTAAAAAGAAAACAGTTTGAGATGGAGTCTGTACACCAAGCTTGTTTTCTGAAGTCTTTTGAAATAAGCAACAGACCAGTTCCATTGTTTCCCTTGTTTATATCAATAGAAAAGAGATTTTATTCTTATTCTTGCCTTGTCAGTAAAGAATCAGGTGGTCACTGTACAGTGAAAGCGTTCCCCATTTAGAATCATAAGCTTTTTTTTTTTTTCTGTTTATGAATGACATTATCTACAGAAATCCATAAACGTGCTCATAATCTGTGTAAACACAATGACAAATCAAAGAAATTCTGTGAAATTCTCTTATAAGAAAAGAGTTTACAACACTTCTTTAAAAAAAAGTTATTATGGTAAAGTACATAAGATTATAATAGCTTGTGAGAACAAATCTGCAATTTTCGTTCAAGCTTGTTGAACTTTGTGAAACTATGAAGAACAAGAGGTTATGTGTGTTTAAGTTATTCAAAATGAGACAGAATTTTAATTGCATATGGTTTAACAGAAAGTGTATAATACTAATATATAGACAAAATGTTTAAAAAAATGGGTTGGTTCATCCAAATGATCAAAATGTAGAGTGTCACTTTGCCAATGGCCAAATTACTGTAACATGCAAAATGGCTGAAGTCATATATTACTTATGTTGACTTATGGATGTGAAATAAGAAAAGATTATTATTAGCAAAGACTCAAATAGCTGAGAGACATAAAATGGACAGCTTGTCATATTGATGGAGCCTAATGTGAATAAGATAAAGATTATAAAGATAAGAAAACTTTGAGTACATAAAGCTATGCAGTAACAAGAAAGATAATGAGTGCTGTAAGAGTATATGGGCTTCAAACATAGATTGTCCATTTCCACTTTGCAGATCATCTGCTGACAAAGCAGTCTGACCTTAAAAGAAGCTTTTGCTCATATTCTAATGTATTAGAGCTTGAAGTAGAGACAATTCAATTATGAACTTTTTTTTTTTCTTGAGACAGTTTTTGTTTTTGAAAACCTAGAAATATAATGGGGTTACTGCAACAGAGTGAATTAAGTTGAGTTGTAGTAATTGAGCGATTGAGCACCTAGCCCACTACAAATTAAATGTCAGATGCTATGTTAAATTACTTCCATGGCAGAAAGTGTACAAGTAGTTAATGCAGCAAGGTTATAAGGTACTTCTGTAGGCTGTATGTGCATGTGATTATCTTTCCTAATCATCGTCGTTGCCATATATCATAATGTTATCATGTTTTTATTATTTTTTTCCATAAATTTTCATTTTCTAGACTTACTTGTTGCTTGCATAAGGATGTATTACGTTCTGCTGCGTAAGGGGAACAAGCAGAATTTAGCAGCAGTATTTTAAGATAACCTATTTTAAAGGATGAGGGAATGTTAAAATTAAGCTCTAGGTATCACGTGGCACAAAAAGTGTTTCTCATCTAGATATAACTACAGAAGGAGAAGACAATCTAAAATATCATATCTTAAGCTTGAAATACCTAAAAATCTTTAATGAAAAACATCTTGGCCACATCAAGCTACATCAGCTGTAAGTATCTTTCTTAGACACAAAGACTGATGTTATATCACCAGTAAATATCTGAGCTGAATAGAAAGGCTTCTTATAAAGTGAAATTAAGCACTCTTAAACTTTCTACCTTTTAGGGTACTTTGCTGCATTGTAATACTTCCCTCTCCTCAGATGTAATCAAATTTCCTGACTCCTACGTCTGCATGTAAAATTCTTCATTCTCTTTCTTCTTTGCAGAGGACTTTCCAGAGGATATATTTAAGTCTGTGGCAGAGGTTATGGAATTAACCGTCAAAATGAAGAGCAACAATCTGCTTGGAGAATGCAATGTTTATTTAGAGGTTCCAAAGGAACCCAGAGATGAGGCATCAGAATTACTAACACTGATATTTAACATTTAATTTAAAACTGCTTTACTAACTGAAGACTGTGGGGGGGTTTCAAGCATGATACCAATTTAAAGAAATAATCTGGAGGACATGAGAGTTACTGGCTGGTAAACCTGGTGTCTATAGTGGGCAAATAAGGAGAAAGTATTATTAAGAACAGAATTAGCATACATGTGGGTAGATGTACTATACCTTGGAAACATCAGCATGGTTTTGCAAAGGGAAGTACTGTCTTGAAAGTTTATTGGAGATCTTTGAAAGGGTCAGCAGGCATGTGGGTAAAGCTGATTTGAGTGATATGATCTATTTGGATTTAGATATTAAGCAACCATGCATAAGAGATAGAAAGGTCATAACTTGGATAAATAATTGGTTACAAGACAGGCAGCAGAGAGTGGGAGTAAATAGTCATTTCTCCCAGTGAAGGGAGGTCAGCAATAGAATTCCACAGGGATATGTGATTTTTCTGCTTAGTACAGTCATCAGTAAGCTGCATAATGGGGTGAGCAGTTGATGTAAGAAAGTTGGATGATGATACTAAATTATTCAGGGTAGTATGAGACCTGACTGCAAAAAATCACAGAAGAGTTCTATGAGGTAAGTGAAAGAGCACAAAAAGTGGCAGAAGAAATTCAGCAGAGCTGAATGTAAAATATTAAGGAGAAGAAAAAACAATCCTACTTTCATATAGAAATGATGTGCACTGAACTGACAACTGTGTGTCATTCAGGAGCAAGTTTTTGTGGCCAAGAAAGACATTTCCATTGAAATGTCAGTTAGTGTTCGGTAGCTGTCATAAAACAAATGTTAGGAATTATTAAAAAAATAAGAGGGGGTAAAATAGAGATCACTGTTCAACTATATAAATTCATTGGTTCACCCATATCCTAGATTATACATAGCCCTGGTCCTCACCTCTCAAATGCATGAAGCTAGAAAAAGTGCAGAGGAAGCTGGCAAGTGATCAAAGGTCTGTAACAACTTTCATACAGAGAACCTGTGAGTAAGCTAGGAGTCTTCTGTATGGAAAAGAGATGACATGGGGGAAGGACATGCCAGAAATGTACAGAGTTATTATCTATTTACATGAAGAGAGTAGGTGGAGATTAAATTGTTCACAGTCTCTTCCAGTTGAAGAACAAGAGAGTCAAATAAAACTCACACAAGTCATCTCTTTGCTTGTTTTCAAGACAAGTGTAAGGTCATCATAGAAGACAAGTGTAAGGTCATCATAGAAGACAGAAGACATGAACAAGTTCTTACTGAAGCCTATTTTGCATGCTAAAAATGCCCATGGACTCAAGGGGAGACCGGACATCTGGCTCAGCCAATGTCTGAAATGGAAATAGCTGAAGGACAGGATAGTGTTAAGGAGAAATATCATATAGTTACCCTTCTAGTTTGCATTTTGTCCTCCATAATTGTGCCCATTTTTAGACCTGGGTGACAGGAGTAAACCCCAGTGGTTTTACCTAATATGGGCATTCTTACATTTCTATGTTCTCTTTCATCCAAGTTTCCTTCTCAGGACACCAATTAGTGCATTCCAAAGCTGAATTTTAATGCATGACAAAATGTAGGCAGGGGGGTGGATGTAGGAGCTAGGACTTAAGCATTTTGAAGCATAAAGAATAAACTAGCATTCTAATATGTGCATCCAGTGTCATGCCCATTGAAGCTGGGTCAAGTGCATACAGAAATTTAGAATATCTTTGTATTTCATCCCACACTTCTGTTCACCTATTTATAAAAGCTTGGTATGGGCTTAGAAAAGGACAAACATGCAGTTGAAGAGACAGACTGCAGAGAGAGTCAGGATGATTAGTGGTATGCAGCAAGAGTAAAACTATGTAGACACATATACAAAGAATTATCCATCTGCCTGTTTGGCTCTTAGTAAACCCTGAGCACTTGTGACTAGGCAGTTATTATGAGCTGTGATGATGGCAACTACATATGTACTTTGGAGATCATGAATATAAAGCTTCATTGCAACTATATTTTCCATGGGGTTTTGCATTTTAGACTCTTTTTCTCATCATTACAGTCCACCAAGTAAAAATAAAAGCCTCTGAATATATATGGCTTTAATCTTAAAACATAAAATGAATGTTGTGATCTTATTTTGTTCCTAGTTTTGCCTTTTTCAGATTCACAATAGCTGGTATGTTTCACAGATCGGCATGTGTTTTTGTTTCTGTCCATGAGCAGTTTAAACTAAGTTGTATTATCTAAACAGAGTGATATTCTAGAAAACTTGCCTGATTCATACTATTTATTATCTCTGATATTTTTTTATCAGAGATTATTACCGATCTCTGATATTGTCCTACTGTCCTTTCTGGAACATGCTCATGTGCCTACATACCCACCATATATATGGTAGCTTCTAATACAAGCTGCACAGTGACATTCATTTAGAGAACTATTGTAACATTAATTATTAGAGACTATGAGAATAGTCTTGAAATTAAAGAATGGGACATAAGACACAAGTAGTTAGGGAATCTATTGCTGGCTCTGCCACTGACATTGTAATTATGAAGTTTATTCCATTTTTCTTTTTATGTACAATTGCAACAAAGAAATTTTCTAAACCAAAGCAACATAAGAAAATGTAGTTAATACATTTTTGTAAAGTGCTCGGAAATTCTTCAGTGGTTGGACATATCTTCAACAAATTTCTTGATGAATGGTGTATATTTTTACATTATAATTCACCTGCATATTTTCAGCTAAATGTCTAAAACTCTGGAGGACAGGAGAGGTTGCAGTTTGCAGCTAAAATTTTCAAATGTCATCACTATAATACTTTTGTGTATGGAGCTAGTTCCTGCTAGTAGATTAACTGGGGGCAAAGTGCACTATCTACACAGTGGGGTTATTTTAAGAGTACGTACTCGGAGCAAATGTTTTCATCCATCTAGTGATGCAAGGAAGCACTTAAAAACAACTAAAAAGAAAACAAGTAAAGAAGAAAGTGCTACTGACTTATCAATAAAGTGCACTGAGTACTTACCTAGAGACTACCCAAGAAAAAGACTCAAAGACCATCTGTGTTTGAAAAGAGTTATGCAGCTGATGCTTACAATAGCCATAACACACCAGGATGATTGAAGTGTTTTCTGTTCAAATTTATTTTTAAAAATAGCCAATGAATCAAACACTAATGTAAAGAAAGAAGAGTCCACTTCAGTTAACTGTACAGCAAGAACCTGTATGCTGAGATGTCTAAGTATCTGTAATATTTTTTGACCTTTGAACAGTAAAGTAGGGCTCCTGTGTTTTAACTGTGGACTAGTGATGGAGACACTTAAAAAAGATAAGGACAAATCTCCTCTCCTTTAAGGTCTATGGCATTCTGTACTTGGTGGTAACACAGATCCTTAGTAATGTCCATGTATTTACTGTAAATACAAGAAAGAAAATTTATAAAGGAAAACACACACACACATATATATATACATACATATCTACAAACAGATATATACATATACACACACACACACATATTACATTTTTGTATTTAGGACACATTCCAAAGCTCCCTGATGTCACTTGGAAAAAGTCCATGTATATATTTATATGTTTGTATTCACATATATATTTGTGTACTGATTAACAAACAAATGGTGTTGATGGAGAAGGAAAACTAAGAAAGCTTGGGAAAGAGAGGAGGGAAAGGATAAAATATATTCAACAATAACAGCTAGGAATAAGATGGTTCAGTGGCTCTTGATTTAATACTTCTGGACAACTCCCCACTGGAAACCAAGAATTAGAAATCAGTGATATGTGTTTTGTTCATCTCCTCATCAATGTGCTGAGCATGAAAAAAGGATCTAATTTAATGAAACAAACTGCTCACCCTATGAGCTGATTACATGATGTGCACGCAGAGTACTTATTCTTACATTAACATAAAAGACTGAATATGAAAACAATAAAAACACATCTGCTACTGAACCTTGGCTTTTTTCAGCATGATTTTTTCCTCCCTATGGACTTCTGCCTTGTATTTGAAATTTCATGGTTGCGGCACACATTTCCACTCAGTCCACAGCAGTAGATAATAGTTCACTGCAATTTTCCCTAGTTACATCATTCCAATCCCAAAAGAGTTAGCTCCACTAAAGAATGAGTTTTTTGGGGGTTAGTTTTGAAAAGAAGCAGGAAAAAAAAATTATTATTTTTTTTTCTGATATGACAGAAGCATTACATGGTGGAATGTATTTTGAGACTGGATTCCTTAGACAGTAAAATTTGCTAATAAGATAATAAAGACTAAGGCCACTTGGCCAGATAAATTGCTTTAATTGTCCAGAAAGAAAGAGCCAAGTGGCCTTGTGAATGAAAATCTCTTAAATCTTGGTAAATAGTTTATAATTTTTTATTAGAAACAATTATTTTTGGAGAGAGATTTGATGAAAACTCTGAGTGAAACGTCAGACACATGGCTGCATGTGTCTTGTTTGTCTGCCCAGTACTGAAGTCAGGGCTTTCTGATCCATCGTCATCAGTGATTCCCTTACATACTTCCTCTTCACATTAAAAAAAAAAAAACAAAAACAGAGAAATAAATAAATAATATATTTTACAAAGCTCTGCTATATTTTTAGACAATCAAGGCATTAAGTTATTGCTTAAATTTACATTGGCATCCTCTGAAGGGCAATGACAAAGAAAAATGAGTAAGGAGATATCTATAATCAACTTTCTGACATGCTCTCATTATTACTTGGTCCTGTCTTCCTTCTTTTTCTCTGCTTCAGGCTACAGTACAGTAGATGAAGTTCAATCTATTCATCTGGCATGTGATATCTTTTTCTCAGGAGGGGAGTGAAGGGGCAGGCGCTGATCTCTTGTAGGACCCAAGGGAAGAGCATGAGGCTGCATCAGGAGAGGTTCAGGCTGGATGTCAGGAAAAGGTTCATCACCAAGAAGGTGGTTGGGCAATGGAACAGGCTCCCCAGGGAAGTGCTCACAGTACCGAGCCTGCCAGAGTTCAAGAAGTGTTTGGACAATGCTCTCAGATAGATGGTCCGATTTTGGGGTGGTCCTCTGTGGAGCCAGGAGTTGGGCTTGATGTTCCCCTCACTACCAGAAGGACATCGAGGTGCTGGAGCGTGTCCAAAGAAGGGCAGTAAAGTTGGTGAAGGATTTATACAACAAGTCTTATGAAGAATGGCTGAGGGAACTGGGGTTGTTTAGCCTTGAGAAAAGGAGGCTCGGAAGAGACCTTATCACTGTCTACAACTACCCCAAAGGAAGTTGGGTTGAGGTGGGGGTTGGTCTCTTCTCCCAAGCAACAAGCAATAGGACAAGAAATGGCCTTGAGTTGCGCCAGGGGAGATTTAGGTTGGATACTGGAAAAATTTCTTCACTGAAAGGGTTGTGAAGTATTGGAACAGGCTGCCCAGGGACGTGGTTGAGTCACCGTCCCTGGAGGTCTTCAACAGATGTGTAGGTGTGGTGCTTAGATTCATTGTTTAGTGGTAGACTTGGCAGTGCGAAGTTAATGGCTGGACTTGGTCTTTGAGTTTTTTTCCAACCCAATGATTATGTTGGGTTTATGTGGCAAGGGTTTGGTAGCGGGGGGGCGCTGCAAGCGTGGCCTCTGAGAAGAGCCTGGAAGCTACCATATGTTAGAGAAAAGACAGTTCCAGATGGCTCCAAAAGGGACCTGCCACTGGCCAGATCCGAGCCAATGGGTGACACTGGTTGTGCCTCTGTGAGAGAAGATTTAAGAAAAGGGGAAAACTGTTGTGCCACAGCAGCAAGGAGACAGGAGTGAGAACCAGCCCTGCAGACACCAAGGTGAGTGGAGAAGGAGGGCAAGAGGTGCCCCAGGCATGGAGCAGAAGTTCCCCTGCGGCCTGTGGAGAGGCCCCAGTGGAGCAGGCTGTTGGAAGGGATCATTTTTGGTCCTTTCCAACTAACGATTTTCTATGATTCTATGAATCTGCATTCTTGTTATCCTATACTGACTGCAGTATATTTTGGACATCTTCAGAAGCTCATCAGTGCCACTTTAAGCATGATCAATTAACCATCCTGGATCTGGCCTACAGATTATATAGTAGACTATTTACTGAGATTGCACACCACCATATTGATCCAATATAATACACTTATTTACAAATGATGTGACATATACTGCAATATTGAGTCTAGGTTGCTGTTGTGGTTTAGCCCGGCTGGCAACCAAACACCACACAGCCGTTCGCTCACCCTCCCCCCTCCCTCTCCAGGATGGGGGAGAGAAACGGGAAAGTGAAGTCTGTGAGTTGAGATAAAGACAGTTTATTAAGACAGGGAAAAGAATAACAATAACAATAACAATAACAATAACAATAACAATAATAATGGTATTAATAGTAATAATGTGTACGAAATAAGTGATGCACAATGCAATTGCTCACCACCCGTTGACCGATGCCCAGCCTATCCCCGAGCAGCCGGCCCCCCCCTCCACCCCGGCTAGCCACCCCTATATATTGTTCAGCATGACGTCAGATGGTATGGAATACCCCTTTGGCCAGTTTGGGTCAGCTGTCCTGGGTCTGTCCCCTCCCAGCTCCTGCTGCATCCCTAGCCTGCTCGCTAGCAGGACAGAGTGAGAAGCTGAAAAGTCCTTGGCTTGGTGTAAGCACTGCTCTACAACAATTAAAACATCAGCATGTTATCAGCGCTCTTCTCATTCTAATCCAAAACATAGCACCCTGCCAGCTACTAGGAGGAAAATTAACTCTGTCCTACCTGAAACCAGGACAGTTGCTTAAGATGAAGACATTCTATGATTAGATAATAAGTGTGTGTGTTTCTGTGTCCTAGATCTATATGGGATTGAGTTATTTTTCTTTCTTGTAGCTAGTATAGTGCTGTATTTTGGATTTAGGATAATAATATTGATAACACACTGATGTTTAAGTTGCTGCTGAGCAGTAATTACACTAAGTCATGGACTTTAGTTCTGGCTATTTATATGTTGAGAAAATAATCACTGTTTTATAGATGCAACAACTACATCTATAACATAGAGTCAAACAACAGCAAGACTACATTCTTGCAGGTCTTCACTGTGAAGAAAAGATAGTTCAGCTGGTTTAAAAATAGGCAGGAAACAAACAAACAAACGAAAAAAAACAGGAAAAGGGAAAGACTATTATAGCATGTGTGGGTAGATTGCTAACACCATAGAGAAATCACTCCCCAATTTGATATGTTTATTGTTATGCTCTTCAGATGACAAGTTCTCACATGGTCTTGTTGCTGTTCTCGAAAACACCACAGTAATTAAAAAAAAAAACAAAAAAAACCTTTCCCATTCCCCACTCTCCCCACAATCCTTAAAATACTAAGAAGGAAAAAAAAAAAAAGGCATGGAGGGGAGAACTGAAATGGTATGTCATTCCTAGAATAAACCTCCTCTTCATTAGTGAGCCAAGAAATTCACATACACTTTCTTCTGATCATTGCTGATCACTGTTGCTTCTAAATAAAGAGCAGTGGTATAAAGCTCTAGTGCCATTACAGTCAATTTACAATAGACTATTTATACCAGCTGAGGAACTGGCTCATGATGTTACTTAAATATGATGACAGCCCAGAAATTTTTTTGATGAATGAGTCACCTAGTTGTGGAACCAGAATTCATTCCTGACCCACTATGGCTACTACATTTACATTATAAAGAAGGTCACGGTTGTTTTTATGTTGAATATGGTACCCTGAGGATTTAATTAAATGGGATTTAAAATTATGAATACCAAAGCCAGACAGGTCATATTGGATAATCCAGTTTTATTTTACAGTAATTGGTTACACAAGTTATTATTATATTATTTAGAACATCCTGATTCTCAGTGGAAGTTCTTGTGCAATTAATTAACCATGAGTACAAAATGACTTTAACAAACTGAAACCATTAAACCCTCCTTATATAATCTTTTCAAATGGAAATTGACAACAACATTTTCATTTAAATTCTTAGAATTTTGTAGTTTTTAAATGAGGAAGCAAGGTAAATAATGCTAGTTTAATTAATGTTTTAGTTATTCATTTTATTTACTAGTTTTAGGCAGATATTTCATATTTGGATTTTCATCTGATTTTTTTTTGTTTGTTTTCACCATTGAAGTTTTGCATGCTTTGTCTTTATGGATAGCTTGACCTTCACTTTGCTAAAGTTTGCAGAACTTAGAGTTTCTAATCACAAGAACTGCTAGCTACTGTTACTATACCTTTGCTGAGGTCTACAGATTTTGATGCATTTATAAAAAAGGTGAAAGACTGCAGTGATGTTAAATTTTAAAGGACAAGAGGAGATTTAATCTTTACTTAACTGAAAGACCAGAAGACTACCTTATTACTGTGGACCTCAGCATGATATTCAATTACAATCAAGTACTCAGTAAATTCCTCCGGACCAAACCAATTTTTTTTGGTTGTTTTTTAGATTTTTGTTGTTTAGATTTTTAAGGTGCTGCTAACTGCAGTTTTCAGTACCACTCTGGGGAAAATGGGATATTCTGACTCTAGTATCAAGGGAGCCAGCCCTAGCCCACAGAGACTCATCCTAGAATACAGGATGTGTTGGTGACAAACCTACGGCAAAAGCTCACTTCCCTGCTGGTCTATGAGCCATATGGACATAGACAGCTGATAGGCAAATCAGCAAGGGATTTCTTTTCAGTAATTCTTTTCACTAGTTGTTCTGCTTCTGCCTCTTTGGTTGTGCAAAATGACTCACCCTGGTTACCATCAAGAACACAGTATGATGGAAGTGCTCTCTGGCACATTGAAACGTGCAATATTAAACAGAGTTTACTCATATGTTTGTTCATATCGCAGGTCTGGGCAATTCTGAAATATAAGTGTAGTCAAACTAAATTCATTAGGGACCATAAGACAGGTTGCTGCATGTACTGCTTAGTTAATTGTTCTGTATGACTGAGAAATAGATGAGAATTTACTGGAGTCTTTTGATATTCAGTGTTGCTGTGTCACAGCACATTGAGAATAATGAACAAGACATTCACTTAGGAGCAAAGAACATGAGTTTTCTTACCCAGGACACAGGGAAGCCAGCTGGAGAGTAGAAAATTGCCAGGTAGACTGTCAACATAAAGGCAAAGTTAACATGCTGATAATAACCAGGGGAAATATGAAGATAATAACAGAGGATGATAACAACCCAGCTGAGGAGAAGAGGGGTGTCTGGAAGATCAAGTGATCCCAAGCTGTGCACAGCTATTATGCAGATGGAGGGGCACCTCTGCTCAGGCAGAAGCAAGCTGGTTTATTTCTCATGCAGCACAACATGTGAACTCCAGTCTTGTGCTAAATAAGATTAGGCCTTGCTTTCTCCCTATTATTAGGAGTACGTATTTCTTGACAGATTTCCACACTGCTGCCTTGTTATTGCAGATGTATCATTATTTATCCCACTTTGTCCTCCTTTCCCCTTCCCCTTGGCTGTATGTCTCTGCAAGTTGCAGACGAGTGTCATGACAGGTATATGTGAATCTGTCAAACGCACAATGAGGGAAGATGGAGTGATCACTTCTTGCTGCAGTGTTTATTCTGTTTTCTGTCTTCAGCCGGCCTGTTCACAGCAAGAAGCTTTCCAGAGCGCTTCCTGTCAAGGACCACAGGAGGAGCGAGGATAGCTGAGGTAGCGGTGCTGTTGCCCAGCAATAACAAAGATCTTGGATGATCTCCCTGCCTCCAGCAGCTCATCCCGGAGTACCCTTCCTCTCTAACGTACTTACTCCTCCCAGATTGTCCCAGCGTTTCATAGCCATCTGCCACCCCTGGCAGTTGAGGAGCGAGGAAGAGGAGCCGAGCGGGGACAGATCGTCATGGTGGTGGGTCGTGGGGAATAGCTCCCAGCTGTGGCAAGAGGGACAGGGCACATTTTGTCCCGACCAGGAAAGCAGCTTGCTTTTGACAAATGTTCTTTTCTATTTTTCTAATTCTCTAGCAGCAGTGATTACACACTTTTTGTCCATTTCTTTTCCAAGAAAAAGTAATTTATGAATAGTCTCGAAACTGGAAATTTCCCAAACTCCAAACTGTATTTCTTCTTAATCTCCTTCTCCTTTGTCTACTTCTTTTCTTCATCTCCTCTCCGTTTTTTTGTTTGTTTGTTTGTTTGTTTTTTAATAACCTCACTTGGACCAGGATTTGCACTCAACGTGTTTTCTGAGCTAGGCTTAGATCAGTGTCCTAACTTGAACTTGAGTGACTCATAACCTCTTGTGTCTTATTAATGCATGCCTTTGGAGAGAAGAAATGATGTTCTTTAAAATGTGATAAGTCATTAGACGTTATACTGCATGTTTATGAATGACTCATACAATATCGTTAATCTCAGAAACAGCAAGTGTATCATAGGATGTAGAGGATGAAATAATAACACAAGCACTTTTATTAATTTCTGTGCTAAGAAGATATACTTGATGTTGGACCAGTGTCTTGCTTACATATGCACTATAAAGCTCTGCTTTTGCCAGCACCTATTCAGTTTTTTTTTTTTCTTTCAAGCTGTAAAACAGACTCCTTCTCCTAGACAAAATTTGCATTGAAGCAATGATACCAGTATTTTCCCAGATCAATTTTCCATTGTTGGTTTCTCACTGGTGGAGTTGTAGGAAAGAACTGTGCCTAGCTAGCCAAAGATTTTCATAAAAAACATATTCTATCTTTACAAAGAAGCCCTTGGAAAATTTGGGTCATTGACTTTGTAATGATAAGTCTGTCTCCTCCTGCACAACTCCTGACTATCAGAAAGTATGATTCAGGAGTGGAAGGCTCTGCTCTGAACCCCTGATGTACTGAGAAAAATAACCAGAGTGGGAGCAGTACGGGAATGGTCACAGATCACAGACAATGTAAACATTTTTGAACTGAACTCCAATTCATTGCTTTTTCTTTCCTTTTATAGTAGCTTAGCCACAGAAATTAAGGTAATGCCATATTTTTCTGATTAATATGATGGATCTTTTAGCAAAGGTAATGCCAGTGCTTAATATTTAATGCAGAGTTCTATCCACAGTTCTCCCTACCAGCCCTTGTTATTTATTTAACCTGGTTATAGAAATTCTGTCAGCACCATGCCTTTCTGTCATGTTAAGCTCTCTGTAATAGTGGGAGCTTATTAACTTGTGTTTTGCTAGATTCTGTGCCTTTACAACCAACTCATTAGACACAACTATTATGCTAGTCTCCTTTTGTTTCTGTTTTAAGATCCAGCTTCACCACGATACCCATGCTTAATGAGAGTGCTTAAGTAGACAGGCTGCAAGTGATTCATTTTCATCTCTTGTCCACTTGTTTTATAGAAGAAAAAAAAAATCTTTAAAGCTTCCAGTTGAATGCTCAGCCAATAGTTTTTTCAGTTGTGTGTTCCAATTAGTTGCCCTCAGGTTCAGCATCTTTCTTCCACACTGCTTTCTGCAAGCCCTGATTTGTATTGCTGTTGTCTAGATTGCAGTGATTTTGAGGCAAGGAATGTTTCTTGTTTATGTTCCTACAATAACCAGCACAGTGAGGGCTCTGAACTAATTGGGGCCTCTGGCTGCTACTTGCCTTATTCTAATATAGGTTATATATACATCCAAACAGATGGGAGAGGTTAGTGATGAAATTTTGGTTTTGTATTGTTCCTCATATTTGCCACTACTGCATATCTGTTTTATACTACCTTCATTAACAGGCAAGTGCAATGCTCGGTTCAGGTTTAATATGTAACAAGTACTTACTTTTATAGGAGACCTCCACATCTAGACTACTTCAGAAATTTTACTTAGAAAAGGTCACAGGAGTGAAACTCTATATATACGCTGAAAATTTCTTTAGTAAAATTAATAAAAGGACTTCCTGGAAAAATGATTATTATTAGTATTTTTCATTTTTAGAATTAGAATTAAGAATTTCAACATATTTTTGTTAATACTGATCTTTTTCTGGTATCACACTGAAAAAGTTCATTGACTTGAGTAGTTTTGCAAGGATTGTATTCTGATATGAGTAAAGAGAGTCAGACTGCCTTAAAAATAGTTCTTGAATTGTTCTTACTCCGTTTCTATTCCATCTGGCAGCCTTCACTGAGCTTCTTCAACTTAGTCTGGCAAGTTAGACTACACCAATAAAACCATCTCAGAGAACAAGTGGAAAAAAGGTCTAACGTATGTGTAACAGCATGGTTTTATGCTGTTGATTTTGTGCACTCAGTCTTGGTTAAGAAATCATCCATGACCATAGCAATGCTCCTGGAAATTAGTGAAATCTATTGGTACATGAAATCCTACTTTAGAAGTTGTGCCTTACAGATATTAAAAATGAATCTGTCATAGAACCATAAGTAGAGCTTTTTGCAAAGCATTTGTTTGATGTATAGTTGCTCCCTAGAGAGAGGAATATCCAGGAATGAGCTCTGAGTAAATGAGAGCATTTGGCACATCCTAGAATAATGTCAAAGCTTCACTGGCTCTAAGGGGAGTTTTGCTGTGACAAACCTAATTCCACTGCCTTTTGCTTACAATGAATTCAGGGAATTTGGAAATATGAAAAGAATATATCAGTGCAATGATACCTACAATGAACAGATAGCATTCATTAGCAGGCAGTGTAAAAGAACAAACAAGCAGTTCTTGCAGTTTCCTTAGAAATTTGCTTTGTTTTTCACCTGAATGTATCTTTACATTGATCTCTCCAGCAAACAAAGAAAAATCCTCCAATTGAAATCCATCAATATGAAATGATCCTGAAGTTTATTTTCAGAGGAAACTATGTCATTATTTATATTAGCTGTGTAGATGCAGGATGCTCTGCCTAAGGTACATTTGTGATGGGGAGAGACGGGTCTGACAGCTCGCTTTCAAGTCCTGCAGCATCTGATAGCAAACAGTCCATATTTTGCTCTGATACCTTCCACTCTTCCAGTAAGTCAACCACAGCAAACACTACTCAAGAGATGTATTTCCATCTCATTGAAATATTAAATGAGGACAATTGGTGGGTGGATTGTTTAATGCTGGCATAATCAATTGGTGGGAGTGACACGTGGCTGAGCCTTGTTGTGCAGGAGCTGATTGTTAATTAAGCTGCCAGGCCAAGGGCTTCAGGCAGATGTGCATGTGTAACTGATCTGCTTGGGGGATTTATTTATCTGGAGCTGCCTGGCAATGTGACACAGGTGCCTGTGCTCCCATGGCACTCCCGGCCTCCCCATACTTCACAAGAGGCCACTGGAAAAAACATGTTTCCAGGATGCCACACAGACCTATGGAGATCAGAAACAACAAATAGCCACAGGTAGACTGAGCCATGGGTATCACAGCTCTGGGATGTATGGAAGTCCTTTGTATGGGCATAAGGTGCAAGTCCCAGTTGGTTCTGCTCCATAAAAATGTGCAGATTAAAATTCCACTTATGAAGTGTAACACAAAGTGCCAAATGACTTCTGTCCTTAGTAACTTCTCTTCCCCAACAAATGAAGCCAAAAGTGAGCATCTACCAGGAGCTTCTACGAAAAGCTTTCCTAAAAGACACCACAGACATGTAACACACCATAACTGCACTGAAGTGAGATCTTCAAAGCTGCTCAGCTCCTGCCTGTGATGAGGAGTTGACTCATTTTCTGGTGTGAGAGCTCTCTTATTACCAGAACTCCTGTAGCCTGAACAGATTAGATCCAGAACTAGAATCCAAACATTAGGGAAGTGTAGGTAATGTTTCTTGAGAAATTTGGTCCCCTAAGTAAAGGTGATAGTTTACTCCTAGAATTACTTACTTATTATTATTTTTTAAATAACTAGTTCTTCATATAAAAATAAGTACATTATCCCTGAAGAAAGAAGCTCAGTTTTCTTCACTTAAATGTGTTCTAGCTCTTCTATTGTTTACAGGATGTGGGGACTACTTCAGGATCCAGTGGCTTTAATTTAGAAGACCATTTCCTCCAAGGGGTTTTTGTCTCTGCTCTGGAGGAAGCTTTGAGAGTGGGTGGAAAAAAGCTGCCACTGCAGCCTTGTTTCCCACCCCTGAGGTGCAGAAAGGGGCAGACATTAACAGGCACACACCCACAGTTTGCTACCTACCTTTCAGCTAGATTTTTTTGTTGTTTTTGTGAGCAGAAATTCTGAAATACCTTTTCAGATGCTTACATTGGACAAAAGTTACATGCTGCAGTGAGCACATTACAGTCCTGAAGTTTTCACAGTTCTTTAGTAAAGCTAGTTTAAATGGCAGTTACTTCCATCCTGGTGGATTTGTGAAGCACTGGGGAATTCAAGGTTCAGTTGAGTATCTGGATATTGCAGTACATCTCATATTCATGGAATTTGTGTTCATAGAAAGATTGCACAGAAACAGAACTATCACAGAGGATTTGCTTATGCTGCATCTAAGAGTACAGTGATGGGATTCCAAACATAGCTGTAGCTAAGGCAGTCATAATATATTCTTCTAGTGTTTGATCATCGTGAACATTTCTGTGGCTTTTTCTGCACTATAAAATATATCTACAATTATTTTTATTGCTGTGGTGCTTGGAGAATAGAACATATGCATTTTGTGTTTACTTTCTTACAGTTAAATGAACTAATCAAGCAAATTAAAACCATTGAAAAGAGTAGTTGATTTCTGTCACCCAAAGATGAGTCTCAAGTTAACTATTCAGAAGTGCGTCATATACAAAGATGTAACACCTATAGCTTGACTTCCTGCAGTATTTTCTTTTGCAAAAATATTTTGTTTGCAAAATGTACATAAACAATATTTATAAATATTGTTGGAGAGTAAAATAGTATTCAAAAGTGCATCTGATTCAAGAATAAGAACTTGGGTAGCAAGAGTCTGTTTGCCTTAGGGGAGTAAAACAGACCTTGTAAGATAACTTTTAGAAGAAAGTTATTTTTCTAAGATTCAAGAATGATGGAACAGGAATCTGCTATCAACCATAAACACTGGATTGTAATGACAGATTAGTCCAAATGTGAAATTCTAAAATTTGGTCCTGTTTCTTAGCTACTTAATTTTGTACTCTGTGGACCTCTTAGGTTTTCTTATTCTGAATTTTCTTGTATGCTCAGAATTAAACAGTTGCATGAAAATACGCACTTAAAACTGAAAACTCCAGCTGGGAAGTGTTCTGATACAGGATAAATCAGAAAAAAATGCATCAAATATATCTAGGTTGTAATAGAAAGTTTCCTTTCTGCATGTTGTATTTACCCATAAAACAACAATTTAACAATACAACACTATTTGTCTGATAATGTGTCTACCATTGCATGGGCACTTTTCCATTCTAACCTGTAAGAAAACATGAGCTTGCAAATGCAAATTTTAAAGGTATTTTTAATAGCATACACAGATAATGTCATGTGACATTCATTTATTCCTGAAACATTTCCAGTCAAAAAGAATATGCAGATATTTTCATCCCATCTCATCCTTATTAAGCTGAATAATTTTTTTTACAGCTGGGTGAAGAAACAGTAACATGATACCAAAATACGTTTTTCTTCACATCTGAAGAGAAATGTTCATTTGTAAATTAAATGTCTGCACATATTACTTACAGACTTGAATGCTGCTGTGGAGCACTGCATGCCTTGTTCAGATTTGTGCTTCCTTGATTCATTTTACTTGAGCCTGTTCTAAAGCTTGATGAAGTCAGTGTTAGTCTTACCAGTGATTCTGACTTTGGATCAGGTTCTTTTTTCTTTTGCTGTTTACTCCTAAAAATTTAACAAGCATGAACTCTTCCTCACCAGTCTCCCCGAGCTGAGCAGGTGCTGAAATGTTCTACTCCTGTAACTGCTGCTGTTGTTTCTGTTAATTAGGCCACAGCAAAATGTATTCGTTTTTTCTTAACAAGAATGGAGCAGAATGATGCATTTGTTCTCAAGGGATATGTCCATTTTCTATGCATGAATGCACTATCCAAAGCTTTGCCTAGCACATGTCAAACACATTTGTCTTCTCTAGTAGAATAATTAAATCACAGCAACTTGTATTGTAGAAAAAATAATGTTTTTTTTTTCTAGATCAACTAAGTTCTTTTCTTGAAAGAAAAGATTACTAAAATTGTATATGTATAGAAGACATTCTTATATACAGAAGAAATCAAGCATACCTTATCATTAAAATATAAATATATTGGTTTGAATTTACTTAGAGTATATACCTAATGGGCATCTAAGCCTTCAGATTTTTACCGGACATAAAACTTGAGATTTCCTTGAAGATACTCCCTACACGTGTAAGTTCAAGTATTAATCAAATACCTACTTCAGTCAGTTTTTAACTTCAGTTCATGCTCAGAGCTGTTTGAATGTATTCGTGAAAGTGTTATAAGGAAACATATTTACAGAAGTATTTGCAGGGTCAAGCCATTAGGGTATACAGTATTTTGGCATGTGACAATTTGAAAATAGAGTAGTTCGTTTCTGAAAGCATTGAAAATACCACTATTCAATCAATCTTTTTTTTTTATATATATATATATTCTTCAATAGTGAAGTTCATTATCATTTTTTTTTATCTGTGCCATTTCCATCTTGAAATGTAGTCTTTGCTGATAAATAGACCCACTTACACACCATTTTGACAAAATTTTCTGTCAGTGGAGAAGCATAAGAGCAGACTATGCTTCCTGCTTGGTGTTAGTGATCACTGCTGTTTGAATTGCTTGGTGTTAATGACCACTGCAGTATTCTGCTGGGTCGATTCGGATGGAAGTCTGATGTTTTGGAGAAAATAGGTAAGAATGCCCAGAAAAGTTAGATGTAAATAATAATGCCATCGCATCAAATTCCTGTTTTATTACAAGTCTGAGCTGCTAACAGAAAGAAGCATGAAGTTGTCTGCTAATTTAATTCTGCTAGTGCTAGAAAAATAGATATACATAACTTGACACATTTGTAGGTAGCACAGAGATTTTACTGTAATGTAGCTTCAGGGAATAGATATATATAAACACTGCATGATGCATTCATATTTTCTACTGAAAATCAGACTGCTGACATCAGTAGTTGTAGGAATTGAAACTTAGACAGTAAAAACTGCTGTGCAGCAGTGCAAAAGCGCTGCAACACTGAGAAGGAGGGATGAAATCAAGAAAACACGAATCACTCATTTTGATACCTGCCCCTAAAACTAGTCAAAAGACTTCCACTTATCACAAGGGAGTGCTGGATCAGGTACTGAGAAAAAGATTTGAGAATAAAGAGAGAAGGGAAAAAGAGAGAGAGAGCACATACCAAGTCACTCGGGTGAGGGCATGAGCTCAGACCTTCCCCTGTCTCCAGTGGCTTGCTTATATGTGTTTTGGTATGTGTATGTGGTTTTTGTAATTTGTATGTAATTTTTGATTCAAATCTATCTATCTGTCTATCTGTTTAGATTTCATTTTTCCATTTTCAGTTTAGAATAAAATTAACAAGGTCCAAGTTTTCAGCTTCTGGTTATATTAGATGAGTGACAGCTACTTATCTATCAATGAACCTCAAGTAAAGTAAAAACTCTGGTTTCTAAGCCCAGGTTAGGCATAGCTGCTAAGTGGGATAGATTATCTTTGCTGTAGGGGAGATAGGCTAGTAAAGAATGTAATTCTGGGAGCTGTGTGAATTATCTATGTTCTCCAGAAAGTTTTAAACAGTTACTGATGTAGATGACAGTTTTAACTCTACATGGAGACGTTGTTTTATTGTAAATGGCTCCTTATTTCGTTAAACAGTCTATGATACTACCTACTTAAGCAGGAGAGCTGTGAGATGGTCTTTGGTGTGTTTGCATCTGAGAGGCAGTGGAAGATTGGAATAATTACATGCAAGGCAGCTGCAGAGCTATTTTCACATCTCGACGTTTCCACATGAATTGAGCCCAAGAAAGCTTTGATATTGTAGAAACTAGGAAAGAGGATTATTTCCTAAAGATTTAAGAATACCTAAATTCCTCGTCTGATCCACTGAAGGGTTAATATGTAGTTTGGACTTCAGTGGCATAGCCTTAATTTTTGCTAGGTGTTATGTAGAAAATGCTGTATTCTGGGTGAAAATGAAAAGACACCAAGAACATCCTTGAGCCTACAAGCAAAAGTTTGAGAAATGTAGCTGTAAATGTCAAAGTAATTAAGAAACAAACTATGAAAAATGAAAAAAAAAAATCTCAGGAAAATACTAGTTTTTTTCAAAAAAGAGACAAACAAACCAACAAACCCCTGAAGTACTTAACTTTTTTATTTTTATTTATTTATTTATTTATTTTCCCCTGGGAAACACTTCCTGGGAAATATTTCGATGCAATCCAATATATTTTAAGTTTGAGACAATATATGTCAGGTATGCATTTTTCTAAAGAAAAATCACAATAATTTGTGAAAGCTGTTTCTCACAGCTATGACAATAAAATAGAAATCTCACAGAACTTTATTAAAAAGTGGTCTGATTGAAATGTTTTACATATTCTATGACCTTGTTTAATAAGAAAAAAAAAAAAAACTAAAACTGATTGCATTTCTATTTGTAATGGATTTTTATCTTTCTCTGCAGCTGCCTGGCATTCTGGTTTCAGTTTCACTCTGTTTTGTTTGGCTGCCTAGATGACACAGCTGATGAAACACAAAAATAGTTAGTTTGACTTGAAAATAATACTGAGTTCACTGCTCACTGGAAGCTTTTCACCCACCACACATCGAGAAAATATTTCCTTGTCTCTTTAGTTTACTGCATTTTACCACATACTTCTGTGCTGGTTGCAATAGGTGAACCATTAGCATTGTTTTGATATAGGAGAGACCTCCAAGATACGTTAAAATGTTGATGAACAACTGAGAGACTGGAAAGGGCCTTGTTGCTTATGCTTTCAAAAAAAATGCTCACTTTGCATCATGTCTTTTACTAAGTCTTAAAAGGTTGTTACAGACACTGTAACAAGGATGCCTACTGGGGATGATCATTTGAAGATAAGTTGAGCCTTCATCTTTATTAATACAGTTAGTAATACAGAATGATTGCAATTACTCTTTCTGAAATGGTTTTATATGGTTAATGAAATCCAGGAATAGAGGTCCTTAACAATGATATAGGGCTAGTTTGAAAGGATAGTTGTGCCTTAAATGCATTATTCTTAAAGAAAAATTATCTTAATGTTTTATTTGGTGTAAATTAAGTACCTGCTGAATAAATTGCAGCTACTATTTTCCTAATATAATGTTTAATTAAAAACCTGAATTCTAATAAACAGTGGAGTGCTTGAAAAAAAATAAAGGACACATTTTCTTAATAGGAAATTTTCTACTTTTTGATAATGCTTTGCCATCAGCAGACCTAAAATTCCTAAAAAAAAAAAAAAAAAAAGTTTGTTTCTTCGAAAGGGAGACAAAAAGTTCACCAGAAACCTCAGTGTGGTGTTTGCCAAAACTAATATTTGAACTACTGGACTACTAAATAAAGGATAACATGGAAGGCCTACTGACTATCAACCTGTAGCAGACTGGAAAGGTGAGCGTGATCTAGAAGTGCCAGCTATGAGAAACACTGAAAAAGACTGTTCTGTGTACTGGGTCTAGGTGTTAGTGTTCAGCTTCTCAGCATACTCTGTAATACAGACACTGCTGAATAGGTATGTTGGCTGATACAAATATACGAAGTTAGAGCATTCAGGTGCCTCCCACATCAGGGGTCAGCCATATACAGACTTCATTTAAGATATCTTTATCTGCAGTCAGGTAGTGGTTGGATGTCTGAAAGGGATGGGAGTGAAACAGAATAGGAAATTTTCTGATTAGTAGTGTGCTTATGGAATGAAGGAAGTCTTAGGTATAAAATCTGAGTGTTACAGTCCTTTGTTATCCTTTACGGTGAAAAGTGAGGCAAGAGGGCTGAGAAGTAACAGAACAAGGAGCATCTCCTCCAAAGCAGGAGTTATGTAGTGCAAACTGTAATCTCTGCTCATGCTGGCATGCCAGAAGTGGACAGAATAATAGCAATTCTTATCTCACAGGGGAACTGGGGGAGCATATAAAAAGATTAAAAAGAGCTCTGATATTGAGTTAAAAACATTACTTTAAAACTGCCTACAATTACAGTTGTGTCATTTGGCAGATATCAACTGTTTAGATGATTGAGGGAGTGGCACTACCTATCATACTCAGTGACTAGTACATATAGGTAAATATAATGCTATGACTAGAATTAAGCATTTTATTTATTGAAGTGTAAACATCTGTGGTTAGCTTAAAAATCATCCGAGTGGCTCTCTTCTAAAATTCCTCATCTGGTCCTTCCATTACTGACCATAATGCTTGTGTATACTTGGTCTTAGTTTGATTTTTTTTTTTTACTAAGGTTACATTTTCTTTTTCGGAGAACATGTGGTCGTGAAAGGGAAAACAGAGTTGATGTAGAAGGAAGAACTGAAGTTCAAAGGCAAAGAAGTGGGTAAGACTGACAAATGATCCTACTGTGAAATGATAGCTGTTTCTTGTTTGTATAGCAATAGTGCTAACCAAGTACACACAGAGACACAGTGTGCTTATATATACATGTCTACCAGACACTGTAAACATGAGCTCATTGAAGATCCACTTTTGAACTGGTTTAAATCAGCCTGATCTAGAAACTGCATTACCTTATTAGTGGTGTTACAAACACCAAGAACACGAAACAAACTTAAGTACCTGGCTTCCAGAGAGGGACTGCCCCAACAAAGTTTATTATTGCCTACAAAGTTAACATTACTGTCACCTATATAGTATGTATCTGTGTGTGACCTGGTCACTTGAGGCTTTCTTTGCAATCAAATGGGAGAAACAAATGTTGAGGGTAGGACATCGTCAGCTAGTTATGACTAGAGGGATTACATTTTAGAGTGACAATTTTTCATAAAGGAAGACAAAGGGTCACTAAATCTATTTGTCTAGATAAGACCCATCGTCTGTGAGTGTCCAGTTAGCCTTGGTGCTCACATCTATGTTGCAAAAAGTCAATCTCTGTCTGAGAATATTTGCTGTCTAATTAGATAAGGAAGGAAAAGAATAGTTTTGATATTTCCAATGTATTCAAAACTTCTGCTAAATAAACAAGATTTGGAACTATTGTGATATTTATTTAAATCTTCTTCTTCATAGACTTTTTTCTTCAACCAGCATCTTCTACTGGTATTGTCATTGAGACCAAGGCTGTTAATATCATGCAATCCTGTAATGTATACACAATGAGTATTACATCTCATAATTCATAAAGCCAGGTTTATACAAAGTCACAATCCTCACCCCTCAAAGTGGAATTATAGCTGTACCTTTGTTGTCAGCTTTGAACTTTGGACATTTACCAGGCACGTCACTGACAAAACTGAGCAAAAAGATTCAGTACTTAAGATTACTTATGCATATTCGATATTCATTTATTTAGCAGAGAAAAAACAATCCACTGCAGTGGTTTATTTTACTTGTAATAAAGAATACAGTTCAAGTAAACTCAGTACACGGAACAGCAAAGTAACTGACAGCTACATAATCAGTTTAAAGTGTACTTGCTAGGATGAGTAAAATTCCTCCAGGAATCCCAGTGAGATTTGTATAGCTTCTGCACTTAGTGTTTTTCTACTTTGCATCATGTAACCTGACATCCATATTTTACACGAAGAGGAAAATGACAGAGATTCATGTTGCTAGTGTCCATCTGTGAAGCATAACACAGATTTATGTGTTTAATTAAAGCAAGAAAACACAGTTTTGAAAGTAGTGAACACTAACATGTGTAGAAGAGATTTTTATTTATTTATTTTTTGTAGGTAGCCCCTACAATTCCAATTAGACTGAACGCAACCCAGTTCTAATAGGGGTGAGCAATACGTGGTTGTATATGGGAATTTCAGCTCTGTGCATTAATAGTATAACCTTGTAGATCTAACTGTGCTGATTTAAGACAGTACTGCCCCAGCTGTTCACTTGAATTTTCAGTGCAAAGTCACATTTGTTATTTCCATGAATGCTGATCATCTTCAATGAAAAGTCCACTCTCATACTTTATGAAGATCTTTGGTGATGAGTCAGACTAAGCCAAAGATATACCAACTCAGGCCATTTGTGTTGCCCAGAAAACTGTCCTTCTCAAGAAAGGGACAATAAGAATGAGTACTGGGAAAAAACCTTAAATCACTATAACTGCAGAAGACCTAATTTATACGTTCTAAGTCACACCATGTGTGTCAGGTCTATTTCCTCTTTATTGATGCAGATATAACAATAATCTATTGCTTCATTTCCTCTTTTACCTAAGACATCAGAGACAAAATCCAGCAGCTCCTTTGCTGCTGTACCATAAAAAGAGATGATCCAAATTTTCTAAAAAAAAAAGACAACACAGAGTAAACTATACAACTTGGAACGCTGTGCAACCATTACACTAGTTTTATGCCTATGAGCATCACTTGTATGAAGCCATTGTTAGAAAGGATGGAAAATAATATACCCTGTCCCTGGAGAATCCAGGAATCCAGGTACCTTACTTAGGAAGTACCAGATATATCCAGATGAGCCAGAAACAACCATTCACTGTCTTTGATTCTGCTTTTAATTCACTCAGGTGGAATATATTAAATACATGATCTAAAGGGCATGAGGTGTGAAGAGAATGAGCAATGAGCACTCACATCTTCAGATATGTCTTTCTTTAAAATAAAAGCAGGGATAGTTTTTTCTTATATTCAAACAATGTGATCAGCATTGTAAAAGACTACACCAAATTACATAGTTTCTATGGGCAGAATGAACTGAAAATCTGAGGAGATAATTAATAAGGCTATAAACATGAAAAAAATCACTGATAATTCATTTCTGAAAAAAAAAAAAAAAGTATATTCTACCACTGAATAGATGCAATTATACTAACGTTTCCCAGGCTCTTTTAAAATGCTACCACTGCTCACATTATCAGAAGGCCATTGTTATAGTTCTAACTTGGCTGCTTTACAAACCTGGTGTGATAGTTTCACCCACTATCTATCCTTTCTGAGTGATTTAGATTGGTTCAAACTCAGCTAAGTACCATTCCTATATTTTTATTTTATTTTTTACCTATACACTGGGATGTGCATTTTCATTCTGCAAATAAATTAGGAATACTCATTCTCACTTCATGATTAAATTGCAGAAATCCTCAAACTGTCAGAAAGTGGAGTCCCAGACCCTCTTTGGGGCTCTTTCATGGAATGCATTAAGAACCAGTACATCAACATTGCCAACTCCTCGGCTGGTACTCATGTGTAAGCTCTGATGGTGTTAACACTGCTCTTTCCCCGAAAGCCATCTGAGGCCTTGTCACATACTTTCATGAGCGGATGACTATCAATTAGAGTTATGAGTTCTCAGCCCATTTAAATAGGCATTAAAACCTGGCTATTTAGTTTAGCTGCCTAAAGGTAAGGATATTTAATTTGGCTGAGTGATCTACAGTTATAAAAAAAAAAGGAGATGAATTAAAATCGTACTGCCCATACAGTGTTATGGCCACTCTGAGAAAAATACACTCCACTCAACATCAGAGAAAATGCAAGTTCCTGTGTGAATTGCTGTGCTTTATGGTATGCAATCCAATAAACTTACTGTAGTGTCAGAAAGTTGGTTTTAGTGATAACCTGGTCCAAATAAAGTTAATTCTGTGAACAAATATTAAGTAAAAACTACTGTTGGAAATGTTTGAAGTGCTTTTTCCCTCTCCTTCTCCTGAAAAGTCTGTGCTTTGGCCGGCAGCTATGCACACTGTGCAGTTCATCTGTCTGAAAGGACAGCTGATGTCACCTCCTGGCCAGCTGGCAAGGTGTTGCTATCCACACAGATGCCAGTACATTCCTCTGAGAGGGAATAAATCAGACAACTGCCACCTGTGACACTTATGTCCGTTCAAACATCTCTCTGTTCATGTTATTTAAACTGTAGTGGAAGGGCACAGTCAAAAAAACCTCTCCTTTGTTGCAACCCCTTTGCCTGGAGAACTTTCTACTTAAGCCTGTGAAAGCAGCAGACAGAGGCTACCTGGTACGGAAAGTAAGTTCTTCCCCTACATAATCAAATGCAACTAGAAACTCCTTAGTGGAAAAAAAAATAAAAAAATAATAAACAAATGGTGAATATCCACATTCCTAGGGATTCACCTGATTTCACATGGAAGCAACACTAAGCAATAGGGTTCACGTGTATCAAGTAGGCCGTCATATATTTTCGTCTTTTATTAGCATATAGTTGGTAGTGTCTGTTTGAGGAGAGCCCCTCTTATCCTAACATATAATTAAGAGCACAACAGGAAAGAGAACTGTTGGTATCAGTGGTGTAGTACAAAAAGCATTATCATTCCATATTGTTTGACCTCTTCCAACTTTAACACCCTCTGTAAAGATGCATTAGACATGAGTGAAATAAGTCCAAGTGCACCTATCTCCCAGAGCCCTTCATATATTTCTAATATGTAATAGCTAGAAGCTGGCAAATGAAAGACAGTGCCTGAGGCTTCTGAAGCTTGAACTAAGCCTGGTTTTTATTCCATTTATGTGAGAAATACTAATAATTAACACATACAGGTTGAAAAGATTTGTGCTGGGCAAGAAAACCCACGAGAATGCCTGACAGCTTCAACCAAAGTCTGTAGCTTGAATTCAGAATCACCTACCACCTTTTATACCAATGATTAAGTGTTTTAGATTACATAAATTTTAATATGGATAAAGTATATCAATAGCTACTTTAAGTTTTAGGGGATCATTTTATTTCTACAGAGACATACACAGTTCTTAATGTTGGAAATCTAAAGTAGTTCTACATTTGTCATAAAAGTTCTATGAGCTCCAGGGAATTTTCTCTGCATTTTTCTTTTAACCAGGATAAATGACTGTAGTAATAATACAAGTAACATGGTGTAAGCACTTGAACAAACGGTACACTGTCTTCTGACCCATATTATGCACTCTCCTGACGCTATGTTCCTCCTTGTCCTATGGTTCTGCTCTCTGCTGTAGAGGTGAGGTATTTCCAGTTATGAGCTAACTGAAAGTGTAAGCCCTCTTTAATTAATTCCAATTACCTCATAGTTTCTCTAGGCTAAGAAAATGTACAGGGATGGTTGCTAAATATGTAATGATGTGGTGTGAGCCATCTTTATCTTGGGTGTAAGAAAAAGAATAGTCAGGAATTTCTACTTACTGCTGTCAGTCACAGTCTCAGGCTGTAGTACTGGTTAGAAAATAGGTGTGTCCCTTGCCACAGTGGTGTTCCAAGCACTACATTATAGTTATACCCACTTTCTCTGACCTAATGAATATTCAGGTATTCATCCTGAAGACGTTGACTCCCTGCTAAGGGCATTGGACATTCAAATGTAAGACACCTGTAGAACTGGGAAATTAAGCCAGAGTGCCGACACCCAAGCTGAATATCCTGGCTGAAGAGGAAACACCACCTCCTTGTCTGCCTGCTGCATGTGACATTTTTAATGCATGATAGAGAGAGCAGATATCAATGAAAAATACAGATGATCTGCAGGTGATCTAGCATGATTTTTAATTCACAACTCGTTGAAGTTTAAGAATCATAAAGATATCAGATGTTTCTGAGGCACTTGGAGGTAAAAAGTGACTTACGTTGGACACTCCAATATGTTTTTGATATTCTGGATTGTTTAGGTAGCCTACAATATTGCCTTTTGTTTAAAAACATCTTCCCTTATATACTCAAAATTGCTGCTTAGGAACTCTGTGGCTCCTGCATCTTTAACGATGACCCAACTCCAGGGTACTGAGGAAGGAAATATCACAACTCTTAAATGGATTTTTTAATCTTACCCCTTGCTTTACCTTATTTGTCTAAGTAGTGTGTTCCAGGTGTTCCCAGAAACAGATCTTTTATTTCCTGAGGAATTGTACTGATGAAAATTTAGATTAAATGTTTGGTAAAGTTTCATTGAAGTTTCATTCTTTGGAGCTGTGACCTACAGTGTCAGGTTCCTTTAGTAATTTGTATGTCAAAATTTTTCTGCCCCTAGAACTCTGTGGGTCATAGCAAGAGGGACTAAAGGAATAATTTGGATCATATAGTCCTTCTAAGTTTCCTGTAATCAAACCATCCACAAGCTCTATCTTATTAAGACTAGATTTTTTTAGTCTCTTTGATGTTTTCAGGACTTTGCCATTATAACTATAAGAAATTTTATTCTTAAAGTATTTTTGGTATATGTTTATTCCTGTATTGGAATTGGTTAGAATGTGAACAGCTTCTCCTGTGATATTTGCTCTCCTTTTCTCACTTCCCTCACTAGGCCTATGTATTTTTTAGAAAACAATCAAAACTCCTCTCAGTCTTTATTATGCTAAATAAGCCATGCTTTTATACTGTCCTCTCATATAGCAGTCCTTCCATCATAAAGCTACTAGTTGTAAGTCCTTTCTACCCCCATTCATCCCAATATCATTTTTCCTTTACCTCTTACCTAGATTATTAAGGTTCAAGTGATGAGCCACCACATTCTGCATTGGAGTTCTGCCTCTTTCAAAGGCAGGCTAAGTTTAGCAGTAGCTAACAATACTCCTTACAACTGTTACTTTTGCATTTGCTTTAAAAATCTATATCAAACAGAAAGGAACAGCATACCAATACATTATAGATGAGAAGGTTCTCAGTTCAATAACCTGCGTGTGAGGATCAGTGAGTAGGATTAGATTTACTAAGCACAGATGAAAGACAGGAACAGAAGGCACTCAAAGGTTTTCTGCTCCCCCCAGTCTAAGTAATTATTTCTCATCTTCTGGGAAGAAAGTTCTTTGACATAGCTGGATTTTTGTTTGTTTGTGTTTTTGTTTTAATTACTAAACATTGCCCATCGGCTGTAGGTATTGTATGAAAGGGAGATTTCTGCCTCTTTCCTATTCTTGAGTTTCTTTACTGCAGTAAGAAGAATGCTGCTTAACAGTTTATTTTCCCTTGAGCTTTCGGGCTGCAGAAAGGTGCATGGTGTTTTTCTGTACTGTCCTAAAGATGGCCTCTGGGCTGATCTCAACACCAAACCCATGTATCATGCAGACAATGATCTTGCACATACAGCCTTACAAGAAACTGGGACACATCCTCTGGAGTGTACAAAACACATTGTTCCTAACAATGCTGGCATATTCTTCTGCGTAGAGTAGGCAGTCTGTAGGCAGGCAACTGTATGAATGGGCAAGGAGCTAGGAAAGAAAAATCTGTGTCCTTCTTTTTGTAGGTCATGTAGCTGCAGCAATTGAGTTTTGACTACTTTTATTTTGTGAATTTCTTCTTTGTCTGCTTCTGTTGCTACTCAACATTTCCTGAGAAGTAGCTGCAATATATAACTTGTATGATTCTTGACTGTTTCTCTTCTGCCCACATGATCTGGAACTGTAACTGTGAAGTTGAACAGTCTTGCTAAATTTCTCTTTGAGAGTTCTCAGCAAAGCTGTGAGCAGGACTAAAAGCTCTGGAATTGTCTGTGTACAATATTAAAAATACATTTTATAGGGTTCATGTTAAGAATTCTATGAGTAAAAAGCACATTTTAAACAAATAAACATTGTAAGTTTAATATCCGAAAAAGATGGATGCTGTCAGTCCTGTTGCTTGCCAAGGCAAAATTCTGACTTACCAACAGAAGAAATTGTCAGAGATTTTTAAGCTCTGCATTTTCTATATGAATACAGATTAATTGGTGCCTAAAAGGTCTTCTTGTAAACACCCACTAGTCTGTTAAAAAAAAAGAAAGAATGAATGATCCTGCTCACTAATAGGAATTTCCTCAGGGACTTCAATGAAAGCTGGACTAGGCAATGAACTCTTAGAGATTCTTCTGTTAAACAGCAACACACACTTCTTGTTGTGGGGGGATTGTATTTTTCTACAAGTAATACAGAGCCAACACTTTAGGTTTGATAAAGCTTTTCTTTTCCCAGTGAAGATCAAAAGATAATGAGATTGTGGGAGGTTTTTTTTTTTTTTTTTTTTTTTTTTTGCCAGATTTTCAAATGACTATTTCTAGCTTCCTACTATGTGAAATGCTGGCAGATTTCACAAGGTCTTTGCATGATCCTTTATAACTAAAATCCTTCCTCAGGTCTTCAGATATCTATTTCTGCATGCTTGTGCAGAAAGTACAAATTGCAAAGTACAAATTTTGTGCAAGTACAAAATTCAACAATGAATTTTGACATTCTGAACAGGGTCAGATCTCAAAACACTTGATTCTAAAGACCTCTGAGTTGGAGGATTTTCTACTTTCACATTTGTAGGTAAGATGTTTGAGTGTCAAATAAAAGAAGACCAGGATTATGATTCTGGGATCTGCCGTTTTTAATTGGCTAAAGAATAATGTTTGCAAACCTAGAAATATGGAATAAAAAGGGTTGCTTGTTTCTTCTTAGATGGATTTGAACAGAGGTGGCAAGCTGCAGACTTTAACTTGGTAGGTTACAGTGACTATAAGGCTTGAGGGACGAGAGCAGCTGAGAGTACCTGTTTGGTGCTCATGGAGTGAGTTCTCTTGGCCCATGTTTCTGGGCACATGAAGACAAAAGTGATTAAGAAAAGTCAGCACGAATTTACCAAAAGTTAATCAAGTGTGACCAACCTGATTGCCTTCTACAATGAAATGACCAGATCTGTAGATGATGGGATAGCAGTGTATATAATTAACCTAGACTTTAGCAAGGCTTTTGACGCCAGTATACTTAGTTTCAGAATAAGATATTAACATCTGGATGAGTAAGTAAAAATTGTTTAGATTATTGGTCTTAGAGGATAGTTACTAATGGGTCCTTCTTTACCTGGATGCTGGTAAAAAGTGAGGTACCAGAAGGGGCTAGCCTGGGAAGAGCCGTGTTTGACATTATCAGCAACCTGGAGGAGGCAATGGAGTACACTCTCAACAAGTTTTCAGATGATGCCAAATTGGGTGGGAGGGGAGAGGGCACACCAGTAGGTACACCTGAGAACAGTGGTGCCATCCAGAGGGATCTGGAGAGGCACCTGAGAAAGAAGAACTTTTTGGAGTGACTCAGACTGGAAACTGCTTGTCTGGGAGCAGCTCTGTGGAGAAGGCCCTGAGAGTCTTGGCAGACAGCAAACTGCACAGGAACCGTTAGTGTGCCCTGACAGCAGAGAAGGCCAACAGCACATTGTGCTGTATGAAAAGGAGCATGGCCATAGATCACAGAAAGTGATTATTATCCACTTATTGGACCACACCTAGATACTCATACAGTTTGGGACCTCCCCAGTCAAGGAAGACATTGACAAACTGGAGCAAGTATAGTGCAGGGACACTGAGCTGGCTGGAGCATCTGTCCTGTGAGGGACAGGGTTTGTTCAGCTTGGACAAGAAATGGCTTCAGCCCTTCTGTAGCTACAGGTAGCTTAGCATTAAAACATAGCCACTCTCTTCACAGCAGGCATAGGTTGCCATAACAGAACTTATGAATCTCTTTTTTTTTTTTTTTTCAGAAACTTTTCCAGGTGAAGACATTCAAGCAGTTGCACAGACTGCCCAGAGATGTTGTGCAGTCTCCATCCTTGGAGGTTTTCAAGACCTCATAGCATAGAGCAATCAGGTCTTTTTTCACAGCTGAGTCTGCTTTTAAAGGCAGGGGGCAGCATAGTCTCCGCAGCCAGGGCTTGGCAGCCATGGCCTGTCCCTTCCACCCAGGAAGCAGGGCAGGCTGGAACAGCCAGGGCAGACACAGCATGGGGCATTGGGCATCTCCACAAGGTCAGGCTGGGACATTAGCTCACAGGAGGGGCATGAATATATGCCATATGGTCTATGTTTGATCACAGAGACAGGGGCCATGCAGCAGAACTGTAGCTTAGTTGTGGGCCGAGGGCCTCAGCTCAGGGCAGCTCCCTAGTCTAGGGTGGACCCTGATGGCAGCCTCCTTGCAGTCTGTTAGGGCCTTTCCACATAGCTAAAGGGACAGGGTGCACTAAGTGGTGTGGCTCTGCACTGTCCTGAGCTCCACAACCAGGCTGCACCTCCTGAGAGCCAAGATTGCACTCAGCATCCACACACAGGGGCACACACGGAGACCCTCTTCCAACCTGAGTTATCTGCTGATCCCACCATATGCACACTGACAGATTTTAGCACTTAAAAATGATAATTGTTTCTGCCTACCAATGAGCTTTTTAGAATAATAAAATCATTTAATTTGGAAAAAAACTTTAAAGATCATATCATCAAGTCAACCCATCAGCCTAACACTAATGTCTGCGTGATGTGCATTCATAGTGGTAAGAGTAAAGAATAGAAGGACACAACTGGCAAAGTTAAGAAGACAACTTACTTTCTAAGGAATACACGGCTTTTAAAGAAAAACATTTTGAAAGAGAAGATTTGTTCTGTAAATTTAAGGTACTTTCACAATGTTAATTGGTCATATCTCACAATGTTCCTGCAAAGGAGATAAGTATTGCCATATCTGCTTTGGGAATGGGAGAATACAGATACAGCAAAAGCATGTGACACATAATACAGAGAAATTATTCTTGTCTACTATACCTTCCCAAAACAGGTCTAATTGAATCATACAGTCATTGCATTGACCACAAATGAAATAAGGAAAAAACCTAACTAGTGTATGCAGAAGGAGAACACACAGTACTTGACCTATTCTGTTATATTTTCCTATTTGCTGTGAAAGCAAGTTTAGGAAAACAAACAAGCAAACAAACAAACAAAAATAAAATAATAAATCATAATAATAATAAAAAAAACAACAACCTGCCTTTCATTTAGCAGTTCACCAGGGCATACCTGCACAAAGCTTTCAGTACCTGGACAGACAGCCTTAACATTTTTTTCCAGACCTAGTCTTTATGGTAGGCTATCTGGTTGCATGTATATTAAGCCCTGAACTCTGAAAAGTAAAAAAAAAAAAAAAAAAATGTTATCTGACTTTGAGAGAGAATATTGTCAGTGGTGAACAAAACATTAATCTGAGGCCCCTGTATCAGCTCAGACGTACTCAGAAAAGTCCACAGTTGCAGACACCCTTCAAATAAAAATATCTAGAGTTGAAAGGAGCAGGCATGATTCTCTATTATGCATGAAAAGAAAACAGAATAAAAAGAAGGGCTCATCTTTCCACAGTTTGAGGAGCTATGGAAATTGGACTGACCCGTACCACAATTTAAAGTGAACAGCTCTACTTTACACTGCCAAAACCTGTCCTCCCAGAAAGGAGCCCTGCCGTAAGTCATATTGAAAGCTCTGAAGCACAAGACTATTTTTCTTAGGAATTATTTTTGATGTATTGGATTTGGGAAGTTAAAATCTGTTTAGAGGTTGTGCAGTGTTGCGAAACTCCTCTCTAGGACAACTTTGTTACTGCTAACTTTCCTTAATATAAGTTTTCAAACAACAAAGTTTCTAAAATGTTTTATTCCCAAAGGAAATAATAAACTTCCTATCTCCAGAATTCTGAGGATATGACTCTCCAATTCTCATCCAAAGGTTAAAACTTAAGCTCAACAAGCCCTTTCATTTTAGGTATAAAACATTGCAGGATGAACTGGGCCTTTGAGATGTGAAAATTCTAGGTCTAAAGGGCACTTTAATCTCCAGCTTCTCCTGCTCATATGACCGAAAACAGATGACTAACTGAAGGTTTATTTATAAGAGTGTATTGTTATTTCGAACTCCTCTCAAGGAATGGAGTCTTTGCATAAGAGTCTGTGAATAAGAGTCTGAGTAAAGCAGATATTTGAAGGTGCTTGGCAAGAAATCTGTAGGGAAAAAAAAAAAAAAAGAGCAGGGAATGGTCTTTAAAGATAGACTAAAGAAAAAAAAACAACAAAACAACAAAAACACACACTCAAAAGCTACTGCAGAAAGCCAGACTATCAGCAGATATTGTAGCACATGAACTGGGCAGTCTTGGAGTTAATCCGGAGTAATGTCAACAGTTATGATAAGATGACTGAAATACAGCACAGGAAGGACATTTTTTCCCTAAATTAATGGGTAGAGAATCTCTCAGACTAGAATGAAAAAGACTTAACTGCCCCAGAATGGCTGAAAAGATGTTTATATATTTTATTCTTTTGTTAGAAGTAGAAGATAGTCGGAAACATGACTATCTACTTTCTGAGGGTGACCTGGAAAAAGTGCTTAGTCTGCAAATACCATGGGACTATGGAAAAGTTCATTATCCATCCACTAGTCTTTTTATAGCTTTCTATGCTCTGTCTCTCCTAGCATTCCAAATAATAACACTTTCACTCCTTCAAACATTTTAGTTTAAATCTTTCCACAGCAATTTACGGTTGAAAAGTCATGTCTGCTCCTCTACGTACATTTAATGAGATCCCTGCTTAATTATTGCCTTCCATCATTGGCAGAATACAGAAAAAAAAAAAAGATATTTCTAAATTGGTTAATTATTTTATCCAGATATCTAGCACACACTGATGGCCCAGCTTTACCAAAGTCATATCCTAAATTCATGCATTCAGCCAAATAACCTACTAGGTCATACTTGGATGTGTCCCACCTGCATGTGCTGTTATGTGGTGCCCTCTCCATGACTGCTGGAAGTCAGATTACTGCTTATGAGAATAGCTTCTCGTTAGCGTTTTGTTGGCACACAGTCATCCTGTTATGATTAGCCTTTGATCCCCTGACCACTGCAATCACCTGTGTAAATAATCCATTACCTACTTACAAGCAGCCAGCCAGATACATATGGCTCCTTTTTGGATAAAGAAAGTGCCCTGCATCCAACTATCAGATCATAATTAGATCATGGCTGACTTAGACAAGCTTCTATTTTAAACCTGCAGCTCAGTAAGATCTCAGACACAAGCTTTTACCTTCATAGTACAGCTTGCCATCAGCTTCATATCACCAGTTTTGTCTAGAGCCAATTGCTGAATTGTGAGATGCTGCTATATCTCAGTCTTCACATATAAGCCCTGAAAGTTGCCTTCAACAGTAGGAGCTGTACCTTCATGGGGATTTATCTTCTCAACATTTTTCAATGATTTTACCAAATTAAAAAAAAAAAAAAAATCTAATCTTTCTGGTTTGTGCAATCATGCAGCTTCCAAGTTGATGTTTCCTATTGAAAATGGAAGTATTCATAGAAATAAAGAGAAAAAGAGTTGTATTGAAACTTTCAAAGAAAAAAAAAACTAAAATTTTCATGAGGTTCATTGCTTGTTATTCAGCCTTCAGGCCCACCTCAGAGACATTGCTTGTTATTAAAGCTCACTAACAATTTTATCATAGAATCTTCCACTCTCTGTAGGCCTTCTTTTTCTGTGTGAGTTTGGACAGGAGCTCCTTGTTCATCCATATAGGCCTCCTGGCATTTTTGCCTGACTTCCTCTTTGTTGGGATGCATCGCTTCTGAGGTTGGAGGAGGTGATCTTTGAATATTAACCAGCTTTTTGGTTCCCTCTTCCCTCCAGGGCTTTGTCCCATGGGACTCTACCAAGCAGATCCCTGAAGAGCACAAAGTCTGCTCTCCCAAAGGCCAGGGTAGCAAGCTTGCTGTGCTCCCTCCTTACCGCCCCCTGGATCCAAAATTGCACCATTTCATGATGACTTCAGCCAAGGCCGCCCTTGACCTTCACATTCCCCACCTGTTGGTGAGAATGAGATCCAGCACATCTCCTCGCTTTGTTGGTTCCTCTGTCACTTGGAGAAGGAAGTTATCATCAATGCATTCCAGGAACCTCATGGATTGCCTATGTCCTGCTGTGCTGTCACTCCAACAGATATCAGGGTGGTTGAAGTCCCCGATAAGGACCAGGGCTTGTGAACATGAGGCTGCTTCTGTCTGTCTATTGAAGGCCTCATCTGCTTGGTCTTCCTTATCAGGTGTCCTGTAGCAGACCACCACTATAATGTCATCTGTCCCTGCCCTACCTCTAATCCTGACCCATCAGCTCTCTGCCAGCTCCTCATCCATCCCCAGGCAGAGCTCCATGCCCTCCAGCTGCTCATTGATACAGAGGGAAATTCCTCCTCCTTGTCTCCCCTGCCTGTCCTTCCTAAAGAGCCTGTATCCTTCCATTCCAATGCTCCAGTCATGGGAGCCATCCCACCATGTCTCCATAATGCCAACGAGGTCATAACCCTGCAGACATGCATACATCTCTTAACTCCTTTTGTTTATTCCCCATGCTACATGTATTAGCATAGAGACATTCAGGTTGGGTCCCCAATGAGGCTGGCTAACTGGCTGGAATGGCTGGAATTCCTTTGTGCTGCTCTTCAAGTGCCAGCACCTTTCTCCAAGCTTTGGACATCTGTCACTGACACTGGTATCAGACTGGGAGGAGCGGGTTTCCCCTCCCCCAGCAGCCCTAGTTTAAAGCCCTCTTCACCAGCTTGGCAAGCCTATGACCCAAGATGTTCTTCCCCTTCTCCAAAAGGTGGACCTTATCAGCCCCAGCAGACCAGGTTTCTCAAAGCCAGTCCAATGGTCTAAGTAGCCAAATACCTGCCTGTGGCACCAGTCCTGTAACCATCCATCGATTTGCCAGATTCAGCTGGCCCTTTCAATCGTCTTCCTTTTGGCTGTCAGGACTGATGAAAAAAACTTTTATATTACTGAAAAAAAACTTTTATATTGCTGAACAAAGTTGCAGTTCCTTCTGATTCTAAGTTTTGTTTGTATTAACACTCTTGATTCTTTCCATCCCTCTTAAATTATAATGTGAAGAAGAATCCTCTGCATAATCTCAATGCTTTCATTATCTGGCTTTCCTCCTACAGACATCTGATATTAAATCTCTTTCTTAGTATTGTCCCAATATTTGACATTTACCATTGTAGCATTTATCTTTCAGTAGGCACATCTTTGTTGACTTTCCTTCTAGACCAAATATTTATTGTACAGTCCTTACCATAGTTATATCTAATCCTGCCAACCTTTCCAACTACAGCAGCCAGATATTATTTTTCAAAAACCTATTAACTTAAAACTAATAAATAAGGACCTCATGAGTTCAGTCTTTTCTCACCTTTGGTGTTAGCACTGAGTGAATGCTGGAGTGATTGAAGCCCCTTTACATGCTGTAAATGAGTAACAGCTGTTCCTGACATATCTAGGAAACTTGGCAAATTAGACCACCTCACATTTGATGAAGCTGCAGGTGGGGGATGACAGGTTTCGTTTGTGGTCCTCAAATCAGTTCCCTTGAATTAATGTTCTGCATCAAAGCCAATCCTATTTTTAACTTTCTGATGAAGAGAGAAAAGGAAAGGAGAAAGATGAATGCAACTTAGATAACAGATTTACCTGAATAACCAATATACCTGCTACATTAAATATGATGCAGAACCACTATAAACAATGCTTGTGTATATACTGAAGCGTCTGCTGCCTGGAACATGTTGAGTGATGGGCTGCATCAAAAGCTTGATGAAATAACAATACATCATACACACACTAAGAGACAATAAATCATGTTATGGGGTGCAATGAATGAATCAAAGTGAGCCAATGTTAAGTTACGGGAAAAGGGATCTATCCATACTTTCTGCCCCAGCACTGGGGCAGACGTAGACAGTAACTACAAGGTTTGATTTGAAATTTTGACCATAAATTTGAAGTTTTGACATAAAAAAGACTATTCCTTTTGTTCCATATCTCCTTTTGCTTTATTTTCTAATGTAATGCATGAAAAATCTGAATATTTGGAATTTTGCTTTGTTTTATTTTAAATTCTATCAGAAGTACAGTAATTTGAATAACTTCATGTCAGTCATTTATAAACATTGTGTGCATCTGCTCAGGATCTATCTTTCTAAATTTGTTCTGCAAAAATAATCACCACTTAAATTCTTTTCTGCTTAGAGACTGAGTTTCAGAATATAGTAGATGGAACGTATGTATTAAAACTTGAGAAATTTTACAAAAGATTCTGAGGCCCAGAAAACTTTATAAAAAAAAGCAGCACAGGCTTCCAATTCTAAAGAATCAAAAACACTTGTTCTAAAAATCTCAACTGTTTATTCAATGACTGCTCAGCAACATATGACTTTGAAGGACATGTTAAGCATTAAGTTAAGAACAGCTGGTAACTGAATTCTCTTTGTCCACTTAAAATTCTCTAAAAAGAGAATTATAATTTCTTCCAATTATGCTTCCAACTTGAAAGAATACCTACAGAATATTATAATAGCTTAATATTAATAGGCATTTCTAACCCTGCAAATTAAAGGAATTAATAAAAAAATTGTCAGAGTTGCAGGCCTGGCTTAAATGTCAGCCCAGTAACTAGAAAAGTCCCATCTAATAGAGTGGTTTGTTTCATAGCCTAACAATGGAAACCTGGTCAGGCTTAAAAACTAAATATTGCAATTAAAAGCATATGGGTTATCCTTGCTTCCACTTGACACTCTGTGAGGGCCAAATTTGTGTTCGCTGAATGTCATAAGCCCATTGTTCCCTTGGAACATTCCCCAGAGTGTCATAGTGTGGTCCTTTAAAATGTGTTATTCATTTCTTTTTAAACTATCTGCCTTAAAATTGTTTGTCTGTTTTGTTGTGTACAATCCAATAGTCCCTTGTGAAGAGTATTTCACAGAGGTTGAAAAAATGGTTGAACAGTGATGCTTGGTAAAAACATTATTAGAAATGTACTGTTCCACGTTAACTTTGGTACTTTTTTTTTTTTTTTTCTTTTTTCCCCTAGCTCTCCCTTTGGACCCCTTTTGTCTTCCAACTCATAGTAGCCTTGCTACTGCTGTCTGCACCTTTTCCTTAACAGCAGAGGGACTTTGAAAGTTTGCCTTCCATGAGAAGAATTAAAATGGGAGTTGCAAGAGACCTCCTAGCCAGGGAAATTTTTTCTGAAATTATCAGTGTCTGAAGATAAGCAGCTTTAAATGTTGCTTCTTCTTAGGACTATATAAGGCCTAATGTCTCCATTCACTCACAGCCATGTGGACCTCTTTTATATTATAGCTTTTGTTGGAAGAACGAAAAAGTTGAAAGAATAAGCACTCCCACATTCTTTTAAAGTCTGAAACATCACAGTAGCCACAATCCTGATGAAGGGTGGTCAAGGAAAGCACTAAGCTGTTACAAAGCTTTTATAAACAACCAGAACTTCAAGGCTTCCTGAAAAATTTGCAATTCTTAGTCCATTAAAATATTGATTTTTCTGAATACCCTGTGCGCTCACTTTTCTCTTGGGACACCAGTAATCTAGCTCTTCCTTTAATAAGATGTTCTATGCACTACTTCAGATTGTTACATCAACTTTTTGCTGTTAAAGGGAGTGTGCAGAAAGAAGGGCTATGGGAAGGAGCTCAGGTGAATGTGTTAGGTAAGCACCTTGTATAGATTACATTTCTAGTGAGATGAAAACTTGTGATGAGTGAAACGTGGAAGTCAGTGACTCCAAAATATTGTAGAGTAACCTAACATATGGGCATTGTTTTTGCAAACATGATAATGTGTTGTGTATGTAGCACAATCCATGTCAAAACCAAAACATTTGTATTACATTGGTAACACCACCTCCTAAAATGTTATAAAACACTCTGAGTTCTTTATTAATGTATCAGATAGACTGAATCCACTTCCAAATTATCCACGTTTCACAAGCTTTACAACAGAATAATAGTAAAGAGCTCTTTTCTCCATTGCAGTCATGAGAATCTGAAGCTCTGTGGCTAGCTCTAAACTGAGGGACCTGGGAGAACTTCTTTGCTACCCTCAGTTGTATTGCCATGGGGCTTTTCTCCCATTGCCTTGGAAATCTGGATATTTGGGCCAGAAGGAAGCTCAGGAAAATTACAGACAACTTTTTACTTAGGAGATGTGAAGCCAGAACACACCATGGTATACACAATATTCTGAGCAACTAATTGGTTTGTCACAAGTCAAATGAGAAATTTTCATCACAAAAATAATTTTGGACTTAGTTCCTGGTAGCATTTTTAGCCACTAATGTCAGTAAAACTGTGGACAAACCAAAGCTCCTGAAAAAGCAGGCTATAGTTCTAACTTGAAATCACTTTGGGATTCTTGCAACAGAGGATGTAGGAGTGAGCTGCAAATTCTAATCTCTAAAGGTGTCTAGTTCTAAACGTGTCTAGTTCAGTTATTTATTTATTTATTTATTTATTTTTCTGCATTTGAAAAATACAGCAGTAAATAGAACTGGAGATTCCTACTTCCCTATTTACCAGAGAGTTAAAGGATGTTACCAGTTGCCGTGGTCACAGAGCTTAATACTATCTTGTCCACCCCAGCATGCCTCGGCTATCAGCTTAGAGGAATTTCCATGCTTCTAGCAAAGGTACCAGTCCTGTTGGTAGTTCTGTCCTACACACAACAGTCCACTAGAAAAAAATGAACTAGGAAACCAATTGAAAAGATGACATGACAATATTATTAATATATGACTGCTACCAACCTGGGGACAATCCAAATCCCTTCCATAGTATGTTAGAGGTGAAACACCCCACACAGCTCTTCCTGTGTCATCCAGTCTCTTAGGAAAAAAAGCAAAAGCTGTTAAGAATGTAATCTAAAACTGTTCACAGGTCTGAGCTGAGAAAAACAAGCAAGCAAAAGACCTCATGCACAATTATGTAATTAGAATTCTGTTTGAAACTGACATTGTTCATTTCCATAAGAGAATTAGGCATTCATTACTTTCATTACACTCCATTCTGCTAATATGATTCATCTTATATGTTTAAAAATGAAGTCATTTAACTAATATTGGCCATAAACAATACTTCTAATAAAAAAGAAGCCATTTAACTACTATTGGCCATAAACCATAATTCTAATTACTCACTTCACAAATGTTCATTTGTCATCTAATTCTTTGATTTTTCTGCTTTAGACTATAACAAGAATAGAATAAGAGACCTTAGCAGATGCCAAAGGATATTTATCTTTGATCATTGTAATCCATCAAATGTCCTAGTGAGCCAAAATGGAATCTGCAATCCTCTTAACAATTGCTATTGATTTGAAAATGTTGATATTTTGGGTAACCCCCTGAGAAATATCTTTCTTCTCTTGTGTAGCACTGAGGAGTGATCAAATACATGAATCTATATTCTCTTATAGCAAATGATGTAAAGGCAGGAATAGATTAGACTGCAGCACACAATTAACCTAGGGCAGGCTATAACGCAGGAAGATATAATGCTGTATGGAACACTTATGCCCTATTAGCAAAAACCAAGCTGATAGAATCATTGCCTTAAATCAAATCTTAACCATCCTAGCCAATTACAACTCTGGCTGAGATGTGCAGTAAATGGATAAGGCATAATAAATCTTTCTCTTGTACCAGACACATCGAGATACAAATGTGCTTGACTGCGTAGTATTATCTTACAGCTGAGTCTCATGACACTTCATATCTCACTCTGCAGCAAGATTTTAAGCAAGCATATGCTAAATGGTTTAATACAAGTTCAGGTGGTGACAAATAGCCTCCTTTTGCCAAAGACATTTCCAGCATGCTGCTGGTCACATATGATGTTACAATCTTTGTTACTTCAGTCTGCAAAAGCACAGGAGAATGAGAGGACTCATCATATATAGCTGGAATCCACATCATGGATTGCTCACTTTACTGTGCAATTTTATTTTGAAAACAAAGAGGTAGAATTGATCAGTTTTATTTCATATTTCTCAGATAATAGCTGCGTATTGTTTGTTTGGCCTTCCAGCAGCAGACAGCAACACATAAATCCAAATAAAATCCTGTAAATCTCACTACTTACATATGACTACCATTCTTCAGAAAAACAGCTTGAGCCCAAGCTATTGCCATTTATTTGCTGTAATGGATGATTTGTATTGGAAATGTGATGATTCCTACTTTCTAAAGTGATGTAAGACTTGTGTAAGTGTGTAAGTGCACATTATCAGATATTGTCATTGTACAGTAGTAAGCTTTGTTCTGAAGAAAATGGTAGATTTAAAATTAACAGGCTGAATTTGTAGCCACAGAAGTTAATGCCATTGCTTAAAGTCCACTTTCCAATCATAATGTAGCAGCGAAAGGTTAATTCTAGATAAGCAGGCATTTTTTCCATGAAGTAGAATGTCCTCTCTCAGTTAGAATATAGGATTATTTGTATGCTTGCATATGGTTACCAGTCAGTTGTTTCTCAGTAAAGCAGTTACATGCATTAGCTGAGTTAGTCTGATTTCTTGTTTTCCTTTCTCAGCAATACAGCAATCAAATCTCTGCTTTCTCAGAGAACATTATCCGATTAAAGCAGTGGTCTGGCAAATGTACTGTGCAGAAATCACAGCTGTATACTAATTAGGCAGATTTTTTTTTTATTATTATTTTTTTTTAATGTTGTACAACTGTTATAAAAACCTTTCATTTCAGGTTTCTTATCAGCTGGATATAATATTGACATTATGGTTGCCTCAACACTGGTCCAATCCCTTCCCTGTTTTTCCCCTGGGTCACATTAAATAGATTTTACTGGAAAAAGGACCGTCATACAAATGTTAAGTGCACTATATCAGGCAAAGTGGGAATGCAGGGGGATTGTTGGAAAAGCTGAGTCATATCTGAGCTGCCAGCAATGGAAAGGGGCAATATTACAATGTCTGCATGGATATACTTAAATAGAAAAGGGAAGGGCATAGCCAAAGACAACTGGAGCACATTCAAGAAGCATCTGACTGATAAGAATTTGAGCATGTGTAATGTTATTTTTATAATAAACATTCTGGCCAAATAAGCACTTGGCAGTTTTTCTCTGAGACTGTTTTTTAATGTTGTTGTTGGCCCCAGTTTCATTAGCCTAAGGCATGTTGGTGGTTTTGTAAAGAGCAATACCCCTAAATTACTCTTGTATCATAGTTGTCATGGTGATAAATGAAGAGAGATTAATTAGATATATATTCAAATGAACTCTATTGACTTTAAAGGCTTTTTATAGGCTGAGATTTCACTGTGGCTTGGAAGTGGTGTCATGGTGAGGGAAAACTTTTGTCTGGAAACTTCTGAAGTTTAAACCTCTGGAAATACACATGAGAAAGCGCTGGAGAAATATGGTTTCAAACATAGCGTCTGGGTGCCCCTTTGTGGGCTGTGATGTTATTGCACTGGTGAGGACTGACAAGGTATCTGTAGGATTTCATTACCCAAGATTATTGGTATCTGTCTGATGTTTATACACTTTGCAAAAACGTCATTTTGAAATTACACTTTTGCTGCTTCAGTATCTTTGCTGTCTCATTACGTGATATAAACTATCCACCTGATATTCTATTGCAGCATAGTACTTTATTAAAATACAAGGCAGATTAATGTTATGAGTCATTTATTAAACACATTTAAGGCAAAACACAGCAGCAAAAAGAGAAATATTACTGACTATGGGGAAATGTAAGCAGAGAACACAGAAACAGGAACAGTTATTAGCAGATATAAGAGAAGTAATCTTCCATCCAGAGAAGAAAAACAGAATCTTGGTGTTACTCATACAGCCCTAGAGATATAATGTATTAGAAAAAGGTCTAGCTGATGAATCTATACTTCTAAATATTTCTGAATAATAATAGCTTTTACAGTTGAATTTATCATAGAATCACAGAGTGGTTGAGATAGAAAGGGACCTTTGGATGTCATCTTGTCCAACCCACTGTTCCATTCAAGCAGGGCCACCTAGAGTCACTTGTCCCAGACCACATCTAGACAGCTTTTGAATATCTCCAAGAATGGAGATTCCTCAACCTCTCCAAGCAACCTGTTCCACTGCTTGGTCACCCTCACAGTAAAAAAAAGTGTCTCTGGATGTTCAGAGAGACCTCATATCTTTCAGCTTGTGCCCATGACCTCTTGTCCTGACACTCAGCATCACAGAAAAAAAAGCCTGCTTCCGTCTTCTAACACCATCCTATCTGGTATATATGCACTGATAAGATACCTTCTGAGCTTTCTCTTCTCCAGGCTGAGAAACACTGTATCTCTTAGACTCTCCTCATATGTCAGGTGCTCCAAGCCCTTAATCATCCTTCTGGCTGGACTTCAGTATGTACAGGTCTCTCAGCCCTGTATGTTTGTGTCTCTCAGCCCTGAAGTGGACCCAGAACTACAAGTGTATCTCACCAGTGCTGAGCACAGGCACATGATCATCTCCCTCAACCTGATAATGCAGCCCAAGAGGTTGTTGGCCTTCTTTGCTGTGAAGGCATATTGCTTGCTTGTGTTCAACTTGGTGTCCACTAGGACCCCACCAGAGCATTTTCTGTACAGCTGCTTTCTAGCTGGCTGACCCCCAACCTATGCTAGTAAAAGGGGTTATTCCTCCCCAAGCACAAGCCTTGGCATTTCACTTTGTTGAGCTTCACAAAGTTCCTGTTGGCTCACTTTTTCATCTTTTAGAGGTTGCTCTGGATGGCAGCACAATGGTATAGTGTATCAACCATTCTTCCTAATTTTGTACTGTCTTCAAACTTGCTGAGGCTGCACTCTATTCAGTCATCCAGGCCACTAATGAATGTATTGAATAGTATTGGTCCTGACGTGAATTTTTGGGGTGCTCCTCCAGTGACTGGCCTCTGCTTGGACTTTAGGTTGCTGATTACTATCCTCTCTGACCAGCAGTTCATCCAGCTTTCAATCTATCTTACTGTCCATTTGTCTAGTCCATACTTAATCATTTTGTCTGAGGATATTATGGGAGATAGTGTTGAAAGCCTTACTAAAGTCAAGACAGAATCATCCCCTATTCTCCCCTTTTTCACTGCCCCAGTTATTTCCTTGAAGAAGGCTGTTAGGTTGGCCAGGCATGATTTTCTCTTTCTGAATTCACGCTGACAACTCCCTCTTGTCCTTCACATGTTTGGAAATGGTTTCCAGGAGAACTGGTAGCATCACCTTTCAGGAAACAAGATGTGGTTGACTGACCTGTTGTTCCCTGGATCCTCCTTGCCTGTGTTGAAGATAGCAGTGACATTTGCTATTTCACAGTCCTCAGAAACCTTCCCTGATTGCCATAACCTTTCAGTGATTGTAAAGAGTAGCCTCTCAATGACATCAGCCAGCTCTCTCAGCATTTCGTAGGTACTTCCTGTCTGTCCACTTTGTTTAAATGTTCTGTAGCTTGATCATCCTCTACAGAGGGTAAGCCTATTTATTCCCCGATTAAGACTGATGATTCATTGCAATCTTTCAGAAATAGAGAAAAAATAGACTTGAAGAACAGATATCACAAAAGAAGAATCACAGAGAGAATCATCTCACTTGTGCTTCTATAGAACCAAGATTTAGAGTAAACCACACTGTTTATTATTATTACTCTTTAAGAAAATATTTGAAAATATTAAACAGAAAACAGCAGTGGTGGTTCTCAGCCCCTCTTGTTTTCCAGCATATGCCATGGGCTGGACCACATTGCTCTGGTCCATAGCTCTGCCTGTGCCAATACTGTACACCGTGGTTATTTCTGACATGCTATCTCAGTATATTTTACTCAAGTCTGGAAGGAATCAAAACAACTGAATTTCCAGTGAGACAGGTCTTTTAGATTTGGTTGGCTTCACTGTGTGAAGTGTCCATTAAGAGCTTAGTTTTAATAAGTCAATATAAGAGCTTCATGTCTGATAAGTTTTATCACAACACCAAAGAGAAATTTAGAAAATCAAAATCAACAAAACCATGCTCTGAATACATAGAATCATATCAGAGAATCATAGAATGGTTTGGGCTGGAAGGGACCTTAAAGACCATCTAGTTCCAAGCCCCCTGCCGTGGGCAGTCCCACCTCCCACCAGATCATGTTGCCCAAAGCCCCATCCAGCCTTACCTTGGGCACTGTCAGGGATGGGGCATCCACAGCTTCTCTGAGCAACCTGTGCCAGTGCCTCACCAGCCTCAGAGTAAAGAACTTCTTCCTAATGTCTAATTTAAATCTACCCTCTTTTAGTTTAAAGCCATCTGATTGTCCTATCACTACACACCCTGATACTGTCCTCTCACTACACTCCCTCCCCAGCTTTTCTGTAGTCCCCCTTTAGGTATTGGAAGACTGCATTAAGATCTTCCTGGAGCCTTCTCTTCTCCAGCTGAACAACCCCAACTCTCCTGGCCTTTCCTCACAGGAGAGGTGCTCCAGCTCTTTGATATCTTTGTGGCCCTCCTCTGAACTCATTTCAGTATGTCCATGTCCTTCTTGTGCTGGGGCCCCAGAGCTGAACACAGGGCTCTCGCTGGGGTCTCATGAGAGCAAAACAGAGGGGGACAATCCCCTCCCTCGCCCTGCTGGCCGCACTGCTTTTGATGAAGCCCAGGATGCGGTTGGCTTTCTGGGCTGCAAGCACACATTGCCGGCTCATGTTGAGCTTCTCATCAACCAACACCCCCAGGTCCTTCTCCACAGGGCTGCTCTCAATCCATTCTCCACCCAGACAGGATTTGTGCTTGGGATTGCCCTGTCCCAGGTGCAGGACCTTGCACTTGGCTTTGTTGAACCTCATGAGGTTTGCACAGGCCCACTTCTCAGGCCTGTCCTGTTCCCTCTGGATGGCATCCCTTCCCTCCAGCAGTTTAGAGCTAAAGTGCGTACTGAAATATATTACTGTCAATTATCCTTGTTACTTGTCATTACCTGTCTACTAGTTTTTCCTCTCCCTGATTACTTTTTCTTTCATTTTCTTTCAAAGGTCAGACGGGTGTTGCCACAGTACATTCCATGCTCTGTCTTCCTTTCTCTTTTACTCGGTGTTTTTAAAACACCAAACCACTTTTCTCATAAGTCAGTATAATTTATCTGCAGAATCCTGTTCCTCCTCTGTGCCTCTCTTTTCTCACTGCATTCTTAATTCTTTTCTGCTAAATGGCACATCTTAAACTGGAGAAGTGCAGATGCTCACAATACAAATTCTAGACTTAAAAGCTTAGAAAAAAAATAATCAACATTGCCAATTCCATGAGGTAGAAAGGTACCTTGCATATCAGGCTGCTAAAACCATTTTCCGCAGTCTGCTCGCAATAACCAATGATGAGTGCAAACACCATCCGGAGACTGGTGCCAAGGAAATTATATCACAACTCTTTTATGGTGTTCTCTGGAAAGAAGAAAACCCCTCAAGCAAACCTCTGTTCTCCAATGCCCCGCTCCAAACTGCTCTTTGTTCTGCACATGAATTCCCATTATCACAGCTCCTGGCTTCATTCAGGAGTGCTGTACCTCTGTCAGCTGGTCATCTTTTCTCGATCAGTCCTTGGCCTTATTCAGGCCCCTGTCTTAGATGAGTTCCACTGCCTGCTTCCTTTCTTACAGTTATTTTTTTCAAGCAACAACAGAAATTCTTACCAGCTCTCCCCAGGTCTTAATAAGCAGCATTAACTTTTGTCTTGGTTCCCATTTTAAATGTCGCTGTGACAATAACAACTAGGATAACTTGTTTTTAATGGAAACTGTATTTACGTGGACAATGCAGCCTTTCCCATAGTTCATGGCTGAGAACATAAATCAAATTTTCAAGTTTTCTACATATTGTAGAAAGTGATTCAGAGAGTTGTTTATCCTTTTTGTACCGAAACAGATATAACTGAAAGAACAAGGGTTCAAAGTCAATGAGTTCCTCTTGCATGAATCTCTAGCAGCACAGCTGTGTACCTAGCTTTATAGAGAGCAGTGTCAATGAAATTAGATAAAGATGTCCACCATAAACCAGATTCTCATAAAGTCCTGGACACAATGTCCATGAGATACAACATCTCAAGAGAGAGCAGCACGTCTGCTTTCAGTACAGAATAAACCTTTGATGACAATCATCATTGTAGTATATCTGAAACATCTTTTAAAAATAAAAAGGAATCTGGAAATTAATTCACTTGTAGTTGACTTAGGAGAGTTAGCACATATGTAAGGAATTTAAATCTTAGGCAAATTACTGAATCTACAGTCATCTTTAGTTCTCTGCTTATAAAAAAGGGATAATATTTTCTAGTCTAGCAGGTATGCCAGTATTCTATGTACATAAAATGATGAAGGATAACATTCAGAATAAAATTTAGTTGTGCAACCTTAATTCTGCATTTATGCAAGTGACATAGCATTTTAGCACTTGTTTGCAATCTTTGTTTAATCAAATGCTATATGTCGTACATATTCTTTTTAATTGAATCTAGATTCTCAGGTAGAAGTTGACTTTTTATTATTATTATTTTTCAATTTTCTAAGGCCTAACATAGGTGATGCCTCATAGAAATGTAAGATATAGACTCAGGGAGGAAAATCCACTCAGCCTAATGAAATACAAACATTTGGATGCCTTACTCAGCTGTCTCTGCATGAGATCCAGTCCTCTTAATTTACTACCTCTCTCCCTTTTCACAAGGAGATCCAATTTAATTGGTTTCTGGCAGTTTAGGAAACCATGCAGAAATGTCCGTCATCTCCATCCCGTTGGGAGAAAACATAGATCACACTTACCAAGAGCATGTTTAATGGTATGGTGCATGCCAGTCTTGTTTTGTCTTTACATAACTGTCCAGAAGCCAAATCACTCACCCAGGGAGTGAGACTGTTCTACTCATCCACAGGGACTGAGCTCAGAGTATAAAAGGAGGATCTACCCATGGATTATCCTGGTGAAAGCACTCCTGCAATGTGTATTGTGGGAAGTGTAAAGTTTCAAGCCCAACTTCCTGCAATGTGTGCATTGTATTACATCATAACTAGATTTGTTAAAATGACCCCCCAGGGCAGGGACAGATGTCTCTCCTTCATGGTTGTGTCAGGCCTCTGGCTCTCTCCCTGATTCTTGCTCTCCTGACTGCACACTGGCTGACCTTCAGCTCGAGGCAGGAAAGTATTTTTACTCAGGTTTCTCCATGGTGCTTAGTACACTCCTGTAGGATGGGGTTATAAAAGGTCACTTTCTCAGTCAGATAGGAATCAAACTTGGCACATATGTGAGAGGTGAGCAAAGCTGCTGCTTCATCACATGAAGGTAATTGTAGCCTTGACTCTTTCTGTTTCTTTGGACATCTCCAGAGAACCTAAGCAGAACAGAAACAGCTGTCTATCTAAGCAGGATTGCATTAGATGCTCTGCATCTTCACAGAGCAAGCAATTCAGAACAGTCACAGGTGACTGAGATTACATGAACTGAGGTTGCTGAGGTTGCAGAGACCTTCAAGCAAAGTAGGGAAGTATCAAAAATCAGAGACCTATATGTTTAGGCAAAACAAAATTGTTGTCTTGCAATATTCTGTGTCTAATCCAAAACTGAACATTGTACTCTACTTTCTTTTGTGAAATAAAGGTGTTTTTAACATGTTATTTGTTTGTTTGCTTGGTTTTGTCAAATACAACACTCTGTGGTTACTAACATGATAACTAATCAGACCGTTGACTTTCCTACTTAAAGTGAAATAATAAGAAAGAAGAATACAGCTTGTGAGGGCATGTGGTTAACCAAAATTTACTGTGATATGTACAACCACCATTGAATCAGCTGAAGGTACAGTGGGGAATCAATCTCAGCCCATGTAAAAATGGGACACAAACTCTAGTTTGAAAATCTGCAAAAAGGTGATTGCTTTTTCTTTTTTCCCCACTTTTTTTTTTTTTTTTGGGGTGCTAACTCTATCAGATTCTCAAATGCTTAAAACTTAATCATCATCAGTAGCTGTGTAGAAGACTGAAGGACAATTGTAGCAGGGCTGTTTATCTGCTTGGATAGGATTCATTTCCTCAGCTCTTATTTGACACAAAAACAGATGTACCTCTGTCACTCCTCTGACCTCTGTGGCAAGATGAACAGCTCAGCTGATACATTTATTGATCAGAGAAAGTAGCACTCCATGGGAAATAAGCTATAGATGCCTTGCTGTGAAATTGAAGATTTAACATCTGTCCCATGCAGATGGTAATTAATCTTGAATCTGTAATGCCCACAATTGATTGGTTGACAACATTACTTTCTTAATCTGGGAGCACGGATAAACAAATGTATTGGATTGCTCTGTGGGTAACATTTTATGAATGTGTTATAATTGCATATGCAGCCCATAAATCAGATAGATTTCTCATCTACATTGCTAATTGTGTTTATTATTGGAAATGCTTCTCATGTTGCTTGGTATTCACTAACTGGTTGATTTCCCACTGTTGCAATCCCACAACCTTGTAGAAATTGAAATCTTTACTGCTGCAAATATTTTAGGAACTATTAAATATTCTCCCAATTCTAAATACCTAGTAGCTAGGTTCATGCATATAAAATATTTGAATAATACATTTTATTTTACAGAATCTGCTATTATGAAAAAAAATTTACTGTCTAGATAATATACAGATGATGAGATGTTAATGGTTGTTTTTGTGTCCATTTCTGCATTGGTACGGCTTTACTATTTGCACCTCTGCACTGCTACTTTGCATTCTGAAGTGGACCCTTCCTCCATATCTTCCTCTAAGGATTTATACAGTGGGTCACTGTAGATATATCTATATACTTGGCAGGGTCCTAGCACTTCTGTATCTTAAATTCTCAGTTATTCTCATACAATTAGTTTATTCTAACTAGAAGAGTAACTAAGGTACAAAATGGAGAAGTTGCTGAGATTAAGCTGATAGCCTGTAGGAAAAAAAAAAGGCTTCCAAAATTAGGGATGCTTTCAATAAATGAATCCATGTCTCAAAAAGTTACCTGCAAGAGGGGAATTGTGAAAACATTACCTGAACATAGTTACACTCACCAAGAAATAACTATCTGATATGAGTTACACACTAGCTTAGGCATGTAATAATTCATATGTGTATTTAAAAACCAAAGAATGGTAAATTGGTGGTTCCTCTCTGATGTATGTCAGTAGCCTGGGGGAACCTGCTAGCTTGTGCAGGGTAAATTTTTAAAGGTCCCTTCCAACACAAACCATTCTATGATTCTATGATTCTATAATAGTGTGTTATGGTATTTGAGTTAAATCACCACTCTCACATTCTAGGACACTAGGTTGTAAGGGGAAGAGGGAAAGATGGAGATTTCCCTTCTTGAGTTGTGTAAACTGTGGTTCTTCTCCCTGTATATTCTCCTCTGTACTGGCACTGGGATGTCTTTGCTTCATATTTCTGCCTGCACCAAATGCAGCATCAAGACATAGGCCAACAACAATAATTAATTTCATCTTGGCCTCTGAACAGACACCAACAGATGTCTGAAGCTTTTGATTTTTAGTCCTAAGTTAAAACCCTTTGAAGTCAACAGAAAGACTGCCATTTATTTTCATAGGCTTTGAATCAGGCTTTTAGTCATTTATCAATGAGGGGTAGATTTAAACTGGTCTCTTGTTAGTGGGAGAACTTACATGTTACAGTACTTTGAAGGAAGATGTTCGCTGAAATGTTTGCTCCTTGTTTTCTTAAGAGAAGATGTAGATTTGAGAAGCAAATGTTAAATTTGAAGTTTGACACAGAATTTGCTGTGCCTTCATATTTGTATTATTCTGATTTTAGAGGCTAAGTTATTGATAGAAGTTAGGAACTGCTGTTTTTTTGTTGTGAGCATTTCCAAGCATAAAGACTGTACTTAGATGGTTTTGAAACTTCCTGAATTGAGTCATCAGTCTTTTGAGAGAATCTTGAAGTAAAGTTTTACCTGGATTCTAATAGCCTAGGACTTTAAAAATTTGTGTTGCAGCTGTAGCAATCATCATTAAAATTCATCTGCAAGTTTTCTAGACTTTTTTTTTTTTTTTCTAGAGTAGACAAAACATCAGCTTGAACTCTGAAATGAAATTAGTCCCATTATGCAGTGTTCTCTGGTCTTCTATTTCAACTGAGGGAGAGCTTCCACAGAGTTTGTGCAAACAGTTCACACCACTAAATAATTCTAATAACACAAAATCTGTGTTTCAAAACTCTAATATCAAAAAACAGAGAAGAAAAAATGGCACTACAGCCATGAATGACTGTAACAGCAAAAACATCACCCAATCTGTTGAATTATTCTTCAGCAAAGAGGATGAAATGCCTCAATAGAAATACTGGTCTCATCACTTTCATAAAAACAAACAAACAAAACAAACAAACACAACCACCAACAACAGCAACAAAAAAGAAAATTCCCTGCTCCTGCTTGTTGTTTTTGACTACTGTTTATGACAAGTTTTCCCATTAATATTTATTGTAATGAAAAACATAATGTTTTCCTTTCACCAAATTGCCTGAATGATCCTCTTGAAAAGAGCTGCAAACATAAATTTAAGAATAACCAACCAAACAAAATCCTTCTGTTTTTCACGTTGTGTTTTTTTTTTGGAACAGTTTTTGAATTGACTCTTAGGACCTCTGCCAATAAAAAATAACAAAAATACCTGTAGAGGGCAAGCATGAAAAGAAGCATGAATAAGGCCAAAATTGATTAGATTATTAATTAAAATTAATTAGAATGAAAACCATTAGGACAGAAACATTAGATTTATTAAACTTCACAAATTAAAATGCCTGGAATTGCTTCTTTAAAGCACAGATATTCAAATTGCAATGAGGAAGATAAGGCTTTTAACTACTCTGCAGTAGTTGTCCATGCACAGGTTTTTAACCTGTAGAAAATTTGATGGGTTACTTACAATGAATACTAAATCTCTTTTGCAGAGGTTAAGATTTACTCTGGACAATTTACTATGGAAAATGTAGTGTCATGTAAATCCAAACATCACTTGCTCATGGCAATTTCTTTCTGTATCCATATTATAATAACCATTATACATCTGCAAAAAGTCACCAAAAATTGTTTTTAATGCCTAATCATGAGAATTTAATGGTCAGTAAATATCCAGACTATTACAGTCATTGCTGTACTCATTCCAGTGTTCCAACCTCTAACTAATCATATGTCACTCTATCTTTTCCTTATTGACATCTGTTGCTTATTGTACTAAATTTAGAAGGAAGATCCGTAGGGTAGGAACCTGTCATTTTTTGTTTGTCTGTGAAGTGCCACGGAGCTATGGAAATAATGTTGGTTTTTGACAGTAGCTGACGTATGATATGTCAGATGAAGGTTAAAATGCTAAAAAATATTCCAGTGCCCAGGATTCTAGACCTGCTGATTGCTACTTCAGAGGTTATTCATCTCCAGCAGCACAATGAATTTGCACACGAATAAGCAGAGAAGTTGGGCAAACTTTAAATTTTTCATCTCTGCTCATATACAAACTATGATGGCCACCCTGCAGAATGACGTCATTTCACACTATGTGCAGAGCAATACAAGGCCTTTCCTGAAATATATCTCAGAGAACCCACTGTTTTGATTGTGTTTATTCATATGATATAATCTGAAGAGTCTGTACCCAGAGAGCTGGCCTATATAAGTAAGACAGCTTTTAGCTTTCTTTTCTATGGCCAGAGCCGTACACTGCAAAAGCAGCCAGCAGGACTTCCAAATACCAGAGGGAAGGATCAGTGGCACTGAGGAGAGTGCTTTAGAGTATCAGTTAAGGGATGGAGATAGTAATGCTGTTTTGGCTCCTGGCTATTTGGTGCATGTTTTCCAGTTTTAGAAAGTTAAAGAGAGTTGAGCCTCAGCTATTCTGGTGTATGTGACTGAGTTCAAATCCAGACTTACTTATTCAGAACATAGTTCACCCTCTAGTACATCTTCAGACACAGGTGTACCTGAGCTCTGGAGCACTCATGAGCAGTGCTTTAGAACTAGCCTGAGCGGTCCTTCAAGACTCTAGAAAAATAAATCTATTTCACTGACTGTTTCCAAGTTAATCCTTACATTTGTACAACACGGATCCTTTATGTGAAAAATGAAGACAGGATGAAGGACAGTAGTGTGAATATGTGGGGTAACGATGCTGAGCCCTGTTCCTGGAGCCCAGCTGTTTCAGCTAGCAGTACATCAGACAAGGTTATTGTCTGTATTGTGAGAAGGTGGCACTTATGGAAACTGATTTTTTTTTAATTCTGAAATTTCACATATAAGGTCAGGCATAAAGAGTACGCCCCTATATCTTTTCAAAATACATATTGTTTCAGGAAATCTAGGATTCCTCTCATCTGAAATTTCTGGGTTGTAAAGAAAGTAGTAATACTCAAAGAAGCATCAGAGTATGCAATCTTCCCTGCAGCTAGAGTGAAAATAGGCACAATATTTACAATGTAAGCACCACATACAAGACCTCTGGTGAAGGTAAATGGGCATTTATGACAGTGAGTTGAGCAGAGCTTTTCAGTTTACAACAGTATGGCTTAGAATTGACAAGGTACTGTAAATGTGTTTTATTGCACCTATTACAGGAATATACAGACATGTTGCTTCCTATTTGTTCTGATTTTTTCTTTCTAATTTTACACTATACATGTATACAGTAACGGAAGTATATAGGGTAATGTGATTTAATCTAGAGGAATTGATTTTCACATTTCCTTCAAGCGTGGTCTCATTATCTAATTGAGACTAGATTTTTCCTAGCATTTACTTGAACAAAGGAAAATCTATCTGCAGTGCTAATGACACCAGAATCATCTTAGCAACATTTTTTTTTTTCTCTGTAAAATCTACACTCTCCTTCTCCGTGATCCTTTACGTAAACAGTTTCTTAAGCATCAAGATTAGAGCATAGGAAAACTGAGGCATAAGCCAGCAATAGCAGAGTCTAGAAGTTAGTACTTCATGAAGCATGAAACTACATAATACAGTGACATTATCCTACACATTTGATTAGCACATATATTTTATTTCGGATACAAATAACAACCCAAATTTTCTTTTAGTATCGATAAAGACAAGTAGGTGCCTGTGAAAGTAAGAGGTCCCATTTGTCTAAGTTTAGATTCCTAAAAACAGGTTGAGTTCTATGTAGATTTGATTGAGCTTTGTCTTTCTAGTATGATTTTTTTCCATGCAAGAAGCCTGCATCCAATGTCATGGCAATTTCAATACATTGGAACAGTATGTACTGGAAATTGCATTTATTGCCAGTACTATGTGTTTTCATTGTTTCCTTGGTTTCTTGCTTGCAAGTATGTGTTTTGTTTTATAATCCTTAAGGAAAAAAGTGTTTGTGGATTATAAAGGTTTGGTCTTGCATTACACTATTATTACTGGAACATATTGTTTCATATTATTCTTGCAGGATGAATCATGCATGTTGATTAATGAAAACAAGACTTTGTTGATGTTATTTAATCTTTAAGTGGGTGTTGATGAGAACTGACAAGGAACCCTTTGAAAAGTCTTGTAAAAAGTAGTATTTATGCAGTTTTCCACTGTGCTCCTCTCATACTGTGTTCAAGCACTTCATACAGCAACCCTCATTAAATATTGTTATAGAAAGAGGGACCTAGGTTATGAAGAGTAATGGAACAGTGTCACAAAAAGCATGCAGAACTAACCTCACTTTCATAACACAATTGCTCTTTCTTGTAAAAAGCCATAAACTGCAGAGACCAGTTTTTCTACTGACTCCTTATTCCTCCCACACACACAAAAAAATCTTTTCCTTGTGCTTCCAGAGTTGAAAGAATCTTACTGACCTCAATGTGTTGAACTGTGTATTTTGTATTCCTGAAGTTCTGAGAAACAGAACACTCTTCTGTCAACAAATACGAAGCAACTGGCAGGAGACCACTGCCCTCCTCAGAAGGAAAGCAGATGTGCTCTAATGAGCACTCTTCCAGAGCGTCTCTCTGCACATTCTCAATATTTCAGATGCTGATTTTCAAATGAGGCACCCAAGGCAATGTGCTCAGAAATAAATTGGTATTACAGTGTTTTGCATATTGAAATTGTTATGGAAGATCAGAGGGGTGTAAGCACTATATTGTAAATGTCTTGAATTAAAATTTGTCAATAAATATAATAATTTTGGATCATAAGTCTTCAACATATTTATAGGGGCTATATAACAATGCCCACAGTCATGGCAATTCCACCTTGATCAACAAAATTTATCAAAATGAAATATGAAGCTGGCCAGTACATAGCCTATAATTCAGGAAACAAATGTGCAGGATGCATGAAGCTATTCATGGCAGATTGCTGCACAGGCTTTGACCAAGAGCAATAGAAATGCTTGCTGGAAGCCATTCCACACAAGAAAAGGTTCTATGACATGACAGCCTGACATTACCAATATATCAGGAGCTCAGTGGAACTAATGGACTTTGCCCTGCAAGGAGAACTATGCTGTCCATTTGTGAAGCGTTTTGGTGTTTTAGGCAGTGTGAATTAAAAAACAATGTCTTGTTGCTTTGCATTAATGAGCTGTTAGTGTTGAAGAATTCCATGTAGTTCTTGGAATGTATGCTTAAGGCGATAAAAAAAAAAGAACTAATCTATCAAAGGGGTGTCTATAAACATTGATCAGACTGTAGCCACTTCAGATGCACTGTCTGCATATAGAAAATCCCCAGAAGTGTAGAAGTCATTATTTGTTTTGTCCATATATTTTTACAAAGAAGTGTTTTGTTTTTTAGTGAATACAGATAGCTGTGGTTTATTTCTTTTTGTTTGTTTGTTTTGTTTTTTTTCCTCTTTATAGCAGAAGGAGTGCAGTCAATACACTGGATAATTCAGGAAACGGAAGATGATTTGAAGTCATCCCAGCACAGAGACTGGGTGTGGTTATTACTTGATACCTATTCAGAAGTTCATAAAAAGAAAAATGCTCCAAAATTCTTTGGGTGCAGTTACGATATCTTTCTCTACGTATTTCTATGTATGCATCTGTGATGTGCATGTGATGTGAGGGTGGTGAGGCACTGGCACAGGTTTCCCAGAGAAACTGTGGATGCCCTATCCCTGGAAGTGTTGAAGGCCAGGTTGGATGGGGCCTTGAGCAACCTGGTCTAGTGGGAGGTGTCCCTGCCCATGGCACGGGGGTTGGAACTGGGTGATCTTTAAGGTCCCTTACAACACAAATCATTCTATGATTTTGGTATTAATAAAAGGCAAAACATCATCCTCAAGAAGAAGTTTTAGAAAGAGGCTGAAGTGGAAAAATTCAAATGATTCTATTTCAGACAAGTACTAAAGAAGGACAGTGAACAACACGTCCCAAAATCCAGACGTTATGGTCAAACTGAAATGTCCTGTATGGAGATGAAATAATAAAATAACAATACCAAATCCAGATTAAATTCTAGCACCTGAGTCGTATCTGGGCAAAAGGAGGTGTGACACAGGGTGTTGACTTTCTAGTGATTGCTGGTCACTAGAATACTCTTTGAGCTTATTTGAATGCAATTTATCACGATCGACCTACCTTATTTTAGTGACTGCACTGGTTTCCTGCTAAACATGACAATATGAAGTAGCAAAGATGAAATAAGGCAGCTTTTTTTCTTTGGTCTTGATCAGAGCACAGCTGATGACTAGAGAATTGGGACCAGAGTTCTTTGCCCTAAATAATCTAATTCATTCATTTTTCCTGGTATTTTTGTCTAATTCAAATTATACCTCCACCATGAGTTTTCAATTTTGCTTTAACCAAGAATATGCTACCCAGGTGTGTTCTTTCTACTGCAGTGTACATTAAGGATCAAACAATTTCATGTCATTTTCTTTCAAAATTAGAATTGATACCTTCTGGTCCTTTGCCAATGTTATTCATGACATGAATTAAGAAATTAAAATTTCTGAGCAAAGAACAAGTTGTATTCCAATCTTTCTGTGCATCTTACCAAACAAAACAGGTTTGTTTTAAAGATGTATAATTATATACTGATTAAGAAATTAAAAAGATTTAGAGACAAATATTTTCTCAGATTCAGCTTTTCTTATTACTATTTTTATATATATGTATATGTTTTACTGTAGGTTATTACACAGCCTTCAGTGTTGGTCTGATTCTCTATTTAAGCTGTTGGAGGAAGACAATTATGTGAAACTCATCAGACAATGTACTTGCTACCAGCCTGTAAATTTTACCTTTCAACTTTAAGATAATCATACTGGCTGAGTTCATTCAGCCAAAAGTAATTTTACAACATACAGTGTTGAGAAGGTTAAGTCATTTGTTCTAGTTAGCGTGTGTTGCACCACGTTCTAAGGCAGGAAAATCCTTGACAAAGTGAAATGATTTCTGTAGCCAACTTCTTTTCTACATAAATCAGAGCATCCGATCAAGTCAGAAGACAAATATTCCTGATCGTACAGAATATTAGATCCACACTGGATTTGTATGTTGTCTATGTATGAAACTACTAGATGTGTATGCAAGTGCAAATCTGATACTTTTCCCAAGCTGTTGCCACTGATCTATATAAATGACATTCTTCACTAATTCCCATTCATTAAGGAAATATTGGAGGCAATGATAAAAACCTGGCTCATAATATATGAGTTTAATAAGTTTATTATATCATACTTTTAGTTAAAATTCACTTTAGCCAAAATGGGAACTATTCATATTACTAGTGCAAAGAAATCAGGAGGCATTTGGGATGCTGAGGAAGAGGATGTACATCTGCTGGAGAATTTCCCCCTGGGTGACTTTATGTGCAAGTGCATTAGCCTCATGGGACACTCAGTATATCATCCTGTAAACAGCGCAGACATTAAAATTATAACTTGGGAAGCGAAACCTCACTAAAAAAAAAAAAAAAGAAAAAAAAAGAAGAAGAAGAAGAATTGAGGTGGAATCTGTTTAGGCCCAGAAGAAGTGCAATTCTAAGTTCCGTATTTTTTTAAAATAGAATAGCACTGTTGGAAGGAACCTATAAAGATCATCTAGTCCGACTGTCCGACCACTTCAGGGCTACCCAAAAGTGAAAGCCTATTAGTAAGCGCATTATCCAAATGCCTCTTGAACACTGACAGGCATGGGACAGCAACCACTTTGCTAGGAAGCCTGCTCCAGTGTGTGACCACCCTCACAGTAAAGAAATTTTTCCTAATATGCAGTCTGAACCTCTCCTGACACAGCTTTGTGTCATTCCTGAACATCGTATTGGTTACCAGAGGAGACCAGTCTATCTAGAACCCTCTGCCATTCAGCCAGTTCATCACCCAGCACAGTATGAACCTGTCATCTCATAGTTTGACAATTTGTCTAGAAGGATACAGTAGCAAAGGTCTTAGTGAAAACCAAAGAGGTTATATCTACTGCTTTTCCTTCATCCATGAAGTGGGTGATTTTATCCTAGAAGGAGATCAAATTCCTAAGGTAGGACTTTCCCTTGATAAATACTTGTTGACTATGCTTGATAATAGCTTTACTCTTGAAATGCCTTTCAGTAGCACCCAGGATAATCTTCTCTATAACTTTTCCAGGATCTGAGGCTAGACTAACCTTTGCAATTTACAAGTTACAAAGCTGTTGACATAGAACACCTGTCACCAGAACAGAACTGAAATAATTATTTGGGCTTATGCTGTCCAGGATCACAAAAAGGAAAGTGTTAAAGGGTGATAAAGGGTGGCATGATTAAAACAATTTAGAAATCTAAGCGTTCCTGTAGATTTCAGAAATACTTTTAAGTAGTTTCAATTGAATGTATTTCTCATCATTCTCTCTTTTTTTTTTTTTTTTTCCTGGCATGTTATTTACTTTTTTTATTTTTAATCATTGTTATTATCCCATGATCACGAAATCTGAACAGTAAGAAATTTAGCATGTTATTGCAATACAGCTCTTGCGCAGTATTCAGAGTCTTTGGTATGCCGGGAAGCATGGATATAAATATAACTGTGTTGGCAAATCTGTAACTATTGAAGTAGCTTACATGCAGATTCAGTGGTGGGGCTAAATTGGTGCAGGTCTGCTGTGTAAGTTCACAGGGGAGTCTTTTAGGTTCATAGCAAAAGTCAGTCTTGTATATATGCTAATGCCATTCCCATCATGCAAGGGTGAATGGCTTTCATCTCCATTCTGCAAACTTCTTCTCTTGTCTGGCCATGTGGCTCCCAATCAGATGAAGCTTTTTATACATATCTCCTAAGGTCAGCAAGGCTGACCAGCCATAATGTACATCAACGTTGTACACAACTCTTTCAGCTATGCTTTTTCTTCATTTGTAAATGCTAATAAATGAAAGACATTTAATGGAATTTAAGTTGTGATCTTCCCTATGCTCCTTTTGAAAATTAACTTCTAAAAACTGTTAGCCAATAAAATATTTGCAGGGTGTAGGAGCTGTTTAGTTTCACAGGTCCTAGTAAAATATTGTTTTTAATAAACTCTGTATTTACTGCTAGGAGTCCTGTAAAAATTATCTGCAGATTTGTCTGCCTTCTATGGAATACATTAACGTCTATCACTGTGTGTATACCCATTAAAATTTTATAGAATAGCTAGTGCAAAAAGCTCTTTAAATCATTGCAACTTGTTGTCTGGTTATTTTATGTTGATACATGAAATATTATTTTAGTAAGGAAAGAGCGCAACTCATGGTTGAATATTTAAGTCAAAGTAGCAGATCTATAAAACACACTTATTTGATAGAAACAGCAGAAATTATCAATAATCATATTTTTTTCTTTAAATATGAGCAACTGTTCTGCTTACACAGCAAATACTGTTAGCTGTAGTGCACTGGAGATCTCAACATAGCAAATGTCTAAGCTATTCATAAAATAATGGTAAATAGACAAAAAAAAAGAAATGAGACAGAAAAATTTTGGTACAGTTCAACTAAGTCAAGGTGTGCTTTTTAGTGCTACTATTTATCTTTCATATTGACAATTAAACATCACATGACAAATTAGAGATTAAAATCATTTCCTTCTGGAAGTGGCTCTGTCCAAAATTACTTGGAGTTTGGATCAGGCCATGGATTTCTGAAGGTTTTACTCATTTCCAACTTAAAGTCCAGTGTTAATTTGTTCTGGATTTTTTGCTCTGTCTATATTGTGTCCAAGTCTTGATTTTGCATAGGATTGTATAATTATCACAGAAAAGGGATTTAGTAATGAAGAAAAAAAGGAAAGTCTGCCTCCTAAAGTATTTGTGATTCATTTAATTCTTCCTTAAAATCTACTTATTCCTTTCTTAGGCTGTCTCCTCATCTGCCTTGTACCCTGGTTAAGATGCATAGGTTGGTTTGTGTTCCTCTCTTGGCACACTTACAACTTGACTGCAGGGGGCAAGAAATTAACTAAATCCTCAAAAGAGATTTAGACTTATTGTTCCAATACAGTTTCTTTAGTGTATTTTCCTTCGTGAAAATTTAGCATTCAAGGGTTATGTACATTCCACACAAATTTGGTGCTTAGAGTTTCACAGAAATTGTCCCGTGAGTGAGGAGACAGTTAGCCAAAAAGAAAGCTGGGGAAAAGGGTAATACTGAAGATCTGTCCCTCAAAATACCTAATTCTGAACTGGAGCAAATTCCTCCTTCCATTTAAGATTTGTAGTTATGAACCCTTTCTGGACATAGGTGATGATATTAGGTCAGTCACGGCTCACAAAATAAAATATAAATAAAAAGAAGGAATGGAACTGCTGGTACTAGCTGTATCTGAGTCAACTGATCAGATTCAGAGATGTGAGAGAGAACTTCACATACTTCTTCCTCTGCCTGCAGTAGGTAGAGAAAATGAGGCTTTTTACACGCAGTGCAACCATTTTTCATGAAACAAAGCAAAAGAGAGGGAATTCTATGAATAAAAAGAATAGCACAATTCATGTATATGTGGTGCTGTGAAGAAGCCTGCTTTCCTTTCTTAGGTTAAAATGGCATTTCAAGCTGTGATCTGTTTCCAAGGCACAGAAAATGCAAACTGATAACTCTCAAACACAGGCAAACCATATACACCATGTGTACATCAAGAATAGGAAATCTTCCCATTGCGGTCCCTGACACTCATTTTTTACTTTTGTTAGAAACATGGCTATCAGTTTTTCTAAAGACTTACTAATACAGGAGATTGTACTTTTTCACACAATAAATCTCTGCCTTTGCTAATGCTTTGTATACTATTTTAGTCTAGAAATATAACTTCAAATATCTCATCTAAAAGTCTAACATTTCATTGCTTCAAAAGGAATCTAGTACTTGCATCCTTTCTGTAGTGCCGAAAGAGCATTGGAGGGCAAGCTAGCAAAGAACCTCGTTGAAGTTCTAGCATTGCACCATCACCTCCTCCCAAGCTTCCCCACAATTAAGAATTATTATTATTATTATTATTTTTTCTCTAGCAAAAGTGTAAATCACACTTCCAGGCTAGTATGATGGGACTGGGTTGAGGATAGCTTATTTTCATTTCACAAGGTTTTCATTTTACCTTGTCATTAATTAGTATTTTATGTCAGCTCTAGGGTAATGCTATTCTCCTTCCTAACCTCTGTATGTATCACCTCTATGCTGCACCTGTGACTGAGAAGTATGAGTCTAACATTGTGCTGTGCTAAGATTAAATCTTCTCCTAACATCTCTTTCCTGTAGTAGAAGCAGGTCTTACAAAGTGTCCAGAAAAATGAAAATAAGTGTTGAAAGTCTAGCCATACCTATGCTAATAGAAAATATTTTTTTTAGAATAAAAATGTTTAAGCAGAACACTGCCCATAATCTACTGAGTCCAGTCAATATTCTTCACCAAAGGAACAAAGTAAATCTCATAAACTGCAGCATTTCTGATCCATATATCTGTCTTGATTTCAGCTGAGATAAGGTTAATTTTATTCATGGTGGTTTGTATGGTTCTATGTTTGGAATTGAGTAGAAAAATAATGTTGATGTCACCCCACTGTTTTAATTGTTGCAGAGCAGGACTTAGACAGAGTCAAGAACTCTTCAGCTCCTCCTGCTGCCCAGCCAGTGAGGAGGCTGGGGGTGCATAAGAACCTGGGAGGGGACACAACCAGGACAGCTGACCCAGACTGACCAAAGGGATATCTGTAGCATATGGTATCCTGCTGAATAATAGGACTGGGGGAATTGCCTCGTGACTGTCTTGGCATTGGTCCACGGGTGGTGAGCAATTGAATTGTACATTACTTGTTTCGTATATTACTTGTTTTGTACATTCAATTTATTATTATTATTATTATTATTATTATTATTATTATTATTATTATTATTATTTTCCTTTCCTTTTCTGTCATATGAAACTGTCTTTATCTCAACCCATGACTTTTACCTTTTTCCTATTGTCTCCCCTATCCCACTGTGGGGTGGGAGGAATGAGCAAATGCCTCTGTGGTGCTCAGGTGCCTGCTGGGTTAAACCACAATACCTCAGAATCAGGTGTGCAAACCTGTCGGAAGCATGGTTTAGTGGTGGACTTGTCAGTACTGGGTTAAAGACTAGATGATCTTAGAGGTCTTTTCCAACCTGAATGATTACGTGATTCTATGATTCTATGAAGTAGAGAGGTGGAGAGGTTCCTGGAAAGCACAGTTAAACTCTAGATATAAATTTCCTCAATAGTTAGTAGGTATTTCAAGTTTTAACCCAGATTTATAAAGGTGAAAGTTAATTACAAAGTTAATATCAGGATCTAAACTTCTCCAGTTTCAGGTAGATTACATCTAAGCTATTGATTTGGGAACTTGTCCAGTGAGAATAGTATCTTCTCTGGGGAGAGAACAGCACATCAGACATATAAGTGAGGAAAATCTTGTTTTGTTTTGTTTTGTTTTATTTTATTTTTTTTATTTACATTACAATAGGAAACAGTATTTATTATAATTAATTTTCAAAATAACAACTTTTTAAGAAATCCACATGCAGTACATTTCCTCTGTGAATTCTGTAGGGTGATGAATAATTACTGCCAACAATTAATTTTCCTTCCCCTCTTGAGATTTCTTATTCATTTCCCCTAAAATCAGAAGAGGGTGGGAGAGGGGGGGTGGGTTGGGGATGGTGCTTGGAGAAAATTCACAGCTCATTTTTCACTGCATTTTCCTGTGGGATTATGATATTCATGGGCTTTTACTCTCTGACTTAATATGTTTTCTCATTTTTCTTTTCCTTTCCTTTCCTTTCCTTTCCTTTCCTTTCCTTTCCTTTCCTTTCCTTTCCTTTCCTTTCCTTTCCTTTCCTTTCCATTTTTGAGGCATAGAAATCTAAACTCCTCAGCTAACTCTAGCCTTTAGAATGCAGGACGATATATGTTTGTTGCCTCTCCCATTCTGATTTACAGTATGTTAAGCACATGCTGATTAACGTCCTGAACTGCAGCATAACCAGACAAATGTCATGCAATGAACCTTTATCTTACTTAAGTATTTTTAATTAAAACCTTATGCAAAACCTTAAAAATGAACAAGATCACTAACAAAGATCAAAACCTATGCGTTTGATTCACCTCTGTTAAAGTTTTAAATAGAATTTTAACAGAAACATTTTCTCTTCTTTTGGATATTGAATCCAGCCATATAAAGATGAAAGGAAGGAAATACTATAAGCACTACGTCCTAACATAACATATAAGAGTACATAATACATAAGAGTATTACATGAGTACAAAAGGTTTGACAAAGACTCTTGATACAGGAGGTCTGAGTTACACTGTACAAATCACTTGCTAATGAGCACCTGAGGTGGGAAAGCACAGCAAAAAGGAAACCCCTATCAATATGATTCAGTATGGATTAATAACATACAGAAAAAAAATCAGACTTTAGTCCAGCATAAGAAATACTAACTTTCCTCCTTTTGAATGCATTTATTTGATGCTGCTCACAGTAGTAGGTAGGTCCCAAAGATAGATATTAATGACCAAGTAAGTCATTGAGAGTAATATTCCCTCCTGGTCTTTAGAGACACCTGGACCACAGGAACATGGTCTTGTACTGAATTCAAACCAAATGAATCTGTATCCAGTAACTCTAGGTAGTATCTATGCAAGCATCCACAGCTGTGAAATCTCATTACAGCATGCACTATTTTAAACATGGATCTGGTTCATGACTAACAAACCTTTGATGGAGTGATCATTAAACCAAGTCCCACTAATTTCTGAGGAAATAATTTTAGCTTGAACTAAATTGTTCTAACAATGCTACAGTTCTCTATTAAGATACTGTAATTAGCAAAGTTGCATTTCAGTAAAAATAATTTTTGTTAAAAAAAGTATTTGAAATGGACTGTCATGTTTTCCCAGCTGCTGTCTGTAAAGAAATAGCATCATATTTTCCAAGCTAGTATAAGAATATAACTAACAATTCGTTAATGCCATTACCTATGAGAAAGGAGATTTAATTTGACATGAAGAATTTCTTCACCCTGCTGTCAGCTGTTGAGTTAGTGTTTTTATTTCTTTTCTTTCTACCCCTTCTAAAGTTTTTTGTTTGTTTGTTTGTTTGTTTTTTTAGTTTGGCAAACCTTCATTTTATTATGGAGGTTAGACAAAGGTCTCACCATTTCAAAAAAGTGTCTTTTGATCCCTGCCACTCTGAAATCCACCTGGGAAATACACAAAAGAGTAAACCTAGCATTCAGTGTGACAGCCTTGATATCTTAAAGCAGTAGCTTGATAACTTTTTATTTTGAAAACTGAAAAAATAAAAAAATAAAAAAATAAAGAGAGTGAAAGATGTCATCTGGACAACAGAAGCCAATCGTAGTGATAAGAATAATCACAAGTCTGTGTCAGGTATTTAAACTTTTTTTTTTTTTTTTTCTAGAAGTGGGCTAAGACAATTAAGATGTAAGGAACTAATGTGCTAATATAGAAAACAGCAACATGAAATCTTAAGGTAAATATGCCATGTGAAAAAAACAACAAACTACAAACAACAACAGCAACAACAGTTTCACTTTTCAAGGGGTATAATGCATTGCTTTGTATTTATTGTAATTCACAAACTAATACTAAAAGATACTGTTAATAATTAATTAAACTAATGGTTTCTGCTATTTCTTCTTTACAACATAAAAAATGCATAAATAGTATTTAGTTTTGTTCATAACTGCTCTGTATTGACAAGCACCATCCCATTTTTCATGCTCTGATCCTAACTGGGAAGATTCTTCTGGGACAACGGCAAACCGCAGACAAAAGATAAAATACATCTAATTTTGATCTAAGGCTCTCCTGTTCCCAACAGCTGTCTGAGCCTGTTCCTGTAACAATGTCCAGCTATTTGCTGTCACTTCCAGATTTGTGCTGGGTTTCCCAGCACTCACAGAATTTTCTGCTACTTGTGCTGGGTTTCCCAGCACACACACACTTCCCTGCTAATTCACCTGGGCAGACTAACCAGTTTGAATTGTGTTAGCACCAGGATACTCAACAGACTGACTGGCTGTCCCAATCCAGACACTACAATGTTCCACTATATCCATGCAGTTCAGCTGAACATCTGCAAGTACAGGAGTTACGTATTTCTTGGCCTTGACATTTAGGTATAACAGTACTGGCTGCTCATTCATTTGCTTTTCCTGTCAACTCACCATACTAACCACCCCAAACATTAAAGTTCTTGCAACCCCTCACAGACGCAACTGAATTACCAATGCAATCATTACTCGTCTACCCAGCAAAAATAATATTTTGCTCTGGCAACAAGCTGAGCTGCTATCTTTTTATCCCTACTGTCTTGCCAAAATATATAACTTCATTGCATCTTCCTAATTTTTTTTTTGTTTTGTTTTGTTTTGTTTTTCTGTTTGTCTTCTTCTAGGTTGGGCTATTGGGTGTTGTTTATTTTTAGCAAGTTACATTTAGATTATAAAAGAAAACAATTCATATGATAGATGGTGGAAAGGCATCTGGGGAAAGACAGGTTATAACCATGGATATGGGCAAATTATGAGGTCTGGTTTCTGGATGAAAAGCTGGAGAGAGCAGACTGTGATAGGAGAGTTGAGAAAAGCAAGATTTTCTCCAAAATGCCTCCTGATCTACTCTTGTCCTTTAAGAAATTTTATTTAACTAAACAGCACAAACATCAGTTTAGAAGCTCCTTGAAGATAGATATTCATGCTGCAAACTTCTCTTCACTGCTTTTTTCACCTTGTGTGTTATCTTCCAATGCAAATTCCAGTTAGACAGTATACTCTGGGATAAGGGTTGCTCCTCCTGCTCTGCTTTTTTTGTGCCCCAGATTCTCATTTCAGTAGGAATTATGCACTGGCATATGTCTGGATTGCAACTAAAAGGTTAATAATTCCTTAAAGAGAACGGTAAATTTGTCTATCTCTAGATCATGTTTAGAGCACTGGGATCAGGGAATGGACATACGAACAATCTGTCCTCTGACTCTTCTCCACACATCATAGCTGATACCTGTGGACTATTTGTGGGTTAGTGACCACACATCATAAGGGCAACTTCAGCTGTTCATGCCTGCAGGCCCTATCACCCTTCTGGCACTTAACATTAAGGCTCTTTTAGAAAACTAAAATGGGTTTTGCTTCTACCCACAAATTCTGGGTATTGGAAGCCGCAGAGCTGCAGACCTTTTTTGAAATACATCACCTTTGAGTCAGTCTAACCGAATGAGTTTCACTGATTCATAGAAATATGTTGATATGCAAAAAGAATAGGTAGAAATATGTCACACCTATTAGATCCCACACTGAAAATAAAATATCTTTGAGCATGGGCTAAGAGGGAGTGTGAACCTGTTATTCCCCCTACCCAGATGCTTTAAAAATTGTCTCCAGTTACCATCAGATTGTATCAGCATAATATGGCTGGCCATCAATGCCAGACACTGATCCTAACAGGTCTGCACTCAGCATGCTGACTAGATCAGTCCTGTGTGCTTGTGCTGGATTAAGAAATATAACGTTAAATGAAACACTTCACAAATGACAGATCCTGGTGCATAATAATTTAATGAGGTCCCAACTAAATCTAAATTTAAAATGTTTTGTTTTTCCTGGGCATGCTCAGAGGTTTAACAAAGCAGTTAGTATCAGCATTGCTAAAGTAAACTTAAATTATTTAATTTTTGTAGCCACTCTCATACTTTTTAGTTCTTAACTGAGCCTATTACACTTCAAAAATCTCTTTTTTACTTTCATCTCTCTCTCATTACATTTTTAACACTTCAGTTGTCACAATTTTTTGATCACAAGGTGGGAACATAAAGTCAGGACATGCTTATTTCTTAACAGTAGTGTTGATGCCACCCCATATACCCTCCTAACATAACTTCAGTTTGACACATTTGAAAAACTGATTACCAGTTTGGATTTTATACTACTGGAACTCACACTTGTTTAGCCCTCTTCACAGTTTTCCCTAGTATGACACTGCAAATGTGTTTAAGATTCAGGCAAGGTTCTAAAAAGATTCTTTAACTTAAATAGCTATTTAAATTTCAACTCAGCCCCATCCTGTACAATGCAGCTTGATAGGCTTTGGTAGTAGTTGGAAGTGCTATCTTGCTGCTAAACTAGCAAACGCTGAATGCTAATAGCAATCACAGAAATCATGATATTAATTCCTGCTTTATTTTATTTTCAGTCTAGCATTATGCACGTTGATATGACAGATTTTTTATCTTTGTTTCACCAATTAAAATTTATTTCTAAGGTGGAATTGTGGATTTATAAGAGATTAGATCTTGTCCTTATGCGTAGAAGAGATTTCAAGAGATTATTTTTTTTTTTAAACAAAACAGATCTGCCACATCCTCACCTATGACTTTAATGGAGCCACCTCATACCTTCATGCTTAATTAAACTACATGATTTCATATCTAATCACAATACTATGATTCAGTTTACCTAAAATTATAGTATTGGGTTTTATAATAACTGTGACACCATTTCATTCTTAGAAAAAATAAATAAATTTACAGATCTTAAAGTATATCTTTCTATATACATATATACAACACTATTCAGGTCAGATTTTTTGCCTTTTTGTTTGTTTTCTGCATTTAGAGACATTATTGCATGGAAAAGTTGAAAAATATCTTAATGTGGAAGGAGTGAGTTTAGCTTCAGAAACAATTTTTCCATTGATAATAGAGGATTGATTCCTTTCTTCTTTTCTTAAACTGCATAAAATGGGACAGAAAAAATCCGAACGAGTTAAGGATTAAGGCTATTTCTTACTGGTACTGAAGCAGGCAGAGGAGAGCACACTGCCATCCTCCATCCAACACCACAGTCAACTCTAACTTCAATATGACAGGTCTGGGTTTGTACTGTGTAGTGTAACCTCTTATTTGTGATCTCTAAAACACCAGTTTCCTCAACAGTAAATGGACAAACCTGGGCATGTTGACTGTAGATGTAATATGAGATTTCTATTGCAAGTAACCTTGGTCCATGTAAATCCTTAATGCTAGGATCAATTTGACTTTTTTTTTTTTGGCTTTTTTTTTTCCTTTCTGTTATTGTTGTCAGTAGCCATAAAGAATACCTTGCTCAGTTCTCAGTATAATTGACAGTAAGTGCAATGGGGGAATCATATCTCTGGGTCCAGTTTTGTATCTCATGGAATAAAGTTACAACAGCAATGAACTTACATCAATTTATAGCTGATCTAGTGTTGATTGCGATAACATAATCCATTATAGCATGTTTGTTTAATGCTATTTTTTTTTTGCCAGTAAGTGCAGTATTTAATATTTCATATAATTGTCTAAGAATAATAGAGCAGAAAGCCACATGAGGCCCATTTTTTCTTCTTCTCTCCTTTTTTTCTTTTCTGCCTTTGCTTTCCTTGTGATTCTTTGTTCCTTGTCAAACAACTAATTTATGAGCAGACTCTGAGTCATGTCTGCCCTGTTGATTTATTATTGAGCAGTGTTGAAATGAGACTGTCTATTTTGCATTTTCATCTTTGTGCATGACAGGCAAGTGCTGATTTTATATTACAGTTTCTGATTTTCTGCAAGTCTATAGTTCAAAATTATTTTAAAGTTCCTACCACAATTTTCACACCTCTACATCACGTCACCTCTTCTTGTCAAATGTAACTAACCCCTAATTCATTTTCTTAATAACAAGAACTATGAGATTAGAGGTAAAAATAAATAATAAAACAGTTGTTATTATTAAAAATCCTATTATGAAAAAATCAGTACTAGTCTCTTGGTTAAGATACATTTTAAGAAACCTAAAGACAATGATGTCAAAATGTCACATAAAATAGAGTTGAATAAATAAATCTTTGTTTCTTATTTCATACTGCTTTGGATTTATTTTATTTTATTTTATTTTATTTTATTTTATTTTATATTTCTGTTAAATTGTGTAGATTTTAAGGTTTAAATGAAGCATGGTAGTCTTATTTCTACGTAAACCCATGTTGCCTTTTATATTTTTTATATATGTGTACAGGCAATTTTAATTTAACACTCTATGTTATACAAACATTCAAACACAGCTTTATATGCAACAGTCAGTTGTAAACAATTCATGTAATGCAGTCATGTATGACAAGTTCTTTCCGAGCCTCAGAAAAAAACATATGCTACAATTTCTATGTTCAGAAAAAACCTTCAGAAAGAAAAATGTCACATAAGTAAAGGCTGTGATGTATAAGTATCCTTTGCATTAACTATGTTTCCAATGTGGGTGTGGATCCATTCTCAGGAAGCATTAAATATATGAGAAGGTGTAATATGTGTAATATACTCCTCTTCCTCATACTAATTTAGCAAAGTAGGTCAGTATATACTCAATATTAAAAACCTAACTGAAGTCAGGTTTTAACCTAACTTAAATGTCTACAAAGAGAGTTTAAACATGGATTTGGGAGTGGGTAAGTTAACCCTGTCCTTTTTTTTTTTTTTTTTTTTTTGTTTTCATCTACAGGTTTCTGAGGACATAACGTATTCACACACAAGAGGAAAGATTGGGGTACAATTTTTGGACAGGTCTATGTACTATCTGGATAACATGTTCAGTTTCTCTAGACCACATATATAAGATCTGTGGTTTTATAAATAAGACCAGATAAATATCTGGAATTCACAGGAAGTCACCAAACAAGCCCAGCTTTCCTGTCCTAAGTGTGCTTTAGGCTCTATTTCAGTTTGACTGATCCATGTTTTCGTGTTAATTATGCATCAAAACGTCTCATTAATCACACACACACACAAAATCTTCTAGTTCAGCATAATTGAATTTAATAATCACTAGAGATATTTTAAATTCCACAGCCATAAGCTTAGATTGTGTAAGGTGGACATAAAGGTGGACAGAAATTAAAACTGTTTTTTTCTAGGAAAGTGTGAGATCTCCATGGAGATATTCAAAACTCAACAAGACAAAGCATTCCCATCTACCTTTGAGGTAAGCTGTGTTTACACAAGCACTTGGAATAGATGCTCTTCAGATGTTTCTTCTGACCTAAATTACTCTGTGACTTTATGAGGCATACAGTGTTCACTCTTATGTCCTGTCCTCTATCCTCTCTGTTTCTTAATCTCCAATAAAAAATAAAACACTCCACACTTTGTAAAACATATATATATAACCTATATAACCTATGTATATGTATAACCTGTATATGTATAACCTATATAACCTATATAACACACCTACTTAACTTTTTCTGTACATAAAACTGAAATGCTACTGACCTCACCACTTCCTTGCCTGTCCCTTTCACCTGTTTCACAAAACTTTCCAGGGAAGAAAGGATATTCTAGAGGAGGAATATCCTTTAATCTTCTAAACTAATAGTTTCATGTTTACTGTTCTTTAATGTCCTGTAGCTTGATATACCAACTGTCACCCATAGCATCTGAGATCATAGCCTCTTTTGTGATTTTCTCAAATTTTTAAGGAGATTAAAGGAAGGAAATAAAAACACTTTTGAAAATGTCCCTCGATTTTATATTCTTTTATCTCTTTATTTTATAGAATTATCAGGGACATCTACACGATAACGTTACTTTCATAACGTTACTCATTTTACTATGCTACATATGAAGTAGAGCTAACAGATGATCATTTTCTAGGGACAAGGCCAAATTCAGATTACTAGATTGAATACAGTTCAGTATTCTACTCAACATGAGTGTGAATACTTACAATTTACTATTTAAGCTAGAGGGAAAATAATAATTTGTTTTGCATATTAGTATATACATTTTACTATTATTTTTAGCTGTAATCTGTTAAAAAAAAAAAAAAGATAAATATGATATATGTTATCCCGTTAATGGATTTCTTTTCCCAGTAAGTCTTAAAGATATGCACATGTGCTGATGAAAGAGAATAATCACCAGATCTTTTATTTTTTAGCTAACAGAAAGGTCTCTCAGTTACTATCCTTCATTTGAAAAGCTGTATGATTTACTGTGGTGTTGAATGAGCAATTACAGTATCCACAGTCTTCATTCCACTGACCACTGGTCTTAAATTTGAATTAAATTAAAATTAAAATTTCAATTCAACTGCTGTTTTCAGTAAAGCTACTTTTAAACACTGTTTAATACTAATGCTAAAGCAATACTGAATCTTTATCAGTAACTGTCATGCAGACAAATTAGAACGTGTACATGACACTATGCCTTAACCCCACACAAAAGAGTTTACCAGTAAATATGGAAACCAGAGACACCACATAGGGCCACCAAAATAAAATATGCACAAAACATGGGAAATAATGAGACTATGTGATCTCATGAGAAATGATGGCTCCTTTTTTCTTTTTTTTTTTCTTTTTTTTTTTTTTTTCCTGAGAATAAAAGTAAGGATGGAGAACAAAGACAAGGGAAGAATATACAAATAGTTTCATTCTATCAAGGTGGTGAGCCTCTGAAACAATTAAGATCAGGGGAAAAAGAATTTGAAGAATCTTATTTATATAATTTATATATATATTACCAAATAATAACTATGAGAAAGGAAAAAGCAGAAATGAAGCCATAGTAATGAGGAGGATGGAGATAAGACAGTTATACTTGTTAGCTTCAGAGGGAAATGAAGAATATGTCTGGAGATCAGGCCTGTGTGGGATTCCACATTTCTTTAAGAGACTGAATGACTGAAAGGAATTCATTTATACAATATTGCATTCAAGAGGTAAAAAGGAGGGATTAAACTGTATATGTATGCAAAAGATGAAGTGACTGAATACGAAATACAAAAATAATGGAAATACTTACTGTTATATCCCATGGGATAGAATTTTACATATATTAGAAATTATCTAAAATCTTATGCACAAAATGTGTCTATTTATAATTATGGAAATAGAGACTCAGGTGAGTGGATAGCCTCCCAGTGGTTTTAATAGGATATAGACTTGGTTCTTAAAGCACCTATTTTCCAGAATTATACTCATTATCACAGAATTCGGTAGCATTATTTTGAATTTATACTACAGCAAGAAAGGAGGTGTTTTGCATAGATTTGATGAAGGAGAAACCTGCTGTAGTTCTATGAAGTCCATGAAATGTTTTGTACGCAACTTTTGATAAAGATGTGATTGCTGCCTTAGTTCTTTGTGTGTATTTCAGGTTGGTTTGTTGTATTTTTATACTGTTGTAGGGCGAGAGCATCGCTTGATTTTTGGAAAGAATGGAATCTTTTCGTTTTTCTTTTTACAAAGTCTTCAGATTTATCAGCAGAAAAAAAAAAAGAAAAAAGCTGAAAATACAATTGTTGCTTAGTTTGCTCAGATATTTATTGCCTAATTTGATGCAATTATATACAGTTTATAAACATAAGAAATTATTTTTAAAAAAGCTACACAACAGTAAAACAGCTGCTTATGGTTATTTCAGGCAGCTCTTCTGATCAGGGTCAGTAGGGCAGATTGAGACAGGTAGCTCAAAATACACCTGCCAATTGAGCTTTTTATAGATCATTAATATATTTGAAAATTGTACTGGCAACTTTATCAATATAAATTTTACTGCAAACATGTACTTTTTGAACTAATTAGGTTTTTATGAAAGAAACAGTCTTTTTCTACAGGAAGTCAGTAACAGTAAATCACTGGAGCTGCATATTAAGCATCAATTCTTCCCACTTGCTCAGTCACCATATGGCACCACACACTGTGCAGAAAGATAATCACTTTATTGTTGGCTGGGTTTTTAATCAGATACATCTCGTACTGTTTTGTTAAACATTGCCTTGCAAATAAACCAACTTTACAATACATTTGTTTTTTGGAAGAAAACATAAATAAGACCTAGAGAAACATAAGAAGGTCTGGTCAAACTTGAAACATGGAATTTAATAAAATGATCAGGCATGAAAGAATATAAAACATTATTTGATGCACACAAAGATGCATCAAAGTAAACTGGATTGGGAGCTGAGCAAACCACTGTGCAAGGTGTCTGTTTTCCAGCAGTAGTTTGCTGGTTGCATTAGACTTGACAGCTGTTGTGCTTGGTGGCTTTCAGACTATAATATTCACTACATCTAGCAGCTAATAGATTACTGTGGTCCACCCCTACTGGGAGGCTGCATGAACAAAGAGTTTATACAATGATCAGTTCTGCAGTTCTCTCCTGCTTTGTCCCCACAAATAGAAACTGTCCCTACAAACAGAAACTGCCATGGAACTTTGTTCCTGGGTGTTCCTCATGCAGAGGTCACTGCTTTTAGTTTTATATTGTGCCTACCCCAACAGAAGCTCTATGACCTCTCTGGCTTGAGTGCTCTGCAAGGAGAAAGGAACAGAAAAATTGACTAGATCTATATTCACAGGGATGTAAAAAAAAATAAAAAATAAAAAAATTGAATATTCAAAATAAGTGGGGAAAAAACACCCTAAAGATTTTTTTTAGTATATGACAATGTTTCCTAGGAGAAGTAGTTGAATATTCATTCCTCTAAAATAAGACTAAAACAAACACAAATATACGATAGGAACAGCCTGAGCTGAAAAAGGGAGATATTAGATAGAGGTTCTTTGTATTTCTGATTTACATGAAATTACATGTAATTAACAGAATGTTATGGTTATGTAGTCAGATGCTGACATTAACATTATCTATGCAACCTTTGGTAGATCCCTTTGCATATAAAATACAATATATAACCCCCCTAGGACTGTCATAGTCCCCCACAACCTCATTTCTCTCATTTCCTGTACTCAGTGCCAAGCAAATTCTTTATTTCCTAAGGAATAATCCTTGGGGGGGTGGGGAGGGGGGTGGGGGGGGGGGGGGGGGGGGGGGTTGTAGAAAAAAAGGAGCAATTCTTGAGTGCCTGAGGAGGAATTCCTAGCTGTCCTGGGATAGAAGATGTTCAGTGTGGATATGATGTTCTGCAAAATTCCCCACAGAAAAAGATCTTCAAATACATTTGGAGAAAATCTCATGGGATTCTAAAACATTTATGTGGAAAGGATAAATTCTTTGTCAAGTGGTTTTTTGTTTGTTTGTTTGTTTGTTTATTTTCCCAGACTGCAGAGGTACTTGTATTTTCAAAAATTTACATGCTTTTTGTTTGGACAGATTAACATCTATTCCCATCTGTGGAAAGATTGGGCTGTTTTTGCAGAAATGTTTGCTCCACAAAGACTCAAAGAATAAAAAATATTAGAATGAATACTTAATGGCTAACAAAGTCATAAGCAATTAAAACCAGTGTCTGTATTTTTCTTACAACCACTTTTCTATATCCACATCTTTATCATATTATGGCTAAATACTGGTTTCAGAGTAACAGTGATAGCTATAGTACTGGGAAATATCAGGATCTCAAAAAGATGACACTGAAATTATTCTCCTCTTCACTTCTGACAGGATCACAGACAGAGGACAAAAGAGACCGAGGAGTTCACTTTATCTTGCCTCTGTTCCAAGGCAATATCAACAAGATATCTTGGTAGATGCTTACCTTAACCTTGCCTCAAAAAAAAGAAACAAAGAAAAAGCATCTGATAAGATGCATATCCTTTTAGCCTTCCAGGTATAGCTGGCAGTCTTGAAAAGGTCCCATTAATAGCATTTGACTTTGCTTCAGGTCTGTAGCTCATAGCAGTATGATAAATTGGACAATACAATCATTGTATGAATACTAGGAATCTCGACAAATATGAAGGGATACTTACATTTCTAGCTTTCTCACATTTACAATTAAATTCACTTGCACTAAACCTGCCTTTTTTTTTTTTCTTTCTGTATTAGTGTTTGCATTTAATGTAAGTGTACTGATGTTCACCAATAATTTGTAACATGAGGAAAGGTGTCACCCAGATATAGTAATAAAAGCAGCAAGACGCCTGTTAGATAATACCCCTTTCTTTGGATATTTGCACTTCAGCTACATGGATAACTGTGGGCCATAACCAAGCAATTTTTCACTTCAGTGTTCCCAAACTGTTAGCTCCACAATATTTATTGAAGTTTTGTTGCAATGTTTATACATAAATACCAGTTCTAATCCCTTAAACATGTACATTTTGGCTTTGGGGAGAAAAGATTTTTCTTCCATCCACTATATATGTTTACTTCATTATTGAACAAACTTATTTTACTCTACGGTTCATCTTAATATCAGCTAGTCTTTAAGAAAAGAGCTGTAGGACAAGGTAGAAGTTTATACATTGATATTGACATTCAGAGTTTCAGCTTCTGTGTAAAAAGTTCTGGATTATTACCATTTGTTATTATTATATATATATATATTTTTATTTTGGCCACTCATGATTTCAGAGAGAATTGAGATTATTTTATTGTCAAGAATAGTTTTAATTTGTTTTAAGAAGGAAAAAAATGTCAGTTTTCCAGTTGCACGTCAACAAACTTTCTCAGCTCTTAAAAAATTACTAGTATTATTATTAATTTTATTATTTTTATTTTTTTAATTCATTTTCCTCTGGTCTTAGTTGTTTCAGAATTGAGATGATCAAGGAAGAGGAATTCCTGTTCTTGTTTTCTTTCCTACTAACAAGATTTTTTCCTGTAAATAAGTTTCCAGTTCGTTTGTTCCTTATTCCCAGCCTGGAGCAAACCATCAATACCATCTACTGAATAAACCCTGATGTGAAAGACAGGTTAGTGCACGTGTAGGTGCACTATAGACAGCAGCTTTCAGGAGCTGTCCTGTATGCTTGTACACAGAAGCTGAGGTAGTCTGCAATATAATAGTGTCTGCAACACCCAGATAATGGATAAAATGTGTATTTTTGGTTTGACAAGCAGAGAGACTGCCACTAGGGAAAGGGGAGCATGCCATAGACTGTAAGGGGCCTAAGTAAGTGGTAAAACTGGGGAGAAATACAGGAAATGAGAGCAAAGAGAATTACTCCTGAGAAGAGAATTACTTCTCTTTCTCCTGAAAGACAATTACTCCCGTCTTGTCTGGCATAAAGCTTGAGGTTCTGCTACAGCTCATGGCTTTCACTGCAGCTGCTTGTGATCATGACAACATTTTCTATTACATCTAGATATGTCTGGTCTTTATCAAATGTTTTGCCAAACAGGAGTTTCTGTGTACAAATTTGATTAGTCATTTATTCGAGGAAATTTTATTTCAATCACCAAGAGACAGGGATAAAGAGACTGTCTCTGGGAAAGATCCATTTTATTTATTTTTGAAGGGACTCCCAGACAGATTGAAACTAATAATTTCTGTTGCCAAGAATACTTGACAGAGGAGTTCCTGGATATGCTTTGACCCATTAAAAATGCTGAAAACGGCCCCATAGCTGCTGGAGGTTTATGGTTAGGACTTCAGCTCTCTTCATCCCATATACTGTGTATGTTTTGGGAGAAAGAGGAGTGAGAAACAAGCTGATGAGAGTGACATTTGTTTTTAGGTATTCACTGATGCATTACAGGCTTTAATTAAAATGATCAGAGCAATGTGTCTTTCCTGTGCCAATTTTTGTTTCTCAGGGAACCTAGTAAACAAAGGCAGCACAAACTGGTTCCTCCTCTTTGAGGTTAACTGTGCGTCTCAAAAGTACACCCATTTCTGCACAGCAATTTTGCCATGTTTCCAGTTGATCCTGTCAAGTATTATCTAAACAGAGAAATTTAGAAAAACAATCTTATTTCTATAAATCTTAACATGACTCTGAGCACTTTGCTTCAGACCTTAATGGTTTCAGTATTGTAAATAATGAAGTTTTTTTTTTTGTTTGTTTTGTTTTTTTTGTTTTTTTTTTTTAGTATGTGCACCTACCTCAGACTCGGAAACATATATATTATATATGTTATATATACACATATATATTATATGTATATATATAATATATATTATGTTATATATATTATATATAACATATATATTATATGCATATATATATTTTTTTTTCCCACTGGCCAAAGGGACAGAGGGCAATTCTTTGTACTCAACAAACTGGTATTTCTATCTCCTACTTGACCTCATCTCAGCAGTCCCTTGATTCCTTGACATTATCAATACTCCCTAGCAGGCGGATGAGTGCTGGCAGCCAAGTACAGACACTCTAAGCAGAAGCATGACCCTTTGTAGCAACAGAAAGCTCAGGAAGCCTGGGAGGAGAAGTGGGAAGAGGGTGCTGGGATGGCATGAGAAATGTGCAGAGTGACCAGGGCCTTCTGATTCTTTAATCTGTCTGTGGGCTTTAATTTTTTGATGGGCACCAGAGTTTTTGAACTGAATTTTATTTTTTTTTAAGAGGGTTGAGGGTGGGGGGGAAGTAGGGGGCAAATTTCCCCAGGAAAATGGATGACATTTCACCAAAACAACATGTGAAGCAGTAGAGTTACACCATTGCTCCTCATTGTCTAGTATAGATTTACATAGTCCTAGTCATATAGAGGTGAGTAATTATGTGAGTAATGCTGTTGACTTCTGTAAGTTTAGTCAGTGTATGAGTAGGAGCATTACATGTATTCTGAATGTGATATTATGAGCAGATGCTCACAGTGCTCTCTACCTTTCCTTCTCTACTTCAGTACACAGAATTTTAAAAACTGATTTGCCAGAGTCATGTCTCTTTGTCTTGTTTATTGTTTATGAGTTTTTTAAAGTGAAAGTCCTCATTTTCGTTAGAGATTTAAATGAAACACAAAATAAGGCAACCAGGTACATTTTATACCTCAGCATTTACAGCTAGATGTAATTCAGCTCTTGACACCAATGTAATGGGGCAGCTCTTTTGGCTGCTGCTTTCATAGGTATTGGAAAGATTTTAAAGAACTCCTGTGCCTACATAGAGTAGGAGATTAAACCAAATTGTTGACCATATTGTTGGGTAATATTTTCCAGAAGTTTTACTCGTGAAATTTTTTATGTTTTGTTAGAAATACATTTCAGAGAGAATTTCCACTGTGTTATCATGTCCAGAATTATGCTCTCATCACAGAATAACAAAGCATCTAGCTTGGAGAATCTTCAAGAAAAGTGATTCTTACCATTCTGCTACATCTTGTTTCGTTGCCTTATCTAAGCATAACCAAAATACTGCAATACCCTTCCCTTTAGGAGTCTAGTTCATCTTGAAATTACAGATGGTGTTTCTGGCTGACCAAGAGTGCACACTCTATTAAGTAGCTCAGGAGTATTTACTGTAAAAGTATCATTGGCTTGTTGGTCAATCCCATTGAGCAAACAAGGAATATATCTGGCATCTTGACTGTAAGCAGCTTCCTTTCAAGCCAGCTGTTCAGCTAAACCCAGATGAAAATAACTTTGGATTGCCCAGTGAGAGTTTCTTTCCCAAGAAACACATCTGAGATCACATATAGTTGCTTGTTTCATAGCTGGCTTCAGCTTCCTCTTGTGTTTCATTTTTTTATGCTTAGTTTAGCTCTTTCCTGGATTTGCTTGATGGTATTTGGTTTGGTAATACTTTGCAGGAAAGACTCATTAGATTTCATTCCTTACTGTATTTTCTGGATTTTGTCCAGATACATATTGTACTCTAACACCAAAATTCTCTCCTTTTTGATCTGAACTTACCTCTTCTGAATCCTGCCTCTGACTCAGCCTTGAATCATTGGGTATAACTACCTACCATCTAATATCCTTTTACTAGATGAGAAAACAGACAATTCTGACAACTACAGGCCTACTCTGCAATATAATGTAAGCTTTCCCAATCCATTAGTGCTCATCTTCCTAGTTATGGAGACATGTCCCTCATTTTTGGAAATGCTGTCCATATCTTATTCTTCTGTAGCTAAATTTTCCTATAGAGGGAGCTGCAGACTATCATGCCAATTTAAGCCTTGATCTTTAAACAGATCTATCTTCAACAGAATATATGAGAAAGAGGGACTGATTTGTTCAGGCACCTGTAACTCATGAGCACGGCTGAAATAAAACTTAAATTTCATTTTTCTGGTGCCACCTTTCACAGAAATATACATTCAGACAGCCTGAATAGAATCCATTTCTCCCATCTTAGGCATCTGAAAGTTATATGTTATAGCTCGGTTAGTTACCTGAAACTTTTTTAACAATCACTGAAGAGAATATACTCTGCAGTGGAAGACTTCTTTCACCCAAAGAATGCTTTTTAAGGCAGGTCAATGACCTGTCATTGATAAGACACATATTGTCTGTGTAGGAAGCCATCGGTAATTAGACTTAGAGATGACTAACCTCTTGATTTCTTATGTTGATCAGAAGAATTCTACCCCACGAGTGAAAAGAAAATGTCAGACATATTATTCTTGTGGCTAGGAAAGACTCTATTGAAGAAAAGCAGAGAAGAATTAGTTGCTTGGTTCCTGATTTTAAACTGAAAGGCGACTATGTATGATTGTCCAAAGTAGAGAAAGGCACATACAATCTGTATCCCCGAAGTAGAGAGGACAAAGTAGAGCTGGGACAATATTAGAAAAAAACAAGAGGGTGACTGCATTAAGAGAGAATCAGAAAGGTAGCTTACTCTTTATGTAAGGAACAAAGGGATGTAAAGAGAGTGTAACAGTTAAATAGTGGAAATGTTACCTTCCAGAACATGGAGTGTACTTACTAGTTCAGTAACGGTGACCTTTTACCTTCATCGTAAATGTAGAAATCATTTTACCTTGGCTTTTTGACTTCATTTAGCACATTCACATGTGATGTATCTACATGCAAAATGGGAAGAATCCTAAAGCTGTCACTTAGAAAAATGAATAAGATGTACAATTACATTCATATTCATAACTAGTAGCACAAAGAAGACTGATGGCAGCTAATTAGTGCTTTGTGGTATGAAAAGGTCTGTGTGTTATCCTCATTGGACAGTAGTCAAAGAAGTTGGATACTAGGCTGACAAATATAACATCCCTCAGATGTCACATTGTTTACTACTGCTGGCTTATTACTTGCATGTCTTTTCCAAAGCACTTTTTGTAGACCTGAGGAACAGTCTATGAAAGTATATATTTCATTCTTATTTGAATCAATCTGTGAATACAAATATTCAATGAAGATGAACACTATTTTTAAAAAATGTATTAGTCATAGAAATATTTTATTGTACCTTGCAAATTTAAGGTACATAGACAAATACAGGACTAGGTCTGCATCACGTAGGCAGCAAAACTAACCTAGTTAATGATGTGTTACACTACTGTTCTTGAATTTATTCTGTTGTGAAATCAAGGTGACAAGCACTTTAAAAATATCATGATCAGTAAAATATTCCGGTTTACTCTACAAAGTGTGATTTAAAAAGATAAGGTCATCAGAAAAGATGAAAAAAGGCAAACTAAACAATAATCAGCAGGTTCTTTTAGTTCCAATAATGCCTGTTTGTCTATGATGTGAAGATGTAAAAATGGGACCACTATATATAAACATACTTAGAGAAGAGAAACTATAAGAATGAGTAAATTAAATTAACTAACAGCCTCTTTCCTATTATTAAATGTATTCTTTGTCATTTTTTTTTCTTTCCCTCTATTCCTTGGCATATAAGCTACTCTCACTCAACACTCAACCTCCCACATTTGTCATACAGCAGATCTGAGTAGGCTTAAGGGAATAACTTAAAATATGCATCTACAGATTCTTCAAAGTTTTTTTTTTTTTTTTTTTTTTTTTTTTTACCATTATGGAATAAAGCTGTAAGGATTCAATTTGCCACAGACATGGTGTTCTGAATACATCTCCGTTTATATTTTGCATTTCATTCCATCAAACCCTCATTTCAAACATGGGTGATTTATTAAGATGTCTTCTTTCTGGACAGGAAAGAATGAGCTGGCTTGTATTTTGTGTTCAGTCTATGATTCTCTATGCTGATCTGCTCATCAAAGTGTGAAGTGTGGAGCACCTTGCTGAAGTGCTGGAAAGTTCTGCCTCTGGAAGATCTGATCCCCCTCATATGATTATTCTTCCAAAGAAGATGCAATATGCTTTGATAGAGAGTTAATGAAGTGGAAGTAAGGAATTTGGAGTTCTATAATAACTACCTTTAACCAACTCTGTCATCTTGATCATATTACCCTGCAATAAGAAACTTAGCAGTAAGTATGAAGTATAATTAAGATGTTTATGTTCCACCCAGTCTTGTAAATGCTTAAATTTCATACTTGGTTTTCTAACATATCTGCCATATCTTTGGATAGAAAGAGGAGCTCTGTTCCTGCCCATGCAGTCTTAGCAGTGTTCAAAGTGAAGTGGTACTGCTTAAGTACATATAGAGCCTTCTGCTTAGGAGGTCACGTCCAGAACAGACAGTATGCTGGCAGTTAAATTAAGTTCAAAGTGGGCAGAGTTGTTTTCCTCCATCTTGAGATGGGAGGAATTTGAAATCAAGTACTGAACATGTTGGTAAAAACATAGGTATTACAAGGTCAGGGAAGGTTTTGAGGGCTGTTTCAACACTTGAAACATTTTTATTTTACCCTAAATTTTCTGTGGCATTAATCTTTCATTTTACATATGTATGACCTGCATCTAAATGTGCTGAAATTCAAATGAGACTTTCAGGTTCTTACGTAATGTTGGTAATTTTTTTTTTTGCGTGTGTGTGTGTGTATTATTTATTTTAACTGAGTTCGTATTTTACATAGATTTTTATTTAGCATTTTTCTGTATGTTTTCCTCACTTGTGTTTTCATAATCTGTTTTTATCTATCTCAATTCTTTGCAAATTCAAAATGAATTATTGTGGGGAGTTTGTTAAACTGACAAGTAAGTACATTTTTTATATTTGGATTTTACCTTCTGTCTCTTAAAATACTGCCTCAAGAAATTGAATAGCATGTTCTGAAATATCACTTCCCAAGTAGCATCGTGCCCAGAAGTGTCATCCTACACACACGTTTCTATCGGGTGTAACATTAAGTACAGCAGGCACAAAGGGAAAAGGAGGCATATGAATATAACTATGAACAGAAAGGGGTCATTTGGGCCAGTAAAAAAGAGAAGAAGCAGGAAAGAAACATTACATTTGGAATCCAAGCATTATGGAGCTCACCGTGTTCAAACTCCACTCAATGGAAAGTCTATCACTTCCAGAAAGATATTTTATGCCCTCATTGCTTTTTCAGGTGGGTGCCCCAAAGGACAGAACTATTTTCTGGAGCCAGGAAGCCTCCTGTGCATCACTTCATGGTGTGTTACAGTGACACTACACTTTTATTTCTGCCACAATCCATTCAGTTGCTTTGGGCATATGCTTTCTACTTTTTTCTTGCTTCCCATTGTAAGCAGTGTTTTAGTTAACTTCCTTATATCTTTGCTTTTACATTTAAAGTTTAACTGATGGTAAAAAGCAGAGTACTGTTATAAGACTATAAGAACATAAGAATTGGCATATTCTGTCAGACAACAGGTCCATCAAACCCACTATCCTGTCTCAAGATGCTACCAGCAGCTGGTGCTTAGGGAAAGAACATAAGAAATGGTGAGGAAAAGGCTTTGGTCTCCCTGCCTTGTTTCATTCCATTATGACATTTTGATTCAAATATTAATTGTAACATTCTATCATATTTACATGTGTGACAATTCATAGACATTTGATGTCAAAAGAAATCTGGTATGATACCAACGGTTTCTATTAATAATTTCTAGTGATGTAAATTAAGGGGAGAAAATTCTTTCCAAATCTTAAAGTTGAAAGTCTTTCACTGTATTTTGAAACTTCAGATTGAGCTTTCATATTTCTGTGGGATATTATGTCACAGATCTCATGGTATTTCTAATATTTAAAAACACATAGGGTTTTATAATTTCTTCTTACAGAAGCAGTGGAGCCTACAACATACTTCTGTGTGTGCTGTGAAGAATTTCTTTATGGAAAAATACATTGGGAACAATATATCAGTGTTACTTATGAGAAAGAAAGCAGGAATAACAAACATATGTAGACAGATTTTCAATCTATTTTTAATGTAATACAAATAGTGCTTATAGTTCCCGACTTTCAATGCATTAAAATCACACTTCTTTTGGGCGTTTATACTTTTGACTTTGATACTGATTTATTCATATATGTTCATATATGTTAGTGTAAATATAGGTCTTCTCTCTTAATGAGGGGATTTAGTATCTGTCAAATGAGAAAGTTTAATACTGAACGTGAACGCAAAAAAAAAAAAAACAACAAAAAACCTAAAAGTTAAATGAATTGTTTATTCTATTATATTCTTTAGATCATTTTAAACTTAAGATTTTTCCTTTTCTGCTTTTATACTTGCTGATGGATAACAGTTGATGACATTCAGTAGGTTTCATGAACAAAGAACATTTTAATGAGGCCTGAGCAGTCGTGTTAGTGCTGTTATTTTCTTTCTCACATTTTAATATAATGGAGAAAATAAAATCTTAGTCACTAACAATCACTATCAAGCTAGCATCATAGCTCAGTCCCATGGGGATGTTTTACTCATATATTGGATAGCACATATAGCATTAAAAGCTTTCAGAAACTTATTGCTTGCCATCAGTTTTAATAAAAATACCTCACATCTGCTATTTTACTTTTAATGAAAATTTCTTTTTTTGTGTGTGTGTGAATGGAAATTAAGAATTAAGTATTTTGGCACATGCGTTATCAAGGGGGATTAACTCGATTTATTCATTGTTTTTTCTAAGTGTTTCTTTAGGATTCATATTCTTCCTGGAGAAGGCTGAAAATTATTAGGGTAAGTAAAGATGGCAAATCTTTAAGTTTCATAAACTTATCTAATGGAGGAATACACCAATTCATGGTATAACGGCTTAGCAATTATTACACTACATTTTTCAGTATACAACTGGAGGCCATTTCTACTCCTTTTATTACTTGCATGTTACATTTGCCACCAAAGTGGCACAAATATTGATTCTCCAGGGTAGACATTGAAATCTATGTCTCTCATACAGAATCCATCAGCCCTCTCTCCCTCATCTTTCTGCCCTCTTGTCTGTTGGAAATGCATCCATACAACATAAACTCAGTTAAACTTCTGTCCATTTTAATTCACTGACATTAATCAGGTCCGTCAAATTTAGTGTGGTAGTAGCCCTTTTTGTTATTTCAAGTTAAATTGTGATTGTGAACGGTTTAAAATTCTTGTATCAACATTTGAGAAGTGTAGGTATCAAGGTAGAATATGGCTGCTGGTTAAAAAAACAAATAAACAACAAAAAAAGACTACTTAAGTGATATAAAAATTCCTATAAATACAATAAGCAGACTATTAATTTCCAACTCTTTTCAGTTTGTGTTTTCCTACAATAGCTTTGTCTGTTGGATCTGACACAAATCCTTTATTTCAAGCCCTTTCTCATTTTGTAGAGGATGCTTTAAATTTCTAAATACTTCTTGGGACATAGAACAAATACCCTAGTCATAATTTAATCTCAGTCACTTATAATGATTTTATTATTATTATTATTTTTGTAGTATATCAGTAAAAGCAGTTCTTAGTTGTACATTTCTGTGTAACATGAACAGCAATACATGTTAAAGGACCAATGCTTATTTTATTCCTTATTTTTAGCAAAGATTCTTGGTCAGTGTATGCACTGTGAATGCAGGAATGTGTGCATGCTGTCTGTAAAAGACATGAGATGGGCTGATGATAATGACAATCCTAGAAGTTTGCATATGATTTGTAGCATCTATTTATCTATGATAACTAATGAAGTGTTGTCACATGAAGAAGCTGCTTTCATTGCTACATTTTATTAGGTAGATTAATCAATAATATTTGCAACCGGTTGCAAAAATCAATTTTAACAATATTCAACCCAGCCTCCTTTTAGTTAATCAAACTGATATTGTTAATTGGAATACTAATGGGGAGGAAATAAGGGATCTTACAAATGTTTCAGCCTTCAAACTGTGAAATAATAACATCAATGTAGAGCCTTTGTTTAGAGGAGTTGTATAGCAATTATAAAATAATCAAGGTTACAATTCCTATTGGTTTTGAGTATTATTACATGTTTGTTTTGTTGATTTTCATGAAGCTGTTTGAGTTCCTGCTCAGGAATAAACTTCTTGTCTGACAAAAAAAGCAAATTAAATTATTATTTTATAACCCAACCCTTACTTTGGCTAATCCTATCTATAGGTAATGTCCTTGGATAATATGATTAATTTGTTATCTTGATAACATTTATAAAGAAGTTTTGCTGAGGTACATGCTCTTTTGATATTGTGATTCTCTCCTTTCTGCTGATGTCAGATTTTAATTCCCCAGTTTTCACATCTCACTTCTGTTTAAAATTTTAAAGACCTTATGTTAGTTCAGCTAAAAAATAGAAATTCTGCAATTTCCACTTTAAAAGCTACAAACTTTGAAACTGTATTTAACTAATAATAAATAATCCTGTGACTTTTGTATATATAGCTGTAAAAAAGATGATTGGTTAATCAGAACTATTTTATTCGCAATAATTCTTAAGGTTTTAAAACCTTTTCTAAGTTTTTCCATTAGTGGATTTGCCAATCCCTCTGCTTCTCAAATATAAGTAGTGATACTAGTATTCTACTGACCTGGCTTCTGTCAAGTAATATCTTCCTGTGGCTCATTGTAGGACTGAGTAGGGATGCACTGTCGAGGTTGAAGTTCTGTCACCTAACACCAGGATGAGCTCTTGTGAAATGTAGGCATCCCATGTACGCCTTAGCTCCTTCTACAGTCAGTGAAAAAAAAGAGGAAATATCAGCGCATGATTTAGCTTCCTCAGTCCTAGCTGCATCCCAGCTTTTTCTTATACTAATCTACAGAAAGATGAAAAAGGCTTATGGGTCTCAAATACCATAGCTTAATTTTATAAGAGACTTTTGCTTTATTGGTCTCTACAACTGAAAGCATATAACAACAAAAAATCAAAAAAAAAAAAACAATAACTAGTAAATCTCAAATTCTTAGATAGCTTTTAAAATTTCATTTTCCTTTTTGTAAGGTGTATACCTTAAAATATTTAAGCCATGTGCTGCATAATAGTTCTACTTCCTATTCCTGATCTGTCCTTTTGTACAGACTGGCACACATCTACATCATGTTTTCAGACAGCAAAGACTGAATATCCAGTAGGCCTATCATATATTTCATATATTTTTGTGCTTCTTTTAACATATATAAGATTTTATTCTCATATTTCTTATGCAAAATCAAAATTACATTGAATTTAATTTAAAAAATAGGAATTATTATTAATATAATTCCTATAATTCCTGGCACTTGCCCTCTGCTGAAGTATCAAAATATTCCTCAAAGTTGGATTTGGGTTACTTCATGCTGTGCTATATATATGTTGCTCTGGACAGTCAAATGTAGAGTTGACACATTTGTTAATAGTCACTCTTTTAATGTATTTATGTAGAAACATAGGAAAAGATTTCTATCTCAGTCTTCCCTCTTGCACAAATACTGTACGGGGTAGACAGGGAGAATAAGCTGGGAACATTAGAAAAATCACTGAAGTGAGAAAACTTATGGGAACCAAGTTGTACGGGTGATGCGAAAAACAAAGATTTAGGGAGTACGGCATTTCAGTAGAATTCCAAGGAAAAGAGATCTACTCTGGACACAAATAAGAGTTACAAGACTGTACTTACAACTAATAAAGTGTTGTCACATAAAGATGCAGCTTTATGCAGTTATGTTATTAGGTAGATTATAATATCTGCAAATGTTGCCAAAAGCAATTTTAACGATATTAGTAGTTTTAAATCTATGAGTCAGATACTTGTGTTTTTTCCTGTTTGATTTCTTTACCTACACACTGAAGTGTATGTACAGGTAGACTGAACATTTAATTGGAACAAAAAATAAATATTTAAAACAGTTCATTCTAATGAACTTTTATGAAAGGACCATAGCATCACGATTTTCTCTGCTGTCTTTTGTGTGATTTTTTGTTACTGTATCTGGTGTAGCTGGTAAGAAAGTAGCTGACCTAAATTTGAGATTGATTAGTTGGTCATAGCAACTGTCAGGAACAGATTTTTGGCTGCCACCAGTAGGACTTGTTGATAGGTTGCTGTTATTTCATAACATCCCTCAAGAATACAGGCCTGAAAGGAGAGATGAGAGAGGTATGTGAATGTGGCAGAACATCTTACATCTGGGACGCTCATAATCACTGGAGACTAAAATATTTCAAATTCACTGTGTGTAGAGAGAACTACTACTTAATCATTTTATAAACTTGGCAAAAATTTCTGTCTCTACAGCAGATTAATATATATGATAATTTTATAATCCTTGGTGGTATGGCTCCTTCTTTGTCTTAAAAAAAAATAAATCTTACATACCTTTTTCTTACAAAATATTATGCATCCATGATAAACCTGGAGGAAAATAACCAATAAAAGGATACATATGCATCAGGAATTCATTGAATAGCCTTGATTTCCCTTGGTTCCCTTAATTTTTTTCTTCACGTTTTAAAGTCCTAGGATCCTATTCATCTCCAGTGTATACTGAGTTCCCTGCAGTCAATGGAGTTATGTTGCAGGTGTGTTTGAAGCTGTAAGCACTTTCAGGAGCATTCTGCATTTAGTCACAATAAGTACATAGTTTATACTGAACTGCTAATGGAAGCCTGTTCTTTAGGTCTCTAAATAAGAGTACTATATTTCAGTTTAAAAGGAAATACGGTACAGTAGAAAGTGATGAATGTACCAGATTGTATTCATTACTATGGGCAAGTGATTAGTTACATTTTTCATTCAGAAGTGGCCTGTTTTTTAATAAGCAGCTATTCTTTGTGCCCCTTGTCCTCAAAGTACCTGAAAGTAATTAGTACTGCTATAGAAATATGGCAATAGGGATGCTTTTCAGTTGCAGATATGCCCATCTTTAAAGTAGGTGATGTTGGTGCTAGAAACTAAATGCTAGCCTAATGTGGCAACACCAAACTCAGGATGTGCTTCAGATTTTGGGGTGAATTCTTAGAGGTTTGTCTTAAATATGAGAAATGCTTGCTGCTTGGTCCCTGTCTGATAAATTTGAAACTTGGAATCATAGATTCACTTAGGTTGGAAAAGACCTTTAAGATCATCTAGTCCGACTTTTAACTGAGCACTGCCAAGTACACCATTCAACCATGCCCCTAAGCACCACATCTACATGTTTTTTTGAAGACCTCCAGGGATGGTGACTCAACCACTTCCCTGGACAACCTGTTCCAATTCTTCACAACCCTATCAGTGAAGAAATTTTTCCTAATATGTAACCTAAACCTCCCCTGGTGCAACTTGTCATCATCTTACATGATGCTGGTGTCACAACAGTGAGTACAGTATAGTCACATATTTAGTGGTTTCAGTTCACAAGAGCTTGTGAAAAACTTGCATACTGTTATGTTTTGGCAAATATCTTGTTGTTGCTGTTGCTGCAAGCACTGTGTAACTCCAAATAATTTCCTCAATGAAAGAACAGGGAAAAAACATAATGAAAAATCAAATTTAATGAGAAAAGAAGGATAGTACTGAACAGAGTCCCATTGGTTTCATGCTCAGAATCACAAGTGATACTGTAGTGTAATGGGACTTTTTTTCCCCAAAGCCGTTTCTTTCTAAAGTTTAGAAACTTTAGAAATTCCTTTAGAAACTTCTCCACTTCCGAACTTTTCTTTTTTTAATGACAAATTAATCATCCATAATGAAGCATTAGTTATCTTTGGACATTATTTTTTAACACAAGCTACAATTACTATAATAACCCCACAGAAGAATATTGAATCCACACCATTAAGGCTATTTGATAGCTTTGTACCTTGAAAAGTAATGTCTCATTATACAGGTGGATACTCATAGGGCTTCCTTTTTTCAGTCAGGAATGGATATCAGTCTTTCTATATATGTGTCAAATAAGAGAGTAATGTCCCATTTATATTGAAAGACTTGTGATGCAGGAAGAATATGTGATTTTTTTATATATATAACTTTTATATAGAGAGAAAAGAACCTGGGGGGGTGTATGAATTTATCTCGAAGGAGTCCAAGTCCAGGACACTGTCATCAGGGTTAGGCTTGTAAAATCCTGAAGCATGACAGAGGATAGTTCAGAAGAGTCTTATCTAAACCATGGCAATGACTAGGCTAAAAATGTAACAGTGAGTAGTAGGAGACATTTAATTTACTGATATAGATGTAGCATTGGAGTCCTGAAGCTGTTGGTCTTGTGGCTAGAAACACTGGAAGTAGCTCTGAAAATGACCCAGTCACTGTAGTTTCCAGCAGAAAGGAACAGATGGCTCTTTTAGAACCTTTCCCAGGTTCTGGGACTGAAATCTAAACACATCTCCACATATAGCAACTCAGCTTAACATAGTAACCATAACTTACAACAGAAAATTGAGGTAGAGGCGAAGCTACTTCTAAACTGGTGAATCTAGAGGTTCTTCTAAACTCATATGTGGAGCTCATGTCCTATTAGCATGATACTCAGTAATCAGCTGAATCTTGCCTGAAAGGAAACAAAATGCTTTCTAGTCAAACAATTTCTGTAAGAAGATGATGCCGAAATAATATCTATGATCTCTGTAATCAGGAGCAGGCACATCCTGCTTAGTATCACAGGATATATACATAACAGATAAAGCAAAATGTAAAGGCTTTACTTTTGCTAGAGGTATATAAGCACATATAGATATACATATATATTTAATATATAGATATACATATGTATTTATAGCCTTATCATATCTTAATAGTCAGATAATTAAGTACTGGAATGGTTTCCATGAAAGACTGTGGATTCTCCATATTCTGAGGTTCCTAGGAACGTACCTACATGTACAATATATATATTAAAATGCATATATATTTTAATGAAATTTGTATGTGAGGTAAATTCATATATATTAATATATATGTTCATATATATATATATAATCATATATATGTTCTGCATTGTTTAGGTAAGGATGGTCTTGCCTTAAATGGACTGAGTGACTTTGCCTGTTTTTCTAAAAATACTGTGATTAACTAGAACAGGCCATTGTCATCTCCATGGCAGTAACATCCCTCATTATGTTGCTTAACTGATTAGGATAGAAGCCAGTTTACCTCACTTAAATGTCTAAACTTAAACACACCAGATCTCTCTATGACCTTCAAAAATATCTCCTCTTTTCCTACAGAACTTATTTTGGAATAGTAATTATAATCTTAAGAATCAGGCATTTAGGATGCCTAATTTAGATGAACTAGTCCTGCTATTCCTTCCTTTCATTTTAGAATTATTTTTATGCAAATTTCAAGTTAGATATTATGATTCATAAAAATTAAAAATTGCAGAGCTACACAGAACTTAGGCCTGCTGTGCTTTTAGTCTCAAAATAACTTACATTTACTACATATCTTATTACAACTGTGAAATTTGTGTAGGGCAGTAATGAAACTATCATGCTAAGGATGTAGTGAGCTATTTTGCTTTCTTGTTAACAGCTTCTTTGTTTTCATTATATTTCATAAGTGTACCATATCTTCATAAATATGATTGAATACAATAATAACTTTGAGGGAACTACAGCAACTGCTTTGTCTTGAAGAATGTAACATTTTAGTGTATTGAACTTGTGCTGAATATGAATACTGTAAAATTAGATTTTTAAAAATGAAGATTTGCTTAAAGTAAAATATGCCACTAATTAAAAAGTAGGCTAGAACTGTGCAGAATCCTATTAACTTTTGCTACACATATATGCAACCTGACTTTAAAATGTAGATTTAGCAAATTTAACTAAAACAGTAAACTTATTTCCTAAACTTAGTGAACAACCAATATTTCATGGATTTCATTAGAAACTATCAGACATTCAGTGCTTTCAAAGACAGGCAAATGAGGAAAGACCTCTTCATTTGCAAAAAATCCATCAAGTAAAAATGTTGATATAATTACAGTACTTCAGACCTTGAGAATTGTTTTCCTGGAACAAATAAGCTTATAACAACTTTTTGGTGTTGTTTTTGTTTTGTTTTGCTTTGTTTTTGTACACATATGGCAGTGAGAGGCATAATCATAGAGACAGACATTAAGTGAAAATCATAATCTGAATCAAATAAACATGTTTCTATAAAGTTGTTATGCCTATGTATTGATGAAGTTTAATTGTGAACTCAAGTGTTTAACTTGATATAAGTGTTTTTTCGAAGGCTTGACTGTGTTGTAAGCCCCTCCCAACACATTAGTCACTGTTTTTAGGAATTTTTTCCTATTTGAGTATTTTAATTAGATTATCTTCCACGTTTTGTTTTTTTTTTTCAGCTTGCAACTCACTACATTTTTTCTCATATAGGAGTAGTCACTTCTAAAATAAATTTAAGACTATTGATAACAGATCTGTTTTTCTTAATTACCTTTACCAGTCTACCCAGAATGATCAGAGGTTGTAAATCACTTTGCTAAATGAGCAGGGAGCAGCCAAGTGCTTAAAGAAGAAAAGTATGTTAAATGTGGCAGTGTGAAACATTCCTTTAGGGTAAAAATTGAAATACTGGAAAAATGCAAACTCGTTTCACATTGACTCAAAGGAAATAAGTCAAATCAAAGGTTTTAACTATTTTCTGCTTTTCAAAGAGCCCAAAGATTTAGTACAGGCAATTCTTCCTGTGTCCTTAGGCAGGTTTTAGTGCTTAACTATGTTCCACTCATGATTCATGATTCAAAGAACTTAGATGCTCTTTTTTTTTTTTTTTTTTTCGTTCTTTTTTCTTTTTTCTTTCTGGTAGACTGCAGCTTCACTTCTTACATATTTACACGGATTTCTGTGAATGTGTTCACTCTTCTAGTGTTTATGATTGCCTTTGACATTTATTAGGACTCTTCAGTAAATTTCATCCAAGCCTAAGCCCTAATTTCTTTGAATTTGTTTTAGCTATATGTTCTTTCCTCAGAAAACTTTCTTCTATCTCCTCTACAGGGTTGTGAGGGCCATGATAGTCTATAATGGCCCTGAGCAGCTTGGTTACCTCCCTGGGCCTGGGCGTGAACTCCACACCCTGAGCTGATGTCACAGGCGAGACTTGGTCTGTCCCCATCCCCAGAGATGCCTGGTGCCCTGGGCTGGGGCTGCCCCAGCTGCCCCCAGCCTTCCCTGCTCCTGGCTGTGGAAGAAGGGCCCCAGCTGCCAGGCCCTGCCCAGCAATCCCAGGGAGCCCCCCAGGTCCTGCACTGGGACCCTGGTCCAGGGAAATGCTGCTCCCTACTGGTACTTAACACCTACTCTTTTGCATCTTAATTTCTCCCTTCTTTAAAATTACTGAATTTATAGACAAAAAATCCCACCCATAGATATTCACAAGCATCTATTTCTCTTCACTGGTTGCCTATGGATTGTATGTGGTACCAGGTAGATAAATTTTCATGAAGCAGTGTATAATGAAGGTAATCGAGAGAGGTGGCTTGGTATTTTTCACTTCAGATATGCAGAAGACTCAGAAGCAAGTTGGAGGAATAACACAAATTCAGATTAAAAGTTATATTGAATACAATTAAGCACAGGGAAACTTTAATAACGAAAAGATTGTCATTTGTGGCTAGGTGTCTTTCTGACATACACTAGCTTAAGGAGAAGCTATGATCTCATTGTAAAAAGGATGATAAATTGTTCTTTTATATTGAGTACATTATTTCTAGTGTTCTATTACTCTAATATTATTTTTTATTACTTTGAGGGGGCTGTATCAGCAAGACTTGCAATTTGTGTTTACACAAACTTATGTGGTTGGTAATTAACACTGCATATATCTTTACATACTCTAAGTAAGAAATTTGTGGTGTTCCTTTAGTATAGGACTGCCTAGTATAACTGGAAGTTAGCACTAGAAGCCTGAAGATAATCTAAAATAGCTAAATGGAAGGGCTATTCTATGGCTTGAATGCAACAGAAAGTATTAAATAGTAGATTTCCGGTTATGATAAAAAAAAAAAAAGTTGTTTGGAATCTGCTACTTTCTGTAGCAGGTAGTAAGTAACAAGTTAAATTCAATTCATAGTCTCTTGAATTAATTTCTCTTTTTTGTATAATGAAAACTAGTGTTTGTGTAGTATTTAGTACAGCGATTCTTGTGATATTATGAAAGCTTCATGGAAAAAAATATTGCAAAAACCTGATTTCACTCATTGGGACATAATTACTGATAAAAGTATGACAAAGCACAAAAATAATGTAAATATTATATTTCCACTGTTTCCAATATGATGTTATCACTGTCTACATGGATGATATACTGAGATGTTATATATGTATGTGTAGTACAAGTTGACAAAGTACATAAATGAAAATGAAACTCTCCTATTGCCTACGGAAAGAGTATCACAAAAAAAAAAAAAAAAAGGATAGGTAGAGAGCTTCTAGTCCAAATCACATTAAGACTCCAGTAGTAATAAAATACATTTAAGCCAGAATTGAAGCCAGAATTTATACTAATAACTGTTCAGGAATATTCCACATGTGCAGACAGGGCCCTGCACTTAGACTTGTTCCTTAACAATGAAAAACTGTGGAGTTCCTTGTAAAAGACGATTTGATTTGCAATTGGCTGTTCAGCTTAATGTCCTGGTTTCAGTCAGGACAGAGCTAATTTTCCTCCTAGTAGCTGGTAGGGTGCTATGTTTTAGATTAGGATGAGAAGAGTGCTGATAACATGCTGATGTTTTAATTGTTGCAGAGCAGTGCTTACACCAAGCCAAGGACTTTTCATCTTCTCGCTCTGTCCTGCCAGCGAGCAGGCTAGGGGTGCAGCAGGAGCTGGGAGGGGACAGACCCAGGATAGCTGGCCCAAACTGGCCAAAGGGGTATTCCATACCATCTGATGTCATGCTAAACAATATAGGGGTGGCTAGCTGGGGTGGGGGGCCGGCTGCTCGGGGATAGGCTGGGCATTGGTCAGCGCGTGGTGAGCAATTGCATTGTGCATCACTTGTTTCGTACACATTATTATTATTATTATTATTATTATTATTATTATTTTCCTGTCTTAATAAACTGTCTTTATTTCAACTCACAGGCTTCACTTTCCCGTTTCTCTCCCCCATCCCAGAGAGGGAGGGGGGAGGGTGAGCGAACGGCTGTGTGGTGTTTAGCTGTCGGCCAGGTTAAACCACAACACTTAAATAAAGGACACTTATCCTATCGGGAAAAGCTTTTTCTTCTTTTCATAATAAAAAGTCAAAAGTTTTCTCTATCACTCTTGTAGACTTTTACTGAAAAAAAAAAAAAAAAGTTAACTAAAGTGAAAAATGTGACACAAAACTTGTTATAGCTACCTGATGAAAAGATTCCCAGTGGTATACCTACTAGCTGGTGTAGTAAAATTTTCAGAAATTCTTACATTCAAAAAGACAATAAATCAGACTTTCTGAAATGTTTTCAGCAAGTAATCATAACCCCTTCCCTCCCCCCACAAAAGAAAAAAAAAATTGAGGTTATCATTTATTTAACAGAATTAAATTCTAAAATTATTTTAAAAATGAACAGATGTTTGCTGTACTTCACATAACCAAATTCTAAGACTGTATACTGTGAACTCCAAATTTAAGGGACAAGCTGAACATTTCTCTGTAGTACAGTCACAGTCTGTAGTGTGGTCACAGATAACTGTGATATTTGTCAAATTTATCATTACGCTTATTGTGGGGATATGTATGCTTTAAAGCAGCAACCTTTATTACTTGGTCATTTTATCCAAGTTGTCTCTAAAAATACGTTTACTTTCTTCACTTTCTGAACAGGAAAAAATAAAAGTAAAAAAAGGAATGGATGTTTAGTCTACATGTTAGTGACTGTTCTTCTGAAAAAGTGTTGTAGCCACATTGAGAAGATACGTCCCAAAATTGGGGTAAAATTGGTAAAATTGGGAAATTGGTAGTGTGCATAATGTTTTGGTCTTAGATTTCTACCTGAGTTTTTGCAGTCAGGAATTTCCTCTATTTAAAAACAGTTTGAGTAGTATCTTCAGTCATTGTAATTCTCTTCTTCATGAAGAATAGCGAGAATATTCACTTCTTCTCCCATGTATGAAAGAAGAAGAATCACTTTTTCTCTCATACATGAGAACAGTGAAGCCAGAAAGACAGCGAAATATCTGTCCTTCATGATGTCCTGCTGACCCCATGAAAAAACGTGTGGAATGTGGGGAGAATCATTCAGCTATTCATGTTATTAACTCCAGTGAAGAGTCGTGTCTGGATACTCACGTAAATGAGGACAATGAGCTTTTCTGTCATTGTTTGTTCCTCTTTCAGTCAAGGAGTGATCAATGATCCAGATCGCCTACTACAACAGAATTCTCCTGCTAGTATTTACCTGTATATGAAGGGATAGGAGTCTTTCTGTCCCTGCAATGTCTTTCCATCACTAGGTCAGCCAGTGACATTCTCCCCATGTATCAGGATGAAACCAGTACTAAATCTCTGCACCTCTGTTGTTTGTTTACATGGTCTCTATGTTAGCCAATCCTCAGTTCCTCAGGTTTTTTTTTGTTTTGTTTTGTTTTGTTTTGTGGAAACTTTCAAGTTCTTAGCCCTGAGAAAGCTTCTGTTCAGTTCTGCCTCTGAAATGCTGGCTTAAACTTTTGCTTTCAACTGCAGTAATTGTAATACACTCCTTCTGCACTCACTGATAATTAATATCACTGAAGAAATATCCTGCATCAGCACATTTGGTACATGATATTGATAAATAACATTAGGATCACTGCTTATTCTTTCTCTATTACAGATCTTGGGAGTTGGAAGCTTCCAGATTTTTTGAAGTCAGTAGCAACATCAGGTCTACAGTAGTAAAAAAAATTAGTGCAATGGAAGATAATTTTAAAAAGGAATTGATAACTTGAATGGTCATTGTTCAGTTTCCTTTCAAAATGATGCACAGTATTCTCACAGCTGTGCAGCACTGGCTAGATACTCTCTTTGATCCTATCTCAGGAGTTCACTGCGAAAAGATTCAGACTTCACTGTGCCCGTTATAAAAGTTGTCTCTGACTTTGGCTGAAGTCTAGCAGGCACATAGAACATAGTGGTTTGTGATGACTTATGGTGATTGAAGAGAGCACTCATAGCTAAAACTTAGATGGGTGCCAAAGTCTCTCTGGTTCTCTGAAACACAGGCAGAGGAGCCAAGAAGAGTGCTCTGATATGATACCAGCTTCTAAAACCCTGCCAGTACCACAGCTGCTTGGTATTTTAGGTGGATAATTTTGCTGCTCTTATGTGACTTTTCATCATTCTTGAAAAATATCATAGAGATTTACTTCTTGTATGACTTTATCTCAGTCTGGGAGATAATAGGAATTGGACTTGGCTTCATCCCCATGCTAGACTATGGTTGGAAAAGAACATGATTATGTGTGAAAGGAAAAACACATAATCCAACAGAAAATGGTAAAAAGAAGCACAGTAGATGCTCCCAGTAACTCTGCATATTCCTGCCTTATGGTGAATAGTGTCCTGATTAGATTGATTACAAACAAAGATAGAATTTTATAACGAAATGCATATATGCCAAAGTTTATCTATTTTTGTTTAGAACATCACTTTCTGAGTATTTCTGCACTGAAGTCTGTTTCAGAGTTCAGCTCTTCCCTTTCTGGTTAAACACCTAAGAAGGAAACATTGCATTAAAATAGGGTTTTCTTCAGACTTCTTTTGTTTTTCCATTTTTCTCCATCCCATAAAAGTTTTAATTATAACTTTGTTCCCAGAATTTTCATACAAGTTCTGGACTCCACATAATTCAAGATAAGCTTAGGGGATTTTTAATTTTTCTTATTATTTGGCTTCTGATTCCTCTATTCACCAGGTCATCTGAACCTAATGTCTTCCAAGATCTCCTGAAACACTAAATAAATAAATAAAACTCAAAGGAATGATAGATAGATTTGTGTAACTCCAAGAGCAATATTACCATCTTTATTCTGAACAAAATATTTAAAGGGGACTCTGGGAACATCTGAGAAGGATATTGACTTTTTTTGATTTGCTGTATTAAGTATGTTGCATGTTAACTGCATGTTTGGAAGTTCTTCTCAGCATTTCATTCTGCTACAGGCATAACTATAGAATTATAGAATTGTTTGGATTAGAAAGAAAGTTAACGATCATCTAGTTCTGCTGTTATGGGCAGGGACACATTCCAATAGATTAGGTTGCACAAAGCTCCATCCAAGCTGGCCTTCAACACTTTCAGATGGGGCATTCAAAGCTTCTCTGGGCAACCTGTGCCTCACTACACTCAGGGTAAATGATTTCTTCCTAATATATAACATAAATCTACTCTCTTTTAGTTTAAAAACATTACTCCTTGACCTATCACTACACGCCCTGACAAAGAGTCCCTCCTCAGCTTTTCTGTAGTCCCCCTTTAAGCACTGGAAGTCTGCTGTAAGGTCTCCTCAGAGCCTTCTCTCCTTCAGGCTGAACAACCCCAGCTCCCTCAGCTTTTCTTTGTAGGAGAGGTGCTCCAGCCCCCGATCATTTTTGTAACTCTCTGTTGGACTCATTCTAATATGTCCATGTCCTTCTTGTGTTGGGGACCCCAGAGCTGGGTGCAATACTTCAGGTAGGGTCTCATAAGGGGGAGAATCACCTCCCTTGACCTGCTGGCCATGCTTTTTCTGATGCAACACAGGTTACAGTTGGCTTTCTGGGCTGCAAGTGCACGTTGTCATCTCATGTAGAGCTTCTCGTCAACCAACTCCACCAGGTCCTTCTCCTCAGGGCTGCTCTCAATCCTTATTCCACCCACTCTATATTTGTGCTTGGGACTGCCGCAGACCAGATGTAAGACCTTGCTCTTGGCCTTGTTGAACTTCATGAGGTTTGCACAGGCCCATCTCCCAGGCTTGTCCAGGTCCCTCTGGATGGCATCTCTTCCCTCCAGCATGTCAACTGCACCACACAGCTTGGTGTCACTGAGAAACATGTTGAGGGTGCACTCCATCTCACTGTCCATGTCACCAGTAAAGATGTTAAACAGTGCTGGTCCCAATACTGACCCCTGAGGAACACCAATTGTTCCTGTCCACACATGGACATTGAGCCATTGACCACAATTATTTGAGAGCAACCAGCCAGCTAATTTCTTACCCACTCAATGTGGACCATCCCTCAAACCTGTCTCTCTCAATTGCCTTTCAATTTAGAGACCAAGATATCATGGGGGACAGTGTCAAATGCTTTGCACAAGTCCCGGTAGATGATGCTGTTTGCTCTTCCCCTATCCACTGATGCTGTAACCCTGTTGTAGAAGGCTACCAGATTTGTCAGGCACAATCTTCCTTTAGTGAAGCCATCTTGGCTGTCGCTAATCACCTCCTTATTTTCCATGTTCCTTAGCATAGTTTTCAAATTGGAAAGTTATCAATTTCTATTACTGTCTTTATCAGCTTCAACAATTCAAGTTCAAGGTAACAGGAAGCTCAGCAATTGTTTCACTGGCCACTGTAATTTCTCTTCTGGACAGGACAAATTCATTGAGTAGTAAGCACTGAGTGCCATCTAGTGCACACAATGACAGTTCATGGAAAAAAAACACCTAGAAGTCTATAGTCTCATGATTATAGTTCTTAGCAAATAAGTGCATAGAAAAGGGTTATTTGTCTGAAATAAGAATGATTAAATTATGTTGTCTCATTAAAAAAAAATTAAGAACATATTTCAAACTAGAGGAAGAGATGTATGGACACAAAATTATTGGAGGGTCATATATATTATTGCTTCAGTAGACTGAGCTCATTAAACACATCGGGAGTTCCTTGTATCCTTTTATTCCCCACATGATTTCCCAGTGTATCACCTTCTCATCCCATTTTATGTCTTAGAACAGTTAAGCCATTTACAAGTTGCAATTTGCTAAATTACTTCTTCTCTTTCCTTCTGGGAGAAAAGTAGATCTTAAATGAGATATTTGGCAGGGTTAAAAGCCATTATATTGCTCCAACTCTTTGATCTATCTGCAATTATAATCCCATTAGGTGACAAATTGATTTATCAATTGCCATAGCTTTGTTGGTCCCACATTTCTATCTTCCACTTCTCCAGTTCTCACAGAAATCAGTAGGACCCTTCCCATCTATATCTGGCACTATTTTCTGACAGAATGATTGTACTATGGCCAGGCAAATAGAGCTCTTGCAGAAAAATGCAGTGAATGTAACTCCTTGCTTCACTTCAGACAGCATAGCCTGAAGAACTCAAGCATAAAGTCCAAGTTTAATCTTCTTTTCAAACCTGTAAGATTATAAATATCTATGTAAAGTGATAATTGGTATGGCTTGAAACTGTAAAATGTAACCTTATAACTTAACAGACTGGTCTTACACATGTAGTATATCATAAGTAATTTTTCCAAGACAGTTTATGAAACGAAAGCTGGATGTTTACAATACTCACATTTGCATGTGTTACTTCTGTTTTTATTTACCTAATTCAATATATATTAATTTCTGACTTAAAGTTACAGGTGTAAAAATCTTATCTATAGAGATGATCAATGATTGAGACAACAGATACATTTCCAAACACCGTGTAACATCATTTAACATTTAGTTCAGTTTTCTTCAGCAACCTGTTTACATATGTATCACTAGATGCTCTGGATGAGATTGAAAGTTATTAGAAATTCCATAACATGTTTATGATGAAAAACAGGTGTTTTAATCATGTTAAAAATAGAAAGTAGTGTCTCCAAGTAGGTCCACAAAATGTGAAACTTGTTCTTTTAGAAGAAAAAATAACTACTTGAAAGGATAAATGGCTCATGAAGTGCATAAGTACTATAAACTACATACAGCTATATAGCTCTATGTGTATAGGTGCAAAGGGAGAGACAGAGAAAAAAAAAGCTACCTGCCACATTCAGTAGAAAAACTGGTTATCCTTGAAGCTGTTGTTGCTTCTACACCTTTTTTCTATAAGGATGGAAAGAACTACTGCATCCAAGTTTACTGACTCTGGGCTGCAGTAGTAGTCACCTTACTACATAGAAAGGTTGGAGAAAAACATACACACGCATTGCCCACACACCTGCTTAAAATTCTCATTTGCTTAACCTAGTTACATAGCAAAAGAGAATACATTAGAGATGACAGCTGAGTTGCAGCAGCAAAATATGTTGAATAGCAAATAGTTGCTCTTCCTCTGCTAAAGGAGGTGGAGGACTTGCTGCACATAACCGACAGCACTGCCCCGTTGTTGCATCCTTCTCCAGGGAAGCAGGGCTGGAGCAATCCTGCTCTCTCTCTTCTGCCTCTGCCCCTGTTCCTGTAGGGACTGTGACTTCCCTTTATCCATTCTTGTCATCTCTTTTCTGTTTTCATGTTCTATGGACATCTTAAATGTAATGAATTTTGTGTTCTCTGTTGTGCCTAAAGAAGGTTGTATTCAGCTCTCAGGACTGCAAGAGTTCAGTGAGCAATAATATAGCAGTTGCAATTTGTGTTAGTCCCCAATAAATTTTTGCCCTACCCTAGCACTCCTAATGCCTCTGTTATCAGCCTAGGCTTGGGGCCCTGGTATATATGAAGGATTGGAAAAGGATAACCACAGATTTACTATTTTACCATAAGAAATTAATTTGTTTTCATGAAAAGTATAATTTTTGTTGTCTTTGAGATGGAAATAATTTCCAACTTTACAAAAATTTGTTTTTCCTGCATGAAAGAGTGGTTAGAATGAACTAAGAAGTGTATGTCAGAAATCAAGCACCAAATTTAGATGAATATTCTGTACCAGACACTGCCGTAACAGGCAATATTTCATATGTTCAGAAAATATTGCATCACACTTTTGAAGGACAGCTTACTAGAAGTGGTGTAACACTAGAAATGGGCTTCATAACCAAACCAAAATTGACATGTAACAAGTTTGGAGTGGAAGAGGTTTAAATTTGAGACAAATTATTAGATGTGAATAAGTCATGATCTCAAATCTCAGGACTGAATCATGATTCAGTAAATATAACATGCCTTTTTCTCACAAATAGAATGGTAAGAAGCCTTCATATTAGATGCTAAAGTACTACAGTTGATAAGCTACTTCAGTGAAAGCTTGTTTTCTATGTAGAGATGACATAATACATCAAAATAGCTTTCTTTTGCTGTCATTTATTAAAAAAAAAAAACCAAGTTTATGTGAATTTTGTTTAGCTGGAAAAATTAGGCAAACAATTGAGCACCAGAGTCCTTCTTGAACCTTAAGGAAGACTTGGCCCATTTTAAAAATAAGCAGAAACCAAAAACATTTTAGGACATAACTAGACATATACTGGTAAGGTCATCTCTGAGAGAAAAGGAATTTTGTGCTTGTGGAGTAAATTGTATATTATCAGTAGGAAAGAGTAATGCAGAAGAGAAGGTAGAGGAATAAATATGATGAAGTTGTTATCTTCTGGATAAAAGAGAGACATAATTCTTATAACAATTTAGTGGAGGGGAAGTAGATAAAAAATACATTCTAAAAGCAATACCACTACTTTTTTTGTGTGCGTATCCAGTTGAATTATGAATCTTAGCTCCAAGATCACTGAAGAAAACAGTTTGTCTGTTTCCTTTGAAGATAAAGACTTTGAGATCAGAAGTAGAATGATTTTTCTTTCTAAAAAAATATTAATCTTTGTTACATAGCCTTTTACAAATGTTTTGGAGTGCTCATCCAAATACAAATTGAGTTGTTCTGCTGTATACACTATTCAGTAACTGAGTATGACTGATACAGCACTTTGTCTCCAGAGCTTACTGCCTCTAGCTCACTCCTAGGCATTCATTCTCCAGTACACACAAAACCTGTGTAGGATAACACTGATAGACACAGAAGTACAGAAACACCACATCATGTAAATGGAAGTCCTATTCAATCTCTTGCTACAGGACTTGGAAATCTGAAAGAAAACAAGAACAGTGAGCATCATAGTGTTGCCTGTGGGAGACTACAAGGTTTAAAAGACTTTTGGACCTTCACCATTACAGGTACAGGAACGTGAGAGAATTGCAATGCTTGGAACAAAGAAGAAGAATTTGGATGCTTATTTGCTTACACATGAATCAAAATCCAGGGGTGTCCACCTATAATTCATTCAAATGTGGATGGTGTTATGCTCAAAATCTTGTTTATGGGCATAGAGGAAACATACCTTATACTTTCACAAAACCAGGAATTTGTTGCTAATCAAATCTCAACAGTTTGTTTATTATTAGCCCAGATCTAATTGTTATAGAAATAGAATACAGTTAGGAAAAAAAAAAAGTCTCAGTATTAGTAATAAAATAATTAAAATGACTATACACATGGTTTCTAGCTGGTGTTATGCTCATCTTTCCTCTGCTCCCCTGGCTCCTAACATTGGTTGTAGGTAGCGAGATGTCAGCATCTGGAATCCTTTGTCAGAAGGAATATGTTAATGTTGATGATTTCTTCTTTCCCACTCTAGAATCCACGTAGGATGTATTGGAAGCCTTGAGAAGACATTGTATTCAAGGAGCTAGTGATCTTGAGCAGGCTATGTCTGCTCTACTGGGGCTCCTACTTTGGGATTGGGAAGCTTGTATGTTATTAATGTAATCTGTAACATAATGTCTTTGGGAAAGGTAAACTCTATGTGGATCAAAGGATGGAATGCAGTGATCTTAACTGAGAAACCATAGCACATTTAGAAGGTAGTGATCCACATAACAGCTTGAGTATCTCTAGGCCTGTGCTGCAGGTCCAGTGTGGCTCTCAGGGGTGAGTTGTGCTGTACAACCCCTCCGCTGCAGTATCACCTCAGCCAGCACATTGATACAGTGGAGCCTGTGTGCAGCTCCTGCTTGGTATCTGCTCTGCCTTGCCTTATATAACAGTGCAGCAAGAAGTTCGCAAGTGAACATCCTTTAAGAATAGAGTTGTTTTCTTGTAAGGAAATTTATATAATAGGTGAAATGACCAAGATGGAGAGCTTCTCTCCATGGATGGGATCTTCTCTGCTCTGCACTGTGCACCATGAGAAAAATCCATCTGAGATATGTCTGATGCTGCATGAATACAGGTACCCAGCATCAGAAAGGATGTAAAATTTATTATCTATAATCTTTTTCTTATTCTGTCTTATTATTGCCATTATTTGAATTCATTTGTTGTTGACCCTTTCTTACTGATATCTAGACAGAGCCCCACACCTGTGTGTTCTCACTTAGCCCTTCACCCTGATAGAGAACATGGGGTCATTTCTAAAGGAAAGGAGATTCAAAGAATAATCCAGAATCTGTGTTTATAAGTAGTACAGATAGACCATGCTGTATCCAGCTTGGGGTCCTATGTATGTTATCAAACTGACATCAGTTAGTGTAGACATCCCAAGATCTGTCTTAAAAGGGTCCCTCTAGCACATGTGAAAAAGGCAGCTGGGCCAGGTACATGACCTGACCTCAGATGGGACTCAGGCCATCCACATGAACAAAATGGATATTCAGGGCTGACTCACTGAAGTGCTCCAGCACTTCAGGATGCTCCTGTTGCTGAGCTTAAACAGATTTGTTTAAACTAAAAGACCTAGCTTGGCCACCAATGTAGTTTGTTCAGTCTAGGAAGATCCATTCATGACCAAAGAACTTATCCTAGAAAGCTCTTCATTCTCATTGTCAAACCTGTGGCAAATTCAAAAAAATTCAGACACTTGTTTCCTGACAAAAAAATTTACAACTCTGCTAAGCTAAGGAACTAACAGAATTCAATGTAAATTAAATTTCTCCTTCTCCCTCCCTCTTTTTCTCTTTTATGTCAGGTCCCTGTCTAAAAGTTATGCAAGTGGCCATATCTTTGGCTAGTTTATATTTGATTTATGTCAGCTCAAGCTCTGAAAGATATGGGTAAGAGGTGTTTTTTTTTTTTTTTTTTTTTTTTTTAAGGTAAACTATTCCAAAAAGAACAATAAAATGAAAAGCACAAGGAAAGGTGTAGAGCACATGCAATTCACATGGGTTACTCTAAGTACAAAATTTTCTTTTCAAGCACAGCCAGCTTTATGGGAGAAGAGTTTCTGGAGCGGGTCGAAGCTTTCCAAAGCAGTGTCTTTTAGAGTTTTGCAGACCTAAATTAATCCTGAAATCAATCACACTTTTTAATACGTCAATCCAAAATATCCATTTCTTTCATTATTAGTTCATAAGAGCTGACAGGTATTTGGATCAATCTTCTGTCTGTAGAATAATCTTACTAATTTCAATATATGAATTAAAAATTAAACAAAACCAAGTTTACTAAAGTAAAGTAAAGTGAAGATTTTGTAAGAACAGACCAAGTCAAGACAATCAAATTTGGGATTATAGCTTAATTTTCACGAGTAGTTTCCTGGGGGCGAGGAACAAAGAAAGAAATTTACGAAGTCTCTAAAACACTAAGATGGAAAAATATCTTCAGGCTCAATACCGTGTGGGTATATTTTCTCTTCATTTGAAAAATGCTATGCAACTGTTTTAAAAAGACATCGTGTGTTCTGCTTTTCTGCTTTCCTGTTGACTAAAACACAAATCCACATTTTCTGGAGTTATGGCACCATCTTCTGGCAAGATGGAGTATTTGCTCAGAATTAATAAAATATATTGTAAATCAAATACAATATATTTATGTGCTTCCTCCATAGTTTCAATCTCCAGATCATTTCAATTACCATAATCTTCAACTGTTTGTGATAGCTGGCTGGGGAGGAGGTCCATGCTATTTCCAAATGAAAAACAAAACCAGAAACAGAATTACTAATACATTTTCGAAAAGGCTCAGCAATTAGTTGTACTTTGGTATGTGGGTGGAGAGATGCATACTATTGCTTGTAGCACATAAAACGTTACAGTGGAACTTCACTGTGAAATGACAGTGATCTCATCTTTACTTCCTTTGTGAAGTTTTCTGTCTTCCTTCATGAGGGCATGGGAGAGTCTAATCCACATCTGACAGCTGATGAGTAGATACAGAAAAATCATCGTTGGGATTAGAAAGTGTGTTTTGGCACGTGAACAGAATATCACAGTTTTTCCTGCAATATTTTGTACTTTGCTTCATACTTTAGGCTCAACAGCACCATCAAATCATAGTAGATGACCTGAGGTCTTCTCCAGCAGAATTATTCTATAATTCTATTAATTCTTCAGTGTTATGATTCTGCCAGATCTTTTTTAATAAGATTTTTGAAATAATTTAATTGCTTATATTTCTGGGGAAAGTATTACAGGTGAAAGAAGAAACATACATAAATACCTAGAAGCTGTTGATTTTCTGGCGTCTGATTAATGATTTTTGGATGTAGAAGTTACTGGCAATGTTCTGTTACATCATAGCCACCAATAGCCTATTTTAACATAGTGTCATTGCTTTTTGAAGCTGTAGAAATGATATAATGCAAACTAAAACTGCAGATCACCAGACAAGTATTGAGATTAAACAAAAGTTTCCCAAGGAAATAGTTGGACGCCCTGTCATTCTGGTTATGTAGAAATTTACATCCTCATATGAACTAAATTGTCTTGATAGAAGAATCAGGTAAATAACCTTTTAATATTAGAACTCTTGCATTTTAACTGTCTGTTATCTGTAATATGCTACAATTGCACCAACATCTCCAATTTTGTGAAAGCTGAACAGAAAGGAGATATAGGATACTTTTAATAACAAGTTAAAAGAAAACTCTTTGAAGATTTCTTATTACCTTTTTTGATTTTATGAGATATGAGGGTTACAACTCACCTGTTTGAATTGCCCCTTCACTGCAGAGCTACTAAAGCAAGAGCTCAGTGTGATACATATCACACTGTAAATATTCTTGGATAACCACACACTCTTTCTCCTGTTTAGTTAGGCTTCTAGGATTATGTTTAAATTTCTAATAGTTTTACTGACACCCGACAGGAGACAAGCTTACTTCTAGGCTGGTGAATTGGCTGGAGACAACTTTAATCAAGTTTTAATTCCTCTGGCTGTACTCTGAATAAGAAATAGTGCCTTAGTGCACACTTTCTTCCTGGCAAACACCCTAGATAAAAAAACTTCCTGTTCTAGAAAAAAAGTCTTCAGACAATTCCTTAGCATACCTACACTACAAGGTATCAGAATAGAAACTATTACTTTTTTCTTCTTTTTTTCCCCTCTTTGATTTGCAAAAGTGTGTGAAAGAGAGCATTAAAAAGTTGTTAATATTGTAATGTTAATTTTAAAGGCATACATATTTTCCTCTGATTTCCTAAAGCTTCTTACCAGCCAGCTAAAAGTGGTACTTTGCATGCAGATATTTCCTTTCCAAAACATTACTAGTGATTTTTAGCAGGATTATTATTGTTATTATTTTTCCTTATCATTAATTCTAGTTGCACAGCCATATCTTTAAAGGAGTCCCCTGCATGCCCCACATGCCTGAAATACTGAGCAGCCTCGGCTGTTCCCCACAAAGCCACCAGCATGAAAAATTGAACATTAAGGGCTAGTGCAGGACCTCATATATACATTCAAGAAATTTATGTATTGATTACATCTTTTATTGAGGCAAAAATATTTTTTTTTTTTATATTTTGTTTAGCTCTTACCTTAAAACTAAGGTCTAGACTCACTAGATAGAGCTGCTTCTCTTCCTGAAATCTACTGGAACTTACAAACTTGCTATATATGTGCACTTTGATTGAATGCGTGATGAGTAACTCCTGAGGGTAATTCTGCTGTCGCTGCTGCCATCTGCTGCTTACATTAAAATCAACAGGCTTTAAATGACAAAATTCCAACGTGAAGCTTTAAAACATCTGATGTTCAGAAAGCCTAATACAAGATTACATCTAGTCTTTATTCTAAATAACAAACAACATTTAAAATAAGCAGAATTTAACAGTAGTATTTGCATAAGGCATTTTTCCCCCACAAAATTATTAATAATTATTATTTCTAGATTATTATTTAAGATAAAGCTTTTTAGATTTCTGAATTTATCACCATAATATATCACCATTAGATTCAGTAATATTTACTTCAAGTGATGTTTTCTAAATAAAAATGATACCATATATTTGTAAGAGATGCTCCAGATTTATGTGACCCCTGGGGTTTGTTCCTCAAAGAGTTTATTCGCTAATTTATTCCTTATTCTTATATCTTTAGGCTGTTGCCTAGTCAGCTTTCTTCATATTCTTCTGAAGTTTGAATCAAGTTTTTTCAAGGCTTGCTTAAAATATATCACAGATCCCCAAATATCATTTGAATGTAATAATAAAATTCAAAATGCAAGGGTATCTTGGTAATAATTCATGTCTTTTCTACAAACAAAAAATAGCTTTTAAATATTATTATTGCTTTTCTGGTTAACAGAATGAAAGCAGCAACTTCTGCATATTACCTGAAGTTTCCATTCTCTCACTCACTTTTACTTTCATCTATAAATATGTGAAAAGCATGTTCTTCACAAATCGGTGCTTACAAACTACTGGAGTATTTTGAAAAGCCCATATTGTGTCTTCATTTGTTTTCTTGTGAGGGTACCCACACAACAGTGTGAATACACACAAATAAAACTGGAATGTCTATGGAGGCACAAGCACATCACTTTTGAAAACACTTTTTTGAATGAGTTCCTGACACATGAGGTCAGTTGGGCTGGACTTGTGGGGGACTTGTGGACTTGTGCATTTGATGAACTTTTGAAATTTTCTCTTAACTAGCTAGATTCCAGTTAAGTTTCCTTCCAAGGAGGGAGGGAAGGGAGGAAGGGAGGGAAGGGAGGAAGGGAAGAAGGGAGGAAGGAAGATTTATTTTTTTTAGAATTTTATATAAATTATAATTTGATAGTTCTTCATGTGTTCCATGCAGAGCACGACTGGGCTCTAGGATCTTCTTCTGTATGCTTGTAGATAAAATATATCACAGACATTGAAATAAAGATTAGATTGTTGTATGATTGGAAAAAGGTCTGAATCCACAAGAGACTTGTAATTACTGGCTAGATTTAATTCCACGGAAAACAAACAGGTCACTAATACTGTCTTTTTTCCTGTCTATAAGCAGAGGCCTAAAGAGTACAAGCATGGCATGATATCAGATTTCCTAAGGGCATGAATAAAAATCAGAGCTGCTGTACTGCTGCACACTGAAGCAAAGCAGTCCTGAGAGCTGAATACAACCTTCTTTAGGCACAACAGAGACAACAGAGAACACAAAATTCATTACATTTAAGATGTCCATAGAACATGAAAACAGAAAAGAGATGACAAGAATGGATAAAGGGAAGTCACAGTCCCTACAGGAACAGGGGCAGAGGCAGAAGAGAGAGAGCAGGATTGCTCCAGCCCTGCTTCCCTGGAGAAGGATGCAACAACGGGGCAGTGCTGTCGGTTATGTGCAGCAAGTCCTCCACCTCCTTTAGCAGAGGAAGAGCAACTATTTGCTATTCAACATATTTTGCTGCTGCAACTCAGCTGTCATCTCTAATGTATTCTCTTTTGCTATGTAACTAGGTTAAGCAAATGAGAATTTTAAGCAGGTGTGTGGGCAATGCATGTGTATATGTTCTTTTCTCCAACCTCACTATGTGGTAATGTGACTGGTACTGCAGCCCAGAGTCAGTAAACTTGGATACTTGGATGCAACCTACTCTAAAAGCAGGCAGGTGGCCCTGGCAAAAAACCTTTGCTGCTTGTTACTTCATGCTGGTATAGCAGGAGTGTTTTTAAGAGCTTTACAAAAAAAATTAAAAAAAAAAAAATGTTGAATTATTTTCACTTGATATAGTAGCATTTTTCAGCAACTGAATGTATGGAACTGAAGGTATCGGTTAAACCCTTTAACCTCTTAATGCTCTTTTTCCAGACATTAATTACTTTAAATATATATATATATATACACATATGGAAAAAGTTTTACAATGACTTACTTCTTCTATTTTGGACATGCTAAAAGATTTGCCTATAAAAAGTTAAGATAACTCCATACTACAGGGAAACACCTTTTTTTTTTTTTTTCCCCACAGCCATCAAACTTTTATATTACCACATTGCTCCTTCATTAACACTATGATCATATATTTTTTCTGTTTCTCTTTGCTCTTTTGTTGACTAAGAACTACTTCATGATTTAACTGATTATATTATGCTATTAAACCTTGCTTTGGAGAGCTTATGGTAATATTGAATATGGAGTTTCTACATGGGCATATTATTTTACTGAGCCCTCGAACATTCACTCTTTGCGTAGATTATAACAAGTTGTAGAAACTAAGGTTAATGAGAATGGAACAGAAAGAAACAGAATGGAACAGAATGGAATGCAATGAGATGCAATGCAATGCAACACTTCAGTTGGAAGGGACTTGCAGAGATCATCTAGTCCAAGTGCTTGACCTCTTCAGGGCTAAAAGTTAAAGCATGTTATTAATGGCATTATCCAAATGTCTCTTGAACACTGACAAGCATGGGACAGCAACCACCTCTCTCGGAAGCCTGTTCTAGTTTTTGACCTTAACAGTAAAGACTTTTTTTTCTAATGTCCAGTCTGAACCTCACCTGGCACAGCTTTGTGCCATTCCCATGTGTCTTACCATTGGTTACCAGAAGAGACCATCACCTCATTCTGCATTTCCCCTCTTCAGGAAGTGGAGCGCAATGAGGTCACCTCTCAGCCTCCTCTTCTCCAAACTAGATGACCCAAATGCCTTCAGCCTGTGCAGGGTACTGTGAGGGATGGTAACAAAGCCCTTCATGAAACCCAGAAAGATTACGTCCATCACCATGCTTCATCCACCAAACAGGTGACCTTATTCTAAAAGGAGCTCAAATTACTAAGGCGGGACTTACCCTTAATAAATTCTTGTTGATCATGTTTGATAATAGCTTTGTTCTTTAAATGTCTTTCAATAGCACCCAGGATAATCTTCTCCATTTGAATAGCGTCTCTTCCTTCTTTGGTACCAACTACACTACTCAGCTTGGTGTCCTTTGCAAACTTGCTGAGGGTGCTCTCACTCCCATCGTCTATGTAACTGATGAAGATCAAGTCAAAATATATATATTTTTTTTGAATGACAAATTATTTTTGTGTTTCTGAGCTTTTAGAGTACATACTGTGCATGTTTTTTGCCTCTTTACTATACTATGTGACTTGAAATATGTTAAAAATAATTGAAAACATATACAGTACTTATCAAAGAGAGCTTGTCCTTTCAGTAAAACAACAAAATAGAGATTCATTTCAGGTACCTTGATATTACCGTAATGTCCTGAACAGCTTAGGTGAATTCCTTCTTTGTGAGTAAATGTTAAATAAACAAGTCTGGAGCTCTGGATTCTTTTCCTGAATGAACATGATGCATATCATATAATATCAATTAGTCAATCTGTCATGAAAAAAGGATTTCATACTGTGCACAGGATTTATTCATATTAAATCTCATTGCTCTTGTTTGCTTACCAGGCAGAACTGCTGCTCCTAATATTGCAGTGTTCCTTTGGCTAGTAGTTTTGTGATAATAGTTACAACTTCCAAAGCAGAATTTATCTTACCTGAATTTAAATGCCTGCTATGTAGGCCTCTGTGTCTGTGTTGTTCTCTTGTGCCAAAATATAAAGTTAATGTAAGCTAAAGAGGTGAGGAACCATCATCACATGCATGTGGGAGACCAGGTGTGAACCAGGTGAGGAGTTCCAGTCTGTGTCTGACATACCCGGAACTTGAGGGAAAAAAACTCTCGGTGGAGCAACAGTGCAAAACCCACCAATATTCCCTGAAATAAGATGACATCAAATGAACTCTGGTAGGAAAGCTGTTGAAAAGTTTGCATGCCTGTGTCCCTCTAGCTATAATATACTGAAAAAAAAAAAAAAAAAAAAATTCTACCATGCCCTTAAGTCATGTTAGATGAGATTAAGAACAGAATATAATACTCTCAGAATAAAACTTAGCTTTCAAGTAGTCTTTTTCTTTTCATTCCAATTTCTGAATGCCCAGGATGAAGCAGGAATGAAATGCCTCCAGGTTGTAAAAGCCCGTCTGAATTCTCAAAGCCATTGACCAAAGTGAACCTGTTATTATCTTTGTCAATTAGAGCAGAGACTTGAAAAGGGGTCTGAGCAGTTACCCAGATGTTTTCAGCCTGACTCTGCTTCAAAGACAGCATGCAAGCTCCAGGCGCTTTCTGTCAATCTAAGTGCTTAGTTGGAGTTTCCTTTCTGTCCTCCTCTCATTAGAAACAAATATTCCAGTTTTTATTAATTTGATTTTCAGAATACAGTGTTAAAATTAGGTTTTCTATTATTTCATTTCCTCTTAGAGGAGAGGACTGAATAAGGCCCGTCATTTGCAGAAGAAATATGAGAAAGTCATGAAACAGTGAAGAGCCTTGAAAAGAGACTTATGACTTTCCTATGCCTCAATTTCTCCATCTGCAAAAGAGAAGGAATAGCACTTCCCTAGTTTCTGTAGAAAGCATGGGAAAAAAAAAAAAAAAAAGTTTGTGTACTTTTATAATCACCTGGATTTTCTTGGTAAGTCTTCAAATGCAACTGGCTAAAAAATCGGTTATTCTTTTATATATTCAAAAATATGCAGCCATTTCTAAGCTTCCTAGGACCTTGACCCAAACAAATGACATGTTTTAGGAGCATAAAAGTACCAAATTGACAGTATGAAAATTTAAGTCTCAGAAAATTGATTTTGAATTAGATATGGAAACAGTTCTCTATCACCTTTATCTCCACAGTATTTGTTGCTTTGAAGAAAGTATTAAAATGTCTCATGGATGGTATTTTGTTCTTTCCTGCTTTATATTTATAGCATTTGTTTTAGCTATACTTCATAAAATAATTAGTGTTTAACTCATATTTGGAGAAGGACTTTACATCTTTGTGCATTAGCAGTACTCTGCCATTTTCTGATGCTGAGTGGGAGATGTGGTAGTCATTGTTGCTCCTACTTGTAGGATTAGCAGTGAATGTTTTTTCCAAATCCTCTGTGAATCCCTTAAATCCTCAATTTAATAGAATTTTTCATGTTCATATGATGAATTGGTGACCCGAATTATTAAATCAAACCACCACTTTTTTTTTATTCTCAAGAAAATTTTGATGTAATAAACTCAGAAATTAATTTAAGAATGAATTATAGTATTTCCAGCAGTTAATTAGAAATAAATTAATCAAGGACTTTCTGTGAATAAGAGCACATAGAATCATGATCCAGTAGACAGACCACTTTTAGAAAAGTCTGGAGTACTGAACATCATGCCAGTAGCTGTGTTATTGTCACTGCTAAAGTATTGTACCTTCTCTCATAGAAAGAGGACAACGGGCATTTTAGGTCCTGGACTACTCCTCTTCCACTTTCAACACAGTATTTGAGCCCTTCTTTGCCTACTTGAGTTTTGCATCCCACTTATAGGTGATTGTCTTGTCCCTCTGTCTTTTTGTTTGTTTGTTTGTTGTAGAGCTTCTTGTGCTAGAAAGATGTGTAAAAAGAGTAGAGATTTAGTGCCATGCAGCAACAAGGATCTGTGTGTCTTTTCCCTGCTAAAGTCCTGCACTGAAGCCTGACCCTATTCTGGCACACAACAAAGAGAATTAGTTTGGAAAAAATGAGATTAGTGCCTCCGTATTTGAGGCACAAATATTTCTGCAACTAAATTATTTGTAAAACGAATCGTAATTTCTGAAGGTCTTTTCTTTCCTAGTGAGTAGGAGAAGTTCTGTTGTACTTTTTTTTTTTTTTTTTTTTTTTTTTTTTTTGTACCTGGTATTCTGGCACTAAGACTTTGATGAGAAGATTAGTCTAAGGAGAGTTTTTGTTTTGACTTCAGATCTTGGTAAGGCAATGGACTAAATGCATAGCAAAATAGGGCAGCTGTGTTTAAGACTAAATTTCATAGTGCTGTAGTTCAGAGCAGACCAAGCAAACCATGATTCTGATGTCCTTCTTGTTCAAATATTTATTGTGTAAATAATCCCTTTGAAGCTGAGACACTGAGCAGCCGGATATCCAAGAAGTAAATTTCCCAGAACTATGCAGGCTAGTGATTCCACCGCCCAGCCCATCAATATTCAGCTCTTTTGAGTTTGCTGTTTTCCCTTCTTTTGCTTGTTTGTGGATCCATGCCACCTATAGAACTTGGCTACCTCTTTAAAATCAGATAAAACCCACAGGATAGAGGCTGGAGTGTGGGCTGGCAACTGTCCATATCGTTTTTTTACTAGCACATTCCTTGACATAGGTCTGACCTATCAAGTGGCACACACACACCTGATGTCAAAGACTGCTCTCAACAGCTGATTTTGTGAGTTACTTGTTTTTCAATTCATCACAGTTAGCTTACAAGGAGAAGGGTGACTCCTGTCACTGCTTTATTTACAAGTACAGATGGGGCATTTGGGCCACCATTGCAGCCAGTGGGAAAGCATATATAGTTTTGGTCTTCATGAGTCAGGTAAAACATATTTCTTCTCCTGATCATGTCTCACCTCATTACTTTCTGTTCTTTTCCCAATTGACCAGAAAAATGAAAGGCCAATGGTAGAGTAGTTAACTTTAAAACTGGTGTACATTTTTGTATTGCAGCTGGCAAAGGCAGTTTAGCAAACAGGCTTTGTAGAATCATAGAATTATAGAATATTCTGGGTTGGAAGAGATCCACAAGGATCATTAAGTCCAACTCCTGGCTCCACAGAGGACCACCCAAAAATCAGACAGTATGTCTGAGAGTGTTGTCCAAATGCTTCTTGAATTCTGTGCTGTGACCACTTTCCTAGGGAGCCTGTTCCAGTGCCCAACAACCCTCTCAGTGTAGAACCTTTTCCTAACACCCAGCCTGACCCTCCCCTCTCCCAGCTCTATGCCATTCTCTTGGGTACTGTTGCTGTCCCCAGAGACCAGAGCTCAGCTCCTGCCTCTCCACTGCCCTTATGAGGAAGCTGTAGGCCGCCATGAGGCCTCCCCTCAGTCTCCTCTTCTCTAGGCTGAACAATCCAAGTGACTGCAGCTACTGCTCATACATATCACCCACTGGACCCTTCACCATCTTTGCAGATTTCTTTTGGATGCTCTGTAATAGTTTTATGTCTTTCCTATACTGTGGTACCCCAGACTGCACATAATACTTGAGGTGAGGCTGCACAATTGCAGAATAGAGTGGGACAATCACTTCCCTCAACCAGCTAGTAATGCTGTGCTTGATGTACCTCGGGATATGATAATATCTGACTGAATATGATAGGTAGTTCTTTGATATGAAAGATTTATATTGGTCAACAGTGAGTTTCACTCAAGAGAAATGGGATTGCCCTGCTGCTAAAAATGGGACACTGTTTACTTTCTTTGTACAGAAGCACTTCACTTCACAAGAACAAATAAACCCTGGTGATTAATCGTACTAAAATATAACGTATATTGTTGAGTCCGACATCCGTGAAGCCAGAGACACTGTCCTTAGAATAATTGAAAAATTAAGTGATAATAGAATGATGTAATTTCTTTCTATTACGTTAACTCTGGAACCATAGAGAGTAGTTTGGTTTGAAAGGGACAGTGACAGGTCATCTAGTCAAACTCCCTACCCCTTGCTCAAAGCAAGTCCACATGTATTAAGGGACTTGTTTACCTGTTTTGAATATGTCCAAAGAGAGACTACCTCTGTGGGCAGCCTCTTCTAGCATTTGATTACCCTCACTGTGATTATTATTTTTTTTTTTCCAAATACCTGAACAGAATTTCTCATGGCAACTTGTTTTTGGTGACTCTTGTCCTATTGCTGTCTATTTCCAAGAAGAGTCCGTTGGCCTTACTCAGGGACACCAATGTCTTCTGCTGGAAAGCCTAAATCTACACACAATACAGTCAATTATCACAGTTGCTAAATAACACCTTTGGGACCTGCTGTTTGCATTCATGATAATACATCCTATTATACTGTTAACTTTCTTTATTATAAGAGCATGCTATTCACACTGTCCATTTCTCCTGACTGTCAAGACCTCTCTGAACAGTAAAAGCCCTACCGACCAGTATATTTTCTGCAGCCCCAACTTTGCTGGCTGTGCCTTTGGTCTTTATCACACCTGTGGACACTGAAATTCTGATACCATGGACTTTCTGAGATTTGACAGTCCATGCTGAAAAAGGTTTCATTTTGTATTTTTCATGTGTGCTAAAAAGTTTATCTGACATATCACTTAAAAATCTTGACACAGTAAGTGGATTGCTGTGGGACCAAGCAATACTAGATCCTTCAGAAGAGGCAGAAAAGTAGCCACTCTAAAATGGTAACCACAGTAAAATGTCCAAACAGCCTGTCCAAAAGCAAGCCTGTCCAAACTAGAAATTAGCCTTCTTCTCTTGGTCCTCCAGTGTCTTAGTCCTAATCTGCAAACTCTCATACCATTTTAGCTACACTGATATAGATAAATCAGCCAACCACCCCTATATATTTAGTTGTTTACATTTGTTTTTCTGCTTAAAAGAGGTAAATGCTGGTGTCACAGATCTGGAGAAATCTCTGATAATACTTTCTATTACATTATTGTGGTAATTTTATGACCTGAATTCATAAATATCTGTAATGGCCAGTAGGATAAACGTAAAATTTGTGGAACTTTGAGTCCTTGTAAAGCAGGCTTACAAGAAATGCATGGTGCTCTTTCTGCATAAGGTTGTCAGGAAAATCTCCCAGGAAAGGGAATGAAGGAATTTCCTAATTCACATCTACAGATGGACATGAAAATATATTTGCTGTCATGATCTTGTTAGAGACACTGAGAGTTTGGCCTCCCTAAGGAAGCAGAAAATTAAAGAATTTGCAGAATTCTGGTGGGTTGGACACTGTTTCACAAGTTGGCATTGCTGGGGGGCAGTAAGAACTGCTAGGCCTCAAGTTCTTAGGTCCCTGGAAAGAAAAGCCTTGCAGAGACCTCCCGAAGTACACAGGGATTCTTGGTCAGGACAATGTGCCTGGAGGTCTTTGTTTCTGGGGACTGTTTTAATAATTTGTAAGTATAAGTGAACAAGTTCTTATGCTTAGACATGCATGAGTTACTAATATATGTGAATCAAAATTGTGTTGAGTGGACAAACCTGTAAAACCTATTAAAAGAGAGAGCTTAAGAACAAAGCCCTAAAGGGAAAACAATGAAAATAAAGGTGGACTGAATAGAGAAGCAGATGTCTTTGATATGTGACTGCATTGTAAGAGATGGGAACAAGTAAGACTTATTTTGATTTAAAAAATAAAAAATAAAAAGCTGCAAGTAGCTCTTCAAGCAGTTCTAGCAATATGAAATCAGTCTGTGAAATGTAGTTGCAATGCTGGGAAATGCTGCGAGGGGGCAGCCCGGCCTCTCAGTTACCACAATTTGTAGCATGAGACCGTTATTTATCATGCTATGAACTCAGTATCAATGTGATATTTGATTTCAGTATTTGAGAACAGAGGAACTGTTTTAAGGACCAGAATGCCAATATGAATCTCTATATTTTTCAGTGACTTCTCTCAACACAAGCTTTGATTTCAACCTATATTTAAAAAAATATTCCATGAATTGCCTGATTCCCCATTTTCAATCATATACCATGCATAGCTGCTAGCTTAAACCCTACAATAGAACTGCAAGAAAATATTATTTCATGAATTCTCTCCACTTTGCTGGGTGCTTTAACTGAACAAACATACATTCTATTTTAAACATTATTAATTATTTTAAAAGAAGCATATTATTTAATCATTCTCCATGTGTGTATGAAAGGATATTTGAATTTTCTTTCTGTAAGCTACAGAAAGCTGGAGCTACATTCAACTAAACCTACAGCTTCCATGGCAGCTAATTTCAACTGTCTTTCTGTCTTGTGAAGTTCTAAGCATGTCAGAATTTTTTTCTAAGCATTTCCACAGTGTGGGGTTAAGTGTTGGTCATAGCCATGAATGTTTCCTCAGAAAGAGGTAGCCAATACTACCTTTAATACTACCTGGCTACTTAAAATGTGCAGAGTTAGGCCACATTTTCAATTCACCTTTTCTTCTCAGTGAGGAGGCAAAACTCTGTATATTCCTGTAACTGTGCTGATATCAGTACATTTATTTGTTCTCTGTACAGGAAGCCACAGGTGAAGCTGGGTGAAGATATTAAAAAGCTACATGTGGTTCTGACATGTTTGCAGAAAGGATTTGAAGAACTAACCACTCCTTATTTAAAAATGAAATGTGGGACACCAGTGGAGGTGCAGTTGCCCTGGGAGGTGAGCTGGTGCTAAAATAGGAACAGCAGATGAATACAGGTAGTGTGTGCAGCATTATGATAAAAATATTGTAGTCAGCAAATGGGAAATTTCAATCAGCAAAATACGTTTTCATGTTAATTAGAGAAAATAAACCAAAACAGATATTTTAAATATTTATTTGTCAGACTGAAGTAACAGCCTTTATACAGCACAATTTGCATAATTTCTCAAGATACATCTTGTATACAATCACAAAAACATGACATGGATTTATACATAAAGTGAAAACTGAGACAGATTTACAAGCATTTTTGTACAATTCTCATACTGCTTTGTTTCAGTTTTTACAACCTTTAGAACAAGCCTGTTTTTTTTTTTTTTAATTCATTGTTTTTGTTTGTTTTTGTCTGATGAATTTGGAAGCAAAATAAAAAATAAAGAAAATTCAAAACAAAATGAATGTTAACAAACTGCCATCTATGCATGCAACATTCACTGTGGAAACATTACATTTCTTCAAGGACTAATCTTTTTTTTGTGTGTGTTTTTGTGATTTTTTCTGTGTGTTTTTGGATTTTTTTTAAACATTGGGTATGCTGTACACATTGTCCGTAGCATGACAGCACACGCGCTAGTCAGCCATTGTTGAGCACCTGAGCACATCACTGAACATCTATAAGATACAATCAAATAAGACACATTCACATGCTTGGATGTCAGATGGAGCTAATAATTTAAACTCAGATTGTTTTACAAAAATGTGTACTTATTTACAGGGTAACAAATTAAGAAAACAGCTTTCTCTCAAATCTTCTATTTTGAGTTATGGATATCTATATATAATATAACTTTTGAGCTCATCAGCATATCTGCTTATTAATATTTTTAAAATAATAAACCAAAACGTAGAAAACATCGAAATGCTTTTTATGACTTAAAGAGAGAGTATCCGGATTTGCCTATTCCATCTGTTTTCCTTCTAAAGGCAGCATGTATTCTTAAAGAGCAACAGATCCTACATGCCAGATGTATCAAAAATTCACAAGGCATGGACGAATAGGGTTTAAATATAATGTAGATGGATACTTACACTAAATTTCCTCTCTGTTTCATTACCTTTATAAGTTACACTCACACAAATGCAAATTTTCTCTGTTATTCACATAGGTATGTACATATCTAGATATATACTCAAATAATGGAATCTGGGACATTCAGCATTGTAGCAATGAAAATAAAGTACTTAAAAATAGTGTCAGTTATGATTCAAATAATAATTTAAAAAAATACTATTAACATCTTTATGATATCTCCATGAAACTAAATCCTAATTAAATAATCTCTATTGGGCACACACTAGCGTACAATATAATAGATGTCTTCTTTTTCTTCATCATCATCCTCAAAGTAAGAATCAATATCAGCTGGTTACCAGCTACCATATCCCACAGCCTAACCATGCAAACACCCAGCATCCAGAAAAATAACTCAAATATTTCATAGGTCTTGATTTAAAGCCAGTTTAAGTCAACAGAACAGTTGTTATTGACTTTAGCTGGTTTGGATTGGGTTTTTGTTTCTTCCACACTAGATCCATGCAATGTAAAAATGTGGGTAATAATAAAGAAGCAGCACTCATTGCCCCTGGATACTATCCCTTTAGAGTGTAATGATAAAGAACTAGCTCAACATTCATCATAGAAACTCTCATGTCTAGTTTTAACCTGGAAAAAAAAAAAAAAGTTTGTTTGCTGCTTATTGTATGCATAATAATAATGATAACATTAGAAATCCCTGTCATTTGTAAACACACACACTGTGCTTCTGCTCATTTTTCATTTGTTTCCACTATACAAGGGCTTGAACAAAGAAGCAGCTTCAATCTCTGTCGACTCAGCAGATTTATGAATAAAAAAGTTTAAATACCTTTGCTATTGCCTCCCTGCAACATGCATCCTTGAAGCAACTGTAGAAATGTGTGAACTCATTAATAATCAATCACTCAGAAATGATAGAAGCTCTTGCCACATCTAAGCATTTTTGGCCAGATAACAGAAACAAAAAATAATGAGAAAAAAGTGAAAAAAATATACTAAGATATATACAAAAAAGTAAAAAAATACTAATAGTCCTTGTTTGATAATTTTTTAAAAAACATCACAAGAGAGTTTTTCCTGACTTCATTCATAAAACAAGAAAAAAAAGGAAAAAAAAAAGCATTCAAACATGAATCTGTGTTGCATAGTGTGATTCCAGTACAACCTAGAAATTTGGTCAAAAAAAGGAACTTGGCACACTTTGGAAGCATCCTCTGACCTCTGAATGATGCTGCCTCAAAAAAGAGAGAGTGTATGGGCCCAGGTCTGTCACTAGCCTGTCCTATGTGACATCAAAAGAGCCCTATCCTTGCTGCATCTGGCTGAGGCAGTGCCTCATTCCTGACAAACTCTACTCTTTGCTTTTCATGATGGGGATCCAAAACTACCATTTCAAAATCCAGCAACATTTTGTGTATTTTTCATAGAATTAATAATGCTTGAATTAAACCAGTTGCTGACAGCTGATTAGCAGGCAAAGGTAGTTGTTCCATACAGCCACAGCTATACCAACCAACACAACTACATTATAAAAATATTGGCCACATTTGTATGTGTGTGAGAGCAAAGCATGCCTGTCTGCTTTCTCAATTAAGAGTGATGATTACAGGCTTCCCAGTAAGGCAGCGAGATAGTGCTCGTTCCTGCTGGAAATCTCCATAGCAACTACCAGCATGACTTGCTGTCTTTATAATAAATCTTAGCAAGAACAAAATTACCAGCAGTTTGCACAAAATTGCACACCTCATGGCTTGTACTTCACACAGTAATTGAAACTGGACTGTTTTTTTTTTTTTAAAGCAAAACAAAGCAAACAAAAAAAAATATCCCACACTATAGCCATCAGGAATGCAAAATAACCCACCAAAAGAGCAACACATCAAATATATCCACATACGATTTTTTGGTTTGATTGGGGATTTTTTTTCTTTTAAGTATTTACCATCTTATAAAAACATACACAACATCAAAACATGTAGGATGTTTACAATAACTCCAGATGACTGTTTTAAAATATATGAGAGGTAGGGTATACATATATTGGTGAAAGCATAAAATTCAACATCAAAGCACACATCCCACTTCCACTATCAGTGATGTTGTGTTTTTAAGTTATCACATAAGATTTAGATAAGACTGTTCTGCTTGCAAGTCAAGCAGGCTACCAGAAGGTTATGAACAAGCTAATGGCAGTTTTCTTTGTGTATATCCTTAAATTTTTTCTGTTTCTTCTCATCTTCCTTTTTGATGCTGTTATTTTAAGTTGGTAAATATAAATCAAAAACTGCATGTGGGAAGTGTCTCCAGATTAATTAGTGTGGCTTTTTCATGGCCAGTCCAGCTTCTGAATGAGTTGAGCCTTATTTTTGCTTTTTTAAGCATATATTATTTTCCAAAATAATATTTTCAATTGGTCTCATACAACCTCTGGAAGTGTGCTACATATAATGATATTTAGAAGACATGTGAAGACATACATTAAATGATTTGCAAAATGTCCTTATTGGTCAAGAAAAACAAAAGTCTGAAGTGCAGAATTTAGGTAATTTTCTTTTTAAATATGCAAAGGTCATGAGGTAATATTTCAAGGGAAACCACTCTCTAATGAACTGTGAAATATTAACTGACTTCTGAGTAACAAGGGGGATAATACTATATTGAATCTTGTTTTTTAAAAAAATGCTACACTTTCAGGAATGGAAGAAAAAAGCTCTCCTTTCTTCTCCAGAAATAGTAAGAAGGAAAATGTAACACATAGACTAAACCATCCCATGCAATAGTTTTTGTCCAAAGAGAGCTAACTGCTCAGTTGCAAACCCCTGAAAACGGGACTTTGACTGTGGAAGTGTTGGTAGTCTTAAGTGTTACAAGTTACCTTCCTATTTACTTCTTTCATAACTCAGTACTCAGATATTCACCTGAGATAGTAAGAGGATATTCTCAACTCTCCTTAATGCAAGAGCCTCCAGGCAGTAACTGTCCTTGTATCTCTTTCCTTAGATTTGAGGCAATGTTGATACAGAGCACAGTGGGTCTACTGCTCCAAACTGCCTATAGGATAGTCTAGAGTTCATTATCTCTGTACAGGTTTGGAATAAGACTGATTGCTGAAAAATAGAAGAACTACTTGAAATAGTTGTGCTAGTCCCCAGTGCTTAAATCTCCTCAATTCCAAACTTTGTTAAAGCTGCTGGGAAGGTGAAGTACGGTGACACTGACATCAAAACAAGATTTTTTTCTTCCTGATGTATTGCATTTTACACCTTGACATTTCTCTTTAAAACCACATCCCAAATTATAGACCACTAGTATAGTTTTTTCCATTACATTCTAGGACAGTGGTTTATATCCATTAATATACAGAAACATATGAAACAATCGGGTCTAATTCTCCACAACGTAGTACTTAAAGGAAAAAGAAAGAAGGAAAGAAGGAACATAAAATAACATTACCACTCTTACAAACACCTAGCAGTTTGTGTCAAGTGGCATAATCTCACTACAGCAAATTATCAGAGATCCTAAGTGCAGAGGAACAAGTTTGCACTTCTGATAAGTGAGATTTGGAAAGTCAGTCACCCCAGGTGCTTTTGCATAAAATGATCTCCTTCTAGTTGCACAGAAAACCAGACTGCTCTTTCCATCACACTACCTCCAGCTGCAGCTGAACTCTACATTAACACCTGCCTTCCAGCCTTCATTATTTCCTTCACAGTTACTCTCTTCACAAAGAGTCCAACAACAGAGAGCCCTCATAGCAGTCTTCATATCAAACAGCCTCACTTTAGCTTCTGGGCTGAGTTTTTGTTGTTGTTGTTGTTGTTTTTGTTTTTTACTTTGCTGTCTCTTACAGCAAAACAAGTGTACTAGCCCTCATTTAAGTGTGCTATGTAGCCCAGAGACTGCTCTTTTCTACTTTGTATTCTGAAAGACTAGCTAAATACAATGATATCAAACTATAGTCTTGGAGTGATGCTGTTTATAGCAGACACTGAAGGTTTTGTGCCCCAACAGCTCTGCTCAGTGTGCTTGTGTAGAGCTGACCAACAGTTTGTGCCAGTTTACTATTCTTTTCCTTAGATCCACTTTGTCAAGCCAGATATAAGCTTCCCCAATCAGTGTCTTTTTCATAAACTTCCCTCCATTGGAGACAAGCAGAATCTGGGAAAATAATAATAATTAAAAATATATAGTTATTAGTGTGCATAGTAACATGCTGTATTTGTTGGCAAACATGAAAGATTCAGAAATACTAAGCTCTGTTTTGGTACCACAGAAGAGGATACAAACACTGACCACAACGTTTCATGTACAGTCAACTTCCCAACAGAAAGGAAACCCAATGAAAATTGGACTTTCCCCTTCTTCTGTTTTATTGTCATGGGATGTAGCAACTAGAAGATGACAGTCTTTAACTCTAGTGAGCAATTTGTTCATTTGCTGGTTGCCAAAGACAAACGTGAGGTCAAGTATTAAGTTACAGGTTAAAGCTTTTTGCAGCCATTGTACCATCCCTTTTAAGTTCATGGATGTTAGAGGGTGCGTTATATATAAACTATAACTCAAAGCAGAATAGCGTGTGAGAAAGTCCAGAGTTTTGGCTTCTGATGTGAGTAAGACATCTAAACTAAAACTTAGAGTTGCTCTGGAATCTCATCCCTGCTATGTGCAGGGATGCCCAGAGAAGTTGTTGATGCTCCATGCCTGCAGGTGTTCAAGACCAGGTTGGATGAGGCCCTGGGCAACCTGATCTAGAGGGTGGCATTCCTGTCCATGGCAGAGGTGGGGTGTGTGGAACTAAATGATTTTTAAGGTCCCTTTCAACCCAAGCCTTTCTATGACTCTATGATTCTGTGATTCTGAGTTCTATGATTCTGTGTCTCTACTGAGAGCCACAGTATTGATTACATGACGCCTCAGCCACACAGAGTGGGAAGGGAAAGTATTAGACCAGGGAACTTGCATGAGCTATGCAAATGGGGTGTTCAAGACTCTCCCAGATTATCATTCAGGCACCATTTTTTCCAGCTAAGCAGTTTAATGTCATACAATCAACAGCCATCTTCTCTGGGGGAACTACAAGCTTGTCAGTCTGACCTCAGTGTCAGGGAAGGTCATGAAGCAGATCATCTTGAGTGCCGTTACATTGTACATACGGGAAAACAGAAACAGTGTGGCCAGCAGGACTAGGGAAGTGATTGTCCCCCTGTAATTGGCTCTTGTGAGGCTGCACCTCGAGTATTGTGTTCAGTTTTGGGCCCCTTTGTCCCAGTCCAGTTTGGGAAGGACATCGAGGTGCTCAAGTGTGTCCAGAGAAGGGCAACGAAGCTGGTGAGGGGTCTGGAGAACAGGTCTTACAAGGAGCAGCTGAGGGAGCTGGGCTTGTTTAGCCTGGAGAAGAGGAGGCTCAGGGGTGACCTTATCGCTCTACACAGGTACCTTAAAGGAGGCTGTAGCGAGGTGGGGATTGGTCTATTCTCCCACCTGCCCAGTGATAGGATGAGGGGGAATGGGCTAAAGTTGCGCCAGGGGAGGTTTAGGTTGGATATTAGGAAAAACTTCTTTACCGAAAGGGTTGTTAGGCATTGGAATGGGCTGCCCAGGGAAGTGGTTGAGTCACCATCCCTGGAGGTCTTGAAAAGATGTTTAGATGTAGAGTTTAGTGTTATGGTTTAGTGGAGGACTTGTTAGTGTTAGGTCAGAGGTTGGACTAGATGATCCTGGAGGTCTCTTCCAACTTAATGATTCTGTGATTCTGTGAAAAACAGGTGATCAGGCCTAGTCAGCATGGGTTTATGAAAGGGAGTTCCTGCTTGACTAACCTGATCTCTTTTTGTGACAAGGTGACCCACCTAGTGGACGAGGGAAAGTCTGTGGGTGTTATGTACCTAGACTTTAGTAAAGTATTTGGCACTATTTCCCACAGTATTCTCCTGAAGAAACTGGCTGCTCATGGCTCGGATGGGCATTCGTTTCACTGGATAAAAACTGGCTGGGTGGCTGGGTCAAAAGTGTTGTAGTGAATGGAAGTAGATAGAGTTGGCAGCTGGTCACAAGTGGCATCCCCCAGAGCTCAGTACTGAGGCCAGTTCTCTTTAATATCTTTATTAGTTATCTGAATGTAGAGGTCAAGTGCACCCTCGGTAAGTTTGCAAACAACACCAAGTTGGGCGGGAGTGTTGATCTGCTTGAGAGTAGGAAAGCTCTGTAGAGGGATATGGATAGACTGGATTGATGGCCTGAGGCCAACTGTATGTGGTTCATCGAGGCCAAATAACAGGTCCTGCACTTGAGGCAAAACAACCCTAATGCAACGCTACAGGCTGGGGGAAGAGTGGCTGGAAAGCTGCCTGGCAGAACGAGACCTGGGGTTATTGACCGATAGTTGGTTGAATACGAACCAGCAGTGTGCCCAGGTCACCAAGAAGGCCAATGGCATCCTGGCTTGTATGAGAAATAGTGTGGACAGCAGGACTAGGGAAACGATTGTTCCCTTGTACTCAGCTCTGGTGAAGCTGCATCTTGAATACTGTGTTCAGTTTGGGGCCCCTCACTACAAGAAGGACATCGAGGTGCTAGATCATGTCCAAAGAAGGGCAACGAAGCTGATGAAGAGTCTGGAGAACAAGCCTTATGAGGAGTGGCTGAAGGAACCGGGGTTATTTAGCCTAGAGAAAAGGAGGTTCAGGAGAGACCTTATCACTCTCTAAAAGTAAGCTGTGGTGATGTGTGTCAGTCTCTTCTCCCAAGCAACTAGCAGTAGGACAAGAGGAAATGGCTTCAAGTTGCTCCAGGGGAGGTTTAGGTTGGATATTAGGAAAAGTTTCTTCACTGAAAGGGTTGTGAAGCATTGGAACAGGCTGCCCAAGGACATGGTTGAGTCACCATCCCTGGAAGTCTTCAAAAGATGTGCAGATGTGGTGCTTAGGGATGGGGTGTAGTGGTAGAGTTGGCAGTGCTAGGTTAGCAGTTGGACTAGATGATCTTAGAGGTCTTTTCCAACCTAAGTGATTCTATGATTCTATGACCTGATTAATTCTTTGGATTTATAGGTTCCTTTTAGGTGTTTCTGGAAGGAATACATTTAATAATAGATATGCTTCAGAGGGGTGAGTTATCAATCAGATAATTTCTAGCATTTCTTAATTTTTGATTAACCAAATTAACAATCTCAATACATTTATATTTTATCAACTGGTTTCCAAAAAGAAAAAGAACTTATTAAAAAATGGATTTCCATGCTAAGCAGGTTAGTAATATTCACAGTCACTGAGCAGAGCTCAGGCAATGAGCAACTGAGGTAACTGATAACAGTAGGAAGCTATCACCCTCCATGTGAACCAGCAGAAGAGAAAATGGGGCATTTTGTTGCTTGGTTTCACAGATCTAGGCTAACAGCAGAAGAATGGCAGAACTGAAGAAATTTGTACTCCACAGAGATTTTGAAGACCATACAGCACATAGACATTTAACAGAACAGTAGAGCTAGAGTTTCCAGTAATCAAGAATATTAACATTTCTGAACATTTTTCATTCTGATTTGGGAAACAAAGTAAAAAATTGCAAACTTTACAACAGAAAAAAAAAAAAAAGAAAGAAAGAAAGAAAAAAGAAATAGAGAAAAAAGAAAAAAAGAAAAAAGAAAGAGGGAGAAATAAATTTACAGTCATTTTCCTGGATGAGTTTCCCAGTTCACTGGCCAGTTTTAATATCAATTGGCACATAAGATACTTATCTGGACAGCTTGGACACCTCCATGTGTCTCAGTCAACAGGTTTGATGGGGGAGGACCAAATAAGGGAGCAATAGGCACAGAACTATTAGAGAACCCCGCTGCAATCATCAGAAAGCCCGTCTCTGGGGAAACCAGGTAGCTGTGTCTTTTACTAGCGGCTTTCTATGTCACTTGGTTCAGTGTCTCCTGAAAGTGTGGATGGCCCAGAAGCTGGCAAAACATCTGTGAAAAACATTCTTCTGGGCTTTTTTGATTACCATCACATAGAACATTCTGTATTTCTAATTGCAGCCAGCTAGTCAGCCAGGAGCCAGCTAGGAATAAGGCAAAGCAGCCAAGAGCCCAGTGCTTTCCAGAAGGGTCCCAGGTGGGTTGCCAAGGAACAGGGAAATCAAGAAAGTGAGCTGCCAGGGGCTGAGGCAAATGCCTGTCTGAAACCTGTCAAAATGTTTTCTGCAGAATGTTTTGATTCTGTCACATCAACACTTTTGGGACAGAAAAAATTTCTAACAGAAATTTTCTGTCACTTCTGTCCTTGATTCTTTTCTCCATTCCTCCCAGCTGGATCCCTAAAATCTGCCTTCTTTAGCTTGTTTCTTCCCTCAGCATTGTTTCTTTCCTGCTCCAGGCTTTAAATTCCAGCCTTGTTATCCTGATTGAGCTAGTCTCAATTTCTAATGCTCAGATGATTTTTTGTTTTCTTATTCCCAATACTCTTGACCAGCCAAGTCTAGCTTCTTTTTTCTCTCCCCACCCCCCTTTTTTTTTTTTTTTCTTTATCTCTCTACTGATTTTTGGAGTGCAGACCTGTAGCTGATTCTCATCTCTCTTCACAATGTTCTTTATATGATTACCATGTTCGGTTTCCTCTTATTCCCTCTCCCTTGTGTTATTTTCTTCCCCTAGCTCCTAGCTCCATTTTTGTTCTGTACATTCTGTTTTGGTTTCCTTTTCTTCTTGTCCAAATCTCTTTTGACAATGTCCATCTCTTTGACCCTATATATTCATCACTCTCAAATTCAGCATTCAAATCAGCCAGTTTCATGCTTTCCAGTAGGAACAGATTGACTGATAGGCATGATGAATATATAAAAACAGATGTACTGAGTCAGACCAAAGATCTCTCCAGGCAAGTGTTCTGCTTCCAAAAAGTGTACAAGGCAGTACACTGCGTATGCACAGCAGAAGAACAATCATGTAGTGGAACATTCTCAAGATACCCACTACGTTCTGTGGATCATTGACTTCCTGACTCAGAAGTAGCATGTTTGTATTAATAGTCTACCACAAATTTTTCCCATGAATTTGTCCAGTCATTTTCTCCAGGTACTTTTTTCATGAAAACATTTAGCATCCACAATAGCCTATTGTGACAGATTTTACAGCTTAGACTCCGAGCTGCATGAAGAAGTAACATCTTGTTTTAAACTTGCTGTTTGCTAGTTTTTCTTGAGACCATCCAGTTCTGTCAGTTCTGTACTCAGGGACAGGGAAAGTGAATTTCCATGACAGTTATGTAAAAGACAATGAAAAATAGAAAGACTTTCTTTTTTTTTTTTTTTTTAAGGTAAAGTATGCAGCATCAGTGCGTATCAAAATGCTTCTGAGGAAATGTTGCTAAATCTCAGGCTGATTGTTCCTATGACTACCTTCCTGGTATCCCTTACTCCTTAACAATTTGATGGCTCATTTTCCCACAGGACTCTGTGGGTTCTTCTTTATTGGGTTCAATCCTTTGAACTACCACTGGAAGCATAGTTTTTACAGGAATGTTAGCTCTTAAATTTTGACAAGACTTTATTGATCACCCCGGATTTTCCCATTTAACATATAACATCTTTAATACATATACTTAATCTATTTAATCAACAAGCATTTCAGAATGCCTTAACGCAGGGAAAACAGCATCTGTTTTTGCTGGCGTCTTTTTCTAAGCAACTTCCATTTTAGTTTTAATTTTAACAATGCAACCAATAAGCATAATGTAGGCATATAGATATCCAATCTAAGGTTAGTAATCAAAACCTACTCGTCTTGTTTAAGTCAGTCATCCAGATTTAAAGGTATATCTGGCAGATGCTGGTACACCCAATCATTCCCTCCATTTGCTTTTAAGATTAGCACGCAGATACCACTAGAATTGTCCATCATCTCCACTGACTAGATGAAGCCTGAGTAATTGGTTTAGCTACCTACTCATGTGAAAGTTCATGAAAGTAGATAAAGTGAATCCTACCCCTCCAAATAACCATATATAACCAAGTGATCAAATCTGCCTTAACAGAAGAAGCACTATTCCTGAATTCCCACCTAAAGAAATAAAAAATAAAATAAATAAAATGAAATAAAATAAAATAATAAAATAATTTGATGTACCACAGATGAAAAATAGAAATACACAGACCAAAATCCCCTTTACAAACATACACAGGGAATATTTTCTTGGCATAATCTGTGATTCTACAATGGCTGAATTTATGATTATTGTGTCTGATTCTAGGCATCACAACCTTTAAAGAAGATGATGAAAGAATGAAAAAATTTATTTAAGCAACAGACATATCTAAGAAATCTGGATTATTTAGTCTAGAAAAAGAGAGGAGAAATATAACAACCTTTCTGTATGTAGACTTTTTTTTTTTTTTTTAATAGAAAGAGCGGTTATCCATTGTCCTGTGTGGTCTTAGAGGATACTTAAGGATAACTAATCTTGATTAAAAATAGGGCATATTTAAGTTAGATAATACACTAAACTTCCCAAATATATAGAAAAATATTTTTTGGAAGACGTGTATAATTTCCGTCTCTACGGGATTTTAAGAACAGGTTAAACCTTAAACTTTCAGATTTGGTCTATAAATATTCTTCCTTAGTGTGGGGGGTGATGGATTAAATAATCATATTAAGTCTCCTGCATCTCCATATTCTCATTATTACATAATTGTGTTATTTCCTATGTAATTTTCTCTTTTCAATAGACAACTGGAATAGAAAATTGATATCAAATGCCCATAACACAGCATGGACAACAAACAAAATTAGGTTTTAATAAGATGCAGAATTACCTGAAGAGAATGCCCAGCAGGACTCAAACTAAATCTAAATGTTTCATTGAACGAAGGCTCTCGGTCATGCCTGCATACTCTGGTTTTCTTCTTAATTACTCTCTTTTGTGTAGAGATGTTGACAACATACAGCTTCACATACAGGTCTGTGGAATTCAACAGCAATTCAACAAGTTAAATACAAAACCTTCTAAATAAACTTTTTTGTTAATGATTTCAGTGCAGGGGGAATATTGAGAAGAAACAGAACAAGGTACTCTACAGAGCCATGTTCTGGTCTCATTCACATTGTTTAAAAATGGAACTACCCTACTAAATCCAAGGAAATTACTTTGTGATTACAACATTGTCATAAAAAGAAAAAATAACTTGATGTCTTCATGTGTGTATGAAAATATTATTATGAACCTAAGGTTTTAGTTTTTAGTAAGCTTTTTCACCAAAATTTTCACTAAATATCATTGTTCTTTTATAACCTGAGGTGTTATCATTTTTCTTGAAGTTAAAAAAGGATTAATTTTTAACAATCAGAAGTACATTAAAAAGCAGATTAACTTCTGAGAGTTAATTTGCTTCTATGAAATGATTTTACTTTCATTAAAGTTATTCATAGGAGCAAAGAACACTTCAAAAGATATCCTATAGAATATATCATACTGATTAGGAAGCAATTTTCTTTCCCATTTTAATGGTGTTGTTAAAAGACTTCAGATACATCCTACTTAATGTTTTAATAGTATTGTGAAGTTGGTTTCTTTGTAATACCTGGTAGATGATCTGGAGATTTAAATTTGTATGTGATATTTCTGCACTGAAGGATTTCTACTATCAGCTGTTCTCCATCTGTCTTCATTTCCTTTTTTAATGCAATCTTGATTTCACCCATAACCTGTGTTTTACCTGGAAGAGCAGGAAAAAAAAAGTCTCATTAAAATAAACGAAAAATGAATGTACCTTAAATAATGTGAAAAGAAGTAAAAATTTCTGTTTTGTTGCTGGTTTGGGTTTTGATTTTTTTTTCTCCATTTTTGGTTTGGTTTGGTTTGTTTGTTTGTTTTAGGACAGATTATAATATTTAGGGGTATTCAGGAGTATTAAGGATAATGTTTTGCTAGGATGAACAAATTGTAGATACATGCAGTACACTTGCATAAACAGATTATATGCTTCAGAGTGTATTTGCTTCGGAGGAGCTTTGTTCAAAAGAATATAAATTTCACTGGAAGTCATAACAAGTCATGTAATGATCACTACAAATCACCTTTTCAGAAGACTTTACTACAAGATTCAGAAGTTATCTCATTTTTAAAACAAACAAACAATGTTTAATAGGGTGCTGAAAAGTAAGATTCTGAAAGGCAATGAATTAAGACATTGGTGAAGTTAGCATTTCACCTTCTTCCTTGTATGGAGCAATATTATTTACATAATTTAAAGGAAAGTACTCACTGTGACCTTTAAAAGTAACTGATTTCTTTACTTATGGGGGCAGAAATACAAGCCCATTGTTTCTACAGTGTCTGGATTTTTCTCTAAATCAGTCCAGAGATGGAGATAAGGCACAGAATGAAATTTAGGCAGAGCTGTTTTGCCTTTCCCCTACAAGACTGTATCAAGGCCAGACAGAGCACACTAGGGCTACATACTCTAACTGACTGCAGTGGTACAAGCAGAGCCCAAGTCCTCACCACAATGCCATCCATAATAGCATCATGCCATAATAGCGTCTGTGCTTCTATATCTATATTTCTGCTACTGTAAAATATTTTTTCACCTTCCTCTTCTCTTTAGACATTAGCAGAAAAACAGTCAAGCTTCTGGAAGTCTTTGGGATCTAGTTTCTGGTGACAACATGCTGAAGATTTAACACATTACCAGGAAATTCTAGAGGCTGGTGCCAAGATGTTGCAAGGAGCAAAGCAATTCTGAAGAAATTAAATAATTTTGATACATCTGAAGAACCTTCTCTCTTAAAGAGTAGAAAGCTACCAGGCAACATTTAGAGATTACTTGCATGCATCTGAAATGTATAACCAAATTTAAATAATCTCTCTCTAAAGAATCCAGGTGCTATTTCACAAATGTCCATGAACAACCGTACGTTCTGTTGTTTTTCCTCTATATTTTGGGGGATCATGAAGAAGAATTAATTACAAATAATCACAGCTACAACATGGCCCCTCAACCTTCCTCACAAATTGAAGCTGGAATCTGACTTAGTTACAGTCAATAACAAATTTGCAATTGGGTTTCAGCTGGATCAATGTTTCACCAATAGTCTATAAGGTGGAAGAGGACCTTTTAGTAGGCAAGTGATTCTTTCATTATATTTAAAATTTCAAAAACCCTTCCTATATGTTTGAACATGCAGTGGTAGGATCTTGCTTTCTGTTACGTGCTTGTGCAAAGAGAACAGAGTCTGCAGCTTTTGGTGGTAGCAACAAAAATCATTGGGATCAAAGAAGGAAAGGCTAAAAATGTCTCTGTTTTTTGTTAATTGGTTCCATCAGGTGTGTCATCAAGTTTTAATGTCCTTGCTTTGGAAAATGCTGAGTGCCTAATGGGTTTAGTTTGGCTAAACTGTGGATTTTGAATGACTGGAAACAGATAGAGGAAAATAAATAAATAAATATAAAATCCTCTACACTGTGGATAAACTATTAAATAACACTGTGACATATCTGACTGAAAGATGCTGCATAAGTATGGCTTTTTGATCAGTATCGATTCCTGCACTGACTCCAATGATTGACTTTGAAAAGACTCCAGCATAACCTAACGTCAGTTTCAGGCAATCTTTAGTTAACCACAGCCTTCCCTAGGAAATTTTCTAGGGTTATTTATTTTACCTTATTCCCTCTCTGTCCTTTAAGATTTATTCACAGTATTTGATACTTTCTTGATTACCTTTTTTGATAATCTTTCTTGATTACCTTAGCACTTTTTTTTTTTCTTCACTTACATGTGCTTTCAACCTAAAATGAGATAAGGTGGGTAGGATGCTATCTGTGACTCTGAAAGCTAGAAAAAAGGAGAAATGCTTAGAATGTGATTGAAAATTCCAGTGCCATATCTCAGTATGTGGAAATTTTCCATAGACTATTCTGTATCCCCAGATACTCTTTACGACAAACAATCCTGCTGCACTACTTAGGCCTCATGGGGAAAACAATGATCTCCAGCTGTGAGCACATGAAGCATGATAGCTCTCTTGCGCTTCCATACTAATTTTCATTTCTCCCACAGCATGAAGGAAAAAGCCTTACCACCAGCTTTATGATACATTGCACTAAAATAATCCACCACTTTAAATCCTAGCAGAATTTTGAATAGTCAGGAGAAATTCCTCTTCGTTCCATTCCTTGACATTTTTCCTCTTTTTCATGTATTTTCACAACATCTGTCCTTTGACAGGTCCATAAGAGTAACTCAAATCTACATTGGTCTGTGGATTTGATTCTTAACAAGGATATATATATATAAAGAAACAAACTAATGAGGGGAAGTCTTAATATAGGGCTGTTTATGAGCTGTTGTGAGAGTCCACAGATGGCCAAGGTGGACATGAATGCACTTTGACTGATATAGCAGAAATGATGTTTCTTGGGATGTCATGTAATGGGATGACCTTGAGGATTCCACTGGTAAGAATATCTCAAGATATAGTGCCCAGGTGTAAGCTTTTGCATTTTTCTATAATTTTAGAAAACATCGGTAATAACTGATGTATGAATAGAATTGATTGTGGATATTTTGCTAATGATCGCATGATGATAAGCAAATGCTAAAGTGTAAAAAGCATTTAATATATTTCTATGAAAGCACTAATATAGCTTTTTAAAACAGTGGAAAAAAATTTAAAATTTCAATATTACTGTTTGCTTGGAAAAAAAAAAAAAGGTGCAAACTAGGATTATCACAGAGGCTAAGAACCATATAATAAAATATTTTAAAATTACTTTCTAATATAGCCAACAGTCAATGGCTGGAGGGAAAAACAAAACAAAACAAAAAGTCCAATTGCTTTACACAAACATATGATGGAGCAAATATTGACAGGGACAGTCTATATGCAAACTGATTTTGTGTTATATTTTACATTTTACATATATATCAAACACAAACTTACTGATATTAAAGTAAGAAGATCAGAGTATTGTGTTCACATTAGGAACACATTAACAGTAGCTAAAAAAATCTTTAAATACATAGCTATGACTAAACATTTCGGTGTTGTTTTGTTTGTTTGTTTTATGTGACGGAGCACATCTTTTTAGGGGACGGGACTTAATACAAATCCATTAGCAATTAAAATGGTTAATTAACTAAATTACTACATGGTATTTTGAGAGGTTTAGAGGTTTGAATTTGCCATTGGCATGGAAAAACAAGCTGTTACTCTTGCAGAACTATCACACTCCATGCTGTCAAAGGTTAATTAGATCTGTTATTAGTCTTAAATTACTACTTTTGTAAATCAAGGGATGTATCACTGACAATCACTGTGTACTGCTGACCATCGCTATTTGAAATTATGTAAAAATAGTAAATTAAATTTCAGCTTCCAAGGATTGATTACTATGGATTGTGCTGCCCTAACTCTTTGATCATATGCCTGCTGCCCACCCAAATTACCCAAGGCAGCAGTAAATAGCTGTCTTCCATTGGTCCATGTTATCAAGGCTCATTCAGCAATACATTTAAATGACCAGGTAAATTTCACTGGCATGAATTTTGTCTGGTTCAATTGTCTAAATTTAAATGTCTGAGCTGATTTACACATTTATCTTAAAATAAGTTGAATTGCCTTCTGAGATTGACTATGTCTATCAGCATAGATGGACCAAGGGTAAGTAGGTTAAACTTGGAAATTTAAATAAAAGATGTCTAAATGCTGCTACATGATGAGCATCTGCTAGAGTTATTTGCTGAATGGATGCCAGATGGCCAGAAAACAGGATTAAGAAAATATGTAAACAGATATTTTGTCCCATGGTGGTGTATAAGTTAGTACAAGCTCCTTCTGTTCCAGTCTAGTGACTTGGAATATTAAAAGTAGTTGAATTAGAAATAAAATAGTAGAGATAATAAAGATATATACAAACACTCCCCAGAATTTTCAGCTTTCCAAAAGAACTATATAATACAATAATTGTTTCCAAAATAGGCAGAAAATGCTCTTCTGGAGCTTGCAAGAGCCCTGCACTTTATGCCAAAGGATTTAGAGTCACAGAAAACTCCTTCTGAAAAGCTTCCTGAGTGTGGCAATGTTAATTTTGAGTTATGATTTTCTTTATATATGTTCTTTAAAACCCAATCATCCTATTATGCAATTGAAGAACTGAGATGCTAGAAAAAAATAAGCATGACAAAGAAAACAAGCAAAAAAATGAACAAGAAGCCAACTATAAACCAAAACCAGCTTTACTTTCCTACACCTTGTGGCTACAGTCTACAGGCTTAGCATGCCTTATCCACCATGCATGTACACGAGATGCAAAGATAGCCATGGTTTCTTTTAGCAGGATTGCTCCTCCTATTTTTCCTTTGTGCGCACTTAGAGAGATGGCTGCATGTTAAAGTGTAAGAGTGTAAAGAACATGCTCTTACAGGGCCAGTCTTCAAATCCTACTGAAAAATTGTACTGTATATTCACAGGAAACAGGAAAGCAAAGTATTGCACATTATTGATCAGCAGGCAAGGTTTATTTCTACACTTTCTGATTACGAATATTCATGTTACATCCACATTTCTGAAGGCAATCTAGGTATTTCCTAGAAAGCAGTCTCAGGTTTCCAAACATTGGTGCACAACAGCATCTTGCAGTTGACTGCTGCAGACAAGCACCCTCTATAGAAAACCAAACACATTCACACTGCTTTGTCATTATACCTGTGTCTTCTGATCACCGTCATGTTGCCTTGTGGTCCAGGAACACAAAAGTTAATTTTCTGATGATAGGCAGGGAGAGCCTGAGATAATTAGTTTCTTACTGTAGCCTGATTTTGATGGTGTATGGACAGCATGAAGCTGTCATATGGAATGGAAAGGAAAATGGAGCATTTTGTGGTGCAGGACTAGCTGTGTTAGTGCTGACAGTTGTTATAGAACACAAGGAAACAAACATGTCCTCCACTCTGTTGAGAGATGAGCATGCTGCCTCCAGAACCAGAGTCAGTCTTAGAAAGAGCAAATTGGTCTGTGCTAAAAGGAATCCCAGGAGAAAATTAAAATAATTCAACATGAAAATCAAGGAATCTGCATCAGGGAATCAGCTAAGGAGGGAAATTCTGTGACAGTACGAATGTCAGTTATGAGACTGTATGATGCACCTTTGTGCATGTTCACCTGGGGAAGGTTTGGGTATAAGAAGCCTCCACAGATTTTTACAGCAGAGGAAACTTGTATTTGGTACTTGTCTTGTTTTGGGTATGCGTTCCCTACTAGTAAAATGAAGTGAATGAACTCTGTCACCCAACTTGCCTTAAAAGCATTTAAGTATAATGTGAAATACAGCTCCTTCTGAACCTGTTGCATTTATAATTCTGAAAGTGTATGTAATAAACCTCGGAATTTCCATAATCTTTCAGTGTGAGATGAAGAGATGAGTAATAGCATTGTGTCATCATAGGCATATGATCAAAAATAAAGAATTATTTTTTAGAGCTCATTTCCTTAGGTCTTCATCTGTTTTGATACCCTGAGAGATTAAACTAATGAATTTCTGAGAGCTCTGTGTATTGTTCATTGACAGAATGTGGGTATTTCCTTGCAGTATTTTACCACCTTTTGTCTCATAGGTATCTAGTGACCTGGAAATGGCACAGCTATAGTTATCTCTAACACTGTGTAATGACACACAATGTGTTCCAGAACTGAGAGACTCAAATGCTGCTTACGTAGCTGTATTGCTTAAATCAATAGCATTTTGTTTGGTTTTAGCTATATTAGGATATGATCATAATATTTAGAAGATTAAAATTTGTAGTACCATGGCATAAAATCTAAGAAATCCAAGGTGCGTTCTTGAGAACTTGATTTGAAAAAGGAAATTGTACAGAGCTGCAAGGAAACTGTAAATATGGGAAATCATTAGAGAGAGGCTAAAATCTATGCCTAGTTCAATCTCCTGTCTCTTACTAGTTCTCTGTGATTTTAGACTTATTCTCTGTGCCTGATCTCAGAGATGGAGATAATAACACCCACTTCTCTAACTGAGATTTTTTTGGTTTTATTAACTGCAGTTGGGTATATTTTAAAGAGAGTAATGTAATGCTTTGATAATGTAAACATGAACAGGACTTCAGCGTATGATCCCTAATCCTATGACAAAATATGAAGATCTAAATAGGCTGATGAGGATCCATACCAACATTATGGCCGCAAAATGGATCACAGGAAGTTCTGCACCAACATGCAAAAGAAGCTCTTCACGGTAAGGGTGACGGAGCACTGGAACAGGCTGCCCAGGGAGGTTGTGGAGTCTCCTTCTCTAGAGATATTCAAGGCCTGTCTAGATGCCTACCTGGGCAACCTGCTCTAGGGAACCTGCTTTGGCAGGGGGTTTGGACCCGATGATCTCTTGAGGTCCCTTCCAACCCCTACAATTCTACGATTCTGTGATTAGATTTCCCTCCACCCACAATCCATGGAGCTTGCACAAACAGAATCTTCTGTCTACCAAAGAGTGCTGTTGTAGCAAGAATGATTTCTGCAGGATTCTTTTAACACTATCTTGAGAACCAGAAGTCCATCTTCCAATAGACATCTGTGCTTCAGCAAAGCAAGACATCATCTTATTGCAATAAATAATTCAGTATTACTTGAATACTCACCATTTATTATTTACATTGTAGTATTAGAGTTAAACAATTGCAGCTGAAGGTAAAGCAGAAGGGTATTCACTATCAGTTTAAAACTAGATATGTCAAGAATCCAAAATACCAACCCAAACCTTCCAATCTTTGTTTAGGTAAACTTTTTTTTTTTTTTTTTAATAAATAAATAAATATATTTCCAGTTACTTGCTGTACCAGCTGTTTGTTTTCATAATGCCTTTCATCCTCTTGTTGTGATAAGTTACTGGTAAAGATGTTGTAAAATAATGATGGATGAGCTTTGTAAAAAATGCATCCCAATGTTTTCAGGCTCCAAACTTTTCTGCCCTTTTGAGGTCTTTACATTACCTTCTAGTTTTTGTCTTTCACCTTTCTCCCACATATTTTTTCCTCCCTTGAAAACTGCTACAATTTTCTCTGTAGGCTGGATTCATCTTTGTGCACCCTACTGTAAGAAAAATCAGACATCTAATAAAACCTTAACTATTACCTCCTGTCTTATAGTACTTTAAATAGATGCCATTGGGTTTACTGGCACAGGACTGGCTCAATGATTATTCTCCCCAGCTCCACAGATGAGTCTAGATACATGCAGGTCTCTATACAGTGCTCTCAAAAGGTCCCAGGACAAACTAAAGCTCAGATTATGGCCACCTCTTTTTTCTCTGCTCTGAAGAGGTATTGCAGATGCTGTGTCCCTGGCATATGCTGTCTTCTCTCACGTGCCTATATGAAGGCTAGGTGTTACTATGCATGAAGGACTCAGATGTTATTACAAATTATTCCCTCCTTTACCTGATGTATACAAGGATACTGTGTGCTCTTCTGGAATGAGGGGAGAAATGTTATCATGTCCCAGCAAATGTGTTCTCTGTGGGATCCAGAGATGCTCTGCGCTGGGAGCAAGAGAGCTGCTCTCTCTTTTCCCTTCCCTCTCCTTTCCCAGAAGACTTGAGCTGCTTTGAGCAGACTGTACATTATAAGACAAGCAAAGAAGATTAAGGTTTTTCATTAATATTTCCCTGTCTCCTCTGATGTGATGTGCATGCAATCATGTAATGAGGGAAAGCAGAAGAATTAAGGAACTTTGCTCACAGCAAACACAATTTACAATTTTGTGGGCAGTGTGAATGGCTGGCTTTAAGGCTCAAGCATACGAACGAGCTGACAGTTTTATGTTATGATTTCTAGAGCTAGGAGACATTCACACTGCCCACAGAATTTTGTATATACCAATGCAGAAATTTAGCCTGTATGCCCAAAATTCTAAGTAGGATTAAAAAAAGACTATTTGAAGGGGTATATTTTTAAGCCTTCTCTTCTCCTTTCTTTTCATTTCCTTTCACATAAAACAAAACAATTTTGCAAAATACATTTTTGAAAATAGAAAAAGCCTTTTGAGATTTTGAGATGTGAAATCTTTCCCAGAACAAAATAATATCTGTTCCATTTGTTGGTCATTGTGTATGTGCCTCTGTTTTAGACATTATATTTTATTTTTTATTTTTTTTAAGAAAAAAAAAAGGACAAAAATAATGCTGGCTCGGGACTGATGCCATGTGTAAAAACTCTTGAAATGAAGTAAAGTGATTTTAAAAATTGTGGGAAAATAACACAGGTACTTCACAAATGCTCAAATACAAAAAAAAAAATCCCAGACGTACCAATTCAATTTCAGCTGGATTTATTTTCGTCATGTGGCATTCTAAAATGTTGTAGCAAAAACTAGGGTAAGTAAGTAAGAGGTTACTGGGACAATAAGATTAGAGGAGGTGAACTACAAGAGAAAGTTTCATTAGTGTCAGAAGGTCAGTGACTGAATTCACAGTATAGGGGTCAGAGATTGCTGAAGACAAGTTTTTTTTTCAGTATTTTAGTGAGACTGTCCCTAGTACCATAGGGGCATTTTGAAGAAATGGAGGCAAAATCATAGCTGTAACTATCATATTCAACAAATTTAGATGACAAGAGATAACTACACATATTGTTTTCAGTGACAAAGATGAATACAGAATACCTGTATTTGAAGAAAGGTAGGTAGATGTAGGATAAAAGTGGGATGAGAAAATCAAGAGAGTTGCAGAACTAATTTCCTACTGGATACCACTGCTTATTTATACTTTTGTGGAAGGGAAGCCTTATGTTCTGAGCTAATTATTCTAACATTCTCCCTTCAATACTTTCAAATTCCTGAATTCCTCAAAATTCAGCTTTGGTTTACAATAATATATTAGTGACAGTTTAAATTGGGTGGAAATATTGGTGTCTAATTCAACTTCTCTAGACTCTGTAGTCCATAGAAGTAGCATCTCCTTAAACATACCTTATGATGGATAAATGCCTTCTGGAGGTGCCTTCCATGTTTCAGTGACAGGTATGACATAAGGTGATAGATTTGATTTAGAAACCTAATTTTTAGACAGTGAAAATAGGCTAAAATATTCCAACTACAATACTATCATTTTCCATAACTTCAATGAGAGAAAGCTAAAACCATGGTTGAAATTATTCTTGCTACTTTAACTGAACTTCAAAGATAGGTGCAGCCTGGATCTGAAAAGGGAAACTATGCAGCCTCATGTCTCAGATAGCAAAATTCCCTTTAGCTGCCTTTGCTCCCTTTCATCTTCACCACAATTCAGTGCCTGAGCCTAAATATACATTCACAGTCTTCTTTTCACAATTTTAGCATCTTACATAAGGAGAAATATCAGACACTGCAGATTCAGCTGCATAAAAGATGGCTTGCCACAACATGTTTGAAATTTTGATGATGAAAGACACACTTTGCCCTGGCTTTCTGATGGGCAGAAATTCATACAGGGAAGAGAAGTATTTAATGCCATACATACAGAATGACCTGAACCTTGATTATTATTATGTGTTTTAAGCCTATTTAAGCTTTACTAAGGAGAAAATGTGCTAAAGGGAGAAGAAATTTGCAAACTGTCATTAAAAGTCTGTATTTGACATAACCTCAGTTCAATAAAGTATTTTGCACCATACCACAATTATCTTTGTGTGATACATTATAAATACTTGGTTAAAGTAGTACTAGTGAGTCTGCAAGCTCTTTTTCCATATCAGTGTCAGAACACAAAATGTTTTCTACCTATATAAAAACAGGGAGGATTGTTTCTAGATTATGTTTAGGTTCTCATTGAAATGATGACAAACTTTAAACTATTTTCCCTCTCCTCTGAAAAATATATTTTTATATTTTTTTTAGTCTTGATTGGCAAGTTTTTAAGAATTTGACAATACAGTCTGAAATGACAAAATCCCTTCTGAGCCAACCTTCACTTTCTGTGCCAAAATAATGAACCTTCTTGCTCCAAGTATACATATGAAGATGTGAATATCACAATAAATTTATTTATTCTTTTTGCCTCCTTGACTTTATGAAATTAAACATTCTGGCTTCTTCTGACTAGAAACACCAGGAAATGGATTAAAATTAATTTGGCTTATATTACAATATGATGAAAGTATAATGGAAATTGTATGAGCACTTAAAGATGAGTGAAATGACTGACGTTACTTTTGGACTGCCATGGATAATAACAAGTGAAAGCAGAAAATGTGCGCAAACATTATAGTAAAGAGCATCAGGTAATTCTAAATTTATCAGAAAGATAAAGTAGCACAGAATCAGAAAAGTTTCACTACCAAGTAGTTTTTGTATACTAATTTTGTGAATCCACAGAGAAAATAACCCTTTGAACAAAATATTTTATAATTAGGATGTAAACAAACAACCTAAATTCAGACACACAGAGTGCTTGGAAAATATGGTTAAAAACAACATATTTTCTAAGAATAACAGCTAAAAATGAAAGCAATGAAAATAAAGTACTTGAAGGTTGCATTTCTGAAAAGTAATTGTTCTGTTGGGAAATGTCACCTCCTGACCACCTGAGGAGCATTATGATATAAAAACAAAGTTTATTTCTATCATTTCTTCTGAATTTTTAGGTCAAGCAGAAGCAAAACCAGTTATACTAAGTTTAAACAGATCCGAAAACATACTGTGTTAAAGAACCATGTAGGAACTTCCCCATTTGCCTTGGCAGACATGTAGTTAAACGGTGGTTTTTCATTCCTTTTAGAGTCTTAGAGGTATGGTCTGATGAAATTAAAAAAAAAAAAAAATCTCAAAGGTAGATAAAAGGATAAAATCAGATGCAACTGTATAAAAAATTTTGATCATAAGAAAGACACATAGAAAAACAGCTCAAGCTTATTGAAATGTTGACTTTAGGAATAGATGTTATTTAAGTATCTATAACACAGGCTTAGTTTTTCTAGACACACTACAGAAGATTTTAAAATTGAGAACCAATGTGGAAAAAGTACTGATATTTTCCCTCTTAGAAGTTCAGATAATAGAATATTTTGATTTTTTCCCTCTGTCATTAAGCCATCCTATCATGGGAAAGTATACACAGTGAATAGGTGTTGGTGATGAACCATATATGACATACTTTTATTCCAATTAGTTTGAATAGTGGCTCACTGAACATTTACCGCACAGAGATTCAGCACTGAGCCTGCACTTTTAGTGCAGTGGAACAGGCTGTTTTATTTCACAGCTTGCCCAAGTCATTTATAGCCCATAAAAAAAATTACTTAACACATGGTGGCATATGCAACTCTATAGAGCTTTCTTTGAGAAGGAGGTGGAAGATGGCATTTGTATACACAAATATATCCATACACATACTCAAGCTAACGCAATATGTTAGCACTCTTTTGTGCTATAAAGCTGGTAGGCACACTATCATGGTAACTGAAGACAAAAATTTTTGGTAAGAACCTGCCTATTCTTTTCTCACAACATGATTTCCAGATTCCCCCCTCAGATTTATCCTGCAGCTCTTAGACTCTTCAGTGAAATATGCTTAAAGTCTTGCTCATAGCTCTCTGGAACTACACACTGCTGTGCACCATCATGTGCACTGCACAGCCTGATACCAGAGCAGATGCTTCTGCACTGACTGTTCATGTGGAAGACAGGTAATGCTATTATATTAATAGATTTTCTGTTGTGTACTTACGTTACCTGAAACAGTGGTAGCAGCCCACTGTTGAGATGCATTTTCTCTATCATTTAATAAGAATGATTACTGAAATAATTGTTGCTAATAAAACTACTATGAATATTGCATATTTATTATGATAGTAAGAGCTGTGATAATTCTAGCCAAGCTCATTATACCTGATATACTAAATAAAATCTGATATACAAAAGAAAGCCAAATCTGTCTTCCAGGACCACCAGACTGTTTTGTTACTGGCTCCAGAAAACCTAGGAAATCTTAGCACAAAAAATGAATACTTGAAATTACAACTGGGAGTGAACTACTTGCAAAATCTGTCCAATGGAGCAATGAGGGATGATCCTTTCAATTAATAAGGATAAACATGGAATCAGCTCAGTCAAAACTGGAAAAAAATGTACTAATCAAAATTTTGCTCAGGAGGGATGGACAGAAATGCTATGCAGAGTATTCCAGAGTATGCAGAATTCGGAGTACTACAGTCACTGGAGGATTGGTACCTGGAAACATTGTTTACAGTAATGTGGAGATGATTCCTGAAGTTGTTGCTTGTTTGGAGAAATATCAATTTATTTTTCAGCTCCTGTCTTTTCTTCTATTAAACGTATAGAAATATGTTTACAGTTTGTAAACATCCATCTGAAATCCTTAATTGTATATGTACCTGCTTTTCACTTGAAATGCATACTTTACAATTTGCCTCTGATTCAGCACTCAGCAGTGCCATTATTCTTACTATTTCATGCAGTGCTGGTTCCCTCAAGCTGCTACAATAAGCGTATACTAAAGATGGTATTTCATTGCATCATTGAACTGATATGTGTCGTTAAAGTCCACAGAAATGCATTTCAATAGAGAGACATCATCTAAAATCCTAGAGCAGAAGAAATAGTACAGGGACAGTACAGCACTTAAGTAAATGCACTTTAAAGCTTTGAGATGAAGATTGCAATGATGGAAAAAAAAAAAAAGTGAAAATCTACCCCTATTTACAGTGTTCACGAACTGGAAAGAAACCTGTTATGTAAATGGAATTATATATCACCTAAAAAGCAATACTGAAGCTGAAAATGATTAGATAAGTCCATAAGTGTACTAAATGGTGTTATGGAAGAACTCTTGATCTTATAGGGTTAAGAATTACAAAAGTTTTTCTGAGTCCCTGAACATTCATGGGGCATGAGGAAAGTTCCCATACTAGGACAGTGAGAATTGGAAATGATATATTTTAGGAAGAAAGAGGAACCTAATGCTTAGTAAGGGGAAAATGTGATAGGCTGATATCAGAGGTGGAAGGGGAAAGAGGTTTTATAGTGCAAGACCTTTTTTTTTTTTTTTTTTTTTCCCCATATGGTGAGAAGAAATCTTCAGAATAACATTTTGGATAGTAAGACCTTCCCCTGGTACCACACACAGCACAGGTAGTCAATCCCTTGCTTTGAGAAATGGGAGTTTGTCACAGATAAGGGGCCTTGAGGATGTGGTCAGTAGGCCACCTAAATTTGACAGCAATTCCACCTGCACCTGGAAACTTTCAAGAAAGTTTTCTCAAAACTGTGCCCTGGAAAAGGTGAATCAGAAAACACGCAGATTTACATTTAAATATGTCAGTCTGGCTTAGAAACTCCCCCTAAGCTTTATGAAATCACTCAAGAAAATACCATCTATTTGTAGAAATATATAAAAAAATAAAAATAATAATGAAAAAACAACTTTGTAACTCATTAAAAACCTGTTTCTGCTCTGGGCACTATGTATTCAGCAGGACTTGTGTAACTAACCAAATCCTTTCTGTAAAGAAGAGAAAGGAGTATCTCTTAGCAAGCTAATGATACTCTAGGTCTTGCAGATTTATTTTTTGGCAACTGTCTTCAAACAGAAAAGTGTTTTTCTTCCCCTTTCTTTTTTTTTTTTTTTTTTTCCCCTCCTGTCTCCTGCCCCACAGTGCAGAAAGGCTTCTTTTTGAATTTGAATATTTTGAACCTCTGAGCCTTTCAGCCAACTGCAGCCTACAGGTTGTAACTTAAATGCTATTTGTGAGCAAACTGATGCACAGTATTTTTCTGTTTCCAAGAGGAAAACCTGTCTATGCACACATAATATCTCATATTATACAAGTCTCTTACTTTTCCTGATCTGTCAAAGTAATAAGAATTATGAACAGAATATTTTGTTGCTGTAGACAATATAAAAAATAAGTTCTAATGCTTAATATGTATGTTGAATATTAAATGAGGACAGAGAAAAATGCATAGCATCTGAAGGCTTGTCAGTAGTTCTCATTGATGTTTGACATTATATCATGACTTGAACAGTTGTTCACTGAATTCTCAGCAAAAATAATTAATCACTTAGAACAAAAGCATAAAAATAAAAGTCGAAATATTATTTACGTGTGAATTTTAACATATATAGACTCAGTAACAGTGACAAAAAATGGCACTAAAGATCATTTCAGAGTATTATCCTAAAAGTCTATGAGCCAACATTTTCAGTAGCAATTATTGTGATTAAATCTGAACTTGAAAAACTTTAAAGAACCTCATTCCCAGAGCACAGTGAAAAATTAGGGACCCTTCTTTTCTCTTTTCTAAATAGTTTATAACACTCAAATAGTCATTGTTTTGTTATCAAATAAAATTAAATAAAATGTCAATTTCAGAACAACTTGAGATATGTTTTCTAAGATTTAAAAGAATCAGTTGGGATGTTCTAGTAGATGTTACTTCAAAAAACACATCCACAGGTAATGATGAAAAACAAATTGATGAAAATTAACTCAGGAATATCACACAGGGCTTCATTTCTAGATCAGTTCATAGCAGACTGATCTAAAATCGAGTTTTTCCTGTCTTTCTGTGGAGAGGAACAAAGAAATCAGCATACATTTCCTTGGCCTCCCTAGCTAGTTCCTGATTTCATAGGTTGCTGTCTGTCATGAATTCCTATTCTTCTGCTGGAATTCTCCAACTCTTTAATCTGTGCTTCTGACTGACAATGTATTTGCATTCTGCAAATCATTTTTGATTTAGCAGAAGCATTGTTGATCATCACTTCCCTGCTGCTACTGTAATAACTATATGCAAAAGGTAGTTCATTTTACAGGATGCTTTCAGTGAGAAATTTACTTGGGCACCTTTGTATCTCTACTCTTGGCCCTCACAGGTTCTTGAACACCCTATTGACTTGAAGGTATTGGAAACTCATTTGTAACTAAGGGTAAACAAAGAGCATTAAGACTTGATTATAAATCTCATTTGCATATATATTTCTAGGGCATCACAGAAATGAAATATATTCCAGATCTGTCAAGAAAATCTATTTCCAGAGTTGCAAGTGGCTGAAATCTTACAGTTAATCTCGTTCTTGTGATACTTCAAGTTGAGCTTCTAGTGTTTCAGAATTTCTGGATAAACATGCAAAGTCCCTGCACATTATGAATATCTTATGTCTCTCTTTTTTTATTTTTATTTTTAACAGAAATTAATTTCTGTTTAATATTCTTTAAGAAGGTAGAAAGTACAAAGCAACGTTGAGATAATCTGCTCCCCTGAGATTTTTCTATTTGAGCAAACCAGTATGGAGATTGAAAGGTAAAGACAGATTTAAAAAACAAACAAACAGACAAACAAAACTAGAAAAACCTAGCTAATACATGTTTTTGTACATACAGTTAGACTTTTACCTGGTAGCAGTTTAGTTCTTTTACAAAAATGAGTACCTAACCTGCAATATCAAGCATCATGCTTTCAGCTTAGAGTTATGATAGTCATGATTTCCCCTGAAATAATCAAAATTTCTATCTCCGGCTCTTTTGTGATACATACTCTCAACTGTTGGAAATTTTTTTGTTTCCCTTAATAACAGTAATAGCAGTGGTACTTAGTGAAGTAAAAATAAATAAATAAATAAATAAAAGTAGCATTGTTATTTTCAGTTGGCAATGATCTAAGACTTAGCATACAAATTTGTCTCAGGTTATTTTCTTTTTAATGTCATGTGGGACAGCATACAATATTCTTTGTGCATCTATTTTTTGGAATGGTCTGTATTGTATATTGACATTTATTACTTGCATGAAATTATAAGCAATTATAAGCAGTTGTTCTAAATGGAAGGGTCAGGCAACTACTGCTACTGACAGTAATTGCAAATAAATTTATATTGGTAGTCTCAGTTAATTTTTTAACTTATCTCAGAGGAGCACAAAGACACATAACAGGAGACTTCAAGCTCTATGCTGAATTTAATTCCTTTATCCATGTGACACATAAGCTCCAGCAAAGGACCACCTTTTTATTGAGAATGCTTCAAGACACATAAGGCAAGTCTGCTGCCCTGTTGAGCAGTGTGCTTGCTCATTTTGATAGCTGTTTGTTATTATTTGAAAGCAAGGACGGGTAATGGCAGAATTAAAACCTCTAATGTCGAAGGCAAAACTGGCACCACTACTGGAAGCTACAATCACTCTTGCTGAGTCTTCCTTGCAGCTTTACCCATAAAACCATCATCCTGCTTCTCAGACGAAGAATAACGTAGCAGATCTAGTTTGTTTATTTTCTGTTATTTAGCAAAGATATTAAAACAACAACAATAACAACAACAAAAACACTTATTTACAAAGCCTGCAATGAGATATTCTAAGTCTTGCTGGAATATATATAGGGCAGGGAAAGAAAATAATATGTTACCTGTCTATAGTTGCAGCACGGAACTTCAAGCAATAGAACAGAATTACTTGTGAGAAATTTGGCCAACAGAGTGGTTTTGAAAAGTACCATGGAGTGTTTACAAACAATTGCTGTAGATTGCTGCATTTAATTCTTCCTGGTGAGATGTCCTCTTAAGGAAAATTATGCCATTTAATAATGTCCTCTTAAAGAAAATAATACCATAGCACCAGTCAAACTACAAAGAACTTTACCTGTATCTAATCACTGATTCTTACTCTTCTTTAAATGGTATAAACTGTCACTGGGCCTGAAAGAACACTCTTCACACTCCTGTTATTTGTTCCCACACAACTTCCATAATATTAACTCCTTAGCCACAAATATTTGTACAGCTGCCTAGTGAACTAGTTGGCAGAACTGATCCTACTAATTGCATCAACCCCAGCATCCCACAATGTATACATTTGGTCTTACTCACCCAAACCAATTTAGGATATGTTTTACACCACTATGAAGAATGAAATGAGCTTCAGGGAAGGAAAGAATGGCATTATTCAATGCCAGCAACAGTGCTGACATACGACATTGTGCTTTATGAAGCAACAATGAAACAATTGGACTCAAAATAATTCAGAAAGCAAAGGGTTAAGATAGAACAGTTGAAAGGGACCTACAAAGATCATCTAGTCCAACTGCCAGACCACTTCAGGACTACCCAAAAGTTAAAGCATATTATTAAGGGCATTATCCAAATGCCTCTTGAACACTGACAGGCACAGGGCAACAACCACCTCTCTAGGAAGCCCGTTCCAGTGTTTGACCACCCTCACACTAAAGATTTTTTTTTTCCAATATGCAGTCTGAACCTGCGCTGGCACAGCTTTATGCCATTCCCATGTGCATCCAATCATTGATTACCAGGGAGAAGAGACCAGTGCATCCCTCTCCATTTCTCTTCCTCAGGAAGTTGTGGAGAGCAATGAGGTTGCCTCTCAGCCTTCTGTTTTCCAGACTAGACAACCCAAGAGTCCTTGGCCTCTCCTCACAGGACATGCAGCCCTTTTACCAGCTTTGTTGCCCTTCCCTGAATGCATTCAAGTAATATCCTTTTCATATTAGGGAGCCCCTAGCCGCCCACAACATTCAAGGGGAGACTGCATCAATGCTAAATATAGTGGGAGAACAGTGGAAGTCTCCTGTCCAACCCCACATTTACAGTGGGTTAACTTCCAAATTTCATCAGTTTGCTCAGACCTTGTTTGTTGAGTTGTAAAAACTTCCAAGAAGCTTGACAGCATCACTGTAGCAACTCTACTCAGTGTTTTAACTAAAGTCATTTTCTTTATATTGTTAGAATTTCCGAATTTCCTTTTTTTTTTTTTTTTTTTCTTCCCCCTGTGGAGATCTGAGAAAAGTCTGCCTCCATCTCCTCTATTTTCTCCCTTCAGGTATTTAAGAACAGCTCATTTCCTGAGGTTTATATAAACCCTCAGCCTCTCTTCTATGCCACTTCCTCTGGCTGTTAACCATCTTACTGGCACTTTGTTGGAGCCTCCTCAAACCTCTAGGAGGTCCCAAAATGGACACGTTTATTTGGACATGGCCTCACAAATACCTGGTGGAAGACGATAATCCCTTCCTATGACCTGCGCCCTACACAGTTACTTTTGCTGATCAGTATGCAGCAACAATGAACATAAAGCAACTTTCCAAATTAATTGTGTAAAGAAAAGTTGTTAATGTCCTAGTAAAACTGACTTACACAGAGAAAATTGGATTTGAAGAGTGCCTCAGACAAATTCTGTAGAGCAGAACACAGTGGACATTGTACATTTTGAGATAAGGTCATGTAAAAATCAATAGCTTTTTGGGAAAATGACATTTTCTCCAATGTCAGCACCTTCAGTATTTTTAAAATTGCTTTGGGTGTCAATTGTATATTTTTAGTTTCCCTCATTTTAAAGAAGTAAAAAGAATATTGAAAATACTTTGCAGTCCCCACATTATCCCACAGTTGTTTGAAAACACATAGTGGCACAAAAATCTCTTTTCACAGCCTGCCCATTTTACAATAAAAAGAAGTTGCCTCAAGAAAAGAGCTTTAAATACAGCTGTATATAAATATATCAACAAGTTAGTACTCCTGCATGAAAGCAAGTCCAGCTGCGCATTCAAGAGTTTTGCCACTGGAGATAATGATCAGTAGTACAGTAGCATGAATATAAGCCCAATTCCTCATCACTTAGTTTTGCTGCAGACATCTGAAGAGATCAGATTCATACATCTTTCAGATTGGCTATGTATGGCTGGGTTTGTTTTTTATATAATTCAAAGGTTGGTAGTTATTCCCAGAGGGCTTCTAATACTGGGAATGAGTGTTCATGAAGTGAACTTAATATGAAGATCTTATATAAAGATGGTTTGGAAGATCTCAGAAGTGACCAGGCTTGCTGCTTTCACTTTGGCCCAAATGTTAAGCCAAAATCAAAGAGGAAGTGCAGTCACCTTGATCATTTTTGTCAGCTATAAACGTGAGGTGTGACTGGCACAGGCTGTCAACCCCTATGTGACAGTCTGTTGGAAGCTGCTCAGAGTTCAAGGACACTTAAATTCATTGTTCCTATTGAACGTTTCTTGTTCCCCAGAAGAGTCTAAGCAAAGAAATTTAGGCTTTTCCTCACTCTTCTTTTGACACACAGATAATCAGTCTCCTTGTGGGCTGCTCCCTCCCCAAGCTTTTTATCAGGCCCACAGTATGAATTATGGGCATTATTTTATACAGTCTGACTGGTTCCTGCATCAGCTTTGTTCCTTCTTCTTCCTAGTTTCATCTCAGTTCCTCTGATGGCTCCCAGAGTTCTTTCTCTTCCATTTCACAAGCTGTTGAATCCAACACTATGGGAATCCTTGTCTTCCTTCCACTAACAAACAGTTAACTAAGTGCTTTTCTGAACCCAGAAAAACCCATAGATACATGAGACAGGAATTTGTTTGAACTGTTGAGGACATTCCCATGTCTGACCCAAATCCTAACTCTAAAATTATCTAAGAGACTGTGGTTTTAATCTGAGACCAAGACTACTATCTTGTTATATATCCTGTTACCCAGTTGTGAAAAATATTAGTGAACTTGGATTAGAAAAAAAGAAGAAAAAAAAAAAAGAAAAAAAAGAGAAACTAACTGTAATCCTATGTGTTGTTTTTGTGATGAACAACAGTGTAGACAATAGGGATAGGAGTGCTATCTCCACTGAGGTACGGAATTCAGAAAAAAGCATGTATGGTCTCTTTAGGCAACTTAGATCTTCTTGTGAGGCTTGACTTGGGTGAACAGGGAGATTGCTATCTGCTAGTGTGTTTTGAGAGTGGGTTTCCTTCAACAAACACAAGGCATCAACTCTTTTGAGAGAAAAAACCAATTAAGAGGCAATCAGTAGCTCGAGGTACAGTGTGAATCATGAGTTTTCCTATTTCTCTTTTTTCTAACGAACTTTGTGTCAGTCACTGAATCCATGGAAGAATTCTGCAGGCTGTCTATACCATCTCTGTGTTTTTTATTGGTACTCTTTCCCATGAGATTAGAAGGGTGGAGAAAAGAGAGGATTAGTGTGAGAATTCCCTCAGGTAGAATCAAAAAAGGAACATCTTTTGTCAGTGAATTGATTGCTAATCCTGGCAGAATTCCTGTTTCCTTGGGGGAAAAATAAATAAATAAATAAATAAATAAATTGAACTGGTTTGCAACACTGAATTTGGAGAACTAAAAATATTAGGTTATGTAAATACAATGAAAGCAGAATTAGTATTTGTAACATAATCTAAAGAGGCACAAAAGTGGTCCTTAATTTAGGTTTGTGATCTGTTTCAATTTTCATCTTTAATGAAATAAAATCTGATATCTGTTGTCCTGTTACACATCTGTGATTTCAAGGCACTTATTTTGTATATATCTGAGTAAATGGCTGACCTCAAATTTCCCCCATATTCCAATTTTCACCTCTTAATTAGAGCTTTTTCTAACAAAAAGCAAATTGACACCACCTTGTGCTTCTTGTTAGTTCAAAATAATTATGGAACTTAACACTCTAAATGGTAATTACACTTGCTGTTGAGCACAGCAGCAGTTTTAGAACTGCAGACCAAATCAAATTAGCATTTTTGTCAAATAAAGTTAAATGTGTTAAAAAGTTATTTCTTGATGCATATAGAATAACATTTTACAGCAAGTGTTATTTAATGTCTGTTGGAGACGGACCCGGCTGATATATTCATTTGTCAGAATGCTGATGTCTATATCTCAGCTAGTTGTCAAGGCTCCCTTTAAAGTATAAGGAGAGCAATTGCTCTTCTAGAATGTGGTTTGTTTTATTTGCAAATATATCTCTAAAACAGGTCAGATGAATTACACCTTCAAAAATTGTTATTTCTCACCACTAATTGAAAAGGTTTGCCTTAGAGGCAGATCATCTCACTAATGCCATGATAAAATTTCTCATTGCATTATCTAGTTCAGAGGTCCCAGCTGTAAAAGGATACTAGATTAGATTGTTTGATATAACAGACAAAAGTCTAGGTTTTTAATTAGAGAATTAACATGGAAATAGAACAAGTATTAGACTGAAACAAAACCTTCACTATTCAGAGAAATTCCTATACTACTTAAGCAGGTCATGTTTGCAAAATCTAAAGGATCAGACTAGAAATGTACTTATCCTGTTCTTCACAGTCAAAATAAATTACCAATGAAATCAGTAATTGTTAAATTGTTGTAAATACTCTTCTTTTTTTTTTTTTTAATTAAAAAAAAAAAAAGACCAGTAAACCAGTAGAACACCTGAAAAGTCAATTTTAAAGCTGAATGGGATTAACAGGATTCATTGTCTTTCTAAGTCAGACTCGGTTTGATACATAGGTCTCATCCCATTGTAAATCTGTTGCAATCACAAACGGTGGTGTTTATTCTCTGGGTTACAAAAGCTAATGAAACAAAAGTGATAGTTTGAATAATGGAGAATCCTGCAGAGAGAGAGCAATTTTTCCAAAACTGAGATTTTTTTTTCTAAACATTATGTAGGACAATTACTAGATCATAATATACATCTGTATATGCATACATATACATGTATATGTGTGTTTGTGATTCATTCATTTATATATGTGCATGCATATGTATACATACAGGCACACATATATATGCACATATGCATGCATATATGTATACATATAAATCATTGAAGTTGATCTAATACTCCTAAGAATCCATGTATATTAAATCTACCTTGACTCAGCACAGTGATAGATAATTGAGTTAGCTTGTTGAGCTAATCAACGCTAACTCTTCATGCTAAAATTTAACTTTATGAAGTTATAGCTACCTACATTAAGTTCAAATTGCTGACTCCACTTCTGCTCCTAACGTGCGGTATTATACAAATTTTCTACTTCAGGTTGTTCATAAATCTTACCTTCCATTTCACAGTCTAACCACAAGTTTACAAAACCCACTGGCATCAGTACTGAAATCTACTAGATGCAAAAAAAATTATACAGTATAGGTATTTCTCTTAGGACAAGGTGGCTGATCTGAATCCCAACAAGACTGTTGCTGCAAAGGATTCATTCCATCTGAAAGCAACATTCTGAAATAGAACACTGATTACTTAAATTAAATACAGTACAATGAAAACCTAGGCAGTTAAAGACCATAGGCAGAATAGGACAAAACTGCTGCCATGATAAATAATAGAGTAAAAGCTGTGGAGTCTGAGCTCAGGGTTGCTCAGAGGACAGGCTTCCCATCTTCAGATACCATTTGCAGCACTTTAGTTGCTCAGTCAGCTACTAGCTTTGGTCCTAATTTTTCTTAGTCTTCAACACTGCTTCTGTGTTGTCCACAGTACTTGAAAGGTTCTCACTGTGATCCCTCTTAACTTACGTCAATCTGAGTCTAATGAAATTTCAGTGACTTTTATGGGGTATGTCCTGATCTAAACTGGTACACGATTTAAATCTAGTACACTACATCTATTTGACTTGTATGTTAGCTATGTATGATATGATTGTGCATGCTGTGTATACTTCCATATATTGTAGTGAAGTAATATTTCCTGTACAATGCAATATATACATTTAAGTAAATTATTTCACAATTAATTGAAGAACTCTAAGTACACTATATGGAATTCTGATTTTCAATAAATGGCAAAACTCCTGCTAACGCACTGGAGGAAAATTTTCCTGTCATAAGCATCACTTGAGCTCCAAAAGCTTATGAAGTTTAATAAAGTTTAATACAATGTTCTGAATGGATATGCCTACATAATAAGAACTTAAGTTACTTAATGCAATTCATAGTGTAAAAAACAAACAACTTACATCAAGAAATTTAAATACATGTTTTGAGATGACTACGTAAAAATCACTACATAACACTTGCTTATAAATCAATGCAGTTCACATAAAATGATCAATCTTGAATGAGAGCACACTACAGAAGGAAAATTAAATGGAAAGAATTACCAAAAAGCTGGGGGACTTTCTTATGTGTGTGTATTTGTCTTCTCTTCAAAAATGCTTGAAAGACTCTTTGTTACAGGCTTTCCATCAGTGCAGTGGTAGAAGGTGAATGTCCATCACTGTTCACATTTTTCATGTTTGATTTCTTGCAGTGTGACAGCTGACACATTTATCTCCTTTATTTCATTAGACCCCTTTATACAGACACAAAGAGGTCTTCCCACCATACTGAACACAGGATGATATTTTGAAAAATGTGTGTATTTTTTATGTATTTTATATCTATAACATTGTTAGGTAGCAAAAGGTAGAAAACTGGGTTCTCAAGTGACTTAAGTGACAAACCAAGTCCTTCCATACTTTGATGTTTGATTAATTCTCTTTTACTATGTTGACATTAACATCTAATCTGGTGCAATAGGAACAGACTAGTAGATGAAAGCAATCAGTTTTGTGGCAGCTACACCTATATTGTACCTATATGGTCAGGAATCCACTTGAAGCTGGATTTACTCTCTTCCCTGATAAAAATGTTTCTTTTCTGCATGTGGACCATCTCTTTCTAAAGGACCCAATACTGATTATGGTTATAACATACCCAGGGACAGGAGCACATAAAGTGCTCACCTGGAATAGATTTTCCACTTCAGATTACTTCAAAATTAACCTGATTTGGATGTATCAAATCTGCTTTAAAAAGGAAAATGTCTCAGTGTAAAGCAAGGTAAAATTGAAGAATTTATTTCAAAGTATGTTACTGCTCTGAATCAAAACAATGATGTAGATGCAGCCTACATTAAGATAATTATATAAGATTATTTTCAGAAGTAAAGCAGGGAAGTGCTTGCTTTTAGACAGGGGAAGTTTTGGTCAAGGCTGTGTTTCATAGTAAGGCTATGCTCATCTTGCTTAGTGGGGTATTTGGAGTTATTCCTGAGATTATTTTGTAAATCTAGTTTTGCTTAGAGATTTTTATTTTTCCTACGTATTTTACCCATGCCTTGTAAGTAAGCTTTGAAGACTTTTTACATCCCTACAAAGGGGTTAAACTCACTGAAGAATAGACTGGACAATTAAGGATTTTTATCTATACATATAAGCTGACGTCACTTTTTGTGAGACTACACAAGATTGATTGTCTACTGAAGACTCACGGTCATACTGAACCGATGTTAAAAGTAGAGAAATTAACTGTCTCTAGTGAAATGGAAATGTAAATCTGTGACAGACTTACATTTATGTACAGATGGATAGACGAGTGCTTCTAGGAAGAGGACATGAGGTATATAGTATATCTTTGAAAATTTCCAGAGGGACAGCATAGCAGACTGACCATCATAAGTCTCTCCTCCTAATCCCCTTTTGGGTAGAGGCCAAAAGCATTTATGTGATACATGTTTCAGCTGTATTGCAATGAGTTGAATGTCATTTCAAAAATTCATTTTGAGATGGCAAAAATAGCAATTCAGAAGGAAGGATGGAAGGCCGGATGTACACAGGATACATTACTTACAGCTGCCAGATAAGAGCATTTTCTTTGTTTACTACCTCCATTTTCCTGTCAACATGATGCATAAAATCTGGAGGTTCTTTAGCTGAAAATCTAAGGTAACTTGGAATCATCAGAAAAGGTGTTTACACAAGACTCCCCAGCCAGTATTCTCAAAGTATTTCAGACAGTTGAGAGTATATTGGAATCTTCATTTTGTAATCAGAAATTACATTGTAAAGATCAGGTTATTCAGCCAAATGGTGCATTGAGAAACCATGGAAGAAGGATGTCATTTCTATGTATCCCTTCTTAGGTTTGTATTATTTATTTGAAATTTAAACACTTCATCAAAACTCATAGTATTTTGAAAAAAATCTGATGTGAGAAATTTGTTGGCATTGACCTTGAGTATGAAAACTGGGATTATTCAGGTAAGAATAACCATGTAGATAAATTCATAAAATGCATCCAAAAAGATCTGAATACTTTTTACTTAATTTATAATCATAGAATCCCTAAGTAAGAATTTTCTGCTCAGAACTATAGCAGAAATCAGAGAAATTTCTTTTTTTTTTTCTATGCTTTAAAAATATCTCCATGTATGCAGTTGATATCAGAAAGGGGATGGGAATATGTGTGTTTGAGTTTCTTGTTCCACCACATTTGGCAAGCCAAGACTCTTCAAGTCTCACTATATATTTGTACAGTTTTATAAATCTAGAGTAGCCTCTTTACTCAGTGGAACAACAGCTAAGTAAGGTGTTGTTAATAAGGAGTGACGAAGAGGGGATCCTATGCTCTGTTTCCCACATGCTTTGATATGAAAGCTGTGTGCATAAAATGTTCATAAACAGAAAAAAAAAAAAAAATCTTGTTCGTTTTCTTTTTAACGCTACTCAGATTCTTTACTTTGGAAATTCCAGCTTTCATGTACAAATGTCATGGATTTAAAAACCATTGGTACACTATATAGTCTCTGAATTTTAACAATCTGTGGCATAAATCTGCAGGAACTTGGATAATTTAGCTTTGTGGGAGTGTTTGAAGAGAAAGCACTGTGTGAAAAAAGATACTGAGTCTGGATATTGTGTAGCCTTCACTTTTTCAAACATGAGAAATAGTGTCTCTGTATAAAGTCAGTCTTTGTATGTTATAAAATATGTACAAAACCTAAAAAATAGACTTGAGATCAATGTAGAGACAAAGAGTTAAAGGGTCTGCATCACTCTCTCAAAAGCCCAGAGACAAGGAGGCCAGGCTCCCTTCTCTCTTTTACCTGCCAAGAAAAAACAAACCCTGAAGATGATTAGGTTAATCAGAAAGGTATAGTTCGGGGGAGGGCAGAAAGGGGAAAATGAATAATTGCATTAAAATCACGGAGAATTCATCATCTTTCATGAATATAACAGAATATTTTATGGATAAGAATATTTTGCTAAAAAGTTAAACACTTGGCCAGACACAGCCAAGGAGATCAGGAAGCTGGTGAATAAATGCTATAGATATGAGGTGAGCAGCAGGAGAAAACAGAAAGTATCCATATCATCCTCAGCATGCATTGACAGAAGTTACATATGGGTCTTTTTCTAGTAAATCACACAAACTGACTAATTAACGTAGTCAATATGTTACCAGACTTCTGGAAACAATGTGAACTTCTAGGCATTTTAGCAGTGTGAAACGTGAAATGTGATGGCAGATGTATGTATCTGGTGTTTCACCCAGGAGATCTACAGAAACGTGTTTTCAAGGCATGGAAATTCAGTCATGTTATGTTATTATCAGAGCACAATCAGTCAGAGTGCAAAGTCAAAGCAGCACCCAAAAATATAAAGAAAACTTTAAAAAGTATAACAAAATGAAAACATGCCAAAGGTGTTTCTGCAGAGAAAGACCTTTGCAGTGGATGGCATCAAGACACATGCAAACCTGGGAACCATCTGGTAGACCAAGGCTTAAAGTAATCTCATCTGATTTCATCTATCTAAAATAATTTTGCAAATTTAAAATCACAAATTTTCATGATAATCTTTTGATTCTTAACAGATAGCTACCTGGACTGCCAATCCTTCTCCATTGACTCTGAAGGGGATCCTGAATAGTGCCTAGGCTGTGGGAGAAAATCAGGTTTATGCCTATACATGTAAGGATCTGGGACCATATAAGAAGTTCTAGTGAAACTGAAGTGTCTGCTTAGGAATGGCAGATGTGGTGCAGAATCTGCAGGATGACCATGACTTTCTGGAGCAGCAGCTGGACTTGGCCACAAAATACTTTAGGGTATTTAAAACAGCAGGATACACCTATGTTTAAGCCCCCGAATCCTTGTAGACATACAAACACAAATTACAACCTGCTCTAAACGTATAGCACATCACTTTCTGCCACTATATTTGTCTCAGTCTTCTGTTCATTTGATTCCCTCCTAGTGGTATAAGAAGAAATATCACAAAATAGGGAAGAATGCCCATACAATAGCTTAAAGGAATTACAAACACCAATACAAGGACAAACTATTAGGATTTCTTTAGTAGAAATACACACTTGGAAACTTTTCCAGAAAAAGGAATGGATAGCACATTTCATGAAAACTGCAAGTCTCTAAACCTACTATCATAGGATGAAATAATGAACATGGATCATTATGGTAAGCATATTCATCTGTAGTTAAACTGGGGACAAAGCACAGTGTTCTATTTGTATATATGAAAGAAGACTCCTGACCACAAGAGTCAGAAAAATCTAGGCAATTTCATCACAGGTAAAATTAATATTCATTATAACACATCGATTTTCAAAAAACTTCTGTCTTGAAATAGAACTTACAGTCCAATAATTCTAAGCTTTCTCAGATGCTAACATAAATATCAGCAAAAGTTTAATTTTAGCCTGACATGTGATCCCATCTGGAAATGCTCTAGACCATCTGTATTTAAACAGCATTCCAAGATAACTGTTTGAATATCAGCCTAAAAAAGGATTTATACTACAAGAACAGGTGTGTGTGTGGGGGAAAGCCCTTTGTGAATCCCCAGCATAATAATTCAATTTCTAAGCAAGTTATAAATTATTTAATGAAAGAAATAAAGAATAATCTTCTAAACCATGTAATGCAATACCAGCTATTTTTACATGACTTACTTATAATAAGGACTTAAAAAGAATTGTTAATTATAGAAGCAGGTTATTGCACTTGCCCCTGCCCCCCAATTTCAGATAAATACAAAAGTGGTGCTCTATTACAGAAATGTCCACTAGGAGCAACTGTGGTATCACTGTTAGGCAAGCTGAGAAAAATCTGTGCATAGGGAGTGCTTGTTAAAATGTGCTGTTTGTGAGCAGAAGAGCTTGAATTTTGGACTCTGCTTTGTCTCTTTAATTTCAGCAAGAAAGATTAGGCTAGAAGTTAGGATAAACATTTTAGTGTCAAGAACAGTTAAACTCTAGAACATACTGTCCAAAGAAATGAAAGCCTTTATCACCACTAAGGTTTTTGCGGCAGGTTAGCAAAGTCTTTTAGGAATAATATTGTGTTTTGAAAAATGGGATATCTTCTGAGGTCCATTCAACCCCAGTCTTGCCACTATTACATAATAGCTTGTACATAGCTGAGCACTGAATGCCCTTGCTCTTAAAACAGATTTATTTCACTTATTTTTTTTCCTAAAGTATTAACAAAATTTGGGGTCCTAATCATGAAGGAGACCACCAAAAATATCCAGGAAAATTATATTTTAAAATTCTACTTAGTATCTACTATTTTCATTTCAAAGAGGAATTAATATTTAACAATACACCTTCTCTCATATTAATGTCTCAACCTATTTTTTTTCTCTCTGATTCTAAATGAGCACTGATCATGAAAATTGACTCTATTTAAAAGATGTTTTAAATTACTCACTAGGTGAAGGAGCCCTTCTTCAGTCTTATATCAGAATCCATGCATTTCAGCATCTTCAAATTTACTCCATTTTGGGGGTAAGGATGGGATGGTGGAGAAATACTCCTATTTGCTTCTTGGTGCTGAAGGTTACCTTTATTAACTTGTATTTGTAGAAAATGCGTCAGTAGCTATACAATCAGGTTGCCTTCACAACCATTTTTTTTTCCCAAAGACATAGCTTAAATAATTTCTCCAAAAATGCTAATAAATAACACCATGTTGTTGTGTCAAATTTTTGATAGAATTCCTAACACTACTATTCTCAAGCCCAAACCCTCTAAACCCACCACACCTCCAAGGAGTCACCAGAAAAATCCTCCGGATAGTCCCAAACAGTGATGTGTTAGTGAAGAAGCATTTAAAAACAAAGCCAATAAAAGTGATTAAGAACATTAGGCAAGAAAAATATCTTTCCAGATAATTATTGAAGCACCATATCAAAGGGTGTTATTTGGGTTTAAAGTTGAAATTCATTTTCTTTAAGGTTTTTTTTTTTCTTAATATTTAGTAATTTTTTTACAGATCTCAGGGAAAAAGCAAACATTTTAAATGAAAGCTTAAAAATATCAAGCTACTTAAAATTTCTTGCCAAAGGATTTAACAGCTAATATCCAGCCAGCCCCAGTTCATACAAGAGTTGCCCAAACAGCTTGACCAGCCACTAGTTATTCACAAAAACACTCCCTGGATTATTTACTTCTCTTTTAATGACACTTTATAGTAATAATTTAGCAACAGGGTGGTTTGTAATTATATAAAGCAGTGTTTGTGATGTGGATGCAGTAATATATAAGATTATCTAGTCCTATTTCCCCCTATGCTTTTATCTCTGGCCGAAGTCACTTTTTTTTTTTTTTTTTTTTAATTTAAATTCTTTCTGCTTCTTTTCAGGAAAACCAGCTGGGTTATACTGGCAAATACCTCAGGAAGGCAGAACTAATTGCTCCAATTATTACTGGAGAGCCAGGTGGGCAAATTAGAGTACCGGGCCAATCAAGGATAGATGAAAAAAATGTTTCCCAGAGTTTTGGGAGGAAGCTTATCATTCTTAGGTTTATGATACTGCTGTTGTTTATCTTGAAAGATTTTTTCTTATTAATTAGGTATTTAGGTATTAGTAGTATGGTTATTCCTAGTTTGGGGAAGCATATATAAAATGTTACAGATAGCTTAAAATAGAAAGAGAAGGAGAAAGAATACTGTCAGTGTATTCAAGCCTCATTCATGGCTTGAGGATCCCTTATGACAGAAAGAATATCCCACTTTTCAATTTTTGAAATACAAATTATAATTCCCCAAAATAAAGGTGGTGCAGTATGAGGGAATCAGCATGTGACAGGCTAGCTGCAAATGCAGCTGCATTATTTATTTTATATTCACTTATCCTCCTCCCCCCCCGCCCCCTTTTTTTTTCCCACTTTGTATTGAAGCAGTTATTCATGCGAGAAATCACCTTTGCTGGTATGTTCTGCTTTAAATTTTGGTGGCACTGATTAATCTTATGCTGTCAAGAGTACTAGGGAGTAGCCCTTTGCTAGAAAATAATGGCAGAAAGCAAGGTTGTGATTTTATGTTAAAGACAGTTTAAAAAATGAGAGGTTGAACTGTAGCCTTTTTATTTATAAAGATAGTAGAGGAACTTGTAAATGAGTTATTCTTTCATTTAGATCTATTCCTGGTCAAGGATCACATTTTAATTATTTTATTTAGAGTCAGAAATATTTTATTTTAGAAGCAATGACCTTCCCTACGTGTAAGTCAGAATGGTACAATAAACCTATAAACACGGGGCTTATTATTGCTAAAAAATGTAGTTTAGAAAAGAGATAACCAAGCTTGTATTTGTCTTTAAGAAAGATATTGAGAGTGTTCAGCAATTTCTTTTTCTATATGCTACTAGACATGAACTCAGAAACAAACAAAAATATATATATAATTCAGACAATGCTCAGGTCAATGTTGGTAACACTTTATATTGACTGATTTTCTCTTTCAATTCATGGCTCAATATCCATTACAATCAAGTCAACAGTCAAGTACTCAGGGATTACAAGATTTTATTGATTCAAGAAATATACTTGAAAGTCCAGCCTATTTTTTCAGGTTCTCTTATATTTTAGTATGTGGTAGCGCTAAAGGTTCAACACTGATGAGTTATTGGGAGGACAGCAAAAGCAAAGACAGCATATCCCATTTGTGCAAGAACACAATAGATGGTTCTGTTTGTAGTTTTGAGATAGTAGTTTAAAATGACCTTGAAAAGAACTTGATAGAGCCTTGGTACAGAAACATGGAACTACTGCAAAACAAGTTAAATTTTCTGCTGTTGTGAAAGAAACTGGTTCTGTCTTGCTCATTTACTGCTGATAATTATACTTCTAGTGTTTTGCGAGTCAGGGATTATGTGGTAGAGGATATGAATTTTCTTTAAAAAAAAAAAGTTAATTTAAATTTAAGGAAAATAAATGCAATGTATGATTTGTAAGTTAATTGGAGACTACTGCCATTCATCTATTTATTCACTTCCTGACATAAACCTAGAAATGAGAAGTTGTACAATATATAATTTTATTTTTTTGTATATTTAAGAAAAGTTAAAAAGAAAGATGGTGTTACGTTTCACAGAAGTTACCTTCTAATAGATACAAAGATAGAAATTATACTTGATTATGAAAGAAAGTTTTAGATGATCACAAAGTTACATAATTTCTATGTTTAACCCAATCCCTCTCCTACTTTTTTCCCAAGCTCAGTTCTTATTCAAAGTCACCATTAGTTATACAAAGACAGTAAAAAACTCCTTGATTTTAATCCAGCAAGATGTCCAGTCCTAATTATAACCTGCTTCATAAATATTAAGTATCATATTTTAATCTGATTTCACAGTCCTCTTTTTCTGTGAAATAATACAGATAGCTTCAAGTTTCTCATCTGCAATAAAATACATATTTTCAGCCTAGGCAACTAAAACATCAAAGTAGAGATTTGTGAATAGGAAAGAATTTGCAGATCTCAGTAACTGTATTGTGATTAGCCTTTGCTTCATCTGCCTTCTTTTCCCCTCTCACTTGTATCTATCTGGTTGAAGGTCTGGAATAAAGACCATTCGTCTCTGAATGTCTTCGGAAGGCCTAATATTATGGTTCTGTTAGTTCAACCATTGGAGTTAAAAATAAACAACAACAAAAATAGAATGCTAAATTTTTAAATTGTGGTGATGTGGCAAATAGATTTAGGCAACATCTAAAGCCCTTGCCCTTTCTCAGTAATAACCCAGTGAGTACTTTTGCTCAATTACAGTTACTTTAGCCTGACTAAACCACAAGTAAAAGGAGAATGAACCTATACATTTTTCTGAGTTTTAATTACTTTGCAGAAAGCAGCAATGCTTGACTGTGCCTGTACTGTCTGTTTGTTTCATGCCTTGTTTTACTCAACAGCTAATCCACATATTACTCCTGGGTATCCCTTCAAGAGAAAGGAAGATACAGCTTGCCAAGATCATTTTCTCCATCTGCTATATCTATTCCAGGCAGGCATGGTGAATGGGAATTTCACCAGGACTACTCCAGAAGATAGAAAGAAAAATTTATGGGTCAAATGATTGCCAGTCACTTACTTCCAGGTGTCATGCACCTTCCCTCCCAAATGTTATTAGAGTGACATCCTGCACCTCTTTTAAGGTTTGGATGCTATTTCATCTCTCCTTTTTTTTTTTTTTTTTCCCATCTCTAACTCAGGCAAATGCATAACATGCAAAAATCAAAATTCTGGAAAAGTTTATGAATATATTATGAATAATGGGTGCATATCACTACTCTATTATTTTGCAAAATTTCAGTAAGCTCATTGTCAGACTTCGAAACAATATAAATCTATTCCTCCTGCTCAGGTCTGGAAATATGTCTACAAAAGTTTTATAAGAACATTCTAGACATTTCTGATCAGTTTCACTCACTTATACATTGAGAGAGCTTCCTGCTTATGGGACTTCATTTTAGTACATTGTTGATGCTCAAACGACTAGCGGAAAGCTCAGAAAGTGAGCTGCTGGGCCATGGTGGAACTGCGTAGAGAAGTGTTTGGTATTCAGGACATGGACTGGATGGAAACCCAAAGAAACATAGTAATAAATAAATCACTATATTGGAGGAAGTGGGTGGGGAGTCACTCAGTTCCCATATAATATTTACAATTTGCTGACCGAAAGTCTGTAAACGAGGCCAAGCACAGAATATAACAGAGGCTTTGCGAGTATTCATTCACTCCAAAGAATACTGAACAAGTGAAGCCAGGTCATGCTTAATGATGTGTCCTAAAATATTTTTCATCTTTCCTAAAAGATTATTTGCTTCAGATGGACCTCAGTGTCTGTAATGCTAATGATATATTACATGTATATAGCATCTTCAAACTAAGACCCAAAATTTACTTACAACAAACTATTTCAGTTAAAATGCTAGTTATATCTATATAGTTCTTTTCTACTGTAAATAATGGCAGCTGGGATTACCTTGTATATTTACCATTTTGAAATACAAGAAAATAATTTTCCCCATATATTTCTTAATTGGATAAATAGTTGCTAGGTGGAAAATACCATCTGTGATTTATTGGCTTAGCAGTTACATAGGGAAGATAAACCAATCATGATCTACGACTGAATCAACATATTAATCATGTGCTTTTAATTGTTAGTTTTAATCCTTACATGTAACACGATCATTAATTTGTCTGTATTGTCTGTAATATTCCAGAAACATGTCATAACTGATCTTTAAACAAAAGATATTGCACTTTTTGAAATGAATAGAGAAATTGGTTTGCATTAACTCAACGAAGATCACAATATGTATCATAAGATTTACTGAAGTTTAAGAAAATCAATTTTTTTTTTCTGCTCAGGGCAGAACTGCAAGTCTAAGATAGCATGCAACAGCGCATATCATAAAAATAAATGTAACACAGTGCCCAAGAACAAAACTCTGAATTATTTTATATTATTAACTAGTATGAAAATACAGAAAATGACAAAGTGATATGTTCAGAGAAACAAAGGTTGTCATAGCAATACTCAGTTATTTATATCAACCATTTGGTTGTTTCAGCAAAGTAAATAATACCGTTTTCCAATATTTACTTATAACTTAACTGGTACATCTTAATAGCACAAAAACATTCCCAACAGAACATTAGCACATTTCTCAAGTGGGTAAACAATTACAAAAGGAGCATTTTTTTCCCTGATGATTCCACTGATGTACATTTTTGTGTCGTACCCAGTGAGATGAATCTGAACCCTGTTGCCACAGTCCTGATTCAACAGCCTAAAAAACAGTTTTCATCACCATTTGAGACTCCTACCTTGCTTTGCCTGCTGCTACCTGTCATAAAGAACTTGTCTAAGTCCCCTGCCATATTTGCCAGGCCTGTGTGAATGGCCTGGGCGACTAAAGTATTTCAAGTAGCAGTAGACCTGTATGTTGAAGCAATTAAATATATTCTACACAGTTTTAAAAGTATCCACAGGCTACTTTTCACAGAATTCATCCATTAAGAGTATTTGAAAATGTAAAAATAGTACTATAGTTAAAAGTTTTAAAGTATAACACAATCTTTATTTGCAAATGAGAATACAAGTGTAAACTATGAGAGCCACTACTTAATAAAAAATGGGAATGACTATTTACTTCCAGTTAATTGCAGGGCTCCTCTGGTCCGTAACATAGAAAAGCATACTACAGAAAAGATATAATATGATCTTTAAGACTTTAAGATTTTCATTCACTTTTTTTTTTTTCATTTATGAAAATAATACTACAGTAGTTCTATAATATTTAAATAATTTTGGTTAATCTTGAGTTCCTCTGAATTCTGAACTACATCCCTGCAAGATAATTATATTTACATGCCGAAACTGAAATGTTCTTGAAAGGTTTTCTGGCCTTAAGTTTATTTTATCATTTGAAATTGATCAGTACCAATATAGTCAGCTAGAAGTCAGACACTAAAAACTTGGTTGGCCAGTCCAGCTTCTCTCAAATGGGAGAAAAAATGCTTAGTGAGGACCACTCATCTTTTTCAGACTTGTAATTGCAGCTCTTAGAGTTTTCAGGTTAGGAGAATTGAGTTGTATCATAAGTGAAAATCAGAGAATTTCGTCTCTTGAGCTACCTGCAGATTTTGAAGATGAGCAGAAATATGCCCTTGGCTGGTAAAGCACTTTTAGTGACCAAATGCTGCATACACGTCTCTTTGAAAGTTTGAAAAGGGTGTTTTGTTTTGTTTTGTTTTGTTTTGTTTTTAATGTGTATGCATGTGTGTGTGAGATACAAACATTACATTAAAACATTTTGTATTTCTATGTACTGAAGTTTATGATCCAAAACATTAACTAGGGGGCAATTCATGAAGAACAAAATGATGAAAAGCTATTTGTTTACAGTTATAATTCTGTATAAAACATACCATCACAAAGTAAAAATGGAAAATTCCTGATTTCCCATTTTCATCCCACCACTTCTCTTTTTTAAAAGTAAATTTTTAAAATATTTAGAAATACCCTTGAACAAATTGAAGTCCGATAAACATCTGAATTTGGATTTTTGCGTGATGAGTAACATGTATTTAAAGATTTAGTAAAACGCATATACACAGTTCAGGACTCTTGCTTTGAAAAAGAGTGTTTACTGTTCTGCCTTCAAATTCTAGTTTAATTTCTTCAAATCTGTGCAACATTAGATGATTTTTACCTCAAATATAGCAAAAGCAATTGTTACCCCATGTATACAGATTGCAGAAACCTGATAAATATTGATTTTTTAAGGCTGAACTTAACATGAAGTTAACTTCAATTGTATATATGAATTTCAATTTATGAATTAATTAAAAACCCAAAGCAGTGCTGAAATGCATTAAAATGATAAAAATATTTTGTCAATAATAACATGAAGTTCATGATAATTAAGTTTTATATTTGAGGTCAACAGAAACATATACTTGAAAGAATATACCGTCTACACAAAGGGAAATGGAATTTTCCTAACATATCCTTTAATACAAAACACTGTCTCTGAAGCGTCATGCAGTTGTCCATTATTATACATGAATTGCTCATGAAACTGTAACAGCCATCCTGTCAGGCTCTTTCCAGCTCCAATATTACAATGGCTCCTTCTTCAGCAGCACCATGTTCATACCAAAAAAAAATAACTCAGGATTTCCCAGTCAGATAAGAGTTTCATCACAGTCTAAGTGCAGTAGTCAAGCTTGATGTTCAGCTAACATTTTTATTTAATGTTTTATATAGTCACCAAAATAAATAATTGCTTCATAAAGTAAATATTCTGAAATGTTATAAAAATAGAGCCTGACAGACACTGGATGTTTTTACTGATTGAATGGGTACTGAGTCAGCTCCATACTTCATATTTTTTATTCCAATACTATGAAAAGCAATGAACATTGAAAGACAGATATTATTCATTGCAATCTAACTATTTAATTACTTTAAATAAACAGGTAAGACAAGGTTTTCATTTGAACTGAAGACTCATTACATTGGTGCTATTTGTAAAGGGCCCTCAGAGTAAATGAAAGTCAGGACCATACAGAAAGAACATAAGCTAATCTTTCATAACATAACAAGTAAGAGAAATCATCATATCAGTTCTATAAATAGAACGGGATACCACTGTAGTGTTGTTTGTATTTCTTTTTACCTTCTGCATCGGTTAATCCCACTCCCGACTGCTTTACTGGTTCTTGTCCATTCTGGCTCATCTTCCCTCTGTTAAAAAAACGTGGTCATAGTTGTCAATGAGACCATGAAGAGATGAGATCTAAGGAAATGATGCATCTAAACCAATGACGCTTGGCTCAGCATGAGAAGACAAACAGGTATTAAATAAATAAATAAATAAATAATCAAACTGTAAATATATACATGTATACATAATTTCAAGAAAATAAAGTGGACAAACTTTTTTCTATTGCTATTATTGATATTTGGAAAGATCACTTCAGATTTTTTTTTATTATTATTATTATTTTTTTGCTAAGCCTCTGTGATCCTAAAGAATGTGGCCATCAGGGGTTGTTTGCAAACTGCCTCACAGCAGCTCAGGTTTGTGCAAGCAGTCAGTAAAACTCCTCTCCTCACCTCTCCTCACTTCATCCTGTTATGGTGAATGGTAAAATATATAAGGAGTCACTGAGTTGCTATTTGGTCTACAATATCATTACTTCAGGTAGTGTATGTTTGTGGTCATTATCTTATTTTAATGATTACTTTTACATTACAGTTTAGGTTTAGCATAAGAGACAAGTTCTGAAACCTACATTAATCTTAAAATAAGGTGAGTGGAATAAAGCATGCTATTGCAGCCTCTATCTTTCTCCACTGGATTTAGAAAGAACCTGGATGAAAATCTGGATGTCTATTTTCTGGCAGTGAGTGTTAGGTAAGATGAAAGACTTTACATTTTTAAAATTCTTTCCACATGCTTGTATATGCATGTACATCCATGCATGGATGTGTGAATATACATGCATGACTATAACTACTCTCAAAAACTTTTGAGATGTTTATGTTCCTACTTGTCTTTCTCCTGTAAGACTCTGAAATGCTGTGATAGAGAATATAAGCAATTAACTTCATATACAAGTTATTCCTCTGGGGTTAAAGGGCCAGTAATTCTTTGCTACCAGTGAACCAGCTTTACATTTCACGGCAGCAACAGAATGTTCACAATGAACAGAAAATGAACATAATGTCTGTTTATAAAGTGATTTCAAACTCAGTTTTAATTAAAAGTTACTCTTCTTCTGTGAGGTAATATTTTACAAAGCATATTACAAGTGTGATACAAGAATTATTAGTCCCTAGGGCTAAATTCTCCACACATTGTTCAGCTGATTTTCACCTTTGCATTGTAAATTAATATCATTTTACAGACATTTTACTGGTATAGATGGTTACACAGGACAGTGGCATAGTTTTTATCATAGGTGGGAATATAAATAATTTTCAGGGATATAACACTTAGAAAAAGGATTTTTTTTTTTTACAAATTCCTTCCTAAATAGACTACAAAATTTATTTAGCTGTATTAAATGATTAATTTCCCTTGATAGTTAAAGCAATATTTAATATAGGCAAGTATTCTAATAAGTTACCTCTTCAAACAATTTCCATGGTGTCATTAATTCTTTTATTTTACTTCATGACTAAATGTTTTTATGATTAAAAACATTCAGACTAAAGTAGAGACTAAATTGCAGCCTCCAACTCTTTTTCTATTGATAGATCAGAAACTTAATCTAAATAGAGAGCTTACCAACAAAAGTGTTTTTATATACCAAGACACTTAAAATTGTTTAGCTTACTTAACGCTTTTCATTCAAATTGTGATCTGTGGTCTTATGGTTATGCTATATTAGTGTACAGGGTCAGAGTCCCTGAAGGCATTATCAAATCAGTGTGAACATAATGCTGACTAGAATTTCAGTCAAGCATATATTCAGATATACCATTATTTTTATCCAGACTTCAAAATAGAAACAGTTATCTGTTTTAAAACGTTCTCCCCAAAGATAATCCCAAAGGTCTCAGATGTTAAACAGTAATTTTGTCATTCATTTTCATTATATTGTCGTGTAAATAACAAAAAGTAAGCATTTGCTGTCTACATGCTGTTTAACTTTTAGTGGCTTTGTCCAATATCAGCATACAAACAATTTACCTTAAAAATATGATAATAAAAAAATATTGTCTAGTTCATGGAGCAGGAAATAAGAAGGCTGGATATATTTTATTTAATTTAAAAAAGTCAAGGGAACAAATACTGTAAGGGAAAAGCTGAAAGCTGTGGAGACTTTTTTTTTTTTCAGTAGAAGTGCAGCTGACTTCAGGCTTTATAAACAAGTGAATCTGTCAGCCAGCTACTAAGTAGCTGTAGATAGTCATATTGCTAAAAAATACAGAGTAAGCAATACTATTTGGATTTCAATTTTGTATAAGTGAACTAAAAACTGTTGAGTTCTGCTGCATCTTGTGTTTCTGTACACAAGGACTTTATGCATCTTTGCTTTTCTCATTAGAGATGGCTGCAAAATAATTTTCTTTTGAGATAGACAATTCCAATTAAAAATAATCTCTTTTTTCCACTGAGAATTATAAGTCATTTTAAGCTAAAATAACATGAGTGAAAAATTCAGTAAAGATTAAGCAATTGGTACCCCACAGCCTCAGCTCACATTGTCCTCCTAGATTCTGAAGATGAGAAAGAAAACCTAGATTGGAGGCTATTTTCCTCTTTAGCCTTTAGCAAGTTATAAAGAAATATCTCTGTTCTTTATTTTTGTGAATACTGAATACTTAGAAACATCACTGTTCTAGAGAATGAATGGAGTCTTGGAGTCTTTTTTTTTTTTTTTAATTCAAGCCTTTTTTAGAAAGTTTAAAACATGCTTTTTATTGCAGCTTTAACTAATATGTCTAGGCTGCAAAGGAAAAGCAACAACTTGTGTCCTGGAGAAAAACATGGAACAACTATTGCAGATGCTGAAAGAACTACACTACATTATTCAGTACAATGCATTACTACTGACTAATATTTTGAGAACAGTCAAGCTATAAAAATTCAGGCTACAAACATTAAGCTGATCAAGAGACATTATTTTTTTCCTGTAAAAGACTATAAATGAAATTGCAAAATGAACATTTATAATGCCATAGTTAAGGGGAAGAAAATCCTGGTAAAACTTAGTAGTTTACTATTTAATCATTTTATAGGATCACTATACCGATAATAGCTTGATACTACAGGCACCTCAGGGAAAAAAAAAATAAAGATCTTGAACTCAAATTTCCAACCAAGACCTTTTGAGAAATTCTGCTCAAACTCTTAAAAACTTGGGAAAAGTTCAGTTGGATCCAGTATCTGAATTTAGTTTGCACAACTAACACGTACTTCAAGAAGGAGGTCAGTCTGAAAATTTAAATTAAGCATTCTCTAGCCTAGGAAAACTGCACTTTTAAAACATAACGCAAGCTCATGTCTACACACTTGCATCAAAGGCAAACTCTCCTGTGTGACAACAATAAATTTACGAGGTTTAGGTAGAGATTTGGTTGGTTAATAACAATTCAATGTTCAACAAAGCAAAAGGAAGGTATGAGCTCTGAGAAATATTACCTAGTTAACTGCTATTCTAATGCATAACTCGTCTGCAGAGGAAACTGCATAAGAAGATGACTGACAAGTGAAAGTGGATTCTCAAGATAAATTCTCAAAGAAAAAGATAAATTTTCAAAGGACAGAGGATTCAGTATATTAAAGGAAAAGCCTTACATTCTTGGGATGGGAAACAGATTATTCTCTCCTGTGGCACTGCTGCTGCCTTCACTATCCATGCTGTATCCACTGCCAAAACTACTGGCTGATGAGCCAGTGGAGACAGAACTTTCTGCAGGTCGGTGGTTAGTAGACCTTGCTGTACAGGGTAAGAACAATTGGTTACCAAAAACCTTGTAAGATAACAGTGCCATCCACATTAAGAAAAAAATTGAATATAACAAAATGAGATGCTGCAAAGGCTTTCATTCTTTACTTTACATTCCAGCGTTATGAGATCATCTTTTGCAGATGATGTTTATTTTCACATAGAACAAGGTGTTCTAAACCAAACAGTATATCACTGTAATTTTTTTCTTCAGTCACATTAATAGTTCAAATCAATGTCCTGAAGGAAAAGAAGAATAGGTTAGTTGATTAACACTTCTTTTTTCTTTTGATTAAAGCTACAGAAAAACAACAATTCATCCGAAACATTTCATAGGTTAACCCTGTAAAAATGAGAGTCCCAGTGGGCCTTCCACATATTCTTCATGAAATATTAATTGCATTTGATGACTTGAGGTGAGAAAGCTGAAAGCAAATACAAGTACACCATCTATAGTCACAGAAGCTCTATAAAGAACTCCACCCCCCTTCAGACATAACACTGCAACTGCATTGTATTTCTCAACTGCTCCTACCTATCTGGATGTCTCTTACTGTATACCTGAAATTTTAATGCAGATATTTTAATGGGAGCTGTCCCAATCTTGCTAAAGATTAGTGTAGAAAATGTATATCTGTATATGCCATTTTTTTCAGATGCATTATTTTGTGCTTTCGATGTTGTTGTACTACATGAACAAGTTTTCTAGTATTCACCCTTTGGCAAGTTGAGAAATATACACACACATAAAAAAAGGACACAGTGACATTACACATAATAATTGATAAAGGAATAGCTATTCTCATATTGACTGGTGTAACTGAGAAATATTAATTGAATTTTTTGGAAATTTTACTTTTTCTCATCAACTACATCAACAATTGTTGTTTCATCGATTCCAACTGGCTCAGCATATATACTGAATATAAAATACTTTCCTGTAAAGTTATTATTGTGTGAAGCCTTAGTGAAGTTTTGTGTTACTTTGGTGAACTGTGAAATTCTAATGCAAAGAGTTAAAAGAGATCCTTCTTTAAACAAAAAATTTATCAGGTATCTAAATGGAAATTACTTCAAATAAGAGCCAGAGCCCCAGTGGTGTCTTTCTTTAAGCTGGCAACCAAGATTATTTCTATGTTTTACTAGATGAATGATATTTTTGGTGAAGATTGCTGCATGCTACCTAATGTGGGACCAGGAAGCTGACTGTGACTCCTCAAATGTAATGCAAAAACAGATTAATAATTGACACTAGAAGAGAGGAATGAAGCATTCCTCATGCCATCAGTCCTTGGGCTGAACTGTCAGTTAAGATAGAACTCTTACTCTGCAAAGTGATTCTTCACTGCAAAACTGTCACATTTTTTTTTTTCTTTAAACTCTATTAACCTCATCTGTTTCAATAATGCCTACAACCACCAAAATCTGTCAATCTAAATTATTTGGAGACAAAATTATTCTTTAGCTCAATTTCTTAACTTTGTACATTGATCAAAGGCTCTCTTCTTGGATGTTAATACAGATTAATAAACTGTAAAATCAGTGTTATTAGCAGATACTCTCAGTATCTCATCTGGAGAAAAAGCTACTTTTTTTTCTTTTTTTCTTTTTTTTTTTTTTTTTCTCAGCACAGACAGCTAGAGCACTGCAGAGTGTCCTGCTCAGCCAGCTGTGAGCAGCAGTTACTCCATCATTTTCAGTCTGTGGTGCTGTAAGCAAATTCCTATGAATAAGGTGTGTGGTGTGTCACGTCAGGAAACTGCTGATGGAAAATGTTGGGTAAAAGAGATTTGGGAAAAGAGAGGTCAAGCTCTCCTTTATAGTTCATTACTATTAACTTCCATATACTCAACAACCTGTATTGAGGCTCTTTCATGTCTGCCCCAAACTAATCCATCACCTCAGTTCTCGTGATGGTTGAGTGACCCGTATGACTTCTGATATTTGCTGTTAGGGGTTTTGAGGTTATTTTTGTTTTGCTGTTTTTTGTTGTTGATTTCGGTTTGTTTGTTTGTTTGTTTTAGTCATGGTATGGCAAATACCTCATAGGTGAGGACAATCCATATAGACACAGAACTCCAAAACCCACGGAACCAAAGGCAGCATGGTGTTAGCACAAAAAAAGTGTGTCTATTCCTTCCCTTAAGCATGAATTTACTTAGTATGGCATACATCTCAACCATAACATATGTGGCTGCAAGGGTGGTTCACATCTGGTCTCTTATTTTTATTGACTTCATTGTAAAATCTAGTGCCTGGAGTAATTTCTTATAGCTGGTGGATTTCTAAAATCTAGAATTTAGTTTAATGTGCCAAATAAGCTTGAATTAGGCATTTATAAGTGGCTTAATTGTTGTTCTACATCCATTTATAATCAGAATATAATTATTTCTTTTGACAGAGCTGTATCCAGATGATATATTCAGTATGCCATATTTTTAGTTTCTGTACTGTTTTCCCTAATTTACATCTTTTCCTATATTGATTGTTTTCTGAAATATCTCTTGGTGAATGGGTATAATGTGCCTAAGTTTAGATTCATGACTGGATTTTGAAAATTCTAAAGTTCAATGTTCTTATTTTTTTTTCTGTCTGCTCTATGAGAGTAATGAACTACCGCATCAGTTTGTGACAAGAGATGAAATCCAAAAATAGATTTTGAGCTGTTTTTGTGACAAACTCAAAATCTGGATACAGATAACTCCTCCATAACTCATGAGACACACGCATTTTCCATATGACTGTATTTTTTACAGACAAATCTAAACCTTTAAGCTACTGCTGCTGGTTATATAGGATGCTTATAAGTTCTGAAGATGTGGTGATGCCTGTTGCCAGACAATATTTTGTCTGTTAGAATAACCGAAGTAAGATTACACTCTGTAAAGTCACAAGTTAGAATTTTTTCCCTGCTCTCACATGCAAAGAACTAGTTTGTATATTGGTTTCCAGTCCTACCTTTTGTCTTTAACCAAATACAAATGTCTTAGGAACTTTAACAAGAAAGGCTGAGTTCACTCTGGTATCCTTCCAGTTTTACTAGACCTGAAAAAGGTCTGTGAAGGTTTGTAAGACTCAGAGCAATCACCACCTTTCTTGGACAATTGGGTTCCTATTCACATAAAGGACAAGTAACTAAAGTGAGATTAGGGCAAATCTACTTCTGAGTTAGAGCTTCTGCTGACAGCTGCCTGTGCCAGAAAATGCCTAAATTCTTAGGTTTTGACTTCAAAATTCTGGAGGGTGGTGTATTCGTCTCTAGGAAGTTGAATAATTTGCTATTGATTCACTACAGTATTTTTAGGCACAGAATTTGGATATTCTTTTCTGGTATCACAGAGGTGCCTGATAATACAAGGTATGCTCATGTTTCGCCTACGTGTACAGCATTTATTTGAATAGGAGCTTGGACAAGGGGAACTGGCATAATTTGAAAATCAAGTATCCCAAGTATCTAAATTATGGAAGAGCTATGGTTCACTTGATTCTTTGTTTCTTGCCTTTTGTTGTTTCAAATTATTTTCTGGTCCTCTTGCTTCTCATATGAGAAGTTTTGGCTTCTCATGTTTTCATATGCAAAGTCTTGCTGCCAATTACACATGATGCTGAAGTAATTTCAATTTATCTGAAGATCATTATCCAGTATGATCATTTGGCTTCTTACTGGGAGAGGAGAGGTATCGTTTTTAGATATTTCTCTGTTAACTCTCTATTCATTTTGCCAGGTATTTCGTACTTTCTAAGGACTATAACTTCAGTGATGTCTGGGCTGCCCAGCCATTGGGCTGGGAAGAACAGAAATAAGAAATGAAAGATTAAATCTCTAATATAGACTGCCTTCTCAGAGTGCACTGAATTTCTGTTCTTGGTGTAGCTTTGATTTCATTTTCACCTGCTAATATTATTTTAGCTGAGTTCCCCTACTGACAATAAATTTTCTCTACTTTGAAGGTGTGTTGATGGGTAAAGATTTGATAATCAGTAGCCAGCAATGCAGTGTTAACGTTACCACTGAGTAATATTGTTTTACTGCCTTCTCTACAGGCTGACATGAGCAAAAATTTCAGCTCAAGCATTCTAGTGAATAATATGTAAATGGTTGGAAGAGTTCTCAATTGCTTAAATGAATTGTTTCTAATGCTGAAAAAGTCAATCAGAACCATATCTCTGATGTAGGTTTTTTGTTGTTGTTTTCAAAAAATATATATATTTATTATTCTTACTGCAGTATTAGTTGAATGCATGTGCATGAATGGCAAAAAAAGATTTCTGTTCATGTTTTTGCTTGTGCTTTGGCTTATGGACCCAGTCAGAAAACTTTTTTATCCGGGGAAAACACGTAACTCATGCCTTAGTATAAATAATAATAATAATAATAATTAAATTCAATTTAAAAAAAAAAAAAAAAGAAAGAATGGGTGATATGATTGTACCTTTTTTTTTTTTTAGAAAATTCTTTTTTTTACAGTAGAAAAGATGGTTTTATTAAACATAATGTAAGAGAGATAATTCACATACGACTATAGCTATGAAGAGTCAAATCAGTCAGTAGGAAAATAGAAAGAATCCAAGGCTGTCAGACCCTGCAGCTATTCTTCTACAGTGAGTGGACATTAAAAACAAAAGCTGAAAAATAAAAAGATTTAGAACTAAAAAATGGGACTATGCAGTTCTGTGGTTCCTGTGGATAAAAGAACAGACTCAACTTTCTCTTGGCCATTAAATTGCAGAAACTGTGTTCTCTTCCTTTCAGTTGTGTGTTTCCCTTCACAGGTATCTGTCTAGAAGCCAAAACCAAAGTATCAAAACACATTGAAAGAATCCTGTTTGTAAGCCAAGCAGGAGGATGGAAAATTGCTTTTGAGCAGGAGTTCGGGAATAAGTTTTGAGACTTTGCCTGTAATTGCTTGGGAAAACAAAACAAAACAAAACAAATCAACAACAACAACAACAAAGAGTTCTCTAAAACTTGCAGTCTTGTGAAAAGCCCTGGGTAACAAAGAAGGCTGATAGCATCATTCTGGTTCCTCAGAGTAATGCAAGTCCATGGAAGCAGGTGAAACGACAAATCTACTTTGGAAATTTATCTGCTAAACAACAGATGACAGCGCATGTCACACACACAGTCTTCTGACAGAAGTTTATCTGCTCTTCATTCTCAGTTGGCTTCTGTTTCAAGTACTTCAAGCTCTCGCTGCCCCCAAATGCCTATTTACATACTTTCAAGAAACGGTTGCTCATGCTAAAAGCAAGTACTGCTCTGGCTTGCTCTGTGAAGTTCTGCAGAATGAAATCCTTTTGTCAAGACTGCTAGCTGCATCTTTTGGGAACTGGCAACAGAGTGTGGATAAATAATGAATAATCCATCAGCAAGGGATATGCACCAGGTCAGTTCTGATAGTCAGAATTCTTCCTCATACTGAACAGTATTTTATATCATGGTCTCACCTACTGCAGCCTCATCTGTGTATTAGGCACAGCTTTGACCACACACTGAGTAGTGATATTTTGTGAAATTTCAGTTCAACTCTTTGCAGAGCAATTTACCATTTGAAGTGAGTAATGGTGGCAGAATAGCAGTCATCCGAAAATGTGGTGATGGTATATCTTTACCCAGCAAAGAAATCCTGATGAAATAATTTTTTTCCTTGTGCTCCGTAGGCTTAGGCTACCATCTAATAGACTTTTGAAACAGGAGTTATCAAATGAAGAATCTGAGCAATTTCCTGAAATTGCATGTCATCTTAAAATGGTGGAAGAATAAATAGCAGGAATAGCCAAAGCAAAATGTGCCAGCTTTTAGACTGAAACAAGACTCAAAAGACAGCCTCAGATTATTGCTGTCTGCAGAGAGTGAGGATGTACTGTTCTTGTTTTGAAAATGATTCTTGGAAATCGGTTATTTGCAGCAATATTAAAGGCCATTTATCTGGTAAATTAAGAGACTGGTGAAGCTAGTCATAAAACAGCTTAGGGCAGTAAATTATGTAAGTGTGAAGAAAGCATCCTAAATTACTGTTTTATAAAAATGAAAATATGGCATTGCTTATTAGAAGTGTGAAAATAGGTATAGGCCTAAAGGGAGCCCAAGTGAGAAGGCATTTAAATCCACAGTCAACCCAATCCAAAAGTTTTATAGAACCTAGGAGTCAATTTGCTTTCACTCTACATTGTTGCTAACACCAGTAAATAGAAGTTAAGACAGTTCATGTCAATTTATAATTTATATTCTTTATTTTTTTTACAGCTAAGTGGCTAGAAATTACACAGTGCTGGCTCAGACCTGTATCATGGATTTTAGAGTGCTACCAATACCTTGTTGGTACATATATCAAATCTAATATTTGTGTAGCTTTAACCTGCTGCTATGCTGACACTCAAGTGAACTCTTGTCAAAGTTGCTTTACCAAAGAAGCCAAAAGCAGGCATGCTGCCTTTTGAGCTAAGGTGTTTCGAATTGGGGGTCTTCAAGAGGTATAATTTGATGGACTTATCTGGATACAATTACTAAAATGCTGATACACAGTGCATTTATTCTTGCAGGAAGTCACCAGTGTTAGGTCTGATAGACATCTCTCTGAACGATATAATCATTTGACACACAACTATTTGGGAAGTATTATCCTCTTACGGTATCACAAAAGCTTTTGGGTCATGGTAGAAAATGTAAAAGATTAAATGTTCTGTGTGAGATGGGAAATAGGCATTAGTTAGTATTGGAAGTTTTCAGAAAATCCCGTGATTTTAAAATGTCAGAGGCTGAAAAAATGGAAGTGTTCAGGGCCAGGCTGGATAGGATTTTGAGCAACCTGGTCTAGTGGGAGGTGTCCCTGCCCACGTCAGGGGGATTGGAACTAGGTGATCTATAAGGTTTCTTCCAACCCAAGCCGTTATATGATTCTATGAAAAACCTTTATCACATTAGGTGAACATATATACTGAATAAAATGTAGGAAATATAGATAGAAGTTGCTGTAGAAATGTATTGTGTGTACCACATTAAATTGTTCCCACCTCCTAGTGATAGTGGTACCAGCAGGTGTGTTTGGACATTGAACTGAAATACAATGTATTTTTAATAAATCTTGAAGAATTGCTAACTAATTCAGGTCAGGAGCAAAGCAGTACTTTCCTCCTTTTTTTTTTTTTTTTTTTTTGTGTGTGTGTGTGTGTGTGTGTGTGTTGTTGCTGTTGTTTGCTTAATTGATTGCTTTATTTTTGTTTTTGTTTTTTAATGTGTGCCAAATAGAAAAGGAGGTGCATATTAAGGCAGCTAAAAGCTCTGATCTCTTGGCATCCATCATTGTATGGATGTTCTAGCAAGAAGGTATTGACTCAGCTTCCCTCTCATGAGTGCCTGTCTGAAAGTGTAGAAAAAAATGGATATGACTACAATAACATTTGAGCTTTGCTACTTAGATATTAATTTACTGTGATCCAACTGGTGAATGTTTTTACTTTTTACTCTGATGTTGAAGGGAAATTTTGTTGTGCGTTGTCCTTCTAACTTGTCTAATTGGGAGTAATAAAAACTAAAGCATGTTGTTCACTTAAAAAAAAAATCAACTGTCTTTGAAAAGGCCTTTTACATAAAATGAGTAAATAACTATATTTCAGATACACCTACATGCATATACCCAGAAAAAAAACAATAGTTTTCATCTGAATATCTGTAACTGTTTAGTTATCTTTATATTTAAAACATAAGTGACCTAACAATAAATTCTACATAATGGGCAAGATCCTTCAGTGGGTTAAATTATTGACTTAGAAGGAGATGGACTATCAGTCCATCTTGAAAACTGACTCGTCTGGTGGATAAACCCTAATACTCAGCTTATGTTGAAAGGAATGCTTATTTTATGTGAATGTGTAATTGGCAGTGATTCAAATTTTTTTCACAGAAACAAATTCAAATGAACTCAAACCTAAGCACTGCTGTCTCCCTCTGGCTTGGATCCCTTGCAACTTCTACCTTCAAAGGTTTTGCTCTGAAATGTTATTGTTCCTCTCTGAAGGGTGTGAGGGGAATGTATGCAATTGGTTTCTTTGCAGATTGCACTCTTATCTCTCACAGGCAACAAGGAAATTATACTTCAGGGTTTATTTTTAATTAAATGTCGTAGTTGAATATTGGCTTTTACAAACGTGCTGAACAAAGACCAATGTCTTCTGTTGTATCTTCACCTTAAGTTTAAAACAGATTGCTTAAAATACATTTTCACTGTTTAAAATAAATACAGAATATAGTATTAGTATAGTACAGAAATAGTTCAGTCCAACAAACTTAAGGTGATGCAAGGCCCATGCATTCACAAAATACTGTACGTATACTGTGGATACTGTTTTTGTTTATGATTTCCTTTTCATTTCTTATCAAACATACAATTAATAAGTAACAAAATAAATCCAATAGTTCTAGGTTCTGGTCCTAGGTTCACAAGTAGAGAAAGATTTCTCTGAGGCATTCTAAGAATGACTGAAGGTACTTGTTTTGTTTTGTTTTCTTCAAGTGGCAATTCAATGCAAGAGGAAAAAAAAAGTACTGAGAGACTAGGTTAAAGGAAAAAATTCTTAAGTTAGGTGTAGAAAGACTGATAATCATGCAACAGAGTTTTTTTTTTCCCATTGACTTTGTGGAAATCTTGCTAGATTGCTATCACCTTGCATGCTTGGCCTAGAAAAAAACAAACAGCTTTTCTAAAAGGTGCTGTTCTCTGATAAATTCAGAGTGCTGTATAGTAGTGCTAATAGTAATAAAAATGTTGTATATTATCTGTAATTTTTTTTTTTTTAAGAAAGGGCTTTGAGATTTAGTGACCAAAAAAAACGCAAAATCATTGCTTACTACCTTGCTAAAATGACTGTTCCAATCCATAAAGACAATTCATAATGGGCTATTTTCCAGGTGCCGAGAAGTTAGGTTATGATAGGTGTGGGTAACACAGCCATGAACCATTCCTACAGAAATGAACTTGCAAACTGACTGATGGTGTCCTAATATTCATCGCTCACAACTGTCTCAACTTCTAGAATTTCTGAATTAGAGGGAAGACCTCTCTTTCCTTCACCTCCTGTTTTTCCTCCTCCTTATTTTTTCTTCTTTTTTTTTTTTTTTTTTTCCAAGAACTTTGAAAGCTGGTTTGAGTGTCTTAGCACCTTTTCCATTCAAGGTTATAATCTCTCCCACTTTAACTTGAATACTCGACAAAACTGCAGTTAATTAATCTTACCTTTTGTTCCTGTTAAAATGCATTTGAGATCCATTAAACTCAAAATGGTACTTATATGTGGCCTGCCTTATATGAATAAATTAGGACACACTAGTTTGGGAATTGTAAGAAGAGAAACAGATCTGAAACCAAACATAATATTTTTGAAGGCCACCATGGATTGTCTGTATTTGTCAGAAGTGAAAAGAAGTAAAAAAACAAAACTATCTTGTCTCCTCATAGCAACTCCAACCTCACTAATATATTAATATTAATGTGCATTTTTATTCCCAGGACTCTGTAAGATGCTTCTAATACTCCTATGAGCCAAATGCATATCAATACATATCCTTTTCACAATTTTAAAACAAAAGATGCTTGGTAGCAAAGGTACTTGAAGCCAACAGCCTGGCTCTATCATAAATACCATATATGTGAAACATGATTCAAGCTCATATGATAAGGAAAAGGTTTAAGCATTGTTCCTCTCTGCCAAAAGACACTGTAGGACTGCAAGACTTTATAATAAATGTCTACAGAAACAACACCTCAAAAGATCACAAGTTATTTAGATTTCTGTGGTACACATCCTAATAATAGGATGGACCTTTCAGTCGTGAACTAGTGTCATGATCTCCTTCAGCCTCGGCCTGAACTGAGTGTCTGGAGTTGAGTTGTAGGGAGAAGAATATGTGTGCCGCTGCACACATGCATGTTATATTTGTAACATGTAATATAATATATGCACATATTTAAGAGTTTTCAGATAAGAAAAAAAAAGTTATTATTTCTAAATACGATATTTAAAATTACTTGTTAAATCAGCCCTTGTTGATTAGCCATTTCAATATCACATTAATGACTCTTTGCATTTAATATTTATCCTTTGAAATATCATGTCCTCTTTCTTTCATACAACATTTTCAGACAGATCCTATGGCCCATGGTGTGTGATACTGTTAACAGAAAAACCTTTGATGATTTGCATGAGATTGGAAAGGGAATACAACACAAGAGAAGATCTGGGAGTCCAGTCTGTAAGTTTATTGGGATAATCCCTCAGATTTTTTGGAAATAAGCAAAATGCTCCAGATTTCAAAAGAACACTGTCAACTTGAACCAACTGAGATTCTGGCTCTTTATTTGTGATGAGTGGTTAAGTTGATGATATGCAGCACTTAGGTTTGATGGACAGGTGTCTACAGGTAGAAGAGAATTTAAGAGTCTGACGGAAAAGTTATCAAGAGATCAAGCTATACATGGATCAAAACTTTCCTTTCCACTGGTGGTTTAAAAAAAATTATCTCTGTTAATGGCATAACAATACAGAGAAAAAAAAATAAAAATGTTGATGTCCCAATTAGAATTCCAGAAACAAAAATGTGTAGTTAGGTTTTGTCACAAGATATGTTTAATCATGCTTAAGCAGACCAATGTGGTTGCATGTTTTTTGTTAGGTAACAACATGAGCAAAGTTTTTCATCAAAGATTTAAGTTCTCCAGTGGAATGGTAGTGTACACTTTTGTTGTTTTGTAATGTTTCTTAGCACAGTTTTTTTATGATAAGGAATTATGCGATGATGTAGAAAAATCAAGCAGAGTTCTTGATTTATGTTAACACAGCACTTAATGGAGGGGTAAAATAAATAATTAAATATTGTGATGAATTAGTAGACATGGCAAGAAGGATTTGGGATGTGGTTGGTTTCTTAACCATGTCTTTCTGCTCACCTCCTTCAGGCTTGACTGGTCCATCAGACATCACTTTCCTGAGGGCTAGTTGGCTTTGGTCTTTGTTGTCATTGGCTGGTGGAGGCAGATTGTCAGACTGAGTTCTTTGAATAGGGAGGACTCCTGCTATGCTGTGTCTGTGCTGCTTCCTGGCATGATTAGACTGACCGCTTTTATGTGCTGCTGTGGCAGTGTGGGTGAAATGGAAACCCAGAGTATGTATCCTCAGATGGAACCAGCTTAAATGTTATTCATGCAAACAGAAGTGTTTTTGTCTGTATTTAAATAAGTAGTGTTTTCAAACACCAAAGAGACACCACATGCACAGCATTAAAGAGTATTAAAACTGGCTGTTTCTTTTATTAATGATGGTGAAGACAAAGGAAATCATTTCCCCTTAGGTTTTGAATTATACCATGGTAAGTTTATGGCATATCATAATAAATCCTGAAGACAAACACAATGAATCCACTGTCAGAGAGTTTGAATTTGCCATTAACTAAATCCTCAACAACCAGAGGCTGGTCTTATATCTCTGGAGAGCTTTGCTTTTTTATTGAAAAGTTCTAATTTATTAATCTGTTTAAAGATGTCAGATAAAACCTATCCCGACCTTTAATCAACCTATGGTACAAAAATTACAAGAAGAATTGAACTATGAAGACTGACTTAGCTATCAACTCTGACTTTGACAACTTGTTAACAATGTCAAAAACTGATGTTGTAAATTATTTTATGTGTTTAATGGTTTTGTGTATTGTTGTTTTGTTCATCACTAATATGATATTATGTGAGAGACTAAGAAAGGTTGCATTACATTTCATTTCAAAAAAAATGTTAAATATTTACAACCATGCTTCAAAAATTGGTATCTTAACCATGCAGTTAAAAAAAATATATTTTTTTCAACTTTACATCTTTTTTTTTTTTCATCTTTAATATATGGTACTGTCCTGCTGATTAATATTCATAGTTATATCTTCTTGTTAGTGTGTCCTCCGTACTTGTTGTGTGCAACTTGCAAAGCTGGCAGCTGCATCTCTGCCGGTTTTGGTTACTTTGTTGGTCATTGTTTAGTGACATCAAAACACCACCACACAATGGAACTCTCTGTGAGTCATGCACAACTATGGAACATCATGGACCATGAGTGAAGGGAACGATGGAGAAACAGCCAGTTTCACTGCAGTCTATATAAATTAAAATAAATAAATAAATAAAAGACTTCTAAATACAAGAGAATATTGTAATTATATGTATTCACACACAGGCACACAAAGAAAGACATTGAAAAGAGTAAGCACAGTGTGCCAAGAACATTAAAAAGAATAAAAGGGAAGGACAGCAGGGAAAAAGGCAACAGATGAACATTAAGCTGCCATGCTGAGGAATTTATTTGCGTCTTTTACTTGGTTGAAGACGAAGCTGTTGGACAGCTGCTTCAGCAGCGGCGATGGCTGCCCCAGCATCTTCAAGGTGGGTTTGAGTAACGCTGGTTTTGCTTTGGCTGCGGGATGGCCCATGAGAGCGCAGATGTCCTTCAGAAGAAGATTTGGAGCTCCCTGGACTGCTGTGGGATTTCTCAATGGTGGGCACCTGCATGTCTAACAAGAAAATGGAGAAGCACAACTGCTGCATTTATTAAAAACAAACTCATTTTCTTTCTCTCAGTTTGCCTCTCTAGCTACATTCCAGAACAATGAATAAAGCTTTGCAACACCATTCAAAGTCTCAGGATATATTGTGATTAGGAAACTCTTATTAAGCATATTTTCTACTTCCTCACCATTCCCTGGCCCAGGGAACAATTCATTTGTTAATAGGTTTCTATCACCTGTTATTTATGCTTCCGGCACTGGTTCACACTGTTGGAACAATGGGGTAGCCTAAAGACTTTCCTGTTTTATGCTTCTCTAGTATGTAGAGGATAACCAGTATCCCTTATGCTGTTAATGAATTCTTATGTAATGCAAGAACTTTTACCCTCTGTCCTGCCAAATGAATGCTCTAATTTGCAAAACCCTCTGTAGTAACTTCTGATTTGGATATAGATCTTATATAGACACCATTTGCTAGCAAAACATTACTGAGAAATAGAGAAGAGATGGACCAAAGTCTTATCACCCTGAGCCTCTCATCTAGAGTGTTTTTGTGATTGCTATTGCTTTGATATTGCTACTGGCCACCAGTACTTAGTATAAGGAAAAAAAAAAAAAAGGGAAAGAAAGAAAGCAGAGAGAAATTTATTGGAGCAGGAGACATTGAGATCAATTCTCCTTTTGTAAGCCCTAGTATAATTCTACTGTATCAGCTCCACTGATTTCCAATGCATGTGAAATACGCTACAGCCCATTATCATTGACTGGATATGCATATGCATTATTACAGCATAATTGTTATTCTATAAAATATTAACGTGACATTTCCAGAAGATAAAATGCCATAGAATATTTAAAGAATGTGAAAAAATAGGAAGTTAAATATGTATTGAATTTGGCCAAGGCTACCAGAAAAAAATGAAAAAGGCACAGAATTTATAGTAGATGTGAAAAGCTCATAGAGCTTAGGTGTGGCTGTTTTAATGACACAAATACTCAGTGAGCTGTCCGGCACTGATTGGTTCGAATTAGGCCTCAGCACAGGTCTCTGATAAATTAACCACAGAGAGAAATAAGTCTTTAATAAAAGTTTATGCAAACTTCATAGCAGTATCTTTACGTTTCCATGAGAACTTAGAAATAGCAAAGGTTTTCCTGTCATCTGCAAAAACACTTCATATCAGGTGCACTGAGTCATTCCTACCCTTAGAGGGATCCGGGAAGATTCCATGACTTCTGCTCTTGATGACAGATGGTTTTGGAGATTGCTGGCTACTCTGTCCAGAATGAGATTTCCCATGATCAACGTTTTCACTCTGTTCTTTCAGAGGGTACCACCGAGGAGTGTTGTCAAGCTGAGAGACACTGGATAACTCAATCAATACCTATAAATGAATCAAAGCACAATATACGGCTTGTATCTGATCTATGTAGGATGGTTTACAGCAGAAGAGTCTACAGTTGTGCTACTAGAAGTTGCAATCAAATATAAACAGATAATGGCATAAAGGCTGTGTGCTATTAGATTCAGGACTCTCTGCTCATGCTCTAACCTAGCCTGATGTAAACCAGCTGTGGTTGGAAACACATTTGTTAGCATAGCGCTGTGTCTGCACTGATACATCTCAGCAGGATCTCAGTAGGGACTACTAGCTTATACATAACTCCATACCAAGATGGCTAAGGAGTAGCTTGTGAGCACTTGCTTGATAGCAAGGCAAAAGAGGGTACTAGTCATTCTACCTCTTCTATATCCTAACAGAAGAATTGGGCACAGCTATTTTCTCCTTTCTGTCAGGAAAGGGGCAAATAATTTCATATTTGTTTTAAATAAGGTCTTCAGTAGTATGAGACTGGGTCTTGTTGATTCTTTTCAAAATTCCACAAATTTGCAGAATTTGTAGGAAAAAAAAAAAAAAGAATAAAAGAACAGGTATACCTTTGCACTTCCAAAAATAATAGTAAAGTGCAATAGGCCCTTTAAGCCTCACACCTCAACAGGCAGGAAAAAGGAAGACAAAATCGTAATGTGGCAATTAAACTAGCAACATGCCAAAAATAAAAATAAAAAATAGCAAAAATATTGTAGCCAAAATCTTCTCTAGGCCACTTGGATTGCTACTAGGAGTTTTGGGAAATTTCTTTAAAAATAAATCCTAAAAAAAAAACAACACAATGGGAGCAATAAAGACCCTTCCACACTCAGTGGTTTTGTGGTAGAAAGGGCCAAGAGCTGCCCAGGGAAGTGGTTCAGTCACCATCCCTGGAGGTCTTTAAAGGACGTTTAGATGTTGAGCTTAGTGATATGGTTTAGTGGATGACTTGTTAGTGGTAGGTCAGAGGTTGGACTAGGTGATCTTGGAGGTCTCTTCCAACCTAGATGATTTTGTGATTCTGTGATTCTCTAAAGTACTAAAGAGTCATCACAGTCTTGAGTGAAGGAAAGGACAAAAATAGCCTTGCATTTATCTCTAAGGTGAGAGGGTTAAAAATAACGTAAAGTAGGGAAGTTTTAGAAGTGCTAGACAAATAAAGCATGTGATTACCTCAGGGAACTATTTCTTTGGCAGTTTATTGCAAGACCTTGAATAAAAGAAAGCACCTTGATGTTTAGAGATGGACAAGTTACTTTACATCTGTATTATTTATTTATTTTATTTTATTTTACTTTATTTTATTTTATTTTATTTTATTTTCTACGAGGTTAGAAGCATTTTTTCTTTCCTGTTTTTCTTTCAGCTTCATAGGTCATATATGTCCTGGCTTGGCCTCTCTGGTTAAGTCTAAAAGTAATCTACATGGATTAACTACTTAGCATGCTTTCTCATGTGTTTTTTGTTAATATTCTGGTGAATAACTTGCAAGACAGCATGGTGTAGTGGGTTTACATGGCAAGGTTTTGGTAGTGGGGGACTGCAGGTGTGGCTTCTGTGAGAAGAATCCAGAAGCTGCTCTATAAGGGCCAGTTTCAGCTGGCTCCAAAGGGACCCACCGCTGCCCAGAGCTGAGCCAATACACAATGATGTTTGTGCTTCTGTGAGAGCAGATTTAAGAAAGGGGGGAAAAAAACCAAACCCAACTGCCGCACAACAGCAGCTGGGAGAGTGAGGAGTGAGAAAGTGCCTTGCAGACCCAAAGGTCAGTGCAGAAGTAGGGCAGGAGGTGCTCCAGACACGCAGCGGAAGCTCCCCTGCGGCCTGTGGAGAGGTCCCTGGTGGAGCAGGCTGTCCACCTGCAGCCCCTGGCTCCCACGGCGGAGCGTATCTCCACACCACAGCCCACGGAGGAGCCCCTGCTGGAGCAGGTGGATGTGGCCTGGAGGAGACTGCGGCCCATGGAGAGCCCCCACAGGAGCAGGCACCGGGCCGGAGCTGCAGCCCATGGAGAGGAGCCCATGCAGGAGCAGGGGATCTGAGGGGAGCTGCCACTCATGGGGGACCCGTGCTGAAGCAGTTTGCTCCTGACGGATGGACCCCGTGGTACAGACCTACATTGAAGCAGTTCTTGAAGAGCTGCTGCCTGTGGGAAGTCCACACAGGATCAGTTTGGGAAGGATGGCATCCCGTGGGAGGGACCCCATGTGGAGCAGGGGAAGAGAGAGACTGTGAAGGAGCAGCGGAGATGAAATGTCATGGACTGACAGGGCCCCCATTCCCCCATTCACCTGCGCTGCTTGGGGGGAAGAGGTGGAAGAGGGTGAATGGGAGGAAGGTGTTTTTACTTTTTTTTCTCTGTTTCTCACTTCTCTAGCTTGTTAGTAATAGGCAATAAATGTCTCTAATCTCTCTACATTGAGTCTGTTTTGCCCATGACGATAATTGTTGCGATAATTGAGCGATCTCCCTGTCCTTATCTCAACCCTTGAGCCCTTTTCATCATATTTTCTCCTCCTTTCCCTTTGAGGAAGGGGAGTGAGAGAGCAGCTGTGGCGGAGCTCAGCTGCCCAGCTGGGTAAAACCACCACACATGGTTGAGGATTGTTCCTAATGGGCAATACTGGCTAGCAGCTCTATTTTGGAGAAGAGAGATGTATCTTGTCGATGTGAACCATAATGTGCCATGTACCTTCTGGGGCATGCAAGTGATGCTGAATTTATTCAGTTTTTCAGCAGTCTTTGATACCCATAAGTAGCTATGCTTGTGCCTTTGTGAAAGTCCATTACAAATTCCGTAGGGCAGAATTTGGATATCCCATTTTATTGAGTACCCTGGACTTCAAAATGGTCCTGAGGTACACTGGTTGGTCTTTTCCCAGCGTTCTTCCATGAAGTATGGTTTTCATGTTTAAGTTTGAATAATTCAATAAATAAAATAGTTCTAGAGGTTTAAAATATTTGAAGGCAAAGTTTAAATCTTCCTGTAGAAGCAGCTGCTGGAGCATCCATTTTCTAAATGTCATAAATGACAGTGACGTAAATATTCAGTAAAACCCAGCTTTTGGAAAAATATGCTGAACCCAACAGGAATACTGATGTGGCATGCAGGAAATAAGTAATCATGTAGCTGCTTCCTATACATTTATTTTAGTAATTGTTCAAATAGTGACGCTGATTGCTCAGTTTTATAATTACACAAATGGGTACTGGAGCTGAACTGAATGCCTTTTAGCTAAATTCGAATGCAGACTAAGCAGAGGAATTCGGAGTTACTCTGTATATGAACAGTAATTTGAGCAATCGATTTTTCTGGGCTTCCGTTTCTAATTATAATCCTCTTTGGTAATAACATTTTTAATTACTTATTTGACATCATACTTATTGCTGGTAACTCTGTATTATATGTCCATATGTTTGTTTGCTTTTAAAAGAGAGATCACACTGATTCCCATGATCACTCATCTATTTTTAATTACCAGGGTATTCAGGGTATTCAGGCCTTACAAGATTTCGCCTTCACTTATACTTTGGCAATGATATTGCTATTTTTAGTGTTATAAAGGAGACCTTGAATCTGAAAGACCAAATAACTCACTCTTGCTGTTAATTGTGGATATGCTACCATGTGTCTTGACGGCAAAATTTAATCCTTTAATAATTTCCAAAGACTGATACCTGCTCAGCCTTCCCGTGTTATGTTAAAATCAAGGCTGGCATTTTATCAGTCACAACAAGAATCCACCATTCAGTTACATCTTGGGATCAAAAAAATAAACAGATAAATAAAATCAGTGAAGTAACATTCTCTTGAGTCCTGAGTGAATTTACCCACAGTTTACCAAGATGAAGACAGGCATCTTATATGTGTGAATGAAGGAAATTATGATCAGTTGTTGTGAAGTCAGCAGTAATGTTGTGCTGTAAGAAAGTTTATACCTAATGTGTTTTTACTAGTCCCATACATTGTAAGCAAACATTGTCCAAATACCAACAAGCCATTCATCACCTTTCTAACTGGTCAAGGGCAGAGAGAAAGAAAGAAGATACTCACTTCACCAAGGAAGTCATTTGATGAGAATCTATCATAATCCCAGACAGTCACTTCCAGTGTTTTCTTCTTCAGCTGCAATTTAAGTCAAAAGAAAATTAACCCCATTGCTATCATAAACTTCAAAACAATTATGTATGGTGGTATCTTTTAATTAGCTCCTCATTGTACTCTTTTTTATAGTGACAGATGGACAGTTTTGTGACCACCACAAGAGCCAAACTGATTTTCAAAGCCCTGTTTTTGTACTTCTGCAGCTTTTCTCGTTATCAAGTCTGAGTGGTCTGAACTTCAACATTTAGTTCAAGACCATTTTAAACTGAAATTTCATATGTGTTATTTAAAACACCCTATTGAAATAGCCTCACCTGTGATGACCTGGCTTTAATACCTGTACAAGTTCAGTGCAGTCAATGAGACTCTACAAATGGTCCGGACATGGACAAGTTTTACCACCAGGCAGTAATGACAGCCATCAAAATTTATTATCTGCAGACTGTGTTAAACATGATAGCTGTGTCAAGCACCCTTCTAACAGGCTAACATAAGAAAGAAGTAAGTCTTTTTATCATAGAATCATAGAATATTCTGAGTTGGAATGGACCCACAAGGATCATCAAGTCAAACATATGGTTCCACACAGTTGAATTAAACCATAATTCTGACAGCATTGTCTAAATGCTTCCTGAACTCCAGCAGGCTTGGTGCCATGAACACTTACTTCCCTAGGGAGCCTGTTCCAGTGTCCGACCACCCTTTCACTGAAGAACCACTTCCTAACACCTAGCCTGACCCTCCCCTGTCCCAGCTCCATGCCATTCCCTCGGGTCCTATCACTGTCCCCAGAGAGAAGAGCTCAACACCTGCTCCTCTGCTCTCCTCGTGAGGAAGCTGCAGGCCTCCATGAGCCCTCCTCTCAGCCTCCTCTGCTCTGGGCTGAACAAACTAAGGGACGTCTGCTGGCTGTTGCTCATACATCTTCCCCTCTAGACCTTTCACCAGAGGTCTTTATACAAAAAGGTATCTTTCACCAAAGGTTTTTATATGAAAAGATATCTCAAAGCAGAGAAACTGACGTCCAAAGCAGTTGACCTTGTTAGAAAGATTGATCTGAGTGTCATCCCAGGGATCCATGGGGACAGATGGGAAGAAGAAGGTTGACTGATGGTAAGGAGAACAAGATTGAATATTGGTGTTGTATACTGGAGCAAAAGGCTAGCAGAGAGGCAACAAATAAATTAACATGACTTAACAGAGGGAAGGACAAAATCATGGGGAGTATGAGATATCTGTGGAGTCAGGCTACAAAGTTGTAAGTGAAGTATTTGTTGGACACTTCTAAGTGTTGCTAAAGAAAACAGAACACTGTTCACATACTTGAATATAAGAGATCACAACCAGAAATCTTATGTAATAATCAAGGTCATCATCCCAACAGAAGCTGCTCTGATTATTAATTTGCTGCTTGGGAGAAAGGGACAAAAAAAGATTGAGTTGTTGTTCAAAATCATAAGCTATAAAATTTACTGTACATTACATACACTTTCAAGAAGAGCATAATTTCCCATTTACTTCCGCTTCCCCTTCGTTTAATATAACACAGGTTCAGACAGTTTTTAATAATTTTAAATTGCCTTTAACTAATAATTTCATCTTATTATTATGTATTATGAATATCTTTTGGTCACAGCTAATTTTAGAAAAATGAACAGCTATGCAAATCCAGTTTCTTTGGAAATCATATTAATATCAGCATATCCCAGTAAACTCAAAACACAAAAGGAAATTGTGTTACTTTTTAGCATCTATGATGTATTCTTTAAGAAGGCAAAAACATGACTTGAAAACTAAGATTAAAAACGAAAAATAATAATTGAGAGCAATTCCTTAATCTATCTTTGTTTTAATCCTACCTATTTAGGCTACGTTTAACATATTCTTCTTAAAAATACCATGCAAAAAGTAAGCAAAAAGTTGAACAAGGGAAAGGTTCTGTCTTGAATATCCTTTACAGAATATATGTAAAGGGGATTACCTTGACTAAATAAAATTTATTTTCTTTGCTGTTCAAAGAGAGTATCAAAATTGCAATGTGAAAACTAACCTGAAAAATAAGTTGAGCAACCTGTGGTCCATGCTACTTTTAGCTTCTTGGGTGGTACTATTTTCTGCTAGATGCTATACTAAGTATATGCATTTTTGCCCTTAAAAACAGGAATCACATAAATACTTTTCAGAAATTCATTGTCTCAACCTTTGTTATTTTGAGAGGTTATAGTTGTTAATTGTTGCAAGTTATGGCTGTGCAAGGACAGAGAGAAGAACATATAGATCCAGAGGAAAAACAAAACAAAACAAAACACAACACAACATAACACAACAACAACAAACAAATATGGAGCTGCAATGTTTTTTTGTGGAAATGGGAAAATAGAGAAGATTTTCCAGTAACTGCAATCCTACTTTGCTAGCATTTTTTATGGTAATAAAACTGTGCTGAAAACTTGCAGTACTCTACATTTCTTTGAGTTATCTATTTTAAGCCTCTTAATTTGATAAAGCTTTTATGAAATATTATGACAATGAAAAACCATCAAAACAGCTTTATTAGGCAGTAAATGAAATGAGTTTTAAAGAGGAGGAAAATTTGCTTTTCTGAAGATGTATTTATGTACTATTACTAAGGGCAAAGAACACTCAATGGCTAGGGATTTTAAAAGCAGCCATTATACCGTCACAGGAAAGCAAGTTTTACCTTACATCATCCAATTTTAGCTTGTGAAGACAGAGGTTCAGATTCCCATCAGAAATTTAACCGACAGCATTACTGAAAATGATTTTTCTGAAATGGTCTCCATATGACAGTAGGCTCCTACAAGTAGGCAATGCATTCACAAGCAAATGAGAAGGTGCACCTAAAGAGGCAGAGCAGTTTGACCCAGATGACTTTACAAATGTTGTGAAGCTAATTTGAGTTTAAAGAACGTTACAAAAACAGTGCAACTAAGCCACAACTAATTTTGGACTTTGCCTCATGGAAGTGAAAAATTAAAAAAAAAAAAAAAAAGAGAGAGAGAGAGAGAAAGAAAAACACCTAAGATTTGCACATTATGACATGAGAAATCCAGTTAGCTTTAGGCTGCTGCGGAAAAACATAATTTAAAAGAAGATAAAGGAATACGCAGAAACAGACAATGTGAATAATATTTTCTCTTACTGATGACCAAACCAATGCCACATATGACAGAAGTGTCTGTTACTAGATTTGAATGTCTAGAGGTCCTTTGGTGTTGTGACTGATAATGCTGGCCCATGTAATTAAAATGCATTACTTGAAATATTTGATGGATTCTCCTTGAGAAAGCTTATACAACTTATGACTGGAAGAAAGACATCATTTTAATGCAGTTCTTTTTTTCTCCAATGCAGAAAGTAAATTCCTATAATCAGTTTAGAAATATTTTAAAAGTTTGCAATCTCAGTCAGGATATTTGATGAGTAGAAATAAAGGCATTGTATTAGCTTATGCATTATATTTATTTATGTTTCCATTGATATTTAACATTTAAAGGTACTAATCTCTATAATGCTGTGCTTCAGTATGCGGGAGGACAGAAAGACTTTTGATAGATAATTTAGGAACTTACATTTTCTTGTCCAAGATTTATGTGCCAGCACCTTGCTGATTCATATGAAATCTTTCCTCACTTCTGGAAAAAAGATTTAGGCTCCTGAATCACTGAAGGATCTTGAATATAATACTCTTTCTAAATATATTATCTTCAATTTAAGAATATGAACAATAGCAAGAACCATACGCTTTAATGAATTATATCCATTATTTAAGGAAACACTTTTGCCTCCTTTTTAATAAATAAGAAATTGAGGCAAACAATGCCACATCTTATATTGTGGTCATACATTAGACCAGTGACCTAACCAGTAACAGAACTTTCAACTTTTATCGTCTTCTGAAATCATACTAAAGGTTCTTTTCCTTATCTGAGTACGCACATGACTTGAGTTAGCAATTATTATGCAATATTGTAATGTGTGTACTCAGTATTCTTGTAAAACCGTAACTATCTACACTTTGTTACTTAAAAAAAAAGTCAAATTACTAAATATTCAGTTTAATTTATTTCTTTTTCTCTGTTAAAATGGAATGTACTATGTTATAAAACTAATCATTCTGACCTTGAAAAAGTCAGTTTCATTTCAAAGAGAGATGTATTTCCCATAATTATTTTCGCTTTAATTTCAGCAAGGTTATGAAAGAGTAAAGGAAAATGGAAAATTGTACAACTAGCTAAAGTCTAGACAGTGACATTGAAAGGACTATATTAGGAAATATTTAATGATACTCATTTGCTGTCAGCAAGCAACCCGTGCTTTGATGGAGGATAAGGAAATGCTTCTTTGAAGAAATAATATTTATAAAGACTCATGAGTTTGTGTTAGGGAATGACTGCTAACTCTACAGCTTGGTGTTGATGCAGCTATGCTTGTCTGTTGACCAGAACACTCATTTTCAGTCTATCATGATTATTATCTTGCATTTCTCTTCATGCTCCTAACTATTGTGAAATTTCTATGCATGAGAGCTATGAGTGCAAGCAATGTACTGTTATATGGTGATAGTTCTTTAAACTGTAGAGGGTACTTCCCATCACGGTGGAATTAGTTGGTGAGTTATGAATGTAGTTTATTGTATATTCTCTAAATCAAGGCACTGAATTTTACACAATATAAGAAACACTGACATCAGTATCTTACCGCTAGATAAAAGACATATAAGAAAACACTATTGCCTGCATACACTTCTGTGTGAGAAGAAGACAAAATATACAATATATGTGATACTAGGATGAAACTTATGCATTTATAATTGTAAGCACTGCATGAAAGTATGAGAGGAAGAGAAAAGGAGATCTGCAAACAGAAAGCAAAAGTTCAAAGAATTCAATATGTAACCTAAAAGCAAATTTCATCAAGCAATAGTCAAAAGACTGACATCAAAGATATAAAGAGATTTTCTAACATATAGATCTCTGTCCAATAAATCCTAGACTAAGATTATCCAATTGCCAAACAGCCATTGAACATCCAACACCCTTAATTACAGCTCTGGAAATGTCACAGAAGAACCAAAAAGCAAATTAAGTAAACTGAGGAGTCTTTCTTAAATGGGAAGCTCAGACCACCTTGTTTGGAAATATTGCTAAGACTTACCAAACATTCGTATCAAACACAGAAGACCTAGGGTTCATACTGCAAGAATACAAACCTCATAGTTTTTTTTATTCCTTAGGCTTTCACTGTCAGTGAACCACCATTTATGCAAGCCTACAAGAAAAAGCATGCAAAACCCAGCAAACCAAAACCACTATGAATGGTTAGATGTAGATAACAGGGGGCCTCTAAAGTAAATCTCAGGTAGCGCCCCTAATGGCAAGAAGATGTATATGTTGCATGAGCAACCATGCAAGTCCCTCTGTGAGAGGGGTTTTGCTCCATGCAAAATATGATGTTTTAATCTATGTTCATCTCAATGAACAGGAAGAATGAATAAGAAAATTTTAAGTTAGCAAGATAATACTGAGGTCTTTGTGTCATGTTGGAGAAGTATATTAAAAGCATTGGAAATTGGTTCATGAAAGAATCTGATCTTTGCAGGCTTTTTTTCTGAAGTACTGAAAAATTAGATGGCCTTGAAAAACAAAGCTGAAAGCATCAAGAACAAAACACCAAGAAAGGCAGAAAGATTTGGGAGTGCATACAGATGTTATTCTATAAAACATGCTTCATAATTTAAACAGGCTGATCATTTTGTCCATTGTGCCTTCTTCAGACAGTAAAAGGTCTCTTTAAAAAGGAAGATGGAGAAAAAGAAGACTGGATTGCTACATACTGCCTCAGTTAACCCCCTGGGTCAGTTAGAGTTATGAAACAACTAAGAAATAGACACAGAAGGCTTCCATTGAACTCTTCCCCAAATGTGATTTAAATCTTTCTGTAACAAGGAAATTAAATCTCTTCTGAATTTTGTTGAACAGATTCATATTTCAAAACCATTGCTGTAAATTATTGCTAAATGTAAACGTATCTCTACATTTCATAAACATTTTTGAACAAGAAAATGTTTTTAAGACCTGTGTTTTCTGTGAACTTGCATGGTATTTGGAATCAAGAGTGATGCTGATTTCTGCATCTACTTCAGCAGCTTCTGTCTGGATTTATCCCCTCCCTGTGTTCCATAACCATTTTTAGAAATAACACATCCATACTTACAACATGCTTATGAATGTAATCCACACAAAAGATCATTTTTATGAATAGAAAGAACAAGAAAAGAGAATTGATATAGTGATCTCTATCAGAGGCGAGGAAATAGTTACAAATTTCCCCTGAATTTGGCAAGATTTCTTAGGAGTTCACAAAGTTGCCAGTGCCACTGCACAATAAGCACTGCAGACCACATAAATAAATATAGCAGCAAATTGCACTGAATAGTATTACCACTTACGCACCTGTTCCACAGAGATATTTTTATAAATGACCGTCTGATTCCACTCAGGATTCAAGCTTTTCTGCACATACTTAGTTCTCCGCTTGTACTCAGCACTGAATTTGAACAAAGGAAGGAAACGTCACATTAACAATCTTTTGTTTCTTTCAGTTCTAATACAAAACAACTCCTCCTCCCCACAAAAAAAAAAAAAAAAAATCTCTCTTCAGTGGGCTATTGCTGCCTACAACTGTGTCTACATAAAGCATCAGTCAGCGAATGCACATATGCAATTCTCTCATTGTATGTGTTGTGCTCTGACTATAAATGAAAGTGATAATGCACTGATTTCTTTTCCAAGACCATCTTTCTATTATCCCTTTAAAGTACCAGGAATCCATTATATTTATAGGTTATAGTCTCTAATTACAGGATTGCCATCTCACTAGAACATTCATTGAAGACCATGGGGTAAATAATATCCTGTTAATGATAGAAACAATAATTTCTTATTGATCCTGTTCTCTGCCTCTGCCTCTAACTGCACTGGAAACAAACATAAAAGTACATCAAGCTCATGATTGCTTTTATCAATAGCCAAGAATAAAAATTTGGCTGCATAATCTGTTTTTAAAAAAGACTTGGCAGTGCTTTCTATTGTACTTTGCATTTCCTGAGGATGGGGAAAGCAATATACAAACCTTTAATAGCATATGGATTCATCTAGTGCCATGAGCTTTGATGTCTGATCTGCTTCCATTCCAATTTTAATTTAACATAAATTTTAATGGATATCTCAAAAGAGCTTGGTAGGAGAACATAAAAAGCTTTCAATATTTTGAAAATCCAGCAAGATATAAGGCAAAGAACTTGTTTTTGCTACTCTGCAAATTTAACTTGGGTTCAAACGTCCTATACAGTACGGTCATACATATTACATCTGCTACTAGATCCAGGACCTTCTCCAGCGCTAAGACCAAATCACAGACTCATAGAATCATTAAGGTTGGAAAAGACCTTCAAGATCATCTGGTCCAACCATCCCCCACCATCAATGTCACCCACTAAACCATGTCCCTAAGCACCAGGTCCAACCTTTCCTTGAACATCCCCAGGGACGGTGATTCCACCTCTTCCCTGGGCAACCCGTTCCAACACCTGACAGCTCTTTATGAGAAGAAATGGCACAGAAAGACCTGTATCTGCCCTATTAAACTCCCTTATGGTACCTTTACATTAATATTTGGTAGTGTGGTTTTCTCCTGATTGTCCCACTTCTGACTTCAGATTGAACCATGTTTTGGTTCAAACTGTGGTACGGTCTCACAGTTGATGAACTACATTCCTTTCATATGAGATTAATACAGAAGATGCACTCCCGAGGCTCATTTAATCAGCCAGACACTAATGTGTACTGTGCATGGTACCAGGCTGGTGTAAGTCCAAATTAAAGTTATGTGAAACATGCCTGTGTTTCATTGACACATATATACCAATGTTGGGTCTTCAGCACCACCAGTTTCATTCTACAAACTCAATACTATTGTGCAGTGCTCACTTCTAATTATTCTGGTGTGTGCAGTAGCCTTATTCTTGAAAAAGGGGTGGCTATATCCAAGCTGCCTACTAGACAGCTTGGTAATTCCCAAAGTGGGTCTATAAACTTTTTTGGAGAAGGCTAGTTGAGCTCGGCAAAAATAATGGCTACCTGTGGCCTAAAAGTTTAACAGTATTGATGACTGAGTTCCAGTTCCCAGGATTATTTCAAAGTACTGCTTATTTTATTAGTGCAGTGTATGGGGATTTTTGTTGTTGTTGTTGGTTGGTTTCTCAGTTTTTCATTAAGACTGTTTTAAAAGTGTAAATGTAATAAATTACTGGTTAAGATATCCTATATTTTACTTTTCTTTCTTTCTTTCTTTCTTTCTTCTGACTTTTGTAATTCTTAGAGGACTGTTTTACATTACATATATACAGAAATACAGCATTGGACTTGGTGGCTGTACACACTAAACTCTCCAGAAGTATTCCCAGTAAAAGTAATAGTACTGCTTTTCAAAAGAATTCTGCAAAAATTAAAATGCAACATCAATGATTGTATTAGTAGGTTCTGGATTAGAAATTTCCTCTATTCCTTCTTTTTCAGCTCTCAGTAGATTTTAAATCTGATCACTTGCTTAGATAGCCTTTTTTCATGTTGTAACTGTCCACCGTCCATTGAAAATATTGGTTCCCACGTGCTGAAAAGATACTGTACTGAATATATGGAAATATTTTGTTGTTAATGTAATTAAGCTACTGTGTACTAAAGGAGACTAGGCACAATGGATCTGGTATTTATCTTAAATCTCACGAAGTAATTGAGCTGAGTACCAGGCAAGTGTACATGGAGAACAACCAATGTCAGTAAATTACTGAGCCACTACAATTAGAACACAAGAGCCAGAGTCCTGTAGGGGACATAGCATCAGCTTATTGAAACTGGTATGTCAGCAAACCCATCAAATGTCACATATATTGATACTGTGATAGTGGAAATGCAGTATAAGAACAGACCATACTACTCTGCTTCTGGGACTACACTGAATAGATTCTGAGTAAACATAGCAAGGAGGCCTCTTGATACATTTAGATATTATTAAGTATGAACAATAATAAACCTTACTGACACTTCCATACTGAAAATTACAGCTCAAATATTTTTTTCTTTAAACCTAAGCACGTTTTTGTTTCTTTTGAATTTTTATTTAAAAATGATTATTTCCAGTATTAACTTTACTTTCAGTAACTCATTTCAAATGTATATATCTTATAAAAATAATATTAATTTTTACATAAAGAATGAATACTGATATGCATTTTTTTCTTTCTTTTCTTTTAAAGAGTAATTTATGATGCCTAGCAAGCACCACTTCATTTTCACAAACATTACAAGGAAAAGTTTTGTCTCTTCTGCCTCTTCAGTAATAACATATCAGAGTTGCAGAAAAAGGTACAACATAGATGAGCTCAAGGTAATAAAATATTTTTGCTCTCAATTATAGGAAAATGAGTCCTCTCTCTTGTCTTTTCTTACTCAGGTTATCGGTTCTAACCGATATCTTTTAATGAAAGTCACTTGTAACCGTTTTTGCTCTTATGTTTTGCTCATAGTCATTCTACATAGTTCCATTTATTTTTGAAAATATTTTATCTATTGATAGCAAAACATGCTATTCACTGTCTTCCAATTTATTGAAAAATGTGAAGGGCATTGGAATTTGTGAAACAAAGTATCTGTCTGCCTCTGCTTATGAGAAGAAAGCAGCAGCTGTCTATAAGAAAGTTAGTTGTGTCAGCCACTGTGTACAACCACATCTTTTTGAAAAAAAAAAGTTTCTTTTTTTCTTGTGTATCAGTAAGAGATGGATGAATGAAAATCTAGGGGGATCAAGACCATATGGAAGAGAAAGTTATTTCTTCGCAGTTTTGTAAGGAAAACCTGAATACTTTTAGAAACTAGATTTTGATAGCATATCCCATTCAGTATTGCACTTAGATCTTTTAAACTCTTCAGCAGATTTTTTTTCCTCTGCTCTCTGATCTGAAAAAAGTATCCTTTTCACTCAAAATCATCATGAGATTACATTGATCCATGGAGAGATATGAGACACTGGCAAATGAAAACTGGACTAGCAGCATCTCTTTCTTTGACCTCATGGTACTCTTTAAACAATTGTTCTGATCAGCTATTAATGAAATATTAATTTATCTAAATGTCTTCTGTAATCCATTTACTTATTACCATAATGAAGCTAGGATAGTACTATAGAGCTTGGTCCATATGTCATAAGATCTATGTTCATTTAAAAGAACTGTTATACGTCTTTTTGAAGTAAGAAAGGTCCCTTTGTGTTATCAACCAAGAAAGTGAATCCATGATATCCGTCTCTTAGTCCTGGATTTTCTTTTACAATATTAAAACTTCACCACCTTTTCATATTTTCTGATTATTGTTGAAAATATGTGAGAAGCTGATTCAGGTAGTGTTGAATAGTAGAGTTGTCAGAGAAGAAAGTTAAATGTGTTGTTAAAAGCATAACTCTGGAGTATTTCCAGTGAAGTATCTGGATCAAAATTGGCTGGGGGGAATAAGCCCACATTCATGTAGCCTATGGTGTGGATCCGTTGTAGAGGGAAGCAGGAGACCTTGATCACATGTAAGGAGGCACAGCCCCAGACTAAGCTAAAGGTCTTTAAATGTCTGAAAGGAAGGATCTGACAAAAATATTAAGTTCATCTTACTGATACACCTTCCCCCCAACAACTGCCATTAACAGATGGTGATGCTTTAATAAAACATTCATTAAAGCTAATCATATCTAGTATGAAATAATTTGCACTTGAAATTGTCATAGAGTATGCCGTGTAAAAAGATATAAACTGTATTACTCTTTTCTTTATCTTTTCTCTATGCTTCCCTGGTTACAGATTATCAATATATAATACAACAGAAAGTGCAATGAAAAAAAAAAAAGTATAATAGAATAACTGCAAGTAAAATGTGGCATTTAAACACATTCATTTAATAATTCTACTAATGAAGACCAGGCTGAAGATAGAGCAGATCTGTTTATTAAAAAGCCATCTGTTGACTTGTTTGGTCAGCTTTCTACTTTTAAAGAAATGCAGAGTGAAAGCTGAATTTCTATTATCGTGTATTTATCCTTGGTTGATATTAGTGTATCTTGAGAAGAGAATTTTGCCTTATGTTTCCAAATCCAGGACAAACAAAGCACTAGTAATTCCAGTTACTAAAAATTCAATTACACTGAATAGCCATTTATGTGTTCAAACAGCTTTAAAGTCATCTGGGTGATTATCTAGACTGATACTTGGCATTAAAGTCTACATGCTGTGAAAAGCACAGAGAGAAAAATATTCCACCTCACTTCCAAGCAATGCTGTTCCTGTTGGCATCTTGAGACAATTCACTGTGAATTGTTTTACAACTTTCAGTGAATAAGAATGAATTTTTAGATATCTATGACTAAACTAGATTCTTGCAGACATCAAAGGAAATTTCATGTGTCATCGGAGTTTGGGCCTAAGATATTACTGCATCAAGGCATACTAAATACTTGTTTCAATTCCTTCTGACCTGGAAATGAAGTTCATTAGAGAATAAACAGCAAAACCATGCAGCAATCGTGTCATCAAGACTTAAGAGAAATCTGTATTTCAATGCACAGGCTGATCATAACATCATGCTTGCATACAAAAATGAAAGAATAAAATTGAAAGACAGTACACTCTACCTTGAATTTTGGACAACCATGACTTGTCTGCATACCCAGCATTAAACATAGTTAGGAACACAGAGGAAGCAGCATGAGAGAAAATGAGAAGAGAGAGATGAAAGAAAACATAAATAATGGTAGTTTAGAGTATCAGAATCAAAGGAAACAGAGGCATTACAAGGAATAAGCAGTCGTGTATGGATTGAACTACAGATAAAATATATTTATGAACAGTTCTAGTCTCTGCTTTCAAATACAAGTTTTGCACTTTTGAGAAGCTTTTCATTTTCATTACTCCCAAAAGCCCCAACCTACATATAAAACAGTAAAATTGCCATATCTTAAACCCAAATAAAACTAAAATCCAGATTCTTCGTAACTTGGCCCCAGTTTTGAATCTATATTTTGATCTGACTTAGAATTCTGCAGGTTGAACAACTCTGTAGTTCAAAGCCTTACTTCTACATCATGAATGTATCTGCAAAATTCCCAGTAAGATTGATTTGACAAGTATTTGATGAGAGTCTTAGGTGCATTAAAAAAAAAATTAAAAAAAAATTAGGACCTGTTCCCATTATATTCAGTAATAGTTTTGGGCCCAGTTCCACTGAACAATATTGAATACTGTATAGCTGAAATCAGCAAGCTACTAAATACGCATGCTTTAGCTTTACCATTTGTGTGCTTTTAGCTGTGCTTTCCCATATGCCAAATGCTAAACTGTGACTTGAGCATGCACTTTCCTGTTACTTTGAATAGATCAGAAATACAGATTTTTAGTTACGTGGTCCCAGCCTAAGAGTCTTTTATGATGAGTGTGACTACACAAATTGAGAAGTTTGCAGGAATTTGTCTTTGCAAACCAAGGTCTTAGTTTAGTTTAAGGTAATCAGCTTAATTTTAGATAAATCTACTGTCAATTAAGTCAGCAGTATTTTTACAGCTGCTTATACTTACGTATATGTGCGAAATTCTGCAAATTTAGGGCACAAAAAGAGTTATAATATTGTTGATACAGAAAAAAATATTTTTTAAACAGTAATTAGCTATTTGTAATTACAGTCAGAGTTTAAAAAAGCAATGGTCTATGAAAATATGGTCACTAATTTGTATAGTCTTTAAATACAAAATTACCAGAATTTCTAAAACTATATCTTAGCTCTTAATAAATAAATAAATAAATAAAACACATGGAATGACTGATTTCTGTCTCATATTTCTCACCTTTAATATTATACTGCAACCTCAAATTAATCTCAGCTACTGTGACTGTGCATGTTTGCAAAACTGTTCCTTAGCATGTAGATTTTTGTATTACAGAATTACAGGACAAATCATTACACCCAAATCCATGCACTTCAATACAAGTTAGAGACAGATTTCTAGGGAGAACTTTGAAGTCCATATATTTATTGCCTTTCAGCAGACTGTTATTCTCTTAATACACAATTTTCCATGTATTACAATTTTTAAATGGAAAGATGGGAAAAAGAATAGATGAAACCTACAGAAATGATCATGAAGCCCCTGAAGTCAGTAGCAAAGTATAAACATTCACCTTGGAATAGAGTAAGGCTCTCCATTAAAAATTTACCATTTTTCCGTGTGTTGTACCTGTGCTTTCTAGAGCATTAAACTCTCAGTTCTTTTAACTAATGACAAGCAACAAGCCCAAATTTAAAGAAAGAAATTTCAGGTTAAAATTTCTCCTGCACTTACCCTCTCCCTGGAAGAAGATAAACTTTAACAAAGGGGTCAGAATAGCCATTATTGTCTCTGGGAGCAAGGTTTCTTGCCTGAAGGATGTGGATGATAAGGTTGCCAAGGTGTTTGTCATAGTTGATTTGAAGCTAGAGAAGGCATTTAAACACAGCAAGATTATTTTTGTTTTTAGTTCCTAAATGATTTGACTTTTCTCCAAAATCCTTTGCATGAAGTGAGTATTAGACCCTTAGTTTTGACTGGAAATAAAAACATTGTGGAAGATTCTGTCTCTCTCTACTGGCTAGAATGAGATGCTAGATGATTATGTTGGATCTTGGAAGAAATTTTTCTTTCACAGTCTGCCAGTATTGTTTAAAACAAAGGACACAGACATATTGATCTATTCCATTCAGTAAAAATTTGAACACTTGATATTCTGCTGAGCAATAGACTGTTTACTCAGTAGAAATTACACACGTACTGACTACCCAGAGCCCAAGCCCAGGAAGTGTGTTATAGAAAATAGAATCATAGAATCATCTAGGTTGGAAAAGACCTTCAAGATCATCAAATCCATCCATCACCCTGACCTACCGAGACCCATCACTAAACCCTTAGTGTCACAAGTGTTATGGTACCTAACAAATTATGGTATTATGGATGTTATAGTACTATGGAAAGACCATATCTACATAGGAGAGAGAGACAAATACAGGAAACAAAAGACAGAAAACTATAGAAAATTAGTCTTCATTTGTTCTGCTTCTCCCAGTTCCACTGTTTTAAAAAAAACTAGAGTAAAATCAGTTTACTTAAAATATAATCACTAATTTGGCATTGCATGGAAATGTATACACTGCATCATGAGAAACTCCTTATAGTCTTTGATGTAAGTAGAGTCCAGAAGGACTCTAGCAGAATACCAATACAGTATGCACTAGAGTCTGTGAATTGATGAAGTAAACCAAAATAACTGCACAAAGGTTAAAGATTAGAATGATTTTCACTATATTTTTATCATTTTCAGGAACAGTAGAATTTTTTTGTACTTGTTTGTATTTCACTAGCCAACTTTAAAGAGGAAAGTGAAAACCTATCCTGACTTACACCTCATGTTATTCAATCGAGTTACATTTCAAGGGGTAGAAATTCAATAATAAATCACTTAATGGAGATTGTTTTCAGCACGCTTATTCAACAGGGAAAATCAGCCAGTTGAAACAACAATTTACACATCAAGAATTACATATTTACCTGAATTTCTCCAGTAATTGGATGGGAAGCAGACTTCATACCTTCAGTGGGCTGCCAGATTAAAATACATAAACAAATAAATACATAGGCACACAGTCACTTATATATAAATATGCATATTGGAAATAATAGATTCTCAAAAATAATTTTTTTTTATATTGCAATATTGCCACATACTTTCATTGTCCTTATAGATTTTCTCAGGGTGTTGGATATGAATGGTTTTTGGATAAGGACAACACGGAGACTACAAGTCCTGGACAAGAGCATGTTGAAGTTAAGGTGGTGCACTGCCCTTTTCAAATTAGCTGTGAAGAAACATCTCCCCAGTAATTCAGACCTGAGGACAAGACATAACGAGAAAAATCCCAGCCACACAATAATGCAAAAGAAAGCAATCCAAACCTGCCTGGTTTTCATCTGGAAGTCACTGAAGTCAGAATGTTTCCTCAGAGTGAGTCAGTCTGAGCTGACCAACAAAAGGCCTCAAAGAGGCCTTATGCATCTAACTCCTTATGCCAAAGGCAGGGACCTATCTGACCATCATGCCAACTTTCACGGTCAGGCTTAAATGGTTTACATTTCCCATCTTTTACCTCTACAAATAGATGTTATTATTATACTAGAATAGTTCAGCTCTTATACTAGTACCAACAATACAGACAATGCTACGAACTAACTTGGAGTGAGTTGTGCTGCAGCTACAAAATTTTTGCAGAATATTATAAATGCTCCATTTCTCAGAAATCTGAATAGCAAAAATAATTAATTGTTTCATGCTAATTGTTTATAATACAGAGTGTATTAGAAGTGATGCTGTAGAAGTAGTTCAGAGAAAAGGGAAAGGGCATGTTGAATTTGTGTTGGGACTTCCAAAGGCAGTTAAAGTGAGTTGCCTTTAACTGTTCAGTTACTTTGCTGTCTGTCACCTGCATGTCTGTAAAAATAAATGTACATTTTTAACTCCCTCAATTTCTCTATCATCATTAAGTCTCTGTATTCATAGAACACATAGAATCATAGAATCACAGAATGGTTTGGGTTGGAAGAGAGACCTTACAGTTCACCTAGTTCCAACCCCCCTGCCATGAGCAGAGACATGTCCCACCAGACCAAGCTGCCCAAAACCTTGTGTAACCTGGCCTTGAACACTTCAAGGGGCATCCACAGCTTATGTGGCAACCTGTGCCAGTGCCTCACCACCCTTTGAGGGAAGTATTTCCTCCTAACCTCTAACATAAATCTCCCCATTTTTAGTTTATTACCCCTTGTCCTGTCAGTATCTGCCCAAGTAAAAAGTCATTCGTTCTCCAAGTGACTTTTCATTATTTGTTGTTATTATATTATCATATATTACATTTTCAGCTTGTATTCATTTACAAGGCTGCCTTCATTTACAAGGCATATTAAATATTTTTTCCCTCTGATGTCAGCTGATTTAAAACTGACTGTGAAGAACTACCCAAATATTTCATAGAAATAATTTATTTTATTATTTCATGAACAATTTAGGCTGAAAGAGACCTCTGGAAAAGTCATCTGGTCCAGCCCCCAGCTCTGAGCAGGGCCAACTTTGAAGTTGGATCTGGATTTAAAGGCAGAGATGCAAATAATATATTTCTTTATCAGGGCCTCAGTGAGGATTAATTTGAAAACGAGAAGTATTTCACTGCTGGCTTCTCTAGGAGCTAAGGGATCTGAGGATTTAAGAACACAATCCATTCTTCAGGACATAAAGACAATTAAATTTTTCCATAGCACATATATGGATGTAATCTGTACCACAGAATGATCTTGCATTTACATAATAGAAGAGACTGGTCTGCACAGGATATACTCTCTTCAAGGCTCCCAAAGGTTAAATATCTTCTCTAATGGCTAATCCAATTTAATTCCAATTTCTTCCGATACTCCCCACACACACTCATACTCTGTGTAAGAGCCCATACTTTGTAATGCTGTTGCACCTCATGGAGAAGGTTGTCGTTACCACGATGTGAAACTGATGTAAATGCCAGGCTCTGATATTATGCATTATCACTCTCTGTAGTAATGGGACAAAGTATTAAATATGAGATATACATTGCAGAATATCAAAGAGACTCCTACAACATTTCTGGAGGGTATATGCTATACCAAAAGCTTTTTGTAGATCATTTTGTGTTTTGCAAATCTAAGAAGATTTTACTTGCTAAAAGGAAGAGCTGTAGTAAAAGCAAGTTACAGGCAGTTTGAATATTGCCTGTCATGAAACTGGCAAAAGTAAAGAATCAGTGCTGCAGTGTGCCTGGAAATGCTTTCAGTCCAAGGCAGAGAGGCATTCCGGAAAGGACGAGAAGTCGATTTCTCTTCTAAGAAAGTGCAACACTATTATGAACTTGGCCTGCAGTCAATGAACAAAAACTGTACAAGTCAACAAGAGCTGTGTTTGTTATGAAAGGAATGCCTCTCAACATGATTTTCAGAAATAAGCAAAGAATGCTTCAAATAGTTACCTGATTAGTTTTGACTTTTGCATCCCTTACATAAAGGCTTTAATTTATTTTTTTTCTTTAATCTTTTCAAGCATACAGCTGAATTTTCATCAAAAGACTGTTAAATCCTTTGTGAAGAAGGAAATGAAATTTATGCATCTAACTTCAGGTGATCAGCTTCAGTGCCAAAGCTGGGAACTTAGTCTTCTCATGTGGACACAGAGAGGGACCTCTCCAGGATACAGTATGTATCAGTGATTTATGTATCTCCACACACTATTCACTATTCAGTGAATTTAGAAGTGTGAGTCATCAACTGAATGAAAGGTCTTTCAGTGTGAATGGTGACATCTGCACTAAAATACCCTGCACTTTCCTTTACATGCACTGCATGCACTTCAAAGGCAGGATTCATCCAGTCTCATGGACTGTACTTCAAACTGTATTTTTCTCACTGGTAAACATAAAGCAGATGGCAAACTAGTTCATACATAGATGTTTACAGTATCTAGCGTAAGGTGTGATGAAACCAACTATTAACCTGATGATCATGTAATTCTGACAGATCCCTTAAGTTAGATGCACTAAAACTTGACATATAGATTTAACATGTGGATCGTAGACCTGAATTAGTTCGTAAAAATCTATGGGAATTCTGAACAGTCAGAATTACTATGTGATGAAAACTTATCAATATATTTACACTTTTTGTTAACTTGCTGGATGAGAGAGATTTTTGTGTTCTCCCCTCACATGAAAGTAAAGTGAGCATATTGAAGAGCTATCTGATATGAGCAGGCACCATTTTCTGCTTTTCATTTGTATGGTACCTAACACATTTGTAGTTCAAATCACAGTCACAGCTTCAGCAGCAAACAATTCAGTAGTAACCCTATAGGGATGGGTTTCCTGTAAATCTTGACAGTCATAAGAAGATAAATAATAAAGATACAGAGAAATAAATATCTAGGAAGTGTGTTGTTTTGCAATGTGAAGCTTTGCTTCCAATGGTAAGACAGTGAGAAGCTGAGTATCCAGGACAGCAATCAGCTTTAGCTATCTTGCAAATTTCTTAAGCAAATGCAGCCTTCACAAGACTGATTTTTGCTTCAGGCTTTTTTGAGAAAATAATGAAAAATGTAATAGATGACTTTAGGATCTAGTTTCTAGTTTTGACTGTGCAAAAAGGCTACTAAATTCCCACTCTGCCCTCTCCAGGTGTGCAGGTGGGAGCACAAGGAGAAGGAAGTTCAGCTGAGAAATGGACAGGATGTGGCAAAGAAAATCTAATATTATGCTCAACAAGTTCACAGGAATTATCTGGTGACAAAATACATTTTGACAGTGATTTTTTTTTCTGTCTTCCCCTAGCTTTCAGAGAAATGCTTAATATTGCTGTGAATATTCACAGCTTGTAACACTTCAACAGTAACTTAGTACTGAGTTGGAAATTGCAGTCTTAGTAATACCAGCTTCTCCTGTGAAACTAGTACCTCACCATTATGTAGGATGCAGTTAAAAAGATACACAAACAAATAATAAAAAGAACAATTATTTTGATTTAAAACAATAACATTGTTTGAGGAATCTGTTTTCAGAGAGGGTCCAGTCTTGTACGACCTTGGGTAAATCACTTAATCTCCTTTCCTTGTTTCCAGATTCTATGTCTTCAAAGTAATAACCATCACTGTCATGGAAATGGATTCATCAGTATGTGCTCTTGGCTACATAGAAGAAAATAAATAGGCAACTTCTTATTGTCTTCAAAATGTTATTGCTGCATAACTGGCAAGTTTCGTACCTTGCTGCTATGTCGCTTTTTGCTGACTGAAGGAGATCCAGGCTGACCAGGGCTGGGAATAGCGCTGGAAGTGGCAGAAGTGGCTCCAGAATGAACATGTGATGCCTTTTCCACTCCTGAGGAAGCAACCAGAGGCGCCTGCTGTAGGGAAACCTTTTGGAGCTCTGCAGCCAGCTGCTTGGGATCAACCCCCGGGGACTTCGCTTTATCTACTGGATTAAAGGAAGAGAGCTCTGTGTTGATAATTGCTAGCACCTTCAAATCCATCTTGCCATGGTACAGGGACATGCTAATGATCTTTACAGATTTTCATATCATCTACTTGTATACTCTGAGGATGCAAAAGACAAATCATATAAAAGAGATGTCTCCTCACAACATCAACATCTGAATTCCAATCCTTCTATTCAAAACTCCATCAACCAGTGCTATTTATCTTACAAGCTTTCTGAGAAGGTTATTCTCCAGCTGAGAAAAAGTATGCCTTGGATGATCACTCTGCATCACACTGGAGCAAATCACACTGTTAAAGTCTGGCCTGTGCACAGCTGTCTCACTGTTGAGAACTAGTCCAGTATCTGAACTTTGCTGTAACAAGCTTTAACCTCAACTTTTTTTTTTTTTGAATCAACTGGACATTCAATAAATCTGAATTCTGCTCCTGAGATTATTTATACAAAGATTAAAGAGAAAAGCATCTTAAAACTTTAGCACTGCAAATTAATCAAAATAATAATACAGCCCTACGTGAGACATCTGTGGTAGGTCTGTAATTGTCTCCCTACCACCAGCAATGAATGGGTAGAATTTGCTCTAGAGATGACAATTTCCATTTAATAAAGAAATGAGGCCAAGTAAGTTCCATACGTGCCTTAAAGTGCTTAGAGTTAAAATGACAAAAGGCCCAGCCTACTTTCTATGTTCTCAAAAGTATGAAAGGTTTAAGGTCTTTGCTATAGTCTTTGATCTTGTTCAGCTAAGGTTTAGGCAACATAAACTATGTAAGTTTCTATTCCCAACCTACACACTGCTATGACAATGCCTGGTGATTTGTTTACTTGTTTGCAGATTACTGGGTATTATAGTTTCCTCAGAATTCTAAATTCCTTTTGTCCTGGACAGAGGTGAAGGCAATATGTTAGCCACCTCCTGACTGCTAGGCTGGATTAGGTTTATCTTTCTGGAAGGAATGGCAAATGCTACTTTCCAAGGGAAAACAAAACAAAAATGAACAAACAAACAAACAAAAAACTCTGCAGAACCTCAGATGTGATGGCTAGAAAGACTTGGTTTGGCAGAAAGAAGGCACTCTACAGAGTGGTTCTATCTCAGAAACCACTGAAAGATGGCTAGACTAGGAGGAAGCATGTCTGCAAGGATGGGGAACTTACTTTTACTTCTGTTCTTTCTCGTTCTGAGTTTTCTCCGTTAATAAAAAATATATGTATCCTAGTTTCCGTCCTTTCAAAACTTAGTTCCAGTGTCTATGAATGCCTTTGGTGTTTCTGATCTGGTCGCTATGAAAAGAACTGTGGGTAGTTCTGCCTCAAAGCTCTGTCATACTCTGTGTTCACTTTCAGTTAATAAAAATAATATCAATTTCCATCAAAAGATAGCTTGATGGTAAGTGTTAAGTAATACTCCACATTTGTGACGTGCTACATGGTCACAAAATGGAGGATTTAATCCAGCTAATGTATGTACCTTTTGATACAAGAGCAGCCACAAAACCACTGAACACAGTATGGAGCTCTGGGTTCCAGGGCTGGGTGAAGGTGGGTGAAACATTCTTTTAATCTGCATTGAGCCAGCCAATGAACTGCTTTACTAGTTATTTCATGGACGTTAGTTCAAAGGTAGATTGGTTATGACTAATACCATAACAGGCCACACGCTCACATAGGCCTCAGGACTTCTCATGCTTATATTGGACTGGTTCCAGTTTGCTAAGAACTTTGTTTTAGCGTGTCTAGCTGCAACAGCAATTGTCTAATGAACGGTTGGCTATGACTTTAATTTCTCTTAGTTACACTTCACCTTGCATAACTGTGTGTTATAGGCATTATGCCTATTCTTAATAATTTTGAGATATAAAGGAATAACAGCAATTATGCTGTGCAGAATGACCTATTTCTGTTGCTTCTAGGAGTATGGGCCTTGGGTGACAGCAGTGATGCCAAGTTTGGGCACAGGATGACAGCTGAGGCCCCAGGACTCCCAGCAACTCACTGGTACTGACACTAATGTAAACTCAGGAGTTTGGCAAAATCAATTTTAGGACCAACAGAAGGAACAAAGAACAAGTATCTATCATGTGCAAAGTGTACAATATCCAGTCATGTGTGATGCAGAGCTGCTGACCAGCATAGAAAAAGCAGGGAACAAAGCATGCTAGAAAACATAAGAAAGGCTCCAAGCAGATCCTGAAGAGAAGAGGAAGGAGTCATCAATATCATCCTCCTCCCAGCAAGGAGAAGTCCAAAACTCTCATCACAAACATCACACTCCTTCCAGCAGATTCCTCCAGACACTGTTGACACTGCAAGGCCCCTGGAGAGAAAGCACAACTGTGGGACCCAGAGAAGCAGCAGAAGGGGGACCATAACACCATAGAAAAAAGGGGTAGTTAGCAGGATGTTTTCCCTGCATAACAAATTTTAGCTGCAGTACTGTTACTTGGATTTTCTTTTTATTAATTAGATGGTGTAGGCTGTGTCAGTATGGATTGAACTGAACTAATAATAATAGCGTCTGGCTTCATTTTGGTTATACTGTTCAGAATCACAGAATTGTCTAGGTTGGAAGAGACCTCCAGGATCACCAAGTCCAACCTCTGACCTAACACTAAGAAGTCCTCTGCTAAACCATATCACTAAGCTCAACATCTAAACATCTTTTAAAGACCTCCAGGGATGGTGACTCAACCACTTCCCTGGGCAGCCCATTCCAATGCCTAACAACCCTTTCGGTAAAGAAGTTTTTCCTAATATCCAACCTAAACCTCCCCTGGCACAACTTTAGCCCATTCCCCCTCATCCTGTCACCAGGCACATGGAAGAATAGACCAATCCCCACCTCGCTACAGCCTCCTTTAAGGTACCTATAGAGAGCAATAAGGTCACCCCTGAGCCTCCTCTTCTCCAGGCTGAACAATCCCAGCTCCCTCAGCCACTCCTCATAAGACTTGTTCTCCAGACCCCTCACCAGCTTTGTTGCCCTTCTCTGGACTTTCTCGAGCACCTCCATGTCCTTCTTGTAGTGAGGGGCCCAAAACTGAACACAATACTCAAGGTACGGCCTCACCAGAGCCGAGTACAGGGGGACAGTCACTTCCCTAGACCTGCTGGCCACACTGCTTCTTATACAAGCCAGTATGCTGTTGGCCTTCTTGGCCACCTGAGCACACTGCTGGCTCATATTCAGCCAACTATCAACCAGTACTCCCAGGTCCTTCTCTGCCAGGCAGCTTTCCAACCACTCATCTCCCAGCCTGTAGCTCTGCTTGGGGTTGTTGCACCCCAGGTGCAGGACCCGGCACTTGGCCTTGTTGAACCTCATACAGTTGGCCTCAGCCCATCAGTCCAGCCTATCCAGATCCTCCTGCAGAGCCTTCCTTCCCTCAAGCGGATCGACACATGCACCTAACTTGGTGTCATCTGCAAACTTACTGAGGGTGCACTCGATCCCCTCATCCAGATCATCGACAAAGATATTAAAGAGGACTGGCCCCAGTACTGAGCCCTGGGGGATGCCACTAGTGACCGGCCTCCAACTGGATTTGACTCCATTCACCACAACTCTTTGGGCCCGGCTATCCAGCCAGTTTTTAACCCAACAAAGTGTACGCCAGTCCAAGCCACGAGCAGACAGTTTCTTGAGGAGAATGTTGTGGGAAACAGTGTCAAAAGCCTTACTGAAATCAAGGTAGACCACATCCAGAGCCTTTCCCTCATCCACTAAGCGTGTCACTTTGTCATAGTAGGAGATCAGGTTCATCAAGAAGGACCTGCCTTTCATAAACCCATGCTGACTGGGCCTGATCGCCTGCTTGCCCTTCAAGTGCCGCATGATGACACTCAAGATAATCTGCTCCATGAGCTTCCCTGGCACTGAGGTCAAACTAACAGGCCTATAGTTCCCCTGGTCTACCCTCCGGCCCTTCTTGTAGATGGGCGTCACATTTACTAGCCGCCAGTCGACTGGGACCTCCCCTGATAGCCAGGATTGCCGATAAATGATGGAAAGCAGCTTGGCCAGCTCCTCCGCCAGTTCGCTCAGTACCCTCAGGTGGATCCTATCTGGCCCCATCGACTTGCCTACATCCAAGTGCTGTAGCAGGTCGCCAACCATTTCCTCGTGGATTATGAGGACCACATTCTGCTCCCCATCCCCTTCCACCAGCTCAGGGTACTGGGTATCCAGAGAACAACTGGTTTTGCCACTAAAGACTGAGGCAAAGAAGGCATTAAGCACCTCAGCCTTTTCCTCATCTTTTGTAACTAAGTTTCCCCCCGCATCCAGTAAAGGATGGAGATTCTCCTTAGTCCTCCTTTTTGTGTTGATGTATTTGTAAAAACATTTTTTGTTGTCTTTAACGGCAGTAGCCAGATTTAGCTCCAGATGAGCTTTGGCCCTTCTAATTTTGTCCCTGCACAGCCTCGCAACAGCCTTATAGTCCTCGTGAGTGGCCCGCCCTCTTTTCCAAAGATTATAAACCCTCTTTTTTCTCCTAAGCTCAAGCCACAAAGCTGTTATAGCTTTCAGTTAGTTTAAAAATAAATGCTCAGCTTTGTTTATAAGGTGTGGTCCTCTTTCTGCCCTTAACAAGATTTGGGATGTAACATCTGAGCTTACGATGCTGTTATCTCAGCTTCCATCATATCCAGTTTTCAGTTGCTATTTGGTGCTAAAATATTGAAGCAATGTCTTATTGCTCACCTGCCTTTACCGGCTCATGCAGCTCCAGGTGCTGGGGATTCTCAGAATCTGAGAGCATGTTCAAGTCCCTAAAAAAAAAAAAGCAATGAGAAGCCTGAGACAAAAGAAACTCTTTCTTCATGCACTCATTTTGTACTAAGTAGATAAATGAATAGTGGTTCATGAAAGAAAGCAGCTCCCAAGCATGGCCCCTTGTTAGCTGATACATATTTGCAGTGCTGTTAAAGAGCTGAGAAGAAAAGGTTCTTTTAGGGTGAGGTATTTAATGGATTGAATGCAATTTTATACATTTCTCATGATGTTTAAGTGACTTTCACCTGAAGGCTATCGGTAAAAGTCAACTTAGTGCCAAATTACCATCTTTTTCTAATGGCCAGTAAATTCAGTGGTTTGTATGTGTTTCAATGAGAGGAGACTGTGGCCTGAAAATGGAGATATCATTGTTTGCAAAAGTATGATTGCTAACATCTACCTCAACTTATCATTCCTCTTGATTTGAACTAAGAACAAACCAGACCTCCCACACTGACACTGAACTCTCTTACTAATTATTATATTGATGCTTCATGCTAACAAATATTTTACCTTAACAACCGTAAATTAAAAAAAAAAAAAAAAAAAACATAAAAAAAACCAAACATGAAAAGCCAAAAGAATAATGGAAACAGAAAGATGGGGAAAAACTCACAGTCTTACACATATTTCTGCTTCCCCACTTTGTTGAATAATAATATTCTGGACTTCTTCATAGGTTTTTCCAGTCAGGGGAATGCCATTCCACTCCAGCACCTGCATTCCTAAGATGGCAAAACAGCATAAGGTCAAGTGCTCAGATTTTGACCAAGGTATCAGATAGACTGCTTAGACAAGAAGATTTGATGTGACATTTAGTGAAAGTTGTTTAAGTGGCACAACACATTATCAAAACCCTTTCTTTTCACACAGACGAGGTTGTTAAATGTTAGTGTCCCATCAGCTACAAATTACCTGTTTAAACAAGTCAGGAGATGAATTCCCTTCTAATTCAAAATATACATGCACTGTGTGCAGTCTGGGTTGCAAGATATTGAAAAACTTTTGCAATTTCAAAAGCATGCACACCTACCAAAATGGCAAGAAACCAAATCATTTTATATGTGAGACATTTCCTGGCCAGCCATGGTCTTGGAAGATAGACAGTTCAATCCAACAGCAAATAGCTGTTGAGAATCTGAGCATCAAAATGGGACTAAATTTGTAAATATGATTTGATAATTCACATGCATTTTCTCTACTTTGTCCCTTAAAAAAATACAACTGGATGAAGGCAGTTGGGCTAACTGATTTTAAATGAAAATTTACTTCCACATTTCAAATACCAGCCAGGAAACATACATTTACATGTATATTTACATTTTACTTCCATATAATTTCTAATGCATAAACTGTCAAAATAGCTAAGCATAACAAATTCTGAAAGCTATGATAACAAAGCTATGATAAACAGGCTGAAAAAAACTTGAATACTGATCTAATCTGTTGTGTCCCAGGACCATGCCAGGAGACTTGGTATGGAGGAAGCACACGTTATAAGGAAGTTTAACACCCAGTATTTGAAGAATCAGTCCCTCTATATATCATGAGGTGTATTCTGATGAGAAATCTTTTGGTTACAGTAACATGCTTACAAAAAACAAAGTGCAGATTCATATCTGGGGGTTACAATTCAGGTTTTGAGAGCTGCATTCATGTTTTGAATAGTTAGTCAAAAGGATAACTCCAAAGGAGTTAACCTCTCACTAATGCACATAAGAATGTCAAAATCCAACTTTCAGGCTCTAGAGGTAAAAAATTGCTTAATGAGACAAGATATTAAATTTTTAATATTCCACTAAAAAGAATATATTACAAAACAGCTGAAAACCACATCATCCACACAGCAAGGAAAACCACAAACACTTAGCTTGCTACCACTTACACAGATAAAATCAAGTCTTCAGCTGGGTTATATTTTTATTTCAAAATCCTGTGCTGTTGCATATAACAAAAGGGAAAAATAATGAAGTGAAATGTGGAAATAAACTTATAAGAAAACCTGTTGTTAAAGAAAATGTAATGAGAATTGTTTATGGAATAAAACAAATTAAATTATTTGACAATGAAAGAAAATGAGAAATAAAGACCGTAACTTCATATTATAGCATTTTCTGTAGGATTCCATTATTTAGAATTTGAAATATCAGATTTTCTCATAACTTTTCTTAGTAAAAATTTAGCAACTTGTTCACAGCAGTCAGTTTACATAAATACAAACTATGCAGAATGACTAAAAAGTGATGCTCAGAAGGCAGTAAAGCCAGCTGCTAACTGCCAAAATAGATTTGTCTTTCTCTAAAATTTAGCCCCTTTTATTCACCAGCCATTATTCAGAAGCATGATCTTGCTTTTGCTTGTTAGAGCAGATCTGGTTTTAAGCTCAGTTCCTCTGGAATAAAGCAACAGTAATTATGAATAAATGCAGTTCCCCCAGTTTTCCGTCACACAAATATAACAGCATGCACTGTCTTTAGAAGGCTTCTAGAAAGGAAGGGACTGAAGTTATTTTCATTTTCTTGTCAGTGTGTGCCCTCACAAAGCCACCATGGCATCGGATGTTGAGTACAATAGTAAGAACCACTTAAATATGACAAAGCAATCCACCACTTCCATGTATTAGCGGCAATGAACAAAAATAAAACTGGAAAGTTTTAGATGTTTGAGAAAGTGAATAACATCCTTCTCTAAAAGACGAGCTTTGCTGACAAAATGCAGACAGACACCATCCTAGTTTTACGACATCCTGTCTGCATGGCTTCTGAAGAAAAAGTACCCAGCTAAGTGTCCATAAGGCTATCATCAATGGGTTGTTTTAATTTAAAAGACCAGCAGGAAGAGTCCAGCAGAGCACTGCTACAGTGCTGGGATGAGGAAATCTACTCTCATTTCCACCAGTGAGAGTTTCACTACAGAGTGCATCACAGTAACTCACTTGGTCAGTAAGATCAAGCACATCTGAACAAAGAAGCAAACTGAAAGGAAATTGAATCTCAATAGCCTCGGCTCATGCAGAGATCCATTTAACACTGTCAGTATAGGGGTAAATCTCTTTTACTGCCTGCCTTGTGGATTTACAAATGTTTAAAATCAAAGCTATCTAAACATGATTTAATTGTTCTGACTGATAGCCCTTGAGCCTGAGAAAAATGTTTTTAAACAAGAAGCTGATTTCCTTTTTTTTTTTTTTTTTTTTGAAGGAACTACTGCTAAATAATAAATTCTCTTGCAGGAAAAAAAAAAAGTGCTACAAAGAAAACCCTAAGAGGTCTAAGAGGTAATGTTAGTCTAATAACAGAAAGAGAAAAAAGGTACTAAGGAGCCACTAAGAGTGAGTGGTGATAAAGTTTTTCGCCTAAAAAACAGCCACATTCTGTAAATAGTCTTTAGTAGTCATGACATATACACATTTCCAAAACTTTGCATGCTTCAAATCACCTGTGCTTAGCAGAAAAAAACAAACAAGCAAACAAACAAAAACAGGAAGATGAGAAATCATACATTGCTCCATGGCAACTCTACTGACTGAGGAAGAGCTAGTAATTACCCTGATAATTGAATCCACATCTTCTTGCATCTTTCTTTATTATTATTATTATTATTTGTAATAATTGGGACAGCTACATCTTGCAATGAGAGTGCGTTACAACTTATTTTTAGAAATATCAGCCCCAACATTCTGCAAATCAGCTTTATACATCAGGATCTCCACCCTACTCTACAACATGTGCTGAAATACTATTTGCTCAGTCTTTTTGAAATCTGCTTTGTGGTGAGATTTAGAACTTGGAATCAAAATAAATAAACTATTTTCCACTGATTACAAAATAATTATTCCAGAGAGGGAAACTCATACATGCATAACTGTCATGAAGATATCCAAATTTTGCTGGATTAATAAAAGCCTTTCCCTTCAAAAACTTACTACAGTCATACTGTATCAAAAGTGGCAAACACATCCTATCTTTGCCTACCATGTTCATATATTCTTCCATATGAATCTGCTACTGGCCACAGCTGGAACATGATCAAAATCTAAATGTACATTTGCTCTGAAACAGTATAGCCATTCTGTCCTTATTTATAAGGACAGTACTTCAACATCTCCTACACTTGTCCTAGTTGCTGCTCTCAGTGGTTAAGCTAAAAGCTTTTTCCTGAAAGAGGGCCAGTGCTTGTGCTGTGGAAGCAAGGAAGGGACCTGCATTTCATCAAAACCCTCACAGGAAGGAGAGAGTAGAATTTTGATGTCTTACACTATAATACCATACTTTTTAATAATTTAATACTTAAACTGTTCAAGATTGCCAGACTCTTTTTAACAACTGGTAAAGTCTTAGCTTTTTATTTTTGTACCACCTAAAATAGGCCAATTATTTGTTCACTGATAACAATAAAAAATGAAAACTGTGCAGAAATGATTTCCTTTTTTTTTCTGACAGTTTGACTAGTTATTTGACAGCTTGTGAAATGGAAGTTAAGTACTGGTGAAACTTAAAATCTGTTTGTAATAGCGGTGAGTCAGGGGCTATTCAGAAGTAGGTTCAATCAGCCTGGGGATGAAGGTACTTGAAATAATTACCTGCAGTCCTTGTGGAGCATTCAGCATGCTTTGCTGATCCTGGAGAGATCTATGACATTTTGGGGAAAGAAAAAAACCCTGTGTAGAAAGTTTTAATAACGTGGGAAAAAAAGATGAGCTTGGGATAAAACTTAGGGCCAGACTTTAGTTTATGACATGGTATACAAGTTCACAAGAGCCTGAGTAAACCTATATCCATCTATGAGGAGCTGGAGTACTGAAACTTTCCTGGACTGGCCATACGCTTCAAAATGGTAATCTTCTGCTGATAATTTTTATTGTCTATGCTAAAGAGCTAAGCCCTCTAATTGCTGGCTATTTAGATTTGTAAACATCATATGTGGAGCAGATGTTAGAAAAAATTCTCACATAACAGCAAGGACTACGTTGGCTTCGCTCGCTGCTCAGTCGTGCAATGTTTACAGCTGCTCAGTTGAATTGTGCAAAATGCAGCTCACCACTAATGTTCAGCTGCTTGCATAAAATTATGCACTTTTTAACTTTCATAGGCTTGCGGGCTGCACTTTTAAATGCTTTCATAAGTTTGAAATACAAAGTATTGCAAAATTGCATATTGCCCTGAGAGGCTGCGGAGTCTCCATCCTTGGAGGTGTTCAAAACCCAATGGGACACAGCCCTGAGCAATTTGCTTTTGCTGACCGTGCTTGGAGCAGGGTGCTTAAACTAGAAGATCTCCAGAGATGCCTTCCAGCCTCAGCTGTGATTCTATGTAAAATAGTTAAATTTTGCTTTATGGACTATGTTAATGCTTTACCCACATAAACTGTAGCTTAATGTATCAAAGAAAGGAGAAATAACCAATTCCGGGGATATTATTCCGGATCAGAAAGAGTTCAGAATGCAGCCCCATGAATTAACTGATGTGCTCTGAGTGTGTTTTTTTGTTTGTTTTTTTTGTTTTTTTGTTTTTTTTTTTTTTTGGATAGGTTTTTTTTCACAAAGCCAGGAAATATTAAGTGACAGTGAAAAGGTTTGCAATATTAAATAATCAGAAATTAGTTCCATTATTAAACTCTGTGTTTGTCTAGATCTCATAGCTTCTTTTAATCTGTTGGTTTACATTCAATGTTAGAAGTTAGATATAATTGAGTCCTGTATCATGGACCACAGAATTTAGGAGAAACTTAAACAAAAACAATTTTTCTTTGTTCTCTTACTTTTTGCACAGGTACTTTATAATAGTTCCTTTGGATAGGCTCTTCATTAAGTAAGAATTAATGAAACTAATCATCTGTCATCCTATTTAAAACAAAACAGTAAGCAAGATCTGAGAGTTGACAAAATGGACAATTGTAGTATGACCACTGGTTCTATGAACTCCATTAACATTCCTGCTGGTTTGCACTAACGCAAAACATTGATTCAAATATTTTTCTTTTTTTTTTTTTTTTTAATTAAAAATAATTTTAAAAAACCAAGTTAATAGGTACTGGCTGTAAAACAGCTTTGGACCAAAGTTTCCTGTGACTACACCAGGAGTGATGCAGACTTTAGAACGCGTGTAGAAATGACAGCTTCCCTCAAATGCCTGTAATAGGAAAGATTCAGAGCCACAACCTTACACTATTTATAATATTGTGTTTTGATATTCAGAATATTTTTCAGCAGAAACATAAGCTCTATGATAACACCAGGTAAATGACTACTTTTTCTCTGAAGTGAATTTCAGTGAAGTTATTAGACTTGAGAACATACATGATTGATTTATCCACAGAAATAATATGGCAAAGATGAAAATATCTTAAGTGACTGCTTCAAAATATCTCATCTAAGACAGAAGAGCTACTACTATCTTCCTTCTCCGTAACTGGTGAGTTCCTTGGCTTTGCATTAAGATGATAAGCACTCTTGAACATTGTTATTTTCATTTACTCCACAGAACTATGCAGTTATCAGTTATTTATATCCCGTGAGTTCAGACAGAGCTGTCTGGAGAGGTTTTTGTTATTTACCCTACAGCCTTGAGAGAAAAGCTGACTATATGGTATGAAAGCATTACTGAAAAAAAGGTAAGGCAGAGCAAACTAAGAAACTAAAGTATCAAAGATGTTTAGGGTGGTTGGATCATAATAATTAAAAAAAAAAAAAAATGTCTTTATGGGTTGAGCATGGCCTGGATTTGAAAAGATCATAGCATCTGTTCTTACATATATTCCAGCATTCTTGTATAACTTCTTTTTTATGTCTGTTTCCTCCATAGTGATCAAGGGCAGAAATATTACTTGCTTCATGAAGATTTGCAAGGATATATATATTTGAAGAGCTTGTACTCTGCTTGGGTGCTCTCAATAAATGCATCCTTCAGTCCACTGCCTGGGTGATAAAGCTGTGTTGTTTAACTGAATATCATTGTATACAAAACATTCCTATCCTAAAAAAGCACAACAAAATTATAAAATATGCAAACAGAATAGGACTTGATATTATAGTTTCTGACTGTCAACTGACAGACATATATATCCCAGTTTCCATGCATTTTCAGTTATTTTCCACATTTACTGTCCTCTTCAGATTTGCTTTTAAGACACAAGCTGACTGTGTGATTAGATTTTTAAATTGAAAGGAATGTGAAAATCATCAAAGGATCTTATTTCTCTGAATATGAGTCCCAACATTGTTGCTTCAAATAGAGAAATACTAAACTGAGCCACTGAACATCTCTTGAATTTTATTCCAATCTGTATCACAATGAACACTATTATAAAGTTAATCTTAGTCATATTTTCTACAATACTATATTGCAGTGCCTTCTATTCAGTATACCCAAGGTGCCTCAGAAGTGCTCTGTCACTATGAGTTAGTAATTACTTTGAAAAAATCAGACAATACATATATAGAAGTTTATTTTTTTATAAGTCTCAGAATTGTTCTCCTACTGCAATTTAAGTTACACATTACAATATTAGAATAGATCCTCTGGTCTTGGTTATGCTATAATTATATATGCAGATTGTTGGGGTTTATTCTCTGCTTCTTCATAGTTTGCCTGGTTTATTCTTATGAAAATAAATAAGTCAATTTGATTTGTTTTATTTTTTCACTCGTCTGTCTAATGTCCACAGTGGAAGAGAAAATTGGGCTCTCTAGGCTAGATGATTCTGTCAGTAAAGTGTGAATGTTAATGTCTATCCATTTCATAGAATTGAAATTCAGAAATATTACTTTGAAATTCCAGAAAGTGCTATAAAAGTTAAATGTGCACTGAGAACAAGGAGGAACAGTATCAACTCTAGTCTGACATTCAACAGTAAATTACTTCATGGTCTGTTTTCTTCACTTATTTTCCTTTAATTTCTAAACCTTTCTAATGGTTAAAAATAGGTTGATGAAAGTCAATGTATTAATGTATTTCCTTGTACTTCTAGGCATGAATCACACCAAAACTCATTATTTTTTTGAAGACACCTTAGCTTCCTCTTCCATTCATCATTCATATAAAGGCTGAATATTTTCTATTACTACAATAATTATTATATAGACAACACTCGCAATTATTAAAAATGGACATCATCAGATAAAGATGATAGAAATGGTCCTGCCTATGCCTCATGGTTGTTATTCTGCTACTGTCAAATAACACTGATAAAAGTACAGCCAGAGTAAATCAACCATGCATCTGGGGTGTACTTAGCATCTACAGGCAACCATGCAATACACCACAAACCAGTACAGCTGAGGCTATCAACATAGTCCTAAGCTCTTCTCTAATTCATAGTCAGCTTTCAGGTTTCTAAACATATGTAATTAGCACATGGTGTTGTAGGCCACCCTTCAGTTTGAACTATGCTAGCGAAAAAGTGATGAAGTGGATGTACGTGTATGACCTGAATTGAAGATCTTGACAAGTTAAAAGAAGATTAGAGTCACTGCTTATGATAAAGAGTTTCACCACTACTCTACCTTCAGAATTCATAGATTAGATTAGAGTTACAGACAGATAATTGGTTATATCATGCTAAATAAAATGCTGTGGTGAATTGTAACTATTACGCACTATGTTTCAGAAAAAAAAAAATAAAATAAAAAATTGTCAAAACAGAATCTTCACAGAAACTATAGCACATACTGTACTTATTTCCTTGCAGTAATGAGAATTTATAATTTTGCCTGAGAGATGAGCTTCATGTAGAGAGCTTTAATTTAACTGAAAATCTTAAACATTTCATTATCAGATTGTGTTGTCAAACAGCATCTTTTTTCTTTTTTTTAAAAGCACTATATTATGCTAACTTATTATGCACTTCATAATATACATGTGTTATAATGAAAAAAGTCTGTTTAATTCATGGTCACCTGGAGATCAGTACAAACAATGAAGCTGTAGGAATTTCTCTTTGCTGTCTCCTTCATAAATGTTAAATACATAAAAATCTGATTTTTCCATGCCATAATAACATTATTTTCACAGGGGTTTGATGTCAGTTATGAATTTCAAATAGTATATCCCTGTCTGCATCCTATATTTATCAGAATTGGCATATTTAGAACTCAATAGTGTTGTGAGGTTGTTGTTTTTTTTCACTTCCATTCTTGAGGACAAAATTATTCTCATTTAGAAAAATACAGTTTCTTAGTACAGCTTCTATTGGTTGTACTTGAGAACAGAACTTGCTCCAGTGATGTTTAGTTTTGAAGTTTTCCTTTGAAGGGGCAAGAGAGAAATGTTACTAGATGCAAACATACAATTGCTGTGGAAGTTACAGTGTGTGTCTAAAAAGTTACTCTCCCTCTGTTATGTATTTTTCTCTGTGTTATGTATTTTCTCCTTAAAAGTATAAATTACTACAGCAAACATGTCAAAATCTATATAAAAAACTATTATATTGACAAAACAGTTAGACTCCAAGCACAACTGTTCAGGTTAAACGTAAACTAGCATAATTTATTAGTGTTAAAATTTGTACCTTCAAATAAATAAATAAAAGCAAATTACCCACGCCTCATATTACCCACATCTCATGCAGGAAGAGGCCCATTGTCTTTTGCTAAAGTACCCATGGCCTGATTTTCCCTTTAACAAGGATAATCTCTGCCAACATGAAGTTCAGCAGCATGGATCCAAGCGTGACCCTGACTCTCCAGCCCCAGTAGCACTGGTCTGTACGCATGCCAATGGAGGACTTATACATGACACTCTGTTCTTCTCTATTGCTTCTCTTTCGTCAACTAAAATATCTCTCAATAATTAAACAAACAAACAAACAAACAAAAAACCACAGGACACACTGGGTTCAGACCAGTTGTCTTTGGTACATCAAAGAAAGTGCAGATAAGATAGTGCTCTGTGCTATTCCAGTTGCCACTCAAGTGGCAAGAAAAATTGAGTGAAGAGAGAGAAACACATTCAGATTAGGGTCTCTTCTTCTCATGCAGAGCTATGTAATACACAACTTATAACTGGTGCAAATTAACTATGAATGGGAATCTGCACATGTAGAACTCCCAGAAGGAATGATAGAGGAAGGAAAAGGAGATTCATGGCACATTGGTTTGCAGATCATCAATATCCCAATGCATTTATATGTGTCTCCTCAGGACCAAGCTCAGGAAAAAAAAAAAAAACAAAAAAAAAAAAAAAAAAACAAGAAGATTAAAAAAGACATTACACAGCCACACTATAGCAAAGGACTGACTAAAACAAAGGGCAGGCTGAAGCCAAAAGACAAGGAACAGGACTGAGAACATGAGACCTGAAGATAAGTTCAAAAAAGGACAACGAATAACCCAGCAATGTTATCCAATAACCCACAGGTATAGGGTGGAGAAGCAGAAGATCACAACATCTATTATCTTCTAGAAGTGTGCAAAAGGCACCTTCAAAACCATCATGTATTTGCCAACTTAAGAACCCAAAAGATAAATTAAAGAAGACTCAGTAGCTATCATCCCTTACTCTCTGGACAAATAACCTGGAAACATGTATTCTGGTCCTTATGAGACAGGTATGAGAGAAAGGGTTTAGTTAAAACGCACAGCAGAGACAGAACACTAATCTGAAAGAAAAACTGTAATATCTGCTACATTGATAATCAGGAGAGAATGAATGCAAATTCCAGGGCCTAGCCTGCAGGTTACTCCCAACTGAGGAACTCCAACTTTCTACCTCTGTTGGGGCTTACTGAAGCCAAAGGCTCTTCTCATACAGATATGCACTGACCTGTGGGGGTCTATCCTTGCTTGGTTCAGCCCTGTCTGGTCTGCAGCAATGTTACCATGAAGGGATTAGAGTCTAATCCAGAAAATACTGGAATTATTGCTACCATTTGAACATTCAAAGAGTGCTAGGAATGAGCAAAGGCCATTGTTATGCATTGGATGACAATGACATGTAAAGTCATGTATAAAAAAAGAGCAGAAAGGTTTTTGTTACTCACAGTAAGAAAACACCACAGTTTAAGTAAAAAGTTAAGCCTTCTTAATGAGAATGACTGAAGACCTTAAAATACCACTCTGTCATAAAGGATAGAGTGAGATCTTTACTTGATGTGCTCTAATAGGAGTCACTATGTCAAGTAATCATCCCCTAGGGTAATCATCCCTAAGGGTAATTTTATAGTGTTGATACTATGTGATTATTCAAATATAAAGTAGAATTTACTCACTATTACCTCATTTGTCAGAGTCATCTAACCTGAAAACTATGAAAACTGAATAAAAACTTCTGGCCAGAGGTATGCAGTTCTCATCCCCTCCCCATATCTATTTTGCTATTGTATACGTATTATTACTATTTGGGAAATTATACTCTTCATAATGCTAGTAGGTAAGTTAAATCCATGATCATAAAATCATAGAATGGTTAGGGTTGGAAAGGACCAACCAAAAGAGCATCTAGTTCCAATCCCCCTGCTATGGGCAGGGACACCTCCCACCAGACCAGGTTGCACAACGCCCCATCCAACCTGGCCTTGAACACCTCCAGGGGTAGGGCATCCACAGCTTCTCTAGGCAACCTGTGCTAGTGCCTCACCACCATCAGAGCAAAGAATTCCCTCCTTATATCTAATCTAAACCTATTCTCTTTCAGTGTAAAGTCATTACTCCTTGTCCTGTCACTGCATCCCCTGACATAGAGTCCCTCCCCAGCTTTCCTGTAGGCCCCCTTTAGGCACTGGCAGGCCTCTGTAAGGTCTCCCCAGAGCCTTCGCTTCTCCAGGCTGAACAGCCTCAACTCCCTTAGTCCATCTTTGTAGTAGAGGTTCTCCAGCCCTTTGATCATCTTCTAATCCGAGCTGAGATATTTTTTTCTGTCATGTATTGAGTTTTCAGTTAGGCATAGTTACTGAAACTATTTAAAAACTCATTTTAAATGTGTGGAACTTTATAGCTAAAAAAAAAAAAAAAAGTAATTATCTTTTTTTTTTTAATTTCAAAAGGATATTTAAATCCTATTTTTTGTTTCAATATAATATTTACTTTAAAACTAAAGAAAATTTATCTCCTATTTTTACAGGAAAAAATTATTAGAAAGTCAACTTTAATTTTTATGCTAATGCAGGTAGAGGTGAAAGATCAAAGACATGCCAAGATATGGTAATAATGTAGTTTCCTACCTTTATTTCTTGTCAAAAAAGGAGGCTTCTTTTTGTTTGTTTCTCATATTTTCCACCATTTCATGGACATTTTTATCAGCCATAGCAATAATCTGGTATTGCAGAAGTTCAAGGGTATAAGGCAGATCTTAAACCTGACTTCTCGATAACAGGTATTGGTTTTGCTACAGGGAATAGTAATCTATTCATATAGATTAAGAAACTCTTGCTTTCTTATGAGGCAGAAAAATATTATTCCTTCAGAAAATTCTCTTTTGTCAGAACTGTAGAATTCTAACTATTGGAATGATTTGTTTTAAACCAACATTTGCTAATCTTTTTGTAGAGGTTATCTTGATATTTGTACAAATTCCTGACATACAGCAGCACATCCTTAGCTGTAGGACCACAGTAGAAAGCATGTGGAGCAGATTTGTAATCTGAACCAAAGATGAAAATGCATAAGAGTATTTTTTTTTTTTCATAAAATTTTGAGCACATTTAAAACAATAAAGAGTGAGCATAAAGTATACATCTCTGCGGTAAAGAACTGTCGTGCACAATGAAAAAAATCACCCTTTTGGTTTTACCTTGCTTTGGGCCTTTAGTCAATAAGACAATTTTCAGGTGTTTAAAAGTAAGCATCTTGTCTTGTTAGCTATCTAGGAATTTTGAGTAGCTAATTAATGAAGAAAGGCAGGCTTCTTTTAGGATGGTTCATCTCAACTGACACCTATTTAGAATGGGATGAATCACATCCCTCAGGGTACTCTTCTTTCAGTTGTGGTTTGAAAAGGAGAACATCATAACAGGATTAAGTAAGATATTTATTTTTCAGACATCATAAAATACATGCATTAGGTCCCCTGTTTGTCATTTAAAATCAGTAATCTAGCCTAGAAACAAAAATGGCCTTTATTTATTTATTTATTTTCAATTTAGCAAACTAGCAGCTGTACCTTATCAACAATAAGAACAACCTGGTAGATTTGGGGATGAAGAAGGTGGCCTCGGAGACTGGGTTGTAGTTTTGCTTCCACTGTAACCATTCAGGTGAAGAAAGGCAAAATAATTAGCCTCTTTGTGTCTCAGTTTCCTTCTGTGATAGAAAGTAGTGGTGGAAAGACAATGGCATTGTACACTAACTTTGAGATTTGTCAGACACTATTAGTAGTGTTCCTGCATCAAGAATCTAGCTAATATTAAGAGTTATGGGAGATAGTACTTGTGAAGTGTTAAGGGACGGGTATTAATTCTTAAAGATTCACACCTCTATATATTCCTCATTCACAAAGAATTTTAGTGAATTTAAGATTTTTCAACTTTAAGAAATCCAGGTTACATATCTTCTAGACAAATAAGGGATACTAAAATTGAGGATTTAGCAACAACTCATATTTTTAACAGTAATTTGGGAACTGTAAATTTGGGAACTGGAAACACTGATTTGGGCAGCCTTAGCATGGCACCATGGAGCCTACTGTCTCTGTGAATCCAAAAGTGATATTAGACTGCCATTAATATCACTCAGCAGATGTTCTGAAAAATGGGGTTTATACTTGATTTTATCACTGAAGGAACTTGAAAGAACAAGTTCTTCAACTGCAATTTTTCAACTTTACTGTTAAAAATATGAGTTGTTGCTAAATCCTCAATTTTAGTATCCTTTATTTGTCTAGAAGATATGTAACCTGGATTTCTTAAAGTTGAAAAATCTTAAATTCCCTATCCTGGGAGCTCAAGCAGTACTCACTGTCTTGGCACAGCCTGAACTAAGGACTATGAATTAGAAAAATCTGTCAGGTTTCTACCCATGACTTTGTAAATCCAGTCAGAGAGATCAGGCAGCAGAACTCGATGATCTTTATAGCAACTGAACTATTCTCTTCTACCTAGTTAGTCAAATTGGGATGGAAATTTGTGCATTGTCATATTTAAAAGTACATTGGAACTTGGAAATCTGCAACATGAATCAGAGAAAGGGAATTAAGCCTCAGTAACAACTGCCATACATCTCACAGTCTAATCCTATCAATAAGAATGGTCCATGACACAGAAGTGAAATTTCCCTTTAAAAAAAAAAAAATTAAATAAAAAATAATTAATGCTGCACCTTAGAAATCCTCTGCTATTTAAACATTTCCAATATACTTGTACCTGTCACATGAAGTTATTATTTTTTCAAAATCTGTCTGCACGAATTTGATCTGCAGTACTTGATCAATAAAGCAGCATTATTCTTACAAATAGGTCCATTGTAATAAGTGTAAAATTCATGCATGAAGGAAGAAATAGCCTGGTGAAGAAATGTTACTGGATTAGGCCAATGGTTATGCCATTCTCTATAGAGATCTCTTAAAGAAATTTCAGTGCACAATTATTGAAGCTATACTATACATTCAAGATGCGATGTGATTATCTGGCAGCTTCATACTTAATCAACTTATGTGGGTACTCACATAAGATTTTAAAAATGGGCACTATTGCTTTTACCATAGCGTTTATATTATAATAAGTTGTGTTTTTTGTTGTTGTTGTTTGGTTGATTTTTTTTAATGTTATAATGAGCTTTTGGAACTCAAGTCAAAGATTGATATTAGAAGAACTTGATATGAGAAACATTATCTAGGCAAAAATAAAAGAAGTAATCTGTGAAGATGAAGTAATTAACTCTATACAAGATAGGGGTAGGAGAGAATCTCCTCCAGAAAAGGAGTAAAATAATAAAAGAAAAACAAGTATTTTTCTATTTGACTATCCATACTGGTAGGTTTTTCTACTGCTGACACAGTCTCACTCAAATGTTGGATTTACATTATTCCCAGGAGAGATCTGGTGTACATTTTTGACATGTACATGAGTTTCTTCTCCACGGAAACTTTGCAAAAAATAATTTCAATAGCAAATCCCATACATCCCATACAGCTGAAGTTTCTTGGAAGGAACTTGTATGATAAATGTGTTATTCTTTGTATTCTTTTTTTTTTTTTTTCTGGTTCTAATAGAACTAGAAAAAGTATTATCATGGGGAAAAAAAAAAAAGCTTAAATTGTGATTGCTGACAGGAAGCAGATAATTGGGTGCATGTGTGTGGGGGTGAACGAAATTGAACTTTTGAACTCAAGCAGAAGCTTGCTACTTGCTAACTGCAACCAATATGGCCTGGTTTGAAATATTGAGAACACCTAGACTAAAGAAAAGTGACCCTTCCTGAGTCCTCTAGTTAACATGAAAATTGGCTTAGTGGACTGATCACACCACGTAGTCCTGCACTTTGGCTATTTTGATTGAGAAAACCAGGGGCTAGTGGATTTAGAAATAAGAGAGGGTGCTGAAAAGAAGTGCTCCCAAAAAGTAAGCATCTTTGGAAAGAAGAAGGGTGCCTGAAAAGAAGAAAGTGAAGATCCTGGGTGGAGGAGTGATCTGGAAAGTATGAAAGGCCCTGGAGATCCAGGAGATGGATGGAGACTAGTATCAGGGATGCCAACAGACTATGACTGTGGGTGACTGAGGTAGGCACCTGCAAGCAGCAGCACAGCAGCAGATTGCATGATGACCTGCTGGATCTTCTCAGGCAGTTGGGACTAGAAGGGAAGTTGAGACCTGGTTGAATGCAGTACTGATCTACGAGTGAGCAAACTTGGGAGAACTGGGCAGAGCCCTTACTCTGCCCTCCTTCTGTCTCAGACAGAGCCCTGTACCCACATCTTAGTCAGGTGGGCATTCATGGTCCCACCTGTGACAAGTTAGAGGGCAACTAAAGAGAAAGTATTCAGACCAATCAATTATGTTGCATTCATTGCTTGCTGGTTTTAGCAATCTGGGGGTATTTATTTCTTTATTTTAAACCTATAAAGATAATGGCAAATTCATACTAGTTTTCGCATGCATGCTGATTACTAGCAGCTTCTATATCTTATTATTATTTACACCAAAACAAATGTTCTCTTATCAGCCAGTCCCTGCGTATTTGTGTGCTTCTTATGATCATCATTAACACACTGAATTGACTGTGTACACATCAGGAAAACAAACAAGAGTATGGTAACACATAGTATCTTTAGGCCTACAAATATTATGAAATAATATTATGAATATTATAGGAATGTTATTCACAGCCTTCTAGAGAAAGCAGGGGAGAAGCTGCTGTTACCTGGAGGATGAGAACAGATACCAGGAGGCCCTGCTTGTGGCTGACAACAAGTAGAAGGCAAAACAGTGCTGGTAGTTTAAGAACTCATTTTCAAGCCTTCTGAAGGCACTTTAGAGCTTTTCTCTTGAAGTAACAAAATACATTAAAGCTTTTAGGGAATAATATAGCCTATGAGATCTGTCTTCAGACTTCTTGAGGCCAAAGGATGAGAAGTTGTGTGATGAATCTGTGGTTGGGTAAGGTCAGGCAAGGAACTGGGAGGATAAGCTTTCAGCCTGGATGGTGCTGAGAGAGCAGGGTGCAAGTGCCTGTCTTGCTGTTTCCACCACTGTGTAGCAAAAACCACTACCTATACAGGCACCACCCTGTGCTGAAGCAACGGCAGTAACAGGCCTGTCTCTTTTATGCTCTCGCAGTCTTAACCTAGCAACTACGCTAGCCTTACAGCAACCTCTGGGCCCTGTTTCTCCATAACTGCGTGTCTTAATTATGCATCAAACCTATGTGCAGATGCCAAACTCTTATTGAATTCTCAGCACCGAATATCCCTTTAGCTTTGTTGGGTATTTCAATGGCCTATTCTTGAAAAGCATGTCCCAAGTGAGATACTGGGTGTAATTTTTAAACAGACAACTGTGTTAAATTGACACTTCAGCTCTGTAGGGTCAAGCTCAAATGTGTAGTGTAGGTCAACAAGGACAAATGAGCTTGATCATTTCACTATTTAATCCTTTGAGACTGCTTTCATTTCATCAAAGTTATTGTACAGGTTGAAATATTTTTCCCAGAACTGAGATATTAAATTTATTGCTTTCAAACAATGTAACAAAGCAAAATAACCACGTGTCTCCCTTTATATCAAACTATTAAATATCCTTTCCCAGCAAAAGGAAGAAAAATAGATGTTGTATTTAGCTGAATAAAAAATACATATTTTCTTTCTTATAAAGAAAAAATAGGCAAAAACAACCTCTCCCCCAAACTGAACATTACAACTGCGAAACATTATGAATCAGTTATGTAACAATAGATGTAAATAAGGTAAATATAAGCATGCAGTAAAAAATGCCAGCTGAGCCTAAAAATCCAACCAACACACTGAAGATAATAAAAGAGTAAAGTGCAAGTGACGCTGTATGCTTTAAAGATGAAAGAGTTTGAGCAAGTCTCCTTAGGTAAAAAGAATCCAAGAAATTGCTAAATTGTCTATCAACTCATCAGCATTTCAAAGGCATTCCTTTATCTTCACCAAAGCTCATAATTATTTTCTCTAAAATTAATGATCCATATTCATCCTTTTTTTTTTTTTTTACAGATGGTAATAAATATTGTCTTGAATATATAAAACATTTTTAAAAGAAAATAATATTTAAAAAGTCACTTTTCCCAGTTCATTCCAATAGCTCAAAGGCAATAGAAATATAATTGCCAAGTGTATTTCTTCTTTGCCAATTGCCTAGAGACCTGAAGGACCACTCCTAAATCTACTATTATAGCTACTCTATACCTCTTTCTTCACCAGCACATGAAAAGAACTGAACCCATAATGTGTCCTGAAAAACTATAAACACAAACTGCAGATGGAAACTTATTTCATTCACATACGCACCTCCTCAAAGCACGTGCTTTTACAAATTGAATTTAACCAAACTGAGCATGATTTTACTTGTTCTTCCACTGAGTTCAGTGGCAGTTGAGAACTGGGCTTGATGTCCAAATTGTAATTCTATTTCTAATGTCACAGTCAAGCTGGGGATTATGCTTACCAGAAAGTCAGGCTCAAACAAACAGAAGGAGATATATCTTATACTAAGAGATATATCTATGTTTAAGGAGCTTCAGCAGTAAACTTGTTTGAGGAGTACTCTAGAATAATCTGTCTCAATTTGACAAAAGAGCTAGATATATTTGACCTGCAAACACATCAGATCCCTGAGTAATTTAACTTCATGTGTGGTAATGCTGCTGAAATCAAAGCAGATTTTCATAAATTTAAAACTAAGAAATTCAGAGAATATTTTATACCTGTGGGGATAAACAGGCCTTTATAAATTCCTTGCAAAAGCATTCCTGTAGAGTTTCATACATTTGAAATTCGGGAGGCTGGCGGTTGTCCATTAGGTGGCGCCAAATTTTTCCGTATGTATGGAAAGTGTAGGCGGCAGAGGGAAGTGTTTATCTGCTAATAGCTGTCAGGTGCTCTCTCAGAGTCTTGATTCAGAGGCAGGACCTCTGAAACGACACAGCAGCTTCGGCATGTATCACTATCCACACAGGGAAGGGTGTGCTTTAGCTCCTGAGTGTAAAGCTGTTGTTATCAAATCTACTATCCTGTTTGCATCGCATTCAACAAAGGTCGCCGTTGCACTTGAAGGTATTTCCAGTTCATTCTTTGGAGTTTTGCTCTTTCCTAAACATTGAGAAGTGTTTTTGCTTGTTTGTTTGTTTTTGTTCTCTTTTTTCTCATGATCTCTACAGCTACTCAATCAGAAGAGAGCCCCTACTTTTCAATTAATCAGTCAGCTTCAACTACACGAATTGCAGAGCTATTACTATCACAGAAATAGCCCAATATATCAAGGAACAGTACAGTGATCTGTGAATAAGAAGATGAAAAATTCTCTTTTCTTACTTTAGCATTGTCTAAGATTAAAACTGTTTGTGCTTCTCCATTAGCACCAGTCATGAAAGTCCTTGCCAAGAATTTTTCCTTTCACACTTGCTTTAATACACATCTCAGAACATCTCAATTCTTTCTGATCTCTTCAGATCCATTTGGAAAATATAATCAGTAAACATAATACAAAACTTTGTTGTATTTAGATGTAAGTCAGTGCTTATTTCCATTTAGCAGTCCCCGAACTGTGTATATCAGCAGCAAATGTATGAATGATATGGATTGATTCCACTTCAGCCACAAAATGACAGAAGTAATTTAGCAAGCTCAGTGCTCACACACTGATGAACATCGCTTTGAATGACTCATTTCCTGTCACTGTGTCATCTCAAAGGTTAATTCAATGGGGTTCTGTACAGCACATGATGTAGTAATGAAGCAATAATCAAGCCTTCTATTCATTTAGATGACTGGTCAGAACCAGTAAATGGCTCTGTCATTGCATTTGGGCAGATAAATGGTACTTGTCTAACTTTCCTGTGCAAATAGATTCTAATGAGGAACAGAAGAACGTAGGAGATTGCTTTTCACCACATTGCTTTCTACACACATCTAGAAATCCTTTGCTTTGGCACTAACCAGATCATCCCTTAACATCCTCTGTAGCCCTGCCTGTTCTTCAGTGCCTTGTGCCTGCCATTATGTAGATGACCTGCAGTCTAGCCCTCCAACATGGGACCATCCCAATTTACCATGTGTTTGTATTCTGGCCTGTCTCATATGAACAGCAGATAAGCTCATAAACCTGGGCCGAAGCACCACAATTGGGCACAGTGGTGCCATGGCACAAAACAGCAGTTGTTAGGAGTCTTCTCCTGGCCCTGGTGAGAAGTGCTCAGAAGGAGGGGTGACCTTAGACCCCATGGTGCTTCTGGGAAACCTAATCCTTATAGAGCAACAGGGCCAGTACTAAAACCAGTCCTGTTTGTCTGGGTATATATCATTGAAGCTTGGTCCAGACATAGTTCTTCATGAGCTTGGAGCAGTAAAGTGACACAAGTAAGCATGTAAGAAGAATCCAGACCCCTTCTCTTTGACTGTAATTGCCAGTTTCTTTCTGTAGATGTCTATGTCTGGATCTCCACTTTATTCCTGACGGCCTTTTAGGAATAGATTTATGAAAACAACAAAACAGAAAATCCTTTACACTTCAAAGACTAAGGAACATCTATGGTACAAGCACTACTGCTACAAGATTCTACAGCTCTTTCTCTTCAGAAAAACTACCTTCATCATCTTTAAGGCTGTACTGACTTTTTAACACTTCTTACTTCTCAGCTATTAGCATATCCTTTTGGATTGGCAGCAATGAGTCCCCAGGAAAATGCCCTTTACAGCTATAACTTAAAGGTATGGACATAAAATTACATAGGTAGTTGGATAAAACTCACTTTCGATCAAAGAGCAGTATCATTAAATCAAATAATTTATATATTTCAGTAGGATTATTCTCAGCATTCATAAGTACACATAGAACTGCAGACTCAGTACTTTTGTGCATTATTAGCGACCTTTATCATCAGAAATACAAAACATTTTCTCTGTATTTCCTTAATATTAGGAATCAGCCACTTTTTTTCACATCTTTTCCAGGTCAGATTGTATTATTCAAACTTCTCATGCCTAATGATACCCAATTTGCCTCCACACCACATACATCACTTCATGCTAAACCAAACTTTAAGTTATAGTCATATATCATGCTTTTAGTTTAGTAACTGGGAGAGAGTCATTTCCTCACTCCCACTTTGAGAAAATCTACACCCTGCTCAGAGATTTCATTAATAGAAAGTTCAGCTGAAATGAGCATCACAGTCCTACAATTGGCTGGAGTGATTTACAGTTTCACTGGAAATAATTTTAAAGAAATTTACTGTCTTGTAACTTGGTGGTTTTGGGAATAACAGGGATGTATGCAACAATGCTAGGAAAAAAAAAAAAGTACAAGATCAACAAATGAAGTAACACACTGAGCTCCTGCATTTCCTGTTCATGTCAGCTAGGGGAGAAACTGCTCAGCACCTCTGACTTTTCCTTGGCATACTGTAATATTCATTCCTAGGAAAATGACAGTTAACAACTTATGAATAGTATTGACTTGAGATGTTGAAGAGGAAAATCACCAAATGGAAATGTATGCCAAAGAGCGAAGGCTGGAATATCACAGTTCTTGTTTTAATTGTATGTCACATGGCAATACTGAATGAGAGAAGCCAATGTCACAGTAGTTAATTCTGGATGTTTTCAAAATTCATGATTTTTTCTCTACAATAAAGTTTTAATAAAGCTTTATTAAACTGTTAAGCTACTTAAAATTTAATTAAAAATTACAAATATATATTAAAGTGTAAAATATTTTCAATATTTACCCAATATTAAATTTAAATCTATAGATAATAGACTTCTACCTAGTTACCCTGTAAAGTATCCTCAGAATTAGTCCTATGAATCCCCTCGCATACACATAATTGTTTTCAGACTATTTCTTTTGATTTATCTTATCACACCTGAGAACTGAACACTGTCACTGTAAAAAGTGTAGTGTTGGGGGGTATGTGTGGTACATCTCTCATTGCCATTTGTTATGTTAATGTTGCACAAAGGAGAGAATAGTGACCAATCTTTTTTTCACATAATCAGTGTTGTGAAATATGGCAGCCAAACTAAAAGTATAATAATGTTTTTAAAAATATATTATTGTATCAATACAAAACATTTCTGTAGTAATGCAAAAACAGACAGGAAATTTTGCTATGGGACAACTTAAAACCAGACTTCACAGTGGAAATGTTTTCATCTGTCAAATTCAGGGGATTACCTACTTATTGGGAATGACGTTATAACATACTTTATAGCTATAAATCATGAAGAGATGTGTCTTTGAGAAAGCTACAGCCATAATCAGCAAGAAAAATAACAGCTCACTGTTTCATCTAGAACACCCTTCCAGTGAACATTTTAATGTATTTGTTCCCCTGTTCAGACTTAAACATTTCTAACATTATATGGCATTCTGTTTCAGGGGACTTACTAAACTCAGCCTACAACTGCGCAGTTTGGTACAAATGGCAATGTAGTTCAGATCAACTATAATTCAGCTAAGACATATCAGTTGGCGATGTTTTGTTTATTTTCATGCAAGAACCTTATTTACTGAAGGCAATGATGTTATGACATTTCATATGGAAAGTAGACATGTAACCTGTTCATGGTTTTCCCCAGCACATAATTTAATGTACGTGTATTATCTGTCATGATGAGTGAAAGCAATGAAATAAACTGCAGGAAAATTTGCATGGATTTACTGGGAAATATGCAAGAATTTGGGCTTAAGCAACATTATTAGAATGCCTTTGAATCTTTTTGTATATTCATACTTTTAATGAAGACTACATTAGCTTTCAGACTTTCAAAAGCTATCCTTACATGGAGAAATGTATTCAAAAATGGCTAGACTTGAAATTAATATTGTTATAAATAATCAGTAATGGATGTTAAATTCTGCACCAGTATTTTTAAATGGGGATTCAAAGACTTTCATGATATTTGCCAAGAACCTGACTCCCACATTTTCTTTTGTATCTGCACATTAAATACCGAGTACAACAGGAAGCCTTCTCACAGGAACTTCTCCTGTGAGAAGCCTTCTCATAGGGGTTATCAGCAAGCTGACACTCAGAAAAGAACAAGTTGCCATTTTACTATTTTGTTTTTATTACTAGTTTTATTTTATTTATTATATGTGTATTTTATTAAGACCAAAAGGGAATTCTACATATTACACTATTTATAAAGCCTTCATAATAACCACTAGCATAACGATCCACATTTCATCTTTCTTTCCCATTCACTGTTATTGAAGCACTTGATCATATGCACACATCACAATGAATTTAAAGAGGGTGCTCCTTCCCTGGGAAATTTACAGCTGAGGGTCTAGATATTAAAATTTTATATCTTGGGTTGAACTGACCAGAGGGGATTTGGTAACACAGTAAAATTTTTAAAAAATATGCGTAAACAAAGAGTGGACTAATTTTAATTGGAAACTATAATTGAAGATTATAAATGAAGGTTTTAAAAATCATTTTCAATGGAACAAAAATCAAGGCAAAGAAGTATAACTTTACCAGAAAGTGCCTTAACTATCATGCTAAATAATAGGGTTAATGGGATGGAAAACAGACCATCTGCAAAATAGAAAGCAAGATCCAGTACAAAATAAAATGGATCCACTTGCCCATTTTAAATAGAATTTAATAGTAAGCAGCTCCATTTCAAGCTTAGCTCTCATTAGGAGCAGAGTATCTGAGCAGCTGAATGTCAGTTGAGCTGAGAAAGGCCCAGAATCAAGGTTTCCTATTCCCTTGGCAGGTAGTGAAATTGCCTTTTCAATAAAAGGAGCCAAATCATCTTGATTTGTATGTGATGACTAGGAAATATTCTTAAAATCTACATGTTTCAAATACAATGTGAAACACTCCACATACACTGTGTCCTCTCGGAGACTTAAGCAGAGCTTAGACCCAGTGAAATTAGTTGTTGCCCACATATGGCAAACAACAAGATCGTCAGTCTGAAATCTCTTTGTCTCAAGATTTTTTACCTTTTATATTCTAGTTTGTTTCTGCTCTTACACCTAAGGAAAGAAAATGTCAGGACTTGCTGACCTAAAGATACTCACTCTACCATGTATTGTGTGTGAAATCCGACCTCCAATATCAAAAGCAAATGGCTATTACCACAAGATTATTACTTTCTTATTGAGTTGGATGTAATTCTGAAGCTCTATATTTTGTAATCACACTGTTAGTGTTATTACTGTAGCCCCACAACCACCCAAATACAGAGACTAATTACATTTTTCCAAAAATGATGAGATTTAAGTATCTGACAAAAGCATTCTGAAAAGTTGCCTGGAACATATTGATGGATCTACAATGTAATTTCAGAAATTTTCAACTGCAGCATAAAGCCCAGATATCTTAGTAGAATTATGCTTGCTGCTGTATTTATAAATGTAGCATACAGATTTTTATTAATTTCAGATCTGATGCATATTCCCATTACAAACCACTAGAAATAGTACAGATTTCAATGAGTTTTGGATCAAATATTTTACAGTCTGCATAGGAAAATTGCAGAGTTTACTATTTTTCTGGGAAAAAAAAAGTATTTGGACATCTTTTTGCAACAAATATGATTGGAATGAGAACCTTCAAAATTGGAAATGGTTTGTTATCAGGTACTTGCACCAAGGTTTAAATGAAATCCAGAAATCCTTTTTTACTATTTTCTGATATTTTTTAAACTTTTTTGTTGTAATGTGATAAGGCTGCCCACTGTTGTTTCCACTGTGTTCTGAGGAATAGGGATTCATGTACATTCTTTGGAAGGAATGTGGACTATTTCCAAGAAGTGACTGGATTTTCTCCCTAACATGGACTATCTATCAAGGTCCTGATAATAACCAGCTATCAAAAATGGTGTGCCTGATAACTCTAATATGCTAGCTCCGTAGCTCTATGTGAGTACTTTACAACAGATAGAAGTACTTTCTAATATGATCTTAGTGGAATGTTAATTACATCTCTAATGGCCTTTGCAACCGTAATCTTCCATAATTTTTGTTACAAACCATCTGACGAATACCTGTAGCCTGACCTTTATCTTTGTTCTCCTCTTCATTACCCCTGGACTGTTTAGTCACTGTGTCTGGGGCTACTGTCTGCTTGAAGCAACCAGGTTATTTTGCTTATCTCTATAAATCAGACTTAACTATTTAAGACTAAACAGAAACTCCCTAAAGAGATATTATGATGAAATTTATTTGTTTTTAAGAACGCAATTTCTTGGAGCAATTTTTATGACAGGGCTTTTCCAGCAACATTGATTTTCAGCAACAATTAGTTGTTCAAGACATTTTCAGACTCTTGAACACAGAGAAAGTATGATCTATACTAGTTTAACAGGGCTAAAAGCAGGAGTTGAAAATCTGTAACTCTTCTAATGCAAGAGGCCAGGTCTTTACTGGTCCTAGTATATATAAATGCAATGATTTCTTCTCATAGCTTTAAAAATGTTATGAGTGCCCAGTAAGTTTTTTGTATTTTTTATATTTTGCTTTAGATTTTAGATTGGTTTTAGATCATGGAAGCTCAGTCTATACAAGAACTAGCCATTCAATTACTTCCTTGATGCAAGTTATTATCTAATAGCTATATTCAGTGTTGATTTTTACTGCAGGGAAGTTAGATATAGAGCAATTATAGATCTGGTCAGAGACTTTACAAACTGATATTATCTGCTTTAGCTTATTAAAACATGTATTCTAGGTATACAATATGTTTTCTTGCAAAATTCCAGTTGTATCAGTCTGATACTGTAAAATTAAACTAAAACTCCATAAACTAGATGACTTATATTGGGAGGCATGGAAAAATATTATTTTTCTAAGTGTGTTTCTACTGTCTCAAACAGATTCAGTAAATAAATCTGTGGACAGTGATCAGGATCAGAAAGTAGCACTCACAGATTTCCATGTCAAACATTCATACTACAAGGCTTTCCCCCCTCCCCCATACAGCAGTAAGCCCTGCACAGGTGCTGAAACAATTCTAATTCTTTCTTTCTGATGATTCTTATTGTGTTTTCCTTATTATATCTCAGCAAATGGCCAAATGAAACTGTCACTACACCTTCCCTTCCTACCTTATTAAGAACAGAATTGAGGGCATTGTCAGTGGGACTGCACATAAAATGGCTAAACCAGAGGGAGAAGGAATTCTTCCTTGCTTCATTCTAACAGATGTAAAGCTAACTGCAATGTCTAAATGATGCACTTAGTTGAGGTGTCCTTTCAACCAAAGTATCTTTTAAAATAGACATTGACTTTATAAACAATTAATTTATAAATAATTTTCTTATAAGCTGAATGCCCACAGCCACATCTAAGAAGAACAACATTGCACATTAATTATTTATTACTTATTTGTAAGAAGTACAAGGCAGAATGAGATACATCAACAAGAGGAACACAACTTTGCAAATAAAGGTTGACAGCTGATAGCTGATTGTGGGCAGTTAGGGGGTTTGTTTAGATTAAGTCCTTTCTGAAGAGCTTTAGGGAAAAGCTTTCAACCTAGCTATGGCATTGCCCGTTATTTTGTGCACACCTTCTTTGATAAAGTCAATCACTGCTTGGACAAATAAACCTGAGCCTGTAGGGCAGATGATAAGTAGAGAGCAAGTTCTCCTCTCTTCTAACCTCACAGAATAAGCATGGACAGCACAATACATCACTAGGACTAACTAAAAGTTAATTCTCTGTTTCCTCCAGTGCAGTTTTAAATTAAAGCAGTCAAAAATGGGAATGTAGGACAGGAGGACTGTTTCTGTTCATTTAAGACAATTCAAAGTTTTCTGAGAAATTTTCCTTCCCTTCTTGTGTTCCTTTTAATTTCTTCTCATCGTCTTCCAGCTTCATCATGCTATCTACTTTCTGCCAGGAGTGTAATTATCAGAGGTATTGTTTCCAGTTCTGGGCTCCCCAGTGCAAGAGGGACATAGAACTACTGGAGCAAGTCCAGAGGATGGCTACTAAAATGATTAGAGGACTGGAGCACCCATTGTACGAGGACAGGCTGAAAGAACTGGGCCTGTTTAGCCTGGAAAAGAGAAGACTGAGGGGAGATCTCATCAATGTATATAAATATCTGAGGGGAGGGTGTCAAGAGGATGGAACCAGACTCTTTTCAGTTGTGTCCAGTGACAGGATGAGAGGCAATGGGCACAAACTGAAGCACAGGAAGTTCTGGCTGAATATGAGGGGGCACTTCTTTACTGTGAGGGTGACAGAACACTGGGACAGGTTGCCCAGAGAGGTTGTGCAGTCTCCTTCTCTGGCGATATTCAAAACCTGCCTGGATGCCATCCTGCACAACGTGCTTTGGATGATCCTGCTTGGCAGGGGGGTTGAAGTAGATGATCTTCAGAGATCCCTTCCAACCTCAACCATTCTGTGATTCTGTGATGCTGGCTCTTCCCTAGCTTCATGGAGACTGGGAAGTCTCTTTTCAATGTGATGCACTGATTAATGTTTCTAATTTTAGCTGGCTAAACAGCAAGTAGCACTCACTACAGTCTCTTAAAACTCATAAAGAATCTGCCACCTCTCTTCCCACTGATGAATGACCAAGATCAGTCAGTGTTACACTTGAGCTGATCTATAACTCGGGAGTAAGAGTGAAGTGTGGCAAAAGGAGTGGGGAAAGAACTTACTGCTTCTGTTCTGGTTTTCCAACTATTTAGGTGACCATGGCCATTCCAGCCACACTCCATTTTCCAAGCAACATCCCAAGCATGTCTACAATATGACAAGAGAGAGTTTTGATAAGGTGGACAGCCATTATATATGTTATTTCCTTTGTAAAAGACCTTCTGAAAATGGGTCTGGTCTTCTTATTCAACACCTGGTACTATCCAAACTAGCCCCAAAATGCATCAAACAAGCTGCAGAAAAAAAACGTGCTTAATTCTTTCTGGTCATTTAATTGACTGTTCAACAATCCAGTTGCATGTCCTGCTGTTCTTCCAAGAGGACTTAAACCGTGTTTCCAATACCAGTAAATAATATGCTTTAAAATAAGCCTTATGCAAGGCATTAAAAAAACAAAGCAAAAACAACAACAACAACAACAACAAAAAATGGAAGGATATGATTGAAAAATTATCTGACAACACATGAAGGAAACACCCCTGAGGCATGTATTAATGTATTAGATGAAACTGCTTCTGGAAGTTGGCTAATGTGCACTTTTATCTGTGGGGGTAAGAAAGCTATTTGTATTTAAGGATGTTTTTGCCCAGAACCCAGAAAATACTTTGCAGATTAAACAGTGATGCTAACATTCCTATAGCCTCTATACAACATTTCTCATGCCCAGAGACATCTTTATTATAATAGATAATCAAAGTACAGTTAATCATCTCCCTCAGTTAGCCATCTCCCCTCTAGTCTGTTCATTAGCCTTATTAGCATTCCCCCAAGAGGAAGCATTGTAGGTAGCATAAATACTTGAGCTATTTTCCAGTTTATGTAGTCTATGTGATCAATGCAGACTGCATACAGTGCTCTTGTGCAAAAGGGATTGTATGTGCACCGTAAACCTATTGGTTGTCTTTCAGATTTTTTCTCCTGGCTCCCCTAGACTCAAAGTTGCTACATAAGGGTCTCGTATTTCTGCATCTCTCATATTCCAGTCATATTCCTGAGCGGTCAACTGATTCTTGTAGGTTTTGTAGTAGTTGTAGTAGTCGTTGTAGTAGTGGTAGTAATAGTAGTAGATTTCTACCTAACAGCAGTTTCTCTCTCTACCATCCTCTGTATGTCCTTATATCTTTATCACAAATTTCTTTTTGACTAACTTGTCTGTCCAGGAAATAATGAAGAGCTGTGGTAATGGCACTTGGATCTGTATAGGGCCCTGGGTGTTTATTCTCTGACTTCAAGGAAACCTATCTGTATACATTCTTCTAATGTGATGCCTGAAGCTATGGGATGCTTGAAGTGGATGGGGTCTGTCCCATGGGGGAGAGCTGTAAAACATTCTGGTCATGGCAGACTTCTAATAGGGTTTTCTGGGTCTGCCTCCTTCTTTAGAGAACTGACTGAGAAGTTTGGCTGCTCTCTGAAGTCCATGGAAGTAATCCAAATAGCTCTTTGTTCCTTTCTCTTCCCTCTTTCTGTCTGGGGGGAAAAATAATCCCCACCAGTCTAGATGTGTCTCTTTTCTGCCAGTCACAGCATGTTGTTTTGGTATATACTGTTCACCTCATACATCAGTCCTGGTGTGGAAAGCCATATGGGGGCAAGCTATGCCTGCTTTTCCCCATGCTGGCTTAATAACTGTGAGGGACTTTGATGCTGTGGCCATGGCTTCCCATCACAGTCCAGGAGAAGGCTCTTCTTCTTTCTCAGAGGTGTGATTCTAATGGTTTTGGCCTCATATTAGGCCATTAGACACACAGAGACAGTTGTGCAGCAAAGGTCTTACAAAAGGAAATTGTGACACTTGAATATGTACGAATACACAAGTCTTTCTGTAGAAGAAGGAAAACAAGCATGAATAGAGATAATAAATAAATAGAGATAAGTTTTATGGGGAGACTTCAGCTTTATTTCCTGAAGGCATCTTAAAGTTCAGAGATTGCACAGATTTCTGAAGATGAGAGAGAGCTCTGATACTCACGTTAAAGACCCAGCCATTCAAAATACAGTCTGGAGGGAAACTGGCCATGCGGCCCGGGGAACTTCCAGTACAACTGAAGGCAACCAGCCCATTTTAAAAACTGATCAGCTTCATCTTAGCAGTTGAATCCAAGTCTAAAAGGTATTAATTGCACTTAAAAACTCATCATCAGTATTCAGACTTTGATGGCAATGACATAGGATGTACTTGGGCCTACCCTTGGTACCTGTCATCAGGTTGCAGGTTGCTCTCCTTAGAGGACTCACATGGTGCTTTGAAATGTAACGTTTCTTGTATCCTAATGGGAGTAGTTATTAATTAAGATCAAAACAAGTGACAAAAGATATGGACTGAGAGTCAGAACAATATTAACTGCCACAAAACTCTTAAATGGCAGTTCATTTTCTTTCTTCAGACCTTCGCAACTGCTTAAGTTGGTGACATTATCTTTCATTGTCTGTACACACATCAGGAAGACTTTATTATGATATTATTGGACCAGCTTCAAGATTGAGAAGTCTAAAATATCGTTGTATACTGAATATTTTTATTGAATTATGAAATGCAGAATTCAATTAAACTGAATTCTCAATAATTGCATGATGAGAGTTTTTGTCTTAATGATATATGATTTTCCTATTTTTATGTTTGAGAAAATATTATTTAAAGGAGGCATATATTTTTAAAATGAATATGGAGCCATTATGCCTCTGATTAAAAAAATCTGATCAGTATCATTGTTGCTGTTGACTGGAAAGACAGGAAAGGCAGTAAATTCAACACAAATCAAGTTCACCATTAGCTTTCAGACCACGCAGGTCCCCAAGAATCACGTGGAGACCAGAAAGACAAGGATTCTCTTCTTTATCTTGGTGATTATTAGCTGACTTAAGCATTGAAACACATTATGCCTCATTGGTTGAAAACTTGGAACAAAGACGCCCATGGTTCACCAGTTCTCAGGCTCTCCAGTCAGCTTGTCAAAATGGTCCAATGAGAGTACTGAATGCTGAGGACATCCAGCAAATTTGCAACAGTCAGTAACACACATTAATACTTTATTTCTGCTCTTTACTCTAGTTTCTTTTGTTTCTGAAAAATGCTGGCAGTATGAAATGCTGTTTCCTGAGTAGAGATACCAGGTGGAATATAACCAAACTGTTTCTGTCAACACGAGAGGGAGCACAGACCCATCTATCAAATTGACACAGTCCCTGCACTTGATGAGCTCAGTGGAATGAGTCTTCCACCTCCAGTTTTTGTAATGCCAGTGAGTGATGAATCAGAGATATTTTTAACATCTGAAAGCAATTCAAGGTGAGAGAACCAAGAAGACTGGTATTTGGCAGTGAGAACTATAAATAAACTTTTCAGCATTAACAGACTCCTCCAAAGCTATTTAAATAGGCTAAAATTGTATGGATTTCTATTCCCTAAGTAAAGGAATGCTATCTGTATTTTAAAGTGTGTCATTTCTGCATAGATGCAGTCACACAGACAGTGGGTAGGACTTTGCCTTCCTTCATAACCACAGTAAATCTATCCTTGTTCTTTACTGGCAGGATTTTTCAGACCCAGTGTTTTCTGTCTTAAGAATTAGAAGAATTAATTAAGTTGATGGGATTTTTTTTTTCCAGTGAATCATGTTCTTGGAAAGGCTAATGAGTCACGATATTAACTTGTAATGACATTATTATATGTTTAGTTGATGACTAGGTATATTCACTAATTTGAAGTCACACAGCATTTCAGCAGAAAAAAAGTGACTCATGATTACTATACAAATTACTAATATGAAACAATTGTCATTTACAGATAATGACACACAAAGTTTTATGTATGTGGTGTGAGAGACAGCAATTACCCAGGAAGGCTAGATTCTATTTTCAGACACAATATCAGCAATATTAATAACATTAGCAGTTTGGTTGGATTTGCACAAATCAATATGAGAATGATTGAAGACCTCAGTGGATTTTTAGCACTTTTGAAGTATAGAGATTAGACGTGCACCAGCCATATTTTTACTAAAACAAAGAAAATATCCCAAAGTAAAGAAGCTAAATATTCTTTCTTGATTTATGATAGCCACCTAAAATGACATAAAAGGTAAACTATATATAAAGCTGAGATTTAAGAGGTAAATGACAGCCAGGTTTGAAGTGTTTGTCTTCTGTGCTACAGTAATGGTACTTTCTGCAAAAAGCCTTATTTCTCTCATCTAACATATCAATAGCAAACCATATTCTGGGACTCTATGCGGTCAAATTCCACACATTAAGTGTAGTGATTTTGATAGTTGCTCCAAATTTATGCCAACATATTCTACAATGCCAACGTAAGTCTACAATTCTTTTATAAAGTTCAGATCAGAAGCAATACTGATCATATATGATGGAAGAATGAAACAAAAAAATATATATATACTTTATTGTTCTATTCATCTTTCTATAAAATATGAATAAAGCTTCAAAATACATCATGGGAATAGAAAAAAAGCAAGCTGATGTGTTTGAATTTCTCCTGTAGTTATTGTAAAACCAAGACGCACTGCTAAAAATACAGCCATATGGTAAGCAAGCAAGTTCTTTAAACCACAATTCCCAGAAGATCTCCTGACAAGAGAAACCAAAATGGCAGAGATAATTCTAAGTGTTAACCTCTCATCCTCTTTCTTGAAATGCCCAGTCTCAAGGAAATACTGAATAACTACATTCTCCTTGTTACCTGCATGGTACTTCAACCACTTTGCTGAGAAAATGCATGATTTAGCACAGCTATGAAAGACCTACTCTTTTCTATGGAGGGAGCCAAAGATCTTCAAAATAGCACGTCCACAATATACATGATACAGTTGGACTCTCATCACGTCTTACCCCCAGTGCAGACAGCATGCCGTCACAGAATACTGTTCACCATGGCAGTTCCCTCTGGCTATAGACAAGGACCTTCCATAAGTCCTTTTCTGCTTTAAGAGGGGCTCTAAGATACCCCTCTGCCCTTGCACAAGATTGTATCTGTTGTGTGAGGGAGAATGCACGTGTATAAATAATTCTACTGCATTCACAATTCTGCCTTGCTTCCACTTTTTGATAGTGCATTTAGCTTACCTTCTATCAGCTTCCCTGTCTGCTCTGCATTGCCCCCAGGCAAGATCTTGGCAATGTAAGCTCCAGTTTCCCCACTGCTTCCTGGAATTTCTTTTCCACCTACGACTCGGATACCCAGCCCATTGCCTGTGATCAAAAGAAATAGAAAATTTTAAACAGAGATGAAACAATGAATAATTCACTGGAAAGAAAAAGCAAGAAAGAGAACAAATAATCAGTGGATACTGAAGGATGTCATCAATAACTTCTGGCTGTGGCTGGGAGATTAAGGTCCCATCTGTTACGTTCCCAAAGACTAAACTTTGGGTAGGACCATTCAATTTACTTTCAGTGTAGGAAAACATTTTCTTGAGTAAATACTGACATCACACGAACAACTCATCCACTGAAAATTGCATTGAAGCCAATCCTACCTTCTTTTGACAGCCCTACTATACTGCAAAATGACAATTTGCAGGGCAAATCTACATCAAGCAAACCTTAATTTGCAGTATTAATTAAATTGCACTAAATTGCTAGAAATTCATGTGAAATGTGGATTCAAAGGATAGCTTTATCTTATGCCTAAAACATGCATACAATTTAGCTGAAAAATTATAGTAGATGAGCTTTTAGAATCAGACAAATAGGGTGACAGATAGATCATTGAGCTCCCTCTGCAAAGCATGCACATTTATATCAACCTGTATTTGTCAGAGACTAGTATTTTTCTTAAATATTTTCTTTTAATTGACATTTTTTTACATCAAAGGATGTAAAAATTATGATAATGGAAAATAGCCTACAATCACTTCGTGGTAAAGCATCATCAAATCTAACATTTTTTCTCCCTTCTTTAAGAATCACAAAGATGAAAATGTTATGATAAGTTTGATTTTCTTAGTTGGAGAAAAGCAAATCACTAACCTCCCTTAGATACAGGAAAAAATAGGAGTGAAAACAAAAGCTTTAGAATAGTCTCATAAAGGTAATCTTATGCATTGTCAATTTTCCATGCTATCACGCTATTTTATAAAATACTTCCCATACAAGAAAAATAAATTTCTTTGAAGAAAAAGAAAATTTTACAAGAGATGATTCACACTTTGATCAGGGAATGTAAAGGCTTTTTTCCCACCTTAACTGTAATGGTTAAAAAATTATTTTTCAAATTATTAAATTATTAAGCTAAATCTGCTTAGTTATTACACTAATCAGATATAGGAAGCTCACTACACAATCTCTTTGCAAAGCTTTATCTTTTTAGACTAATTTTTTCCTGATAATGCTATTAGTGTTTCCATAACTTAGCTTTGAGTTGGTTTTAGACGCCAGCTAGCCACACTGAGTTCCTGGCTAAAGAACTTTCTACTAGTTTTTCTATCCAAGATTATTTATGTCCTTTGTGCCTTGGCTTTTCTCACAACTCCATATTAGACATTTTCCAAATAACCATTTTATTTTATTTTGGATCCCATACAGCACAGTATAAAGATAAGAAAGCGATGTCAAGGCACATGCAAGACAAGGAGGTGATCCAAGACAGCCAGCATGGCTTCACCAAGGTCAAATCGTGCCTGACCAATCTGGTGGCCTTCTATGATGGAGTGAGTGACTGTATCAGTTGAAAAAGGAAGACTTACCAATGTCATCTACCTGGATTTCTGTAAGGCCTTTGACATGGTCCCACATGACATTCTGATCTCCAAATTGGAGATTTGATGGGTAGACCATTCAGTGGGTAAGGAACTAGCTTTAAGGTCACACCTGGAGAGTGGTGGTCAATAGCTTCATGTCCAGGAAGAAGCTGGTGATGAGTGGCGTCCCTCAGTGGTCTGTCCTGGGATGAGTACTGTTTACTATCTTTATCAATGAGATAGACAAAGGGATAAAGTGCACCCTCAGCAGGTTTTCAGATCACACCAAACTGAGTGGTGTAGTCAATAAAACAGAAGGAAGGAATGCCATCCAAAGGGACCTGGACAAGCTAGAAAAGTGGACCCATGTGAACCTAATGAGGTTCAAGTCTAAGTGCAATGTGCTGCACCTGGGTTAGAACAATCCCAAACATAAGTATACCCTGAGAGAAAAACTCATTGAGATCAGGTCTGCAGAGGAGAGTTTATGAGTTCTAGTGGGTGAAAATCTTGATATGAGCCAGCAGTGTGTGCTTGAAGGCCAACTGCACCCTAGGCTGCATCAAAAGAGGAGTGGTGAGCAGGTGGAGTGAGGTGATTGTTCCCCTTTGCTCTGCTGTTGTGAGAAGACTTGGAGTCCTGCATCCAGGTCTGGGGCCCACACCACAAGAAAGATGTGGGTTTGTTAAAGCAGGTCTAAAGGAGGACCGTGAAGTTGATCAGAGGGCTGGGGCACCTCTCCTACGAAGAAAAGTTGAGAGAGCTGGGGCTGGTCAGTGTGGAGAAAAGACTTGGGGTGACCTTATTTCAGCTTTTCAATATATAAAGGGAGGGCTTATAAAAAAGATGGAGAGCAACTTTTTGCTCAGGCAGAAAATGACAGGACAAGGGGGAATGGCTTTACACTAAAAGAGGAGAGATTTAGATTAGGAGGAAGGTGAGGCAGTAGAGCAGGTTCCCCAGAGAAGCTGTGAATGCCCCATACCTGGAGGTGTTCAAGGACAGGTTGGATGGGGCAGCCTGATATATTAGGTGGCATCCCTGCCCATGGCAGGGGGGTTGGAAGTAGGTGATCTTTGAGGTCCCTTCCAACCCGAGCCATTCTGTAATGAGGGGCACAGCAGAATCCTATCACAGTTGGGAATACTCTGAAGATAGCATGAAATTTGTGAATAAGTTCATTGGAATTTTTGCTAAAAATTTTAGCCATAATGGCCTCTCACTACATTTGTCATCTCTTTGTAGTTTGAAGACATGAGCAACATCTTTAAAAGAGCTAACTTCTTGTAAGCCTTTTCTTCTGTGAATGTTTAGTAATGCAAATGTAGCACAAAAGAATATAAATCTTTTTCAGCCTCTTTTTGGACATGACAATTGTCTCCCTCTTTTAACAGCAATTTAAGAATTGGAAAAATATAAATATTTGAGTTTGAGGGGAGTCCTCTAAAGTAAAACTGTTAAGTTGCCTATATAATCAGCACAAAACAACACCATCAAAATACCAATGCTAATTACAGGCGTGGGGAGTATAATTAAATTTCAGCTACAAGATACATCCATCATGGTAGTTAATATTCATTTAATTATAAACTTGGCATGGATGATAATCAATACATATTGCTGTTTGGCTGGTTTTGAATGTAAATGATTTGATATACAGAAAAGATGCTGTGTTTTAAACAGTAGCTATATTGGCACTCTGGGACTGTGCTAATGGGGAATTCTAAGGTTATTTTTGTTTAGGAGATGAAAGTAATTTTTCAGTGTGATTGGAACAAACTTATTTTAAATTAGATATATTATTTCACTGAAAACTTGAAATTTAGCACCAGTAAAGTTAATTTTTTCCTGACATGACATGGAAAGCAAACCCATCATACCACGTTTTGTAAAATGTCTTTTACAAAAAAAAAAGAAAAAAAAGATAAGCATCTCATTGCATAAAGTGAATGAGTAACCAATAAAAGCATGCAAGCATCAGTCCATCCTTGGGGCACTGAAATTCATACAGACTGCTCTGCACACTTATCAGAGAACTTCTGATCGAACACTATTGTAAGATTCATTAATATGTTCCAGGGCTGACGCTCATAGCTGCAAAGTACTAAATGCAGTTAATCCAAACTAAACAAATTCTTAATGTACAACACAAAAACTCATACACAGGTAACTTACTTTTAACCTACACAACTAACGTACAGACTTTTCATCAGTAGAAACAGACTCTTAGTAACACTGGGGAGTAAATCTAGAGGTTCACAGTTTTCTTATGACACAGTCCATCAGTCTCTGTCTCTGATATCTTAATGGCAGATGGGTGGTTTGTCATATAAATGGGTGTATATGACACCCGGTTTCACAGATAAGTCTATGGATATCTGTGCTAGATTACTGAAAACCATGGTTGACATTGTTTCTGATTTTGCAAATCTAAATTGTTGGACCATACTGCTGCTAAGAAAATAATTTTTTGTTGATGATAATATTTAAAGGCTTTTATTCCTATAGAACTTGAAAAGTTTTGTGATTTTAAATTTGCAGTTTGTAGAGTCAAATGTATGACTGATGTATTAAGTATGAGCATGCTTGCTAAGGAACAACCATGTGTGTGTGTGTGTGTCAGTTTGCAAATATTCTTGTTGCTGGGCAATTTGGAGGAATTCAAATTAGTTGATTTTTTTGCACTAAATTAGAAAATTCTATTTTGTTATTATGATGTTGCAGAAATGCCACTAGAATACTTTAAACGATAAAAGCGTTAATTTCTGGGCAATCAGAATAAATGCATTACTTTTTGCCCAATGTGTTTTAAGTATTGGGTTCTGAATGACAAAGAAGTATTTGCTTGGATGTTGCTGTATTGTCTAGTGTGAAGATGAGATTTCAGACTTGTTTATGGATACTGCATCTACTGAAAATGTTAAGTTTCTGTTTACAATGACATTACCCAATTTATCACACAGAATGCAGGTAGCTTAAAAATATCATCAGTCATGGTTTCTCCTTTTTCCTTGTTCTTTTTTTTGTTTGCTTGCTTGTTTTGTTTTTTAGTCTTTGAGTCTTAATTTCCATCTCTCTATTTTGATATATCCAGATACTAATCTTTCAATTTTAACTTTTCACAGCTAACATAGCTTTTTATCTTTTTTAGAAAACTTACTGTTTTCTTCTTTATATGACATAGGATTTGTTTACTGTCAGAAATCAAATCATTGTGCTGTGAATGAGAGAGGGCACCTTTCAGAACTCTATTGATTTCTATGGAAAATATCTTCAAGAATACATCTCTTCAAGTGGAACTTCACATATTTAAGATCCAATCTTTTTTAGGATTTTTCAAAGTTAGAAGACCACTAAATAATTGCAACTATTTTTACTGATATCCCAAGACTGTGATCCTACCCTCCCATCTAGTCTTTACTGAAGCCTTAAGATGATAACAAGACAAATCATGCAACTACATTTATTTTATATTTTGATAAACAAACAAGTATGGATACTAAATTGTTACAATTAATTTATGAGCCACTGATTTATATAGCTGAAAATATAAAGTTAGGAGCTTTAATGAAGACTTCAAATGCCTAGTAGATGAAGATTTGCTTTTGAAAGCACACTGTACTTAGAGAAAAATACTAATCAATTAGAATCACCTAGATTTTTTTTTCCCCGATTAACCCACTTTGTGACTTTCAAAACAACATTTCATTTGTCATTTCATATTCTTCCAGACATCACAAACTATTTCAGTGATGCATATTCACATGTATATATTTGAATAGTGACCAACATCCTGACACTAATAAACCCTGTCACCAGTGACCTGGCAAGCAACACGGCAGAAGTATTTTTAAAATACCTCATTCTCTTTTTCATTATCTCCACCATCCCCTAATTTGTGCACAATTTGACTTATTCTAAATTTGTGTAGCTCAGTGTTCTCAGAACACCGTGAAATCATAGCACCTGGTATATTTTGTTGTTCAACAGTAGCAACATAGCAGAAAGATTAGAAACATGACTCAGTTAACACAGAATAATTTATTTTGCTGTAGTATGCTGACCATAACCTAAGTTCTGCAATTACAATTTGTCTTGTTTTCCTCATTATGGAGATAATAAAGATCAGATTGCTGCCAATCTGTTGCTGCTGCTCTGTTCACAGGGAAATTCATGAAATCTTATCATCTTTCTACTACTTAGTTGAGCTCAGCCATTAGAGTATAAACAGCCAAGATTTACTGGAACTGTTTCAGCATCTAGGCAATGATTAGATTTGACTCTCAAAACAAATGTCAATAACTCCCTATATAAATTACAAATAAAAAAAAAAAAGGCAGAGAAATAATGAGTAACTTGGAGCACAACAGGCATTTGTTTGTTCCTGTTTTTACACAAAACACAAAAATGAAAATAAAGTTTGAAAGGATAATTTTCCATTATAAAAGTAAACAGAATTGCAGCACCAAATGCAGGGCCTGATATTGCTTAATTATTAAGTAAGTCCCATATAGAAGCAACAACTGCACCCGTCTGAGAATGTAGCCATGTGACCCAGAAGCTCTGTGCAAATATTGTTCATGTGCTAACTCAAACAAGTATTTCCTCAGGGCTAAATTTTCAAAGCATGAAACCATTTGTCTAATTACATGAGCAAAGAAATGAAAGAAGCAATTAGAATGTGCAACAGATTTTTCAGTGATCACACATGAGTTTGTGTGAATTGGCATAGGAAACTCTTAAAATCATTAGTAGCAATCTCACTCTTGTCACAGCTAGATACAGAGATACATGATTTTTTAACAGACTTTTAGGTGTCTGAATTTTATATATATATATATACTATATATATATGTAGCACCTATTGATTTGGATAGCTAGCGCCTAAGAGCATGGCCTTTGAGACAGTAGTTAAAAATCACTAGCTATTTCTGGAAAACCATGGTCTTTTTACAAACATCAGATGTTCCGTGCTTTGAAGTTGAAACTTTATAAAAGTGAAATTAAAAAAATTGGAAATGGACTTGAAGTGAAAAATGATGATGAGGACAATGATACATGCCCCTGAGAAATTTGAAATGGAAAATAAATGGAAGATTTAAACTTGAAAATGCATATTGAGTCTTTTGGTTTCGGTCCGTGAGCCAAAGCATAGACATACCACCAATGGAAGTAATTACAGAAGTCCACATTTATTTTGCATCACTTTCAAGCAATGTATTAATATATATATATATATATATATATATATATATATATCAAAATCAGATGGCTGAATCATAGAAAAGCAGGACAACAGTGACCTTTTGGGGGGGCAAAGTTCAATGGTAGGCATTAGAAAAATGCATGAGGATAAAGAAAAATGCATGAGGATAAAGAATGAAAAGGAGACATTAGGCACAAAAGATTTTTCAATGTGACAAAATGCCATGCTACAGCAATGAGAACAAATTAACCAAACCAAATGATATGAAGTCTTCCAAGTCTACTTGGCTGTGAACAGAGACAGAACCTTCCTCTTGTGTTCATTTACTATACATTATCTCCTCATTCTTTCTCTAGTCTTATCTAGCTCAGATGTATGCTAGGGTGCTGGTAGGCACTTATCTGTGGAAACAATTTTACACCATGTTCCATTGTCTGTGTGAATAGAATTGTGAGTCACAGAAAAAAGTGATGAAGAAAAAACAACTGTCTTTTGAGAGTTCAGATTGAAAAGTGAATAAAAGCTAACTATTTATTTAGATACCACAGTTATGATAAAGCAATCTGGAAAGTCTGGAGAACAGATGGAAAACAAACATGACAAGGCAAACAAAACCAAGTTAGATCAGGCACTTGGAAAGCAACAGGAAAAGTAATGTGTATAATCAAATCCAAGGTAAATTTTTATTTGCATTATTATTACTATATGATTCTGTGGAATACATAATATGATGGTCCATATTAAAGCTTGGTTATCTGGACGGGTACAACATTTTGAAGATTGTTTGCAGGAAAATTGTTTTTTGCACTTTCTAAACTAAATTAACTTAAATGAAGTTGTTTCCTAGAAACATGATTAAACCTACTCAGTTATTCCACTTCTTGGCTATCGGCAATTAAAGCATAAAATATACATGAAGCCAAATCCCGAGCAGATGACATTCAGATATATTCCAGTTGTTTTAATAACATAACATTGATTTATGTCAGCTGAGAAACTGCTTCATGCTGCTTTGCACACTGGCTATCATCCTGAAGGATCATAAAGTGCTTTACAAATTAGCATCCTGGAGCACTTATCGTATCTACTTGAAAACAAGATACAGGCTTCTTTTTGGATGGTCTGTCACATCAGAATAAGATTAATAAGGGTAAGGTGCCATTAATGGTAGACTTCTCTATTTAAAGCTATGGTAGTTTTAAATCTATACAAAAACTGTCAGCACTGAGATTCATCTGTGTTTACTGATAGATGCCAGTGCTCAATAGATGCCACTAACTTACAGCTGAATTCAATATTTTAAAATGTTTTGAACTCTCTCATCCCTATCAGCTTTGGCATTTAAGAAACAGCAATACATTTAGTGTAAATATGATATAATAAGTAAGATATATGTATACAGTAGCTATAGTATAATGCATAAACAAAAGCCATTAGGAAGAGAGTAGATCTCCATTACATACAAAGAAGCAATCACTGCTTCATGAAGTGGCTGAACCACAGACTGCTGGAAGGTATGAGAACATTGCACTGTGCTTACTCTGGTCTTGTGTTCTTATATATTTTCTACCAGAGCCATGATAAAGATCTAAACAATGCTTATATCTGACTTAGTAAAAGTGTTCTAATATTTAACACATTTGGGAGAGTTTTGCTATCTTCAATAAGCGGTATATACAACTTATACCTGCTAAAAAGGTAGATGTGTAGACTTGTCAAATACAAAGTTATGTTCCTGGTAGCAACACAGGATGCTGTTAGCCTTCTTTGCTGCTAGGGCATATTGTGTTCAGCTGGCCTCGAGACCAAAAAAATATATAATTTCTCCCCGTCCACCAAAAAATAAATAATAATTAAAAAATCAAAGACCTTCCCCAGGGACCTCTTCTGCAGACCTGCTCCCCAGCTAGTCAGTCCCTGGCTTGTGTCATTGTACAGGGGTCCTCCTCCCAAGGGACAGGATTAGTTCTTGTCATTGTTGAATTTCACAAGGTTCTTGTTGGCCTATTCCCCCAGCCAGCTTTGGTCCCTCTGAATGGCAGTCCTGCCCTCAAATCTTTCCCCCTAATCCAGTGTCATCTGCATCTCATAACATTTTATGAGAGTTTACTTCATCACCTCCTCCACTGATAACAATATTAAATGGGGTAGGTCATAGCACATGTATTATGTGCCTGCAGGAAAAGCACAACCCATTAATCACTCCCCTCTAAATCCAACCATCTATTTTTTTGCTCATCAAGTTGCCCAGCCATCCAGAATACCTGGATGTAACAGGTAACATCCAAACATCCAGGCCAAAAGTTACAGTAGGAAAATACCGGAAGTCTAGAGTTCATCTCAGCTAACAGCAATACTATAACTTCAGTCCAGTTTCACAAAATATTAAAGATTCTTACTAGGATGAATCTACCCCAAAAGACATGCTTTAATCTGTTCAGCCAATATGTCAGCCAATTGTTTATGGCTTTACTGTAAAAAAAAAATTAATCTTCGTGACATTTTTAATGCTACAGTAGTTGCATTTAGCTTAAGCTTTTTGTTAATGTTCTTCTTGAAGGGGAAAATCTGAATAGATTTAATTGATGTTTCCAACATAGTATAAGGCAACCCTCTCATCATAGGAAAAAGATTTACATAAAGGATACTCTGCTGGCATATTGCAACTTTGCAACTTAATTGGTATGCTACAAATCTGGCGTTTTAGCGATGTCTTAATACAGGGTAAATAATAGATCAGTCCTACGTGAATGATATCAGCTATCCTAACATCTTGGACAAAAAAAACTTGAAACCGTTCAGCTTTATTTAACTATTTTGCAAGTGGATCTCCAGTTTTGAAGTTATCTATATTTTGTTAAGAAAGTAACAAGTAAAGGCTTGACAATTTAGCATGCAACTTCTCTTAATTACAACTTTGTGCACTGCCCTTGTATTACAGACATCACATAATGTCCTGGTATTACAGATTCATAGAAACTGTAGACAGGTGTTTATTTATGTAATTAATCAAACTTTTGTTGTTGTTGTTTCAGTACACTTATTAGAGTAGAGGAAATCCATGTGATATTTGTGCAAATGTGTGTTGGCAATGGTTAAACAGAAGCTACATCATTGTCTACCAGTTCCTGTCTACCTCTGGAACAGGAGACACGTTGGGGAGTGCACATGTAATGGAGAGCATTTATGGCTCTTGGTCAACATTTTGAAACGTTGACCAAGGAATCTTTAGGAAAGATGGTAATGCCTATGCTTAAAAGGTACCCAACAAAGCCTCTGCACACTTGATAATTCCTCTTGAAGGAAAAACAAAAGAATATCTGACCCAAAAGGCTGTCCTGCACAAGGGAATCAAGTGACATAGTCTTGCATGGATTACTGTCATGAATGAGGAAAAACTTGTGAAACTATTAATTGCAAAGTTAAAACTTCTTTCAAAACAAGTAATACCTGCAACCATCTAATTCTTTGTAAAAAACTCTGAACTTTCCTTATTTTCTCAGTGAAAAAGATAGTAACCTTTTTTCTTTTTTTTTTTTTTTTAATGTGTGTATATAATTCATTGAAAACATTACTATATGCATGTAAATTACACAAAATAAATGAAGGAATTGTAGTTCCTCTGTCATTAAACTTTTGACTCATTGCCTGGAAAAGAGCCTAAGCTAGCAACAGGACAGAAGCTTATTGTTTATTCTCAGAAGTGTCACAGTGCAGCTGTTCAGATTGTCCCACTGGAAGAATTGTGTTCGCCATTTGACAGTTCAGTTCTTGCAACCACTCAGTCTGTGGATATGGGCTAGCTTTGTATAATTTGTAAAATGTGTATAAGGGAACTGTCCACTAAGACACATGCTGAGACCATCAGTTCATTTCACATGCTCTTTCCCTGGTGACATCAGTCACTACTGAATGAGGTTAGTAAATGTATCCAGCAATTTCTCATCTACCTTGAGTTTACACTCATCTTTAAGTAATGAAGTCCCATTACTGCTGTTGTATCTAACTTAAGCCGGTTAAAAAAAAAAAAGGCAAAAAAAGCATATATATATATATATGTATATTTTTTGCATTTTAAAATGGGTGAGTTGACAAAGTGATTTTTAGTTGTTTTCTTTATGTATATATATATATAGAATCAGCATAAATTTAATGAAACTTGATATGTCATCTTATTTGTGATATACACATTTCTTGTCACACAAATATTTCTTATAACAACTCGATTATTGCAGAAGAAAAACAGTTTATGGATTCAGTAATTTACTAACAGATTGTTTTTTTAGTGAATTTAACCCCTTAAAACACAGTTTTTGTGGCAGGGATAAAGGAAAATTGTTTATCTGCATTTTTCCTTTAACTGCGTCTTTCTTCATTTCTGTATCTAGAGGATTATATATATATTTTTCACTCACTAGATGTAGTTGTCAAATTAGGGAAGTTTTCAGTCTTTTCTGAATAAATGGTATTTGTTTAAGCCCATGACTACTGCCCTCCAAGTCATCAACAATCAGCAGAACAAAAAACATTTTCTACAGAAAGCAAAAAGACAACATCTGAGCTAATATGAAAATTAGCACCTTGTTTGATAAATTGTAATCTTTTGCCTCCTTAAACTGTAACACTTTTATGAAAAAATGATTATTGTAGTAGGAATGGGGGTTGATATTTTTTGGTGTGTGGGGAGAAATTATATAATGTTTTGGGTGCCTATCCACAGACAAAGCTGTCTTCATCAGCCTTGACTGTAGCATCAGCTTCACTCCCTTTCTTGAACAACAGTTTTTTTCAGGAACAAGAACACTTTCTGGCAAACTTTATGTTATTTAAATGAAATTTTGCAGAAATTTTCCCTATCTCCTTTTACCAAAGTAAAACACCAAGGAAACATGCAAGAAATGAGTGCATATTATCTGTCAACAATGTAAAAACAAACAACAACAATAACAAACAAATAAACAAATAAATAAATTCAGAAACAGATAAAAATTAATAGATTTCAGTTGATAAATGCTGCACCTCAGCAGGTGTAATGATGCTATGAGACAGTCACAAACTCAAATTTCCCTATCCATCCACAAGAGCCATTTTCTCCATGTCAGTGACCTGCAGAATCAGAACATCTTAACTGAAATTATCCTTCAGCCAGGCTGCCTGGGAGCATAAAGCCAGCACATTTCAAAGACCTGTACAGTCTATGATGAAGTAAATTGTGGACGGAAGGCAATCATTCTCAATATGGTACATCACACTGCTCTGGAAAATGCATCTCACTCAAATAGACATTTATCACTTGGTGATAAGAAGCAATGCAGTTCTTTAGACAACTAGTACTCTGCACATCTTTTGATTGTTCTATAGCTTCTTTGTACATAAGCAATATACACTCATCTAATCTAAGATCTCTACAAGACAAAAATCTTAGTCTAAGTCACATCATGCTTCCTTCATAATCAAGAGAGGAAAACAGATGTATCCAAAAGGTGATTTAAAGTATTTCAACATCCAATTAATTGCCCTTTGGAACTGCCTCATTCTAGCGTAATTATTAAACCTATTCACATTTTTTATAGCCACTATGCAAAGAAGGGAGCACAGGGTCTTCCTCTGAGAGTTGCTAAGATCATTTATGCTTCACCAGAGAACTGAAACCCTAAACTGGCATTTCTGTGCCTTTAACTTTTCTTTTGTTAGAAGGACTTGGTCAAGTACTCTATTAACTAGTCATTGACAAGTCATCTGACCAATGACAGATGTCCCTGAATGTCTTGTCTTCTACTTATTCAAGAGAAAGTGCTGACATGTGGTAGATGCAGTTAGAGATTGACAGATGCTGTTTCAGTGGCTGTCAAGCTCATTCATATGCTCCTGCTTTCCTCTTGGCTTTCCTCGGGAAACTGGGGGCCCGACTGAACTCTAGCACTCAGCATTGCAATGGTCTGCTTCTGCGGAGATATGAAAGCAAATTGGAACTTTATTATCAGTAGACACGTTGAACTCTTAATTACCTCCACTCATCGTATGATATGATTATGCATTTTTAAATGGGTGTTCATACACTGAAAAATGCATAAACCACTGAGCTGCAAAAGAGAGTTCATGGAAAGTATTTGAAATACACATGCTAGTGCATTTCTAATGAAGTTAGTTTAGAGAGAAGGCACATAAACATGGCATATATGGTCTGTATCTCTACAAATGGTTTCTAACAAATATGAAAATGTTTTATTATTATTATTATTTAGGAAGGTCAAATGTCACTAAGTTCTTTTTAAGATCATTAATAAGACACAAAAATACATCTCTCCATTCCTGTACTTCCATTCCTGTCCTCACCTACTGCTGTATGACTTCACTGGAAAATCTCTGAGGCTGCCTGTCTATAACAGCTCTGCACCTTTCTGTTTATTGTTGTTTAACTTCTGTGCCAGGTCTCTGATAAGGAGAGAGTACTTGAGGGAATGATGGCTGTTAATTAGGGATTAGATCCTTCCCCAGTAACAAGTGAGTGTTAGAGGGGGTTATGTTTTGTGCAAAGTATTGTTTCAGTTCTTCACAATGCTAAACTAAAGAAACAAGAAAAGCAATCCTCTGAGAAAAGTCTGAGGGCAAGAGGTGAGTTACATTTTTACTCTATGTCTATGATGGTTATGTCACATGCAACATGGACTGTGACTATATTTCATACATTCTTTCACTGATTAATCATCACATATTCACTGCACTTCACTATTGCTGTAAGAACTGAAGTTGCTGAACTTGCAGGTGAAAAACCCTAAATATAGAGGGTTACATGTTTAGAGACTATAGCAGTGTGGACTTGGTACAGAAAAACACTTCTAACTCTCTACTTCTCAGTCTGAATAGCCCATTAGCTGGCATGGTTTAGAGGTGTGTTGCTGCGTATAGGAATCCATAATCCTTACGGAGAGTATGAGGCACCTCTGACATGTGTAGCCTTACAGCTACCCTGTCATCCTTCTAGCAGTTTCGCTGATATTACTGCTAAGGTGAGTGACACAGTCTCCCACACACAGTCCAATTAGCTTTTTTGCTCTAGTACAAACTTCACAGCTTTTTCTGAATTACCTTTCTGCCTTCTTCTCTTGCCTCAGAATTGAATAGGATGTTCCACAACATGGACAGCCTGGCTGCCTACCAGTACATTTTGCTCCATGGAAACACAGAATATGGTACATTTGGAAAGGGGAGAACTACTTGTGTCTCAGTCCCATGCAAGGCAAAGCAGCAAGAATTACTTTGACTTAGATGCGCTCCTTGACCATACAGGCCTACTGAGATTTGTCTGCCTTGTTGAGAACAACTCAATGTGGGTTTTCCTCCTTGCATTGACAATGCTTTGCTGTCTTCAATAGTCATACCCTCCCTTCCCTTCTTCATATGTTACTATGAAGTGTTAAAAAACAGAAGAGAAAATGCTGGCAGAATAAAACAGTGCTTATGCTGGTTATGCTGAGGGATCCAAAAGAAACAAGGGATTCTCAGTGAAAACAAACAGCGAGTTTCTGGAGCACTAAATACTGCTACATTATCATTCACTGATCACTGCCATCATTGCTTTGGCACCTCAGCAGAACCATGATGCCAATTCTTTTTTTTTTTCTTTTTTTTTTTTTTTAATGCAAATTATTCATCAATCTTTGTAGAGAAAATCCTTGGCAATTCCTTCCTATCTATCAGCATTGCCTGAGGAGGGGAGAGTGAATACCTTGAAAAGAAGAGCTGTGAGTTCTAGATGACGGCATGTGCTGAAGAAACAAGAAACCTCCAGAGACAGGCCAGCTAGCAAGTATATATTTATTTTTCATTCAGAGCTACTATTCTCTTGCCATCACAATTTTGGCCTAGTTCCTCATTCTTAAACACCTCATTCACATGCTAAAATTTGCATTAAATATTTCTGTGTGCAAAATTATGTAAAAGGCACCAAAGGCAATCTGTACCTCAAGTACCAGTTTTCATTAAGCAAGAAAACAAGCAGAAAGCATATTCACAGAATATGCAGTGAAACAGACTGAATTTTATACAGAATCACAGAATGGCCAAGGTTGGAAGGGACCTCTGAAGATCATCTACTTCAACCCCCCTGTGGAGCAGGATCTCCTAGAGCACATTGCGCAGGATGGCATCCAGGCAGGTTTTGAATATCGCCAGAGAAGGAGACTGCACAACCTCTCTGGGCAACCTGTCCCAGTGCTCAGTCACCCTCACAGTAAAGAAGTGCCCCCTCATATTCAGCCAGAACTTCCTGTGCTTCAGTTTGTGCCCATTGCCTCTCATCCTGTCGCTGGGCACAACTGAAAAGAGACCAGCTTCATCCTCTTGACACCCTCCCCTCAGATATTTATATACATTGGTGAGATCTCCCCTCAGTCTTCTGTTTTCCAGGCTAAACAGGCCTGGAAAAGAGCCTCTTTCATCCTGTTCTTGTGCAACAGGTGCTCTAGTCCTCTAATCATCTTCATCATCCTCTGGACTCGCTCCAGTAGTTCTATGTCCCTCTTGTACTGGGGAGCCCAGAACTGGACACAATACTCCAGGTGTGGCCTCACCAGAGCTAAGTAAAGGGGGAGGATCACCTCCCTTGGCCTGCTGGCAACACTCTTCCAAGTGCACCCCAGGGTACCGTTGGCCTTCTTGTCCACAAGGGCACATTGCTGACTTATGGTCAGCCTGCAGTCCACCAGGACTCCCAGGTCTCTCTCTGCAGAGCTGTGCTCCAGCAGGTCACCCCCCAGACTGTACTGGTGCTTGGGGTTATTCCTCCCTAGGTGCAGGACCCTGCACTTGGCCTTGTTGAACTTCATGAGGTTCCTCTCAGACCAACTCTCCAGCCCGTCAAGGTCCCTCTGAACGGCAGCACAGCCCTCTGGGGTATCAGCCGCTCCTCCCAGCTTTGTGTTGTCAGCACACAAATTGAGATACTATTGATATTCATAATGTGACAATTTCTGGATCCCTAAACAGGAAGTAACCTTCACTATGTTAAGTATGTGGTGAGGTCTATGGGATTCAAATTATAATAGTAATGTAAGTTTGAAATCCAAGTTTGCCCTATAGTTACATCTGTGGTATACCTGGGTACCCATGGCATTTGCTTGTGTGCCTACAGGTATACTGTTTGCATACTTAGGAGGTGTTAATTTATTCTTCCAGTTGAGAATCTGGCAGTATTGGGAAGGCAGCTCACACTATCAAGGCACCTCAGCTATCAAATTGACCAAACTGCACATAGATCATTCAAATGATCAGTAGAAACTGTTCTTGCATGTGTAGAAAAGCTCACATAGGACAGTCTTTGATGCACAAAGACAGGATGTTTTGCACACACTGTAAGATAATCACAGACAGTGGATGACACACATGCTTCTGTGGTCACACAGGACCACATTCCAGTTACTTCAGCAACACAACAGTTCAGGGAGTCTCATCCAATACAGCTCAAGAGCCTGCTGCAAGGATCTTTGACCAGAGACTCCCATTGCCACCTGGACAGTGCCTGGCTGAGCCCTGGGGAGATCTGGCTCCCCACATCAGCATTATCGAGGTGGTTTGTTTTAACATACACTCCTCCATTGCCTATGCAACAAGTATAAGGCAATCAGTTAAATATGATGATTCAACAAATCATTTGGTACTTTTGATAAGAAAGAGCGGGAAGGAGAAAGAGAGAGGAGGAGAAGAAGGAGGGGAACAGAGAAAGGGTGAGGAATAGAACAAGAGAGAGGGAAGAAACCAAGAAACAGAGAAAAAGAAAGAAACCAGCCAGCCAACCAACCCTGGCATCTAGATCAATACCCAATAATCCTACTTGCGTCTTACTGCTGTAGTGGGGGTATAAGTGAATATATTGTTTAATGTACCAGTATTTTAATTAACTTCTTCTGTGTTTCTAGACTTGGATTTCTAAGTGTGCCTCATTGTCTGGTTAATAAGGACATATTGCTATAAGTCTGCAGATACCAAGTAATAAAAATTGAATTTTTAAACCAAAAAAAAAAAAAAAACACTGTGTGAGGCTCCTGGAGAGTCTATTTTGAAAGCCTGACGTTCAGCAGAAGTACTGCAATTTAAAGAACTTTGCTATCTACTTTAATTCTTGGGCACTGAGAGGAGAGGGAGGGAGGTGCAAAGCCACAGATTTATAGCACCTCAAAGATATACAAGGAGTGAGAAATATAACAATTTCTTCTGGCTCAATTCCTCCATATTGGTACCCCATTCCACCTTTGGCTCTTCTCTGTACAATCCACATTTCAGCCTCCTCATGTTTGTAGGGAAATCTGTATATACACCAAATAGAAGTATGTCTCTGTGGGGCTCCAAGGATTTTTCTGGATTACAAACCAAAAGTATTACTGCAGCATGCACAGACATAGCCAACTTTGCTTACACCAAGGAGAAGTTATGTACAATACAGCACAGTTACAGCAGCAAGCAATCCCAGCATGGGCTATGAAATTTTGGCAGGACCCTAAGTGAATATTCAATTCAGTGTGATCTCACGCCGAGCAGTGAATTTATAAATGGGAAGTCAATATCTGCACCTTGCCTGTCCAGTCATCACTTACAAGGTATTTCCCCTGATGCACAGCACGTGTGCCATGACTGCCAGCAGCAGAGCTAGTCGAGAATTCGGAACAGGAATTTTACATTGCACAAGTGTAAGTAACTTGCTGTAGGAGAATCAAGCCTTCAGCAACATTAAACCATGGACTACATACAGTCGTGTTGTCGTTCCTCTTGTTCTTGGGTATGAGAGCAGCTTGGATAACAGCATTACTCATCACCCCACAGGACAAAAAATCTCCACAAGGATATCAAGGGACTCCTGCTGAATGCAAGGGCCCCAGGCAGGGAAGGCTGACAAAACCACAGACCTGGCTGCTTCTTTCAAACTGTACTGTGTGGGCGAAGGGGTCCTTATTTTTCCAAAATCATCAGTGGGTGTTACACCAACTAGCAAGAAAATACCTCATAATATATACAGAAAATTCATGTAACTCCCTAAATATGAGGTGGGTGCTGGGGGCACCCAGTGATCAAGATTTTACTGCCAAAAACCTTGTGAAAACAATATTTAGCACTTCAAGTAAGTTAATGCCACTTTCTACTTACTGCTCAAGGGAACACCAAAGCTGGCAGTCAGTAATTGCTTCTGCACAGCAGTTTGACACATACTATTACAATTTAAACTTGGGAAAAGAAAGTCTGATGGTTTCACGACAAACCCACTTAAAGCATGTGCCTCTGAAGGAAGACAAACAGCATATGAAAAAACCTCTGAGTTCCTTGTAAATATTAGATATAAGAAAGGGTGCGATTCCAAAAGCTCCAACAGACAAACCTTACCCTTGCTAGACCTTGCAATTGGCAGCCTTTTACAACTTGATAAGTAAAAGATCATAAAGTATTCCTGCTCACAGTCAAGGGGTGAATGAACATAACCTCTGCCACTGTCTTCTCCTTTACAAGTGGAGTCAGACTTATGTGAACATTTATGTTAGAGTTATGGAAAGGAGAACAAATCTGAAATCCTGTGATAAATTTCTCTGTGTGAAGATATTACAGAAAAATGGGATCTTATTGTTCTGCTAATCCCTTCTGAAGAAGATTCCCAGTAGCTCTATAGAAAGAATATATTTCTCAGTTCTGTACATGTTGAATACCTACACAAGCCTACCTGTTTTTCTAATTCCTCTGTTAATCTTTATGGAAACTTCTCACGCAGAGAATGTAGAGTTATATAAAAAGCAACAGCCGAACAGACTGCTGTTATGTATAACACAACAGATCTTACCTCTGCTTTTAATGTCTGTATAGCTTATATATCTGGAACAGATGTTGTGACCTTTTTTTCTGCGCTGCTGCTTTCTGTGACAACCAAACAGCAAAATTTAAAATGACCACTGAATTTCCTGCTGCATACAACACAGGAACTATTTTTAATGCTGCAAATTGTTTTTTCATGAATTATGCTAATGAAATTAATTATTACATCTCATAGAGAGTTGTTGCTGTTTACCTGAAACTGTGTGATCCTTTGGGTCTCTCAGTAGTTTGAGCCTTGCATGAGGGAAAATGTACTGTAGCGGCTTCCCATTTATCTGAGGAACACAAATATGCATGTCATAAAAAGATAAAATAACATACATAATATATAATAACAATAATTTTAGACAGTTGAAACAGAATCAAGCAAATAAACTTATTTCATCCAGGGAAATACCACAACTTCATGACTCAAACATCCCCTGACTTTCAAGATATGTTTGTCAGACTAAAAAATCCTTCTGCAGGGGAATGAAGATTTGCTTCCAGAAAAACAGATTCAGTTTGAATATGGCTTTAGTTATGTTTTTATTTCCTAATGACTGGAAGGTGATTGCTGTTATCTGTAGCTTTTCTTCACATTAATCCTTTGTCCAAGTGATGTACAAGAAGAGAATGAAATTATATATGATTTCTGTAAATAGCACAAAATACTGTTCATATAGACCTGAACAAAACGGTGGTGAACATGTAAAAAGCCATGAGCTCTAGTTTCAGCAAGAATACATATCCTAACTTAGAATCATAGAATCATAAAGGTTGGAAAAGACCTCCAAGATCATCTGGTCCAACTGTCCCCCAGTGAATGTACTTCATAACCAAATCTTAAAAGCCTTTTGAAATACCTGACCTAAAACTTTAAAGGTTACTTTTTACATGATCATGTGCAACATTCACTTGGGCTACTACTGCAAAATATCAAAGCTGAAAGCAACATATATCTACAACATGCATTCAAAAGCCAGGGGTCCATCTGGGATGACTCCACCTGCCCTACATTATGGGCATGGAAGAGGCCATGCAGCATGTACGACCTCATTTGTCAGAGATGATCGCCACATGTCCACACCCAAAGACCTTTGCAGAAAGACTGTTGCAACACTCACACACCTCACACCCATCGCATGCTCTCTTTGCCTGCAGTTTTTGTCTTTCAGAAACAAAGCAGAAAACATCAGCTCTGCCACGTTCATGCCAAGCCCGAGCATTATACCCTGACCAAGCAATGGGAGTGTGGCTGCCTGGGGCTGGTCACAATGCCAATGGGATAGGACTGGGGGTGGAATTCAGGAGCTGATGGGCTGATGTTAATCAGCAGAAGTCTGAGTGTATTAGAAGCCTGCTGCCAGGAGTTTATTACTATTATTTATACTTAAGTAGCATTTAAAGGGATTAAGCTCCTCCTGAACTAAGCACTTCAAACTCAGTCTCTGCCCTGAAGAATTTATGATGTTAATGGATAGCACACATAAGTGACAGGAGGGGAAACAGAGAAGTCAAGTGGCTGGCTTAGCTCAGTCCCACGGTGAGCAGGAGTTCATACATCATTTGTCATAATTCGGTTTCTTACCCAGTGGATGGCATTGCATCTAGAAGGCTGAAATCCTCCCATAGTACACTGACAGTAGCATTGGCCAAAATTTATCACAGACGAAAAAGAGATCATGGATTCGGTAGTGGATAGGTACTCCAGAATAAATCAGAATTGAGATCAGGCAGACTTTATGACTTACCGTGGAATTTTGCCAGGATATAGGGTCTAATATTACCGGAAGTGTGTAAAGTGCCATGAGATGCCCATGCTTATAAGTGGATAGGGACATTGATATGTTTTCTTAATGACATCATTAAAATTCAGCAAGTGTAATTTAACAGTAAAACTAATGTGCTTGTCAAGTGTAACTTACATATAATTGTAAACAACCTGAAGAAAATATTTTAATTAAATAAATAAGAATTAATACAAAGTAATAAAGTTCAAGAGAAACAGTATGAACATATTAGACCAGTTCTGTAGCTGGGATCCTTTTCAGTGAATGCAATTCAAATTAAACTGAGGAACACTGCAGCTAATAAACTTCAATTTACAAATTGTTTATGTATTTTAATCCTCTATCTTATCTTTTTTTAGCAAAATTAAAATTTTGAATAAATAATAAACCAAGAATATTCAACAACATATTGTATGTGATTTACTGACAAATATATCAGAAAATATAGACTGTCTCCTACTTTAGTCTATTACTTTCTCATTATTTTCACTTCCAGAATTTTATGATAAGTATAAATCATAGTGATTCATAAAGTTATGAATAAAAGCATTAAAGTTTATTAGTATTCAGGGTAGTATATTATTTTTTATTGTTTGTGGGAATCAGTACTTAAATTGAAGATGACATTAGGCATTTACCTTCAGAATGGTTTGTGTCTGAAAGTGGCAGAAGAATACACAGGAAAAAACAGGGGTTGCTGTAAACGGATTATGCAAGGAAGAAAAGTTATGTTGGTTTTGATGGTATTACTTTAACCACTAATGACAGTATTTATCTGAAATGTAGTGTATTCAATACCCTTCAGAATACAAGTCATTTAGTGTTTCCAATTGTTCACACCTTTTTCTAACTTTCTCTGAAGGAGATTTAATTCACAAGAACATATGCCTGGGGGTCCTTCTTGCTGATTAGTCCCCCAGTTATCTCCATGAACACACAGAGGGACCCCACTGCAGACAGACAATCACTTCAGCATACAGCTGATCTATGGTGCAGAAGGGCAGGACCTTCTGTAAAGGTGCAGGAATGGAGGATGTGTAAATTCCCAAGCCTAAATTTTAGGTCACAGGGCTGAAGGTGACTCGATCCCTTGTTTATTCACTACAGTAAAACACAGATTTCTGCCATACATCCTTGCTACAGAGATCCTTTCCTCAGCTATCTGGGAGCACTCAGTACATTTGAGCGCTGACTCTTGTCGTTCAGCACTGGCAATGCCCTCCTCTTCTGATCACAGGCACATTTCGACTCTCCAGTCTATCATCCCCCCTAATGTGCTGTCTGAGCTGACATGGGACTCAGGTCACATTTTTCAGCACATTACTCAGCAGGCCCTTGGGGGTTGCAACCCAGTGAGTTAAATGAAAACTAGAGTATAAAGCATCTCCTCCAGGAATTTAAGCTCTGGTCACGTTTGACATTATCAGTCAGCTTTAAGCCCTTCCAAAAATGGAATGAATAGCAAATAAATGTGCTGAGTTTTTCTACCAGTGTTACAGAAAATTACACTTTAAATGTAGACTTTATTTTCCTCTTGTTGTCTTTATGCTTTTTGTCTGATAAAGAAATTCTATGGAAGTCTCACAGAAGCGAATTCTATGAGGTAATGAGAACAATTAAGAACACTAAATTTCTGTAGTGCTTTATTTAAGTAGAAGAACTAAAATGCAATAAATGTATTTTAGTATTCTAGGCAAACTCCATAATAACTGCTACAAAGTATTAACTGGGCTTTTCAGCTGGTCAACACAGCCACTGTAGTCTCTGTTTTTAAATGGTGCTACACTTCTCCTTCCACCAAAATGTAGGACAACCTGATAAGGTGAACCTCAGCAGATATGTCTGACTGTAGTCCTTTAGGAAATACAGTCTTCAAGGGAAATTCTACCTGAATTGTGTGTCCAGGAAGAGGATGGTGGATGATCAAGGTGAGGGGCTAAAGAGTATCAAACCTAATTTCTGAATACCATAGAAACTTGCATGAGCACACAAGTCCTGTGACAGCCAGCACCAGAAACTGCCACAGCCAAGGTAAACCTGCTCCTCTGAGCTGCTGCATTTCCTCTGTGTAGAGCAAGAACACCAAGTTCTCTAGAAATCCTAATGGTGGTAATTTCTCTCTACGTATAGATCACTGATGGAGATAACTTGCAAAAGAAGTATTTAGGATTATTTTAACAACACAATGCTCCTGACCATGAATGAAACGCAAAGTGAGTGGTGTTTGCTTCTTCACAGAGGTCAGTACTGAACTTTTGACCTAGAAATCACTCTCTCATGCAGTGAGAATTATAGTATTGGGTAACAGAAAAACAGCTAACAGCCTGCTAAATTCCATCTTGACTTGCAGTGAGGGGGCAACAATTTACTCATTATATTAGATATTCTAACAATTACACTAAATTTAGAAATCTCACATATCTCACTGTGTTTCTAGAGAATATATATATATATATATATATTCACAAAAAGCCTTAAATAAATAGAGAAAGCAGTTTTATAGAAATTTAATGTAATCTCTGAGAGTTGGAAAACTATCACAACCAAAGTTTGCAGGTAGCCTTACGGATCTCTTTCATAAACAGTACTTTCTCATTTTAACCCTATTACTCACCTTACAACCCATTTTTTCATCATTTTAAAATGGAATATTTCATCATATTTAAATAGAATATTATTGAATCCCCCTAAAAAGACATGTTTTAAATGGTACTTTAAGGAAATTGTACAGTCCCATGAACAGAGATAAGCATATACTTTTCAGAATGGCTTTAGAAATAGGGGATTGACATTTAAAAATATTGAATCTCTAGAGCCCTAGCTTTCTTTATTATTATTTTTTGTGTGTGTGTGATTAGAAAACTGTTGCCAAATGGAACTGATGACAATATACTTATGACGAGTTTGTGATTTTATCAATCATTTAGAGCTTAAAAGACCATCTACGATCACTGGAAGTTCTGTTTTTATTCCACCGATTAAGAAGTTTACATCACCTGTTGATGTACTCTCACTGTTCATCTCCTTGGCACGATCTCTTACTTCCCTGGCACCTCTTCCTACTGTTCTTTCACAGCCTCTTTGAAATAGTCAAATTATTTCAGGGTAAAAAAATAATTTTTCACAGAAAATCATCATTAAAAGAGACATAATCTCTGGAGATTAAAAGAAGCAGCTGATCAACTGGCAGTCACCAAGTAAACTGCTGAGGTTAACATGGGTCAGTAAGAAATCTGCAATAGATTACGTATTGATTAGGTCTAAGCTCTGCTTACCCTCCTCAAGTAAACAGTTCAGAATTACTATAGAGCTATCAAGATACTAAACTACTCTGCAATTTAATGTGATTTAGGAATACTATGTGGAACCACAGAAGTTGCTATAGAAACAAATATTTTAATATTACTAATATGGTATATATGAACTTAATCCCTAAATTATAAGAAATCCATGGAAACCATGAAGTTCAGGGTTGTCACTCTGTGCATTCTTGTATAAAAAGCATAGGGTTGTGCTTTATTTATTACCTTTACTTACACAAGCTCTGTGGGACATAATTGAGCAATTCTGATTTCATCTAGTAAGGAAACTGATGTTTCACATGTGTGAAACAGAACCTTCTGGAGTACAAATATGATAGTGGTCAAAAAAACATTTTTATATAAAGAAAATATGACAAATTTACAGTGGATAAGTATATTTGGAAACTTTGACTGATGTGACAAGAAGATTAGTGCTACTCATGCAAATACTTCCTTCTACAGTTGGTTTGTGCTCAGTATGGGATTTAAAAGAGTTGCAATGGCTTAATTAGTGTTACTATTAGTCCTAACTAATTCAGGAAAGCTTTTGCAGCAAGGAAAGCTCCAACTGAAGTTGGACATGTTCACATGGACAGGATGAAGAATGATTTGTCATTTGGGGCTCCAGTGTACATTGTGCCTAGACACTACAACTCTGTGGATACAGTAGACAGAAAGCTCGGGACAATATTCAGTTTTTGGTGGTGGTGGTGATGTTTTTTGTTGTTGTTGTTTGTTGTTGTTGTTGGCTTGTTGTTTTTTTTAGTCACAGAAGAGACAGGACTAAAAAAGCCTTTGCAGAGTGTTTACTTTGTCTCAATGAACTCACTGCCTTGAAAAATGTTTATTTTTCATGACAGCTTTAAATCATAAAATGAATGTTAAAAAATAAATACATTAATAGTGATTTACTTGCTTCTATTGCTAAGTGTTCTATTTTCAGAATTCAATGTGAAGCTAATGATTGAAACATTTTAAAATGTCTCTGACACTTTATCTTGTCTTAAAGTAATTTCATAGCTAGACATGTCTGAAAATCAGTTTTCTTTGTTATTGTATCAAATGCTCACAGGAGATTTTCAATGTGCAAGATTTCTGACCAACATTTTGACAATGTACGTGATGTTGAGTTCATGAGAGCTAGCATTTCTCACTTCTGCAGACACACTGAAATTATTTTGTATCAGTGGGTGAATGACCATAGCTAACCTGGACTGAAATAGATAAAGAGGGAATTGTTGAAAAACCTTTTCTTCCACATCACTTTTCTTTTGCAGCGGCTTTATATTTTTGTTCACAGAAATTACACTAGTAAAGGCACCCCACAGAACTATCAAAACATGTACACAATCAAATCTCCAATTATCAAAACCTTAAAAAATGCCCTTGGCAAGATTTTAAATGCAGTATCTCTATTTTCACATAAACATGGGGACACTGCAGTAGCTTCAGGAAGAACATTTATATGTATATTCCTTCTTGAAATAATCCAAGAACACAAGAACACTCAGCTGCCTTAACTTTCCTGCCCAAAAATTTTGATCAGTCTTTCAACCAATCCTATTGTAGTGCTATTTAAATGACAAAACAAAACAAAACAAACAAACAAAAAAGCCACAAAGATCAGACCTTTGTGATTAGTAACACCTTGGAACTTTTCCCAAGGGTAAAAGCACTGGATTTCTAAAAGTTAAATACATCTTACTGACCACCTCCGTATCAGGATAACAGTAACCACGTTCTTGGACAAACCTGATTTTCAAAGCAAATTTTAAACTTTATGCCATGATGCTGAAGTGATTATATACAATTTTGTATGTTCAGAATAATAACATAATCAGCATATTTCTCATGAGGATGAAAGTGCTCTGGCATTTATTTTTTTCTTTCATCCTTTATCCTGAAATAAAGCTGGTTTGTGGTGAGATCTATTTTAATAGATTCCTGTAAGACTGTATCTTGTAAAGCCCTCTTTCTCAACAAGAAATGGCTTGTTTCGGTATAACCTACCCTGTATAAATCTATGAATATGCTAAATTAGAGATAGGCAAAGGAGAGAAAAAAAATTAAATAACACCTTGTATTGTAACATATTTGAATGCTTAATTCATAAAACCTAGGTTCTATTGTCAAATGTCAGTGAAAACGTTCATCATCCAAAAAAGTTTCTAAGGCTGCATGAGAGTAGGATAGTCCTGCTTGGATGTTATTTGAGGAATTAACATAGCACATTAAGCTATTAAGTAGCATCAAGGGGCCATGCAAGACACCTTCCTTGCATTGCACCTTATGGAAAAGTGTATCATTACAGTCAATCAGTAAAAATGATAGCTTAAATAACCAAGTGAATAACTTAAAGATAACACATGAGATACGTAAACTTCATTTATACAAAGAGGATATGTGATGGTATACTAAGATGAATTAGATTTCAAATCAGCACGTTTGGAAAAAACGTATGGTATTTTTCTTTCTCACCATGATAAATGAGACATTTTAATTATTAGATTGATGAAGTCTTGTTTATATATTCAGTACTTGATTACAGGCTCTTCGAATTACACTGACCAGCTACTAGTGTGAGCCAATGTCAACAGGATTAAAAATAAAATAAAATAAATCTTTTCCTTAGACTACTGTAAAAGGCTTGAAATTGGATCAGATAAAGCTGGTAAGCTAAAATCAAAACAACTGTGGTTTTTCTTAATAGGAAAATCTAATATATATATGGTTTTGGTTAGTAGATTAACTCCTTCCAGATATGTTTCAGAAATTAAAAAACAACCTGAAAAATTAATACTGAAATGCAGAGCAATTCTCTTCTAATGCCATCATCCAATATTGATGACAAATACAGGTTCAACAGCACTTCAGCTGAATGCTGCTGGAATTTAATTAATCCCATACTCTCTACACTATTGGACAGCATGATAGTTAATTTTTCAAACAATTATAAAACTAAAGGAATGGCTTACTTGGCAGCTAATTTGATCTTGGTGTTGACTTGGTGGTCGAGAGTGAGACAACTTCTCTGGCAGCCTTCTGTCCAGGCCATGTCCATTCTCCAAACGAGATTCCCTGGGCTTGTCAAACCAATCTGTTTCTTCACGACGCAGATGATAGGCTTTGAAAACCAAGGACAGGTCAAATGCTCTGATCCAGTGCTGGGCAAAGGGCAATAATGTGCATTGTGCATAGCAAACATGCATAGTGGTTATCAATTAATTGGCCATGCAGCTAAAGCAAAGTTACAGGCGAGATTTGAGACACTGAACTAAGGCATAATTTAGCTATAAGTGATAAAACAGAGTGAGAAGATTCTGTTTAGGTTATAACTATGGATATTAAACATCGGAAGAAACACACTGCTGAGTGCTATAGCCATTTCCTTCTTTCCAGCAGCTCAGAAATACACCGCAGACTTCACACAACTCTAAAATGTTTGATTAAAAAAATAGTGAAATTAGTTACTCTGCAGTAGGCTAAAAATAAAATAATAACAATAATAATAATAAACACTCAAGTCCCTACTTCCACCAATTCCCAAACTTTGGAACTAAATATTATTCAAAATATTTTGGAGATCATATAAAACTACTTACATGAAAACTGAGCCTGCTTTATGAAGAAGATATGAACTAAAAGCTATCTATATTTTTCGTAATTCTAAGCAGAAATACTGTAGGTGTTCTCACTTTGAATTCCATCCCCCAGTTTTGCAGTATGAACTTTCTGCTTGGAAAGTTATCAAGAATGTTCTTCGTGAAATAACTTGCTAAGACTAATGTTCTTATATTTGCAAGAGTAAACTGGTATAAAATCTGTTGTATTAGATACTCACTGGGGATTAAATAACACTGTTTTATTTAAATCAGTTTTGCAAATACATAGATTAACACCTACTGACTGTTGGGACAACTGAAGTAGCTTTCACACTAGTAGATTTCGCTAGAATCAGCTTCTATGCACTTAATAACATTTCTACTATGTAACATACAGATTTTCATCTATATTGCCCGTCAATGTAAACCAAAGATTTGCAGCTAGTTATAAATTTTTTATTAGATTATGTTTTAATAAGAAAGATAAATTGAAAATTAGAAGAAAGATGGTATTTGTTTCAGCAAAAATATCAGAAATTGCAAACCTAAAATAAGGTCAGCTGTTGCTATAGTAACAAGAATGAGTGCAATTGTTCCACGACACGAGAGAGAACTTAAAATGCAAAATGGTAGTGTGCATAGTCTTATCTTTTTTTTTTGTTAAACGTAATCAAATTGGTTTAATAAATGATTGGAAAAAATGTTTAATGGAAAAACAAAGTTGTGTTTTTTCTTGACTATTTCTTTAAATTACTTCCAGAACAGGAAAAGTATATATGCATGGTTTTAGAAAGTAATAATATTCTGTATGTCCTCTATGTGGTAAAAACAACCATCTGATATTATAGCAGGTCTTTGGACAGATCTTAATCTTGGTTCTGATGTTATGCAATCTTTTCCTTCTTAACCATGCATAATTTGATCTATTACAAAATGGTTTGAAAATATCGTTCAGATTAACATATAAGAAGTAAAGAAACATACGTAAAGGTTAATACTTGTATGGCTAGTGATCAGTTACTGATTAATTGCTCTCAATAAAACACTACAACCTAATACACAGATCCTTTATGCTTTACACATTTGTGCCAGTTGGCTAATGCCTGCATGTACCGGTCTGGTTCATAACTCATCTTGTGAGAACTGAGGCTTATAGTAAGAACCTAACAGTTTCCTGATCCCATATACTAATGTTGACTATCACAACCAGTGTCATCAGCTGAACAGAAAAGAGTGATTTTTTTTCTCCTCCTGCCATCTCACCTGAAATAACTTTTGCTGGACTTCTTCCTTAAAAATCTAGCATATACACAGAATTTCCGTGCTGCAGTTCAGACCAGCCTACTTTTTTCCCCTCCCCCCCCCAAAAAAAAGCTATGATGAATGTGCGTATTTTATAGGAAATTTCAAAAAGTATGTGTATATAAACATACACACCACACTCGTATGTACAGAATCACAGAATCATCTAAGTTGGAAGAGACCTCCAAGATCACGCAATCCAACCTCTGACCTAACACTAACAAGTCCTCTACTAAACCACACTACTGTTTTTGGCTTGATTTGGCTAAGATGAATCACTGATGGTCTTAGAGTCAGATTGCTCCACCTGTAAAAACTTTTGCTGGAGTCAATAAGGTTCCATTCTGTTAATTAAACAATTAAAAAAGGTGAGATTGGATGCCAGGTTGTGGATTCCAAGAATCCTGATCAGAAAAATCCCTGATCTAAATCACTCACACATGAAATCACTCTGTATCCCATGGATGAAAATTTACCAAGGGTCAGCTGTGCTATAGTGATCATGAGAGTTAATATAGTTATAGATGCACAACAGATACTACTGTTATTGGCAGAGTGCAAACCTGAGCATTCACAGTAATTTCATGTCATCAGCAGAGACTACCACTAAAGATATTGTTTTATATTTTCAACTGCTGTGTGCATGGTGAAAAATCAGTGTGCAGATTCAATTTTCTTGATGCTTTCATACCTGAATTTTAAGTTACTAAGCTCTATGATAGAGTCAACAAATCAGTATTTAAAAGAAGAAAAAAATCCTTGAGGTGAGAAAAGGTACAATTTATATATACTGAGCTGACCAGCAGGGACTATTTACATTCATAAAATTAAGCAATAAAAATAAAAGAAATCTGTGTTAAAAAGTTGAATACAAATGGCAAGAGTAGCTGTCCACTGTCAGGGCACTAGAGGGAGAAGTACAGTCCTGAGAAAAGAAGACCATAACTTTTTGAAAAACTGTAATCACTTTTCAGGGATATTTTGTATCTTACACCCAATTACATGGATTATTTTCAATTCAAGGTGCTTGAAGTGCTTTTATTTACTAAAACTATACATAAAATGGTCCAGCCAGAAGTCCTCTCAGAAGGAAAAAAAAAACACGAGAAAAATTAGAAAAAAATATATTGCAGAAAGGGGAAGCCTGGTATTCAGAGACCTGTCAGTCTAATAAGGAACATTTGAATTGAGATAGAATGCTTCTGAAAGAGTCAAACTAATCAGAAACTAAGTTAAAACCAAACCAGATCTAACCTAATATGTAAAATGCATGCCTTGTACAAATATATAACAGAGACGTAGTGCAGAAATACAATTCCCTATGACCTGCTTACATGAAGTGGAATAGTACCAGATCATCTTTTTGCAGTCCAGTTTGGTTATCCTTATTTTTCATGGGGAAAGTCCTGTGTCTTGCACAATGTGACCCTTCAATTACTCTATAATAGCCACAAGCTGAGTCGAGACAAGATAATAATTAAGTTGCAACTTGGGGGGGGGGGGGGGGGGTGTTCTTTCAACTGACTTCTGGTTTAATTATATGGCTGTGTGTGTGTGTGTGTTAAGAATTTAAGAATAGCGAGAATACTTAAATTTGTGATGAAAATCAAAAATGGTGACACTCTTGAACCTCCTCTGAAACACAGACTTCATGAGGAGGTTAGTATCTAAGAAATATGAAAAGAAACAGAACAAAACACTGCAATATATTGTAGTATCAGGACAGCAAACAGATTTCATTTTCTAACCCTTATGAAAGATTCAGCTTTTATAAAAAGGCAATAACATACAAAGGAACACTGAGGTTAATATAAACCTAAAAAATAAACTGTACTACTTCATAATCATGCAAATATGTCTTTTGAGACAATCATTGCCATTTACAGACAATATAGCGCATGCAAAGTCTCTTTTATTGTGCAGTAAATACACATAAGAAAAAGTTAAGGGAGCGCATACAATTTTAAACATATTAATTTCATTTTCTTTCAAATTGTCTTAATGATTTTTAAACAATTTAGAATATATTGTCTGAACTAATTCAAACAAAAGTGATACATAATCTGCAATTATTCAATACTTAACATCAGTTTTAACATTCTGCTGTACTTATTTAGAAGAAACATTTTTAATTGCAGCATTTATTATACATCAGAAAGGTTCCTTTCATGAACCTAAGTGAGAAAAACTCTTGTGCTTATTTGGCAGACATATTGTATGTGGTGCATATAAAAACAGCTATGCTGCATACTCAGTCAATAGAAATAAAATACTTTATGGAAGTTTATTGAAGGATGTGATTGTCTTGCACCATCCAAATGACAAATTATCTTACATCATCACAAGTCTGAATGCACAGAAGTCCACATAACAGGATGCTGTCAACAAACCATATGTAGAATGCTATTCTGCTACCGCATTAAGTTCTATATGGTTCAAACATACAATATGTACTTAATGAACATACTATTTCTATATATATGTAGATTTAAAGTGGTGCATCAGGAGATGGAACTATCAGTTCTTGAATTCTATAATGAAATTTCATGCAATTACAATTACTAGATATTTTTAGAGGATTTGGAAGATTATTTCCAAATCCCAACAAAAACTATTACAGGTAAGTTCAATGATCCACTGTCACTGGAAATGGCTCCACATAAAGACTGATGGTAGGGTATGAACTGTACACAGAATATTCTACACACCGTCATTAGAAAAGTAGATATCAACAAAAGAAAAAGAAAATGCACAAGCAAACCAAAAGGAATGCAAATCAACAATACAGTGAGCATGCTTGAGTAGCTTAACACCATCCAGAAACTGCAGTTAGGGTAAAATAAAAAATACCAAGTAAAACAAAACAAATCAAACCCCAAAAATGTAGATACACAGAAGATGCACCAAGGAAAAGTAAGAACAAGTCTTTGCGGTATAACAAAAATTAGACACATGCATAGAAATGAGGGTTTGCGTTGTGATAGTAAGATACCAGTCTGAGGCCTAATTTACCTTCACTGTCTGACATGGCATGCTGGAAGTCATCCATGATGAAGGCTATATCTCGATCATAGCCTCGAGTCCGTGACTCCTCCCTCATATGTTGCTGGACCTCAGGTAATGAATGGCTCGATCCAAACTGGTCCCTGGTATCTGCAGATATTGGTGGCAAGGGTCCAGCTGCTGCTCTTGCCATTCCCATTGGCTGGCCAACGGGACTTAGTGGGCTCTCTTCCTCTGAGTTCTGCGCTACTATTGGGATCCTTCCCCTGCTTTGGCTAATAGGTAGACTGGTGGGTTTAGTTCTTCCAGAAGGTGCTGCATGGCTAAATGAAACATCTAGGGGTTCAGCTTCTTGGGCTTTCAGTCTTAAAGAAGAACTGGAAGAATCCCTTTTCAATGACAAATCAAGCCCATAAACTGAGGAGGGTCTAGATGAGGGCCTAGATCTACTACCACTGCTATAAGACTTGTCTGCTTCGTCTTGTAATGTGGATCTCATTGTTGGACCTAGTGCAGTCCCAAGGCCTGCTCCAATGGATGAAGTCAGTGGTGGCCCCATGTACTTCTGTTGGTCAGTGATGTTTTTTCTAAGGCCAAAAGTGATATCATCCTGAAGAAGCCTTGCCCTAGTAGTAATTCCCCCAAGTGATGAAGTGCTTGATGAAGTCATGTAGGTTGAATAGTCAGGCTCAAGGTCTCTGCTTTCTTGGATGGGTGAAAACTTTGTTAGTTTGGGGTCTACCAAAGCTTTCTTGTGTTTTGACTGCTTTTGGTAGAGGAGGGCTGCTGGAAGCTGCTTAGCAGCCTGTTTCTCAAGGGTAAGCCTACCTATGCTGTATTTCTCAGATTTGGGAAAATGCCTGTAGCTGCCCTCTGCATGGTAATACTGTGACAGGCCAGCCAAGTGATCAAGACTTTCTGCACCTCTACGGAACTCTTGCTTTATTTGATGTTTCAGAAGTTTGAGCTCATAAGGGTCCTCCATTGGGTCTTCATCAGCTTTAACATATGAATGTAACCTAGAAGAAGTCTGCAGTGGTGCTAGGAAGTCTGATACTTCTTGTGCTCTCCTGGCCTCAGCTGTGCGAAGTAGTCTATCTGTTTTGGTAAGATCTTTCTCATGGAGGCTAAAACTGGAACCCAGTGTTCCTGTTCCTTTAGTAAGTTCTCCTATGTCATCAATCAGCACATAATTTCGGGGTGTATGGTGGTGGTCTATATCTGCATAGAATGAATCTGCAGATATGCTTGATATAGGGCTGCTTGCCATGCTGTTTCTCTCGTCTAATCCTAACCTTAAGTCCAAGGTAGTGTATTTACTACCTAGTTGGGAAACTGCATAACTATTGTCAGTTGAAACTGGTGCTATCATGAGAGGCTGATTGCGAATCACATCATAGTTCGTTGTTATCTTAGGCTCCAAATATAATGGAGTTTGTCTTGGCTTTGGCTGTATCACCATCATCTGTGATGGGAGCTGATATGATGGCTGTTGAGTTGGTGGAGGTTGAGCCTGTGGAGTAAAGGACATAGTAGCTCCTGTTTGGAAAGCTGTTTGGGTCTGATAGGGTGAAACCTGCTGGTGATACAAAGGCTGCTGTTGTTGGTAATGTGATTGCTGTGTGAACTGAGTTGGTGCTTGTGTAGGCAGGGCAGGAGATGAATATTGATATTGAGCATATGGGCTTGTAGCAGGGGCAAACTGTGTTTCTGGCTGGGTTTGTGGTGGAATAAACTGATTAAATTCTGTTTGGGGTGCAGTACGTGGTCTTTCCAAGCCGTGTTGAGTTTCTATTCTTGTTGACCTGGTATTATTAACTTCACTGTCTGACATATAATCACGTTCTTCTGCTACTCCTTGGAGATAGGCACGCTCTCTCTTTTCTCTTTCTTTTAATAAGGCCTCTTTCCTCCTATTAATGCCCATTTCCAAGTATCTCAGTTTGGCGTCTATTTCTTTTTCCTCTTCATCTAGCTCTGCTTGCTTTTTCCTAAGCTTGGCTGATTCCCGTTCAACCAGATCCAATTCCCTGTCTATATCCTGAAGAATTTTGGCTCTGGCCATAGTGGTGGTCCTGCAAATCCTTCTGCGTGAAACGGATCCCACAGAAGTATATGGCAACTGAGTTCCTGCTGTTGCTTCCTCTGGAGGTGGGTTGGGCAGAGTCCTCTTCACCTTCTTCTGAGTGCCAGATGGAGTGATGCTTGAAGAACCTTTTGTCTGCAATAGAAGAAACAATACTGAATCACTGTTCCGGAGGCTTGATTGCCAATAGATCACAAGGAGTTTTAAATTTTTTCATTGTATGGATTTCTGTCTTAATCACATACTTTCTGTAACTGAGATGGAAGCTTGTGGTATCTGTGAATAAGCAGCAGCAAACAGCATGAAAAAAAATGCTAGTAGTCTGCTAAAGGTCAGGAAGATGAGCAATCTATTGCAAAATAAAGTAGATACTCACTAGGGCTTTGTTTAACCTGAGAATGAAAAATCTACTTTATATTCTTAAAAATGAATTAAGATGGTAATTTATTTATTTTAATCTCCATATACTTTTACTTAAACACACACAGTGTGTGTATATGTTTGAGGGTAGTAATATATTGACCTATGCACCTTCCTTCTATATAACATTTAATGGAAAGAATATATATGTATAATTATAAATGTACATGTATACAAATTCATATATATATATATATAGGTATAATCATACGATATAATAGAAGCCTCTTAGCCAGACAACGAGACATCGAGTGCATACTGGGAATTTATAGCTTGTACTAGAATCCAGACACCAAAGCTGGATTTTCTTGTGCCACCACACTTGATACAAGAGGTAGTCCCCTCAGTCCACCTTGCCATCTTTGTCTCACTTCTGCTGCTACACTTTAAAACTTAAAGAAGTTAAGCAATATCAAAATACAGGAATCCACTCAGGCCAGATGTCCAGACTTCTCCACAGTTAATGGTAGGAGGGTGATTCACTCTGCCCTAAGAGAAGCATCTATCTTAGGCTGCTGAACCATTTTTTTGGAGATGCCTACTCTCTTCAACTAGGAAAGCAGGCACCATAATGGGTTAGATGCAATCTACATTGCACTCAAAATTACTAGTGCTTATGAAAGATTTATTTCAGTTTTGAAGTAAATTTAGGCTCCCACTCAATGTAGATACACTAAGAAGTGGAACTTTAATAATTTTGAAATTGTACCATAACTCCCCGATAGCTTGTTATGGATTTTTACGTTAGTGAAGAATAAAGGATTGGTCTATACAGGTACCCAAGAATAACCACATCAATCAGTACAGAATGCAGATTTGTTGATAGAAAATTATGGAAACACTTTAGCACAGTTTAATAAGGGAATTAAAAAGAATATTAACTAACTTGTCTCTTCTGCCTCTGCAGGCAAGCACAGCACTTTAGCAAGCATTATCTGTTATTAATTAAAAATGAAATTTCTTCTGAAATAAATGCTACTTCAGATAAGAAGTCAACAAGATTAATTTTAATTAGCAATAAAAAACACTGTTTTCCTAGTTTATTCTAATATGTTGTCAAGAAATTGTAAAAGTTTTTAGAACGAGTTGACAAACATCTTTTACTGCTCCCCTGCTGGCTAATCTTAGCAAATCACAATAATCAACATTTGTCATGGATCTTTAAAGAAATACCCACTACCTTTTCAAGTGCCATGCCAGCTCTTTTCATCTTCTTCATCTCAATTCCATCAACTTCTGCATTTTTCAGATTTCAATAAATGTAATTTAATTTTGTTTTCAACTTCTTGTGGCCACTTCCCAAACTCATGTTTTGCCAACACATCAAAGAAACTAATTTTCTCTAGCTCAGTGTTTAGTTATAATCAAAGACAAATTAATCAACTACAGTAGGTCTAGTTGGCTATTAATTTATATTACAAATTCAGTCCAATACCACTGTTATTTCCCCCTCCCAAATTTATATAGCAATCACAGACGGTGAAGCAGTCACAGATGGTCACCAGTATTGGGGAACAGTTATTAATAACACACTCATTAAAAGGTCTCTAATGCTTTACAGAATTATAATTTTCAGATGCTAGCTATGTTGCTGATGAATAATTCCCATGTCAGCTAATAATGTATTTTATTAAAAAAACATCTCATTTTAATATCTGTCTACATATAAATATCTTTGTCAACATATCAGACTGATAGACACTATAGGAAGATATACCACTTGCTTTTGAAAAAGCATTTATAACTTCTAGTTCTCAGCTGATGAGGAGGAAGAAGACCAGTCTTAATTATTTTTAGTTGCTATTTACAGTGGAAATAGAAAAAAATATATATGATTTTAGTACTCTGATAAAATGTGAGTCTTTATTCTTGGATATTCTCATCATCAGTTACATTAGCATGCTACCTGTGAACTGTATTAGTAGTTAAGGGAAATTCAACTTTAGTATTTTGGCAGATAAATATAGAGTAGTATTTAAATTTAGTTTTTTATGTTTCCTTTGAATTTGTTAACAATCAATCAAGGAAAATAGACAAACTAGGGCTGATTTTCACCAAATTCTAATGTCTTTATAAAAACAAACGAACAAACAAACAAAACTGGAAGTAGAAAGGAATAATTGTGCTGTCAGCTCTCTCCCTGTGTTACATTTATAATATATGCTCTTTTTAAGCTTATTGAAAGGAAACAGAGAAGAAACCTTCATGAAACTATTGCAGAGACAAATCAAAAAATCATCAAATACAGACAGGTATTTTTAGGGCTTACAGTTACTGGTTAAATGTTGTGTTGGATGTCAGACAGGTGACCTTAAGTGAGTACTTTGACTGAAGAAGTCATGGTGTTTTCTACCGTACTTTGTCATATTTTCCATCCTTCTCATTCTAAGCTATTTGCTTCTAGTCATCTATTATCATCTTCACTAATTTTTTCTTGTTTTTTTTTATGTGTTTAGCAAATGACAACTCTACCTGATGGCTTTAAATATCAAGAACTAGAAATAATTTATTCTGCTTCTTGTTTCACCATGACAACCTTATAAAAGTATTACTTTATTGCTGAACCTTATATATAGAAAGAATTTCAAGCTACTCTGGGACTTCACTTCAGGATAGATATAATGGTAATCATATCTCATTCTGAGGCAAAGCTGAACTTCCTAAAATAACCCCAAAGGTTGTGTTTGAGATAAATGTACAGATATGTTATCTCCAACATTATAAATTAAAGAACTGAGGAAAAAACAACCTTTCCCCACTCCCACCAATGTGTAAGGTTAACAAGGTTTTGATAATAAAGATAGGAGATGGAAAGATGCATGCCTATGTCTCAAAATGCGGTAAATAAAATTACAGGGAATACATCATTTGTATCTAGGAAAGTTATCAAGCAACAGAGAAAGACAAATCATTCATCCATTCTGAAAAGAGGTGACTTTAGGTGGGGACCGATGTAGGATACCAAGGGTAAGCAACAGGTACCAATGGGGTGGAAGTAGAAGCCTGTGCTGTAACTGTCTGAGCAAAACTCTCACATCTGAGAATTTTCATGTATCAAAAAAATCCCCAATGGCAACCCTGTCAAAAATCCGTAACACAGTAAAAAAAATGCAATGAAGCAGTTACACTCGTAAAAGGTTGGTATGGGTTATTCTTTGTTATGGTATGTGCTATTCATCTTCAGCAATATATCAGTAAGAATGGTTAGAATTTTTGGTAATTCGTTGTTTTAAACACTCAATTTACTTCAAAGGATCTGTTAAAATCAGTTATCATTCATTAAGGACCTTGGTATAATTTATTAGTATCTTTAAAATTGCTTGTAAATGAAACCTAATTCCAAAGGATGCATTAAGATAGGACACTATTGATAAACTACTTCATTTTCAGTATGGAATCCTTGACTGCATCTTTTTTTTTTTTTTTTTTTGTAGGATGCAGATGGTGATATTGGACAATGTTTTGTAGCAAATATTTTCTCCTTAAAGATTTTGTGGACCCTTCTGGACCTATAAATATTATATGGTAACCAATGGCTAGAGGGAACCAGCTTCACTGACCTTTGGTAATGGAGCAAGAATACTGAGAACCTTCCCTCCACTGCCTGACATAAGGTACATTTTATTGCACGAAGAGCCACATAGTGTGGGTACCCACCTCTGAAGCCAAGAGGCAAAAGGAAGCAGAGGAATTGTGCCATAAGGAAAATGTATTAAAAAGTGTAAATACACTTTTTATTACATAAAAGTCTCATGATCAGTATTGACAGTGGATATATAGGCTCTGAACAAATTTTAACCATCAGTTATAACCTACCAACCAGCCTGCACTATTTTGCCTCATGTGCCATTGCTGGCAATGGAGTTGGAGAGGTGTTTGATGAGCTGAATTTGGCCTTGTGCATGAGAGGGAAATACCCTGCTTCATGAGTAAAATGACAAAGCTTTTCTTTAATGTAACTCTTGTCTTTTTCTTTTCTGCAAGTATTTTGCTCTGGGGACTGAGCAGTGAAGCAGAAAACTAGTTTTTAAATCACTACACAGCAGCACAGAGATGCCAGTCAGTCTGATTTTCTCTCCTTTTTTTTTTTCCCCACTCCTCTTCACTCCTTTGGAGCCTCTGTAGAGATATACTTCTCTGCTGTTAAAACCAGTATAAAATTTTCAGAAATAGTCTATTCCAAAACAATAGACATTTCTCAGAGTTTTTTTCCTTTCATTTGTGTCAGAGTCACTCACTCTTCAAATAAGCACTTCTGTATTTTTCATCCTCTTGCTCCTTTCATTTTCTCTGTGAAATTGTTCAAAATTGCCATTTTCACTTCAAATGCAAGGGGAAAAGCACAGTGCACTTCCTAACAGCTGACGTGACATGAGATATTAACTTCTTTCCTAGTCAAACACATAAAAAGCCATATGCTTCTTTTGATCTTGGGGGAAAAAGGAGAAATTCAATGAAAATTTAATATACAAACTACAGACAGATGTGGCCTGTACACATTGATTTTCAAAGCCATCTAAACCTCTGTTTCATCTACTTTATGTGAGTATGCATATTAGTTGTTCTCAGTCATTTACAGGGAAGATGACTGTTTTCCACAGATTAGTCTATTTGTGGTTCATTTGGAACAGGACTGAACATTTTTCCTATAAGGGCAATGGGGCAATTCCATCCTCAATTACACTGGCAAAAAATGAGGTATAGCAATTTAAATCAGCAGAGATACATCTTTGAAAAAAACAGTTTGTGAGAAGAATGAAATCCAATGTTTTGAAACTTTGACTCTAGATGTTGTAACTAGAACAATACTCCATGTGTGTGCATTCAACTGATTTTAGACAGCAACATACACACTATTCACAAGGTTATGTTTTCATTGCCTCAGCTTATATCTGCAAATGATAACTACAGTGTCTGCTTTTTCTGCTCACTGAAGACACAGCAGTCTCTTTACCCCTTGGAAGACGGACAATACTATACAGACATTCAATAGTCTATAGTATTTTTCTCCTATAGCTTAAGCCTTCTACAAAAGGGAAACATTTCTGGCTGAGTCAGTAAGAGCATCTTCAAAACTCACCTGAAAGCAATTTTTTATTCTTCATTTCCCTTTTCTTCTGCTATTCATCTTTTTAATTATATTACTCATCTTTGCAAAGTAGTCTGGAATACAAGCTGATGTGAGAGATTTACTGTCTAATTACATGTAATTCCACATACGTTAAATATATCTCAGTTACTTTACAACAGGGAAAAAGTTCCTGTAAGATTGATTCAGAGAATGGACATCTGTCAATCTAACAGAGTCAAATGCTCAGAGTTGAGCAATGCTTATGCATCCAAATTACTGTACCAAATGGGATACATAATTTTTCCCACTACTCAGTCTCTAAGAAAGGAAAAAAAGGGAAAAATAGGGGAAGATGAAGGGGAAGGGAGAAAGGAAGAGGAGAAAGAAGGAAGAGATCCTGTCCTCAAAATTGAAAAGACCGTGGGAAGAATTTCTGCTCTGAATGACAAAGATTCCACATGTTGCTATAAAATCCTTGAAAATATTGCAGGACATACATAACTGCTATGTAGGAGATATTACTGATGCCTAATAAATGCTTATCCTTATGTGGCTTGTACCAAGATATGTTGAATATCCTTAAGTATTTTATTTATATATATATATATATATATATATGTATCAGCATACTAAAACTACCAAGGAACTTAACCAAAAGAAACTACTCTTCGCCCACTGCTCCAATACTGTGTTTTTACTATCACCTTTAGTTAGTACTCTAAATGGTATAGTACAATAGACAATTCAGAACTGAAGCCTGAATTTGATAAAGAATTCCAAGTAAATACTTTTGACTGTGAATTAAAGTGTTTCCCCTTTTTTAAATTTGTGATTTTTCAGAAGACAGTCTGAGAGGATCCAAAAGAATGGATTTATCTGGATGATATCCTTCTCATTACTCATGAAAATTTCTGAAGAGGAGGTTTCTGAAAAATACTCTGCTTCAATGACCCAAAAGATTACAAAATACATGACAAAAGAGGATAAGGTAAAGGGAACTCTCTGCACTGCATAACAGCAAGTCAGAGAAGAAAAAGATTCACCATCTGGAGAAACATTAGTGGCAAAACTAGAATTTTGCTATGAGGTAGGTGTTTAATAAAATCAAGAAGGCTGTAGACTTAGGGTGGTTATGTATTACATATACACAGACACGTAATAACATAGTATACTACACCATAACACAATTAATGTTTCTTAATCATTCATCACTTCTTTCTTTTCCCCTATTGTTTCAATGACAGGCATTTTATGTAAGGAGGACAGAACTGTAGATATTCAGAACTTCCCAGCCTAACCTGTGGAAAGTTACCAGGTCTGTGAAGAAAACGGATCATTTGATGCCTGTGCTTGATTAAGATACAAACGTTGTCTGCACATGATGTGCTGTGTCTCCAGCACACCCTGTTTTCAGATTAACTAATGACACAGAACTGTACCTCAGTAACACGTTCTGATACAGAGGCTATGTGATTCTGTCACTGGTAATTCAAGTCTGTTATATTATAGAATATTGTACCAGAGGATTAATTGCTAATTTCAGGATTAGTTAGTTGATCGTGAAGCTGTTTGTGGCAGTAGAAAAAGGCACCACTTATCCTCTTCATCTTGGAATGATGAAGTCCTTCCAATAAATCTTTTTGTACGCTATTCAACATTCTTAACATGAGCTCATTCACTCATAGTAATTAATAATACACTGTTTCTCATCATGTAACCATCACATCATTATATGTCATTCCCTTCAGTCAGAATCATGAATTTTGTTTGAAGCTCAGATCTCATCTATGGAAAATTTTACTGGATTATGAAGAGTCTTTTCCCAGTCAATGAGAACATACTTTTAATTCTCTTCCTTTGCAATCTGAGAATCCTGGCCAGAAAATACTGGTGAGAAAAATTCAGAACAGTTTATACTTATCAGTAGGATATGCATATGTTGAATTAACACCATCTGTTTTCAACTGATATGAGACTACGTAGCAAACTTTCAGCTGTGATTCAGAAAAAGCATCCCCTCTCCAAAAGAAATGAAGTATTAATCTTGTTTTATAGGAACAAACAAACAAACAAACAAAAAAAAAGGTGTGAGGAAATCTTGGCTTTTTCTGCCTATTCTCTGCTACGGACTTCCTCCAAAGACTGGTGGCTGACAAGACTCCACATGCTGCTCCACAGCCTTGTTTATTTGCAAGAGCAAGGATTCATCTGCCCAAATGCAGACATAATGTGCGGAGCTAATCTGAGCTACTGAATTGAAAGAAAGCACAATTTTTCTTCAGCTCACTCAAGAATCACACCTGTTTCTCTTACTGTCGAAACAGCCTCACATAACATGGATGTCATCTGTGAGTGTCTCAAGACAGAAGAGGTCAGTCCCACTCCTAGCAGCTGCTGCAGTTTGAATTCCTGCTTTTGGCTTTTCACACAGGAGCTGTTTTGCAGCAGAGTTTTAATCATTTTCACCACACAGGAATCTTACCACCTCTGTGATTCTTCAGAAATAACACCTCTCCTCAGCAGTCAGAGGTTCTGGGCCCAGTTCATTTTGATTGTTCAGGCAGTGTTTATTCTCTTCTGCACTCCTGATGGTTTGTTTCCCTGGTCTAAAATGAAAGGTGGCAGAGTGAGCAGAGCCCTGATTAATCACTTTCTCTAAAAAGTGGCTCACACTGGGGAACAATGGGCATGTAAATCCTGCTGTAAAGCACAGATTAGACAAACACACCAAGTGCCTAACTGCATAACGTAGGTCTTTCTATATGCATCACAGCTACTCCTCTTTGTGTTTCCAGCTCAGCCCTGACTTCATCCACACTGCTGTGTACCTGCAGAACAACTTGCATCAAATTTCCTTCCTCCTTTTTCCAAAAGTGCCTTAATGTTTACCAATGCAACACATTAGAAACCATAGAAAAACACACTTCCGACTCTGCTTTTGTACCATGTATAGCTCTATAAGGCTTTTCAGATTCTTAAGAATCAACAGTTCTTCATGGGTGGCACAGCTGTCAAAATACCCAGAATTACGCGATATTAATTAGACAACTATATAGTTGAAGAGCCAGCTCAGTACAACTGGTACAGAAATAAGCCTATGTTATATCAAAACGTAAAGATTCTTTAAAATAAGACAAAGACCTTACTCTGAAACACGTGTTCACATTGCCTAATTCTAAACAACTGATTAGATAGGGAGCCTAAGAAGACTAATGGTGATTATTTTTCTATACCTGTGTTAGATGGCATGACATGACCCCAAGTTCAACCAGAGCCTCATTGTGAAACTGTGGAGATCTCTCTATAGAGGACATGCAAAACAAGGAGAAAAAGGGCTTTTAAACTCAGAGCTAGATTTCATATGAATACTTACATGTAACAATTTAAAACAGAATTAGGCAAGGCAGAATGGAAACAAAAGGTTTATGAAACTCGCCTTGCCTGCTGATGCCTTGCTTCCAGGCTTCATTCCATTCCAACAACTCAACGGCTTTCTGATCTGCAGCAAGTTCTGCATAATCCCCTCCGCCTCAGCTGGACAAGTTGATTTCTCCAACAGCTCAGGTTGTAAACCCATTCCTGTCACTTCTCTGCAGTTTCTCAGTATCTCCCTGAACTTCTGCCTGCAACATTTTTTCCCCCCTGTCTCTCCAACCCTCTTGCTCTGAAACAGGAGAACTCCCCCTGAAATATGCTCTGTTGCTCCCAGGGTAGGAGCAATCTCTCTCTCTCTAGAAGCTTCCAGCCAACCCAATCCTCTTCCTTTTTAAAGGAATGTAACTGAACCTGACAACAAACACACAGAATAGATCATCTGTCACAGATGGCTAAACTTATGAAGTGTGAAAACCACTCACAGTATGTCCAGATTTTCCATTACATTTTTTTTCTACAAAGTGTACTAGCCAGACCACACAAAAAACATACCCCTATTCTTGTTTTCATATGAGAATGGCATTTCCAGTTTTATATAAATCCATTACCAAGTGATACAAGTTAAACAAAACCAAATAAACTCCTCCTCCACCCCACCCAAAACCTCCAAAAAGCCAGCCTTTCACAGGTAGCATTAATACCGGAATAAATTTATACAGAAACTTGCTAAATTACTACAAAACAGAACATCTTCCCATGGAAGAACAGTTTCCACTATGTTATCTGTTTACATTTATACTATTATTTTTTCCAAACTAAAAAAAAAAAAAAAAACCACAGATCTCTAACAGGTATGTAGCTTTTTTTCTGTTTTTTTTAAGTTTACTTTTTTTCCCCCATATATTTCTTCTATATGTTGTCTGCAGTCTGTTGATACTAAACCTAATTCAACCCATGGAGGTGGGAAAGAGGTGTCAAATATTTCATAATAATATTATTATAATAATATTTAAAACCAGACTGGATGTCAGCATCAAGTCTTCACTGAAGAAGTCACTCAGGTCACTCACCTCACTCTTGATCAGCACAACCGTGAATAAAACTGGGAGAAAGTCCTGATTTTAAGAATTTAAAAAAAAAAAAAAAAAAAAAAAGAATAACCTTTATGTATTTATTTATTTATTATGTATAAATGAGTGTAATTTTTACAGCTGATTCTTTTGGGACTTGCTAAGTATGGTTTATATGACTAACACTGAAATTTAGATTCATTTTCAGAAGAGCAAGTGTTTCATTCCTGGATAAATTCAATCAGATGACAGCCTTGTAATCAATGTGATATTTAATCACACTGTGTAGGGTTAGGGAGGAAGAAAGCAGTAACCTTTAATGAATTTTCTTTCTACTGTTTTAATATCAGTTGTACTATTTTAGAATCATGACCTCTCTCTTTCCATTCCTGCTTACTGTGACAAGCAGGATGAGAAGACAGAAATTTGGCAAGTTTACTTTTAAACAGTAATGTAGTTGATTCTTGGGTTGGAAATGGCCTTAAAAGATCATCTAACTCCAACCTTCCTGCCATAGGCAGGGATGCCACCCACTAGATCAGGTTGGCCAAGGCCCCATCCAGCCTGGCCTTGAACACCTCCAGGGATGTGGCATCTACAACTTCTCTGGGCAACCTGTTCCAATGCCTCACTACCCTTACAGTGAAGTCTTTCCTCCTAATGTCTAGTCTAAATCTATCCTCTTCTAGTTTAAGACTGTCCCCCCTTGTCCTATCATTATCTAGCCATGCAAAGAGTCCTTCTCCATTTTTTTATAAGATCTCTTTAAGTATTGAAAGGCTGCAATGATGTCTCCCCAAAGCCTTCTCTTTTCCAAACTGAACATGCCCTGCTCTCTCTGCCTTTCTTCATAGGAGAGGTGCTCCAGCCCTCTGATCATCTTTGTAGCCCTCCTCTGGACTTGCTGCAACAGGTCCACGTCTTTTTTGTGCTAGGGTCCCCAAGGCTTTTCAATATCAAGGTAAACAAGACAAGAACAATTATTATTTAATATTTAGATGTTAAACAGAAAAAAATAAATGGATGAGCATGAAAATGTTTCTTCTAAACCTTCTTTGTTTACATTACCACTGCATGTCACTATTAAGGATAAACTTTAGATAGGTTTATTAAATTCAGATTGGGATGTACTCTATTACCCACAAGGCAAAAACCACCCAGGAAAGAGGCCCTGGATTTTGAAAAGGAGAAAGTCAACAGATGAAAAGATAAGAAATACTAATGTTAAGCAGCTGATTTCTGAAAGTCACCATTCAGTAACAGGTAATAATGTTTAATAGAATGCTTAATAGTATACTGTACTGTATAATGTAATTTCAGGATGCCTACCTGAAATACTAAATAGCTAGGTGTTATTCAGTGATTAATGTAGAAGAAAAACTAGTGTTGGTAACCAACACACCTATATAAAAACTGTGAGTGTAGTTTTTGTTTCAGTTTTTCTCACTGTAAAATAAATCTGTTTTTGTGGAAGCCTTAAGACTATTAGCATTCAAGAGCACCTAGATCTAAATGACAAACTTCATAACATTTTTATTTTGCATTTTGCAAAGTATGAATACTTTTGGTATCAATCTAAGGCAACCAAAGTGACACCACTTAACTGAAATATTTTGATCCTGCATCATAGTTAATGCTTTAAGGGGCTCAAGCTTATTTATTTATTTGCCTCTGAACTAAGAATGGCAAAAGGTTATTGTTCAGTGTCAATCAAGCACTGATGTTAGAACCCTGTACATATCGGGATAGAGATCATCAAGTCATCACCCATGATACAGATTTCATTTCTGGATTATCGATGCAGGAACCTAACAGTTTTTACAGTATTTTCAGATGACAGTATTTATGTTCATAGCAACTTGGTAAGCACATAAACAAAAATAAAGAATCTTTCTATAAGCTTTACAGAATATGTAATGCTTACAGAACCAGCTGTTTCAATATTTCAGCAGGAAACATTAAATCCTTTAATTCTCAGATATCTCTTATGGAATCTGAATGCACAGTAATCATTATAGTACCTCAATGTACATATAGCAGACAGGAGCCAGGCTGGCTGAATAGTGGTGATGATTATCTTTACTGATGAATTGTCAATGCTATTTACCTTACTACGCATTATCTAGGAGCTCTGTGTAATTCTTTATTGTTTTGTTTGAACATCAGTTTTCAGATAAACACCAAGTACTGTTAGGATGATTTTTTTTACTTCATCTGCCCTGAAAACAACAAATGACTTTATATCTGACCATAGCCAACATTTTTAAACTGCATTGCTTTTCCACCACAATATCGATCCCTTCTTATAGCATTTTACAAATTACATATTCATGAAATATAACATCTACAATGCTGTAATACAGTAATGATTTCAGAGATGTAAGACATCAAAGAATTAGAAAATGGAATATGTATCCAATATATTTTAGCATAAAGTAGCATAAGAAGAATAACGTTTTAAAATTGTAGAACAATTGAAACTCAGGACCAAGTCATGAGAAATACACTGGCACAAGGGTTTCCTACAAAAGCAAACCTTGAGCTCTGTGTAAGAATTAAAAAGAAGATTTTGAAGAGGACAGAAACGGTAATGCCATTACTTTCTTACATGCTCATATATCTGGGCCAGAGCATAAGATAAGCCTGTTTCATTCAAGAGAAATTTCCTCAACACCTACGCTCATGGAGCAAAACCACAGCACTATCTTTCTATGCGGCAGTTCTCAAAGAACATTGGAAAAATGCTATGCCATTTCATGTACATGGGTCTTATACATGAGGAATACAATCTGTCTTGTAAAAATATTGTGTTTATATTGAAAACTTACGGGTTTTCTTTGTGGAAATTCTCTTGCTTACCCCAGTGATCCAGGTGATTTGTAACCCACCTAGTTATTTGAAAGACAGCTTGCTTTACACTTTGAAGACATACAGTATGAGAAATCTGCTGTAAAGAGCTTTAAAAACAGAAGGTAAACAAAGTGTATGTCTATAGAAGCAGAATACCACACACTCTCTTAACCTGGATCACAAGTCATTGCACCACACTTCTGGTGTGCAAGCCGGAGTTGTAAATATATTTCTGCTAGGAAATTCTGCTGATCATAATTTTGATGAAACAATTACACAGCTTCAGGATAGAGCTAGTTCTACCTCAGCCTTAATGTTTGCCTATCACACGCAAGTGCTGTCACTTAAAGTTTACTTATGGCTGTTGGATCCTTCCAACCTGTACCTGTGATAGTGTCTGTGATTTTTAGCTGGTACATTATAATGAATAATAACTTTAAAAACAACAAGAAAGATACTTTATCAACAGTGACAACAGCAAATTCAGTTGCTCAAATTAAAGAAATGAAAAACCCATGAAAAGAAGATGCAAAAGAAAATCTATATGCATAATACATTATTCTGGTAGGGTTTATGCATGTGAAAACACGGTCCCTTCATCTGCTTCCAAGGTAAAATATGCAACACTTTTCAACATAGTGTTGGTCACAGAGCTTAAAGCTCTCCCAGGGACATTTTCATTGCCCCTGTTACTACAAGACTTAAAATAAGAGAACATGGACAATATAATAACTGTGGCTTCCGAATGTCATAAAATATTCAGAGATGAGTTCTGACTATTTCCTATATTGCTTGCTTTCTTTAGTTGCTTTACTGCTCTTCTTCCTGTCATCAATACCTTTCATGCGTCCAGCTGTAAACACCTGTTCCCTACTTTGATTGTTAATTTTTAATTCAGATTATGTGGGCTTTTCACACCGCTTGGAGACATGAGGAAGGAACAGAATGAACAATGATGAAACAACTCATCAAGAACAAGGCCAGGCATCTCCTTCTTCAGGTCTAACAATAAGGAAAGAAAGGTTCATAAAGAAATGCACCTTTGTAGCGTGGGAGTCCAAGAGGTCCTCAAAGAACATGGGCTGAGAGAATATAAATGAAAACCTCTTTGAGTACAGTCAGTATGTGGGATAAAAAGCAGTATCCCTATAATGGCTAGGAGCAATAAAAGTGAAGAGAGGAAATGGAGACTGAGGTCAGGTTCTAACTGGGACCTTATTATTAAACCTAAAGACAGAAACTAGTGTATCATCTTGACAAAAACAGGAGCTACAATAATAAATACAATAACTTATTTATAATAACTTATAATAACTTATGTCTTTATAGCAGTGTTCATACAATAACTAAAACTTTATACCTGATTAGATCATTGCAAGTGGAAGCAATAATAAAAATGGTCTATTAGGTCCTACCTCCAGGCTGTGTGTAAATGCTTTCTTATTTAAAAAAATAAAAAATAAATAAAAAGATGAGAAGACATACATACTCATTCTAATGTTCAGAGAAATGCTAAAAAAAAAGAAAGGTAAAAATGTTTATAAGAGCAACAAAACCATAACAATATCCTCATTTAGGAGAAAGATTTTTAGATTTCAAAGTATACTGAGTATTCTTATAGGAGAATATACAAGAAAATAGTCTGTTAATAATGATTCATGTTTTGTCTTGGATCAAGATTTTCAGGGAGTGTAACATTGTCAGACTATTGGTTAGGCCTATCCCTAAGGAAAATATTACGGAGAGAGTGGGAAAGGGATTTATTCAGCAAGACAATATTTCACAGAATCATAGAATCATAGCATGGTTTGTGTTGGAAGGGACCTTAAAGATCTTCTAATTCCACTCCCCCTGCCATGGGCAGGGACACCTCCCACTAGACCAGGTTGCTCAAAGCCCCATCCAACCTGGCCTTGAACACTTCTAGGGTTGGGGAATCCTCAGCTTATCTGGGCAACCTTGCCACCATCAAAGTAAAGCATTTCTTCCTAATATCTAATATAAATCTACCCTTTCTGAGTTTAAAGCCATTACCCCTTGTCCTATAACTACAGTCCCTGACAAAAAGTTCCTCTCCAGATTTTTTGTAGCCCACTTCAGGTACAGGAAGGTTGCTATCAGGTCTGCCTGGAGCCTTTTCTTCTCCAGGCTGAGAACCCACAACTCCTTCAGCCTGTCTTCATAGGAGAGGTGCTCCAGCAAGTAACTAGAAGAATTATTTTTATTATTAATACTTATTATTTGAAATTGCACCACCAATTATAAGAAAATTGAATAATTAAGGAAAATACATTATGGATATTAGAAAAAATATCTTTTAGTAAGATCTGTTATGTTGTGAAATAGTCTCTCTGTGAAGAAACTACTTTTAACTCAAAATAGGAGAAAAAAATAGTAAGTACGGTTAAAAATAATATGACTTGCAATAATAATTAAAATAATGACTTGCAATTTTGTACTGTTTAAAGATCAATTAATAAAGCATAGTTTCCCAATAGAGTATTTTTTCTTCTTAGGATTCTTAATATTTCTTATGGATACTTCATATTTATTAAGTCCTTTTTTTTTTTTTCTTTATTAGATAATTACCATGTTTCTGTCATATGCCACTTTGTTTTTTAACTATCAGAACTCCATTGTATTAAAATCTTTCCTCGTTAATTTCACAAATTTTAACTTTCATAGAATCATAGAACAGCTTGGGTTGGAAGGGACCTTAAAGATCATCTAGTTCCAACTTCCCTGCCATGGGCAGGGATGCCACTCACTAGACAAGGTTGCACAACACCTCGTCTGACCTGGGCTTGAGCACCTACAAGGATATGGACATCCACAACTTCTCTGGGCAACCTGTTTGAGTGCCTCACCATCCTCTGAGTGAAGAATTTCCTCCTAAATCTAAAAAGACACTTTCTAACATATCAATTAAATCTCCAGAATACATTTATAACTGATTTTGTCTCTACAATGACGTCAGATATTGACTTGTTAGTTTCTCAGAATTTTACATCACATACACATTAGATGTCAATAAACAAATGCTAGCTTTTATTAGGAAAGGATGGTGTCTCAAAATTGCAGTTTATCAAAAAAAAAAAAGGAAAAAAGAAAGACAATATTTTAGTGAAGAAAAAAAAATCCATCTGTTTCCCAAATTACTCCAGTCTACTGGGTTTGACAGGTTAATGGTGGGCATAGGATAGCGTTTCCTGTACTGTACATTTCTTTATAAAGCAGCATAGAAATGCTTGAGGGAAAATAATTTACTTCTGATGTGAACCAGTACAACAGCTTGATGAGTGTTATATGACAAGAGTCTAAGGGAACTGCTGTCTTCAACTCTCAAGTATGGGATTACTGAACACAGAACCACATCCTTCTAAGAGATGCACAGTGGAGGGCAAATATCACAAGTCACTTAAGGTAAATTAAGAATTCTTCACCATGGGAGCAATGAAGTCCCAGAACAGGATGCTCAGAGAGGCTGTGAAATCTCCATCCTCAGAGATTTTCAAACTTCAATTGGACAAGCCCTCTAGCTACCTGACCTAACTTTGAAATTAGCCCAGCTTTGAGGTGTAGATCTCCGCAGATTCCTCCCAGTCTAATGATTTGGTGATCCTTTTCTCAGTCACTGTGACGGCTGAGGAGCTTGGCTAGTTAATGTTTTCAAAACATAATACGGACACCAACATTCTGATGGATTTATTGCCAAGATGCTGTGGAAGGTGTGGAAGGTGTGGAAGGTGTGGAAGGTACTGCAGTATTTATTTTTATTAAATAAAAGCTTGAATGTAGGCAAGAGCATTCTATAACTGAATGTGGTTGAGATGAAAAATACTGTTAGTCATGTCTGCAAAATACCCTTCAAAAAACCACTTTGCTTTTATTTATATATATACATATGTATAAAGTAGAGGTATTACTATATATATATATATACACATATATATGAAGTAAAAAATGTTACTTTTGTAACTTTGTCACAACTTTTTGTTTTCATCAGTGAGCTCTTGGAACAAATGATGAAGAAATGGCAAAAAGAGGTAACTGCCTGGGTTACAGTTCTCTCAGACAGACAATGTTCAAACAGGCTGTAAGAACATAAGGACTCAGAGCAGCCTACACTACTGCTGTCAAAAATGACTTTTACTGCCTAAAGAAATATCTGGAAACATTACTACAAAACTCTCTATTCTACTATATCACTGATGAAATGAGCAAAGGACAAATGCTGTGATTCCTCTCCACTATTTCTATAAGGCCATGATATTTCTGCTACGGATTCTAGCTTTGGTATCATAAAAGGAACATCAGTATGATGTAAGTGATTAACAGAGTCAAATTTGTGAAAAAGACAGTCATTAGTTCCAACTTTAACTGAGACTAGAAGTATCATTTTATTTCTGTTACCCACGTATATTATATATATATGCATATGTGTATACATATACATGTATATATATATATAGCAAAAACACTATGCAAGAGGATATAGAAAATGTGCTCCACAAGCTTATGGAGCAGATACTATTTATAAGCTACCTTATTATTTCCTGAGGCTTACATCATTATGTTTAATGAATGCTATACAAGACTTGAAAATAAACAACAGGGCTCAAATTCATCTGCTCTATACGAGGCTTAAACTTTAGATGGGTAACTTTTGTTCTAATTCCCCCTGTCCATCACCTTTCCTGACTATCTTTGGTAATTGCTGAGTATCTAAATCAAGCAGTTGTCTCAATTTAGAGAAATCAGAAAAATTAAATTTCTTATCTCACAAAGACTGAGGAAGTCCCCAGCATTTAATCCTTCTTCAGGTCTTTCTCCATAGTAGTTATTTATTTTCAAACCCTGCTTTTACTTTTAGTTAACGGCTAGCCCATTTTATGATCCTACACCAGGGAAAAGGCTTGCCAGGCAGTGTAAGAGCACCAGCACACTCAATGCTTGAGTCAGATTCAACATTAGTGAATGAATAGCTTGCCAAGTGAGTAAGGTGATATAATAAAAGCTGTACTTCACTAGGAACCACATAGACTGGATGAGAGAATGTGTCAAAGAGGGACCGTCTGGGAAACAGAAGTAGGGTTTAGCAACGAGATTAGATAGAAGATATGGACAGATGGGGAATATGAACAGAAATTGAACCAAGACCCAAATTCAGTCTGTACAGAATGCAAGAAGTTCTGAAGGAAGAGAGCCAAGAGGCAGGCTTCCTCTGTAGTCTCATACAGAAGGAGAGAACGAATACGAAGAAAGAAATTTCAGGCTCTGCATCATTTCACAGACACGTCTAAGCCATATCCTGTGACAATGTTTCAGATTTATTCCTCTATTTGGAGTTTCTAAATGGCTGAATTAGGCATCACAGCACTGAGCATACTAGCTACTGTTAATTCCTGTCTTGGAGCCTCATTCTAAATGCAGGCACTGTAAGTACTTACCATGACTTTACAGATCCCACTGTCTGAGCTGAACACTTGCAGCAGGTAAAATCACTTTTCATGAGACCATGGAATTCAGCTGACCGAAGGCAGTTTCAGTGATTTAGAAGAATCTCTTTGTAGCTGAACTGTAGTAGAACAGTTCTACTATAGTAGAACTGTTGTTCCCTTGGAATATTTCTGTCTGCAGATTATAACACTCTGTTATAGTGACCAAGTCAGGCGTGACTTTAGACCATCAATATCTAACATGAAACATGATCTTTCATATCCTTCCTACGGGAAGATGCTAAACCTCTCTAGGCTTCTGAAGAGAAATGTAAAGAGGAAAGCAAAATGGGGATAAATGACACTTCAGCTAAAAGGAACAAGACAGGTATCATTTAAGTTATCTAATTATAAACCTATTTTCTTCATCCCAGCTTCCTATCTTATAAATAAAAGAACTGTATCACTGAAGTCACTGAGCCCCACTAGGCCTTAGTGGTTAGTTTATTCAAGCACTCTGTGACAAATGCTGTATCAATACAAATTGACAGTAATAATGTAGATATCAATGTGTAGTAAGAGTCATGAATACTAACAAAAGGTGTATTTAATCTTAGAATTCAATTTTTAAAGCTAATGCTATTACTCACTGCTCAAATATTCTTGGCTTGAAAGGGAAATAAGTCATGTAGGTTATCCTTCTATGATACTCCCAATATTCAGGTAACAGTCTCACTCTAATATCTTGATTCTAAAGTATATGTTACTGCAGTTACGGCTTTCTTCTTATCTACTATATACCCAATATGACAAATTGATATAATCCTTTTCCTGCCCTCACTGGACACAAAGAGTGGTTAGGAGCTGTCCCATTCACAGTTATGTTTAACACAATGAAAGACTATTATCTTGTACAGCTTTGGTCTTCTTTCTAGACCAACACAGCCAGATCCTTCAGACTTTTATCCAAGGTCTTGTTTTCTAAATCTTGTATCCTTTCTCTTTCGCTCAATTCTGATTTTTTTTTCCCACTCTTTCTAACTCTTAAATGGTGCTGACCTAAACAGCATGTAGTATCATAGCTGAAGTCTCACTAACCACTGACTAAAAACTGAAAAAGGTACAAAAATTACTACACATCTTATATATTGGAAAGTTGACAACACTTCCCAAGAACACTGCTGCTTTTTGTGCAAGCACTTCATAGTTTTAAGTCATGTCTGAAGTCTTACTACTACACCTGAACATTTTCATTACTAGAATTGACTAAACAGGCACATTTCTGAATATTCGATTCTTTTTATTTTTTATTTCTTACCTGTAGTGTCTGTACCATTGCTACATTTGATTTTGAATCATTGCTCTGAATTGCAATTCTGCTTTCTGAAGTGATTGGGATTCCTGTACTGAATTGATCTGCAGATGGTATATGAGTACTTTTTCCATACTCTAAATTACAATTAAATTATTAAAGAGTCAAGTCTATGACAAACGTTTTTTGCCCCACTTAAAACTACCTACCAGCTTGACAGTGACCAATTTGACCTGAAATATCTACTTTCAGTTGGCAGATGGAAAGTTCAGTTCCATTAAAAAATAGTAATTGCTAAAATATTAGCTTATGAATATATAATGTTATGCTGGAGTAAGAAATTAAAGAAGTGAGATAGAATGAACTATTTGAGTCAGAATCTCATAACATTTGATTTTTGAGCATCAATATGTAAAACCTTATGCCTACATCTAAAATCTTAGTTTAATTCACAATTGTATATACAGTTATCTTAACAAATTCCCTTTAATAGGAAATCACTGATTCAAAAAATCAATGTCAAAATAAAAGCATAAAGAGCTTTCAAGTTTAGGTCTGCCATGGGCAAGACTTACTAATTTCAAAAAATACCTATGAGATGTTCTTAGCCCACATGGCTATGTGAAGCACTATGGCAACAGAAAATCTGACCTAGCCAGTATTTCTAGAGATGAAATGTAAAACTTCAGAGCTCTGTTTGATGATTTATGAAGTTAATAATGCAGCAATGAGTATTAACAACACGCATGTATCCAAGACATTATGGACTAGCCTCATTTCATTCTTCTACATTTTTACTTTTTGGGGTGATCATAGGGGCATATATGCAAAGCATATATTGCTTTGCATATACATATATTATATATATATATATATATTTAGGGGACAATGCAGAGGTTTGAGATTTTCAGTAGCTCATACACTACAGATAAATTAATCATAGACAAGCATGTCCCTTGGGAAAATATTCACAGCTATCAGAATTTAATCACATGTACCCCTTTAAATTCTAATGAGTTGATTACACAGAATAATGTTCTCAGTACTGGTAAACCATGCATGGTTTCTTAAAACAAAACAAAAACCAAAGAGAATTTTAAATTCATTGATTTGTGTTAAAGGAATTTCCTAAAAGTTTTAAGACAGCGAACATCTTTTTACTGCTCTGAATGTTTTTTTGTTTTGTTTTTTTTTTAGCTATCTTCAAATAGGACATATGAGAAACATTGTTTGTTTTTTTTTGCCAAGTAACATTTAATCACATTTGGCTGATCAAGACAATATTTTTTAAAAATATCTTAACGATGCAACAGTAATAAGTGTTGGAATTAAAGCTTCCTTTTTTTTTCTTTTTTATGAGTTGAAGTTTTGGAGAAGGCATTAGGCTAATACTTTGACAAGAACAAATTCCTTGGTTTTCTCTAGTTATTGCACATTAGTATAGTTTGCAGGGAGGATTTTGTGCATGCCAACTAGATTTCTTATGGAGAAAACTAAATAGGAAGCTCTGTTCTAAGTGTATGTCAAATGTGCTCAAATCCCAGTAGGGGAGACCAGTCCAAACCAATGACTGGACAACATCAAACCGCAATATAAATCAATTCCAATGTTAGACTCCCCAGCTGCATAAGGTATACTTGTAGGGGCTTTAGCATCAGCTGATGTGATCTGTTGTTCTGCATTTAGTATGCCAAATGATTTGCTAACATAGCACACTCAGTGCTTCCTTTGTAGGTAGCTTTTGTAGATGCTGGTCTTTTGCTAAACTGTCCTTCCTGAGGATGTATATCCATTTTCTCAGTACACTATAATTTTCCTGAGCTTCTGTTAAAACTGCTCATAAGAGTCAACAGAATGAAATGCAGGAAGTCAAACTTGTCAGCAGAACATCTGAGAGAAACTCTCTTGAATTCAGTCAGGTTATTCCCTGGCCATCTAGACAAGCAATGAATTACACTAGTAATTTTTTACCCTCATCCTATTTATTCGGATAAACTATTGTATTCCATGTCTTGATAAAAGAGAAAAGTCTGAGGCAAAACAGAGTTGAAGTAGGTCAGTTATACATTCTTCTGTCATTCATCCATGCCTGCTTGATTCTGCTATATATATTTGTATGTTGTATCCGTTATTTTAAAGCAGGAAATACTATATTGGTTTTTCACCACACCCAAAACTCAAAGAACTCCTACAATGGAAACGTGGGTATATAACAAAGTCAGCTGGAAATGAGTGCTAAGAGATTACTGTACTTTTATTCTTTGTTTTTTAAGGAAGACAAAAGATTGAGGATTGGGATTTGTGGCCATGGGTGCTTTTTCAATGTGTAAATGAGAGCTGGCTAATGGGGAGATGGATGAACTGTCAGCACATGAGAAAAGGCCCACGTGACAGAAAACCTAGGCCCTTTGTCAACTCTGCCATAAATCTCAGGCTGTATTACAGATTGTGAAAGATCCCATTTGAAAAGCAAGAGATTGAATATCATAATAATTTTCTATTATGAATGAGCGTCCCTTCATTAAATAGAAAAGACTTGAAATCAACTAATTTAAAAGTAACAGACAATTCAGAGTGACCCAACTAAATGCTCTTTAGAAAATAATGTTTATAGGAAAATGTTGACCAAATGTGGGATAGTTTTTCTGTTTTGAAGATGAGACAGATGGAAAAAAAAAGATGGCTTATTTGAGTCACAGAGAGGTTATTCCAAAGGATTTCAAATAGAGCACAGGAAGCAGTAGCTTGAAATGTTAACAGATCTCTAAACTGTAAATACATCAAAACTTCAGCAGAAAAAGTAATCATAAATCTAGCTAAAACTTCTAGTTAAAGGAGAAGATAGATATTTTACTAATTGCATAGGAATAAAAGATGATCAAGAATTGTCTTTAGATGTGAGTGAGATCCTAACTTTTCAACTCAGTTTCAGGTGATTTTTTTTTTTTTTTTTTTTTTTTGAAATGCAGAGGAGAAGTGGTGTGCAGGGAATGCAAGAATCAGTGGCCTTTGTCCCCCTGTATATTGCTGTATCGGACTGACACTGCTACTTTAAAAATGCCTTTTTAAAGAATATCTGAATGTGAAGAAAGATTAGTTATACGAATATGAAGCAGGAAAGCCTTTTGAAAGTAATTCAAGTGCTAACGGAGCCTAAGTCCCATTAAGAAAAGTAATTAATCCTTCTTCAGGTGTTAAAGGTCACTTTTGTAAAATGAGCACATAAGATACTGAGAGATTTAGGATCTTTTGAACACTATATCTGTCCAAGGAAGTGAGGAAGAAAAAAAATCTGTCATCATGTGTTTCTACAATTTATTTGTCAATTTGGTTCAATAGCAGAGGAATGATGAGAGAGTGTATGTCTGTTTTATGTCCATGAAGAACTGATAGGAAGAACCAGTGCTCTATCTCTCTACTACCTTCATGGTTGAGAGAATGCAAATGGTGCATATCTAGTAAATTATTAATCTCTCCTCTTTCTTCAGCAAAAGTAAAGGAGGGGTGAGAGAGGAGAAGACGAGTGGGATATAAGGGATAATAGGATAAAGAAAGCCAGGCTTATACACATTTTTCTGCAGCTCGCATGAGCCCAACTAGGCACACTAGCATTTGACTTGATATTCAAGCACAAAAAGAATTCACTGGGTACATCTACACCTTCTCTGGCCTAAATTCAATCTCAAAATATGATCTGACCATAAGCAACGAATCAGCTTCATACACAAGCTACAGGGCACTCTTTAGGGATGTAGAAAACTACAGTGTGTGCCTATCCAGAACCAGTGACTTAGCCTGTTGCTAACTGTTAACACACTGTTAAGCTGACCCAGGTGAGCAGTCGGTGAACTGCATGCAAACCATACAAACCATGCAAATCAGGCCACTCCCAGACTATGCTTTAAGACTGGTGTATGCACAGCCAAAATGAAGGACCAGTTGTCACCAGTGCCTGAAGAAGAGTTTTGTTAAACCACAGCCCACAGATGTCACTTAGATTTCCTGGAAGCAAAGGAAAAAAAAAACAACCAACCAAAACAAACAAACAAACAAGCAAACAAAAAAAACCTTGCTCTTTAAATCTAGGTTACTCTTACATCATACTACCAAAGCCAGTTCCTCACACAACACACTGCTATACTTAAACCCAAATAACTGCTGTTTCTGCATGAGGTAATAGCCATGTTATATTTAAAGGTAACTTTTAAGGAGAAAAAAATATTCTTCCTTTTTTCCAGACCAAATCATGGGACTATACCGGAAAATTAAAAGTCACTGAATGAAGCCTTCTGCAGCTGCAATCACATGACCACATATCTCACAGACCACAAATAACTTCTAAGTATTTTACAATAAATACAAGAGCTATAACGAACTACCACCCAAGAAGCGTAACTACAACAAGAAACCAACGGAAACACCGATGTCCTGGTAATAGCAGAAATTCTGTTACCTGAAATTCTGGAACAACACTAAGAAATGAACCTAGTCCCTGCTTCTGAGGAAGGCAAACAAACAGAAACAGCCAACCCAAAACCACACAATTATCCCAATGCTTTATCTCTGCTCATTACCCAAGCAGAACTTTCTTCAATATCATACAGATCTGGTTATCAGTTTAGTCCAAAAAGACAAGCAAAGCATCATAGATATGATATACAGAAGGTTTTAATTCTACTGGGAGCCACTACTTTGTTTCCCCCCTCCAGTGCCAAGATGTACAGCACATCTGATGTAGGAAAGGACAGCCCAAATCACTGAGGTCCTAACCTTCAGTTTTAAAGAAGAAAACAGATGAAAACACACTCCTTGTAGTTAAAAACATGAAGTAATATCAAGCATGGAATGCTAACAGCACTATTCAAAATAGATACAGTTCATTTAAAAGTAACGTACAGTAAGAATCTATCCAAACCATTATTTAATGTTACTGATGAAAATGAGGAATTATGTTGCAATTACAGGTTCATGATCAAAGTGGAAATGTCATGGTACAACATGAATGTTAATAAGGTAAATTCCACTAACTTGATTTTAAACTGAGGACAGTGATAGATTACAGAGAACAATATTTTCTGTGATTTACTTTTATATTTATTACGTACACATAATAACAGGTGCTATGTATCTGAGGCAACACTTTTAGATCCGTCACTTTGTGTTATTGAAATTAATTATCAGTACAATACTATAGAAGATAAAACAGATTACTGTGCTTTGTTCTTATTACTTTTAAATTCAACATTTAAAAAAATTACACTTAAAATTGGTATTAAAAAACATTTCTGCTCTGACTAGGTCAATAGGTGAAGTTCTGTAATTTTTTTACCTACATAAATAATCAATCTTTGGAGATTTTTCTTGAAATCATTGTCTTTTTTTAGCATAGCATACAGATTTGAATTATATTTGCCCTACAGTAGCAGCAACTAACATCGGATGACAAATCCGAGAAACATCTTTGGTAACTCTCTTAATAAATAGATTGATAGAATTTGCTCAAACTGTGGATGCTTAAATACACAGTTTCTACCCTGAAGCTGGCAGGCTGTTGACAGATATGTCTTTGCATTAGTTTCACTAATACAAACACTTCTTCTGAGGCTTTATGCACTGCTTAAGCTGTAGATGTTGTATGAGTGTGACAGTTCTTGTGCTCGATCTTCTGCCATTTGCTTCAGTTTAGCTGAGCAGGCATTTTACATCCAAAGGCAAAAGGCAGATAACTTCCATCTTTGATTATACATATACAACATGTACAAGTGCTGAAGTTGACTGTGACTGGCATATGACTTGATCTGTGATGCACTGGTATAAAGCTATTTCTTTATTAAACTCGTCAGGTACTCACTTTTTTTAGTTTGTTGTTGTTGTTGCTGCTGCTGAATAGATAAATTTGAATCACTGCTTCCAAACTCTACTAAGACTTCCTGGTGCCCCCATGGAAACCACTTTTATGGCATCACACTCCATGGAATCCTACCATATACAGCTGCTGGACAGCCTATCAAAGGCAGCACCAAGAAGGTCATTTCCACTGTGAGTTCAAGTGGCACAAAGCTTCCCAAGGAGGAATAATAGGTATTTTTGAATAGTAGCAATTCTAGATGGGTGTCTTCCATGAGTCTTTTTTCATGCTGGCAACCTATATCGCACAATATTTCCTTGACACAGCTACACTTGATTACTCACAGAACTGCACATTATACAAGAACCATCAAAGGAAATAAAATGGAAAGAAATGCTTTTACTTCAGATTAGTAGGAAGGCATCACCTATGTTCATTCTATGTTCATGGCAATAGAGGCAATAACTACTATAGACAGTAATGGAAAATGTAATGTAAACATATAACTTGCTATCTCAACATTAAATGTGCTGTCACTGAAAGCAATATTTTTTGATACTTGTAATTACATGATTAGCAGGCAGATTATTTTTCAGCCTTTCACTTATACTAGATTGGATAAAACATTGTAATAATTTCCTACAAAAGTCAAATTAAAGACCATAAAGTTATATTTACAACAGCAGTTGTAAAAAGCAGGGGTATCATTCCATCATCTCATTCATAGTCTCCATATTCTCTTTCTTGATATGTTATAATAAATGCATTTTTAAATGGAAGAAGGACATGAATGATGAAAGTGTATTAACTGGAGGACAAAATGTCATTTCACTGTAATCTTTAGAAAGGATTTTAAGACCAATTTTATTCCTACCCTTTTAGGCTCATTGATTGCATAAAGATAAACATTTTTGATAAACTGTCATAAAATGAAGCCTGTGAAACATGCACATGAACATATGAACACCCTTTTCACCTGCAGCATTTATAGATGGAGACAAAGACATAACCCTGAAACAAGAACTATTAAAAATGTGATGGGATATTCATCCATGCAATAAATATTCCTGTACACACTCCATTTCCCAAAGGTAGTGAAAGATCAATTTTTCATTTCCATTTTTTTCCTTTACATTCAACATTGCCCTCTTATTCTGAGTGAACTGTTTGACAAGTTTTTCTGAACTAAACTTCATTGTTCTGAATGATGTATCTGATCCCCTCTACCTTTCCCTTTTACAATTAGGCGATTAGGTGCTCTCCAGTTAGGAGGCACAAAAGGATAAACATTTACACACGAACTTTAACTACTACAGACACTGTACAAAGAATGAACAAAAAGTTGCAGTCCCTAATATATTTCAATGTTGATGAAACATTGTAGTTTCAGAACTAGTAGGATAATCCAAAAATGATCTTGTATTTAAACTCAAGTACAACAACAGTATGTTGTTGCAACAACATAAATCTGCAGCTGAAAAAAAATCTGATTCTGTGATTCTGTGAAAATGTCAACAGACTATACACTTTGTCAACAGTCTCACTGTGTGTACACTAACTCTCAGGAGGAACTTCTGAGGGAGGGTATTAAGGGACAATGGAAGAAATCACTGTCTGCCAAGATGTTACAGTCTTAAAACCAGGTTCTCGGTATCAAAAAATGTAGTTCTGCTGGAGAGAATACTGTAAGTCTTATGGAAACTGAAGATCCCTTTTTCCTACCATAACTGTACTGAGTAACTGAGAACTGAAACTGACAAACTTCCAAAGCAAATTATCCCAATATTTTCAGATTCTGATGATGTCATTAGATTACTCTCTGAAACTTTCTATGTATTCTCTTGTTTATCATGTATCTCTTCTGCTCCTTTATTTTTCATCTGATCCCACACAAAGCTAACTGAACATAATAACCTGTATCAGAAAAAAAAAAGACGGAAAAAAATGCTTAATGCTTTACATAACATCAGGGCTGAAAGCTGCCATGATGGTCACGGGAGGTTTGCAAAGCAGCTTCCCCACCATATGCCACATGACACAGTTAGTGCAGCCCACTTTAAACTATGGAAGATTTTTACTTTCCTTGTGTTTGTCTACTTGCACTTCAAATTCTATAAAAAAATCTGTAAAAAGTCCACCTCTTTCAGTTAGATTACAATTGCTTTGAGACATGGACTATTTCTGCTTGATGGCTGCGTACTAATAAGAACAGCATATCTCATTACTGTTTGTGATCAGGGCAAAACTGTAATAACCATATGAGTAAGTAATGAACAGTGACATACAAGCCCTTTGTTTCTATGTCTTGATTAATAAATACTGCATGTGTTCAAGCTCTAATGTAAAGGCCTTTAAACAATTAGTGCCTCATAGAATTTATCATCCACCATCATACAAACTATACAATTCATATTAAATATATATGTATCTATAAAATAAGCGAACATTTGTTATCAGTAATAGTTTCACTGCAATGCCAGTTATTTTACAATATTAATACCTACTTTCCAAAATCTAGTACAACCCAACATTTTCTAACCTGTGAACAACATTCTTTAAGATGCTGTTCCAAGGCCTCTATATGAAATGAGTATTTGTGTTACTGTTTCTCACACTGTTAATCCTGCAATAGGGATATGGAGTTGTTATGGAGTACCAATGCCATGACTACTGTTTTCCCTTCAAACTTCAAAGAATGGTTTTCAAGCAGTAACAGCATAGAAAGTACTTAATGTCTGTATAAATATGTAAAGCTGCAGAAACTGCTTACAATAGGGGCCTTGAAGGGTATAATCAGACAATCCCATAGCTGAAAGTCACCACAAAATATCAAACAGGGACAAACCCGCTTTATTCTATCCAGTCTGTACTAGAGAATATACTTATGTATTCAAATATAACTGAACATAAAAAGTAAAAATTACTAAAGAACTTGAATGGCAGCCCTCCTAGAGCTCTCACAAATAAGATACTGAGCCTGCAAATGACAGAAGGGAATAGACTCAGACAAATGGACAGCCAAGAACATGTTAAATAGTGTGGTGGGGTTTGTTTGTTTGTTTGTTGTTGTTGTTTTCTTTTTTTTTTTCCACCAAGACTACTTCCTTTCATTCATAAATAATGGATTGATTCACAAATCAAAAATCTTACTTCTCAAGGAAAAGGAATACTGCAGAAATAGCACATTTAAATCCTGGTGATGTTAGTCCTTTATTATTCAAAACTTCCTCTATCCCAGCTAAATCCAGCATCCTTCCTCTAGCCCTGTCAGAAACAGCCCCCAGCACTTCTATAACTTCTTGATAATTCTCCCTATCCAAAACAAAACAGCAAAAAATGGATTTGTGGTCTGAAACCTTTCACCTTTCACTTTGGAAGAGATAAAAGATGTACGTACAGACTGGGACACAAGATTATCCACAGATTCATAAATGGCCAAAAAAAAAACAAACAAACAAACCACAAGGATCAAAAATGACAGCTAAATCATGCAACTGCAAATCTGCTTTCAGCTGCCTCTCAGGAGGTATATGCAGTAATTCCAATGCAAATGCACTACAGAGTGTGCCACAAGAGCTGGGTGTTATATTACTAGAGAAGAAAATGTTTTTAATTTTCTGAAGAATTGGTAGTAGATGTTTTATTGCCAATTAACTACGATATAAAATGTAAAATGCCATCCAAATTCTGAATAAGGATTTGTTGTGTGTTGTATTTTTTTTTTCTCTTCTGAATCTCACTAAGACTGTAATTTGGATTCCTCTTTTTCCAGACAAAACAATGAAATCAACTGACCCTTGCTTTAGACAGCAGATATTTCTTGTGACTTTTCAGTAAGATGTGCAAAAAGACTGCATACATAGGAATTTCTGATGGGTGTGTCAGATCTCATACTGTACTGATAGTCAGCTGTACAACTGCATATTGAAAAAAAAAAAAAGAAAAAAAAAGTAAGCAAATACTTCTTACCATGAAACCCTCAGTGTACTGAAACTGAGCTCTGGAACTGTCTTCTGCTGTGGGACTCAGGGGCTTAGGATCAGACATAGAGCGTTGCATCATCTTTGCCGCCTTTGGGCTTGATGGAGGAACCTTGGCAATGTCAGCATGCAGCATCTTCTGAGGGCTGATGTCATCACTGATGGATTTTTCATAGGGTACAAATGCTGACTCTATAACTTTGCTTGGTGAAACAGGTGAAATGGGTGAATAGAGAACTTTGGGAGATTTGGGAGGGGAAGGGACTACCTGCAGTGTAGAGTCTGGACGAAGGTGGGCTGAGTAGCCTATTTCTAACGGTGTAGGGCGTTTTTTGTCTTTCTGGGGGGATGAAGCTGACAGATATTGGGGACTTTGAGTATCTGACTCTGTCTCTGTTTGACATCCCAAACTTTCTCCTTTATATGTCTTTTCTGGAGCTGAAATGTGCTTTATGATTTCAACCTTAGCATCCAATCGGGCCCTGATTGAAGGTGTTCTTATAGTTCCTACAGGTTCTGTTTGTACTGAAATCTCTGCTACTGTCTGAACTGCGATACTAGATACTTTGGAGAACTGTTTAGCTTTGTCTGCCTCAGTGGTACTCTCACTGTATTTCCCTACACGAGGCTTTCTTCTGGATCTGCTAGAAAGGTCCCATTCATCTTGATCTTCATCATCTGTCTGAACACTTGTATCAACACTCTTTTTAGTTCTCCGTCTCCTGTTTGTGTAACCTCTGTCTGCTCCGTCTTCATCATCAGTTTGCACTCCACTGTCTACTATCTTTTTGAAACACCTGGGCTCATCTTCCAGACTCTCATCCAGCTCCTCATATGGACCACGTAATTTTGGCATAGAACTTCTCTTTTTCAATTGCTTCTCCTCTCTAACATCAATATCCTTAAGAGACATTTCTGAAACAGAGCTTAGGATACCAGACCTAGGTATATATTGGGTAATGCCATCTGACTGAACTGTATACCATGTTTGGCTTTGTGGAATTTCAATACCCAGCACTCCTGAAGCTGTAGTGGTTACATCATCAGTAGGCCAAAACTGGCCATTTTCTGTGGTTGCATACTGTCCTTCCAAAAGTGCTTGATCTGTGGTTGTTTGTGGTGAGCCAGTTCCTGAAGGGTCATAACCATATTGATATATTTGACGAATTTTTTGTTCCTCTAACTGTTGATGGAGCTGTTGTTGAAGTTGTTGGAATTGTTCAAGTTGCAACTGTTGCTGCGCTAAAGTCTCTTGCCTCATCATAAACTGAGCTTGCCGTTCCTCCTCTTGCTGAAATAAGAGATGATGTTTCATGGATTGCAACTCCTCAAGCTTTTTTTGTACCATAAATTTCTCCTGTTCCCTGAATCTTTGAATTTCCTGACGTTCCCATTCCAGCTCTTCAGCAAAGCGCTGTTGCTTAATTTTCTCAAGCTCAAGAAGTTCACGCTCCAAATCAAGCTGTTGCTGTTTGCCTTCTTCAGGGGCAATGAGAAGAGCAACCTCATCTTCGATTACATCTGTATAAACTTCAGATGCTGTTGCAGGTATTAAGTTAGTTGGCTCAGTGGCAATAGTTTCTAGAGTAAGAGGTGGCAAGCCTGTCTCAATATCAAGGGCAGTAATTGCATCTTTTTCAGTTGCCACTGTTGTCAAGAAACTGTACGACCTTGGGAGAGGTTGATTCTGTTGCAAAGTTGATAAGGAGGGCACTGAGTCAATTGTTTGGAGAGTAGGTAAATCTCTGACACTTGTACTGAAAATAGAACCGGGTTGTGTAGTGATGGCAAATGTGGATGGGATGGGAGTTGCTACTGAAGAATAAACAACACCATTGGATGATCTCAAAACACTTCCAACGCCGAATGGGGAACCCAGAGATGATACCATTCTTGCTTGGGAATACTGTGGTGTACTTATCCCGATGCCAGAAATTACCTGCCGAGTCTCTGGGTAAGCACCAGTGGTCTTGCTTGAGTAATCCATAACCTCACCTGAAATTACAGGGCAAAATTACAGTCCAGTCCCACAAAAGAATGATGCTTTGTGGATTCTGAAAGTCATCCCATCTTGATGAATTAAATGGGAAGGGGAAACTGCATGCAAATCTTCAGGTAACTGATCTACTTTAGATGTGAAGGAAGCATTTCTGAACATGCAGGCACATGCAGGCACCTCTGTGCAAAACATATATGTAAAATGAAGAAATGAAATACACGTGTAATCCAGAATAATTTGTCACACTGTCCAAAAGAAAACAAAACAACAGAAGGGGGGGGAAAAATAAAAATAAACTTAAAAATCATCCTGAAATGAGGTGAGGAACATCAAAATTATACTTCAAAGAAAGATCTGCTGCTGTGTCATACTGACCTGTAGTAACTCTTCCAGAAGTAAGATCTACTGCTGCATCAGTTGCCCCAACTCGATAATCAAAGCTATTCTTGCTTTTGTATGCAAACAGTCCAGCTTCTGATAAATTTGTGTCAGACATAGATGGTTTCATACCTCCCATTCCTCGGTAGCCATATGACCCTGAACGATCATACTGATAATGGTCATCTCTGTAACCAAAGCGATCTTCAGGAAGTGTAGTTGGAGGCTGCTGTGCTGTACAGCTCCTACCAAATGGCAATTTATAAACCATATCACAGCAGACAGCTCTTCTCCCTGCAGTAAGATCCACAGGCTTTTCATCATCTTCTATTACTGTAGTTATGACACCTGAAGTAGTTTCATCCATTGTTACTATTGTTCTGTGGGATTTTGTAGTGCTAAGGTCAACTGCTCCACTCTCCACTGGCTCCTGAGAAGTCGAGAGATCAGTCCAACCATTTGTAACACCAACAGGTGGTACAGTAACAGGCTTTGTAGTAGCCCATGTCACTGCATGTGTTGAAGTACCTAGGGATAAATTTATTGGCACTTCATCTCTACTTGCAGAGAACACCTGGCTGTCTGTTATTCTGTAAGCAGGCTCAAAATGTTTTGATGTTGTTAGCTGCAGTGGAGTTGTCATTGCATGTCCCAGATCCACAAGGCTGTCTGTACTGGTAGTGTAGCTTACAGTGGCAGTGCAGGTCATGACAGTTACTGTTTCAGTGACTACAGACAGAGAAGGATCTGCAACACATGCAGTGCTAAGATTTATTATAGCTGGCTGGACAGTACTTACTGGCCGCCCGCATGTGTCACTTGCTGGCATTAGCCTTCTCACATCCATGGAAACAGCAGACAGATCCATACAGCTGTCTCTCATTTCAATATCCATCTTAGTTAAAGTGCGAAGATCAATGACATCACCCAAAGGATGGAATCTTCCATTCTCTCTATACCTGGGTTGATCTACTATATGTATTGGTTCTGGAGGTATAGTAATAGCGACACTACCTAAACCAACACTGGGCACTGGGCCCTTCGCTACAGACACCGTAGTCACGGCTACCTCTGTTGTTACTGCTTCTGATTTTGAACTAGGTACTTTTTCAAAAGTTGATTGTGTTGTGACAGGGACAGTTTGCAAAGCACCTGAAATATACATACTCGGATCTTCCATACTTGGAATTTCCATAGCTTTCATGGATGGAGTGAAAATTGGTTGCATAGGCTGGGGAATCTGTTCTTTAGAAGGTGCTTCTAAAGGCCAGCTGGTAACAGCCTGACTAGTGATAACTTCTGTAGGAGTTCCAGGCTCAGATGGCAATGTGATGACAACATAGGTTTCCTGTGAGGGTTTTGTCAACCTTGGTGATGATTTGTTAGAGTGTGGAGACAAAGGGGATGTGGGAGATGCTATTTTGTATTCAGCTGAAGAGACCAAATTCAGAGTCATAGTTGAAGTCAATGACAAACCTATTGGTTTCGCCTGTGTTTCTGCTGGCTTATGAACAGCTATTGGGAGTGGAGGAACTGCTGGTTTAGGAGCAATTGGAGGTTTTGTTACCTCAGTGGGCCTGTGACTGAAAACTAGCCCTGCTGGAATGGAGGATGGTTTGGGTGGCACAGGAGGTGGTGTTGGGGTGAATGTTTTTGTGATAGGTACCACGTGATTCTTTAAAACAGCTGTGGACTCCAATGTTGCAACACTTGTGACTGAAGGTACCATTGTGGGTGCTGTTGCCACTGGAGTCTTAATCTGTGACTTCTTTTTGGGATAAATGGCTGGTTTGGGTAAAATAGGTGGAGGTAATGGCGGAGGAGGTGGTGGTGGAGGAGGAGGAGGTGGGGGTGGAGAAGGTTGTGCAGGAGAATCCAAAGAAGAGCTTCTAAAAAGTGAAAATACTTTGGATGTTGGAGCAGGAGCTGAGGAAGGCACAGAGACCATGCTGGTCTTACTTACAACACTGGGAGTAGGTACAGAAGATGTTTCTGATGCAGGCTCTTTAACTTGAACTGATGCTATACATGTGGGTGGTTGCTCAGATGTAGCACCAGTCAAATTAATCCTTGTCATATCAACGCTCAATTCTTTGTTTAAATCTTCATGATGAATTTTGACAATGCCAGCCTCTACTGTACTTTTCATTTTTCTAGCTGCAACCTTTTCTGCTTTGGAGGTATCAAATGTAATGGTATCAGTTGCATATTGCTGGGGTTTTATAACTGTAGTGGACACTAATGAAGGTGCAGTTTCAGGCAAACAAATTGTAGCTTGATCCACACTCTCCATATCTGAGGCTATAGCTGGCTTTTTAGTGGCTCCAGCAACAGATTCATAAGGCATGCTCACCTCAGAGTACTCTTTTGTAGATGTTAAGGGAATTTGGGCTATTATCCTGACATCTTCAGAATCTGCTAGTTTACTTACAGCATCTGCTGTATCTACATAACCTGTGGTTGCACTATCTATAGGTGATGAACTATCTGTGGTACAAACCGAAGATGTAGATGATGTTAAGGAAGCTGTATCAGAGGGTAAAACTGATGCAGCACCTTCTGATGTTTCAGAGTATGTCAACATTGATGTTTCATGAGAAATTATTTCTTGAATTTCTCTAGCATAATCTGTTAAGTATTCATCTTCAATTTCCTCTGCCGTAAAATGCTGAGTTATTTTAACATCTGGAATAGAAAGTGCTGTGCTACTGAGAGATGATACATCTGAGATTGCTGAAGTAGTGCTTGATGTTAAAGATGTACTATCCACTATTTCTCCAACACTAGATACCTTTGTATCAGATGTAGGAACAAAACCTGAAGTTGGCTGTGTTGGACTGGACCCGGGGGTTAGCTGCATTCTCTGTCTTTTCATAAGCTCTTCATAAGCAGCTTCTGCATCTAACAACTGCTTCTCCTCAGTAGTGGAGTTTACTGTGCTGTCTAATACAACTATTTCATGACTTTCTGGAATAATATAAGAGCTAGAAACAATATCTTCTTGAGGCACAATTGAATGTAAAGGCTCTACACTATAGTAGTCTTCCTGTAGATCAGTAATTTTCTGTGGTTCTTCATAGATCTGTTCTGAAGCTCTTATTTTTTTCTCTTTTCCTCTCTGCTGTATATACTCATTACTCTCATCTTGTCTCATTACAAGATTAGTATCAATAGTTCCATTGTAAGTATCCTCTACTAAAGATTCATAAATATAATCCTCTATTAGCATTCCACCATATAATGATTCTTTTTCAAACACCTCATCTTTTTCATTTGCAATTTGAAATGGCTTGGCCTTATGGGTCTTATGTATCATTTCCTCATATACCTCTTCAGCACTTTTCAATGTCTTTTGACCGCTTTCTTCTTTTGGAACTCCAATTGGTTGTTCATCTGTTGGTGAGTATAGAGAAACAGCAGTAGGCAACTTGTAAACTTTTTGAACTTCTATTATCTTTTCTGGGCTAATTTCGAATCCTTCAGGATCTGACTCAATACTAGGTGAATATTCAGAACAGGAAGATCTGTGAAGCTCTTCCATTTCTGCTGCCTGTCGTAATTCTTCTGTTGGAGATGCATCTTCAATGGGAGAAAGATTACTTGGAGGAGTCTTTGGACGTTCCCTTCTTCTCTGAGCTCTCAGCTCGTCCTTGTCCTTTTTAGATTTCTTGCTAGAACTTTTTCTTTGTTGCTGTTCTAACTCACGCTGTTTCTCTTGTTCCTTTAGCAATTCTTCCTCTTCCCGTAGTTCTTCTTCTTCTGAAGAATCTTCAATAGTTGGAAGAAGAGGACCATGTGACCTATGCCTAGCTTTGCGCTGTTGCTTGCTCTCCCCTCCTAGTTTTTTGTGACTAGGACTGCTGTCGCTGTCTTCATCAAGTGATGACACTGAAGTGGGAGATGTACCCGGTGTGAAACTCGAAGCATGTAAACTAGAAGACCCTTCTCCTCTAGATCTATCTTCTGGTGAATCTGTAAGACTCTCCATCTCTAGCTCAGGTTCTTCATCAAAATATAAGATACCTTTCTGTTGTTCAGAAGCCTCAGAATATTTGTTTGTTATTGTACTATTTAATTCTATTGTTTTGAAACGCCGAAGACCTCCTCCTCCCGTTACAGCAAGTTCCTCACTGTCTTGACTTTTAGTTTCCCTGTATTTTGGTTCTGGACTTTCATCAAAAGTCTCATCATCATCATCATGCCATGAATGTCGTCTTCCTGCATCCTCATCATAGCCTGCACTACTTTTCCGTGCCATTCTTCTATGTTTTCCAGCAGTTCCTTTGGCTTTGCTTTTCATGTCTTCTTTTTTTTGGCTTTCAGTTACACTGATCTCTTTGAGCTGATTTCTAATGAACTCATCATCTTCAGAACCTGAGGCATCTTCATCAGCACTCATCTCTATAATTTGTTTTCTAATGAAGTCTTCCTCATCACCTGATCCCTGACTGTCATCTCGTTTGTACTCATCACTGCTTGAAGAACCAACACTAGCTCTTCTTTTTCTCCTTGGGACAGGTGAGTTTTCACTCTCACTGCTATCTTCCACAGAATCATAGCGTTGCCTTCTTGCTGGTATGTCATCTCCTCCGTCTCCTTCCTTGTATTCAGCTTGGGAGGAAGCACTTCCTTTGCCATCTTCTACAATGGTTCCTTCACCTTCTAAGTCTTCCTCATCTGAACTGTAAGATTCTGGAGTGACTGGCAACGGCTTTGTTTTATGCTGATCCTTTGTCTGTTCACTGTATGTTTCATAAAGTTCTTTTTTCTTCACAGATTTTTCATCAGAAAGTGTACTTGCCTGAGCTTCCAAAATAGACAGGAAAGTACTTTCCAATTTAGCTAGATCCGAGGGGCTCGGTGGACTTTCTTGTGAAACAGTGTCTTTTTTACTAGATTCTCTGAGTAAATCCTTTTCATCACTGGGGATATGACTTGGAATTTCACCAAGTGAACTTGATATCCCATCAGAAGAATACCCGGTGTCACTCAGACCTTGTGGACTTTTCTGTTGCTGAGAGCTTGATGTGTCTGATTTGTCATCCTCCTTTTCCTAAAAAAATAAATACATATGCATGTGTATATACTTATATATACATTCTTAATGTCTCCAGGCAATTAAATACGTCTATTTTTTTTCTAAAAGATGAGCTAACGTCTCAGATGAAAAAAATATTCTAAATCAAACTATATTAAACCATAAATGACTGAACATGAACTCTGTTTTGCAAAGCTATTAAAACAATACAAAAAGATCCTCAAATTCTGAGTTTTGACATTTAGCTATGCTTTACATGACTGTCCACATCAGCAATCAGTTTCATTAGTTGTAAGATTATCTTTTGTTTGTAAATACAAACAAATACTGTAGTTAACTGTTTTCAGAATCCTATCTAATGATAATCTATAATTGTTCATATATACATGGGACTTTTTTTTTGTGGGTTAATTTAAATTAATATTTAATTACTTATGCTTCAAAACTGCCTACACTTTTCTACATAAAAATATAGCTTGCCAAACATCATCCTGCAGTATTTCTGGGGCTTGCTCCTTTTTTTTTTTTTTTTTTTTTTCATTTAATATTTTACAATTCCCTAGAAATATGTGAATCTTACAAAATTCAGAGCTATGGTTTCATTTTCTCAATTTGAATGTTATGCATTGCAACATGCAGTGGAATACACGGAGTACTGAAGCATGAGTTAATACAATCTGGAAAGTCCCCATATCTTCAGTTCAGTACTGTACAACCATTTTCTGAACATCTCTTAAAAAAATAAGTTTCTCAGGAAATTTGTAATGCAGAGGTAAGCTGCTGCTAGGGAAGTGTAATTGAAGGGATAAAAGCAAAATGGTCAGCTACGGATCAAAGGAAATAAGGAAGAAAAGGCAGGCACATGCAACTGAACATCACAACCAATAGTTTCCTTCTTATTCCTAACTAAATACACTTAGTCTTTCTCCGAGTTTAAAGATCCTTTTATACCACCCTGAATGACAAGTACCTCTGTCTCCTTCTTTGGATAACAAAAATACCAAGAACAGCCTACAGCAAATATTTCCACATCAGAGCTTCCCTCATCCCAGCTATGAAATGCCTCCTCCCAGTTTCTCCCAGATGTGAAATGAAATATTTTGTGAAAGAATTTCATGACTCTGCTAACAAATTAGCTCACTCTCCAAATGACAGGTCATCTTAGCTGTCATCTTAGCTGACAATCTTACAAAGTGTCCCTGTATCCAATATTAATTTGAGAACAAGCATCCCAAAGTCTTCTGATTTTAATGATATGATGTGATGTTCATATTTTTTATGGCCCTCAATAATACACATGGTGGTATTTGTCAACTTTGCTAATCTAAGTCAATAATTTCTGAAGTAGGTCTAACCTTCTATTTAAAGCTTTGATTATCAGCTTCCTTAGCAATATATTGAGTTAAAAGAAAAAAGAAAAAAGAAAAAAAAAAAAGGAATAAATACACTAAGAAAATCATGACAGTGTTAATTATAATTTGAAGGTACGTTTACAATTTGCTCAGTTTCTGTCAATTATAAGTATTTTCAAATGTTTATTCACATTAAAGTTACATTTAATGGCAAAATATCATAAACCAAATATTTGTTATTGACAGGTTGTTTTTTAAAGAACCAGTCAGGTGTTTTTTTTTTTCTTTCATTATTTGATTTAAATGTAAAGTACCTATTGTTGCCTACAGGCATGTCACTGTGCATATAATTATCCATTAAAATGCTAACATTAATAATAACAGTACATTAATCTAGTCATTAATATTTTGTTAAGTAACCTCCATTTCACAGAAATTATTTATTACCTGCTTTGCAAAATCAGATAATATCCTGAATATAAATCACATTTATCCTCACCAATAGTGTACCCAATATGATAAACCCAAAATCCTGATATCAGAACAAAAACATAGCATTTAAAAATTAAATTTGATAATAAATATTTCTAAGGACAACTCTAATGATTAAGCTGTGATTAATCATAATCATATTGGACAAAACTCCAATAATACTCCAAATAAATTTGGGAAGTCATCACTACTTCAACACTTTAGCACTCTTTAAGAAAAAGGTACACTTGGATATTCTTCAGCTCATAATGGCAGATTTTTTTTTTGTATCTTATATTTATATATTTGTTCTCTCTACTAAAGAAAAAAATATTTAAGGGACATTTATTAGAATATTTAAAAAAAAATAACCAAACCAAAACACAATCCATTAAAACCCAAGTTATTTTTGCATCTAGAAATATGCCCCCCCATTACAATTTCAGCAATGATAATTAATCATTATTTTATTTCCAGTATGTCCATTATTTATAAACACATGTCCAATTGCATACACTGGGATCAATTTGGATTAGCTTCTAGAAAATTAAACATTGTTCAAGCTCAGAAGGTCTCCTAGGAGTTGATGGACTAACTGTGCCAAGGTAGTGAAAGTGAATCTCTAAGGTCTTAGTTCTCCATAGGGAGATGAAGTAGTACAATGACTTATAGAGACAAAAGCATCAACAAAGTAGTTAAGATCAGAAAAAGATAGGCAACAAGTGGGCAAGGAACAACCTTAGACATTCTCCTTCTAATCTGTAATGGTACCATTATGTCTGAATCCAATGTGTAGTATCCAATGACCAACCAAGAAGAGATGGAAATGAGTATTGTTATTGCCTGCCCTGTTGTTGAACTTCAGTTTATGACATAGCATCACTGCTATTAGTAACAGGAAACAGTGGTTTGAAAAAATGTTATTTGTACAGTAACGAGAAGAAAAAGTTCTAGAGAAATAAGATACTTCCTTTATCACTAGTAATAAATGCAATAAGAAAATCTAGCTTTCTTTTTAAGACTAAGATACAAATATGTTTTCTATTATTTTTATGTGTAGAATTATCTTTCCTGTGATTCGTCATGAAAAAATTATTCTGCACATCATTTTGAGGTCACATGCATGCAACTTATAATAAACAATCTTTAGTCTTGGTGCATTTTTTTCCCTTTTTTATGCAGCCTGAGAACTGAGACATTGTCATTAGCTGCATCTGTTCTTAAATGTAATCTGTTTTGGACAGGGTTAGCATGTATGTATCACACACACAAAGACATCATCATTGCCAAACTTGTAAACATATGATTAAACATAAGATTTTTAGAATAACAAAATACTGAGTCAAGAATATTGCTAAGTATCATACATACATGTATCACATATCAACTCTTAGAGATGAAAAATGCATTTAAGTCAATAAGAGAAAAGCACACTTTTGCTGGTGAAGCAGGAAGTACTTTGGTTCATGTTGAAATACTGCGCATTTCTGAACAATTTAATGGCGTTTCTTTTCTGAAAGTTTGCCTATTCAGAGTTTTTAATACTTGACAAATTTAGCTGTAATATATATGCACTGATGGAAGAATCTTCTTGAGACATGATGAACGAAAAGACTTATAAATGCTACAGGCTGGTGTTGACTATTTAGAAACAACAAATGCAATCTCTTTAACTTGTACCAATCATAAATATGATCTAATGTAGAATGAATTCCTACTTTTCCAGAGACATTTCTACAGTTCCAATGACAATACAGCATGCAACTATTTTTCATTAGAAGTTTTTGCTTTAGAAACTATTTATTCCTTCAGTTCCTCACTTTTAAAACTCTTATTTTAAAATAAGTGACAGGAACTGCTTTAAACTGCTTTAAACTGCTTTAAAAACTCAAATTAGTTTTCAGATTAAATCAGAACTCCTTTAAAAGAAAACTGTGATGTAAAAAAAGTCTTGTCAGTTTTTAAAATTATTTATAATTAGCAAGATTACATTCTGTTGCAGAAATTTTATTTTGCAGAGGAACTCATGATTTTAAAAAGGTCATTCTCTTTATAGAATAAATAGACATATCCAGTTAAAAAAAAAAAAAAAAAAAAAAAAAGGAAGAAAAAAAGACTGGTTGAGTAAACTGTTTCTACCGGTGCCCACAAAAAAAAAAAAAATGACTCCAGACAAGCCTCTTCTTCCTTCTTCTGGCTCCATGGTCTGTGTTTTCTCACTAATGTCACACATCAGAATTCTGATGTCAATTTACAATATACTAATTTCTACCCAGTTATTCAACATTAGTACATGATTATTCTTCAAAAAACATGAGAAGGCAGTAATAAGGGCACTTACATAATATAGCTGATGTGTTGTAATTACATTTCCAACTCACCACATTGTAATGTGTTCATGTACATATGGTAAACTTCATGTACTTGGGTCGAGAGACAACTGTTTTATATTCACAAAACTATATGTCATAACATAGTGTTAGAACACCTAACTACTACTGCACATGTAATTAAAAGACAGTTTATCAGGAAAAAGATCTGTAAATCATGAGCAAAGATAGTTTGTTCCTTGACATCTGTTTGAAGAAATTATAGATTAAAATATTACTGAAAAAGGAACATTTAAAGAAAAAATGGCTTTATGATACCTACAATCTTAATTTGAGGCCCAAATCTTTAAAAACGTTTCAATATTTAACTCACATTTATTTCAAAGGATGGCAGATCTCAAAATAAAATTGAGGTCTGTGGAAGATTTTCCAAGGCTCATTCCAGTGATTTTACTGTATCAGAACCTTTACCCTTTAACCTTTAACCATCCAAATGGTATCAGTGTGCAATACTTAAATTGTTCTTTATTTTTCCATTTCTATCATACGTTCTCTTGGGAAAAAATTGTATCTAGAATATTCGATGTAAAGAACAGTAAACATTAAAAAAATTTAATAAAATTCAGAAATATTTTTTTTTCATTTTGCTTGAATTATTTTTCCAAGGAGCAAAAAGGGGGTAGGTAGAATTTTTTTTTTTTTTTGAGGGGGGAGGCGGTGGGGGAGAGAGGTGTGTTTAAAATTAGCTATTCCTTTTTCATTCATTCAGTTCTGTTTTGTATTTCAGGGTGTTCTATTATTAAAAATACCTAAAAGTGGATATCTATGCATTTTCTTTTTGCATTAATCTATTACGCTTTCTAAACTTTATCTAAGTGTTCTTCAAAATCCAAGAACACAAGTAAAAGAAAGCTAAAGACAGTAGGAGCAAATAAAACATAAGAGAAACAAAGGTGAAATATAGGCATGTGAGTACCTCATAATATATCAAGAGATAATTAGAAATCATCAATTAATTTACAATAAAAATGTGTTGCAATCAGAGACAGAATCAAGTATATGTATCTTAGATTTGTCTGGAGTGCCACATGCTTTCTCATCTTTGCAGAAAACAAAAATGACTGGACAGGATTGAGACTAGTATGTGATGAAAACTTTTTCTTACAGATGTTTTTGAACATAAAAAATAGTATTTTTAACAAGAACATCAAAAAATCTGTCTACTTAAGTTTTCTGATAAGAATTTGTCAAAAAAAAAAAAATCATCAGAACAGACATTTTGTAAAATTAAGCTTGATCTTCTTGGAAAATCCTGCAATAGTGCCTCATATCTAATATAAAATAATCAAACTAATATTCCCTTTTGTTAGATCTCCTTGTTTCTTCCAGAAGGGAGGACTCTGGTTATGTTACTCGGAGCATAATTCATATTGCTTTGGTACAATCAGGTGATATCTTATCTTTTGATACCATGAAGAGGAGTGAACACATCATGTGATGGGATTTGCATCTCAGACAGGGAACTTGATTTCTAAAAATAATAGTATTTTTAACAGAACTCGCCACAGCATAATTTCCAAGTCACATTATTTTTCTGGCCAAATACGTTGGTTATCAAAAAAATAGAAAAAAAAAAAATGAAGTACATTACTTATTGACTGATATTATTTGAAAGCATAATTTTGGCAAATGTTAAAGTCTTCTTCAACCTACTCCTAGTTTTCTAACATAACGATCAGCACCTAATTTGCAGTACTGAAACAAAAACAAACAAGAAAAAAAAAACACATAATTTGTAATTTCTCAACAAATTTTCTGTTACCCACTTCAGCAGGTAAGTTACTGTTGTAAGTACTTGTTACTGACTTCACATTCAGAAAATAAATTTATTAGAAATGCAGCCACCTAATACATATTATCATAAACTCATCCATTGATCTGACTTGACAGCCCACCAAAAACCCAACTTGAAAGTACTTTTTCACTTGGGATAGGCAAATGAAATAGTAAAAAGATGTAAACGTTGCATACATTAACATACCATGCTCAGAAATCACAATATATTCCTCAAATGCTTATTATCGAGACCAGCATTATTTAACACCTTTGTTGGAGACTTGAACAGTGGGATTGAGTACACTGTGAACAAGTCTGTGGACAACACTAGGCAGAGTGTTGCAGTCGACACGCTGGAGGAAGGGATGCCATCCAGAGGGACCTGGACAGGCCTGAGAGGTGGGTCCATGCAAACCTCGTCAACAAGACTAAGTGCAAGGTCCTGCACCTGGAACAGGGCAATCCCAAATATAAATACAGGTTGGGTGGAGAATGGATTGAAAGCAGCCCTCAGGAGAAGGACCTGTGGGTGCTGGTGGATGAGAAGCTCAACATGAGCTGGCAATGTGAGCCTGCAGCCCAGAAAGCCAACTGTATTCTGGGCTGCATCAAAAGCAGAGTGGCCAGCAGGGTGAGGGAGTTGATTCTCCCCCTCTGGTTGGCTCTCATATGACCCCACCTGGAGTGCTGCATTCAGCTCAGGGGCCCCAGCACAAGAAGGACATGGACTTAGTGGAGCAATTCCAGAGGAGGGCCATGAAGATGATCAAGGGGCTGGAGCACCTCTCCTATGAAGACAGGCTAAGGGAGTTGGAGGTTCTCAGCCTGGAAAAGAGAAGGCTCTGGGGAGAACTTTTAGTGGCCTTCCAGTACCTAAAGGAGGCCTATACAAAAGCTAGGGAGGGACTCTTTGTCAGGAACTATAGTGGTAGGACAAGGGGGAATGGCTTTTCACTGAAAGAGGGTAGATTTAGATTAGATATAAGGAAGAAGTTCTTTACTCTGAGGGTGGTGAGGCCCTGGAACAGGTTGCCCAGAGAAGCTGTGGATGCCCCAACCCTGGGAGGGTTCAAGGCCAGGCTGGATGGGACTTTGAGCAACCTGGTCTAGTGGGAGGTGTCCCTGCTGACGGCAGGGGGTTGGAACTGGGTGATCTTTAAGGTCCCTTCCAACCCAAACCATTATATGATTCTCTTTACATTCTTTAAGGTAAAGTGGTCTAAAGAGCCCCTGCAAAGTCGTGTTGACTGAGGTTTGCCACAAGAATGGCAAGCAAGAGCTCAGGTGAGAGGGTGGGTGGGAATGATAGCAGCTCTCCAGAAATCAGGATGCTGGTCTTTTCCAGATGGGACAGAAGAGAACATGCTGAAATCACTGCAAGAGGACCTTTGAAGGACCTAGTGGCAAACCAGACTGTTTTTGATACATACAATAGTACTGGGCTGTTTTGAAATCATTTCATTTTGAAGAATGCATTTCCCTTATGAAATACCTCCTGCTTTATAGCAAACTGACTGTTGTGGGCTTGCTAATCATGCCTGTATTGCTAAATAAAAGAAGGCAGGGATGGCTGCCTGGCCCTGAGCCTGGCTGGCCTGGAACAGCTTGCAGTAGAGTGCCCAACCTCCCTTCCACTGCAGAGCACTGCACTGGATCTGGCCCATCAGGCTGGATGAGCAACCTCATCTAGTGGAATGTGTCCCTGCCCATGGAAGGGAGTTTGGAACTAGATGACCTTTAAGTTCCATTCTGATCCAAACCATTCTATGATTCTATAATTATACTTTGGTAGTGAAAAACACTGTACCTTTTACCATCACATCTTATTTGCTTTTGGGATTAAGAACAATGAAAATGTTCCCACTTCAACAATTAAACTCCAAAGCCTTGAGAGTCCACAGAAGCAGGTAAATAAATCAGAAGTATTTGAAAAGTGCTTGAACAGAAACTTTGATTTACTTTCAAATGCTTAATTATTTAAACCGAAAATCATGCAAGAACTATTTGAAAGTTGCACATAAACAATAGAACTAACTGGTAAGTAACTTATTAAACAGTCACTGATTTTATCATTGAGAATCATCTTGTACAGAGAATGACAATAAAGATAGAGGGAAGGAAGGAAGATACAGGGTCCATCAGAATCAGATTCTAAATTGTAGCAAAGAGGGAGGGAGGAAAGGAGGGAGAAAGAGAGGAAGGGGGAAAAAGCCACTTACTGTTTTTTCTCTCACTGTTTCCACATGGTCAGATCTTGGCACACGTGACATTTGAACGGGAGTTTCTTCTTCCTGAGCTTTTTCAGCTTTCAAAACCATTTGGGTAATCCCAGTTGTCAAACCCTCTTTCTTAGCATCCTCTTGTTTCTTTGCATGCAGTTCCTCACAAGGTGCTTCAACTTCTCCTTTCCGTTCAGCAACATGGTCTTTTGTCTCAGCTATAACTTGCTCTTTTTTGTCCTCTGAATGTGGTGCTTTCTTTTCTGGGAGCAGAGGTTTTTTGTCTTCTTCAAATTTGCTTAAAGTTTTCTTTTGATCTGAACTTCCTGTTGCAGGAGTTTTATCTGCTGAAAGTGTCTTTGACAGCTTTTCTTGCTGAAGTTTTGATTCTTCTTTTTGAGCTTCCTGTTGGATTTTCTCCACTAAAGAAGCTTTTGCAATTTTCACATGTTGAAGATTTGGGTCTTCTTTCTGAATTCCATGTTGAATTTTATCAGCTGAAACTGCCTTGGACAATTTCACCTCCTGAAGTTGTGCATCTTCCTTCTGAGCTGAAGGCTGGATTTTGTCAGCTGATAGTGCCTTTGCCATTTTCATCTGTTGGAGTTTCGGGTCTTCCTTCTGAATTCCATGTAAAATTTTGTCAGCTGAGGGTAACTTTGCCAATTTTGCCTCTTGAGGTTTTATGTCTTCCTTCTGGACTCCATGCAAAATTTTATCTGCTGAGGATGTTTTTGCCAGTTTTGCCTCTTGAAATTTTGCATCCTCCTTTTGAACTCCATGTAAAATTTTATCAGATGAGGGCGTCTTTGTCAGTTTTGTTTGCTGGAGTCTCGGGTCTTCCTTCTGAGAGACACGTATTTTATCAGCTGAGGGTGTCTTGAAAAGTTTGCCCTGCTTAAGTTTTGCCTCTTCTTTTTGAACTCCTTGCTGGATTTTATCAGCTGACAATGTTTTTTCCAACCTCCCCTGCTGAAGCTTTGGAACTTCCTTCTGAACGCCTGGTTCTTTAGGTTTTGCGGCTGCTGGAGTAGGCGGTGTGGAAGTCTTCTGAGGGAAATGTGAGACAGCAGGCACAGGCTGTTTTTGAGGAGTCGCAGGTGGTTTGGATACTGGTTGTGAAGGGCCTGGTTTTGGAAGTGGCACCTTGCCCATATCCCCAAGTTGTCCTGACATTGCCCTTTGGGTCTGGCAGTTTAAGCACAGCCATTCCTGTACCTGTGATACAACAAACATATGAAGTTACTTATTTGAAAACTTAACAGTAAAATCATGTTGTGTTTTCAGCTGGTACAGTTGCCATTAAAATACTTATAATCTCTATGCTATGCACACTGAACAGGTATTTTCTTTGTCTGCTGCTCCTGCAGGATGATCCACAACACCTTTCTAAAAAAAATGAAGTATGTCATGTTCCAGAAAGCCTGGCTGAACAAAAATAAAAATACATTGTGAAATGTAATAATTACATTGTCCCTAAGTATTGATGGCCTTTATGTACAAAGTTTGCTTATGTATTTCTAAAACCTTTTTCTTTTTTTTCTTTTTTTTTTTTTTCTGAAGACTCTATGATCTGCCAAAAATCTGCCTCTAATTTCATAAACCTGAGTAAAAGAAGATGAACTGGGATTCATGGATCTTTGTGTTTTTCTGCATAAATTATGTTCCTCTCTTGAATTTGTGTGTATGTATCATTGGTTAAGTTTAATATGGCAGTAACCCCAAAGAAAGTATATGTTTGCTCTCTTTACTACTTAATCTCTGCTGAATACTGTCTTTTACTCTTCTCAGAAAATCAGAATCAGAAAAACAAGGACAAGTCTGCAAAAGATCTTGTTGCCAGTTGCCTAGCTACTACATGAGACAGTTTCCAGTGGGGTTTTGGGTACAGTTTCTATAGAACAGCAAAATGAAATTTTAAATAAAGAAAAATACTAAAAAGAATGAAAAAGCCCAGAATTTTCTGGACACCAGAAGAGATAACAAATATCTATTTTGCTAATGAAAAATGAGCTTCATTGCAGGCTATGAGGTCTATTCTGCACCTTAAACATTTTGTATGCCTGTTTTTAATTCCCTTTACTGTGATGATGGAATTTCTCATCAAAGAGGTCACTAATTTCTCTGATTTAGAGAAACTGGTGACCTACTGAATACATAATATATGAAAAACAGAGCAAATTTGTTCTAATAATAATTATATAGCCAATTATTGCAGATAGTGCTAGGATAGTACAGATAACTGGTCAGTTATATACCATTGGATACTTTAGAATCATACCCAGAAGATGTGACATTTTGTCAGAATAAGGGGTACCTGGTGGTAGTGAGCTACCCTCAGTAACATCCATGCATTTTTTATTAGCAATTGAATAATAAATGAGGTAATACCAAAAGCAGAGACTGTGACTCCAGGTGTGACCCCTGCCAGCAAAGAATGCCTCATTTGCAGGGGAGTAACCATCAGACTCCCTGTTCTACTTTTGATTCCATGAATCCTGCCTTTTTTAGTGTAAAGAAGGGCTTAACTTCAACAAAAGAACTGGAAGGTTTTCCTACCAAGAGTACTTAACACTTGGTATGCCAGGATCCTGTCATTGGTATATCATTTCTCAACAAGCACATACAGAGTGATAGATTTCACAGAATCACAGAATCTCAGAATTGTAGCGGTTGGAAGGGACCTCCAGAGATCATCGGGTCCAACTCCCCTGCCAAACCAGGATCCCTAGAGCAGGCTGCACAGGTAGGCGTCCAGACGGAGAGAAGGAGACTCCACAACCTCCCTGGGCAGCCTGTCCCAGTGCTCCGTCACCCTCACCGTGAAGAAGTTCTTTCGCATGTTGGGGTGGAACTTCCCGGGCTCCATCTTGTGGCCACTGCCCCTTGTCCTGTCTCCACACACCACTGCAAAGAGGTTGGCCATATCCCTTTGTCTCCAACACTTAAGATATTTATAAACATTGATAACATCCCCTCTCAGTCTTCTCTTCTCAAAGCTGAACAGACCCAGGTCTCTCAGCCTTTCCTCGTAGGGAAGATGCTCCAGGCCCCATATCATCTTTGTGGCCCTCTGCTGGACTCTTTCCAGGAGATCCCTGTCTTTCTTGTCGTGGGGAGCCCAGAACTGCACACAGTACTCCAGGTGAGGCCTGACCAGGGCAGAGTAGAGGGGGAGGATCACCAGCCTTGACCTGCTGGCCACGCTCCTTTTAATGCACACCAGGATCCCATTGGCCTTCTTGGCCACCAGGGCACACTGCTGGCTCATGGCCAACCTGTCGTCCACCAGGACCCCCAGGCCCTTCTCCACAGAGCTCCTCTCCAGCAGGTCATCCCCCAGCCTGTACTGATACTTGCAGATTGAGTCATAGTAGGGCCACAAATATCTTTTCAAGACAGGTAAGCTGAAGTGGGGCATCCCTCTATGCAACTCTAATGATCTGCTCAGCTCTCACACTCCAAATATAGTATTTCTCAGCGCAGTGGTGCTTAGGAAATTTTCTGTGCAGAGTAGGATACTGTGTTTTTTAGGTATCTCCAGAAAATTCTGAGATTATTTGGTTTCAGACATATATTGGAATTAATTAAATTTACCAGAAACACAATTTGTGAAGTCTATCTGCATATTTCAGTTTTAAGCCACATTGTTAAATGGCTTTAAAATTCTCATTTTTAATTGTTTTCTAACTAACCTAACAACTAGTATTGTGCTACCGCTTTGGGAAAAAAAAAAAAAAAAGATTAAGCTAACAAGTTATATGTAAATGACAAGAATTGCAGATGAAATTACAATTGGATGTGAAATAAAATCTAATAAGACAAGCTCGGGTAGGCTAGTTTTGTTGAAGTGCAGCTAAAGAAAGTCTATTTAATGTATAAAATGTTTTTATTTGAAGAAATTCATGTCAGGTACAAGATTGCATGATGGCATGCACTATCATTCAGGTCATCTAACAATTGCCTTATGTATTAATTTTCTACTTTTATAGAAAATGACCAAATTAGTGAGTCCTGTTACTTGACACAAAGACATATTTATAAAAAAACATTTGGCAATGCTGTCCCAATAAATGGAGTTTATGCACTGAATCATCTGTCTCTAAATGCAGTGAAGGCCCTAATAGTTACTATACCTTTTGCAATTCCTAACTGAATGCAGATCTGTATAAGTCTATTAGATCTCATTTTTGTTTTTTCTGTAGAAAAAAAACACATTAAAATATAACCCTCCAAAGGAGATTAACCCTTAAAATGCTACTACCTGTAATATGCCTGGAAAGCACTAATTAGGAAATAGGAATAAAAACGGCATCATTTGTGAAAAATGTGCAAAACAAAAAATAGTTTTCTTGAAAATAGTTCTGTTAGGGATTCCCTGGATTTTTTTTTAATTTTTATTTTTTTTTAACTATAGCTTCCTTTCTTTTTGGTGTGGCCTGTTTAGAAATTGGAAATCAATACTGGGAAACATAACTATGCTGCGAACTATCTTTTATAACCTAAAAATGAAATTAATATATCTGGAAACTAATTTGGCCTTAAATCCACAGAAATTATGATAGTAGTACTATCAGGAGTTCTAAATATACTAGATAATATTTATTATAAATAGAATACAGAATAAAGAACCAATGTCATAGTATTTTTTGATTCTTTTCTCAGAAAGACTGAAAAGGCTGCTACAGAAAGTTGACCAGATAATTATGACAGCTCATTTTTATTTTAAAGTTACCATAGATTCAAAAAAAAACAATAAATTCTCATTTCACAAAGTAGGCAGAAATATTACCATTATTACTTATGTTAATACAGCTTCTTTCAGTACAGAACATGGGAATAATACTCAAATGTTATTAAGCTTCTCAGAATCTACCCTCAACTATCTTTTACGTCATTAAAAATAATAAATAATAATAATAATTGTCTTCTACCATGAAATAATCCATGGTTCAAGAGTTTGCTCCATTTCACATACTAACTACATATATATTTAAAAAACATGTTACTTTATACATTAAATGCATGGGTTCTTCTCACAGTACCATTTGTGCATGACATTGTTTCCATTTATTTCCTGGTAATACATCTGTTTTGTAGGGTCTCTATGCTTGTACCTTTTGTACACATCCGCATTTGGCTCTTATCATTTCTCCTAGCTCTGTTGGTAAGGTAGATACCACTTAGTACCTCTGCAATTGTAGCCTCCATTGCTCATACACATGCCCCTTCTTAGATTCACACACAGTAGAGCTGAGGACATCATAGAACAAGTCTCTTAAAAATGAAAGTAATGATAATAAAGACGAACAAAGGCAGTTGATGATGAGTGAATTGGCAAATTGTGCTAAATCATGTCATGAGATGGAAGTTCTCATCTTGCCTCCCTGCCATACTGATGTAAGTGGTGCTAGTGAAATGACCTGGAATTGTCTAGATACACAGTGATTTAATGAATCTTGTCATTGTCCTCTTGGACTTTTGTTATATTTGCATCTAATTATCACTTTTTTTTTTTTTTTTAGGGTTGCTATGTAGGCTTGGAAAATACATCTCTCAAGCTATGTGTTTTAAAATGCAATCTAAGTTTTTTATAATCATGAAGATATTTGATCACAAAATAACCTATACAAATCTTATATCACCAGCCCTCTAGTTCCTAATTCACTGTCAGAATGGTTCTCTGTAAATTGAATTTTGTACTATGAAGTCATATGCCTCAGTTTTAGACTCAACTTTTCCTCAGTTAACCTCATGCCCTAAATGCTAGTTTTTCCTTAGGCTATCTTTTCAGTTAGCCTGTCAACCCAAATTTATTAGGACTTGGGAAATGGACATAATCTTCCTTCAGCAGTCTTCACTAGATAAATCTTAGTTCTTTACAGAAATATTCACACTCTTTAGTTCCTGAATTGGCAGTAGACATTATCCTTGGTATCACAAGCAATATCAATGTGCTTTAGTATTCTAAGTCTGTGGTTCTCTCACTGTGTTTTCCTAACAACCTCATACTGCTGCACAGTACAAAGGAGCTGTGTTACAATGTCCTCTTCATTCAGTTTTATAATAAACAAATGCCATCGTGAAAAGTTCATACATCTAACATTCATTGCAACTGTTTATTTTTTAAAGTGTCATGCAAGGGCTGAAGCATGTCAGTTCCCTTACTTTTGCAAATGCCACAATGCCAGAGGAGTTCAAGTTGAAAACAATAGGTCTACTACTCCATCTCTCTGCCATTCAAGGATTTTTTATTGCAGTATGTTGATAGATACTGCAATGTTGCTAGATAGATTACCCTCTCTTGGCAAACACCAATTGGTAAACTAATTAAAAGTAACTCAAAGTACCTAATGTATTTTTTAAGGTGAAAATAAACACTTCTTCCCACAGAACATCTCTAAATTTACCTCAGAAGTCAAATGTTTTAGTTTCATTTGGAGGCCAACTAATTAATTTCTTTGTCATGGCTGGAGCATATCTTTATCCCTTCCTAATTCTTCCTCCTCACTGCTCTTAGTAAAGGAAAATCATAAAACTAATATAGGAACATAAGAAAGGATGAAGTACATCTGTGAAAAAATAAATTCTGTTAGCTTTCACTACCTAATATAATCACATTATCAAACAGAATCTTTATGGAAAACCACGTATTAATTATAACTGTGAGATATACATAATCCATCCAAACCAACTGACACACAGCTAACCCATATATAACTCATATCTGACACAGAGCTAACCCATATTTAACTCATGTCTGCTCTTATTTAATATGCAGAAGAACTGCTCCTGGTAATTACAGCTCTGTTAGTACAACTCAAATGTTTACAAAGTTTTAGAAAATAATTTGAAAGATAATTGAATTGATCCTTGTGACAAAGAAAAGGGCCATATGCTAAAAGTCAATACGTATTTACTGGAAGAAGACTGTATCATATAACATTTTTCCTTTGAAAATATCATTTATTTTACAAGTAAAAATTAAACCATTACACGCTCAACACACCTGGAATACCAGAAAAATAACTGAATCTGTGACACCATGAAACGATTAGTCAAATTAAGAGAGATGAGTAAATTGCCAGGTAGGAAAAACAGATCTCCTATGGAGGAAAATGACCCTAAATTCTTTACGTTTTAGCTACTTCAGTTATTTAAAGTAGAGTGATAAATGAGAACATAAGGATATAGAAGAAGACACATTGGCCTTGACCAGTAAACTGGATATTGCTTATTTGTTCCCCAAACTGCTCTGGAGTCTTTAAATTCAGTAACGATATGCAACCACTGCTTGGACCATCCCCTCCTTTTTGTTTTTCCCCATCCTTAACATTTTTTATTCAAATTTGTACTTGCTTACTAACAGAAGCCTCCAGGGACTCTGACTTTCTGAATAGACATACCTTGGATGTTGAAATAATTATTCTGTGGAAGAAAGGTAGAGCAATCAGACAGTTATTTCTAACGCCCTAAGATTTTGCTTCATCTCCAGTAAAAAATGAAAAGTACTCTTGGTACGTTGTCAGCTGATTTGTTACTACTAACGATCCCTTCTTTTTTATCTCCCACCAAATGTTAACACTTGCAAGAGAGTTGCAAACACTGCTGCAAATTACCAGAGAAGTACAAAGAGCCAGTGTTTTTCCTATATGTCAGGATTTACCTGCTCCTCAGATTTAATAGGGTGGGGACTGTTAAATATTCCATTTTATTTTGAGCAGATGAAATACAGAGTACAACAACACAAAGATGACCTACTTCTTCAAGTGATGACAACTCTGAAATGCATATGCCCTTATACTTCAAGATACATCCTAGCACCTCCAGGAAAAGCTCATTCTTTTTCTTTCTAGGAACTGCTCTGTTTGCAAATTTTAACTTTAGTAATCAAATAGATAATGATAGATAATGGGAATTTTTATGTGTGTAGTGCCTGTGTATACTTTAATTTGCTTTTCGCTATTTTGCTGAAGGCCCTTAAAGGCTTAGAATTATGCAAGCAATGCACAAAAAAGTATCCCTATTGTATACATCATCATAGACGCAAAAGAACCAAAGATGTTGAAAAAATAGCTGCTCTTTTTGGTGGAGGGGGGACCATTACCATACTTGTTTTCACTCTGAATCTACCTGCATTTTCCTATGGTGTTTTTTATTTATTTATTTATTTTCCCAATGCACTTTTATAACCAGACAGCAATTTCTTTGACATTGACAAGATGACAGTCCTTCTTTGTATTGGCAGGTTTAGCTGTAGGGGTGATGTTGCCCAAATCAAAGGAACAAATGGCCTTCGTCCTCAGTCTTACACAGAGAAATTCCTATCAAGCATTTTAATGCCTCTGGTGATCACTTCTTTTGTTATTGTGGCAAACCCAACTCCAATGAAGGAAAACAAAACAAAGCAAAACAACCAAGTGAATATGAGCTTCATCCAAAAGCCAAAGAAATCAGTCGAAGAGTCTCAAGTAGTAGTTCAGTGGGGCTGGGATGATTAAGCTGTATGTATACCTTGAGAAATTCTGAATAACAATACAAGTCCAAAAAACATTATTTGAAATGCAATATAAACTTTCTTTATGACCATGCAAGGAAAAAATGTTGCGATTGTAAATCCTTTAGATAATTACATATCATACCTGCAGTGTCTGTCATGATAATAATCAAAGATCTTCAGGTGCTACCACAACACAAATTCATTGTAAAACTAACCTCTAATTCACATGAAATGATACCCTGTAAGTCTATGGGTTTAATGTTCAAATTAGTAAAGTTCTATAAAGTTCTATGAAGTTCAGTTTAGGAAAGCCTATTAATAGTCAATGTTTTTTATCATGGGAAGGTTAAAAACTTCTCTCTTATAATAATGAGACCAATAAATATCCTCTTGATTTTCCGTGTATATAAAAGATTACTGAAAACACGTATCCTATTGTTGATTTCTTTAGCTCGGATAATAAACTTTCAGAAACCAAGGAGCAAATCAACATCAACTTGATTTCTTTTTCATTTTCTTTTTGGCTTTTGAGCCTTTAAGATAATTTTGAAAAAAAAGTTTTACAACAGAATACGCATGAAAATCAGATGTAGAGAGCCTCCTGTCTCAGCACATTAATGGAAATACCACCTTTATATTAAGCAGTCTTTCAATCCACAAAACCCATCATGTGTTTTCAACAATATTTTTATATCTCATTTTCCACTCAAGAAAAACACTGGTGATTCAGTATTTACTACCAGGATAAGAAGGTAATAAAATTTACGTATGTATTTCTGCACATATCTGATCATCAGTCAGAATACAGTTGTTGCAGTGACATTCTTTTTCAGGGGTACTTTTAAGGAGATTGCCAACTAACTGACTAAAATAATTTAGATTTACTTGCACGCATGACAATGAACATGCTGCTGTGGATTAATTAAACAACAGTATATACACTCTGTTTATATTACTCTTAACTTGCTTCAGTAGTATAATTGTAATTATTCCATTTAGATTATACAGATCAAAAATCTGCGGTTGTGTTAGTATCTGAAGTAATAATTTTATAGTAAAAGTGAGTTTTCAATATCTTATCGTTTCATTTAGAAACTATGTCACTCTGAGCTTTAAAATTGTTAGGTTATCATTATCCTTTTCAGCTACATGTAGATGCTGAGAAGCCCTAGTATGTATGCCCTTTTGTACTCTTCATTATAACAGTCTCAAAGTATATATATATATATTTTTACACCTTCTAGAAACTGAATCACTATTCCTCACACAATGGGTCAGCAAAGAGTGTGAGTATTCCCATTCCATTACTGTTATTTGTTCTGAACTGACAAAATGTCTAGTGCTACAGATGGCACTAAAACAACAAACAATTCCATGCCCTGAAGAGACTGCAGTCTATTCTGTCCTATGTCCAATTTTGACCTTTTTGAAGGGTCTAGAGGAAAATGGTTATTCATCTCAAACTGGGACTCAGCTATGGAACGAGATGAGAGGAATTCTGTAGTAAAAAGGACAACTATTCTTATGTCTCAGGGTGCCTACTGTTCACTGTATCTTTAGCACATCTTGGAAGCTGCATTTGATGATAAGCTACAAATACAACCGTTTAATCTGAACCTTAATGGTTCATATTAACAAACACCTCAGTCATTCTTTGTAAAATCATTTTTATTTTGGTCATCCCCATAGACATACAGCGAAAAATGATAGACATCATTATTCTTAAAAGTCACTGTTTTGCATTTTGTTTGCTCTTTCAAACCAGATAATCCTAAAACTGGCGTGTAGTTCATTTCGGCAATATGCTTTGCATAAACAATAATCACTGCTAAGACAGCTTGATAGATGTCTGCCTTTTTCTCATGATTACTGTATTATTGCATGAGCAGTCTTTTTTAAAAAGATGTTAAGTCTAAGCGGCAGATCAATGCTCCAAGTGAAATGCTATGGAGGAGGATGGAAATAAATTAAGGAATGGAAGATTTTTTTTTAAGATTCCTAGCTCCATCCAGACTAATCTCACCTAACTTTTAACATTTAACTAGGAACTGAAGTTTTGACCCTGGCTACCAAAATTCCCTCTCTAGTCTCTGAGACATTGTCTCCATATATGAACACCACTGGAGGGCTGACTACTGTACCTATTCCTGAGCAGGGAGAGAGCCTGGAGAAAACTATGCTCCAAATAAACTTCACTTCAAGGACGATTTTGAGGTGTGCTGATGGCCTACATTAAAGTGCAAAGAATAACCGTTCTTACATTGATAGCCCTATGAAAGGTCCTGTAATCTGATACCTAAAGATTCTATAATCTGATACCTAAATATATGGTCCACTTTTCAAAAGCTCTAAACACCTGAAGATACTTTCACTGACTTCCATTTTTTAGTTCTTTAACCAGAACAACAGCATGTGTGATATCTTTCATCACTTTTTTTTTTTTTGATGGTTTCATCATTTATTGAGTTTACTATCATTTAGTGCTGATCTACGTCTAGTATTTGTTCTTCTCATGTGACTGATACACGAATCCTTTAGGTGCCTGAAAGATTTGAAAATGAAGGGGAAAGGCAAAGAAACAAACAAATGAAAAGACGGGAGAATAATTCGTGGTCAAGGAAACATACAATATTCTCAAGTAAGAGGAGCAAAAATCCATCAGAAATGAAGGAAAATCATTTACCCAGCTTTGGAAAATTATATTAATCATTAACTACAAATACAGTAGGAGGTTCCATATAACCATTTGCTGGATATATTTACAGCTGTCATGACAATAAAAAGGTAATAAAGCAAGTAAAGGAAATGGATATTGTACTTTTACACCTCTGCAGAATGGTCGTAACTTTGTGATACACATACAGTTTCTGGTGACTTCTTGAGCTCTTCCTGATGGACTTCCCTCCTAAACACCCAAACTGAGGAAGTGAAAGCTGACCTCCCTGCTTTAAGATATGAAAAGTGCTATGTGAAGAGACGGCAGAGCACAGAAACGGAATTACAGCTGCCGTTTGCCTTCTCTGCTTGTAACTAGCCCTGCAACAGCACTGCCTGGCTTTGCGACATGTGAGTCAGAATAACAATTAAGCATTAGGTGTGGCCACTTTCACTGACAAGAGGCAAATTCTCAAGCTGTGAGGCAACAAAGTCTAAAGTCTAAGGAAAGGCAAAGGGCAAAGGAACAGGTGAGGTACAGGTGGAAAAGGGAAAAACCAAGCTTTTTTAGTATCTTGGCTCTTCTGCTCCTTTTGAGATTTATGCTGATTATGTCTCAAGAAGACTGTGGTAAACATTTTAATAATAATAATTGTTCTTGGTTATTGATTTTACTTTGCACTCTCCTGCCTAAAATTTTGCCCTTGTATAACCACACAATGGAAAATGTTAAAAGATTGTCTTAAAAGGGAATATGTCATTTAGTCAGCAAGATAGTTACAATGCTTGACAGAATTAACTCAGAAAAGGGGAGAATACTGTGCATTTCTGTAATTTGGCAATTTATACTACCAAATATGTACATGAAGGATTAAAATAAAACACTTTTTCTCAGAAAACTTCAGACCAATATCCATTGAAATTACTTCTCAATATTTTTTTTACAGAAATGTGCTTGCAATCTCCTTAAAAGCCTAACATACTGTAATGCTACAATATGGCTGAAAGCAGATGTTTTTGATGTGCAAATAAATACTATGCACTTCAACAATCATACATAATAAGCTTCAGTTTACTTTCAAGAGACACCATGAATACAATTATAATCCATACTATATAGTCCAAATAATCTAAACCAATGTAAGTCTTCTCAAAATTTATGCTGTCAACGTAAGTATCAAACGTAAGAGGAAAAGACAGGTTTTAACTGCTAAACAGTAATCATAGAATCAGAATGTTTGGCGTTGGAAGGGACCTTAAAGATCACCTAGTTCCAAGCCCCTGCCAAGGTCAGGGACACCTCTTACTAGACCAGGTTGCTCAAAGTCCCCTCTAGCCTGGCCTTGAACACTTCCAGGGATTGGGCAACCTGTTCCAAGGCCTCACCACTGTCAGAGTAAAGAACTTCTTCCTTATATCTAATCTAAATCTACCCTCTTTCAGTGAAAAGCCATTCCCCCTTGTCCTATCACTACATTTCCTGACAAAACGTCCCTCCCCAGCTTTTCTGTAGGCCCCCTTTAGGTACTGGAAGGCCACTAAAAGTTCTCCCCAGAGTCTTCTCTTCTCCAGGCTGAACAACGCCAATTCCCCCAGCCTGTCTTCATAGGTGCTCCAGCTCCTTGATCATATTCATTCATATTCCTGTGGACTCATTCTAATACATCCATGTCCTTCTTGTGCTGGGGCCTCTGAGCTGATTGCAGGGCTCCAGGTGGGGTCATTCATAAAATAGAGCATTTTAAAGTAATGATTTATTTATTTATTTATTTATTTATGCTGAAATATCGATTTCTTTAAGATTTAATACGTTTCGATAAAAAATCCTCAACTATATCTGAACAAAAATGCCAAATGCTTCCAAACTCTTGGAATGCCACTTTAATTATTTAATTATTAATTATTTTAATCTTCTTAAGTACATCTTCGTACATTTTTCAAAACACACACAGTGTTACTTTAGTGGTTATAAAGTGACAAAAGTATCTGCACAGTTAACAAAAATTAAAGTACCCCCCAAATGATCTCTCTTACAGTCCTAAGTTGGTCTTTCAGTTATCATCATGATCTCCAAAAGAATAAAGAACTATGTTACCTCTGCATTAATAATAATTTCACAATAACTTAGCAAGTTAAGATGATTCAGAATTTCTCCTTGATGAGAAGACAGACAATCCCTCCACACATATTCAGAAATTGCACTAAGATGCATTTGTCACAACAAGGGTAAATAAAAAATCTTACACTCGAATCAAAAATTTTACATGCTGATCAATATTGTATTATTCACATAGTGTCAGAAGAAACCATATGGAAGCTTAACTTTTCTCTCAAAAGCATAGTCTCCCTTCTACCATGTTTTAAAAGGGTATTTGATGCTATAATGTCTGTATTACAATTTTTAGATATAAAATGCTACTGTGTTGGAAGGTTAATTGCTCTTTTCATTCTATGAACAAGAATACATCTGTACTTTTAAAAGTAAACCATTATCTTTATACCTAAACCCAAAATATGTTAAAAAAGCAAACAAAACCTTTAACTCTCCAAACCTTGGATAGAATCCGATCTTTGTGTTCCTTACTACAAAAACAAACAAAAAAACAACTTAATATTAATAACAAGAGAAAATAGAAACGTTCATTTGAATTTTTGTATGTTGTCAGCTTCTGTTTCTTCGTTATTTTCTATGTAGACTACAATTAGCTACCTACTAAATGTGGTGCTGCTATTTTGAATAGACTGATCTTATTTTCTCATTGAAAATCAAATTTTAAATTTTAATTAATCTTGAAGCATTTGCTCAACCCTTGAAACACTCTTCTAAAGACCCTGTTTACATCATAGATAGTATAACATGATGCAGTCTTCCAGGATGAGTGATACTATTGTCAGCTTCTAATTAATTTAACTGTAGGTACTGTATTAACTCAAGAACAAACATCTGGGGATAAAAATGACATAAAGTCAATAGCTCTCATTTGTTTGATGAAAAGTCAGAAGTAAAAAAAAAAAAAAAGGTTCTTCCTTCCTAAGTTTTGTTTGATTTCTTCTCCCCCTCTTCTCTTTTTCTAGTCATGTGGGAAAAAAAAAAAAAAAAAAAGTCTAAGGAGGAAAAGAGGAGACAGAAGAGAAGCTGACTAAGAGAAGAGCCATTTGGGTGACAAGACAGCAACAAATGCTTATTTTTTTTTTTTTTGAAACAGCTTTTTAATTTAAAAATAAAAAAAAGGTGACAAACTGTGTTCTGAGTCTTTGCCAGTTCAAAATCAGACAAAAAAAATCAGGTGATTAAATTAAAGTGAGGATTTTAACTGGCTACCACCTCCACATTTCCACGTAAAAATCTTAAGCAAAATGAATTTTTATGGCATTTTTATTCCTCTTCACAGCATATCCACATTTTTCTCTGTTATTTATAACCTCTCCCCCCTCCTCAGGAGTTGAAGATATACATGCATGAAAAGTGTATTACAGAGATCATAACTCCAAAGGTAAGGAACAGGGAATTCAAATTTAATTCTAAAACATAACAAAAGTAATCATATCCATATTATACTCTCTATAATCAGTTCCCAAGATTTTGACACTAGAGTAATATACAGCGCATGTGCAAAATGAACCATTTATGGGGCTCTTTTCAAAACAACATCTCAAGGCAATGAAGTGGAATGTTCACATCTGTCTTCAAGGGCAGAATTGAATGCATTTTCCAGAGTGCACAAGTGGATTTTTACACATCAGAGCAGTTACAATAATGTCCTCCAATAATCTGCATTTAATATATATTCAGTATTTGAGAAATATTCCTTTTCATTTAAAGATGACACTTTGATACAATCATTCTAATTATTCTGCAAAGAAAACTAAGCAGATTCTTTAAAAAAAAAAAGCTTTAATTTTAACTGCTGTATTTTGAGATATTTTTCTGTATAAATTTATATTTTCTGTTTTGAATACAATTAAAATACAGTTAGAGTAGTAACTCCAACACAAAAGCTTTTAAATAAAAGTGTAGGAAAAAAAGGGGCAAATACTTCAACTAACTTTTCATTCCATAGCTGCCTTTGAGAGGTTAACCCAAAATGCCTGGATAGATTCACAAAATCACCAATTCACAATTCACAACCAGGAGCTGGTTTAGGAGATTTTACTGTTGGTTGATTGAGAAGTTACTAAAATGTAAAGAGTAAATGTGAAGATTTTGCTACTTCCCACATTTCTAATCTTGTCAAGCTTCAGTGATCAGAGCAGACTGCTAGAGCTTTAAAAGTGAAAATATTAAGACTGGGAAAAAAATTTGAAAAGTATAGAAAATTTTGAGAAAAAATATAAAGTATCTATTGAATATCTTCATGTAATCTTATTCTTGCAGGATTTATTGTGAAATAATAATTCAAATAGAGAAAAAAAAATCTAATTCATAACCCAGACATTCAAGTAACCAAAATATAGCAAAGAAAAAGAAGGTGGAAACAATTATCTGTTTTGCTCTTGAGTCTTGCTGGGCAAGATGTTAAATAAATATTAGATTTTAGAGAAACTGCAGGATACAAATATATCAGTTGATTGAATGAAGAGTTTGCTTGGAATGAAAGAAGTGTTTCAATCTCATGATTTTCTACTTTAAGCTACATTTTACTTCATCTACCTGTGTAAGTGACTGACTTTATCACTGTATTTGTCATTGACTGCAGGGCATTGTCAACACGGGTTCATGAAGGGTAAGTCCTACCTTAGTAATTTGATCTCTTTCTATGATAAGCTCACCCGCTTGTTGGATGAAGGGAAGGCAATGGATGTAATATTTCTGGATTTTATTAAGGCCTTTGATACTGTCCCTCATGGTATCATTCAGGACAAACTGTCCAACTGTGAAGTGACCAGGTTCACGCTATGCTGGGTGATGAACTGTTTGAACAGCAAAGCTCAAAGTGTTGTACTGAATGGGACTACACCTGGCTGGCAGATGGTCACTGGTGATGTTCCACAAACTCAGTTCTGGGGACAGGTCTGCTCAACATTTTTATCAATGATCTGGTTGTAGGAGTGGAAAGCATCCTTTGCAAGTTCACGGATAATACCAAACTGGGAGGTACTGTTGACTTCCCTGGAGGGACAAGAGGCCTTGCAGAGGGATCTAGGTAGACTGCAGCATTGGGTAATCATCAACAGTATGAAGTTCAACAAATGTAAATGCCGGGTGCTGCATCTGGGATGGAGTAATGTTGGACAAAGGCATAGACGAGTGGCTGGAGAGCAGCTCAGCAAAAAGGGACCCGGGGGTGCTGGTGACAGCAGGCTCCACAAGAGTCAGCAGCATGCCCTGGCAGCCAATAGGACAAATGGCATTTTGGGGTGCATTAAACACAGCATAGGCAGCCAGGCAAAAGAGGAGATTCTCCCACTATATTTAGTGTTGGTGCAGCCTCACCTTGAATATTGTGGGCAGTTCAGGACTCCACATTATGAAAAGGATGTTAAGGTACCTTAAAGCATCCAGAGGAGGGCAACAACGCTGGTAAAAGGACTAGAAGGCATGTCCTATGAGGAGAGGCTGAAGGCCTAGTCTAGTTTGGAGAAAAGGAAGCTGAGAGGCAACCTCATTGCTCTCCACAGCATCCTGAGGAGGGGAAATGGAGAGAGAGGTGCCGGTCTCTGCTCCCTGGGAACCAATGATACATGGGAACAGCACTAAGTTGTTTCAAGGGAGGTTCAGACTGGACATTAGGAAAAATTATTTTAATGTGAGGGTGGTCACACACTGGAACAGGCTTCCTAGTGAGGTGGTTGATGCCCCTTGCCTGTCAGTGTTCAAAAGGCGTTTGGGTAATGACCTCAATAATATGCTTGAACTTTTGGTTAGTCCCAAAGAGGTCAGGCAGTTGGACTAGATGATCTCTGTAGGTCTCTTCCAACTGACCTATTCTATACTACCTCCCTTAGAATGTTACACAGGCACTAAAAAAAAACAAACAAAACAAAACAAACAAAAAACCCTAAAGCTTCATTAACTACATTTCCATCACAGTTTAAAATGTACATAACAACTAAAATGTGTTATAGTTAACTGTAAACAATTAAATTGTAGATAGCTCAGAAGCTACTGGCTCTTCGGCTCTTTTCAGCTTTCTCTTTCTAATGGAGCATTTGCTCAGCAAATCATTGTGCATTGCATCTTACAAACCTAATTAGCTGAGATTTTTCAATAAATATGCTATATAACATTTCCAAAGCATTCCTTAAAAATGACTTTACAAGAAAAGTATTGCTATCAATAATTGTTAATGAATTGCAACAGTGATGTTGATCATGTCAGTAGGAAAACAAAGCCATATCTGCAACAACATTAATTATTTTATGACATATATTATCTAGGTAAAGACAGGATAGATTGCTCTGAAAACAACTGGGGAGAAGAGCTATGTCAATTTTTTTCTGGTTTTATGTAAAAGGATTCACCCACTCAACACAACAAACCCAGTGAACTGATCTAACAAGTACAAGCACAAACACAAGTAGGGAATAGTCTAAGAGTTTAACAAAAATGTTAATAAAATGATAAAGGGCAATAATGGCAAAACTCAGGGAAAACTGACTGTACCACAGCATACTTGACAATTAGAATGCTCACAAACAAACATCACTGAGAAGAAATGGAAACCCAGCTGGTGGACAAAAAAGCAAAACAAAACCCAGAAGACCTTGGGCAGCTCCAAGCTAACAATTGGCACTTTTTACTTTCATTCCATCAATAAAGATCCTAGTCAGAAAAACGCTGATTTAAAGGGGGAAGAGAGTGTTCTGTCTGCAAAGCCTTCATGCTTCGATAAGTAATTTGTGTTATATAACAGCAGTCGCTATGGTAACAACACACTTAAAGTAAAATACACATCTGTAGGACGGGTTTTAGATACTGTTTTTAGAGCTTCCTCTCTAAAACCTGATGAACCCTCTAGGAAGTTGTACATTTGCTAGTCTGATTTTTAAAAGAACATGTCATTGTGAATTTGTTGTAAAAGCTTACTGCCTGCCCAAGCATGGAGTTTTTGGTTGATGTCTGAAAAAATCATTTTTTAAGAGCTTCATCTTAATACAAATCAGTATTAATCAGTATTTCCGAAGATGAATCAGTTCTGTCAAAAGGACTATCCAAAGTGCCCACACACGATAGTGCTTTTTGTACAAACATTCAGGACATAAGCTCACCAAGTTTTCAGAAATCTTAAAGATAAAAAAAAAAAGTCCTACTTGGCCTAATAAAAAGACTATAAGTAAATAAAGACTTAATGGAAGGTTTAGAAATTATTAAAAGTCATATTGAATATCACGCGGTGCTTCAAACTCAGGAAACTTATCTTAAATACCACTCAGTAATGTGAAGGATGTTTGTATTTGCTGTCCTATACCACCCACTGCCCTTCTTAAGTTGACACAGATTGGTTCTATTTGGCTTAAATTCTCTGTGATTAGCTGGAGAGTGTCATCATCCTCCATTATCTTTACGATGATAAAAGGCATGAAATGTTTGTAAAATGTCTTCCTGTGAAAAAAGTGCATGATCACTTTAGATTTTTATGAAGTGTGCAAGTTTCTAATGAGACACTAAGAGATGGCTAAGTAAGCATGTAAAAAAAAAAAAAATGTAAAATGGAGCAGACCAAGGGAACCTGGAAAATGGCTTTTGAGGACAACAGTGAGATTGCATTTTAGGAAGCTTGGAGAATTGGTACATTTTTTATGCTATCTTCTGTTCTCATTACAGTCTGACAATTTTCACCAGAACAAATTAAGTTTGTGATATTTTCCCTTCTCATTACAATCTATGTGACAAGAACGCATTATAAATTTGCCATTTCCCATCCCTTTTACAATCATCATTACAAGAATAAATTATATGAACATTCATGGCTGACAATTTACCACGCTGTGCACAGGGTCACTAGATAGATAGATAACCAGTATTTGACTTTAATTTCACATTTACCTCATGGGATTTACATGTGTCATCAGAAAAAAAAAAAGAGCCCTTTGTGAATTTATGCAAATATCATGTCAGATGTAAGTAAACATGAGGCTAATCTACAGAGTTCAGATGCAAAACAAAACAGAGAATCTGGTGCAGCAACAGATGAGGTGAGAATAAATACTATTTATCTCTCTCCTATTTAGCCTTTTCTTCTAATATAGGCTATTTATTATGAATTCTACGCAGTTTCTCCAGTCCTAATTCATCTTTTCTAGGAGATCCCTCTTTTCTCCACACTCCACCTTTTTGTCCTACATGGATGATGATCTGTTGCATTATGACAGCCTGCTCATCTAAGGATGTCAAAGTCCTGCCTAGATTTTAATTCACAGTTCTCATAAGAAAAAGCTATGGACCATTACAGCATTCTGAGAAATAATCAAAATGCAATTGGAGAAGTTATGATTTATTTTAGACCATCTAGTAAGCCAGGCACAAGCCCAGAATTTGACGTCTAGTTCAGTTTCAATATTTCCTTCTCCACTTTGCTCACAAAAAAATTAAGGAAATCCAGTTTTATATTTTGGTGGAAAAGGGAAATAATGGAAAAGAAAACGTGCCAATAATGCATTGATAAATGTTATAAATTCCTGTTTTCTATGGTAATTCTGAAAAGTGTCAGTTAAGAACATATAAATCATTTCTCATCAAGGAATACAACTCATATTTATGTTTTTATTGTGTTCTTTTTTGGTTGATTGTATGCTTGCTTGTTTTAGTTTTACGTGTGTGCTTATTTATTTATTTATTCTATACACACAGAGTGTGTACATTCTAAAAAACAGGGCTAAAGAAAGAATTTATACAAACTCCAGTTAAGTACTGCAATACAATGATCATTTCCACACACACAAAAAAAATCTCTAGATGCAAAAGAGTATCCAATCTTGATGCAGTAAGAGCATTTATTGACTTATGCAATGTAATATACTTCTAGAACAGAAAAACTGCGGTGACTGTAGTCAGGTTCAAAAACCACTGATGTGTTTTGATGTGCATCAGTAATTACCACTGGAAAGAATGTCAATAAATAAAGACAAGCATGTTGAAGTTACGTGTTTCCCATAAAACTCATCTGAACTGCTAAAGAATCATTTTGATTTAAGGTAGGTCTTTTAAAGTTCATCCTAAACAGACCACTTAAAATTAAGATTCAGAGAGGATGCTATAAATTAATGAAATTGTTTCCTGTGCAGGACCTGTGAACAGTAAGTTTATTTAAATGTCAGAAGGGCCAATAACTATTCCTTCAATATATATTGCATTAAGCGATGTCAATTAGATTTGCTCAGCCAACAGTGGCTGAAGAGAATGTTCAAAATGCTTTGTGTTTATGTATGAGTTTGTGTTTACATGTACATTTTAAGTTTCTGGCTTTGCAAGCTATGAGTATTCCCTTCAAAAGCCACACAACCTTTATGGAAAAATGATTTTTTCTATTTTTATATCTGGAGTCACCACCCAAAGTTAATTGGCATCACCTCTATTTTAAAACAGTTATTTCAGCAGATCTCACTTCGGTATTGAATAGAAGAGGTGGTAGAATAAATGAATGTGAAAGACAACATACCCTCTCCTCTGGGAAATCTGAAAATGAATGAAGAACCATAGAACCACAAATCTATATCCCCCTCTCCAAGTGGGTAAACACCACCTCAACTAAAAGAATCAGAACAAATGTTAGTGGGACATTAATCTCACCTGACTTTAAACACGTAAAAGTATATATATCAGCTAAATTACTTTTACAATGTATGAAAAGAAGCATGTGCTTCAAGAACACAAGTCATTGTCGTATTTATCTGTCTTAAAACTAGATACAGCACAGGCCTTTTAATATTTTAAGGGAGAAAATCTGTCATTAATACTATGCCCTGCTGAGCCATTACACCATTTTATCTCAAGAGAGATACAAGTCACATTGTTTGATCCCATGAATCTTCCTTATGGGCAGGTCTCTATGGTCATATTTACAAATAAATAGATCTGTTGTCTGTCGCTGAGGTCAACTGGCACAGCTCTTGTCTGTATGGCTTTACTACCACTCCCCATTAAATACATTTCAGCCAAAAAGGCAATGGCCTCATTCATAGTGTCTGTTGGGAAAATTCTGCATGCTGTTATACAAACTGTAACCATAAATTGCCTGGATTTTGACAGGTTGGCACAGGCTTAAATCGTGTGAGGTAGCATGCGAGCAATGTACAGTAGTGAGTGTCAGGCCAGTGCTTGGGCTTGTTCTATAGCTAGCAATTAGGTTGCTAATAGCTTATATTTCTTATGGTCTCATTACATCCATTATGTTGTGTGAAAACAGTACTTCAATACACCTAATAAAATTTGTGTACTATTTCATTATATGTTTTAGTGTATTTAAAACTTATGCTTTAAAACATGAAAATTTCACTGATAGAAATTGTTATTCCTGACCAGCTTTAGCACTGTATCTGAGAATAAAAACATACAGAACTTCCTTTCTAGTTAAAAATGCAGCATTTACTTCTGATCAAACGCTATGAATGATTTTAGTCAATATCTTATTTGCCACAAAATAATGACAATTTCTAAACCAGCACAAGGTAAATGACTTGTATCACAGAACAACTCTTAAAAGAATGTAGTTTGGTCATTAACTACAATCTGTGAATTATCCCATATAACAGAAAGTAATTAATAGTATGAAATTACACCTGTAGAATCACATATGAGCAGTCAAGTTGGTAGAAGAGAAACAAAAAGTGCTTCTTTCAAGTTCTAGCTAGATTCAGCTGGAGAAAAATAAAAATAATTGATGGGACACAGTTGCCTTTAATTTTTCACTACAGACACTGAATAATGTTTCTTTTGTTAGAGTGAAGGGATGTGTGTTTGAAAGAGTGTATGTATCTCTATGCACGTGACATAGTCGTTGGTAATCTTAGCAGAGCACCCACCTAAACACAGACTAGAACCTCAGTATTCAAGAAGTACAGAGAAACACTGGGATAGAAATGAAAACAAAACAAAACAAAACAAACAAACAAACAAAAAACTTTATTGTACCAAACCAGAGTTTACAGAGAACTTTCCATGGAGTTCGGTTACACTTCTTTGAAGCATTTCTGCCAAGCCTAGCTCTAATATGAAAAATGCTATCCATTCATATAAAAGTGATCAGGACCTCATCCAGAAACATCTCAAAGCATTCTAAGAGCCATCCAATCCTACTTCAGAGCAGCCAACAGGATTCTTAACTGAAAATTCATTTTGGTCTAGATTATTTCAAAACTGATATTCTGCTTTCCACGGTAATTTTTCTCTAACAGCAGATTATAATTGACATTTCAGAAAAAGGTAAGGTTGTCCACTGCTTACTCACTGCAGGTGAGCTGAAACCCAGAAGCACTCAGATTTTTCTCTACTTTGTATTGGTAAATATTTTTAAGTTCCTAGACTTCCTTGTTGTTCAACACAATTTCATTGAGATTTACCCATATCAACAACTTTTACCAATGAATTACACAATCTAATTTCATACTTCTGAAAGCAGATTTCCTTTGATTTTGAAAGTGTCATTTTAAAACTAAAGCTTTTTCATGATTCTTTGTTTCTTGTTCCCCACAAGATCCATTATTTTAAACACTTCTCTGCACTGAAATGCATCAGAATTTGCAATTTGTTCTTACTTTTACAACCAGTTTGAAATCTGCATTTTTTTAATTTTTATGTGTACGCACACAAAGAGTACTGAAGTTCATGTCTTGAACAAGTCTGCTTCAAAAACTGTTCAAGGATAATAATGAACAAGAATATTTATCAATTTAGTTTTCAAGCACCTCTGTAAGAAAAAATCTCACTGAGAATTTTGAATGAAATGGTTTTGATTGTTTGTTTTTCATTTTAAAGTGCTTTTTCTCCATATCCAGAATTAATTATAAAAGTATATGACCTTATATAAAACTTTCATCAATAAACTGCTCTCTGATTTATCCATTATGGACAATATCCTAGAGTGTTCATAGAAATACAGCATATCTTGATATACAGACACTTAGAAAAGAGATATAGAGATGTAAGTGACATCAAAAGAACTATATGTACATTTTTGAATGTAAATACATATTTTGAATTAATGTTTTACAACATTAACTATGTATGCCAGTTATAATCTTGAAAAATGAATTCAAAGCAATCCACGCAAGAATACCAATAGACAGAAATGCAAAGAATCAACCCTTGTTTGAATCAGGTAAAGAATAAATATGAAACTTTTTCACTCTATAGAGTTCTGGGATCTCTGACTTGACGATATTCTGTAAAAGTCAAGGGATTATGGTAGTAAAGAAAAAACTTCCTGACCAGTTCTAACAAGAACCTTTCTCTGATGTTTTCAGTCCTGTCTGAAGTTTGAAATATTTTTGTTCTTACAGAGCAGTTTTTATAATTATTGCCAAGACATAATCTTCTAGCTCAGACAAAATTCAGAAAATACTAACTCGCTTCCACTCTGGAGAACTTATTTGATGTTTATTTAACTTAATTTAATTCAGCAACATTCCCATTAAAGATAAAGTCTTTAGACAGTTTCTCTCTCACTGACATGCACAGAAAGCAAAAGGAATAGAAAACAGTGAAAGCAAAAGATAAGTGCAGTAAGAATTTCCAGTGCCAGAAGGCTGTTACAAAAGACACTGATTAATCTCTTGTGTCCAAAGTGACAGTCAATGTACACAGAAATGACTGCTTAACATGGACAGAAACTGTCAGCCAACAGGACATGTAAGTAATCTTTTTGTGGAGTTCAGAGATTAACTGACAAACTACAGCATGGGGATGGAAAATGTATGTTCCTACAAAGAAACATCTCTGCCTGAGTGTTTTATTTCTTTATTTCTTTATTGGGCGTGGTGGTGGTGGTAGTTGTGGTGGTGAATGATGTTTAAATAAATAATGATAGCGTAATTTCTTCACATTGCCAGAATGTCAACAATGTACAAAATGTAAATGCAGAAAAGCAAGATATCACCTTCCACTGTGGGAAGTCTTTTTATTTAAAGAGACTGGGACATCTCAAATTTTATTTTCTTTTTTTCATGTGTTAAAGGTGGCACTCAGTTGCTTGAACATGGGGGTCACAGCCATTTAAGCCATTTTAGATGCCTTACTGTATCCTGCCTCAGCTCTGCCTGACCATTTTAATACTCTGCGGTGTCCAAGACACCAAAAGGAAGCTAAAAGATATGACCCAGTATCTACACGAGATCTGTGCCTTCTAGATTGCAAGGAAGATGAAAAAAATGATAATGTAACATGCCTGAAATGGTATTAGGTACCTATATTTATCCACCTGAATCTTAGTCTAGCTTTCTGAGTTCACAATATAAAGAACTCGTACTAAAATGAATTTTAGTGGGACCTCTCTAGGTTACCTAACTCTCTCTCTATTAACCGTATTGACCAGATCTCCACTTACTGTAATACGAGGTTGGATACCTACTTGTAGAGAACTAGATTTAGAGACAGTAATCATTAACTGAATCCCACCCAATCGCAAGAGCCACAGTGTGCCCAGGAAGAAATCAGGAAAGTTCAAAAGCTGATCTTACATCCCAGGTTTGTGCCATTTCTTCAATGACCTTTGTATTAAAAAATACCAATCTGCTGTTATACAACCTGTTATTTCAAACTTTTTGAATATTAAATAAAATTCATAATAATGCTAAGAAGCTAAAAGGTTCTAATATAATTTTAAATAACAATAAACAGAAGCCAGTAATGTTCCTGCAAATAATGACAGAAAATATGTGGCAGATCTGAAATGCAATCTCACAGATCTTATTTATCTAGCAAACAGTCTAGCAAGTAGTTATGTTTCTTCTTCAATTTCTTTTTATTAATAAGTAAAGAAAAACTTGCTAAAAGCATCATATGTTATAGAACGAAGCTCCTACAAGGGAGCATCTACAACCATTTTTATATATTTACATACTAAGATTCTTACACATCAGTGAACACAATCATGATACAGTGCTCAACAACAACAAAAAAAACACTCATTAGATAAGCTCAAGTAACTATCAGCATGTGCACTTTCAGTCCATTCCACAGCAAATTAAAACATGCTAGTTTATTGTCATTACACTTTTTCTACTGATGTTTAAGCTAATTAATTTAACTTGAAATGAGGATTAGCTGAAAATACAGGTATAACCAGTGAAGTTACTGTGGCTTAGTTTCCATTGTAGCCACACCACCTTAATAAATGCTCGTTTCTGTTCTGCCTAAATTTTAAAACACGTAGGACATTCATAGCATTTATTTTACATAACATTTCTAACCATTAAAGTTGGCTCATCATTAGTTAACTTTCCTCAGATGATATGAGGTAATTCATTAAAATATGATAGTGACTGCTTTGCAGCCATTTAACATGGGGCAGATAACATATGGGTAGATACCACAGTTCAGCTGACAAGTAGTTTGTCAAGCTGCTACAACTCAGCTCATATTTAGACACACTTTAGAACTTATCCTAAAATAAATTAATTAAGTAAAAGAAATGGCTGAATAAAAAAATAACATTAAATATGATAAATATGGTATCTTGTATGAAAAACACTGCTTTGTGATGATATTGTAATCAAACAAATATATGTTGATGAGCTGTAATAACAAGACTTAGTTGGCAAGCTCATCTAGTTATCTATAGCTTAATTAATATAGCTACTGAGCCTAGGTGACACTGTGGCCTTTTTTGTGCCAATGAAGTTACAGATATCCATCATACTCTTTGGAAATGGCTAAAAAAGGATGCTTCCATGTTACATGTATCAGTAATTACACTGCTTTTCACAGCTTTTTCCTCATTTTTGTAAACACCTACCTGCATAAGATTTACTGGGGACACTGAAATGGCTGACATTATAGGTTGTAAAACTGCTTTAAAAACAATAACAAGGTGATTCTGTATTTGGAAAAGGATGTGAGAGATTCCACATGAAGCATCGCTGTAAAATACTGGCAATATAATTTGCCAACGTATAACAGCAACAAAGAGTTCCATTTTATAGGTGCAGAGATATTTTTCTTGGCATGTCAGTGTCAACAGATGCCATGAAGTAAGGAAGCATGTGGCATTGGTGTGGCAATTCTATCTTAAAGCAGATCTATCCTGCAGTAGAGCTTTTTAACTGTCTAAACCCACATTCACTTGGCACCTGTACACCAGTATAATGGTCCGACCAACTTCTAAGTAGGAATAGTGCCATGATAACAGATGGATAAAAGTGTAGGCAGCAATAGGAGCATGTACCAGCATCCAATGTATTTACTGAGACTTGGAAAACCTAGCCAGGAATGACTCAAGTGTCTGAAATAAAAGCCTATGGCCAAGATGGCTTGCCAATGCTAATCCAGCTCTTCCCTCAGTTAGCATTTCAAAGTATATACATTTGTCTGTTTCTAAGTTAGGAATTCAAAAGTAGGAGAATAGGTGATATAGTAAATGTAGGGGACCTTTGGTTTTCAGTCCTGTCCAATATTGGGTGTTTGTGCAGGTCTTCATAGACATTGACCAAGTATCTCCTGATTTTGGTGGCAGATCCTGAGACTACCACAGAGGCTACCTCATAAAAGTCTGGGACAGCCTTCTAGTCGTTTATTTACAAGATCCCTAAGGGTGAGCAGTGCTGTTTGATCAGCATTTTAGTCATCAATGTAATTGCAGAGCTTGCCCCTGCTGTGCTACAGATGAAGCAGGCAGGTTGCTATTTTCAGAGTTCTGCGAAGCGGTACTTATATCTCTTCAAAAACCTGTTTTCCACCCCATTTTGTAAAGGCTTTGCAGACCAGTTATCTGTCTGACAGTGGTATGTTAAAAAAAAAAACAACGAACAAACTCAGACCTGGAAATAGGGCTTACTGAAATTAAATTTGACAATGCACCCAGACATATGGTCTGATTTTTTGTGTGGTCCTTTGGGATCCAGGAGTTGGACTCGATGATCCTTGTGGGTCCCTTCCAACTTGGGATATTCTATGATTCTATGAAATTTGTGTGTACCTCAGCATACAATGCAGCTGGAATTAAATTTCTAATTGACCAAACCCAGAAATCTGAAACACAAATGCAGGAGAAGGGGACAGAGGAAGGGAGAGCAAAAGAGTTATTGTACCAAGTAGTGGCCTCAAAGAACATATGGGGATATTTATTAAACAAACTGGTCTTCCAGAAAGTTGTTATGCTATGGTATAACAAGCCCACCAATTCTTGTTACAAGAAAGATATGACACGTGACATGATGTGACCAAATGACATATTTTAGTGTCACACCCTAAAATGCCCTGCTAGGAGCCTGTAAAAAAGCTCCTGTCCTCTAGTACTCGAAATAGAGAGACTTTTTATAGTTCCTGCCATCTAGTACTCAAATAAAAGACTTCCTATAACACTATAACTGGACTTTAATGCCTACTGTTATAAAGAGTTGTATTATCTGACACAGGCTAACATATATATATATATGCTATATATAAATAGAATTATATTAATGCTGTTTACTACTTAGACTCAGAAATAAGCTGCTTTTGATGAACATGAGCATCGCTCTTCTGGTGCTGTTCAATGGTTAGGTGGAGTTATTAAGTTCAGGAAGGAGCAGGCAGCATTGATGATGGATGGTATTTTCCCACATAAAAGTCCTTGTCACATTAAGTAAAATTCAGTGAGATCCTTTTGTATTATTTAACTATATTAGAATGCAGAGCTCACTATTATATTATAAGTGTATTATTATTATAAGTGAACACATTGTTGAAGAGACACCACCTGACACCAAGAAACAGACCAGGTATCAAGACTTGTAGCCTTCTAGGAAGGCTAGTGTTTCAGCACAGTCTGGAACTAAGGAAGAGAAGTACCAAAGGGAGTACCTGTGTGAAAATTAAGAATGCCTCTGCTTACCTGGAGCCTAAAAGGTGCCTGGCAAATTCAGATTGATTTAACAGAAGTTCCTTTACCCTTAGGAAACTTTTAGAGAGTATAAATTAGCCAAGAATGTCTGCCATGGACAGCAGTTTGTGGTGATAAGGTATTTCATCTGTGTCTGCAGGGTAGTAACACCCAGCAAGCATCACAAGTCCATCTGTTAGCTGAGATACTGCGGTGATACCCTGGAGGAGTCCTCATGTCAAGGTACGCACAAAGGGTGATTTGGCAGAGCAAGATGCAGGAAGCACTGCAAAAGGGCTTCTGCATGGCATGCAGGGTTTTGGGTCCAGAGGGAGCTGTTAGTTCAGCAAAACACATTTGGAATTAGAATTTCTTATAAAGCAACATTGTTTATGAAAGGCAGTACGTTACTTAAATAAAGCAACACTTTAATACCGGCAACACTACCTTGAAATGTTCCTTTCTTTCTAGTGTTTACAACAAGAGTAGCAAATTCAAAACCAAGCATATTTCTTTTGAGTGCAATAGATTGGCCTAGTGCCAACTAGCAAAAACTCTTGTCAAAGGTTGGCATTGTTTCACTTGCATAACTCTGATTCTTTCCTGGATGTTTAACCTGGTAATGGCTTGGTACATGTTTACTTTCATTCACCTGATGGCAACTTCAGAAAGCTAGTGACTGTGACCTGTAGGGAATCCAAGAAGATTCCCCGAGGATAAAGAAAATGTTTAATCTCTATTATTCAGGTTCAGGCAGATTCTGCGAATTGCAAAGACAGGCAGCACAGCAATCTCCTTCATGTTCTGCAGTCCTATGTCACAGGACACACTGTATGGGAGAGGATTAATCACATCTAGCATGATTAACAAGTCTCTCTGAACTCTTATTTTATTTTATTTTTTTAATTCCCTTGATCCTGGGACAAAATCATCACTGATGCATCAAAACCAAAGCCATTTGCTTCTTAAGTATCCATTCAGAGCCCCAAGGAATAGGGCTAGCATAGGTTAAATTGTCAGTGGCAGATGACCTGAAAATTTTGTTTCATATGTTCCAGACATTTTCAAACACTAGTGGATTGGGAACACATCTTCACAGAGTCTCTTGGACATTACAGACAAGTGCTAAAACAAACTGAAACCAGGCCAGTGAAAACCCAGATATCCTGGTGGCCTGCACTGTCCCACAAGTCCAAAGACTGTGGACTTTTACTGGTTATGGCAAAAAATCCTGTCTGGTGGGCTACAAGAAACAGCTGCCTTGACTTCTATTTCATTTCTAAAATGAGAATAGATTTAATCCTTCAGGCATCAGAGGAAAATTTGCTATAGAATTTATTTTATCCAGCTAGAAGTCTTTAGAAAAAGTATCTGCCTCATTGCTCCTTTCTGACCTCAGTCATCTCCCAGAGATGCATAGGATAATGGTAGTCTCTATGTTAGATCTGTGAGGGGGTGGAGGAGATGGAAAGCTTTGGACTGATCAAATATGGGTGTTCAATATTACCACAAAGGGCATTAACCATAAGCTGACAATTTTTTCAGCCTTGGAAGAAAATATGGTCTGAGCCAGACTGCAGTCATCACTGTTCCTGAGCATGTCACAGATAAGACTTAAATAAAGATATTTGGGGGGCCAAGGGAGAAGATGTTGGTTTGGGCTTCTAACTTTATGCTGTGAATCTAGATTGTTTATGTAAGTGAAGTTGATGCCTATCATTTACATCATCCTTTCACTTAATATCAGTCTGTACTGAAATGCCAGCAGAGGTCTATGCACTAGCACTGGACCTTAAGACCAAGTGAATTCTCCACTGTGTGACTTAAGTTTCTGTTACTGATTCAAATACTGGAAGTTATATCGGGTATTTTTGTAGTGTTTATGTCCAAGCATTTTAATAAAAATTGGAATAGTAGAGCATAATACAAACCGAGCTCTTCCTGTGGCATATAATTCTAACACATTTATCAAACTATCTCAAACAGTTTTGAGATTGGAAGGCTATATGACTTCCATTACAACCTGTTACCACTATGCAGACTAAACTCTGCAAACAAGGGAGGAATGTGGAGGAATATGGTCAGGTTTGAAGGTCTGAACTATTCTATTCTATTCTATTCACCATTTGATAATCCAAAGTAAATCTGCCTATGACTTGCTACATATTTCAAGCTACAGAGCAGGAACACTAATACTCTATCCAACATTCTCCTCCTGCTTTCCACTTAATAAGGAAAAAAACCCACAGGGTCATCATAATACCCTTTCACTGCTGCAGAACTCAGGCCCTGCCAAGGTGGGGTAATCAGCTGAGATACTTTAATAATCGTAATTAGACTATACATAAACACAGTATTCATAGAATGACACAGAATCATTTAGGTTGGAAAAGACCCTTAAGATCATCAAGTTTGCAAGCAGTATAATAAATATATGCAGAGACCTCTGATGTCTCATACTCCAGTCCGTGGTAAGATAGCAGAGACACCTGGGGGTGTGACAAGTATTACTTCTGATGGAATCAACCATGTTTTAAACGCAGGGCTTGGAGAGAGGTAAACATGGTTAACTTGGGTACAAGGGCATGATGGAGACTCTTTCAACTTCCTACTTATTTTTTAAATAAAGATTGCCATTATATGTAAATATACACTAATCCTTACCTGAAGGAATATGGCAATATTTGTCATTGCCTGTAATGCTATAAAATACTTTCTACTGAGTTGTTCATATTTTTATAAGCTACTGGTTAGCTATTCAATATTCTTTGCCTGTAATGTTTCTATGAAAATGTATGTACAAATGAAGTTCAGTGTTCCTGTGGGAATTTTTCAGGAAGGAATACTTTCTTTGCGTGGAAAAATAGAAGGAGAAAATTGGATAAATTAAATAAAATTTTAGACTATTAGGCTATTAGATTGCATATGACTGGAATAGCTTGTTATATCTCTTCTTCCATGTTATGAAGAAAGAGAACACTGAAGTAAAAGAAATATGAAATACAACACCATTCACTATCAGATAATCTTATTAACTTGAGAAGCTAACCAAGGGTCAAGAAGCTCAGCAGTATCTATGGTTACACTGCCTACAAGCCATTTGGTTACAGCTGGCAATTGTAATATAATAAAGCAAAAATTTATGGTGGTAAGTCACGAGGGAGTACTCTTAAATTTTGGATTTGCTTATGTTTTGCTCCTTCTTGACAGCAGATGGGAGTACGATCACTTTGTTGCTGTGACTTTGATTTGCTCTCAAGAGGCAATTTCTGTATTCTTAAATTTAGCCTTCTGTATACTGAAGCATATGCTATACTGCCCACAAGACATAATTAATCTAAAATATACACAACTCCTAATCAGTGCTCACTTAGTCTTTCAGTATACTGAAACCAGGATATTACATACAATTTTGAGTAAAATACTGCTGCTGAAGAGGGCCAGATGTTCTTTTCTGCAGCTACTGCTTCAGTTAAACTGCACACAAATTTTGTGCACTCCTAAGTAAGCATGTTAAAACCTAGTAAGAAAGGCTTACATAAATGTATGTATTTTTGTATGTCATAGACACACATATATATATCAAAATTAAATGGAAGAGAGGAAAAGTCCCTTATGACCTCCTCTAGAACCTGTGTAATAAATTTACTTCTGCTTAACTCCAAATCAACAAAAAGCAAAAGCATACCCAGTGTGAGAATCCCCATTTCTTGTGTTCAGAATATACAGGAAAATTCCTAAAACCCAGTACTGTTCCTCTTGTTTTCCATACATATGAGCATTATCTAGAATTACTATGGCAGAACAGAAATATATGTAACTGCAGATAAGACAGTGGGAGAAATGGAAGGCCATAGTATCTGTTGATTTTTTCCAGGTTCTATGAATAAAAAGAAAAAAAAATGTCATTGTGTATACCAGATTTATAAAGCTATGTATACACATGCAAGTATATATGAACATATATAAAAATTATTGCTTTCAACATATAGCTTTATTATTTTCTTAGACACAATTAGAAATGCAAATTAAGAACAACACTAAAGATTCCTGTATACACATTTTTGCTTTACAATGGCATAAATCTGACTCACATCTGTAGCTAAGATGTGAGCTCAGAGAAGCTTTTCTCCAAGCTGCACCTTTTACAAAGATTTTCCACAAGTGGTTTCTATACTATGAAGCCTACACTATGAAGCACTCTATCAACGTTTTTGAGATTTCTGTGACTCTGTAAGATCTGAAATTGCTACAAAATTCAGAAGTTACTAAAGTCTGAGGGTTTCTTGTTCCATTTTAAAGAAGCGAAGCCTTACACACCAGTTGTGCTATATTCAAAGTCTGCATAAACGTGTTTTTTTCTTTTTTTTCTTCTTTAATTTGACAGTATGTTATGTGTCATGCAACCTATGAACAAAGAAAAGAGTTGGTTTTATCACAGAATGGTTTGGGTTGGAAGGGACCTTTAACATGTTCTAGCTCCAACCCCCCTGCCATGGGCAGGGACACCTCCCACTAGACCAGGTTGCTCAAAGCCCCATCCGGCCTGGCCTTGAACACCTCCAGGGACGGGGCATCCACAGCTTCTCTGGGCAACCTGTTCCAGGGCCTCACCACCCTCAGAGTAAAGCATTTCTTTCTTATATCTGATCTAAATCTACCCTCTTTTACTTTTTTTTAGTTCTAAAATCATTACCCCTTGTCCTATCACAACACTCCCTGACAGAGAGTCCCTCCCCAGCTTTCCAGTAGGCCCCCTTTAGGTACTGGAAGGCCACTGTGAGATCTCCCCAGAGCCTTCTCTTCTTCAGGCTGAACAACCCCAACTCCCTCAGCCTGTCTTCATAGGAGAAGTGCTACAGCCCCTTGATCATCCTCATGGCCTCCTCTAGACTCTCTCCACCAGGTTCATGTCCTTCTTGTGCTGGGGCCCCTGAGCTGAACACATCACTCCAGGTGGGGGTCTCACAAGAGCAGAGCAGAGGGGGAGAACCAACTCCCTCGTTCTGCTAGCCATTCCGCTTTTGATGCAGCCCAGGATACAGTTGGCTTTTTGGGCTGCAAGCACACATTGCCAGCTCATGTTGAGCTTCTTGTCAACCAACACCCCCTGGTTCTTTTCCTCAGGGCTGCTCTCCATCCATTCTCTGCCCAGACTGTATTTGTGCTTGGGATTGCCCTGTCCCAGGTGTAGGACCTTGTATTTGGCCTTCATGAGGTTCACACAGGCCTGCCTCTCAGGCCTGTCCGGGTACCTCTGGATGGCATCCAGTGTATCGACTGCACCACGCAGCTTGGTGTCAATGGCAAACTTGCTGAGGGTGCATTCAGTCCCACTGCCTATGTCACAGACAAAGATGTTAAACAGTACTGGTCCTGATAACAATCCCTGAGGAACTCCAGACATTACTAATCTCCACTTGGACATTGAGCCTTTTATATTACAATCTAAATCAAGATAACAGCTTATTTTGCAAACCAATTGTTCATATTCTGAAAGTATGATGGTTTGGGTTTTCCCATTCGTTTCAAATAATTTGCTGTGAAATTTATTGTTGGAAGTTAAATGTGTTTTTTGTTTGTTTGGTTGGTTGGTTTTTTTTCATAGTGTTTATCTGATGTATTCGTAGCAATATCAGCTAAAATGTATTCGAATGCTATGTTGTTTGTTGCTTGGGGTCTTTCCATGAAAAATGGTTTGGCTTAAAATCTGTGGATAGGCATGTACACTATAGTGGATCCACTCATAAGCTTTAACAGTGAAAAGGTTTACAGCAGTTCTTAAAAACCTGCATTTAAAATTTTGTACTGATTGTCCAACTCCTCCAGTGTTTATTCTATAGATCTTGTTTACTTCATAAGAGTTTATTCTGAAGACCTTAGACTTTCTCTTTGACGTACTGTTGAGGATATTCAGCCTTTGTCTCCAGCTGATCACACCCATAATTTAATTTCCCCTCTCTGCCTCAAACTTTCCCTGTTAATGCCTTTTGAATAATAACAAATGATACTGGCATCCTATCTCTAATTCAAACTCAGTCTGGCTATTGTTGTAAACTCAGAGCTTCTTCTAGACCTTTAAATTCAAGCCATTCTTCATGTATCATAGCTAACACATCCCCTACCACATAACTTACACCATAAGACAGGATGGAAAACTCTTTGGGCCTAATCTAACCCCCTGTTCAGTTTTCAATACATCTAATATCTTTAAAATATATTGTTAAAATATTTAGGTAAGGGAATTTGATAGTCTTCCAAACTCTCTCTTTCCACTATTTGAATATCCTTGAAGCCAGATTTTTTTTTCCTTCAAAATATTCCAATCAGAAAATCTAGCTGGTTCATTATTAACCTTTTGTGTGGCAATAGAATGCATTTCTCCAGAATGGTCTTCTATATACTGGATAAGTGCTTTTATGTATCAGTACAATCTTCTCTATTTTAGAGCAATCAAGCCTAATTATGTTAATATTTTTTTCATAGGTCATTCTTATTTATAACTGCATTCTCTTCCACTGGTCCATGCCTTTCTTAAGCAGTGGTGTTCAAAAGAGGAACACAAAATTTTAGCTGAGATCTTAATAGCAGTGAATGAGCATGAAATAACCTTCTAATAAAGCCCCTGTATTAATTTCGCAAAGAGTCAAATTTGTCATCTTTGAAACCACATCACACAGCTCATTTATATGGAATTCATGACGCATTATACCCTTATGACACTTTTCTGCCTTACTGAGGCTCAGCAACTTTTTCCTGTTTATTTTTTATGTTTCTTCTTTCTAAAGATAGACTTTTGTTCTAACCTTTACTGGATTTGCTGGTTTTAGATATCATCTCATTTGCAGTTGTATTAGGAATTCTAACCCTGTTCTTCATACTATTTGCAATTAGGTTTACTTCATCTTTGATTTCACACCTGTACCCTCTCTGTCAATGTCAGTAGTGAAAATACTGGAATCTCACTCAAAATATCTCAGTCTACAAATTATGCTTTTCCTTATTCAGTCCTGTGGGACTACTCCTGTCCTCCACTAAGTCTCAAAATATACATAAAGGTCAGAGACTATTTTGGATGGATCTTTAAGTATGTTCATCAAGTGTTTCATCATGACCTACTAAATGAACGTATTCATCTTTTCTTAATAGTCTCTGGTCTGGTCTAGTTCTACTCACATTGAAAACTAGCTTAGTTGTTTGTTGTTTTTGTTTGTTTGTTTGTTTTAAATTGTTGTGATTAATCCTGTTTACCGTACCTGCAGAAGGGACAATGAGAGTTAAGATACTGTAGCTTGCTCAGAAAACATCAGACAACACTGAAAAAACTTTCAGTGATTATTTAAAAAAATACAACCTAACATAACTTAATTACAAAGATCTGCAATTCCTTATCTCTCCATTTAGGTGATGAAGTCTAGTGGGTGCTTATTCCCCACTCCTCCTCTCCAAGACTGCATAATTATAAACCTCTTGATCCTGGGTTGTGATTTCACACAAAAGCAACAAAGCCAGCCCCAAAAGCCTCTTGCCTTCTTATTCTCAAGTCTCTTTAAGCAGATGTAAACTTGAACGAGGAACTGATATGGCAAAAATCAAGTATTTCTCAGGCTTATTTTTCAGTTGGATTGAGGAAACTTTCTAGGTCACCTCATAGACATAAGAGTAGCTGGGCTAGTAAAATTCAAAGGGTAGATATGGGACAGGAGTGAGAAACTGTGAACAAATGCCACTTAAATCACTACAAACAATGTTGCCATCAAATATAACCTCCTTGCTTTGTTTAGCAGTTCAGTACTTGAAGCAGGGTATTTATAGGACCTGCACTTGATTCAGCCAGGTTTCCATCGTGGGCAACGAGGAAAAATAGGCAATTCTATGTCAAAATTCATACCACTGGAAAACAGGCATACAGAGAGGGTCGAACTAATACATCCTAAAAGTACCTATTTCTTTCCACTGATATCAAAGGAGGCAAGATTAATCTGATCTAAAATGCTTTTGCAGAAGGCATGCTCGCGGTACTGGTTCTGCTAGTAAAATGCCTTCTCTGATTGGTGTTGCCTTCTCAGAGTTAGTATGTAGTTTGGACTCAAAGCATCCATGGGAAACATATAAAAAATATCTCTAACAATAAGAATAAAAATGGATTTTTTTGTGATTCTGCTGGTAACTGTAAACTAACATTATATTCACATGCATGTGGTTCTAGAAGTTTCCATGTCTACATATTTTTTTTTTTTTCTTTTTTATCACCAAAGCTTTCTTTGCTTCTTCAGTCACTGGTTAAATTATTACAAAATCTCATTTATACCATTATTCGGTTGTTAACACTGCTTTAACTGAACAATTTTGCTATTTATATAATCAAATTTGTGCCAAACTACTGCATATAAACATAAGGCATTTAAGATAATTCAATTCTAAGCGTTCAGTATGGTTCAGTTCAGTTCACTGGTCTCAATGGCTATTCAACTAATAGACTCAAATGCATAAGAATAAAAAAAGAAAACAAATTCAGAGCTAATTAGAGAACAGAGCAGTGATTTTCAAATCTGCATCTATCTCCTGAGCCTCTTCCTAGCTACAGAACAATTTTTAACTTTTCATGATTGTACCAAAAAGACATGGGGAGAACACAGATGAAATGGCTTTTGTCCTGTTAATAAAATATTGCTTGTATTTTTATCAAAAAGAAAATCCTGCAGCTGGTATTCTAAGAAGTGTTAGAGAATACAAATGTAGCAACAAGCAGAGCTTAGATAAGTACTTAAATAAGTATTGTCCTCTAAAAAACGACGTTTTATGAAAGAAACTTTTAAACTATGTAACTTTATTACAAAAAGAAAAATGAACGTTTATGTTAAGTGAGTTTAGTCATGTCCATCCAAATCAAGTATTTTATTTCATATTACTTTGTGAGCCTGCCTGAGCTGCTGAGAATTGAGAGTGAAAACTTCAGTACCATGAATGCTGAATTTCTATTCCCTCTCTTCATCCCATATTGTGGAATATGATGCAATTTTCATTCTTTGCATATCCGAGTTTTTATTATTTGTATTCTGATATGTCAACAGTTATTTTTCATTTAGCTTTATGCTGAATCGTCTTCTTGATCTAATGCAGTCTCTTGGATCAATTCAGTTGCCTCCTTTACCTCTACCATATAGTCTTTTGAGCTGGTCACCTCTCACAATAGTGCTTACTATAGATTATGTTTTGTCTGCTGGTCATTGGGAACTATCTTCTGTAGCCAAAAGGCATCTTATGTTTACGGTTTCTAGGAATTTCAGAAAAATAAAAGCTACAGGGATGCTAGAATCCTTAATATCCATAAAACTCAATCAACTGAATAATTTTAGTTATTACTAACAGATTTCCCTAAAAAGGTGTAATTGTAAAGATAAGTAAGTATAGCACTCTCTGAAGAGTTTAGAAAAGCTTGGTGACATTCTGTTTATGCCACTGTAAAACTAAAATCAATATTTAAATGAGTGTTTCTCTATTTTTCAAGATATATTTTAATGCAGGAAATGTAATTTTCTCCTTACATAAATGAAGCAAAATTAGGATAGAGAGACTTTAAAATGGAATTTTAACATGCCCAATGAATTTGTCCTGTTCCTAGTAACAAAATAGTTTGACATCCATAATATTCATGAGAAAAATCACAGAAAGAAATGTAAAAAAGAAAACAAACTAAAATGACAGTAATTACTGAATGTCAGTATCTGTGATAATAGATAATATTGACAGTGTTTTTCAAGTCTACTGCAATTATTGGAACAAAATCTGTCCTTACTGCAAAATGACACAATGAAGAGAGAAACTGAAAGACTTGCATGGCTAGAAATAAAATAAGAGGAGAGTCTAAATAAATCATTCTTATATAAGCAGGGGAAGAAGCAGTTAGTAAGATATTTTAGAAGCAACTTAGGAACTTAAGAATCTGAGCCTCGGACTCCAAAGTTCTGGTAACTTTGGAAAATGACATGTAAATTAGGTAGGTAGTGTTAATGCATCTTAATCTCATTGAAATGTATTCACTCAATGACTTAAGTCCATTCATACATTGATACTGCATATACTTTTTCCTACTTGGAATAAGTAGTAGAAGAGTATGTGAAAATAGCATTCTATTTAAGTGGAATATTTGTGGTACATGGTAAATACATTATCACCAGAAAAGGACTAAGGACTAAAAAGACAAGATCAAGAAAACACACTTACATCCTGTAATTGTATGGTTATGAAAACTCCTGGAACTGTCAAGTAGCTACTAACTAGAATATAACATGATATTTTGGTAGGATGCAATCAGAATAAATAAAATTTATAAACTTGTGAGCTCCCTATGCCACTCCTGGCTCACAGGAGTGTATATTTATATATTCCTGTGTATATTTAAGGGTATATTTAAGGGTATTTTTCTATTGGGTGATGAAGCCTGGACTACGACTGCCAGGTGAGGGGTCCCTTTTCAGTGAGGCAGTTAGCTGGGAAGACTGACCTGGGTAATGATTTTTCAAAAGTTTATGAATTTAACTAATTTCTTAAATATGCTTAGATACTAACTAGTTAAAGAATTACAAGTTTTGTTGCTAGGTCCAAGCACTACCAAACCTCTGGGAGAGAAGCGCAAAAGTGAGAGCAGCTATGAATATGATCATAGGTAAGTATTGATGCGCACTCTTCATTTAAAGAGAAAACCGTACATAATTACTCTGTGTTTTAAGAAAGCTTTATGATATACATCTATAAAAGCTTTTGCAGAGAAACAAAAACATATTTCTTAACTAAAAGGATATGAATTGTTAAACATGTTGGAATCCAAGTTTAAAGCAATATTAATAAAAGGTGCTAGTCTGTGAGAACTATCAGGAGATAGTTCTCAGGAGAACTGTCAGGACAACAACAAAGAACTATTAGAAAGTAAAATATGGGGATTTATCTGCTTAACAGTTTTTATATTGTGACTGAACTGAAATCATCAATGACCTGATTTTATTCTGGGTTTACTCCTCATGTGCAGCTGGCAAAGCATCTTGGCTGATGTATAGAAAAAGATGAATCAGATTTTAGAACACTTTTTTTTAAATGGGAAGCCATTCATCTCCAGTGCTATAAACGAACAACGTTGTTTCATGTACACCAATGGTTCTCAGACTTTCATCTGTAAACATATTCTGTAAGTCACCTTTCATCTCCACATCTGATTTAAACACAGCAAAAACAATACATAGAAAGAAAAATATAGAGATCCAAAGACCTGTTAAAAGATACTTCCCAGTGTGGACAACTCCGTATGGACCAAATTGGTGTCTAGATTTAAACTGGAAGTATTGGTTTAGAGCAATGAAGCAGAGCAGTGCTTCATTCTTGCAGAGGCCAGATCACCTGGATGAAAGGAATCACTGACTGCAAGAACTAAGGTGCAGCTGCTATCTGCCCACCTGAGGCTTTGCGATCTGGCCCATATGGTTTGTTTGTATCTGTTTTCTCATAGGGTGGCTTACTGGCGGTTTCTAAGAATGACATACGTAATACCATATTGCTCCATGTTGTGAGTTACAGATGAGATGATTTATTTTCTCCTGCTATGCATTTGTTTGGTTTCATTAAAAGGCAGAATAAGGAAATTCATAGGCATCCTGCTTCTGTATAGACTGGAGGACACAGCAGAGGAAAATGATATGTGCTCTCACACAGAATCTCATCATCACTAGCTTATTGGGCAGCAGCCAATTTATTCATCAAAGCATTCAGCTTTACATCTTTTTTTTAATATGCTAAATGAAACAATGAAACAACAAGGCATTTGGAACAGATAGCTAATGGCTACCTTGCTTTTGGCCTTGCAGATTTACAACAATGTTTAGAAAATGTCCACGTGTTTTAGTACATGGAACTGGAAAAATTGTGTCCCATACCTGTTAATGCTGGAAGTTTCCAACACATTTCGGTGAAAGATAGTTATCAAATCTTATGGATAAAATATATGCCGCAACTTTGCTTTCTTTCTTTTACAGTTATTTGCCACATGGAGGTGACAAGAGACTAATCCCCTGCAGAAAGCTGACAAACATTACGGATTGCCCTCCAACAACTGGTGTCAGGTACTGCACAGTTTCATGACGTCTCCCTCTGACCACACAAGTTTGTCTGTCTGGCACTGCTAGGAAAGACAACTTGTAACCTCTGTGTGAGATAAAGGGAAACAAAGAGCTCTGGATTAACTACGCAAACTAGTTCTATATTCTATATGTACAGCATGTTGTGTTAATATACGTATTCTTATTATGCTGCATTTTTTTTTCTGATGAGATAATGTATAACTTCGAAGAGGCTGACTTGCAACATTGTTCTCCCAGGTCACAGCTTCCAACACTAAGTCTTGTGGTACAATCAGACCCACAGGACTGCCATATACCAAAGTTTATCCTTGATATGGCCCAGTCTGACAAATGGAAAAACTGAAGAGTTAGAGAAGGAATAAGACTCTGGAGTTCTGCTATTGGACATCTGGCCTGAAAGCACTGTTTCAGAAGGTGGAATGTTTTCAGCAATACAGAGTCACATCTGCCAGCCCATCTGGAGTTAATTTGAAACCCTACAGAACCTCAAACAGCACAAGATGCCTTTGTATGGAGACCCTTACCAGTGGAATCTAGAGAACAAATTAGCTGTTGGGACAGTAGGTGTCCAACCTAGAATGGGCTGAAGAGCTTTCCAAAGTTTGCTGACCTCTGTTAAGTAGATCTGTATTGACTATAACAAGAATACAGAAATGTGGAAAGATATGAGAGATGTACTCACTAATTACATGTAAAACAGAGGTCCATTTTTTATGTGAATCACTAAACCGCAGATATCTAACACTACACCTCTAAATCTAGACATTGCACTGAATCTCTTCCTATGCAGCACTGTGGTAAGCAACATTACAACTACTGGTTATTTGGTTCTACAGAAACTGTTTTGCTCCCTGCTGTTTTCACAGGGTACAGAGAGGCACAAAGTATTTTTTTAAACAATCTGCATTTTTCTGTCTAATGAGAAACAGCAAATTTGAGCAAAAGCAAAGAAGTTTTCAAAATGAAAGCAAATTTTCCAGGCTATCCAGTTGGAAAAATGCTCCCAGCTGTTTCTTTCTTATTAATATTACTCATCACAGGGTGGATAAAAGGAGAAAATTGTATGTTATCATAAATCCATACAATAATAAATAAATCCAGACAATAATAAATAAAAGGCTTTACAGAACATCTCTCTTAGATCAGCATTTCATTATAGAAGAACGGTGTCAGTGAACACTTCTCAGGCTGGGCCCAGAAAGGCAACCAAACTGGCTACGAACATGGCATAAACTAGAGACAAAGAGGTAATAAAAACATTCCACTTCTGGGTTAGCAATTCAACAAACAAGTCTACTATCCAGGCTGCTCCACTGGTATATTTCAATACCAGAAGGATACCTGGAGGTATTTAAAAGACATGTAGATACAGCACTAAGGGACATGATTTAGTGATGGGACTTTGTAGGTCAAGTTTTTGGCTGGACATGATCTTGAAGGTCTTTTCCAACCTAGATGATGCTGTAATTCTAAGATTCTAACACTGACCCATCCTGTCACAAGACATTGGCTGGGAGAATAACTTAAACAAGGAGAAGCAAAAATGGGATGAAAATGAGACTATATATATTTTTTTTCTGTTTTCAAAGCATGTGACAAATAGAGAAGATGTGATTTTTAATTACAATGGCTGCCTGATGATTCCGAATTATCATGTAACAGTGATCAAACAGCTTTCTCTTCTGGATCGTGGCAGTTGCTGGGAAAATAAGGAGAGCAGACTTTTCAGATATAGTTTATATTTCCTCTGTAAGGTGTTTCTGACTGTTATTTCCTCAGTACCCTAGTAACAACTAGTCATATTCTTGGAATTATCATGTAATAAGGTTATTACTGATTTTTAGCTACTTGGAGGAAATGTGTTATACAGATGGTTGCTGGAGTATTTCAAATTAAATCAATGGGTTTAGAAGATCTCACAAACAAAGCTAAAAACAGTGATGTGAAAAAAAAATCTAATAAAGCTTATATTTTAATGTATATATACTCACAACATCCAAAGACAGACAGAACATGTGTACAAAGAAGCATGGTTTTTACAGACATTTTATATATATCAAAACAAAATTTCACAGATGCAGACCTTAAGTCACACTTTGAAGCAAGAGATGCCTAAACATATCTGAAATGGATTTTAAAATTTAATAATGTAGTTAAAAGGCTGCAAAATAAAATTAAAAAAAAGAAATCTCTGCTTATTTTTCTCTGTTGAAAAAGACAACAAAATTAATACATTTTATTGATAAAGCCTTTCAGGGTCCTCCACATTCCACTTTCTAAGTGATGTCATTCTTTGCTAAAAAGAACTTGAAATAAAACTCACACAGCTTACATCTGCAAACAGACAATTTTTTACAAGTGTCATCCTTCTGCCACCTAAATCAAGGATTTCAAAGTAGTTTCATATAAATGATTCACATGTTGGATACTTTTGTTTTTATTTTGGGGATCAAATCCACACATAATCAGTGAGAAGTTTTATCTGTCATCATCCACTCCATTTCAAGAAAATTCTTGTTACTTACTGGTTTTCTAACATTGTGTAATTTGATTGTTTCCCATTTTAGCAACTGGCTAGAACGTTGTGGACACAGAAATGTGGATCAGAATTTATTATGCCAAAACTGTATTGAAAATGCTCATCCTACTCATTAAGAAATGGACTGTTTTCCTGATTTGTCCCCTAAAATTATTTCACCTCCATTCTACTTTTAGTAACCACTCTGGTGCCCACTTTAATCACTTGAAACCTAAGTTTCTTGAGTTTATGCCTAACACACATTGCAATTGGCACTACCTCATTTGGCTGTCCTATTATCTTCTTATGACCATATAGAACAAGATGCACTTTCTGAAAGTGGTCTGTAGCAAAATTCAAAGGATACAAGAAAGGAGAAGTGCTTAATTGACATTCCTCTGTCTTGTTCATAAAGCTTTTCATTTTACTTAGTCACACTACACTTTTTCCTTTTAATGGTGCCTCTCTCACTGTATTTTTCAGGAAGTAAAATAAATGGTTAGGTAGTAAATAACAGAAAGACTGACATGATTTTTCATCGAGTTTTAGAGAGACAAAATATTTTTATTGCAACCAAGAACAATCTGGAGGGGATGTAGCACAGCGGAGATTCAGGAATTTATACTGTTTGCCCACAGCATGTTACTTGAGGACCAGAAGAAGTAAACACCACACAGAGATGATGAATTACTGATTATTTTAGCATTGGCACAGAAGAGATGAATGTCTCCTTTACTGAACTCCCACAACACGCTTCCCTGCAGCATGCAGGGTCTAAGCAACACCTGCATGAGGGGTTATAGAATTACTCTCTAAGCACTTCACTGATTTTGCTCCTACCAGAATTCATGGCCCAATTACTGCCAAGTTCAGTGGGTGCATATTCACACACAGCCACAGGGTCATGTGTAATTTTCTTAAGACTCACAAAGATTGAAATATCACCTTCACAAAATGAGAAGTGATAACTCTCCCCAACACTGCTTAGGATTTATTGTGGGTGGCCCAGTAAATATTTTTGAAGAGTGTGTGTGTGGGGAGGGAAAGAGGACACTGCTGTCCAACCCCAAGTCTGTAACTGCTCTGCCCAATTGGAAGGCTGAAACACCAATGACTTCCACACCAAAAATGAAAAGCTATTTCTGTTACATTTAAATTTGTAAAGGTTTTGAGGTGAGTCAGCAAAAGGATCAAAATGCTGAGTGATGCAGTGGTGGTAGGGACTAGACTAACTTAGACAAGCACCAGGACATCCAGAAAAGGGAAAAGGGATAACAGTTAACTATGAAAGAAGATTACTTCCTGATGCTTAATTTCTATCATATTAAGGACTAAGGATTTTGTACATCTTTTGTAAAGATAGAAGACTCCATCAATGCTACTTGATTTATCTTCAGTTCCTTCTGGTAATGGAAACAATTTCCAGCATCCAAATTCCAACTCAAGTTTTATAGGACTGGACCCTTGGCTTGTTTTACCAGATATAGAACAGAAAGTCTAGAGAGAGGCCACAATTGCATGAAATCAAAGTACGTATTCACTCTGCAGGTTTACATTTTTCCACAACACAGAAGATTTATAACTCAGAGAACTATCAAAGAACAAAAACATTCATTTTAAACTTGGGCACAAAGTTTAAATGGGCACACATTCACACATACAAAAATGAACAGTTACCAAAACCTCCTACTGTTTTGTTTTGTTTTTTAATAGATAACTTCATTCTATGTTAAATTGCAAATAAAAATAAAATTTGCTATCACTTAACACAGTAGAATTGCTAAAGTTTAAACCTGTCCACTCTAGGAAAGATACAGTATCCATGAGAATACATGTTCCAAGAGAAAACATCTTCTTTTCCATGAGAAAACCTAATAAGTTGAATACTGCAGTATACAATGCATGTACCTTGCATGTATTGTACAATGTAAACAGATGAGTCTTCTTGTTTTGCTTCTAACTGTAGAAACAGAAAAAAAAATCAAGAACATTAAGAAAATGAGATCATAAACTGTATAGTTACTGGAATTAATAGCAAATAGGTAATACATGAGCCTATCGAGATATTAAAGATCCAATGAAATCAGTTAGTTTTTCTTTTATTTTTATTTTCAATTCCTGAAGACCACAATCCTACCATCTGTAAACAGATAACTTCAAGAAGCGCTAATTGCTGTGCTTGCACCAGATCTCTGAGAACTGTGAAGAAGGATAGGTATATGGTTTTAACAGGATTAGAAATCAGAGCCATAGTTATGATGTCAGTTTATGATCTGTATTGGAAGGCTAAAACAATTGTCAGGAGAAAATATCATCTACAAAGAGATAACACTTCAAATGAGCAGTTTACTTTCTCACAGCATAGATTAACAACATTCATACAGCACAGGACAGAGGGCAGTATTCCTGTCCATACCATGCTGAATAACACTAATGCAAATATCTGAGCTATTGTAGCAAATCCAACAAATAGACTGTAGGAAGTGGGATTTTAGTGTCATAAAAAAAGGAAAGATATTTTTTCCTTCATAAATACTTGACTTATGTAACCTTGGTTAACATTTCAATGTAAGATCGAAGGAGTAGTTAAAATCTATTATCAATAAAAAATGGCATTGTTTTTAATAGGCATTTTACAAATGATCTCAGTGTGAGCAAGCCAGGATTACAACACTGAATAGTATTTGGAAAACAAATAGACAAACAAACAAAAACTAACGCTCAGAGTTACTTTGCTTTTTTTTTCCCTTTTTTTTTTTTTTTTTTGTGCATTCCAAGCTCTATTCATCCACAAACGTTATTTCAGTTAAAGGAAGGACTCTTCCTCATCATCATGTTCCCATTCACTTGTTTCTACATTGCAATTAAATGAAGGAAAAGGTCAAAATTGTTCAGTGTGTTACATATTACACAGTTACTAATGTCAACCTTGCTGGGTATCTAGCAGATGGTAAGGTAAAGTCAATACCAGCTTATTTATGAGTGAGAATTAAAGGCTGGATATCAGGAAAAGGTTCTTCACCGAGAGGGTGGCTGGGCACTGGAACAGGTTCCCCAGGGAAATGATCACAGCACCGAGCCTGCCGGAGTTCAAGAAGCATTTGGACAACGCTCTGACATACGGTTTGTTTTTTGGGTGCTCCTGTGTGGAGCCAAGGTTTGGACTTGATGATCCTTGTGGGTCCCCTCCAACTTGGGATATTCTATGATTCTATAATAATGCATAGATGAAGTATTCTGAAACCAAACTTATACTATTTTATTCTGATATGCTTCTTACTATATTACTCATGATTTTTGTCTCTTCTGTTTAAACCCCTAAGTATTTAGTATTTAATACCCTAAGTATTTATTATTTATTAACCTCTAGATTAGAGGTTAGGAGGAAATTTTTCACTCAGAGGGTGGTGAGGCACTGGAACAGGTTGCCCAGAGAGGCTGAGGCTGCCCCATCCCTGGATGTGTTCAAGACCAGGTTAGATGAGGTCCTGAGCAACCTGATCTAGTGGGTGGCATCCCTGCTTATGGCAGGAGGGTTGGAACTAGAAAATCTTTAAGGTCCCTTCCAACCCAGGCCATTCTATGACTCTATATATTTTCCACCACTGGTTATTTTTTTCTCATTACAGCTGTGCACTGAGCCCTAGCACTGGACTGATACACCACCACATCTAACAAACACAGAATAAGAAGAAAATCTCTGCCACAAAGTCACGAGCTAAAGATAAAAACTTTTAAAGGTAGTGAATTACCATCTTGGCATTTGCTGCTGAAGGACACAGTGCCTAAGAAATTAAAATTGAAGCCCACTGTTTTAACTACAACATTTGAGGTGAATCTTTTCTCAATACCCCACTCTGTGTTTCTTATTGTCTTTACAATGGAATTTGTGAACCATACACACAGTTCAAACACAACTACATTAAAAGCATGCTGCCATACTAAAAGGAAGTTTTAAACTATGGAAATTCTAGGAATTTAAGAGAGACTGAGATGGATCAAAGTGCTAGCAAATAAATAATATGCCGTGGTGTCACTTCCTGTTAATTCAATAAAATCAATCCTAGCTCAATAAACACTATGGCCTTCAGCTGCAGACATTATATAGGCAGAATATGGTTAGTACCCCATAAACCACAAAATGTTCAAGTTACTACCAGTATAATCCTGCATGTATGACTTAACAGAATGTTACAAATGAAATAAATGACCATCACTATTTCTAGATGACTCCAAAGAGACAAGTGGGAGGAAAAGAGGAGCACCCAGACAGAAAACACTTGTTTATCTATTGATGAAAGCAAGACACATGCATTCAAGCACATCTCTGTGGTTGAATGTTTTTCATATGGGTAAAAGTTTACGGTCATACTGGAGCAGGTCCACCAAAGAACCACTAAGATGATTAATAGATCTGTCATACTAAAAGAGGTGGAGAGAGCTCTGACTGTTTGTACTTGAGACAAGAATGTTCTGGAGAAATCTCTTCAATGGGAATAAATACCTGAAGTGGGAGGAGCTGGAGTGAAGATGACAAAGCCAGACTGCTTCCACTGGTGTTTGGTGACACAAGAGGCCACTGACATAAATTCAAATGGAGGAAAATTCCATTTAATGATTAAAAAAATAAATGAATAAAAATCCTTTTACTGTGAGTGTTGTTGAAAATCGGGACAAGTTTCCCAGAGATGTTGTGGAATCTCCATCTTTGGAGATATTCAAAACCCTAATAGACACGGCCTTGAGCAACCTGCTTTAGGAGAATGGCCCTGCTTAAGCACAGAGGTGGACAAGAAGACCTCCAGAAGTGCTTTCCAGCCTCAGTAATTCTGTAATTCTGTGTGAGAAGATACCTAGCACACAGAATAAAATACTCAGTCCTAGAAACACTCAGAGTCTGTTTTTATCGTTTTTACAAATGTAAGTGAACACAGGGATTCAAGTAAAGCACTCATTCAATGAATTACTTGCAGATGTTAATTTTTTAAAGTGTGAGGATAGGTTTGAGATGTCTAGAGAGGTATTGAAAATAATGTGATATTGACTTACAAAAGAATTTCTCTAAGGACAACCTGCATTTCTGAAGTGAAACAAATTAATAAGATAATCGTTTTGTAAAAGAAATTGTTCCCTTGTAACAGTGTAAACTAGAAATAACTCCATGCAAGTCAGTTAAGATACAGAACTGTGAAACTGGGTTAGTGTTAGGCACCTTTTTGTGGTGCAGAAATTCTCTCCTTGCCACCCAGTTCAGTGTCCAGCGCAAAATGTGGATCTTTTGAAGACCTGGAATATTAATGGACCTATCTCTAGAAAATGATATTTAGGTATTGGGATCAGCTTAATGTCTTGTTTCCCAACTTGTGGATTTAAATAAGTTTGATGTCTGGATGAAAGGTAGAAGGCTAAATACAGGCCTGTTGGGACAGAACACTCCCAGAAGAGCAGGCCTTGTGACATCTTTGTGCAGAGATGGTCAAAGGACCATTGATGCTGCTTGAGTGAAAGCAAGATAAAGTTCTGCTGCTGTTGTGGGTCACCAGCCAGAGGTGCCTGACTGCTCTCCTAGATGAGAGGTGACAACTGATTGGAGATCCTGCATCAAGCGACTGACTCAATGTGGAGGGAGTCAGCCTTGCACCATCTTCTACCCAGCGTTACTCCCTGCTGTCTGATCTCAGAGTCTGCCGTGAAAAGGAACTGTGGAAGGATGGTTATCCAGCATACTCTTTTCTGTCACCTTTTTCCATCATCTCTTTCTCGTATTTACCACAATAAAAAGTGTTGGGGAGAAACTAGGCCCTTGCTTGCACAGTTCCAAAAGTGTAACCCACTGCTAGGTGTGCCAAAATAAATAAGAACTTGGCATCTAGTTTATTTATCATCAATCAATTGAAAAGGACAGAAAACATGGTATTTACAGACAGGCAATACCTCTAAAAAGTAACGCTGACAAATTGCGTCACAACAGTACTCAGGGAAAAAGCTGCTATGAAAGATCGGAACAAAAACCAGAACAACATTAGGAACGAAAACATCAGATTTCTTCCACGTGGAAAAGAAAAAACAAATAAGGAGCTGTCTCCTTTACCTATGGTTTTAAGAATAGGAAACCCTTTCACCTGACTTAAAATCACAGGATGAGTAGGAAAAAAAATATAAAATCAATGTTACAGAAATATTTATTTCCTTTTGTACTTACATTAACCCTTCAATGATTTATGCAATTCTTTAGGCAATGTGAATATTTGTTGCAAGTTGCTTATCTAACCAATATAAAGTTCAAGCAAGACTCATGCCCTTGAGACATGAATAATAATAATAATAATATTGAACATCTGACTCAGTCCACCACAGCAGTAATTTGGTCAGGATTAAAGAAATAAAATTAGAATTCATAAAGCACTGAGAGAAAAGCAGAGAACTCAGCTATGTAGTCTATACAATATTCTCCACACCTCTATATAGATTTAAGTTTAGCTCTCAGTTATTTAGCATACACAAGTCCTAAAAATATGGTGTAAGTAACAGCTGTGGGGTCACTGAAAAGCTAGGGACTACATTACAAAAAAGCTGGCTATAAAATGAAACAGCAGGTCCTGATGTCCCTCGAGTGCTTTTTAGGAGTTATCTCTTGAGATCTTTAGACACCTGGGCTCTTTCTCAGCCTGCAGAAATATGAGCAACCTAACGTGTGTGGTGTGACTGCATCTTCTGACAGAGACCAAAAACTTCCAGCTGTGAAACATCCACAGGAAAACATCAGCCAGGTTTTGTGTGACTGAACAAATGCTTGTGCCAACAGGTAGATCATCTCTCTCTCTCTCTCTCCAATTTCTTTTTTTTTTTTTTTTTTTAGAAGAATTTGTCACAAATATGCACTAAATTTCACTTTTCATCTTAGATTATGGGATTAACCGAAACGTGTTATAACAGCTATCCTCAGCAAATGCAGCAGTTTGGACTAAACTACGATTTAATTTTTAAGGGTCTTGCTGATGTAAGTGGATAGAGGTTTACACCTAATGCATGCTAGTCACTGGCAAACTGTTTTTCATTGCTTCTAGCACCCTATTTGCAGGTGAGATGTGAAAGCATGACAAGCAACTTTGCAGTGTTAAAAATACAACATCTTGGGGGAACTGACAGATTCCACGCCAGAATCCATGATTTAATAAAATAGCTTGCACTTCCTCCTATTAATGTTCCAAGGGAATACAGTGCCATAATACAAATTCATTTTTCATATATCCAACATCACTCCCTGCCAAGCACATTTCTTCTCTCAAACTGACAGCTTCTGTTGAGAACATCATAAGGGACTGTAAAAACCATTTGCAAAATTGCATTTCTGCAACAAGCTTTCTACAGCCTTCATTCCAAATCACAACTAGTCTGCATAAAGTTCTCGTTTGATTCAACTGAATGGCCTATTTTACAGCTCTAACACTGCTGGTTATCTGTGCGATTCAGTCAGCTACCAAAATGAGCTTCACTAAAGTCAATATTCATATCTTTGCTTCAATTTTCTCATTCACCTTTCCACTGATGCAAAACTAAAAGACACCCTTACTGTCAAATCTATCTTCAAGTTTTAAGAAAAGTATTGTTCCCCATAGTCTGGGATCACCTCTAGGTGTGACAGTCAATTGAGTAATAAGGAAGATTAATGTCCTTTCTGTCACACAGGTGAAGTTATCCTGGAACATGAATGTATGGGGAAGATTCAACTTCTGAGCAAACTTTCTGTACAAGTTAGATACTCTCTCGAGGCTTCAGAGGCTTTAACTACACCAAGTTGAGCAGTGCCACAGAGTTCTTCCAGGCACTGCAGTTCAACATGTGGTATCATTTAAATGTTTGATGGATCACTAGCCTTGGTGGCCATGTAAACAGCATTGTCCCAGGCAATTTCTGGTCAGGCTGTGGGAGCTATCCTGGGTCAGGTATGGATGAGACCACTTCATTTTATACGGTGAAACAATTCAGTTCTAAGGGAGCGCAGCATTCTCTGCCAGCAGGTCTCAGCACCTTCTGGGCATACTCAAATCACTTGTACATATGCCTGAAAAACAGACTCGTAATCTTTTCCTAATCTTGATGAAGTAATGAGGACTTTTGCCACAGAAACTAATGGGCTGTGATTTCAGGTACAGACTCGCCAGATTTCACTCAGTGAGGATATGCATGTAGCTAACATCTAATGCTGCCCTGCTGCGATCCCATCACCCCAGGCCTGACGCTTGGTGTCACTGCTTCTAACCCCACTCAGCATCCTGACACGCTTGATGTAGCTGGTTGTGGATCAACTGACAGCTTATAGTTTGAAGCACCCAGAGTATGAAATAGGCAGTGATGGTCCACTGCAGTGGAGGAAATGTCCCGTAAAAGCATGTGTTCCCCACCAGCAGCCTAACAACAAGGATCCTGCCATGCTGAAGGACCGAGTCCCACACAGATGGGTGACCTGGCCTCAGGAGCAGAGGATGAACCATCCACATGGCTTAGCTTTCACCTCTGTCCCGTGGCCGGATGAGAAAAGTTAGACACAGGATTTCTCAGAGCTTGAAGGATTCACAGACGCTGGCTTTCTGTGCTGTAAAACCAAATCGCTCACACTTCCCCACCGTGATAATGTGCTGTGAAACCAAACTCAAACTGTTTCCAAGACATTCAGATGCTGTGTTCACCAGCAGCATGCAAGTCCTTATATAAATAAAATTAATTTATCCAGTGCTGCAGAATGAAGCTACTTGACATTAATACCAAGGAAATTTCTTATGAACGACCAGATTTTGCAAATTAGAGAGGAATAAACTCCACTAAAACATGGCTATCGCAAGTTGCACTGTATTTATCTGACAAGTTATAGCTCAGTAATCTAGCAGATATGCTGTAGTACATTTTGTAAATGTAATTAAACCTTAGTAGTATGAGACCTCACTACAGCATATGCTATTAAATCCTCACTGAGAGCTGTTACAGAAACACAAGGATCTCTTTTCTTTCCTCCCTCACTTTTTTGGGGGGGGAGATTATAAAGTGAAGTACTTAAAGTGCAGATTATCATTATTTTACTAAACGTGACTGTGGCACAATATTTATACATTATTAATTTATCTCTGACTTTCACAGCTGTCAAGAAGTTCACAGTATGGGGTAAAATATGACTGCAAATGGAAAGATAGAGTTTGAATTTCTTTGACGCTTTTTAGGGCAAAAGGGAGGGGAACCCTGAGATACTCAAGTCAGTTGCTGTTTGCACTGTGACCACAGTGATGCTAAACAGAGCTCCTGACAGCAGGCAGAGAAGACAAAACTGTGTGCTAACGGGGAACCCAGCTGATAAAGAAGCAACACAGCCAGGCCCTGGACAAGGCAAGCATGTCCAGCTGGCCAACTCCTTTGTCACAACCCTATTTATGAAGCTGGCAGTACAAGAATATATCTGCTTTTTGTCATATGAGCATGTCCTGTGCTGTTTGATCTACTGGAAAATTAGAATCAATAAGCTACTAGATGAGCATCCCCAGCTACAAATACAGCTGAAGAAATTAAGAAGTTGAATTAAAACTCAGAAATATGAAGAAAAAAAAATCTAATTTTTTTTTTCTTATTATTTACCTTGTGGATTTCCTATCACAAAACTGGAACTAGAAACCACATGAAGAATATAAATAAGAAATTTACTTTCAGTCTCTTGATGTTGCCAGCAAGATTTCCCCAGTGCTCCTCAGAACCTGCAAGGTAGCTTTAGCTTCTCCCAAACTCTGTCATCCTAAACATGTTTTATGGTTGTCATCCCTGATTCTCCAATGAGAACTAGCAGTAAAATTAAGTTTTTGTTCTCCTTTATACTTTAAAGGCAGAGAGTAAATTTAAATCTGTATGCATAAAAAGCTGAGAGTACTAAGATATAAACCTCAGCCCATCAGATCTCAAAAAACCTTTTATTCACAGCAGGTAACATCAAACTATAATTACTGTGGTGAAAAGTCCGTTAGCTGTTGAATTTGCCTTTAATAAAGAGGTTGTTTTACATCTGGCTAAGTCCTCATTATGAACCGAGTCTTCTTAGCAGTGAGTTAAAAACATGTATTATGATTAATTGTCAAATGTATGATATATACGACAGATTTATGGGAAGGCTGGATCATCAGGGAGTGAACAGACAAAAATAAATTTGTTCCAAATGTGCATTTTTTTTTTTCAGGGCAGAGGCAACATCAGGACGAGACTGGTTGATTTCTAGGTATCAGCTGACACTGTGCAAATATCCTGAAAGGTTTTTAGATGAAGGGAACAGAGGACGAATTACATGAAGTTAAACTTGAGAACAGGTTTCTGTTGATTTGGGGGCGGTTTATATTTGAGCATCTAAATACAACAGCTATTCTATTAGTTTTATATTTTCAGTAGAATATATTGTTAATGTTTGCCTCAATTTATAGTGATGTCAGAGCTGCTGAAAAACATAGACCATCCCTCAGTCAATCAATTCTAACCAGAGGAACTGGTCCCCCCTTTAAACACTTGATACCCCAAGTACAAGAACAAAGGTCTCCAAGATGCTACAGTGTGTTCCTCTACTAACCTGCAAGGCACAAAGTAGAATATCGGTTTTGATGCCACTTGTATGAATAGCAAGCATTAATCACAGTCTTCATTGCATTTAGCATGATAGCAAGACCATCTGTATAGACGAAGGAAACTGCCTGCACAGCAAGTACTCCTGTGCTTCACCTTCCTGTCAAATCTCTCCTTCAGACTGCTTCATTAACTTTCCCTGTCTTCTTATTAGCTTCCCTTAGTTAGTTCTTTGGCCTTCTTGTAGCTTGTGAGTGGGGTAACCCCACTGCCAGCTGAACAGAGAGGGCAGTTCCTTCACTTGGCCCGTCCCCAGCTGCACATGATGGAGAAGAGGAATGGAAATCAGGGAAACTGTAGGCAACTGGTGACCCAGGAGGAGTGCTTCCTCTAAAGGAAAAATTTTTTTAGAAGGCCTGGACATTCTTAAATTATCTTGTAATTGCTTTAATCCTCACAAAAAAAAAAAAAAAAATCTAAGCCGGTGGGCAATACCACACTAAACGGGTTTTCTGACATAAAAGGCAAATCAGTTCTCCAGCATTTGATCTGCTCTTGCTCAACAGGAATATAAAGATGTACATGTTCATAGAGATTTATTTTATTTATTTATAGCCACTCATCACATTGCTATTGGACAGAATACATCATAGAGGACCAACTAGAAGCCTGGCAGGAAGAAAACCACGTAAATGTTAAAATAATTCCTCCTACTCCAAAGTATGAAGATCAAATAGGAGGTTATGAACTGGATGTTTCCAATCTTCATCTGAATCTTGAATTCTGCAGACATAAGCAGCATAATAAAGGAGGAGGAGATGAGGAAATAATGTCAGCTTCTAAAAACCACATTCTTTTTCTTGTCTTCATTTATACAGAAATCTAAACACAATAATGTATGGATTCCCTTAATTGTAATTAAGAGGGCAGAGGTTGTGATTCATAAGGGTATAATTACTGTATTTTTCCAGAAGAACACAAATGTGAATAACTTTGAAAGAACATAAGAAAAAAAACATCACAAGTGAAACTGAATAGAAAGAATATAGAGTACTATTGCAGCTCAGTGAAAAATGAGAACGCTAATTATAAATCACTCAAATGCACTGGAAAGCCCAGTTCATACTCATTATTAATTAAAGGATGTCTTCATGAACAATCTAAAAAGCCAGCTGAAATTAAATTTTCTTAAAGGATTAAAGCTGCAAAAGCAATAGAAATACCAGAACAGCAAACTGCCAAAGGCACATGATGTTCCAGAGCAACAAGAGAAACATGTCAGAAGCATTTATTTTTGAATTCCTTACAAACAAGCCAAATTGGAAGGCAGGATACCTTCAGTTTATCTGATCACACAGTGTTCACAACCCTTTCCCTTCTTTCAGTTACTATACATCATTAGTAGTCATTGAATTAAATTCTTTCAGATAAGTTAGCAAAGAAATCAGGTGTTAAAATTAAACCCACTGAAAGAATTATTTTTCAGCTGGTAAACTACAACAATACACGTTAATATGTTCTATTCCACTTTTCAATAATTCAATATTCATTGGACTACAGATAGAGACAGACTGGCTCTGCAAGCCTAGAGACTCAGAAAGAGGAGATCAAAGCTCAAATCTCTGCTCCAAATAAGGCTTAAAAGAGATCTGAATGTGGGATTCCCTCTGTCCTGGGGAATACCTAGCTGCTTGATATTTGGGACTATAAGGTGAGGTAAAACAGCTCCAGCTCCTGAGGAAATGAATATTTAAGAGTCAAACTTGCTGTATATATTGTACCAATGTATTACTGACACTACTTCTAGGCTTGTAAAATAAACAGGGCCCTGGAACAGACTCAAGCACTGGTCCATGACTATCCATCCTGTTTTACAGTTAGCATGCAACCAAGTTTGATATTGACTTGTGTAGAAAACTGGACAGTTTGGGGGCAACACTAGCTGGACCCTCTTCTCTACAAAGCTGCGCAAGGCCAGCAAACGCGCTTCAAGCAGAGATACAACTTGGGAGGCCACAGCATTCAGCAGATTTCTCGGCAGCACCAGACACAGCAAATAACTGGATTCTACCCCACACCAGACATATTCACAAGGAAAGTGGCAAAAAGGACTGTAAGGATTTTGCTGTTGAAAAGTTCCACCAGCATTGAAGGTTGGGGAATTTGGAAGACAGTGGCCAAAGGAGAATTTGCAAATGATGTGGTGTAGCCTCACCCCAGCTAAAAAACAACAACAACAACAAAAAAAGCAAACAAACAAAAAAGTCTTGCAATTTGTAGAAACTAGATAATTTCCTAATAAAAAAAAATGATAACTTGTATCAGTAAGAATATAAGAGAGAAGGAATCATTAAAACTACTGGAATCAACCCTTGACAAAGCAAACTAAAATTTACTAATCCAAGGAAGTTATCTAACAGAATGTTATCACAAATGACAAGAATTTTGCAAGATAAAGTATCCAAAACAGTCAAAAAAAAAAAAAAAAAAAGAGACCTGAGACAGTAAGGCAGAGTTCAAAGCAGTAGCACAGCAAAAGGAACGCACATAGTTGCATACACTGTCAGAATGAAAATAAGCCAAGCAAATGCCCAGAAGATACAATTTTTGTTTACAAATGAATAGACAAAAGAAAAAAAAGAAAGAAAACCAAAACAGTCTTCCTTGATCAGCGTTTTCGTAAAAGTAATGCTTGATGTTGTGAAGAAAGTGAGGAGACAGAAGACAGAGCAGACAACATGAGGATTTGAGCTGATAGATCAGACATTCATGAGCTGCCACTGTTTCATAAATAGCTGATAGTGGGTCTGTGTATGTTGGAAAATGATCAGAAAACTGCAGCACATAGCCTCAGGTGTTGACACTGGCATTTAAGGTTCTCAAATTAGAAAACAGCAACACCTCTTCATAATCCCAGAAGAAATGGCATGGAGGACCATTCAGCCTATCAGTTTGATCTGTAAGATCTCAGAAAGCACTCACTGCAGCAAGATGAGAAAATGGAGGTGCCAGGACAAGAAGACTCACAAGCTCTTAATATTTCATTTTGTAGAAAAGCCGGCAAGTACAAACAAGACTTCTTTAAAAATTAATCAAGCAACATTTGTGACCTGAAATGTACTTGCATGCTCTTGTGTGTTATATTTGTTTGATCTTCATTTTGTTTTGTACTTTTGTAGATTGACATCACCAGACAGAAGCTGGGAGAGGGACTTTGAGGTTCCCAATGGCACATGCAGCTGCTGAAACAAGAATCAAATACAGCCTCTTTCTTAGAGCCAAAGAACAAAGCCTGAAGAGCACTTAGATAAAAGCAGCTTCAACAGGAACTGCAGAGGGCTTGGGGTTTTCCTGGAAGCTGGGAAATAGCAATGGCAAGAGCCACCTACCACCTGATCCCTGCACTAGCAGTGTGATAGACTCAACACGACTGCAAGAAAGAGTCTTGTAAGGACCCTCTTAACTGGGGGTAATTAATAAAAAAAATAATAATAAAAATTTTTACAACTGCCCTACAGCCCCTTTAAAACAGTTTAGCTATTACAGAGTAACATGTAACAAGCTAAATTTCCATTGTGTAACAAAAAGGTTTCAAGTTCCATGAGAAGCATGCATTTCTAAACCTCTTGGTTTTAGCCTGTTTCTAGAAAGGAATTAAGACTACATTTGTAGCAGCAATGTCCTAAGACTAATGGCTGTCTGGCCCAAGAGATTGAACTCTCTAGTCAATTCAATAATGGCTTCTGCTTATTTCATTATAACCTCTGCATTATAATGTACCTCTGAAGCTATTTTAGTACCTACCACATTTTTCAAACTGCCCTTACATAAGAAAAAATTTCAAATGTATGAAATGCAGATACCTACATTCCAGAAGGTGCCTGACCTTCCTGTCTCTAGAATAAACAATAACAATAAACAGATGTAGCTCCTACTGGTAGACAAGAACTGCAGTTATTGAACCAAAATTCACTCATTTGCAGTCAGCTAAAACTATACTAAATCTAAAGCCAGGAATTTTCCAGTATTTGTGAGTCTTTCATTCTTTAACTTCTTTATTCTTGTGAAAAAGTAGCTTGTAATTGTAAAATCATGTTGCTATTTGAGGATGATGGAAGTAATTTCCCAATCAGGCTGTAATGGATTCATCTCACTTTACTGTTATAGCATTTGAATGTTTTTTTTTTTTTTTTGAAATGTTACATGATACAGCATCAATTATTTCTTCCTTCATCTTCTACCTTGGTGTCCAGTGGAGTCCTTGTACAGCTCACACATCATCTATCCATACGGTTGTGCACTTATGCTAGAAATGGTGGTGCAGTGGGTGATAAGAATTTAACTACTGTGAGCAACACATTCCAGTATAACTATTAAATCAGAGGGGGAAAAAAAAAAATGGGCAAAAGCTGTTATCACTCATCTCGGTCCTTTGGTAGCTGTATGACACCTCACCTGTATTCAAGTGAATTCCAAGACACTGTGCTTTCCTTTTCCACAAGAAAAAATAATTTTAATATTACTGTAAAATATGTTAAACTACTATATATTTTAACTCAGTAAATTATTTGAAAGGAAACTACTGATTCATATTATGCATTTTGACCCCTCTTCGCTTTTTAATTTCAGCTTAAAGTTACTGGATTTTGATTTAATGTAACTTTGAATAGCATATTAATAATAAAACTTTAGTCATGAATCCTCCATTGCACTGTATCTGCTATTGTCAATGTAGACCAAATTCTGGCTTCCTTATCTTTCCTATATACCCCAAATCTCATCCCACTACACTGTTTTTAATTCACTTTCATAAACTGTGTGTACAAAATGCAGACATCAAATTCAGTCCCATGTGGTGAAGAACCTAATTCCGTCTTCCAGGAGATAGGACTTCAGTGTGGCACTGACTTTATCCAGTAAAAATAAAATAAGTCTTGGAGTGGCTTTATCTGAGCAAATGTATCAGCACTAGCTACCTTTGACTCCCATTATGGTCACTCTGAGAGGTCTGATTAATTTGACTGATTTTAGATGTCTACTTCAGGATGAGATAAATAGCACCCTTTCTAAAAAGGCTTACTTTCTTCCACCAAGCATGTAAATAGTGACCAATTCCACTACAGACATTGGAGATTTCTAATCTTTAGCAAGATGAGTGTCTCAAAGTAGTGTTCTGTCTTCTGTCTTTGTATTACAGAAGACATTTAATAATAGCCATTATAAAGAGTATGATCATCACCAAACTGAACCACCATTTACTTAGTTTTACTTTTTTATTTTTTATTTATTTTATTTTTTTGTTATACTTCTAAATCCTGGGAAGTCTTCTGACTCCATACTATGTTCTGTAAAAAAGCAATAACAACACGTTCATCACTGAAGTACAAATGATGATATATTTCGATAATTACCTTAGCTTTAAATGGTTGTGATTAACAATTTTAATAATAAAGACATTTTTTTCTAGGACTTGACAAAGATACTGAAGATTTTTTGGCTGTTTGCAGAATAGTTGGGAAATGAGAGGAAATGACAGCTCCCTGAGCTGAGAGCTAGCCAGAGGGCTTACTGGCAGCAGGATCCATCACCTGCTCTTCCCACCCACGTGGGGACTTTGGAGGGACAACAGGCACAAGCTGAACATGCAGACTTCTGATATAAGGAAAATATTTTCACATATTGGAACAGGTTGCCCTGAAAATTTGTGAAACATCCAACCTTGGAGACATTTAGAACTCCACTGAACAAGATCCTGATCAAAGTGTGGGGTGAAGAGGGGAGCTAGAGTAGAGGACCTCCAGAGTTGCCTTTCGACCTAGACAGTTCTGCGCTATGTTGCTGTACTGATCAGTCATACTGTGGAATGACAACTTGACTATAAAAAGAAAGCTCAAAAACATCCCATACTACACTTCCTTAATGAAATAATTTGCCAGATAAGCCTAAGTTCTGACTTATGTTGGCACATGAAAGTACATTAAATGTATCAAAACTGGTAATAACTTGACAATGGTTTATCTGCAAAATGGTAGAATTTTGGTACCATTACTGATTCACAATGGAAATGGAAAGCATAGCCAAACACTCTTCATCTGTCTTACTGAAGACAAAGAGTTTAATCCTTACTATTATTAGTAAGACTACCAAAACCAACCAACCAACCAAACAAAAAACTTGACATGAGTCTAGTCTGCACAACATTTTCCCATACCTTGGCATATTTTAATAGCATTTGTGAAATTTAAATCTCACACTATTCCAAAGAGTATTTAAAAAAAAAAAAAAGGATGACTTTTCTATTACTCACAGTTACTATTCTGCAGTTTCCTATAAATTCATTTTCAACAGTAAGAAATTTTTAATTATGTAACAAAGCACAGAGGCTTCAGAAGAAATAGCATCTGATGGACAGACTCTTAGTGCAGTCAATGAAATTTCCATACACAGGGCTCCGACTACATTAAATGCACTCAAAAAAATAAGGCTCGTGCTGAGTTTCTATTTGATAATACAATTTTTTAAACCTCTATCTTCAGAAAAATACACTGTTTAGTCAAGAACTACACTGTTTTTCATATTTTACTTAGAACCATTAAAAGCAATCAGATTTTTAACATGAAAAATTAAAAGATGCGTAAGTGTATGCAGCATAGGAGTCTATACCAATTTATAGTAAAAGGGTGAGTGGTCTTCCTTCTAGTGCAATTCAACCTCAGTGGTTTAGCAGAAGAATTTTTTCTATATGGTAACTTTGGATAGTACAAGCTGGATCCCTTTAATGAGAACAAAATATAAAGCACTGGTATACATCTGCAAAAAATTAGCTCCTACAATTTCTGCTGTCCCCAAAATAAATAAATAAACAAACAAACAAATAAACATGCTCTATTTGCATCTTTTGTATTTGTGACTTCTTTAAGGAATATGATTTATAACTGATTTCTGATTCTTTACTTACTCCCGTTGACATTTTTCTGTAGTTCTGTAGTAGTATTTTCATTATGTTTACTTACAGTAAAAGGTTTCCTGTTATTTTAAGCTTTCTTGTTTCTGTATGAAAGAGCTATTCAAACTGTTCAGACTGAAAAAATGACTCTTCAGAAAGAGAAAGTGCTGTCAAATACACTTCGGAAATAAAAATAAAGGACATTGCTCTCTCTATATTTCTCTCAGCTTCCATAAAATCTATTGGACAACAAACAGTAAGCGCCAAGAATGTCATCAGAATTGCACAGAAGGAAAAAAAGTAAGAGTTCTGCTCTGAAAATTTTAAAACTCAAGGCCTTGATGCTCTAAAATACTTCTACATATTCTTAATTTTTGGTACTGTGCCTGGTTCCAATGATACTCAGTAGCTTGAGGCACTACATGCCAAAATAATAGCCTTATTTTGGAAAGACCACGGATACACTTTCATATAGATTGCATGATTCCTCTCTTATATATATATATATATATATATATATATATATATATATATATACACTTTTTTTTTTTTTTTCCGTAAAATAATATGAATCAGAGAAGTGAATCTCAGGAAATAGTCTATATTTTCTTATCTATTCTGGAATCATGTAACCCTTACTTTGTTGATGTAAACTGGCACAGATCATTAAACTAGTAGAGCTCACAATCTTCACCCAACAACCTTTTTATGTATTAGATGTAAACTATTATGCTATTTTAATGCTATTTTTATTTCCATCAATCCAATTCAGAATAGACTGGGATTTTTTCAATCATCAAGTCAAAACAATACACCTTTCCAATTTACTGTGAAAAATTACAGAGTTGATTTCAAAGTACAATTCAAGTAATGAAATTTATTCTAAATACTCTTCATTACGCTTGATCAAATAATGATTGCAACATCCACCTGCAAATATTCAGTTTATTACAGTGATGTATTAGAAGCTGAAATACATCATTAGTATTTTCTGAACCTCTTACTAGACATCTTTAAAGATATCTATCATTGGCAATCTGTAGAACACAGCATGAGAATAAAGATTACTAACAAGGAAAAAGTGCACCATCAGAGTACATTAAATGATGTTTTAGATACTAATGTAGCAACAGACAATAAAAATAAATAAATATAATTTCTCTGTGATGATTCATCACTGAAAGTATGTGTATGTATATGCTAGCTATGTGGGCAATCCTGTAATAATCCTGTTGGCTTTGGTGGCATAGAGCTATTTGAGTGAAGACAGTATATAGATGTTCATGAAACCATGTCTCACTTTCTTAGCTCTTTTGCTGCAGATTTCTCATATTCATTTACATTTTTAAAATAAATACTTTACTATATGAAGTATCAGGCTTCACTGACTCAATAGGTTTCAAAAAACTTCAATAGGTTTCAAAATGTCTTTAACTTACAAAAATATTCTCACCATCTTCAATGGATAGTCAATTAAAAATGTAGTGGGCAGACCCAGTGAGGTGCTGAGGCTTCCTTTGATTCTTTGGAAAGGAAGGGAGTTATAATAATTATTTTGGAATTTGCCATTTTGCATGCAACAAAAAGGCATAAGAATTTTTATAACTGATAAAACAGAATCAATAAACTTAATAAATTATCTTTGGTGACTTTGGGATTTGATGCATTTGCCTATAATTTTTCCTTCCCCAAGGAATCAGCACATGATGATCTAAAATGTCATGAAAACTAAAAATGAGAATTTACTCAAAATTTCAATTCAGGTTCTCATGCTATTATTCTGAATAGTTCAACACTTAGATTTCTTAGGTAGAATACAACATCTAAAAACGTCTGGGATGAGTTTGTTGATTTAATTGAAAAAAAAAATATGCAAACAATTAAAATTTACACCTTGAAGGAACTGCTTTGTGGATACACATATATATATTTTTCTGATAAAAACAGCCAGTGGTCATGGCCTGATGCTGAGCGATGACAGGAAACTACATCTGCTATGCCTAAGATGATTAAAGTGAGAGTGCCTTAGCACCTGGAGAAGAAAGAGAAAAACAAATAAAGAAACAAACATAAAAACCTCTCTGGCTATATGTTCCCTCTCTATCTTTTTTTACTTGCCTTTGATCTTCCCACTGTTGTCCCTTCCATGCATCTTTCTTCACCTTTAGCATAGGTAACTGTGTTACTTATCTGCAATATTTTTCTCACTTATTGTGATCTTGCTCTGATCTTTAACTGCCGTTAAAGACAACAAAAAATCCTTTTACAAATATATCAATGCGAAACGGAGGACTAAGGAGAATCTCCATCCTTTACTGGATGCGAGGGGAAACCTAGTTACTAAGGATGAAGAAAAGGCTGAGGTGCTTAATGCCGCCTTTGCCTCAGTCTTTAGCGGCAATACCGGTTGTTCTCTGGATACCCAGTGCCCTGAGCTGGCGGAAGGGGATGGGGAGCAGGATGTGGCCTTTGCTATTCATGAGGAAATGGTTGGCGACCTGCTAAGGAGCTTGGATGTGCGCAAGTCGATGGGGCCGGATGGGATGCACCCGAGGGTACTGAAAGAACTGGCGGAGGAGCTGGCCGAGCCGCTTTCCATCATTTATCGGCAGTCCTGGCTATCGGGGGAGGTCCCAGTTGACTGGCGGCTAGCCAATGTGACGCCCATCTATAAGAAGGGCCGGAGGGCAGACCCGGGTAACTATAGGCCTGTCAGTTTGACCTCAGTGCCAGGAAAGCTCATGGAGCAGATTATCTTGAGGGTCATCACGCGGCACTTGCAGGGCGAGCAGGCGATCAGGCCCAGTCAGCATGGGTTTATGAAAGGCAGGTCCTGCTTGACGAACCTGATCTCCTTCTATGACAAAGTGACGCGCTTGGTGGATGAGGGAAGGGCTGTGGATGTGGTTTACCTTGACCTCAGTAAGGCTTTTGACACCGTTCCCCACAACATTCTCCTCAAGAAACTGGCTGCTCGGGGCTTGGACTGGCGTACGCTTCGCTGGGTTAGAAACTGGCTGGATGGCCGGGCCCAGAGAGTTGTGGTGAATGGAGTCAAATCTGGTTGGAGGCTGGTCACAAGTGGTGTCCCCCAGGGCTCGGTACTGGGGCCGGTCCTCTTTAATATCTTTATCGATGATCTGGATGAGGGCGTCCAGTGCACCCTCAGTAAGTTTGCAGATGACACCAAGCTAAGTGCGTGTGTCGATCTGCTCGAGGGCAGGAAGGCTCTGCAGGAGGATCTGGATAGGCTGGACCGATGGGCTGAGGTCAACTGTATGAAGTTCAACAAGGCCAAGTGCCGGGTCCTGCACCTGGGGCACAACAACCCCAAGCAGAGCTACAGGCTGGGAGATGAGTGGCTGGAAAGCTGCCTGGCCGAGAAGGACCTGGGAGTATTGGTTGATAGTCGGCTGAATATGAGCCAGCAGTGTGCTCAGGTGGCCAAGAAGGCCAACAGCATCCTGGCCTGTATAAGAAGCAGTGTGGCCAGCAGGTCTAGGGAGGTGATTGTCCCCCTGTACTCGGCTCTGGTGAGGCCGCACCTCGAGTACTGTGTTCAGTTTTGGGCCCCTCGCTACAGGAAGGACATGGACGTGCTCGAGCGAGTCCAGAGAAGGGCGACCAAGCTGGTGAGGGGTCTGGAGAACAAGTCTTACGAGGACCGGCTGAGGGAGCTGGGCTTGTTCAGCCTGGAAAAGAGGAGGCTCAGGGGCGACCTTATCGCTCTCTACAGTTACCTTAAAGGAAGCTGTAGTGAGGTGGGGGTTGGTCTGTTCTCCCACATGCCTGGTGACAGGACGAGGGGGAATGGGCGAAAGTTGCGACAGGGGAGTTTTAGGTTGGATGTTAGGAAGTACTTCTTTACCGAAAGGGTTATTAAGCATTGGAACGGGCTGCCCAGGGAGGTGGTGGAGTCGCCATCCCTGGAGGTCTTTAAAAGACGTTTAGATGTACAGCTTAGTGATATGGTTTAGTGGAGTACTTAGTGTTAGGTCGGAGGTTGGACTCGATGATCTTGAGGTCTCTTCCAACCTAGAAATCTGTGTCTGTCTGTGTCTGTGTCTGCTCACATTTGACACTTAAATATCTGTTTTCTGGGCCCTTTTGCATTATTTTTTCTTCCTTCTCCTGAACCTTTAGCCTCCACTGATTCTCCTCACTTAAAAAAAATAAAAAATTGTGCATATAGATATTCATACAAATATATATGCATATACACACCACTAGTGCATGTGTGTGCGTGTTTATAGATATACACATTTATAATTTTATATCTATATATATATATAGATATAAAACATATATTTGTTTTCCTTGGCTTAGAAGTTTATTTTATTTCCCTGGAGCCTTTTGTTTTCTCTCTGTCTCCCTAAACACTATCTGCCCAAGGAATTTGATTGAACATATGATCCTAGAGCCTGGGACTGCTCTTGTACCTTTACTGCTCTTTTACATCTCCCAGATCCAATAGAAATATTTTCATTTGCAATGACACTAGTCAGATCATAACCCTAACAAACACTGATATATTAATTCATCCTGTTTGAAGCTGCTCTACTTGTGTATTCATGGGAGGGCAGATGCATCTCTAGTGTAGAAAGGCAGGAGTTAGCTGTTCCAATGAATATTCAAGCATTTTATATAAAAGCAGAAAATTTTCAACAGGAGAAACAGAGGTTATATCCAACAAGTTACATAGCATAGGGAGGAATGAGCACTAGCTCTAATCTGCCATCATCAATAATTCATATTTTCCTGCTGTGTTTTTGGCAACAGCCAGGCATATATCGGGACCGACCATGGCATGGATTATTCCCAACAGGCCTCACCATCTCTGGTTGCCTCCCTCCTACACCATCCTTACACAGTCCCAGAAAGCTCTGTCATTTCAAACATCTCTACATGTTCTAGTGTTACATGACACCATAAGGTATGCAATGCATACCTTAACTTTTATGACAGAAAAACACTAACACAGTCTTCACATTATATAAGGTACTTTGAAATGAGCTTCTGGAAGACGAGGTGGCTTGGTTTGAATCCAAACTTTGAATCAGGCAAAAGGACAGGAACGTGTCTTGAATCAAAGTGTTTAGGGGTACAGCATAATGCAGCGGAGAAAAAAATTATTTTCAGAAAGTTTCATTAGGCTTCCACCTTATGGAAGTGTCAAGACAGTAGTAAAAGACAAAGTAGTACTGTATAATTATTCTACTTTCTGAAAGTGGAAAACACCAGAAAATGATTGTCAAATGATCATATAGCTTTTTGTTTGTTCGCTTGTTTATTTTTTTAACAAGTAGCCTCCAATTACCCATTAGAAACATTTTTTTTTCCCTCCTCCATTTAAAGCCAGCCAGCACTGGATTAAAAAGAAAGCAAAAAACAGACTGTCAAACACACAGAAATCAAGTAACTGAGTTTCATAAAAGTGATTCAATGTTCCTCATTTTTAAATAATTTAAATTTTACTTTAGAAAGAGGTCTACATGCAGTATGTTAATACATTATTTTTAAACCCCAAAAGCAAAAATTTTTATTTCAGCTAACCAAGGAAATTCAAGACGACAAAATAGAGAACTGCATGTATATTCAATAATTTGCTCCACTATGTCATAAAGTGGGAAGTTAGAGAGTAGAAGGATATTTTCCTTAAGGCAATCACTTAGTGTTTTGACATTTCCAAAGCGGGACACTTAACAGCAAGTAATATCACAGAAAATATTCTCAAAGAATAATAATCAAAGCAGAGGGAAAATGAGGTGAAGTGTGAAGTTCCCAATGCCATGATTTGTTTAATTACATGTTTTATGAGGCCTTTTTTCCTGCTCTGTCAGGCTGTGTAATTTGTTCACTAGATTTTACATATCAAACTAAGTTGACATGTTAGTTTGGCCTCCACAGCTTTCCTCTGAGAATGTGTAACTTTGCTGTGTTCCTGTCAACTCTGAAATATAAACTGAGCAAGGAAGAATAGAAAGAAACCCATGAGGGGAAAGAAACATGAAGGAAAGATGGAAGGGGAAGGCAAGAAATTAGGGAGATCCAGGAAGAAGGGCGAAGAGTTAAGTTAGATACAGGTAAAGAGACCAAGACCATTTGCAGAGGATGCCAGAAAATTTTCACCTAAGTCCCTGACTAATGAGCACTTATTGCTGTGCTTCAGATTTCATCCTGGAAGCTTACAAACGTTGGGGAATAGTAAGAATTTTGCACCAGCAGATACTAATAGTTTAGTGCAACATTCCACCCCAGCATCCACGCACCAAAGCTTCCTCTCCGATCGATCAGATGGATGGACATACACTCACAGTGAGGACAGATGGATGGACTTAACACTTATAGTGAGTACCTCTGGTACAATCAGCAGTTCATGCAGTAACACTTACAACATGGTACTGATAGCTAACACTTCATCTTCACAGGACAGGATTAAAGCACAATGGAAGAAAGGTATGGTAAACTGCAAAGTGACTAGATAGGGTGAGATGTTACAATTCACACCTAGCATGTACTACTGAAAGTAGGACACAACGCTGTTCTTAGAAGCCATGTAAAAAGCCACCAAAGACAAAGAACATTGAAAAACCATGAGCAAAGCAAATATTCAAAGTGAGGACAACCACACTTCCTATTGTGTCACAAGAATGTTGAATTTCACAGATGAAAGCTTCTTTCACATACAGATCTTGGACCATGAGGCAGCATCTGCAAATTTGCAGGGTGCTCCATAAGAATTTAACATTCTTTCATCTGTGAAATTATGAACAACGTGCAGTATAATTTCTAACAATATCCCTTATGAGATCCTTGAATAATTCAAGTAGGAAGGTTCCAAGAACCTAGTTTACCGAGGTCTTAATGAACTGTATGCTTGAGAATTTCGAACATAAATAGCAAAGATTAGACTAGAGAAAAAGCTAAATGGGGACATATCCATATTCATTTGCAGAAGGAAGGAATGTGTAAGTACTCAAAGTCATGATTTTTTCCACTTTCATGGATATAGCCAAAATTCTAATAAAATTTTCTTCTTGTCTTATTTTTTAGGTTTATAGTTGTGTTTTGTCTGACCTGAACTGTTTTTACCTTCTGTTACTTCCTCGTTTCAGTTTGAACTCCCAAACTGAATATTTGTTCCTTTCAATCAGTTATTAATATAAATCCAAGTAGTATCAGAGATTCACCAAGTACCCATAATTTTATTTTTGCCACATCATAGTGTGTGTCTGGTTGGGTACAGATGCCAATCTTAATCCTTTTCTGTCTCTCTCCACACTGTATCTTAAATATACAGTCAGGTCTACCATACATATTTGTCATTAAAATCAGAGTTCTCCAGCAAAAATATCCGTCTCTGACTGCAGAGTGACTGTTTGAAAGCCGGGCTCCTCCTTCCATGCACTATTTCGTACCACATGCCTCCTTTAAAGATGTCCAACCTCATCATTTGCTTTCAGGTATTTTTGCTTCCAACAGAAATTTCCCTTATCTTGTTTCTGGAAAACAGACATTTTATGGGTAGGTATCTGTTATAACCAGATTTTCATAATGGCCAAGTGCCCAGTGCAGAATGGCAATGCCACGGATTTTGCTTTCTGGGGGATTTAATTCTCATTAACTTTTGCATGATCTTGGACGCATTTCCTGTAATCTAAGGCATTGGCTGAATTTGTAACTAATAAGCGCTCTGGTAATACATCTTTCTGAGCACAAAAAAAAGAATGATAATCTAATAAGGCAAAGGAGAGTTACATGTATTGTGGAAAGCAAGATTAGTACTGCTTATTTGTTCACAGCAGCCTTGAACATTAAGAGGAAAAACCAGCTACAGGCAGTACAGGGTACAGGTTGCTCAATTTACCTTAGCTCCCTGATAAGACAAGAAAAGCATGGGGGAAAAACAAACAAACAACAACAACTGAGCAAGATACATTCTGACAGGACACCAATTACCAGAAATAACTTAATAGCATCTAAACACAAATTCAATACTGTGTAGGGAGATTTTTATTTTTATTTTTTTTTGTGGTGGTGTTTGGAAGGAATGCAAAGAGAAGGGAGAACACACAAGATGCATGTAAATATGATAAAAATGTTGATAAAATCTTAAGTAGATCACAACTGCATCTAACAAGCAGATATACATGTGTATATATATACATATATATTTAAACATGCTATGTGCCAGAATAAAAGCTACTATACATACAGAATAGTTTATGCAGACACTTCTAGTATGGGAAAACAATTGTGAAGAATATATTGAAACAAGAAATCACATTAGCAGCATGATGCCAGTTGCTTAGAGATCTGCAGTTAGTTTCATTCTGTTAAGACAAACAAGGTTTTCATATCTACAAGAATGAGACTGATTGTGATGATAAACGTTTAAAGACTTCCTGCAAACTCCTCAATGTAAATATTACTGAAAAACACATCATTGCATAATTTGTGTAATGTTACAAATTTGTGTAATGAGACAAATGTTCACAGGCACACAGTGAGGACCAGGTGCAACTACTAAGACATTTGGGACGAGAACATAACCTAAACTACTGCATTTTCTTTTATATTTCATTGCTTATGACTCATTGCACATTTAACTCCTGCTGGCATAACAGTCTCTCTCTCACATTTTCCATTATAAATACTACCTCTTTAAGGGGTTCATATATTCATTCAAGGACGAAGTATTTTCATGAAACATTCTTCATTTAAGAAAACTGATTCAGTAAGCAAAGGTCCTCTGAAGCCTATGCTAGCTCAAGGTAGAGCCTTAAATACTGTAGATCTTTCTCAGATACTCAGATATCCTTTTTATTTTACTTGTCAGCTTTGTTATATCTTCTCCAAAGCCCAAATTCTTATTGTCTCTGTCTACATATATTCTATGAGAAAATAATAAAGTATCGGCTTTCCTTTTTATCTATTGTTTGTCACCTTAACTAAAACAGTTGCAGACTACTACCAACCACTAGAGCTTATAATTGGGAAGGTAAAACAAAACAATCAACAGCTTGAACTCAAGAGGTGCTAACATTTACCATTCATTACAAAACGAAGTTGTATATATTAATAACTTCTTTTTATTACAAGTTGGCCTTTTTATCAAAATGTCTTCAGTGTCTATTGAAGAAAAGGAAAGTTTAGCAGGAAAAGCCTTTACATAAATATTGGCATTGCAGTCTGCAAATATCACATGGAAATTTAACAGGTAGATAAAAGCCTCTGCTTCCCAGAAAAGGAAACAAAAAAAAGTTTAAAAATCTTCTTGATTTCAAGATTAAAGGTCAAAAATAATTACTTGAGATTATCTACAAATGGATAATCTAGAGATGGATTCATCTGAAATTCTACAAGGAGACAATTTGCAGAGAAGTAGTTATATATTAATCTATCCCTCCAGACATGAATCCTTTAATTTATTAATTAATTTCCATGAAAGAGAAAAATAACATAGGGGCAGAAGCATTTATTGTTGTTGCTTTTGGTTTTGTTTGACAACAGCACTGGGGTAACGTGCTGTACTAGTAAAACGAGTAAATGTTCCTTGTAATGAACATGGTATGTGATTCAGGATGGTACATGAATGGATTACTAAATCCATCTCACTAAAATTAAAAAGTAACACATCAGCTGAAAATATTAAAAAAAAAACATAATGGCATTATTTTTAGCTCATACCTTTGTCATGAATAAATACGAATAAAAATTACTGGGGAAAAATAATAATAATAATAAACTATCCCATCGGCATCTGTGTTTTGAGTAACACCACAAAAGAAAGATACTTTTGAGAACAGTGTCACAATAATGTTCTGTGTGAATTTCAGAAGTACAGAGACATCAGCTAAATCTTCGTTTAACTGTAGGGAAGTAATTTGAGTTTCTGTATCTAAAGCATCTTCCTGTAGTTTTATTTATTTATTTTTATATTTAGGGGAAACAATAAATTGACATTATTAAGACCTAAAATAGATAAGTAATGGCATAGATCCATTAACTGAATTATTTAAAATTCAGCCAGACAAATGTACATATTGATTATATGAGGTAGACAACACTTCTGCTATATGCTGCTAGCACAAAATATATTTTCCCCCACTTGGAACGTGATACTGAATAAAACCAGTGCTATGCAAAAATAAAAGGTCAGCGTCTGCCAAACCATATACTTTTTAAAAAGCTGAACTAGCACTTTGCTTCATTTTTTTTTTCCTGAGAATGCTTATCTTTAGCATATTAATTATGCTCTGAAATCTGAAAATTTGAGCTCCATGGCTCTTAAGTACTTAAAATAAACTATATTTCTGTAGATTTAAATTCAGTATTCTTAGATGGTCATTACAAATCAATGACACAAAAGTACCAATATGATATATTTTCTTCTCTTGTTTTCCAGACAATTAATGCATTGGAGACATATTTCTGTTCTTGACAGGGACAAGTATTAGTATAGTCTTGAATAAGTTACTGCTAATATTGTGCCAAACAATAAAATTTTATCAAGTTTAGCAAAATTGGGTAGGTTAGGAAATGCATCCTTCATGTCAGTGTTCACAGATAATCATTCTTGGTAATTGAAAGGGATAAATCTGTTCAATCACAGCTACACTGAGAATTTTACTTATGTCCCCAAAAAGAATCTCCAGGATCAAAGAACTAACACATAATTACTGTTGATGTTATCCATTAGGATTCTTAGGCAGAATTAATGTGTTAAGATTGTAGTTAACACAATGGACTCCAGTTCTGATACACACTATCAGGTTATATAAACAATGCCCACCTTTAAATAATCACCATGCTGATATTTTAGCTGTGTACTTTGATTCTGCAAGATGGCTTATGCTGCAATAGCGAGTCCTGTGGGGGCTGCCTCTCCTGCTTAGCAGTTTTCCCAGTTTCTCCCTTTTGTGAACACAAGATTTGAGGCAAATCATATCACTTTGTTTGTAAAACAGACATATTTAGTATTTTTACTAAAGCAAGGACTGATTTTTAAGACATTCAGACAAAAACAGCATATATGTGTGTGTTCATGCAGTTTCAAATATACTATCCATATGCACGAACACACAGAATCTCTTTAATGAAATCCTGGACCAAAGATAATCCCACATATCAGTTATAACAATACAGTTGATGCACAACCCAACAGAAGTACAGCATCAGCTTGTAAGTGTAATTTAACAAAGCATTTGCATATTTTATCTCTAAGTTGTTTTATTTTCAGTTAGAATCTATACTCTTCATTCTGAATCTTTTAGATTTGGTTTGTTGTGTATTTATAAGAGTTACTTGTAAGAGAAATATTCAGTGTTTCCCTGAGTTAAACTCCCTTTCTGTCTGGTCTTCTGTACGGAAATGTATGCAGATAGGTACCTATATGTAACAAATATAAAATAAACTAAAACAATAACAAAAAGATAATAAACAAAGTTTATGTACTGTAGGGCTTGCAGTAATACAGACATTATGCTTCATTGAGAAGACAAAAATATATTGTCCATCTTTATGCCTTATCCCTATAGGATTTTTATTAGTTTTCAAGCTTATGTTTCATAAACAAAGCAACGAATTTGCAAAAGAACAAGAGCACTATTCCATTTTGTGTACTGCTTTATTCCCTACAGCTTTTTGTAACACTATTTCTTTTTGGAAACTAACAGAAGAGCCAATAATTAAAGAAGACTTACGGAATAAGCACAGGTTGGTTTCAACTTCCCTCTAGCTGCAGGTATCAAAACAAAGCTCTTTTTTCTATTCTAACAACATATTCAATACAGTGAAGTCAATGAGAAGACTTTCTGGGAAAAAAAAAAGTAATTCTTTCTTATCAACACTGAAAAATTAGAAAGTTTGGGATTTCTTTTTTAAAAACTTGCAAAATGTAAATTGACTTGGGTTGGATGTATCTTGAGAAGTATTTCACCTGCTGGTGAAGCACTGCAGTAACCATTCTTCCCTTATCTCTACTGACAAGCAGAATCATAATTACTATTAGAAGCTAACCAGTATGAGAAAACAGGATGTTAATTCATCACTGTAACATTTATGCTTAACTAATACAGAAATGTACTGTCCTTTACTCAATACAAATGCTGGCTATCTACATTAATCTACAATTCGAGAAAAAAAGCCATCTCTGTAAGTGGCAGCATTTCAAAACATCATTTATGTCATTTGAGCAATCTTATTAAAAAAAAGGAAAGAAAAAAGATGTTTAAAGGAAGAATTCAAAAGTGTCTGCCGTTAAATTAATTTAATGTATGCTAAACATCTCATTATCTCATGAACCTTGCTAATATTTCCTTGTCCCTTGGTAAATTTATTTCACTCAATGGATGAGCATGGTATAAACTTAAATTTTAAGACGACTCCTAAGACTTTGCAAATATATACAAAGGCATAAAATGAAATTGGATTTTAATTTAGGTATCAGGTGTACATCCTTTTCTACAAAAGAAGTAGGCATGCTCATCCTAGCTTGCTATATAGCACGCAACATTGACCACTTCCAAAATGTGAACTAGAACTGTTAAAAAAAATTCTGTCACCAGGTAGTTTGTTTTCAAGAAGATTCTATTGCACATGTTAAGATTTTTCATGTTTTCTGATAAACAATTATTGCTTATTATCTATCTTCATCATACCTTCTTACTGCTAACACAATGGGGACTTGTGGGTTATGACAGCAACTGGAGAGATTGAAGTGCGTGTGTGTTGTGTGTGTTTACATATGTTGGTTTGTGACCACTAGCAAATATTAAGCAGGACTAGCTGGTGACCTAAGTGGCCTGGGAGCCAAATTCTAAAGCAGACACGATTCTGGGCCAGATGATGGAGAGACCTATAAAATGGGTTCTATAAGATGGGTTTGGAAGAACCAGGAGCTATAATACACTTCCTGGGGAGACCATAAAATTTGGGTGTCAACTGAGGGACACACATCTCTGTAAGGCAACTGGAGATAAGGCAATGTACAGGCCAGATAGTGGGTCGACAAAGTGCCTAATGCCAAACACATGCTGAGCGTTCCTGCTGGCTGGATCTCGTGAGACGGCGCTGCGGCAGCCTCACTTCTATTGGATTACTGGATTTGGCAACCCCCAACACCAAAGGCTTCCTTTTATTTCATATTTCTGAGGCACAGTAACCAGAATGCAGTACAAGTTTCCAGGCCAAAATACTTAGTTATATTTTCTGTTATATTCCTTAGCAACTCTGCAGTACGTTTGTATAGCAGGCCAAAATTTTCATTCAACTTTTCATTATCACATGGAATCAGAATCAAAAAGGAAAAGACCCTTACAACCCTTAAGTCCAACCATCACCAACACTACCAAGTCCATCACTAAACCATGTCCCTAAGCACCACATCCACACGTCTCTTAAATATCTCCAGGGATGGTGACTCCACCACCTCCCTGGACAGCCTTTTCTAATGCCTAACTACCCCTTCCATAAAGAAATTCTTTCTGACATCCAATCTAAACCTCCCCTGTCACAACTTGAGGTCATTTCCTTGTGTCCTATCACTTGTCACCCGAGAAAAGACACCACCCCCCACCTCACTACAACCTCCTTTCAGGTAGTTGTAGAGAGCAATCAGGTCTCCCCTTAGCCTACTTTCTCCAGACTAATCGACCCCAGTTCGTTCAGTTGCTTCTCATAACTCGTTTTCTAGTCCCTTCACCAGCTTTATTGATCTCTGCATGCACTTGAGCAACTCAACATCCTTCTTGTAGTGAGGGGCCCAAAACAGAACACAGTTCTTATTCTGATTTTGGATGCACAGAAAATATTAATGTACACACAGAGATAGACAAGCAAAAATCAATCAAAAAGGAAGCAAAAGCAATATCACGAAATTCAAGTATGAAAAGTGCTAATATATAATACATATTTTATCCAGTATGATTAGTGATGCCTACATATAAATCCTGTAATCTAGTTCACCCTATATCTACTGTGTTCCTTTCACTGACAATTTCAGAAATCTCTTCCACCTTTCTTAATACCAATATATTTTGCAAACTGAGAAAGTTATGATCTTAAAATACAGAAACTGTTAATAGAAAATATAATACAGAAGCATAAAATAGAAAAAAAACATTTCAAAAACCAAACTTTTGCCTACAGGAAAGCTGGGGAAGGACTCTTTATCAGGGAATGTAGTGATAGGACAAGGGGGAATGGCTTTAAACTAAATGAGGGTAGGTTTAGATTAGACATAAGGAAGAAATTCTTTACTTAGAGGTTGGTGAGGCACTGCGACAGGTTGCCCGGAGAAGCTGTGGATGCCCCATCCCTGAAAGTGTTCAAGGCCAGGTTGGATGGAGTTTCGAGAAAGCTGGTCTAGTGGGAGGTGTTCCTGTCCATGGGAGGGGGGGTGGAATTCGATGGTCTTTAAGGTGCTTTCCAACCCAAACCATTCTATGATTCTATGAAAAGGGAAAAAATCCTAGTTTTTTTTTTCTTCATTACTAATTTTATTTTAAGTGTTGACAAATGAATATACAAAAAATCCCTTTGTATAGGGGCTTCTATACCTCACTAGATTTCAAATCTGGGAAATAATATTTTACAGTTTGAGAAGAATCTTAAAATTTATGACAAAAGTAAAAAAAATGTATTTGACTTAGTTACAAATTATTTAAGTATCTAATATTGATGAGATCTTATCTGAACCCAAATCATCTTCAAAACATTTAGACATAGAAACATCACTTGCATAAGTTGTTCAATCACACGTTTTATGAAAGGTAAACACTATCACATAGCAAGTTACATAAAATGTGACTTGCGTTCAGAATCAGCAAGCTAAAAAAACAAGTCATTTATCTTTGAAATTGCATTAAAAAAAAATCTGTAGCGGGTGAAACTGAGCTACAGTTGTGTCTCACGTGTGACAGAGCCCTCAGATGATTCACTGATGTTGGAAGCATATAAAAGCCATTGTGTGGCTTTCATTTAAATAACATTCCACTACACCTTAGCTCAGGGCATGAAATATTCTTATCTAGGAATAAGAAATAATCTAGGAATAAGGAATATTCTCATCTAGGAATAATACGCAACAACTTTTACTTGATCTAGATACTGTACTGGTTACAACACAGTACAGGTTATAGCACAGTTATTGAGATACAGCACACTGAAACCAATGCTACAAGCCAAATTTTAAAATTCAATAAATCAATGGTAACCTTCACTATGAAATCTTCAGTTCTGGAACAGTGGTGTGGACCTACTGATCTCTTGTGGGTGGCAACTGAGACTCAACTCAACAAGCTTGGGTTCGTCCTGGTTTTGAACCCAAATCACTGTCTCGAAATATGCTGATTAAATAAATGATATAATGTAATTTCTTCTTCCTGTAGTTTAGCCAACTGGAAGTTTACAAATACTGAATCCATTAGTATTGTGGATATTTCCTGGCAAATTCTTATACATTGAATAACAACAACAACAGCAACAAAAAGCTATTTGTATTTTTTTCTACACAATAGTACTCATACTTTGTTATTTTGGGGGACAAGCTAGTCACAACAACAATTATTTTGGTTTTGCCTTCAAATTTGTATTTGCAATGCAATATGCAAATATATGGCATTCTGAAAGAAATTACAATGCGCTGTTTGTGTTGCTCTTTAATTTCATATCTACGGTAATTAGAAACAAGATTTTGCTTTTTATATCATCAGAACTCTGGCAAAGTGGAATTTTATCAACTTTTTCTTGTGCAGCATAAGAAATACGATCAGCTAGGTGAGGTTGTTCACAGAAAGTCATGAAGTATTTGAAAACTTCATTTGACAATAGAAACAACACTCAAGACTACAAGTGACTGACAACAGCACTTATCTTTCTCCCCAGTACTACTTTTAAAAGCATCTGCCAATGGCACACATTAAGGAAAATCTATATTAAATGGTGCAGTGATGTCCAACTCTGAGTATATATATTTATGGATATATGCACTGTAAGATGGCTGTGCATGCAACCCATAATAATTGGTTTCAAAACTGTAATCCCTAAAACATTTTCTGCAAGATACATTAATGATACTGTTCTAGATTTTAATTTTAAGGTTCCATTTTTCCACCGTCTATTTCTCAAATCCAAAAGGCCATAATTTAAGGAGGAGGGAAGACATCAAGCACATCAGATCATTCTTGCAACACAGTGATGGCTCCACAGACAAATGACTTCAATCTACATTAAAAAAAGTCTATTCTCAAAAAGTGTATTCTCAAAATGTGAAGCCTAAAAAATGGAGAAGGAACAAATTGGGCCAGTTCTTTATTACCCGCTAAATGCAAGAGCATATAGCTCTAATAAACCCTCTCTCTTCACACTTCTGTCATAAGAGTCAGGAAAAAAACAAGTAAACAAAGAAACAAAACTTCTGTTAAGTACAACTGAACAATGTAAAAGATTCAAGAAAGAAGTGAAATTCTTCCCGGTTTTCTCCTGTAGTGTACCTTTACCAGTAAAGAAGTCACTTCTGAGGCTGCATTCATTTGCATCATTTTGTGTGAAAATAACATAAAATGTAATTATTATCTGTAAAAATTGTAGCATCTTTCGAATCTTTGTTTTACACCCCAGCTATTATTATTATGGCTTACCTTAGTTGCCTTACTGTAAGCCCATTTCAACCCAATGGAGATCAACCTACACACCCTTGAACCAGCCTGGTAAGCGTTCAGCAAACCTGATATTCAGGTCTGTCCCAAGAGGGAAAGCTCTTTTTCCTTTCAAACAGACCAAGACTGAGGTATCTGGAGCATAAAGCTAAGGGGAAAAACAGGTTGTGGGGGTAGGGAAGTTCTAGCATTTCTAACCTTTATTCTTTCTCAGCAAGTCATATAAAAACATTTAAGAGCATTCAGCTTTTCTTGTGAAACTCAAAAGAGTAAGAAATTAGTTTCTATAGAGGAGTTAACAGCAAAATTTGAATGCAGCTCAAATTTTAAAAGGCTGTCATGAAAATTGCTTAGATAACTAAAGGCTAATTCTAGTAATCTGGGTCACCATAGTCAAAAAGTCACCACATTGCAAAATCCATTGTGAAATGGTGTGAAGCTGAGTGGTTTGGGCTTAGGTTTTAGATACAGTTTAGGGTTATTTAGTGAATCTCATACTCGTGAGTTAAAGGCTCATCCTGTGAGATCTCTATTTTCTGAGCTCCCAGTGAAATCAATCTGATCCTGCACACCGTCAGCTTATATGGGGATAGGACCCCTGAGAATTTCACATTAGAACTGGACGGAAAATAATAAGCATGAAATCTCTGAAGCAAAATTGCAGAATTTTCCATAACTCAAATTAAAGTTAAAAATATCCCTTTCTTAGGAGACTAATTATAGCAAAAGATCTTTTCCAAACAAGTTCACACAGAAAGCCATAAAGACACTACAAGGCATTCTTCACTAGATTAACCTTCTGTCTCTCAGCAATCGTGTTTCTGTGGAATCTATTTCACTACATTAATCTCCTTGGTTGCGCTCTTTAAAGTGCTCACAGGATCACCAATCTCATTGCCAGGCTACTACAATTGAGTAATTCATATCAGCACTGCAACATCTGCCAGTCCTGTATTCCTGCCTACTGCTAATGTAAGAGTTTAAAGGTCAGCAGCACAACCTGAACAACAGACTCACGGCCTTAAAAGAAAGCACAAATCCACCAGAAGAAAAGAAAATTCAAGTCTCCATGTTATACCACATGCAGGAACCTTCCTGTATGTGCTTCTAGAAATTAGTCAGTTTTATGCTGAGTTGCTCAACTTCAACTGTTCATCTCTGAGGAAGATCAAATTTGACCTAATTTACCATCTTCTATCAGGCATTACCTCTGCTTTGCGTGTAAATGCAAGCAGAACAGGTCCCACTACTTTAAATCGGGCATTCCAGGCATAAGTTATCATGACAGCATATTTCACCCAGAAGCATAATTACAGAATCTCAAAGATGCTAACTAAGAGGAAAAAAGCTGCATAGCTAAACAGATGTTTGTGCATCTTGCTAAAAAAAATTCCTCACGCTTGCAGAATCAAACAGGAGGGAGAGAAAGACAAATCAAAGGAAAGCAGGTCATGTCCATGCAAATATGGTTATCCTCTGCACCACAGGACTTTATACTGCTGTGCTGCTCAGACAGCACCCTGAGCTAAGTAAAAACCAGCTGAATATCACAGAGACTTTTGTCCCCAGTGAACAGTGCCCTAAAATGTTGCTGGATCTCTGTCATGAAAGGTTCCAGTGTCTGGCAGGAACGCTAACCTCATTTGTCCAGGCATTCAGTCGAAAAAATAATGCTACAGTGTTCTTGTCTCCCACACTAAGGTCTGCAGGAGTTTATAAAGCATCTGTCAGGACAGGATACAGTGTCATTCTTACTGTCACCTAACCAAACTTGCTTCATGGCCAGACTAAACCACAGGTGTAAAACTAAAATAAAACCACAGATATAGTGACAGCATGCCCGACAATTACTGATTTACACTACCATAGCCATTATTCATATAAGATGGCGAACGTGTAACCTACAACTCTGAAGGACCCAAGTGAAAATCCTGAGCTAAATTCATGTCATAGAGAGTTGGCGATCTTGATTCAAGGAAAACGTTCGTTAAAACACTCAGAAGCACTTAGGCACCTGATGCTGCTACCATGATCTACACTTTACCCACAGGTCTGAACTACTTACTCTGTTACCCTGTGATGCTGTCTGGTGGAGAAAGGAGTTTGAAAAATGTCTCTAGGCAGGGTTGACATACACTCCTAGATCTGCATAAAGCAATTTATTTTCTTGCTCTCCTTATTCTTCATCTTGAAGTGAAGAACTATGGACTTTCCCCAAATCAGCTTTTTTTTTTTTCTTCTTCCCCCCCCCCCCCCCCCCCCCCCCCCCCGGGGGCAATACATATTATTAGCCTCATTTTGACAGCTAGGAAGTTAGTCTTCCCACCTCCTCGTAAAAGGAAAGGTATCAGTGACTCTACAGGGTGACACAGAGAAGGAGCTTATTTTGAATCCTCTGACTCTTCCTACACCAGATGCCCAGAATCAAGTAGTCTTAAATAGATTGGTGCTTCAAAAACTCAAGAGGCGTATAATTTACATGATGGTACAGGGGTATGTGAGAGAGCATATATCTGAAAAAGACTACCCTGAATCTTGTAATGTCCATGATGCATTCAAACAGGGCATGTCACTTTGGTCACAGAACCCATCAATGTCCTGCACTGTCAAGCTAGATAACAAGTACTGCATGTCCTCTTCACCTTTCAACACAAATATAATCCCACTGTTTTTTTCCTCACAGTTCCTAATTTCCTCTTGGATGAGGCTCAACCAGATTTTTTTTTTTTCTTTTTACAAAATTTCAGTTTCAGCAAGATTTTTTTCTTTATTACTAAGTCTGTGATAAGGACATGCATATACACACACACAAGACATACAGCAGTAGTAAAAGAATAAAGGACTGTGGGTGTCCCCGATGCAGTCCTTGAAATCTGCCCATTACAAAATCTGGAAAGCCTTAAGTACGGAAGGAAGAGAGCTGCAGAATGTACATCTATTTGTCATTAGGGTTTAAGAGTATGTAAACACCATATCATAAAATGTTGTAATATACAGCTGACAGCTCGTGTAAAGACTGTGGCTATCTAATGTTTCCTCCCAATTAAAGTTTGGCTGCATGCACAAATCAATGTAATGCTTTTAATGTACCAATGTTTCAACACTTCAGAAAGAAATGAGAAACACTAAAGAAAACTGTAAGTCTAAGAAGTCTTACTACAGTTGACTTAATGGCTTCCTTTTCCTTAACATCTAAATAAAGCAGAACATTTATACCTAAAAAGTCACTGTTTTCATCAATAATGCCAGTGCCTATAAATACTCCCTGCCTTCATTTTTCCATGTGAATGTGAGCTCATTTCATTGTTTGCAGATTGAAGTTTGACAGACCATTCTCAGTCAATAATTCTGCTCTTCATACAGACTCTATTTGGCAACAGTACCGTTCTGCTGCCAGCAAAACACTTAAAACCAAGCCACAGTATCTATGAAACAACAAAACACTTCTTACACTATGGATATACTTCCATCTCTTGCCAAATGCCAAGACTTTCTAGATAGCTACAACAGCAAGGTTTGTGGCTAAGGTCATATCTGTGTTATGAAAACAAAGAAACACCAGCTGACTTATAAAGCAATTTTCAAACTGATATCTGAATGACCTTTATGCGAATTATGCCTGGAACTGGGATCAGTCAGATATTTCACCATACTATTTGCAGATTTGCAGTAATACTGCTGCATTGCACCTTGCGGTGCTGGCTCATTCTGGGGTTTCAGTGCATTGCCCCTTACTGGGCTGTAATCATGCCCTGAAGTGCCCACTGATGCTGGGTGACACTACAGGACTACACTGCTTGCCTCACTTGTCAAGGTGACAGTCTGAACTGGTAAACTGGCTTAGTCACAACCTTGTGACAACTAGAAAACATATCCTCATTCAGAGTCCTGCTTAAAAAGAGGCCGTTTTTAGTTTAGAATATTTCCCATAGCCAAGGCAATTAACTTAAACTGCTCTGAAGATTTTACTATGTTAGAGACTTACAGTGTTATTCTAACATTGTCATGGGGATTCTGTAAGCATCTCACAGTTCCTATAAGACCTATGTTGAGTATTCTTCCATCTTTTAGTGAACTGACTATTTATGGCTTCCTCTTACGAGTATTTTGTTTCCATTGCTGCACATCATAGACACTGCAACAACAAGAAGAGCATTCTCTTGTTTTTAACATCATTAAAATTTTAAGATTTTAGGTATCCCTTCTGATGTGCATCAACAAACTTCCTCAGTCATCTAGCAATCACAGCTTTTCCGTATTCCAGAGAGGCATATGAGAATAGGAGGACCAAGAACTACATAATCGCAGCCTCCAGCAATACAGACTGGTTTCACTGCCTTCCACAGCACAATCCCTAGTCCACAGCATCAACTGTGGGTAATCCATCTCACCAAAAAGGCAGTGACACAACAGGGTGGGGAGAAATTAAAACTGTAACTCAACTTGTGCTTCCCTCCCTGTACCTCTCTGTTGGTGCTTAGACTGTCTTGGTATTTTAACTGGTTGCCTGAAAGTTCCCTCTGGTTACCTTCAGTCATGTGAAATGTTCAAAGAGCTCGTCCTTGGGCAGTAGATGGTTCTGTTCCACCTGAAGTGCCAGGGTGATTGAGGCTTAGGTGGATAACTGTTCTCCTCCCAGAGGAGTAAACAGTGGTAGCCATAGTGGTATTTTGCACATCAAAGGGATCACAGCATTTAGCAAAGGATTCAGAAACTGGTTCTAGAACCTCCTGAGCCTACTGTCTCACAAATCCAGCAGAATATCCCAGACACAGACACACAAGAGGAGGAAAAACCTCTGGTTTCTCAAGGCATTTCAGATTGACTTTATTAGTGATTTCCTGGGCTTCTCCCAGATTGCTCCATGACTGTTTACCACATTACTGTGTCTTGTCCTTTACTGAAAGTCATCAGCAAGGAACATAGCATTATATTCAAAACCTCATAATGAGCAAGAGAACACACCATAAAGAGGGAAAGATAAAAGTTTACTGATAATTACTAATGATAATTACTAATGATAATTACTAATGATAATTACTAATGATAATTACTAATGATAATTAATGTTTTAATAGTCTAGTAGTCCAAAACATTTATTGATAACTAATTAATACAACAAAACCCATTAATAATAGTTATACCAAATTTTGCTAGGGTCTAACATTTTTATTTTACATTGCACTCACTCTTCCCATATTCCTTCTTCTCTTATTCCTAGGGCTGGCAGTTACCATCTTCCTCCACTAGGAAAAGGGGGAACTATAACAAGGTGAAAGAAGAAATTACAACAAGTTGTGAGCAACCTGAGAACCTTGCTGGGAGTATGATGTTCAGAGAGGTGGGAGTTTCTTTCTTTTCTATCCTGTGCTATACTTGGAACTATATTTGTGTTTTCTTGGCATATGCTGTCTCCTTCTCACTGCTTCCCTGCTAAATTCAGTGATCTGCCTGCCTCAGCCCCAGCTGGCACCACTGAGCGCTGCTCCAAAAACAGTGACTCCCCAGCTCTGCTAGACCTTTACTGTTCGTGGGGTTCACAGCTTCAGTTTAGACACAGTGACACTACAGTCGCTTGGCCACTTGGGGATTGCTGAAACAAGCTGAAACTGTGCCAAGACGAACTCAGACACATCCTGACACCATACTCTGTCAGGTCAGTTCAAAGCCTTTGGCCTTTTACCAGTAACAGAAAAAATCATGTTTTCTGAGCTATGGTAGCAAATATTCTGACATTTTCCCCTTCCTTTACCTTCTCCTTTTTCTACTTAGCGGATAATCTCTGTTTAATAACTGTAGTTGCCTACCAGTTCTGGATACAAGATCTATCTATGCTGTGTTTGCTTCCTCTCATGATTTGTAAATGACAGAAATTTGAAGAAGACAGCAGGGAGTCTAGCAGGGAAGCTTTGTCTACATTAAGGAAACAAATAATGTATTTTTGCAGAAATGACAAAATGCTCTATCAGATGTTCCTTTCTTCCTGCTACTGGGCAGATGTGGCAGAAAATGTGGGCAGACAGTTTTAATTATAGCCATGCTGAAAAATTATTTCCTTAGTTTGTTTTTTGAGCTTGACAAAAAAATTGCAAGAGGAACTTGATCATCTATGTTGTGTTGAAAGTCCAGTTTTGTATCTTTATAACAATCTTCTCCAAATTAAATCTCTTAATTTCAAAATGTACCTAATATAGTATTATCTTTCTTGTGTTGAAATCACTGATGAAAGACGGTAGAATATCTATACCATATGTTTCTGAAAATGCATTAAACTGATTTCTGTCTTTGTAGAGACTTACACCTTTAAGAGGGTTATAAAAAGTCTTACCAAGACCTTTCTACAATGTGGCAAATACCAGGTAATGCAAATAGCATTATATTAATAGCATACAAAATTAATCACTAATGTCTGGCACCACCATTCCTTTGTCACCCACATTCTTCTAAAGGACAATTCTTGTAGCATTGATGCACAAAATTCTCTAATTTTCATTTTATCATAATTCTGTAAGTGTAGGAACATAGATTTCTCTGTAGGTATCTACAACTACTATCTAGTCTCATAAAAATGGTTTTATTAAGTGAAAAATAATGTTGAAATGGTCCACTGCTTTATTAGTGCTAATTAGAAAAAAAGCAGTTGTGTTGCTTTTAAAATGACAAAGATAACTGGTTTAGAATTTTGCTAATTTTTGGAAAACTAACTGGAACTTATAAAGTGAGTTTCCTCCAGTGGGCCTTGATATTTTAACACTAGAAATTGCAGAGGACCTCAGGTAAACACTAATATTGTTTGATTTTTATTTGATCATATCCATATGATTGTATCTAGAGTTCCTAGAACAATTAAGTAGCAAGCTAGCTACTTCGTTTTTAACAGAAAAGCTTCCCATAGACATATTTCCACTTAACATGACAGAAAGAAATAACTGACTACACTCATATCTTAAAAATATTAACTGCACTTTGAAGAAAGTCTAGCAAACAGCAAAGCAGCGCTGAAGGATCAACAAAACTCCAGTCTTCCTAAATGAGACATTTGTCAGCTGTTGCCACTTTTCTCTGCTTAATTTAGCAAGAATTGTTATTTCAGGATGTGATGATTGCTGTAAAGTGGTTTATTATTTAAATCATTGTGGAGTTTGAATAAAATGCTCAAAATCTGGAGACCATATATTCTCTGGATACATACATAGTTTCAGATGTTTGTGAATCACAAATAAGCAACAGAGACTGACACTAACTTGTGAACAGGTTGCGAATGCCAGAGTGAACTTCTGAAGATGCTCAAAACCCCAATGAAGACCCTAGTTCTCAAATTTCTGTAACATTCCTTGCAATTTCCCAGTAAAAATCCCATCAAGGTTTTAATTTGCTGCCTAAAGCTGTGGCTTCAGAATATGGGTGGGGAAGAGAACTCTGCCACCCCTCTGAAATACAACCACAGCAGCTGGACCTTGCTGCCAGCAGTTCTTGTTCCTGTTGATTAATATTCATTGAAGTTCAACAGTAGAAAGCTTTACATTTAAATGGACAGTTAGGAAAATCCAGAAGTTACCTTGGATTTGGACAGTGAAAGATTAAACATGGAAACCACTGCTATTCAAGAACTGTAATTTATTTATTTATTTTCTTCTGTTGCGTTGGAAGGAGAAATTTAGATTCCAATTCTGACTTTCCTTCAATGACATTATAAAAGCATAAACAGCCCCTTATCCTTACCCCACAAAAAAGAAAAAAAAAAAAGACAAAAGACTTCGCCTGTTGATCACTATTTATGGGATTCATCCCATACTCCACACTTAGTATTATATATATGGAATAGTTATTTATATTCCAGAACATGTTTAGTTGATTCTTCATGGGGACACACTGTACTCAGGGTGTTCTCAGACCCCAGGAACAAGGGCAACACTCTACTGCATGGTCACAGAACAGCTGTCTCCCCACATGCTGTCTACCTTCATATGTTTCAGGGTGCTGAGACCGAGCAAGCCCTCCAGACTGAACATGCCTAAATATTCACTTTTGTTTATGGGTCCCTCCTCTAAACAGAGGGGCTGGACGCCCTGGCATCATATGCCATCCATAGATATAAATTGAGCTAATTTCAATCTGACATCATATTGCATTAAATATAAATAAAATATATCAATAATAAAACAACACAATTAATAACAGAATACTGGATTCTTAATACTAAATCCATCACTAAAAGGGAAGTATTTTTCTTTGTATGCTGAACTCTGTTCATTATGCATCCAAACTAAGGTCATTAAATTTCTGTTAAAAAAATAAATAAATCCCCTTCTCTAATCCTCAGAGGCACTCTGTGTAGCAGGGCCAGCATGATGGACTACACTGCACCTACAGGATCTGCAATCTGCACACCACTGGTGTCGTTCTCCAAGGTGCTGGTGGCAGAGAAACCTCTTCTGTTTAGTTTAGCACTTGTTTAGTGGCCACCTCTTCCCAAACACTGGATATTGCCAACCTAGCTTAATAATTAATGTAGGAAGTATCTTTTGCCTCCAGCATTCAACACACAGCCCCAAAATGATGAAATCCTACTGCATCACTGATATTGTTCACTACTACTAGTATGTGAATGCTTTTTTCCTACAGCCATTACACCTGACTTAAATTTCAAAACAAGGCTAAGAACATTCATATTTATAAACAAAAAACCAAGTATCCTAATAGTTCAGGTGTTGTTAGTTTTCTTCAAATTTACAGAAAATACACTCTTTTCTACAGTGGGGTATATTCTGATCCTTTCTTTACAGGAATTCAGCTAGCAGAAATAAGCAATGACTGTTTTGCGTGTACATTGCTTTGTTGCTGAGCGACCCAGCCTCATACATACAAAGAATTACAGAAAGTGGCATTTTCTCACCTAAGTGCAGATGGATACAAGGCAGGTATCTACATCCCAGTCAGCCATTTAGACTTCTATTACAACAAACAGAGACCTAGGACTCGCTGCAGTGTCCTAACAAAGACGTCAACAGAGGACCAGTAGAGCGAAACCAGTGACACCAGAGATGCCCTGAGGCATCTGCATGGCGGCAGATATAATCTGCAAGGCTCTGGATCAGCCTAGAAGCTAGGCAAAATGCCGAAAGGCATCTCAACTAGTATCAGATGTCACTGTTCAGGCAACTGAATCAAGCCCTTAGTCAATGCAGTCAATAAAATTTAGCCCTATCCATCCCACCAAATATAGGTGTCTACTTGAGGAAGACATTGTGCGTTGAAGTGGGTAGCAAGTCTGCTGACCGCTTCCCTGACAGCAGAAGGAAAACAGGGGCTCTCACACCTTCACTATGCAGCTGAGCTCACCCACAAATGTTCTACGTCATTTTGAAAACATTTACGTACATTTAGGGAAGAAGGTACCCATGAACACCATAAAACAAAATGTCTGTTCATTTCAACACTACAAATAACACAACTGTTCCTATCCATCCCCCATAAAAAAGTATTTAGACCTTTATGCATTTCCTTTGAATTCTGGGCAAATGATAAGTTTGTTTTGTTCACAGAGAGAGTTTACATATGTCATTACACGGAAATTATTTGCCATTCTGTTGTTAAAGCAGCTGATGATACAGCAAACAATGCTATCAGTACAGCCTGATGTCAATTCTTCTTTCTTTTATTTTTTATTTTTTTGAATCAACTCTGTATTGGTTATTACTTAATTTTAGAGCCACACTTTTAAGTTAAGCTGTTCATGGTGCTCTTTGTTAATATCCAACAGGTTTATGCAATTTTTCAAAGCTAGTTTCTTTAAAGCACATTTGATCAGCCATGGCATTTTTCATTGATTTCAGTGACTAAGATTTTTCAGTTTTACATCAAAATTTAAGAACTCTTAAGACAGAGATAAATTTCTGATAAATAGGCCATTATGTTTACTTTTTCATTTTAGATACCCCAAAACAGAAGCTTTAATCACCGTCTCCTTTGAAAATATTTGATTTTATCTATAGTAACCCTATTGATCCGCTTCCTGATAATAAATCCCACCAACAGGCTTTTTCTATCTCATAAAATATAATCCAATTAGTGTCCATGCAACACATTTTTTGAATGATTACCTCATTGCCTCATGACTTTTTCACAGAATTACAGTATCCATCATTTTAGGTTTCCTGTCCTCTGACCACTAAAATATTGGCCTGATTTTCTCAGCTGTATTGTATAATTTTGAAAGAATATTAAGGAAAATCATAATAATTAGAAAAAAAAAAGAAAACAAGCATAATTCATAGGAAAAAAGTGCAACATTATTTATCAGTGTGTCATGAGACCGAATTAAAAAGGGCAAATTCAAAATTACAAATGAATCAGGTTTCTTATTACTATGCTAATATATATATATATATTTTTTTTTTTTTTAATAAGAACTCCAAAGCTATGGTAATAAAGTTAACATAGAGCTTTCATTAGCTAATTGGTATAGAAAAAGAAATTACTATTTTTAAGGCATAATCTCTTTCTTGAAATGGAGAAAAGATATACTTTATATTCAATATATCAGCACTGACGGCAGGAGAATAAAGCTTGAGAGGAATGAAGGAAGGAATGTAGGAAGGATAATATGTTAAAAATATATATTTTTAAATGAGTTCTGTGGCAACATATAGTATTATGAAATATCTTAAATGCAACTGTGACCTTTTTCTCCCCATCTTTCATACAACATACTCTCAAGATTGGAAAGATAGATGACTGTTTCAAATGAAAAATAGAAATTCCAATACATCTTTATTTTATAGCAACACTGGAAAAGGTTTTATTTTCACTGTGACATGTGAAAAAAAAATAAGTAAATAAAAAAACGTTGAAACCTTTCGACTGCAAACACAACAAAACTCATTACTGTGTCCCTGTCTGTGGCAGAGGGGTTGGAACGAGATCATCTTTAAGGTTCCTTTCAATCCAAATCATTCTGTGATTCCATGATTATTCTCTAGATACGTTACCTACTCAGACACTTCCTAACATACATCCTTCTAGATCAAATCTGTTTTGAAATTAAATACTTTATTCTATAATTAAGACACAGCTCTCCTGTCTAGTATTTTCTTTATACTGTTTTTTTTGTTCTTCACAGCATGATGGATCTTCCTGTTTTCCTACGACACGCTCACATCTCCCTAGAGTTAGAGAAATTGTGAATAATGAACAAAGGAAAGTGCAGCTTTATGGTTATTCAAAAACAAAAACAAAAAAGCAACAAATGAACAAAGAAAAACAAAACCCTAGGGGATATAATTTCTGTAATTTATAATAAGTAAACTGTCATAAATCAATGCCCAAGTGTTAGATTGCCTGGTTTGGTCCAGCTTTACACCAAATATTTTACGAAGTTACTTATCTAAAGCCAAAAGGCTAACGTTTGATGTCAGGAATCAAAATATTGCCTGTTTCCATGGTCATCTACTCTGAATTCCTGTCTGTGAATATATAGAATGTCGATTTTGGCATTAGCAACCAACTGAACTTGTTTAAGTGTTAACAGCTGACATATAAATATAGTTGACTTGAACTATTTACAAGGTGGACCAAGTCCAACATCTGACTGTTTACTCCATCCCACATTATGAATTCCAGAAAATGCGTTTCTGTTATTTTGGACTTCCATTAAGAAGTCAGTTTTACATAATTTGTAAAATGAGGGAGTTGTACTGAAGAAACTCTCTGAACAGGTGGGATGGCTGTAGTTGACTGTCCTCTCTTGAAGAAAAAAAAATAAAAAATAAATGATGTGGTTATTTGTGTTTCTGACAAAAAAAAAAAAAAAAGCATCTAGCTGTTGCCTAATGCCCACTTATCCAATTTCTTCTGGAAAAGTAAAGATCATGGTGCAAAAATAAAGAAAATGAGGACATGACAAGATGCATTAGAACTGTCTTCCATTCTGCCAGAACAAAGGAGGTTTGCCATGAATGATGAGCAGTTTAGTTGGCAAAGGATAAATGCATTGATCACTTGGAACATGATTTAATAAGTTTTCAGAGCTTGATGATAATACAATGAAGAAATGTCACATCAAATCACTGTTATGCAGTAAAAGGAAATTTAACATTTTGCATAGACTATTATATTCTAGTAAAAAAAAAAAAAAAAACACACACACATACTTTTGGGAAGTAGAAACCGGTAACTCAAAGAAAGGTATTGTTAGTTCTAAAGATCTTTTGGAGGACCTCTGAACAGAGGATTTGATATTTTTGTTAAAATATTATGAAGAAAGCTTTCAAAAAAAAAAAAATAAAGACTACAGAAGATGAAGCAACAGCTCTTATGGAAATGTTTTCAAAATAGTAATGTGAACAATTAGTAACCTATATTTGACAGCACATACCTAAATGAACATTCAAAAATACAACTGAACTTTCAAAGCTAAACTTCATAAAAATACTTAACTCACCCCTGCAATGTTCCAACACACAAACACACCTTCCATAATTAATACTACTGGGTTTTAAAAGATTAGTTATTTCAGCTGTGGTTGGGGTATTTATTAATCATTTAACAAATTTGTACTGAGGTTTACAGAGTGTATATATAGGACAAGCCCAACCTGTGTTTCGCTGTACCTCAATCACTAACAGCCTTTCCTTTCTTTTTTTTTTTTTTTTTTTTTTTTTTTTAAATTCTGACTCAAGATCCCCATTCTTTTCTATCGCGTGCAAATACATACTGTTAAAAATCAACGCATTAAGGTGTTGTTTAGGTTGGAATCTCCTCCTGCCTTCATGTCAGTAGGGCCTACAAGCAAATAAGCAGTAGCCAAAGGTGAAGACTGAGGCTACCTAAACCCAGACTCTACAAGGTAGTCATCTATACCAGCAAGCTCCATTACAGTTTGTGGTAAAAATAGGTGCTTTAAAAGTTGAATTTAATCTTGTCCCTGTCAGATATTTCCTCCAGTATGAGGTAAACCAGATGAGATGAAGACACATACAATGCATACTACTACATCTGGTAATGCAAATCTCATGCAAAATTTATATGCCATAAATTACACAAATTGAATTAAATTATGAACATTGTTTGTTTTCCAAATAAAATGTAAGCCTAAATACTGTGATGGGATTTGTACCTGGAAGACTGTGTCATGAGAGACATAACACCACTTACAATGCATCCACACCACCCAGTATAAGAAAGACATTGACAAATGGGAGGAGGTTTAATGGAAGTCCAATGAAATGGTCAGGGTCACCTGCCTTGTGATAGGGCTTGTTCAGTCCAGAGAAGAGACATCTTCTGGGAAACCTAACAGCAGCCCCTCCCACAACCTATGAGAAGATTATTACAAAGATGACACCATAATCCACACAGCATTGCATGGAAAGAAAGGAAGAGGTAATGGGGATACACACTGAAAGAAGAGAGGGTCTGACTGGATAGAGAGAGAAATTTTTTTCACCAGGACTGCCAGGAAGTGCCACAGATTGCCCAGACTGGTTGTGCAGTCTCCTTACTTGGAGGCTTTCCAGACCAACTGGATAAAACCTTTCAGAGCCTGGTCTGATTTCACAGCTGACCACACTTTAAGCAGGATGTTGAACTAGATGAAACTCTGAGGTTCCTTTCAAACAGAATTATCCTATGATTTTAAGTGGAGAGATTTCACTGTGAAAGGCCTAACACACATTTCTGGATCCATATGACTGAAGAAGAAAACATATTATAAAAAAAAAAAGTCAGTGAAGTCTGAGCTAGGACATGTGTTTATGAACCAGACATTTTCAACACACAACATTTTGACATATAGCCCAGAAATAACTGAGCATCATCATATGTTTTTACAACACATCAACACAGATTCACATACTGAAATACAGAGAAACTTTTTAAGAAACTGCTTTGACATTTTTCGTTATATATATGCATGGCATGAAAATCTCCTAGACAGTGAATTTTGCTCTGTGTTTTAGAAATGTCTCCTACGCCTTGTGGACTGCAAGACCAACTTAATCCTTACAGAAGATTAGTCCTATAACAAACTGTTATAGAGCTCCCTGCTTTTTAACACAACAAGATTTCTTAAAACTCTACATAAATAAATAAATATAAATTCATTTCTATTGTTACAGACTGTAAATCACAGCAGTATAAGAACCTATCAATATCACTGGTCTAGACACTCGAGTGCCTCAGTGGCTTGCAACACGTTCAAGTCTGACAGATTCTCTCGTAGCAAAGCCTCCTTCTTGATGCAGGAATGACATATTAGCCCATTAATTATAATCTTAAAAAATAACGCTACCCTAAATCTCTTCTCTTGCAAATATCTGAAGTCATATATATTATTAACTTTCATCAAGTGATTATTCTGAAAGCTCCAGAATGTCAAAAGATAAACTTACAAACGCCCCAGCCAAGACCACAATAAGCACTACAAAACAAGAAATTCTAGGGAAGAATCTGTGTTTTCAGCAATCAGAGAAGAACTCACAAAGAAAAGAGGTTAGGAAAAATAAAAGTAGTGAGCACAATTGTTATTAATACCAACCACAAAATGGACAAAACGGAAATACATTTGGGAAAATACTCTGATTTGGCAGTACTTAACATCTATTTTGCATTCACATTGTACAGATATAGCTGATTAAACAAGGAGCAAGTGAACAGGGTATAGTACCAATTAATTATTCATTTCTACAGTATATGAAAATGATTTGTAAGAGAAACAACTTTCCGGAAAGCAGTGCTAACATAATACCAGCTGTTTGAAAGACTGGTATTATTGAATAGACAGAATAAAGATTTAATGGTCAAAAGAAGATTCTATTGCTTAATACATAGAGTAATGCAGAAAATTTTTAGACTCTTACACAGAATGAAAATCTATGTGGAACTGTGTACTTTCCCAAAAGGATGTTGTTATAGATGCCTCCAAGCTGCTTGGTTTGGTTTACACCCAGAATTTCTCAATGACCAGATATCCTCATGGAAAATTACACCCAGGTTTGTTTCACTCTGGGCAAGGCGGAACTCTGTATTTACAGCTGCAGAAAAGATACACACTGGTGATCAACACCACTTATTTCAATGGGATCATCCATAAGTAAAGGATTTGCAATCTAATATTTTATGGGGGCAAAATCATTTCCATTTTATGGATCACTTATTTCAACTATAGCATCCATAAGGACTACAGTCTCACTGTACTAGATGCTCTCTAAAAACAAACATATGATGGTCCCTGCTCTGAATAAGGTTTAGTAAAGATATAACGAGGAATAAAAAGGACAGAACAGAGAATCTGATGTCACAACAAAGTGACGTAAAAATTAAGATTTTTAATAAGCTATACTCTATTTTTTTTTCCCCAGAGATGGATTTCCAAACCTAAAATTTTCTTCTTTTATGAAGAAACCCTTAAAATAGACAGAAACACAAAGGTTAACGGGAAAAGAAGAATCTCCCGCAGTAGAAACTTCAGTAAAGGTGCACTCCTACCAGCAATGGCAAGAATGAAGACCACTCCTACCATATGAGACCTGAAAAAACAAAGCTGTTGCTCTCCAAGTTCTAGCCCAGTAAATCTTATTTAAGTGAGAATAACTTTGATATTAAGGCTACTAAATATTGGTACATATGGTTTTTTTGTTGTTTTCTTTTTGGTTTGTTTGTTTGTTTGTTTGTTTGTTTTTTTTTTAAGATCCCATCTCTTTCAGTGGAGAACAAGGTGGAAGAGGGTGGATGGTTTTAGTTTGTTTTAATTTCTCTCTGTTACTATTAGTAATAGGCAATAAATTACACTAAGCTCCCTATGCTGAGTTTGTTTTGCCTAGGATGATAATTGGTGAGTGATCCTCGAGACCCTTGAGCCTTTTCCCTCATATTCTCTCCCCCTTTCCCTTTGAGAAGGGGGAGTGAAAAAGCGGTTGTGGTGGAGATCAGCTGCCCAGCTGGGTAAAACCACCACACAGGGCCTAGCTTTGAAAGTCATTCATGTATGGAAACTGTATGCAAAAACTCACATTCAAGTTTTGATTCCAGATTACACTTTTCATACTATTCCACTAGTAAACACTCTGGAAGACAAAGCATTTTTCAGTAGATGTTAACCTAATCACTACTTTACCCAGGAAAAAAAAAAAAAAAAAAAGAGTAACTGCAGTAACAATCTTGCTCCTCCAACTTTTCACTAAAAAAACTGGTAACTACAGAAAGATGTTGCTCTTCAGAAAACTGTGCCATTTTCAGAAACCTGACAAGGTTGCCTGAGACAGAAAGAATACATCTGCATGTATATTTATTTGTCCTTCAAGGACTTTTTTTTTTTTTTAACCACAAGCTTGTCTATTTTATTTATTTATTTAGAACTTATTCATATGCTGGATAAAAACAACTTTTTCTATGAAATAATTACAGTTTCATTTCTAAATGTAAAAGAAACAAACCGAAAATCCCTCTTCTCTTAATTTTACACTTCTTGCCTAATGATTTACTTCATTGTTTCCCAATACCTGGGTTCTGAGTGAAATCATTGCTTATTTTCTCACATCATTTGTCATTTTACGTAACTCTTATAACACTCTTTCTAGTCTTTTCTTACAGAGAAGTCTTTCTGTACTTTTGATTCTCTATGTCACCCTTCACCATATCATCTCAGGTCCCTTACTGACCCTTAATTGAGATGGGGAAAGCAATAATTCTAGAAGAATTCAAAATCTGGGGGAAATATAAAATAACAGAAAAGCATAAGACATTTTTATTTTGTTCTTTATTCCTCTCCTAGGAATTTCTACTTAATCTTTTGACCACTGAACAGAGTTTACTTTTTGAAAGAGACCTCCATGATGACTCCAAGATATTTTGCAATGATAAAACCTACTCTAAGGCTTACAGATTGTGAGGGAAGGGAAATGTACATCCATATACAAAATTAGTTGACTAATTAGGGCTACTTCAGTAGGAAAAAAAGTAGTTTCATCTGTGATCTTACCTCCCAATCACTCAGCTTTTTCATATCGTTTGGCTATTTTTCTCCTTTAGCCTCAAAGACAAGTACCCTGCCACATTTTGTAGCACCTGCAAACATTAGCAACTCATTCTTCACACTGTACACAAGTCTTTTTTTGCACTGACATACAGTCAAATCTTGGGGGAACCAAACGACAGCTTTTCTGAACTGTGAAAAAAAGGATTATTTATTTCAACACTTTCATTTTTCCTGTTACCTAACTTCCTTCTTATCCAGCAGTAGCAATATTACATTAAGTGATGTATCATGGGTCACATTTAGAGGAAAAACATAACCTGAATTCCATTTTGATATGGTCTGTTGTGGTATTAAATTACATGCAAGTGTACATGTGGTGATTCATGCTCATAAGCAGAACACAACGTCTTCAATACATCAGTCAGTGCAAAGGGTATTTTCTCTGACTTATTTGTATGCTCAGGGCTGACTGTGCCAAAATGGAGTCTTTAGTTAAAGGCTCTTGCCTGTGACATTGCTGACTTTTCTGTGATAAAAAACTAACCTGAAGCTGAAAGACATAGCATAGGAAAGTATTTACTTCTTTAGACCTTATTCAAAACAAATATTTAACATGGTCTCCTAACCATATCTACCCTGACATGCTCTTCCCTCACAAATCCAAAACTCCTAAAACCTAGAGCACTCTAGCTTGCCCTTTGTACTGGTTCCTCTCAAATTGTTTAATCTTCAGTAAAATAAATTTACACTTTGCAAAAAGTAAATTCACATTTTGAAGTCAGTTTCAGGAAAGTGTTTTGAAGAGTCAGGTGCAATTTGGAAAATAAGTTGTCTACACAAAGCTCAAGTGCAATTCTATTCTGCTTTTGTGACCAGAGGGACAGAAGGTAGTAAATATGTTATGTATAAAACATGTTATGTATGTCCAGGAGCTGCTTTTTCAGGAGCAGTCCACTTTCAAAGAAAGTTAGATACAAGTGGTAGAATCACAGAATCGTATAGGCTGGTAGGGACCTCATGAGTCAGTCTAGTCCAACCCCACTGTTCAAGCAGGGGCAGCTACAGTCTGACCATGTCCAGAAGATTTGAACGTCTCAAAGGACAGTGGCTCCACAAGTTTTCTGGGATACCTGTTCCACTGTTTGACCACTCTCACAGTTTAAAAAAAAAAAAAAAAAAAGTATGTTCCAAAGGAATTTCACATTTTAGTTTGTGCCCATTGCCTCTCATCTTTTGAATGGGCATTGCTCAGAAGAGCCTGGCTCTATCATCTTCACACCCACCCATTATACACTCTGATAAGATCCTCCTGATCCATTGCTTCTCCAGGTAGAACAGCCTCAGCTCTTCAAGCCTCTCCTCAGAAGAAAGATACTTCAGACCTTAGCTCTTTCCTGATTTTACCCATTTTCTTTTCATTACTTCCTATGTGTTTTCTTCTCTATTATCTGGTTTCCTAGACATGCACTTAAATTTAAATTTCCCACGGACAAGCATGCTTCTTCCTCTCCTAAACATTGTGACCACAGCATTACTAAGACTGAAACTACACCACAATACAGGGGCAGGCTCTGCTTCCCTCTCATCACTGCAGGGGGTACGAAGAAAATGGAACTGCCTACATGAACAGAGGCTGAGTAGCCAGTGTGGCCAATCACTTATTTAAACTAATGACATGTTCAAGGCCCCTACTACAGATGTTGATTTTACTTTCTTTACTTCTGTTATGAAAAATAATGGTCCTAATTTCCCAGTCAATAGCTGGCATTTTCATCTGCATAAATAAAACTTTTCACCTGCATAAATAAAATGGGTGCTTTAGTACCACATTTTATATGTGTGAATGGATAAATATACTGAAAGAAAAAAAAAGATACTTCAAATTATTGTCATATTCTCCACTTTTAATATCTTTCCTCACAGTGCAGTCATACCTCTCGGGACATTTTAACAGCACATTTGCAATGGTCTAAACAAAAAACTTTAACAAAATCCTCTGACATAGTCTGAACTAAACAGTTAAAAGGTTTAATCAATCCTCAAATTTTTCAGTGTAGCACAAAGTCTCAACATGAGTTTAAATCTGATGCCTCTCTGCCCCAAACTCTGGTAAAATGTAAACAAGCATTACAAGACCAAGAAGTACATCTGACTTGAAGGATGTAAACTCTTTCCCTTCAATATAGCCTTCAGTGTTTGGCTATACCAGAAACAACAGAGATATTTGCACAAAAAGCTGATGCCAGCATGAAAATCTGTTTAATGACAGAATTCATGAAGTACTCAAACCAGCAAGTACTGTACTGTCAGATCACTGATTTGCCAGACCAACCTCAGGAAAAGACAACTCCTGAAGATGGATACTTTCTCCTTAGACCACACAAGGAAGAGATTATCAGAACATGACTCTGAAATTACCTTATTTAAAAAAAGAAATATATATATATATACACATACACAGAGCATTAATTAGCAATCAAGTTTTATGGATTTAGCTGAGCATCATTTTTATTATGATCTCTCTTCTTAATTCACACAGAATAGCGTGTGTGAATTAAATAGGCCTTCATACTAAGATAAGTAAATAAGCTGTGATGACTTTTGTCCTTGATCACGTCTCAAAGAAGCATCTGTTTCCCCAAAAGAAACTGAACCAAGCTTTGTGATTCTTCAGCTTATAGAAAGGGCAATTTATATTTGCAATTATGATCAGACTGCATTTCCTTTCCAACAAACAGCAGACAATTACTCTCCTACAACCCATAGTCATTTACACTTACCCAGAACTCAGAGCCAGGCTGTGGAAGCAATGCGGCTTGAGAAAAGCTCTCATCTGAAGGGTTTACATGGCTTATTGGTATGACTTCCCAGCATCTCAGAGTCTTTATTCTGAATATGGGAAGTACCAATTTTCTTTTTTTTTTTTTTTTTTTTTCCCCAAGATGGCACTGAAGCAGATTGAGGTTATATGAGAGGAGTGTTTTGACACAGACTGGCTGAAGAGAAAGGCTGGTACAAGACCAAGTCTAACCAAACAGCAGAAAATAACATTGGCAGGTGATCATGCTCCCCTTTGCCCTCTCATCAGGCCAGCACAAAAGAACTTCACTGATTTGCGGCTTGTCAAGGCCAGAAAACAGGCAATTTATTCAATCCAATGCTGTTTACTTCATGCTTTCTAACATCTCCTTAGAGCACAAGCTACACTAATTCATGTACTCTAAACACTGGATGAGAAGAAGTAAACACTGAAGTAGTTAAGATCTTAAGTGGTCGTAAAGAAATGTGTAAAGAGATGTCTTATTTACAACACCTGCTTTATCAATTCTCTCAACATCCTTTATGTATTTCCATTCCCTTTTCCATCTCTTTTTAAGATGCAATCAGCTGCAGCCAGAGGTTGCACCAAGGCTCTGCAGGCCTCAAATGTTTTCCGGGTGAGCCTAGAGAAAACCCTGAAACACCTGGGCTGACCTCAGAGCCTTCCCTGCTCCGGGCAGGGGATCACCTGACCTCCTGAGATGCCTTCCAACCCGACTGTCCCTGCACATCCACACTGAAAGGACTACAGCATTTTATATGACACATTGTTTTTGCTTTTACTGAATAAAAAAAGCCTTAAAAACAAGTGTTCCTTCCTGCTGTCTGGGTCAGACAGCTACTTATTGAAGCAAGTATATCATATGAAAAAATTGTGATTACGAGGAAGGCAGTGGTTTAATTACACTTCCAAAGAAATCATTATTCAGCTACAGCACAAGTGAAAGTAGCGTTTATCACCAGAGGAAAAGTGATTGCAGTGTTCAAAATAATCTATTTACTGAACGGAAGATATTAATAAAAAAGAAGTGCTAATCACTGAAAGATTCTCGTTAAAAAATGGGGTTTCACGGTGCAGACTCAAGGCTACTGCCGCATAGGGACTGCATGCTAACAACGGCAGGATTGTCAGAGGAAGATTCACAACAGCCTGCATGAAAAGATAAAGCTGCTTAAAGAAGGCACCAAATCAAGCTAGGTTTTCCTGAAATCCTACTGTTGAACAGCTCATTCTAGGCTTTAGGGAAACAGGACCACTTTGCCAGAAGAAGCAGCAAGAAAGAATAATGTATCTGAGGTCTAAAGAAAAGTCGCGTGATTTTAGATAGCATGACAAGGGGCTAACAGATTTATGCTTGCACTGCCTGTCCTATGAGCATGAGTTATCTATACTTCAAATGCTACAGAGCCATGCCATTATCACAGTATGTCCCAGCAGGGAAATAGGTCAAACTTCCTCAAGCACAGAGCAGTGCTTAAGATGAATACTTGGCTTCAAGTCCAGAGATCTCTTATCTCTGGACAGCTCAGGGAATGAGACAGCACAGCTGGAGTCCATTTCTGTATGTTCATGTAGCTACGTCCTTTGTGGTCTAGTGACTAGGGCATATCTGCTCCTACAATACAGAGGGAAATTTCAGTGGTTTAGGTTGTGGTACAGTAACCACCAGAAAATGATTGTAAACAGTAGAACCCTGATACATTTTTAACATGCACCTAGGAATATCTACAAGCTCTTTCTCTGTACACAAGAAAAGCATTGAGCCAAGTTAAAACTTCAGTATAACTCTTTTATGTTGCTGTAAGTAAACAACTTTGGGAGTCTATTTTCTAAATGTTGGGATGAAGGTCCCTTCCAATCTGTATCAACCTGTGATAGCACATCGGAAGGTGAGGTATACAGCTCTTAGCACATACTACAAGCTGTGGCAACCTGCCTGATAGTCTTGAAGTTGTGTCCATCCACAGTTGGTTTCAGTCTGGCAAGCTAAATGTCACACCTTGACCACATTTTGTTATGATGTATACATTCTCTTTGTTGCATCGCAGAACAGCATGACCCAGGCTTCTTTCCTCTCTGTGCAGAGATACTCATTTTTCATAGACCACGAACAAAAGCTACTTAAAAGTTTAATACTAAACTTTCCAAAAGTGATTCCTGAGATCTGAATACAAAACAGAAAACATAAAAGATACAAAGAAACTGACTCTGGAGTACTATACAGGGTCATCCCCTGGAAATGTGCTTACGTGAATGAAAACAACATACTGAATTTCTGTGTTTCTACTGTCAAGTCAGAAATAGGCAGCATGCTGATGTACTTCAAAATGGACTGACATGGTAGTCAAAATGCAGCACACTAAATTACAGCTGTTATACTCCTCTGGAGCAGTCACCAGGCGCAATTTATATCAAAACCCATAATCTGTGCCAGGACTTCAGAGTTAGAAGTTGTAATGAGACAACCTGAAGCTTCCAATTCCTCTTGGTGGAGAGAGCTCAAATTAAATCCAATACTCTGGTCATAACCATCTCTTCCAACTTGAACAACAACCTCTCCCTTCTGTAGTCCTGTCCAGTACCTGAAACGCTATGTCCCCTTCTTAGTTAGCTCTGTCCCTGTACAAGACCTGTTAGCTCATCCCATACAACTCTTCATTAGCTCTTCATGACATCAGTGACACTCTCCCACTCCATCCAACCACCACCTTACACCCGTATCATGTAACTCATTCTGCATAGCTAACCAAAGTACTTCAAATCTCTTTAATTGCTATGAATCCAATTTCTTGTTGCATTCAATTATGAATCAGACATATGGCTTTGCCCTAACACTAATAAAATTACATTTAAGTGGCTTCATGCTCTCCCCAAGAAACACATGCATTTTGCCTTATTGTAATTCCTTTTTAATCAACTCCGCGTACATTGCTTTTAGAGCTTTCACAACAGTGAGTAATTGTTAAGGAAAATAACTGGAGACTGAAAAGAACACAAAGTCTAAAAGTATCTAATTATAGCATTTAATCTGACAAAATAGGTTGTGTTCGTTTGTGAGTTGACCTGTACAGATTTTCTCTGCAAGCTCCCCACAATGCTTCTCACATACAACTGCAGAGTAAGTGGGGAGAGACAAAGAATGAAGATATTCTCTTGATAAATCAGTGAAGCTGAGTCAGTACCAAGTATTCGCTGTTTGGCAGAAAGCAGACAGCTGGTTTAAACCTTTGAGAGAGCAAAGAGAAGCCATCAGCAGAGGTGTTATAACCTGACATAGCAAACATAACATATGACCAGAAAGTGCTGGACTCAACTCATTTCTTATGTTTATGAATTCAGAAGCACTAATAGGAGAAACATCTTGGAGACGTGTTTCTGAAATAAATGGGTTCCTAACTCTGTATTTCCTCTGTTTGCCATTTACTGTTATTCACAGGCTGGTTACTTTATAATTTTGTTTATTTTATGTTGTTTGTTGGTTTGGGGTGTTTCTCTTTGTTTGTTTGGTGGTGGCTGTTTGTTTGTTTGTTTAAAGAGGTCTCCTTGGTCCCTTGTTTGACATGCTTCACTGTAGGTAAGGAGCATCCACTTTTCACCTACAGCAGGGCTCCAGGGCTTTGCAGTTCAAACAATCTGTCACAGGTTATTGTATCAGAGCCATGAGATACCTGGCAAGCAAATAAAGGTCACACACCACCACGAAATATTTATAAGAAACGTACTTGCAGTGTAAACCTTCCACTGCATATGCACCCTAGAAATGTGACATGGCTTCCCCTCACAGGCTGCAGGGCAGTGATTATCACTCACCCCATCAGTCTTCTTGCTTATAACCATTTCAAAGCCACCCCAGAATTGATGCAGAAAGGGACTCTCCATGGACAGAGTCATGGATGGTTACTCACGATGACAATAAGCAACGCCTGATCCAGAGCACGCTCCCTGGGCTGCAATAGTCCACGCCGGGAAGCTGCTTGAGCAGTTCCTGGAATGGCTTTGGCCTGGACCACTGTCAAACCATCCCCATGCAAAGTGAGGGATTGCTCTCAATATGCACTGCAAATGCCATCACTGGGTTTTGGAGGGCAAAAGTTTTAATGGCAAGACCAGAAGCTTCTCGGTGCATGGCCCTAGCTGCATAACATAGATATATGCAATTACTTACAGCACAGCATAAAGGATTGATTACACCAATTTGTTTTCCCACATAAAATGTTTTGAGATACCTTAGCAGCTGCTCAGGAATCTCAGTTCCTAGACCATGGAAGGCTGTTGAAGGATAGGGTCTAAATCTGTAGGAGTGGGACACAAATACAACTGACCTCCTTCTAGCACTTTGGGAGCACTAAATTGCTATCTTACAGTAAATGCACCAAACAATCAGGTCTAATGTTTCTGTTTGATTTTCCTAGCCAACATTTTGGCTTTAATCTTTATGTCATATCGCAAGAAAAAATGAATCACTTGGTATTCACTTGTTGATTTTTGCAATACAAAGTAAATAATGACGAGTGTCAAATATTCAAAATGAAGAACAAATGGAAATATTAACTAACTACATAGCTAGTTCTGTGGAATTAAAAACAGAATTAAAACCACCTTATACTTGGGAAGGAAAGAAGGTGCAATTGATTTTTGCAATGTGAAATTTTTGCAATTTGACTTTTGATTGCAATTGTTCTTTCAATGCACTGGAAAAAAAATAAACAAAAAACAACAACAACAGCAAACACTCTGCTGACAAGACCAGTTCCAGAGGAGGAAAAAAAAAAAACACATTTTGAAACCATAATTTCAGGTTAATAATTCTCCTTTAACCGGGGAAAAGTATTTGATTTTAGGAAAGCTCTGACTATAGGAGAATAAGGGGTATACCTGAAGTGGATTGAAAAAAAAAAATCTGAAACAAATGAAATAGCATGGAAACAACAACAAAATTGATTAACGGAAGAAACGAAGAAGATGCCATGAAGAGTGGCAACAGCAGCAGAAAGCAGGTATGAGGAAAAATGCAACGGCCAGAAAAACCTCAAAGGATTCTGAGAAACAGAACTTTAAATTGGGCACAAGGGAGACTGGCAGAGCCTAAGTACATACATGAATAGAGAACCTCTGCCTATAAAAGTAAATACTAGTAGAGTATCAGGGGAAGAATAATATATTGTTTTACCGTGTTTTTACTTTTCATTGTTATCTGCCACTGCCGGAGAAAGATTTTTTCTCCATGTATCTCAGCCTGACCCAATACCATCTCCTCTCTATTCTTATAATTCCCCTTTATGTAGGTTGAAATTCAAAAAGGAATATTTTACATAGAATAGATGTTTATGGCCTGCTCTGAAACCATAAACAAGCCAGCCTGACCTTGCCTCAGCCAGGGACTGAATTATTAATACCTTGAGAGCTCTGGAAACTACTACACAGAGCATGCACACCCACACCAGCACGCATATGATAGATAAGTAGAAAACAAGTTTCGTAGCTTTAAAATGAAGAGCATCTCTGGAAAAATTAGTTATTTTTCAAACCTCCACCATTTTGTGAGTTTATTTACACAACTATTTTTCCCATTTATATATGTGCACGTATACACATATATAAAATTAGATACTTAAACTACGTATTTAGAATTATCGAAAGTTAGAAGAAAACCTAAAAATGTGAGTGCGATTTCCAGCAAGGACAGTTGGTGCCCACTGCTAATGGAGCAAAGGATGCTCAGCAGCACTGCAGTGGGAGCTGCTGCCCTTTGCCAGCTGACTGCTCGGACACTTGGGTTTTCAGCTTATCTCAGTGAAGGCATGGCCCTATTCTGACAGACAGCTGCTGTCATTCTGCTCGTAACAGATGATTTCTTGATGAGAATAAAGTACTATATTCCTTGCCATCCAGACTATATTCCTTGCCATCCAGAGAGGTTTTTGTATTGCTATTTCATTTTTTAAACCTTTTTTTTTTTTTCTCCTAACAGATCATTGAACTAAGAGGCATTGTGCTCAAAATGCTCATGAAAAGGCTCTGGTTTTGGTTTCATGACTGGTTGGAACAGCTGCTTTGAGCACAGGATACCTTCCCACCTCTACCCATACAAGCACTCCTCACTTAATGCGGGTCACTTAGCATGCCTATTGCTGCAGTTACAGGGAAATTCACCTCTGATGGACAAATACTGACATTCTGAGCAGCACGAGGGACGCACTGCAAAACTAACATATTTCCATAAAATACACAGGGAGAGCTCTAATGAATAATTTAAGCCAGATGCTTAACTTGTCCGTGGCTAGAGGCAGAAGGGATGCATCTGAGCTTCAGACATTTTCATGTGCTATAAAGCTACAGTTATTGAATGGCTGCTGTCCCCAGGGCTAAAGGTTCCTCTGTTAACAACCTATGTAATGTTTGCAGGCTTTTGCTGTTTCCTTTACAATACTTACTTTTTGGCCCGTTTAATGAGTTGTCCAGCATTATAATGACGACTCACAAAGTTAAGAAGTAATTCTACCACCTGGAGAAATGATCACATACAGTTCTTTGAGTATGCAGGAAGCTAAACTAAGATAACTGTATTGGTTCCTTCCCTGGTCTGAAATACACTTATTTTAGTTGTTGTAGGTCAGTACAATTGAGTCAGACTGATTCTAGAGACCAAATATCTTTGTTTGTAACATTATCTACCTAGTGTACTATATCCTAGAGTAACGTGTTATTCATAGCTGTTCAAATGGATGCATTTTCTCAATGTTGTTACGGAAAAAGAAAGGGTCTGTTTCTCTCCAGAATAGCCATTGTACAAAAATTTAAGCACCGGGTTTGTTTGAGCTGAATAACCAAAAGGAAGGACACCCACAGGTGGAAGTGACTGCCAGAATGTCATGCAGAGAGATGACATTCAAAAGGCAACTCGTCAACAGTTCTAGATGGCAGACAGGCGCGGTACTTTAGGGCATCAATAACACCGCCCACCTTCTACAAGGCATCATTGCCAAAACATTACCTAATTTTAAAACAAAACAAAAAAATCACCTCAGATGTGTGACAAACTGGAAAGTCTCTGAATCCAATCCACAGTTTTCACAATTATGAAGGCCCCAATCAATACAAACATAAACAAATATCTAGGTTGATGCTTAAAGCATGTGTGAATATGCTTATAGTTCAATTATTACTTAAGCTGTCTCACCTAGTTTTTCAGGCTTAAAAACAAAAACAACAACCAGTAAAACAAATAGTTTGTCTTTCTCCCAAATGTTGCAGGTTTGTGTGACTGTAGAGAGTTACATTCTCAAACTAGTAATTTTCTGGTGCACCAAGAATCTCCCAACAGTTACAATATCACACTGATACTAAGATTAAGAGTACAAATAACATACTGTGCAAGGTACCTCAGAGCTGTGCATTACGTGTGTTTTACTAGCTCTGAAAACTCATAGGGGTTTAAATAACATGAGGTCACTCAATGCAAGTGCAAAACGTACAGTACATCCATTTAGTTGGTGAGAAAATAAAGGCATGGAACAAGCTTTTCTTGCTAAAGGATACTGCTTATATAATAACAAAAGCTCCTTCCCTGTCATGAAGGAAAAATTTCCAGTTGAATTATCTCTAGTGTTAATAATGTACACATTTAAAGTGAAATCATCAAATCTCATATGTTTGGGAAATGCCATTTTGTTCCCATTAGAAATGTAACATTTACAGCTATGTACTTACTTATGTTCTATTTTTGTCTGATATCACTGTGTGTTTTGGGAGAACTACGGGGGAGGACGAGGATAAAGGAACAACTGCTTCATTCCTGCCTGGCAGTTACTATGCTCTTATGAAACTATCATCTGTGATTATCAGCCTGCTTTTAAATATAATCTGCTGGGGGAAGAATGTGATTTGCAATATTAAATGGCATCAGCACAATCATACAGCTCAATTCCCATGTGTCCCCTTGAAAATCTGCTCCGTTTTGTACTTAAACTCCTCTTCCCCCACACAACAGAGCATTGATTCCTCATCTTTAGCAAGATGAATCCTTTCCCACGTGATTTCACATGTCAGTCTATTCTAATCACTTCCAGTTGTCTCAGCTCATGCAGGCATTTGAAAGGGATGAGAGATGCTTTCCTTAGGAACCACCCTGGATAGGAAACAGATTACTTTGATGACTCTGAGATGCGGATAAAGCAAGGATGTTTCTGGCATACTAACCTGCTGCCGACAGAAATAATACTAAAAACATAAATGCCTATTAAATTGTCTGACCTTCTATAAGCTTCTATAAGCTTCTATAAGCTTCTATAAGCTGGGTGCTTTCCAAACACTTTTTTTTTTTATTTGACTGATTTACTGATACGCTAAGTACCTTGTCAGAGGAAGCCCAGTATTGTTTCCTATTGTCATGACAATGTGGAAATAGGTCAATATTCAAATAAAACTACCCTCTCACAGGAGGAAAAAATCCTCACATACTAGAGCAATGCAAGAAAACTGAGTTTGTGTTTGCTTCATATGGAATAAACTATTGGAAAAAAATCTGAAGCATTTAACTAGACATACACATACAGAGTACGAACAAATATATATGCACACTATTTGCATACATACAAATATATGTTTAATTGGTTTGAATCGTTTCTTTGATCATGATGTGGCAATAGCTTTCAGTTTACAGCCATTTGAGAATGTCATTCATCTTGAGATTTATCTTCTCCTGTAGCGCACTACTGAGACTGTTAAAATACAACCAGTACTAATGTAAACCAAGCAGACATAAATGATATAATGCAAAACATATTATTCTAATTACCTTCAAAAATACTGATTTGGGGGGGCTATTTTCATAAAGTACCACTTTTGTCATGCCCCCCCCCAAAAAAAAAATATAAAAAAATAAAACAAACCAAATCTCATAACTCGTAGTTGGAAATGCTGGTTTTCTACATAGTGTATATCGTGTGCTGGCAAGCGAACACCTTGTCGTAAGACTAAACACATGTAATAGTGCAAATGTATACAAATTCATTTTAATACCAATTAGTTCCTTTATTTCACCTAAATGTAGTATGGAAATGACATTTTTTTATAAAAATGAATTTAGAGAAATCTACCTTTAAAAGTAGCCATTCTCTTTTCAAGAGTGTTTAATATAAATAAACCAAGATTTTTACATATTTATATGAATAAAACCTAGACTTTTACATTTTACTTTTACTATTAATCACTACCTCTGAGAGTTAACTACAGAGCAGTTGTTCTAAGAATTACTTCCTACTGGTTTTATTACGAATGTTGCTGATTCTGCTCTTTTCCATGACTGAACTTCTGAGCTTTCCTTTACCTCAGTCTCCCAGTGGGATAAATAACAGTATGAAGATGGCTTTGTTGTGTCCATACAAATTGTTTCTTTATTCTTTATTTATTCTTTGCTAGTCAGCTGAAACACATAGCCATAATTTTCTTTGTGGTACTCGTTTTCTTTTTTTTTTTTTCTCTTTTGTCACATTCTTAATAAAATCAAACTAAATTTCAAAGCCACACAAATATTATGTCAAATTTACTGCAAAATATCTTTACTGCTTTGATATTGAAGCTGTATTAATCTATGACAACTTTTTAATCTCTGACACTTTCATAACATTGGGGATAGTCCCCTTAAAGCTTTATGCTGTAATTAAGATCTGTGCTAAAAATAGATGATGTACAAATGTAAACCATTACAAGAGCTTCACATTTTTGAAAACACTAAGCTAATTTCAGCTCAACTGTACAAAAGTTTGGATAGAAAAATTAGGCATGACCATTTCAGAAAAGACAGACAAACTTCACTCGAGGTGTGTTTGAAAAACAGTTGTAACTCCTTATCTTTTGAAATCAGTGAAGGTCATTACAGAATCAGGACCTTTGAGGAATAAACATTTTCAGTGTGTACTCCAGCTCCATTATGCTGTTCAACCATAGTATCAGCAATATTGTACACTTTATTCTCACACACATCCTAACCTACGTAATATATCTAATGAAGAATACACTGTATTCATCACTGAAAACAGAGAAATAGGGGATCCACAGAGCCAATAGTTTTCATTGCTCTATTAAACCTGTAGCAAGATTCCTGAAAGAAACACTCACCTTCAAACCACAGAACTAGTAAACCAGTTACATTACACCTTTAATAGGCACCTGAGGTAGATATAGAAGTCCCACCTAGGCACTTAAATCCCAGCTATCCCAAACTGCAGTGCCTAAATCCAAATTCACAATCCTGAAAATACTTAGCAACCATTTAATTCCAGAATAAACTGATTGTTCACACAATCTTTGGAAAGGTTTGCTTTTAAATAATCCCCTGAGGTGGAGTAAACTGTAAACTGGACTCCTCCCTGCTGTTTCCCAGGCCTGAGGCTATTTTGTAAAGAAAGGTCCGCATGATTACCATAGGATGAAGAGAGAAGGGGAAGAAGGAAAAAGAAAATAAAAGAGGGGGAAAGAGAGAGAGATGAGAGTTTGTTGAGGGGTGGGGGACAAGAAAAGAGAGCATGACTCTAGTTGAATTTTTCGAAGGAGAGGGTTCTGGTCTGAACCACTCCTGCCTCTACTACTGAACAAAATGCTCAAGTTCCAAGACAGAGGCAGGATTTTTATCATAACCTTAACATCCAAATTTTGCATGGGCTGCTGAAGTTGGCAGTTGGTGATGGCTCACTGCTCCCACACCTTTTATACAGTTACATATCCACATCCATGGCAGAATGAGCTTGTGTCCGGTTCCAGGCTGTACAGTCCACAAAAGAGGAGAAAGAAAGTTCTTCTGAGGATCTGAGGTAGGCACTGAATAGGAAGTATAAAAAATAAGACCCAACACTAGGTGAGACATGAGTATGGGTGATGTCATGGCCAAAAAAGTGCTGCAAAAGCCTTTGAGTGGTGATGACATTTGTGATTTCTTTACTCTGTACCTTTAGGCAACACAAAGAAATACGGAGACTATTGTGAGGGGCCAAATATTGAAGCACACACTTTCCTGAAGTATCTATTCACTCGGCAAGATACTTGTGCTGACTGTCATTTAGCTAGGATCCAAATGCTGCTCTGCCAGTTATGCTGAGGTTTTGTTTGTTTGTTTGTTTTAAAGCAAACAGCCCGAACATTTAAATTACTTTTTTTTTTTTAACCCAACCATGTTCTCTCCTTCATCATGAGTTCTTCATTTGCTGTAACAATTAGTAAATTATTATTAAGCATATTCAATAATGGGTTGGATCTGTTGTACAAATGCAAAAGCAGAAGTGATTTCTAAGTGGGTGTAATTATGCTTAAGCAATTCCGAAGTGGTTTCATCTTTAGTGCATCCCTAGATAATGGAAAAGAGCTACAACTTGGGCAAGTAAACATAAAACCTCAGAATCAGTTTGCACACGCTTAAGTTACTTTCTTTTCTCACTTCACTTTTCCAATCAAGGGACATGCAGGTGTCACTGCCTCAACATCTGTCTAGACTATGGATTAGCATGACAATGAGGATCAATAACTCCATGTTACTGGTTGGAGTTGGTAAAGCAGCTACATGAAAACAGCAATGACAGTTGCTATAATAGCAACTCATCACAGAATTGCTGACAAAGATTCTGAGAGCTGATGGCTGTACCATGAAGTACCCAGACTGCATTTGCCATTAGAAACTAGTTCTCCATGAACATAAAATGTAAACTATCACTAACTACAGGAATTAACATATGTTGGAGAACAAGACAGTAGCATCTCCCAACAGCTACACAGTCAATTAAATGAAATAAATTTCTCATCTAGGTGGGTAGCAGAGAGACAATCATTAGCTGTTAACTGGATGCCAATTTCACAAATAATAACATTTCTTTTATCGCTAAATAATAAGGACATAGTCACAAAGTAAGAAATAATGAAAAAGCATACATAGAAAGTACTAATTTGTGTAATATATATGTCTGAGATTCTATTCTCCAACTAATTTAAGCTAGCACAAAATGACTGAAAAATGCTACTATCCTGATTTGCTAGGATTTCAAGTTTCCATTTCACAGACTCGGTTGGCTACTTAAGGTGCCGTAGGTGCCAGAATCTTGCAGCAATTGTGCAACAGCTAAACTCAAGCATGGATTCATTGCAAGTGTGGCAGAGCAGGTGTAGCTACCATTGTCAGATATTATGGTACAGTGTTGGTCCCTACTTTATGCCTTTGTCTTGGAATGGGATTAATTCCTTGTCTTGGAATGAGATTAAGTCCTGGAAATTCTTTTTTTGAAAGAAGACTAGTATTCAGATAATGAGCAATCCTAAAAATTAATCATGCCTTCTGAGTAGTTTCTGAAGCAAGAAGCATTGCTAAATCAAAAGCTTTGTGTTACCTAATGCCTCTTCTTATTTAGTAAAAGAAAGAAGAGAAAGTGACTATTTGAGATAATCTTTCACTTACAATAAATCTAAATCAAGGAAAAGATCTTTAAGTCTTACTCTGAAGCATCCTTGTTTTGTTGTTGTTGTTGTTGTTTGTTGGTGGTGTTGAAACACAGCTGGTTCTTCTGCATGTCTCATCAGATATATTGTTACATTGATTCTAAGAGATTGTACCACTCTTTACGTACCTGCCTACCAGTTCACTAGGCATTTTGTCAACCATGCTGAAAACCAAACCAAACCAAACCAAAATTTTTTTCAACAAAAACTTCAAATTGACAATCTGTGTTATAATTTTATGTTTATTCATGTCCTATTACAAAGGTTAAGGTGTGCTATTATAATGACTATGGGGAATTTTTAAAAAGAAAAAAAAAAAAAGGCAAAAATCAGTAAGATATCCGAACTTACTGTTAGTAGTCTACCGAAAATGGTAACTAACTCTGGATGAAAGTGGAGGTCTTTACTTACTCAAAACAATTTAATGTCCCAAATTCTTAATTGCCATGAAATTGTCACTTCTTTTTCCATTTATATGTGTAACTTCAATGAGTAATTCACTGTTTCAGTAGTCACAATGTATTACAACAGAAAGGTAGGTTAGGAATATACTGCTTAGACTTGCACTGAAATTCTTTTTACAATGAATTAACAACTCTGCTGTCAGGGGAAAAGTTTTGCCTTCCTAAACTTGACATCAACACATTGAAGGGAAGCAAGAATTAAATAAATAAATTTATTTTTTTAAAGAAAGCTAAAAATACATTTTACCAGATTAGAACATTAGTCCATATTTAGTATGCACTCACACTCATATTCAGTCCATATTCAGTATATTGAGATGATTAACACGTATTTCTTTCTAAGGTAATTTCAACTATACTTATAAGTATTCTCACCAAGCAGGACATTTTTCCTCACCTTTGAATCACAGAGCTCAACCTGAATAGCTCCACTTGTTGTCATTCAAAATAAAAAGCAACTAATCTTTTCAGAAAGCTATCTGTAGATACCTATTGGATGCCATACAATGTGGTACTTCTCTCCCATGAAGTATAATTCTTTTGTAAGAAACTTAAGGAGCACAGAGGACAAAAACTAGGATGGTGGAGCACTAACTTGTTTGTTGTGTCCAAGGTCCCTTATGAGAACAAAGTAATAAGAACTAAAGAGCTTTTTACTCTGACAGAGAATTAAATTAGGAGGAAAATGATCAATCAAATGAAGAAACCTTGTAAGGATGCCCTCATAATACACTTGCCACCTTAAAATCAAGATCATCTGCACTGATCTAACAAATTCTCAGCACAGGTAAACAGATGACATTGTTTTGTACGACTCACATAACTTAACAGAGTAGAGAAAACTTAACAAAACAGTATGGGTTTAAAATATATAACTCACAATTTCAAGGAACTTTACAGTACTGGGGGAAAAAAATATATATGAAAAGCATAAATTATGTAACCTCTAATGATATGATGTGTTCCCTCAATAAAAATTTTAGAGTCACGATATCACATAAAAATACCACTTCATTTTTTGGTGGTTGGTTGGTATTCCTGTAGCTCTTTCTGGGTGGAGTGACACCCTCCCTAACTGTGTTAGTACATACTTGTGATGAAGATATTGATTTAATTTTCCTTTCTAAATTTACTGAGGAACCATCTCTTAGACTGAGGTCCTAATCTGTTCTAAGTGTTATCATCCTCATTGTCAGATACAGAATTAAATAACCTCATTAGTACTTCACACACTGAATAGCAGGAAAAGATACCAATCAGTTTTTGTCTAGATAGTTTCCCCTCCATAGAAACTTAAAAGAGCCAAACGCACTGCCACAGCAGAGTTACTGTCTTCATGTTCAGAAGCAGCAGCACACATAGGTGTGCATATATGCAGTCAGTTTTGCTTTCTTAAAAATAATTTCCAATTTGTATTCTTCTGAATTACAGAAAATGCCATTTCCAATTACTACCTTGCTCTTCCACTTAATCTCCTGGGGCTGTTTGGTGCATCAACAAAAAGGATAGGTTGATGTGCACATTTTAGTGGCGAGACTGAGTTCTACCAAATGTTTGGTAATTTATAAAACTGATGAAATGGTAGGAAACCTTATTCTATCCCTACTTCTTTTAATGAATTGTGGCTTGCTTCCCCAAGTAATTTCAACACTAGTGACACCATATTTCATCATCCTTTCTTTTTTGATTTTGTGTTCAGAAAGAGAATTAGTAAAGCACTACAGCACCTTGTTCTAGACAGCTAAAGTCCACCATATTTCAATTCTGTATTTTCTTGAATGTTTTAATTTTGTAAAATTTTGCAAAGTGTATAGGAAAGACACATGTCCTTGCACCTTGCTGTCTACCATGGTCTCTGGTCCACATTAGAGGCTTAGTACCAGGTTAGAGGTTAGTACCAGAGTACTAACAGTGATCATCCAGCAATTGCTACTAGGAATTTAAATTTAAAAAAAAAAAAAAATTCTTTTTTTTTTTCATTTCTTGAATTACAAAATTCACTGGTTACAACATTCTCCAATTTCAAATTCTCAAATACTAACAGAAATTTATTCAACCAGTAAAGCGTGATTTTTTGGGAAGCCTATAACCTAACACAAGTGGCCTACTACATACAGTTTGAAGATGGAGTAGAAAGCGCGTAACTTCTTACACAAATCTGTTTGTATTACCATATCTGTCATAGAATCATAGAATATCCCGAGTTGGAAGGGACCCATAAGGATCATCAAGTCCAACTCCTGGCACCGCACAGGTCTACTCAAAAGTTTAGACCATGTGACTAAGTACTCTCTTAACTAAGTGTCATCTTAGTTAAGGAAGAAATACAGTCAGGATATTTTTTGCCATTGACTTGTACAACAATATACAGAAAATTAGCAGGAACTGGCAACTTATTTTAATTCCAACTGCAACATCACTAGAATCGCTCACAACTGCCTCATCCCAACCAACTGATCTGCAACTACAAAATAAATCATACAGCTCCCTTCATCCTCTTTAGGAGTGGAGTGATCCATGTCATATATTTCCAAATAAGTAATTAGAGGCAGCACTTATACAGCATATCAAAATGTGACAACAACTAACAGATTCATGTACTCATTTGCCAGCAGTTAGAGAGAAATGTCAGCTCTTCAACATTTAGAGATATTTTACGTCTCTTTAAATGAATACTACTTATTTCTTAATCCTGATCTTATACTACATTTCCTGGCACATACAAATTCTATCAAACTTTTATTTTATTTCTCAGAGCAAATTGTGCTCAAGAGCAAGGAAAAATGACAAATGTATGTGGATAACGGAGCAAACCATGGCATACAGTAACTTGGGACAAAACAAAACAAAACCTGAATATAATGTATTAGTGGTGTTTCCAGTCATTATATATACACTATTTCTGTGCCTTGTGAACTGTTACATTCGCAAGCATATACAATTTCAGTCTGCCATCTAAAATTTTAGCTTAGTATAGATTATTTTGTTTTCTTGATCCATTATGCAAGCAATACTAACAATTTACTTTACAAATGCTTGAAATGAAAAATTTTTTAATCTATTTTCATTTATTCAACAGAAAAACTTGTATCTCCGGCTGTATATTTCAGATGGAGAAATCAGGAACAACAAAATATGGCTGTTTCACACCTTGGCTCCTTCTTTGCCAATGAAAACATCTCTATATAGTATAAATCACTGTATTCCACTCTTAAAACTGATAGCAGATAGCATTGTTCAATAATCGATCACTCCATGACTGATCATTCATCTGGTTTACAAATGTTATTAAATGCCAAGTCATAAATGTTACGCTTAAGTAATATATAAAGTCAACATTTATCTCCTGGAGACTACTATAATCCACTGAGGAACATCTTCTGATTTATTTTCATTTTTATGTTTTGTAATCCATTACCTAGAAGTATAAAAAGGGAACATCTGGTAGCTTCTAAGAAATACAAAACTGTATGCTCATGTGCTCACTAGTACTAGTTTGTTCAGATTTTCCAAATATGAAGTATGTATTTAAATGACGTCATTGAAATTTCTAAATAAAACAAATTGAACACAACTATTTCCCCCCTTCTACTCATATGTAGGAAAGGCTGGAAAGCATTCCAGAGGGACTTAAAGTAAAATGAACTGAGATTATGAAGCAAAATGAAGTTCAAAGACAGCACATGCAAGGACACATCTGTTGTCTGTCAAATGAAAACTGTATCACCAAAATGACACAAGTGGTACCCCAACTAGTCAAACACACTGCAAATCAAAAACAGGTGATTGCAATGTTCAGGTCAAGATAACCACACCACAGACTTCTACTTGTTCCAGCATAGCCCTGAAGGTAGTTTGGAATAATAAAACAAATAATTGCTATCCGGTTCCAAACTAATTTTAAAACTCCCAGGAAATAAACCTGGGCATTAACAAGAATGACTGCTCACCACCAGTGTGTAGCTACAACGAGCAAAAACAAAAGATTGACCTTGAAGCTACTACAAAACTTAAAATAATCAAGCTTATCACATTAAATGCAAGGAAGCCCAACACCTGAAAAACCTGCTCTGCTCTCTGTGCTCAAACACAGGGAACAAACACACCAAACCAGCCCAAAAACAGGTGATAAAAAACGTCTCAGTGGTTGTAAAGACTCCGACACCCAGAGACCTAGATCGTACTGCGCTCGCTTAAAAAGGAGCTGACTAACATTGCCTTCACCAGTGACATGAAATGATCAACAGAACAGAGCCAGGCCTGGCTCCGCAGCCAAAACAAACAGTTGCCCCTGGCAACGGGCTGCCAGGCGCAGCAAAATGGCTGCGGCCCTACTGCCTGCAGGCCTTGTGCCACCCCACAGAGCAGCCATAGTGTGGTGCCCCCTTGGTAAGGGACTAGTGTCCCTCTCACTCTGGATGTGGTGTCCTTCTCGCCCTGCTCTCACTCCTCAGGGCTCTTGGCAGCAAGAGTCATTTCTAGCCATGCTACAAAGCAGCCTGCAGCATATTCTGGGAGAAAAAATAAATAAATAAATAAATAAATAAATAATGCTATATGCTCTAATTAATGCTTTTTTAAAAATGCAGAAATAAAGGGCCATTTCATGAAATTGTGAAAAATGCCTCACCCTGGAACAAACATATCAATAAATTTCAAAAATATAAAACAGATAGTTGACTAGCAGAACACAGTATCAAGCTTTAAAAATGATTTTTACATGGACAATAAAAATACTCAGAGTTTCACTCGTGCCCATTCGACACACGCTCTTGTAGTGAACAGCTTCTGGCTGAGCTAACAGGTACAGTGCAGAAAAGTCACCTGTCCCTGTGAAACAGGGGATTGTGCAACAGTTATCATAATTTCGTAGACCACATTCTGAAATACATGAGAGGTGAGGGGTTTGTCATGAGCAGGGTTCTTTTTTGTTTGCTTTTTTTACTCCCCCCGTACACACACACAAATCACATTGACCTTTTACCTTTATGCTGCTTCTTATTCCAGGTTGCTACCCATTTTACTTTATCTATTCACCACCATTTACATCAGCACTCTCCTGTTTCAACATACTCTAAGCTCTTTCACACTCCCTGTACACCAGGAAAGACTTGCAAGCTGGCCAGAGAGGCAAAAGCCCTGAGGTGTCTGATTCACACCGAGCTGCTTACATTGCCCAAACACTTTCCAAGAAGCCAGCCCACACGGCTGTGCTGGCTAACGCTGACAGGAAATAAAACGTGGTTAATGCACACATCATAAAATAATCCTTTGAAGTAGTTAGCTGAGGCACCCATTAAGGGTAAAGCTAACCAGATTTATTTTGGTACTCTTCATATAAAATAAAATAAACACTTTCAACCTGCACCAAAACAAAGAACCACAAAAGAATACCTAAAAATACAGCAAGGACTGGGGGCAATAAACAAACAAAGAAGGAAGGGAGAGAGCGTCACTGATACAGGACATCTAGATACTTTAGAGATCAGCCAAAAACAGGGGATGATGCAGTTGTTCCAATATAGATATGTCTATGAAGTTATTTGGGACGTCCTGCCTGGCTCCCCGCTGCTGTTCCATGAGAGCATGTGCTGGGTCTGCCAGCCTGTCACTGCCTTGTGCACCAGGAACATTTGGCTGGGGCAACATCACTGAACCCAGAATGCTCATCAGCAAAACAAGTAACCATTGTAAATAAGTCAACTTTAAGAAATAAAAAAGTAGTAACATTTTTGTTTATATTATTTCTTATGGCACTTTCACAATATATCATGGTTTAGAACAGCAGGTTTTTCTGTCCTAAGAAAGCATGCATTAGACTGACACCACATCCAGAATGAGACTATTACGAATGAAATCAGAGAATGAAAAACAATCCAAGACGAGCCCTTGAAATTAGTGAGTATTAGATCCATCACTAGATGGACAAACATACTGAGAAAGAGCTATTAGCAAAACTAAGCTGAAGCAAAGGGAGACAACAATATAACTTCAACATATGGAACACTAGCCACCCATTTTTGCGCACACACATTATTACAGCATATCAGACCAATTGTTTCTAACTCTGTCCTTGATATTTATTGTGTAAATTCAATAAACTGATGTATATCATCTGGTATAATGCTGAGAAATGTCTGTCAAGGGCCACCATTCTTTTTCCAGTGAAAGTTCAGGATGTTTAGCACTTGGTAGGAGAAAGACCCCAAGAAGAAGGACAGACCGAGCACAAAACTGCAGACTTCCAAGTTGATTCTTGGTGATTCATGGCAGAAGAACGTTGCCAAGGCAGCCAAGGGTATTACAAATCTCACACACTCATGCAATAACTATAAGCAGAGGCCTGCACTCCTCAAGCTGTGCTTAACAACTGAAAATTGCCATGGCTTTGAAAGAGATAAAAAAACAAATCTGCTTTATACATTCAAGGGCCACTTACCAAAACAACAACAACAACAAAATCACAAACCACCAAAAAATGCACCCTCCATTAGAAAGTGAAATTTTTCTGTGAGACAATACACAGGAAAAATCATTCTAAGGAGTCTATAACCCAAGCAAAGCATGAGAGTTGAGGGAAATTCTACCAAAACCCACCTCCAACCTCCAGAAACCAACACAACTCCATCAATTCCTCGCTGAGTTAGCAAACCAAACATTGTAATTTTGAATTAATATTTAACTCTCTGGTTTTCTCTCACTGATTATAATAGCCCCGAACTCACAATTTCATTTTAATCACAGTAAAAAAGTGAAGTATGAAAATATAACTAATAACAAGAAGCATGTATTCCACTTTTGCAGAAGCATACTTTTGGCTGAAGCTGATATAAGATTGTCCTGCTGCCATATGGAAGCTTGAGATACACACCAGCTACCTCCAGCCCTAAAACCTCCGAAGTGTAAAAGTGTTTGTCTATTGCTTTAGGAGTCTGGAACTGCTTCAGACAAGCTGGGAGTTGCTACTGCTTCCCACCAGCTCTGCAAAGCCTAGATTTCTGTTTTCACTTTGCTTTGTACTTCTGCCCGTTCTGGTTCTACAGTCTTATAGCAGAGAGAAGGGGAATCAGTTGGAAGAAATGTATACATAAACGGTCAGAAACTGGGCAAAAAGGACAATCAAAAAAATATTTTTTAATTCTTGTTTTATATTAGATGATTTTTTAGTATATTGCATGTGTACACTGCATCCATACACAGTTGATAAGTGTCTCTAAGGGATCGGAAGGTTTTTCAAACTCCAGTTATATCCAAGAACTGTTAATGCAGCAAGCAACATGAAGGAGGTTCTCAGTATATTGAAGGGCCAGGCTCTGCCTTCAGTTTGTTAGGAATGGAAATGTGAGATAGATGCTTCGAACTCCAGTGCTTTTGGTAAGAACTGAAGTTGCCCTGCTGGATCTGACCAGCAGATGCATCTTCACGCACATACATACACACAAATGTTTATGTACACACACTTGATTCCAAAACAACATTTCATTCTGTCATTAAAACAGGATAGCAGTAGGATTTTATAATTTCATTAAGGAAGATTTGTATACTTTGTATTTGGCCTCCTGTATCTTCCTTTTTTCTTTTTTTTCTTTTTTTTAATCAAAACATTGCACATTGTATTCTGTTGCATACAGAATAGTAAACACATCACCTTTACTTTCATATGTTTTTTTGAGCCACTATAAACGTATACAAATTAACAGTATTTTAGGAAAAACATCTTCCTCCTCCTTTATGCATGTGTACATATAAACACACATTAGCCAACCTGCTCTATGAATCAGTTTCTAGGTCAATCTCTAGAATCAATCCAGGTGGTATTGGTTATTTAAATGCAGTTGACAATATCATGAGCAATACATAACTATACTGACAGTGAAGGGAGGCTCCCTGCAAGTCAGACAATGCATGAGCATTGGACAGTTGCTATTATACAGACCTCTTTTTAATCGTTGATTACTATGACATCACGAGAGCTTCTTCTGCAAAGCTTTGCTTCAAGGAAAATAAGGTAGATTTTCTACTATCAAAGGATAAATCTGATGAAAGACATCATAACCTGACCTTAGAGAAGCAGAAAATAATGGAATAAAATAACACTGAATCAATTAAATCTTCAGTTGCACAAGAATAAAATATAGTTCCATTATATTCTACATAAAGGAGAAGAATTTCTCTCCCCAATAATTCCAGTGAATCAGTTCTCTTGGAAAAGGAACAAAAATACCACTAGGTAAAGCATGATACTAACACAAACATGCTATATAACTTTAAGAAACAAAATCAGGCTAAATAAATTTATAATTGTCAAGTATTAATATAAAATTGTTGTTAAAATGAACTTCCAACTCACACAAGGTTGCAATCATAAATGCAAACAACTTTTGCACATATATCCTTCAAGACTATAATAAAGTGAGCATTGCTTATTACACAAAGGTATTAAAGTTTATTTATAATCTAAATTCTGGTAAATAAACTAGAATTGTGGAAAATACACCTCAATTCATTTTATGGATAACAGCAACTACAATTTCAGCTTTTATATACATACATATATATATGCATATATATGTGTGTGTGTGTGTGTATATATATATATATATATGAAAGCTCTAAATGTCCAAGCCCACAAACTTCATACATCTTAAGGAATAACACAAAGTGGTTCAGATACTTGGTCTTTCTGTCCTGAACAATTTTAAGAGAATATATGTAATCTAACAATGGTTAAATACTATTGTTAGTAGAGCAGATAATACAAAGGGAAATTTACCCCAGAGCCTCATCTTTGGGATTCACAGTGTCATAGAAAACATCAAGACTGGGGTGAAATGGAGGAGGACAGATAGTGCTGGGATATGGAGCAGGACGAGGTATCGCATTGTCTCTTCTACTGAGCTGCATGAAGTCACAATGATACAGGGACTGTGACATATAAGGAAGAGTAAGAGGCACTAACTTTGCTCACACAAGTCTCATCAACACTGGCTTTGATCATCTTCCTACTGTCACTGTAGAAAGCACTGGGAATTTCTGTTTTGATTTCCATATCACAAAGCATATGATGAGGTACTGCAAGTGGAAAAGCCACTGATGTGGAACTCCAGGGCATTTTTGTATGGCTTTACTTTCCTCAGTTCAAATCAAAATGGGTTTTACACTTCTGAGTTTGTCTGAGACTTATTCCCACGTTGATAAATTACAATTATCACTGAAACAGCTGGATATGGCACTGAGAACAGGTGGAGAATTTACCCATCTGCTGCACATTAATAACTATAAATAGGATACTGCAAAAGCAATTAAGTTTAAATCCATACTACTTTTTTAGTTATAAGCATACAAAATGCTGTATAAAATCTGGCAGTAGCAGCAATAACCACATACACCCAGAAGAAGAATATAATTTGGGAGTGATTCATAGAGACAGCACAGAAAATTCAGGAAGAGAAAGAATTGAGATGTTATCAGATTTAAAAATAAAACCAGTCAAAGGGTGAAAAACATGTGAGAGAAAGCTGGAGAGAAGACAAAAATAGAATTAAAAAAACTGGGGGTAAGAACGGGAAACTATTTTTAAGGTGTTATTAACACTTGCTACATTTAATGTGAGAATGAAGCAAAAATTAAACATCCCAAAATAAAAGCTTACACTGAATAAGTCACACAAAGGTTACTTTCCCAAGAGAAGTGTGATCTTCATGTTTTTCTAGATCCTTGATTTACACACAAATAAGATTGTGGTCAATATGTTTGAAATGATTAAATCTAGGGAAGGGAAGGCAGGGAACCAAACAAACGCAGTACCCTCAGCCATCTGTGTAATTCCTGTGAACTACGGTGTTTTCCTGGGTACAATGACAGCTACACTAATAGCCCACTTGTCAGAACTTCAGCTGCATGAAAAATACACAAAATACATTTAGAGAAAACTGAACGCCTCTGAATGCGAGTCTCACTTTGCATTCACAATTCTCTTATCAGTAATGAAGCTGCACTGGCATAAGTTAAAATGAAGATTAGTCACTCTGACTGTACGGAAGCATTTGTAAAGAATATTATTTCATAGTGTTTTTCTTGGACCAAGAAAAGCAAGTGTCGTTCTACACTGGCCACAAATGGCTGAATTTCAGAATTCAGCAGTTTCAATGAAAGACACCATTTTTACAATTGCATTTTTACAATTTAGGTATAAATCGTCATTGTCCCAACTGAAAACATGATCTGTAATGCCTGTTTGGTGATCCAAATACAAACTTCAGTCCTAGAGCTCAAACACATGTAATTTATATTGTTTGGGAGCCTCCCCAGAAAACAAAATAGGATGAAAGAGAGGGTTAAAAAAAAAAAAAAAAGGATTCATTCCTACATTTAACCATTCTAGAGTTGAGACACATTGGCAGAGTGGTAAGTAGGGCAGAAGCAACTACCCTACATGACCAGTCTCTGATATACCTTGTTTAGCTCCATTCATGTACACAGATGAGGGCCAATGTGTGTATGAAAGACAATTACTGTAAAATAAAAATGGCTAAAACTGAAGAAAAGCAGCAAATTAATACACCCAATTAAAAGCTTGGAATAGTGCTGGCATGAAACCTAGATCTCACAGTATGTAACAGTAGCTAGAAGAAATGTGATACAATGGCCTGAACATCAGCTGGAATATAGCAGTGTGACAGATGCAGCACAGACACACCAAAGAAAAGAAGTTATCCAGAGAACTTTCTTCTGAGACTGTCTTTGGTTTTGTTTCTGATCCAGAAGTTAAACTGCTGTAGTTGGGTATACAAATTGGCAACCAAAGGCAATAGTATAGAGTTAAGTTTTAAAGTAGATAAGTGATTATCAAGTCTCAGTTTATATACCAGCACAGATGAAACCAGTCATATGAGAACAATATGCTGTCTTGGAGCAATTATTTGCCATTGGTAAAAGATGAAAGTGCAATAAATGTAACTATTAGCACAGGAATGCTTTCATCAAGCTGTAATTTCAACATTCACTGAATTAGAAGAGAAAGTAATAAAACAAAAGATAACTTTTCCTTCTCCACATTAGAAAATAAAAGTAAGATACATTGTGAAGTCAAAAGTCTAGAGGAGCAGAGACCTTTGTGATGCCTACACGATGCCATAAAAAAGAACAGAAGTAGTGCTAACCACAAAGCTTAAGAACCAGATCTACACATGAACTTTAAAAGCAGTAGAAGGGCTCAGATCTAGTGATCCAGCTGAAGACTGGATCACAAATGATGTATTTCATTTAATCATAACACTGGGAGTTGAAAAATCGCTTCTGTTGATAAGTCTTCTGATATTTTGTTGAAAAAAGCAAACATAAGACTCAATGCAACCTCTGCAAGAAGTACATATCAAAATACATTGCTTTTTTTTTTTCCTAAGTCACTCTTCACCTCCTGATTTAATAAAAATCAGTTGTATTTTATGAAGGTTTTTAGTCAATCTAAGTACCAGTCTGAGTGCTATACTTGAAAATACTTGGTTATTGACTAGAGAAACCTTAAGTTCTTTTTTTGCAGCATGAATGTTTCTTTCTCAATTTCCCAGCTCACTTCAACACTAGACTAAATTGTAACCATAACGGACTTTCAATGAGTAAAAGTTTTCTTTGACTATGTGGTGATAAATCAGTAGGCAAATGGAAATAAATGAAGACTTTGCCTACCTTTATGAAAAAAACAGTATCATCAATCAAAATTTGATGCCATATGAATCTTTGGAACAATAAATGAGAGAGGGTACTTTGCTCATGAATCTTACAAACTTTGCTCTCCGGTTGAATGTATTTTTTCTGCTCTTTGCCCAGCCATGTGTCAGAGGAAATTAAAACTACCTGAAGCTCATTTTCAATTACACTGTTACTGTTCACAAGCAGAAGAAATCACTTTTTTTTCAATTAGGCTGACTTAGTCTTTAACACAAACCATACAGTCTTACCTACATTGAGACAAACTCCATTTATAACGTAGACTGTATTGTTTCTTTTTTTGTTTTTCATCTTTGGTAGTCATCTGTTATGACATGCAATGGAAAAATAGCACACCACAGGCAGTTCTCAGTACATTGTTACAGTAACTAACTGCTCAGTTCTGCACCTTTTCTGATTATCTAAAACTATTTATATTTAGCTTGCAATTAGACAGATGTATGCTATCAAAATATGCTTATTGGGTATTCAAAGAATCTTACAAAGCCTGATCAGATCTAGTCTTAATCTTTTCCTTATCAAAAGAGACTGACAATATACTTTCTAATCACTTTCTATTTATTAGAAAATAATATTTATTTTATTTTATTTTTTAAGTACCACCTCTTCAAAGCATAGGAATAGGCAATTCCAAAATGCTGGAAGTCGAGCAGGTGGGGCAGAAGGTCAGCTTGGCCGAGCAGTGATCTTTTTCTAGAGCTTAGGTGGAAAAAGATAGGGTATCACCACTGGAAGTAAGGTTGGACAACACGGGAGAACTACAGAGATGCTGTTTCCTATTGCAGAGAGCAAATCCATGTAATCAAAGCTCAATTACAGTTGAAGCTGGCCAGTACTGTGAGGGACAATAAAAAGAGCTTTTTGAAATTTGTTAACAGGAAAAGGAGGACCAGAGATACCATTGGTCCGTTACTTGATGAGGATGGTCACCTTACAAACAGGGATGTAGACAAAGCAGAGATGTTTAATGTCTTCTTTGTCTCTGTCTTCAACACTGATGATGGACTCTGGGCCCCATGGAGCCCTGAGGTAGATGACCATGACTGCTGTACTGCTAAACTCCAAACCAACCCCAAACCTGTGCGGGATTTGCTGCTCCACCTGGATGCATATAAGTCTATGGGGTCCAATGGTATTCATCCCAGGGTACTCAGAGAGCTGGCTGACGTCATCATGAGACCTCTCTCAAATATGTTTGGTGGTCTTCAGAATCTGGAGAGGTCTCAGTCAACTGAAAGCTGACAAATGTTTTCCCAGTTTTCAAGAAGGACAAGAAAGACTATCCTGGTAATTACAGGCCTGACAGTCTCACTTTGGTGCCTAGTGATATTATGGAGAAGATTATTTTAGGAGTTACTGAAAAATACCTGAAAGACAATGCAGTCACTGGTCACAGACAACATGGGTTCACAGAGGGAAAGTCCTGTTTGACAAACTTAATTTCTTTTTATGACAAGGTTAGCCACCTAGCTGAGCAAGGGAAGCAAGTTGATTTAGTCTTTTTGGATTTCACCAAAGGTTTCAATACTGTTTCTCACAATATCCTTCTGGACAAAATGTCCAGCATACAGATAGACAGAAACATAAAGTGATGGGTGAACAACTGGCTGACAGATCTGTCTCAAAGGGTTCTAGTAAATGGGGTTACATCAGGCTGACAGCCAGCCAATAGTGGGCTTCCACAGGGCTCTGGTTTAGGCCTAGTTCTTTTTAATGTTTTCATAAATGACTTAGAGGTGAGACTTGAAAGTATACTAAGTAAGTTTGCAGACAACGTGAAATTGAGAGGAGCTGTTGAGGCTTTGCAGAGAGATCTTGACAAATTAGAAGGCTGGGCAATCACCAACAATATGAAGCTTAACAAGATCAAGTGTCGGATTCTGCACCTCGACAGGGTGACCCTAGATATATGTATAGACTGGGAGGCAAGAGATTGGAGAGCAGCCCCGTGGAAAGGAATCTAGAGGTTCTGGTTGAGAGCAAGCTGAACATGAGTCAGCAGTGTACCCAGCAGCCAGGAGGGCCAACCATACCCTGGGGTGCCTCAGGCACAGCACTGCCAGCCTGTCGAGGGGAGGGACTGTCCTGCTCTGCTCTGTGCTGGTGCGGTCTCACCTCGAGTACTGTATGCAGATTTGGGCACCACAGTATAAAAAGGACATAAAACTATTAGAGAGTGTCCAAAGGAGGGCTACAAAGATGGTGCAGGTTCTAGAGAGGAAGAAGTATGAAGAGCAGCAGAGGTCCCTGGGTTTGTTCAGCCCAGAGCAGAGCAGGCTGAGGGGAGGCCTCATGGCGGCCTGCAGCTCCCTCATGAGGGGAGTGGAGGGGCAGGCGTTGAGCTCTGCTCTCTGGGACAGCGACAGGACCCGAGGGAACGGCATGGAGCTGGGACAGGGGAGGGTCAGGCTGGGGGTTAGGAAAAGGTTCTTCACTGAGAGGGTGATCAGGCACTGGGACAGGCACCCCAGGGCAGTGGTCACAGCACTGAGCCTGCCAGAGTTCAAGAAGCACTTGGACAATGCTTTCAGACATGGTCTGATTTTTGGGCGGTCCTGCATGGAGCCAGGAGTTGAACTCAGTGATCCTTGTGAATCCCTTCCAACTCAGGATATTCTATGATTTACATATAAAATAATTGTTACAGATTGGGGGGGGGGGGGGGGGGGGCCTTCCAGTATCAGTATGTTTTTGAACCATTTTATGTATAAACTGTAAGAATACAGTTGAATACCACTTAGTCTTTCAGTCCAGCACCAGTGCGTTACAGTTCACAAGCATTCTTGCTAATCCAGCATTCATAACCTATAGCATGTGCTAGAATTTATGTTTATGGCACAGCCAACGATTAACTAATCTAAACTTCTCTTTTTACTTTACCCATTAGATCACGCTTTCCCTTTGCCAGCAGTCTATCACACAGCATCTATTTCTAAAGCAGAAACATTATGATAAACAAAAAGGAAAATAAACAATTACAAAAGATTTGCATATTCATTTTGGATAAACACAATAAATAGCTAAAATGAACCTTGCTGAAAGCTACAGACCTTTTGGCTCTGCAAAATGTAGGTGGTAATTTCACAAGGACAGCCTTCTTAATGATTTCTGATACACATTTCTAATTGGGTCAGAAAAGGATGTACGGAGACAATAAAAACACTTCTCCCTATAGAAGACAATGCAAATTGGGCAGCAGATATTCTGCATGCTGGTATATAGACAGATGGAGACTTTCTGGAATTTAATAATTCCCATTTTAAAAGCTGTTGCCATAATTTAAAACCACAGCGAGGGTTGTGCTAGGCAAAATGGAAAGCAAACAGAGCTGGCAGACCAAACAGTCAAGTCAATGACTGGAAAGGGAAATGAAAAACATTGTCTATGGATGATCAGTTTTAGAATCAAGAGCTCTGAATATTCAGTTCAAGTCCACCTACAGCAAGTGCTATGAGTTAATATGGACTCAGACAGCACTTGGATGAGAACCATGGCTTGCCTTCAGAAATGACTGTAAAGCTGAATTTCACCCTCGGGTATACTGGTGCATATGAGAGAAAATTTTACTGTCAGTGAAGCTACTTTAGATTTATGCTGATTTAAGTGAGAGCAGATGATGGGCTGTAATCTGCTGTCTGGTTTATAATAGCTCAGAGGTTCATATGGAAGTGTTATAAATCTTTACTGTAACAACTCTAATAATCATCTTTTTGGATGGAAAAAAATCAACTGATGACATTAATCAAGTTGCCCAACAGCACAGAGTGAGTGACTTGACTAACGAACCTAGCAACTTGTATAAATATACAAAACAGAAAGAAAAAGCCTTCCCATCAAGGAAAAGGCAATTTGTAATTCTATGCCTCTGACCAGGCATAGCAGGAAATACGCCTTTAGTCCCCACCCTTCCTCCAAAACTGCTGAGCTGAACCAGAAAGCAGCTTTACAATGCTGACTATGCCCTGGTGCAGCAAAAAGCACTCCGTTTTGGAGCATAACCAAATATTTCTTTCCTACTGAGTCAATAGCTTCGGCCAGGTGGAGCTGGGCTGACCACAGTTGTACTGAAAGACCATGGATGTTGCTGCTTCTGGTTGTTACTGACAATTCAACCCCCAAGACTGATTCTAGTCTGGGATTTAAATCTCAGAGTAAAAATACATGTTCGATACACACAGAAATAGAATCTATTCAAACTATATCCGCATACCAGTAGAACATAGATACTTTCCTCTTCAGCTTACGTTGCAATTACATCTTCACTAATTGTCAAGACATTTTGTTCTGTTTTGTTGTTTATCTTTGTTTTTTAATAATTCTCTCTCTCTCTCTCTCAATCCTACCCCCCCCCCCAATTGAGCTATAGGGTTGAATATTAGCGTCTTTTTGGCTTGTCAAGATAATGTTATGTTTACCATGTTAAAATCAAGTACTTCACAATACTGGTTTAACCTTTTTTTTTTTTTTTCTTCCCACTATGCTGTGTCATCTTCTGATGGAGAAAATGAAATAACAAATAAAAATAAAGGCATCTGAACCACTAATTTATAGCAATGCTTTTTTTCAGGCAGAACATCTCAGAATATCTGTCAGAATTTCATCAGAACATCTGTCAGAATTTCAGATAATCAGATATTAATAATAGTAAAATAAGTATTGTTATGAGTAACAATAAACACTAGCTTCATTTTTACTGTTGAAGGACAAATCCTTTGATATGGTAAACAAACCCAATCTCACACCACTGATACAACTGGATGTGTTTATATGCTAAGTCTGACAATTCCTGCATAAAATAAAACTGAAGAATAATATATTTTTATTAAATGTGACAGACACAATGGAGTTAAGTAGCTCAGTGCAGAGATACAAGACATTATCATAAAGTTCAGATGGACAAGTACATTAACATTCAAGTAAATTTGACTCACAGAGGCAATAGCTTTCTCTGGGGAACTGAAATGGTTTCTTATGACCATCAGAAGCATAAACTGCCATCATGAGTACAGCCTATGTCTGGAGTAGCAAATGATCAAAAAAGGTTGACATTATTTTATGCTACTTCAAAACATGAGTAGCACTGAAAAGTGCATATTTCTATGTATCTTTGTACTTGCCAGCTTTCTTCCAGAACAACTGCATGAACAGTTTGCGTACACTGTTTCCAATGAGATCTGTGGCATTAAAGCAAACAGTAACATACACAGGACAAGATGCCTGTATCTCATAAACCTGCTTCTACTCTACAATTAACACTCTAATTAGACAAAACCATTACAGAAAAGCATTGGGCAGAAGAATACATGAATTGTCAAGGTAACACAGAAACTCTGATGGAGTCAAAATCCATAGTTAGGTTCCTTGTGTATGTACCTCTCCTTGTGTATGTTCCTTCTTTATGTACCTCTATTTCAAAGAGCGGAGTGGCCTGCCTATACAAGAGCAATATCTCAGGCCTTCCTTAAAAATCATTTTCAAAAGCTTGAGCAAGAAAACTAAAAATTGGTGATCACTTAGGTTTTAAGCTTATTTACATTATTTACATGGAGATCTGAGGAGAAAGGCAAATGCTGTATCTAGTGTTCCAAGACAATCCAGGAAACTACGGAGAAGTAAAGTTCACTTCAATCCCTGAGAAAATCAGTAGTCCAGAATATATTTCCGTACATTTGAAGGCAGAGGTGGCAAGTAGGGATAGTGAGCGGGAATTTGCCAACAGCAAATCACACCTGACCAACTTGATTGCTTTCTAAAGCAATAAATGACTAGATAGGTGGACAAGGTGAAAGCCGTGGATCACATTTACCTTAACTTTAATATGTTTTTCAACTTCATGTCCCACAATATTTTTGTATTAAAGTAAGGACACTATAGGCTGGATGGCTAGGCAACCAGATGGATAAAAAACAGGTTAGACAATTCAGTTTAGAGGGTAGTGGTTAAAGGGCTGGCTGTACATTACATCATTGCTGATAACAAACAGGGTACCACCAGAGTCTATCCTGTGACCTGACTGGTTTAATATCTTTATCAGTGACTTGTAGAAAGCAATGGAGTCCATTCTTTCAAAGGTGCAGAAGACACCAAATTGCAGAGACCAGCACATATACTCTGATCCAGGGCTGTCAGAGGAACCTGAAAGTTGGAGAAAGGGCCAATGAGAACATCATGAAATTCAGAAAGAACAAATGCAAAGTCCTGCACCTGTGAATGAAGAAGTCCTGTCTGAGAAGCAGCCATAATGACAAAGACCTTGGAGTCGTGATGAGCAGCAAGCCCATAACATAAGCCAGCAGCACACCTTGGCTTTAAAGAAGGCCAACAGCTTCTTGGTCTGACCGAAAATAACCATAGCCAGTAGATCAAAGCAAGTGATTACCGACTTTTACCTTTTACTCATTAGACTGCATCTAGCACAGTGCATCCAGTTCAGTGTCCCCGGTACTAGATGATGCCAAACTGGAACAACTTCAGAGTTAGGGCAACTAAGATGGTTAGAGGCCAGAATAACTGCCTTGTGAGTAGAGGCTGAGAGAAAGGGGCTTACTGAGCTTGGATAAAAGACTTAATGGGAACCTAACAGAAGTGTGACAGAACTTATGAGGAGGTCACCAAGAAGACAAAGCTAGGCTCTTTAGAGCAGTGCCAAGTGGGAGGACAAGATACCACATGTAAATTTTAACTGAATGTAAGGAAAAACTTGTTTCACCATGAAGGACATAGGAACAAGTTAGGCAGTCTCCATCCTTGGAGGTTTTCAAGACTAGATGGGATAAAGCCTTGGGCAACCTGGTCAGGTCCACTGACCCTGCTTTGAGCAGAAGGTTGGACTACATAACCTAGTGAGGTCCCTTCTAACCTGAATTATTCTCTATCTGCAATCTAAATGTTTGCATGTGAACTAGTTGTCTAAGTTCCCATTATAGTCACTGGAGTCAATACAGTCAATGGGGTTTAGTCAATAATTCATATGACTAAATACAGATGTCTATTTTAGGATGAGATGAATCACATCACTCCATTAACTATATTGATTAGCTCAGTGTTGAGTAAAGTCAGTCTTCATGGACTTAATCAGCTGTGGCTGTCCACATCATATGCCCACAGTCATATGAGCTCCCCACGTTAGGTTTAAAATATCAGTTGCAAACACACTCAAAAACATTTTTTTTTGAAGTCTCAGAACCCTGAAAGTAAACACTTCATTTCATCAGAAAAAGTCCAGACAGTTCTAGGAACAATTTTTAATATGAATTTACTGAGAGGAATAAGGGAGCTGTTAGCAATGACTGTTATAATTTATGCATCAAGACATCATATGACAGAGCAGTCAAAGATGGGAGATAGCCCTTTTGCTCCCATCTCTGATGTCCCTAACTGTCATTGACATCAACTGGGAGTGTCAGGGCCCTGAGTATTTCAGCAGGCTCCAACTGCCCCGCCCAGTCTTTAACCAATTTTCCTCTGTAAACCTCCTCTGCAGTCCCTTCTATCTCTGCCTACAGGTTTAGGTGCTTGAGTTAAAGGTATAATGGTTTTGGCCAGGATACAGTAAATTTTCTTTGTAGAGGCTTGTATGATGCCATGTTTGGGATTTTTGATGAAAATAGTGGTGATAATACACTGGTGTAATCTCACCTTGGGTGAGTGAGCAAGAGATTATGTGGTACTTGGCTGCCTGCTGAGGTTAAACCGTAACAAAAGCTCTGCTCTAATATAGCATAGCTGTGTAACACTGGGTGAGATTTCTATAAAAATAGCTAAGATGTGGGAAACTGCTGTGAGAAGCTCCATTTGGGGCCTCTACCCATACAGCCTCCACTGGCTTGGGTGCTGCACTGAGGCCTCAATACCTTGCCTCTGTCCTGCTGTAGGTATGTTGGGCTTTAACTTTTTGATCCTGACTTTTCCTTTCTGACAACTTTCTGGCCTAACCTCATATCTGCCTTATCACTACAGACTTCACTGGCAACCACCAGCTGGTCTGTTGGATGAACTTTGTTACCATCTCCAAACTTGCTTCATCGCTCATGGTCACTACACCACTCATGAGTGAGGCACTGTCCTGCTGTCACCCTCGCATCCCTTGTGAAGGAGTCACGTTGACTCCTGACAGCAACTGACAGAATAGGGTTCAGTAGCATCACCACTAATACAGATGGAAGCATAAATGTGTATTAGCACATACTCGGATATCCTGTTGACCTTTTCAATCTCAGCAGTCCATAGAGCCATATAGGTCAAGTACTACTTCAAGTTTTGTGTCTTCAGAATGCCCTTCAATGGTACTGTTACTTCAAGATGGCATTCCTACAAACTCCTCCTCAGAATTCTAGTTTTTCCTCCTACTTGTAATAATATGTATAGGCTAAAAATATTTTGTAATGCATTTGCTTATGTGAAACATGCTGTGATGTCTTTCCAGTATAACTCCTGCCACCACTCCAATAAAAAAAAAAAAAAAAAAAAAAAAAAACTAATTTCACAGTTAGAAGAGCTTGAGGAAAGATCTTAACAGTACTGAGCAATCATTGAAAAGTTCCTACGATATACTTTCTTGTTCTACTTTAGCAATTATGGGTACATGACTGCAGTTTCTCATCATAAACAAATTATATATTTTCAACAGTTTTCCATCTATGCACTAAATCATTGCACATAGAACAGAGTAGCACCACGAAAAACCAGCATGCATCACTTCAAGTGATTGTGCCACATTAGTCACCTTCCTAAAAGATTTTATTCATTGTAATGGTTTTTACTCAGGAAGAATGAAATTTGTCACCTACATTCCTAATGAGCTTTCTTTCTTTTTGAATAGCTCAATCAAGCAGACTGAGCTCCTTACAGGATAAGTCACTCCATCAAAGGCGTAAAATATAGCAGCACCCTACCCATAAGAAAAAAGGCTAAAGTACATCAGATTACTCACAGGAAAGTTTATTATTTGCAAGACTAAGGCTTGAACCGGTGGTTTTCAAAATGTAACCCAGAAAATTGTAATTTTGGAGAAGTTCTGTGTTCAGGGTTCTAATGGCATACCTGTGAACTTACCTGGACAAAACTACTAACAAGAGCCAAGTTTCACACTTACCTAATCAGTTTAGAGGATAAAGCTCTGAAATCCTAAATGCCACTATGAAAGTATATCCATGGAGATAAAATGCAAGCACTTACACCAGTATTTAGTTCTGCTTCTGCTAGTTCCCAAGGCTGACTAGTTTCAGCCATGACCTCACAGACAATAATATCTACTAAAACCAAGAAACCTATTTCTATTGATTTGAACAGGCAGTACGTGAGGCTGATTGACCAGTGCTAGTCTCTGTCAAGTCAGCCATTCTCAGAAACTCTTGGGAAGTTAAACAAGGAAAATTACATCCGTATTACCTATGTGGTTACTTTTGAGAATCCTTTCCTCTAAAAGATGTAACTGAGACTTTCAAAATTTACTTCAGCTGCCTCTCAAATGGACATGAAGAATAGATATGAATTTGAGAAGCTTCAGCTGCATGAGAAGTGTAAGACATTATTTCCAGTAGTAATTTCTATAAATGTCTTGCTCTTTTGTCACAGCTCAACTAACAGAGTTTAACTTTATCTTAGATTGTTTTGCAATCATCTTACACCCCCCCCAGCCAGGTTTACAGCTTTAATCTCTCCAAAAGGGTGTTAGTTAGACCAGGAGAAGTCAGCAATAGAAATTCCTAGTCAATCAGAACTAGGTGAAGGAAATACATTGTAGTTGAGGCTACAGAAATCCAATCCACTATTACTCTTAATTAGGCAGCACCATCCTATTTCCACTAAGAATCAGTCTATTGAGGTTCTATCACTTATAGCCATACAGGAAATCTCTGCCATCAACCACATTACTTATATCACAATTTTAGGCTGAAATTCTCCATAACCCCTTCCTTTATCTCACCTTCCAAGTTACTTCAGCAGGCTTGACAGGACTGTGCTGGCAGCCTGTGGCAGGAGGTGCTGTGGGCCTCTTGCATTGGCAAAGTGCATTACTCAAGGGACAATTAATGGAGAAGAAATTTCTTGCTCCTTGCCTTTCCTTTCTTCTTCTATGTCTTATCAGTAATTTAATCACATCTTTCTAGTTTAGAAGCTCTTGGTGCCATAAGATTTCCACCCGTAAGGAAGACTTCAGACCTTGTAAATTTAAGTAAAGGCAGGGTTTTCCTGGTGAGCACCCTCCAAGTTTTAAAAATTGGTCAGGGTGAAGAAAGAGGGTCCTCAAGAATCAGTTGCAGGAACTTTGTAATCTATAAACTCCATGGACCCCAGGGAAAAGGCCTGATTAACTGAACTGACCCATTTGTGACTGATCATTGAAATCAATTTCTGCGACTGTCCAACAATCTGCATATCTTTCTACCTTTCTCTTTCTCTGTACGTCAGGCATAATTCAAACATATGCTGCTTTCACATTCCTCATTTGAAAATATGGTTATCTGGGGCCTGAGTCGACATGTTACAAAGTCAGAGGGCCTCCTGCATCCCTTCCTTCTAGCCACTACAATGTCTTATTCGATTATACTCTGTCTATATATGGATAAGGCCATCAACATCAGGCATCCAAGCACTTAATAAATTAGACCATGGCCTTTTGAACTGAGCAAGGAAACAATTTCAACAAAATTAAAAAAAACTAGCAATACGGTAAGGTAACAATTTAGAGTCTTGGAATCTAAACGGCTTACAAAACGTACACATGAATCTCTGAATGAGCAAATCAGCCTCATTTGAAATGAATCCTTAAACACTCCTACATTTAGCTTATCTAATACAAGAGCCTGCAATATATTCTAAGCACCATAAATTCCAACCTTTAGAAGCGAATGTACAAAAGTACACACCATCTGTGTATAGTGATCTACAGTATGAATCTATATATCTTAATCTCTATATCGGTCTATTAATTTTTATGATGATAAGAACAGACAGCATAGAGACTGAAGCTCCTAACTAAATCATGACAGAAATAATTAAGAGTCCTTCTTTTTTTACTGCTTTCATGGAAATAATTCCATCTAGTTTATTATACCATGATGAAGCACTGGCTTCAGGTTTGGTACATTCAGTAGACAAAAAAGAATATAATTGCAAGGAAACACACTTACATTAACAACTGATCTTATTATTTTTTATTATACTAATTTGCAAATAATCATCTTTCTGTCAGCACCTTCTTTTTTACACTTGTCTAGTTTCATTTCTCTTAATGTTTTAAAAAATGGTTCTTTTTGGTAATTAAATAAAATGAGATGTTCACACGTTTAACTTTACTATCAAGTGGAAAATAGGCAATAAGAATAACTACTTTAGAATGGCTGAAAATAAAAGGTGGAGAGAATGATCCTACAGCAGTAGTAGTGGTTTGAACACAAAATTCAAGATGTATTTCTTCTCAGATAGATTCAGTACAACAGATTTAAGGGAAGTGCAGAGAAACAAGTGATGCCAAGGAAACAGAAGACGAGATCTGTCAACAGAAATAAATATTTTTATCTGAATAGAAACTGTACTTGAAAGGTATGTTCAAAATGGAGAAAGACTCAGAAGGCATACCAGTGTATAAACTAGTTTCTAGCAACTAGTACCTGATCTAACTTCATCACTAAATACATATTTTGTATTTATACATTCAAAGTGTGACCTTCTTAAAACAGTGTCAGTTTACTGCCAGTCCTTTTCCATTTTATTGAAGGAGTCGTGTAAATAAGATTCTAACACATTGAAGAGAGGAATCCATGCAGAGGAAATTGATTGCCATTGCAAGGACACCTTGATCTCTCCTGTTTTTTCCATTGTGGGCATACAGAGTTCAGTACTCTGAGGAATTAAATGCTTTTCAATGCATTTTTCAATGATTTCTTACAGACAATAAAGCCACTTTTTACAGAAAGTACATGAGCAATATGAAACTAATTAAAAGAGATGTTAATACCCTGCAACACACATAGAATTAATCCAAATCATAAGGACAGAACTAATCAATTGCAATAAAGTAAAATTGAGAGAAAAAGCTATGCAAGTACTGCAATCACTACCATAGCTTCAGGAGTTCAGAAAGAAAATGAGCATAAATTTTGCTAGATATGCTATGAAAATTATAACTTGCATGCTGAATAAGACCCAAACATTTCATCTTGACTCCTGTTATAATTGTAATAGATCAATAATTTTTTGCTACTGATTATGAATAATGTGCTGAAAAAGTGGTATTTATTATATTTCACTCTAGTGACGATGTATTTGTTTTGATGTGATATCCCTGGATTTAAAAAGTACATGACTACTTATTTTTGAATAGCAACTTTAGATCAAAAACAGAGACCATGTTTGTGGAAAAATGATTAATTATATATGAAGGAGTCATCCAAACAAAACATTATTTAAGAGCAAGGACATCTTCATAAACCCTATTAGAACATGGACATTAACTGTTTCTACAGACATGGAGGTTTGGGAAAAAAAAAAAAACATTACTGAGTGAATTTTCATTGCCACATATTCACAGATCTTTTAAGGCCTCACACTTTACAAAACGCAAATATTATTTCAAGATGCAACACTAGAAGTTCTGTAACTGGGAAGTCAGTTACTAATGAAGTTACCTAATTAACCCTGCATTTCTTTCTCCCACACTGCCTTGCAACGACAACAAAAAGATAAACTTTAAAAATATAATTTTTTAATATAAAAAGTAAAAGAATAAGTAGCCTCACATTTAATACAAGAAAACGGAGAAGATTGATTTAGGAGGAGGAAAAGGTAGAAAGTGGCATTTAACTGAACTGATTTGACTGTAAATATTCCAGACAAACATATCAGGTGCAAAATTCAACTCCTTAAACACAGTGTAAAATTTTTATTTGGCTTCTGTTCTAACCCTCCTTTCCTCTAGAACTATACCTGTAGTTTTTATTGTCAAACCTGTTAATACAACTTGGAGAAGTCAATATACACCTGCTGTGGATAAGATCTGCTAGGACATATATTTTGTAGAGGTATCATAGTAATCAGAAATTCGCACTTTGTCTGCAACCTTTGTCTCTGTGAAGGCCACTCATAGACACCGACTTACGGCCAGTTCAGAGTTAATCATCTTTGGAGTGGACCGATCAGGGTTTCCTCTGGACCCCATCAACTTCAAACACAAATATTAACTTCTGTTTTTACAGCAGTGATGAAATTGCTTCACTGCATCCTGCCAGGACGGTGCTTTATGATACAATGCATGTGTTCTGTGTCCTTGAGAATGATATGAGGATTAGGGGAGGCACAAGGCAAAAGGCATACTCGAATACTTGCAACATCCTGGCTTGTATTAGTTAAGATTAGAGCTAGCATGTCAAAGGCAGTGATTATTCCACTGTAGTTGGTATGGGGCAGACACATCTGGAATGCTGTGTCCAGTTCTGGGCTCCCTAGTACAAAAGAGACAGACACAGACATACTGGAGCAAGTCCATCAAAGGGTCATGAAGATGTTTAAGAGACTGGAGCATCCCTCAGACAAAGAGAAAAAATAAGAGCCTGAAGAAAAGAAGGTTCAGGGGGATCTTCTAATGTGCATAAATACCTGATGGGAGAGTGTAAAAAAAGATGAAACCAGACTTCTCAGTGGCATCCAACAAATGGACAAGAGGCCATGGGCACAAATTAAAATACCAGAAATTCCACTTAAACATAAGAAAATACTTTGACAGTGGAGGTGGTCATGCACTGACACAGGTTACCCAAAAAGGTTGTAGTTGATCTGTCTTTGAAAGCATTCAAAACTTGACTGGGCATGGCCCTGAGCAACCTGCTCCAACTGACCCTGCTTTGGGAATGGAGTTGGACAAAACCATCTCCAGTAGTCCATTCCAAAATCAACAATTCTGGGACTCACAAGTGGAGGAAGCTTCACTCTGCCCAATGCAAATACTAAAGACAGCTACAGCATCAATTTGTCTGTATTTCATACCAGAAAAATAACCAGGAACAAACTCTCATACACCCAAGGAAATGATCAGGGAAAGCACATGCTTCAGATCAACACCGAGAACATACCAATTTACCATACAGATATGTTTTAAACTTGAACTGCTCTTGATTCCAATTACCAATAGAATATAAAAGAAAGGAAGGGGAGGATGCAGGAGAGAGAATGAATCTCACTCCAATTATGACTGTAACTAATTATAACACAAGTATTCAAACAAAAGCCTCCTTAGCTTCACTGTGCCCTACTCCTTGTGAAAAGTATTGACCAGATTTGTCATTTGAAAGATGACAGAGCACGAACATGATCCTTATAGGTGTGGAGAAAAAACGGCACAACTTAAATATTTAAAAGAATGCCAAATCAAATAAGAGATTGTTTTGATCAGGAGATCCCTCTTCTGATTGGTGATATAGAAAAATGTCAGCACTCTTTCTTTTTAGAGGTCTGGGATAACAGCGTAATTGAATCCCAGCTATACTGGGCACATGACTTTAAAAATTCACTACACAGCACAATACAAGTGTTCTTGGCTCCAGTATGATTCAGGACACAACAGAAGTGCGTTGTATGTCAACACAAAGGTGTATGTACAGAAGCTTGCAAAACAGGTGCCTCTGTTTTACTTCTGTAATGCGTACAAAGAATTCTACAAGTCGCACTGTGGTATCAATCATCTTAAACAGATTCAAAATGGAATCCTTAAAACAACAGCCTAAGTTTTGTTTTCACCAGAATTCTTGTCTTTCTGCAGTTAAAGTATTACAAAAATACAGCTACTTCTAGAGATTGTGCTGGAATCTTAATCCAATATCCAGTTCTGACTGTAAACTGAAAAGAAAAAATAAAATAAAAATAAAAGAGGAAAACAACTCTGTTCCAAGATGCTAAAAACATTAGCCAGAAGGTAGAGCATGTTGAAATGTTACTGTTTGAGCCAATTGTCAGTGTAAAAATAAATTTCCGATAAAACAATATTTAGTGCACATTTCAATAAAAATTTGAAGAAGTATAAAATATTTTAAATATTCCTTTTTTCCTGCCATAATTCAAATACCAGAGAAGTTCTAATATTTAGAGTTTCAGCTTAAGTGCCAACTCTGAAATGCCAATAGACAGCCCAGGAACTGCACAGATTGAAATTTACATCAGACTTTTATACTATTGCCAGATTTTATCTCTGTGGTCATGTTTCTCACAGGATACCAGTTCTTATCAAAATCCAAGGTGTACCCATGTGTTTGCATGATTGTGGTTGCATCACGACAACCACATGTCATGCAATTTAATGCTTATCAGGTAGTCATGGAAGGAGCAAGGAGAGAGCATCTTTAGTTAGGTATGTGCTATGATTATTTTTTTTACATAATATGTCAGATTTTGATGTTGCAGTGAAAATTCTGGTTGAATTTTCATGGAAAATGATCATTTATAGAGAAATTTAAGGGATTTGTTTGTTTGTTCATTTGGAACAGGAACACATGTATATAATAGTTTTACCAGACAGTAGAAGACTTAGCGTCATGCGCTAAATGAATAAAGAGAGAGTTACAAGTAATCAGTAGTTACAAGCTTGTCAGCATACAGAAAAATTTACATATATCTTTTTCTTTTTCACATGTAAGGGAAGATACAGTTCTTAAGATTGCAAGTGATGCTTCAAAAAAAAAAAGTCAGAGGTTTGTATTGACAACTACCATGAAATTAATATGAGGATCAGAGTTGTGTCATCATCTTTAATGTATTTTTATATTTGCAAATGTGTGCAATTATAAGTGAATGGAGTGGCAAGTCAAATAAATTATCACAAAAACACATTGTTTCCGGTGTACGGGGTTTATGTGCCAAGGTTTTGGCATCAGGGAGGCTGCAGGTGTGGCCTCTGTGAGCAGAGCCCAGCAGCTGCCCCATGTCAGATCAGAGCCACCTCCAGCGGGCTATACCTGCTGCTGGCCAGAGCCGAGCCAGTGAGCAACACCGGTTGTGTCTCTGTGGTAACATACTTAAGAAAAGCTAAAGATACACTGTGCAGCAGCAGATTAGGGAGAGGGGTGAGAAAACGGGAGAGAAGCAGGCCCACAGACACCAAGCAGAAGGAGGGCTGGAGGTGATCCAGGTGACAGAGCAGAAGTTCTCCTACAGCTTGTGGAGAGGCCCATGGGGAAGCAGGTTGATCCCCCTGCAGCCCATGGGTACCATGTGAGAAGAGCAACCCCGTTCTGCAACCCATGGAGGGCCCCATTTGAGAACAGGTGGATATGGAGGGAGCTGCCATCTGTGGGGGACCCACGTTGGAGCAGTTTGCTCCCGAGTGATGGACCCCGTGGTACAGACCCTTATTGGAGCAGTTCCTAAAGAACTGCTGCCTGTAGGAAGCCCACACAGGATCAGTTCAGGAAGGATGGCATCCTCCCCAGAGGAGGAACCCCACCTTGGAGCATGGGAAGAGAGAGACCATGAAGGAGCAGCAGAGACAAAGTGTTATGGACTGACCACAGCCCCATTCCCCTGTGCAACTTGTGGGGAGGAGGTTAAAGAAGGGGGGTGGAGGAGAAGGTGGTTTTCGTTTGCTTTTAATTCTCACAGCTCTCTACTGTTATGAATTAGCAATAAATTAAATCAATCTTCCCCAAGGAAAGTCTGTTTTGCCTGTGACTGTAACTGCTGAGCAACCTCCCTGTCCTTATTTCAACCCATAAGGTTTTTTCCATTGTGTTTTCTCCCCTGTTCTGCTGAGGATGAGGAGTGAGAGCAGCATGGTGGGCACCTGGCAGGCAGCCAAGGTCAACCCTCCACATCTAGATAGGTCAGGAGAAGTTCAGAAATATTAAAAATAAATAAATAATAAATAGAAGGATTGTAAATAAATTTGTAGTTTGGGTCGAATTATTCAGGTGACTGCTAGGACAGAATCTCCTCAAAAGGCAGATAAATTCATTTGAAATTTAAGGATAAGGTTCCTTATGCTCAATTTCTAGTCTTTGTACATGACAACTGGACCATTTCCAATGTGAAGGCTGCCTACTAAGGAAAAACTAAAAAAAAAAAAAAAAATTTACTAACCTAGAAATACTAAAAACAGAAGACCACCATATGGTCTCTCAAGTCTTGTCCTTATAAGCCTAGGTTACCTCACTGTGAGTAATTTCATTAACCTCCAAAACATAAATGGAAAACTGGCATACCTCATCGCTCTTCTCAGTGAGTATGCTGGTCTGATACAGCCTAATAGCTGTGAAGGTTTTTTGTTTGTTTTGTTTTTCCTAGTAACTGGAAAAAACATGTTTTTTTTTTTACCAGCTCAACAGCATTTTGTACAAAATTCAGTCAGAGTAGTTTAGAGGCAGCTAATCCCCCTCTTCAACATCAGTTCATGACCTGTTTCACATGCTGCAAGACTGCATCTCAAACAGCTTACCAGCATGAATCTAATCTTTTTTCCACAAGTATGTCATGGCTGAGGCTTCCCAACAGCCTCCATCCTTACCCTTAGTACTGCTGGAAAAATCAATTAAATTCATGAATAATACTACATCTAAAGCCACATTTGTTCTTATTCTGGTTTAGTGAATCATATGCATTTCAGAAACACTCTAACACACGCACACAAAAAAAAATATTACTGGCCAACCATTATTTTAAATGACCCTTACATTTTTTACAGAACTCAGGGTGAAGTTCTATTGTATAGCACACAAACCAAAAATCAAAGAAGTGTCCCATCTTTCTCCCTTCTCTTTCTTTACATCTGAAGGTTTAATCGATCATTTCTTCTGCTGGTCACATTTCATGCAAGCATTTAAAATTAATTGCAAATGTGCAATTACATTAATTTGAAAATCACCATACAACGGTGGTATACAAGTGATTTTTAGACCTGCTCTGTGCAAAATACTGACCTTTCTTTAAAAATGTACTATCATAATGCGGTGAACATTAGTTCTTTGGTCAGCACAAGCATGACATGGAATTTTGAATATATGCAGTAACTGGTAAATATTAACTGCAGTAACAACATGAACAGTTTCAGTCTGCAAGAAATAAGATCACCACCAAGTGCATGCAAATGTTTAAACTTACAATATACTGTCTTTTAAGAATTTTATTACTCAAATACTTATCTGTCCTATTGCTTTGACTATTCATTAATAAATAGTGGAAAATACTCCGTTTTCTGATACATAAAACCCTCACAGATATTTTAAAAATATTATCATGGCATTTGTTCTTAGAAAGAGCACCAACTCTTCATTTTGCTGGAGAAGAAAAAAAAATTCTTTACAAGCTTCCCCCAACTCCCACCCAGCGAATCTATGAAACCAAAATCATGCAAGGGTTCTGATAAGTAAGTTAAATGTGTTACATTTCAATGATGAGAGAAGTTTTGACAGTGTCTGTACATATCATCAATGTGATCAGGTAGTAATTACTGTCTTAATGAGGTATCTCAGCTTGACACTGAAAAAAAATTGAGGCACTTTATATCCATTAGATTCTGTCCATTTGTTTAATAAAATCTGGAAGTGGGTCACAATGTTTTTGAGTCCTTGGTCTCATCTTGAAATTAGCTGAAGCTCACACCAATATTTAAATTTTCTAAATAAAGCAGTTGTTTTCCAGTAAAACAAACAAAAAATGTTATTCTATAATGTAAAACAGAAAAATAAAGTATCTTTATTCAAAAAAAGTATCATTAAAATATTATTATAAAGTCGCCTAGAAAATGGTAAACTTTGATGCAAATACCAGCTTAGCTTTCAGAAGACTTCTTCCTCATTTAATAACAGTGCACCGACCAAACTTCCAATGAAATAACGGAGATGAAAATCACCTGGCTGAATTCCAGGTCAGTAATTTTCCCCGATTATCTACTTTAGATTTCAGAGTCCAGCTTGACCCTCACTAATACGCTAGCCTATGAACTGTCTGATTTCCTAATGACACGGAAAAAATAGAACACACATACAAGAATCAATGCTGAAAGCTCTATGCTAATCGTTCGCCTAAGCATTTTTTTGTTCTGGAGGTGCAAAAACATCTAGAGATGGAATACATTTATGTCAGCAAAGAAGCCATTGTATATGAATTCCAACTGGGTAAGGAAAATACGCAGCTAGACAGGATGTGTTTGTGTGTCTGCTGCAGTGTTTCAGTAGACACCCCTTTGGATTTCATGCCATCAAGGGCCATTACCAACATTAATAAAAGCCATCTGGCCTTGCATAGTTTTATGTCTATATTCCATTGTTTGTTTCAACAGCATTTAACCATCCCTGGAGTTCTTGGTTCTGAGAGGCAATCTGGAAACTTTTCGAGGACTGAATAAAGAAAACAAACAGCAGGTAATTAATCATGGTAACAGTGCTTCCAAAGGTCACACTATTACTTTGAGCAATGATACCAATCTTTATCGCTCCTCAAGTTTAATTCCAGGGAAAAAAAAAAATTCCCTATTTTATGGTTGTAACTACCGAACAAAAAATTAACAAGAGTGCAGTCTTGTAGCTAATGCCTTGACTACATGACTCTGGAGATTTAAGAAGCTTTGATTTCAAATTCCGTCCAAAGATGATCATGTTCAGAAGTAACCAACAAAACCTAAATGCCAAATGATGAAACTGCATTAGAGCAAAACTTGCTTTGGACCAAATAGCCCTATTGAAATGTGCTCCATTCAGAGAAACTTGTGAGAAAGGATGTTCTTATTTTCATCCACAGTGACAGGGAATTCAAATAAAACCATCACAGGTTATCTATTAATTTTTAGTTCATTTGGATGCAGTGCCATATTCTTGGCTTCACATTCCCTGTTGCACCCTAGAGCACACAAACTGATGAGGTCTTACAGGGGACCAGGAGACATGAAACCTGTCTGTAGCATCCCAGTTAACAGCCCTGAGCTGAGGGTGGGAGTCCTGTAGTCACATGTCTATTTACTGATCTGCATTTTGTGTATAATACTCTCAGAGGAAGAACAAATTAAATAAACCACCGTCATATTGCACCTGACCATGGGAAGGCATAATTATTATCATTATTAGACAAAGTAGCCATGATTAATGTTTTGTGCCAAATAGTACTGCTTCTGGGTGAACTATACTCAAAGACATGCTAACAGCTCCCAAAATGGGTTCCATCTAATGTCTGAATTCCAAAGGAATTTAAACAGAAGACAGACACTTCTCAAAAGGAACAGCCCAAGCCATGTGCAAAAGCCAGAAGGTTAGGCCTCTGGAGAGCTGTCTGGTTGAAGTAAGTTTTTTTGGAACACAGCTTTAGCTTAGGCATTGGAGAACAGTGGAAGCCCAAAACATACTTACTAGAAATATCCTGGACAACTCAAGTTTGCCTCTGCAAATAGATGCCAGAAGGCTAACTCTGTTGCTGAAATAAGGGTGAAAATCCTAAGCTTCAGAGGTGAATTCCAACACTAAACCCTTTTTAAAAAAATATTTATCCATATTCAATTTTGACTGAATCATCCCTCAAAGTGGAATTCCTTATTAGTCCTTCCATTTTGTATATACAATATACATGTTTTGCAGGAAAGTGGGAAAAGGTGACGTTCTGTTATAAAAATATTTCTATTTTAGTGTCATTTCTATTATGCATATTGAATTAAACAGGAGAAGTGGGGTATCTCAATTGGAGATAAATTAATTTCATTCTGACAGTCAAGAAATATACTGGGGGCTTTATCATCGAACATGCACTCTGTTTTCAATGCCAGATGTTATCTTTCAAAATAGTAATTATTAGTAGCTTTAACATTTTCTCAATTATAAAGACTTGAAATTTAATGGATAAAATTTCCATAAACTTCAGTGAATACATTGTGTTAGCCTATTAATTTCTGTATTATTTGCCTACTGTTAAACAATAATAGCATTCACTTTCTTACAATCAAAATTTAAAAAGAAGCTTTAAATATAAAGGGAGAGGGAAGAGGCAGAGCAGATAAATTATGCAGCTGAAAGGAATGGTTGTTTTTTCTCTTTGTGTCTTAAGTGCAAATTCTTCTACACTGTTTCCCAGACACCATCTGTTTCAAAAACAACTTCACTAAATACAACAGAGGAGATAGGAACTTCTAATAGGAGTGAAACCTGCCAACTTGCAGAATGGTCTGAGCTTTCTCAAATAGGCAAAACAAGATAGTACAGAGCTGTTAATAAATTAAAGAGAGGCAATGGGTGTCACCTCAGATGATGCAGTACACCATTTTAGGGATTTTCATTACAATCATGGATGTCTTGTTACTTTACATCGTTCCTGCACACTTGCTTTAAGAAGCCTAAGCCACATTGTTCATTTAATCACAGTTTATTTATAGGTAGGGCCACAACTGCTGAGGTTCTTGCTCCATTTGAGGGTAGACTTCGTCAAAAGTTTCAAAAAAGAGAAACTGCCAGAATGATTTACATCAAGGACCCACCCGTGCCAGTACCCTTCCTGCATTTCTTTTTTTTTTAAGCAGGACATGCAAGAACCCAAGATGCATTCAGGTGTATGACAACACTCCTCCAGAGAGGCTTATATCAATGCCAAAATGCTATCTATTTACTGTTAACTCTAGAAATGCTATTGAGTATAATGATAACACTGCTCTTAATTAGAAAATGAGTTTATCTTTTTGCTTTTCCCTCTCTCTACAGTATTTGTGGAGGTGAAAAAAATATTTACTTAGTTTGGTCTAATAAGGACCCGTGGGAAAATAAGTTATCAAAAAACTATCCAAATTATTTTACTGGGTAATATATATTTTTATATAAAATTTATCAATATAAGAATATGGATTGGAGAGGGATCATCAAGGTCATTGTTTACAGACCACTGCTTATAGATTCCTGCTATCATATCCACTCACATCAAGCAATTCCATACAAACAATATTCACTGTAATAAACACATTAAGAAGCACCACTCTGTATGTAAAATTGTTCATACTATCTATTCCGATTACATCTAACACATCACATCTTTTTCAAACACAAAATCATTTGTCAGTTTGAGTCACGATGTCTTTTCTGCCCTTCCCAAGTCCTCCTTGTCCTTCTTCTCCATTCAAAATAATTCCCTCCTCTCTGTAGGCCCAATAAATTATTTCAAACATGGAACATTTTTTTTTATTATTTCCAGGTACCTTTCCAGATAATTTTATAGTGATCAGTAGACTAAAAAGTGCTTCCATTGTTCCCTTGGCAATTCTGTTAGATTAGATCCATTAGCACACTCACATATACAGGCTACATTTTGAGTTCTTTCTATTCGTAATGTATGATGGATAAGATGTTATCTTTACTTGTTGCCCAAACAGATTCTAAAATTTGGATTTCTCAGTTTTTCCACAATTCAGTTTTCAAATCTTTTGTCATTATTATTCTAATAGCATATTAAATCATCACAGTTTCTATATTCCTGACCCTGCTGCCTCAACATATTTAATTACATTAGAGGCAACCATCTCCACTCCTGTTCAATATTCTGAACAGCTTCACTGAGTTTTAAATGCACAAAATGGTCGTTGCCACACTTCATTTCTAGCTTCTGCAGTTGCGATCTTGTGCTTTGTTACTAAAAATAGAGCTGCTTCCAACTACCTGAGCTGGAAAGCTAATTACAGAGCTGGTAAACAGTGCTCCTCCCTATTGAGCAAATGGCAGAACAAGGAGTCTGTTAATGCGCTAAGGCGCAACATGGTCCTGTGGGTCTGAAATCTATCAAGTGCCATTTATTTAATCATTTGTAGTTGTTTGCCTCATGGATAAATTACCATTTAAGTAAATAACTGTTTGACTGTTGGAGCAACAAATCAGGGAGAAAAAGATCAACCAGCCCATTTTAGGTAAAAATATTCTAGCCTAATTCTCAGCTCGCACAAACCAGTGTAATTTCACTGAAGTAAATAGCATATTGCTGATTTAGATCAGGTCAGAGCCTAGTTCTCTTATTTCCTGCAGAAGAGGGGATATCAGAGGACCAACCCTCTGCAATGGCATAAAATATACATTTTAAAAGTTAGCTCTGTCACATACAGGCAAGAGCAAATAACTGTAATTGTAAGAAAGCACCTCCTCCCCTTTAATGTACTTGCAGCCATGTCTGCAGTATAGCAGCGCGCTGCCTGGAGCATACTCCCTGCTAAAAAGTTCCTCAGGCAGAAGTGCCCACAGAGTTTAGATGCTCCTCTCTATTTGGCAATGAAACATAGGTTTCCCTGCTGTGTCAGACTGATTCTTACCGTATAGCTCAATACAGACTTTGTTAGCAAGAATGTTTGGGCCATCACGCACTCAATAAAACTCACCTCATTTTCAGCCATTACTGAGGCAATAATATATCTATAATACATAAGCAGCTGTTAGAATCACTGTGATACAGTTGCAACCCAAAAGCAAAACTATAAAATAACGGTTACGTTTGTTCACCCAAAACACTTTATGGGGCCAAGAGGGAATAAAGCCTTAGGGAACTATAATTTTTTTCCCCGAATGCAGAAGATAGGAATAAATGAATTAAGCATAAAACCACAAGACCAACCAATTCTAAAAAGTGTTTCTATTTCTCCTTCCTAACCCTTCAAAAATAAAGAGACAAATAAATAAAACCTCCAAGACTGTATTCAACATGTTAGAAAGCAGTTTGCTGAAGGAAAAAAGTATGCTAGTGAGCATAAACTATCACGTTTCTGTTGTGTAACAGCTATACAGTATATGAAATGCTTATAGGGACAGAACTGATATCTGAGGTTAAATACATTATTTGTACAGCTCATTTGGGAGAGGAGAGGATGAGCTCCCTCTTCTGTCTCCTATCTTCATGCAAATGAAAGTCAGGCTGTCCTCAACCAAGCACGCTACCATCCATTCTCAAGAAAAAGAGGTTTTTCCAATTTTTAGCAAAAATGATCAGAAATAGAAGACAGAAAACTGGGCAGAGATGAAAATGTGTAGTAGAGGAAAGAAGAAAATGCAACAAGGAAACAAAAAAGAGGCAAAGAAAGGTATGAGGAAGTCAGACTAAAGAAAATCAGTAGTATTTCAGGTTCTGTATATTCCCAAGGGTTGAAATGGAAAGAATCCTCTGATAATAACAGAGATGGGAGAGAGGAAACAGAATAGCAGCCTTCTCATCTCAAGCAGAAATACAGAGGAGAAATCTGCCCACCACAGTGCAGTCCTACACCACCAAGCCTAAATCAAGTCTGAAGAAGTGAAGTCATGCACCAGGACTTGCATAGATGTCATTTTTGCACAGCGTTTCACCAGAACCAAGACATCTTGTTTCTGGGATATTCTGTGCATGCATAATAATGTACCTCTGGAGAAAGTCATATGCATTTTTTGCATTTAAAACCCAAGAGAGAGTGAATGTACATGTGTGTGTACACATAGGACAGAGGTTTGGACAGTGAACAAGGCATCGGTGTGCATTTGATAGATTTCAGTGCACAAGCACCAAGACAATGAAATCCAGTCTTTCAAGCACCAATTATCCTCTTGCATTTTCAGACCTTTCTTTCTAACCTAAATGACCACAAAGACAGTAATGAACATATTTGCAAGGTAGATAAAATGTGCTGATAGTAGGAAATGCCTTTCCACTGATCGTATATTCAATAAAATAATGAGAAAAAAAAAAAAAGTGCACAACATAGAAAGCTGCAGGAAAAATATTGCTTATTTATCTCAACATTTGTTCTCACCTTAGGGCAGAGATGTAATAACCTCTAACCCAGGGAGATATTTCTGATTTATTCATTCAGATTTCAATAACAACACCAAGAGTCACTTTTCTTATGTATTACATAGACCAACTTACACATTTAAATTACTCACAAGTATTTTTAGGTGGTCTGCTTTTGTCGAGTTGAACTTTGCCAATTTGATACAGCAAGTAAGGCGTGCCTCCACCTTTCTGTTAAGCTAGTATGAAGTTTCCAAACTCCTTGCCATTTATAAAAAAAAAATTACGAGAAAGAAAGGAAGGAGGGTAAAAACATGGAATTTGAGGAAACATTTGAAAATAAGTTGTTTAATTCTATTAAATAGATGTTGGTCCTGCTCAGTCCCTATTGAGATCACAGAAAAGGCCTTTTCAAATTCACACCCGTCACTGAAGGAAGCAACTTCAGAACCTTCCGTATATCACCACACAGGTATCACTCAAACTTCAACCTTGCTAATGAATACAGCAGCATGTACAAAGACTCCAGATCCAGAATGAGATTAATGAAATAAATGTAAGGATATATTGAACAGCTGGGGAAGAAGAGGAGTAACTAGGCATTAATACATTCCTTCATTCAATAATTGCCTGAATCAGGGGCATTGATCAACGGAGGAAGCATACATGTCAATATATGATACTGAAGCATATGGAAAATAACTTTATCACATGGTAGACTGGAAAGTACAGTAGTTTGCTATACTATAGTAGCACTAATTAAAGAAGATTTCACAATTAACTACCTGCTTATGCCTTAAAAACCTAGCAACCTGCCATATCAGACTTCTTTAATCTGCAAAAATTCATTGGAAGTACTTTCTGACTGCTGAGCAAGTTTCATACAACACAGAAATTTAATTTTAAAAGCCAGCAGACTAAACATTCAAATTTTTCAACAACAAATCAACAGCTAAAATCAGCTACAAGGCCTCCACAGCACACGGAGCCTGCTGGTAGGAATGCAAGGTAAATACAGACTCTGTTGCCTTACCTCAGCTATGTGTGGCATTGGATTAAATCCACAGAGATTGCACACAACTTTCTTGCACTCTGTACACGTATTGAAGTTGGGGGGATCCTTAGAACCAATATTTAGTCCAGTTTTACAAAGGGGACAGGACACTTTAGGTTGGCTGGCCTTTTCCGGTTCCGACAGCCCAGCAGGTTTCTTAGCTTCAGCAGCTTGAGGCTTGCTATCTTTAGCCAAACTAGGTTTCTTTTCTAAATCAGATCCCTTAGTTGTTAAAACACTATCCACTTTCGTTGGCTCCATTTTTTCACTTGTAAGAGGCTTGGCTTCTTTCTTCACAGGAACAGCTTTTGGAGAAGGCTGAGTCTGAGCGGTATCTTTGGGGGGTGCCTGGGAGGCTGGAGGCTGTGCTGGAGCCTGGGGCTGCTTTGCAGCAGGACCGGCTGGAGGGGGGCCTGATGTCTGAGAGCCTGGCTGACCTGCTGTGGAAATTAAATTGGAGGCCTGGCTGAAGATTGAAGCTCCAAATCCAAAAAGTCTGCCAGTAACTGTTTCCTGTGGTGTCGTAGGCTGAGGCTTAGGGGTATCTGTGATGCCTCCCAGGTTAAGGCTGAAACGCCTTGGCTGCTCAGGGGTTTTCTGAGGCTGCTGGGGTTGAGGTGCTGGCTGTGCCGGCACAGGCTTGGGGCCTGCCCCTGGTTGCAGGCCCCTGGGAGCTGGTTTGGTTTCAGGCTTTGGGGATGGTTTTGTTTGTAACTTCTTAGGATCATCTTTCACTTGCGCTGGCTCAACAGGCTTCTGGGTTTTAGCCTCTGATCTAGCCCCAGGCTGAGCTGAAAGTTTGGGATCTGACTTCTGCCGAGACACTTGTGGAAGGGGTTTGGAATCTGGTTTCTCCCCAGCAGGATGTGTGTCCTGTGATGGTTTGGCAAGCTCTGGCTTTGGGGAATCTGTCACTTTCTGTTGAGTTGGTGGAGGCCTGGGACCTGCCGAATCCTGTTTCAGCCCTGGTGTTGCAGGGGTAAGCACAGTATCTGCCGCAGGCTTCTGTATACTGGGTTGTTTTTGCTTATCTTCAGCCTGAGATGGCTTGGCCTGATCAGACTTTGGAGCAGGATCTATTTGCTGGGAGGTGTCAGCAGGCTCAGCACGGGATGTTTTTGCTTTCACAGGGGGAGACCCTGGCATGGATGTTTGCTTTTTCTGTGGCAGGGGCTTTTTAGGTTCTGCTAGCTGTGCAGGATCAGGTTTTGGGGAAGCATCTTTCTTTTGACCTGGCTGTGGCTGGGGAGGTGGTTTAGCTGTTGAAGGTGGAGTAGGTGTCTTCTGTTTGGGTGGAGGCAGCTGTGGCCCAGGACCATGACCTGGTGCTAGGTCACCACCTAACGCTCTTTGCATCTGGCAGTTTAAACAGAGCCATTCTTTAATCTGCAGGGAAAAAAAATAAAAAATAAAGGTATTATAATTAAGATAATGTTAATAAAAGCAACATTATAACAAATTATTACAGTGCATGGCACTATAGTGCAGTATTTCAGGCTTCTCTGTAAAAAGGGAGAAATATTACCACTAATACTCTTTTGCAGTTAAAATGTCCAACTGTTTTGTGTTTTTTTTTTTGTTTTTTTTTTTTTGCTTTTCTCTATGTCCCTGTGATTTGAGCAATCGCTGAGCCCATGCTTTTAATGACTTCACATTCAGTTTACACACAGCTGAATACCAGGGGATAAAAATCCAGCAGAATACAAAAATACTTTGGAATTTCATGGGGCCCAGTAGTGAGTCATTTAGAGCAATGATTTGCCAGAACAGAAGAAAGAAAAGAAACAAATACTGCTAAAATAGTTTGACAAATCAAGTCTGCTGACAGAAAACAATCATCGTAATTAGAACAAAGAAAATGCATAATTATCTTTAAGTGTACAACTGTTAAGCTCTTCATATAGCTTATGTTTCTGGTAGTTTAACACAGGGCACATGTGTTGGTAGTATACATGTATCCGATGAATTAGGCACAGAGGTGCATTAATGGACACCATGTATTACACAGACCTGCATCTTACCACCAATTTCAGAGGGCAAGTCTTCATTTAGAATCAGTGAGGAGCTTTGCCTAAGCATTGATGGTACTTTAAGAACCATAATTAGGTTTCCCAAAATTCATTTGTTGTTAGAAGAAGCTCTCAGGGCAATTACTGTAGGCCAGTATATCATAGATCCCTCTTTTCAACAGAGAGTCAGGAATAGTGTAAACAATGCATTAATCATTTTCTCTTGCAATTTACTACCTCACAACCTAAAAGTTTTGTTTTTCTCCATCCCCCAACATATTATATCAGAGAGAAACCATATTTTCTACTTAGGAAAAAACAAAAACTAAAAAAAGTTCTAAGCAGCCATCCCTTCCTTTGCTTTTGAAGAGCATCACAATCTGAGAAATTATCAAACAGGTTAAAGCAACACATGGCCAGGAAGCATCACATGCTATTTTCCACATTTTCCGTTGCTAACGGAAAATTTATATGCAGCAAAAATGCCTTTCAATATGGCATGGAGTCCCATGGACCTACACCTGCAAGTAGACACCTAAACTGTTCATCTGTAGCTCTACTTCTGTTCTTTAGTATGTGTGTGAAATGCAGGGTACCAGCTAGGGCATTTGCATGCACCACTGGAACTGAGGGAAGGTGCAATTAGGAGGACACAGAATGTAAGATTCAGGTCTTTTCCTCAAGGGGTGCAGATTTCAGGATCCTGTTCCTTACTCAGGTCTGAAATCTCTACCATTCCACGGGATGAATCTGGAGATGATATGTATAAAGAAAGATTTTGTCTATGCAATATCAGAGTTCATTGGAAGAAAAAATCTCCGATGTCACGGACTGAGGCAGCAAATTCATTATTTTGCTGTGCCTTGCCAGCCTGATATTTTTCAGCAGCAAAAAATTAACAGAACAGTTGGATGCAGTTCCCTAAAACAGTTATTCCAATTATTCTGATAAACATGGCATATACACACTCTGTGAATATAAGCTTACTATTACTAACAGATTAACAAAGAGATGCACAATTTTGGCCCCAACTGTAAGTTTACAGTAATCAAGTTGCTATTCACAATAATACTTTTATCTTCCATTTTCAGTGCTTGTTTTTTTTGCCTTTTTTTTTTAGATTGTTTAAACAGTTCTCTGATCTGCTTGCAACCCAGTTATCAAATGGCTGTTAAAAAATGAAACCAACTGAGACAAAACTGGAACACTTGTTTAAGTTCTGCTCTGAATTACTGAAGAAATTAAGCTCACAACTGCACAGAGAACCTCAGCGAAGACGACATTTAGCCCAACTACCATGTTTTTTGGTGGTCAGTTCCCATACCTGTCCCCTGTCCAAGGGATGATTTCAGATGTAATAAGTACATCTTAATTATTCTTAATTATGAGACCTGATTTTAGATATTAGTAATCTAACTTAATTATATAGATCTTGTTAGCATTTCTGGATGAATTCTTAAGGGTTTTCTTAAAGGCTGAGGTTTAATCAAAGACCAGACTCAAGCCACATACTATGAACAACTACCTTGGGTGTCACAGGGGTCTGGCTTTGGCAGGGTGACTCAGATTTCTTACACAGGGGAAATCTTCTCCACAGACCATAAAGATGTGATTCTGTGGGGAACTTTTTAATGGGCCTAAGTGAGGAATGCCTTTTCCCACTAACCACAGAACTTTTATAGAGATTTGGACAATGCATTTTTCACTGCTCCTGTATTTTAAGGAAAGAATCCAATGATATGAGGTGCTTAGAGCCATCTTTGTTCTCCTGCTTCTGTGTTTGTTTGTTTGTATGCTTTAAGTGAAAGTGCTGCACTTTAAAGTAAGATAACCAATCATTCCCAAGTATTAAGGATATGGAGTGCATTCTTGCCTGTCATTTTGCAGAGGAACCATGGGTTAACGGGTACTTATCTGCTCCCACTCAGATGCTATGAGCATCTTCCAGCAAATTTGATTTTAAGCCACTGTGAAACCTGGAAGGCCCCGAAAATAGCTGTAGGGTTGAGTTGGACTATACAATAAGTAGTCTGGATATTTCTTATATTTAAGATGTTTAGACTCCAGATGCATTTATAAGCATTTAGGCTTGTCTTCAACATATAGCTGGTCCAGTCTGACTGTAGTATCTATCTGGAGTCTAAACAAAAGTCAGTTCTGTACTACAGTTTTCAACACAACTTGTACAGGTGACAAAACTTGAAATCTCTCACATGTAGTTTTTTCCTTATCTTAAATATATACACTTATACTCACACACTCTCAATATTAACTGAAGCCTTTAAAGCTAAAAATGTATTTGCTACTCCTACAGTTGAACTTCCAAATGGAAAATGTAGGAAGCTTTACTTTACTGTATTATTTTTTAAATCTTTCTGTTTTAGACATAAAATTCCTCCCATGCACCTTAGTGGGAGGAATTAAGTGCTAAAACCCTCCGTTTATTAGAGCTTACACACATCATCTCCAAACATACAAAACCATACAAACTTCAGTTCTGTGATTGGAGCTGCAGGAGTCCAAAATGAAGTGCACTACATGATGCATTTTTGTAATAAACATTGGCCTGTTCTTTCTACTGCAAAGACGGAGATTTTCTGCAGACTTAGGGAAGACAGAAATAGGCTTCTGTTAAGTATAGATTGCCTTTACATGTTATTACAGATGATGGAAAACTTACTGTAGATACCTAAAATACTAATGTTCATCTATCCTTACAGGTCTTACTGGATAGCAGTTCCTTCATAACTCTCTCTACCTAGAATTAAAAGACTTTCCAAGGCAAAACAAACACATGAGCTTTTTCAGTTCCCTTGTAAAGGAGATTCTTGTTTTTGAGGATCCTAATCTGTCTATTTTTACACTGCTAAATGGGGTGCCAACTTTTCAGAAGAAATCCATTAGTGATTTTCTTCACCCTGCAAGCCATGCCGTCAAGTGCCTTGAGTAGGACTAGAGATGTGACAGACTTGACATAGCACTTTTGTTCAGAGTACAAACACCGAATACAGGAAAGCGCTACCCTGCCTTCCAGCTCAGTGATATAGAAGCTATGTGCCCTCATAACGTACAAGTAATTAAAATATATTTTATGCATTATCATCTGCAACATCTAAAAAAAAATAAAACCTTCATTCTACTAGTTGGGAGCACCGAATTATTTTATTCATGACATTTTAGTAACAACATCCATGGAGAATTAAATTGAGGAAAATTATAGCACCATGTTCTACAGCTCACTTTTCTTTATGCATTCAGAATCTAACAGTTGACTCCAATAACAAATGTGAATTACACTTCAGTTCTCCTTATCCCAAACAAAATCAACACAATTGAAGGCAATCTGGAGCCTAGTCTTTTCTGTGAAAGTGTTTGGATTTCTTCTACCCATGCAAGCCCATCAAAAGCGATGTGAAAACTGTCAGAGCTAGTGCATCGATTGGCATGCTCAATTTCTCTTGCAGATGATGTAGGGGAGGAATAGAATTCAGCTCAATTCTAAGATTCCAGATGTGCAATGAGAAGGAAACTTGGACTTGCAGATTGAACATATTTCACAGAAAACGTACTGGCACACAATGCAAATGAAGCTCTTGAAGCCATTTTAACAGTCCTTTCACAGAACAGAGCTGCATTCCGAGGCAATGGGTCTCATTCTCATTTAGTCATTTGGTACTATAAAAAGGAACTGTAAGATATGCATAAAATACTAAGATCCCTTTACATTGCCACAGAAGCATAAAGATTTATAGGGCCTTCACACTGCCACAGAGATGTAAAGGGACTTTGCTGACATTGCTCAGCTCTGCCCCAAAGCTTTATCAAAAGGATCTGTTTCTAGTCTGGAAACATATTGGCTTATCGGGTTCCTGACAACTTCAGAGAGAAGGAAAGTGAGGAATCCAGATTTGGCTCTCTGAAGACATTTCTGCCAAGATGATATGAGAAACATGAAAAATTAAAACACTTGAGTCCGTGATTTTATGCAGCTTCAAGTAAGGTGGTAGAATACTGTCACAGAGAAGAAACTAGCCCAGAAAATCCTGTTATGAACAAAAAAGAACAGCTACCACAGAACAAACTAAATCTGTTTTTTTCAACATACAGCTGGAAAGGTCTTCTAAACAAGCCTGGGCAAAACTAGAGACAAACTTTTCCTTTGATACCATCGCTCCATGAATAACATCTCAGCTATTTGAAGTAATCACGGTGAAACAAACATAACTATTGCATACACTGTGCAAGTGATCCTCATTTTAGGCAAAGAGTTTATCACTACAAAATAAATATTTATTTTCCTTTCAGACATCAGCTGTGAAAAGTAACTAGGGAGTTCATCAGGAAACGCTGACTCAGGATGCTTACAAAAACAGTGCTGGGTTCTCATCAGCAGCATGTTCCCCAGGTATCAATTTCACGAACTGCAGCAATGGATACAACCACTGTAGCTCGCATCTAAACCAGTGTTCGAGCAAACTTTTTAAATAGCCATTTTAACTGTTTTTAAATGCTACTTATATATCAAAAGTGTTTTAAAACTACTAAAATGCATTACTAGATGAATTGTATTATGCACTTACCACAACCTTAGCATACTCTGCTTAAATTACTAATACGAAAAGCTATAGCTTGTATTGAAGTATGGGTGTTTGGGGAGCTATTATTCTATGGCTTATACAATTAGAATCATAAACTAAAATAATGAACAATCCCCCCGCACCCCCCTTTTTCCTCTTTTTTTTTTTTTTTTTTTGAATGTCAGTATTTTGGAATCTCTGAAAGTGAGTGTTAACAGCCAAGCATGTGTTTAAGCTGCCTCATGCACAGGACAAGGAAAAAGAATTTGAAACACAGCTCAGTGCACAGCATCACGCATCACAGATTGCTTTCCTTAAGTGCATCTAGATTCAACATTCTAGAAATGCATACACGACAAACCAAAAACAGAACGGAAAATCAGGAGCGCAGCAAAGAAAAGGTTCAGAAGGTTCATCTGTGCTGCACAGAGCGCACCCGAGCATGGCTGAGATCTGAGCAGGGCTTATGCTGAGTGCTGGGAGCAGGGCTGGGCCACGCATCCTGCCCACTGATTCCCCAGCAAACAGCAGCCCCACATCACGTGGCCTAACATAGTAGTAAATTACAGTTGCTGAGCAACAGCAATACTGGCACAGATGGCTCCCTGCAGTTGACATCTTTAGCTATGCAGATTAATTTATTATTTACTCGTGTTAAAAACTGGACAGGACAGTTTTCTGGGCTAGTGATAAAACACTCCAACATATTGTAGAATATTGCCCAATTAAATCACAGATAAATTGTCATGTATAGCTGTGTGCTTCTTCCCACATTCCCATAACCCTTTCTTAACAGAAAAAAAAAAAAAAAAAAAAAAGAAAAAAACCACAGGGCATCAAAACCATTAACTATCAATCATCAATACCATAAACTAATTGTAAATGTAAAGCAGCAATGCAGGCAAGCAGTCTTCCTCTGAAAAAAAAATGTCACAGGATTGTGCTTTAGAATATTCCACAGAGAAAACCAGCATTCTGTACTAGGGGCAAAAATAAAGAAAAAAAATTCATTTCATCTCCAAAATTGTGAAAAATCTCCACTTCCATATAACTTGCAGCATTAGTACCACTGGAACACCCCAGGTGTTTGAACCAACACCAGTATTTCACTCAAAAATATTTCAAGCATTGATCGTCTTTAAAAGATAACTAACTAAACAAGGCTTGTCTGAATCTGAGCAGTGTAAATTCAGACTAAACTCTATCCTCTTTTACAGAATATCTCTAACTTTTCTTTGGCATAATTAAGAGTGGATATCTAAATTAATGCTTTTGAGAAAGTTAAAATACAAATACAAGGCACCGATTTTAACTTTTCTTTCTTTACACCTCATGATTATAACAACTGATGGTTAGACTCAAGTCCTTTCCCCCCTCTCTTTTATTTTGCTTTATTTATATAAATATAAATATCCCTCCAGGCTAAGTTTATATAGGGGAGACACTTTCAAAGCTGTTTTTCCTTGTATTAAAAGAAAAATCTATTTTGTGACACATCACCATCCACAGTGATGGCAGCTTTATTTTTGTTTATACCTCATTTCCAGTCCATGTTGCATATGGGTTCTAATGCTCTACTACAACAGAACAGTGCCCAGACTAAACTGCATGGAATATTTGAAATCAATCATTTGCTTCCTTCACTGTCATGTTATCAACAAAGATTTAATAGAGTAATTTCTATTAATTTTATTACAGGTATAAGCAAATTTTTTCTGGATTCACCACAGGAATTACAGTCATCTTCCTTAAGTAGTATTTTAAATTATTTTATATTCCTTTCCCTAAACATGCTAATAATAATGATAATAACCGAGGAAAATTAATGCCCTTCTGACTGCTTAAATTCTCTTTAGTTACCGAAAACATTTCATGTCCAAGCACTTGCTACTGTTTAGGATACTTGGAGATGTAGCACATTAATAAAAACAATTACAAATACTGAATATCATTATGAGCATCTGAACTAAATTCTGTTATCTGTTAAATACTGCTAAGTTATCAGTGATTGTGATAAGATTGTAAATAAAAATGGATTCAGAAAGAAAGAGCAAAAATCAAGACTTGTACCTAGAGCAACCAATCAGGAAATTTCCCTAGCTCTACTGTTAGAAGAAAAAAATTGACACCATCGCCATTCACCATTCACCGAAGACAAAAAAAAATATTTATATTTTCAGATTGGTTTAAAAAAAATTAAAAAGGTTGGAAGCTTTTCTTTTGAAGCGGGTGGTAAAAGGTCCAGTAAAACATTCTACTTGATCTGAAATTACACACTCCACTTTGGGAGACATAACCCTTTCCCCGTGCTCTCTTTTCCATTGTCTATTAAGTCAACTTTAATGCAGACATGTTATTTCAAAGATAGCCAGAACCAATAAAATTGGTTTTAGAGAGTTCACCTTCCTCCATCCAGCAGATCTTTGGGCAAGTAAACAATTTCTACACCTGTATACACACCTTCATGTTATCTGAAAGTGCAATTTCCAGCAAGGATGTAAGTAAAAAATTACACCTTGGTTCAAAACTAATTTTATATGATCTCTCAAAAGCATGTTGAAACAGCGGGTGAAACACCTACTGAGGTAGGTACATCGCATGAAAAATAATCTTTCTAAAAACCACCTAGAAGACAGGCACCCTGCACACATATGCATCAAGGGTCTCCTGGTGGAGAGCTCCCATACAACCAAGGCTCCAGCATTAATAGCTTTGAAACTCCACTTCATCACCAACTTTACAGATGCACATCATAAATAAGCTATCAAACATATGCATTGATCACTTAGATTTATCTATAATAGCTTGTGCTTTTTTTAATCTAACTTCATTAAAAAAAAAAAAAAAAACACACACATGAACGTGGAACCAAATGGATAGTCCCTCAGACATATACGCCCATTTAAGAAAACCTACTCAAATTCAGATGAACTGAACCAACACAGATACACAGATGAATCTCTTTTGGGTAGTGCTGGCTTCTGACACTCATAGCTGTTGGGAATGTTTTTAGCAAAATATTTAAAAAAAAAAATAGGGAGAGAAAAAAGAAATATCATCATGTGATAATGTAAATACACAGCTGCTACAAGTTTCTGATTTAAGTGAAAGAAAAACAGAACAGAGTACCAGTCAAACCTGTTTGTATTTTTCCCAGTACTTTATGCAACTGTTGCTAGGCACTCATGTGCCAGGGTGATGAGTGAGGTACGAATACCTAGACAGATTAGAGAGACATATGTTACTGAACACGTTATGTATGGTGTGCTTCCTCCCCGGACTGCGGTGCAAAACCAGGACACAGACTATCCCCTTTCTCCAGGGGGACAGGAATGTCAGATGGTTCAGAGAAACAGTTCCAGGGGTCTGACCTTGTGGCAGTGAAGTATCACTTTCTGCTGGTAGTTACACAGTTCTCTCCAGTGAGTAAAAACAGACCCAGTGCATGCACTACTGCATTTTAAATGGAAGTCCAAATGGAAAAGATAATACAAATAAAATAAAAAACCCTGCACTTTCCATAATGGTTTTACAACACATACTATTACTTTTTGAGCCATTCTCTAAAGCCTGCTATATTCCTTCCAGAATCAGCTAGAAATGTAGAATATAGAAATTTAGACAGATCTACACTGGGAAAGATCATAACCACTCTGCTGGTTATGAAGACTGAACTATCCTGTAAGAAACTTGTAAGAAGATGCTAAAGAGGTTTTTAAGAAGGTAGTTCAAACAGCTGTACAGGGGAAAATGTCAGAGAACAAAATTAATATAAATCCTTTTCTAAATAAACGCCTTTAACTCTCCCCACCTCCACTTTGGAGATACTGCTTTCAGATAGGTAACGTGTTTTAACATAATCAATAAAAATACAGGCTATAACAGGCATGGCAAAGGCAACAACACAGGATTACAGAATCATTAAATTTTTCAAAAAGGATAGGAAGAGAAGTCTAACATTAAGAGGTGCAGAAAAAGTCAGTAATTGTATGGGTAATAGAAAGACTTTTGTTCTGTAACAGCTTAGAAGGACTTGAAATAAGAGAAACCAAAAGAAAAAGCTTGCAACATAATCAAGAGAACTGACAGCTAAAACAAAGGCCATGGGTTTTGTGCTAGACAGGAAGGAAAGTGTAAATTATTATGAAGGACTAACTAAAAACTTTTTAATAATTTAAATATTAAAATTAAAGGGAAACTAGAAGGAAAGACTGAGAATAACTCAAGTGGGAACCTTTGCACATGGAGCAAGACAAATTTTCTTATGTGCCAGAACAGGTTCTATTACTTTGCTCCAACTGTTCAGTAATAGTCAGATGTGATTTCATTGCACTTCACTGCAGATCGGAGCAGGACACCCACAATGAAGTTTCAGCAAGACAGCTGGTGGTGCAAAGCTGAGCAAATGAGAAAAGCCTGAGTGGGAGTTAGCAGATTAGAACTAATAGCTGAATAAATTAGATGCCCAATACCTTCATTTACTGAAATGATTTCATCATGAAATAAATGCATATCCTGTGTTTACTTCAATGCGTAATATGAAATTCAAATTTGCTTTTACATATGTATGTAATCAGTTAGTCTTAAATGCAGCTGTATTTATTGTCTTAAAGTCCTGAATTTCACACTTACAGAGTACCCTCTTCAAAAACTAGTTGTTTCACAGAATTTCCAACTACTTTGAGACCTTCTTACATAAACACACTTTCTTTCTCTCTCTTAAAATCCACTTAATTTGAACACAACAAAGTTGTCAACCATTTCCACAGAACATCGGAAGTTTTAAAGGAAGTTGAAATTGGAGCTCTGAGAGACTCCAGGAAATCACTAAGGAAATAGAACTCAGCACTCACAAATAAATGTAAGAGATTCTGGTCTAAAAACACTGTCAGAACTTGAAGGTAAAGTTTTCCTACAGAAGTTCCTCTGACTTTAACAACAATCCATCGCATTACTTGTCCATTATATGTCAATGACTTTTTTTTTCCCACCCTAAGCTATCGAGAATGAAACATTGGAAATATGACAGTAGATCTTCAGATTTTAAATAAGGTATATTTTTTTCCTTGCACAGGCCCTGATAATATAAACTGTGAGAATCTGTTTAGTTGCAGATGCTCCAAAATTTCTGCACAGGGCTGTTTAAGTCAATCCTTTTCCAGTCCTATAGATCCACAAGCATTAATGCCAACTTATCTCAAGCCTGACTTTCCCTAAATTCAAACAAGAGAACACACTGCTAAATGATTCAATGTGTTACCAATACTACTGCAACTGCAAGTCCTTCAGGTTTAACTTTGACAAATTTAACAATAAATCAACAAATAATTGTCAGATGTCTGTCTTTCACCAGGTACCGCCTAAAAATATCACTAATAAACATGTGCAATCTAAAGACCAAAAATCTCCTTAAATCACTACAGTACAAAGCAAACAAGAGCAAATAAGTTGCACAGAGAGGCTGTGGAATCTACGTCCCTGAAGATATTCAGAACTGGACACAGTCCTGAGCAACCTGCTTTAGGTGACCCTGTTTTGAGCAGGAAGTCGGACTACACAACCTCCAGATGCACCTAACAACCTTAGCAATGCTTTGATTCTGCAATTTTATATCTAGGGTTATTTGACAGATTCCAAATAAAGTACCAGTCTATATTTCTTCCTATTGACATCTCTGCTCTGTTCAGCTAAACTCATACCAAAACAAGACAAAAATAAGATTTCGAAATCCCCTTTCTGTCTGCTTTATTACTAGCCAGTCTTTGGTGCCAGGTCTGCTATGCTTGAATTTCTATAAATTGATTAAAGTGTTTTTATTGGAAAAAAGGAAAAAAAAAAAAAAACACCTACATTGCAAATTTAAAATTAGAGTATCAGGATGCATAAGCAGCTCTTCAAGCAATAAGAAGAGACCAGACATTCATATGAACCCTTATTTCCATACAGATCAATTTAAGTACAAATATATGTACAGGCATATATATAAAGCTAATGCAAACATCAGGTTAAGGTAGGTTCATTTGAAGTCCTAATATTACTTTCTATGCCATTTCTATGTTATATAATTACAGTAAGAATGGTGATCAAGGTTAGAAACAGTCCACAGAGATCTCTCTTAGCATCCCACAAGAATGAAATAACCTGAGTATCACCAAGTCAAAACTCATGACTCCGGCTTTCAGCTAATGAATGCTGACACAGTTATGAAGCAAATCCACCCCAAATCCTTTTCTAAAACCCACACTGGAGCTATGAACACTGTCATTTCCATATTTGGTTGTTTACTTAGCTCTTGTAGCAGCATATTTTATGCATTTATAAACGTGATAGCACGTGACCATTGTGGTCTGATTATAAACATGGCAAATGAGTACTTAAAATCAAGGAAAACAGCAAAACACTCACAACAGTGTTCCCCTTTTTATATGAAGAAACAAGAGAACACTTTTGAAGACTGTACAAACAGAGAACCACCACCTTCTTTTTCCCCTAAATCCCCTCTTACTTGCAGGTGTTTTCCTAAATAGTATGATTTGTTTCTCTGAACTTGATAAGGCCTTAAATGATCATGATAGTCCATAGAAACATATCTGATGTTTCAGCATAATGAAGTTAAACTTTTGTCCTCTGGTAACGAACATCAGTTTAAAAGCCACTCACCTCTGTTATGTGAGGATTAGGATTAAATCCACACAGACTGCAGACTACAGTATGACACTGCGTGCATGTATTGTAATTGGCCTTTTCTGGAGTATGCAGCAGCAGTTCAGTGGTAGTGCAAAGAGGACAAAAGGTTTTCTTTGGGGCGGATTCAGCAGGTTGGGTTGCACTGGCTTGCTTTTGCTGTGAGGGTTTTTCAGGCCCTGTTTGCTGGCCTGGTGGTTTTGTAAGTCCTGGCTGTGGTACTGGGGCCTTTGTGGCCCCTGCAGTCTGAGGTGGTGGTTTTGTAGGCCCAGACTGTGGTGGTGCTTGTTTTACAGGCCCGGTCTGCTGCAGAGGTGGCTTCCCAGGTCCAGGCTGTGGTGCTTGTTTTGCAGGTCCCATTTGCTGAGCAGATGGCTTTTCAGGTCCAGGTTGCTGAGAAGGCTGTTTCGGAGGCCCTGCTTGCTGGGAAGACGGCTTGACAGGACCTCCTTGCCTTGCCGGTTGTTGAGATGGCTGTTTTAGAGGTCCCAGCTGCTGTGATGATGGTTTCGCAGGAGGTGGCGCTTGGGATGATGTTCGAGCACTGTCTGGCTGCTGTGGTAACGGCTTTGCTGGGCCCGCTGAAGGTTTTGCAGAAGTTTGTTGCTGAACAGGCTTTGTTGGTTCCGACTGTTGGGGTTGAGATTTTTGTGGTCCTCGTGGCTGGGGTGGTTGTTTCACTTGTTCTAGCTTAGAGTCTGCTGGGTGACCAGGGCCTGGTTTCTGAATTTGCTTTGGCTCCCCAGGTTGCTGCTGCTGAGGCACTGCTTTGGAAGACTCACTTTGCTGAGGGGTAGGTTTGACATGTCCTTGTGGCTGAACTGGCTTTGGAGACTGTTGTTGAGCTGGAAGTTTTGCACTGCCCCTCTGCTCCTCAGGTTTCCCCTGCTCTTTCTGGATAACCTTTTGTTTCCTACCGGCTTCTTCATGGGCTGTATCTGAATCTGATATCAAATCAAAAGGATTGAATTTGTTCACAACTGATGTGACTGCGCTCAATGGATTGGCTTCTGAGAGAAAACTGGGCATCATACTTGGCTTCTGATCTTCTCTAAAATCAGTCCTGGACTTTGATTCCCTTAGACTAATAGAAGAAGGACTCCGTCCAGGTGCCCGTTGTTCTGTCTTCAGCACATCTACTGTTCTGCTTTTACTTAAACCTGGTCCTGGATCTGGAGGCTTACTTGGCTGTCTGGGATGGTGGCTTGTATCAAGCTCAGGATGTCTGCGGAAAAAAAAAAGAAAAAAAAAAGGAAAAAAAAAAAAAGCAATAAAATTAAAATAATGCACAGTATTAGGGAAAAAAAATAACCTGTATCTGTGCCTCTGGAAGTGCTTAGGTAACACTGAAGTTCCTCAGGTGCTTAAGTGTTTGCAAGACCAAGACTTATTACACCGACTGCAAGCGCATGTAAAAAGCATTTAAATTAAAAGTATTGTTCTATAAAGGCTTGTGTAAATATTCACAAAATGACTTACTATTTAGAAAATAATCTAGTACAATAACCATATTTAACCAGATAATTTTCTCTTCAAAAAGCTGAAGAACTCAAAGCTACAACTTCCTGTTATACCTACATCCAAATGACTAACTTTCTACTCTGTCCCTTGAGATACAAACATTTGGAGACAAAGACTGAAAATAACAATTTTTTTGGAAAATGAGCAGATCAAAGAACAACTTACACACACACACACACACTACAAAATGTTTATGCACTTGTATTCTGGCTATTTGCACAAAATTTTGATATATATAGAATTCAATATGCAGCAGGAATTTAAACTCCTGCAAATCCAGGTATATTAGGAAGTATATGGTTTTTTGTTTGTTTGTTTTTGGTGGAAGTATTTACTTCACCACTTAACAAACATAAGAATTTTCAACCAGTTGAAACATGCCAGTTGATAGAATAAGCTTGAAGGGTTTTTTGTTTTTGTTTTTCAAGTAGAACTATCGAGGAGCTTCCTCCCAGCACAACCCCAAAAACTTGCATTGCCCATCAATAAAAACCCTCTCTCCAATAAAATTACATAGAGATGTTTCCTAATTTTCTAACAACAACATTTTGCTTTGTTTTCACATAGGAGAAAAGAAGACTAAAAAAAGTAGGAACTAAAATCTATGTCTTTAAACGTGGCACAGTATCCTACCTGTTGCTATACTCAACTGCAGCTTGAGGAAATCATATTGTATGCAGTGCTATTGCTAAAGGATGTATTAAAATATTCTATTCAGTGCTATCATTGTGATTTTGCTGGAAGATATGGTGTTCTCTTCAGCACAAAAACAGTGTTGCAACTATAAAATTTTCAGTTTTCAGTTTGAGAGATCCAGTTAACTGTGATCTTGTTTTTCCAGACATTACATTTATTTTTGGACATTCAGAGCAAAATAAACAATCATTTCTTCATTTAATTCTATTCCATAAACAGAACTGTGCAATATTTTTTTTTAGTTAAGAGTTTTATCAAAAGCCTATATAATTATATACAGTGCACTGAGCACTGTATTTTGCACTGCTAATATTACAATGGGCTTACTATTATTGCTGATGAATATTTCAAGCTTTTATTGCGTACCTAGTTATACCAATATAAAAGGATAAAGCTAAGCAGTAGCCATTTCTGCAATTATAATTCTCACAACATGTGATTTTCTCTCAATCTTGTATCTGAACTTTTTTGAAAAATTAAAATTTTCCACATGTAATGCTTGTTAAGGACAAACTATTTCCAGCTTTCCATACCTACATTTACTCTCCCCACTCCTTGTAAAATTCTTGGCCTTAAGAGTGAGAAGTTTACAACCTTAATGTGCAACCCAACAAAGGGAGCAGCTGTGTCTCTACTGACACAGTAAATGCTAGTTAACTCATTCATGATAATAATAATTCACAAAATTCCAACAATAATTTAATTCCATCAAGTATTTTACATTTTTGCAATAAAATAAAATAAAATAGTAGTTTCATTAGCAGATAGGTAGGTCTACATGCAGTTCTATTTTTTGCATTTTAGACAAGAACTCTAGGTTTATCTGAAGTATTGCTTGCTAAGTGAAATCATTCCAACTATTGTATCAGTAGCAGTCTGGTCCACTTTCAGCATTCATGTCTGCAAGTGTTGGAATGCTTCAATCAAGCCATGCAAAAAGTGATGGGAAAAAAAAGGTTCAACGGTACTTAACAGTTTTAATAAACTCAGGTCAGGAAATTTGGTACCACAGCCAAACCTTAGGGTGTGAAAATGAAAGAAGAAAATAAAACTATAAAAAATGAGCTTGGACATTAACAGGAATAAATAACTGTCAACTCTTGTTGCAGTGGAGGTTCTCCTTCAGCTTTCACTTTTATCAGAATAATGTGATCCATAAATTTCCACCTGATCCGATGTCAGGACTTAAAATGAGATTACAACCCATGAATATACTGAATAAAAAATCGAAGTGATTCTGCAAGGCCGCTGGTGTACTCTCAAGACTAGATTTGTCTTGCCTTTATACATAGCAATGTTTCTAAGCAATGGAGACTGAGTGTGCTTAAATAGTGGAAGAAAAAGCCTTGAAAAGACAAGCTCCTTGAGAAATGTTACCTCTTTCAAAAGCCAGGATTTAATCTCTTTAGTTTTAGGTAGCTGAAGATTGAAGCCTTCTTTTCTACAGCTATTTTACAGCCAATTGCAGACTGACATCAAATGAATTTAGTTAAACTGGAGAATTAGAAATTCTAAGGGGGAAAAAAAGTGTCTTTATTTGACAAGTGTTTTCGTATTTTTAAACCACAAAAACCAGCATCAATCCAAATTCAACAAACAAAATAATTTAGTCCTCCCTCACCTAATTCCCTTCTTTGCTCTATGTTTCTCCTCACTTTGGCCTTGATTCACAGAACTCATCTTTATTCATTTAAGTGAGTATTATAGCCAAATCAAAGCTTGCCTTGTAATTAAGTAGAAGTTTAACAAAAAGACTGTTAGTCTAGTTATTATAAAATAGTTTTTATAGTTATGGCATTAAAGGCATGTCTTATTACCATTCATCAGTATAAGTAATTTTGAAAAGAACTACAATTACTAAACAATTACAAGATAGATATCTTTGTATCTACAGGCAAGATATGTACAAACTTAAACATAACCCTGGTGGCCTTTTTTTCAACTGACTTCTCCTTTTTTTAAAAAAAAAAAAAAAAAAAAGCGATGGTATTACCAAAAATACAATTTTCTTCTAGAAAGTACACCACAAATGCATTTTAGATACTCGGTAAGGGCTTAGCATTTTTTTTCTAAAAATACATCATTCTTTCTTGCTACTGTATGTTATGAACAATTTAATGAATTGAAAACAAGTAAAAAACCACAGTGATCTACTCAAAATAAAAATGATTGTATTAGATGGCTCATATATTAAGTTTGGTCACCTATTCCTTTCAGGTGATGTGGAATAATTCCTTAGCAAGTGGACATCTGACAAAGTTGCAGGATCATTCAATGCAGCTAGGACAACTAGAACAAGCTTACAAATTAACTGTGCATATTTCAGTTAAAACTCCTAAACATTTTTTTGTTTTGTTTTGTTTTAAGACAGGCAGTTGAAATCGGATGGAATTATTCTATAGGTCCTAAGCATCCTAAACTCTGCCTGGAACCAAGAGAATATAACACTGAAAAATATAATAATAGTAATAATAATTTATTGGGGGCCTGGGGGGGGGGGGAGGGCAGGGATTTAAAATAGAAAATAATGATCAGTCTCTCAGACTGGATAATCACTAATGTTTAAATGCAAGTACAGATGAAAACATTCAGTTAACAAGACATGGAAAAAAACACACACAAGTACTAAGAGACAACCTAACAGGGTCACTGGTATAATGCAAGGCTATATACACTGGAAGCCTGAATATCAGCATTCCTCTTTTGATCACCATTTCAATCATTTAACTTTTGGACTGGCATAGTCAAATCAGAAAAAAAGCTGTTGAAAACAACAGTTGTAGAGCATTGTTTAATAAGGACTTTCCACACAGACTAAAAAAAAAAAAAAAAAGTTTGAAGCTATGCAATCTGAGTCTCAGCAGGCTAGTTCTTTACTTGGGTTAAAGTCTAGAAGAGGCTGATCCTTAATCTTTAGGTGAGTCTTACTCCAAGGGTTTGGGTCAAGTACTTAATAATCATTCCCATCATTGCTGGCAAATTTCAGCAGCAAATAGAGGTATACAAGAGGAGCAAGTAAAGCCAAAAAAACAGAGACAAGTAGTAACCTCATTACATTATGACAGGCACAAAGATATTACGATGGCAATCACTACACACCCACAAGAGAAGCTAGATGATAGGCTATTATACTGACTTGGAGTTAAAAAGGACAATTTTAACAACAACAACAAAAAAAGACAGTAATTCACAAATCTAGACTGCCTTTACTTTAAACAGAGAATGAAAGTATGGTGTGCTAATAAGCTCAAAAGTATTTCTGATAATAGTGCGTTTTTTAGGGAAAAAAAAGTTTATAAATGTAGGAATATTCATATTTTAGCCTGTTCTTTAGTCTTCCTAGGACATTTATCTTTATACTGGAAGATTAGTATGAAACAACAAACTTTGTACCATTGTTCATAAGCTGTTTATACATAATGGAATTCTGAGCTTAGTTTCACAGAACTGATCACCTGAACCGCATGGAATATTATATTCTACATACAGTGTTAATACCTGCTTAACAAATATGCACGATTTGACTTCCAGTTGAAAATAATAATAGTAATAATAAAATAAAACAGACATCTATCTCAGTTATAATACCAATGACTTCCATACTTTACCCAAGGATGAATATGGTCCCACCCTCACTTCTTTTCTAAAATTCACCTATATAATCCCGGTATTATATAAATGAAACATGCATTTATCGGGGGTGAGGTCAATACACAAGAACCGTGTTGAATAGTACAGGAGGCTCCCTTCAGCATCCCCCTTCAAGACAAACAACACACCCAGACCCGGAGACGGAGAGCAACCGAGACGTCAGCCCTGGACTAGGGGAAGGGGAAGGCAGCAGGTTCAGGACCGGGGACAGGGGCAGGGGAAGGCGGAGGGTTTAGGACCAGAGACAGGGACAGGGAAAGGAGGAGGGTTTAGGATCAGGGACAGGGACACGGAGGCCAAACTGCGGGTACCAACCAGGGCAGGCCGGCGCTGGGGAGCGAACCCAGGCGGGCCGGGGACATCGGGCTTGTTGCACTTCGGGCAGTGAATTTACTATGGGGTAGGGAAGAACAGGGGAAGGGAGTGACCTAGTCTTCACAGATGAACGACGAGGTAAAGCCATTACTACACAGAACACTGAATTCCTGTTCTCTCGCCTCTCTTCCCTTCTCAAGAGAAAAAAAAAATCGAGAGGAAAAATAAAGGAAAAAAAAACACTGGAACAGACCTCCTCCTCCATCCATTACTATTTAATGAAGCCAAATGATAGTTGTAGAGGATAAGAACTGGCAGAGTAATGGCTAGCAAATGCATTATGCCCAAAAGCTTTGAAAGATTCAACAAGAATGCCTCTCCCCATACCTCCATAAAGAGATGCTTACAAAATCCATCCGCCCTGGGGAGAGCTTCCCCGGCTACTACCTGAGCAGTGGGGCACTCCAGCCCCATAAAGCGCGCACACACACACAGAGAAAACCGAGATGTTGTCTGCAAATCTCCCCCTCCAAAGGGGCAGAAAGTACCCGTGCTCCGGATCGGTGTGACGGGAGGGAAGGGGAGAGGGCGCAGCCCACTGGAACCGAGGACCGCCGTTATTAGCAGAAAGCCCCGGAGTGGGAAAGAAAAAGCTGGGCTGCGAGCTCCATCCCAGTGCCAGCCACCCCTTTCCCTCCGGCAGGCAGCAAACCGCAACGCCCGCTCCCGATGCAGCGGGCCCGGATCGTATCGCGACTCGCCCCCAGCCCCACCGCGAGGAACCGGGGAGAAAGGGGGAAGGGAGCAGGGGGAAGAAGGGCGATTTTCCGTGCGTGCCTTTGCATGGGAGGCGGCTCCGCGCCGGCGAGGTTCCCTCTGGGCAGCCCCTGCGCCCTTGACATGACAGCGGCGATCTGCCTCCTCTCCTCCTCGCTCAGCTGGCTCAGGTCCGCCTCCACGCCGGCCGGCACCAGGCGCTGCAAAGGGGCCGCGGGGCCACCGCCATCCCCGGCCGCCGCCGCCCCTTCGGGGAAGGCTCCCAGCCCTTCTCCTCCTTCCAGGCTCGCCTCGTTGCCCATGGCCGCTGCTCGCCGCTCTCCTCCTCTCTCCCCAATTCAGGCTCGGACCGGGGATGGGGGGCGGCTGGCCGGCTGACAGAGCCGTTCCCCGGCGGGCGCTCAAAGCCCCGCGGCCGCCACCGCGGCCCCGAGCGGGGGCACCGGCGGCAGCAGCGAGGCCGGGCTCGGTGGCTGCCGCCGCGGCTGCCGGGGAGGAGCGGCGCCGCCAGCCGCCCGCCGCCCCACGCAGCGCATGCTCCGGGCGGCTCCCCACGCACACGCACTCACACTCCTCACACTCACACACACGCGCGCCGCCCCGCCCCGCCGTTAAAGCCAACCCCGCACACGGCACACCGCGGGGATCCGGCCGAAAGCGGCGCGGAGGAAGGGGAAGGTGGGAGGTACAGCTGGAGGATGCCCACCCGAGGTTTCCCTCCCCAGCAGGGCCGGCTAAAGCAGGTTGTTCGGGTTGTTGAGCTTTGAGAGTCTCCATAAATGAAGATTTCACAGCCTCTCGGGGCTCTCACGTTCCAGAATCTGACTGCCCTCGTGATGACTGGTTCCAGTATGCCAGTGGCTTTTTTGCAGGACTGGAGAGCCCCAGGCTGGATACCATACTCCACATGCAGTCTCACGACTGCTGAATAGAGAAGAATCACCTCCTTTATCCTGCTGGCTGCACCTGTGGTGATATAGCCCAGCCCACAGCCACCATTCTGCATCACAAGGACATGCTGCTGCCCACCAGGACTTTTTCTGGAAAGCTGCTGCCTGGCCACTCACCACCCAGCCTCTCCCAGCACATAGGGTTACTGCATCCCAGGTACAGGACTTTGTACTTAGCTTTCTTCAACTTTGTGATGTTCCTGCCAGCCCGTTCATTGCTCCTGCCTGTCAGGATCCCAACAAGCAGCAGCCCTGTGCTTCACCGCTTTACTGTGTATCAACCACTCTCCCCAGCTGGCATCAGCCACAGGCCAGCCAAGGGAGTATTCCATACCTTTGCCCATATCATAAATCATAAATGGAGACATTAGATACTGCTTATCACAGCTAGTAACCTTGCCATCAGTTGGACTAGAAACTGCTAACCACAACCCATTTGAGCCTGACAGTTCAGCCTATTTTTCATCTACTGTACAGGTCTCGCTAATTTGGCTCCAATGATATTATGGGAAATCATACTGAAAGCCTGATAGAGTATCAGTTGCCTGGGGTGAACACATGCTGGCTGTTTCCAATCACATTCTTGTCCTTCATGTGCTTGGATAGGGCTTCCAGGAGGATTTGCTCTGTAACCTTCCCAGGAAGGGAACTAGCCCAATTAGGCTAACTGGCTTGGAGTTCTCTTGTGGATCCCCCTTCTTGCCTTTTTTTAAAGACAGGTGCAGTGCTTGCCTGTTTCTGGTCATTAGGAAAATTTCCCAATGACTTTTTGAAAATGATAGAAAGTCACTTTGCATTAACATTAACCAGGTCTCTCAGCATCCTTTGATCCAGCCCATCTTAGTCCCTTGAGCTTCTGTATGTCCAAACAATTTAAGTGCTCCCTAAATCTATCTTACTCTAATATAGATAATGTTTCACTCTCACATACTCTTTGCTGCTAGGCTAAGGGACCTGGGAGACTGAAGGACAAATCTTACCCATAAATGCCATGGCAAAGAGCCACTAAGTACCTTGCTTGCCCTTTCTATATCTTTTGTCACGAGTTTTCCTGCCCTTTTGTTTGGGGGCATTTTTTTTTCCAATAGCCAAATAGACTCCCTAGAGACCTTGCTAAGTTGTGGCTCTAATTAACACATTGGAATATTCAAAACAAACACCTAGTTCTTCACAAACAACAGTTGTTTTCACTACAAGGATGTGATAGCATTTGGTGTTCTTGCTTGTCTCCTTCTGTACTGCCATTACTATCTTTTTCTAGAAACAGCTGTATGTACAATGTACATCATCTCCCAACATGACTTCAGTAAGGATGCCATCTAAATATTTATAGTACGTTCGTATATCTACAATCAGAAACCTTCCCCCCCCCCCCCCCCCCCCCGTACTGGTTCACAATAAATGATTAAACTGGTAGCAGTTGGGGGCTCTCTACTTTTCTCTCAAGTGACTTTTAAGTTAGACTTCAAAGGAACAGCGCAGGAGACGACGTGATAAAGCACAGAGGGAAAATCCTCTAAATGGAGAAGCATAACATGAGTGTAAGTAGATGCCTGCTCACATGGTTTTCTATGTAAAGACATCACAGAGGCCTGTGACACACGGCACACCCAGACAAAGGCAGATTTACCTGGCATTTGAAGAAAAGATTAAGGGGTTTAGAAAGAGGCAATTACACACAAATACACACACATCTCTCTTCATTTAGCACACAAGAATATCATGTACGAATGAATGTGCAAAGTGCTACTGCATGGAAGAAGGAAAATGCACAACAAACATGGGGAAAGAGGGATCTTATAGGTGAAAGCAGTTGGTTTTATGATACATAATAATGTAAACATTCCCATATACTTAAATATACTTATATACTTTAGTTACGTAGACTGAAAGTTTAATGCATTCCCAAATGCATTTTTTCTTAAAATACAACAACAAAAGTAAATCAGCTTCTTTATTCAAAGACAAAATAGCTAACTAGAGCATTGACACAGATCTAGAAATCATGTTCTGTTTAAAAACAGATGGTATATGTCAGATATAGATGCATACAAAACAAGTGAGAACAAAACATCAAATTTCCTCAGTAAGACAATTAAAACTGGGGAAATAGCAGCTTTGATAGTGCTTACTGATTGAAACTACATACACTGTTCCTGTTCCACTGTTAATGTGTTCTGAGATAGAGCAAGGGAGGAAAGAGACATATAATGTGTAAAGAACTAAGCTGAGCCCATATGGAGAGGCAGGATGAGATATGACCTTCAGTGGGAAGTTCATGATTGGCTTCACTGGACCAAGGATGTCACCTTAAAATGATGATTTCAAATATCTTAGGGATTTTTGTGGAAACTGACTGTTTACACAATTCTATGACATTTACCTTTTCTTATGAAACAGTATGAAATCAATAGTTATCTGTCCCAGAAGTCCCAGTGCAGGCCTGTTTTCTCTACACCCCATCATTTCCTTATCTTCCTTTCTCCCAAAACACTTCTTGCTGTCCAAAAGTGACACCAACTCTCCCATTTTAGCGTTACTGATGAAATTCACAAACTAATGAGGCATAACAGTCCATTTTGTCAAGGAAAGAAAAGTTATCAAATGAATCAGCTTTTTTCCTCAGAAGTCATAATGTCTAACTTGAAGGGAACAGCTTGGTGGTATCAGACTAAATACCCTTTTTTTAAAAAATATATTTTCTTAATCACTGTCACTGGTAAATATGATTAAAACCCTTCAGAGATAAAACAGTCTCTTCAAAAGTGCATGCAAATTAGAACTCTGCATATAAATTTAGAGGGAGAAACATAGAAGCAAGTTCCCTTCCCTTAGATAGATAACATAAAAAGGGTAATCATGAACAGAGGCAAACCCAACTATCCGTTGAGGGCTTGCTTACAGTTTTTGTAATATTTTCATTGCTTTTATCTGAATATAAACTAGATCAGCACAATACACAAACTCTGATATATTTTAGATCATCAGGTCCAATCATGGTATTATTATCCCAGCAAAACAAAGGTACAGGATATTTTAAGGTGGTGTAACTTCATTCAGACTAAGGACTGAACTGTAGTAATAATAGAGTATTTTTATCTGGGCCTGAACCACTTTGGTATGCAAAGTAGACATATCAGTTCTCCAAAAGAGCAAGTCCAGCTTAGAGGTGAGTAGGCAGAAGCAGCACAAGGCAATTGCTCATGTTTTGCCAGTGCCAAATCTGACCTGGGGCAAGTGAATCTCAGTTGAGTGTGTATCTTCAGCACTACAACGAACGCTCAAAGTTAATTCACTGATTAACAAGACTGGAGATATCTCATCTTCTCATCAGTAGCCTACTTAGTATGGACATACTTTTTACATTTTTTTAAGGGGGAAAAAGCTATACTGTGCATAGAATTTGAAGAATTAATGCTAAGATCATCAGAAGAAAGGAATAAGAGGTCAGTAACACCTTGGCACAAGCTGCCAAAATGGGAGGGGACGGAAAACTCTCACAGCTTAATAATATGCCTGGCATAATGCCCAGATAAAAGTGAAGAAGTAAGAATGTGCACAAATCATTAGCAATTAATGGGAAGCTTTACTGATCACTAACATGAAGGAAGGTAAAGTTAAAGAACAGCTAGAATTTGGATAAGCATATTTAAGAAATTGTACACATTAATGACACTATATTCTGATGTGTACAAATACCTAGCTAAATGTTGAAGTACCTCGATCAGCGTGACGTATCCCATTTTAGAGGTACAGAGACTGTAGAGGGTACTTTGAGTTTAGAAGACAATGCTAAGAAGCATCCATGCATTCATTCTATTGACTGTACACAATGAGCAATGCTTCTTAATGATAGCTCTTTCCAGACAGCTAACACGATATATTTGATAAATATAATCAAATATATAAAAATAAAGAAAAATAAGGAATACCCTAGTTGAGTCAGTTGCCCAGCTGTGCTTGCCCTCCTGTCCTCTTTACTATCTCAGGATGCATGTGAGCACACTGCACCAGAGATTAAATAAGGGTGGTGGAAGAAAGCAAAGTCACGGTAAATCAATACACTGAATGGAATTCATCCAATACAAAAACCTGATGAAGTTTAAGAGCATGAGTCTGTATTCTAAAAAATGTTGTACAACACCTAGGAGGTAATATTTTCAAATATGACATGCTTTAAGTCTATATACACCAAAGCATGTAAACCAAAAGCACGTGATACATTAGGAAACTACACATCTGTACATTCACCTGTACTATCAGGCCACTGGTGCAGTAAAGTCCTAGGAAGCTTATCAGTGCAGGTTACATGAGATACCTATTAAGGATGGCAACAGATGCACACACCGTATGTACTAAATGGCTGCACACTCTAAAACAAAAACATAGGAGAGTAAGGCCTCTTCTCTCACAAGTATGAATACTGTATTAAAACTACTCTCATCTAAGAAACAGCCAAAATTTGGCTAAGGATTGCATAGCAAGCATTCAAGATCATAATGAGTTTCCAGTCTCACATTATGAGTCACCAAAACAACAATTAAAGGGTCATAACAAGCTACCTTGCAAAGCACTATCAACATTCCATTAAAGTACGTACTACTCATCTCTCTCTATGCAAAGTTTTCCATTCCTTCATTTTGTACGTGCAGGTTGAGAATCCAAAGGAATAGTGACTTAGCCTGTTCCAAAGATCCTGCAAAAAAGACCCACTTTACACCCAAAAAGGAAAAAAAATACATAAAGGCTTCCAGGTAAAACACCCTAGACAGAAATATTTGCAGCTCTCTGGTGTTCCTCAATTTCTGTTTTCTTGAGATACAATGCACTCTGACACAACACCATTAAAGTTCCAGCACACAATTTATTACTGAACAAATAACTTATAAACTGCAGATATTTTAGTCTTATCATCATCAGTCCAATCAAAACAAAACAGTATTAGTAAATGCTCTTTATCCCAGTGAATAGCCAGTGTGTAGACACTTGTCTGAATTATCCCAGCAATCTTACAACCAGATTTGCTTGCTTAAACAAAACGAGAAGGTCTGCCAACTGCCTACAGTGCAGCAATGCTGATACACTCGCAATATGGACTCCCACATTATAGTTTAGTCACAATGTTAAAAATCTTGTGTTTATTTGCAGTCAGTACTCCTAATACACAAATAGTGATTTGCATCCTAAATGGAAGAATGGGACAAAAAAGCCCTTAACCTCAAGGCCTGCATTCTAAACCACCCGCAACAAAAACAGTATGTAGTTTTGGCCTGCTGGTCTCCAGTTGCTTTCTCTAATTTGAGTTCATCCGACTGCAGCAGTTGAGTACAACTCAAGAGTGTTGCAAACATCATCATTAAGAGCTCAATTTTGATTTGCTTGCACCATAAAACTGTCAAAACTGGGATTATTCCAATTCAAGAGCAAAAGTAGTCAATTAGGAAGAACCTAGGGAACAGTCACTAGCATCAAATTATGATAGATCACATTAGAATAAAGTAACTTCAGTTTATTCGGTTGGGTTTACAACAGTAAGCATAACAGAGAGATTCTCAGGATCTGTCTCTCAGGGCTATTACTGGAAAAATAGGATGGTTGAAAGTTTTAGTTGCCTTAGCAGTTCCTCTCTTTCATGCTCAGAACACAGTAGGTACTTGAAAAGTGCATAGCCTAAACAGAGGGAAATCTGCTTAGTGAACCACATACTTGGATGATATGTTCAGGTCCTCCCTGTGCCACAGAGCACAGGCTTTGACTTTAAACACAATCTATTATTTTGTTTGTTTTTGCCATCTAAATTAGATAATACTTGGTGGTGATGCGGTGTTAATATTCATTAGGGCTCCCAAAAAATAGTTTGCTTGACTTTGTACAAAAAACTTACTTAAAATGGGATTCTGGAGATGAAACCTGCTTTACTATAAGTATCATATATAACTAAATACTGGCCAAAGCCACCGCTTCCAAGGATAAAAGATGAAGATTAAACACCTGAATCCTTCTGTAGGAGCTCACATATGGAATGATACGTAAGGATGTTACCCACAGTACCAACAGTTCCAGTGGGTACTGCCTGTTGGTTTCAGGTAGTGAGTGATGCATTGTTGACCATACTAAAGACACATGAGCATGTTTTTTTTGACATGAGATGCCAACTGGCTCTATGGTACAATCAAAGAGAAAAAATAAAAGTTTTTTTAAACCTATAAAGTCCTGCTTAGAATAGATATTGCTTACTACATGCAAAATAAACACCACTCTTTATCCCAGAAAGTACAGACATTCAGGACAAAGAAAGTTTACCCTTCTCTTCAGGTATACCTGAAAAGAAGTTTACCCTTCTCTTCGAACTTTTATACTCTTGACGCTAGAAGTAGCTCCTAGATCATAATGGAATACACAAAAGCAAAGATACATCCCAAATGCCTTTATTTTCATCTTAGTCCAAATATAGTCTTAGAATGGGTGGGAAGGAAACTGGAGGTCACCTGGTCTGATCCTTCTCCTGAAACAAGGCTAACATAGATTAGGTTGCTCAGAGTCTTTTTCAGTCAAGTTCTGAGTATTTCCAAGGATGGAGATTTCAGTCTCTCTGGGCAACCTTGTATCCAATCACAATTTATTTCTTTGGCAACTTGTCTTAATTACTTCTCAACTTTTCACCAGGAATCTCAGGGATTAGTAAGGCTCCATTTTCTCCTACAGACCACTGTTTAGAAAGGGTCTGTAACACACTCCCACCACAATGTCACCCTTACTGGCTTTTCCTCTGATCCTGACCTGCAAGCTCTCAACTACGCTGCTGCCCATACTACAGTGGAACTTCAGAAAATCAAGCTGTTCCTTCACATCACCAACAATGCACTCTCATCAGCTTTACCTGTCTTTCTTAAAGACTTTGTATCCATCTGTCTCAGCATTCCAGGCATGTGAGTGACTCTGCTAAATCTCAGACATCCCGGTGATCTTCATAAAACAAGCACATACTCCTACCCAAGCTTTTCCCCTTCAGCAGCAGAACTGAAGACAACAGTACCTGGGCTCCCGTGCCCTTCACCCCTAGACACCAGAGCCCTCTAGTCCCTCTTGCTAGCCTCAAGATCTTCCTTGGCAGTGTCATTGGAGCCCATGTGGATGAGCATGAAGTGGAGTACATACCAAAATACCTTTCTCATTTAACATAGTTCTAACATAACACAGGACAGCATGCTAGTGCACAGAATCCAGTACCTTCAAATATAAAATACCATTTCTTATACAGTACTTATCACTGCTACATGCAGCTTTCATTACAATCTTATAACTTGTGCAGTAATACCTTTGAGTGTAGTATAACCTCTATTTCAGAAAGAGAACTTCTCATACTATACTTCCATTGACTTGAAAAAAATTTTTGACTGTGTGCCAGGGTTTTATTGTAATGAAATAAACTACTATAAAATCCATTTTTTTCCCACAAACCCATGCTTCCTATACTCAGTAAATTTTTGTAACTCTCTAAAAATACTACTTTCTTTAGATAATTAAATATGTTGCAATGGCTTTTCTCATCAGAGAGTATAGCAGTCTCTTTTTCATCACCAAGTAGCTAAACCTAAAAGCTGATTCAGGACTTAGGAAGCCAAGACTTCCTGCTGTTAAAGGGTTTTTGTTTTACCTCAGGAAAACCTGTAGGTAGCCACTAGAAGTTAATGACTGCATTCCTTTGGTTAGGAGGCTTGCCCATCTGTTATATGGGGATAGTGACACTTACTCTAACAGCAGGGAGTAATTAATGCTTTCAGAATTTTTAACACTCAAATATTTTTCATTCCATACAAAATAAACATCAGCTTTTATCCCAGAAAGTATATCTATTCAGGTTTATGCAAATTATACAACTAGAGGGGTGAGGTCTATAAAAACATTTGTCGATTTTCCATGCAGACATTCCCAAACTAATTCAACACTACATAATACACACACAGGTAGTAATTTAGGTAAGAAAACTGTATAAATATGATGTCATAAAGAAGCCACTAGCTGCTTAGTCTTAGACCATCAGCTAGTCAAAGTATTCTAACTCATAGATACTTTCAGTAAGTCCTGCTGAGTTAGACTTGCCTTCATTCCAGAATGCAAACTCTTGCTTTCCACTGCTGTACATAGTGCTATTTCATATATCCCAATACATAAACCAATCAAATTCCAAATTAAAATTAATCTGATAAAAAAGAGAGACATAGTTGGTTTCTTTCTTAATGAAGTGTTTTTGGTTTTGTTTTTCATTTCTCTACTCTTGAGTGTTTGCTTCTGAGCTTAAAAGACAGCCAGCATTCTTTTGATAACTTAACTCTTTTCCTTTTTTTTTTTTTTAGGACACCCAGAATGCAAGGACATCTGGTTTGTAATGATATGTCATTAACACCATTCAGCATAAAAGGCAAAGGCAAGAAATAGGAGAAGTGATAAACTGAGCATGCCGATACACAAGTTTTAATGAGCAGTAGGCAATGCAGACCATAAGAAAGACCAGAACACTTAGGTCGCTGATGAATGGGCCATTGAAAGAACCACTCAAACAATCTGTGAACACTGAAGAGTGTTGCAGTTTAACTTGACAGTCAGCTCAGTGCCACACAGCCATTCGCTCACATCCCCCACCCAGTGGGACTGGGGAGAGAATTGGGAGGAAAAAAGTAAAAGCTTGTGGGTTGAGATAAAGACAGTTTAATAGGACAGAAAAGGAAGGGACATAATGATGATGATGGTAAATAATAGAATGTAGAATGCAACAGGTGCACAGTGCAATTGTTCACCACTCACTGACCAATGCCCATCCCATCCCCAAGCTCCAATCCCAACCCACACCCTGACCAGCCACCCTATACTAATTGTCCAGCATGACACCACATGGTGTCGAACCTCCCTTGGCCAGTCTGGGCCAGTTGTTCTTATTCTGTCCCCCCCAGCTCCTTGTGTACCCCCCAGCCTCCTCGCTGGCAGGGCAGCACAAGAAACAGCGAAGTCCTTGGCTCTGTGTAAGCACCACTCTGTAACAACTCAAACATTGGTGTATTATCAGCATTATTCTCATCTTGACACAGTGCCATACAGCTACTAGGAGGAAAATTAACTCTATCCCAGCTGAAACCAAGACAAAGAGGTTAAACCAGAGCTTTGTAACTTATAAGAATGGAGACAAGATTGTACTGAGGGTGATGAGAAAAAGAATTACTATGGAGTGTTTGAGGTGAACGTCAGAAATATACAAAATTTAACATGGGACACTTAAGGAAAAGATCAACAGCAGGGAAAGGAAGGGATCAAGGCTGATGGGGAACAAAAACATGGGAATACAGAAAGGAGGGGGAATAAAAATGTGGCCAGTTACATGTGAACAGGCTGCCAGTCAGTACTTTTGTCTGGCCAAACCTTGTGCCTCACCACTACAATCTAAGCTACCATTTCACTACTCTGCATTCCTTGCTATTTTTCTTAGTGAGTACACTATCTTTTTTTGTGCAAGACAATAGCTAACATCAAGATGGGCTAAGTGTCAAGTAGGTCTCAAGGCTGGAAACTGCCTACTACTATAGATCTATATAATCTATAGATCTGGACTAGTTATAAGAGACCTGTGTGGATCATAGGTGTGAGGGTGTTTGTGTGATATGCTAATTTGAACCTCATTATCTGGCATGTAAGAACAGGATCAAGCCCTTTGTTCATGCTTTTACTTGTTGTATGTATGCAGCATATAGAAAGGCACTATCTTCCTGTCTGTGTTCGTCTGTTTGCCATGTCTGTACTAAAGGAATGAATACGGGTGTGTATTGGTATAACAACACGCTTGTTCACACTACTGGGTGGGAACCACAATAGCTTTAACTCCAGTGGACTGGGAGGAAAACCCCCTTGGGTCCTGGAGTCTACTTCTCCTTAGAGTTTTTGCTGTCTGTTGAAACTTTCAAGTCATGAGAATCCTTCTCCATGTTTTTCCACTAAGCAACTTGATTCTAGCGTAGGATTTAGTTATGTTGGGATGCCTACATTTAATTACCTACATACAGTCTCTACATGTCAGCTGAGTGTTTAACCTCCCATTGTAGTTGGAGGTGAGCCAGTCCATAAACCACAAAGCGGGAGTCAGGTGAACAAAGATGGGATTCAGTTGCATAAATATGTTATAATCCATTTAGACTTCAGCTGACAATGCAGAGAGATGCAGGTCTTCTATAAATCCTCAGTTATATATGCCAGCCATGTGTGAATGTCTGATACCGTAAGGCATAGTTAATGGCATTACACACCTACATGTGGGCACATGACTCAAGGGGAGATCAGTGTATACCTCAGAAAGCTAATTAACTTCGCGTAAACTTCCATTAACTGAACAGAAAGCCAGACATCCAGCTTGCTTAAAATTCTTATTTCTCCACGCCTTTAAACTGAAAGTCAGTTTAAGTGTCGTCTTTAAAGGTAAAGCTTACAAACCATTCTTATAAACATTCTCTTCTCTTACAGTCCAAGTCCCTGGCCTATATGTCTAATGCAAGTAACACCTAGATTTAAGAATTCATTCTAACCTTCACAAAAAAAGCCTTTGTGATTTCTATGATTCTTTGTGAATTCTACGATTCTATGATTTTCTAACAGCTTGGGGCAGGGAGGGAAAAGACTGCATGAACTGTTCCAAGTTGAAGGAAATACTATTTCCGAAAAAACAATCAAGCTACTCATGGTCTAGGTGGCAGAAACATGTTTCTATAGAATTTTTGGAAGGTTCACAGGATCACAGAATTACAGAATGGTTGAGGTTGGAAGGGATCTTTGGAGGTCTGGTTGCCCAGGACCATGTCCAGGTGGCTTCTGAGTAGCTCCAAGGATAGAGACTCCTTTACGGTCCAATAGATTAGCAGAATACTGTTAAAAAACCTTGTTGTTTCACAATGATATAGTACTGTAGTCACAGACATGCCTATGATCTAATTCAGCTATACAGTTTCCCAAAGTGGTAGTAACAAAAAAGCAGTCACATCAGACGTTAGACTGTAGAACACACTATGAATAAAATGTCCAACTCATTTCCCTTATCAGCCTGATTCTTACATAAAGAAGAGTATCTAGGTAAATACATAGCTAAATAATGAAGAGTTTAATTTTTTAATATATACTAATCCTGTTGAGTGTAAACCTCACCTACTCAGTCTCAGCAGTTTTTTCTTTTGCACCCATAGATTTCAGTCTCTCGGATCAGTTCTCACCAACAGAAACAGAATTTCTATATTAAAAAAGCTCCCTCGTATAGCACAGGGATGCTTAAAATTGTAGCATATTTAGTGATGTTTCTCAACAGTTCCAGAAGTTTTTGGACTAATTCACTCAAAGCAGTTCTGAAGATATGAAGACAGACATACCCGCAATTCCAGCTGAAACAAGCAAATATTCTCTCCCACACCAGCCCTCTCTCTCTCATCTCTTTTCTCCTCCTCCCCTGCCCTGGAGTATCTACAAGTCATCATTCCTTCTATCTGTTATTCCCTTAATACCCATACTAACTTAACAAAAATACAAGTAAAAATAACTTATAACTCAGAAGCCACAGAAGGAAGAGAATTAAAGAACAACACAGCACTCCCCCAGGTTCTGGTTGGAGAGGCAGGGTATGACCTTACTGAGTTCTAAGCTTTGCCTACTACCACAACATCTTTGACTGTCCTACGATTGTAGAGAAGTCTAAAACATTTATCATAAAAATAATAGGTTTATGCAATGATTTAGGGAACTTACAGGATCTATACTAAATAAACTGATGTTTTTCCCTTCTTTCATTTTCTTCCTTTTGACCTAGAAAACCGATTTTTAACTCTAAAATTCATCTTTTTAGAATGTATTTTAAATTTTTTTAGATGTCCTAGCAGCATACTTTCTGAATTTGCCTGCAGTAAAAACATAATGGAAGAAGAGCCCTATAAACTGAACTATTTGTCTCCCAAAAAAAAAAAAAAGATAAATCTCTACCAGTTTTATTTACATGCCAATATTTAGTGACAAATTCTAGTATGTTTGCTATTAACTAGGCACGCAAGATCTAAAAATTCTGAAAATAACAGAAACAACTCCAGAGAAGTAAATTAAAACTCCTAAGAAACCAAGGTGTAACAATCTCCAGTAGTGTCATGTTTGAACTTCTAGCCATTTTTGTATTTTCTTTGTTTTACATATTCCTGGCTCAGGGCTCATATCCCTTCCCAGCTAAGTCCCTTCTTAGCTCCTTAGCAGAGGTTCTTGACTCAGTTGCCTCTTGTAAATCTATTGACTTGCTGAATTCTTCAGCTGACAGAAACCTTTTCTCTATTACTGTAGGGATCACACAAATTCCTTATTTGTTATATTTATCCCTTCAGCTACTCAGGACATCAGCTGAGGAATTATCCTCACTCTCAGATTTCCTATAGGCACCAAGCAAAATCATGGGGAGCTTGAGAAAAAAAATATATATTTATATATATAAATATATAAAAATAAGCCATCTCTTACACAGTCAATGGGCTTGTATACAGCATTAAAAGAAGAGTTTCAAAGGCCTGTTCAATTCCAAACTCCCCTTCTTATCAGTCAGCCTTTATTGATTTTTGTTGAAGAATTCTCATTTTATATTTGTATTTAAGAAAACTGTAAATTAATTGTCAGCTGTCTAAGGCTTGGTGCCCTTAACTAATTTGGATCAAAAATGAATTTGTGGTACAAATTTACTACTTCATTGATACAATAAATTGCAAATAGAATACTTCTTCACTAGATCATATCAAGATCTTACAAATTTCTAGAATTAGCAGATATCTTCAACAGTGATGATCACACTACTTCCCAAAAGATCAAAATACTTTACTTCACAGTATTTTTAAGATTAATTTTTCCAAGTACATGAAATATCAGCAATGCAAAACAGTAGGATTACCAATATGACTAATTGGATAGTATTCTTCTGTGTGCACTTGAATATTACACAACAGTTAAAACTGCAATAGAGGGTTAAAGTTATTTTTCCTTAGTTTTTGTTCATAATCTTGTTTGTCCTCATAATTGTCCTTTCTTTCCCTTCTCTACTTCTCAAATAAAAGTTTTATAGACAATTATTTTGCCGTTGATAAACAACCCAGAGAAACAACGCTCTCTCAATAGCATAAAGTTATGTTTTAATTGTTTGTGTATAGCTAGTATACATGAAGCTCTCACATAACTGCTGATCCCTTTGTTAGAGAACAGAGACAGAAAAAGGTAACCCACTAACAGAAAGTTTAGTTTAACCCTAAAAATTTAGTATAATTTTCAAAATGCTAAGTAATGTACCTGACAATAATTCCCATTGGGACAAGTAAAAGCCATACAAATGGTGTTTAATTATAACTTATTATCTACTATTAACCATTTTATAAAACACTGGATTATGAGAGATTACGTTATACAAGACTACTGCCCCCTTTAATGTCTATAAAGAATATTTGCATTGCTTATCTGTTTTCTAGTGTGTAATTTTTATGTACCAGCCTGGAGTTCCGATATTTTTTCGAAGAATAAACAACTCCTAATAACACCCTAATTTTCACCACTTTGCTAGAAGTATCTTTCTTTTTCACAGTTTAAAAAAAAAAAAGTTGGGATGAAAAGTACTATCACTTAGGAATTCCACTATAGAGATGTAGAACAAAATATCAAAATATGAGTTATTTGCTACTAGTAACTGTTCAGCTACTGAGATGTAGTGTGTGGGTGTATATATATATTTATATATATATATATACACACACACACATATATATATATATGTATAAAAAAATAGTACTTACATTCACAATTCAGTATAGAAAAGGTACTCAGCATGAAAAGTTATGACTAATAGAAGAATTGCTTACCTAAAAGGTCAGCTTTCCTTGCAATCTTGATTTTTTTGTCTTCATAGCAAGTGTCTCCAGGTAGTAGTAGAATGAGAATTGCTTGTGTCCCTGTCAATGTCCAGAGCAAAGAGGTTAGTCTGTGATATATTGGTCTCTCTAATCTCTTCATATCCTCCCTAGCGCAACTGAGTATTTTGTCTAGCTCTTAATACTGAACACAGATTGCAAAATCAGTGATTCCAACTCAGCGTAGTAACAGAGTCATTTGAATCCACATACTGTTTTATAACATAACCCTCTTATATAAGGTTTAGTCTAATCAAGATATATTTTAAAAAGAAAGCCATTATTTTCAGATATACCATAGTGTTATTCCCTTCGATTGTCCTTGGTTATTTTATTATGTAATGTTTCAAATAATCCTTTTTAATTTAGAAAACTAACAGCAATATACTCACAGACAGCACGTGAACAAAAGGATTTAAAACATAGCTGGCTCTGATCCCAAAACCTTTTGCCACATGCCCCACACTCACACGCATAAACTGAATTCTGGACAGCTGCCAGTAGCTGCTTACCTTTCTGTCTGAGTTGTTGTCTAACCTCTCTGATAACTACCGTTCCTCAAGCAAGTTTAGGAAATGAGCTGGGATTTCTCATTTAGTTAGCAACATATTTGGATGGACTGTTTTTATCCGTGTCATATTGAACTTATATAACACTTCTTTTTCTTTTATAACTAGCAAAATATGTTTGTTTTTTCTTCATAACAGCTTCGCCAAATTATTTGCCAACTTCTGCAGATTTTTAAATTCATTTATGGGAGAAAGCTTCGTAATATCCAGTCTACTATTTTTTAATCTCTTTTATTCATTTTCCTCTCAATTATCTGTTAGTAGAATTAAAAAGAACAAACCCAAACCACAGCTGAAATGAGCTGACCTAGCATGACTGCTTCTGAAAGACCAAAGCAGATTACATCACATGAGGATTACAGATTAAGATTACTGTACTGATTGTGTGAATGCCTATGATGAGTTCAGACTTTTTTTTCTTTATTGAAACTTTAGCATTGGGTCAGGGGGGAGAGGTTTTCTCTGTATTATTTAAAATATTTCAAGGTGAATGGAATTTCCTCTTGAAAAGGACAGGTTTTTTAATCTTTTTAGCAACTGCCCTCATACAAATCCATAATAGTCATTCTACATTCTATGTAGAATTTAAGAAGCTCCTGTAGACAGAAAAACAGATAATTTTGGAATAACTGTCCCCAGGATGAGACTAAATTGAGGTGGCTTCTGTTTCCACTGTGACACAGAACTGTCTGCATAACCAGTGCCTAATCCTTTACCGACAGATATCCTATTGCAGCAATACCTTTAAAGTCTGACCATGTTTTCCATTATGTGCAGATATATCCATATGTATGTACACATATAAAACAAACAACAACCTGCACTATACACGTGCAGGCAAATTGTCCATTAATATATATAAATAATTAAAATATTCTGAAAATTCCTATCAAAAGTTACATTAATTTCTCTGATCTAATGGTTGATGCTTATTTTAGGCTACTACAAAATAAAGATACTTACTTTTGGTTTCCTTCAACTCTGTGACTTTTCAAAGTATCCCACAACTACATGCAAAATAAATAACACTAAAATTTATCTACATAGGAAAGGGAAATACTGTCCTTGCTCTCTGCAAGAGACAGCTCTTCCAAGTCATTCACACTGCATTCATGAACAATGTTATAAGACAGGCGAGCAGATGAGTAATAGTTTGAAGAACGTTTCTGATAGTCCATCTTTATATAAGTCAGATAATTGACTAGTTGTCTCCATTGACTGAAGCTATTAACTTTGGACTGGAAATCTGAAACTTTAGATGATAGGTTTTCATCTCAACAGTCTCCTGGCCAGTTAGTTCCTTAAATTGGTGTTGAAACTAGTAACATAGAATTGTTTTTCAGGATCTGCTGATTTTCTGTCTTTGGAGTTTAAGTGTTTTTATGCATTTTCCTGGCCTCAAGTTTGGATCAATACTATAGTTCTGTGCAAGGAAAATGGCTGTCACCTTGGCACGTTCGAATTGGTTGTGGTAAGCTATCATGTCTGTCACACTTTACAAAGGGAAAGCACATTTCCTCAGGTCTGTATCTTCTTTGCAATGGCAGTAACTGGCCACTAAGTTAAGTAGAGAATAAAAAAGCATGAAATCAAGAATAGCAAAACAAAAAACAAACAGAAATACAATTAAAAAAAAAAAAAAAAAACAGCAGAATTTGAAAACACAATGGATCCAGTATCTTTAAAGACCTAGAATCATAGAATATCCCGAGTTGGAAGGGACCCATAAGGATATTCAAGTCCAACTCCTGGCACCACACAGGTCTACCCAAAAATTCAGACCATGTGACTAAGTGCACAGTCCAAACACTTAAACTCCAACAGGCTTGGTGCAGTGACTACTTCCCTGGGGAGCCTGTTCCAGTGTGCAACCACCCTCTCACCTGATAAAAGTGTTAGCAAATGTAGACCAGAATTGTTATATATTGTGTAACTTGTGTCCAAGAAATTTAGATTCAAAAGTAACACGTCTACTGAGAACCCACAACAGAGCAGGATACCAAAGATGAAGGGAAAAGTGTGAGTAGCAGACAGGAATGGTTATGAACTGACCACAACCACCCATTCCCCATCTTTCCTGTACTGCTTGGGTTGAGGGAAGTAGAGGAGCTGGAATGAAGGAGTGAAGATGAGTTTGGGGGAAAAAAAGTGGGACAAGGTATTCTAGTTTTTGTCTTTATTTCTCACCATCCAAGTCCATTGTTATTGGTAATAAATCAATTTAAATTTGTGCAAAGAGAGTCTGTTTTGACTGTGACAGTAATTTGTAAGTGATCCTTTTATCTTGCCCTGTGAGTTGTTTTCGTCTTATTTTTTCCCCCCTGTCCTGTTGAGGAGGGAGAGAGATCTGGCAACCAGCTAAGGTCAACCTACCACAATACTCCACTGGTATCTATCCATTAGTTACAGGACAAAAACTTAATGGAATCAGTCAATTTTTACACGACGTGATATACCACTTATAATCTAACAGAAATTGCATTATTTAAAATTATTTCATAGCATGTTTTCTTCATATAAATGATAATACTAATATTTATACTTCTACCTTTCAGTATTTTACTTCTCTATACAGCACATGAAGATCTGTCTCTGTCTTCATTATATGATAGTCAATGCTTATCTAGCAATTTATAATAGCACAGAACAGAACAGAAGAGTTCAGTTGGAAGGGACCTACAGAGATCATGAAGTCCAACTGCTTGGCCACTTCACAGCTACACAAAGGTTAAAGCATATTGTTAAAGGCATTATTGACATACCTCTTGAACACTGACAGGCAAGTGGTATCAACCACCTTGCTAGGAAACCTGTTCCAGTGTTTGACCACCCTCATGGAAAAGAAATTTTTCTTTCTATATAGTCTGAACATCTGCTAGATTATCTAGATCCCTCTGAAAGGCTTCTCATCCCTCCAGGGAGTCAACAGCACCTCCCAGTTTAGTATCACCAGCAAACTTGTTAAGGATGCATTCCATTCCCACATTCAGATCATTAATAAAAACATTGAACAGAACTGACCCTAGAATTGAACCCTGATGAACACTGCTGCCGACCAGCCAGATATAGCTCCATTTACTACAACACTTTGAGCTCTGCTGTCAAGACAGTTCATCATCCAGTGTAGCATGAACACGTTTATGTCACGAGGGGACAGTTTGTCTAGAAGGGTATTGTGAGGGACAGCATCAAAGACCTTACTGAAATCCAGAAAGATTATGTGCACCACCTTCCATTCATCCACCAAGCAGGTGACCTTATCCTAAGTGGAGATCAAATTTATCATTTTATCAAGGCAGGACTTTCCCTTGGTAAACTCTTGTTGACTATGCCTGGTAATATCTTTGTTCTTTAAGTGCCTTTAAATATCCCCCAGGACAATCTTCTCCGTAATTTTTCTACAGAGTGAAGTGAGACCAACAGGTCTGTAGTTTCCTGGGTCTTCTCTCATGCCCTTTTTGTAGATGGATATAATGTCAGCTAGCTTTCAGTCAGCAGGGACCTCTGCAGACTCCCATGATCTTTGGAAAATTGTTAGTAAATTTACAGCAGCCAAGTTCAGGCTTGTATCTGAAATACTATTATTCAAAATTGGTGTCTATGTTCACACAATGAATTTAGACTGCTGGACTAATGGAAAGATATTTTATACTGCTTACAATTAGCTTGTGAGATACACAAAAAATATTACTGAATACATTACTTCCTGACCCTGATATCTGTATGAGAACAGCAGGTCTCATATCCACCTGTTAAACTCTTCTCTATTCCAAAACTGAGTGGCCATGCCACACTGCTTAAACTCCATTTTCATCTCCCATATGTTCCCTCATAAGACATTTTCCCATTCTTGTGTACCAGACTGATCTTGCTGTGTCTTGTGAGACATGATTTTGCAGAACAAGTAGGGGGTCACTGAACAGAAAGAGGCTTCTGGAATCATGTTTTAGCACTTGCTCCAATAAAATCATTAGATTATTTCTGCAGAAAACTGCATTAAAATGGTTATACAGTCTGTTTTGCAGGCCTCTGAGTAACAGAGTGTATTGCTTATTTTAGTTAAAAGCATAAAAGCTAAACAACTATCTCTTTCTGCTAATATTTCTTTCCTGAAAAATGTGCCTTTTCCACAATGTTCCAAATATCTGATGGGAAAAAATAATTAAATAAATATTCATTGATAATCTCTTCCAAAGATATCTCAGCTAAGAATGTAGCTGTAACATTTAAATTGTAGCATCTCCTTGCCAACGTACAAAGTGATAAAACTGGTTGAAATGTTTCAGAATTTTGACGATCAGAACATGTGAAATATAATTTCACACTTCAACCACTTTAATATTTTTTTAACCTAAATACCAATTTTCCATTTTTATTCTTTATTCAGCAAGATTTAGTCACAAACATCCATTGAAGCTAGAAAGTGTAGTGAACGAAATTGTTATCCTATTGATGTCAGTTGTATTTTTGTCATTAACTTCTGTGGACTTAGGATTTTTTCCACTGCTTCCTCATGTTCATTTATTCTTCCTCATACTTATTTAGTATAGGAACTATGTAACCTACATACAAGTAGTATACAAGAGATTAGTCTAAATTCTAAAGAACTTTGGAAAAATAAACCTTTGTAGTTTATACCTCTCTAATTTGTTATTTCTACCTCTCAAATATCCATTCAGCATACAGACACAATTTTGGTAAATAATTCAGAATTATAACAACTTTAATAATTATTTTTAAACAGCCATCTGTAGCTTTATTCTTAGAATATGCCTCAATATGTATGTACCAGCAAAATAAGGCTGATTAAATGCATTCATGTTTCAAGCACAGAACCTCTTAACAGTTAATTGGAATGACATCTTCTCAAAAGAGATGCACCAGCAGGTGGCTTTTGAATTTTATTTAAGTCTACAACTGCAAATCATTGATCAGTGGCAAGATCCTACTGACTCTTTTTAGTCCTGAATCAAGATTTACACCACCTGAACATGATCATAACTTGTGAGCTCTGCAATGCAGCCCAGCTTCTGTGGACCTTCTTCATGTACTCAGTTTATGGAAGGAGTTATAATTTATACAGTGACAATATACCAGATAATGTCAGTATAAGAGAAACAAATATTTTCCCTTTACACAGGAATCTGTTCAGCTGCATAACAGCCTCAGCTCTAAAGGAAATCACAATTTGCAGGAACCAGTTACGAGGTAACTTCCACAATCGATTACACATTGATGCCAATGGGACTGCATGAGAAGAAACGAAACACGAATTGTGAAGTGCATTTATGTTCAGCCACAATCCTATTTCCTTCCCTCAAGCTTGAAGGTGGAACTTTGCTTTTTATATCTATTATAAATCACGTTTCTTTCCATTGCCTGCAAGCCTGCTAGACATTTCCAGAGGCATAAACAGAATCAAAGCAAGACAACTGTTTATGCTGTTAGTGCAAATACTTTTCATTACTCCAACCAGTTTAACTCTTTGCTAACCAACTCTTAATGACGGCACCTTCTGTCTTCCCAAAAGATGCATAAATATGATTTATTGCAATGTAAGTTTGATTGAAGCTTTCCTATATTGGAGAAACATCTGTAAATGCAGTTTATGTACTTGCTCCTAATATTTTAGGCAAGCGTTTTTTTGCCACTTGCTGCCAAATTCACTTCTCCCTCCTATAAAAATATGTAGTGGATTAATCACAGACAGGATTGGATCTGTTTCTTGCATGGCTCTCCCACATCTACTATAGTACCAGAAGGAAGAATTCAAAGGTTTTGTTTGCCTCAAACTGGGGTAAAATATACTGAATATTCCTAGATATGATTCATCTAGAGACTCATCTGACAAGTTCTGAAAAAAAATATATTACCTTCTCCAGCTATGGAGATAGAATGTTCCTAAATTCGGTACTATTAATTGACTTGTAGTTATAAATGACAAGAAATGTAATTCTGTTTCTAGGACTGTGTGGTCATCTGACAGAACAGTATGTTCAGTTCCTTAACAGCGATGAAAGAACATAAATAATGACCACAAAAAAAAAAAAAAAGAAACAGGAAGGAAGGAAAAGTAGAGTTCCTTAGAACTCTACTCTTAAGAATCTTAAGTAGTATAGGTTTGAACCAGTCTGAAGAGAACTGTGTATTCAGAATATTTTATGTTTGCTTACTTGTTTTCCCGTTTTATATACATTTCGTCATGATTTTCTACCTTGCTTTTGACTGAACTGTAATTACTGGAAATATTGCTTATAGTTGTATAGCTTCCTAAAAAGACATCTCATGTACTCCTACTTTTGTAAGAATATCAACCAAACAAAATGAATACTGTTACAGTGTAAAAGAAAGAAAATTAAGTCTGCAAGAAGCATCAGAAGAAAAAAAAAAAAGTTGTTCTAAAAGCAGATTTAAAGTGTTTATTTCAAACTCTATTTAATGATCACAAGTAGTTAGCTTCTATAATCTAATAGTGCAAGCGTAAAATGCAGACAGAAGGAAAATTTCATAAAGATGAGCTACAGAAGTAACAGAACATTTTTGTGTAATAAATAAATAAATAAAAGCTTTTCTTGTAGCTACCTTCCAGCTGGAATTAATTATTTACCTTGTCCTTCACAGTGCAGGAAAAACAACTCTTTGCAATTTTCCTTATCTAAAGAAATCACTGAGTGACACAGTTACCTTGTGACAGGGGTTCTCTTTTCCTAAGGAAGCCAACATCACCACATCCTTTTCCCTAACCTGTATTCTGTAGCAGGGCACAGATATGGTAGCTGCAGAGAGAGATCATGATAACTGTATTAGAAAGAAAGTTCACAATGAAGTTTTCACTGAAACTATTTCTGTAAGCTTACAAAAAAAGTCTTAAGGTAGCACATACAGTCAACAGACACGCTAGGTTGAGAAAATTTCTAAATACTTCTATTGCTTATTTACAGAAGCAGCCAAATGTCTTAGGGAGTTTTGTCTGACAACTAAGTAAAGCACACAGGTGTCAACTTCAGTGGGAAAAAAAAATGCCCCAAAACAGCCCAAACAACAATTAATATTATTAAAAAATAAAAATAGAAAATCTAATGTAGGAATAGATTCCTTCCCAGATCTGTTCGCATTCTTTTATGGCTAGTTCATAGGACAAAAACCAAGGAACATTATTATCCTGCTTTACCTAGAAACAGACTCCTCTCTCTGAAAACTCCCTGGGGAACAGGTAGATCTTTTTTATGCTATACATCAGAGCACTGGAGAGAAATACAAGAAATCCAGTAGGAGCCTCAGTAAGTCATATATATATATCATGACTTACATAAATCTTCCTTTCTATTCAAAGTGCTAAATTATCTGGGTTCTGCTAATAAAATTCATCTGAATAAAGTTCTTGTTATTCGATTAATTAATAAAGATGTGAGTTCAGCTGGCCTCTCATTTGTTGCTGATTTTTGTTAGCCAATTGCTGATTGATACCAGGTCAGGCAGTGTCCCTAGGAAGCTGGTACTGAGAAACAATTTGAATGCACCCCAAAAGCACATTCAGAGAAGGAAGGAAGGATTTTTTATATTGAAGTCCATATTAACAAATGTTTTTTCTGCTTCTATTTTATGACCTGCATTTTAGGATGTGTTAAAAACAGCATAGCCAGCTGGAAAAACGAGATGATTCTCTCACTATATTTAGCATTGGTGTGGCCTCACCTTGAATATTGTGTGCAGTTCTGGGATCTGCAATATAAAAATGTTGTTAAGGTACTTGAAAGTGTCCAGAGGAGGGCAACAAAGCTGGTAAAAGAGCTGGAAGGCACATCCTATGTAGAGAGGCTGAGGACACTTTGTCTAGTTTTGAGAAAAGGAGGCTGAGAAGCAACCTCCTTGCTCTCCACAACTTCCCAAGGAGGGGAAGTTGAGGGAGAGTGTAGGTCTCTTCTCCCTGGTAACCAGTGATAGGACACATGGGAATGGCACAAAGCTGTGCCAGGGGAGGTTCAGACTGAACATTATGAAAAATTTCTTTACGATGAGGATGGTCACACACTGGAACAGGCTTCCTAGAGAGGTGGTTGATGTCCCGTGCCTGTTCAAGAGGCATTTTGACAATGCCCTCAATAATACGCTTGAACTTTTGGGTAGCCCTGAAGCGGTCAGACAGTTGGACTAGATGATCTCTGTACATCCCTTCCAACTGAACTCTCCTCTCCTCTCCTCTCCTCTCCTCTCCTCTCCTCTCCTCTCCTCTCCTCTCCTCTCCTCTCCTCTCCTCTCCTCTCCTCTCCTCTCCTCTCCTCTCCTCTCCTCTCCTCTCCTCTCCTCTCCTCTCCTCTCCTCTCCTCTCCTCTCCTCCCCACATTGCTGCCCACTGTTTTGTCAGCTTCTGTACTTAATTTCAGATCAGATATGTATCATTTGAACTGACTTAGCTTACATGCAATCTCACCTTCATTTATTTCCAAACCTTTATCTTCTTGTTTTATGATGATGGTACACAGAAAACATCCATTGTGATGCCTGTTATTTCCTGGGAAAAATATTCCATATTCAACAACATCCAGTCCTGTTCTTCTTATTGAGATGCTGGTAAGAAAAGGATATGAATAGATGATAAAAAGAAACAAACAAAAATGTCTGGGTCTTCGCAAAGAGATGCAAAGTTTATTTTTAGATTCTGTGAACAGAAACTGATGTATGCAAAGAGCAAAAGTCAAAAATAGCGAATTATGTGATTCTGGTTGAAATGGCTTCCCTTCAGACTGAAAGCACTGCCCCTGATGTTTTGCTTGCAATGTGCCTTTCAAGACTAGTTTGCATATATGTGATGTTACAGAATAAAAGGCTGAAATGGTAATGATTTCATGCTGCAAGTCTGAAGCAGTCAGAAACTCATAAATGGTCAGGGCTAAGCTAAAGTTAATGCTAAAGTCTACTTATTAAAATACTTCATTATTTTTTTCCCTCCTTGTTCTTTTTTCTCAAAAAAAAAAAAAAAAGCACATGGGAGAAATGGGAGAATATCATAGAACCATAGAATGGTTCAGGCTGGAAGGAACATTAGAGATCATCTAATTCCAACACCTCCCACTAGTCCAGGTTGCTCAAAGCCCCATCCAGTCCGGCCATGAACAGTTGTAGGGATGGGGCATCCACAGCTTCTCTGGGCAACCTGTTCCAGTGCCTCACCACCCTCAGAGTAAAAAAGAATAGTTAAAGTGTATTGAACAAGAGAATTAAATTAGATTTCCTTTTAGATGTGTTCAGCTGGCTACTTTTAAAGGAAAATTAGTATGTATTCCTTTTACCCATATGTTATCAGGACCATATCAGGTACAGTATCTGGGCACTTGAATATGACAGAAGTCAGGAAGTACATTTTCTAACAGCTATCAAGTTAGATGCCTAACTGCTACTGATTCCAGCTCACTAATCAGGCTAGCCCCCAGAGAGTAGCAAAGAAAGTGGGGAATGTATCAAGAATAAGATTAAGAAGACAAGGTGACCACCAGTGGAATGAACTCAGAAATATATTCTGGTCATCTCATTTTAGGTTTCTGATGGGAGACCTTATAGGTCTCTACCTCTAGTTTCTGCCTCTTAGTACACAAATTAAACCCTGCAGGCATTCTGTCTTACATTTCTCCCTCAGGTTTTATTGTTGGGAGGAAAGACAGCAATGTTACACTCTAAATTAACCTTTCATTTATCAAATTGTTTTATCATTCTAGTACCTATTTGCAAATTTTAATGTCCATACTGATAAAAAAATACAGTCTATCATGATATACTGATGTAAAAATAAATGAGAGAATGGATTTACCAATAGAGGTTAATCTAATTTTCCACTGATAGGACACTGAACTTTCATTTTCCATAAAAGTTGTGTGACCCTTATCTATCTGGGTATCCGTTAAACATTTGAGCTAGTGCTGCAGTGGTGAAAACTGGATAACACTGAGGTACTCAACTTATTAAAGAAATAAAAAAGGAGTAAGAAATCTGAAAAAGCACTTTGTAGAACAAAAGAGCAAGGCTGGCGAGGGTTTAAAGTAGATATTTTCTAGAATTGGTCATAAGATAAATCTTTTTAATATGCTTTCTTATGCTGTTGGCACAAAGTGGAGGAGTGGGTTAATGAGATTCTCCGATTAAACAGAATTGTAGTCATTGTCCATACAGGAAAGAACTGGAAATGCTCTTTCATATAGGAAAAATTGGATGATCTTGAGGACAGCAATAATAGAAATGAAGTGAAATTCAATAGCTTGTGAACTTAAGGCTAAACAATAGGAATTGACGTCACAATCCACAGTCTGAAACTCAGCAAGGAAAAAGGACATGAGTAAATATATCTGTTACAGGATGACTAGAAACCACTGATGTGGAATAATATCATTTCCAATAGAGTCCAGACTACTAGGTTACTTTGACCATGAGCTGATAATGCTTTTTCTCTTCTTTTCAAAATACTGATTTGCTACTACAGTTCTTTGGACCCTTAAAATAAAAACTGATGCCAGTCAAAACATGTATTCTACAGAATGCTAAAAACAGCACACAGAAATCTACTAGTAAAAACAGACTGCTACATTGTTTACCTCAACAGGGGGGTACGAGATTACAGAACTGTAGCACATACTACTGTTTGCATATTCAGACAGTGGAGTCTAATTCTTATGAAACGTAAATGAGCACAGTTTTTGACATGGATATCCAGCAATTAAAGATAGATACACTGTAATGAAAATAAACATAGCATGAATTTCTGCTTGAACAGAAACTGTTGTTTATTGTGGCATTCAAAGTAGAGATGCCATACATTAAATGGCAGGTAGACTGATCAGGCAGCTTCAGAGAATATCCTCATTGGAGTAGACTATACATAATCAGGAGGACAGCAAATAGCAAAATATGCATCACCTTCCAATTTTCACAGGAATAACTAGCTAGGAAGAACATTTCATCATCTCTGACAAACAGTAAATTCTCCATTAATAATTAAACTGACATTTAAGTGTTCAGAATTAGCTTTTAAGTTAATCTTCTCTGAGACATATCCATGTATCTCTGCTGTAATTATAGCACATTTGCCTCATTTAATTGATGCTTTTAATCTAAAAGGTTCTGTTTTAAAACACATTCCCCTAAAACACATAGTAGGAATGAATTATTGGCAAGACAGCAAAATTGTTCTGAGGACCATAAATCACTAGAGCATTAAAGATACTGGGCACTGATATTTATTTTAAGATAAAGTAAATGAAAGTTAACCTTTGATGGTATGCCTAAACCCTATAGTAAGTGATCTGTTTTCAAAAGCCATGTGCTGTGGACAAGTACTAAGGAAACCCAACACTTCAAAGAAAAAAAAATATCTACCACATATTTATTTTACTCAAATAGAATTGGAGCCAACTCTAATCAAAAACAACTGTAAAAACCTTTGCCTGTTTTTTTGTTCTTATTTATATTCAGACATTAAGACATAGGAGAGTGATGTTCATCATGTTTGTTGTAAGTCTTATTCAAACTGAGTGGGATATAATTCCCAAACTAAAACTCGGCTAAAAAGAAATTTTGAAATAGAGTATCAATAAAAACAGCTGAAAATAGTACTTTACAGAATCACACAATCATTGAGGTTGGAAGGGACCTCTGGAAATCATCTGATCCAACCCTCCTGCTCGCACATGATCAACTAGAGCAGGTTGCCTAGACCATGTCAGTATAGTTTTTGAATATCTTCAAGGAAGGAGACTCCACAACCTCTCTGAGCAACATGTGTCAGTGCTCAGTCACACTCAGTAAATAAATAAATAAATAAATAAATGTTCCCTCATGTTCAGAAAGAACCTCCTGTGTTTCAGTTTCAGACAAGAGCCCATTTCCTCTTGTCCTGGCACTGGGCACCACTGAAAAGAGCCTGACTCCATCTTCTTTGAACCCTCAATTCAAGTATTTATAGACAATGATGAGATCCCCCTGAGCATCCTCTGTTCCAGGCTGAACAGTCCCAGCTCTCTCTGCCTTTCCTCATATGTGAGATGCTTCAGTCCCTTGATAACTTTGTGGACTTTCACTGGAATCTCTCCAGTATGCCCATGTCTCTCTTGACCTGGGGAGCTCAGACCTGAACACAGTACTCCTGGTGTGGCCTCACCACTGCTGAGTATGGGGGAAGGATCACCTCCCTCAACCTGCTGGTTTTGCCTGGTGCAGCTCACATTACCATTAGCCTTCTTTACAGCAAGGGTATATTCCTGGTTCACCAGGACCACCAGGTACTCTTCTGTAAAGCAGTTTTCTAGCTGGTCAGCCCCCATATATTGGTGCATGAAGTTGTTCCCCCCCATGTTCAGGAAACTTCATTTCACACAGTTCAACTGCATGGTTGATTCTACTAATGCCTCAGTTGTGTGTTGGATAGATTGCATATGAGATCAATTAAGGGAAAGGAAGGGAAGGGAAGGGAAGGGAAGGGAAGGGAAGGGAAGGGAAGGGAAGGGAAGGGAAGGGATGTCTCTCTGATCTCTTTAAGACTGACCCCAATTTCAGTGACAGAATAAAGAGTTGCATACTAATATTAATAGCTTAGAAAGGAACAGAGTATCAAAATCAAACAGAAAAATATTGTAGAGACTAAAAAGATCTTTAATATGCAGATATTGAGGTGGATGATTTTTACTCTTGACTATGCTAGGCTGAATTTGTAACTTCAATTTAACAATAAAACTTTTAGTTTTCCCTTCCTTGGGCATTCTTAGCACTTTAAAATTAAGATGAATATTTCCTGAATCACATATCACAGAGTGAATAAAAAAGCATTCTGTCTTGTCTACCTAAACTGTGCTACCCCCTGTATGACATTAAATGCTACATATTTTCTACTCTACAGATGTTTATCAGTACTTGTGAGAAGCTCTTCCTGCTGTTTACCAGCCTGGCAGATCTATATACTTTTCACTTTTAAACACATACCAAATATTTCCTTTTTCTATTCTAAATAGTTTCAGAAGTCCAAAAAATCTTAGCAGGTGCTAAATGTGGATTTTCAGCTGAGTGTGAGGCTTCAAGAAAGCATCACAGGGAAAAAAATATTTTTTACAAACAACATTGAACACAGTTGTAACAAATGAGACATACCTTTTTATTTAAAAAAAAAAAAGAAGTATTTTGAGAATAATTTAATTATAGCATTGTGCTAAATAAAAATCGTACATTGATTGTCTTTCTCAAAAGGGGTTAGCTAGCTAAATGGAAGCCTGGATGTACTGGCAGAAAGACTTTGACAGATAAGAAACTGAATTGAATAAAATGAATGAACATTCTATATTTAACTGTACTGTCATAGGCACAATAAACTGTGAGACTGTTTAAAAAAAAAAAAGAAAGAACGAAAAAAGAAAGAAAGAAAAGAACTCATGAATTTTAAGACATTTTATAGATTGTATTATTTTTATTTCTGATCTGATTTGAAGGTCTAAGAATGATGATCTTTGGATTTTCTCTACAACCTGAAGGGCAAAAGACTAGATAAAATCTTGAGGACAAATAGCACTACAAATCTCCTAACAAGCAATGTTTTATTTAAAATCTTAGTTTCTTTGAATAAGCTAAGAATTTGGTCCACTACATTTCTTCCAAGAAACAAGGCTTACATGAACACTGAAAAGCATAAGACTCATGATAAAATTGTAACAGAGGGCATAACATTAACTAAAAACACCCCAAAAGAAGTACATCCTGGCATTCAATCCTAGTATCTAACATCTTGGTTTAGATGACATTTATGTCTACTTAAAGTTTAACATCACCTGTATAAGTCAAGATAGTTATCTAAGTTCACTCTACCCCTAGGCACCACCTTTCAGAAACAAACTTCAGAATCACAGGAAGGTTTAGGTTGGGAGAGACCTCTGGAAGCCACCAGGTCCAACACCCTGCTCAAGCAGGAACACCCAGAGCAGGCTGCCCAGGACCGTGTCCCAGTGACTTTTGAAGATCCCCAAGGAGGGAGACTCCACAGCTTCTCTGGGCAACCTGTGCCAGTGCTCTGTCAGCTGCACAGTAAAGTGCTTCCTGATGTTCTGATGGATCCTCTTGTGTTTTGGTTTGTGTCTATCACCTCTTGTCCTGGCACTGGGCACCACTGAAGAGGGCCTGGACCTGTCTTTCTGCACCCTCCCTTCAGGTGTTTATAGACATTGATAAGGACCCCCTGAGCCTCCTCTAGACCAGGCTGAACAGACTCAGCTCTCTCTGCCTCTCCTCAAAAGAGAGTGCTCCAGTCCCTTGATCATCTTGATTGCCCTCCATTGTCTTCTTTCTAGTATGTCGATGTCTCTCTTGTACTTGGGACTCTCTTGTACTAGACCTGGACACAGTACTGGTGTCCAACGAAACTTTCATGGTTGGGGAACACTCCCACCTTCTCCAGTGAGACTGCCCATGAGAAGGCTATGGTGTCTCTTTTTGATCCAAATCAATCTTCTTCCCTTTCTCCCCCATGTTTTCACTCTTGGAATGGTACTGACATGCAGCACAAATTAGGATACTTCTATTCTTTTTCCCTAGACCTCTCAATTTGCAAACATAATTTGTTTTTTTTAATCAGCATATCCTCCTAGATTAAATGGCTTTCCTGCTAATCCTGAACCTTTTAAGGCAGTTGTTATATTCTAAATACATGTTATTGAAAAAGTCACTCTGTCTTCCATTATACCAAAGCTCTGGTGAGCTCTCCATAGAGACTGCACAGAATATATTAATGGTAACAGAGTTTGTTAGTCTTCTGAACTACTTCAGAAACAAATATCCACTACATTCAATTGAAATGAACCTCAGTAAAGTATCAGATGCTCCTCCTGCTACTCAAGCATACATTCTAACTTTTCAAGATGCAGGGAAAAGGATGGAAAATTAAGAATGGTGTAAAAAAAAAAATAGGCCCTCTGGGTATTAATTATTCACTACTGGATAGCTGTGGATAGGTGTGAGGGATTCTATTTAGGAGAAGCTACAAGTCAGCTGAAAAAAGCCAAGGAAATGGGACATAGTAAGATAAAAATGCTTCAAAATAAAGTTGCTGCAAAGTGCCTAAATTACCAGCAAAAAGATAGAGGTAAACCACATGTAAAAGGAACAGTTCAATCAGAACCACAGGAAGTTTTCAGAAGGGTGAACCATCTTTACTGCTGAGGTTTAGACTACAACTATTTTATACATATATATATATATATATATTATTTTTTTTCCCCAGAAGCAACATATAGAGTTGGGTTCCTGGTTCCTATAATTCCATGAACTGTAGAAGTTGTCTTTCCCTGACTATTTTCCATATTTTGTCTATGTTGGTTTATATGTAATTGTTTTTAAATTTAAAATTAGATATTTATGATATGACAAATGTATAAAAACACACTGTTGCAAAAGTTAAGAGTTAAGTCATTTTTGCTAGTTACGACTGCATACTTCTTAATTTTAGTGTGCTTGCGCAACACTAGAAAATTAATTATCAACCCGTCCCTTGAAAATATTGATTTAACATTGCTAGGGTATCAACCTTTAAGAAAATGAGACCATATTTGTAAGTATGTACCAATAATTTAGAACTCTTACCAATGAAGCCTCTCAAAGGATTTACAAACACTACTAAATTTAGAATCTCTGTAGCCTTCCAGACTACAAAAAAATAATTATTCCTGGTTTTAAAACAAATTAAAACAAAGAGATTAATTGACATACTAAAGTCCTGAAGAAGTCTCAGGCTGGTGTGGGGAAACTTAGGGCTCTTTTTTTCCAACTCCTTTGCCTTGATATTTGACTATCTTTGCAGTATGCAGTTGCCATACCCACATTTCTTATCTGTCTGAATAAATTAAATCCTAAATAGTTTTTTTACCAAAAAAAAATAATTAATTAATAATTAAGAAAAAAATTAAGAATTTTCTCAATTGCCCATCAATAGAATCTTCCCAGAAAATAGATCTTCCCAGAAAATGAGACCTCCATAACTTACAAGCAAAACAGATTACACAGTTTTCAGCTTTTCTTCCCATTATGCTCACAAGTAGCTGTGTCTCAATTCTAGATTTTGCTTACAGTAATTTCAATCTAGGTGACAAAACAGACATTAAATGCATGGCAGCACAAAGCAAAGAATGCTGTTATTGCAACTGATCTTAACCTCATGAGTCATCGCAACTATGAGCAATTGCCATAGCTGTTCCCATTAAAATTAGCTTTAATGACAGTGAATGATTATGTTTTATATGTTTATTATGTACATATTTTATATGTAATGCTTTAGCGGATAACTTAATGTGCAAAGTCATGTTCTTAACAGTTGACTCAACTTTAGAACTACTGGGCTGAAGGATCGCTTGGATCCCTTGAAATCTGATTCTTGCACTTTATATTTTGTGACTTTCCAAATTATGGATTATTTGGCAACTGATTCAGGAATCAGGAAAGGAAAAAAAAAAAAAAAAAAGGCCAGATGCCAAACAAATATAATTTTATATAAGTTATGAAAAGTTTTTGTTAGGATTTAGACCCATTTTGCAAGCTTGTGGTATTTTACATTTAGGTATAATAGCCTTAGAGAAAGATAAAATATTTTAGTGGCAATTCTTTCGCTCATGCTTTGTAACATCATCAATCTTCACACAATCACTTGGCACCTCTTGAGAATTATATGGTGACATTTTGTTTAAAATGCTTTAAGTAACTTAAAACTTCATAATGAAGAAGTAGCCTGTTATTTGCACCAGATATTCCTGCTTTTCTGCAATTGTGCAAATATTCACAGAAGTATTTATTCATACCAGTGAATCCTTAATTGTCACTAAGACAATACTGGAACTACTGAATTGTCAGCTTGTTGTGGGGTTGCAAAGGCCTGACTGCATGTTTTACTACTGACATCAGCATGTGTATAGTTCAATTATTATTTTTTTCTACAAGTCATATTTTATCAGAAATTTTTGCTTGCTGATAGCTTTCCACTTGAGGATAGGTTGCATCAACAGTGGGAACTCTGATATCACAAGGTCTTGAGACCCCTAAGGACTAGGGGATTTAACATAAACAATAACATAAGAGTTTAACATAAACAACAAATTGAACTTGCTTTTAAAGGAGAACTAACCCTTGACTGCACAAAGAAAAGAATCACGGCTATCTGCTTCAGTCCACGATAACAGAAATAATTAATTAATCAAGCTACTATAGACAATGTTTCCCAAACTTTTGATACCCGAGGCACATGTTTTTCTATTTTAAAACTGACGACATATGACAGATCTCCCTGAGCAGTCCTGACCCTGACCAGCTCGGCTAGAGAACAGTACTATGACCAGCTGCTAGACCTGTCATGCCTGATATTCTGCTCCTCGGGCCCCTCGCTCTTGCCAGGCTATTTAGATTGGTTGCAGGGCAGAACACACTGGCCAGCACAGTGTACCTGTTGGAAATTTTTACTGCAAGGCATCAGAAAAAAAAAAAAAAAGAAAAAAAAAAGTAGGAAGACAAATTTAGAAACATTGTATTATTATTATTATTATTATTATTATTATTCACAAGCTTAGAGAGAAATCCTGGCCATACAGAAAATAACAAGAGCTTATCCTGCATTCATTACAATCTTCGTTACACCTATGTTGAGTGGAAGCCCAGAGATAACAAGCCAGCATAGCATCCACATGAAAGAGAATAGAAACCACAGTGTGCAAATACACAGCATGAAGCCCATGAATTATTGCTGCTTATCTTTTCCTCCTGTCCCTCCATTATTTTTATGCTTTAGACCAGATGTAGTTGCTGCCATTCAGCTGGGCTGAAGGAGCCCCTGGAGTCTGATTCTTGCACCTGACACTGTTTTGGTACTTTCCATGTCAAACTGGAACAAGTCATCAACCCTCCAAGCCCGTTCCCTAAATACTACGCTAAAAAATTGGACTTTTTCCTAATAACCTTTCCTAACTCCATGAATATGAAATTCTTACCAGAACGCTGATATGGTTTCAAAAGGGGAGTAGACTGAAACTACCTCAGTGTTGATTATGACCTGTGGTTAAGGGAATTTCTGAAAAGATAGGAAACTTGGCTTTGTATTCCACTGAACAGAGTTAAGAACTGGATCCTGTCTTCTGCTTCCTGAGCAAGTTCTCTACCCACCAAAATACTCTGCATCATCCTCTTTTCCTCAACACAGTTTCTCAATTTTTTCAGTTCCAAGAGAGCCTAATCTGTCAAAAACTGATTCAGACATACCCTGAAAAGTCCTTTCAGATCAAGCTGCTTGGAGAACAGATGTCTAGCTCTGGATCCTGATCAGACTGAGACATGAGCTATGCACAGAACTGTTCAACACTGTCAAGAATGAAGTATGGGGTATATTTAGAAAAAGAACTGTAGCCACTAAGGAACATGCAAAACGTTTGGTCTCTTTAAGAACCGGGGCTAGTCTGGCTTATGGGGACATTAGAGGAAGGAACCTAGAGGTCCTTAAGTCATACTTTGACACCTTAACTCTACACAAATCCCACTTCAACTACTTTGATCCTATTTGGCACCTTTTCACTGAAAGTATTTAACAATGAATATTGTATATGCTTTTATTAATTAAGCTTATTCTATGGGATTTTAAATAATATATATAGAACAGATGCTTTATGTGATAGGACCAGAGGCAATGGTCACCAACTGGAACACAAGAGGTTTCGTCTGAACATCAGGAAGCACTTCTTTACTGTGCAGCTGACAGATCACTGGCACAGGCTGCACAGAGAAGCTGTGGAGTCTCCTTCCTTGGAGATCTTCAAACGCCACTGGGACATGGTCCTGGGCAGCCTGCTCTGGGTGTCCCTGCTTGAGCAGGGTGTTGGACCTGATGGCTTCCGGAGGTCCCTGTCAACTTTAGCCATTCTGTGACTCGCAGAGTTATATACACAGCTACCAAGTGCAATATAATGGAACAATGCATCTGTCCACTAAAGTTTCAGAATTTTACCAAAGCCCACTAGAATACTCATCTAATAGAACTCAAATGTCAGCAGTAGTGGAATAATTTCCACGTGTTTCCTACTGCTATATTTTTTTGAAAGAAAGGGGAAAACACTATTTAAATTATTATGGTTTCCATATTGGCAGGGACTTTATTTTCTATGGACTCCAGGGAAACTGATGCCAAGATACTATGAATTACTTTCAAATAACACTGTGCCAAGACTCTGTTAAAGTATTAAAAAAAAATAATGAGGTTCAGATTTGTTCAAAAGCACAAATGGGAACTACTGTAAAACTCCTAAAGAATTCTGTGGCTAAAACCTCACTATCTTGACTTATCTTTTGTAAGCACCACTAAGAAGTACTCTTTTCAAAGTATGGGTCAGTCATGTTTCTTCCTTAATGAAAGAGATACTGCAACCACAACAAAATAAACACAGTATCTTATATCCCATAGTTACCTGTTGTAGTTTCCTGATACTGAAGAGTCAAATATTAGAGTAGGATTATTATTTTTTAAAGGTGGTCATTAAATGCCACATTACAGAGGCTAAGGATAATTTATATGAAATCACTATCTTTGAAATTATTTGAATATTTGAAATAATTGAACATTTTTGAACTACTTTTGAACTATTCAAAATAACTGAAGTGTATTATTATTTGCTGTCCTTTGAAATAGTAATAATTATTGCAAGGAAATAGAGGGTAGGGGAAGGGAAATTCACAGTCCATGGTCTAATTTGGTGTTAAAAATACACCATGAAGAATTCGTGAATAGCATAGGTATGGTATTCCTGATATCTGAAAATGCAGTATCTGTATATTGGTATAACATTTTGGAAATCTGACTTTGACTATAGGTCACAATCTGATAGGAACTCACCAGCAGAAACATGGGTAAAACTTAAGTCTCAGAGCTTCCACTATGTGATTTAATATACAACAGACAATTCAAAGAATGGTACTCCAAGATAATCATCAAGATAAGATATATCATCGGTATAAGCGAAACCTGGTGGGATGAGTCCTGTGGTTGGTGTGTTGCAATAGATGGTTACAGGCTCTTCAAGAGGGACAGGCAGGGTAGGCGAGGTGGTGGGGTGGCAATGTATGTGAAGCATGGGCTGGACTGTGTGGAACTTCAAGTTGGCGATAGCAAAGTTGAGAGCCTCTGGGTAAGGATTAAGGGACGAACAAATAAAGGGGATGTCGTGGGAGTCTATTACAGACCACCTGGCTAGGACGACAATGCCGATGAATTATTCTTTGCAGAACTAAGAGATGCCTCAAGATCAACTCCCCTTATCCTAATGGGGGATTTCACCTTGCCAGATGTCAGACACAGACACACAGACACAGACACAGATTTCTAGGTTGGAAGAGACCTCAAGATCATCGAGTCCAACCTCTGACCTAACACTAAGTACTCCACTAAACCATATCGCTAAGCTCTACATCTAAACGTCTTTTAAAGACCTCCAGGGATGGTGACTCCACCACCTCCCTGGGCAGCCCGTTCCAATGCTTAATAACCCTTTCGGTAAAGAAGTACTTCCTAACATCCAACCTAAAACTCCCCTGTCACAACTTTCGCCCATTCCCCCTCGTCCTGTCACCAGGCACGCGGGAGAACAGACCAACCCCCACCTCACTACAGCCTCCTTTAAGGTACCTATAGAGAGCAATAAGGTCACCCCTGAGCCTCCTCTTCTCCAGGCTGAACAAGCCCAGCTCCCTCAGCCGCTCCTCGTAAGACTTGTTCTCCAGACCCCTCACCAGCTTGGTCGCCCTTCTCTGGACTCGCTCGAGCACGTCCATGTCCTTCCTGTAGCGAGGGGCCCAAAACTGAACACAGTACTCAAGGTGCGGCCTCACCAGAGCCGAGTACAGGGGGACAATCACTTCCCTAGACCTGCTGCCACACTGCTTCTTATACAGGCCAGGATGCTGTTGGCCTTCTTGGCCACCTGAGCACACTGCTGGCTCATATTCAGCCGACTATCAACCAATACTCCCAGGTCCTTCTCGGCCAGGCAGCTTTTCAACCACTCATCTCCCAGCCTGTAGCTCTGCTTGGGGTTGTTGCGCCCCAGGTGCAGGACCCGGCACTTGGCCTTGTTGAACTTCATACAGTTGACCTCAGCCCATCGCTATCCAGATCCTCCTGCAGAGCCTTCCTGCCCTCGAGCAGATCAACACACGCACTTAGCTTGGTGTCATCTGCAAACTTACTGAGGGTGCACTGGACGCCCTCATCCAGATCATCGATAAAGATATTAAAGAGGACCGGCCCCAGTACCGAGCCCTGGGGGACACCACTTGTGACCAGCCTCCAACCAGATTTGACTCCATTCACCACAACTCTCTGGGCCCGGCTATCCAGCCAGTTTCTAACCCAGCGAAGCGTACGCCAGTCCAAGCCCCGAGCAGCCAGTTTCTTGAGGAGAATGTTGTGGGGAACGGTGTCAAAAGCCTTACTGAGGTCAAAGTAAACCACATCCACAGCCCTTAATAAAATTTTAAAACCTTAAAACTGCACCGATCATGACAAATTACAACCCAAGTGCCAGCCTCCAGGAAAACTCCCCACCCAGCCAAGAGCCCAGCAGAGCACACAGCGCTCTGGGATCACCACACTGTCAACTGGGATCACCACACGGCTGACACGAGCAAGTCCAGGAGGTTCATAAAGCACCTAGATGATAACTTCTTGGTGCAGGTGCTAAGAGAGCCAGCTAGGAAAGGTGCCCTCCTAGATCCGTTGCTGGAGAACAGAGAGGGTCTTTTGGGAGACGTGGCCATTGGCAGCCGTCTCGGTCATAGTGACCATGAAGTTGTTGAGTTTAGAATTTATGGTGACAGAAGGAAAACTGTCACCAAAACTTCAGCCCTGGATATGGGGAAAACAGACTTCAGGCGGCTCAAGGAACTAGTCAGCAAGGTCCCCTGGGAAACTGCTTTTGAAGGCATTGGCGTCCATCAGTGCTGGCCAATCTTTAAGCACTGCCTCCTAAAAGCACAAGATCAGGCGATTCCAAAATACCGGAAGTCAGGCAAGCGGGGCAGAAGGCCCGCCTGGCTGACCAGGGAACTTCCTCTGGAGCTTAGGTGAAAAAAAGAAAGTGTACGGCTGCTGGAAGGAGGGTCAGGCAACAAGGAAGGAATACAGGGATGCTGTTTGTGTTTGTAGGGAGAAAATTCGTGTGGCCAAAGCCCAACTAGAGTTGAAGCTGGCCATGTCTGTGGGAGACAATAAAAAAGGTTTTTTTAGATATGTGAACAGGAAAAGGAGAACCAAAGAAAACATAGGTCCGCTACTAGATGGGGAGGGTCTCCTCACAGACAATGCCATAGGCAAAGCAGAGATGTTTAACGCCTTCTTCGCCTCTGTCTTCAACACTGATGATGGGCTTCGGGACCCAGGGTACCCTGAGCTGGAGGACCATGACGGTGGGAATGACAAACTCCCAACCGACCCTGAACGTGTGCGGGATTTGCTGCTCCACCTGGATCCATACAAGTCCATGGGTCCGGATGGAATTCATTCCAGGGTGCTTAAAGAGCTGGCTGATGTCATCGCGGGACCTCTCTCAATTATTTTTCAATGATCTTGGGAATCTGGAGAGGTCCCAGTGGACTGGAAGCTGGCAAATGTTGTGCCAATTTTCAAGAAGGGTAAGAAAGAAGACCCTAGCAATTACAGGCCTGTATGTCTCACGTCAGTGCCTGGTAAAATTACGGAGAGGATGATCCTTGAAGTTATTGAAGCACACCAGGGCGACAATGCAGTCATTGGTCCCAGACAACATGGGCTCATGAGGGGTAGGTCCTGCCTAACAAATTTGATTTCTTTTTATGATAAGACCACCCATCTAGTCGATCAAGGGAAACCAGCTGATGTGATCTTTTTTGGACTTCAGCAAAGCTTTTGACACGGTTTCCCATAGGATCCTACTGGACAAAATGTCCAGCATACAGATAAACAAAAATATAATGCGATGGGTGAGCAATTGGCTGACGGGCAGGGCTCAAAGGGTTGTGGTAAATGGGGCCACATCTGGCTGGCGGATGGTCACTAGTGGGGTCCCTCAAGGCTCCATTTTAGGACCAGTCCTCTTCAATGTTTTTATAAGTGATTTGGATGTAGGACTAGAAGGTGTTTTGAGCAAATTTGCTGACGACACCAAACTTGGAGGAGTTGTGGACTCTGATGAGGGTGGAAAGGCCTTGCAGAGAGATCTGGACAAATTGGAGAGCTGGGCGATCACCAACCACATGAAGTTTAACAAAAGCAAGTGCCAGGTCCTGCACCTGGGACGGGGCAACCCTGGCTATATGTACAGACTGGGCGATGAGCCGCTGGAGAGCAGCCCCACAGAGAGGGATCTGGGGGCTGTGGTTGACAGCAAGTTGAATATGAGCCAGCAGTGTGCCTTGGCAGCCAGGAAGGCCAACCGTATCCTGGGATGCATCAAGCACGGCATCGCTAGTCGGTCGAGGGAAGTGATTGTCCCGCTCTGCTCTGCACTGGTGCGGCCTCACCTCGAGTGCTGTGTGCAGGTCTGGGCACCACAGTACTAAAAGGACATTAAACTGTTGGAGAGTGTCCAGAGGAGGGCAACAAAGATGGTGAAGGGCCTAGAGGGGAAGACATATGAGGAGTGGCTGAGGTCACTTGGCCTGTTCAGCCTGGAGAAGAGGAGGCTGAGGGGGGACCCCATCGCAGTCTACAACTTCCTTGAGAGTGGGAGTGGAGAGGCAGGTGACCTATTCTCCATTATCATCAGTGACAGGACCCGCGGGGACGGTGTTAAGCTGAGGCAGGGGAAGTTGAGGCTGGACATCAGGAAAAGGCTCTTCACCAAGAGGGTGGTTGCACACTGGAACAGGCTCCCCAGTGAAGTAGTCACTGCACCAAGCCTGTCTGAATTTAAGAAGCGTTTGGACTGTGCACTTAGTCACATGGTCTAAACTTTTGGGCAGACCTGTGCGGTGCCAGGAGTTGGACTTGATGATCCTTATGGGTCCCTTCCAACTCGGGATATTCTATGATATTCTACGATTCTATAATTAAAACACATTATTGCAGGAACCTGAAGGTATTGCACATTTAAGTCATCAGGATTTGCAAAGCACAAAGTGATTGAAAACAGATGCCAAGAACAGCAAAATGGTTTGAAATTAAGGGAAATTAATTGAAATATCAATTGTTATAGCAAGTGACAGAAAGATCACCTCTGACAGTAGAGCAAAACAAAATCATCAGTCATTTATGAGGCAGTGCAATTTACATGAGTTTTCTTACACAAAACTAGAAGCATAACCAAAACCATACAGTCTCTGAAGTTCAAAAATGTTCACTATTTTTCACTTCTCTGGGTTTTCAGGTTTAAACTACGAAGGTGACTGTTTGCAGCCCTATAAAAGTGTTATAATTAAAGAATAGATACATATTTTGAATATGCACTTTGATACCCTGATGTGTTAATGGGGGGTTCCATAATTTCAAGATTGAAAAAGTTGTATTTTATAGCACTATACAAACTTTCCAGTAGGGTTTTTGTATGTTTCTTTTCTTTTTAAAAAAGGGCAAAATTCTTCTCCTCTCCACAATTGTACTGGTTTGCTGGCATTGGATGGCTTGTTAAATGAAGTAATGTATGTTGCTGCTCTCTGTCTTATTTCTCTGCTTAAGTAAAACCATAGTGCCTTATTTCTCTTGGTGCTTGAGAATACATTACCTGAAGCACCATGTTAATTCACAGATACCACAACTAACACAGTACAGTGCCACAACAGGCCTCTCCCTCATGCTATGTAGAATTAAACTGCTGAAGAGAATAACAGATGCAATAGAGAGGCAAGTGAGATCACCTGCTCCCATGTAAACACTATATATGATTTGCTGACTGCAGCCACGATAGTAAATTATAGCGTGCGAGGATTATAATGATGGTGATTGAGAACATTTTCAATAGAGCTCCAAGATTAATATGACATTCATAGAAGCAGAATACCTGTATCTCTGAGAAATATAATGTCTGAGTTAGTAGACATAGAGAACAATTGCATACACAGAATAAGAGAAGAAAGAATACAGCTAATAGAAATACACAGCATGCCAAAAATTATCAGTACCTTTAGTTGCCCAGGAACATCCCTGCAAAGCCAATATGAAAACTTCATATTATATTCATTATCTGAGGATTTATCAGAGAGTGAGAGACTTGCATTCACCTCAGCAGAAAATCAAATTCTGGTTTTCAATGCCAGCCAGTCTTCTGGGACAGACGCTTAAATAGAAAATAAGAAGAAAAATTAGCCAATCACATTAATAACACTTCCTTTCAGTTAAGAATATTATATAATTCTAAAAACTTTATAATGAAAAAAGTCACGATTAAAGGCTGCATACTATGCTGCAGGATATAAGTACTTTATAGAGGAGAAATACAACGAAATGCATCTGAACTACAAATTAACATTATTTCTTATAAGTCTTAGGATCTTCCAAAACATTTGTATTGCCATTTATATAGCAATGAAACAAGAAGAAATGCCATGGGCCAGTCATAGAATCATAGAATCATGGAATCACAGACTGGTTTGGGTTGGAAGGGACCTTAAAGATCCCCTTGTTCCAACCCCTCTGCCATGGTCAGGGACACCTCCCACTAGATCAGATTGCTCAAAGCCCCATCCAGTCTGGCCTTGAACACTTCCAGGGATGGGGCATCCACAGCTTCTCTGGGCAACCTGTTCTACTGTCTCGCCACCCTCAGAGTGAAGAATTTCTTCCTAATAGCTAATCTAAATCTACCCTTTTTAGTTTAAAGCCATTCTCCCTTGTCCTATCATTACACTCTCTGAAAAAAGAGTCCCTCCCCAGTTTTCCTGTAGGCCCCCTTTAGGTACAGAAAGGCCACTATAAGCCTAGAGCCTTCTCTTCTCCAGCCTGAACAACCCCAACTCCCTCAGCGCATCTTCACAGGAGAGGTACTCCAGTCCTCTAACCATCGTCATGGCCCTCCTCTGAACTCACTCCAAGAGGTCCATGTTCTTCTTATGCTGACATCACAGAGCTGAATTCCTTTCACCACAGCCTGTTTCTTAGTCCTACAAAGCAGGTCTTGCCAACTATTTTAATAGGTGTATATAACAAGGTAAGTTCCAGAATCACAAAGTATGCTTTAAGAGGCCTGTTGAGTGCATTTGATGTACAGTACCTTACTGAGTGATGCTAAACAATGTCTGACAGATTGGTGGTTTCTTTTGTTTGTTTGTTTGTTTTTTGTTTCTTTTTTGTTTGTTTGTTTGTTGCATTTTTACAGATTTTGCATCATCTAAATACATTACAATAATCAGAAAATAATGATGTGTTCACCTTGGAATTACAAAACAACTCTTCCAGATTTAAGATAAAGATGAACAAAGCAAAAACCTTCTTAAACTGCAGAGACACATCACATCCATTTTTAAGGAGCTTTAGATGGTTTTCTACTAACAATTTCTAGTGCAAAAGTGTAAGCTACCTTGGGGCTAACTGTGCCAATAAGTGATAGAGAATAGAAATAGAAAAATAAAAAGAAGGGGGGGGCGGGGGGGAATATGGATAGATAAGGGTAGAAACAGAAAAAAAAAAAAAGACTAAAATAATAGTAATTAAAAATAAATAGGTTTTCTACCTGGATGCTCTAGGATAATAAGGGACTTATCAATGTGATAATTGTATTTTTTATTGCCAGATTAGAAAAACAAAACAAAACCAAACAAAATAACAAAAACACCATCTTACTCTGATCTCACAGCTATAACAAGAATATCTGTTCTGAATTGAGCTAAACGTAAGACTCCGACAACATCTACTTTGACCCATGAATCTATTACAAGCCAAGTCTGTTACTGTTGGCCTGTTAAGAGAACACAAGATATGAATTCAAGTTTTTGGAGTGATCACAACAAAAATACATAATAATATGGTTAACACAGACACATTCAGTTTGCCTGCAAATACAGACTTACAATGAGTTAAACAAATAAAACACAACACCACCTATTCCCCACTTCCTTCCTCCCTGCCAAACAATGCTTTTTGAAACACCAAGTCATTTTGTTCTCTTTAAATTCCTGCTTTTTGTGGTACAAACATAAGAGAAAAGGCAAATACTTATTGGTGACAAAAGGAAAACACCAGTTAATCTTATGTACACTCTAGAAATCCTCTTCAGCTTTCGGACCAGACTTTAGATTTTCAAACACTGGATTGCTATTCTGCAAATTCCTCTGGATTTTGAGGGAGTTTTGTCTTCAAAAAACCTTCTTCAAAACCTGACCTAATATTTAAATTCTAATGTAAAACTATTGTGAAAGTATTTCTTACTGTGTCATTTAAACCAAGAATATTTTTTAATGTATTCTTTGAACCTGAATATATTGTGCTATAGGTAGATGGTAAAGAACATGGGAAAACTGAATGAAGAATTTTTGCCATCTCATTCTGGTCCAGACAATTATTTGGCAATATATCTGCTTTACTGTTTCTTGTCAAGGCTCTGACAAAGGGACTCTGAACAGAGATTAGCGGCAGTAGTTTGGTTAAAATATACTAAGCATATTGATTTATGCTTCTGTCTGAAATCTTGGGACCTTCTGAACCTGCTCTTGAAAGCTGAGCAGTACAGAATACATTTGCTGCCAAAGAGAAGTCAAATGTACTTGCTTAGACACCAAAGTGGAGAGATGGTGTTTTGGTCTTTTATAATATAATTTACAAAGAAGCTGGATTTTCCCTACAGATGCCTGAAGAATGCAGTCTAAGAAAATACCCAACATGTAGCTACATGGCTATGGAATGTGAGTAATATACATCTAAAAATGAATTTCTCTTGCATTAGTCTACTTATGAGCTGACTTCTAAATACTACTGATAGCACCTTTCCATAAAGGTTCGTTGACTAGCTGTAGAGATGGAAGCCAACATTAATTCCATGGTTGGACTGAGTCTGAAGCTGTACTTGTTGCAAAACCAAATAAACATTATCATTGCCAGGATTGGTGTTCGGGCCCCCAGAGGTCAACTCCATATGGAAAGGCTTGTTGACCCTCTTCATTCCTTTGGCCTCCACAGCGCCTCTATCCATTCCGCAAGCATGGCATCTGTTCTGGCAATGAAGAGGAATGGGGAAAGGTTGCATCCTCCTCCTACCTGCCCAGCAAGGGATCATCACTAACCCCAGTAGCACCTTGTCCAAGATTTAATAGCATTACAGAATTACTGTAATGTTTTGGGGTTACCAGCATGGAAGACTAAAATTGTATTGCACATCACCAACCTGTTAACTCACATGGGAATATATGGAACATTTTAAGAGGAAAAAAAAATAAGATTCTAACTCCTCTGTAAGGTTTTTTATAATTTCCTCCTAGGCCCACTGTAACTGGTAATTAAGAGAAGACTCCTCAATAAACTAAATCACTGGTATGCAACTGCTAATATTTCTTGTTGTGTTGTGTTTCATCAGTTTTGCACAGTTCTTTTTTGTAACTGTGTTTTGGGGCTTCATTTCCAGTGAGCCTCAACTCTGTGCCTGGGAAGATCATGGAACAAATCCTCATGGAAGCAATGTTAAGGCACATGCAGAACAAAGAGGTGATCCAAGATAGCCAGCAAGACAGCCAGCTCTTCACCAAGAGCAAACCCTGTTTGACTAACCTAGTGGCCTTCTATGATGGAGTGACTGCATCAGTTGACAAGGGAAGATCAACCAGTCATCTACCTAAACTTCTGTAAGGCCTTCAACATGGTCTCACATGACATTCTGATCTCCAAATTGGAGAGAGATGGATTTGAAGGGTGGAGCATTCAGTGCATAAGGAACTGTCTTGAAGGCCGCAAACAGAGTTGTGGTCAATAGCTCTATGTCAAGGTGGAGGCCAGTAATGAGTGGTATCCCTCAGGGGTCTGTCTTGGGACCAGTACTGTTTTATATCTTTACCAATGACACAGACAGTGGGATTGAGAGAACCCTCAGCAAGTTTGCAGATGACACCAAACTGAGTTGTGCAGTAGATAAAATGTAAGGAAGGGATGCCATCCAAAGGGATCTGGACAAGTTAGAAAAGTGGGCCCACGTGAACCTAATGAGGTTCAACAAATCCAAGTGCAAGATGCTGCACCTGGGTCAGGGCAATCCCAGACATGAGTACAGGCTGGGAGAAGAATTCATTGAGAGCTGCCCCGCGGAAAAGGAATTGGTGGTTTTGGTGAATGAAAAGCTTGACATGAGGCAGCAGTGCATATGTGCAGCCCAGAAGGCCAACTGCATCCTGGGCTGCATCAACAGAGGAGCGGCGAGCAGGTGGATGGAGGTGATTGTCCCCCTCTGCTCTGCCCTTGTGAGTCCCCACTTGGAATCCTGCATCCAGGTCTGGGGTCCTCAGCACAATAAGGCTGTGGATCTTTAAGGTCTCTTCCAATCCAAACCATTCTGTGATTCTATGATTGCCTTTGTTCCCTCTTCTCACATCCCTCTATATAGTTAACTTTAAATGCTTATATTTCTATACACACGGTATTATTGATATACCTCTCTGATTTAAAGATTAGCCTAAGCAATGAAGTCACAGTGCCACTGAAAATGTTCCTCTTTATTCAACTGATATCTGAGTGAGAATTTGGTGGTGAAACTGATAAAAATACTTCAGCGGCATATTTGAGCTTTCTTTTTCTTTCTTTCTTTCTTTCTTTCTTTCTTTCTTTCTTTCTTTCTTTCTTTCTTTCTTTCTTTTCTTTCTTTCAAGCGGGCACCCCCTATAACCATCTTATTTTGTATCAGTACTCAGAAATCTTATTCATTGAGCTCTGTAACCTAACATAACATTGACTAAGTCCTTCTTGAACCATAATACATGGGTACATGGGCTTTGTTCTATATGAAAATAGATCATTAAAATATATATATTTTTAATGATACCAAGAACAACTTATATTTTCAAATACAGTGCCTTTTTAAAAAAAATAGTATCAACAACTAATTAGTTTAGATTATGTTCTCAAGTTTAGAGGTTTAGCGGTTTAGATTGGGTATTAGGAAGAATTTCTTCACTGAGAAGGTGATCAAGCATTGAAATGGGCTGCCCTGGAAAGTGGTGGTGTCCCCATCCCTGGAGGTATTTAAGAGACACGTGGATGTTGTCCTAAGGGACATGGTTTAGTGATGGCACTCAGTAGGTCAGGCTGATGGTTGGACTTGATGATCTTGAAGGTCTTTTCCAACCTAGATGATACTATGATTCTACAGAAAAAAAAAAAAACACCACCATCAACAACAACAGCAAAATAAAAAACTGGAAAGCATTGCCTTGAAAAGTACAGACAGAAAGCTTATAATGTTTCAGTTCTGGTTTTGCAACCATATACGCTTGTGGTTTTGGAATCAACATTTAACCTTTCCATGACTCGACAGCATCATTTGTACAATAAAGATAATACTTATCAAGATCGAGAGATAAGCATTAAAAGCTAGTTAAATGCCTGCTCTAAAGACTTGTTAAATGAATGGATATGTTTCCATCTATTTTAATGACTTTTAGATCATGCTGTTAATTCTGAGGATTACATTTTTCAATTAAATTTTAAAAAGAAAAGAAAAAAATCAATAAATGGATAATTTCTATTTTGTTTGATGCACAGTTCCTCATAGTGTTTGTATTCTAAACAACATAGCATTGTGATAACGTCTAACAGCTAGAAGGTAATATTGCTTAGGAACAGGAGTCCACCAGCTTCACTATCTTCTTTTTGCTTGGAGACTGAAAATATTATCTACAGAATAAGTGGATAAATAATTATAAAATCTGAATGTTCTTTCTTAATGTAAAATGTATAGTACCTGAAGTAGATATATACACATTAAAAAGGAAATGTCAGTGTCATTATGACTTTTAAATTCATTGCCTATCATAAAGAAAATTTCTATTTTCTCAATTAGTTGCACTTTTTGCTTCAGAGATCAGTTGTAAATATAGGCAAGTACTAGAAAATAAAATCCCCAGAAATCAAAATTGTTTGCAACTCAACACTTGTGTTCAAGTACAAGCCAGCTTTGTACTTGTATCCAAGTGTCCTAAGGGACAATAACAAAATTTAAACAATCAGTATGGTGGTTAAAGAAAAGAATTTTCAGTGCAATATCTATTGTTATGACTGACTCCATTTAGGATACAAGTGTGTTTCAGGCACCAGAGTGTAAAGCAAATGAGATTATATATGAATAGTCATTAATTTAAAAATATATACGTCTTTGGATGAAATCAGTAACAGTCTTGTGAGAAAAGGGCTAAAGAAGTCAAAAAGAGTCAGAAGAGATGACCAGTATCAAGCTGAGGCACTGATCAAGCCTCAAAAACAAAACAGATCAGGTTGAATGACATCTAGATGTTTTCTGGTTTGTTAGTTATTTTACACATTTCACACCCATTCCTCTTTCCAAATGATTTTGATTTTGATCAAGATGTAGGAAAGAAAAATTACAGACTTTTGTAGTCCCACCAAACACTTTGCCTTTACAACTGAAGAAAAACCCATTAGATATATATATATAAATATATGTATACTTATATATAGACAAAGATTATTTTATTACCCACATTTTTCTTAAAAACATCTTATTTAAATTTCCCTAAGTAATAGGCTGCTATAAAATCACGATAACAATACAGATAGTAGAAGCAAATTGCTCCGATTTGTAAGCTGCCTGCTTAGCTATTGTTGATTCTGCATACTAAGGAACTATGATCAACAATGACTCTTAACAAAAAAAAAGCCTTTGTGAAAAGACTTTTCCAGTAGGAAAAAATGAGTATCTAGTTAAGCTCTCACACACTTCACCATTTGGTAGTGAGTCACTGAAGCATCTGGCACAAATTTAAGCACCTTTGAAACATTTATGTACTGATAATGTTTATACACACTTCTTTGTTTATGGAAAAGAAGATGTGAATACATTCATTATGGACTAGGACGAGGAAGAGGGAATGGAGTTATCAGAAGTAAATAAAAAAAAAAAAAATTCAAAAGCAACCCGTGAGCAACAGGCAAAATAAATGCAAATGCCACATTCATTTTTGGGAACACAGCATCTGATAGCTTTGCCAAGGTGATGATATAGCATTTTTCCAAACGGATAAAAGTTTAACGCAGACAACAGATGCCTGAGGAATTACAATAGTAAGACATTTTCACCTAACTGACTTAACAGTGTAGTTTGAAAACTAACAATATAATGTCTGAGAGGCAAATCTGACTGCATTGTGTGTGCTTTAGCATATCTACAGTACAGGGCGAGCAATCTCATCATTACGAAAACCTACCACAATTTAAGGAGGAATTTAAGTTTTCAGTTGAATTCTCCACAAGCTGCAAGTAACATGAGCACTAAGGAAGATATGCTTACCAGATTTACTGACAAAGCAATGTTTTGTCTACAATTTCTCCCACGCCCCCAAGATCTCTCAATGTTCTCCAAAACAAGCAAAATACCATCATCTACATATATGAAGGAGAATATGTACTTATTAAAAACAAAAGTAAGTTTTAATCATGAAAAAAATCCATTAAAATGTAAAACCAGGACAGCCAACAATAAATAATTAAAAAAATAAAAAAAGTATCAGACTTTTCTTCACTTATTCACCATTATTTGTGCTAAGAGCATGCTGCAGATGCCCCAGGTTAAAGGAGGTTTGTGGTGCCTGATGATGACAGCCTAGACCCCATTTTTGTATGCTTTACTCCATTTACAGTAGTTAAATGCAGTAGTTAAATCTACTGCTGAAGCACTGATAAAAATACATTCAGGTTCAAACCCATTATTTGTTTTTGGCACTAATGGTTCTCTGAGGAAAATCTTTTTCACAGTCAAGTGCCTCAAGTTTGAACTGTCTACTTAGAAAAATTAACTTGGCTGAACAGTCAGATTGTTGAGCTCCTTTGAATATGTCCAGTCAAATTTGTTCAGTAAGTCTTCTGCAAATTAAACCACTTACTGCTTGCTTTAATTATGACTTTAAGTATTGAATCTTTTTTGCCAACCAGAAAAACACTGGAGTGATAATCAAAATATTTATAATTACCTGGGAAATAATTAAAAAGGCATAACAGGCAAGATTAATCCAGCAAAAACTAAATCATATCAGACCAATGTAATTGCTTTCTAGAACAGTAGTAGGCCTTGCAAAAGGGGAGGAGCAGTAGGTGTTCTAGCCTGAGTCCATTAAAGCTCATAAATTAGGGAGGAAAACAACATTAAGAAAAATGCTACAGGGTGGATGCAAAACTAGAGAGATAGCCATGCCTGCATAACAGTTATCTGTAATTCATTGGCAAATAATGAAAAACATATCAAGCTATGCTGCACAGGGATCTGTCATGGGATAATGGAAAAAAAATAGCTTCTTACTGCAATTTCAACACCATGAATCTGAAGGATATCTATGGATATACTGGAGGACGATATTGAAGTCTAACATCATTACATTGAAAAGCTGGAGAAATGCTTTGACATCTATGAAATTCTGTATGTAATAATAATAATAATAATTTTTTTTATTTGAGCAGGTACATTCAGTTAAATATGGGGAGTGGCTAGGCAGGCAGCAGAGCAAGATTTGAGGTTTTATCAGATCACAGGTTGCACACGTTGACAACATGGTCATGTTAACTCAAAATTTATGTTAAGTAGCACATAAAACAGGAGAGCTGTCTTTAAAGTATTCCTTCCACTTTGCAATTTTCTGCTTCTCTTTGAACAGGAGGACACAGTACCTAATGCTTAGTAGAGTTCAAAAAGCAACACAACATCAGAAGTCCAGGAAATACATTAAACAGTGGGAGTAAATCTTGGGGAAAAAAAAGGAGACTGAAGAGGAACAGAATAATTTTCAGTTATATAAAGGGGTTGTAAAGAAGAAATGAATAAGAAATGAATAATGCCCTTTCCATCTGCTGTGGCTAGGTCTTAATTACCAAACTTAATGCATTTGATTAAAACTATCCCCTTACACATACTATATAAAGAAAATACCAAAATATTCCAAGCAATATTTAAATATGAATATTGCAAAAAATTCTTAGCTATGAGGTTTTTAACTACCAGTAAATACATCAAAAGCCAAACTCACCCAGCAAGTAATTGCTCATTGCTAGGAATATATGTTATTGTTAAAAGAAGGTATTACTGAAGCAAGGTTTCACCAATGAAAACCAAATCAAACAGACTCTAAAATTAAAAAGGCTATATTTTCATTATTTTATCTTCCCTTTTGGCAGCACTGTACATTTCTAGAAGAGAAAAAGCTTGAGGTAACCGTGATTCCTGGTCTGTTTTCTACAGGGTATTTTTGTCTCTTGTTCTCAGAATAAGCACTGATTAGAATATGAATTTGCTGAAAAAAAAAAAAAAAAGTAATCTATCAAATCTTTTTCTGCAGAAACGCAAAAGTATATCTGTACTGTTTTGGAAACAGTTTTAAAATCAAATTGATACTGTTTGTTGTTGGGATTAAAAGCAGTAGCTGGGAAACATTAGCTCATGAATGTTTCCATGTTAAGTCCAGCTTCCCGGGAGGATCCTAAGTAAATGGTTGTGGTCAGCAGTATATTCTTCAGAATGGAATAAATGCTTTAGTGAAGGAAAGATAAACGATGACATAGTATGCCAGGTAAACTTGGCACTGGCATTACTGAGTGAAGTGTAAGCCAGCTCTATGACTGTGTTCTTATGGGATATCCTCCCATCTCAGGAACAACTTCAAAGTTTTGCTAACAAAACCAACATTACAAGTCCATTACTTTTTAGTTTGGACTAGTTTAGTTCTGTTTTTAGTTTAAACAGAATCAATTAAATTAGGAGTAAGTCAGTCTTAGGAGAGGCTTTCACAGTATCAAAGCAAAATCAAATCTATCCCCTACAAAACAAATGGCAACATGCAGGCCTGCACCTTCCTTTTAAACAGAAAAAAAAACAGCCTCCAGACTCTCCCTCTTCCCTCTGTATTTTAGGAGGAAAGATTTCACTGTTAATGTTGCAGTTGAGACTATGCATGTTCTGGCAATATCTGTACCTGTAGACATACTGGTAGAAATACAGGATCATTGTACTTGAACTTACACTATTGCTGGAATCACCAACTTTGATCAGCTGGCAAGCAGCCATCAAGAGTACAATCTATCAAAAGGCCACTGCTACCCCTTAGGTTTTTATAGCCCATATAAACACATTTGGTTGCTTTAAAATTAAGGAATCATAATATCCAGTTATTTCTTTTGATAAAGGAAAAAACATAAGGATACTAAGAGGAACTATAATGAATGCCTTAAGTAAACTTAATGTCAGAGTTATAGTAAGCAGTTTGTGATCTAAACATTAATGCTATGCCTTAATAGAACAGTATATCTTGGCATTTGATCCCATACGCCTTAGTATTAACACACATGCACACACATACACACAAAAGAAATATCAGGCTTTAAGTAGCATGTTAAATTACAGTCTGAGAAATGTTCATATTGAAGCATTTAATCTTTCAGAGAAATCCTCAGCCATCTGTTTGCCTAGGGTTCAGATTGCTGGATGAAAAGAAGTACAGAATACACCTCAGATTAATTTACACTGCTCTCATTTGCTGCCAGATTCTCTCATAACAATAACCTACAGCCCAAATGCTTATGCTTGTTTTACTGCCGTGGAAAACAGGCCCTTAAGCATGAAAACAGTGTAATTCCCATTAAATACAAAACCAAAGCACCATTCCTGTGTTAGAATAAAAACAGTAAATGAGAAAATAATTGTTCTCTTAACACCTAGGTTTTATGCAATAAATCCTTTTCTCCATGATCACTTCTTAATTTAATGAAGAATACAACCCAAGATGAACTGGAATGACTAACACCAAACAGTTTCTTCACTGCTTTCTCATGTACCCAGACAAACAGAAGCCATTAACATCATTTGAATGCACAGGCACCGGTTGCTGTAGCTCTGGCTCCCGTGCAATTTCATGCTTTACTTTCCTCTCTTTTGAGGGTGAAGCCACATAGTTCTCTGCAGCAATATGAGAGAAATTATAGACTTACCTTAACATAAGCAGGTAAATTTAAGAGAGACAGTATTTTATAGGGGGGCAGGCTAGACTGCATATTCCACTGTAGATTATATATGTTTCAGTTTGGCTCAAACACTTGCCAGCTATTATTATTATTATTATTATTATTATTATTATTGGGGGGTACTGAAGAAAATTTAGCCTCATAAACAAAAGAATTGCAACATGTTAAATTCCTAACATGCTCACAAGAAAATTTAAGGAACCCATAGCTCAAGTACTAACACCATCAATGCTTAAATGAATAAACAAGTGGATAAATGTAAAAGATAAAAAATATATAAATTTATAATTAGGAGGAAATGCTAGGTATTCTCTTACTATTTTATTTCATATTTCTATTCTAAGAGCATTAATGGCCCAAAGATACTTTAATGAGGACTACCAGAAGTGCCTAAGTAAATTGGATCCCAAGTGTGATTTCTCATTTATAGAAGGCACCTATGAGCATTTGTAAGTCTCTAACAAATTTGCAAGTCTGCCCTTTAATACAGATCCCCATTATATTGTGCCTATCATAAACACAGTAAAATGATGGTTTCTACTCTTGATGAGATTAACTGTAATACCTCTGGAAAGCTGAAGAAAAGAGGAGCAAACATTAAGTTTATCTATAATTTGGACAGGATTATCTGTAAAGATGATGGGTAGTCAGAAGCTTAATAATTAAGAAATTGCAGTTTTCTGTACGGTTCATTGAAGGCAGAAGCTTTAAGAAGGGTTTTCAGCAACTTGATAGATTTGCAGATCCTAACAGATTTTTCCAAGGAGTATGACAGATCTTCCTGACACAGTACATAAATAAATAGGCTATTAAGCTTTTAAGTTTTTATTTTTGTTTGATATGATTAAGAAGAAGGAGCTAATAAATTGAGTTAGGGCCCATGCAGAGAGAAATTTCAATTTTTTAATATTTAAAATCTTACCATCATCCAGTTCCTTCCCAGTCCTAACAATTTATCTCATTAAGTCCTAAGTCAGTAAAAAACTTCTAGTTAAACTAATTTGTATTTAGGAAGACAATTTTAATTAAAAAAACACACTTTTGATACTAATTTGCTCACTTTTTACTGATAGTTTAAAATTTAAGTAAATTTATATTTTCATGATCTTACAGCATTCTGCTTTACAGAAGTTGAGATGAGGGTAGTATCTTTTTCTTTAACAAGATATGGGCAAGATGAAAGCTGAAGATGGTTTTAATTATTCAGGGTCTTCACTGCCTTAACTAAAAACTTACTTTTATTTTTTGGCCTTTTTTAACATTATCAGTTAGTTGCATGCAGACTTATTCGGTAATACTAATTCAGTCTTGTCCATTTGTTGATAAGCTGTTCTACTCATTAGAAGAAGATGCATATATTTCAGTAAAGAGAAGGATCAACATGGTCATCCAGTTTGTTTTCCTGTGTTGCATAAACCAACACAACTTCTTGATTTCTAAATTGCACAGAGATGCTTAAGTAGATGCTTCTACTTAATGTACAACAAATTTTTTAGAGGACAAACATTTCTACTTAGAGATAATAACTTCTGATACCGATCTTCTCTAATCATTTAATTGTTCTGATATTTAAAAGATAGATGTTCAAATGATATTTAAATGGAAGACAGAAATTCTCAGATGGCTTAGGAAATAGATATGACCTTTATGTTAGGCTGCCAATTCGAGTCACTGTCAACCTGAGCTGAATCTCAAATGTGTCTGTCACACTCCGGTGGCTAGATGAAGGCTTCTGTGAAATTAATGCTTTTACCTATTTCTTCACAGGAAGGGCTTTTTTTTTTTTTTTTAAATGCTACCATAACTTGGATCTTTTCTGTGAGTCAAACAGAAGAAAAAGATGATTAAGCAAGATAATCTTGGAGAACCCCAGTATCTCCCAACTCAGAACTACACTTAGCTGCTACCGATGCACAGAGTTGCACTATCATCACCAGGAAGTATTTGTTCTCTCCACATAGCTGTGTTTTGAAATTAATAAAATATAATTCTTTACTCTTTTAGCATTTCATTTAAACTGGAGGACAAATTTTATAATAAAACCTGAAAAAAATTCAAAAATGTATTAGCTATAATCATTATATTTCCTAGACTTAGGCTCCTGGATTGTTTGTGTAAGATTTTACATCAGTGTAAAAATCACCCAGAGTAATAATCAAGATAAGAAATATTCTTGTGAGAATTCCTTCATTTCCAGAAAAAGAGTCATTTCTGAGAAAGAAAACACTCAGAGTTATGCTGAAGTGTGAAAAATAAAATTTGAGTCTGAGTTTTAAAATGCTGGAATAATATTTATTTGTATATTTTTCAGTCAAAGCGTGTTCAACTGAAAAAAAAAAATTAAAAGATAAAGCTAAAATAATCATTTATCATACTATAAGTATTATGAAATTCACAAAGTGTTACAGACTCTCTTCAGAAGTCTCCTGCAGTTGATCTTACCCAGATAGTACTTTAAATATATACAACTGAGAAAAGAAATCTGTGACTGTTATACCGAAAATTACACAGTTAACCTAAAAGTTAAACTGAAAATACTCTACAGCTGAGTCAACATGAAATTTTCCTTCAAAATCATATTAAAAAACTACCAGGCATATAAATATGTTTATCTATAAAGGATGATAGAAGATTGTGAATTCAGCCTGCAATGACATATTTCATTTTGCTAAATAACAAAACATAACCAGATCAGAATGCAGTTGGTTTTTTTTGTTGTTGTTGTTGTTTTGTTGTTTGTTTGTTTTCCCAAGGAAATAACAAACCCCAAGTTCTCAATAACTTTTGGACAACAGAAACAACACATAACTGTAAACTGTAATGAAGTCTGCAAAATGCAAGCCATGGTGAGTGTGAAAGTTGGACCCGAAAGGATTTAACATCTAGAAGAAACACAGGCAAAAGACTCCTGATGAAACTGCTCCATCTGGAAGAAGCAAAAGCTTTCTCAAAGGAGCATTTCAGAAGAGAAAGGGGTATGCACAGAGAAGAAATTAAACAGGTATATTTTGATGAGTGAAGGCAATCCTGCATCACTGGAAACGAGAAGTTATTTATGGTAGTCATTCTAGAGCAAACTGCATTGAGAGAATGGAACATTATCTTGATCAGAACGCAATAGATGTTGACTTGCAAAAGACAATGTGGCATCTGATGCCACAATAAAATAATCTGAGAAACCTCATGTTAGGTTTTCTAGGCAGGTAAATCCATGACTGCATCATTGGGATGATGCTTCTGAGTTAATGTGAGCTGGCAGGAAAACTATTTCGCAATAATTGCCTGCCATTCTTAAAAATAAATAAAAAATAATAATAAAAATAAATAGAGCTCTTATTTCAGGCCTAAAATGATGCAGGGCACTAATGCAGGCACATTTCATTAGACCAAATTCAGCAAACCACAGCATAAACATCTTATTATGATTTAGCCTTTAAAGCTGTCTTTAGTGGAGAGCATAAAGCTTCTCTAGAACCATTCATCTCATCTCCTAGAGTAGCCATCTAAAACAGGCTATATGAATGATGCTCTAGACATACTTATTTTTCTTAACTGACTCTAAAGGGCACCTGGACAACTAGCTCAGAAGTAGTTAGATGACATAAAAGTGTATGCTGTGTCTCTTTCAGTAATTATGCACTGTAAGAGGAAAGAATCCTTCTGGTCCACGAAGGATGAAATTTAAAGTAAAAAAATCATCATCTAATGCTGTTAAAAACAGAAATACTGCCTATAAAATAGTTGAAGAGAAAAAGAAAAAAAAACACTAAGTAGCTAGCTACTCCCCTCCTGGCATCCATATGGAAAAGCAATGGAAAAGCAGTGGAAATAATAGACAGAGTAATACAAACTAACTTTTAAAACTCCATCATAATATTCCCCATAAATAACATCATTAAAGAACACAATTATAGAAACGTGTAACCCCAATATGCACCTACAATTCTGAAATGTGACATACAATACAGCAGTGGCTAAAAAGGCTGTTCTTGTAAACATAAAAAGGTTCCAGCTTTACATGCAAACAAGGGAAAATAAAAACAAACATGCAAGAACACCAAAGTTAGATTCTGCATCATTCTTAAAACCTGAAATAACACAATAACACACTGGAACAGGCTCCCCAGTGAAGTAGTCACTGCACCAAGCCCGTCTGAATTTAAGAAGCGTTTGGATTGTGCACTTAGTCACATGGTCTAAAATTTTGGGTAGACCTGTGCAGTGCCAGGAGTTGGACTTGATGATCCTTATGGGTCCCTTCCAACTCAGGATATTCTATGATTCTATGATTCTATAAATTGAGCCAGTAGATCTGACAGCACAACAGACAAAAAGAAGACAACTTAAGAGAAAGACTAAAATGCATGGGACACCTTGAAATCTGCAAAAGAAAGACCAATCCAGAGACTCCTACAGAGATCTTAAGATCTTGACACAATATATCCTCCTTTTCCTAGAGAGTGAAAAAAAGTGATGATAATACAAAGATAAGAAGTTTGGATTGAAATCACAATCTCTAAAGCATTCACATAGAGTCAGTTGTTACATGGTCACTACTAGCCTGGGAAAGATGTACAAACATTACTTTCCTTCTTACAAGCTCTATCCAACATCATTTATTCCTCTTGGCATTTAGAATTTGGACCTGGAATTTCACATGTATAAATCACTCCCAAATCATAGTTCAGACACCACACTGAAAGAATCTTTGACGATGTTTCCATCTAGTCTGATATGCCTACAGACATTAAATCTTTCACATCTAATGAGTACAGAAAACTGATTACCTTTTTAACAAAAGACCACAAAACTTCAAAATAATTCAGGTTAGAGTGGACCTTTGGATGTCATATCGCCAAGTACCCACATAAGACACCACCAACTTCAATCAGATGTTATCCCCTGCTTTGTCCACTTGAGTTTTGAGTACCTGCATGGATGGAAATTCCAAAAATCTTGTTAGAAAAATTGTTCACGTCTTTCTGGTATGTGTATCTACTGTAACTTTTGATTGTTGCCTCTTGTCCTCCCACGCCTCCCCAGTACTTCATGAGGCCGAACAAATCTAGCTCTCTGTGCATTTGCTCACACACCCTATGCTCCACACCTATGGAAACAGTGATGGTATTCTCCTGGACTTCCTCATGTTTATTGACATCTTTCTTACAGTAAGAAGCCCGAAACAGGACATAATACTATAGTTACGATCTCACAAGTACCAAACTAGAAAGCATTGACCACTTCAAACTGCTGACTCTACCCTTAGTAAAGCATCCCTGTAACTAGTTAGTTACAGATCAGACTTGGAATGTATTTTATTCCATTTCCTGTGTATATCTATATCCTCTGAAAAGTCAAAATTAGCATGTTTTTTGACAAATTTTATCCCTACAGTGCTGACAGAACTTTGTTTATTGAACATTCCTATATTCCACAGGCAAACTTTTTTTATTCCTAACATCCCTCTGGGTGTATCTATTCATCCCACTTCTTTGGGAGCTGTTTTTCAATGTTTTTTTTCCCTTCTTATGAAGAATAGAGATTTCATGTAAATTTACCTTTGAATTCAAAGCCTTTTCCATACTGAAACCTGTAACTACTAAGTCAGGGTAACTTCGTAAATCATTCACATACTTCATCAAAATTTTCTCTTTTTAAACTATGAAACTTAAAGATCTACTTTTGTGGATTGTGTTAGCCAATAGCCCATAGTCTGCCACATGCTAAAGGTTATAAACTCTTTTTAATATCAGACTTGTTGCTTTTTTATTCAAGCAATACAGCAAATTATATTTCTCTGATAAATTGCTAGTCAAAATACCAAGTTTCACATTAAAGTAGACGGCTAAGGGATATATATCTAGTTAACTTCTGAATATTACCAATGGTAGAGATCCCCTAAGCTTGCTAGGAAACCTGCTCCAACTAAAAGGCAGAAATAAAACTTTCAAGTAAACCTGATCTGGTGGTAGAAATCATTATAATTCCCTCAGTGATGATTATGCTGTGCTCATTTGCAGGAACAGAGGATTTAAACCTTTACTTTTATACTTGACATACTACTGTACCCTGTGAAAGTCTGGTTCTGTAGCCTTGCAGCCATAAATTAGATCTTATTTCTTCCAGCTGAAGAATAAATTTATATTTTGGACTTAACTGAGAAGAAGATTTAAACAAACAAACAAACAAAAAAAAAAACACTGTTGTGCTTTAACCCAGCAGGCAGCTAAGTACTATGCAGGCACTTGCTCCTTCTCCCTAGGTGGGACGAGGGAGAGAACTAGAAAGGTAAAAGTGTGAGAACTCATGGACTGTGATAAGGACCCCCCTTCCTTCTTCTTTACCCCAGCTTTTATTGCTGAGCATGATGCCATTGATTGATATAGCTGATACATTAAAATAGGGGCATGTATAATTTAAGTGAATACTGAGAAGCCATCCCAGACTTAGAGCAGGCAACTTTGATTTTACCTGAAGCTTTACTATTTCAACCCATCAAATAGCATTCAGTTCTCTTCCACATATGTTCAGTGATAGGAACAGAACACTTGGTTATCTCTCTGGAGTTGTGACAATCTCCCTCCTTGTGTGGATCTGCATGATTAAACTGTCATACTTAGAAAAGGTTATTAGCATTATGAACATCTCAGAGGGAAAGGCTCTCTCAAATTTACTATCAGTCAGAGAATACTTTCTAAGGTTGGACTGACATCTATTATATGTAAGAATAGCCATGTCCAATTATTGCCAAGGACAATCAGACTATGCTACAGATTTCAAACTGAACTCTGAGAGGAAAACTTCTGCAAGCCACCAGCAACATCTTGTCATAAACAGCAATAAGTAACAAGTAACATGTGGTGATAAGGAGCATGAGTGAGGAAAATGGGGGATCATTCGTACTGTCTGCCTCCTAGTTGCTTTGGATTGACGGAAACACACGGTCTTACGTGAGATTTCATAGCTGACAGCTCTGAGAGAAAATTAATTATTTTAGCCATAAATGGAGCAAAATGGCAAGTGAAGGAGATGGACTGGTTGGTTCACAGTTTGGTAGAGAAGGCTGGGGTGGGATCTTATTCCTGTTTTCAGCTACCTAATGCAAGCTTATCAAACTATTTTCAGAAGTAAACCACAAAATGACAAGGGATAGGGGATGCAAGGTGAAACAAAGAAAATTCTGTCTAGAATCAGAAATGAAATATTCTTTACAATGGAAGGGGTCAAACCTTGGAGCTCTTTAGTTTCATTAGTTTATTTGTTCTTAGGTGAGGGAGATAACTATAGAAACAGTATCAGTCTTTGAGAAGACAAATCTATATATACACAAGTCTTTATTGCCTCACTACAGGCCCACCTGTAATGGAGAGTAAAGAAGTATTTGTGACAAGCTTGGTAATCATTCAGCAAAGGAAAAGTATAACCGTTACTTAAACCAGAGCAGCACTGTGGTTTGGAAACCCCAGGGAGATGCAGTCATAGAAAGCTGGTAGGCCTGGCCACTGTGTGTAAAATCAACCTTAAATTATTCAAAAGGAAGTACGTGCACTTTAAGAATAGAAATAACAAAATGGAATTGTGCAGGAATGCAATCCCAAAGTTTTACAGAGAAACGGTACCTCTGGTTGGAAGCAACCTGGTAAATGCAAACTAAGGATCCAGTTCCTTCTACCTAAGCCCAAGATCAGCATATATCACCCGTCCCCACGAGCTGACATTCAAAACATAAGCTTGTTCTAAACAGTGTGCTTGTGTGGAGCAGCCTCAGCTACAGACTGCTATTTGTGAAGTGCCTGAATGCCAAGGAGCTAAGGACCTGAAGAAATACAGAGCATTAACATTTCAGCAGTTATGCATTTTCCTGCAGCAAGTAATTGTATTATTCTTTTAGCCTGTTAAGAAACAGAAACACACATCTGTTTAAAAATACATCTCATATTGTATGATCAAGAAAGTAAAACAGAGCATTTGCACTGATTTATACAGGCCCTTCAGGTTTAGTGAGTAGTACCAGGGCTGACAGTACAGCATCTCTTTAAGGCATTACTTACACTCATACTTTTCATAAGCTGTGGAAACATGTCCAAAAACGCTGTGAAAAGTGTTTTTTTTTTTTTCTTTCCCCTTACCAGATAAACACTGAAGGATCTGAGTAGCCTAAGTCTGATATTTACCAGAATTCAGAAGAAAAAAACAGGTCTCCAGCCTGCTGACTGAGTTGCTGCCTCCTCCTTATGGCTGCTGAACATGTTCAGGGAGCTGGAGGGGGCAATGAGGCCCTGGCACTGCCAGAGCCTCGGAAGTGGGGCACTGGTGCTGCTGGTTGCACCGCACAGAAGCTGCAGGGTAACGGTGGAGGGGCTGAGGCATGCCCTGAGGAGAGGGAGGCCATCACCTGCCTGGGCCTGTCCCAGCCCAGTCCCAGCCAGTTCTGAAACCCCTGTGAAACTTGTTGTAAAGATAGGAGGGTAGGGGGAGTGCATGGAGCCTCTGCTGAGGGAGAGGGAGGGAAGTGGCCAGGGCCAGTGCTGGGGCTGGGGCCAGGGCCTCTCTGAGGGACTGTTGCCTATGGGCGGCCATGCTGGGGCAGGGCAGGGACAATAAGGAACCATGCAGCCTCCAAATCAGTGAGAAAGGAAGAGCAACAGAAAGAAACCATGGCATATACACCTCCAGCCTCCTGTGGTGCTAGTCTCATCACTGTAGGAAAAAGAACAGATTGATGGTGAACAGCACCAAAAATAAATGAAGCTGTGTCTGGAAATGGAAGGGGGAAGGAAAGGTGTTTGGCTTATGTTTGACCTGGCTTGGGAAAGTGTTTACTTAATTGGTCTTTTTTTTTTTTTTTTTCCCCCAGCTTTCAATACCTAAATAATCAGAAGTTTATTTTAACTGACAATAAAGTAAGTTAAAAAAATAACAGTTCAGCCTGTGACATTGCTGTGAAACTTTTCACCTTCCCTGCCCCGGGGTGCAGTCTGCAGTTCTGCAAAAATCTGTTTGCAGACAGATCAGCTACAGGCACCAGTGGGGTAGAAGGGGGAAGCAGGAGATTGAGGAAAAGCTGACACAGGGATGGCAGTACTGTTGTAAAGGCGATATCTATGTTGGTAGGTGATGTATTAACAGCAACCTATTTATTATCCATTGCAAAATCTGCTTTCAGATGACCGGGGTGATCTGAAATAGCCACGCTGCGCCTCTTCCAGGTAGAAATGAGTTGTTTTTTTTTCCAAAGCTCTTTCGCCCACCATTTTAAAGCCAGCTGCTGAGATGCTGAAGAAGCAGAGCTGCTCCAGCTCTTTCTGCAGGACCCGGTGCTTCCCGCCTGCGCCTAGCACCATCTAGCGAGCCCGAGGGGAACCGCCCGGCCCTGCCGGCCTCCGAGCTGACCCTCACGGGTCTACCTTCTCCGTCGGTATGAAGCTGGTAAAAGGAGAGCACTAAAAATAACACTCAGTCCTCTTCAGCCCGCAGAAACATTTGGGGAGCTCTGCCACTTCCCCTGAAGCTTGAGTTTAGCAGGAAGACCTGTGCAGGGCTTTCCTTGTCAATCATAAGCTCTTAACCAGGATATGGAGCAGGGCATATGTGTTACTACAGCACTGTGGCTATTGAGATGTTACTTGGATGTTGCAAAAAATCATGTCTTAACTCTACATGAGCTAACTTGAGTGGTTCTCCTTTCATTAATGCTAATTATAGCGGGGATTAATTAGAGTAAAAATATTTAATCTGTTATTATTATAACCTATTTTTAGAAATTAATGTATATTCTTCTCACCAATCAAGATGAAAAGTAGATTGTAAGATACTTCAATTATCTAGCCTTTCCCTGGGAAATATGAATTTGTTTGGCTCTTAGACAGTGGTTACAAAGAGCACTCAGAAAATACTATATCATTATTGTAATAATTTTCAGCACAGTTACAATACACTTCAAACTACAGCAGTTTATGAAGTTAGGTACATATGAGCCACATTTCCCTGGGTTATAAACAGATGTAGAAAAAAGCTTCATATTCAGTCAGCTTCAGACCAGAAAACAACTTTCAAATCTTTCAGCTCTTACCTCTGGTCTTCTAATAATCTTCTAATAAAAGTCAGAGCTAAGAAGAGGAAGGGTAAAAATTGGTAGATTGATGCAAAGACAAGGCAATATTTGTTTCATGAGATCCATTAACTGGAGGCTAATCAGAGGAAGGTTATTTGTGATACTAGGGGTCTTACTACAATTCTGTGTTGATTTTTGCCGATATACTTGTTGGGAATATATTTCCATCTTGTTCTGTGTTCTATTTCCTTCTGCTCTCTTTGCAACATTCTGTAAGCAGTGTTAATTATGGAGACCTAAGGGGCACCTGGATTTACATAAAATAAAATAAAAAAAGTAAAATCAGCGATCTCCAGTCTCTAATTCTGCACTAATTGACATTGACGCAATATTCACACACATATATATATACACACAATATATACACACAAATTCTTTCCAGTGCTCCTTAAAGTCAGATCTCTGGAAAACAAAACACAGAAGTCTGTACAGGTGTTTTATGTTATACCATCTCAGGTATTTGAGCAGAATTTCTAAAGATTTTCAATTTAGGAGGAAAAAAAAACCAACACAAACAAAAAACTTGATTTGTATTCTGCTTCTAAAACTTCTGCTTCTAGGAGCTAACAATCTTCATATTTGTATGTTACCATATTTGTACTTTAGAATAATTGTCATTTTCTTGATAGATGAGCAATTCTTTTAGAAAAGCCCTACAGAGGCTGCATTTAATCTCAAGTCCTAACCAAGTACCAGCATATGTGTTTTAAGAAACAGTTTGAAAATGAACACAGTATAATAACAAACTAGCAATGGTTCAATACAACAATATTTCAAAGGTTTGCCTCAGGTTTCACATTTGTGTTTTGAAGAAATAAAGTTGCTGGAGTGCATCTTTATGAGTCATTTTGTAGATACTTGAGCATAGTGAATTTGATGCTTATGAAAGCAGGAGACTTCGTGTTATCAAAGGCACAGAGCACGGTCACTGAATAATCTTCCTCAGTGAGTTCGCCTTCCCATTCCCTTTCAGTGATTGAAGAAGAAAAACTCCTGTACCATTCTGTTGGCTTTTCATTTTGTATTTATGTTTGGCTACATTCAAAAATGATTTTGCTCTCTTTTCGTATTCATTCTTATGAGCAATATTGATTCATAAGGATGGCTATTGAACAGACATTTTGAGAATGTAACAATGATTCATTTAGCTAAGGAAAATAATCTCAATTTGTGATGATGTTAATATCAGGTTGAAACAGTTAGTTTTCCTTCTAGCTGGGTTTATGCATGTACTATGCTTATAATACCAGTCTGTCTTAGTTCTTTCATTCAGGGAAGCAGTGATGGAACAAAAAACAAAAACAAAACAAAACAAAAGTAGTATTCAATACAAAGAGATCAGTAATAATCTATAGGTAAAAACTGATAATATGGAAGTAAATCTCAGTGATACAACATTCATGAAGTTTCTACTGTTTGCTAAGAGAAAATAAGGCAAATTTCAAGAAATCAAAGTATTTACTTTTTCAAGTAAATACTTCAGTTTCTTATATTTGTGGACTTTCTCTTTAATTGCTTAACATAGACTGGTGACATAAATTTAGGTAAAGAAAAAAGGAAAACTTGTCCCCAAAGAAATCAACTGAAGCATGCAATAGATTCAGGGAAGACAAGGTTTAATTTAAAATCTACCAGACAAAGTTTTATCTAAGTGATATATTAGAATTTGAACTAATTCTTTTATGCAGGTATCATTCTGACAGTTTTCCCTTACGAATGCCAGTGGTTCCCCTGGTGGGAAATGTTAATGGCTGCCACCAGACCTGTCCCTCATGATGTTTCCTCTACACACACACACAAACAAACAAAAAAAAAGGAGTAAATTGGGTATTAAAATAATTCAGCTCTGCCTAACAGGAAAATTTCTTCAAGTTAAGAACAAATTACTTGCTAAGACCCACGAGACTATCTGGAACTGTAACAGATTTAGGTGTTGTGTCATAAAGTACAAGTCTTCTACCAGTGCTTTTCAATTTTCCTCAGTTTGTGAACTCTTACCTTATTTTTTTTTTGTTATTATTATTATTTTGTTTGTTTGTTTGTTTTTTAACTGGACTAGCAGATACCACATTGAGCAAGTTTAAGTCATTCAAGGAATTAAAAAACAGGTGACTTGCTAAACACTAGAGTTTAAGCAACTACTCTAGTGTAAAATCTCTAGAACTAACTGAGAAGTAGAGTTTCCATGTGCTGGAGGGTTTTTGTTGTTGTTGTTTTCTTCCTTTTAAATACACTTTCAATTCAAGAGGATCTGTTTTCTCCTCCCAAAGACAGTGGAATTAGGAGAAATACTGCATTCTACATTTCTGAGAATATACTTACTTTTTGCAATTTCCAGCATCCCTTCACAAGGGTAGGACTGAGAATTCATTGACCTTCCTGAATCTTGACTAGCATTCAGCGAGATAGCTAATTTCAAGCGGTATTGAACAAAAACTACCACTAAATTTTCAGTTTAGCTTTGATTTATAATTTTGAGTTAAATACCTGATGTTTCTTAATCAGTGCCTTGAGGGAATTAAGTACCACAAAGTGGAATTCACTATAATTTCCTCGGTAAGTAACATGTCCTAAAATAGCTAATAGGAAAATCTGGGAAGGGTGGAGCTAAGACTGAGTCCCTTTGTGCTGCTGTGGCAACTGATTGATGGTTACAGGGAAATTCTTATGTTAGATCAAATTAACAGATGTAGACACTCTCCAACTCCTAGAAGCCAGTATCAACATTTTTCAAAAAATGGAACAGGAGTTTTTATTTCAAGTTTAACGCATTTAGACATAGAACATATAAGTTAACATAATTAATCTGCTAGGCAATGATTTTAAGCACTCACTCAAGCTGAACACTGCTATTCAATAACTATGTGTACATTTTAATTGATTCTCGGAGAAGAAACTAGAGCTTCCTCAGTTCTCTGCTCATGACTTAAAGAGGCTGCATGAAGAAGTAGATGTCTTCTTTCCCTGAAGTTATTAGATTTTCGGTACACAAAACCAACCTAACAATACAGGTTGAAAGTTCATCCTTGGAACAGGATGCTCTTCTGAGGACTGGACCAGCTGAGAGGACAGAGAACCTGTTTTTATACCTATGGACAGCTGAGGTGTGTTAAGTCCTTGCAAGTGTCCATATTTATATCTGGCATGATACCTGGCTGTTTGATCAATCATGTGAGACATTAACCTTCCTTGATCTCAGTCATACCATTTAAACAGCTGTATGATTATCTCCATGACAATGGTGAATTCTGAAAACAGACCTTAATCCTGAAGAGTAAAATGAATGCCTAGGACTTCCAAGTATCAGACTCATAAAAGGACAAAATAACATCTAGCTAGAATAAATATGGCAGAGAAATAAAATTGCTGTATTATAACATAAGTCCTGCAAAATAAAGACAGATGGATAAGCAGTCTAACCCACTCAGTCATCCCACCGTATTTTCCCATTCTGAGCATGAGTAAAAGGGCAAGTGCTACCGAATCACTTCCTCACTCCTCATGATATTGTATTTATCAAGTGTATTTTAAATGTAGATGTGGGTGTTCTCTACGTATGTTAGGAACAAAAAAACTGACTGAGTAATAGACCAGCCTAACAGAAATATGTTAGTTATGAGCATCACCATTTAGAAATATATTTATGAGGGATGAAATTCAACATCATATAAACAAATACAGCTATGTTCCACAGCCATATCTCAGCTTGGTTCTGAGGCTGGATTCCAAGGTATGATTTATGATATATATATGTGTATATATATATATATACATAAATATATATATGCAGTTATGGACAAGGGAGATATAGTGCATATATAAAACTACAGAATTTAAGCTGAGCTAATCTTTTAACAGTTTAATAGTCCAAGTTCTCTAAGTGAAACAGCAAAGTCATATTAATAATGCAGTTAAAATTGTTATATGCAACCCCTCTTCCTAGAATCCTCCCTTTTCTCTGGCATTATGCTCATGCTGTCAATGTTCCTTTTGTCCTAAGGTTCACAGCTGCAGTCTTCTTCAAGAAGAAGTTGGGCTGGTGGTTATGAGTTGTCAGTCTGTTTGTCAGTTATGGAGAGTTGAATTCTTCGTCAGGAGGAGTATAATGTTCGCCGTGGGTGGGAATTTCTTCCTTTTCTGTCTTGGGGTCCACTTGAAGCTGTATTTATATGTTTTCTTACTGCAGTTTGCCTCCTCCTTGCTGCTTCCCAGCTAGAGTCTGAAAGTTGCCTTCATCAGCCCCAGCTGACATCACAGTCTGTTGCTTGCTGAGGGGAAACTTCCCAGGTTTGCCAGACTTTTACCATTCATGGTGGTCACAAAGCTTCAACTCACACAAAGGTGAAGCATAGTCACTTGGCCACCCGGCAATTGCTAAAACAAGGTGAAACTGTGCCAAGACAAACCAAGACATGTCCTGAAACCCTGCACTGTTAAGTCAGTCTAAAATTTATGTCCATTTATAGACAATAATAAAGATCATATTTACTTTGCTAATCTATAGTTTTCATGTAATTTAGGGACATAATAGACACAAGAATCATTGAAGAAGTACTCAACAATTCTGAGAAATTTTAGACCTTGAAATAGACGAAAACAAAGTGGAGTGTGCTGATGTATCTCCTAAGTATTAAAATCATTTTTTGCACAAAAAATTACTACCAAAAAATGTGTGTATACATACACACAGATATGCATATATATATATATATATATATATACATATCAATAAATGTGTATATGCATACATGCATATATGCATATGCACACACCATTTTGTAACCCTCCTTTCTCTTATTGTATCAACTCTAATGTGAATAACATCTTGGCTGATGTGGAATTCATTGGAAAACCAGAACAAGTTTGACAAGACTCTCATTATAATCATCATGAACCTGACTTTTTACCAATAGAAAGATGATTCCTGAGGGTATTAGGAGTATGTGAAATAGAAATCTTTAAAAGTAACAACTCCTGTGCTGGTCAGCAAACTGTACCATAATAAAAGGTAAGTGAATAAATATAATAAAGCTGCAACAATGTTGAATCTACAATTTTTTATGAATAGAAATATTTCCTCAATTTTCATTAGATGTACGTGTAAATGATTTGAACTGCCCAGTAAAGTTTTTTCCCTCTACTCTCACTGGAAGTAAAATCCTGTCAGTTGTTAGTGATACCTCTTTATATTCTGAGGCAAAGTCAAGCTATACATTTATTATCTAGTTAGTTCACCATTTTGTTATCCCCATGCAATATGGATATCCTTAAATATATTATTTCTACTTTAATTAAATATCAGTTTGTACTAATTTTGTGTAGTGATATGCTACCTATAAATACCAGCACACACAAAATTTTCATGGTTCCAGTAGCAGTTTATGTAAAATAAAACACAAGATCTTTAAAACAGCAGGAGGACTGCAGGCACTGAAAACTACTTGTTATGAAATCATAATAGAGAGACAGTAAAACACATCAAAATGTAGATCATAAATAGATCATTCCAGCCTGGCATAGATTAGGCCAATACAATAGACAGAAAAAAAAAAAAAAAAAAAAAAAAACAATAACAATTTGCTCACATGGAAAGCACCTAATTAAAATCCATTTCCAGTTCTGTGGCCTTCTTCCTTCTCACTGGTTCCCAGATGAAGTCTGAAAATTGCACCATAGCCTTCCCAGCCTCGACTGATACCATGGGCTGCTTCAGTGCCTCCACAGGTTTGCCAGACCTTTACCATTCATTCATGGGGGTTCACAGAGCTTCAACTCACACAAAAGTGAAGCTACAGTCACTTTGCCAGATGTTAAAACAAGCTGAAACCATGACAAGACAAACCCATACATATCCTGACAGCCTGCAATGGCAGGTCAGTCTAAATCTCATGGCCTCTTCCTGGTTATGGCAAAAATCGTATTTCCTGGGCTACAGAACATTCCTCTTTACTGACTAGTATGCATACACTTCTGATAATTTTTATGGATGGCATTTTATTTACTCATAAAGATAAAATACCTGATTAGGAATTTCACATGGTGTGGAGTCTCCAAGTTGACAGAGTAGTCCCTCTTGCTCAGTAGGCATATCCGTGGCAGGCTGAGTCACTAATTTATCTCCAGTCCACAGCTGGAGATACTGTATATAACTGGACAGGCAAAAAAAAAGTGAGTGTGGATGTTGTGTGTCAATAAAGAATAGATGAGAATTAAAATCAAAAGTAAATATGATGGAAACACAGAACTGCTGTCTGCAAAACGAAGATGCTTTTTGGTTTTAAGATCTAATACTTTGGGAGGAGTTTCTAATCAAGGACAAGTAAGCAGAGGTGTTTCTTCATAAGTGAAAGAGGATGCAAATTCTCTTTACCTTAGGACAAAACCAAATTCTCTTACAGTATATGGGAGCCTAAAGAAAATTAAGGTCTTTCTGAAGCTGACTTAGCTGTGATAATAAATTGGCATGGATAGGGCTATGTGCAATCTAAAATTCTGCCTATTGCTTTAGATCCTATTTGTCAGGCAGCAAGATGAATATGTTCATAAGCATTGATTTCCCAATCAGTATACTCATCCTGAATAATGGATAGGATATCAAAACTGGAAGTAAATGAGCCATATGTTATTTCTACAAATATCTACTTCTGTTGTATCCATAATAAGGATGTTATTAAGAAGCGAGCATTTGTACTTTTCAGTGAGCTCTCTCTTACCTTCTTGAATTAAAAACATGTATTTTTTTTCTTTCCCATTTTAGTATTAAGATCACAAGTCTCAATCTAATGCTTTAAAGGCAAAGGTAAGATTTGTAATGAAGCTGTCAGGGTATAGTGAAGGCTGGCAGCTCCCTGGGGCCAGGGGCCTGTCTCCACCAGTTCAGCCTCCAGGAGGGGCAGTTCACTGCCCTCACACTGTCTCTGCCATTGGTAATCCTTTGTAATCACCAGACTGTGGTATTTTCCTCATGGGTCGTAAGAGGTGTGGGGACAAGGGAGGTAGTAAAACTCTGAATTATTTAAAACATGTGCTGGAGGCTTCTTGCCAGTGCTTCACAGTGACGGTGAACACTGCAGCAGAGCTTTACAGAAAAATCCTTTGGTCACTGATGCTTTCAGCTCATGTAAATGTACTCCAAGGCTTCAGAGCTCTAAACAGCTTGCTTTGCTTATATCAGTAACCTGCTGAAATGAACTCAAAACAACTACTCTGTCCATACACATCTGCATTAGCATTTGCAGGACTCTGGACAGAGCATAATGATAATTCTCATCCTGTAAGTGGAATTGTTATGACTAACTGCTCATAAATAATACGATTCAATTTTCAAACCATGTCAGTTGGATACAGACCACAAAGCAACCCCGTTTAGCTACCAAACAGAGTGTTACTTTTTGCAGATACAGAGTACACTTCTCACAAATTCACTACAACACAGTAAAAGTAAGATATTTGTACAAACTTTCCTGCTTGTGAAATCAGAATGTAAATACAATGAAGAAGAGAATTAATTGGAAGGAATCATTTAAAAGTAACATTAAAAGATTATTTGTACTACTCATTATACTTTGCCTCTCCATTTCCAGGAAAGAATTAGTAAACTCTCTTTCGTTTTGTTCACGGTCAAGTTCTGTATGCTCAGTACCTAATAAAATTAACAAGTTAATTAACTGACAGAAAAAAGTAATGCAATAGCTTATTCATTGAGGGTACTCTAAAAGTCACATCTTGGCATGGACTTAGTTCAGCACAAACATGAACTGTATTTATTTTAAAGAGAAACAAGAAACTCTAAAAGAAAATTCCTTGAAGAAAATAAAACCAAATAAGTTCATTATAACCCCTGCCCCAAAATTCAAAGAGAACGTGAAAGATTTTTTTTTTGAAGTGGACCTCAAAATGTGTAACAGGGTGAAGTGACGTAATTTTCTATGAGAACATTTAGAGGAAAATATGAGATTGTAGCAGGATGAGTTAAAGGCTCTGGAAAAGAGTAGTAACTAGTAATTAGGCTGGAAAATGGAAAAGGTATTCAAAAGCTACAAAATGACTCTACTGCAAGGCACAATTTGGATTTTGAAATTCTTTCATTATACCGAAAGTCAGTTCTACGGTTCTGATGCAAACACTACACTACCTGCTTGGCTAGAGAGGTTGTCGAGTCTCCGTCCTTCCCAAAATGGTAATGACTCTGTGGTGACTGCCCTGAGCAGGTCAGACTAGATGATCTCTAAATATGGTTCCTGCCAAGCTCAGCTATTCTAGGATTGGGAAATATGTCAAAACAGGTAACATGGAAAACTTTGGTGTTTCTTGCCAATCCAAGCGAACCATCAGGAAATATGGAAGTGTATTATTAGTGCATGGGTGAAACTAGTGAGAGAGACAATGCAGAAGTTAAGTCTTAAGGAACAGGGAATTACAGCCATCAATTTATTTTACTGTAACCTTCACCTTTTTTCTTTTTTCTTTTTTTCTTTTTTTCTTTTTTCTTTTTTTTCTTTTTTTCCTTTCTGTTACTTTTCCTAATGAACAGATAGCCTCTAAAATGCAAAGTGCCAATAAGTTCACCAAAAACTTGTTCTTTCAGTACCCCAGTTAGGTTGGAACTGGAACCCATTCGTTACTCTTGGCTTCAGATGATACTTAGCAACATTTGTTCCTGAAATATCAGTAAAGCAAATCAAATGTTAGGAACTGTAGAGGACAGAATAAAGAAGAAAACACCCCAAATCAAAAATTGTTTCATTAGAAAAGTGAAAAGCATCCAAAGATGACAAGCAAGGATGATCATAAAATGCACAGAAAATACACTGTGACTTCCAGACAAGAGTGGCTAATTACACTGGGATTCGTAAGCTTGGAAAATACATGACTGAGGGGTAAATTGTAGACAATCATAAAATGATGAGTGGCATGGTAAAGATAATGTGGTATCTGATGTGTCTTCCAGAACAAAAAACAGAACACATCATATGAAATTAGTGGCACGTAAATTCAAAATAAGCAAAAGGAAGTGATTTTTAACAAAACAGGTAGTATACTTGTGGAACTTATTGCGAAAGGATTTTGTCAATATTAGAAGTTTACATGGATTCAAGCTGAGACTGTACAAGCTCATAAAAGAGAAATCTATTCAGGATCGCAAAATACAGAGAAGCCACATATGTGTTGGGCAGTCTATGAGCTGAAAATTGGTAGAGTCTCAGAGAGTGCTGAATCACATATGCTTCTTCTGTTCTTATAATCTTCCCAGGCATCTGCTTGTGACCGCAAGAGGAAGCAGGATAACACAATAGCCACTGTTATGAAACATTTCTGAAAGACTTCCTCTAAGAAATGTTGCTAGCCTAAAATCGAAGTATTGGATATAACAGTCTGAATGCAAGGGAGCACAATTTGGATGTTTTCACATCTGCTACTACTTTTCTTTAAATTTCTTTCAGCTTAATGGAATGGAATTTACCCTTTCAGTTCAATCATCTTCTGTCTTCATTCACTGACATTAAGGAATCCCAACTGCCTGAAGTGATTTCCAATCTTCATCATATAAACAAATAAATAAATTTATAACAACAACAACAATAACAAAAACTTTAGTTTATAATTAATAATAACCCCAAAGAAAATAGTGAAATCATCTCTGTGTCTGGCTGTCAATCTGTGATTTTTCAGACTGAAGATCTCTGGTGGCTAATACTCATATTTAACTAGTGAGTGCCAAGAAACATATTTTCCAGAATATTCATATTCTAGGAAAATGAAAAAATCATTAATGGAGTAAGAGCAATCAGACATTGGAAAGAAGTGCTACAAAATATACACAAGACTGGTACCTTAATCTACAGTCTTAAATCTGCAAGAGCCTAAGGAAGTTAATTCAGGCTGAAAATGCTGTCCTTCAGTTACCTAGCTTTTTTTTTTTTTCTTTTTTCTTTTTTTTCCAATGATTTAAGAACAGATGGCCAGCCTCAATCCAAATTTTCTTCTTTTCTGAGTTTGATTCAGCCTCACAGTGCAATTTGTAAGTCATTTTTTCTGATTAATTTTAAACATTCTGTAATGGAAAAATGAGCTTTGATCTCTTTTCAGGACATTTACATCTTTTGTATGGTCGCTCTTACACAAAATGTAAATTGATGTTATGCAAGATAGGCTATGGTAATTTTGATTATTGTAACTGGTTACAAAATACGAAGAGGAAAGCATGAGTGGGAATTAGAAAGTAGAGCAAGATGAGGAATCTCAGCTTATAGTATTGTAGGATACTGTATATGCACTTAGCTTAAAAAAAAAAAAAAAACTCCAGATGCTTGTCAAAGAAAAGTGAAAACAGGAAACAGAAAATCTGGGAGATTTTAAAGACAGATGCCAAGGCAGTGAATTTTGAAGACTGAAAGGATCAAAACCAAGCCATTTTGAAAATTTTGGCCAGCTTGTCCAAAGCTCTTGAACAGAGCATGGAGAGATGCATACCCTATAAATAGAAGTAAGAATGTTGTCAGGACCTTTAAAAAAGCAATTTGTACCCAGATCTGGAAATCCAGTCAAAATGCAAGGAATAGCTTCTCTTTCTTCAAAATGACTTCTACACAGACAGATTTCAAGACCAGAGAGCATTAAATCATGCTGCTTTACCCCACTCATAGAATAAGTTATAAACTTTCAAGTAGGTTTGTTCCTACCCATGCTTTAAACCTGTATGCTTGAGAAGCAGCCTTAAAGTATTTTGTACTTGAAGAAAACACATGGGCTTTTTGAATATTTTAAGCCTTGGGGAGGGAGAAGAGGTTATTTTCATCCATTTATTTAAGAAGCAACTTTGGGGTTTAAAATGGAAGTCTTGTCATCTTACATCCTCTATGTAACCTCTGAAGAGAAAAGACTTCACCATTGACTGTGCTGGAGCTCAGGGAAATTAGCTAATTTAGCAGCCAGTCAAGGGTGAATGAAGATCTTCCCATTCCCGAGCAATTTTTGTAACTAACATAATTGTTAACTCTTTAATAACAGTTAGATAAATTGCTAATGAGTATACTTTGCAAAGTCTATTTTATCTTTTCCAATTTTCCTAATGTGGATTAACTATGGAAATGGGAATAACAAAATATAGAATGAGTATTTGTTTATTTGTACAATTTTGGCTTCTGGAGTTTGATTTTTGGAAAGGTGATGGATCTGCAGGGAGCAGAAGAGCTGCATGCTCAGCTCAAGTCATAGATGTTGATAAAGCAATGAAAATCCTTGAGACCTAGATTGAATACTGCAATTCAGAGGACACAGTGAGTATAAATCACATTCATTACCTATTCCAAATGTTTTCTCAGTTACTTAGACTTACTCACAGGGAATTTTGTTTCTTTTAACAAAAGCTGTTACTTAACTGAACTTTCAGTATGAGAACAGAAAGTGTTAAACTGCAACATATAAACAGAAAGATCCATGGTATGATCCCTCAGCAAGAATATTAAGGAGTATGTTTGCCAAATCTTTTTTTTTTTTTTTTTTTTTAAGGAACTCAGTTAATTTATATGTGGTATATAGGATTGATTAAATCTGTACCTCACTGATTTTACTTGAGGGGAGTAAATCACTTAGAATATAGCTGGAGGCCTTACATGATCCAATTTCCGTCACTGCTGAGACTGCAGCCTCTCCAACAACCCAAAACATTAATAGACGCTGTCATGAGTTCCCTCAGTGACCTAAAACTGCCTCAACTTTCCCATATAAATTGTTAAATTTCACTATTATTATATGCCTAACTACATTTCAAAGGTTTGCATTGTCAGAAACAACAGAATAATAAACATACCCATGTCAATGTACACCCCAGGTAAGAGATCACAAGGACTGGCTCGTGTTTCATTTTTTTCCATGTCACATTGGGAATTTTCTAGGCAATTTTTCATCTGTCCCAGGCCATCACTTGATACAGAAGTTCCTAACAAAGTTACTTAGAGTCCCAATTCACCACTAGGCAGAGGGGAGAAAATGTTGGCATCTCATATCTCACCATCTTCAGGGGGATATAAAAATGAACTCTCAATCTTTTTCTGAATTAAGTTGCTTTCATGTATCAGGAACTTTATAATTCAAGTCAGATTTCTCAATGTGCATAACCACTATTTCTGAATAGTGGTTATGGAGGAGGAAGCAAACTCCTCATGCACTGCTTTGAAAATGGAGTCTGGTAGAGCAGACTCTAAATCAAAGTTTCTGACACATCCTGCCATACATGTGAAATAATCATCTGCTGGAATGCATTAGTCAAGCGATGAATTATGTACCCATGTCTTCACTGCAGTGAGCATCTGAGTCTGGTTCTTAATCTAGTTTCATATATTTTTTGTTTCGTCAAAAAAGAAACAATCCCCCTGCTTTTGTCTCCCTCACAAGAACTCACGAAGATGACCAAATAGCTGACTGGTTATACAGCTGAGTCTTTTTTTTTTTTTTCCACATTTCTTTTAGGAGTTATCATTTCAGTCCTAGATTGGTGTTTTGATTTTAGATACTAAAACAATTTTTAATTGCAGCCATTATCTGTACTGAAAGCATTAATTAGTGAGAATAGTGTAGGAAAATGTGTGAAGGCAGTCAAAGTGCCTATATTTTTTAAAAATATATACAAATGAATGCATTTATATGTCAGCTTTTTTCTTTCTCTAAAAGCCCAAGGATTTTATTGTGAAACAATTCCATTGAATGGATTTCACAAAAGGCATCTTAGTAGATATGTTTATTACAAGTATTCGTTCCACAGCAGAGCTCAAGGGCTGAAATGGAGGTCAGGTCTCCACTTAGACTACCCACTGCAGAAACATGTACAAAAGGAAAGTACTTCCCCGAAGAACTAATAAAACAAGTTATGAAAGAAGATTGCAGAAGATGCCCAAAGCCACACAGAAAATTGGTAGTAGACTAACAGATCAGAAGCCCATTTTTCTTGCTTTCCCTGTCAGACTTTTTCTCATGGACACAAGCATTTTGTGGTCATAAATGTGATGCTGTGGCCTGACTTTTGGCTCTGGTAGTGTCTGTGCTTTCTGTGATGGAAACAATCACCACATCCTCTTGTCTGGGGGCGGACACCCCACAGAGCACATCCATACAGCTGATTTGTCACATTAAAACATAAAAAGTGGATGCAAATGTATACAGAAACACTTCATTATAACTTGGAGTTCCAGCTCCCATTGTCCTAGAGACACAAATAGTATGTTTTTCTGTCTGTTGATCACTCACACCGACACCTACCTTTTAGACATGGAAAAAAAAATAAGAAAAAATCCCCTTATTGTTGCTGAGTCACTGTCAGTATAACACTTGCCTACATATTTAGTAAGTCACAGACACATGGCATGAAGGCAGCATTAGCAGGAGAGAAGGACATGCTGGAGATAACTGTAGGTGCATGTGCAGAAATAATGCTTCTGGGCATATTCCTGAAGTGAATTTCCCCTGGAGTCATCCTTACATTCATCTGGGGACAGATGTGGACAAGCAAATTACAGCTGAATGTCTGATCCAAACCACAGGTTACACCTGTCCTTTGCAGGATGGAAATATGAAGCAGTGAGAGGAAAAATGAGACAGTACACCAAAACCATTCTGCTGAGTTCAGCATTGCTGCAGAACACTCCCCAGGAGAGTGCTGTGTTTACGGGACAGGATGAGTGACCCAACAACTTGTTACAGTCTCTAATTTTTGCTAAAAATATATTATATGGACTTCCGTGAGGGAACAGGGAAAGGACGACCTTGGGCAGCCAGCATGATATCCAAAATATGATGTGAATGTTGCAGTGAAGTGACTGTTTGGGTCCACTGGTATCAGGCTTGTGTCAGAGGCCTGCAATGGCTTCTTGGGCAAGAAGGGCCTCTACCTACCCATCATCATGCACTGTGATTCTTTTGGCTTGTCATGCAAAAAGGAACTGTTTTTCTTCTGCAACTTCCAAGCTGTATTACTGAAGAAGAAAAGACTAGACTAGACAAGAGGCTATTAATGGAAAAAGAATCTGTATATTATCCTTTGACTACTCTCACTGAAAAAAGACAGTATATTTTTAAAATTACCCAGCAAGTTTTCACAAGTTTTCCACAAATATCTTTTTTTTTTTTTGAAACATCCAGAGTCAAACTATAAAGTGAAAAGGTAGCTTTGTATTTAAAGAAGAATAATAATTAAAAAAAAAAAACACATAAGCCACAGTTACTTGAAAAGTTGTAACTTCAACATGAAAAGTGTATTTATTTTTAAAATATCCTAATCTAATTGTTTTCAGATATCTGGGTATGACAAAAGTCCATTCTTCCAACAGGGACACTTCACAATAGTTGTCTAGCACAAAAGAAAAAAACACAAGTAGAAGCATGACTGTGATCTGCTGGGAGCCGTATTCACAATGCTTTCCTGGCTTTTACATTAGCACAGTTATTTTACTATTATTTAAAATAGGAATGAGAAAAATACCCAGCTAAACTGTGGCTTTCCAGCGCTGCAGTAACCATCAATCTAGAGGATTTTTTCCCAGATGGTCTTTTAAACTTTATTAGCTAAGCTAAAGCTTACTATTAGATTGTAAATCATGAAATACTTAGTAGTAAGTGGAATGTGTAGAAATGTAAATGCATCTTTTTTTTTTTTCCTGTGAAACAAGCCATTTGTTTTTATAGTTTTATAGTCTATTACTGCACAAGAACCCATGTGCTTTCCTCTCCTGATCTTGGGTTAGTAGAATGACATTCACAACAAGGGCATTTTTACTGCTAAATGTAAACTTCATGGATCTGGTTGTCTGCAGTACAGCTTCATTTTTAACAAAAGAAAACATCAAAAAAGACTGCAACCTGGAAGTGGTACCAAGTAGAATATACACTAGATAGGCAAGAAACAGCAACCAGACAGCACATAAAGGAGAGTTAACCTGTTAAGAGAGTTAACCTGTATTTATACAGTTGCATAAAATTACTATGAGAGGGAGAATTTTTTTTTTTAAAAAGCCTCTTTTTTTTTTCTTTCTTCTTACTCTTTACTTAATCAGCCAATATACATAGACTATGTATTGTCTCAGATTGGCACTACCATACTAGTGGTTCACTAGCATTACTAGCAAGGCGGTGTCCTGTTCCATTTAAACAGTCAAAAACATTTCTTGCCACCATCTGCAATAATGCTAAATTAGTAGCATGGAAATCTTCCTGTTTCTGCATTGTCCTCTGCCTCTGCCTGTGTAGTGCAAGTCTCACATTCTCAGCTCACTTTTTCAACCCTGACATTTTTAAAAGAAATATTTTATCACTACCACTCTCAAACACCTTGGATTTATAAGACAGCAAAAGAGCACTGTGTACAAATAGAATATGTGCACAGCCCTAGGTACAATGATGCTTCAGAGCTGTCCTCTGCTTGGGAGGTCTTGACTCACTCTTTTTTAGAGAACAGATGTTGCAAAACTCAGGCTCCCAGTAGGCTGCCAGTATAGCCAGGCAGGGACTGACAGCAAGGCAATACATAATAGATGCACCACAGAGCTCTATAAATTAGCATTAACAGCACTTCCTACCACAGGTGACAAGTATAAGTGTCCCAAGCCTACCTATATAAATTACAAACTTAACATTTACTTTAGAAGTTAAGGCAGCCAAAGCTTTGTCTAGCTCCAAAACCCAACACTTCCACCTTAGTTTGGCTTCCTCTGGTCAGGTAGATATGTGCATTAGGATTGTCACATCACAGTTTTATATTGTCACAACAGATTTTATATGCCTTTCCTTTCTGACAGCTGCCTTCCCCAAACACCTCTCCAAATTTCTGTGTAAGCAGACATGTGAAGACTCACACTTTGAGACTGACCTGCCACCTTTGCCTGTTGCTTGATGTTGCTTCTGACGCTCCAGAACCATCTTTTTGCTTAGTCTGTGATCCTGCACTGCAGTAAAACACAGCCCCATGCTCTGCTAAGCAGCTGCATCTGCCACGACATGGAGGGGAAGCTGGTCAGCTATGGGGAAGGAGCAACGTAGCCTTTTGGGGTCCTTTGGGCAGCTAAGCCCCACTGAAAGGCAAGTGCCCCAGTCTCATATTGTGTACCATTCTCCCCTTTTTACGTAATTTAACATATTGAGATTAGATGCTGAGATAGAGGAACTTGTAAGGTCCGTAGAACTTAGAAATGAATTTCGTTTGCTCTTTTATTTTTTTTTAGTCTCATCTGCTTTCAGAGTTGTGTTCAATCTTTTATCAGTAGAGTTGTGTTCCTAACAAAGTGCCATTCTTGTATTCAGATATTGCTATTTACCCTGAAAGCCATGAGTATGGGATGGTAGAAGTAAAATCACAAAATATTGTAAAATGAAGAATAGATGAAGGGGACGGAAGAAGAATGATTAATTATTAATTAAGGCTAGTATATAACTTGCTCTGTGTTCTGTCCATAAGTCTGTTGGCTGCCAAATTTTGGCAGGCATTTTGGCCCAATCAAAGCCAAACCAGTCCATTACAAAACAGAGAGGACCATTCTGCTCTGCCTCAGCTATTTGTTAGTTACTCCTCCTTGTTCTGCAGGAGTACAGGACATTTTGATAATTTGCTTTCTTTTGCAGGGAACAGTATAACTCCTAGATTTGCAAGAAATATACAGCTTTGGAGGAAAACTGAGGGTTTTCACCATTTGAAAAACTGAGTTGCTGAGAGCTGTCAAACAGGAGCATGATAAACTTAGAAAAAAATAGGAGAAGTTAATGAGATTTTAGTATAAAACTTGGCCTATTCTGTGATGAAGAAAAATTGTTGGCCGAATATGCAGAATTTATAACAAGGGAAAATTGTACCTTTATTATTACCTTTACTTTCACAAATTATAGAATTACTGAGTAGTTTGGGTCAGAAGGGACCTTAAATATCATCTAGTTCCAACCCCTCTGCCATGGGCAGGGACACCTCCCCCCAGACCAGGCCGCTCCAAGCCCCATCCAACGTGGCCTTGAACACTCACAGGATGGGGCATTCACAGCTTCTCTTAGCAACCTGTGTCATTGCCTCACCACCTTCAGAGTAAAGAATTTATTCCTTATATCTAATCTAAATCTATGCTTTTTTTAGTTTAAAACCATCACTCTTTGTCCTATCATTACACTCCTGACAAAGAGTCCCTCCCCAGTTTTCCTGTAGCCCCCTTTAGGTACTGGAAGGGCGCTATAAGGTCTCCCCAGAGCCTTCTCTTCAGGCTGAAGGCTCTCATCCTGTCTGTATATGAGAGGTGCTCCAGCCCTCTGATCATCCTGATGGCCCTCCTCTGGACTCACTTTAATAGGTCCATGTCCTTCTCATGTTGATGGCCCCAGAGCTGAACGCAGCGCTCCAGGTGGGGTCTCACAAGAGCAGAGCAGAGAGGGAGAATCATCTCCCTCAGCCTGCTGGCCACACTGCTTTTGATGCAGCTGAGGATACATTTGTCTTTCTGGGCTTCAAGCACACACTGCCGGCTCATGCTGAGCTTCTCTCTAACCAACACCCCCAGGTCCTTCTCCTCAGGGCTGCTCTCAATCCATTCTCCACCCAGCCTGTGTTTGTGCTTGGGATTGCCGTGTTCCAGGTGCAGGACCTTGCATTTGACCTTGTTGAAAGACTTAGAACTGTTTCTGGAGTTTAAGATATGTAAGAAGGACTCATTCCCTTTTATTCAATAATTTATTTAAATGCATTGAGAGCATAAAAACTTGTTTCTGCTTATGTGTCTTTCAAGTGGAAATATACAAATTTTTGGTCTCTTCTCCAAAGCATTAAGTGATAAGACAAGAGGAAATATCCTTAAGTTGTGCCAGGGGAGATGAAGGTTGGATAGTAGGAAAAAAACTATTTACTGAAAGGGTTGTAAAGCATTGGAACAGGCTGCCCAGGGAAGTGGCTGAATCACCATCCCTGGAGATCTTCAAAAAACATGTAGATGTAGTGCTTAGTGACGTGGTTTAATGGCAGACTTGGTTAACAGTTAACAGTTAACAGGTTAACAGTTGGACTAGATGATCTTGGAGGTCTTTTCCAAACTAAAAGATTCTATGATTCTGTGATTCTAAATGTGCAGGTCAAGACAGTTATTGAAGGAAAACAGAAAATCTCATGTCTAACTCTAGCATAAAGAAACAAAAATAAGGTAACTGATAATTAATAGCAGAACCTGGAAGTATGGTTATTTTAAACTGACAATAGCTCTTAATGCTTTCTCTGTGATTCATTTTAAGACTCTTGTGTAAATGTTATTGCCTTTTTTATTTTATTTTTATTTTTATTTTTTTATTTTTATTTTACCTCACTGAGTAATACTGAATAGCTTTGTGCAGATTACAGTACCTGCAGGATTAAATGGAGAAGGGCACTCTGCTTCAAATTCTAGATAAACAGACAGTAAAATCAATATGAATTATGGAACTGTTAGAAACATGGAATTGACTTCTTACTGTTAGATGAAAGGTAGATAATTTACGAAGTTACACAGTAAGTGCCTGCAGTGGCTTTAACTAACCATGTTGTTAATCTCTTGTATAGATGCATAAAGGAACATCTACCAAAATCTGTGCACATGGATGTAAACAACACACAGTGTATCCTAATATCTCATCCAAGTTGGTTAGTCTCAACCACAACTCGTGTACCGATGTAGGAGGCAATGGTCATACCCTCAGGGCTGTTTCAGGCTTCCTGGAATTAGTGAAAGGTGCTCCACCAGCTTCATGAGATTTGATTTCAAGTGACTGGTTTCAAACAGAAGATTGGACTGAATACCTGAAATTATAAATTATCACAATATCGTATTGTCATTATATGACTGTTTAATCATCAGTCATACAATCATTAAATGCATATTTTGGTGATCAAGCTAATCTGTGTCCATTCATCCTGTGATGCTTTTTGCTTTAAAATTCAAGAGCATATTTATACACACACAAAAAAAAGTACCTGAGAGTGCATTACAGCACTGTAAAATATTAAAACCCAAAGCTGTGTAAAAATGCTTGAATACAATAAGCAAGGACTGCATTTGCTCTCAGTCATCTGAGTGTCAAAATACCCCACTTGAAATCCATCATTCTAGCCCACTGCCAAGGTTAATGTGTACACTCACGCCTCACCAGATTGCTACGTGACTGCCACTACAAGCTAAATGATAGGTCCTTTGCAGTTTCCAGGCAGTGCAATCAATCGCTTCCAGCTCTGCGTCTGGTCTCTGTTTTGCAAGCCTGGTCATTCTTGACTATTAGCTGTCTTATATCTTTATTAATCATACCAGTTATCAACTTCTTAGGTCAAAAATCACATTGATAACTACAATGATAAATTATGGTAATTACAGAGATACAGCAAAGAAAAGCCCACCTCAGAAAGACTGTAAGCTGAATTCAATCAAACCTTAATGATCTTTACATTCAGCAGTCACCATTTGATTGTTTGAGGACTGATCCTTATTCTTCCACCCAATGTCTTCCAGATACATACACACACACACACTTCAACCTTTATTTTTTTCCACCTTCCTGGGGGCCAAAACCATTTCTTTATTATCTGGTTTGTTTGTTTTAAGACCCATACTAGTTGTACTTAATGAAGAGGAAGAATTGCTGTTTTCAAATGATCACATTGCAATCATATCAGCTGTTTCCTGAATCTTGAGTAAGTCCTTTTTTATCATTTGTCCATAGTGGCTTCAAAACAGTAACTGTCTTTGCAATGCTAGGAGAAGCCACAAGTATTTATCTGTAATGATTTTGGTCTGGCACTACTATTTGCATGGAAGAAAATTCTTGTGTGTGAACAGTAGCATGTAGAAAATGAACATGAAAGGGAATTATTCTAAACAAATTCAGATTTCATTTGGAGAGAAGATTTTAGGCCACCAGGGATGTTTTCCAAGTTGTAATCATATTTGAATGAAGCCTTTCATTGACTTGTGAAAGGCTCTATTTAAGAAAATCTGGAAAGAATATAGCTGCATTGTACTGCCTAACTCACTATTAAAATATCATTGAATATATGGAGTATTTGTGGATGTGGAGAAGCCTGGGAGAAAATCAGTCTATTAGTTTTTATTTAGCTTAACTTTGTTTAACATAAGCACTCCCAGAGCTTCTACCAGCAGTAAAGACAAGCATGATCTCAAAGTCTGTGAGCAGGTCAGCAACCAAAAATTACTGTGTGCCAGCCCTTATTCTAACTCCTGGCAGATAAATTGCATGTGATTGAGTTAATGACCACTAATTCAAAGGGGCTGTTTACTCACTTGCTTGGGGTAAATCAGTTAAGAATTGGGAAGAGTGATTAGTCTGTATTTTATGCGAAGAGTGCTCTGACTACAAAAATATTCTGGAAATGGTGAGATTGTTTAATATGAAAGGAATTGTAAGCAGATTTGAAAGAATCAGCCTCAATGTGTAACCAAAAGCTTGGTGTCAAAGAAATGCAAAACCTTGAAAATATGAAAGAGGTATTTCTGTACTTTGGCTGCAGCAGATCTATAGATAAAGTACTAAGAGAAAGAACAGGTAGTATGACCAGTCGAGGATATGAAAGAAAATGCATGAAAAACACTAAATTAATTAGAAACCATCACAAAACAGAAATCAATTGGAGAGATGATAAGATTACAGATCTTTTTCATTTCAGAATAGAGTGTTTTAATACTTCGGTGATATAATACCTATTCAGATACTTCTGATAGTGCACATGGTGTTGTGTGTATCAAAATCACCCTAAAGTCATTTCTGAGGCAATTGCAGGTTTGGGGGTCTTACTTTTCCACTAGGTGTGATTTTTTCATTTCTTAATTGAAAACAGTCTCATCAGTTTCCAGTTAATTTCACTCTCCATTTCTCCTGCACCATTCACATTGACATGGTTCCTGGTTGCCAAATACTATAACGAAGTATCAGTTTTTAGGCTATTATTGCAGAATATTCACAGAAGGCACATTTTGAATTAACAAGTACTAGCATTTATTTTAGAAATGTGATTCTGGAAGTTATATTACAATATGCAATCAAGGAAAGTAAAACCAGACATTCAAGTAATATAAAGTATGAGGAAATCATGAACTTATCCATAAAATAATGAATTGTTTGAAATATACAAATATTGGTTTTATGTATGTTTGCCTCTCACTTTCTAAAAAGTCTCTAAGTTTCACATTTTCATACTGTTTCAGAGTCATATGGTCTATGAATATGCATTTTAAAAAAGAATATAAGAAAATTAAAGTTTAAAATAATAACTTAATTCCATTGTTTTGTTTTTAATGGCAAGTGGTGTCTCTTGAAACACTTATCAGATCTCTGTGTGTAGTTTTAAAGGGTCCCTGAACTTCTGACAAACTAGACCAAACAAGAATTATTCTACAACTAATTTTCTATCATTTATTTGTATATATTTATATAAATAGACCAAAAAGTTCTCAGGCCTATTCTTACTGCTAAACTGAGTACGAGAAACTTCCTCTAATTCCCTCATGACTTATGAATTATTTGAGAATTTCTCCCCATTGCAGCATTAATACATCTCAATTTGTGTCACTGTCTACCATCCATATAAACATATCTCTAGCTTTTTTTTTTTAAAAAAAAGGTTTATTCCCCCCTGTAAAGTAAAATCTCATAACTCATCCATAATAAAAAATGAAGAAACTTAGACAATTACAAAGTATCCCCAATTCAGCCTTTTAAATAAAATCTCACATTATTTCTCTTTCAGTGCAGTATTTTCTTTATAGTCACATTTCAACCAATGATATCCATATCGTTCCTTGAAGAAAATAAAAGACTGCATGACAGCCAAGGAATAGTCAGTTAGAAAGAAATGGAGTAGCTGAAATGGAGGGACAAAAAGAAAAGTTTTCTAAAGTCCTTTCTAAAAGGGAGTAAAATCAGAGAGAGAAAAATTAAAGCCTCACCCCCTTTCTTTTATTCATTAAATCTACCAGGTATCTAAATCCTATCCACCCCTTCCTAAAGGGAAGAGGGTAACTAACTTTCCAGCTAACTTGGAAAACAGATTTCAGATATATCACAGTCTCATGCTGTTTTCATTTTCCCTTGTTCTTATTACCCTGAATACCTTACCAATACTGGGAAGGTTCTTCACATTTTTTTTTCCATTTTTTCTTTCTTTAATGATTTTGTTGAACAGCACAGATGATATCAGAGATTCCTGAGGGAACCCCAGTGTTGATTTCTTTCCACTATGAAAGCTATCCATTTACTCTTTCCTTTAGTTGTCAGTTGAATACTGATTACATTATTTTATTAACACTACAGTTATACTCCATAGTTTAGAGCCTAGGCAACAAGGTCTCATTCAGTTTGCCTTTTTAGGGCACCTTACTGAATTCTCATAGCTGTTCCTAGCTGACCCCCCCCACACTTCCACTAGTTTCATTTGTGTGATATATGGAGTAATAATTCGTGTCAAGAAGATGGTTGATGTTAATAAAGAAGGGGGAGATGTGGGAGTGTGGCCATGGGGGTCGACAAGCCCCATGGTTGGTGATAACATCGGACTCTTAACGATGAGGCCATCAGGAATGTAAAGAGTTTAGAGGACACAAAGAAGGGTGATTCAGGAGACGCTATGTCGTCTCGGGTTGCGTGTTCTCCCGCCGTTAAGGCATGGGAGCTGCTGGGGGTTTGCTGGTTGCCGGGCAAAGTTGTTTGACCAATGAAGAGTTAGTGGAAAAGGACTGCTGTGGGGCGAATAGCGTAAGAAGGGAGCCTGTCCTCAGTATGGGATGCAACACGATATGATGAAGTTCTGTCATCAATAAAGTAGTAGCAGTTACTGATCCTAAAAGAACCCTGGTGTCCGTGTGGTCGTTACGCCACAAACGGCACCCGAACAAGGACCTGAAGAAAACGAACAGGCACATGAAGAAAACAAAGAGGGGCATGAACAACAGGAACAGGGACAGGCTAGCAGAACAGGGACCAGGACAGGAGCAGGGACATTGATCGCCTAATGAAGATAGGTTCGGCCAAACTCAGCAAACAGCTCAAAGAAGCTTGTATAGAAAGTCGCTGGAAATAGGCGCACCAGAGCTGGAAGGAAGCTCAAGCAGAGAGAAGCGGACCCGCGCACACAACTGCTCCTCGCTGGCCGAAGGTAAGCGGTTGCGCATTATGGGGAATCATACGACCTTACAAACAAAGACTGTCCTGGTAACCCTACAGCTTATTCCCTTTATTACGAATCAGACAGTTCATGATCCTGAAACATGGGACCAAATTGAGGTCAAGGTGTGGGACTCTGCTACTAAAAACCACAAGGTTGCGGTGGGATTGCTCGGCACCTGGTGAGCAATCTCTGAGGCCTTAAAGAGCCGTGTGCGACCACAATCAGAAACGTCTGGTTTGCCAGAGAGTGAGGGAGCTGCGGGCTCGTCCACCGATCCTTCTGCTACACCATCGGCCCCCCCGCCGCTACCGCCATCGCAGGCCTTTGCTGTTACGCCCCCTGGTGACCCGGACGTTCCTTTTGATCCAGGCCCTATAGGCCCTGAAAAGGAGCCGGATCTGCTTCCCTTCGATCCGGGAGGAGTAGGATACATAAGGCCCGAAGGCCGAGTTTAACAACTTAAAGCGAGACATATTGTTCCCACGACTAGCCCTGGAATTCTCCGGTGTTTGTAATCAAGAAAAGGAATGGAAAATGGAGACTGTTATATGATCTGAGAAAAATTAATGAAGTCATGGAAGATATGGGAGCACTTCAACTAGGATTACCATCTCCAACTATGTTCCCCCAGTCATGGACATTAATAGTAATAGACTTAAAGGATTGTTTGTTAAACATTTGCCAGAATTCGGAAAACTTTGCCATGTTTATGTTTCAATTGATACCTTTTCTGATTGTACATATGTATAGGCGTACTCGGGTTTCTTATGAATATGTAAAAGCAATGTTCTATATATTTAGAAAGTTTGACGGCTGTGCGTGTGTGTTGGTAGAGCGTAGACTCCCTGCGCACCCAGCGCTGCTTACTTGACTTTTATAAATATTACTAAATTCAGATTGAGTTGTATCTTCATTTATAACAATTTGTAATTTTATTTTCTTTGGACAACACCGACAGGAAAGTATGCATCCTATGCCACAGCCAGCAAAAGCCTGTGAAATGTTTTTTGGAATATACTTTCATTTAAGCTAAGTCAAGCAACATCTGAAAACATAATAGGAAAAAATCTGCTTTTTTGTGTCAAGCTGTCTACCAGTTGGAACAATGTAATGCCAGGCTGTCACTGCTGTACCTGCAGAAAGCTGCAGGTAAATACTATAAATTAGGGAATATTTTACATAATTCTGTTAATGAGTCTGTTCTCCTTGTATCTGTCCAGTCTTTATTAAGCATGGTATAACTGTAATTGTACTCTGCTGATCTTTATTTCTAACTTAGAAAGAAATAAGGAAAACAAAAATACATTGCTGTCCTGCTACAAAGCAATTTTCTGTTGCTATGGGCAACAAAGCTCTGTTTACCTAATGGGTTGTTTTGCTACAAAGGGGAAAAATATCCCCTGGGGATCAATGCAGATTCTACCCTGTACTGGCACATTTTCTTATGACTAAGAAACAGAGAAGCTTTCAGAGGGTTATGAACTTCTGTTACCAGAAATGGTTACTTCAGTTTGTTCTCTGTCCTGTTCTTCCCATCCTCTGTTTTCCCCAAACGAGCACACACACGTCTTTTCTTTTTCTGCAGCACATTTTTCCACAATGGTTAGTTGTCACTGAAGGTTTTAAAGACTGGTATATTTTCCTATTATACTGTTTCTCTGAGAAGGATCATAATGACAAGAGAGAATGGCACAATATTAATTCATTTGCATTATAACAATGGGAAGGAGAACAGAAAAGCATATTGTCTTCCCATTGTCTTGACAATGTGATGGGTAGAAGGAGGCCGTAAATAGCCTGAAATGTCTCATGACAATCCGATGAGCAAAATGAACAACAAGAAATTATGCCTTACACTTCATGCTGCACTTGAAGGCCAGCAAAAGCAGTGCTGTGAAGAGGTGACATATCGTAGCTCTTCGTCTAAGGTTATGTGACTGTGACTTATAACAGCTTTGCAACTCATCTTTTCACAGCTGTTCTGCCTTTCTGGCCTTTTGTACATCTCGATTGTGAAGCTCTTGTTTATGCAGCAGGATGTATTCAGGCTTTCTGACAGCTGCATAAACTAACCTTCTTTGTCCCGCAATGAGAAGGAACAAGGAGCAAAGCACTGAGTCAGTCTTGGTATGATATAGGGCAACAGCTTCAATTATTAAGATTCCCTTTGTTCAACCGCCAGCAAAATCACTGCTAATATTAACAACTTTACCTACAACAACTGTATTTACAAGAACCGAAATAACCACAATGGTATATCTGCAAAGGTATATCTTGCTGCCAAGTTACCCAATAGGTAAATTTAATTACCAAATGGGTAAATCTAGCTCATCATAGTAATTTGGTTTTGTAGAAATAGCCTGCAGTCTGTAATCCCTGGAGAAGGTTTCCAGCTCAAAAGCCTGAATAGAGAGCAGGTATGGAAAGGTATGGAAGAAAAAGTTACCTGGCACGTCTGAGGGCTTTTTCAAACCAAAAGATTGTAGTTTGGGTCATGCTAACCCATCCCTTAATGCAGAACCATGAAAGTCTGGTGTCTTAATGGCAATAGACTATGGAACTGAAAAAAATATGCTGTAACATTATATAGACAGAAATATGATTTTAATTTTGATTTTATTTTTCCATTGCAGAAAAATGTATTTCTGGTGTTGCTGTATTTTTGATAAATTTCCTGGAAGTACTCTCAACATTGTACCACTACCACTTCTTTGTTCAAGATTCCCTGATGACTCGTTTTCAGGAGTGATAGGTAGAAAAAATAGCTTCTTCTAATTTTTCATAGTAGTCATGCGATTGACTTCTCATTATTTTTGTTGTATTTATAATTGTTAATTCTTTTCTATACAGAGTTAATTATTAACTGGCTACACTACAGAAAGCAGAATGAAGGAAATTGTTATTAAATCAGAGAATTAAAATAAACCATTAAAATAAACAAAACCTGCAAAGAAAAACAAACAAAAAACTCAGATGACATGATGATAAATTCATTGTGATATCAGAGAATAGAAGAAATGGCTTGTAAGCTCTCTTCCCCTACACTCCTATATACAGCATTAAAATACTCTAGCTTTGCCTCTTAAAACTCGGGCATGCTGCAACTATGAAGGATGGTGGTGCTAAACTGAAATAGATATCTAGTAGTCGTTAGCTGAAAACCAAGCAGTTCCTCTAACGTCTTGAGAAGAATGGTAATTTTTGTTCTATGTGTGTCCTCAGACCAGATCAGTTCCTAAAATACACCCAAGCTGCTCTGAGTCTATTCAAATTATGCTTGACTACACAAGGTGCAACTCAAGAAATTGGAAGCACAAATAATCTGTCCAAGCCAAATCTCTCTCCTTTGCCTTACTCTTGCCCCAAATCAGGGACTGTGCAACCACCAGCAGACCACAAGGCTGTCACACCATCTTCATATTTTCTCGATGTTGGAAGAATTCACAATTATGTGTTTCCATATATGTGTAGGAACAAAGTAGGCTGGAACATGACACCAATTAAAATATTCCTCCTTTTCTAGATTCAAAAATACAGCAATGAATGCTTACAAGCATATCGTCCCAGAAACTCAGACACAAAAATACTCTCTCAGAGTATAATTAGAATCATTAAAACATATGTATCAAGCTGATGTGTAAGCATCTTGAGTGCATGAAAATAGGTCATTCCTAAAAAGTTTATCAGATTTTCAGAGCAGAAGAAAATGATCATGGAAAGATAAAAGTTTTCAGCAAAATCAATATGTGTAACCAAGGCCTTCCCACAGGATTACCACCTGTAACAAAATGGCACATCACAGCTGTCAAGTTACTTTTCAGCAACTTAGTCCTTTGTGGCTTTTGATAAAGCAAGAAAGATCATAATTCTTTAGAGTTTCCAAGAGCACCTGCAATAGGTAGGCACTACTGCTTAAAATACAGTGCAGTAAACATGGATTTCCAATAATAATGACTCTTAAAAGTGTTTTCCTGTCACAGAAATCTGCACTTATTGATTTTCACTAAGATTGGATGCAGAACCAAGGCCTCTCTTAAAGGGAAACAGTATTGTTAAATTGCTTTGACTTTTTTAAACTGAGACAGAATAGAATTCTTTTCTGTTAGACTCTCAACATTACATATGAGCCTCTACAGTGGTATAAACAGAAGATGCCCATAAATATTTCAGTAATACCAGACTATGCTTGGCATTCTGAACATCTGTTTTGGTTTAATCACCATTCACGTCATGACATCAGCAGCACATAACTATTCTTTCAAACAAGTTCTTCCTTTAAACTTTTCAAATGCTGGAGAACAAGAAAAATTACTCTTGCCTATTGAAAACTGAATCTATCAAGAATTATGTGTTTTCTTTTTTTGTTTGTTTGTTTTGTTTTGCTTTGCTTTGCTTTTTTAAAAGATGCTTTTTATTATCTCTTACTATCTCAGAAGTACCAAAAAAACTTAGTACCTTAAATCTGTTCATTTTCAGTGAGCCTCTGAAGTCTGCAGAGTCAGGACACTGCTGCCTGCTGCCAAAAGCAGCATGTACAGAGAGAACTAAGTGCTCCAAGGACTCATTGCTAATATAGAGACTTGATAGATTTTCCTCTTAGCCCTGCCTCCCAGCCCTACCAACTTCACATGTGTTATATGGACGTGAGAACTTTTTATAGATCCTAACTATACAGCACAATTCTTTGGTAAGCCACATGTTTACTCTGAGGCTTTTGCATAAATGGAATTTAAAGCTAACTCACTTCATGCATTAAATATGAGACTTGTGATTCTTTCTTCACAATAATCCCAGAGAGTAGACCAGGCTTTGACAGTTCAGCTGTGTAATGTCTATTTTTTATGTTGCTGTGTGTGCTTCTTACACCTTTAGCACTGAGAATGACTCACCATACAAACACATTTGGAGTGAGAAGAATGGTTACAGCCAGGGGACAAAAAACAGGTTTTCACCCATCCCAGCTGCAGGGCTGTTCTGTGTTCACATGCTGCAGACAGCCGCTTGTAGCAGAATTTTTAGCGTGGCTCTATGAGGTGTCACAGATCGTGACATGCTGTTGAATTAAAGTCAAGGACCTGAGGGCAGTGACAATCTCAGCACCTTCTCCCCCTGCCAGAGGTTGGTTGTTCAAGGTCATCTCTGATACGGTGTGGCCATGTAACCTTGCTGACTTGTCGAAGACAAAGGTCCTTTTGTGCCCTTTGCTTGGGAGCTGCATTTAAGCTCTGGCTTGTGGCAGCCGTTGCCTGAGATACGCTGCAACCGTTAGCTTTAAATTCCATTTATGCAAAAGCCTCAGAGTAAACGTGGCTTACCAAAGAATTGTGCTGTATAGTCCCACTCTGCACTGGTGCGGCCTCACCTCGAGTACTGTGTGCAGGTCTGGGCACCACAGTACTAAAAGGACGTGAAACTATTGGAGAGTGTCCAGAGGAGGGCGACGAAGATGGTGAAGAGCCTGGAGGGGAAGACGGATGAGGAGCAGCTGAGGTCACTTGGCCTGTTCAGCCTGGAAAAGAGGAGGCTGAGGGGAGACCTCATCGTGGTCTACAGCTTCCTCATGAGGGGGAGTGGAGGGGCAGGCGCTGATCTATACTCTTTAGGACCAGTGATAGAACCCAAGGGAATGGTGTCAAGCTGTGGCAGGGGAGGTTCAGGCTGGATATCAGGAAGAGGTTCTTCACTGTGAGGGTTGTCACGCACTGGAACAGGCTCCCCAGGGACGTAGTCATGGCACCAAGCCCGTCAAAGTTTAAGAAGCATTTGGGCTGAATTTTTGGGTCGACCTGTGTGGTGCCAGGAGTTGGACTTGATGATCCTGATGGGTTCCTTCCAACTTGGGATATTTTATGATTCTATGAAAAAGGAGTATTTTAAATTCTCATTAGATTCTAACTTCTCCTTCCCTATGATGACTTATTAGCTATTGCTCTGAAGTTACTGAGTAAGTTTGAGATAACCTGACACTTTCTGGAAAATCTCCCCCAAATTATCAGGAACAGCTAAAAGAATATTATCTACATACTTAAACTCTTCATTAAGCATTTTTTTTTTTAAGAAAGCGAGAGTGACTTTGAACTTTTATCTGTATCCTGAAAGTATTAATGACATATCCAAGGTCTTGCTAAGAATGATAAAATGAAGTTCTCAATTTAAAGTGTTTTAGTCATTTCCAAAATCAGTATTAACTTAAAAGGTGAATGCTGAATCTCTGTTCCTAATCTGATCCAACAAAGTATGACTTTTTTCCCTACAAGAGTTGAAAGGAAGATTATGATGAGCAATATAGCACGAGTGTACACATATGCAGATATGAACTTTTCTTCATTAAGGAGAGATCAGATATTTAATGTATGTATTTATGCTACTTTTTAGCATAAAAGTTTGCACTTGTATAACTTTTTTTTTTTTTTAAATAAATATTTATCCCATCATGATCTGACTTGGAAGATGTTAATCTTTTTGCCAAGTTCAAAGAGAGGACTATTTCTCTATGTGGACTATAGAAGAAAACTAAATCTCTGACTGAGCCGGTTAGTTTTAGGTTTGTGTATGTTCACTAATACTTCAAATTATTCTCACCACGTATGTTTTAACAGTCATATTCCACTGTTTGTGTTGTTATTATTATACGCGATCAATGTCTTTTTACAGCTCACAGAGAAAAAAAAAACAAACTTCTGTAACATCAATCTGAAAAGTCAATAGTTTTAAATATATTCTGAAAGGCACCTCTAGCACAGATAGACAATTGAACTTGACTCTGTATTGTACATAAGGAAATAAAAAATAATAGTAGAGTCTTCCAAATAAATAATTCAAAAGTTAAGAAACATCACAATTAATTGCCTTTATAGCTTTAATTTAACTTTTTAATGCGTACATAATCATCACCATTTGTAACATAAGAAAGTCATTGCTCTTCTAGTTGGATTGCTGCCTTATTCAGGGCACCAAATGAACAATTAGAAGTCATTCAATATTTTCCTTTATGCTTGTGCCAGTTATTCCCAATGCCTTAAATTCTGTACTGTTTGAACACATCTCCAACAGGAGAATTCTAAAGTTCTTTGACGTTTATCTCTGGCATCTGAGTGTATCATAAATACTAAATGATTAATTTCACCTTATTTCTGAAGACATAAAAGAACCAACAGAGATATAGATATAGATACAGATATATTTAAGTTTTGTACTTCAACGCATTAAAAAAGTTTGAACTTAATGAAGATGGGAAATGGATTTTTTGTAACTCCTGTACAAGTAACACCTGTTAGTAAGCAACTAGTATATTCTTTCACTAACAGGGAGGTGCTTTGAATTTACTATTTCCCATGCCAGTTTTTGGTCAGGTGTTCCATTCACCAAACTGTCAAATAGAAGCTGTGACTGTTTTGAAAACTCAAATTCTTACCTGTAAAGATTAAGACAGGTTCTTCCTCTCTCCCTCCCTCCCTCCCTCCCTCCCTCCCTTCCTTCCTTCCTTCCTTCCTTTCCTTCCTTTCCTTCCTTTCCTTCTTTCTTTTCCTTTCTTCCTCTCTTTCCTCTCTTTCTTTGCTCTGTTAAGGATTTAAAAGTCTGTTGCTCTATTATGAATGCTGTAATTACTCCCATTAACAATTATCAAAAAGTTTTTAAGTGCATGTTCTGCACCTTGTTCCACGTGTTCACTCTGATTATGAAGCGTTAAATGAAGATTTACACTATAGCTGTTTTTCTTCATAATCTTTGTAATGTTTTTCAACATTTTCCACATTTTAATTTCCTATTTCAACCAGCAATTTCAATGCATGAAGATACAGGGACACAGAGTGATATGTATGTATACATGTTTATGTATATATACACATATATATGTATGTATATGGGACACAGAGTTAATGTATGTCAATAAGACACCGAGTCTTATTTGACTCTGCTTTGTTTAACATAACGTTCCCTCCCTTTCACGTGTACATGATAATCTCTCATTCCTAAACAATTGGACTATCATAGTAGACCGTGTGATGATTATTTTCTTTCAATCATGTTTCCAGCAGGCAAATTAAATATACATGTATAAATTAAATATATATCTTATATATATATTATTTATCATAAATCTGTGTTATTCAAATTGCTCATTTTTTATTGTTGAGTGATTTATAGATTGAATGGATTCCCCACTTCCTTATGTTTCATAAAGTGTTTGCATGTATGCAAACCTCATAGATATTCCACACCACTGCTTGCTAAGATGTATATCTTTTTAACATACTTTGCACATGTTTATGTGACTGCAAAGCCTTGGATATGTACCTAATCGTAAACAGAAAACAATACATGGAAGAGGCAATGCATGGAAATAATTGAGATGTCTCTGGAAAACCAATAGTTCTCAAAGAAATTTAGGATTTTTATTTAATTTTTTTTATATAAGGAAATAATCTTTGTTTCTGATGGAATTGAACATGTAAAATGGTCATGGATACTTTTTGCAACAACAAATCCAGCTTACAAAGTCAGCTTTCCATCCTGCTTTTTTTTCAACTTCTATGTTCTTGGCTCCTTCTGTGCTTCCTGCCCAGTCACATCAGATGTTCAGTTCTCTGCTCGGGTCCCCCTTACACACCACAAAAAACCCTGTTTGGATGCAGTTGCAAGGGGCACATTGGGGAAGTAATGTCAGGTCTAGTGCAGTTGGAATGCAAAAATTGCTCAAGATAATAATATGGTTGTGGAACCACACATTTATATATTGTGTGGTTATATATTTTTATATATATATACTTATATATATATATATATATTATATTCACATGTTGAGCAACCTGTTCTAGTGGAAGGTGTCCCTGCCCATGGCAGGGGGGTGGAATTGGATGAGGTCCCTTTAACGTCCCTTCCAAACCAAACCATTCTGTGATTCTATGACTCTATCATTTAGTGTATGGAATGGGAGCAAAATTCAGTTCGTTATTAAAATAGCACACATGATAAATGATGATGCTTAATTGCATCCTCTTTCTGATGTATGTGCATGGTTTGAGAATGTTAGGTGTTAGAGCTGTCCTAATCTGCAATGTCAGGTAGCAAGTGACATTCATAGATCTTTTCAGGAAGTAGGACATCAAGTGCTTATCTGCTGAGAAACATAATTACATTTTCACTGGTTATCCTGGGTATATCCAAAGGAATTAAGCTGTGCTCAGAAAGGAAATTCTAGAGAAATTATGCAGTAATCAAATTTTCTCTGAATGTATTTATCCACATTCCTTTTCTGTATAGTTTCACAGACATTTAATAGCGCTTTTTTTTCTTCTCTGAAATCTAGTTAAATGCCAAAAGATGTATGCATGCAGCCTATTAATATGCAGTATCATTTCATAAAATAAAATAAAATAAAAATAGACCTGTGAGCTAGCTTTGAGAATCCACAGCATGGTTGGTTGTTTTTTTGTCTGTTTGTTTGTTTTCAAAATTGGTTCATGGTTTGTGTTTGTACAAGTCCAGACACATTGCTGTGTAAATCTAATCAACATTTGATAGTTCTCTTTTAAGAATTTCAGGTTTCAGGTTGCTCAAGCTAAATCCCTGATCTGAAGAGTCATTCTCTGCTAAGAAAGTCTGTATCTGATTTCTGTGAAGTGCCAAGCATGGTGTTTGCATCTAAATGGCATTTTTGTATAAAAGAATTCAAAAAAATTATTCACTGGAGAAATAAGGGAAGCTCAGGAGACTGCTGATGCTAGAAAAGCCTCATGGAAATAAGAGATTTGATCATACAGTCATACGGAGATAGAAGATCTAAGCAGAAAACTCCCAATGTAAAATCCTCATTTTATGGGAATGGTATACAAGCCTTCACTCTGAAAACCCAAATCATAGACTAGTTTTGCTTCTACCTTAAAAAAAGTTTAAAACTGATGATATAAACAGAAATGGCAGGTGTATGAAAATGTCAAGGTACTAACAGAAATGGTGGATGACATTTATGGGCAAGGTTATTGCACCATTTGTAGTAATTATCAGTTATTTCAGCAGCTCTGTGGGAGTTCATGTATAGAATTATAAATTTTGACTTTCATTCATTATAAATTTTTGATTTTCATTAGAACTAGATAGGCAACCTCTTATTCTAAAAGCTTTAGCTTGTACTATCTGAAGCAGATTCATATCACCTTCATTACAAACACAACCCTAAATGTGATTTACACATACAGTGGTACTATGAAGTCCATAAGGCTTTTAGTTTTCATTTCAGATAGAAAGCAAAGTAATCCCATTTAGAGAGGGTCAAGGGGAACAAAATGAAGAAAAGCAGGATGAGGCTGTCTGGATCAGAGTAGCATGGGAAGAACTTTCTTTCTGAGCCTTCCCATGGAAACTGATGAGTCTTTAGTATACAACATAGACATCAGCTAATTTGATTATCATGGTTCTAGTTCACCCATTTGGTGAACCAGTTAATTGCATTACATGTTAAATAGCAGGCATTCCCAACTCAGACTAGTGTTTGTCTTTAATGATGGAATTCTGCTTTGTTCATGTTACTCTTGGGCAGAGCCACCAAGCGTTTGAAGCCCAGGAAGCTCTGATAATTGGAGTGGCTGCAGGGTTTGCTTTCATTTCTTGCAGTATGTATGTATGCTAGGGCTACTGTCAGTATTGGCTTTTCATCAGTATGACTCAGACCTACCAGGAGGTGATCTTTTTCTATTCTGGACATCTTCTGAACTCAAAAGCATTGGCAGCAGAGCTAACAAGTCAGGAGCAGTTCTCCAATTAAAGCTCATAAAGGGGTGGGAAAATGATATATGGCTAATGCCTAATTGGATAGCATGTCATATCTCTCAGCAGCTGTCATTACTGTTACTAACCTGTGTGAAATATTTCCTTCTAATTCCACTTTTTTTGAAGGCTGGAAGAAGTAAAGCTGTATTCCCTTTTGTTTTCCCACTATTCACTTCTGTAGTCAGGTAAGAAACTGAAAGAAAAAAGATATTAAACATGAAAAACAAATCAAACAAACAAACAAAAAAACAGCAGAGAAGCCTTGTTCAGTTTTTACTCTAGGTATTAAATGTCACTAATCTGAGGCATGATATCTCTCTTTGAGGACCAAGTGACAGAAAGATTTTACAATTTACTGGCACACGAATCTGAAACCAGAGAAAGCCAAAAGTAGCTCTACTTCGTGTTCAATGTATAATAAATATGGTGCAATTAGTTGAACTGGGATTTATTTATTTATTTTTATTATAAAGAATTCCTATAAAAATGGAAAATAAAGGGTTCCTTGTAGTGGTGAAGATGTTCAGTCTCTATCAAATTCTGCTTCTGATTTAGAATCAATGCACTTTTGAATAGAAGTCTGACCCCTGGAGTAGCATAAGTCAAACTATGGGTAGATTGCTTAGCATGGAGATCTGTGGGGTAGCTATCTGGACCTATCCTTAATGAGAGGCTGGAAAATAGGTGCTGCTTTTCAAAGTGTTATGTAATAGCTTGAAGGCCTCAACACAAGAGCCTATCCCAATGACCTGAAATGTGTTCTTGAAAGTATTTCTTATTTTCCCACATATTTGATAATGCCTACATTGTGCATCTTAACAGCACGTTCATATGTGTCACTCAAAGGACATTCAAATTATATGCATTTGTTTCCATTCCTGCAGCCCTGGTGGTACACCAGAAAACCAGTGTGAGCAGGGAATGTGTAGTAGATAAATCTCTTCAGAGGACTAGGATTGGTACAAATGCCTCTTTGAGTGCCCCCAAACCTGTCATGTTAGGAGATAAACATTTCATGCTGAATGAATCAAAATTAGCATCCCACAGTTTGCCTCCAAAGAAAGTTAGAAACAATTTCTTTCAGTCCGTTGCATGATATCTACTGATTGCAAATTTAACAAGTTAATTCTACTTATTTAAGGTAAAAGTCTTGTGTTTATTAAAGAAAGACACACTGTCCGTACTGCATAAATCACTGCCTCAACTATAAAATCATAGAATCATTTAGGTTGGAGAAGACCTCTAAGATCATCTAGTCCAACTTTTAACTTAGCACTGCCAAGTCTACCACTAAATAATATCCCTAAGCACCACATCTACATGTCTTTTGAAAACCTCCAGGGATGGTGACTCAACCACTTCCCTGGGCAGCCTGTTAGTGTTTGGGAGAAGAAACTGAACCCCACCTCACTATAGTGTCCTTTAGGTTAATTGTAGAGACCGATAAGGTCTCCCCTCAGCCTCCTTTTCTCGGGGCTAAATAGCCCCAGATCCCTCAGCCACTTCTCATAAGACTTGTTCTCTAGACCCTTCACCAGCTTCATTGCCATTCTTTGGACACAATTATGTTCTTGATTAAACAGACCTTGGTCTATTTGGCTGTCTAGGCCTTGGTGGTCTAGAGACAGCCTTGGCTGTGCTTATGATAAGACTATGTTTCTGTAAGAGATTTCCCACAACATGGCTTTTGTTTGTAGTTACAAAAAGAGGCTAATTGCTTCATTTGATACACTTCTTTAATGTGTATTAAAAGAAGCAGTTCTTATGAGGGAGGTGGACCAAATGTAAGACCTAAAGGGATCACAGTCTGTTTTTCAGTTTTCTCACCTTTGAAAGTCTCGAAAGCCTTATGTCTACTGAGAGGGTAGGAAACTCACTTCCCCTACAGACTGAATAGATTAGGGGCTAAACAAATTCCTCTACAGCCTTTGAAAGTATAGTTTGCCTGCATATTCAGCTCCCACCAGGCTAATAGATAGATATTTTTGAGGCTTTGTTGTAATTGCAGAGATGACGGCGCTCTGTGCAGGCTGCTTTGCAATTGAAAGCTCTCTGGTGCATAAAGCATCTGCTGACCAAATGGTGACATTTGCTTAATTTTAATTCTGATAAACCAGCCTTCCAAGAGGGAAAATTCAAACTATAGTAATTACTAATAAATCTTTCTTTTTCCTGCCTCCTTCTCTTGCATTGTACAATATCAAATACAGTGAATTGTAAGTAGTCATTGTGAATGAGAAATGGCTGCCCACATCTTCCATCTGCTTCGCCACCACCATCCAACCCTCTACCACCAACACATCCTCTAATCCATCACCCTTTGCCCTTGCCATATAGCTTTTGCAATGTCCCCACAATAATTCACAATCTATGTGTTATCAAATCCTCTGGATGAGAGCAGGGCAGCTTTTGAACACACTGAAAACAACATGTGGTATGTTCATCTCTGCTGGGGCATGCTCCCCAATATAGGCTGTAGAAGTGGAAGCCATCTCAGCAACTTCAGCTTTATTGACAGCTACAGAAGAGGACTGGGAATGCTTTAGCTCTCTTTGGTTCACCACTAAAGACATGGCAGTTGACCATGCTGACAAGTCAAGAAGTACCAAGGAAGTTCCAGAAAGGCCACCCTCACTTTGTCTTCTCCTCTACAGTTTCCTAATTTGTGCATTTTAAATGCTTTAAAAGGGATAGATAGGATGGAAAATGTTTGGTTTATTTATTTATTTTTTTAAGCTAAAAAGGATGTTTCTGACTTTCTGAAGCATAGTTTCTATGCAATAAAAATTGAAAAAAAAATCCCCACAATTCATAATCCACCCAGGCACAGGAACTATGATATCAAATCACAATTCAAGGTCTTTTCTAAAAGCTTCTGCGGGTGAGCCATTCTTAGATCACTATAGACACTAACCTCACACCAGTATAAATAACTCACAGCCAAATATTCTGCTGCCAGCTCGCAGTTATGTGCCTGTGTAATATTTAATGAAATTCATGAAACAATGTTACAAAGATATGAAAAACAGTCAAAAGACCAAGTGCAGAACAAAAATGGTAATGTTCAAGGCTGGAACATTCATAATTTCTAAAAGATATTTTACATTCCATGCTGAATGATTTTTAAGCATGAGCACACTGTTAAAAGGTCAGTGCACATAAAAATAAATAAATAAATAAATAAATAAAAGTTTTTTTAGCTGTGAACCCCCCCCCCCCCCACACTTTTTCCAAATGATTAAAAGGCAGAAAGATACAAAAGAAGGCAGGTGTTCTTTGGAAGTTACACTTCAGTTTTATGAATATCTGTTTTCACATAACTGTGTTATCCAAATAAGCACCTAATTCCACTAGTTTCTGAGCAAATCTAAATAATGTTTTCTTATTAAAAGTAGTTTGTAATGAAACATGGCTTGAGAATGAATGACAGCACATTACTTAGTGATTTTTGCTGCTTTAAATAAACAATCTGCCTCCAAAAAAATTCCCTAAGATACATTGATTTTTTTTGAATGCTGTCAACTTCATCCACCATGCTGTCTTCATTTGCTAGCTTTCTAAAACAAGATTGCTCAGAAGCAGTTACCATATTTTCAGCTATACTGGTGCTGTGGAGTATTTACTTTGAGATAAAAAATATCTTGAAATGGTCTTTCTGATTACTTTAAAGCAACCTGGTGGAGTTAATCTGACAAATCATCTCATCCCAATGAACACATCTAAAAAGGAGCAGATAGGTTGGAATCTAACAATCTCTATTACCATATGCTAGTGTAAACTGAAGCTGCCTGGAAAATATGTTGATTAGCACAAACACAACCCTTACACTGCTGGCACACACCACTTTTGGAGCAAAGGCTGGGGTCTCCATGTGGCATTGTGATGTGGTGTTTTAACTTGCCCACTCACCTGGCTCTACGCCATATATTGCTGCAGCATGATATGGTATTGTTTCATAGGGGAGCTTTGTGTGGCTTCTTCTGCTCCTGTGAACAAGAGTAAGGGATGCTAAAATAAATATTGTAACATTATAATATATTAATAACATTAAAATATATCAATAATATATAATACTATATAATATATTATATGATAATATTATAATATAATAATATATAATATAATAATATAATATATTAATTGTTATAATGATTAATAATTAATAATTCCATCCCTCTGGTGGCTGTTGTGAAACTGAATTAGCCAATACTTCAATATTTCTTTGAATATTAAAAGCACTAAAAAATGATCTTTTTTTGTGTGTGTGTGCATGTGATTGCAAAATAATGATGTGTTAAGTAGCACATTTAAGTAGAAGAAAATCTATTAAATTAAATCCTAATGATCTGTACGCCTGCATTAAAACTAAGGTGGAATATTTCAATTACCTGATTTTGACAAGGTCCAGAGTACATTCTTCAAATTCTGATTATTAATACATCTTTTAATACATCTAGCAAATTAAAATGTCAAAAATGATCATGGTGCATTAATTATGCCCATTGCTCTGCAAATTTCATCCCATTATTGGGTAAAGGAGAAGACAATGAGTTACAGCTGTTGCAGCTGTTTACTATTATTGTTGTTGTTATTATTATTATTATTACTATGTATGTGACATAATTATGAGTACAGATATGCTTGAAATTCACTTTGAGGGCATTGGGTGAGTGTGATTCTTCAGAGCTAGTGAGAAAAAAGTCAGCATGGAATATATGTGAGATTTTGCAGGATATGCTGAATTTCCAATAGCTGTCAAAACTGACTAGAGATATTCTCAGGGTTCGTAACACACACAAATGCACCCACATTAAATATAATCTTAGACCGTACTTATTCAAATGCATTTTTTTTAAATATGTGCAAAAACACTCCCAAAGCCATGAAATTCTGCGCTTGAATTAGCCAGCATGGAATGTAAAGTTTTTTTCACTGGAATTTGCCAGGTGTTGCAATTGGGAAAGTCTACTGAAACAGGTTATGTGCAATAGCTGTTTAACCAGCAGATATTCTGAAATGCAATCGTTGACCCCCTGAAACCTCCACTGATCCTTCTCTTCCTCCAGTTAAATCTGCTCTTTCTAGATACGGGTCAGTATCTCAGAAAATATAAGAATCAGGCAGCCAAGGCTTCCAGGCTCCAGTTCTTTTCAACAATGTTAAATCCTGCACTTCAGCATAGTGCTTCACAATTCAGCAAATTATGAGCACAAAGGCTTAACAATATATTTCCTGGTTCAACATTACATGAGAGTCACGTCTAATTCCATTGTCGATAAGGTGAATCATCAAAGTTGTCTTGACAAATGGGATTATGGTGATGGATTAGGTTGATATTTGTCAAATTTGTTCAGAAATTGTAAAATGTTTATTAATTTATAACACCTAGTAGCCTTACTTGACATTGCTAGCTCTGCTTTTTTCCTGCCTATAGTGCTAGTCAGTTAAATTATTAATAAAAAAAAATAAATCACTCATTACTATCAAAGAAAGTAAGCATCACCCAAGACAAGGCTTGTCAATCATGGCTTCGTTTGTGATAAATACTCATGTTAACTGGACATGAATTCTCCTTTAAAAATAGTAATTTGGTGAACTGAACAGGATTCTGGGGCTGATAGGCATTGCAGACATCCTGCTAGGTTACAAATGTAGAAAAGCTCACTTTCAGTGCTTCTTATCTGGACAGTGCAGCTTTCAAAGGCATTTGTACCTTCTGGTCCCAGAGATATAAAGTTGCATTAATAACTCCAGCTCTACTGCTTCAAGATAGACTAAGGGGATTAATGGACTTTTTAAAATGGAAACAGTCTGACTGCTTTTTTTGGGGGGAGGGAGAGGGAGGAGGAAGAAAACAACTGTTTGTTTGTTTGTTTTCTCCTTTATTTTTTTCTTAAGAAGGAAAATGGAAAAAAAAAACAAAACTGCCTAACTATGTCAGTTATGTTAATTCAAGCACTTCCTGTAATATGACTGACTGTTAACTCTGCTTTTCAGGCACCTGGATGTAGGCAATTTATTTATTTTTTTTCTATTTCATAAATCTGTTCTACATGAAGAGATGTGTTTTATGCTGTGGAAAAGTTTTGTAGACCTTAAAGCCCTGCTTAGATACATACAAGGCAGGAATTTCACTGCAAGCTAGCACTCTCTTGACTGGATGCCCCAACAGAGTCTGAGATCATAGTAATTTGTACAAGGTGACAATAATCTCATTTACAACACAAAAGCAAGAGGAAAGAAAAAATAAGGGCTTAGTGAGAGTTATTTTAAATCTCCGCTCTGATGAAGGACAAGCCATGTAGACCACTTGCACTAGATCTACTACTTGTAGATCACGCAGTGCCACAGTTTCCCAACTGGCAACCATATACTAACGTTCTTCTAAGACCTGCTCATAAAATGCATGGCAAAGTGCATCTGCAAATAGCACTGTGTGACTAGTGATCTGCACAGGATCACGTTGTCTGGTCAAATTAAATTATGAGAAATAATACAGATGATGTCAGCCAAATATGATTCTTAATTATATTTATAATTTGACCACTTCATGCACATACAAAATACATCAAAGTCATAATGAAAAGAAGTAGACAATGCCCCCCATATATACAAAGAAGCATTTTAAATAACGTTGTAAGTGTACGAGCACATTTGTGCGTATCCTTCCAAAATACATTATTGTCAGTCTTTGTCTTCTTCCATAGATGTTGTAGCACTCTGAACAAGACATTGTAGTTACAAATTCTCAGTCACTGCAACAATGGAAGTTGCAAGGTGTGAGTTAGGAATTTATTCTTTTAATAAAAATGTAATGGAATTCTCCACATATAACCACTAAAGGGATGGGGAGCTAAAAATACACACTCATATTAAATCAGGAATCCTGATTTGCATATCACATGATTTTTACCTGAAATCTCAGAGAATGAGACATAAAGTTATATTTGTTCCATCAGGCTGAGATGCTGTCATTCTTTTCTCATAGTCCATTAATGGTACATTTGGCACTAGATACTAACAAATGAATCAAAAAAAAAAAAAAAGTAATATATAACTCCTATTACTGTTGAAAAGAAGTGGACTCTGTAATTTATCAAAAGAGTATTTCAGTGATGTTTTAGCAGTTTTCCAGACAAGGATGCCAGGGTGAATTGAACAGAGGTATAAATTAGGGATGCTTATTCTACATGTTCTCTCTGCTATAGCCTTCAGTGTTAGTACTTTCCATGTAGCTGTAAACAAACAGACAATTCTAACTGCAGCTATGGTCTATTAAACTGTCACAGAAGAGTGATTTTATCCGGTCTCCCATATCAGATCAAAGGTAGCAAACATATGAATTCATGCAAGGCTGTGAACAGTGTCCATTCCCATCTCTCAGACAGGCATTCTAGCTAAATGAAGTGCAAAGTTTTCCTTAACATAACTTGCTAATGGAAGGGTTTAATCTGCTCTTCTATGGACACAGTGTGAAACCTGGTTTTTCGTGTACTCCAGTTGCTGACAGTGTGCACACAGGCTCATTTCAAACCCAGGAACAGTCTCTGCTCCCAGAGGAGCACAGCAAAGCTCCCCGGTCCATCTGTAAGACCCAGTCTGTTTGGAGAATATTACTTCAGCATCCATTGCTAGGTTTGTTAGCATAGCAAACCTAGCAAATCTCTATTCTCCAGGATGTTAAGTCCCATTAATTCCAAATTCTGTTTCCTGATTAAACGTTGAACCTGGACATTAAATTCTTCGTGGCTGGTGAATTCCTTGCATATTTTCTTGGCAGCATCAAAATCTATATCAGCTTGGCTATTTACTTTACTGGCATCATGTTCTTATTTGAGGAGTTAGCTCATTTATGACTCACTTGTGTTTTTAACTTCCCTATCTTTTTATTATTATCATTATTAGTATTATTTATTTCCAGCTGATTTTGTAATATCAGGTTTTCCAAGTAGTAAACTGCTAGGTTTTCTGCATTTCCTGAATCTGGTTTCTCGTACTCAAAGAAAAATAATTTTTCAAAAAAAATAAAAAATAAAAGAAAAAAAAAGTATCGAAAGTCCTCGATTAGAAGTTATTTACTTCTTTGATCTCCACTCCTGATATCACGCACAAGAGCAGCAAAACAGCTCTTTTAACCAGAGAATGTATATCAGGAAAAGATTTATCTGGATCAGGCTGTGAAACTATAGAAACACAGCTATATAATGCTGTTCTTGTTTCAATCTACTTCCTAAATTTTCATTACTGCATTTTACCTCCAAAGCACATTAACAACATAAAGCATTACTTAAAATGCTGTCTGTCCAGCATAACTGACTTCCAACTCTACCTTCTATTTATTGTGTGTTTAGCACATACTGACTAGACGTGTGTGCTGAAAACAAACCAGCTGTGGGTCTGGGTAATACTTAGCTATACACATTTCTTGAGAAACTATGATATCAGATTTGCTTTGTTTTGCCACAAGAGGGCACTCTCTTAATTCTTGTGGTTATTAAGGAAATACCTGTTACTAGAGACAAGATAGAATTGTTTTCTATCTATACCATTATTCCAACATTTTATATAAAAGCGTTGAAGAATTTCATTCTGTTTGTGTTCTGAACATGCATTTGACTTACATTAGGTTACTAGGCAATATTATTTAGCTGTGACAGTACACTGCACTTCATAAATGACTGATGAGACAAATACTGCTGGGAAGTAAATAGGGTTTCCCTTCATTATCTTTAGAAATAGCAGGACACCATATTAACACATCTCACTGTTCTCAGTGATAAATTCAGACAGGTCACAATCAAAATGAGAGATCTTAAGATGTGCTGCTTTCAGAAGCATGAGATACTTGTGAAACCAAGAAAAGATATGTTATATTTTTCATCCACTTGTGAATGCTTAGCTATTTGAATTTGCTTAAATATGCCATCATATGCAACAATATACAGAGCAAGCATGGTCCACACAGGAAAGTGATTCTAGCACTCAAAGTCTGAAGATTGTCACGCCCTCCTTAATGCACAACTCTGATTGCATTGACCTACTTAGAAACAGATAGTTAAGAAGATTTTGTGTAAAATTCTTCTAAACAGTCATCATGAGTGTACAGTATAACTTAGCATAGCATTTTTGTTTTCAGTCCTGATATTTTATATATATAAACCTGTTTCAATTACCAAAACCAAGACTGATTTCTCCCTCTTACTTAAGTTCAAATAAAATTTTGCCCAGAAACATCAGGTGGATTTTGTCCATCAAGAGTCAGCTATGTTCCTGGGCAGTCGGTAATGTTCTGGCCTGATCCTTGCCTTCTTCTCCTGAGGGTTGGTGTATTTCCACTTGGATGGAGACATTTTCAGCTTTTTTCTCTTCTTATCTGTACACCAGACTTTCTCACAGTATTCCTCCACCCTCTGGAAGTTGCTGTAACCTATCAGTTGAAGAAATTCCTTGTACCATGGCTTTGATGCTTGAGGTATGTTGCTCTGCATTGGGCACGGCATTTTGTGAGGTATCTCCTCCTCGTAGTCTTTATTGAACATTTCTTCTACACGTTCTTCTTCAACTATTTCCAGGGTGATTTTCCTTACAGTGTGAACGATGCTGTGTTCCACTGTCTGACAAAAATAGATCCCTGCATCTAGGCGATGCAACTTCAGGAATAACAGACCAAGGTCCATTTTGATTGTTCTGTCATCTGTCCTCACCTGAAAAAAGAGATTGATGCAGTAATAGAGCATAGATTAGAGTTCATTATTGCAAAAAATAGGTGTGATTATTTTTGAAAAGTACTTTCAGGAATATATTAAACTTGCAGAGGAAGATTAAGGATCTAAGCTCCTTTAATTCACAGTTTGTAAGTAAATAAAATATTTACTTGAAGTAAAGAAGAGGTTGAGCTGTGAAAGGAAAGCAATCTAAAGAATCTGGCAAGCATGGTAGAACAGACAGTAGAGCAGATAGTTTCCTGCTTTCCCAGCATGAGTTAGTCGTTCGTGGCTAACTCACAGAGAGAAGTTAGGTTAAAACATGCAGATAAACTACTGGATGGAAAACAAGTGGGCATTTGCCAGCTGACCTTCAATAATTGTCCCCGTGAATGCTCTTATACAAATGTTTTTGAAGCAGCACCTGTGTTTATATCTAACCGTAGGACCATTATGATCTTGAAGCCTCAGTTCTGAGTTTGGTGTTGGAATTCCCCCTGCATCTTCCGAGAACTAGGTTATTAAATATGAGGCATTCAGAGATGCTAGCATGCAGGGAGCACTGAGCTGTCTGATCTAGCCAGCAGAAAAGCCCAGCAGAATAATGGAAGCCCCATTTTTCTATTTAAGCAGTAAAATGCTGAATATTATTTAGAAGAGAAGTGCTTCAGTCTGCTTGGGATTACCTTTTTCTAATGACTATAGAATTATTCATGTAAAACAGAATAACTATCGGGGGAAACATTAAAATACATTCATCCTGGTAGTATAAAGATGTACTGGAAGGTTAGAGTCTCTCTGAGTTTGTGCTTCTGGTGCTTAGCATCTGAGGTGCTGGGTCTAATGGGATATATGAGGACATCCTCCTGCCCAACCCTGTAAAAATCCTCAGAATTCACTGCCTTTTGTGAAAGAACAGATTAACAATTCTACTGTAGGAATGATCATGAATAATAGATTGGGATCTCCCAGTAAAATACATTAGGAAATACCAAATGTGAAGGTCCCTCTGAGAATCTGGGACTTGGACAAAACTTCAGGAAGAAATATGTTTTATGGAGAGTAGGGATGGCATCCATCCTGCTTAATTTTATATATCTACAGCTGTGTGTGGCATCCTCGTTTACTTTTGTATTCAGTGGTTTACATAGTCATTTTTTACTTGACCAAATGAAGCTGTCTAGCTTGGCATGAGATGATACCACTGGCTATACCTGCAACACCAGCTATTCTGACTTCAAAGCAGCCTACAGGGACCAGCTCCCACTTAGATATTTTTATTATAAATGTCCATATTCAATATTAGATGAGTCCCACTCCTCAGACTTAACCCTTATATCTGTATATGTCTATGGCTGAGCTGGAGTTTGCAGCACAGCCTAGCTGCTAGGGAGTAAGGAAACCAACCATATCCTTTGGTAGTGTGAGTCTTTCCTCCCTATGTGCTTACACATACTAAGTGGGGATAGCTAAGCTGACATGTATCAGATAGGTACCGGGGAATTAAATATGGCAACACTCATGAAGTACTTTAATAATACCACAGTGCATGTATAAGAGGCAGAGAACCACCAACACTCATTTTCAGATGTCTCTGTGATGTAAGGGCTGAGGCAGCCAGAATTAATAGACATTAAGCAAGACTAACACTGGGAGTAATATGTATACTTTTCACCTCTGCAATAACATACAAAGAGAAGTGGTGGATTCCCTTTTGTTCTGAGACATTCAGTCAAGTTTAGCTACATCTAGAACATCTGTGTAGTTATTCAGTTTCAAGATGCTGAACTCAGACACCAGATGAAATTCTATTAATTCAGTGGAGCATAATGATTCAGATGAACAATGATTTTCCCTTAGGCCCATGCACATTTCAGCAACTGATGGCAGGCCTTTCAGTGAAGATGTAATATTCTTAACCATGGGATCTTTTAATTAAAAGATTAGGACATAACAATAGTTACCTCTTCCTTCTTAGTTTCATGGGCTCGCTGGACAAGCCAGATTACTTTCGCTTGTAAGGTCCGAGGTGTGCACTCCAGTAGGGTGCTATTGTACTCTATTCCATAAACCAATCGCTCCTCAGTCTTCTCCAGAACTTCTCCTGGTGTGAAAATAAAGGTTTTAAAAATGTCTGCCACTTTGTTTCTGACAATACTCTGTCTTCAAGTTACATTTACTTTTAAGAGTGAAATTTAATCTACATCCAACCAGATAGTTACTGACAAGTGATGCCTGGTAAAAGCTGCTAAGTGAATTTTCCCATCGTCTCAGCTTCTGTCTGTTTTGCCATTCCCAATACCAGTGTCTGAAATCAACATTTTCCAAGGTTTGGACAACAGCGTTAGACACCGCCCTGCCCCATCTTCCCTCATGTATTACCATTGGAAGCCTTTGCCCAGGGGTCAGAAGGGACTCATGAGATTCATTACCTACATCCCTAATGTCAACAACAGGACTGTAAAACTGCACACACTCTATTGCTTAAACTTGGATGATATGGGCTCATCTCCATAACTTTTATAGTTTATTATAGGAATATGCCAGTAAAAAATCTCAGGTGAGATCATGGTCTGGCCCATACTATTGGCAAAATTTGTGTTTTCTGTTCCAGGCATTTGGTAGCAATGTGTAAATGTGTGAGTAGATTACCAATGAATTGCTGGCCAAAGCACTGCTGAGCTGCATTTCCATGTCGAACATCTTGTCTGCGGAAACGTCTGGAGGGGAAAAACAGAATTGTTTGAGAAAACATGTTTAGCTTACAGATTACTGGGGTTATACTGGAGTGGCATTCAATAAAAGCATAGAGAGCTAAATATTGGTTCCTAAAAATTTAGCATTGTTGAGAGAAATACTCATTTATGCATTGGTATTTTTTCTCAACTCAACCTATTGGTGATAGTGTCTGAAAAAAATGATGTAGATTTTAATTAGAAATGGTCATAACTATGTGCAGTTTACGTGTAACTATACTAACACTATAAATAGTAAAACAAGATCTTCTGAACCAACTGGGGAACATTCCGTGTTAGGAAGTGGCAAAGAGATCTTTAGCCTGTCTTTGGGTTCCCTCACTCCTGAAACCATGGAAAATTTCCTTTTATTTTTCTTTTATTTTTCTTTTTTTAAATTTTTATTTTATTTTTTTAATACAAAAGAATAATAAGAAGCATAATTGTACAGTGTATTCCCAGAAGAATTGTACTTTTTATCACAATTTTGTTTTCTGAATGTCCTGATAAATACAATTAAGATTGCTTACTAGGGAAAAGAAATTGGAATGAGGTATCAGGACAGATGTAGTATTTCTAACAACCTGAAATTTAGTTATACCAAGGATACATTTCCTGAATTTACATAAAGAGCAATTCCAATATTTAAAGCATAGCTAAAAAGAAGATGGAGACTCCCTCTTTAGAAGGAGCCACATAGAAAAGACGAGGTACAATGGGTACAAGTTGCACTGAGAGATTCTGATCAGAAATAAGTTGTTTACTATCTACTGCCATAGGTAGTAGATGGAGATCATTTTCTGAGTCCTGTCACACAAATAGACTTTTGGTCTAGTGGTACTGGAGGACCAACAGAACAGCTTTAGCTTTTACTGATATTCAGAGTAGCAGAGACAATGTTTTGCCATTGTTGTTTCAGTGGAATCTGCAAATTTGGTGGGGACTACATGGGGACTACTAGACAGAAATGCTAAAAGTAATTGCATCTTTCTGAATGAAAGCTGAGATTCTTAGATAGTAACAAGGCTTTAACATGCCCTGGGAGTTCTCATTTTAATGTATGGACGTAGTAGCCATGGCTACTGGTAACTCTGTAAAGTGCCAGTGTTAAATAATACTGCCAACAGCTTTGCATATCTGTGTGTACAGGTTATTCAGAAGCGACATTTTCTTGCACAAATATACATAAATACTATAGACATTAACCTTAAAAGGAACAAACAAACAAACTCCACTGCTGTGGGGCAGCCCTATCTGGTAGGAACAGAAAAGTTAGCGACACATGTATACCAAGTACCCTTCATTACTATCATCATAGAGCTAAAATATCATAGTCCTGTAAGATACAATATTTCTCCAGTCGTTGGAATGATTCAATAAAAAAGAATTATTTGTTGGATGGATTTTTGCTATTGTGAGTGTGAAGACATTTACCTGTGCCTTCACTTGCTACTTTTTGAAGAGTAGAAAAAAATGAGAAGAGGTGCTGAAAGAGAGAGAGATGCTGGGAGGTAAATGTATTTCACAAATATTGACATAATCCTGGTATTAGTTATCTTTTTTTCTTTGTAATCAGTTCATACAGAATTCCATGAATAATAAACTACCAGACAACAGTGAGATAAGCTACTATAAAGAATAATTTTCAGTGACTAACAAATGCACTAAGTACACAGAAATGTCTTTTGTAATCCTCAACTTCATGAATTTAGATTTCAGTCTGTAACTCTGTGTTTTCAGGACTTTGGAAAAGATGATTTATAGGAAAACAATATAGTCATCATCCTCATCACCATTATCTTCATGTTTCTTCATTATTTTGTAGGGATAGATGAGGCAAAGTCAAAATGATTCACAGAGAAAAGGCATCATTGCAGTTTGAATAAATAAACCAGTAGATTGAGTTTTCATTTGCAAAACCAAATGTTACAACTGAGTGATGTTTGAGTTAGCACCTGGATGCTATTCTGCAAAGCATTTCATTCAAATGCCTGCATATAACTGAAGTAGAAACTTAAGCGAACTGTTAAAATATTCTTTTGCCTGCAGGCATGATTAGTGCCATGAAACGCCATTCAGCAGTAACATGGGGACTTAGGAAAAATGCATAGGATTTTATCTTCTTCGCACAAGGTGCTGTATACAAGCAGGCTCAGTACACAGGGAGAAAAAAAAATAAATTTTGGGAAAAAAAAAAGTCTGTTTGGAGCTCTCTTGCTAACCACGAGAGATGAAGCATGCTAACCATGAGAGATGAAGCATGCTTGTGTTTGCCAGTGGAGTGGGTGGTGAAGAAAGGCTAGAGAGGGAGAGGGGGCAGGATGGCAACTGTCAGCTTCCTATAGTTAGCAGAGTAACAAAGGGTTACCAGATCTACCCCAGCTGAAAGGCATTTTAAAGTGACTCCAGCGTTTTTGCAGCCTAGACATTGAGCTGGCACAGTGAAGAACCTCATCTGTGGAATTTAGTGCTTGTTTGGATAAAAATTGAACTTGCCTAAATTAGATTACTGAGGTAATAGTGAACTAAAACAGTTCTTTAGGTCCTGAATCTCTCTGCTTTTGCAAGCATACTTCATCAAAGTTGAATGCAAAATAATTTCCTTCTGACATCTAATGTATTTGCAGTATGCAGGAGCCATACACCTGTAACTACCATGACACTGTAATATGCTATGCTGCCAGCATTATGATATGGAATTTTTGGCTCAGTGTTTATGTTTCCCTAAATAAATCCCATATTTAATTAATTAAACAGGCTATGAATTTGCAAGGAATTAAAATATAGGCTTTCAAATTTAAATCAGTACCAGCTGTTAAGCACAGAGGGCTTTTTTGTTTGTTTGTTTGAATTTGTGCTGCAGTTCTATCTATATCCTTCATGTGCCTTAGTTTACAGTTTTTCTATTTCATGTTTCTCTAAATGCTTGTCATACCTTTTAGGCATTAAGCTCTAAAGCAGTTGGCATTTGAATCAAAGGGAGCAGTATACATTGTGCATCCCTGCTTTAGTTCAACTCTTCAGCAGCAGAGCTGGAATTAAAAGAGCTCTTGACGGTATTCTTACTGCACCAGCACGGCTGCCCATACAATTCAGAAGCAGACCTACACGTACAGTATAAAGGCCACATTTCTGCTGGCAGTTAAAACCAGCATAAGTGTACTGCAGTATTAAGCTCATTGCTCCGTGAGGCCCCATGGAGGTATGGCTGCCAGGAACAGGGAGAACAGGCACACTCTAATGCCTCTGGTCCTAATGTTACTTGTATGACCCTGCGCAGCTTGTGCAAAAGTCTGGAGCCCTGAGACAAGGCCAAGCCAAATCAAGAAGTGTGTGCTCTGGGGTGGGGCATTAATATGTCTGGAGCCCAGGGCAGCCATGGCAGGGTTATCACCTGCTCAGAGTTGCTTGCTATTAGAAAACTCCACGTCATCTATTGAGACCTTCCCTTTCCAGAAGTGCTTTCCACCTGGAACCCAGCAGGAGGTAAATTAAAACAACTTCCATATGTGTGTCCTGAGGAGCTCTCCTTGCTTCACCATTTATTGCACAGTTAATGTAAGCTCATAACTTTTAAAATGTTCTGAGCTTTAGGTATGAGCTAAAGCGAACAAAACAGATACTATACATCCCTCTCAGTATTGTAAGTTCTTGCTAACTGTTCCCCAAACTCTTACATGTAAAACAAATTTTACAGACCTTGAGAACATTCAATAGAGTGCAAATCCCTTCTCTAATACTGCAGCTCTTATCTTAAGAACAGAAGGGTGATAACAGCAGTATTTTCTTCTTTTAGAGACTGACCTGCTGAATGTTCCGGAGGTAAAGCACAGGAAGGTGCCTGGGGTGCTGCCCCATATCACTCAACCCTGGATAAATGCATGCGTCAGGGAACTTAAGGGCTGCTACTCTGGAAATTGTCTTAGGTGAGAAATATGCTAAAAATGTGCAACTGAGTAAAGGAGTTTCTTTTATCTTTTCATAGACAATAAACAGCCTGCAACAGAACAGCATAAATGTGGGTGCAGGCCTAGCCGGCTGGTAGGAAAATATTTACCCCCTACTTTCTTCCCCAAAGGACATTTAAATCATTAGATGAGTAACCAATACGCATTAAAATTATGATAATTCAACTTATACATACACTGTAGGAAATAAATCTCCCTGGCCCAGCTGCTCATCTCTCTTAATCCGGGGTCGGTATTCTCACACAGAGCAGGCAACCAGAGCGCACTTCCTCCCATAGGTCTGGTTGCAAGAGACATGAGAAGACTATGCAATCCTGCTTGTAAAAGTGGTGTGGATTTCCTACTTGGTTTAGCTTATATCTCGGTGTAATAACTCCAAGAGATTTTAAAATCTGCAGTCATTGGCTCTGTTTCTCATTTTGACTTTTTTATGTTCCCTACCCAAAAGCTATGTTACCCAACAATTCCTGCATTCGTTATCTTTTACAAAAGCCACAGAAACGTCTGTTTTGTCTGGATAGCAGTGATTTTGTTTGAGTGTATCCAGGTTCATGTGAAGATAACATGTTCAGGACAAAAAAATAAAATAACCTTCCTGGTTTTCCCTAAAAAGCAATAATGAATTTGGGGATACTTTGTTTTGATTGAACAATCTGCACTGGTTTTCAAAACTGTCTCCAGAAGTTATTCAATTAATTCTGAACCCTGGAGTCAATGTAGGTGTAGTATATCTAAACATAAATTATCAGAAACAGTACTTGTAAAAATGCCACAGAAAGGGCTTGACTTAGACATAACCAGAGTTTTGCTGGCTAAGGATCTGAGTGACTCTCTCTAGTTGCAGAGAAGACACAGTCCTGTGAAAATGTCTGGATTAAAATGTGCATGTTTTATATATCTGATCAGGTATCTATGGACCTAAGCTGGAGAACCTGGAGTTGAGAGGGCAGGAAGAGGATAGATATATGAGAAATTACTGCACAAAGAATGAAGGCCAGAATCCTTAAGTGACTGGGCATGGAGAGGAGAAGTCTGCCCAATGAGAGTTAAAGCACCCAAGTTACGTTTGTGATTTGAACTGGCCTCCAGAGCAATCTGATTTTATAAAGTCACTTTATAAAGTCTGTAGCTTTTGCAGATATCCTAGTTTTGTTTTGTCTGGTGGAGGTGCGTGGCTATTAAGAAAGAGTGGTCTTTCTCTTTCTTTCTTTCTTTTTCTTTCTTTCTTTCTTTTCTTTCTTTCTTTCTTTCTGTTTCTCTTTCTCTCTCTCTCTCTCTCTCTTTCTCTCTTTCTCTTTCTCTCTCTCTCTCTCTTCCTTCCTTCCTCCCTCCCTCGAAATTCTATAGTATACATTATTGCTGTGTGATACATTTTCTGTTCAAATACTACCAATATATGTCCCTGACGATTTAAGGAATGAAACATCCATATTTTCTCTGCCCACCAGATGAAATAAAAGGAAATTGGGGTTTGTTTAAATAATGACTAAGTAGACAGTTTTCTTCATTCATAAAATATTCTTGGTACTGCAATTTATGCCATTCTGTTAATTCAGGTCCTTAGCTATTCCCTAAGGCTCGCTAATAACTTATCAGCTAATATATCTTCTTACTTATTTATATGAAGGGGAGATATGAAGTAATTTGTACTGCATTAGGAACTTTTATTAAGCTATTTTGCAAAACGGATTTCACAAAAAGAAGCAGTTCTCACCTCTTTGCCTGCATTCCTGTGGGATAGTACCGGGAGCAGGAGATGCCATCCCAAGCACAGTAAGGATCTCGAGCCAGGCAGCAGTCAGCACAGGCTGTGCCATACATGTCACACTGGTGGAACTTCACTTGTGCTATGACTGACTCAGATCCAATGTAGAGTTGTTGCTGGAGAAAAAAAAAATAAATTATATATATATATATATATCTCCCATGTATGATTTCTAGAACTTCCACTAAAATTTCTGCTACCACTAGAGTTTTAAAGAAATGTTATTCAGCAGATTGCCAGTTGTGCATCTAGCCTGTGACCTGAGGGAGGCAGAGTTACTCTGCAGGAAAACTGATTACAAACTAAACTCTCCTGCATGAGAATGGAGGTGCAGAAGAAAGAATCTAGAATGAGCAAGTTTGGCTTGGCATTTCCTCGCTTTGGAATTTTCAGTTTTGTAAGCTTTGTGTTTGAATAGAGGGGGTTTTACATGTCTTTTTCTTCCTCAAGGTAGTTTCCAGTGCCTCCCTCATAACACTTGTTACCTAACCGATCATCAAAAACAAAAAACAAACAAACAAACAAAAACCCGCAAAACTTGACTTAAAGTCTTTAATCGAAGGAGTTCAAATTTGGCAAAGTTACAAGCAACCTCAGTATTAAAATTGGAGTTATCAGGATTTAACTCTTGATGTGGCTACATACATACAATATAGTCACATATACACATGCACAATAGTTCTATGATTTATATAATCCCTCAATGCACAGAAGATAGGTATTTTTCTGGTACTGTGCTACCTTTTCTTGTAAATTAACTGGTCACAATCTACTTATATATATATATGTATATATATACACACATATATCACCATCATTCATTCTAAGACTGCTTGAATGAAGTTAATGTAACTTTCCTTTTCAAAGCAAATGAAAGATGATAAATCTGATTCACAAGTTGTTGATGTAAGACATAAAAAATCCAGAAAAGAATAGCTTGAATTTGCAGAGATTTGAGAAAAAACTTGTTGCTGGTGAATGTAAATTGACTTAACACAGAAATACAGTGTGCACTGCAATAGGAACTGATTTTGCACTGCTCTCTTCAATGTTTTTGTAAGTCAGAAAAAACATTCCTAATGATCTCTGAATTGTGCTTATCCTAATGGACAAACATAGTCCAAGCTTTCAAATTTTTATAGTTTAAAATTGTTTAAAGCTGGAAAATACAGTCAGCTCATTTAGTCTGGCTTGCCTTTCACAAACCATGGAATTTAATCCAAATAGCTCATTCTTGTCCCTGATTACACCTCCTATATCTTTCTAGGTCTCAAAATTTTAACTGTCAGAAATGTCAGTGGAGGAGACTAGGAGAGGCTGTTTGAAGCAATGTTTAAAGACTTCAGCTGAGATAAAACAGATAAACAGGAACTCAATCTGCTAACCTAAAATGATGAAACCTAAGGTCCTTGTTCAAGGGGAATTCTTTCGTCTTCCGAGACTGCAGCATGACTGTCCCAGAACACATGAACAATTCTTTCAATGAAACATGCAAAATGGGATTTTCTCTTTCATCTCTTAGAAAGAGTAAGCTCTACTGTAAGTCTTGGTTCATCAGAGGATGGCAAAAAGCATCCAATATCTAGCCAAAAGAACATCAAAGCACATTCCCTCCCAGCCACACGGATAAATAACTCAACCCTGAAACACAGTATTTTATTATATCACTGACTAAGTGAAGGCTGTTTAGTATTACAAGGATGTTGAAACAAAGCTAGCAAGGAGATCTTTACAGACTTACAAACTCCAAAGTCCAAGGTGACCAGCAAAAATGCTTCAGTAGAGAAACTACTTTTTTTTTTTTTTTCCACATAAACTCAACTGCACTATACTTCTGCTCAAAATCATGTTTTAAAGACAAAATTACTTGGTACCAATCATGTGCCTAGCAAGTATTCAAACATTTTATTGTCCACAGTACCGGGAAATTCCTTTTTATTTCAAGATTTCAAGAACAAATAAAGGCTCGGTCGAGAATGGATAGTGAAAGCATCCCTGAGGAGAAGGACCTGGGGGTCTTCATTGATGAGAAGCTCAACATGAGCCAGCAATGCATGCCTGTAGCCCAAAAAGCCAACTGTATCCTGGGCTGCATCAAAAGTGGAGTGGGAAGCAGGGCAAGGGAGGGGATTCTCCCCTTCTGCTCTTCTCTCATGAGATCCCACCTGGAGCCCTGCGTTCAGCTCAGGGGCCCTAGCACAAGAATGACATGGAAGTATTAGAATAAGTCCAGAGCGGGGGCACAAAGATGATCAAGGGGCTGGAGGACCTCTCCTATGTAGACAGGCTGAGGGAGTTGGGGTTGTTCAGCCTGAAGAAGAGAAGGCTCCAGGGAGACCTTCCAGTACCTAAAGGGAGCTATAGGAAAGCCGGAGAGTGATAGGACAAGGGGTAATGGCTTTAAACTAAAAAAGGGTAGGCTTAGATTAGATATAAGGACAAAATTCCTCACTCAGAGGGTGGTGAAGCACTGGAACAGGTTGCCCAGTGAAGTTGTGGATGCCCCATCCCTGGAAGTGTTCGAGGCCTCTTTGTCCAAATAATTACTTAGGTGTAATGATAGACAATCTAATCTCCAGAGCTCCTTTCACAGTCTATGGAAAAAATATAAATTGATCCAAGAAATAATTTGGAAAACTTAAAGTTAGGATCACTCAGAGGAGTTTGTCTTTCTACATTACAGAGAGAATACAAGTTGACTAGTTACCAAGACTAAAATGATCTTTGAGGCACACTCACACCTACTATTAATGTAGTCTTCATTCTTTGTTACTTGTGTTTTACTACATTTCTGTGCACCTATATTGCAATGATCATCTATTCTGAGAAGTAACCATCCTGGTGGTGGACTCAAAAGGGAGTTAGATCCAAACAGCTCTGCCTTTCATGGGCCACTGAGTATTTAGGGGAGGCAGCAAGGCTCTTTTAGGACTCATATCCCTGTGGGGCTGAAGTGTGTCTGCTTTTATCAACAAGGAACTTTTCTTTGGGTTGCCATATCCACCAAGCTAATCCTTGATGTTCTTACTATTTCAGCAACTCATGGATCAAATTTTTTGTTTGTTTGTTTTGTTTTGTTTTACTTGTTTTTTTTTTTTTTTTTTTTTTTTTTTTTGGTGTGAACAATATGTATAAGATAAGGAGATTGATTAAAGAGTTTTAATGTTAGATTTGAAAAACATTAATGTTTCATAAAGGAACACAGCATATAACCATAAGCTTGCACTGCAAAAGTATTACATGTTATGAGACCAGGTCTCATTAGAGATGATATACATTGTTCTCTCTCTCTCACTTATAGCTTTGTTAAATTTGAGTCATAGTCTTTGCATGTCAAACTCATCAAATACTTACCCTTTTTGATGAGATTTCCATAGAAATTATGGGAACTGGCACCTAGAAAATAGGAAGCATCCTTACTTAGAAAAAAAGAAAAAAAAAGTAGTTTTGCTGTGACAATAAATTAGGTAAAATAGTGTCGGTGTTTACTTAAATTCATCTCTGCTAGACACTTTGATTTTCTCTAACTTCTGATGATACAGAAAAATGTGAGGAAATTGTTTTTGAGAAGTATTGCTTTAAAAGATTTTATTTAAAAACAACCAGCCAACACTTAATTCAGGATTATCAGAGTCACTGGAACACTAAAATTTCCCTGTCAAACATAACATTAGCTCTTGCCACCACTGAATCCCTTTTGTCATACTCAAGAGTGATAAGTGGAGTGTTCTTTATAACAAAACATTCATTGAAGATAAGGTAAAAATAGCAGGAATTCCTTCTCATACCATTTTCCTCTCTGCCCTCTGCTCAGATTTCCTGGAGCAATGGCAAAACACAGCCCCTAATAGGTCTATAGAAAACAAACATTTTTCCCCCAGGGTAGCAAGTCCATAGTTACATTGCCTAAATTCAGATGCCAGATTTAAATATCTACGTTTGGATGTTAGGTTTTCCCTGTGGTTACAAGTGGGTTAGCCTCCTACTTCATGTGGCTAAAATAAGGTGATGTGAATATTCATTAAGTGAATTTCATTGTTACCTTTGCCACATACCGAATAGTGAGCTTTAGTCTTTGTTTATTCTTAAAAAAAAGTGACTTTTGCCTCACCAGGAATGAAGTTTACTCACTGTAATGACACATTAACTGATTCACTCTTTCTGGGAATTTGCTGTTGTTGTTGTTATTATTATTATTAATAATAATAATAACAATCTGGTCCTCTTTTAAGCCTCCAACATTAAGGACACATTTTTGTGTCTGCAGTTGCAATCTTTTAAATAGTTAATTAGATATGAGGGAAAATTAAGTAAAATGCAGGAAGTTTCTAATCACACACTAAGCATGTAAATAGAAAGACAGTGTTGCTTTGCCACAGAGTGCTTCAGTACTTAAACTTAACTCCACTTTAGAAAAACTTTAGTAGAAAATGAAGATTTTATGTCATATAATATCTAGATAATAAGAAAATTTCTTGCGCACAATTATATATTTGTCTATCCTCAGATTTTTTGACACTGTTAACTGAAAAACATCTAAGACAGTTGTATGTATGTTTCAAGTACAGCACAGTTTACCTTGAATACTTGTAGCTCTTCAAGAATCACTTCTTCCATTGATTCTGCTTCTTGATTGTAAATTGTAATGACTTTCAGCACAATTCCATTATCTGGGAATAAAAATAAAAAAAAAAAAATAAAATTTATAATTGGTGGAAACTTTTATGTGGCCTTTAAAGACATTAAATAACATCTTCAAACTGATCATGGTAAGGAACTTATAAATACATGTAGTTGCATATTGCTGTTACTGATGAGGGTCCTTATACTTAGAAAATAACCATATATGCTAATTTGTTCCAAAGACATTGTGACATGCTCTGGTCCATCTGTCAACTAAGAGGCAGCTGAGACATCCTTGAGCTACCTGATTAATTGACTAGTATTTTTCAAACTCTGGGCCAGAACCCCTTGGTGAGCAGAAAAATGATCTAAGAGGGTTAAAATTTTGAGAAAAATAAAAGAAATGAGAGTAGGCAGAAGCTGAGTCCATCAAATCAGGGAAATATAAAGTGGCTTTAATTATAAGATATGAGTGTTGACACTAGTTAGGAAACTACTAACTATCCTTAGTTTCTGGCAGCAGCTCTGTTCTTGAGGCAAGAGTACCAATGCTTTCAGGGGTTCATTACAGACAGTTCTCTTTCTCTCAGTGAGCTGCTGTTGAGCAGCTCACTGTAGTAATCAAAGGAAGATGAACCAAAGAAAAGCTGCACTTTCAAAAAGTTTAAAGCACATTGGAATTTAGATCTATCAGTCTTTCTGTCAGTACATCTCTTTCAGGAAATTAAAACACAAGAGCAGCATCTGGTCTTCCACCACTTCAGCTTTGTCTTGCTGACTATTATTATAGTAGTCTTACTTTCCTTAATCTGAAATCTGTCATCAACAATGCAAATATCGCTTCTTTTCTTATGTTACTTTCAGTCATCCTTGATTTACAGGGGAAATTTTAAGCAGACAGGCAGTGGGAAAAATGTTCAGCAAAAGATGAAAGGGGTGAAGATAAAGAGGAACCATTAAACTGGGGTCATACACCACTTCTCAAAGTGAATATGTAATCCATTTTATGTTGGAACAGTAAAAAAAAATTTAAAAAAAATTGAGCTCTGATTTTCATAAGTCCTTCTTTAAATCCTGCTGATGGACATAGTGGAAAGTTCATTCTGACATTCAGACTTCCCTTTTGACAAACCTGCACTGCTACCCTAAGGAAACTTCTGCTGTGCTGTAAGACCCTGTTTACTAATGTTACATAGAAGGTGTTGGACTCAGATGAAAGAAGATTAACGCTTTCTAACATTATATTGCTGAAAGAAGCAGTGAGGTTTTTGATGGGAGCTTTGCCAGAGTGGAGGTGGCAGGAATCATCTTAGAGTTTCTAAACTCCAAATACCTATGATGGAATTTCTCGTCACCTGAGATTAGGCAAGAAGACTAAGCAGCTGTTAGGTGCCAGTCCAGCCCAGCTCTAAAGCGCATACTTAAATCTCAATGGTTTCAATTTTGCTAAATAGAGTACTTGTGTACAAGTATTTGATATAGTATCTAAATCATAAATGCAAGTGGAAAATACTAAAAATCTAGTCACCGTTATTAAATCTGCTGTAGAAACGTGACACAATGTTTTATAGACCACACTAAGTCCAACACCGAGACCATACAGAAGCCATTTAAAAGCTCAGAATACATCCCTAGTATAAATAAGCCTTTGCTATTCTACAAGCTTTCTTCTTTTGAATGTTCTCAACACTGAAAAGTGCTTTCAGAGGAATCAGAGGAATTTCATTAGTAAAAAAATAATTCACAGTAAATGCTTGCCTAGACAAAAATGGTCAAAATGATTTATGTCACCACTTCTGTTGTTAGCTTGATAAAATGTGAATGTTGAATCCTTGGATTTTTTACAGGCGGATTAGACATGACTAAAATTATGTCCAGTTCTAGGCTTTCCACTTATTTTCTTCAGTTTTTTTTTTTTTCCTTTGCTTAGGGTTACAGCACCTCTGTGACACATTATACCTTATTTATACTTATTTGGTAGGTGTTTAAAAAAATCCTCTTTAAACAAACTCTATGTATCTTAGAAAACATCACAAAAGAAAGGCAAGAAAATTTTGCAGGAAATTTCTAAGTTTCTTTTTGAACCATAAATTTGGGTATAGTCCCCTTCCTTCCTTGAGCTGTGTCATAACCCAAGTCTGGAAGCTATCAATTTCTTTTTAACAGTAGCGGATAGATTTGTCATCTCCAGAAATGGAGGAATTTGAACTGATATTTCTGAAATTAGTTATCACTTCTATTTCTCCCACAGTAAAAGTCTCAACTCAGAAACATATTCAAATACATGTTTGTGTTGTGAAGTTTTAAAAATAAGGTCAGGAACTGGATTAAAAGTTCTTGTAGCGTGAAGGAAGGTGATGGTGAATACTATACTTAAGTCTCTAGTCCTAGTCTTTAAAAGTTTTTCTTACCATTATTCTTCTGTATTATATTATCGCCACAGTGAATTGTATGTCTGGAATGACTAACCACTTCTGTAAGGCTGTTAGTGAAGATTGGCTCAGTCATGCACAGAATTATTCTTAAAATGACTGTTGTACTGCTTCATTATTTTTGGACTGTAGGCAATTTCATTCATCCTGGAGGTCAAAACCTGTTAAATCAATTGTATTCCTAGTTTTATTTACCTGTGCCAATGAACAAGACATCATATTGCCCATCTTCAGCTTCTACTCTGTCCACCGCTATTTGTTTAAGATTGTACTTCCCATCTGTTTTGACTAGTATTGGTCTTTTATGAAAAGGCTTGATGGGCTGATACATCAGTGGATGACTCCTGGCGAAATGGACAGCTTCATCAGGATAGTCTTTGGTGGTAGTGTACAGACCTCCATTCACTTTGCTGGCACACTGCAAAAATATAAAACGCAGATTATCCTGAAGGTTTGCCAAGTAAATTGTCAGAGACTAGTATTGTTTTCAGGGGTAATGACAAGTCTACACCAAACCTGGCATAAAAACTAGCACAGAACACCACTGTAGTCTACACCTTATGAATGTATGGATTATTAATCATGAGAACCCAGTCAGCAAGGTCTATTAATCAGGCTTTACTGAACAGAGACTTGACATTCCCATGTTTAGAAATAGGAAACTCCTATTGACACTTCTGAATTTTGGAAAAACAACAACAACAACAACAACAACAAAACAAAGAAAACCACCACCAACAACAACAACCACCAAAAAAAAAAAATAGTGTTTATTTCTTCCCCAAATTCATACTGAAGATGTAATCAGAATGGCCATTGACAGAGTTAAGAGAAAAAGGTTTCCTGCTTCATCAGAGAGACACCCATGTAAGTCAGCAAAATAGTAATACTTGAAATCAATCTCTACTCTAATTACTTTTGATTGCAAAATGTATTACCGTAAGAAACTAAGCACACTTAAAAATGATTCCAGCAATGGTAATTCTCGATCTCCAGTGTTCTAACAGTATTACATTTGATTCCAATTCCTATCTCATGATGGCAGTATTATATATCACAGTTTAGCTCGAAATACCAATGTTTGCAATGATCAATCTACCATTTTGCAAATACACTTTATTTCAATGATTGATTAAAAGAGGCTTACTCCTTTGGTCAAATATGCAATTAGAGATAATTTAATGCGTTGCATAGAGAAGTTAATTTTAGGATGCTTTGTGAAGGATATAGTGTTCCCTAACTGTACATAGATTCTACATTTCCAATTTGCTTCGTGAAGTCTAATTGAAACCATTTATGATCAAGCTAGAAATAGCTCAGTAACCATTTACTTTCTCCAAATATTCATAAGACAGTGTGGTTTTAAGAAGCATTTCAAGCAAAGCCACAGTAGCAACATTTCCCTACTTAAATTGGATTTTTTTTTCAATCAATAAAATGAAATAAAATACTCTTTGTGTTTACTAGAAACAGTAATTTAAAACTTGTGTTCAGCTGTAATTGACAAGAACAAACTCCTGCACTTACCAAGTGGGGCAATGTTTGTTTCCACTTTTTGGCTTAGCTTCAGGAAAGTATTTGTTCAGTGTTGACTTTAAAGTAATTGTCTAATCAACCTAGTGATGGAGTTTCATTGGTTATTTGAAATACAGAGACAGAGCAGGAGCGTGAAGATAGGCTAAGTCTCTGCTTTCCATGCACTGCACAGCATATCAAATGAATAGTCATTGTCAAGTTCCCTTTGCAAACTTCTAGCCTTGGAGAGATTTAATAAAAATAATCCTTCACAGACTTTTTGTTTTTAATTATAGAAAATAAAGTAGTCTAGAAAGGGAACAGTAGATGCAGCTGTCCCTGAAGTCTATCAACACCATTTGAGGTAGCTTATGTCATTCTCAGAAACACTGCTGTCCAAATACACTAAGTGAATTGGCAGAGTAGGATCCTAGTGTATTGCAAAAGCAATGCTTCGAGCAGACTTCAGAGAGCAGCAGACTGCAGAGCCTGTCAGACTCAGAGCAACTCCAGCAGTGGTTTTCTATTTATTTAGCCCTGAGCTCTCCTCTTATTCCTTATAGACTACATCTTTTCCAATTCAATAGCTGAGATGAAAGTGCTGACTCGCAGAGGTGCCTAACAGTAGGATGTATTTGGCCTCTTTTCACTGTCTCTTGTAACGGGAAAGGCAGTGAGATTCACCTTACCAATATGCTGACCTGTTTTTTGGAGTGTGAAACTTAAAACTGGGGACTACAGCTTCCTCTTCTTGCTACTGGAAAAGTGTTGAAAGGACCTCTAAACTATGCCCTTGAGGAGCAGCCAAAAATGAATTAATCCTCTATTAGCTGGCATAACCAGCTAATCCAACTTCTGATGTACTCCGCAACTTATAGACAAACATGATTAAACCAATTAACGCTCAGGAAAGACCTGATTTCACAACTAACTTGTTCCACGACAGTGGGAAAATTATTTGCTCTTATTTTGTGTGTTTCAGCTCCTATGCTTTGCCTGTTAGGGAATCTACAATCCACTATGACCCAAATGTGCTCATTAAGAGGCAAGGGAGGGAAGCATTGATTCGGAATGGAACTTAATGCAACCTTTGTGTAAATCATTGTCAACTTTACTAGAGTGCTGGCTCAGTATTCTGTCCTTCTTTCCTAAAAAACACCATTTAATCTTCAGTGCTAGTCAATGTAATGGTATCAATGGAATGACTACAATCATTAATACTGAATTCCTGCCTGTGTTTAACTCCAGTTGAAATAATGTATGTGAGGTGTTCGTCTGCCTGAAAATTAAATGAATACCACTTAAAGAACTTAAATCATATCACCTTTTTAAAATAAACATCCGTTTTGCACTCCATGGATGGTACTATCTCATGACTTGGCAAGACTGTAAAAACTGTAATTTTGCTATACATGTCAAATAGGAAATCAATAGTTCCTTTGAATTACACTGTTTTGCTCAAAATTTGATAATTTACTTATCTGTTTTTCTATCTTGACTCAAACCCAATGATTTACTTTGATCAACATCAAAGCAGAAAAAAAAAAAATCTGGTATTGATATCAGCACAATTATAGTGGCAGCTTTTTGGCCAAGATAGTCAATCATATTCACAGTGTTTAAAAATCCCAGATAATTTATTTTTTTTAGCGTCCAATTCTGTATTTTGACTTATGTCTAACCTCAAGAGAAGCAGAGGAAAACAGTAATTTAAAATGAGAGAGGACATGCATTTGAAATCATACCACAGAGAGAAAAGCTGTACTGGCATGAACTAGATAAGCTAATAGGCCTTTTCACCTCTCGTTCCTGTGATTCAGTGATAAATGAATTGCATACAATGTTTACTTCTGCAAGTGATTGCTTTTGGTATAAAAGAATATTGATTCAGTTAGCGAAGGAAAAACAACACTGTAAATAATGCTCCAGTGACTGCTTATTCCACCGTTAAGCTCAAGAGAGTGAGTCCTTAGCCTGCAAGAAGATAAAAGAGGTGAAGTGTGAAAATTGTGTGTGGGTTTTAGCCAGCTATTAGAAATGTCTTTGTGTCTCACAGAGACTAAAATCTACACAATACTGACATGTTAAATGGCAGACCTTCAGTGAGTGTAAACTAAAGCAACTTTGCAACACATAGCAATTGCCATGGGTGGGTAAGTAGCTGTATTCCCAAAAGGTATGGCACAAAAAAGAAAGACTGGATGTGATGCTTCCCTGGGTTACCCTGACCTTGCCTGTTGTAGGACTCCTCCTGACTTACAGCAAGAAGGGGAGGGTGAGGGAGGCCCTAGTTGTGACCAATGTCTGAAATGATGATGGATCCCTGCAATTTCATGAACCACTGATCTCCTCACCCCCTTAGGTGGAACATGAAATTCCTGGGTTAAGAATACGACAGAGCTAGAAACTTCAGAAACTCTTCAAAAAGAGACCGAAACAGAAAAAGAGCTTGAGATGAAGATTACATGTGATCACAGAATCACAGAATTGTTGATGTTGGAAGGTCCTGGGAAAGCCATCTTGTCCAGACCCCTGCTCAAACAGGGCCACACAGAGCTACTTGCCCGGTATCAGTGATGCCTTTGAGATACCAGCATAAGAATTAGGAATTCTTTGTAGAAACTAATTACCTCTCTGTAAGTAATAAGTTTGTTATTTTCTCCAGAATTTGTTTACCAAATGAAAAAATCTAAGTAACAGGCAAGAACAATTCTCTAGATGACAGCACCTGTATAATTTCAGGATATGCTGCAGTAGCTGCCAGATGAATTAGATTTTTGAAATAAATCAAAAATCAATCATTTCTTCACCGATTTCTTCCATTGGAAAAAAAAATAATAAAAATAAGTTCCTTCCCAGATGCACCTACCGCATCTGAATGCAGCATCAGAACAACCTTCTGAAGGTGCCTCCCCATTGCCTGGCATCCTGGGACCATTTTTATCAATGATTTGGATGCAGGAGTGAAATGTATCCTTAGAAAGACTGCTGATGATACTAAACTGTGAGGTGCTGTTGACTTCCAGGAGGGACGAGATGCTTTGCAGAGGGAGCTAGTTACATTGGAGAACTGGACAATCATCAGTGGCATGAAAGTCAACAAATGAGTTCTGCACTTGGGATGTAGTAATGCTGTACATAGTTACAGACTAGGAGACGAGTGGCTGGAGAGCAGCTCTTCAGAAAGGGTTCTGATGGTGCTAGTGACAGTGGGCAACATGAGGCAACAGTGTGCCCTGGCAGCCAAAAGGGCAAACTGCATTTTGGTATACATTAAACACAGAATAGCCAGATAGCCAAAAGAGGTGATTCTCCCACCATATTTAGTGATGGTGCAGTCTCACCTTGAATATTGTGTGCAGCTCTGGGCCCCACAGAATAAAAGGATGTTAAGGTCCTTGAAAGTGTCCAGAGGGGAGCAACAAAGATGGTAAAAGACTTGGGTTGTCCAGTCTGGATAAAAGGAGCCTGAGAGGTAACTTCATTGGTCAAGAGTTCAAAAGGCATTTGGATAATGCCATTGATAATATGCTTTACCTTTTGGTAAGCCCTGAAGAGGTCAGGCAGTTGGACTAGATGATCTTTGTACGTCCCTTCCAACTGAAGCATTCTATTCTATTCTATTCTATTCTATTCTATTCTATTCTATTCTATTCTATTCTATTCTATTCTATTCTATTCTATTCCATTCCATTCCATTCCATTCCACTCCACTCCACTCCACTCCACTCCACTCCACTCCACTCCACTCCACTCCACTCCACTCCACTCCATTCCTCTTTGGGTCCTAAATTCAAGTCGCATTAGAATTTTGAAAAACCCTATATACTTGACTCCCCTGTTTTCCTTTTAGAGATATATTGTTCTGGTGCTTGACAAAACTTATTGCTAAGCCATTCCACACTCTTTCAGAAATGCTATATTATGTATATATCCAAATAAATATGTCGTGGACTGTGAAGTCAGTAAGATTTATGCATTGGTAGCAGTTTGCTTTTTCTTCTTAAGTTCATTTAAATGGGTAAAGAAGTGGAAAATAAATTGTACTTACTGAACCAGGTCTAGGATAAGGTACTTTCCCTTCGTACAGAGCCCAGTGGTATTCAGGTCCTTCTTTATGAGCATATGGTCCATTGAAAGCTGCTCGGACACTTGCCATGTGGTAAACACATACAGCATACCCTCTAAATATATTGCTGTGAAGTAAAATTAAAAGACATTATTACAACAATATGTCACATTTGTTACATATAATACTAGTATTATAATAAGGTTAAAAAGAAGTCACACTGCAACAGCATTCATGGAGGAAAAAATAATTGGTGTTTCTTATGTGTTTTTCTTGTAACTACTATGTGCAATGTTCTTTACAAAGTCTTTAATACATTTATATTCATAATACTTAAAAAGTGCTCAGTGCTTTTATCTGAAAATTTGAAGCAGGCTCTAAATTACTTGTTTATAAACAGGGAGGAAGGAAAAGGAAATTATCTCTTTGGTCTTTGATGAGTGACTTAAACACAACCATTTTTCTTCTCAAAGGTTTTTCCTATTCTTCCTCCTTGGAAAGATGGGAATTATCCAAGAACTGACTGAAATGAACAGGAGTCTTTTTATATTATTGAGTGAGAATGCTGGTCAGGGTTCATAAAGACCACACAATGTAGATCAATCCACAAAATTATAGTGTTTTATTATTATTATTATTATTATTATTATTATTATTATTGTGTTTACATTCCTAGTTCTGGAGAAGCAATTCATCATTTTTTGAAGAAATATCAAAGATCTCTGCAAAAGAATTCTTTCTGAAGACTAGAAGGTGATCCAGATAATTTTAGTGAGGTGTCCACCTCTGCCTACTGACATAGAAGGCCAGTAGGAAATAATAGGTGACCGCTTCCTTAAAGGACTATATCTTCCTCTCTTTCTTTGAAAACAGAAAATCAGGAGAGATAAATAATTGCAATAGCATAGCTGCTCCTTTCTACCAGTTACATCCTGAAGCTAGATCTCCAATAAACAGTCTTGCACTTGCATTAGGCTGCTGTGGAAAAGGAGGCCACCAGCAACATCACAGCTAATGTTTTAGGCTTCACTAAGAAGTCAGAAGGAATTTAAGCTGCTATATACTTAAACTTGAAATACAGTCAATCTCTTAAAGACAAGTGGCTTTGATAGACTGCTCTTATAAGTGTGCTGGAACGCATATACGTTGGCACTAGAAGGGAAATATTTAGTTAATTAATGTTTTTCTGGGAAACAGACTGGATCACTGTGTGAGACTTCAAGCCCCTGTCATAAAGCAGTTTTTACTTTAACAAGAAAGCCCACTGTGGATGAAAAAAGGATTAAACTGTTTACTACATATTTACTCTGGGATATTTATCATGCAACTTCTAACTGTTCAATAAGCTGTTCAAACATTCTTCTATCGCTGTTATTATTTCTTCTAGTTGTTTACCTTGTAGTGTTGAAGAGGCCAAATATCACTGGATTTTTGTTATCACGAGTTTGCAGCAAAAACACATCCTCTGTAAAATTTAAATGCAGTGTTACTGGCAACAAACTACTTTTCTCAGACTCAAAAGAGAAATTTCATTGCTTGTTAAAAGCATAATGTTATTTTACTTATATATGCTATGTATTTTTATGCAGAGTTTAAAAGCAATGTTTAAAGACAATGCAAACAGTAAAGGCATAATTGATGATAATTAACTTCCCATATATAGAACTTCACATACATTACAAACAAAAGACTAATGAATACATGTACAATATTGGAGAATAAGATGTGTTACCATGAAACATCATTTATATGATGGTTTTAAGTTTGTTGAAGTCTAAGATATTTACCTAATTCATCAAAATGTGTATCAATTCCATTTCTCCCAGGCACAGAGCAAACTAATCTGGTTTTCAGGAAAGTGCTCCATTTATTCACAAGCATTCGTTGTCCTCCCATATCGTTCTGCATAAAAAGAAACAAACACTGATGGTAATTCGAATAAATCTAAAACCACAGACATCTCCACTGAATTAGCCACTCATTGCATCTTTTAATGTCAAAAGTATGCATTTTGAAACCACACGTCCATTACTAGTATTTCTCTGGAGTTGCTTTTCAAGTAAGATTGCACTGATCGAGTCCAGGTCTCATTAAGAGCTGTGGGTTTGTAAGAATTTCTTAATTCTGTACTACATCCCTGAATAGGTTAAATATACAGCTGCTGCAGGCCTTCTTATTTCTCATTTTGGTTAACTGGATGTAATGAGTACATTAACAAAGTTTAGCTTTGCTTTAGAAGCACAGTGCAGGGTTTAATGAACATTTTTTTTTTTAGAAACTGAAGCTCTGGATCTATCTGTAGAGCTAATACAGCTAGGATAAGTCTGAGGTAAGCATCTATAAGGTGTTCTAACAAATTTTCAGCAACTTTAAATCCTGCTTTGCTGTGGCTGTTGTGTTGTTGTGTCAAGAAAAGGGTGCATGCTGGTGGGGAAGAAGACCAGCCTGGCTGAACATAGAGCTTTGTCTAGAACTCAGGAAGAAAAAGAGAGTTTATGACCTTTGGAAGGAGGGGCAGGCCACTCAGGAGCCCTACAGGATGTTGTGAAGCTATGCAGGGAGAACGTTAGAAAAGCCAAAGCCCAGCTGGAGCTTAATCTGGCTACTGCCATTTAAGACAATAAAAAATGCTTCTATTACTACATTAGCAACAAAATGAGCACTAAGGAGAGTCTCCATCCTGTATTGAATGTGGGGGGAAACATAGTGACGTAGGGTGAGGAAAAGGCTGAGGTACTTAATGCCTTCTTTGCCTCAGACTTTAGTAGTAAGACCAGTTGTACTCTGGGTACCCAGTCCTCTGATGTGGTAGACAGGGATGGGGAGCAGAATGAAGCACCCATAATCCAGGAGGAAATGGTTAGCGACCTACTAATTAGGTGCACACAAGCCTATGGGGCCAAATAAGATCCACCCAAGGGTACTAAGGTAGCTGGCAGAAGTGCTTACCAAGTCACTCCTGACATTTATCAGTAGTTCTAGGTATCCAGGGAGGTCTCAGTTGGCTAGAGGCTAGCAGATATAACTCCTGTCTACAGGAGGGGCTGGAAAGAAGACCTAGTGAACTACAAGCCTGTCAGCCTGACCTTGGTGCCATGGGAGGTTATGGAGCAGATAATTTTGAGTGTTGTCATGCAGCACATATGGTACAACCAGGTGAGCAGGCCCAGTCAGCATGGATTTATCAAAGGCAAGTCCTCCTTGATGAACCTGATCTCCTTCTATGACAAGGTAATGCACCTAGCAAATGAGGGAAAGGCTGTGGATGTTGTCTACCTAGACATTAAGAAAGCTTTTGTCACTATTTCCCACTGCAGTCTTTGGAGAAACTGGCTACTCGTGGCTTGGGTGGGCATACACTTTGCTGGGTAAAAAACTGGCTGGGTGGCTGGGCCCAAAGAGTTGCGGTGAATGGTGTTAGAGCCAGTTGGCAGCTAGTCACAAGTAGTGTCTCACAGGACTCGGTACTGGGGCCAGTTCTCTTTAATGTCTCTATATAAAAAATGGACAAGGGGATTGAGTGGACCCTCAGTAAAAGTTTGCAGACAACACCAAGTTGGGTGGTTGTTCTGTTGTTCTGCTTGAGGGTAGGAAGGATAGACAGAGGGATCTGGATAGGCTGGATCAATGGGCCCAAGCCAACTTATGAAGCTCAACAAGCACAAATGCTGGCTTACTGCACTTGGGGCACAACAACCCCATGCAATGCTACACTCTGGGGGCAGAGTGGTGGAAAGCTGCATGGTGGAAAGAGACCTGGGGGTATTGGTCAATAGTTGGCTGAATATGAGCCAGCAGTGTGCTCAGGTGGCCAAGAAGGCCAACAGCATCCTGGGCTGTATAAGAAACAGCGTAGTCAGCAAGATTAGTGCAGTGATTATCCCTCTCTACTCAGGTCTGGTGAGGCCGCACGTCGAGTACTGTGTTCAGTTTTGGACCCCTCACTACAAGAAGGACATTGAGGTGCTGGAGCATGTCCAAAGAAGGGCAGTGAAGCTGGTGAAGGGTCTACAGAACAAATCTTATGAGGAGTGGCTGAGGAAAATGGGGTTATTTAGCCTAGAGAAAAGGAGAGATCTCAGTGCTCTCTACAGTTACCTCAAAGGAGGTTGTGGTGAGATAGGGGTCAGTCTCTTCTCTCAAGAAACAAGCAATAGGACAAGCAGAATAATAAGGTTTCTGAACTTTGTCCTTCTCTCTCAGCAGAATTCACTTTAAGCCCAGATTTTGGGACGCTTTTGAATTTTCTAATGTTTGAGTCTGTTTAGAAGCAGGGTTTTCATTCAGACCTATAATTTACTCTCATGTACATTAACAGATGCTATGTTTGCCTGGGGGAGAACAACCAAAATGTCCATTTAGTTGGGGTGTTAGAAAAAGGATCTTACCGCACACACACGTCCCACTCTGGTATAAATGGCATGACTGCTTGTCTCAGCCTCTAATGCTTTTTCAGTAAAGAAGAAATATACTTTGTTATCATCGTGGTCTTCATTGTCAGGAATCATGTATGAGCCAACAAACTTTGGTTCTTCAAAGGAAAACAAAAATGAGTTGAGGTCAAGCTTATTAAAACACTATTTTATTTTTTCAATTCTTAGAATCAACTGGTGGGAAAAGAAAAAAAAAATGAACTGAAAGAGTCAGGGATCTGTCAGTCAGAAAACGACCTGAGGGGAACAGTGTGATGGAAAAAAAAATGATTTTTTTTGTAGGTATCTTTAGAACATGTGGAATACATTAATGTCAAACTATTTTTATAGCTCTAGTTCACAAATCAATATTCCTTTTGTATATGTGCAGGATCTCTTTCCAGTTCTGTTCTACAGGGTTTATGTATTTTAATATGTATTAGGCTGAAACCTGGCACTAATATTCACATAACAATCTCTTGTCCCATACAAATCAGGCATAGGAATGCTAACTTTGGAAAAATAGCCTTTTAGTTAAAGAAAAATCCCTGGTAGTGCAGCTAATAGGCATTATATGGACACATATCTTCAGAGATAGAAGACACATTGTGTATATTCGACATGAAATAAAAACCTTCTAAAATTTTCCTACTTTGACATTTCATTATAGAGTTGAAACCTAAGTACAAACTTCAGTCTATTCTATATACCTTTTAACCCTACACCAAGTTGAGCTGTGAATGATTTCATCTCACAGAATTGCAGCAAATTTTTACAAGCTCTTAAAATGAGAATGTCGTTTGTACAATTAGTATGATTTCTTAAGAAGCAGCTGGTAGTGTAAATATTTTCTAAATTTCTGTTCTGTATGAAAACAGTTACTGTGTTTTAAGACATTGCTAGAGAATTTTTGCTTGTAAATTTTCTAATGTGTTCTTCAAGGACATTGAAAGGACATTCAATTTAAGGACATTGAAAACTTAAATTTCAAATACAGAGTAAATTAAAAACTGTTTTTAAGGCCATAATACTGAGAATTGTATATTACAGATAATGACATCTACCAGAGAGAAAAGCAACTTTGCTTGCATATTGAAAGCACCTATGGGATTGTTGCTACCCATACATAGCCAGTTTAAACACTCAGTTCGGCACCGACCTAACTATTGGACTTATAGTGGATATCATAACATTCTAAACACATTTTTGTGAAATGAATTTAATTCAAGTTTGATGCCAAATTAATGAAGGAAAAACAAAAACAAACAAAAAACCCCATGTAGCAGAACTTTTTTTTCTCTCTTCTGATTCAAGAGAGAACTGCCTTGAAATTTCAGAGGAAAAAATTTTGTTTGGCCTTTCTAGCTATGTTCACTGAGAAGATAATGCTCACCATATGAATTACCATAAAAGGAAATTATTAACTCTTCTTGCCAAACATTATCTGTAATTATGTCATTATTATGATGAAATATTGCAATACTTTTGGAGTAAGAAAAATCAAGATTCTGGCTTTCCATCACACAGAAACTTCAGGGCTTTGAAATTCAAGTACATTCCACACTGAAGAGCATGAAACATTTCCTAAACTTACCAGCACAGAAATTTTCTCAATATTTTTCTTGTGCAACATTTTTATGTTTTTATTTAAAATAATCTGCTTTATTTTTTGTTCTATTGGACTACATGGTTATTGTATTTTTATTATTTTATGTTATTGTATGACGCCTCTTTAGCACAGAACTTGGCAACGACAGTTATTTGATTGCAACATAAAGATTAAATGATCTGATCTAGAAAAAAAAAACACTATGTGCTAATTAAAATCTCCCATTAATTAGAGAATTTTAAAATATTATTTTAATTATATTTGATGTCATGAAATAATATGGAATATCCAAAGTATATATTGAAAACATTTTTAGAAGTAAAAAAGTAAGGATTTCAAAGTCCCACTTATTAAAACTAATATGCAATCAGAGTAAAGATTTCAATTTGTTAAACCTGGCGAGGAGTTAATGAAAAAAATCATGAAAAAAATATTAAAAAATAATCATCTGTAATTGGATATGCATATTCATGGACAATGTCATTTTAATTTCTGGTTAAACAGAAATTCTCTAGTCATCCAAAACACTGCTGGTTCTACATTCTTTCTTCTACTTGCTGTACCTTTTAACAGGCGCTCACTATCAGGTTCAGTTCGGAGATGTGCCATACGATTCATGGTGCGAAAGACAGCCGCATCTCTTCCCCAGTAGTCACTGTAGAGACCAGTAAAAAGTTCACCACCTGTAGACCATATATTAAACAAACAAACAAACAAATTTGATAATGCTCTACTTACTAATTTCATTGCAAATGATGGGAACTTCATTATAAACATGTCATTAGGATTGGCTCAAATTCAGGAAAGGGAGTCAGTAAATTACATGCAGTTCAAAGGGTTTATAGATATTGTATCAGCATTGTGGCACTTACAGTTGGAACAGAATGAGGTCAAGAATTTCCAATTTCATTCATGGGCTCAGCTTCATTTTCAAGACTGACAATGACTTTGGGATATATTCACACACAAAATATGAAGTTATTAAAATAACATCTAACCACATTTAGCACAACAACATTTTGCCACATCAGGCACCAAAGTTCAAAGATCTCACTCTCATACAGTGTCTAGCCCTAGACATACCTACCCTTTGTCAACACCTAAATTGTCACCAGTGCAATGATTCCGATCAGTGGTTTGTTTCTGAGTGTGCACCAGTCTTGTTAATGAGAGCAGCTGATTGCTTGGCCCCAGAACTGGATGTAGGGTTTATAAGTATTTTAGAGATGAGAAATGGCTAGTAAGAAAGCAATAGCAATTGTGCAGAGAGACGAAGAGAAGGGTGAGTGGGTAACAAACAGGACCCAGGAAATTGAATGAAAGTGCAGCAGCAGGTTCCAAAGGATGCAGTGCTAAGGAAAAGAATGATGATAGCTGCATCAACCCACTGATTTGGGCTACAGCGCATGGATACAGCTTAAGGTGCCACCATGCTTGAATCTACAGAATGAGCCTCAAAAAGGGAAGTGTTTTCTGAGGACGGTTGTCACATTTGGCTCTGTGCAAAACATGGCTGAAAACAAGATTAATTAGTGAAGCACGTACTGAAAACAATGAGGGCTGGATGTAGTTTTCTCCTGAGCTGGGGAGATAAGAAGTAGTACCTGTCAATTTAGAAGTGATTTCTATAAACAAGCACAAGTTTTATTAGACTGAGGTGTTTTTTTTATGTTTGTTTGCTTTGTTTGTTTTTTAATATTTTGTTTTTTTTTTGTTTGTTTGTTTTGTTTTGTTTTTGTTTTTCCCCAGTCAGACTGCTGGAGCTGTTCCAGTTTACCTGGGATAAATGCGTCTTGGGTGTATCTTGCTAGCTGACGGGTTTAGGTGTTCAGAAGACAGAGGAAAAGGAACTTATTTTGCCCTTGCCCATCATTACCTTGTCTTCATATCATTAAAATATTCACCAGAGTAGGAACAGGACCTGAGAACTCTTTCACCCTGCATATCTGATGGTGAATATTTGCTGACAAAATTAGGGGAGCAGAAATGGGGCCCATTTTCAAAAAGGTTTAGGTGGTGCTCATGAATTAAGCAAGTGTAATGAGGTACTATAAATGATATATTGATTATCAATAACTTTTGAAAATCTACATATAGTTGGATACAACTAGAGGATATATATATATTTAGTTCAGAAATCTGGCCTATTACTGTCTGACCCACCTATAATCATGATATTGGATATATTTTGCTGTATTGAAATACTAGCAATAATTCTACAACTTCTGTATGCATGGGTGCAATTGCCACTTAACTAACCAAGCATTAAGAGTAATATACTTCATATCCATTTGGAATTAGATTAGAAATTTTTTAGGCCTAGTTTTAAAAGCAGACACTGACGGTCACTAGGTGGCATCCTTATGTTAGAAAATAATGCAGCAGGAATTAAACTGCACAAGAAGAGGGGAATAAATTATTTCCAGTTCTAGGCTAATCTGAGTGGAGTTTTCAGTGGCACGGTTTCCTATGTCCTAAAAAATAATAATCATGACTAATCAATTCAAATAATATTTGCTGGCATATATATATATATATATATATATATATATATATATATAAAAGAAAGAAAGAGGAAAAACAAGAATTTTTCCTATTGGTTTCCCTCAGTGTGTGAATTTAGTTTCTTTCAAGAGATATATATGAATGTAATGGTACAGTAACTCTAAATAATGATTCTGAACAACATAGACTAGTTTGGCGGCTGGTGCTTGTTCAGAGACCTCTGCTGATTCAGAGCTCAGCATAGCTTTCCCTTAGCCTTCACTTTATGAAGAATGAACATTGCCTTGTAAAATACACGTTGGTGATTTAGTGTAAAATATTGGCAAGTGAAATTAAATATAAGTTATAGTATCAGAAGTTAACCAGAATTAATAGAGAACTTTTTTTTAACAACACAGAGGTGTTTAAACAACAGAACTTGCCAGTGTCCGAATAATGTTCTAATCAATCTTTACAACACAAATTAACACGTTACATTAGTCAGAAATCCCCCTTTAAGAATTCCATTGGATTTTTTTTTTATTTTATTTTTATTCGTGTGTGTGTGTTTTTTTTGTTCTTTTTTGACGAATTTTTGTGATGTGTAATAAAAAAAATATGATTCCTTTATCCTTTCGACATGGTATTGAAACATGGAAAAAGACTCAGTGTGGGATAGATGATTCTTCACATTTTGCTAGAGCTAGAGTAGAACATACAGACATTCAGAAGTTCAGAAGGGAAGCCTGTTCATTTTGTCTGACATAGGTCTAAATTCTGTATGCATACCTAACCTGCTGGTATGGTATCCCACCATACACCCAAAAAGTTATCACTAATTTTACCTGTGAGATCCTGGGATAAATAAATTGAAGTCCCAGTCCTGGATGGATATTGTTCCATGAAAGCTATTTTACAGATACAGAAATTAAATCTGATTTTTTACAGTCAAGTGTTACTAATCTAAACAGAAGACAAATGACAGGAGTGAACAGACAGGTGAAGGCCTAATGAGGATGATGAGATACTGAGGAGTCTGGCAGAGATCTCAATTCAAGAACATTCAACGTAATTCTGAGATCTTTTACACTTTTGACATTAAGAGGATCTACTTTTTTTGCTCTACAATAGTCCTTTGCCTATGTCCTTTAAATCTATGTTATGAATTTTGAACACCACTCGGTTTTTACAAGTGCTGAATAATTCTGACTTTAGAGAACTAACTGAAGTTGAGTTTTGAAAAACCCTAGCAATATTTCTACTTTTTCTCCTCCACTGAAAGCCTACTACTACATATCAAATCACTCCGATCCTAGTTGCAAGTTTTTATAGTGCTGCAAATCACACTGATAAACCAGTGTCTTCCAATGAAAATCAGCTGCAAATTGAGTGATTTCACAGACTATCACATCCAGTAAAATTACAGATTCAGTAAGGAATTATATTCACACATACTAAACAAATTGATTGCTAAAATTATGTTTTAACACAGCCTAGTTACTCCTGCTAAGACAGGAATGGAAATTTTCATCCCCCCCCCCCTTTTTTTTTTTATTTAAGAAAAAAAAAAAATCCCACTCCCTCCCCCCCAACCAAAAAACAGTTTTAGCTCAAGTGATGTGCACAGACTTTTAGCTACTACTTGTTTCATGCAAACAAATACATTAAAATTCTGTTGGGTCCAATTAAAGGTACATTATTTTTATATATATATATATTTTTTTCTCTATTCTTGACTATCCTTGGAGTAAAGAATAAGGCATAATTCAATCAATTCCAAACTTCTTCCCTCTAAAATCAAGAATTCCTACATAACAACCCTTAAATTAAAATAGATTCATAAGATCCCATAAAATATTGATAAAATTTTAACGTTCATATAACAGTCTCTGAACTATGCACCAATTCCTTAATATTACTTATTTCCCTATTTTATTTGATTAATTAATTATCTGGATGTGGCAGTTTTACACCATAACCATATATAATCTTCAGGGTGAATGAGTTTAGTGTATATGTGAAATCATAAAAAAACCCCATGATTATAAAGATCTTAAGATGTATCAAGCATATGTGTATATGTAAAGTATTAAGACAAATGTTTCTTTTCACTAGGTTTAGGTCTACTCACACTTGTTTCTAATCTACTCAAAATGCCTTTCATAATATGCAAAGTTAGAACATGTATAAAACCATGAGTCTGATTTTTTTCTGGTGTCTGTGAACTACACACAAGTTAAGTGTGCTAGAAATGTGCTTTGAGGTGATCAATTAAGTTGTTTTTTTTTTTGTTTGTTTGTTTTATTCTCACTTTAACATCCATTCATGTCTTAGTTTAAAGAGGCTCCTGCCATTAATAATGAGCTCATATTTACTGTTTTTAATATAACTGATCTACAGCATACCAGTTTCAGTCCTTATTGGGGTCTCTGTTTCACAGAAGTCCCCAAATTATCAGATAATTTTTTATGTGCTCTTTTCATTACTGTTAGTTTCAGCAGACTAAGGCACACAATCAGAAAAGGTATTTTTTCATTGTTAATGTTGTTTTGTTGTTTCATTCCTTTAAGGGGTTTCATCACGCTCTTTAATGATACATATGACAGACTTTCTCCATCTCATACAGACTTACTAACAGACCAACCATATTTCTTGACAGCAATCTCTACCACATAGTAATGACCACAGTAAAGTCAGATTTTTGCCTGAAATCTGTTAAAAATATATGCTGTTTTGGAACTCTCGGTGTAAAAATTCCCAATTATTTTAAATTATTTGGTATACTTTACATAAAATGCATATGATTTCATTCCAAAAACTTAATTCATACAATGAATTTTTATAAATAGGCTGCTTCCACCTTGGAAGTTGATTTCCTTCATTAGTTATTAGTATGCTTTTTGTACCTCCTTCAAACTGGAAGATGAAGTAGATATAAGCTATTCATCTGTAGTATTTTTTTATGTGAAATACCATTGTATGATGTTGTACAAAGTGGACTAACTCTGTTATAAATAAAGGTATAGAATATAAGCATCGTCTTTCATGCATTTCTTTTTCTGTCAGCCATACCTTTTTTTTTTCTTGTCAACTTTTTTTTTTCTGTCAACTACAATTAAAATACCAGCTCAGATTTGTAGAAAGCTATACTTTTACCAGTAAAAAAACACAAATTCAAAAGAAATTAGCATTTGTTTAGCCACTAAATTTTCTCACTATAAGTGCTTCTCTGTCACTCAATTAGTCTTTTGTTCTGGGAGAAACTGTATTATTTTTAGTTAATTGTCTAGAATAAAAGAAAATACACAAATACATGAAACTGTTCTAAAATTGTAAGAACAGAAACAATTATCAGAAAGGATTCCTTTGGTGGAAAAACTTATTCAAATGTAGTTTAAGTTTATCACTATATGCTTGTGAAATATTGCAGGTAACAAAATATAGGCATAAACTAATTTCTCAGCTTTCAAGAGCTAGTGTGGTCTAAATTAATCAGTGTGCATAAAGGATATCAAACATAGTTTTGATTATTGAAAGCAGATGGGAGAGTTCATTAGAAATAAAAGTCCAAAAGTTTAAAATGCAGTTTATCTAAACATGAACATTTTATTCAGCCTGCTTGCCATCCAACATCCATTCTGTTTCCTGATAGTGACAATAAATTGCTAAAAGTTAATTGTTCGTAAACTGAGGAATTCATCACAAGCTACTTTACTACTGGGTCAGATAACCTGTAATAAAACATATAACAGCATGTATATGTAGTTTTAAAGCCAAGTCACGGATTATTGTTTTCTTGAAGTGGGGTTTTAACTGAAGTGTCAAAATACGCAAAGAGACACAGCACAATAGATTCTGTTTCTTCCTAAATTTATCTATCTAAATCTGGTTCTAATCAGCGATGGTGCAAATGATCTTGCAAGATGAAGAGCTTTCAAACTTTTATCAGAAGTAGATAAAGCTTCTTTGTTAGTCTAATCCTCACTGCTAACCAATAGCTACACTGGTGTAGACTGTTGTGTTAATGTGAGTTAGATATGGTTCTTACACAGGTGGAAGCAGACTTTGGATTGTTTTGTTAGGAAGAAAAGGAAGCTGTGATGTGAAAGCCTTTGGTAACAGGTTTGCCTGAATCCTTTTCAAGGATATGCACATTGTCTGAACCTAAATGGGTGCAGCCCAGGGGTAGAGTCTCCAAGAGAACACTGACTTCATACCAGCAGTAGTTTTCACTTTCTAATAAAATTGGAGGATGTGAAGAGGAATGCAGCCTGCAAGTGTTGGAGGGAAAACTGGAAGACTAGTTCTGAAGAGTTTGTGGTGCAAGAGTTGACATCTCCTGCCATGGGGTCATGGCCGCCATAAACAGATATCAGGGCTTGGCTGAATGAAGGGCCATCCCTTCCTTTTAGAATTAATTTGTGATAGAGGTCTCAGTCTCAATTTCAAATGTCAATTAAAAGATTCTTTAACATTAACCATATTTGGTTAATGTCTTCCACCCTTTTTAAATGGATACCTACAGCGATAAAGTATACATATTCTGTCCTCTAAGTAGCAGCGTTAATTCTGTTTATTCTGTAAACTGTATGTCTCTGGTTAGTAGAATATAGTGAAATACATGGAAATTAAAAACAAAACAAAACAAAACAAAACAAAAAATACTTTAGGATGTTTTTCTTAAGTGTTAGAAGTGTTCAGTTTCAATAGAATTCTAAATAAAAATAATAAACATAACAAATAATTTTGTTATGGTTTAAAAATATTCTATGATTACTTCAAATGATAGAATTTCCAGTGGAGGTCTTGAAAAACAGCCAGTAAATAACTTTCTCAGGTCATATTATTGTTGATGATGGGGTGAGTAATTGTGTATTTCTTGGAGTTGTACTAGTGAGCTGTTAAAAAAAAATATTTTTTTTTTCTGTGTTAATCTTTCAATGTTAGTTTAGTGAGATTACGATTATTAGGAAAAGCTTATTTAGTGAATTTCTCTCTCAGTTAAAGCTGTGAGGATCCGTAGGACCTCCCATAATCCAGGCAAAGTAATGAACAGACCAGAAGCACAACAACTAATCATTCGTCTTGAAATGCTCAGTGGGACAATCTGGCTTCCATTTAAGCAAATAAAATTCACATTGATCTCACAGTAGGAACATGATCAGGTTAATTTATTTACTTAGTTCTGTCTGAATAAAGGTTGAGAAGGACTTCAAGATTAGACCATGAGGTTTCAGGCCTACAGCAAATTCCATGGGATGAGCCTTTGTTCCCAGGCTGAGCTAAGACTGGAATCTGTTAAAATTTTAGAAACAATTTAGAAATAAGAGTGGAAGAAAAGCATAACAATCTGTATGTAATGGATTGTGAAAGGTCAGTCAAAATACTTTTTTTTTTCCCCCTGATTCTTGCATGATTTCTTAAACCACTAACTCAAGAGTTTGAGTTGTAATGTTTGATAATGGAAATGAACAACGTTTTGATGAGTTGCTGTAATTTGAGAAATTTGGCATTATTGGTAAATATTCTTCTTGTGATTTGCTGATGTAAAGGAACAAATAAACCATGCTTATAAAAATGTATCTGTCACTCATGGCAAATACTTCCTCACAATCAACGGTTATCTATATCATTGTAGTTAATAATTAGAAACTTTAACTGTTTAAATTAAAGGTCCAACTTTAAGATTTGAAATGCAATAGAAATATCAAAGGCTCTCTACCTTTTTTTTTTTCTCCCTGAAAAACTTAAAAAATATTTCCTTAACCTCTCTTTTCTAGTTCTTTCTTTCACAAACTATTCTTTCACAGACTACACAACACAAACAACTCACAAACACACACAAACACTCAGTTTTCATTTTATTTGTTTCCTAAGAGCACATAGTCACTGTGTTACTCCATAACCGTATCTAAGTTTAACCCTTTACCTGCTGTTCCAGTCTATTTTTAGCCAATGTACTGTAATATTGCTAAGACTGTGTTTACTTGATCTCACAAAATGTTTTCAGGAACACATTACAGAAGAAAAAACATATGGTTTGCTCTCCTACAACTTCAAAGGTCCCAGCCCAGCAGTGATAAACTCACCAGCAAGGCACAGAGAAGCACTATCTAACAACAGCTTTCTGGCACTGAGGGACTTACACTGAATAACTCTGTCTATGAATATCTATGAATATCTATGAATAACTATCTATCTTTATAACTGTTGAGTATAAGATCAACCCTCAAAACAGAGAATCTTCCATTTTGTGTGTGTTTTTTTATAAGGCAGCACTGAAATAAATCTGTGTCAATCCCCCCCAAACTATAATTTATATAAACAATAAGTGCCTCAGATACAAAAAACAGTTAAATTCACATTTTTACAAGATGTCTGTTGTTCAGATTACATCTCAGAAGAAGAAAAATGGTTAGGTTTGCATATTTGTATCACTGTTGTAAAAGATTAATCTAGGCATATTGCTTTGCTTTGAAGGAAAACAGGAAATTATTGTTTTCAAAATTACACAACAATCAATTACCTTTTCAGGATGGTGCATGTCATATAGCATCTACTTACTTCAGTGAGGCACTCTTGCTGAAGTTAATGCTGCCTAGGATGTAATATTAATGTGGGCAACACTGTGAGGATTAAGTATGACGTGGAAGAACGTTGCAGTGAAAGACTGACAACACCTTCAGTGTGCTGAAGAAAGAGACTCAGAATGAATGATTGACAGGATTGTGAAGGTAGTGACATAAAGATCATTACCAATTAAGATGGAGGTGAAGGAAGAACTGGGGTCAAAAGGGCACCTGCCTCGTCCTCTCTCAAATTTGTGCGATTCCAGTTGAAACAGATGATCCTTTAAAAAAAAATCACAGAAAACAGCATAAGCCCTGCAGGCAAATAAAAAAATCCTCAGAGACCAACTTTAACTTTGTTATACTTTTGTTCTGAATTGAATTCATTAGGGAGTAAATGCAATTACTGTTGCTCACTGATATACTTGTAAAAATTATCTGGGTTTCTACAAATCACCATTGTGTTTTCACTGCCCAGAAAAGTCATTAAAATATGCAGTAAAATTTTACTTGTTTAATTTCTATGGGAGTAGGGAGGGAAGATTCCTCTATCTTTTCTCCAAATCACCTAAACATTAGATAGATATCTAGCCATGGAATGTATTTTTCTCTCTTTAAACATTTTTTTTTCCAGTAGTAGTTAAATATATCATGCTGTGTTATCTTCTGTTGGTAGCTTTGAGATGTTTATATATATTCTTCCTAAAAGTGTATTTAGGAATGAATCCACAGATACAGTTTTCAGAGCAGATGTGATTTCTGTAGTAAATTTAAAAGAATATCAGCATAAGAAGGATATTGGCAACTTTGTTAATTTTTGTTTGTATAAGGCTTTGAAGGCTGAGAATTACAATTCAAATTTTCGTTTGAAATGCTACTTTTGTCTCATCTTTCTCAGAAAAGTCCAATAAATACTGTTGTCTGATGAAATTATCAAGTGACAGCCATCACCTTTTTTTAAAAAAATGTGTAAACAACAACAAAAAATATTACAAAATCCTGGGTGGAGAATAAAAGGGAAATAGAGAGAAAGCTCATCTATAAAATCTTCATAAGCCACTCAGCCATCAAGTGTGTAACTAAGAAACATTATAATAGTCTAGGAGTTCCAGTTTGAAGTAAGTTTTATTCAAAAGGTTAATGAAATACAGACTATATAAACATATCAAATAAATTCAGTCTACCTATTCAGTAAACTAACCTCAGATTCAGGTTGCTAATATAATATTTTTAAGGCATAAAATGACCTCCATGACATAAAATAATGGCAGGACCTCCAAATCCCCCAGAACTCTGATGTGGATCTACTTGTATCTCTCCCTGGATCTTGCCCAAAGAGGTCCAGGAGCTTTTTAATGATAAAAGTCAGGTTTTATTAGACTGCAAATTAGAATAATTCAGTATTTCCTAAGGAAAAAAAAAATCTCAGTATATCTCCAGTGGACAAAATAAAAATAAATAAAAAATGTTAAACTTTTTTTTTTTTCCTCTTCATACTGTGTCCTGATAGTCCTTGCCATTATAACAAGTTCTTTTTTTCTACTGTTGGTTACAATTCATTTATTTGGGGGAGTATCTGTGGGAAGGTGTTACAGTGTATGCGTCTCAGTCCCCAGAAAGTTGTGCTTTTGAGAGGCACAGAAACTTGATTATGTGTCTGCTTTGTCTAATGTTTTATGCTTCCCTCTCCATTCAGGTCACCCTCCTGTGTCCACCCATCCAACTCTAAAACCTACAAATCTCTCTTCCCAAGCAAAACAAATATTCCCTTCTCTTTAAGTAGAGAAGTTATGCTCCTAACTGTTCATGGCAGTTATGTTTTCCTAAAAGAAACATAAAATATGTACAAGGAGAAAAGATGTAGAAGAGATACTAACCATTGCATGTGATGGAAAACTAATAAGATAATTAAAAAATAAAATAAAATAAGATAAGATAAAATGAAATGAAATAAAATAAAATAAAATAAAATAAAATAATAAAATAAAATAAAATAAAATAAAATAAAATAAAATAAAATAAGGAAAGTGAGAAAGTTGTGGAGCTGTTAGTGCCCACTTCTGGATGATTAATGGAATACCTCTATGTGCTTCATATTGTTGTACCTATCTTTCATTCCCATCTGTCTAAATAATGCATGACTTTTTTTTTTTTTTCCTGCAACTTCTGGTCAGAAAGAAAGAATTCCATTAGTAGGATAGTTTCCATAGAAATGGAATGTAACCCAGAATGCAGTTCTGGAAAATAAAACATCTCTTTTTTATCTACTTGAAGTGAAAAAGCCACCCCAAAATAAAAGCTAGTAACAATCCTAAAGCCCATGAGGTAACAAGACACTCAGAATCTTATATCTCCAGAAGCTCCTTTGTTGACCAAACCTGGCACATTATCCACAATTGTGCCTGATGTTAAAGCTGATGCAGCAAAAATATAAGCATTCTGGGTAGAGAGCAGTGTTGCAAGAATACTATTTTATGCTTTATCCGCTACATCTGTACATCAGTAGTAACTATTCCCACTCTGCTCTTGGGTAAATGTCAAACAATGAAGAAATATCTGTGTGTGTGGAAATCTCAACCCCATTCCACACTTTTCAGACATCACATACATACTTTTTTTTTATTATTTATTTATTTTTAAATTAAATACCATCATATTTTGGGTCAACAGTAGAAAAAGAATAGCAAGAAGAACTCAGGAAGGGAAAGAAAAACTTTCTGAAATTACACAAAGGGACTAGGAATTCATAATTGTCATAAAATATCATATAAAGGAATGTCTGATTTTATTTATTCTCTAATCAGGTATTAAAAATAAAGTTACTCATGAGAGAGCTAACCTTCTGTGACCTTAGCTAAAGTATTTGTCGATGGACCAGCTTAATAAAGAAAAAGAAGTTGTAGAAGTAAAAGGAGAGATAAATTCAGAGTTTCAAATTTAATATAATTTCATAGTCTTAATAGTTTCCATTTGTTTTTCCCACAATAAAAGAAAAATGGGCTTGCCAATGATAGGAAAAAGGAATAATATTGTAACTTATTGAAGAAACATACTCAGGTAAAGTGATCGAGTATGGAAACAAAAATATTTTGAATCAATACTTGTAGAAGTTATGTTATTTATATCTTGTGGTTTATGTTGTAAGGTTCATATTTCATCCTATAGAGGAAACAAAGTGAAATTTCCCTGGACAATATGTGATCTCACTTGTTTATCATAAATCAGATTATTCAGATCTTCTCCTGGTTAAACTCCACTCATACAGACCATTGAGACTTGGTGCATTGTGGGATTCTTCCAGAAGATGTGGAACGGTTTTGAGTCACTGTACTCCAAAGTCTAGTATGACAATGAAAAAGTTACTAATGTAGTTAACCATTCACCTGAGAATTAGAAAAATCAGTGATGAAGATAAGCCCGTCTCTTTTAACATTCATGACATATACGTGTTTAATACAGCTAACTGTATAACCATGGAATGAAAACATTAGGCAGCATGCATAGTGTCCGTTCACTATCTATATTTTAACAGCTGGAATTTCTGAATTAGGATTATAACTTAAATATATAAATCCTTGCTAACAGTGAAAGTAAACAAAAGTTTGGATTTCAGTGTAACTTGGAGATGTTTCTAAATGGATCTCATCAGGCTGACTGAGGATGATACAAAACAGGATGCACATCTTGTAAATGCTTGCAGATGCATGAAACTGTCTGAAAAGTCACTGCAAAATGTAAGCAGTGACTTCTCCAGGAGAGATTTTCCACTTTCACATTTTAGGACAGCATACCAAATATTCCATGGTTGCAATAAGTTATTCCCATTACTGAAGCAAGTAACTGAAAATCAGGTGTTAAATGTGTCAGCTTCCACAGGATGCCAATTTAAATGAAATAAGCGTTACACATTAAACCAGCTTTGAAGGCTAATACCATAATTCTAACCCTCCTTGCTCTTCGTGACATTGGAATACTTTGAGAAATGTCAGAAGAAAACTGACAGTTTCCTCATTATTATCCAACACAGCAATTCAACATCGCAACTTATTTTACGGGCACTCCTCAGTAGTTAGGATATAAGTCATGCAAAAATATATATGTAGGACTGGGAGTGGAATTACTAATTTCTTCATGTAGTTTGGAAAAAAATGGTGCTCTGGGTTTGATTTATGATAACTGTGACTCAGAAAACCTTGTACACCTTTAAAATAATTGTGTAGTTTAAAAGGATAGAAGATATTTCCAAGGGTGTCAAGCATTTTACCATTAACTTGATATGAATTGATAATTTTAGACAATGAAGAAGAATGTAGGTTATAAATAATAATGAAAGAAAAGGTCAATCAGAGACATTAAAATTTAAAGATTGTATTTAACTTTTGTAGCAGAAAATTGCTTTCTCTCATGCCAAGTGCTGCTTTGCTCTGGTTCGACAGCATTTATGCATGTGATTAATTTAAAACATATGCTTTCTTCCATTGCTATTCAGCAAAGTACCTAAGCCTATTCTCAGCTTTAATGCAATGTCTGTATGTTTTGACTAAATCAGGGGCTTAGAAAATATAGAGGCTTTGTTTGGGATTTCCTATGATATAATTTTTATGAGAAAAATAATTTGATTTTCTGGAAGTGGATTTCTTTTTCACTCTCAATTGTTAATATTTTCCAGGCAACAAAAAAAGTAAAACATACCACAGTGACATTTTTAAAGGAAATTTAAACAAATTCAGAACCTTTAATTATATTCTTAACTGTATATGCATACTTGCAAAGTGTAGAACCAAGGTCTGCTCTCCAGGAGATGTGCCTTTTTATTGTTATTATTATGTTACTTCCTAACACTATAACTCACTGCAAAAAATTCATTCTTAGCACTAATGATCTCATAATTACATGACCTTAGAGTATGCATGGCATTACATGCAAGAACTATTTGTTGTGTTTCATATATTAGGGGCCATATATTTTGAAACTTTTTAAAACAGAACTAATAAAAACTATGAAGGTTCACCTGCAAATAGTGTTGAATGGTGAAAATGTAAAATAGGGATGCATTGCGTGTGAGAAAGAATGAAAACGTTTTATTTTTTTTTAATATGGAAAATGTAGGGAGAATAAACATTAAAGATTGACCTTATTTAATCATAGGGTTCTGACTGAGGAAGAAAAACTGTTGGGGTAGGACAGGACACAATGGGACAGACTGATTTCATGAGGGAAGAATATCTTAATGGACTGATTGACTAAATGACCTGGTAAAGTGGGATTTCAATAAATGTAATTGGATTTGGGCTCTGAAGCCCAGAGCAAAAAGGAGAGCTACAAATGGAGGGGGTATGTGAAGGAGAGGGGTCCTGAGGGGTTCTTCACCTTTCTACTGTGAAGGAAGCATGTTCAGAAGCTTTCATTGCGTCTGTGTATACTGGTGCACAAGAGCTGGGAGGTTAACTCTCACTTGCAAGGCAATGTTCTCTCACAGGGTACTTCCATTGAGGTCCACTACAGTTTTGCCTTTGTTACTTGCCTTTGTATATTACTTTTATGACAACTACACTCAGACCCTTGTCACAAAATAATGGATATCATTCTTGGATTCACTCATTCTATGCAGTCATTGTTTTCTAATACTGTCTTAAAACCAAAGAAACAAAACAATAAAGTAACACATTGGAAAATGTGTGATTTAAGAACTTCACCAAGTTTGGTATCCAATGGGACAACATTGCAGCTCTATTGACTCTCTAAACTCCATGGGAATTAATGTAATTTATGAAATCTCCAAGTCAGTAACAAACTTTATTCTGTGAAAAATAGAATTTCAAGGTGTTCAAAATAGCAAATATGTTATTTATAAACAAAAAAATATGTGATGCTCATATGTACTTTCTCATTTATTCATATAATTTTTAATGCTGGTTTAATGTAACATTATACCTTTAAAGTCTGGCATTTTGCATGTTTATATGCACCCATGCACACTCACATGATCTAACCTAAGGAAAAATGAACTTATATTAATGTTAATCAAATATAATATTTGTAGAGAACTTCACTGATGTAACTGGATTCTTTTCTCATGTGAGAAACGAAAATCTAGTGAATACAAAGATATATTTTTGACCACAGAATAAACTTCATCTTGATTTAATTCTTTTTTGCACTATAACATTTTTAGTACATATACACATCTAGGAAAGATGAACCTTGACTTCACCATTTAAAAAAAATAATCTGAAAAATCACAAAACTTTTCAATAAATCAGAAGACAATATAATAAAAATACAAGTCTCCAAACTGAATTCTGACTCCATAGTGACCTGTCTTAATCTGTATGTCTTCCTCATCACATTTTACCTCACGTGGTAAAAGAGATAAACACTATATCTTTTCTTTGCATAACAACAGAAAATAACATATTGAGTTAGACCTGAAAAGACTTACATCATATATCCTTTTTGTATTGTAGCCCACATTTAGACAATAAGAAAAACATGTATTAGCAGTTTCTGATAATTAGAGTCCCAAATATTAGATGGGTGCCTGTCTGGTATAAATCCAACAGACTCATTAAAAAAAATTAAAAATCTAAAACCAGTAGAAAACTAATGAATACCATGGAGTTTATAAGTCCTTCTCCAACTGCTAGGCTATTTAAGTCAACAACTAGGATGCTCCAGAAGTGAAAAAATACCTTTCATTTCATGATGTAAAATCTTCTAAAAAATTTCAAATGTTAATTTTCATAAGTATCTGGCAAAAGCACTGGCAAAAAATAGTTCTGTCTGTTGTCAGAGGATTACTAAATTTGAAAATTATGCCTTCAATGTTCATTCAATGGTTATTTTCTGATCCAAATGGGGATAAAATATTAAGGCTAGGGTCCTCAAAGAGCCATTTGAAATAGTCAGATCTCCTCTATGTGACATAATTGAGATTATTTCAGGGGGGTAGTATTTCTTCCGAGGATCTGTTTTCAATCCTCTTACTCTTCAGTGACATACTGAAAAGATCAATCATCCTATGGGATGGGAGTGCATAAAATATTACAGACATTAAATCCTCCCTAAAAAATCAGATGTATTTTTCAGGTCTATGTCTTTTATTCTACATTCAAATGATTAATACACTTCAGGCACCAATGAAAATACCTGTTTAAAATCTGTAGCTGTGTCAGACTGCTGTCTGGGTTTGCTGAAGGATTAGAAATTTGTGACTTCTGTCAAAATATCTGGCCTAAAGTAACAGAAATAATGTATGTCTCTGAGTTAATTCATGTGAAATACTCCGGCAAAAGAAAAAACTGCATATAGAAATCATGGGCATCTGTCCTTGGCAGACCAGAGTTATTATGCAGAAGTGATTGAATTCATCAGAATTTTAGGAGACACACTTTTACAAAACCTTAGCTTAGTACAGATGAACTCATTAGGGTTTTATGGTGTATAGGACCATTGCCAACATAAATTATGATTATATTGCAATAGTATGATGGTTGGTATATATGAAAGTTCCAGAGATCCCATAAAGGATCTCTAGAATTAAAAAGATTTAAATATTTGTATATGGAGATATAGCCTTATGACCAGGTGAAAGAAGAGCTACAGAGAGCACAAAAACTATGCAGATAAGCAAAGGAAGTTTTGTGAGGAACTGCTCTGTATTTACACAGAACAGAGCCTAGACAGCCAAGAGTTTCCATTTTCCTTGATTTTGACAGTCTAAACTTGTCTTGAGACTGTGAGGGTCACACCAGAGCAAATACAAGATAAAAGTCTTTTTATCTGATGATTGCCATCATAACAATTAGGGGAGAAAAGTCAGGAAACAGGGAAGGATACAGCTCTGTATTTTGAGGTTAGATTACAGGATTTGATGATGAATGGAGGAACAGATGCATTAGGCACAGAGAAGACAAAGATTACATTCAACTGAAATGCATTTTAGAAAGAAAGAGATACTCTGGGGAAGTGCTCTCTGCCTAAGGGAGCCTTAGATAGCTAATAGTCCTTCCACAGAGCTACAGTAAGGCATGCCAAAATAGGCATTCTGGAAGAAAGGGCAAGGGATTGGATCCACTGCCTGAGGAGCCTCCAGCTATTTGCTCTTGATGACACTAATGAACTGTAAGAAATATTTCTTTTTAGTTTACTTTTTAATCTGGATTTTTTTTTTGATAGATCTTAGTAAGAAAAAATAATAAAAAAAATCAGTCAAATTATATAAGAATTATTGAGTATTAAGAGTGCATTTTATAAACCTGTATTATCTAAACCCTGTCATTGTTCAATTTTTGCTTGTTTTAACTACGATGACTAATACCTTTTCGTGTAGTACCTCCACTCCTCAAATAATGCCATAGAATTCATAAGGTACCCTCTCTTAGAAAAATAGTTTCTGTCATAAATAAAGGTGGCAGAATCTAAAAATCAGTATGATGAGGACTGGAATGTTTACCTATCCCAATCAGATTACCACACAGGTGGAATATTTCTTTCTCTTTGGGTTAATAACATTATACCTCTGTATTGATTCTTTCTCTCCTGACCATCTGTCTTTAATCTTCTAAAAGACAGGTTTAATACATTGGAAAATTCATTTCATATGGGTGATCGATTCATAATCTCTACCGATCTGCCAAATTAAATTTAAATTTCAGATATAGACATATTTAGATAGTGCCCAAAAGTAGTGTATGTCACTCACCCCATTTTATGGATAAGGAGTACTGTCAAACGAACCTGTTCTCCTTTACAATGTGTAAGATTGACTGATAAGAACAACTGTGCTGATATAGAATACTTGGCTTTCTCTGTGGCATTTGACTTACTACATAGCTATTTGATGAAACGATGTGCATTGTGGAATTATTAAGGTATATAAACTGCTTATTTATAATAAAGTATAGTTGTTATTAGGTATGTATTGATGAATCCTCCTTTCCTGAAGGTTTTCCTAAGATTTTGTTTTGTTTTGTTTTGTTTTTATAGAAAGCTGATTTTTTTATATATTATTTTTATTTTGTAATTTAGCACTGATTTAAACAAATATATTACTTCTGTAATGGTAACGTTTACGAATGATACAAAAAGACTCGTCAGGCATAACTACTGAAGAGAAAATGATAATAAGTGCTCTGAGTGTGTTCAGGTTATGGAATTCTCTAAACACAGACTTAAAGGTCAGAAGCTGACAAAATATATTTAACACAACCATATCCAAAGTGATATATCTTGGAAAAAGGACACAGTTTATATCATAAGATATTACTTAAGAATTCCCTAAAAGGTGAAGGCTCAGATCTTCATTCAGTCAAACTGCCTCCAAATACTGTAGTACCTTATTTGGGATCTTGGATATCATAAGTGCCTTGTTACAGCTAAAGGTGACAAGCATCTCTAGAGATCTCTTCATTTACCTTCTTATATGTGACTACTAATTATTTGTCTCAACTAAATGTGTAAAATTAACTGGAATAACTTTGGGCTCCAGAGAGTAGCTTTGAGTCAAGTGTATGTATACAAAAATGAGAATTTTCAGTGTGATGCTGTGCCAAGAACTCAGCACTTAAATCTGTGAAAAGAGGAATCTCAAACTGAAGTAGGGAAGTGACCTTGCCTCATCAAATACCATGTCTGGTTCTAGTGTCCACACTTCCAGAACATGTAAAAATACTGCAGAGTTCACAGGAAGGACACAAATATGGCTGAGGAATTCTTGTGGCAGGAGATTTAAGGAGCTATATTTATTCAGCTTATCAAAAAAGTGAAGAGGTGGCTTGATCTTTGTGTATAGGTAGTTACATATGGAAAAGATGTGGAAATGACAGTAAGAGAATTTTCAACTATGCTGTCACAGGCATATCAAGGTTAAATGGCAGGAAGTTGAAATTAGATAAATTTAACCTTGAGTAAGTGGCAATTTCCTAACTTTGAAAGCAATTAAATATTAGGACAGCTCACCAATGAAAAAGTGGATTTACCATTTTTTGGATTATTTAAAATGACAATACATATTTTCCTAAATATGTTTTAATTCAATATCTGGGATAAATTATCCATGCAGTGTGTGACTGATCACATAAAATGTTCTGGTGATCCTTTCAGGCCTTTGTTTCTATTTATGCAATACCAATTATTCTTTTCCAAGCAAAGCATTTGCAAGAACAGAATTGCCCATTCTTCATTAAACTTACTGAGCTTCACATATGTAACTGTTCATTAGGATAATTATTATAACTATCTCAAAAACTTGAATTCTCACATAGACATGAGCTTTGATTAGAAAGGAAAGTTTTTATGTCATAAGAGGATGTTTATCTTTTCTCAAAAGTATCAGAGATTGTCTAGTTTTGGAGATGGTGTTCTTTGAATCAGTGCATAAAATCTTTTTCATGTGTTGCTTAGCTAGTACTTGCTTATTTTCATAGGGATGCATACATAAAACATGGATTGAGTAAGAAATATTTCTTCAGATTAAGGTTGGTGTTGGTCTTTTTTTTTTTTTTCCTTTTTCCTTTTTCCCTGTTGCAGCACAGCACCTTTGTTTTTTGCTGTGAGCTTAGAGATAATGTTAATTTAATTCATTTCCTGTCTGAGTTTAGGTAACATTTTAATCTCTCTTGAAACACACACATATTTCACTTCTAAAACCTGAAGTCCTTTAATCTAAATGAAATTTGAGGCTTTTGGATGTTTTCATGTAATTTAACAGCCTGTGAGGTGGCAATTCAGACTAGATGATATAATTATCCCTTCTGGTCAAAAATTCTATGACAGTGAGTGCCTTACTTGATGTCACTTTATGTACATGAACTCTTGACATTAGTTTAAAGATCACTCAACTTAACTAATAGTTTCACATGAACTGCAGATACGGAGAACTTCAATAAGAAAGTAATTTCATAGTGTTTAGCATTGCAGATTCAATTCCACAAATAGATTGTGTTGATATACATGTTAAGATTTAGTGGATGGGTTTTTAAGTGGTGGCTTTTATCCTTCCAAAGAGGAACACTGTCTCTGAGCAAATATTTTCAGGGCAAGAATTTGTCACACATTCTATTTAATGAAGGACTGTCCAACACCCACTTCTGTTTGATCAGTGGAACCAGATGTTCCTCCCCCCTAATCCTCTGCAAACTGAAAGCGGAGATGAGGTAATAGGAAAAAACCATGGAGATGGAATAACTGTGCAGATCATTGCTTTGATTATAAAAAGATACGTCAGAAAAAAATATCTGAACATAATAGACATAAATATGTATAGAATTTTGTTCCTTAACAATCTGAAATAATGATGACTTTACCAAATGTTGGTCAAGAACACAAAAATTTTGCCATGTAAATATTAAACTAAGATATTAAACTGGAATACTTGTATGTTCCTGTAAAGGCTGTTTCTTTCTAACTTACATGTCAATTCACTTCAATTGTTAAAGCAAGAACTGAGGGACTTATTTTACCTACATTTTGGGGGGTGGAAAAGGCAAATGGAAAGCATATTGCACAGTTGAACCTTATCCTAATTACAGAATATATAGAAAAACAAGTGTCACTCCTCAAATCCAATGAATTATTAAGAGAAACACAGATTAGAAAGACAGGAGAAATTCCAGCCTGAATGAACTGTTCTACAAACAAGTACACCTGCTACTTCACTAAAGGCTGTTTCTTTCTAACAGGCCTTAAAGACTTGGAATTTAGAGCTGTTGTTCCCTGACAAGTGGAATCCCATCAGGCTAATTGAAGAGGAAAGAGCTTAATAAGCAGTACATCAGATTAGAAATATTTAGGGCGGGCTCCCTGAAACAACCAGGGTGTTTTGTGGAAAGGATGACTTAGTCCATCAGCTCTCTGAGGTGGAGAAATACAGCTGTAGGCAGTTTACTTAGTTATATGAGGCACTGAAAATGGTACTCTGCCAGCTCAACGTACACGTTAAAGATTTAGAGCATGTTCTGGAAGAAAAGTTCTTGATCATAGAATCATACAATCATTTACATCAGAAAAGACACTTAAGATTATCAAGTCCAACCATTACCTAACACTACGAAGTCCACCGCTACACCACATCCCTAAGAGCCACATCCACACATCTCCCAAATACCCCTAGGGATGGTGACTCTACCACCTTTCTGGGCAGCCCATTCTAATGCCTATCCACTCTTTCTGTGAAGAATTTTTTTTTTTTTTCTGATATCCAAATCTAAAACTCTCCTGGCGTAACTTGAAGCCAATTCTTTGTGTCCTATCACCTGTCACATGAGAAAAGGGACTGATGTGCACCTCAATACAACCTCCTTCCAGGTAGTTATAGAGAGCAATGAGGTCTCCCCTCAGCCTCTTTTTCTCCAGACTAAACAGCCCTAGTTTCCTCAGCTGCTATGTCTAATGCACTGTTCTTTACCACATCTTCCATTCCCTCAACAGGTTTTTCTCATGCAGATAGACCTTAGTCTCCATAAATCAGTTGTGTCTTGTTGTCTCCATATAGTTTGTAGAAAAAACCTAGGTTATTATTTCTGCAAATTGTTTTCTTTTGGAATTTGCACTCATTTTGCAGATCCTATGGAGGTTGAGTAATACACAAAATATATTAGCTGTATTTGGTGGAAATCCCATACATTGTTAAAGCTACTTTATGGGTTTGTTAATAAGGCAGTCTGGACCTTTGAAAGGTGCTCCTAAAACTTGCTGCTCTGTTGAATAGATAGCTCATTAAGAAAAAACATTATCTGACTGCAGATTTATCTGCAGTCTACATCTTCATCTGATTTACCTATGGTTCATCATAATTCATCTAGGGTATTTTGAGCTATTTACAACAGTACAGGAGAACTGTTTTACTAGTAAGTAGATGTGAAGAAACATTGACTGATATGGAAAACATTTCTTGTTCTCGTCTTCTTCTACAGACTCATCTTCTTATCTACTCATCTTCTACTACAACACTTTCTTTTTCTTTTCCCTAGTGGCATCAAAGGCAACAGGAGTGACAACAGTTGATTTGCCAAGAATTGAAGCAATTTTTTTTCTCTAATTTCCTTCATCTTTTCTTCATATTTTGTTTGAAGACTTATCTCATTTTGTTCTCACAGAGCACGTGGGAAGGATACATATTCAGTGCATCATGGGAAATTTGGGTTGGAGGATCTCTGACTCTTGCTTTGTTCACACACACACAAAAGTTAATTGTAATAAAATGAAGGAAATTCTTTTCTGGATGATAGACAAACCCAACCTTTTTCTGATCTGCATGGCCTTTTTGACATTTGGAAATATTTCATGAAGTCAGTGATAATGAGCTTACTTAGCAGCTGGCAATTACCTTATGTTTTGTTGGAGTATGCTCTTTTGTAGTATGCTCTTTTGGAAACTCCAGCTTAGTTCTGTCTTCAGAATCAGCAGTCAAATTTTTCCTTATTTGTAACTTCTAAATGGCAGAAAAATGTTGGGCAATTTGTTGAAATATTTAGATTTGGGAAAGCAACATTCATCAGAATCAAACCAATTAGAAAGAGAGAAAAAAATCAAAAGCTGGTTGTTGCTATCATTGACCATAATTGTATATTTTTAGAGAGGTAATATCTGGCAACAGCATTACTAAAGTGAACAGCCTGGAATTCCACAGCAGTATCAATTAAACCAATAATCAAATAAAATAACTGTATTAATCTGTCATACATTTATTTTTTCAAATGGTTATATAATGTATCATAGAATTTATAAATAATTTGAATTAGTAAAATATATTTCATGAGACTGTAGTTGTAGAACAAAAGTTTGAGGTGGAATTCAACAAATCCGATAAATGTTGCTTATTTTTTATATGATTAACATGCTCAAGTATAATTATTTAAAAATATTTAGTTGAAATAATTAAAACAAATTATTTAAAATAAATATCATGATATTTCTATAATCATGATCTATAGATACTACTTCTAGTATGATATTTCTATAAGCCATGAAAAGCATGAAAGAATAATTTAATCATTATATAAGGTATCTGAATATAACTTTATTATGAAAGATTTCAATCACCATATAGTAAGTTAGATTAATATTTTCTAGGAAAACTGATTAGGGGAAAGGACATTTTTTACTTTTTTTTTTTTTTGAGAAACTTAAAGGTTCTGAATGTCAGTAAGTTACAATGAATAATGCTCTGCCAATTAGGCAACCAAATTCTGCCTATTTTTGAGAAAAAAAATATTTTGGCTTCACTGATTGCTGACAGGAGTCCAGTGTTCTGCAAGACACAACTCAAACCTGTTTTGGATGAGAAAGTATGCATTTGTAGTTGCATAGGAAGGAAAGACTATTTACTGGAGGAAGAACATTCTTTTTCATTAGATGGAGTGCACCTCACAAAAGCATGCTAATTATTGAATCAGGATAGGCAATGATGTAGAATATGAATACAAGCATGAACCCATCTTTGGGATATTATCACAGTCCAAAGGAAGAACTGTTATACTTCATTTTCTTACCAAAAAGATATTCAGAAAAGGATGATTTAATGGAAGCATTCATTATTATCCAGCAACAAAATACATTTTCCTGCAACATGGGACTACTGAGACACAAGAGCTAGAATTATTTTGTTCCACCACACTGTTTCTCTTGTCTTTTTCAGTAAATTGCAAGGGCTGAGGTTATAGAAAATACAGTCCTGCTATTCTATCAAGTTCTTAAACGTCTACAATATCTAACTGTTATTAACATGCACATTACAATTCAAGAACCTGCAGTTTTTTACTGAGAGGATTACATCTTGCCTTGTCAGTATTGCTCAGGAAGCAATACTGACACTTAATTTAAGGTAGGGACCACAAAGCAAGTATTTTTTCTGTGTTGATACTTCTGGTTCATAATTCCATATGGGAGACTTAATGCTTTATATGCTCTGATAGCTAGGTATGTAGATACACAGAAGTCTGCTAAAATGATTTTTTTTTCCTCCCACACTTGATAACTCAAAAGGTCTGCAAAGTGTCATTGTTAAAAAGTATAGAAACATTCAAATATAAAAGATCTCAAAGAGATTCTGTTCAGAAGCAACCTACTTGACAAATCAAAATTAGATTTTTCTTATAATGAAGTTCAACATATTTAAAAATATGAATATATATAAGAAATTTTCTTTCTATGCAGTAACTATGTATTATAAACCAGCATTTACCCCTTAAATAAAAAGTCTCAGTTTTACTAGCTTTTTGTTTGTTTGTTTGTTTTTAAGAGACATGTTTTTGCTGCTGCATAGAATGGAATGTTCTTATATTTTTAAGATTGCTTTTGGTATGGTCAAATTTTCTCTTGTTGCATTGTGCTATTTTATCCCACTTCATTACAAATATTTATGTAGAGACATCTTTTTTCTTGTAATGTCTCCCCCTAAGATTATAATTCTCTTAATCAGTTTTCTGTTCGCTGGAAACATCACTAGTATCTGGGGAGCATGTTATCAAGCCAGATGGGATGCAATTGTGCTCTGAACTGGGTAGTAAAGAAGAAATAGATGCATTAATGTATAAGAAAGAACAAACCTGTTTTTGTACAACTGTTCTTAGTAATAAAAATAAATTCAGAAAAATGCGGAGAGTATGATGCTGTCATGGTCTCCATCTGAGGCTGGCTGGGAGCCAGTAGTGCTGTGTAAGGATCACTGTATTCCCTGATTAGGTTATTTCCATGGCTGAACCTAAAGAGTTTGGTGAGCAGCTGCCAACCATTTGTTATTCTCTTTTCCATGAAAGTCAGACAGCCAGACAGAGGCAAGAGAGCTGAGGTGGAGGAAACTGCAAGACAATAATTGAAGTTACTGACTCAGGATACTCTCACCAGAGAGAACCACAGAGTCTGAACTGCAATTTTCTGAGGACAGATCTGGTCTCTTTACTTCCTGCAGTTATATGATAACCTTATCCTTCAAGATTACAATTTCTCCACTCAAGCACATACCATGTGTTATTTTTAAACTACCATGCACATGGCACCTGTCTTTTTTTTAATCCTGATGGTCAACTTTTCAGATAATGGAAACTAGTGTAGCTACTTATGTCCTTATAGCTACTGGTGTAGCAAATGAGTTTCCTGTTGGTCTACATAAACAGAAAAATTGTAATTTTCCCATGACTTCAGTGTGAGTAAAGTTTTAGAACTTCAGTTTTAAAAGGGAGAATAATAAACAAAAAGAAGGAAAGGAAGGACAGAGATACATAAGGGGAGGATCATGGGCCACACATTCTTATATACAAATCTTGTTTCTCATTATTTGTTTGTTTGGTTTCTATTTTTATTAGCCTGTTGCTTATACATTCTTAAATAGTGTTCCTAAATATATAGACATTGCTTCCTTTAAACTGTACAAGGAAGCCTGACACAAGGTTCATAATAGGACCAAAGAAGAAATGCAAATTCACTTTTTTTTTTTAATTGCTCATTATTTAGTTCCTCAGTTTTAGAAGACAGTGTATTTCTGAATGTCAAATAGCTTTAAATGTAAGTCCTGTACTGCATTCTTAACTATTGAAGTGCTTCTGATTTTAACAGCAGATGAAGGTTTACAGCATAGACTGGATCCTTGGAGATTGTTTCTGGTGATGTGGTTCTAGTTTAATCTGTCAAAGGGGTACACTTTTACACAGAAAGGCTTATTAAAAAAAAAAATATATATATATATTACTAAAATAAATACCTTTATTGACTTATATGGTAGACTTTATAAAAATTTATATCTATTATTAATATTTATTTGAGCCAAGTGCTTATTTTAAATCATCTCTAGCCCCTATTCTTTGTTTTCCCGCTGTTCTGACCAATACACCAATAAGTAAAACTGTATGTATGAGAAAAGTCTGAAGAATAGCTGTTTCGACATAGTAGGCACAAAACTGCCAGCTAAATGTGAAATAACAATTGAAGTGTGATGTAGAAGATGGAATAAAACCAGATTGCTTAGGAGAGCATAAGCTGAAATCTGTGAGAAAATGAATTAGGGAAAAAACATTATTAATAGACTGATAAAGTGAATAATTCTGATATGGAATAACTGCAGATGTGTTGGGGTGGGAAGGAAGAATGTCCCCTGTAGTCACATATTTATGTTAACATACAGTTAAAATACACATTAAGATCATCATCATCATCATCATCATCATCATCTTCATAATCGTATTTTAACTCAAATACTAACATACACTTCCTCATCCCTGGAAGTGTTCAAGGACAGGTTGGATGGGGCTTTGAGCAACCCTGGTCTAGTGAAATATGTCCCTGCCCATGGCAGGGGGGTTGGAACTAGGCAAAAATAAATAAATAAATACAAGGTATATTTGCAATATTTCTTTCACAATTGAAGGTGACCCTTAAACTTATACAACATAATTCAAAACCAAACTTTAATTTTCTAGAATATAGAAGAGTTTTTTCCAGTTTATCCAATTTCAGCTGCATAAAACATTTTTTTTCTTGTTGTATATACATACACATCAACTGATTATTTATAACATATCTTACAGATTTTGGAAAATGTAAAATATGGAAAAGAATAGGAAAACACTTTTGAATATTTATTTAGAAGTTTTAATTTTTCTTATGATCATCAGTAAATTTGGTTATTATTGTTCATTCTATGTTATTTTATAAACAATATACACAAAATTAAACCTGCCTCTAAAGTGGACTAATATAACTGCAATCAAGTTGAAAATCCTGCACATGGCATTGGAGAAAGCAAGAACTCTCTTGGGTGGTGTTTTAACATCAGCTCCATGACAAACATTCAACTTTACTGGGAGACGTCACTAAACGTGAGACAACTAAGCCAGGCCATTATCCAGCACATCTTCAAACTGCATGACCAGGAGTCTCTGGTCAGATTCCTAAAAGCAGTCATCACACATGCCTCTCTAGCATCCTACTGAAAATTTCCAAATTCAGGGCAGCTTGGATGAACAGTGGGATTCCTTACTGGTTGCTTTATCTTATAGTAGAATAAATAATTTCTTCAGCACTACTAAGTATATGCAAAGAGATTGCTCTAAGTGTCCAATTTTCATGTTGAATTTCAGTTTTGATGTTTCCATATGGACTGGCAGGTCCAGAACCGATAATGTAATCTATACCTTTAATTTATACCTTTCCACACTATCTAAGACTTTTTTTTTTTTTTTAGAGGGAGTTTCAGAATATATTCATGATTTATTTATTTATTTATTGGCTGTATGTAGGAGCAGGAGGAAACAAGGATAAAGGGAATCAGGATGTAAGCAAGTCCAAAGTCCAACCAGTCAGAATTGTGGTCTCCATGTAGTAACAAAGTTTATTCATACAATCAGGAGAAGGTACTTAAGGACGTTTAGGCATTAATTTAAAATGAGGAATTGGTATATTTGGTGATTCTTTAACTCTGATCTAATATAATTGAGGAAGGAATGATCCAGATTTTATAGATTCTATGCTACACTTGATGATCTGCTGCGTAGTATTATTTCACCCAGTTAAAATTAATATTAAGGAATTGCTGAATACATTCAGCATTGCTGAATAGAATCGACACTAAAAGCTGAATTCAGTAAAAAATGCTTAAGATATTCCATCTGCCATCAAACTAAATATATATATTTGTTATACAGTGCATTATTTCATAAAACAAAACAGAAAAAAAAACAGATTATGCTAAAAAATGAAATATTTAAGAAGAATGCTGTTTCAAAAAGTGTTGCATCAGCTCAAACGATGTAAAATTCTAAGATGAAAAGATGAGTCTTTTGCTTAATTCTCCAAAATATACCTTATTAGTGAGATCCCCTAGTCTCAAACTTAATTTTGGACGATGATTACATTTCCATTGAGAAAAACAACCTCTTGTATGCTTTCTATGAGAACTCTGAGCACTTGAATTTAAATATTTATTTTTAGCCATAGAGGTTTTGCTGCAATATAAATCTAAAGAGTCATTACTATAAAAGAGATTTCTTACCTCTGATGGATGCCCAACCCTAATAAAGGTACAGAGTGGATCAAAAGCTCCTGTTCCACAAGCCAGGAGATGTGTTCTGTTGTATCGGTGAAGGACACGGACATAATTCGCACATTCATCCTAGTTTACATAAAAAATAAACATAGAAATATCTTAGCATTTCTGTTAAAAAGGATAGATTAAAAACATTTTTATTTTTTTTTAACATGTCATGTGCCTTCAGGTGATGGTCTGCATACAGAGAATTCCTTTTCCATCATGTATAAAATCTTAGTTCTCCCACTTTATACTAGTACCTCAGTCTCACCAAATCCATGGATGGACACTTATGACATGTTTAGAAGCATGTTTAGAGCTTTTATTTATCACAGCTTATTTTAAGCACTTTATGAGTCAGGAGTTAATAAGTTATAAAACATATTTTGTGCTTCTTTAATCTCAAGTATATTCTCTAAATCTAGATATTCATTTTACTAACTTTTATTAGATGCACTAGGCATTAACTTCAGAGCAAGAGATATGAATAGTCAGCAAATGGCTTCCCTCACAAGTTAAATAAACTCAAGAAAAATAGCGCTTTTTTAATTTTTTTTTTCTTAAGGCTACTGCACAACTGTTTTGTGTGTGTGTGTGTGTAATTCATTGCTAATCAATATTTTTTATTTTGTAAAACATCATGCTTTCTTTTAGTTCCACCATTCACGCCCTCCTTTGAAGAAGAAGTTATTCATCTTCCCTGAGGCAATACTTTGGGCCTCATTAGTATATTTGCAGCTTCATAAATATTGCAATTAAAAAATTTTCAAGCATTGCTTTGAGATGTGGGGTCATTATTCTTCCTGTGCTAAACTAGGAACAGAGAGAGTGAGAAAAATGTATCCATTAATTTTGGAACTCCTGGGACTTGATTTATTGGAGTATTTAATATTATGCAGTATTTTCTATATTTTGAGTAAAATTTCTGTTCATTTTCACTCATTGTGTGACATTTCTGCCTCTCAGACCCTGGGTTTTAAGACCCAGGTCATATGAAGTGGAAGACGATTATAATGGGATTAATCTCAGATAACTTTAGCTATTATAAAGTTTAGCCTTCTAATAAAGCTTTTCTTCTAGACTCTTTCAATACTCAGTGAAGAAGGCCATACATCTCCAAAAGACAAGTTAATCTATCATAAAATGAATGTGTAAAAGAGAGTGGAGGAATTTCATTTTGGAAATTTTGCTCTTTCAGTCCAGTTTTTGGACTAGTATATTTAGACAAGAACAATCCTGGGTCTTAATGACCATTTGAAAGAAGTTATTGTTTCAGAGGATTAGTCTGTGGCGGAGCCATGGCCAGAATACAGCTCTTGCAAAGCTAAGTTGGGTTCAAAACTAAAAAAACTGTCTTTTGTCAGTCTTTTGCAGCATTCAGTGCAAGTCTTCTAATTTATCCAACAAAAAATTAAGTATCGTATGGAAAAATTCTACTTTGTTACATGCTTCTCCTTAAACTATCACTGAGAAGTTATGTCATGGTAATTGAGAAGTTTTTTTTTTTTTTTTTTTTTTTTTTTTTCAAAATGATGGTTGACTCTAAAATGAGGGCTTAAAACAAAATGATGAAGGAGAGAGAGAGTAATCAGCAGCCCTGTGAATGATGGACAGGGTTGATGAACAGAGGATATGTGGTGATGTGACAGGAATGACAGGAGCACGGAATCAACAACATTGGGTGTAAGCAGGGTCACCTCCAATAGTTGCATGTAAGCGGGGAAATACCTACAGGGCACCAGCATGGAGAAGTCTCTCAAACCCTCTCTAGGAATCTGACATGCTGAGGTGCCTCTCTTAAGTGCCAGTACACTAATGCACACAGTATGGGGAATAAACATGATGAGTCAGAGATGTGGATGCAGTTGCAGGATTGTGATCTTGCTGGGGTCATGGAGATGTGGTGGGATGGCTCCCTGATGGAGTGTTGTAATGAAATGGTGCAGGCTTTTTAGGAAGGACAGGTTGGGAAAATGATGAGAAGGTGCTGTCCTTTATGCGTGAGAGCATTAAGCTCTGCCTGTGGATGGATGAGGAGCTGACTGAGAGTTCATGGGTTAGGATTAAAGGGAAGAGAGGGATAGGTGACATTACAGTGGATAATTGCTACAGGTCACCTGAAAATGTAGAATAAACACAAGGCCCTCAACAGACAGATAGGAACAGCCTCGCATTCATAGGACCTGGTCCTTGTAGGGGACTTCAACCACACAAGGCAACTGGACACCAGGTTCTGCTTAAATTGTCTCTGCTTATACATGGGCATCAGGGATGGGGCCATTCCCCTTCCATCGTCAACTATTCTGTGATTCTGCAAAAGAAATAGATAGCCTACACAGGCAGATAACATGCTGTGTAATTAAATATGAATATCATAGAATCATAGAGTAGTTTGGGTTGGAAGGGTCCCTAAAGACCATCCAGTTCCAACCCTCCTGCCATGAGCAGGGACACCTCCCAGTAGAGTAGGTTGCCAAAAGCCCCATCCAACCTGGCCTTGAACACTTCCAGGGGCGGGGCAACAACTTTAACTGTTCTGGGCAACCTGTATATGCAAAGGACAAATGAACCTTGTTTAATATCACTCTTTGAATTTCTTAATTCTTAGATTTTTTTCTTTTATTTTCTTTCCTTTTTATTTTTTTCTTTCCTACTTTTTTCTTTTTTTTTTTTTTTTAAAGGAAACTAATAATAATAATAATAATAATAATAATGTCTTCTTCCATGTGGCATCCACATGGTCTGTCACCTGACAATACTTTTTAGACCCACTGAAAAAAAAAATTCTACTTCAATTCCCAGACAAACTGAGAGACACAGTGAATTGAGATTAGTGGGATGTCATCAAGTACGTGAAAATCAGCACACAGAGATACCCACTTCGCTTGTATTTCATACATATTTACTAACTGGCAGTAGTGGAATGTTAAAACATAGTAGTTTTATGATGTTTTGTAGCTTTTTAAGTAGATGTTTTGCACTGACATTCTTCCTCATTCTCTCTCTCTTCCAAGTATGACCTTCCTGACTTATTCCCTCTGTTCTGTCTCTGTGGTGATCTGCTTTTTTCTCCATTTTTTATTATTATTTTCTTTATCCACATATCTCTGGAACTCTTGATCTTTGTCTCAAAAGCACTTTAGAGGAACAGAGATCTTAGGATTATATTTTTCTTTGCATGAGCAAAAATTATACAATTTTTCTCCTGTGTGTCTTCACAGAAATGCCTGAAAATTTCTGCGGAGAAGACACCAAATATAGAAAAAGTCATTCCAAATGGGTAGCCTTTATCAAAACAAATGAAAAAAAAAGACAACTAGACACTGCTGTTGACCCCATTAATAATATCTTGTACATGTAACAAGGAAGAATCAGGCAGGAGATATTAAAATAAGTTGTCTTCCTACTATATTAAATTATTAAATATTGTGTTCATCTTTAGGAGGCTCCATAGACATATTAATAGATTTGTAGAATTTCATTCGTCTGAAACTTCTTAGTGTGAAGGAGTTAGTCATCACAACAGAATTTGATTTCTGTTTCTGTTTGATTTCCAGTTCTGATAAAATAATTGAAAGGATCAAAAGCTCTCACACCGCAGGCCTACAGGTGTGTTTCCTGGCACACCGGATGAGAGCAGAACGATTTTATCCTCGGCTTGAACTGGATCAGAAAAGTGTGACCTGAGTTTAAGACGATGCAATTGTTAAGACTTTTCCAAATGTCCTATTTAGTCTTTTGCAAGCTTTCTAAAATTTTGTTTATGACTACAGTATTTGGTTTTACTGCTACAAGATGAACCGCTAAGATTTAAAGATTGTAAAAGCTTGTAAAAGTGGCTTGTTGTGTCATACAGAGCGAGCTAGCAGAGAACACTTGAAGTTCCTCAACACTGAGATGCTTATTACAACATTTTCAGACCTTAATATCAGTGATGCAGTGAGCACCAGATCTTTTGTGAAGGAAAATAAAGATGGAAATAAACAAGAAAAAACTTTGAAAGACCACTGATGAGTATTTTTTTTTTCTCAGAGACTTTATAGTGTGAAAAATAGAATTCAGAACTTAGAAAAGGCAAAGGGTTGATTTTAAGATGTAACACCATTAGGCCAATATTCATTTATGGCTACAAAAAATGAAGATGAGAAGGCGAGTAGTTTTGTTTCTAATTTAGATTCTCTGCATGTTGAGCAATTTAGCTCACTGAATACTGAGCAGGTTAATGAAAATTACTAAGGATTCCCTGGAATTGATTAGCCTTACCCATTTACATTGTCCCACACATAATTAGGTCTTGCATGAGGATCAGAGTATCATTCACTATTTGTTGGTATTAAAATATTTCCAGCTTTCACAATTTTAACATTTTTTCCGTTATTTTTAAGACACCAATTCTGTATTCTTGTGTTTATTTAAAAATTCTCTGATTTTCTTCTTAGAAAATGAGACACCTGACATTCACAGAGAGAATGTGAGAAACATATGTAATGAATGATCATATTCATTACAGTGCACATTTGAAGACACACTAGCAGAATGGATTTTAAAAGGTTTCAAATTTTAGGGAATCCTTAGAGAGTCTGAGGGTGAAAACTTTACATTACATTGGAACAACCATACCTATTCATGCATTTATTTAACCCAAAGAATATTTTCAAAGTATCAGAAAAATACATTGCATTGTGTAATGGTGAAGAAAAAATGACAGAGCTGTAATTGCAGCCTATGCTGAAAAGTAGTATTAAATAAAACTGAAACACCTTAGATTTTTGATTCGTTTAATATGACCATGAAGTTCAGATAATATAGAAAAACACCATATTCAACATGACACCTGAAATCCTCAAAGGTCCAAAAGCTTCCAGAAAAATGCAACGAACTTCTAATATACCTAAAAAAAATCAGTTCTAAGCCATGTGAGTGTGAGGACTAAAGTATCAAGTATAATAATAATAATAATAATTATTATTATTTTATATTATCTTTTCCACTCTGATTCATCCATTCCCTTGATGTGGACGTTTCTCATGCTTGTACCTCAACCAGAATCTTTATTACTTCCTAGGCTTCACAGTGAATATGTAGTGGTATCATCAAGGTTGCCTGATTGCTGTGTTTCCTGGGAAAACACTGTATGTGCCCTTCCTTGTTATGTGTTCCTATCACTGTTGCTGTAAAACTATCATCATTTTCAAATCCTTTCGTACAGTGTGAGCTCTCACAGCTGTGAGATTTATTAGGTGTTGTATTTGCTGTGTATTTATGAGGTGCAGATAATGAGCTTGGTGCACTGGAAAATTATAGAGAGCTCCCATCCAGAAGAACTTTCATCCTGTCATGCCAATGATATCAGCCACTGTATGTCAGTGAGCTTTCATGTCTTTTCCTGGGAAGTGATTAAAGTCAAAGCACTGAAACACAAGAACAGAACAGCTTCTAGGTTCGTTAAAATAAAATATTTATATTAGTATGCCAGAAAACCTACAGGGCAAAAGGATTTTGAATATATTTTATAATTACTAATAATTTAGCTGCTTTGTGAATGTTTCTAGAGAATTTGAATTTTAGAAATGAATTGGAATGTGAAAAGGTTTGAACAGATAAGATATTCTACATGTATAAAAAGAAAGGGAAATAGAAATGGGAAAAGGAATTACTAAGGTACCTTCTTTGCTATCACCAGAGAAAGAATTAGGAGAAAGTTCAGATGATTAAGTGTTCATTGCCTGTTTATGAGCTGCTTTGAAAAGCAATTAAACTAATAATTTAGTATATTCATAATGGTTACATATTTTTAAGCTGCAACACTTAGAATTATATCTATGCTTTGATCTATCTGAAATTTAGGGATGCTTGAATCCTTGTTTTGGGTCAGCAATGAGTATAATTAAAGTATATTTGATTTGTAATAAATGATACTTACAGCATCTCTTCCTTTAATTATGCACTCTTCTGCCTGAAGAGGTGTACTAGGCCAGTGAATCTGAAGAAAAACAAACATAGGAAATCATTCAATTGGTAGTCTGATCGTATTAATACAGCTTTTCCACTGCTCTTCATGTGAGACTATTTTATTGCATGGTATACATTTAATCAAGTTTCCGTTACATTTTGAACAGATTTCAAGCCAAATAATTTAGCTAAAATATCTATAAAATGTACAAGATGGTGACATATTTTTGTTGTAACATAACAGTTTTGCATAGGGTAACTCAGCAAAATTAATACTAGTAAACAGATTTAAAAGAAGTTAATGTATTGGACATTTTATACAAATTGAGTAGAAATGTCCCTGCTAAATTGTCAGTGACTTCCAACAACTTCCCTTAGAGTATTAATTTTGAACCACTGATTTCCTGCTTTAAGTGGCACTTAGGAAAGAAAATGGCTTACAGGGAAGTTAATGAGGGTCAGCAATTAACCTCATGGGAGTAGGATCAGCTCTTCACAGTCAATTACTGGAAGTGAAGCCAAATTATACAAGTAGGATCATTTTTTCTGTTACCCTACTATAAAAAAAAATTAATTTTCATTCCAAATGCATGATTTATTTGGATGAAAACAATGTTAAACATTGACTGAGTAGACTGGAATGGTTATTTTATTTCTTAGTATTTTTAAAAGTGAAAAAAAATCATATTCATTTCAGTGATAACACGCTTGGCTGAAAACAAATAAGTATGAAAAAATGGATGTCATCATTAAGATATTTTTGTCAATAGTCCAGTAATAAATTATTATTCTATCTGAAAAACATTTTAAAATTAAATCCATCTCCTGTTAGTTGTTTTTTTTTTGAATTATATTTACTTCATTTTCTTGAAATAATTTTAACCCCCCAAAAATCCAAGTATTTAGAATAAGTTATAAATCCTGGAGTCGTACCAAAAAAATCTTGAAGTCATAGAATCATAGAACGGGTTGGGTTGGAAGGGACCTTCAATACCATCCAGTTCCAAACCCCCTGCCGTGGGCAGGGACACCTCCCACCAGACCAGGTTACACAAAGCCCCATCCAGCCTGGCCTTGAACACTTCCAGGGATGAGGCAACAATTTTAACTGTTCTTGGCCAACATGTTCAATAGTGAAGAATGTCTTCCTTATATCTACTCTAAATTTATTTTCTTTCAGTTTAAAACAATTCCTCTTGTCCTATCGCTACATTGCCTGACAAAGAGTCCCTCTCCAGCTTTTCTGTAGCCCACCTTAGGTACTGGAAGGCTACTATAAAGACTCCCTGGAGCCTTCTCTTCTCCAGGTTGAACAACCCCAACTTTTTCATCCTTTCTTCATAGGAGAGGTACTCCAGCCCTCCGGTCATCCTCATTGCCCTCCTGTGATCTCGTTCCAATACGTTCATGTCCTTCTTGTGTTGGGGTTCCAGAGCTGAATGCAGGGCTCCAGGTGGGGTCTTACAGGACCAGAGCAGAAAGGGAGAATCACGTCCTTCAACCTGCTGGTCACACTGCTTTTGATGCAGCCCAGGATACAGTCAGCTTTCTGGACAGCAAGCACACAGTGCCAGCTCATATTCAGTTTTTTGTTAGCCAACACCTCAAGTCCTCCACAGGGCTGTTCTCAATCCCCTTATCACCAGATCTAGTGGTCTTTATTTATAAATAAGGACACGGATGAGACCATTTTATAACAAAAGATCAAATGTTATTCTTGTGAACTTCAACAGCTTGCATGTGCTTAGGTCTCATGGCCTGAATAAAACCACTTACGTTCAGACACCATTTAAATCTTGCAAGGAATCTAAAATTAATCAGAACTTTTGCTTTGGGTCAGATAGTCTCATAGTCACCTATATACGATCAGAAGTAACTCATGCTTAGAATCTGTATTGCTGTTAGGTACTCTGTTGAGGTACATGAACCCTGTTGAAGTCCTGTGAAGGCACTAATCCAGTCATCATTCCTGGTTTATTCAGCATAAAACTCAGAAGTCAAGGTCATTTACTATTTCCTTTGCTCATTGGCAGAGGATGGAGTAAGGAACAGCCTGTTCTTAACCCAAAGGCCTAGAAGTTAGAAGATGTGAGCTCTAGGATCTCCTGAGTCTAAAATTTTAAAGCCGCAGCTTCAACCACAGGGACATGCTCTTACTGGTAGGCTAAAATGTTGTGTGTTTTTTTTTTTAGCCCATAAATGATGCGTGGGGGTGTTAGGAATGCAGAAACTGAGAAACCACATCATGAATGAACAGTTGACTCTGTAACCTATTATCAAATATAATGTGTGTAGGTGATTGTTTTTGTACTTAGTCCAAGTGCTATTCAAAATATTTCATGTACACATTCTCCACTTAAGAGATAGTGATTAAAATACATAAACAGGATTAAGAGAGAGATTAAAAAAAAAAAAAAAAGAGTTCAATGTTACCCCTTTATCTGGAAGGCTTAAAAGCAGATGCAGAATAAGCAGGAAGGATTTGGTCCTTAGCATACTGTGATGAGAAGTGGTGGATGTGTGCACAACCGTCTTGCAGAGATGGAGGGATTTCCCTCCTGGGTGGATTGTTCTTATCAAAAGGTTAATGAGCAACAGTAGCTGTACTGTATCTACCACTGCTGCTGTGGATCTGCTTTTTAAAACTGACTCCTGTACAAATCCGCCAAGTGAAACCCTGTTTTTGTTGTTGTCTCAGACATATGTGTATTACCTATTAGGATACTTATCATAGCTTGTCATAGCAAAAGTGTCTGTCAGAAGGAGAAAGGCAGTCACCTATGTACCTTTTCCATCAGTTATGCAGAGTTGTGGGAATCTATCTTGTATTTTCATAGGCAGTTACCTACATCTAAGGCAAACTCATGTTAGTTGCCTGAAGTCATTTCTTACAAAGCTTATGAGTCTTAATCTAAACAAGCATTAAGATTTTGATCTCTTCAAGATTCTTTTATACTTAGACCTAGAGAGACTCTACACATCAGATTCATAGCATTCTTCAAAATTCAATTTTATGTGCATACTAAGTCTGATCGTAGTGCTCAAAAATGTGCATAGTAAAAAAAAAAAAAAAGAAAGATAGTGTGGAAAAACACCAAAAAAGTTGTTTTTGTTGTTGGTATTATTATTATTATCATTCCTTTTAATCATGAAATTGTCACAAGAATTTTTTAGCTTGGTTTACACAACTGATAAAAGCTGTTTGGTCTCTCTATGATCATTTGAAAAGAAATGGGTAGTAAATGGCCTAAGGTAATAATACTTTATCAAGGTGTACTTACTGTACTTAAGTATATTTGTGCAACTAGTACATTTTCCCTTAACCAGGTTAAATAAGATTTTTCTGGACTGCATGGATATCCAGATATTAATCAACTGTAGTGGTAGCCTTTAACCTGCCACATGTAATTTTTCCTTATGTTTATGCTTTAGGGTTATGAAAACTACCAGCTTCAACTTTGAATTGGTTCTTTGACAGGATTAAAATCTTTTGGCAAGCTGTCAATACATACTGTTGAGAAATTTTTCTGTGCATCTAGACTGGAATAACATCACAGTAACATACATTTCACGGTGCTACAAGCTTGACCTTTTTTTTGGACATAATTATTTAAGAGTTGTCACTACTGCAGATTACTGTGAAGTAAGTTTTTAAATTTCATGTTTAGTGATGTTTTCTCATCTTGCACCACAATATTATTATCCTTGATACCTGACTGATATAATTCTTTATTGAAAAGAATTCTTTGTTAAAAAGATAGGAAAAAGCTATACTTAAATATGCTCTTTGTAGAAAAAAAAAAAAAAAAAAGAATTATAGGGATTATAGTGCAATAGAAATGATAGTTACTGAGCAAGTTCAGATAGGGAAAAAAACTTTAATTGCATCTGGAATCCTAATTAGAATCTCCAAGCAGCTTCAATACTCAGTCACTAGTCTCAGAAAAAACAGGATGTCAAGTTTAATGAAAAATAATTTCAGGAAACTATATTAGCTTCATAATACTTCAGGCCAAAACGTACTACTGTGTGAGCTAGTCTGAACTGTGGTATATGACAGAGCAATTAAGCAACTCCAGTTCTTGTTCTGAGTCAATACATACTGCTTAACTAACACATAACTTTTGTTTAACTGAAATGCAAATTCTGCAAAAATAGCCTGTTATATCTGGGAGATACTATGTGTATGTATCAACAAATACATACCCACCTTACCTCTTGCAAAGTAATTCCAGTGGATAATCAAACTTATGTGCTTCTTACTTCAATTTCCATATGTTTCTATATGATATTCAAAGAAAATGCAAGCAAGCGGGCTTGTGTTCAGCCAGCTCTAGAGCAGAAACACAGCTAGCTTCACCAGAGGTAAGAAACACAGGATATGTTGTCAGGGCTTTATTATGTATTACAACACCAACATAAATCCTAACCTGGAGTTATCTCACAATGGACCAGAAACAGGACATTGAAACCTGCCTGCACAAGCCTGTACTTATGAAGGCTTTTCTTCATAGCAAGCCCTTCCTGAGTACTTTGAAGCAGAAACTGCACAGAATGAATATCTGAAAAGAGTTTTTGGACAAATAGGAAGTACAATTTAATTTCACTTCTACAGGAGAGGAAAAGAGGTTGTCCTCCTTGGTTGCTCTCAAACCAGCGGTTGTCCTCCTCTATGAGCTGCCAGATCACTGAACTACCAGCATTGGTTCAAATTTTCTGTCAACAAAGATGTGCTCTGGCAACAATTAAAATTAACTGTAATGTTTTTTTAAAAAATAAACTTGGCAACAGATATCAAATAAAATTCTCTATCAGTGTGTTAGCTCATTACAAGCCTTAAAGACTTTGGATCATATCCCAAATATGTGCAAAGTTTGATTCCAAAGGTGGTATGAAAGGAAATGAAATCTCTAGGGAAAGCAAAGGTCATATGAAGGGTACCTCTGAAGATTTGGCTTTACACATGGTTTCAAGAAGTTTTATTGCTTTAATTCTCTGTAAATACTTATATCCACATTTCATTTTGGCCTCCATCATTCTTGCCACTGATATTGTTAGGGCATTAATGTTAGAAACCAAAACAAATGATTAGCTTTGTTTCAAAAACTTATGGTAGGATGTACTAAACACTAAGAAAGAAAATCTCTGTGTACCATATGCAAGGGAAGATACAAAGAATAAAAATACAAAGTAGACTAAGGAAATAGAATATGACCAGTGAAGAAGTGATATTCTGTGTTTGTCCAATATGACAAAGAAGGTCTACACCATGTTTGTGAGCTCTCCCCAAATCTCCAGCTGATACAAGAATGACAGGAACAGTTTCCTTTCCTGAGAGATATTTTCCATTTTTTATGTATTTTTTTCTTTACTGTATATTATAGGTGCTCAGAATAATGTGTGCCTATGATCTGTCTTTGAGAGTGCTGCTCCGTGTTTGACAGATATAAAGAATTGAACTTTAAGGAACAGTGTGGTTTATCAAATGCAGATTTATGGGACACATACCTCATATACATCACATGTTGAATTCATTAGAAATGCTGGATTACTTTGACAGCCAATAGGTCTCAAATCATAAGCATTTTATGTCCACTCAGCATTTTGTTGTTTTTCTTTGGGGGACTCCTGACATTCTTGCTAGAACTGACTACCTGAGGAATTACAGGGTCATTTTATGGCAGAAGGGATACATATCTGGCTGGGAGTGGGTTTTATTTTTGTTTTTAGAGAGCATACTCATCTTCCAAATTGTGGAAGATGGGATGGCAATGGATTAAAACACACAAGCTATTTGCTAGAACAAAAAAAGAAAAAAAAAAAAAAGATCAATGAGATCTACTCCAAAGCTACCAAATTTCTGAAAGATCTCTTCTGCTTTTCTGCAGCTAGTGATTCATCCTGGTTACCAGAGAGAAAATAAAACCCAGAAACTTGTCTCCTTCTTCTTATACTTTCACTAGATTATAACTGGTATCTTAAATTAATTAAACTAAAGTATTTAGTCTGAAAGAAAAGGTCAAAGGCTAATCAACACACACTTAAAGGCAGCTTAATGCATAACTTTGATAGTAATGAATTAACTGGTCTCTTGTTTCCAAGAACTTTCCCCAGCATATCTCAGTAATCAAGCACTCATATAACAGAAATGTCTCATTCCACACTTTTGCTGATAGTGCTGTGGGACAATCAAGTTTTCCTTAGCCATCACTGAATGAGATCTGCACTGAGTGAACACTGAGAAAAGAGAAAAGGATTGTGACATTTGTATTTGAGGGAGATAAGTCCCAGTGAGGTCATGTTTCAAAACATGTTAGGTCAAGCTCCATTTATTCCAGTGTCTCATCTTTTGCACATCATAAAAGCAGGCATGTAGGCAAGAAGAGCTTCCATTAATTTGTCATACTCTGAACATAGGTCTCAAGACAGCGTACAGAGTAAATGGCTGATCTTCCATTTTAAAACAACAAAAAAGAGAATAACAAACTTCCAGAGTATGTCTAGATGGAACAATGGTGATTGGACAGAAGCATAAAATGTTCTATCCTGTCATCTTTCTTCATACAGATTTACTGCTGAATAGGGAATAAGAGAGGGGAAGAAAAGCTTATTTTATAGAAACAACTGCTTCATAAATGTCTTTATATCCCTGAGCTCTAATATTTTGTCACAGAATATTAATAAGTTTTGTCAAATGGAAAAGGAGTTAACTCATATCTGACTGTGGAGGAGCAAAGCTCAGTATGTAATAGTGACCTCTGAGGAGTTAAAAAATTATTACATAGATATATATATTTTTTAATGTAGATAAATACCCAAATGGCCTCCCTGAGTATCTCTGTTTCCCTATATCTAAGATTGCCTTTCCCAAACTGTTTATAAAAAGGATAAAACATATCTATTCACAATAACAGAACATGCTAATTACCCTTAGAGATAAGGAGGTGGACCAGGATGTTGGTATGAGAATATGCTGTTCACTTACAAGAAGGACAGAAACAAAAGAATCTGAAACATTGTGACTTAATTCCCCTTTCTCCTCCCACAAACCACAAAGTAGACTTCAAATGATACTTTCAGTCAGTACTTACAAGCACTGATTTTGAGCAAATGATACATTTTCTAAGGAGGGGTAGAAATTAATTGCAGGATTTATGTTGCTTTTGCATAGTTTATGTGTTCTCTTATAACTTATATATTTTTTTTGTTTGTTTGTTTGTTTTCCTGGTGCTGTAGAAAAATTCCATACTAATAACAGGGAGCGATTAAGCCTTAATTATATAGCAGAGATACAGAAATTAGGTATATGCAATGTGCTGTGCAATGCTCTAAATTTTAGTGAACATGCTGAAAAAAGTGAGACTGAAAAATAACTATGTGAACCCCAGATCTCTTCACCTAGAGGGGTCATTAAGAGTCATTTTCATTGGAAAAGAAATGATAGTTAGTGTTTTTTTTTTACAGGTAAACATGGCATTAAAGATCATACACAAAATGTTAATATCTACAAGAACTCCATTATCTCATTTCCACTCATGCAAACTCTGATGTTTTGTGCTATACATTATCAAACCAAGTGATAAATAGATATATCTGTTTACTCCACCTCTCGATAGTTGTCACTGACTCGGTCCAAACTGAGGGAATACAAGAGGTCTCTTCCTCCCGCAAACAGTCGCTCTTGATACTCATCCAGCAGCATTATATGAAGGCCAAGATATCCAAATGGGCTATGAAAGACTGACGTCCTGTTTAAATCCCAGAGCTCTGAAATACAATCAGAGTACACATGATAAATACCACACAGCTTAGCTTCATGGCTTCATTTTCATATCCTCCTAGGGAACTAGACCAGAAGCTGTGGGACATTAAAATGCTAATCATGTAATCTTTTGAGTAAGGAAGAGACACAAAACACCTGGGAACAATTTTCAAAATGAGCCAGCTTTCCAGAAGACTTGTATGTGAATCTTTATATCATAATCTTTGTGCACGATATATCATGAGGTGGGGATTGGGGGAACAAGTTTTCTCCCAAATATTTTATAAAAAGGAAAAAAAAAAAAAGAAAACACTGCTGAGGACATTAACTGAAATGTGGAAATAGGAATGAACTGGTGGAAATTGAAAAATTACTGGAAATTGTCTCCTTGCCCTTCCCTCAGACATGTAAAACTGCAGGTTTTTATTGTATGCACAATATTCTGTTTCTGTGGTGTTGCTTTTTTTTTTTTTTTTTTTTGGCGGGGTGGGGAGGGGGTAAGGGTGAGGGTGGGGAATGGGGTAGAGGATGGAGAAGATGCTGTTGCTTGTTTTAAACCCAGCACTGTGTCCACTTACTTCATGGAAAGTGTTGGCACTAAATTCAATAACAGTATAAACTCTGTAAGATACATATTCATAATTTTCCAAGTGATTACTGATTTTGTCAAGAAATATGTTGACCAGTTAAGGGGATCTGGGGCTTAGCTGTGTATGATCCAGACTAAAGTCACTTCTACAGAGAAAGTAAAATTCGTCCTGTGTAATGTTGCAGAAACTTGGAATCAGGCCTCAGGAAGGAAGAAAGAGGCAAGCATTGGGGGTATTTCTGCACTCTCAAGCAGATGGTGCAGAGCACAGTTTGGCTCGCAGCACGTTGGAGAGGCTAAGAATCATTTTGTTGTTGGGGAGTCTCAAAAGAATTCATTACAGACCGTGCCCTAGGACTGTTTTAGAAACAGCAGAGCTGGGACTGAGGGAAAAAACTATATTCCTATATCTATATCATGGTGAATTGTTTCATTTTGAAGAAACAAAAGTCACTCTTGGTAAAAGTCACTAAGTTCCTTTTAGTTTTATCCTCACAGCTGTCCTTAAACATAACTTTCCCAGTTGTTTAGATGTGTCCCAGCAGCTGATGATGGAACAGGTGGGATTGTCCCAGAGGTAGGGGGAAAAAAAAATTAAAAATGGACCCTCATCTGGTCTTCTGTGAGAGGACTGGCCCCCTGTGTGAGGGAAAGTCCTTGAAGAGAAAGAAAGAGAAAGTTCATGTGTCAAAGAAAGTTCTTGCATTGGTGTAACACTCTGGCATCCATATATGGGATACCATATATGCCAATCATATATTCTGTGGTTTTCAGAAATTGATTTGCATCTTTAAGCTAAGAATGGCAGCTTCATAATGGACCCAAATACAAAACTACCAAAATTCACTTCACTATTAAAAATGTGTCCTGAGTTCTCCGAGGAAAGAGTGTTCCAAACAAATGAGATCTGAGTTCTGTGTTTGAATTCAAATTTCTCTTACATCAAAAAGATTTATCATGACTAATTTTCACAGAATCACAGAATCATCTAGGTTGGAAGAGACCTCCAAGATCATCTAGTCCAACCTCTGACCTAACACTAACAAGTCCTCCACTAAACCATATCACTAAACCATATCACTAAGCTCTACATCTAAATATCTTTTAAAGACCTCCAGGGATGGTGACTCATCCACTTCCCTGGGCAGCCTATTCCAATGCCTAACAACCCTTTCCGTAAAGAAGTTCTTCCTAATATCCAACCTAAACCTTCCCTGGTGCAACTTTAGCCCATTCCCCCTCGTCCTGTCACCAGGCATGTGGGAGAATAGACCAACCCCCACCTCGCTACAGCCTTCTTTAAGGTACCTGTAGAGTGCGATAAGGTCACCCTGAGCCTCCTCTTCTCCAGGCTGAACAATCCCATCTCCCTCAGCCGCTCTACGTAAGACTTGTTTTCCAGACCCCTCACCAGCTTTGTTGCCCTTCTCTGGACAACAATTCTTATTTCCATTCTTGTGTGAATAAAAACAAAATTGAATCCCAGTAGGGTTTACTCAGATTCTGGTCTTTGAATTTCTCATTCTCTCCCTCTTTTTGTTTTGCAATTTGTTACTCACCATTCAAAAGTTATACACAATAACATGTGAGAAATATTCCAGTTGAACAGAAAAAAGGATTTTTCTGTCAAACCAATACACAGGGGAACTGGTATGAAATGTCAGATTAAATCTCTGGTTTAGTCTCAAGGAAAGACTCCTAATTTTCCTCAAAAGATACCTTACTTACATCTTAAATTATAGAAAAGAGAAAAAATAAATATTTTTACTTGAAATAAATTTAGCATTTAATAGCTATATTAATTTAACATGAAATTTGGCATTCTAATAGGATATTTAGCATTCATTAAGGACATTATCCAAGGCCAGCTTGGACTGGGCTTTGAGCAACCTGATCTAGTGGGAGGTGTGGCAGGTGGGAGGTCTATGGCAGGGAGATTCGAATTAGATGATAGTTAAGGACCCTTCCAACACAAACCATTCTGTGATTCTATGAATTCAATACAATAACCACAACTCAGTTTTATTTGAAATTAGTATTTAAATTGTGTTTGTGGCATTGAAGGAGTTTAGTAATTAGATAAATATATTACTATATTTGTTTACTAGATTCGATTCATGCCAACAGAGGCTTAAAGCAACTACTTTCTGAAAGCTGTTTCCTTAGATGATAATATTTTTTTTATCAAAGGAGTCATTCAACCTCACAAGTGATTTCTTTCCTGAGCCATCTTCAAAAATAATCTACTAAATAGTTGTGGAGAACTGTTTTAATGTCTAGGCTTTCCATTACATTTTTCAACAGGAGAGGTTAAAACACTTTTCACGTGTGTTTTTGGATTGATTTAACAAATAGAAAAAATAAGTCACAGAGAGGAGTATCATGATGAATAGAACAAGAGTCTTGTTTGTCGAAGGTTAATGCACTGACCATTTTTGGCAGTGATACACCTAGTGCAAGACTGAATAGCAATGTGGAAATGGTATTTTCAATGCAAGCTTCTCTTGCCGAGCAAATCCAGCAGATTTCTCTTTCAAAAGAAAATTGCCTTTTTTTTTTTTTTTTGTGATGAAATTAGAAATGGAATACAAGAAGAACTGGAAATATTTTTTTTGGTCCTAAATAAAATGACTTTTTTTTAGTAAGAATATCAAACATCCAATTTATTTTATTTTCACGTCAGTCCTGCAGAACATGAATTGCATTTTAAAGTTCTAATTATATACAAGCCGTGAAAGGATACTCTGGTAATTTCCCCCGATTTACTTTCATCTTGTCCTGAATGCAAATTTTTCATAGGTAAGACAATATTTCTTTACATAAATCAGAGAAATCACTCGCTTGTTTTCAGTGAGAATACTAAGCACAATGAATTCCTCTACCTGATCATTTAAACTGTTAACTTACTCATGTAAGAGACAGTCCTGCCAAGTACACCTATAACTTTAATTGTCTTAAATAAACATTGACTATATTAAACACCTCTCAAGATCAAGCTTGTAAAAAGAAATATTTTTAGGACTGCCTCCACCAAATCTATACAGGCATATTTTTGCTGTAAGTTTAGAGATCAGCACAGAAGTAAACGTGACATCTGGAAGGGCTGCAAAACACCAAGCAGGGAGATCTGGGGAAAAATTTGGTCATAAAAATACAAATTTATTAGTATTATGCAGCTCCTTTGAAAGGTACTAGGTTTTGTGGGCATTGTAGGACATCTGAGATATTAGGACAGTGTAGGAAAATAGGTTACAGCACCTTCTGAATACCAAGAAAATGGGAGGGATAACCCAGGGAGTCTAAAATGGCACTAGATGCCTGTCTCTTCTAAGCAACTGAATCTTGCTCATATATGGCTTCATGTAAATTACCTAGCTTATGCTTGCAAGGGTTACCTTGTGACTATAGACTCCTCAAGGTGTCAAGAGTTGTGCTTCTGGCTATACCCACATCCTTAAATTGAACAACTCAGTTCCTAGCTCATACTTAAACTTGAACACAAGCCAAAAAGAGGTTGTTCTTCTAATTAATCCTAGGATTTAATATCTGCAATTATACTGAACACATCTAAAACACTTACAAGATCAGGTGCAACTGTGATTTTCTTTGAAATTCTGGACAGAGAAAATATAGCACTGCCTAATATTTTAAAAAATATTCTATTGTCTTAATTGGTCACCTGAGAAATAGCAGACATGAGTTCAATTTCCTTTTCTAAATGCATCGAAACACAGATCTTCCTCTTTCCATAAAGAGGACTAATCACAAGCTATTAGCTACTAGATTGGTAGGGAAGGATGGATGCTTTCTCCATTTCCTGTTGAAGCAGTGCAACAAAATTTTCAGGTTCAGGCAGAGTGAACAAGCAAGAGCATGACACTAATTTAGTAGTTAAATTGCTTTCTGGGAAAGATGTGCTGGCCCTAGTGCTCAAAATAGTCTGTGCATTTTATATTAAAGAGTTAGTGAATAAAGTACAGTAACTGTTCTAGCACATGGACAAGAAACTCTCAGCTTTTCTCACATGGGAATGGGTAAAGATTTCAGATGAGTAAAACCCTTCTGTTTGCTGTGTTTCTACAGATTTCTGTGAAAACAAAACAAAACAAAACACCTCTCTATAAAGGTTTTCTGTGAAAAAATAAAAAGCAAGATAAATAAAAAAAAATAATAATTTTTGAGGGAGAGTGCATTGTTACTGCTCAAAACAAAGGACAAAAGAGAAAAGACCATTCCTTTTCCTAACAGTTGATGAACAAGTTGCCTCAGTGTAACGATCCCCAAATTTGAGACAATGATATTAGTGATAGTGTAGTGTTTTACTATTTTAACTTAAAAGCTCTACACAATAAATAAAAACACACCATTACAATATGAATGATCTTTTACTTAACAAAAAAAATTACTGCTTCAATATTTACATATTCATATTCACTATACTTAAAGTGAAGGCCTTAAAGCAAATCCGGGCTGCTAGATTATGTCTCATAAAAATAATACAACATCCATGTAGAACAAATTTAGTTTCTTCCTGCTTTAAATGCTGAGAGTAAACCTTCAGGTTTGTTGTGTTTCTGCCAGTGCTTGTTGGCAAATATTCAGACAGATTTTATTTACTGTACTTTTTCTTATAACAAATATAATTCAGTTAACTTATTCATACTTTATCCCTTTGACAAGAAGGATTCTATTATTTATTTGTCAAGAAATGCTAGCTATATTCATAATATCTGTAGGTTTTTTGTTTGTTTGTTTTGTTTTTGTATATTTTAATCATAGAATCATAGAATGGATTGGGTTGGAAGGGACCTTAAGGATCATGTAGTTCCAACCCTAATTCTTTCTAACTTCTAACACATGCTTAGGACATTAAATGCAGAAAAATTGTTACTGCTTCACAGTAGCCAGAGTATAGTTGTCCAATAGTGAGTTGTCCAGTTTCTCAGAAATTAAAAAACGTAGTGAGGAATGTATAGCTTTAGACCTTGGATGCAAATAAATATCATTTCAGCATTATCTTCTATTTTCCCAAGGAGTGAAAAAGTTTCTGTTACTCTGCTCTGTTTTCCATAGCATTACATCACCACAACAGCACAAGTATATTGCTTTTACCCTTTTTTGCCCTTTTTTGCCCTCATAAAAGTCTTTGGTTCCCCTTTCAAATTCTACAGCGATGTACTCTCATCTCCCACACTACTTAATTCTGCAGAACATTCTTCTGGCAAAGATGTTTTCCAGATGCAGGGCACTGACACATGAGTCTAGCACTTTGAACATGTTGAATAGGTAAGGTGCACATCTCAGTGCTGCTTTACAGGAAGAGGTAACAATTGGGTTTGCCTTCTGTCCCCATCAATAATGTAAAAGGCCACAGATATAAAATAGAGGTACTGTGAACACCTGGAGGACATTTCATGTTTCCAATTATCGGCATAGTCTTGGAGTATAAATATTATAATGGAAAAGATTTTGTAAGAGTTTGATGAGCCTTATATAATGGTATTTAATTCAACTAGTTGCTATTATAGGACAAGTGAAAACCAAAATCTGCTTGTGCCTAAAAAGGGCAGAAAGAAAAAGGAAGAAAAACAAATAGGAGACATATGGAGACAGCCTGAAACATCTGTAACACAGCTTATGAACTATAGGTTAATGATAATATCAGCCTGTGCAAGTATCCTTCAGTTTCAAACCACCAGTACTTTAAGGCAGGTTAATATTCAATGGTACTCTAAAGATTCATCCATCACAAGGACAAAAATATAATCTTACAAGTGGCTGGATCTTTCTGACAAGGTTAAGACCTCTAAATGGCAATATTCCACTAAAATTGGTAACAGGAGCCAGAAATTTTCTTCCCTGGGAAAAAAATAGTAGACATGAAAACTCACCCCAAAATTATGCTGCTGAATATGAGCTAATGCATTAGCAATTTTACTTTCCTGCTCTCACAGTCATCAGTCATCTAAGTTGCTGCAAAACTAATTACACAGTCAGGACGGAGGCACTACCTCAGGTGAACAAGTAAGCGACTGAACCAGTCGAGCAACAGAAAAGCAAGCAGTGTAAAACATCCAGAAACAGCTGAAGTTAATGTGGCTACATGAGGTTTGTGAGTAAAATCTGAGCAAAAAAAATCTGAATAAAATTTTAAAGGCAGAATTAAATGCAAATAACAAGCTAATTCAAAAATATAGTAGTAATGGTGAAAGTTGCCATTATACTATTAATACCTGGATCTTGAGATACTTTAGTGCCATTTAGGGAACTAGAATCAGTAGGAGGTAAACTTAAAAGTCTGTGAGCCAGACTGAAGTATGAACTTTCACTGCTCGAGGTTTTATCTCTGTGGCTGGCAGGCAGATGCCTCAGAAACTTGGCAGGGTAGGAGACAGAAAACAAAGTCTAGTAATGACAAGCAAAAACCCATTAGTTCATAAATACTCTCACATGACTCAGCCTCTGCTCCTAACAGCAGGTGAGTTTGGCTATGTAGCTATATTTGGAGAATGTAATTGGCTTCACAATGTGAGCTGGTGCAGCAAAGTCCCCGAAAAATGTTGTTTCTTTGGTGCTTTTCTAGATACTTCCTAAGAATGTGTGGATCTAATGATGAAGTTTAATTATAGTGAAAAGTAAGCACCCTCCTTAGAAGACCTTTGTCTGTGACTTTGTTTAAATTACAGAGGCAAAAGATTCTGAAATTGAAAGGTATGGTATGGACAGATGAGAAGATTTTCAATTTGTACACAGTATAGTCTCGTTTTTCTCTTTAAGGCTGTTGGAAAAATCTATAACTAGAACATTTAATAAATCATAGGGTATATTTTTGTTTCTTCTACTTAGTTTATGGCAGAAAAATTTCAGTGGAATTTGAAATCCTTTAACACAGCTAATCATATTAGCTCATGTCCTGATTCTTGATATTTCCATTTCATGTTATTATATCTTCTTCTGTCACATCTAGCAAATACTTAGTTTTTCTTATACTTAGTGGCAAAATATTATGTTCAGTTAGTACCACTGTAACTGGTCTGTTTTTAGTAACTAAACAGAAATTTGACCATTATAAATCTACCAAAGCACATAGTATTGATATGCTACACACTACTAAAAAACAAAAATTATGCTTAGATGGTATTTCATGTTTTTAGTTCTTGTTGGAAACTTTTGCAATGGAACTGTATATCAAATTGAAAATAAACACATATAATCTTCATACAAGCTAGATTTACGGCAATTTTAAGCAGAAGCACATTCTAATCAAAAAAAAAGTTATTGTTACTAATTCTTAAAAAGAAATTCAATGTAATATAATAAAATCTGGATATTTTTCATAAGTAATCAAACCTACCTAGAAGCTATGGCCAATTGATATTTTCTTAAAAGAAATCTTCTTTGTAAATCAATTGATAACATTTACAGTACCTGTTAATGATACTGTAGGTTGAAGTGTTATTTGCCTTCTGTTAAATATGTGACCCTAAAAAATTCTGGATATTACTTTAGATTTACATGAGCTACTATGGCTTCAGATATAAGGCCTAATCCAGAGCTCAACCACCATTTCCCCCGTTAAATTCATTAACTTTAAGCTAAGAAACCACACCAATACTCACGAAGTATTTCTGAAACTGCATATTAATAATAGCTTTCCTCCTGTATTTTATCTGGACTTGAGAAACAACAAGCATGACATTATCCCAAAAAGTGATAAATCCAATATGTAAATGGCGTTCAAAGGATAATTGCTTTAATGCATTCACAACATGCTTTCAACAAACTGGCACTCAGCATCTGTTTTCAGGTATTTTAAATTAAGTTTACTATACTGATTCCATATTTAGTTCCACATAATTGGATATTGCTTGCACAGTGATGGATCATTTATTTTTTATTCATTTTGATGATAAATAGCAAATTTTGGGAAGCATTCAAATACATTTTCTATAGTCATAATGACATATATCTATTACCAGGGACTTTATTATCAAAATGAATTGTTTAGCTTTCCAGTGTGATTTTTTTTTTCTCAGAAAATGTAGGTACAATCCTAAAATGTTCTCTACCAATACATTTTTAAAACGTGGTTGTGATAGAAAATGTTAAACCATATTTCTTATATTTCTTGCTTATGCAAAATGACATAACACCATTGTTGTTATTAAATTGCCCCAGATCTCAGTCCAAAGTAGAATAGACATCTACTCTTATGAGCAATATTAAACCAGTATAATGTGACTGCCTAAAATTCTCTAGTGATTTCAAATCCTAATGATCCTTATTTCTTTAATAAAACATTTTGAGAACTGGTGATAAGAAGTGATAATGTTGTACACATTAATAATTATTATTGCCATTATATATATATATTTCTAAATATAGAATTAATGACAGAAAGCTTCAGAAATATGTTTGCCCATAAATACTTTCCAGCAGAAATAGAAATCAGGTATTTTTAATACAAAATTACTTCATTCTAAGGATGACAGCAGCATCCATGAAATAGTCTTTGAGCACATTATTCACGTCATCCAAGGCATTTCTATGGAAGAAAGCATTTCTATGGAAAGAAATGTTATTTTTACATTATGCTTGCATAAAATGTTTTACATTATGTTTAATATCTTAAGTGTTAACAAGTGAAAGAACCAATTTCTAAAACCCTTGAGTTTTGGAAGATACATATGGTTCAAATAATCATAGCTCTCTTCTGATGAAACACAGACAATCCGGTCTCTTGAGGGCTCAATTTATTAAGGTGTACTGCTTACTACATGCTTATTACCACACCAATCTGGTAAGGGTAGAATTCTTCCTATGGAGAGATCCAGTGTTTTGACAGAAAGAGAATCTGGTGCTTTCATTTAAAGGGAAGATGCCAGAAGTCAGGGTTTTATGCTATTCAAAATAACTGTTAAATTGAATTTCCTTTGAAAAGATGGAAAAAAATGAGCTATCCCATGTGATTTTCAGGGGCATATGTTCTTGGGCAGGATGGCATGTGATTGACAGTATACGTAAGGCTTTCTGGAATCGTCAACGTGATAAAAAACAGAATGAAAGAGAAAGGAGGCGTAAAAAAAAGCAAAGGGAAAATTGAGATGGAAAGCATGAAAAAGATGAAAGGAAACTTTCAAGTTATTTTTTTTTCTGACAAATCAATTACTTACAGCAGATACAGACTTTGAGATAATATTCCATAGGTGAATTTAAAATGATTAGCTAAACCTCACATGCTGAAATAAACTCATGTTTTACTGAGAACAGCATCTCTAAGTATCAGTGAATGGAGCTATGTGGAAATTACTATATTGTTACACCAAAGTCCATTCTCTTTAATTGACAAGAATAGCTTCTTATAAAGATTTAATTCACAGAATAGAGACAAGTATTCAGCTGCTAAACATCACTGTCTTCAGAAAGCCTACCTAATTTGAGGTAACTAGCACTTACATATCTGTGATTCCATCCTGTTCTTCCTGGTACATCTCAAATACTTTTGAATATTTATGAAAATGTAATACATAAAAAGTCTGTTTGTTGTACCTCCTATTTGATTTATTTATTTATTTATTTATTTATTGAGAGGGATTTTTATGTAAGAATTTATACTCTTATACTGTTGGTGGGATTTGCCTCATTCAGCTTTTATTTTGTTTGGTCAGGTGTCTAGTTCAAGATCACAGAATCACAGAATTGTAGGGGCTGGAAGGGACCTCAAGAGATCATTTGGTCCAACCCCCCTGCCAAAGCAGGTTCCCTAGAGCAGGTTGCCCAGGTAGGCATCCAGACGGGCCTTAAATATCTCCAGAGAAGGAGACTCCACAACCTCCCTGGGCAGCCTGTTCCAGTGCTCCGTCACCCTTACTGTGAAGAAGTTCTTTCGCGTGTTGGTGCGGAACTTTCTGTGATTCATTTTGTGGCCATTTCCCCTTGTCCTGTCCCCACAAACCATTGAAAATAGGTTGGCCAAATCCCACAAATATAAAAGATATTTATCCTGCTGTCATATTTATTTATTTATTTATTTATTTTTAGTCAGAACAAGAGAAAGAGGAATTCCTAAATGATATTTCAAAATATTTTGTACAGGAATCCAAAGGCATACAACCTATTTCTATGCTCTGAATTTTAAGGAAGCCTAATAAATTTAATAGGTGAAGTCCACTACAAAATTCATTCTATACATTAGCTAATTTTGTACCTTGACAATGTTTGCAATTTTCAGCACTGCAATGAAAAGCAATACATAGAAATAACTGTCTTTAAAATTTTTGTCTCCACTCTTTCTGCCTGAGAATGCATAATTAACTGTAAAATGCTGGGTAGGTTAAATGCCTTGGAAGAAAGAGACAGATAAAAGCTTTATTTGAATAAATTTGGACATGTACTTGAGAGACTTCAGAATCGATAACACTTTGCAAACAGTAGCAGTCAAAACTTGAGGTATTTCTGCATTTGTCTTTGAGATGGTAGAACTCAGCAGAGTTGATCTTAAGCAGTGCAACCAGAGATTAAAAGTGAACATTAGACAGCTCTTAATGGTCACATAACTTTTACAAATTATATTATGAACCATTGCACTTTTCTTGCAATTTCAATCTTGAGAAAATTCTTACAGTAAATTTTGGTATGATTTTGATTAAACATCTAACAGTCAGAGGCTACCTCCTACTGAATTTCAGATGTAATTTGTTCTCCTAAACCCTTCAGATGCTTTTAAAAAATACCCAATGGTACAAAAAAAAAAAAAAAAAAAAAGGTCCTGTCACGCTAGAGAAATCTACATGTAAAGTGGAGAAACAATCTCACAAAATTACAAGTAACATCTCTATATCCTCATTCAACCTGAGAGTAACCATAAAAAAAAGTTTTCCTCCTCTTCCTCCTTCAAAATAGAACACCACCTTGGTATTACCCTGTCCTGATTCATGCCACATGGTATGTATAAATATCATCCATGTATGGGGTGTTCCTGCATTTTTTTCTTCACTTTCCCTTTATAGATTTACCTTTTTCTTGGTTCTTGGTTAGGCATTGGTGCTTAACTTCAGATTTTTTAAGGCCAACCTATCTTTTCTTGATATAGCTGACTTTACAGAAGGTAGAACATTAGATATTTCCATTAATGGTGTTTATTCCTCACAAGGGTTATTGCTTTCTTTTTTTCTGTAGTATGTAGATACATAGATATACTACAGAAATGAGAGGTTGACATGTCTTCATTTTCATATACTAGAATATTGTATAGAATCCATAGTGACTGAGGGATTAGAAACATGCAGTGCTGGACAATCCTTTTCTCTAAGAATTTGCAATCTAAATGGAAGACAAAGCCAAACAGTGCAAAAAGAAAGATTTCCATTATGAAGATGGGGAAAATGAGAAAATACTAATTTCAGATTTCACCAAATTCCCCAAGGCTTGGTTTTATACTTATGTGATTGGCAAAGTCATTCAAGAGGTTGGAAACTTCATATTCTGACTGAAAGTAAAATGAGCAACTCACATGGCTTCAATCCTGAGATAGATGATGAGAATTTACTTTCAGAAAAAAAAGGAAGAAGAACATACATGTATTAGAACTGGGATGGAACTCTTTTCTGGCACTGAAAGAATTTCCAGTGACTTCGAAAAACATTGCAATCCTAAACTGTAATACAATCTTCAAATACTGAACATTTTCAAATATTGAAAAGTCTTTTAATTTTCACTTCAACCTAATGGAACTACTTTGATAATTTTGAATATTTTATTGTGATTAAAGCTGGTTCATCTTAGCCAACTAACACTTCAGAATGAAATGTTCTTTGGACAAAAAGGAGTATTCATTTAAAATGTGCAAATATACCCCCCCCCGCTTTTTTTTTTTTTTTTTTTTTTTCTGGCCAAAATAGTAACTAATGAAAAAAGAAAGTAAATATTAAAACTTTGAAGATGTTGTATTAGAACTATACGTCCCAAGTACTACACTACTTATGAGTCTGACAGTAATGTTTTTGTTTACAGTATAAACAGAAATGTATATTGCAATATGAATAGCAATTTATATAAATGTGTTGCAATATAAACAGAAATTTATATTCTGCATATTATTTGTGACCTTGGGGCTATTTAAGGACATGCTTCATATTGCTCCAGCATTTATACTCCATTATACAATTCTCCATTCCTGATACTACAGAAGATATGTAAAATGAGCATCATGAACTGTATGAAATAGCTTGTCACAGAATACTGTTATTATCAAACTGTCACAAGTGAGTACACTTAGGAACTTAGGTCCTAAACATATATTATTTAACTGAAAGCTATTTAATTGTTTATATTATATTTCATTAATATTTTAAAAGAAAATGTTACAGTTGAGTCATTCTGCCATTTACCATATAAACTTAACTGAAGTTCAAGGGAATTTTCTCTCTTTAAGAATTAAAGAATTGGGAATATTTTATTTTATTCTGACCCTGTTAGGATATTATAAAATACTGTCTGCTCTGAAAGCAACAAGAAAGCCTTCTTCATAGAGAAAAGTAAAAAGGATGAAAACCATCAGAAAATACACATTTGTGTTTTGTAAATGAAATATTTATATTATTAATAGCTTAAATATGCCAGTTTTATTCACAGAAATAAGTACCATCCATATAAACTGTTTCTAATTTCAATATACTCTTTTGCTGCAAGATATATTTCTCAGTCTAAGAGCTGCATAAACAACTCTTAGGTATCACTGGATGGTTGGCACTGAGACCACATAGTCCACAATGTGTATTGCATTTTTATCACAAGAAAACGAGATGAGAATGTTCTTCCTTGCATCTTTTGCAATCACATACATTTGTTTAAGTTGAGTGTAAGATAACTATAAGACATTCTCTCACCATTTAAACTTTCAGAAGCAATGGAAAATAAAGTTGTTAAAACACAACACAATTGTAAATATTGGCTTTAAAAAAATAAAAGAGAGAGAGAGAAACAAAAACAAAAACAAAAAATACTTCAAGGACAAAGGAACCAAGGAATTCCATTGGGTCATTTAACAATAAGGATACAAATAATGTGACAGTCAGATCTATTAGCCTCAGAATAATCTGCAAAGGCAAGCACCAGAACTGTTATTAGATGAGCCAATTAAGCAAGGATGGGAGGAAGCATTGCACAATCTACTCTAGTTATTCTAGTTAATAGCCATGTACTAGTTGGAAAAGAATTAGCTATCTTCCAGGTTATTCACCCATTTTCATGTTCCATGATACAATTTGCACTAAAGAACAGAATTTTCTATATGCATATATTGATACCAAGTCATTAGTCGGACTTGTCACTTTTTCAAGTAAGATAAAAAAGTAAGATAAAAATTCCATCTTTGTGGGAGTACAGGCATCTAAGGAAAATACTCTGTGACCCACAGAATGTGTGCTTGTGTGCATGAGTATATATATGTGTCTATATGTATATATACATTTTATTTATATACATTATTTCACACAAAGTTCTCATTTTATCAACAAAGCTGCTTCCCATCTCAGACTGTGCTAATAAAGGTGGTATTCATAACTTCATAATAAAAATACAAATATGATAGCTATAACGAGGATCTGTATTTTCAAAAGATTATTGCAGAAAAGTAAATTTGACAAAAGCAAGCAGCAGTCTGCTTTGTTTCTTTTTTTTTTCTTGTGACAGCAGTTTTCCTCTGAAACTAGTTTCAATGACATCATTACAGAAAATAAAGATAAACTCTAAAAATTGTCACACAACTAATTTATAATTACACATTGTCTATGCAAGTCTTGCCTAGTGCTTATATTAATAAAAAAAAAAAAAAAAAAAAAAAAAGCTAAATATCTATTGAAAACAATGACCTTTTCTTTCCCTATAGATTTAAGCATTTTGGTAATTCATAGATCACTTGGCTAGTGTCTTTATATCAATTATTAAATTAGGTCAAAGAGCCTAATATTTTGGAATTTGGATTTATTTATTATTTATTTAGAAGGTTTATAAAGATCAGAGAACAATAAGCAAGTCCTTTAGAAGGATTTATTTTCACTGTGTATCCATTGGTTGTTTACTATGATAAGGGTTTACACGTTGTTTTAGTAAGGCAGCAATATGGAAGCTGTCTCTACTGAAATCTAGAAGCCATGTTGTTAGCATAGGTGCCTTGACATTGTCAAGGCAACTCTGACTTCCACTAAGTCTATGTGCCCCTGTACTTGCATTTGTACCACCAATATAATCATCAGCTCTTTAACACAAATTTTGTGTCTTGAAATACCATCCTTTGCCTCAAGTAAGTTGTACTACAGACATCTAAGGAATCCCTTCGTGTTAAATATTTATTCTATCTCCTTTTTACATTCTTATGTCAGAGAGTTTTAAATGAAAAAACAAGTGGAATGAGTCTCCGGAATATTACTGTAAACATTCAGAAGTTTCATTACACAAGAGTTCTCAAAATTTGGATTCATTTATGCTTAATCACCTTCATATGTCTTCCAATACCACCTAATTTGGGCTTTCGGTCCCAGAACTCAACACTCAGTTATAAACACTAAGCTTCTCATCAGGCTACAAACTCTATGCAGGTACTGACTTTTTCTTCTTGAAGACTAATAAGTCTTTTGAAAAAAGAAATTATAGAAATATTTGTGATTAGAGTGTAATGTAACAAATCCAGAAATGGATGGATGTAACATAGATTCAACTTCAAATATTCCATTTAGTCTTTGTCACTGGGTGAAAGACCACAGCAGCAAAAGATGGCAAGATCATGGTGCAAAAGAGAGTATTATAAATTGCAAGTCATTTTGGTATGTTTAAACAGAAACTGAAGACCAGTCCTATAGGGGCAAAACTCATTTCAGTTGGCCTGTTTCCACTGGTATAAAAGAAAATACACCTATGCAGAATCTAGCCCTTTATACACTACATTTCCGTTTCCAATTTAGTTATATAGTCTGCTGATTTAAATTACAGAAAAAAATTGCTGGTATTAGGAACAAGAATACCCAATGCCTACAATTAAAATCCAAAATACTTCCAATTTACCAAACAATTTCAAGATAAATTTAAAAACATGTAGGCAAACCTACTAGTAATGTTTGTAGCCCTTGCTTTTATGACTTATGTGAGCTCTGATATTAAACTAACTATAATTTTCAGTTCAGATGGTACAGATTCATGTGTTTAGACTAAAGATTGCAAGTTCCATTTCGACATTATTTGATCTCTCCTTCTGGTTATAACATTAATCGTGTGTGACAGAAGTGGCAGAAGCCTACAAAACGTATTAACACAGGTGGACCTTTGGTGCTTATTTGTAGCCCTGTTGAATAAAGTGTGCTTCAGGCTGTTTGTATAGGTCTAGTAGCAGGGCTGGAACTTAGGAGTGGTAAGGTTACCTAAACCGTAGCACAAGAAAGTCAAGTCATCCACTAAAGTTAAGGTTGATTTCAGCATGTCACATTTAAAAAACAAATATGTACATTGCCTTAGGAGTACATTTGAAACAACAAAGTCTAGTTGAAAAGAAAGTTTTAAGAACATTATTTCAGCATGTATATTTCTGTTAGGAAAAAATACACTGCTTAATGAGCCTCATTTTTTAATCTCCCACAGATGTAAATTGTACTTGATTCTACTGTCTGTAATTTAATTTAATGCTTGGAATGTTACAGTAATATACAAAAACTGATATGTCCTTTGATTGTGGAATTGCAGACCAAAATTTTTATAATTTTTCCTGCACTATAGTTTTCTTATTGTAAAGAAAAGATTAGTTTTAGCATGAATTTCTATTATTCAGTCCTTATTAGAAATGGCATATAGAATTAAGGAAAAACCAATGTTGGCTTTATGTCTTTCCTTATTAATTGGAAAGCTTTCAGTTGGATATGTATGGGATTTTTCTTTGTGTTGTTAACTATGAAGAATATCTTGCAAATTTAAGTAATGGTTGAATAGAAGCACTAGTTGAATAACACCGTAGGAGGTACTGTGAAATTCTGCAATAATCTAAAAGTTTTTTTTTTGTTTTGTTTTTTTTTTAATATTGCTTTATCCTCACTCCCACTAAATACTTTTAATTCCTTGAGGAACTAGGCACTTTGCATTCAGTACAAGAAAGATGCAAAAAGAGTGTAGTAATATCCAAAGATGTTTTTCACTTTGATGTCTTTCTAATCAGAGAATTAACTTAAATGCTTATATTAAAACATAGCACTAAATTACAAGACATGGTGATAGAATTTTAATGGCTTACTCAGTGTTAGTTCAATACATGTATAGATTAGAAAAAATAATGTATTTTGAAGTATCAATACATAGGTTTCTTTTCAAATCAAAATGTTTCTGTTCTTTTACAGCTGCTTTTCTGTCAACTGACTAAATATAGGATATCTATATTTTCATTTTTAGAAGGGGCTAATAGAATACCTATAATGAAAAAAAAAGTATTTAAAATATTGAAAATGTATTAAACAAATAAATAAATAAAGTATTTAACTTGTTTAAACTAGTCATATCTCATTTCTCTGTAACCAGAGACTAATGGCAATCTATCGAGTGACCTGAACATTGTCTTAATTTTTCCATAAATCTAGACCTTCCTAATTTTATGAGTTTTATGTAAGAGAGAGCCTTATAAGTTTTTTCATTCATACAGATTGAAATTGTCAATACAGGTGCAATGCATCACTCACACTCTATTTTTAACCTCTTCTACAACATTGCCAGCTTCCACCATGACTGTTGCTGCACTGAATTTTCTGCAAGTGTTCAGTCTATTTGAGAAGCTAATATTTTTAGACTGCAACTTTGTCTTGCGATTGTGAAGATGCTGAACATGTGACAAAACCATGTAGACCTGAAACCACAAGAAATTGAAAAAGAAACAATTTCATTTCATTTCATTTCATTTTCAAAATACTTTTATTTCTATGCTTCTGATTTCTAAGCTAATTCAATGATTTGACATAGACATTTGATTATTCAGGTTGGGCAGTTCTTAGCACATCATTTGTTCCTCTGAAATTAATTTTGGCATAAGCAACTAACTTCATAAAATTATGACTGATTTTAGTTTTTTTTCTTTTTTTTTTTTTTTTTTTTCCCCAACAAGAGGAAAGGTGAAGGTTGAAGAAGAGGCTAGAGACATCTGGAAGCTTGTTCAAAAGCTGTTCAGCTGTCCAAAGCAAGCTTTTGTTTGTTTGTTTGTTCTTTCCACTATTGATAACAGAATGGGGATTTAATGTTTTTGTTGTTGTTGTTTTACCACTTTTTAAAATGATGAATAGTGGACAACAGACCTATATGCACCACATATTTTTTTTTAACATAAAATTGGTAATAGAAATACAATGTCCAACTCAAGGACTTGCAAGTATCAGTATAACACTCAGAAAGACAGTGGTACTAGACTAAATAGTTATTTATTTACTTGTGCTTATGAATCAATAGAATCAGAATGCTAATCATTCATTAACTCTGTAAAATAATCTACTTCCTTCTTCGGAAGAACTGGAGATTTCTGAAGGCTGAATCACTTGCTTCTAAGGAAACCGTCTGAATATAAATATTTGCATTCCTTAGAAGATATTATTCTCTACAGAAGCTAGGAGCACTTAGGTTTGGCTTTATGCCTAACTACACACCTTTAATGTGCAACAGCCTCAAAACTCTTGTACGCTCTATTGTACCTAGAGGTTAAGTGTGGCATGTTAAGGGGAGAGCAATTTCAATTAAAAATGCAATAATGGCATTAAAATATGCACTGCCATACCTTCAGTAAGCTATTATCCGTTGCTTTCAATACAAGCTTATTAAGGATTGCTGAATTATGTGTGCACAGGGAATAACATAGTTGCTAATGGTGGAGGCAGTGGCACTTGAGCTACATGTCAGTCTAAGAAAAAAGCAAAAAAAATACAAAAAACTGGCATTCACATTTTGGCACTTCAGTGCATACTTTTTTTTTTTTAGTAGTTTTTTCTTTCAGAGCTACTGAGAGTAGAGAGAGCATGAAAAAAATTATATTTTATAATGTTTATCTAAAACAGATCATGTAGGAGAAATATGTTAAATGGGCAGCAGCAGCACTACACAGAAAATCAATGAATTATATGACCACAGGGTTGTTATGTTAGATAAATACACAGGACTATACAGCATTTCACATTTCTATATAAGAATCTGCCATTAGGCTTGTTGAATTAATAAGCTCTGCCTGAAAACCATTCCAGCTTATTTGGAAGTCCACCTTGAAAATTGAAGCTGATCTATGGTTGTTCCATAGCTTGCCAGGTATTTTGTCTGCCTAGAGTTTCAAAAGGTTTCTAAGCCATCCTTACAAGCCAGGGAGGGGGGAGATGTTTTCTTTAAAAAAAAAATTTAAAAAAGGGGGGGGGGGGGCAGGGGGAGATTAGGCAAAAAGGAGATGACCTATACTAAAACTTTTATGTCTTGAAAAGAACATGCACTGGCTGCTGGAAAAGCATCAATTATTAGTGCTGCAAGCAATAATTATTATTACTAACAAGCATTCTCACTCATATATATGATGGCATTTGTTTTAAGATCCAGATTCAGTGACAGATTTTTAATGAGCTCATTTCATAGTTACAAATACTCTGTTGCTCCACCACAACACAGAAGCATTTAATATCTTCCATCGTGAAACTTAAATTAACAATTCCCTTATTATTTTTGTAAAGACCTTCTTTACCTCTGAATTCATTAGTAGGCTACATACTATTTTTTTTTTTCAGGTCAGTTTTATAACAGATTTTGAGAAAGTCTTGGCCCTTTTTCAAGAATTTCTTATACATATCTGGCTCCCTGCAAATCACATAGCCATTTCTTTTCATTCCGTGTGTTAACACCAGGGCTAGTTATTAGCATGCAAAAAGCATGACTTTCATTGTTGGCATTGATATACCTGGAATATCAACAGGCTGTGTAATGAAAAGCCCTCACCTCAAATGGAAGTTGAAAGTTGAAGAAACCTCAGTGAGAGCTTCAGAGGCCGTCACAGGATTTTATCTTTTTTTTTTTTTTTTAACACTTCACCACTTTTATTTATTTATTTATTTTCCCTGTAAGATTTTTCACAATTGGAATGAAGTAAAATAGTGATTTAAAGGTAATCACTATGGTTTCTGCATTAATCACTATGGTTTCTGCATTAATGGATACTCTCACACGTCGTAGTTTAACTTCTTTTCATTCTTTATTGTTTCCAGGCATATACTCAAGACATATAATTTGTCACTGAACACAGAAATTGTTTGTCAAATGGAAATATAGGGTTCCAGCACTGATGACTCTCATTTCTGTTTGATTTTGTTTTTCCCCTTGCATGAACACTATTAGTACATGCATGTCAATTCAAATTGGTTTCATTACACGTGAAATGGAAAATAAACTAGCAATGGCTTTTTGTGTTCAAATACTATGTTAACATTACACAGCATAGAAGCTGTAGAATGAAAACTAATTTTGAGAAGAGAGAGGAAAACAGTAAGTGTGTGGTGGAGTTACCAAATAGTATAGCAGCAGGTGTTTAATGGAAACACTCCTTGTAAAGACAAGGCTTTTTGGTGACTTAAAAAAAAAAAGATAAAATAAAAGATGACTAATTGGGAGGATGATTAAATGATTAATATCCTTTTGCATATAAACAAGATAAGAATTCTCAGAAAAAAAGCAACTAGCTACAAACGTCAAATAAGAGATACTAAGAATGCATAGATTAATCAAACTAGGCTATATCCCATTAATCATATATCTCAAAATGTCATAAAAGAACTTTAATTTATACCTTTCTTATGCACTACTGATGGACTTCATAAGTTCATACATTTTTGTAAAGTAGCCAAAATGTCAGCCTGATAAATGTTTTCACATGATCAAAATGCTTAAAATTGTGTTATTTCTGTCACATGCTGATGAATGCAGGAAGCTAGAGTGTAATAAATTGCAGTGTCTGGAATCAAGGATGACTTTGATCATTATGGCAAAAAAAAATTAATAAAAAAAAAAAAAGAGGAAAGTCACTCTGAATCATGTTTCTTCTATTCTGCACTATATTCAGCCTGAAATGTAAATAAACAAACCAAGAGATATTTTTCAAGGAAGTAATTAAAATTTATTTGTACTAAAAATTTAATATGCGGAGAATCTCTGTGTTACCAATCTTATTACAGAAGAGAACGAATGAATTAGATTTGGTAAACATTTTGCCAACATTATCTAAACTGTGTTTAGCCACTGATATTCTCAAAAAAGATCACACATCAATAACAAAGAACCATTGCTGATATACAAAACAACATTTACAGAAGTGAAACTGCTGTTACCTCTTCTGTTTGAGAGGTGTTAATGATGTAATAGGCCCCACTGTTGTGAAAGAGTATGGTCTCCCTGGCTACATAAGTACTGCTAAATAAAACCATTTTTATGGCTCATATGCCACATAACATATACCCATAAAATTAAACTGTTCTACTATCTTCATCTCCAAACAACATTAAATCATCCAACCCCCCACTCAAAATGGTCCTTGTTGTATTGTTCCTTGAGCCATGCCCAGATATTATTTGGAAGAGTACTAGTTTTCACAGTTGCCAAGAAGAATATAAAAAATTAAATGTTAGGGATAATTGCAGGTCAGTGCTACAGTGGTGTTTGTGTTCTGGATCCACTTTTTTTTTTTTCCTTTTTAATTAAATGCAGTCTTTCCTCTTTATTAAATCTGTCCCTGCTAGTTTTGTTTTAATTTCGATCATTTATTCTATTGTAAGCTTATTCTACTCCAGAAAATAATAATTATTATTTAACTGATATATTACAGCATCAGTGACAGAGTTAAGTAAGAAGAGTTTTTGTTGTCCCAAGCATCTCTTACGTCTACCGTAAAGGGACTGCTTTTGAAGGGCCTGGTTCTTTGTCTTGGGGTTTCAAGAAGCAGCAGGAAAACATTCCTACTGCTGAATCATAGCCAAGGGGCAATAATGAGCACAAATAATGTTACCACAGTAATGTTCACAAGCAGCGGTAACTTCTGTAACCATCCACAACAGCTTTAAGAAAAGCATATTTGTAATCCGTTAATTAAAATCTCGTTGGAAGCTGCTAGTCTAGTTAGCCTGACTACATAATTCAATAATAATCTTGTTTAATCAAGGAAGTACTTGAGTATGGGATGCAAAATTAAGAAATTCATTCTATTTGAATTAGTTTTTGGCCCCTCACTACCAGAAGGACATTGGGGTGCCGGAGCATGTCCAAAGAAGGGCAACAAATTTGGTGAAGTGTCTAGAGAACAAGTCTTACGAGGAGTGGCTGAGGGAGCTGGGGCTGTTTAGCCCTGAGAAAAGGAGGCTCAGGGGAGACCTTATTACACTCTACAATTACTTTAAAGGAGGCTGTAGTGAGGTGGGGATCGGTCTTTACTTCCAAACACGAAGTGATAAGACAAAAGGAAATGTTCTTAAGTTGTGCCAGGGGAGATTAAGTTTGGATATTAGGAAAAATTTCTTCACTGAAAGGGTTGTGAAGTATTGGAACAGGCTGCCCAAGGAAATAGTTGACTCACAATCCATGGAGGTCTTCAAAAATGTGTAGATGTAGTGCTTAGTGATATGGTTTAATGGTGGACTTGGCAGTGCTAGGTTAAAGATTAGATTAGAAGATTTTAAAGGTTCTTTCTAACCTAAATGATACTAATCCAAATCACATTCTAATGGCATGTTCAGTCCTCAAGGAATCTGTGTCACAGAACTTGTCTACAGAAAAAGTTCTAATATTTAACCAAAAAGCCCAGTTCACAATGGATAGATAATCATTGAACGGCTTGGATTGGCAGATCATCTAGTTCCAATCCCCCCACAATGGGCAGGGATACCACCCACTAGATCAGGTTGCCCAGGGCCTCATCCAACCTGGTCTTGAACACCTCCAGGGATGGAGCATCCACAGCTTCTCTGGGCAACCTGTTCCAGTACCTCACCACCCTCTGAATGAGGAATTGTCTCCTAACCTCTAATCTAAATCTATCTTCTTTTAGTTTAAAACCATTCCCCCTTGTCCTATCATTAGCTGCCCAAGTAAAAAGTCACTCTCCATCTTTTTTATAAGCCCCCCTTTAAGTACTGAAAGGCTGCAATGGGGTCTCCCCAGAGACTTTTCAGGTTGAACTTCTTTTTCAGGTTGAACTTCCCTAGCTCTCTCATTCATAGGAGAGGTGCTCCAGCCCTCTGATCATCTTTGTGGCTCTTCGCTGGAATCACTCTAACAGTTCCACATCTTTCTTGTGCTGGGGGCCACAAACTTGGATGCAACACTCCCAGTGGGACCTCACAAGGGCAGAGCAGAGGGGGACAATCATCTCCCTCCACCTGCTAGCCACTCCTCTGTTGATGGAGCCCAGGATGCAGTTGGCCTTCTGGGCTGCAAGTGCGTGCTGCTGGCTCATGTAGAGCTTTTCATCCACTAGAACTCCCAAGTCTTTTTCTGCAGGGCTGCTCTCAGTGAGTTCTTCTCTCAGTCTGTACTCATGTCTGGGATTGCCCCAACCCAGGTGGATGACTTCCCTTCCTTTTGTTCAAGGAAGATGAAATAGTTGCTTGAAATTATGGAAACTGTAATTTGTAATTACCTTGAAGACAGTGATACGTCACTTTTACCCATCATGGCTTCTTCATCAAACGCATGTTCTGCAGTCAGTATGTATCCAAAAAGGCTGATATTTTGCATATGCACAAGCTATGGTTCCCAGGGAAAATAGTGCAGTTGCATGAGAAATATGTTAAATTTATAAGCAACTTAGCAATTGTGACTTGTTCTGGAGCCAAGAACAGAATCTAAACATCATAGTCAGAATTTTGTGCTTTGAAATATATATATATATTTTCTGTTATCAGTTCCCCCCTGCATCTTGTATATATACCTGAACACATCTTATATACCCCCTGCAGGTTGTATACACCTGAATATGGGGAATCCTGCTTAGAGCAGATCTTCAAGTACACTAATCAATACATTGAAAGAATGTAGGGTTCTTTTTAGGGAGGGAAAGGGAACTGTATACTATATCTGCTCAACAAAGACATAAACCTCTTACTCAACTAAAGTATGAAAAAGTTTCATTTTCATATGCCTCTGGTAACCTTTGCCTTCTCACTTCAGCTACATGATAAATCACCATCTTGTTTGCAAAAGCCAACTTTCCTCATTTAAGAAATGAATAATAAGTGTGCTCCAGGATCAACCTTGCCATGCCACTGTATCCTCACTTACTTTTTGCTGTAGGCATAGTGTTACATTTTCCACTCTGTAATGTAGACATGCTGAATTGCATAATCCAATATTAAACAATCTATACTACAAAACCACATCAAAGTAACACAAAGGACTTAATTAGCTCCACAAAAGGATTGCAGATACATTTTCCACTACCTCAAGTCCATTTAGCTAATTGCTCTGAAATATGTTGTTCATACTAAAAAGAGAATGTAAGATTAATTTTAAGTTAAATCATTTGCTTATCTATACATATTTTTCTTCTGACCCTGACAAAAATATGATGCTTCAGGAACTGTGAATAATTTGAATACTAAGTGACACAGTATATGTGTTGAAACATAGTCTTCTGGTGTTTAATACACATTGAGAAAATGGATTGTTATTATCATTCATGAATAAGAACTAACGTCAATAATATTAATAACGCATAGCTAGTTCTATTAGTACATCAATTTGAACTAAAACATTCGGTCCTGTAGGTTGCAGAAAATACATAAACCTTTTAATATTCTTCTGCTTTATGATGTATGTATAATTTTAAACTATATTGTATAAAAGCCTTATTCACTTACCCATACTATTTGAGAATATAAAATCTTTCCCAACTCTGCTAAATGTTACATTTAATTGGGTTTTTGATAAATAAATCACATTTAAATACATTCAGATGAGATTAAGACAAATAAAAAGCCACGGTAACTAATCTCAATTAAGAAAAAGATGATGTTCTTAATCTGGGCTAGATATCAACTCGAAGATTTTATTGTCTTCAATGTTTTTACTATTGACAAGATACAAAAATTGCCACTGAACATCCAGAAGTTACAGTTTGGATGTTCTTTCTCACAAAGAAGAAAATATTTACCTTTCTCTGTTTACTAGTATTGTGAAAAATGTACCACTACAACAAATTTTTCATCAGCAGTGTCAAATCATAAAATATAAAATGATTCAAACACCAGCAAAATAATACTTTACACAATGAGCTTATGAAATCTTTAAAATTAATAAAACACTGCAGTTATATTATATACTAGGTAGCAGTTTTGGTTGGAAAACAAAGATCAAGGTAAGACTTTTCAGAATTGTTTAGAAATTGAAAGCTTACTAAAGTTTCAGAAGTACTCATAAACATTAGTTCCACCCCTTCCAGTCTGGCTAGGTTCTTTTGGTTCTTTTTTCAGTTTGATCCATTTTCAGGTACCTCAGTTCTTGTTTGTTTGTTTGTTTTTGTCTCTTTATCTTTTTTTTTTTTCTCTGTAAAAGATAAATATTTTTATGTATCAGAATTATTAATGTAGCATTTACTTTATTTTTAAATGCAGAATTAAAAATTCATGCTTCTTTGCATTGTTCCAGGTTCTTGTATGAGAACCTTACTAAAATATTAAATATAATTTAATAACTTATTCCTGGTTACAGTTTTACAAAAATAACTTTTTTTGTTCCCGGAAGTTCATTTTCTTTTACTGCTTATGATTTTAGTTGAAGTCATATTTCTAAATTTGCCTTTTCTCAACTGGCTTTCTACTACACAACTCAAACAGAATTTTTCTATAACATGAACTGTGATGAGTGGGAGATCATCTGTGTGGAAGGAAAGCAGAAAACTCTGAACCATGCACTCCATTTCATGAGCCACCTGCATTGCTAACCTGAGCCTTTCTTCAGATCCTGCTGCATTAGCTTTTTCTTTCTGATCAAATTCAGTAACACTAGCTCCTGAGCTGCAGCAGGGACATCCTGTATTCACAGAGCTTTGTTATGGGTTCTGGCATCAGAAAAAATGAAGCTGGAGAAGTGTTACAGCATTGCATAATATTTCTTCCTTCTCAATCGAAGTCCCAAGCCGTGGAATCCCAATGAAGTCCCAAGCTTGTCTTCAGGCTTGTTATGGGAAGCAGTCCTCAGCCTCCTTAGTGGCATTGGGCTGGCATATGTCATCAGTGTCATCATGCCTCATATAATAGTCTTTCTCAGTTCCATTGGAAATACTTTTCTTTATAGATTTTAGGAGCCATTTTTTCTTTTCATGGACAATCCCACTCACTAGTTAATCACTCTGGGATCAGTCCTTAGACTTTTGTTTTCTCCTTCCCTGTGGGTCCCAAAAGTCTTGGCTGCAGCTTTTAAGAGTAATTAATTAAAGACTGTTATGTTCATTACCATGATTTTGTTACTATTAAAATTGCATTCAATTTACTTGAATCTAATATTCCCCCCCCCCGAAGGTCATCTATTCTTTGCATTATCTGCAAAATTCATTAGCACACTGCTTGTTTTTATGCCAAGCCCATAAATGAATCTATTAAATTAGTTGCATTCCATAAATAACACTTCTGGAACTCCAAAAATAGCCCTTCTTCAAACTCAATAACTCTCCTTTCTTTATTTATTTCATAAGGTCCGTACTAACACCTGTCTAACCTTAACCCTCAGCTGAGTAATATCAGCTCATAGCACCACATTAAATTTTTACTGAAGTCTAGACACATTTGTTCTACTACATTTCATCTGTCTGAAGAAATGCATCATATATCAAATAACAATATGTTAGTACAAGTAAGCACATTTATCTTTGATGAAGCTATCTTCAGTGTCATCTCATTGTCAGCTTAGTTCCAAGTTATAAGAACTTTTAAGTTGAAGATACTCCACCTAAATTTAGCAAAACAGAATCTAGGCCTGTAGTGCAAGGTAGTATTTTAGGTTCATCAAATCAGTGGGAAGGCATAAGCATATGTGTAGAGGAAAGTACTGCATACGTATGAATGCATATCTGTATATATAAACAGAGACATTTAGAATTAAATGAGATGTCTATTTTTCTTTTTTGTGTGAACTGGGAGATATGGTTTTAGATTAGCTGGATAAGCCTAAAGTTAGGTGGTAGGAATCTCACTACATTTCTGAGGAGAACAAAATCTTGATAAAATATTGTGGTTTTGTTGTTGTTGCTGCTGTCATTGTTGTTAAGTTCCATCCACACATTTTTCTCTCCACTTTGACAATTAATTAAAAAAAAAATCTTGCCATTGAACTTAAAAATTAAGATTCTAACTCTCTCAGCATTTGGGTTGAAAAAAATTATATGCTGATTTGAAGATACTAAACTCCTCATAATTGTTTTTCTAACTCAGATGGAGATTTTCCCTTGTATATATTAATTGTTACTAATGATTTTTTATTTACGTATTCTGTATCCCTACCCTTATTAAAAACAAATTTTCATTTAGCTTTGGTTGTACTTAGATAATTTCTAAGTTCTGCTCAGTCTTCACTGAACAATTATTTATTGCCTTCTCCTTTCTGTTATTTCTTTCAGGCACCTAAAGATCTTACTACTGCAGCCATTGTGGAGGCTAAGCTTTGTAGATGTTAAAAGAAAAAAAAGTGTATTATATAAGTGTATAAAATGTGATTTCAGGAAATATATAAAAGAAAGAAAGAAAGAAAAAACAGAATTCATTTTGCTTTGAGAGAGAAACACTAGGCATATTAAAAAATATGTCTATTGACTTTAATGGGGATGACTTAATGGACCCTAAAAGAAAAAGCATTGATGCAGCCAGCAGACACATATTCTACCTTTTACCTTAAAACATGTCTAGGCAAATAAAGTAAAGCCTTAATCTCCCAGTTCCAGTCTCCCAACCTCTGACTGGTACAATAGAAGTACTTGACTAAGAACAGTAGCTGAACTGACAGCTTTTCCATTTCATAGGCTGCTGCATTTTAACATGCCTGCTACCGACATTTTTTTCCTGAAAGCTGGTTGAGAGTGCCAATTCTAAGGATATTACTTTGAAAATAACAGAAAAAAATCCGCTTCTGTAAGTATAAACATAACTATATCCTTATGTCAATGTTATTTTTTGTGCTTTTCGATGTCAAATTGGACAGCAGTGACATAAACCCCATAATATGAAGTAAAATGAATTCCAGATGGATTGCCACAGTTTGTTATTTCAGTAGGATTCAGAACAATTTTAATTTATTTTTACTAAAAATTGTAGCTTACAAAGATATCTTTGATGGTGTAGCTCAAGGGTGTAAATAGATAAATATATACTTGTTCTTTAAAATGAAGGTCTTGAAATATTTATATGTTAATAACAGTAACAACCAGTCAGATGTTTTAGCACATAAGATGTGGAGGTTTCAATTTTTTATCAAAAATGTTTGATAATTTAAAAATATATATATTTATGTGTATATAAAACGAGAACATATCTAAAATTCAACTCCCAATTTTTTGTTGATTAAGACATCCTTTTCTACCATTAAGCTACCATTCTACCATTAGGTGACTTCAGTGGAATAAGTGTGAGTTTCTTTTATGAGGCAAAGTACAATTCAAGTGACTTAGAAAGGTATGTCATTGAAGAGGACAAGGGCTTGTGCAACCATTACAGCAAACACACATTTGGGCCTAGCCTAACAGTTAGTTCACTGGTTTGGAAGAGTCTCTAATGCTCTGGTTCCTGCTTCCCAAGACAAGTTTTATTTTGTTAATTCCAAAGATTTCATGTACCTTTCAAGGTAAGATGTCTGAAGTGCAGAGACATTTCTTAATGAATTGAGTACACAAATCACTGCTTTATTATATGGAATTGTTAAGAATTACAGGCTCCTAAACTTAGGTATGATTTAAACAGACTGGATCTCATCCTAAAAGGTGAGAAGAAACAACAGGAATGGTTACATATTACTGTTTGCTTGCTATTTCAGTTGTGAGTTCTTTTCTTCAGAAGAACAGACACACTGAGCATTTGATACAATTATGTTAAAGATTAGAAAATATTCTTTATTTCACACATGACCTAAAACAGAAGACCTTTGTTTAGTGATAAAACTCAAGATCTCAGTTATTAGGACAAAACAAGTCCTTTAGTTTAAACATGGCATGTTTAACTGGCTGAAGATCATGCTCAATGCTAATATTGGACTGAATTTCTGAGGAAGCTCAAGGAGAAAAAGAAAGAAAAGCAATGTTTTCTGACCTCTTTTCTTTAGTAGTCTGTGTATAGAAGACCAATGTAACCTTTCAGATACTGACTGGTTGGTTTCTATCATCTCCTTTGCACTGTCCTTAATAATTTTCTAAATCATGTGGATTTAGATTCATTCCAGCTCTACTGAGGACATATCAGAGGCACCCAAGCTACTGAACTGCACACCCAGTAACTGAATCCCATAAACAGATAATGGAGAGAATTATGACCCTCCAAAGAGAGATTTGACCTACTTGGCCCTTTGTAATGTCTCACCCTTGTCTACTGACTGCATGAGCAGTTCAGCAAGATGGTAGTATTAATTCAAGCATTACAGGTGACTGAATTGATACAAGATGAAAATGTGCACTGACTCCTACAATGGATGCAGACACAGATGTGGTTATGATATTATATGAGATGTTGTTTCCATGTTCCTTGATTTACAAACATCTTGTATTATTGGTGGAAAATATGATACTTTGATAGTCTTTGAGCCAGGAAAGTTATTTTCTGTCATAATGTCAGTACATTATGTGTGGTGGCAGTATGTGTAGTGGGTAGTGGCAGTAAATATTTTCCTGCTTCTGCTAGTTATTTGTCTTAGCTCTGAAGTGCAAAGAACCACCCACTCAGCTGCAAGAATAGTTTAGTCCCTATGCCATTCAGTCCTCACTGCAGACTCTGGGATGACCAGGAAGGTCATAGAACCATAGAATCATAAAAGTTGGAAAAGACCTCCAAGATCATCTGGTCCAAACATCGCCCTACCACCAATATCACCTACTAAACCATGCCCCAAAGCACCACGTCCAAATCTAAGCTCCAGATTCTCTACACAGTTTGCCAGTTACTACTTGCAAGCCAAATAATTGCATGCTTCATGTCTTGTACTAGTAAGGACACTCAATCCTATTTACTTCATTAAACAAACAGAAAACAGCACCAACAAAAAACCTTAGTACTTAACATTCATTAGAATGTTGTTAGAATACATGGAAATCAGTCAAGACTAGGCCAAAGGAAATTACAGATGCCCCATTATTTCTTTTAATTGTAACTAAAGTACTTTTCAAAACCTCAGTAAGTGCCAAAGAAATTGTCATCAGAAATTGATGTCATAACTCAATTTTTTGTTGCAATTGTAATTCACTTGCAATTTCAAATGTTTTCAGTCAAGTATCGTAAAAACTGCTAGGGTTGCTGTTATGACTTCCTGGGCAGCAGACATTTGGCAATACTTGCAGCGCCAAAGAAGTCAAAAGACTAGGTTCTGCTTTCACTTCTGCATTTATACAATACCTTCACTCATAACATTTCTCAAGTGAGATTTCAGGACCACATTTAGAGGACAGGATAATGACATCATCCTTGTATCACAGCCTGAAAAAAGATTAAACTTAGAAACAATAAACATTTTTTTATCCCTAAATATTCAAATATATATGCCTATCACCTTACAAAACCTTACAATAAAAGAAGGACATCCAATTTCAGAAGTCTGATATGTCAATGTCTACCTATGATCACTTTGTCTAATCTCTACAGCAAAGAAGTGACTAGTTCCAGGGACAAATCTGTTCACCTCATCCTTTTACATACGTCCAACATTGCTGAGATAAATTGCACTCTAGAAGTTTTTTTTGTTGTTCCCCCCGGTCCTCCCCCCACTGGTTATAAAGGATTCCCTTATGAGAAGCTCAAGTGTAATTATTGGTGCAAGAATTTGGTAGTTCTATTTAGAAACATATTAGTGATATGATAGATTCCATTACCCCTATCCACCAGATTCACTTGCAGTTCCAAACTTAAAAACTGACTTTTAAAGTCTCTTTTTCTGACAGTGTTGTTCAACATGTCTTTAATATCTTTGTATTTCAGAATCTGCTTGAAACTTACTTATAACAAACTTAGCTTGGTACACAAACTATGTGGGTTTTGTTGTTGTTGTTGTATTTCTTTTTTTTTTTTTTTTCCCAGGAAATGTCTGTTAACATAATGCTGTTTTTTTGGTTTTTTTTTTGTTTTTTTTTCTCTAGTCCCCTCAGATTATACATCAACATATAAAAAACCTATATAGCCTCTGAAACACTTCAGGTATGATCCCATGATTCTGCAATAAGCAAACAAAACTATGCTGTACTGCTAGATATAGATTTTAAATCAAGTTTAACCTAAATCTCCATTATGACCAATTCATAGTTGAGCTGTAGTACTCTCCTGTGCACTACTGAAAGCAAAGTTTCCAGATCCCCATTAGTTCCTCTGTTAAAGTATTTAGCACAATCTCTGTGTCTAAGAATAATGTTTTTGCTTTCGTGTTTTTCTGGAAGTTAGCTTAGGTTTAACAGGTTATCAGTGGGTCAAAAGATGTGAAAACTTGGAAATTGAGGGAAAATAATAAATATCAGTGTTTTGGAACTAGAACCAGAGCTTTAAGAGACAAAATTTAACATTCATACTTTTGGTCTTCAGTTTTTTTTTTGTTTTGTTTTGTTTTTGTTTGTTTGCTTGTTTTAATCCAAGAAAACAATATGAAGAGGGACAGCCTCCTGGTTAAAACTAGGCTGAAAGCTTTTGTGTTCAGCACTTCCTAGCTCTTACTCTGATTATAGGATAGTTTTTCAAGGAACTATCTGAAAGGCCACTACAGATGGTCCAAATTCCCATGATACTTTGGATTAAGAATAAATTAGTGAACATTATTAGCACGTCCAGTAAATGTAGCTTGCTATTTACACAAACATTTTTTGCGACATAATGAAGAAGTCTGTGTATCATTTTTCCCTGACAAATTCCAGAAAGAAAAAGAAATATTAGTATGTTATATCCTCCTTTTCCTTTTTCTTCTTAGAGAACTGCAAATTAATTTCTATCTCCTTTAACAAACTTACGTTTATTATATTAAATGACCACAAGATCAGTCAATCAACAAAACATTCTTCTTACTTTCCACAGTTTCATGTCCCTCTCTTGCTCAATTGCTCATTATAACCACTGTATCTGAATTGCAGGACTGCAATCTGAATTGGGAGTGCTTTTTTTCTGGGAGCTCCTGGTTTCAGGTCTTTGCCCTGGCTACACTTTGACAATATGTGAGGGCAGGGATGCACATTCTGCTTGCCTGGGAGAAAGTCTGGTTACAGAGGGCAAGACAAGATACAGAAAGCTTCATCCTTTTCTCCAGTTGTACCTGCTCTGAAATTTAAATAAGTCTCCTAGAATAGAATGAAAGGTCTTTTTTTTTAACCTTACTTTCTGAGTCAGCTATGTAAGACTGCCATTTGGTTATAAAATGACTGAAAACACAGCTCTTCCGTTCCAGTAACTCTTTCCTACACTTTTTTTTTTCTCTCTCACATTTTTTAACATTATATACTAATGATAAGAATTAAATTCATAATCTGGAAATAAATTCTTGCATCTGAACTTTGACTACTGCGATTTTAAAGAATCTTCAGTTACTCACTGACCATGGGTTCTCCATATAGTAACACTGACGCAGATTAACAAGCAAAAGGAAATTGTTTGAAAATGTGTCATTACAAAACAGAATGTGAAAGTATGCCACCCTTTCAATAATTACAGACACTGCATACTTTAACATTTTATTTTATTAAATTTGACTGCTTTTCTTCCTTATGCAGGCAAGCACCTTTAAGAGAGCAATTTCATGGTCTTGTACTTCAATATTTTCAATATTTTAGCCCCCATTTCAACAGCAAGCAACAATTTTTCAGGGTTTTTTTTATCCAGAAGGCAACCTGGACAGATTTTTTTTATTCAACACTTGTTAGAGTACTGACAGAATTCTAGCCTGAAGTTGGGTACATTTCCATCACCATCAGAAGATATAAGAGACAAGCACATTACTCAAGCGCTGCCAAAAGAAACAGCACAAGCAGAAAAAGTTTTTCTATAAAGTTCAATGTTTGCTGAGTCTTCAGATCACCTTCAGCATCTTAAACCTCATCAGATTAAATAAAATAACATTCTCTTGATTTAGCAGTTACTAGGGGTAAAGGCAATCACTGAGGCCAAAGCTAAGGTTCTCACATGAAATAGTAACTGATAACCACAGTGCTTGTTGAAAAAACACAGTTAGTGTCTTGAGGTTTGCACACAGCTTGTCCACTGACCCTCACCCCTCCACCCTGCACATGCACTGCCATAATTTGCAGACAGCAAAGGGGCTGTTATTAAAAGTGTTAGAAGTTTGTCTGATCATGGGAAATATTCAGGTTAAATTTCAACCTCTCTTAACACCTGTGGAAAATAATATCTATGAGGATCAGATCTTACAGATTCATGTAGATCTTGGATTACAATTTGGCAATGTATTTAGAAGGCTTCAGAGATTAGGCAACCTACAAAAATGTTACCACAGAATTCAGAATGAGATCCTTTTGAACCAACCTCAGAATTTCACATTACATTTCTTTCATCTAGTCTGTCTGCTTTGACCTAGTCTAAAATGAAGAAAGAGGAAGATATATATGAAATTATCTATTTTGTACTGATGTAGCCTATATTCCTGTGCATGTTAAAACAAAAACAAAAACAACAAAAAAAACACCTGACTTGGAGAAAACAAATTAATATACGTGGAGTCTTAAGAAAAAAAGGAAAAAAAAAAGCCCAACACACTCATTCCCATCTAAAATATTATAGCCTGTTAATGTGGAGTATTTATAATTATTGCAACAGAAAAAAACAAATGTTACAACCATTCCTTTCATTGAACTGATTACCCGTGAAATGAATTGATTTTATTTCATTTTAAAGCAAAGCAAATCTGCATTTATGGGTTCATGGAAATTCTTGATTAGTCTATGGTCAATATTCTTTTATTCTACAAGAGCTTACTTCTATGTATCAGGCGTTTTGCCCTCAGCACATCTTAATTTAAAGTCACTGAATAGATGCTTGTTATAAATTAATAAATTATATCTGGCCATGTAGATTTGAGAAGGACTTTTCAAGTGAACTTTGCTCTTTGTAAATTTTATAGGCCTGCTAAGGAAATTAATACTTACAAATTGTCTCCATAAATTCATCATCACAGTTTAAAATGATATAGTATTGTTCTTCCTGCCTGTATGTATTTACTTCAGAGGGGAAATTTGTTTTGGTACTGCTTCACCTAGTCTTTTATATCATTATATTCTTCTCAAAACTGGTATCACCGAGAAAGTGATTTTCACTAATTACTGCTATATAAATACTCATAGGAATATAGCTATATAATTTTAGCAATACAGTGTTTGTACACAAATCTCAAGCTTCATTTGATTTTATTTTAGTCAACATGAATAATCTCATAATCCTTAGAAGACTCTGCAAGCACGAACAGAAGTAACCAGCTGTAAACTGTGCTGAAGTAGCAGTAAGGAAATATGTCACATAAATACCATATAAAGCTTTCTCCATAGCCTTCAGGCAATTTCTCCTGTTTCAGGCAACATCTTGGATTTAAAATGCTTGCTTTGTTCTAAAACTGCTTATCATTAAATTAATCTTATTTTTTCTTTTGTCTTAACTATTCCAGTTATTAAAAGATGTAATCAACATCTTTGATGGATTAAGTAATGATCCAATAAAAGTGCACTGAGGCAGAAGATATGTTTCTGACTTTGTAAGTCCTAAATTGAAGAATTCTTTTATATAAATAAATAAATAAAATGCCACTAGCTTCTAATTAGTCTATACCTGTTCTAAAATGCAGTGAGACAATTTCTTTTATTGACAGATGATGAATATTTAACACTTAAATCCTCCAAAATGCAGATATTACCATAATCAAAAGCACATGATGATAGGGGAAAATCATATCTGTAAGTGTAATTAAATAGAGACATAACAAAGAGGCATTTATAAAAATATTTACTTTTTTTGCTTATATGCACTAAAATGACAAAAGGAAATACACTATATAACTTGTAACTGTTTCCTAGTTAAAAATAAATATTGCAAGAAAAATCTGTAAGATACGTGAAAAAAGTTAGACTTTATGTCTTAAGAACAAGCTACGTATTGGACTACTAATGGTTCCTTATTAACTGAGATTTTTCTGGAAAAAAATAAAAAAAATGAACAATTTGACTCATTTTTAAGTGAAGAAGCACTGTGTATGTTTAATTATCATTGCAGAAGCCAAGGAACTAAAAAAAAAAAGAAAAAAAGAAAAAAAAGGAAATTAATAATTAAAACGAAGCAGAGTGTGAAAGTAAATTTGATTAAAAGACGACAAAAATATCTTATCATTTGTCATGGTTTTAAACCTTCCTCAAGGAAGGTTTAAATTGCATATAAGCATAGTTCTTTACTTAATTTTCCCTAATAACTCTTAATTTTCATATCTCATATTAGCTTGTCTTTCAAGATAATTGAGTTCTTTTCAAAAAAAAAAAAAAGAACAGTATATGCATTGACTATGTTAAAATGCTTATAGATTTAATGTGATTTAATCATTCCTCTCACATCCTTAGGACGCTATTTTTCAGTAGAAAATCAGCTGTAATGATATCTTGGATATTCACTGCTGAAAACATAAACCCACCTTCTGCATGTCTAAGGCATTTCAACCAATATTCCTTACTGCATCAAGGCAACTTGGTATGGCAATCTCATCTCTGATTTCAAATTTTGGAAGAGGCATCAATCTCCCATTATTCTTTGAGGAGAGGTAACAAATTAACAAGATCAGTTTCCTTGAGAAGAAACTATTTGTCCCCCAAGAGAGAGACTACAAATAGATAGATGAATTTTCTTCTGTAAACTGTGAAACACTCTTGCTCAAGAGAGTTCTAGACGGCCCTGGTCAGACCTTCTGTGCTTGCAGCTGTCTGCACAAACAGACCCAGACATATCTTTAATTAAGAAAGCCTTCACTATGGTGATATACAGAAGACTAAACATTGTTATTGTAGCTCCTCAGGTTAGATATGCCAATTGAAATAAAATAAAGAAAAACTTAATATTCTTACACATCAAGCTAGAATTGCATCTTTTGCACATTTAGGATTTCACTCTAGTTAATATTTTCAATTTTTTCTCCTCTCTTTTTTTTTTTTTCCTCCTTTTTATGGCCTTTAAAAAAAATAGATACATCTCCAGTATGTGGCTGTTATCTATTCTTCTGAGTTTTAAGGTTTCATGCACACGTCTGCAATATTCATACTGGAATAAATCCTTGATTTGTCATATGGACGTTTTCACCCTTTTAAGTTCTTCTCTGTTCATATATCTGATTTTGTTATAAACTCATGCTTTGATAATATTATCAGATGGGTGCTTAATGCAAGGTCATGTCCCATATGTTTTCTGTCTAAAATCTAGATGCCCAGTCTAAACCAGGTACAGAGGGATCCTGTATCTCCATGTACTTAATCATGAATGTAGCCCCTTGGAGATGGTAATTCACCCCACAGGAATCACCCTTGGAAACATGTCTCTTTCTTTCCATATACTGTAGAGAACATTTGGATTAACTAAAGTCTAAGTGAATAAACATAGGTGTGATGACTACAAACTTTAGTTTATCATAGTTTAAAGTATTTTTTTTCTCTTCGTGCATTTTATAATTGCTTTTGGCACACTTTACTTTCCAAACCTATTTCCTATTATACTATTGGCAAATTCTTAAAATTATCTTTAAATATAATTAATAATTTTTATTTTTTTTTAACCTGGTAAATTATTTTCTCCAGTATGCAGACGATGACACTTTTCTTTTTGAATATTTTTCTTTTTTTTTTCATATTTTTAAATAACATGAAATACACAATTCAAAGTCTTTTTATAATAGTGTTGCAGATAATATAAATCTGAAAAAATACTATAAGTGTTTAAAAAAGCAACAGCTATAACTTTATTTCACAAGTGCTTCAAAGTCTTGTCCATTACTGAAGCAGATCCTGACTTGTCTGTGATTTGACTGAGATCATTATCTAACAAATAGGTCATTAATTGCTGTTGAAAATCAATTCACTGAAATAATGGCTTAAAAGTATTGCTGAATGGTTTGTCGTGAAGGATATATATGAGTGAAGATAAAATGCTTTAATTTCAGCTGCAGTTTATAAGTTGTGTCTGGGCTGCCAATCACATCTAACAGTCATGGCACTTCTTCCAGTGGTCGGAAATCCTGTCAGCATTTTCACAAGTGGAAAGTAATTGAATTAACTGCAAAATGCTAACATTATCCCTTTTCATGTGCACTGAAAAGAAAAAGAATTACACATCTTAGAAATACTGAAATGTTTTAAGACAGAAGCAATTAAGGGTCACAACAGCAGAATGACCTCCACTAGGTTCTAAATTGCCTCTCTCTGCTGCTTTATGTGAAGGAGCTAAAAATACAGGCATAAATTTGCAAAAGAGAAAAAGCAGCAGAGACCTTCCCTGTGTCTCAGGGAAGTCAAAAAGTTCTGTAATTGACTAGAGGAGGTCACGTTATATATGGTGTATATAAACATTATCATAATATTAAATATATTTAATATTACAGACCAATATTAAAGTAAAAAATGTATATATCCTAACAGGCCCATTTTAAGTTGTGTTAGTCATAATGAGATAAGAAAAGGCAGATGGAAAGATGCTACATTTCCATAGGGACATTCAGCTGTTTTCTCAATGTGATTAAGAAGGTAGTTTTGTATTTTTTGTCCTTTTGTAAAGGCACACAAGATAATAATAAAACATTTTACATCATCAAGTCCATACCCTCAGAGAACAACTGTTCATTAACTTGGTACATAGTTACAACTTTAAGACTATACCTGAAGGCATTTTGTTGTGCTTTCAGTGAGAATGAAACTAATGGCTGAATGAACATTAAGAACTTTTCCTTTCTTTTCTTTTCTTTTTTTTTTTTTTTCCATTTTCCAACCATTATTATACCATGTCCTTATCACTACAACAAAAACAGCAATGCGTAAAGCCATTGAAATAGCCAAACAAGATTTATGCAAGAGACAGCTTTGTTCCATTACTGGCTGAAATTATGAACTTGATTTATCCGTTTGCAAAGCACTTCAGAATTCTTTGGGACAAAGTACAATTAAAAATACAACTACTCATTGCCATTGTAAAAACATAAAGAGGTATATACCATTGTATCCATATCTCACTCTTTTTTGTAACATTTACAATAGATTAAAAATAAGTGAATTAAAATACCTTACACTTCTGTCTTCATCTAACATAAATCAAAGTTTTGTTCATAAATTTATAGGATAAAAACATTTTATTATTGAAATTAATAGAAGTTAGGACTTGTATTCACTTGGCCACAATTTTACCTGCAAGTGAAGGCCAAAAAGGATTGTTATGACTGTTTAGTCTGACCTTTACACTGGACATAATATTTAATTAAGTAATTTTTGCATCAAGCCTAATAACTTCTTGATGAGCTCAAGTACATGATTTAGAAAGACATTCAATTATAACAGCTCCATCACTTTAGCTAGAAAATTCTCCCAATAAATAATTATTCTTATTATTAAAAAATATATATATATCTACATTATTTTCTATCCAGATCTGTCTTATTATATGTTTTTGTCCACTATATTGCTGGTGTCTAAAAAAGACAAATTACTTAATGTTGACATTTTTGGAAGTGATTCATAAGAATGTAAAGTATATATTGCTTTTCTTTCTTTCTTTCTTTCTTTCTTTCTTTCTTTCTTTCTTTCTTTCTCTTTCTTTCTTTCTCTTTTCTTTCTTTCTCTTTTCTTTCTTTCTTTCATTTCTTTCTTTTTTCTTCCTTTCTTTCTTTCTTTCTTTCTTTCTTTCTTTCATCTTAACTTTACAAGACCATTCAGGCATGGTGATGGGCAAGATGCCATTAGATATATTCCTAATTAACACAATTTAGTCACAGCTGAAGACATGAAAGCTCTCTGAAGCAAATACGATAAAAGCAGGCTAAAAGCAAATTACACAAATGAGACAAAATAATTCTTAAGGTGTAAGACATATATATGTCAAATAAAGTGAAAGAGGAAGATGAACCAGGATGATTCTTTTCAAGAAAATTAAGAAAAAAGGAAAATCCAAAGTTTGGCAAGAAAAAAAGTACCATACAACATAAACGCAGTTTTGCTGCACTGACCAAATAGACTTTAGACATGGATGTTTGTAAGATATAAAGTGTAGGATAAATAGCAGAAATATTAACACAATTGATTACTGTCATTACTGTGATCTACTGTGTGCTAATTAATGTTATCCAAAGGAGAATTTGGATTAAAATTTTATATAACTTCCAAATCTATATTTCAGACAATGAACCAAATGTCTAAGTCCCTTGAGAGATGGTACCATTCATAAAGACTGGCAAACATTTTGTTTATTCAAATTGCCAAATATGTTGAGTTTTTAAATTAGTGAGCAAAGAGTTTGATTCAGTCCATTCAACTCAAGTCTAGTATATAAATATCTGTCTGCTTGTGGAAAGAGCGAAAAGAGAGAAAACCAGATGCTGAGAAAAATGAAAAGTGAATTCATCCTATGTCTCACTGATGTCAAGCCAAGTGTTCCTTGACAGCAAAACTGTGAAGTGACCTAAGTACACTCCGCATAGTCTAAAGAGATTTGATATTTCTAATTATAATCTCTTTTTCATCATAAGTTGGGGGGGTTAGATTTCCTTCACATGCTTCAGGACAATTTGTCCTTGTCACCTACTCTTATTTTTCTAAAAAATGAACTCCTTATAAAACTGTTACAGAGAGGAGAGATATGAAGGATTTGTTTGCAAGTTTATAATCAGCAGCATATGAACTCTGCAATGTGGATAAAGTTACACATACTAACCTCTTGCCTCACTCACCGAGATCTGAAGTTTGGCCCATGATATAAAGTCTCAACATGAATGACCTTGGGTGCTATAATTAAAATTCCTTGAAACAAAGGTTTTCAAAACATTCAATAGTTTGCAGCACTGGCATGTGTATCCCATGCTACTGGGACAGTGATTCATGCAGAATAACTACAGTTGATATTTGTCTACAGGAAAACGTGGAGATGAGATGAAAAGATTTTGTCAAGATTTGCTAAGAAATAACTCCTGATGCCTTTTCTGTCATTAATGTCAGTGTGGGCAAGGTTCCTTCTTACACCAAAAAGAAAAAAAAATCCTTTTTACACCTTGGGAGGGTGCAATTTATACCCACTTACACTGTGGGTACAAATTGGTTTTACAGTAATATAAATGAAAACTGTAAACTTGACTATTTTGTATTAGTAAATCATAATACAATACAACTTTAGAAACTGGTCCTAAATATTTGGGATTATATCTCTTCTAGTTTCAGGCAGGGTGGAAAAGCCTTCTTGTCTGAAAATATTTTGTGTATTTATACCACAAACAGAAACATCTTTCTGTTTTCTTAAGAAAACTGACCGTTAAACTCACAAAACTTAGACTATGAAAACATGTATTATCTTCCTTGTTTTCCTGAGAGAGGAATTTTCTCCCTTAAAAGAGTGTGGCCACTCAAACAACAAAGCTGGGTGAAACCTCAGTGTGGGGGAGCAGAAATATGTTTTAATGGAAAACTTCCTGACAGGAATGTAAATTTCTTGCTACGAAGCTCTGATATTTAAAGATATGAAAAACATATATACTGGAAATAATGAGCCTAAAGAAATAATTTATTTCTATATGTAAGTAAGAATTTTGCCACATTAACTGCTTTTTTTTAGTGATATAAATGACGAAAAATACATTTATAAAAAACTTGATAGAAAAGGTAACTCCAACTGATAGAAAAAGGAACTTGATCTCTGACTGCACTAATTAGTGAATGAAAAACTCTGAGAGATGTGCACAGGATTATAACCCTGAGGAAATACAGTATACTGCTAACCCACAACACAGGACCAATTACTGCAAGAGTTTTTATGAAAGATGTATATTTAAACAAGAATGAAACTTCATGATCCAAGAATGTGAAGCTATGTGCACTTGTGTGTATATATGTATACCTATGCATATACATATAAAGACACACATAAAAGAAGTGTGTATATACATACTCATATACATAGTGCATCAGTATTCGTATAAGCACATAAACACAAAAGCACACATTTATCTTTGTCTTAATGTATCATAAGGATATGAGATTACAAGAAAATTAAGCTGCCAACTATTTCACCTTTATCCAATGCCAAGTTACAGGGTTGGATTTTTGTTTGTTTGTTTGTTTGTTTTAAAAGTATTTGTTTGTTTTAAATGTTTTAAATGAGACAGCCCACTGTCTCATCTGGTGCTGGCAAAGTTCTCACTGAACTTAAAGAACCCGAAATTCTTCCTGAATGCTGGATTGTATCACAAGGACCCAATTCCTCCTATTTTACTAGAAACACTTGAACTAAAGCTTTAGGTGCTTTTATAAAGATTCTTCCAGATAATCACTGAAGCTTAAATGCTTGAAAGTCTGCTAGTCCCAGCCCTTGGCTGCACTTAGAAACCTTAGCAACAAGACACCTTAGCACCCTTAGCAAGACAGAGCTAAGTCTGTTAAACTTCTTTTCCCCTATATTGATGTATAGGCAGCAAATCAGGTGCACAAAAAGAATAAGCTGTTTTTCAGATTATGGGGATAAAGAATTGGAACAAATTGCAAAAGCTGTTCCATGTTTTGCTTCTTTTACTGGGGCAACTATCCAGTAAGGCAAAGTAAAGAGATGGGTTGTTGCTGGTATTTTGTAGGTGTATACTGTGACTCATATGAGCACCCTTATTAAGGACGCTTGTTAAGCACAATTGCCTTCCTAAGGAGGAATGGATAAATACTGTGCTGAAGCAATTTATCAGGAGCAACTGTGGGAGCAAATTGTATCTCCTATGTAGATATATTCAGAGAAATGTTAACATTTTAGCGCTATTAGAACATTTGAACATGAATGCGTTTCAGCATACCCTGAAATATGGGGACAGTTGAAAGTTGCCACTAGAGCAGAATGAACCCGTAGGAAATATATATATATATATATTCTTGCTCCTAAGAAACAACAAGTTGTACTTTCACTAAATGGATGTTCAAAACTGAGTTTCAATTTGCAGATATCCATCTGCAGGCTACAAATATTCTAGAGTAAAAAGTATGTATACAGCTGTTGTTCTCACTGTGAGACTCATAACAAACACAATGGAAGAAATGAAGCCAAATCATAGAATGGTTTAGGTTGAAAGGGATCTTAGCCTCTAGTTCCAACCCCCCGGTCATGGACAGGGACACTTTCCACTAGATTAAGTTGCCCCAAATCCCATCCAACCTGGCTTTGAACACTTCTAGGGATGGGGCAATCACAGCTTTCTCTGGGCAACCTGTTCCAGTGCCTCACCAGCCTCAGAGTGAAAAAAACTAATCTAAATCTACATTCTTTTAGTTTAAAGTCATTCTCCTTTGTTCTATCACTACATTTCTTGACAAAGAGTCCCTCCCCAGCTTTCCTGTAGGCCCCCTTTAGGTGCTAGAAGGCCACTATAACGTCTCCCTGGAGCCCTCTCTTCTCCAGGCTGAGAAACCACAACTTTTTCAGCCCTTCTTCATAGGAGAGGTGGTCCAGCCCGTTTTGTGGCCCTCCTCTGGAGCTGCTGTAACAAGTTCATAACTTTCTTGTGCTGTGGGCCCCAGAGCTGAACACAGCACTCCATCATGATCTCAGATTAGCTGTTGACTTTATCAGAGTTATTGCAGATGCTCTTAATTGAATATAAAAGCAAACAAACACACAAATATCATTAAGTCACTCTTTGCTAACCTATACTTCTAAATTCAAGTTTCAGCTTTCCTGTTGAGCTAAGCTGTGGCTTTGCATTCACTCCAAGTGGGAGGCTGAGTGTAACTCCTGGGTAGCCCAGGGAAACACAGTGACTCACAGACATAATTTTGAGTCATAATTCTTCTCTTGCTTCCTCCTTGCTCCCACAGTCTTTTACTTACAGTCTTTTCCAGAAAAAAATTACTGTACCAGCTCCATGCCAGCTCAGCTACTTTGGACAGCAAGTGGAGGCAGACCTGAGCCAAGGGAGTGCTAATTCCCTGTCTGCGACTTGTTCCCTGGGCTGGGCAGGCAGAGGAACCAGCCCAGGTCTCCAGGCATGCCTGCAGGACTGGGAAGCTTAGGAAGGAATACAGAGTGGTTGTGGGTTGTCCTGGTTTTACCCTTTTGTCAGGGTAAAACAAGGGTTGTGGGTTGTCTCGGTTTTACCTTTTTGTCAGAATTATTTCTATTCTCAGTCTAACAATTCTCATCAAGGTCTGAGGTAGAGCACCCATAAGAAATTCTAGTTTGCATGTGAGTTTCAGTGATTCAAGAACTAAAAACATTACTGGTATGTAAATAAACATATATAACTAACTACTGGCAACAGGTCTCTCAGGGGCTTAAATTAGCTAATAGAGACCCAGACCAAACAAAAATTTAAAGTGTCCAGATATAGTTTTATTTAATGTATTTTTCTATTGTTTGTTTGTTTGTTTGCTTTTCCTCATTTGCCAGCAAAAGCACACTTCCTTTTCCACAATAGACCTGTGAAAGTTGAGAAGTTTTCATAGCAATTAAAAATGAAGTTTTGAATCACCAAATCCCCAATCTGAATTAAGTTAGCAGATAAGTAGGATCTGCCTCTTCCAGACTCATACTTTTAACAGCAAATGCTCATTTTTAAGGCCTATGAGACTAGCCTACTAGAAATAATTAATACTACATTAACATTCTTGTTTATATCACGTATTTCAAATACACATTAAAATGAAAACTCCTGCTCAGAATATAAAATAGGAATTGATATGAAAAGCAAGGCAGGGAAGCAGCAGTCTCAGAGAAAGCTAAATTGAGTGCTACAGTATGGATTATACATGCAGTTTTTGCTAGTTGTGTAATAAAATTCAGCAATGACAATAACAAGTAAAACAACAGTGGAAATTTAGTTTGAAATGCTCAAAGTTGGTATGTAGACATTGACTAATGATAGACTTCCACTTGTATCCTCTCTTTAATGACTCTGAAACACTTTTATAAAAGCGATAACTTCAGTGGGAGGAGAGGTAAAAGTCACCAATTCAATATTAAAAGTACCCACTGCAGATGTAAGATAAGAGGTTGGGTTGCCATTAGACAAGGAAAAAAAGTTGTGTTCAGGCCTCATCTATATAGACTGAAACTTCCACCTCCTAAATTAAATAGGAATGATATGTCAAAAGAGGAAAAGTGAGACCTGTTCTCTTATTTGAAAAATAGATGATTACCTTTAAAAGTAAAAAGGTTTTTAGTCTTGTCTTGTCTTGCAGACATATGAAACCATTAATTTGTTACCTGAGGACTGGGATTGAAATGTTGACCTTTTTTTTTTTTTTTCTGTTTCCTGTCACAGTGCAAATTATTAGTTTGTTTCTGACTTTCAATAATATAATTGGTAGTATGCCAGTTGTCTTGAGTCTACTGAGATACGTAACTTACACATGGAATGAGGGACTGTGCACTAATGTTGAGCATTGTCCTTCATTACAGAGAATGAGAATCATGAATGAGAATCATAAATGAGACTCAGAATGAGTCTTCCTGGAGACATCTCTTTTTCAGGCTGAACATCCCCAGCTCTCACCTTTCTTCATAGGAGAGATGCTCCAGCCTCTGATCAACTTTGTGGCTCTCCTCTGGACCTGCTTTAACAGGTCCACATCTTTCTTGTGCTGGGGGCCCCAGACCTGGATGCAGCACTCCAGGTGAGATGTCACAAGGACAGAGTAGAGAAGGATAATCACTTCCCTGGCAAGGTCAGAATTATATTATTACATTCTGTCTAGTTGCTTTCCAAGATTATGTCCATTAAGATAATATTTTCCACAGTTCATCTCTCCACAACTGTAAATTCTTAATTACGCAAAGATGAAGAGAAGGTAAGATAAACACACAAAGAAACAAAAATCAGAAAATGTAATATATAACCTCCACCAAATGGTTTCTATACCCATTTGTAAGTAAAATTGTTGATGAAATAACTTGCAAAGAAAAGATTATGTTTTTTTTTTTTTTTTTGAATAACTCTTTGAGACTTAAAAAGCAAATTAAATCCAAAGACTTCAACTGAATAGTTTTTTAAATTACAGCTCTTGGAACAGGGCAGAGATACCATAAAATGTCTCTTTCCAATATTTTTTAATGTATTTGTTAAAGATTCTTTTGCTGGCAAAGTCTGCATACTTTGCAAATTGGAATTGGCCATGTTTCAATTAATTTATGTCCTCTACCAGAAAATATTTCTGTAATAAGAAACACACAATAATAACTAAGTATGCTTGAGACTTACTGGAGCTCAGAGAACTCCATGGGGTGAGGGTAGTGTTGGGCGAGAAATTGTTGGACTGCAAAAGTGATTTAGCTAGGAAGGGAAAAGGACTGGGATGCAAGATTCTCATGTTCTTGTCACCTGTCTCTATAAATTAGAGAAGTGACTAATACTCATTTTTCAGCTGTGACACTAGTATGGGTAGCTTACTCTGACTGGCCTTTCACAGTTGCTATACATGAGCATGTTATCGTTTTGACCTCTGTCTTGAAGAGGCCACCAAAAAATTGAAGCATATGAACGTTATAGACACATGTTGATTTTCCAAATGAGTAAACCAGGCAGATTGCTGATTAAATGAGGACCATATATTTAATGAGTGTTGTACATCTTATAAAGTGTACTTCATGATCTCCAAATAAAAACTGAAAGTCAAAATACAGGTAGTTGTGATATAGAAATTAATAGCTATAATAAAGAGGACTAATTTAAATCAATTCAATCTTTACTACTATTCAAATAATAAGGTCCAAAATATAGTGCTATGAAATGTGAAATTTTAGTTTCAACCATAAACATCTGTCATTCTGACATTAAATTACTTTTCAAGTGTTTCTTTTGCTTCAATAAGTCTTCCTATGTATAATTTTGAACTTTCATTTTATTTGTTCCCTTCTTTTACTGACTTCTTTTCCATTCCAGCTATCTTTTAACCATACAGTCTAAATCCCATCAGTTTTTTTTTTTTTGTTTTCAAATCTTTTACTCTCATTTTGCTTTTTACTATACTGTATTTCTTTCAGAGTTTGTCAATGGAACTTGAGATATTTTCCCATTATTAGACAAGACTATTTTTCATGTTTCTAACTAAATATTGCATACCAAACAGTAATGAATGCATAAGAAGAGCTGTAATCATAGTTGACTACTAAAGGTAATGCTTGCAAGAACAGGCACATTTTTCTGTAAGTGAGGAGATGAGAACTCTTTTATTGTAGCTGCTCCCAGAACAGAACTTTCTAGATCTAAGTAAGAAAACCAAAGATCTCCAAAAACAACTGGTGTTGGTAGCTTGAAGACAGCACCAAGTCTCAACTTTCTCAACCTGGGTGAATATGATCAGGTGAATAGTTCTCTAATAATTTTTTTTTTAATGTTGAAGGATAACTACTAAGTCCAAGGCCTTCCATGGATCCACTTGACTCCAGGGCTAAACTTAAATGGCTCTATTCAAGGATATAACTGGGAGAAAAAAAAAAAAAAAAAAGGAAAATGTTCACAAACATTGCTTCACTGCTGTTAACAACCCATGAATCTCATTAATGTGATGTAAAGAATGCCCGATGTGAAACCAAATTCTCAGGTGTCAGGTGAAGTTCAGGCCTAAGGTAAGATGAAGATTGAATTATCTAGGAAAATATACACATATTTCCATTTTCATAACTCATGATATCCTGAGCATGTTAAAAGATCAAGAGAAAAATAAGTGCATAGTTGGTAGACAGACCCTCTTCTCACTTCTGGAGAAGGTTTTTCTTTCTTCTGTGTTTGTTTGTTTGTATTCAGGTACATATCTCCTTTGATTTACAAAACATCACATAATTACAAAGGGAACTGAAGGGTAAACTGCAATAATACAGTTACCAAATCAATACAGAGATTCATGCTAAAAGCCTAAGGCCTTTTTTTTCTTTCTAGTGTTTCTAGTGTCAGTGGCAATCTATGATTCAGTTGAAAACAGTGAAATAAAATTAAAACATGAAAATCTTGTTTCCAAAATTGGTTTTATATCACAGAATCACAGAATCACTGAATGTTAGAGATTGGAAGGGACCTTGAAAGATCATCTAGTCTAATATCCCTGGGAGAAAAAAAACAAGAATATGACAACTTCCCTTGGAATGGTTATGATAATTATCCATGTTCAAATTGAGAGAGTAACCTGCTAGCTTTCCTTCCATATCTTTCTAACTTCTATAGAAATTAAACTCAGTCCAGTTAAATAATAAAAATACTGTAAGGCTTTGACCACCCCAAAATAATACCATGATTTAGGGGGTTCTAAGAACTTATTAACTGATTCTACAATTAGATTGTGCTTCTTGGTAACAAGAATATTAAGAGTCAACTTGTTGCTGTCTGAATATGGGCACCCCATGTTTGTTCTTACTCAGAAAAGTTAACTTTACAGATAAGATTATGAAGGTAAAGAAAAAACAAAACGTATCTTGTTTAAAATGAAAGGCTCAGAAGTTGATGTTGATGATCTCAAATGTAGCTCATAAATACAAGAAATCACGCAAGTGATTGTGTATGGTCTTCAGTGCTGTGCAATTATAAATTAATTGGCTAGATTTTGATCCCTATTATGTCTGCATACATCATATATTAACACTTATGTCTCTGCAGTACTGTACACTGCAATGTACACCATAAATAGTGAGAGAATAATAATTTTTTATTTATATGTGTATATATATATATTAACTAAATTAAATGCTCAGAAAAATAACAATTTTACTGTTAGGTTTTACTAGATTACAAGGTTATAAAAATGGGCATCCCCTATGGATATTGCCAGAATAGAAATAGATTGCTCTAACAATTTTCCAGCAAGAAGAACTGTCAGTATATAAATAAGCCCTTTGTCCCCTTGAAAGACTCCATCATCACAGAGGGAATAAAAAACGTTTCAGAATGCTTCGAGACAATTAATGCCGTATGACAAAGATTTGGAGGGAATGCCTTCCAAATTATGGAAACAAAGGTGAATTAATGTAATCCCCAGTAAACAATATCAGATTGTATTTGTAACTATAAATACCAAGTTGTCTAATTTGTTTCAGAACTTTTTGTACCTATGTATCTGACTTGGTGAAAGATGAGTAAAGGCAAAAAGAAATGAAATACTCAGTACTGAGCGTCTGAACTGAAGAAAAATATATTATCATGATCTGTATGAAAGTATCAGCAATTGAGCTTGAAGGATTGTCTTTAAAACCTTGTTAGAGACAAAAGTTAGGCCAAAATACTGTAGATACATAAAGTAAGATTAGAAAAGATATTCAACCACCTGTTTAAAGAAATGCGAGCAAGACCAGGTTGCTCAAAGACTGGTCCAATTGGATTTTGAATCCAGATTCCACTGCCTTTCTGGACCTCTCTTCCAAGTGTCTGAGTACACTTACAGTTTTGTGATTTTTATTTTTCCCCTACTAGCTAATCAGAATTTTCTTATTGCAGTTTGTGCCCATTGCTTCTTGAACTCATAGCACTATGAACATCTGAGAAGAATCTTTTTTCCATTTTCTCTGAATCCTCCCATGACATAGCTGAAGCCAGCAATAAAATGAACTCTGCTCTTCCCATCACAACTTCTCAGCATGTGCTCCAGCCACCAACCCTCTTATTGGTCCTCCTCCACTGCGGAGTCCAAAACTGTTTAATACTCCAGATATTTTCAGAAAAAAAGCCAGACAGTGGTCCCTGGGAACAGGAGAATCTTGCTAGATATTTGTGCGAATGTCATCTTAATCTCTCATCCCTCATAGATAAATGTAATAATAATATTTTAGAAGTTAATAACTGAAGACATATAGATGTGCTTTAAGATATAGACGAACTATTGTAGTTCAACTCATCTTAGAAAAGCATTTGCTTGTGTTTTAAATTTAAATTTATGAATATGCAAGTCTTACGAGGAGCAGCTGAGGGAGCTGGGATTGTTCAACCTGGAGAAGAGGAGGCTCAGGGGTGACCTTATTGCTCTCTATAGGTACATTAAAGGAGGCTGTAGCGAGGTGGGGGGTTGGTCTATTCTCCCACGTGCCTGGTGACAGGACGAGGGGGAATGGGGGCTAAAGTTGCACCAGGGAAGGTTTAGGTTGGATATTAGGAAGAACTTCTTACGGAAAGGGTTGTTAGGCATTGGAATAGGCTGCCCAGGGAAGTGGTTGATTCACCATCCCTGGAGGTCTTTAAAAGATATTTAGATGTAGAGCTTAGTGATATGGTTTAGTGGAGGACTTGTTAGTGTTAGGTCAGAGGTTGGACTAGATGATCTTGGAGGTCTCTTCCAACCTAGATGATTCTGTGATTCTGTGAATATTTGAAACAAAACTGATATATAATTTAAAATATAAAGCATTTTATGGAGAATGATAAATAGAAGTTCTACTAGATTTTATTACTGCCAGATATAAGCGTAGTCATTTTTATAGCTGTCTTTTGATAATTTATATTTTTCCTACAATAATTATTTTGATACTTTTCTTCAAAAAGATAATGAATTAAATATATTGATAAACTGCTACATGTGTAGTAAAAAGATACAATTGTACTTAAAATAATAAAAAATTCACATTGTTTACTTAAACTGATAACTAAGATTGATAACTACACTTGAAAATCCGCTGTTCTCTTCGAAGACAAGTGTATTTCAAAGATTTTTTTTTTCTTTTCAAATCTCAAATGATTCTATTTATCATTTGAGAAATATATGAGAATTTTTAGAAATTATTCATTAGGAGAATTACTGGGAGGATTAATTAATGGTAGGATTTTCAATGGGATTTAAGTGGATTATATAAGGACTTGGTCACTGAAATCCCACAGCCTTCACTGGAAATGTCAGCTAACAAGAATATTACAGTAAAAAGCCACACATAAACAGTCACTGAGTTATGGTTATATTATACTTAGTTATGAAGTACTCCAGCCAAAGAAGAATCTGAGCATCTGAACAGAAACTTCTACAAAAATGCAAGTTACCAAGAAGAGTGGTCTAGTGCTTAACTAGAAATACAATGGCTAAGTTAAAGGAAAGTAAAGTTTATATCTGTGTTGAATTTGCCTGAAAAGAAACATGCTGTTTCAGTTTCTTTGTGGAAAATATATTGGATTTTTCTTGAAGTAAAAAAATTCCATGAAAAATTCCACTTCTCAGGTACTTCCACCAAAAAAAATCATTTCCACATATAATTGTAAAATCAGTGTATGTTGAATTTACTTTTTATGAAGCCGTAAATCAGCAGGGGTAACTCTGATAACACGTTTATCAGATGTGTAAATATATGGAGTGTAATCTATTGTTAAAATTCAGTGTTATTCCAGACATGGCATGATAGCATTAGTCTGTATCTTAAACATTTTACCTGCAGTTTTGAACATAAATAAAATTTGACTTTAATTCAGAACAAAATTAGAAATGGTGCTAGGAATGTTATAGCATAGGTGGGTGGGTGGGTCCCAGAATGTTCTTCAGTTGTTATGTCAAATACCAAGTCACACTAATGCTTTTATTAAGACTGAATGTATACAGAGTCCCTAGATGTATCCAAACTATTAAAGTGATAGATGTTTATCTGAATTTAAAACTAATTCCTCATTATTCAATACTTCTGTCTTGGTATAATTAAGTATACTTACATATGTTTCTAAAGAAAATAAATCCTTGAAGTCTCTCTTTTCAAAGAAGGAACGCTACTGCAACTATGTTTCTCTTTCCTCTCTTTTTCTAAGGGCTTATTGCTTTTAATACAAGTAATGTGATATGATTTTAGTTGTTAGTGTCAAAAGTTTTCCATTTCCAGTGCTTTCTAAAACAGTGAAATCCATTAAAGTCAGAGAAAACATTATGCTATACCTAACAGAGTATCCTTTTCAACCAGAATTATTTTTTCCCTGAAGATGGAAAAAATATGCTGTGGTTAAACAGGATAAAACTTCCTACCTTTTTTTTTCTTGCTTTTTAAATTCAGGCATGCAGTAGCAACTAAAATGATACATTTCACATGTTTGCTCAAAGTCCAATGAAAAAAAAAACTTGTGCATTAGTTGAAAACTGAGCATTAATGATGAAAGGGTAACAGAAGTTCCTTTATAAATTAGGAGTCTATCGACAATGAAATTATACTAAGCCTGTACATGCCTATGCATTCAACAGAGCTAGACTGAATTATGTCAATTAAGAAATGACCCAGAAATTTGAAGTAAATAAAAGGACATTATAACGATCTATTCTGACCCTGTACATAGTACAGGCTGTACTATTTCAACAGTCAGAAAAATATTATTTCTTATATCAGACAGATTCTCATAGGAAATATCATATTATAGGTAATCCAAGATAAATATTTTTATTTAGACATAAATGTTTATTGAGAATACTTTAATATTATTTTACCAATATATGCTACACGATAATAAGAAACCAAAGACAGAATATTCTCATACCGGCTAACAAAGACTAACAGTATAAAGCTGAATAGACATATAATATTTCAACATGTATCAGTGAAATCAGCTTTCAACATATATCTAGACAGACAGACCTGTAAAATTGCACATCGATATCCATTGAGACAACTTGAAAACCCAGGTTATGAAGCTTTTATATTTCATGCTTTTAATTTGGCTCCAGAAGCTGTGAAAACAATCTTCCATGTAGGTAGTAATAGTCTGGTGATTTCCTAGTTGATGCTTAGAATTTCCATCTAAACTAGGAGATGGTTGAATTTATAACCATCTCTTTTCTCTGTTTATTTCTTTAATTATTTACTTTAATACATGTTTGTGCAATACTTAACGCAATGGAAAGTTTATCTGTACTTAAGTTACTCAAGTTATTACTAAACTCAGTCGGATGCATGAGAGAAGCCAAAGATTTCAAGGACGTGCCAGCCACAACACAGCACTTGTCAGCCAGTTTGATGATTGCCTCAGTACAAGACAGTTCAGAAATGTCCAACAAATGCCATCCTTTAGGAGAGGTTGTCTCTGGTGAAACACAAGGTCCCAGAGTAAGGACCTTCGCTAGCTCTTGTAAACCCTTATTCCAACCCATCTAGCTAATCCAGAGTTGCAGTACTCTATGCTCACTACTCTATTTTGCAGCTTTTTCACTGGACATATACTTTGCTGGAGTAAACTAAAAAAGAATGTATTAATTAGCATATGTTGGAAGACTTGCTTTATTGCAGACCTTCTCATTTATGCCTGTTTTGTAGTTAAAGAGTGATTAGAATTTTCTCTAGGAATTGAATTTGAATTGAAATAATGTGCCTGGGATCATCTCTGAGGGTTTTTACCCCAACAGGTCTGGTAAAAGTTTTATCTTCGCCAGAATGATGGGCATTTTCAATAGAAACTGTGTTCACTTTGGTAAAGAAAAATATCTATTATAGTCTAATTAAGTTGAAAATTATTTCAATAACTTCTTTTTAAAACAAAACACTGTAATATTTTGTTTACATCTGGGAAATGGCCTTCCAGTTAATAATCATCCATCATTAAACATCTGGGCTGGTCCAGCACATCTCTGAAAATCTAGGAAACTATAAGTATACTGAACTTGCACTGCTGTAGAATAGTGAAATCAATACTGAAGTGAAGACTGCAGGCAGGGATGCTACATCAATTGACATTGAAAGGCAATGCAAATTTCAGTGGAACTGTAATTTGAATGCAATTTAAATTGTGCTGAGAGGAAATGTAAGATAGTCTGATTATATTAAAATATAATTCTGGGAAATCCCGGTCCATGACACAAACAGAAAAAGTATAAGTAGAAAATTATGCACATGCAGCATAAAAAGGAAAAAAAAAATATTTCTGGATTACTTGGCATCTCAAGTTGGAAAACTTTATTCTTTTAGAGAAAAGTATGCTGTTACTGAAATATTTTCTTCATGAATAGATGTGTAGTCACTCCTAGAAAAAAGGTGTTTGAAGTATGATGATTGAAATGCCAGGTGTATGCTAGGCTCATTTTACAGTAGAGCATTTATTAAAGAGCAAAAGGATCATTATTGTCATCATCAGTTCTGATTCATACTATACTGCTACAAAATTTATATTAACTTATCACACAGAAGTTGTGAGACTGTGTACCAGCACCAAAAAGAAAAAAAAATTAGTTTCACACAGTTTCACTCAGACGCATTATGTTTCTCTTAAGTAGAAAGGTTATAGAAACAAACAGGTGTGGACAAGATTTGCTCAGGGCTTATTATTGCACTCTTGCCCAAATATCTTTTTATAATCAATCATTTCAAGATGTACAGGTTGAGACAAGGTATATTCTTAGTGGAAAAACTGCTGCTGCAAACCAGGTTGTGCAATGTCCTAAGCAAACCCTTCCAATGCTGATACTGACTTTCTGCTTTGGAGTCCCCGCTTTTATATGACTGAATTGGAAAATGCAAGCATTACAATTCCTTCTGGTAAAATAGAATTCAGTTAGTTAATGGAATACAATGAGTAGGAGAAAAGTGGACAGCCTTTTTTAACTGTGGACATCATGTTCTCTCAGCATAAGTGCAGCTACTTATCGCTGCAGGTGAATAACTGCTTCCTGCTGGTGAAAGACATATGTTATTTCAATATATACGGTGAAAAAATATTACTCCTTGAGATGTGGACAGGCATGGCTTTTTGATCTGTAAGAAAGATAAACTGTCTAACTGATCCACAGTGAAGCAGAAAACTCTATCCTTGACTTAATTAATAGTCCAGGAAACTGGCTATACTCCATGGATCTATTCCCTGGTAAGCTGAAACACCAGGGATCTCTGCTTCTCAATTACATGTAGTGAGCAGCAATTGTTACACTATGTGCAAGATTTCAGTGTCCCGGAGACTACTCGGAATTGAAGGTTTGAAGAGAAAATTGAAAACATGAGATTTGTTGCTTAAGTTGCAGACTAGTCCGCAGCATCTTTCGGAAGTCTGAATTTACTCACCGAAGAAAGACAAAGCGGCTGATAGGTCTTCCTGCCAAGGTGAACTACAAAGGTTGCTCAGCTAAGATATGTTAAACTTCATATTATAACAATCCATCTATTTTCCGGACAGTCCCATGTGATTAAAGAAGCTGGCTTTAGAACTTCAAGTGATAATATAATGACAATGAAACTTTCATTAAACACCAGGACCTGTTATTGAAGAACTGTATTAAGCTATACAAGGATTACAAGTGATCATCTTACTTCTCTTAATATAGTCATAAAATCAATAGTTTATAATGATACTTACTGAAAAGAACAAAAAGGCAACTGTCATCCTTTATAAGTAACAAAATAATACATTTCAAAACATGATATTTAATAAGGATAACAAAGTTGTTTGTTTGTTTTTAATCAATTAAGAAATCCAAAACACTACAGGAAGTGAATACTAAATGATAAGATATTCAAATCAGGACCTCTGCAGTAGATAGACTTTGGCTGAAACATTCACATAATTTGAAAAATAAGAATACATTGGCTGAAACATTCACATAATTTGAAAAATAAGAATACATTTTAAGATGTTTATTTATACTTTCATGATTGTTACATTAAAAAAAAAAAAAAAGCAGTACTAACTTACAGTAAAATGTATGTTTTCTTCTGAGCTAGAGTATAGCTTTTGCAAGATTATTTATAAAGAAAATGGTGAGATCTATCTCATGATTACATTCGTGGTTATTTTCCATATATATTTCTGGTATATTTATTGGTAAGGAGAAAAAATATATATACAGACACACATATACACATAATCTACATTGCATCTACCTACAACAGATTTATTTATTTATTTATTTTTAGCTATTGCTGTTATTTGAAACAATAGTAGACAAATAATATCTCAAGTAAAGAGAAATGGTTTCTCTTCAAATGGGAGGCAGTAAAATAAAAGCTTTTTTGAAAAATTATATTCATTGTGCCAAGTGAGAACTTATCACTTAGAGTTGTGTCACATCCTATCAGAGCATAATGTAATGTACTGCAACACAGTTCTTCAGTTCAAATTTGTTTTTAATGTGGATATTGAGATGACCAACTGTAGATGAGGAAAGACGACCTTGGTTTCCACTCCAGAAGTTCCAAATAGCCAATTTGCCCTAGAATTGCCCTCAAAATGTATTGCCAAATGCAAAACTATCAATGTATGATATTCAGTTATTGGCCTGATTTAAGCTGGGATAAATATATAAAGGAAATCATATCTGAGGGATACTTTTTTTTTGTAATTCTGTGTCTTCCTTTAGTATATTGTCACACTTCCATTTCTGATCCTAGTTATAACTACAAGGGTAAAAACTAAGTATGAAGGAAATAGCAGAGATATATAGCTAAATTATCTGAATATTTAATATCCCACAAAATTGCTGTTCTTTGTTTTGATTTTTATGTCAACAAAGGTAATTATTTTGGAGGGTTTTACTGTAGGAATCCTTTCTAATGACTAGTTTTAAAATAAGTCAACCACTTTCTAAGTTGCAGTTTTAGTGTTGTAGTTAAGATTTTCCTGGAATGTAGGTAAGGAAAATGAAAGGTTCTAGTATCTAACAGTTGAAACAGCTGGAAGAAGCAAACAGCTTTCAGACAAGATTTTTTTCCACAGGTCTTACATATGTTACATTTCCACCTCAAATGTAGGATTGTGATGCTGCAGAATGACAATTAACATCTTAATTAGATTATTTTTCTGTGGAGAATGACCCACTTATCCCACTTATTACAGATGAGAAAGTTTAGAAAGACCACCATTTCTTCAGTAGATATGCATCTCTAACTCTGCAACTTGGGACACTATTTAAAAATACAACTAACATAGGTAAAAATTATCTATGTGACTGTTACTGATCTTTCAGTTTGGATGAAACTGTTCAGTCAATGCCCTTTTACTTTCTGCCATGATGACCAAGACCCTAAAAAGAATGAGATTACTGTAGCATTTCATATCAAGAGATGAATAATATATCCATCATGATTTGGGTCATAGCATGAGGGTGATGGAATTGTGTATAGGCACAAAGCCTGATGAAATAATTTTAAGAAACCGTGCTTGAGGAAATGTTCAACAGTTGCACAGCTTTACCCAGTCCCAACACATGTTGATCTGTACCATCCTGAACTCAAGTTTAGTGGATTTTAACAGGGTGCAGAGGACTACTTTCTTCCTTTCTTTTCCTCTTCCCCCCCCCCCCCCCCCCAAAATTGCTTCAAAATTCAAGAAATTCAAAATTCAAGAAAATTCAATCATAGTCCTAAGTTCACATAACTGTATGGAGAGCTTATATGTAGAAGACTGCAGAACCAAATACAGCCAGAAACGGTGTAGATTCACAGAAACACAGAAAAAAAATACTTAGTCATATGATTTTATGAACCAGAAGGGAATACTCTCCCTGAAAAGGGTTAGTAACCACAAGAGCCTAAACTTAGCTTTACTTCCCAGACAGTTCAGATTCATCATAGTGTTTCTAATACTTCAAGGAGATTCAGGTAACTATGAACAGAAAGAGAGAAGTAACATTTGAAAGAATGACACATCTTCACTGCACTGTTAATTTGGGCTTTTAGTCAGTTCTCATTCATAAATGAAACTTTAGGCTACATTTAGAAGAACTTCAAAGTGAAAAGCCTGGCTTGGGCAGTGGTATGTGAGCTAGTTCTGTCCTGATTTTGCAGCGAAGGTACAGTGAAAACACAAGACAATTAAGCTTCCAAAAATACAGGTTCCCCCCAAATCTGGAAATGATCAGAAGGGACACAGCCAACTGAAGCACTACAAAGTCAGAAGACATGTCCCAAACACATTTTCAGAGGTTAAACTGAACTCGAGCCTCAGCATGCAATACATATATCAAATCTTGTTCAACTGACCTTAATAGATACAAAAAAAAAAAAAAAAACACGGATGCAACATATATGTAGGCAGGTCTTGTTTTTGAGAACTAGCTGGTCATGCTGATGAGCTGAAAGACAGGTTAATCTTGAAATTACATATAATACAATGCAATATTCATCAGATATTTACTGCATTTACTATGATCTGATTTTTACAACTCAGAACAAATCCCACATATTCTTATATCATCATTCATCATTGTAAAATCTTTATCCAAAGGAATGTCTGCTTTTAACACAGAGACAGATACAAAAAAGCATTCAATTAAGAAATGATTGGCTTGGGAAAAGAAAAACATGCCACTTATTCAGTAGTCATGAATGATCTATCGTTCTGTTTGACCATGTGACTCTCACTCTAGATTTTCCAAGGACAGAAGAAAGTTTTCATCTGCTGTAAAACTCATGATAACCTTAAAAATACATCAAAAATACAGTTGATTGATTTAGACATATAAATTTTACCCAGGAATTTACTGCAAATTGAGAGATTGTATTTGTCATAAATCACAAGTTTAACAATTTTAACTGATTATTTAGTAGGTGTTTGTACATGTCTCAGAGTTAACACACAACTTACTGCTACCGGAATTCTTTGGGATTTTTTCAGGTTTTAGTGGAAGTTTAAAAGATCAAATGAAAAAAAAAAAAAAAAAAAAAAAAACACAGATGATTGCTGTTATAATTTGGCAGTTTTGCGAGCCAAAAGATATAAAATTCCATTATCAACAGACATGTTCTTTTCTCAGATTGAAAATTTTAATTAACTGAAAAATTTGTCAGCAAATTTGTAGAAGATTCTCCTTATCTAACTAGGTTAATAGCATGAAAACTACTAGTCGTATGAAATGCACACTGGATACAATTATTGATTGCTTCTGCAGTTGACCGACAATTTGATGTCTTTGCTCTCATTGACACTGACAAATCATAACAATTAGAGTCATGAAAGTTTGGAAAAGGATATGCAGGTTATCCCACCCAACTAAAACTAACCCTACAAGTGCTTGATGTAGGAGGATGAAAAAACATAATTACTTATTTCCACTATTTCTATTATTTAGTTACATAAATAATTTTCCAAAACAATCAAGATCTATTCAGGAACAATTTAACAATCTTCTGCATTCTCTACAGGAAAATAAAAGATGTAATAGTGTGAAAGATGTTAAGGCCTTCTAATACGTACAGTCTTTTGTCCATCAAACTATTAGGGATGCAGCTGCCATACCAATTCAATGTTGGGGTTCAGTCACTACATTTACGAAATCTGATATATTCCAATTAAAAACAAACAAACAAACAACAAAAAACTAAATTTTGTAAATCTGCTCATCTCTTTAAAAAAGACCCTAAGTGGAAGGTGATAGTTTCCAGAAGATTAGAGCATATGAAGTTAACATAAAATAACTCAATGAAAATAATTGATTTCTTTCACACTAACTTGGACTAGCAATTCAAAGTAAAATCTCTATCTCTTGAGCTTAAAATTTAGCAGTTAGTTTCTGTATTCTCAAATTCATATTTGAATATGACAATAAAGATGGTTCACTCAAGAAAATCAGTCAGAACAGGTAATCATCAGATTGTAAAAACTTTCTTTTCTTTCGCAGCACCCAAAAATTGAACAAGAAACTCAAGCAACAAAAGAATGAAACATAACTATAATCTACAAATTAAAGTCTGTAAATAATAAATAAGATTGTTGAAACAAAGTAAATGCATTGTAAAGCATATGAAGTGCATTTGTTTCTTAAACTGATGTTTGTAGAGAAGTAGATATGGTACTTAATACTTCCACTGACGAGAATATTAATATATTCTGATATATTAAACAGAATGTATTAATATTAAGACTGGGGTCTTGGATGGAACAATGAGGCCACACAAAAGAATACCATTATATTAGAAAATGTCTTGAACATCTCTTTCGTAAACTGATTATGGCATAATAGAGAAAAAGTTTAAAGAAGTTATATTTTGCATTTTAAATGATTCCTTCTTGAAAATGGCTTATTTTGGAGCATATCAAAGGAAATGCTAGTCAAAAAAATGAAAAAGTAGTTATAATTGCAAAATTAAGAAATAATGACCACATTAGAATTAGAGGAAATATATATATTTATATATTTAAAGAAAGAGACAGAGAGAGAAAAATTAAACTTATGATATGAAACTTCAGAAGAGATTCAAAAGCAAAATAAAAACATGCACAAAAAATATAAAGGATGAAAATAATTTAAAAGTTAAGTTAAATCCTTGTATTACTAGCTGGAAGTTACATAAACATTGTATTACTGATACATTGAATATTACTGATACCAGTCATACGTATTCATGGACCTTGGAGATTCAAGGAAATGAATTAAAAACAAACCACAAAGCAAATTTGCAGGAGTCTTAGATGTTGTTTTTTTTTTTTTGATTCAGGCAGAAGCCATTTACAAAAAGAATCAGCCTACTGAGGCCAGCAGAAGGGAACCAGCTATGACCTGAACTGATGATTGTTTAATTCATGATGAAGTTATGATGAGATGACAAGTTAACATGGATCATCTGACTTGTGATAACTGGAAGCTTGTCTCCACTCTGCCTGAGAATCGAAGTAATATGACTTTGGTCCCAAATTACAATGATTCCATGAACTTGGAATCATGAATTTACATTTGCTGAAGGCCAGAAATGTGCACTCAGTTCTCCAGCTACCACATGACTCGTTAAGCCATTACAAGCTGAGTGTGTTCCTGAGTTCTGTGTTCATGATTTGCAAAGCTATGATGAAATCTGAAGAATGATTAGTCAAACAGAAAACTAGATAAACAGTCTCCAGACGGGCGTGTGTGTAACCTGGGCTGCCTTGTAATTGAGCAACAGAACATAATTTCCTTACATTTGTTCTCAATCACAATAGTTTAAGCCAATACATGTTTAAGACTAACTTGTTTCAACTAATAATTATAAGACTATATCCTAGAGAAAAAGTAGGACTTAAACACACTGATAATGTTATTATTGAAAATGGTTATTATTACTTAATGACTTTCATAAAACAAACAAACAAACAAAAAAACTTTGCCAGAATTGGGCATTCTTAGAATAGGGGATCAGACTTTCCAGAAAAATTTGTGATATTTCAAAAAATAAAGTAAGGCTATTTGATTTAATACCCATTTTTTAACACTTCTGTGTTTTATGATTCCAAGAATATTTTGCAGCTCTAAACATTATATCGTAATCCTAATATTCTTGAAAATATTTGAATTTCAGGACCTACGACTTTAAAGAAAAATACTAAAGTTCAGTTTATTAGTATATAAGGGAAGTCTCAGCATTACTCAAATGATTCATATGGAATTTTAAGATTAAATACTTAACTGATCATAAAAATAAGTGTTCTTTTGGAGACCAGTACTGAAAGACAGCACGTCATATTCTCCTTAAAAGTATTACTAATATTTTCAGGAATTTTAAGGCAACAAGTTTTCTTTAACATTCAATAAGCTATCTGCAAAACTGAAGTTAATTAACAATATCTAGATGAACATAACAGAAGAAAACATTACAGCAGACCAAGGAAAAAATGGGTCGATCAACACACTAGAATTTTTTGATGCATTTAAAACACAATTTATCTGACTTAATATCTCAAAATCCTTTAAATAAAGGGCTGTACTTTAAAGCATAATATAAATATAGTATAATAATAAAGGGTTGTGTTTACTAAGTACTCTGGAGGTTACATATAAATACTACTGCTTGTCAGTACAACATAAAACAATCTATTAATAGTTTATTATTCAGAACTGAGGTTGACACCATTTAAGACAACACAAAATAAACAAAAAATATTTTTATTACTCCTTAATGAGAATATGTTCAAATACTATAGATTTTGCTTTTAATTTTGCTTGTCTACACACTTGCTGGATGTTAGCCTGATAAGACTTTGGTCATGTTTTGCTCTCTTTTACCATTTATATTACAAAATCTTTTCATAAAATCTAGTTGATCCTGATGTTTTGGATTAGATTTAGATTAGACAGAGCATTATGTCACTAAGCTAGTTATCTGTTCTTCTGTAAAATTCCCAGTCTTTTTTTTTATTATTTATTTTATTTATTTTATTTTATTTATTTATTTATTTCTCTAGTAAGGGCTCTTCCATCTTCCACAGCCATATAGAATTTTTGTGTTCTTTTCTTCTAGATTTTCTTCAACATTAAATTGGTCTGGTCTGTCTTCTTCATTCCTTAGCTTCTGGCTTTGATACTCTCTATGTAGGAAACGTGTGTATCTACAAATTCATGTGGGAATAAGATAATGCCCAAATTCCAGAGGGAGGGGTTGGGACCCTCCTGAAAGTAGGGAATGTAATGGAAAATCACTTCCAAATACTGATTTATTGTACTGTTCCTGATTAGTGGTAAAAGACAAAAAATTAAGAACCAAACCCCACGTATTTATTACTTTTAATCCATTTAACCCTTAATAAAGAAGGGTCAGTGCCTTTAATTCATGTAATTCATGTAATAAGTAAATATCTTCAGCCTAAATTGGGCTTGCTGAGCAGCTGGACTACCTAGGAATAGCTACCTGCAGTACAGAAGACTGAAATTTTCATAGGAACTATGGCAAAAGATAATTGCATTGATACTGAATTGACATTTGACTTTGCCACAGAAGTACAATTTAGAAGGACTAATGGAGAGGATGATGTTCTGTAATAGTAAAGATAGTTTGATTCCCTTGTGATGAATAAATAAAAATAAAAATCTAATTTCCTAAGAAAAAGAGGCTTTCTTGATCACACTACCCATTGGTGACACAGTCCGTGGTCAGTTTTTTCCCTATGACTCCTGTGATCCCTCTGAGAAATTCAACATTTCTTGGGAAAATGGAGGGGAGTAAGTTCAGTTTATAAACATTAAGTTCCTCCAAGTTCCTCTAAGTTTCATGAAAATCAGCAGTCAAGAAGTGGAAACATTCCATTAGCTCCTTAACCAAAAGGGAGAACTAAGTTATTGTCCAATTATTCCAATTATTAGGTAATTGGTCAAATAGGGTATGTAAACTTGGTCAATCAGCACAAGCAGAAACAATTTACTTACATTTTGTCCACCTGGGGAATCAAAATAGTAGTTAACGAACATAGAGTTCCAGGAATGCTGGTGAACGTTACACGAGGGGGAGATTGTTACTACCTTTAGTAACTGGTCTACCACTAGATGTGCCACAGTAAGAAAATATTAGGAATGTGGAAAGATGAGTATGACTGTGGAAGCATTAAGTGATTTGTTAGGTGGAGACACTAGAAAAACTAATGATAAAGGGAAGAAAATTGCAGACCGTTTCAGTATGGTAAAGAACAGAGAAAATCAGTAACTGCTTAGGTTAGGAACTGTTCAGTCCAAAACAAGTCTTTGTCAATCGACGCTGAGGCCAGTCTGAAAGCTTTCCAATCCAATTATGCAAGCCCAGCTCTCGGGATCCACCTCCACCCTTTATTGCTCTCAGATGCATTTTTGAATGTCTGTAAACAATCCTGCAGTGACTGAATAGTATCAACATTATTGTGAAAATAATGAAAGCATTATTTGAAAGCAAACTGCAGAAAGCAGTGTGAAAGCAACTGCAGAACTCCAAAATGACAGAAATGTGTTATTACCCTGTGCTACTGTTATGCAGTTACAACAATAAGTATAGGACTCAGGTGAATGTTGTAATAGCTAAGCTCTGCCAATGTCTGCCAAGAGTAGACCTTGCAGACTGAAGGGTCAAACACTTATAAAGCAAAACCACTGAGACAGAGTTTGTACAGAAATCCACAGCTGTAAAAACTTACTATCACATTGCAAACAGTCGGACATAGAAATCAAACCACTCCAAATAGAGTTGTAGCAGGACTATCAGTCCAGGAATACTAGTCACATGGTGTATGCCTAATTCAGGAAAACTTTGAGGCACATTCTCCTCGTGGAATAAAAATCTATGTTGTGTTAAGTTACAGATTGCCAATTAAAATATAAAACATGCTAAGACATGATAACACTCAGCTATTCCCCATGGGTCCTGCAATACTCCCAGCCAATAGTATCAGATAGCAGGACCTCTGTTACCTTTCAATGATATTGAGACTGAGTGTTTCTATGCTTCTATCGAATTCACAGCACACTTCAGGAGTTGTTTCACAAGAATAAATAAACATCAGTGATTATTTTTTTCAAATCTTCATGTTATGACCTTTGTTGTTGCTGTTGTTTTACTTTTAAATTGTGTACAAGGTTCTTCTTAAGAGCCCAGAGAGCTAATTTTACAGCTCAAGAGTTTTACTGCAGATTAAAGCAGTAAATGTGAAAACTCACACAGACACACACAAATCCATTAACCTGACGTTATGAAATAATTTGATTCATTTTCTAACAAAGTAAGGAGTTTTTCTGTGTCAAAAAGAAAAAAAAAAAGATCACATGTAGTACTTGTAACATCTAATTCACAATTCTAAATTACAAGTACCCACACTTATTATGGTGCTCTATAAAATCCACAAAGATGCATTTTCTGAAAATACCACTTTCCATATAACAAAAGAGCACAGCAAATTGTAAGTCTTAAGCCTTTTCATAAAAGGTTTTTTTTTTTTTTTTTTTAACCAAAGAGCAAAATAGAAAGTGAAATTATAGACATAAATCAAAATCATCAAAGTTTCATGTTGCTTTGTAATGCCTGGGGTACGGGCAAAATAGAACTTTTGACATGATTGGTTTCAATCAATCACACTACAGGGATGGCCACAGAGAATCTGGGACTTAGACTTTGATCTTGCAAACAAACACCAACTTAACTTTTAGTCAATGGAGGCGTTTGTACAATTAAATGTACACACATGATCAAGTATTTATAGGATCAAAGTTGTAGAATATGGTTTATAAGGGCAGTTTGTGTGTCACGGAAATAACTTAAGCAGCTTTTATATAACCACTGTTTATTACTGCTTCTTGGCTAGAAAGTAGCTGAGCTCTGGCAAGCAGCTGCGAGGGGTTCATTTTGATATGAAGTGCACAAGTTTAGCTTAAGCTGCTCTGAAATCTGCTTAACCTAAGCCAGGATATTGTGCACTGAAACAGATGCAGAACACCTTTGAGCCAGTGCTATGGTCCAGAGATAGCTGTGTCCAGCAGATTCAGTAGCTGCTTAAATTGCTCAAGTCATTGCTCAAGTGACTACATCTTTGTCTTCATGTTCCAGGTCATTATTAGATTAAAGACAGAGTACTTAGTAATAATATCTTAATTTATACTTTGTCAAGACAATTGTACTGCATGTAAACTCTACAATAAGTCACTCTCAGTTAAAGGGTTTTATCCTTGGATGTGTACCATCCTATATCTGTCATCAAACATTCATCCCAAATCCATCTCACCTACTTTTATCTGAGTGTTAAGTCAGGCCTCTGGTTCAAGCTGACTATTATTCTCCTTCTGTACTCAGGGAAGTCATAAGTACATGTCCAGGACAAGTGCAACAACAAAATGAATCACCTCTTTCAGAAAATAAGGTCAGGAACAAGGAAATACCCTGTCAACTCTTTAGTCATAGAAATTGTGGGAGGTTTGCCATTGTCTTTAGTAACAGTGAAATAAACTCTCTATTCTATTTCTGTAGTAAAAGTTTCCTATATTTAGTGGTTGAATTTAGGCACAAAGTACTGCTTTCAAAGCTGTTGTTGGAGAACCACTCTTGACTGTTTATTTTAACTTCTAAATGTTAAGCATTTTATCTGAAAGAATTCAAGTATTTTAGAAATGAAGTAACACATTATATTATTTGAATGTTGCCCCACAGAAACATGCAGCCACTCAATAAGGAATACGATGGCATCAATACACAACATGGGACTGTTTACAACCTGTTCCTGAACTACAAGAAATGCTCAACCTGCTGAAAATTTTAACACCTCTTCAATAGTGTATTTAGAAACAACTACTATCCCAGATGCTTGTGTAACCTGAAAATATACAGAAGGATGTGGCCTTGCCTAAGATAAGCAGAGAAGAGAAAATAATGACTCACTGCATGTAAACACAGGCATATAAAGACAAAGCATTTTTGCAGCAATAATTTAACAGGATCTCTAAGACAGCTTACATATTTCTGGGCTCCAAGACGACACATGTTTTCAAGCTTTGCATCATATCATTCTTAATCAACTGAGATGAAATATTTAATACATAAAGGAATGGTTGTATTTTCCTTTACTCTTGTCTTTTACTACACATCCACAGGAAAGCACTTTGCCTGATCATAAATATAGGGTTGCAGGAGCTCATGGAATTAAGCAACACATGCTAACCTTTAGCTTTCTGGATGAAAAATGACCTTCAGTGATGACCCCAGTGAATAGTGCTATCTAGAATAAATCCCTTGCATCAAACAACCTGCTCTTTTACTATTATTAAGTTTTAGTAACACTGCTGGGAGAAACTATCTGTTAAAAAAAGAAACAAGGTACTGACCCTAAGGTATTTGGGGACTATTGTTTTCTGCAATCAGTTTAAAGCACTTTTCATTCATTTTGTACAATTTTCTTTCACCAGTGTCAGGAAGATCAGAATGAGAAAAGACCCTGTGATGTTTATTACACATCAACAAATAAAAGGTATATTTACAGCTGCATTCACCATTTTACTAGGCCTATTAAAAAAAAGTGTTGTAAGGAAAAGCCTATAAAGCAAACTTAGCAACAGTAAAAAGCCCATTGTTTGAATTCCTACAGAAGCTTCAATTGCTTCACAGTATGAAGTCAGGAATCCTTTAGATAAAAATAAACACAGAATAGATACATTAAGAGGAGTGACATCTTCTTTCACTGAATGTCTGCCTTCCAACAAGAGGTTGCTTGGTTTAAAAAAATATTTTGCAAATAATTTGCCAAAAAAAGGCCATCATCATGCTGGAGGGATCCAGCCAAGAATCTTTTAAATTTGTAAGTAAATATATTTGGAGGGTTTTAAAGAAATAGAAACAAAAGATAGAATTTGCATGCTGAACAGAAAGAATGAGTTTCCTAAAACCTGAAAATCTTCAGTACTGATGAAGTAGAAATATTAACAACAACATGATTACACAAAGATCATAAACATTATTTTACTCTTAGCTGCCACTGCCAAATCACAGTCTAAAGAGGACTATATATTGCCTGTCACTAAATTCTTATAAATGATGAACATCTTCTGCTCATCTTCTGCTCAGGCCCAAGGAATACGAGAAGTGATTTTATTTCTGGTTAACAAGCTTTGTTTGATTGGATTTATTTATTTTTCCCCAAGAATGAAGTTTCTGACCTTTTATTTCTTCTTTATTTTGGATAGTTAATATTTATAGGGATACTTACAACTACGTTTTAATTGGCTATGCAAAGCACTAAATTTTCATTTCTATCATACAACCTTCCTTCACAGACTGGAAGGATATCCTTTGTGCCTAGGTTTGATACAAAAGCTCATTTCAAGCAAATTCAATTAAGAAGAGTAATACGGTTTTAGAAACTAAATGTTGCATGTCTATGACAGATTAGTCTTTGCCATTAGACTGTTCCAGGGTTTCCTTTGTGCTGACTTTTTAATCTACAAAAGCATTGAAAAATCCAATTTTGATTCATTTCCTTGATACTGGAGATGTTAGTGCTAGAAGTCCACCAGTGACAGGCACTAGAGTTACACTCGCTATGACACTGAGTTTCTCCATGGAAGACAGCAGGGCAGAGAGTATTGGTCTTTCCTAGTACATTTCATTGATTTTGTACTAAACTGTGAATTTATAAGATAGAGAGTGGCACTTGCACTGAGCAAATGAAGTTTCCATCTGAAACTTACATTTCATTCAAGGACAAGTCTTAGGTCATTTCTTATAACTGGAAGAACCTCATTGACTGTAATAAGACTTGAGCAGACTGATTGACAGAAGAGGTAATAAAGCATACCACATTCTATATTGAGACAGTGTAACAAGACATGACAAAAACAACTACCAATTATCTGTTTTTACCTGAGTCTAATAAAAAGTAATTTAAAGATGAGATTCAACTTACTCCATCAAATTTTTTTTTCGTTATATGAGTGATCCACATTTTGCAGCTGTTGGCTACACACACAGTCTGTGTGTCATGCCAAGGCCAGGATGTTTGGCAGGCATCACTCTGTTGACATCTTTGTGGTTATGGACCTCCTGTACATACTTGCACAGAAACTGTAAATGGAACCTTTGACATACCATTGTATTCCAGAGCTCCTGCAAATTACAGGTAAAATAAGAATGAGAGCAGACTAGTAGAGAAACAAAGATGCATTACTAAGATGATATATTCACCTAGAGCAGCATAGCTAAACAGTGTATCCAGATGCCTGATTGTAATGTGTTGCAGTTTACAAATCCTCTGAAAATGTCTAGCATCAAGAAACATCATGGACAAACCCTGAGAAAAAACAGATAAACCATTCCTTGTATTTGTAAAGTTGTCGAAAAAAATCTAAAACTACTTAGTTGATTTTTGTAAGCGTGGAAATCATCACAAGGTAAGACTAGAAGCTGAATACATAATGATACAGTCCTGCTTTATACTGTTTTGAAAATAAAAGTTTTTAGACCACTCTGAAAGTCTGCCAAAAGTATGCAGCCTGGGCAAAAAACATACTGATTTATAGTTTCATCAAAACTAACAGAAGATGCTTAAAAGAGAAACAGTTATATCAGCATTACACTGAATTGGTTAACACGGTGAACTACCTCTTCCAAAATCAGAATTTGTAGCTTTGAGGAAGATCAGAAAAAACAAGATGAAGGGAAAAATGAGTTTGTCAGTTTGTATGAGATGACAGAAAAGAGGAAACAATAGGTTAGTAACATTTGTTTTTGAAACCATGCTCTGAGAGAATCAATGTTTTTATTTGCTTTAATCTATGTGTAAACTCAGTTTCTCTACCTGAATCTTGGAGTTCACAGTTTCCACTAATGTAAAGATGGAATTTATTTTAAAAACTACTCAAATATTGTTTCTTCAAAACTTTAACATTCTTTCTTCACAGGAGTTTGGAATTAAAACTAAACTATAGATTTATTATTTTTTATAATACAATCTTTTAACTCTTATCTTCATTTAGCATTTTGTTTCATGTTCAGTCATGAATCCTTAATGGATTATTTAAATAACAAACATTAACTATCCAACAGAAAGCATTTCAAATAGTATACTCAAGTTAAGTGGGTTTTATCTGTAAAACAGATTTTTATCTTTCTTGCTGTAGGCTACGAATTTCTTTAAGAGATTTTTTTTTTTCTTCTAATTAATGCTGACTGCATGTTATAACTTCCTCATATTTGCCTAGCTTCACGAAGAAGACCAGGACAGCAGTTTTAATAATATTTAGTATTCCCATTGCACAGTTTTAGAATATTTATTGACCCAAAGTTTCTCAAAAGACCTGAAACAGATGCTCAATGCTCACCCTTGCACAGCATACTGTAAATCATACAAACATCATTAATCCTGCATTCATTTAAGTAAAATGTAATTATTATTTTATTTATTTATTTATTTATTTATTATTAAATAATGATGAGTATAATATATGATGAAGAGTTAAAAATAGCAGATGGTGTTATCACTTTGAAAGCAGGGAGGTAGCTCTATGGAAGCAGCAGTACGCAGGATATTTTGGTTTTGCACCTTCAGATGGCACTTAGTCCTTTAAAATAAAACCAGGAAAGTGATTGATGTTACGTAGCAAACAGTCTGCTTCTTGCATCCACAGCAGTACTGCTTATCACTTTCGAGTTCTGCTACGGTAATACTTACAGAAGACTTTGTCAAGAAACTGCTGTTATGAAAGGAACTGGGATGAATTCTCTGCCAAAAAAAATTCCAGTCTTGGTGAACAAGTCCATCTAGGATTACTTGGAAGCGCTCCTGAACTTGCTGCCAGTCACCTCTTGTGAATTGGATAAATAATAAACCTAAAGCTTGGGTAAAGAATCAGTTGTATGACCAGTGGGAGAAGGACTGCAAAAGCTCTCTTCTCTACCCCACCAGTGGCTCTGAGATATCTGTATATCCTTCCCAAAGACATTCCTGTACTGACATAGAGTTCTATGTGGCCTTGAGAGTTTGGGTTAAAAGAGACTGTTTGTCACATGCTTTTTTCTAAACACTTGTAATATCAGCCCTTATACCCAAACACATTCTGTAGACCTGGAGCCATAATACAGGCCTTTAGTACCTCAACCCTCAGAATTACACTGTTCTTTAATTTACTATAAGAAACAAACAAAAAAGTATCTATCTGTTACATATATATACACGTATTTTATAAATACATCTATATGTGCATGCACATAATACAACTTCTATCTACTTTATTTTGTACAGACTTCTCCAGACTATGTGGAAGCATAGATCACAAACCAAATCCTTATTTTGGTACAGTTTCAGGGTGATTTATATCTAGTACGAATCTTCCTTGCATTTGAACTTTTCTTGGTAGGAGAACTAATTTTTAATAATCATTCAAAACCAAACTTCTATTGCAATGAAAGCTGTTAAAATAGAAAACATTTTCATGCATGAAATTGAATCAGTCATGATTCAGTTAGGATTATGTGGTTAGTCATTAATTAGCCATGGTTTATGTGGCCAGGTGATTACTAATTGAAAATTCTATATGTGCATTAAGTATATTTACCTACTTCAGAATTCACAAATGACTGTCTAAAAATTCCCTACATTTTTATTATTGACTGTAGTCATTAGTCCCTCCGTAACTCTTGCTGTCATCTAACTAGAGATCCGACACAGTAAGATATTATGAAGATACCTAGTTATATGACTAGAATAATGAATAGCAAGACATTGCTACAATAACTGCAAAACCATTCTCTGAAATCAAATTTGTTTTTGTGAGTAAATTTTGGATTAGAGAAACTAAATTATAATCAATAAAATTTGCAGAAATATCCTAATATACTTTAAGTAAAATTAATTATAAATTACAATTATCAAGAAAGTTAAAGTAGGCATGATGAAAGTCTGTCTCCTGCAAATGGCAATGAAACATTTTTTCTACTGTAGCAGACCTCAGCATTCCTCAAAGATGATTAGCCAGACCTAACAGACCAAAATTCTTATGTATTGTCTTACATTACACATTCTGTGTATTAAAATCTGTGTATGAACACAGAGAGCATCACTTTTCTTCCACGACATTTCAGCTCTCCCTTCCTCCATCATATGCTGCTATTGTTTGAAATATTTCTGTTTGGAGAATAAATTGCTTAAATCCAGATTCTTTCTTTCTAAATTGATTCTGAACCTTCTTCCTGCTGCAGCTTTGGTCCAACAGAGCCAAGCACTGCTCACAGCAAGCAAGAGGGAGATTTTTGGACTGGAAATGCTACTTTACCATACTTTTTCCAGGCAAGAATAGTGTCCAGAGTATAGCTATACAACCCGAGATCAGGCAATGTCAAAATGCCTCAAGTTATTCAAGAGCAATGTAAATGGGTAAAAAAGCCCACTATACCAGATCCCATTGCTGCAACAAAATTATGCAGACTGCTACAGGGGCTCAACATCTCAACATCTCACTTTTATACTATGTTACCTTTGCTCTTTAACATATCCACAAGCCAGAAAAAAAAAAGAAAAAAAAGTAAAAAGAAAAAAAAAACACTTAGAAATGCACTGAAAACCATGTGTAAGGCTTGAATTATACAATTACATCCTTCATAGGCTCTTCAGGCCTACATGCTTCTAATGTAGTTCTACTAGGCTTATATAAATATATCCCTCCTACCCTTTGGAAACCTAATCCATTTCAATCTGTAATGTAAATAGTTTCTTTTTAACATGCAGTGTGTGCTGATTTCACCTTAATTATATATATCCCATTGCGAGAACTCAAACTGTGGGATACTGGGAAAGAATTTAACCAGCAGCCAGTAAAAAATAGGGGCTGAAGCTTGGCCTCCATTAACACCTCATTAGGCAGAGCCTGTACTGTACTTAAAATGAGCTAATGATTTTTAAATGTAGTTGTCAACCTACAACTTCATAATGTAGAAACTTTATTTCTCTGTAATATTGAGTGAGCGATAACACATTTTTATCTGTACAAATCAACATGAAGCCATTGGAGTACATTATTACCCCAAGCAAGATCTTCACTGGCCGTTATGAAACACCAGTCTTCAGTGTGACCATACTGCTAATACCACAAATTATATTAATTGCAGTATAAATTTTCTGGTGAACAAAAGCTGCTGATTTGAGGAAAAACACCAAGTCCTGGACTTGTATATAGTTCAACTTTCTAAGAATGAAGTTAAAACCATAAAATGACTATTAGGTGGTTATAGGATTAGTTCAACCCCCATGTAAAAGAATGGCAAAATTCTCAGGTTTGAGTTTAATGTGAATAAAGAGCATTCTCTATGATACTAAAAATCACCATTAGAGTTTACATTAACATGACAGGCTGAACAGTAGTTCAAGAATGCAGGACTTTGATTAACTCCCACTGAAGCTGAGTAAATGGCCATAGAGTCAAACAAGGGTTGCACAATATATCCCTTAATTAGCAAGGGGATTGTGGTATTCCTATCCATCAGGTGACCCCTCTGAACAAGGGTTAGGATCTGATCATGTTGCAGTGGATTTGAAGGCATGTGTGTACTGCAGGTGAAGATTGGTTTATTGAGGGCAAAAAATTCTCAGCCACTGTCAGTTCATTGCACTTTCACTGAACATCATTTTTTAAAGCAATAAATAAATTAATAAATAAATAGAAAGGAAATTTCTGAATTTATAAAAAATCTAAATGTTTGCATTTCTAATTTATGGAAGACTTGGCTTTTTTTTTTTTTTTTTTTTTAAGTAACAAGATTTTAAAGTGGACTAGTTGCAAAAACTCCCCCTTTAAAAAAATCTAATATTCATAAACCTCTTCATACTCACCACAGAAGCTTTTAACTTATCAGTCAGCACTAGCTTAGCTTTCTGGAATCCCAATTAACTGTCAACATCCACAGTTACAAAGGGAGGCAATGAACAGGCATGTTTGCTTTCATGTTTCAGGGTCTTTGCCGTGAAAAATATAACTGAATTTATGTATACTCCACCCTGAAAATTTACACATATGGACTTCACTTGTCTGTGTGAAAATGGCAGCTCATAGGCAGGCTAGAGCAGTTTTGTGAAGAAGATGCATAACCACTACTTTGCAACTGCCCATGACTAGCTGGTACCCAAAGCAGCATCCCTCTGGAGTAAGTGCAATTAAGATGAGGGACCCTCCTGCTGTTCCTGTTTGATTAGTGAATACAGCAACATTTACTCATAGTCTTCATGCTTGGATGCTACATTCTTTTGGTTGGGAGAATTACAAGAGCCGTTTCCAGGGTTCAGGCAGGGATGCCATGTATAACCTTTGGCTTTGGATATGTAGTCAAGCACTCACTCACTGCAACACAGCTTGTAAAATCAGTCACATTTCATAAGTGTGAAAAATGTGGCAGGCTACTCTACAAGGTGAAATATAAGATGGTGATGTCTGTATTCATGGTAGAGAATTTGGTTGGGACAGATATTTCTGTGTCATTGGATCTGGGCAAACTGATATCAGACAGGGGAGGTTTGGCCCTCAGTGAGAAATGGATGTTTTATAATCTCCTTGAAAATATCAGAGTTATGATGTGTTATGTCCAAATTACTGGCACCCTGCAGAAAATGGAAGTAGTATGCAATGAAATGTACACTGATTCCAACCAGTGGAAAAACAATTACTCCTACAAGTTAGCACAGAAGCAGTTAATAGTTGCAGAACCATAGTCGGGAGCTTGCCAAAACTGGCAGCTAAGCCAGAGCCTTGGACCAACATAACAGTAGGTCTATTTGTCTCATTTACTCTGCTTTTCTCATCTCCTCGACCCCTTTACAAGTAAACAAATATCAGTAATAACAGTAGTCTTAGTAATCAACATGACTAGTCTTAATAAATCAACATTCAAATACACATTTTCAACAAAAAAGATGTGAGAGGATTATATAATCATAATTTATCACTCATTCCTACTATACTTTGAAACCATTGGTTAAAAAATAAGTGATTTATATATTAAAACAGATCATATCATTTATTTCATTGATAGCAATTAATTGTTTACTTACAAGAGAGCTTTTCATGACGAGTCTATATTTCTTTAAAATATGTTTCACTGCCCTATAAAAGTGAAACCCATTTCTTAAAGCTTTCTAGCAAGACATTCAGACCGATTATCCTATTCAGCTTCTTTCTTTATAATTGGTAATTTAGCTTGCTATATAAAACACAATTAAACCTTGTTTAGACTAAAGCTGTCTACACGTGAGGCTGTAGCTGATGTTAGATTTTTAATCTTAGCCATACTTAAAATAGGTATTCCAATATATTTCACACTGATGTAGCTTAGTTATCACTTTCATAAGCACAGAAATGTACTTGAGTAAATTAGCATGCTCTCATTCCCAACAACGTCAGCAAAAAAGACATTTTCTTTTCATCTTTGCCCAAAAGGTAATATCAAAAACATTACTGATTCACCAATAATCAATTTATCTTGTGCACTTGCATTTTTTCACCTTCACTGCAATAACTGCCTGTCATATATTTCTAAGTACATCATTTACAAATGTATATACTGCTATAGAGAACTGAAATTGCATGGTTATGCACAGGTATTTATAGATATATGCAGGATGAAAACTGAATCATAAGGAAGAGTTTAAATCACATGCAGTCCAAGACAGACAGAACAAGGGGATACTTTGAAGGCACTGAGAAAGAAGGTTTTAGGCTTCAGGTAAACTGGAGAAAAAAAAAAAGAAAAAAAAAGACGCTTGTAAGTACTATACACATATGTAAAATAACATTTTACTTTGGGTAACAGTTAAAGTGCAAGCAGACTTACATTGGCAGTTAGTCATTTTAATTATAGTGTGATGACACTTGCTAGTTTAGAAAATGAATCATATGGTTGCACAGGAATTCAGTCTTTTTGCCTTAGCTATATTTGTAGATAAATAGAATTCTAAAAGTGAAACAGACATTCAATTGCTTAAGGATTACTTGATGCATAAGAGTATATTTATTTAGCAATAATTTCAGGTTATCTTCTCCATGTTATTAGCAACCAGACATCCTTCTTAGAGCACAGAGGACAAGCCAGAATGACAAGCAAATCTAATACATTTTCAGGTAGAAAAATACTTAAATAGCCTAAAATCAGTCATTGCAAGTGCCTCAAATCTTTCTGATTTCAGTAAACTCGATTACAGATACAATTTAGTACAGCATAATTTCCAGGATTTCTGAAGAGAAATATTTTGCTCTGTTAAATGACCACAGTTGAACCCTAGCGCAATACTTTCAGTGAAGTCAATGAACTTGCATTAACATAAAGTCTTTAAAAACCTGACACACTGACCTACCTTTATGTGACAGACGTAACCTTGGCTGCCTTGTATCTGTTGCATGACATCCCGTTGGTAACTCTAGTAACAAGCCACAGAATGCCAGTATTAAAATGTCCTGGGCAGATGCCATCCTGCCCAACATCGAATTCTTGCACTCTTCACTTTATCGCTGCTGTTTGTTGTTTTTTTTTTTAAGGCTCCAAGTTCCACTTCTACTTTCCCAGTGCAGTTAGATATCTCTCTTTGGTCAGTTTATGGGGTATCTCTACGGGAAATTCAACGCTCATCAAAAAAGCACACAGCCTCAGCTAGCCGTTTGTCAAGCTGTGCAAATGTCATGTAAAAATATTCCCTCCCTGGGATAATTGTTTATAACGTGCGAGGACATTCCAAGGCGTTACTCTGCAGTGTTGTGTCTTGAGCTCTCTTTAGCAACTCTGCCTGTGGATTCAGGAAGAAGCTGTATTTTCAGTCCCTCCTGCAAGGCAATTCATTCAGAGAAGGAAGGGAAGAGGAAAAAAAAAAAAAAGAAGCAAGCACCCTCCTCCTTGGTGCTCTTCAGAACTCAGCCCCTTGCTCTGACTTGCCAAACAGCCAGTTTTAATTCACCTTTCACCTTTGCTAATTAAAAACAAGAAGTGCCATTCCCTCCTGGAGTTGCAGGATCCACCCAGCAGGGAAGCCAGGCTGTCAGGCTGCTGTATTTACTGAGAAAGTTCAGGGAGGGTTGCAGCGATGTACAGAACTAGCTGCTTCTAGGAAGTGTTTTAATCCACGTGCCGTGCACTGATTCCTCAGTTGCTTCATGGTTTCATGCTGTAAAGCGTCAGTAGAAGGGTCAGAATTCTTCCTGTCCCTCCCTTCTGAAAAGTCATTTCAGCTTTTGTTCCCAGCCCAGTTTTAGAGGAGGATTAACCCTTGAATTAACTATTTAAGTCCATTATCACTTAGAGTCATTAAGCAGCATGCTAGAAAGTAGATCAGAACAAAAAGATAGAAGTTGTATATCTTTTTTTGCTTTTTTAAAAAAAGGTGTGTTTTGTGATTATTATTATTTTTTTTTCAAATGTAGTTCTGTGCTGTGGCTTCTCCACCTTAATTTTTAACCATCTGAGTCAGGAATCCTAGGTGATCTATACAAGTGAGTAAAATTACTTGTGGGACTGAAAGTCTGTAGGATTGGGCAGCACTGGGAAAAAAATATAAATAAAAAACAAAAAGCTGTGACAACATGATAATATCAAATTTACAAATATCTGGTAGCTACCTCTTACACTGAAACTAGCAAATACCAGAAAACATAATCTCTTTTTCACATCATTTGTAATTAAACATCATTAAAAGTCACATCATTAGAAATATACCTGTGGCAAAAACTAAGTTTTTGTAAATAAAGATTATAGATTCATCTCTGGAATATGTTAATGAAGGATTACAATGTTTTCTAGCATAGAATCATTTAGCATTTTGTGAGCTGTATTTTAATTATTAACAATTGCACTGCTTTAATGGGGGCATTAATGTCATGTTAGGTCTTTATACTTCCCATTGTTTTACGCAGAAAAAATCACAGAGAGAGAAAAATTAAAACTAATATATGAATTTGAAAATAATGCACTCAAACAAATTCCATAGCCAACAAAAGATAATGAGGTCTGGAGAGAAAGATTTAATAAGAAATTTCTGTATGCCAGCAAACTGAAAACAATCCAGTACAATAAAATAGTGAAAATCTAATAATTGTAATGGCAGGATACATGGATGGGAGAAGACAGATCTGTTCAAGAAAAATGAAAGATACGAACTACTAAGATGGGAAAAAAAATAAAAATAAAAAATAAAAAAGTAACTTTGGGGAAAAGACAGAAGCAAATCAATGAGAGTGCCCAAGGACTCCTGGAGGCTGTATAATCAGAAGTGGGGAAGAGGTCATGTCTACCTGTTAGTTCTCCAACAGCAGGTCATGTACACGTACTTGGGCTAGCTTTAAAACAGTTGGAAACTGTGCCACAGTTAAACAAGAGGAGCAAGAGCTGAGCAAGAGCTAAATCACACAGCTCTTTGCTCTATTTCTTGCACACACATCACAGGTTGTGCTAAATTGTATATTTATGTGCCGGCTGTAGACACAGACACAGACACAGACACAGATTTCTAGGTTGGAAGAGACCTCAAGATCATCGAGTCCAACCTCCGACCTAACACTAAGTACTCCACTAAACCATATCGCTAACCTCTACATCTAAACGTCTTTTAAAGACCTCCAGGGATGGCGACTCCACCACCTCCCTGGGCAGCCCGTTCCAATGCTTAATAACCCTTTCGGTAAAGAAGTACTTCCTAACATTCAACCTAAAACTCCCCTGTCGCAGCTTTCGCCCATTCCCCCTCGTCCTGTCACCAGGCACGTGGGAGAACAGACCAACCCCCACCTCACTACAGCTTCCTTTAAGGTAACTGTAGAGAGCGATAAGGTCGCCCCTGAGCCTCCTCTTCTCTAGGCTGAGAGCCAGCTGTCTGGCAGTAGCTCAGCATGCGTGCTTCAGACATTGTCTGTAGAGAAGACAATGCCTCTGCCTCCAAACACTGACCTCAGCACAAGCAAGTTTATCATCTATCTGATAGGGTTATTATCAGCACCTTTCTGTAGTGCTGTGGCATACGAATGTGCTGCATTTGACCATTAGAAGCTGCTGTAAATGAGCATGCTCTGGTGCCTGCTGAGGTCAGGGAAACCTCTCTGAAAATTGTATATATATCTTTGGATGTGATTCTGTTAGCTGTTGTAGAAATATTCACTTTTTTTTTTTTTTCCCCAAATAAAAATGGAATTAGAAGAATTCTAGAAGACTCATTCCTTTTAAAATGTAGTTCTGCAAAATTTAAACACTTCCAATTCTGAGGTAATCCAAATGACATTTTTGCTTTGAAGGATCCTGACATGGAAAAATTAACACCCTTTCTAATTTAATGTATGTATTTTCAAACAGGCTACAAAAATCCAAATGCAAGCTCAAGCATGAAAACTGAAACCATATTTAGTGAGTAAACTGAAAATTAGTGTAACGCCCCATATCTCTCTAGAACTGCTATCCAAGCTGTGTGATAGGGTGTTATTTATTCATATTCTCAGGATGCAGCTAATACAGTAGATGCTGAAGGAACCTGATTATTTAGAGTTCAGATATCCTGAGGTGGTATGACAAAATTAGTGCATTGAGTTCAAAATTATTTCCCTAGCTTTTGCTTTAAATTCTGGTTTTATTTTCTAGTTGGGGAACTTGAGGAAAGGGGAGGATGGAGCTGCTGGAAATCATGGGCCTTATTTTGTACTTGGATAAGAGGAAGGGTGCAGCAGGTCTACTCAAACACGCTGTACATACAAATAAGGGCAATTCCCCGTTGTTGAGAGCTTACATGCACTCACTTGCATTTCAAACCCCTCACATCCCCAGCCATTACATAACTCCCTGGCTCCCTACAAACACAATGTGACTCAGGGCTAGAGCTCTGGCAGCATCAGAAATACCCAAGCAAACTGATTTTCATATTTGTGCCCAAGGACAAAGCTTTTTTTTTTTTTTTTTTTTTGTTTTGTCAGATCTCTGATTCTCGAGCAGGGTGGGCTGTGTGGGTTCCTCAAGTTCATTTCTCTGCCCACGGAGGGAAGGGCAACAGAGCAAGGGTTCAGGAGCAAAAGCTGGAGCTGCTACTGGATGTTGAAGCTTTAGCTGGCAGGAAGAGATGCTGGCATGGAAAAGCAGTGAATGGCTGCTGACCATGAGGAAAGATGACTGCACTGGAAAAAGACCCCACAAGAAAGAAGAGAAAGGGAAAAAAAATCATATATTAGTGTAAACAGGAAACTGTTCTGTTTCCTAGGAAAAATGAATGTTCTCACCAGATGAGAACACTTGCTTCATTTTTCTAAAATTGCTGTATAAGGACTGTAAGACTTACACCAGCCTGCACCCATACACAAAAAATGTTGATGCAAAATGAGTCGTGGATAGGTACACACAATTTCAAGTCAGAAAAGTGTGGCCTCAGGCAAGGCAGTCAAGCTCTTTGCCTCAGTATCTTTTTAATTAAACAGACATATGGTCTCCCCTCAAGGGGTATTTTGAAAGATTTGTTCCTTAAACAGTAGGTAGAAGGATGGCAACTAAAATGTTCAAATATTAGGATTCTGTCTTAGATGAGTACAAACACAGATGCCCAAGGGCTGCAGAGCCTGCATGTTGTACACTGCTGGGTCTCTGAAGAGTAAACACGGTGAGTTTACTGCCTATTTTCTGTTAATAAGGCAAACACAACAGATCTCTGTCAAACCTGAATTTGTTTCAGTAGCAAAATCTCCAGTTAAGTGTATGTTGACAGATATATAAAAGTTCATGCCTAGAAACCTGTAAGTAGAACGTACTTAAAAATTCAAATGCAAATCCTGTACTTGATTGCTGGAGTAGAATTTGTATAATTACTCTCTACTAAAGAAGACTACATGATTTCTTAATAGAAAACAAAGAAATAAAGATTGTGTGTACATTTGCATTCTGTATATACAGTATGAAATTCCAATAAAAGAAATACACATTAATTATGAATTGCTATGTAAAGTCTGTGAAACACAGTTCGATTTGCTGCAACCACTGTAGATCCAGAACAATTCTAATGAAGTCACTGAGACTATAAATCTAAACATTCTAATGCAAAATTCTTCTGACATATTATGTGAACTGGTTTAAGTTTAACTGATAGAGTGAAATGTAAACGCAGGAGCATGATATAAATAACTAGATCTGCAGCTACTAGCACCAGTAACAAATTCTAAACATTATAACTATAAAGCAAAATGTTTAGAAGTTTTAAAACTAGGGTGGTCCAAGAATTGCCATAACCATAACTTAAAACCAGGTTTGAAAGCTACAAGGCTACCTCCTTTTTCTGAAGACAATACACTGAGGCATGGCAGGAAATCTGTCTTTCTACTTTGGACTATGCTTGCAGATCAAAAGAAGGTGTGCAATCCCAAGAGGAGCTGTGTGGCCTTCACTGAAAATTAATGATGCCTGCATCCTCACTAGTCCTGTAACAAGTGGTAGCAATACTTCACAGGTAATCATATTTTCATTTATTTAACAGACAAGCCTGTATAAGACAGTAAAAGAAATCCTTCTCTTACAGAACTTCATTTGCAAACCTTTTTATGTCACTGCTTATACACTGAGCATTACAGTTATTATTGACACTTCAGCTTTCAAATTCTATGACAGAGAAATACTTTGAGATATGGGAGATGAAGGAAATATCTTTATATCATGCAATTTTTATCTCTGTCTTATCTCTGCCTTTGAGGTGGGAATTCATGTCTGCTCCAGCTTCCATTGGAAAGCCTCTGTTGTGACAGGAGTGTAAGAGGAGACAGTAACACAGAACTGCTCATCATCAGCATGGTGTGGATGCTGCAGCCTCTTAACTCCTAATCAACCCACAAAAATTCTGTGGACACATTAAGCAAGATTTCTGACAAGACACAACAAGAACATGAAAAAAAATGATCCAACAGGTGAGTAATCTCTCAATAATTTCTTCTGAGTACTCTCTCAAAGAAGGAAGCAGAACCATTTGGATGACCCCACTGACGTTAGGGAGGATATGTTAACTGATAGCAAAAGAATGCTGCCAGATCCTGTTTGATACAAGGAAATAGTAAGAAATAATAACAAAACTTAGTCATCATGTTGAATTTTCAGATTATAAATGATTTCATCTTTTGCCTTTGTCTGCTGAAGTTGGATCCTAACATTATGTGAAAGTCAAAGTGTTTATAAGCAATGACTTCAGGATGGGGAAGTGTTTCTCTTGTTTTATACACAGTAAGTTTTCTCTTTGATCTAAGATCAAATTTATACAATATTCATTAAGCAAAAGAGTTTGACAGAACCTGCACTTCAAACTACCCACAAAATTATACAGTAAATTAATGCTCTGGAGGAAGAAAAAAAAATTTCAGTTGAATTACTTCCCTCTTGATTCCAGGAAGACTGGGTTTTGACAGGTCAATATTGAAACTTACTGTCCTTGGAACTTTGTTGTTTGCTGTACTATCACTTCTATAACTAATTACAGGTGAATGTCAATACTACTTGGGCCATACATCACATACTTTGATTAACTTATAAAAAACAGTGGAATAAATGTTTCTTTCTTCAAATGCAGACGTTTTGAGGGATTCCTTAATAGGTTGCACTAAAAAAAAAAGGCTTATCAGCGTATCTTATTCCTGAAATCAACTCCATGTGCCCAACTTATGATTAGTACAGGGGTCACAGAAATATGTATGGTTAGTTATGGATGAAAGTCAAATTATCGATTTCCCTGGGGTGTGTATTTTTATTATATTTTTGCTACTAAATAATTGTTGAAGTCTGTCAAAAAGAGAAAAAAAAATGAAATAACTAGTTTGTTGAAGACCAAGATGAAATATGACGTCATCTTTTCCACTGATCACTGAGAAGGAAGTAAGAATGTAATGGTCAAAAGTCTAGCATTAAGTAATTAAGAGTATCAGATATTCCCTATTAATTTAGAAAGAGGGACTTTTTTAAAAAAAAAAAACGTTAATGATGCTCTTTTTCATACCAAATGAACAATGCGGATACTGTGTAGATAAAAACATTTAAAATATTTGCTTTCAGTTGATTGATGTTTCTTCATTATACTTAAACAACAACAACAACAACAACAAAACATACTAGTTATATAAGAACAGTATCTTAAAGGTGACATTTTGTTGTTTTATTTCTTAGCTATTAATTGTTCTACACAAGAATGAAGTGGTTTGGCTGTTGACAGAGAAAGCCATAAACAAAAGTTTACTTTCCTTGATCAGACACATGAAGATATAACTTACTAATGTTATGTCTGAAACCTATGGCCATCTTTTATTGTAATTATTATCTCAAAGGGGAAATGGAAAGTGTAAATAATAAACCATTTTGACCACAAATCAGTTGTAGGCTTTACAGCTGTAAATGCATTTTGATGCAAAATATCTGAAAATGAGTTCCAGTTTTATTGCATGCTAATGGATTCCACATTCCTACTTGAGCAAGGTGATGACATCATCAGGCTGGATACATGTCCTGACCTATATTTAGTTTGTATTCTTGCTTACACCTATTAGTGGAAGACACAATGACAAATCCGAAAAGCAGAGAGCGAAATTGGTATATGCTCTGATATGCCTCAGCAGGATGTAATCTGCTTTCAAGAACGAATTAGATTTCTCGTGACAACATCAAAGTCCAAAAAGTGAAGAAAAGACAAAGGAAATCTAAAGAAACATTTTCAGGCATTTAATATGGAACATGCTAGAAAAGGAGCTGTCTATATTTGACTGCAATACAGAAAGAAGCTTAGTTGATATGCTTCTGTGTGACAGTGGTTAGAGAGTTAATTTTCTCCATAGTTTAAAGAGATTCATAGATATATATCCTACTATGAATCCCTTTTCTGGTGTCAGGCAACTAACATTTAAGTACTGTGATGCTGAGTACTGAAGCACACAAATCCCTGGTATTTTGTAGCAATTCCTGATTCCCAGTAGCTGATCTCTCTGCAGCCATAGACAGCTTTGGAAGTGTGGGAGATGAACCTTTTAGATTCTTCAAAAAACATCTCAAAGGGATGAGGAACCTAGTGTGGGAGTAACTGAAAAATCTATTTTTTGTAAGGGTTTTTGAAATCCCAGCATTAACTAGATCATCACCTTCATGGGAGAAAACCCCCCAAAATCCATCATTACCTTTTTAACTGCTTTAGCACACACATATACCCATGCTGCCTTATAGCCAAGAATATCTCTATATAAGAGAACTTCCTGTCTGATTGAATTACTGACTTTTGCTGTGTGTTAGTTGAAACAGAAAGATCTGTTTCTGCATTCAGAACTTGGGTGTTCCTTACACCATAAACATATTTTTTACCATCTGCTTTATTATGATGATGAAGAAAGAATCATCACTGGATTTCTTTTTTGACATCAGTCTAGACAAATATTTATTTGAACCACTAACTTTCACTTAAAAACAACCCCCCCCCCCAAAAAAAAAAAAAAGGAAGCTTTAACACAATTTCTTTATTGAAGAGACAACAACTTCAGTTTTCAAGTTTCTGGACAGGGTATCAATCAACATGAAATTAATATTTTAAATTACCATCTTGAGGAAAAGAAAGAGGAGTGTCACTTTATTTTCCAACTAGATGCATGAATACTTGATTTCAGGGAAATCTGTTTCCTGTTTGCCAAGATCATTTATATCATTATTAAGGGTAGATAAGTATTGTATTACCCTCATCTGTTAAGATGTTGCTGTCTTCATAGTAATTTGACATTGTTCCAGTATATAAAATCAATGGTTACAGTCATTAGAATAACTAGTTAGAAATCCAGTATTATAGCTGGATAGCAAACGTTCAGTAGTATTGCCAAATATGAGGAGAAAAAAAAAAGAAAAAGAAAAAAAAAGAATCCTAAGAATGTGTTAGCTAATACAGAAATTTCATATACAATGAGTTTGAATTTCCCCAATTCAAAAACAACAAACAAACAAATGAAAGGAAAACAAACAAACAACAACAACAACAGAAATCAAGATAGAAGCGTGAACAGAAGACAAATGATTGCCTACGTGAACGTAGAAAGCTATCCTGTAGGCAAAGAAGGTTCACTCCCCTACCATAGCTGAACTGAAGTCAAAGCAAGACTGGAGCTATGTGAAGGAAGGTATGAAGAAAAATCCAAGAAAGCACTGTGGCAGCAGGATGAGTTAGACTGGCTGGCTGGCTCGGGATGTGGTTAAAACCATGTTATTTGGGTCTTTTTTAACTAGGCTACCCTGCCCTGCAGGGGAGGTGTACCGGATGATGTATTAGTTGCTTTCCACCCCTAGATGTTATGATCTTATAAATGTTGTAGCTCAGGACCATGTCTATTTTAAACTAACTAAACCACTTTGTACGTAATAGACAAGGCAAGGATTAGAGAGCTGATTAATTAACAGGTTCAAGTCTATTTATATTGGGACTTCATGGGGGTATATTGAAAACCACACTTCTCTGGTTAATCCCACTGTAGGGATTCTCTGAATCATAATTTGTTTTTATATAAGTGACCATCTTCCTCCTACACCAAAGGAGGGCATGACCCAAAAGGAAAAGTCACCACAGACTGTCATTTAGTCTGCTATGACTTCCCTGCTCTAACACAAAGCACATGTGTATTCCCTAAAATAGAAAAGTTAAAGTAGGCAAAACCAGAAAGACATACAAATTATGTCTGCCTGAGGGAAGCCCTGATTTACAATATAGCAAGTAATATGGTCTGGTGCTGTTGTGCAAGCTGATGCTCAACATGACTACCATAGCGGTTACTATGATATAGTTTTAAAAATAATAATAATTAAAATATTATGTAGTTCTTCAATCATCTGGGCTTTAAAACACAGAATTCTCTCATTTTTATCCCTGTTTATCACTTCTGCTGTTTGTGTAGATCTTATTTCTTCAGTAGTATTTTCCAAGGGTTTCAGAGCCAAATTATTGCATCACCAAAAATACCAGAAATTGGATGGCCTCTTTTTCTGGTAATGTAAAATTACTTGATTTAAATTCTATTAATAGAGACAGCTAGGAACACCAAATATTCTGAAATTATAATTTTATTGGTGAAAAATGTGAATATGCTAAAAATATTCATTCAAAAAGCCAATTTTATGGGTTAAATTCTCCAATACATACAGAGGATAAGGAATTGGCTGGATGGCCACAGCACGAGTTACAGCTCAAAATCAAGGTGGAGGCCAATGATGAGAGGTGTCTCCCAGCGGTCTGTCAAGGGACTGGTTGGCAGACAACACCAAGCTGAGTGGTATAGCTGATACAACAGAAGGAAGGGGTGCCATCCAAAGCAACCCCCCTGGCAGGGGGGTTGGAATTAGATGATCTTTAAGGCCCCTTTCAAGCCAATCCGTTATATGATTCTGTGATTCTCTGAACTCTCTCACCGTCTTCATAGAAGAGGTGCTCCAGCCCTTTGATCATCCTTGTGGCCCTCCTCTGAACTCACTCCAACAGATACATGTCATTCTGGACCTCAACAGGCTGGAGGGTTGCGCTGAGAGTAATCTCATGAAGTTCAACAAGGGCAAGTGCAGGGTCCTGCACCTAGGGAGGAATAACCCCAAGCACCAGTACAGGCTGGGAGCTCACCTGTTGGAGAGCAGCTCTGCAGAGAGGGACCTGGGAGTCCTGGTGGACAGCAGCCTGACCATGAGTCAGCAATGTGCCCTTGCGGCCAAGAAGGTCAACGGTACCCTGGGGTGCACTTGGAAGAGTGTTGCCAGCAGGCCAAGGGAGGTGATCCTCCCCCTTTACTTAGCTCTGGTGAGGCCACGCCTGGGAGTATTGTGTCCAGTTCTGGGCTCTCCAGTACAAGAGGGACATAGAACTGCTGGAGTGAGTCCAGAGGAGGACTACAAAAGTGATCAGAGGACTGGAGAACCTGTCGTACAAGGACAGGCTGAGAGAACTGGGCCTGTTTAAGCCTGGAAAAGAGAAGACTGAGGGGAGACCTCATCAATGTGTATAATATCTGAGGGACGGCGTTGAGAGGATGGAGTCACTCTCTTTTCAGTTGTTGCCCAGTGACAGGACAAGAGGCAATGGGCACAAACAGAAGCACAGGGAGGTTCCATCTGAATATGAAGGGGCATTTCTTTACTGTGAGGGTGACAGAGCACTGGAACAGGTTGCCCACACAAAGGTTTTGGAGTCACTTTCTCTGGATACATTCAAAACCCGCCTGTATGCCATCCTGCACAACATGCTCTAGGTGGTCCTGCTTGGCAGGGGGGTTGGACTAGATGATCTTCAGAGGTCCCTTCCAACCTTGGCCATTATGTGATTCTGTAATCCTTGTGCTGGGGGCTCCAGTGCTGAACGCAGCACTCCAGATGGGGTCTCACAAGAGCAGGGTAGAGGGGGACAATCACCTCCCTCAACCTGCTGGTCACATTTGTTCTGGTGCAATCCAGGATATGGTTGGCTTTCTGGGCTGCAAACACACATTTCTGGCTCATGCTGAGCTCCGACCTACAGCCCCAAGCCCTTCTCCTCAGCGCTGCTCTCAATCCATTCTCAATACTGCCTGTACCTGTTCTTGGGATTGCCCAGACCCAAGTGCAAGACCTTGCATGTCTTTGTTAAACATCATGAGGTTTACATAGGCCCACATCTCAAGCCTGTCAAGGTCCCTCTGGATGTCATTCCTTCCCTCCAGCATGTTGACTGCACCATACAGCTTGGTGTCATCTGCAAACTTGCTGAGGGCACACTCAATCCCACTGTCCATGTCACCAAAAAAGATGTTAAACAGCCCCAGTCCCAATACTAACCCCTGAGAATCACTAGTCTCCACTTGAACATCAAGCCATTGACTGTAACTCTTTGAGTGTGATCATCCAGCCAATGCCTTGTCCACCTAGTGATACATCTGTCAAATCCATCTCTCTCCAATTTATAGACAAAATTTTCATGCAGGACAGCATAATTTCCAGGCAGATCTGCTCCATGATCTTGCCAGGTACGGAGGTGAGACTGACTGGCCTGTAGTTCGCTGGGTCTTCTTGAGAGAACTATCCCATTAATTGAATAATTCCAGAGGCAACTACTTTTCATGGAAATAACAAAGAAATGATTAAGCTCATAAAACTGATAAAACAAAAGTGTGCACAGGTAACTGGGGGTTGAGTCAATAGACCAATGATTAGAAGTCAAGATGTGAAACACCCATCTTTAAACTAAATTGAAATGTGATTTAAACCCAGGAATCTATTTTCCTTTTTTTTTTTTTTTTTTTTAAATATAAGTAAATAAATTAATTAAACCGTATATAATATTGGGATGTGGTCCTTTATTTCTGCATGTCCCCCCCAAGCTAGAAGGCTATCTAACATAGAGGTACAGATAGACCTACTTGAACCTCCTTTCTGAAGTTTAATATAAATATAATTTTTCATCAAACAGATATAATTTTTAAAGAGAAAAATAATTTCTTATTGTCTTCAACCTGAAACTTCATTTTCACTTTTAAAGTACTGAAATACAATTATTCACATAGCAGTATTCTGAGGACCTCAGTAGATCTGGCACTCAGTTCCCATGTTAGATCATCAGACTAAAACACTCAGCAGAATGGAAGCCTGCCTGAGAAAGATTACTATTATTTGTCAGTTTTATGGAAATGTGCCATTTTTTTCTAAGAAAGGGGTGTGCTTGATCAAGAAAGCCTGCCAAGTAAAAGTATATATTTATAAATACATAAATCTTGATCAGCCATAGCTGGGAGCTTATTTCTCTGTGGGCTGAGCACCCAACAAATGACCAATTGACTTCGCTATTTGAATAGCTGTGAGATGGGAGGAATGATTTTGTATTGAGGGTCATTTTTTATTTATTTCAGTTCAAGGGCCAGTAGTTTTCCACAGCTAATATCCTGTTTATAAACTGTCTTTAAATGATGCCCCTAAAAATAAAATCATATACACACATATCTTTACTGACACTTAACTTTTGGAAAAAGCTTAATCTTAAACTTGGGTCATTACATTAGCTTTTTCCACAGATATTCTCAGGAATTTGTCTATGGATAAAGACTTCTTTGAACATTTTGCTCAAGATTTTAATGCTCACAGTACCTTATGATATTCTCTTATAATTTCTGTAGATGATCCACAACTTCAACCTAAAGACAAAGCAAAAAAAAACCAAAGCATTATCATAGAAATATAATAACCAACTATATTTTCTGCATTTATTAGTTTCAGACTTTCACTGGGCAGTTATTCACCAGTATCACCTTTCTCAGTCATTTTTTATGATAAATTAATGCTTATGAAAAGAGCAGTCTGGTTTAAAAGAAACAAGAAATAAAATAGAATACACCAGAAATTAATCTATATATTTTAGGCAAAAGAACTAGAGAGCCTTGGCACCAAAAACTGTTTGCAAAGTGTATTTCTACATGGAACCAGTGCAAAGAGGTCAAGATAGATGAATAGCGAAATTGAGAAATGCCATTTCAGGTAACTGTTTTTAGGATAGGATAGGAGAAAAATGAAGGGAAAACTACATGGGAAGGTTTCAAAGAAGCTAAAAGGAAAATGGAAACTGACATATTATAATAGAAAGGTACCAATGAATATAGCTATGGAAAGGTTGGTTGATGTTTATAGACAATTTCAAATTTGCCTCCACAGTCACATCTGCAGGAGAAGCCAAGAAGTTTGTAAAGCAGTCTCTATGACAGATTTGGGGACATTTAACTCTAGAAGTGACACCACACAGAGAGTGACAGTGTACACTTTAGTGCTCAAGTGTACCTCAGTATTGACGAGGGGAAAAACGAACTACCAGTCTTGTTCATAAAAAGCAACTTCATTTTATACAATCTAATCAATCAAATATACCCTCTTTTTTTTTTTTTTTTCCTGAAGCTTCCAACAGGTACCACATGGATTAAACCTACCTGAAAATGGGAAAATGGGACTCAACCCAAATATTTTATACTGACCACTTGACAATAAAATTAGAAATTAGACTGCTGTAGTTTTTAACATTGTTAATGTTCTGGACTGGATTTGGCCTGGAACAAATTCCTAAATTGTTTGGTACTTGGCAAACTGTGAATTTGAATTAGAAGCTTTATTCAGTAAACTATATTCATTTTGGAACTATATTCTTCATAGATTTGTAGTTTTTCTCTGTGTTAGTTTGAGCATAGAGAATAGAAAACATTTAGGAAGAATAAAAAATAATGATCAGCAGCAGTTTAGAGAACTGTTTTTAATTTGGATCTTGTCAACTCAGGCTGTCCTTCATCCCTGTGGGGTTTCCAAAACCATCCACATTTAATTGATCCCTTGGTAGCAAAAAGCTCATTTAAATTTCCTGATCTTTAGTCTATTGCAAAAGCTTGTAGCAGCACTTGTGATGCTGCATTGATCAAAATATCCCCCAAGTGCAACTCTTTTTCAAATTGAAATTTCTTAAATCTTTTCACCTTATAAATAACATATAACATTTCGGTCTGAGTTCCTTCTTTTAAAGATAATATTTTTATTAACACCAGATAGTGAAATGTGATTCCAGCCCTCACTGGATATTTTGGATTAAATTCCCTTATAATAAAAACATAATAAATGTAAACAATGTGAAGTGTTTGGAATAGTTAACAATTATCCTTTAGATCTCCCCCACCACTTTCTTCCCTTTCTGTGAAGTTTCTTTATATGAATAATTTCTACATCTAAATAATAATGAAATTTATATATATATATATATGTTTGTAAAGATACTTCCTGTTTTGGAGAACTGCCTGAGGCTTATGATTTTGAATCTTTGGTGTGAAGATGCTGATATAATGGTACACTGTTTCCTTTTGCCAAAGTTTGACTGGCAGCAACAAGAGCTGGTTTAAAATTTTATAGAGGCCAGTATAAAAACACTGTCTCCATCCAGAAACCTGCTGAAGTTATGCAAGCACTTCTAGTGCTTGTATAATTTTATTTACTTATTTATTTTTAGCCCCGTTGGGGGCGTGGGGGAGAAGTTTGACAAACCTTGTTTAACAAACTTTTCACGTGGGAAATAGAACACACTTAAAACACACAGATAAACAGAATAATAACATAATTCCTAGAGGATAACTGTAACTGCTTTGCAGTCTTTTCTCTGGGGATGTAATTCTTTTTAAAATAGCTACTTCTTAAATGTGATGCATGGAAAACAAGATATGTCTCAAATCTCTTCATTCATCCTTTTCATTGTCACCCTTTCCTCCACCCAGTGACAAGTCATCTGTCTCTTGTGGCTTCCTCTCCCTTCTGGAGTTCTTCGGATGTGGTTAATACCTTGGTCATGTGTCTTAAATAGTCCTTGCACAAATACTTGCACAAATACAAGGTTCTTTTTACCTGAATATTAGTCAACTGCTAATTAGTCAACTGCAGTCTCAAAATCCTGTCTTAGGCTCCATTGAAGGTACATCTCTACTAACTGTAAAAGAAGTTTAGATGACTACGCTCTGTAGCATAGTTTAAATGTCTATACATAAACTGCTAATGTTGTCTGAGCTAAGATCAACATGCATTACTCAGGTTTATCAAAAATGCCCTCACTATCCCTAAAATACAAATGATATATATGGCATCTGTAATCAAAAATTGTGATTCCTAATTATGATCCTATTTTTTTCCTATTGGCAGCCATAGGATAGAATCATGAATCATACAACTCTTTTTTCTTATTTCATTTTTCATATAAAATTTAGTTTCAACATCCAGGAAAAAAATATTTTTATTGAAACACAATTATCCACCTGCTTCCTTTCACAACAATTGCTGAGATGAATATGCAGCTTCTTGATGTTTTCTAAACCACATGACTGTTTTGTTGAGAGCCAAAACAACAACTGCAGGAATGTCGAATGAAAGATGCATATAATTTATTTTCTAAAGGGCTAATTCAGCAAATAAGAACAAAGAATTAAAATTCAGAAGATCCAGTCAACTCCTGGCTTTGCTTTTGTGATATTTGTTCACATTACTTCGTTTCTTTGCATCTCAGGTTCCCCATATGAAAAAAAAAAGAGATATTTTTCATGTCAAAGGTACACAGCAAAGATATTTCTTTGAATATTTATGGGGTCTACATACAGAAAGTCTAGAATATAAACACCCTTTAGATAGACAATAATCTTACTAAAATTAATAGGTTTAATTTCAAAATATTTTACACATTGCACTGTAAGGCTTATTCTTTCTATTCATATGTTCGCTACTTAAGCAACTGCAACAGAAACAAACTGAATTTGAAATAACCTGTTCTTCAGATTCAAGACTTGAAATAATCTGTTTTCCCAGAAGTCTGAAACCCATTAGAAAGTCACACAAACCTAAATAGTTTTCCCTAGGACTCCTATACGAAACTTCTGGAAATAGGACAACTTGGATGCAAGAAACATTATTTGTCATGTAAGGGAGTCAGATGTTATTAATTACCAAGTAAAGATGACACTCATCTACAGGAAAACATAAAAAGCATAGTAGCTCTATAAGTGAACCATAAAAGTACAATGTATTATTTTTGCTAGAGGTAGTAAAACTAATATGATATTCAGTAAGAAGGAATGTGGATTTTCATCTGAAAGGAAATGTTACAGGAGAAATCTCTATACAGCTACATCTGTCAGTACTGTTGATCTAAGACTTTTTCTTTTACATTGTCTTCTTTTACAGTGGTATGAAACCAATGAAGTTTGAACTGGAATGAAGTGATGAATTGTTTGTGGCACAGTCTAACAAGTCGGTGAGCTGTGGTTCTGCTCCAGTGGCTTCCTATGCAAATTCTTATGCATTTTTTTTTTCTCTTTCCTTCCTTCTTTTCTCTGTTTTCAACTGTTTGACAGAAAAAAAAATATGGCACATCTGAGTGTGGAGTAGCACTATAAACCCCAATCCCAGATACTAGAATATAAATAGATAGAAGTTACATTTTCTTACTTTTTATTAATTAATTTATTTATTTTTACACACACTTACCTCGAGAAATCAGATGTATTGAAACCAAACTATGCTGGTCCTTTTTCTACTAATATCTGTTATATAGCAAGGAGGATGCATTTCTGAGACCAGCCTTCAGTCCTTTAAACCTGCAGTCCTTTTACATCATGTCACAAATTTTACTTGAAATATTTTTTTTTTAATAAATTTTGATCCTTTGTACAGGGGTGCAACAAGATTTAAAATCCTGTAGGTACAACAGAATAATAACTATAATAATAAGTTTAATACAGCACAGAACTAAAGTGGTTTTCTTTTATTAATTTATATAAAAATAGGAAACATTTCCTGATAAATAGAGAAAATGAGAACAGCTAAATTTTAGAGTATTAACCACATAACTTTCTACTGCCGACAGTGTTTTTGGTTTGCAGTAGAATTCACTTTCCAAAACTGGAAACTCTCACTCACTTTTTAGCTGTTAGCTATTCATATTTGGAATAAATTATATAACCATGTGCTTTATTTTTTCTTAATGATTCTCTTTTACTTCTGTTTATGTTTTTTTTTTCTTTTTTTTTTTTCTATAAAACTATTTAATTCTGACTTGATCTTCAGAATTTGACATTGAAGACTGAAGTGTAAATGTGTTGTATGAAAAATTATAAACCAGATGATAAACCAGATGAGAAAATTCAATAATTCCTTTAATATTGCAGATATTTTTCAACATCGCTCACGTGAATCTTTTCTCATGTAATCATTTATGTTTAGACTATACACAAGTTTTCAATTTGCAAATCCCATTGAATATTAATTCTGATTTTCATTATGTAGATAGGCAAGAAATTAATGATCAGCATAAATGAATTATTTTGTTCAAAAGGTTCTGATTTTGTAAATTATCTATTCAAATGTTCAAATGCTTGACTGAAGTTAAGCATTGATAGTAATTAGAAATAACATGAACAATGAGGAGAGAGAATACCGATCAATCACACAATAATCTCTTCAAATTCTAGGCATATGATGATGAATTTTTACAGGTTTCAAATGTCTTATTTATATTGAAACAAACAAACAAGCAACAAAAACAAAATTTTTCACCACCTATTTTTTCTCCACAGTTGTGAAACTTGCTTTTTCATGGTTGCATATACAGACCAATGTTCTAGGTGCATTTAAAGACCACATTACAACCACATAAAAATGTGTTTGAAGTAATATTATATTTGTAATTGTCTAAAGATATATCAAAATATTTGGGGATCTTATTAATATTTACAGATATCTTAAGTGTGGGAGATAGAGGGATTTGGCCAACCTCTTTTCAGTGGTTTGTGGGGACAGGACAAGGGGCAGTGGCCAAAAAATGGATCACAGGAAGTTCCGCACCAACATGCAAATGAATTTCTTCACGGTAAGGGTGACGAAGCACTGGAACAGGCTGCCCAGGGAGGTTGTGGAGTCTCCTTCTCTGGAGATATTTAAGGCCTGTCTGGATGCCTACCTGGGCAGCCTGCTCTAGGGAACCTGCTTTGGCAGGGGGTTTGGACCCGATGATCTCTTGAGGTCCCTTCCAACCCAATTGTAGAATTCAGTGATTCTGTGATTCCGTGAAAATCTTTATTCTTAAATACTCTTTTTTACAAGAAACAGCAGCATGGGAACTAGAAAATCTTTAATGTAAACACAGTAATCAACTACTTGCAGACCGATTTCTCCAAATTATCTTGCACTTGTCACTTTTTCTAAGGGAAGTCATTGAGCCTGCTAGACCTAGTGGCTGGCTATGTAGGGTTTACAGGGGCCTGAATAATTTAAAGCAAGTGCTTTTGAGAGATCCTTTACTGTGGAGGTATCACAGTGCCTTGTGGAGCTTCAGCTAGCAGGAGCTTTGCTTGGCAAAGTTGCTGTCTCTTTTTCACACAGTCTGCAGTGTGCAGCCTGATATGTGACAAACTTGGTTCAATAATAGTCCTGTACATTCTCTCTCCTTATACCATGCCAAAGCAGACATCCTTCTACCTTGCAAGAAAACGAAGTCAATGAGGAAAGTCTAAGACTGAAAAACAAACTATGAATCAAGTTCAAAAATAGATTTTTCTTAGTTATGGGCTATCACTGACTACAGTAAAAAATGTACAACCTTCTCTTATTTTTGACATCTCCCATGTTTAGAATGTTGAAAATGTGAGTTTCCAAGCAGGCAAAAATTTTCTACATGGTCAGTAAAGACTTCTCAACATTTATGGTCAAGCCCTGAAAACAGAATACTATGTTTCATTTGTATCTTTTTGCACTCCAGATTTTTGTTCTACATGTGTTAACTCTTGACATTTATGTGAAACTCTAGTCCAATATTTTACTAGACTACTGGAATATGTTTCTAAAATGTTTTTAGAGCTATATGAAATATTTGATCCTTTTACATAAATGGCACCATGCTGTTTATTCAATGACATAACATTTTCAGTTCCTGAGTTCTGCTTCATCAACATCATTCAGTATAACTTTGAATGTTTCACTTTTTATACAACAAAAAACACTATCAGAATTCTCTTGCTTCTTTCCTTCTCTTGGCTTGTGGTGGTCATTTAATCAACAAAATAGAAGAAGGGTTGTACCATGAAGTACTTGCCAATAGAGAGGATGTTTCCTTTGAAATATAGATACACTTGCTTTCTCAACCACCTCTCCAAGAAACTTTACAGAACTGATATACATGCAAGAGAGGGAAACAGAAAGAAGAATGTGTATTTGCTGCTGGTAGCTACTGGGCAATTAGAGGCAGTGGAGACTTGTTTTGCCAAGGTCTTTCTCCCCATCTTAGTAAATAAGGATTTCTTGATTTAGAAGCTGCAGCCTAACATAGTAGCATGATTTCTATGCAAAATTATAGCTGATTGCTCACAAATAAAAGAAAAAAAAGCTAAAATTTTGTGCAGAATTAGCATAGTGAATATTATAGTAGATTTAAGTAATAAATAATAGGACGTGTACACAGTGCAAAACCTCTATGGTGACAATTGTTAGACTTTCAGATTTATTTATTTATTTATTTTTAATTATTTAAAATTATATAAATTGTATTCAAAGTATAGCTGGATACCTTGAGCATTCAGGACAGCCCAATTTTTATTTCAGGTAATGAACTAAGAACAGAACTTTTAAAGAAAGAATAGGACAGAGTTGGAATCACATTGATGTCTTTTGAGGATACAGTGATGTGATTCTGGTCCTTCTGATTTAGAGAAAGTTTTGATATAACGATTGAATAACATCTCCAATTTACACAGGACTAAGTACTTTTTAGAAAATGAAAGAATGAGACTATGAAAGATCATGAACATTTTTATTTTCTGTGAAGGACTTATATACTTTGTAAAATAAAACAATTATTATACTGAATCATAGCTGTCAGGTTTAGAAGCTTTTCATCTACAGTAGTGGGAACCAGATAATTTAGAGGAAGACTCAGGAAAAACTAATGGGAAATTTGGAGTAACTTTTCACAGGATTATATTCCTGGCTCTTTATTTGATGAGAGCTACAGGCCAGAATAACAATAAATAAATAAATAAACACTTGAAATCTATATTATCATATCAATGGGAAAAAAAATCAGTCAGAAATTGATGGTCCTTTCTATGTTACTTATCCAAAATATTAAAATTGTTTCTGTTTTACAGTGCATTCTGTTATAGCTTAAATACACTGAAATAACCTCATTGTGTTGAGATCAGGAAAGAGACATCTCAGAGAACAGAGGAAAATTGAATTAATTGTTGACAAGAAAGATTTTTGCAGTTTCAGTTATAGTTGTGATTTTACTTGACCATGAGTTTACATTCCTAGGTAAAATTCAAGTCTGTTGATCAGTCTTAAAAAAGACTGCGCAATCTTTGAGAGATGACAGAGAGAAATTTTTAAACTTTCCAAAAAATAGTCCAAAAATATGTTGCCAGCTAAAACTGGAAATGTAAGTATCAAGCCGTCACCTCACACTGCCCTAATAAGATCCTTAGTTCACAAGTAGTCCCATTTATTTCCCTGAGGCTATTCCTGGACACAGGTGATATTCAGTCTAATTAAAGACATCATAATTTTTAAGAAAATCCAAATAAAGAGAGCCTGAAGTTGTATTTGGTGATTACACACATCTTATGCTAAAAAACATGGATCCTGAGGAGTCCCACCGACTGCATAATTCCTTCAATTCTTCATGCTAAGTCAAGTGCCAATAATGATATGAGGGAGAATTCCAATGTTTGCTCTGATACTTCCAAAGTTAACATGTTGGTAAAGATTATGTATTTCTGTAACACATCATAGGCAATGAGTGAAAATCATAGAATCACAGAATCATAGGATGGTATGGGTTGGAAGGGACGTTAAAGATCATAATTTCCTGGAGTTGGGCTTGATGATGGGTCCCTTCCAACTTGTATATTCTATGATCTAATTCCAATCCCCCCTGCAATAGGTAGTGACACCCTTCACTAGACCAGGTTGTTCAAAGAAAATAGGACAATGGGGCAGATTTGCATAAATTATGGCTGTTTATCAACAGGATTTCCAGTGCTATTATTAAGCCTCGGCATCATGAGAACAAAAATATCAAGGATACTTTAATATTGTGAAAGACATGACAATCCATGACAAGACATTTGACAGACAAATTTAAGTGTAAGTAAGGCTCCTTTTTCTTTCATAACACAGTTGCGTTATGGATTAGGAAGACATTTTGGACTCCCCAAATCTAAGTCCTCAAAATAAAACTAGAATACATTGGAAGTATTTTTCATTACATGATTTTATTAGCTTCCATATAGACTTTATTTATTTATTTATTTATTTTTATATTGAATTACATTTGAATTATATATATCCTGAATTATGCAGGAGGTCAGACTATGTGAGTTAATGACTCTGTAGGAGTTTATTAATGACATTCTCATCAGAGAGCTGTAACAGGGTTTGATATAGCATATGTTTGCTTTCTTCTAAGATATCACTAATTACCAAGCTGGAGGCAGAGATTTATGGATAGATTTCAATCTCAGGCCTTCTGTTCTCCAGGCATTTTCCAGAATGTTAAATCCCTGTGATGATGCCCATGAGATATAAAATCAATATTTAAGCCCACTTCTATCTTATTTTTTTTTCCTTAATTACCACAGAGGAATTCAGCTAGGGTTCTGGTATGGCTAACAGTGACAATTATTCCAGTGAGATTCCTGATGTTTACGATGACAGTTGACTTCGAATAATCTGACATATTCTTTCATTGCCATAGCTACTTTCTGGGAGACTTGGGTGTACTTGGCAAGGATCATGCATCATAACTATGAGATCCCCTAGAAACAGTTGTAGAGGCACTGAGGACAAGCTGGTACTTCCTTATGTGTGGCTGGAAAAAGCTGTTTGGTGCCTAATGGATAGCATACAGAGTAGAGCTATAATGGTCCTTTTAATAAGACTGTTTTATGTAAAATCTGATTTATATAACAGCCAATCATCCTTCTGAAGAGCTTAACTTCCAAAGGGATTGTGGACTACAAAGCCATTCTTTGGGTTTAAGGTTGCTACCAGCAACATATAAGAATAGACTGTAAGTCAGATGGAAAATAGAAAAAAAAAAAAAATATTACACACTCAAGGCACATCTCTACTCGAGACAAAACTTTTTTTTTTTTTTCCAGAATATGGATCTTAACTAGATTTAGTGACTTTAATCCAAATGACTTTAAAATTATGGATCACATTACAATTGCAAAATCAGAACACAAGACTCTCTATCAGGACCTAAGAACATAAAAACTTACAGCTATGTGTATCCGAACAGACAGCATTCAAACTGTGCATTGACTTATTTTTAGTACTATGCATACTGAATATCAATCACAAAGTTACCAGTGTTGTGGCAGTTGAAAGCCAGAAGATTTTTTCCCCTTGTAAATACATTGGTATTTCATATTTTTCTTATTTCCTTTCTCAAGCAGCTGTAATACTCTTCAGGAATTTCTCTAAAAGCTCCTCAAAATCTAGAAATAAAAACCTTATGTGAAAATTGCAGTTTGCTGTAAGACACATCAAACTAGTGTATAACCATTCTCTGTGGAAGTTTTCCCATTGTCCCTGTTCAGCATCAGTTAGATTACTTTCAACATGAAAAAGGTTTCAGTAGAAAAACATTACATCAACATTCTGAATGTTATATGTTGTATGCTGAATGTGGCATGTAGCCTTTTTCCTCTTTTGTTTTGTCTCAATATCTCTGTTAAAAGAATGAAGTGAAATATTTATATGCTAATGTTAGATCACAAAAGAGGACCAAATAACTTACTAATGAGTGTGTGTATCAGTACGATAACCATAGTCAAGGCTACTTGTGCTAGTAGATGAGAGAAAATATTTTGCTGAGTATTTAAGAAAGTAAATCTTTGATCTAAGTGTACCAACTTAGCATTAAGACTGTGATTTACTGATTGGTTTAACTCAAGTTATTCTTGACTGATAAAATTAGCTAGCAACTAACTAAAGTTATTGGCATGTGAATATATTAACTGTGTTGTGGCATAATCTTTCAATTAAAAAAAAAAAGATGGAAAGAAGTAGACAGCCAAGATCCATAAATATTATATAATAAAGCCTGCTCATTTATTTTTTCTAAAATTGTTACAAAAAAAATAAGCTTTGGATCTGGGAAAGAAATGTTGTATTGCATCAGAGAAGAAAAGTGCCTTTTGTTCCTACTTAATCTGGAATCCCTTCTTGTTTTGGGGCATTGATTCCTGCTTGTTAGTGTTAATCCTCAATTGTTCCTACCTTAAAAGCTATCTGATTTAACTTCTTCCTCAGTCACACTCTAACAATTGGATAGATTCAATGTCTTCATCCAAAAAAGATGAGAGAAGACATGATTTGAGGAGAAATAACAGATGTTTAGTTTTTTGTTTGTTTTTTTCTTGTACTTCAGAAAGACACAGTAAGTAATTTCAGATATTAAATATAAGGCCTGTTGGGCAAAACACGTAACATCACATTTTCAACAAAGTAGTAAGTGGACTTGCAAAACACCTCCTATCTAAAATACACAGACATTTCCATTTGACAGCTTTGGATATGATTACATTTCTGTGGGGAATTTGGAACGGGTGAGGAGATCAAGGGGAATTCTTACAACCAGACTGAAAGCAGCACTTCTGACAGAGATCTTCTGAGCACTCTGTTTTCATGAATCCAATAAAAGACATTACACTATATTTTGATAGTATATTGATTTTTCACATTACTATTACTGTCATATTCCTATTGATCATTGCAAGAGGGAAAGAAAATGTTCTAAAGCTCCTCCAATAGCCCTGCCTATTCCTGATAAGGTAATATTGCTAAAGAAAATTGTCCTTGAACATTTGTGGTTACCAGAACAATCTAAAGTACGCTACTGGAAACTGGGTGTTAGAGATCATAGAATCATAGAATGGTTTGGGTTCAAAGGGACCTTAAATATCATCTAGTTCCAACCCTCCTGCCATTGGCAGGGATACCTTCCACTAGACCAGGTTGCTCAAAGCCACATCTAGCCTGGCCTCGAACACTTCCAGGGATGGGGCATCCACAGCTTCTCTGGGCAACCTGTGCCATTGCCTCACCAGATTCTCATTTTTTGCCCATCCCCCAGAAGACATGAGGGTATTATGGACTGAACAATAGAGTTTGATTTTCATACCTTAAATTGTAAAAGTCTGTATACTCAGCTATAGAAGTTTTAAAGTTTTATGCATTCACCGTAACAGTAACTATCTAAATAAACCATGCTGTAGTGCTCTTCCCTGCTGCCCAACCTGAGCCTTTAATTTGATATAAGAAGAGCTTATAAGGAATTGCAAAAACTATGTTAATTTTTATTATAAATATAAGTCCAGACATAATTTTAAGTTTTTCAAGTGTTGATAAAAAATGTCATCACTAGGAAAATATGTTTATCTGTTGTGGGAATGTTAAAAGTCCATTATGTATTGATTTAAAGGGGGTAAAAGGGGAAGGAGAGCAAGGCAAGAATGAAGGATTAAGAAGTATGGAATAAAGTATTTTCTCTTTTAGAATTATGACATCTTTTTTGTCTCCTCATGTAAGTGATTGTGACTGTGGTGCAAAAGCTCTATTAGACATGAACTGAGGTCTTTCCTGTACTGATATTAAACTGAGATGAAGTTCTCTCCCACAGAAATCTATTTTGCTTTAAAATTTTATGTAGATGAAGCAGCTTTTATAAATCTTACAACAGAAGAAACATAATAGGATTCTGACAATTTTACTAGCAATTGTCACATTGCACATATAGATTTAGAAATTTAGAAATCGATTTTCTTTCCCTAATATTCTTCTAGAACCATAATATAGCTGAGAATCCTAGATGTTTAGAGTCAGATCCATAATTACATATGAAATTAAATACATAGGCTATTTGCTTGATATTAGTAAAAACTGGAATTACCAAGATGTAGTCCTTCTTATGCTATGTGCTCTACACATAGTATATTTACATATACTGTCCTTGTAATAGCTGAAGTTTGTAAAAGAATGGAAAGAAGGAAAATGTCATGAATTCTGAGTTTACCTCTATTTGTTTCATAGCTTGAACTTGCATGAAGAAAAGTAAGGCAGGAAGCCTGGAATGGATTTAGCAGTAGAGGAATAGTAACATTTGCAAATAGAAACTGCAGCCGAGCATTGTCTCGCTTATTTCTTCACTTGTTCACATACAGACATCCAATCTGAAATCCCAAGGTCCCTGATGAACAATGAAGAAGTTTAACAAGGATAGCTTAAAAATCACAGACAATCTGCACTCACAGTGAGTCATTTTTTCTTTTCCTGTTAAGTTCTAAAATATTTTTAGTGATCAGTATTATTAAATATTAGTTCAATAAAGTTCTGTTATCTAACAGTTTCAAAAGATCAAACTATGGTTCTTCAGCACAAACAATTAATTTTTATGAAGAGACTTGTTTGGAGTATTTGAAAATGTACTTTGTAGAACACATTCCTAAAAAGGTTTGGATTAATTTTCAAAGCAGGCAAAAACACAGTGTTCTAAAATCTATTCGACTTATTTAAAAAACAAAAACAAACAAACAAAAAAATTAAATAGTTGCAGAAATGCAAATAAATAATATTGCAAGTAGGCTTTGCCTACTTGAAAATTACAGTTGAAAATTAGAAGCTGTACTTCAAACCATCTTATATTTTCACATTTTGGAGAAAAATAAAGAAATATATAAAAGTCAAAAGTGGCATCAGATATTGCAATTGACAGTTGTTCCCTGTCCTGAGTTAACCTGTTGAATCCAGTGGCAGTAAGTGCAGATGTGGGGAAAGAAATATGCAGTGGAGCTGGAGTATGACTACTATGTTATGCCATTCATATACAAAAGAAAAATAGAGTGACATTGTGATTTTCACATTTCAATTCTTAAAGCTTATGACATTGGAGAAGCTTACAGTAGAAACAGGGCATATCTTGAAGGTATATGGTACAACAAATCCTCTACTCTCTAAAACATAATTCTTCTTCTAGGCTTCAAGCACCAAAACTGTTCCTTTGGGGTGGCAAGTGTTAAAACAAAAGCCGTATCAATGTCTAAAAATGTACCAGTGCTGAAATTCTTTTTCTTTTGCTAGAAAATTGATCACAGAGTCAGGCCTGGTATGTTTTTCCATATCGCTATAGACAAAATTACTGTGTTTGTAACATTGGTAAAAATCTAAGCATTTGTTACCCTGAAAATCTCATTTTGTTGAAGATCCAATAAAGTTCAAAGAATTTTTCTTTTTCAGTCAAACAGGACTGGCTATATTGGGCTATACGTTTATTTCCACCTCCTTTCACTCATGCCAATTAGCACCTACTAGTGAACACAAAGACAGATGGTGATTGCCAGTGAGGGCTTTCTGTCAGAAATTTCCCTTTCTTAAGTAGGGAGAGTTGTAAGAGTAGGGGGAAAGGGAAGGGAAGTTATGTAAAACCTGCCTTGTATTTTTACACGGAGAGAACAGATAAGAAATTTTATAATGTTATAGCTATTCCTAAAATAAGAAATCTATTTAAACAGTATAAGAGTTAATTCTTCAACTTATTTTTTAAATTTTGCATAATGCAATCCTAAATAGATATAGCTCAGGTACCTTCAGGAAAAAAAAAAAGTTCTACAACATTGTTTCTGACTGCTGAGTACAAGCAGTTTACAAAAAAATCCTGATTTCTAGATTTCGGAATGAAATTATTAATCTTAAAATATAATAATAATAATAATAATAATAATAATAATAATAATAACTTCGCAAATCATTTCACCGCAAGTAGGACTCCTACTCACTCATGCCAGGGTAATGATTCTAATGGGGCCAGAAATTTATCGTCAGTAATTTGTTGTGGTTAATAGTAATGAATTATAAGAACACAAAGTATATTACACTAAATAGAAGTACAACATCATATTATTACAGAAACTCTGAAATATATTATTATTTGCATAAGACGTAAGTACAATAGAGCTGGATTTAAGTGACACTGGGTCATAATTCTTGTATCTCGACTAAACTTTACTTATCTAACTGCTCCTACATCTGTATTTCTTACACTGGTATGAAGATTCCTTATTACTTTCCTATCTTGTTTCATCCTGATGTATGCTCACAAGTCTGTCATATTCTTTCTCCATCTCTAGCTGAATTTCAGTAATGAATACAGTGATCTAAAATATAGGCTGTAAAATTTGAGTGCTCCTGGGTCTTTGGTTAAGAGTTGATATATGAAGGACTGTCATTTAAATAAAACATCTCACTGTGCTCTCCAGCTCAGCATTTTTTCTTCCACATCTCATGTTTTGCTGCTTTTGTCTTATCTTCAAGCACAGATAGTTTGTCAGAAAATAGCTGTATGGATTAAAAATTAAGCTCTTTCTAGAATTATTTGACAGAATACCTCAAGTAAGTTGGTAGAGGTTAATGGGGCACAGAATAATGATCTTATAGATGGAGGGAATGAATCTGCAGCATGTGTACAGATTAGAAATGCCTCATCATAAGGGAGTCGACGTTGCAAAGAAGCTGAGCTCATCAAGATGGAGGAGAAGGAATGTTCATTACTATTTGTATTTGATAAGTCATCTATGAGCAATGTAAATATTTGGAGGAACCTAAATTATGTACTGATTGCTAAGAGGGGATAGCCTTGTACTTTGCAGTTGAGTGGATTTTTTTCATTGTGTCACCAAATAACTCTTTAGAGTTAAAATAGTAGAATATATTTTTTAGTGTATAATGTGTCTATAAATAAGACACAGTTTAAGCGTGAGATCTAAAATGCTTAAAGGTGCCTCAAAAACATGTACTACAGACCCTGAAGGAGAATTCCAAAGGTCTGAAATCCCCACTGAAATTACAGCATAAACTCCAAAAATGAAAATGTGGTAACATAGATTTTTCACTTTCACAAGTCTATGGGCGGGTGGATGCTAATACGAGGACTGTGGTAATGTTGTTAGGTTGTTAGTAACTATTTTGATCCTGGTACGTCTCACTGCAACTCCTTAATTATGTTTGTTTGTTTATATGGGGAGGTGAAGTACACATTCAGTTCAGAAAATATTTTTTCATTTGAATAGAAAATCTCAAGTTCTTGTTAGGTGAGAAATTATGCATAAACATCCACTGCAAAATAGACTAGATTGAGCTGTGTGCTGGAGTTGTTTTTAAGCACTGCCACATAAGTACTTATGGAAGCACATGGCATACCCGGGTATTTAACATTTCATTCCTATCTGTAGTGTGAAAGATAAAAATTCCTTAGTTTAGTTTATTTTTTATTCCTTCCCTTGTCCTTATTTTATGCATTTTTTTTACCACTTCCATTATTTTAAAGACATCTTAGAGAGCTTCTGGTCCTTCAGTGAAATATTCCAGCCTTGAAAATTTGACCTTTTATGTGTACTTTGCAGAAAAGAAGTAGATTCATAGCTTTTAAGGCCAGAAGGGACCATTCAATCATCAAACCTGACCTCCTGTATAACACAGGCAAAAGAATTTCCCCTCTATTGAGTCCAATAATTTGTCTGTAAACCATCTAGTAACAGGATGTTATATTTTAAGAGTAGTTTTAAACTGTACAGGTCTAATTTTAATCCTTCACTGGTGGTTTCAGTTTATCATTCAAATAATATTTATAACAGAGAATATCTGTATGAATATTGCTAGTACTTTATATAGAACTTTCTAAGTCTTAGTTTAGTTTATTAATCCATTGGTGAAGCATATGTTACTTTATGTTTTAGTGGTTACAAATCTGTGTCTTAAAATTTTCCAAATCACTGTCTGTGCTGCCATTAAGCTAAATCATTTCATCTCACTCACAGTCATACACTTGCACCCACATAATGTCCCAAGTTTAAATTCAAGGCTGACTTGTTAGTTGTGAACACTGCAAAGTTTCTGCCAGATTCAGCTTTCAGAGTCCTATACGGTAAGGAAAAGTGAAAGGGCAACATAAAATTGCCAGTTCATATCTATTTACATCACAAATAACAGCTTTTATCTCAACTTTGTTCAGCTCCGACTTTTCAGCTGCTTACAAGCGGATGGGAAAAGTTATGCCATACAACAATGTGGAAACAGGCTCATCATAAAAGACCAGGAATGAGAACCATGTAAAAAGTATACAGTTTTTAAAAAGTGCGAGTGCACACCAAGTGCTCTACTAAATCAGACTGCAAAATGGTTTCTCCGAGAAGGGCAGGAATAACAGCTCCCACTGGGGCTTCAGGCTAAGCCAACTCAAACCTCTTAACCAGTAAAAAATTGTGAAGGAAGTGTGCAATTCCCCATCTACAGGTACTATCCAGTGGAAGAAAGTTTCATTTTCATTGTAGTGGTTAATACTTAGAGTCACTTACTGGTAAATGACAGCTGTAGAGCACGGAATGTGGACACATATATAGAATCACTAATTTTTAGCACCTATCACTGTTAGAAGAGTTCAATAACAACAATCATGTTGAAAAAAATCCAAGAGATATAATAGATGTTATAGGAAGGACACAAATCAGACTTCTTAAAGCTGACATATAGTTAACCACTGTTGTTAACACTACGGTTGTCTGAATGTGATACGAACCAGGGAAAGCCACCTCTGGACACGCTTGCAGCCTTAAGTCAGGAGGCCATAATTTACTATTTTATCAGTGATAGCTAAGAAATTTACCATTTGTCAAGAAGTAACAGATGCTTGTGCAATCTGAAGTTTGGAGAAAGACTAGACATTGCCTAGAAGCTAACCAGCACATTATGAATATTCAAAATATTGGAGTTAAAGTCTCCAAAGAAAGGGAAACATGAATATGTTATGGAGGGCAATATTAACAGCTAATTTCATGAGGGATTGGAGGGGCCTCCACATTTTTAATAAGAATCATCATTACTCTTTGCCAAGTTAACTTGATGCTTCCTATCTGTGTTGCTGGCAAGTAACACCACAAGCTTGCTAATGTCTTGAGCAGATGGGCAGAGCAACGACCAGGCTATTAAAGGATCTGTTAATATAGTATTTTGTAATTATGCAGATAGGGGTCTGCCGATATACAAGACCAAAGGAGCGTAGTTAAATTCTCCCAAGCTTGAGCTAATGTGTTCTGCATTTTGGCCTGCTGGAGTTCATAAGGTTGCAGATTAGCTTGGAGAATAGGGAAGGAGAGCCCCACATGCAGAGCTCACTTACCTCTGTCATCTAGAGGTAAATGCAATCTAGACATATTTGGCAAATAAATAAAAAAAAATCTAAACATGCTCACTAAAGCCTTTGAAAGCTCCAGGGAAATACGTTAGAAACAAAGCTGAAACCAGTCAGGAAAAGAAAATATATTTGAAACTTTCATGACCAAAAGATCAGAACAGTTCCACAGCATCCACAAACAACAGAGGTCTCTGAGAGACTGAGAGATGAAGAAACTGTTAATAAGTCAAAAGGAGCTGAAGCTGACAAAATCATCTCACCAAAATTCAGTGATGAGATCACAACTGGAAGAGACTCTGTAACTTCCAAATTACAAATAGGGGAACAAGTAAACAGTTATGAAGCTAAGCAAGACAATACTTGAAGTTACAAAATACAGATATAATATAAAACAAACCGTTCTGTATTTCTTTTTTAGCTCACAAGATCTCGTTTCAGATCATAATATTAAATCAGAAGAAGAAAGACTTGAGTGGGGAGAAGAGTCAGGATAGATGGTGAGAAATACATATTTCAGTGATTTTTTAACTTCATTAATTTTTCTGATGCCAAAGGTTTACCAGATATCCAAAATAAAAGTCAATACTGCTTGAAGTTCATTTCTGAACTGCACAACAAAACTCTGTAGATGTAGATAAGGAAAAAGACAGTAGAAGGTTTCTGAAAGAGAGGGGAGACTCATATATTATTTATATTTTAAATTAAGAGAACAGATAGCAAGATACTGAAAATTTGAAAAGAAAGGTTTAAAGACAACAGAACAAAAGAATTTTGGTAGTATGTGTGGGGACCGTTCAAAGTATTTATTCTAAAAATAAATACAGAAACAAAACACAAATTTAAGTAATAGTTATGCTATTAATGTTTAGGGAATAGCAAGTGTTAAATGATTAGGAAAAATGAACAAGAAGTAAAATCAGTAAATACTTTCCAGGACTTAAATATTTGTGATTTGTATCCACTGCCTCTCACAGAGAGAATATAGTGCCTCCATAAGAAACCAAAACTCCTGTCTCAGAGCTGAGAGCATCTGGGAGACAGAGCCTAGGAGCCACAGTCTTGAGAAGAGGCAAGATGTAGCACAGTGTGAGAGCACTGATGTTTTGCCTCTGTGAGAAACAATGATCCACCAGGCAGCCTTTTCCGTAGTGTTTGTGGGAACAAAGAGTAGATGATTCACCAGAGGCAGGTAATTGGCTAACAGGGTGCCCCACATCCTTAAAATCGTCTTCATGACTTGTTTTGTTCCTGGGTCTCCAGTACTACTTCAGGATTCAGTGAGAAGTTTCCATGAACAGTTTTTTCAATGGTGATGTCCTGATTATTTCAGTGCTGCTGTGATAGTGTGCTTCACTAAATGGTCTCAAATCACAACACGTATGTGGTTGCTCATATCTATTATATTTCACTGAACTAGAAGTGAAATGTAGATGTGAACTTTAAACTTAGAGTATTATAAGAATTAAAAGTGTAACTGCTGGAGTAAAACTGTCTAGGGAGAAATGTTCTATCAATAGCTTGCCAGACTCAAAATAAAATTGCTTCAAAGTCCGTGGAACATATAGTACAAATTTGGCCTCAGAAATTTATCATGTGGCTTCTTGTACCTGAAGATAAGACAAGCACATTTCCTTGTCTCAGCAGATGAATATACATCTTAAGGTACAGAATCTGGAACCTGAATTTGTACCTCCAGACATCTTAACATCTTAAACTCATATGTAGATATCTAGATAATCTTTTTTTTTTTTTTTTTTTTTTAAGGGGGTTCAGGAGTAGAACCCCTTTTTATGCTTCACTGTATGCTGTAATATTCAAGAGAAAAGAGACAATTAAGAAATATGATAAAGTTACATGGAACTTTCAAAGCTTTACTGCTGCCAGACACAAGGTCAAACAAGAGAAGATCAGGCACTATGACAATCAGCAGGATGCAAAGAGGTAATTAACATGGAGAATTGATCATATTGATCATCTGAGATGACACCAGAAACCACAGCTGTGATCATTCAGAAAGTGTTGGACAAGCACTTTGAAGCAATGAAAACATTAACATAATATTACTGGGAATGACTAGGCTGGACTGCATGGCCTCCTTCTGTCCTGAAGCATTACTGTAAAGAGCTGTAGTTTAATGCTAAAATAAAAAAGGAAAAGAAAAAAAAAAGGAAAAAAAAAAGAGAGAGAGCAATTCTATGATATTAACACCTTAGACGTTAATCCTAGACAATCCACAATGAGCACTTAAATTTGTATTATTTGAAGGTGTGACAGTGAGAAACTGAACCAAGCACAGACCTGGGTATCAGGACTATTCAAGGATAATGCTGTGTCTCCCAGAAAAATTTTGTTTCAGCTTGGAGAAAAATCCTAATTTCTTTGACCCACTTTCTTTTACCTGTAAAAAATATAAAAGAATGTTTGTCTCAAACGCAAGATCAAGAATCATAGAATCATAGAATATCCCGAGTTGGAAGAGACCCATAAGGATCATTGAGTCCAACTCCTTTTCTGTGACTTGTTTTGAGACTTTTGGGTTAACATAGCCTTCAAATTCATAGGAGTTAAGGTACCATTTTAGAAATATTTTATGTGCTGAGTCTCTTTCTTGATACCTGTACAATGACTTTGTGTGACTCAACATCTGCATTGTGCTAGTGTTTCTTTCAAGGAATAAAGAATTGCTATGAATAGTAATTTAATGCAGGTTTATAAAGGCTAAGTGTGTGACTAAGAGGTTCATATAATTCCCTGACAATGACTTTCTTTGCTCCCTCAGTTTCTGTATCATTTTGAAGACTATATATATATATATATATAAAGCCATTTATATATGAGGAGTGGGGGTTGTATTCCTAATAACTATTCTTCAAGATGTAAAATTATGATTCTGCCTTTCTTTGTGACTGCTCCAACAAATTGACTTTTGTACCACACAGACATAGAAATGTTTCACTAAAATAAGGCTTTGCTGAAAAAATGGGATTTTGTAGAATAAAAGATGCCTGACTGGTTGTCTTGACAGGAAAGTTTTTGTAGGTGTAACTAATACATACATTTCTGGCACATTACCTACTTGTAGGGCTGGACCATTAGCATTTAGAGTTAATGTGCGATAACTAGCATTCCATAAAATCATATTCTACCTTATTGAACACTAATTTCTGTTTCTAGACAAGCCTAGAAAGTTTGAGATCTACTCTTAAAAAGGATCTTAAAATTCAGTTCCATCTGACATTCTTGAGAAAAGTAAATATAACCTGCTATACAATTAACAGTGACTTGTTCTTGGCAATTCCTTTTACAACAAATGAATTACTAACAAGACATTGGCTAATGGTATCTTGTCTGTAGAGATTTCTATTTTTATGTTTTGCTAAGCATAGTTTGATTCTTTGTAATTAAAAAGAAGGTGACATTTTGAGTTCAGCTTTCACAGAATCTGCAGGCGTTGTAGACAGCTGGTAAAACAAGGGAAAAGTTCTTTTACCTTTTTCTATACAAGCCTTTGAGACAGATTTCTGCACCCATGAACAGCCCCAAAGTCAACAGAGCTCTACACAGCCTTTAAAAAAATCTCATTACAGAAACATTGTCCCTTTTCTATGTTCATTATTCTTTGTAAGTAACCTCAGGCCATGTTGTAACTATCTGTGGGGCAGATACACTCTGTGGTGGGCCCCCAAGTTGTGCTTATTAGTGCATGTGTTGTAATGAGTGTTTGTTTCTTCCCTTCCTTTCTTTTGAAAGGAGATACAGAATTGCAGTGGTACAGAGCCAGGGAAAAACCTGGGGCCATTTGGGATGAGACTTGGGAGCAAATATTGGAGCACTCTGACCCTTTAATGACAGCAGCTCAGCCAGAGACTGCTGTCTGTAGTAGTATTTATTTAATGTCTGTTTTTGTAGAGCATCTGACACTGTGGAGAGGGACATCCCAAGGTCTGTTCAGTGCCTTCTTCAAGTTGATGAGTGTTTTATTGTAGTTTCTGCTATTATTATGAGAGCACATATGATTCATAAGCCACCTGGCTGGCTAGGAAAATCTCCACAGAGTGGAATAGTGATGGTTTCTGCAGAGAATCAGTGCAGTTATCTTAGGATAAGTTCCAAGGGTAACCCCTATTTTTTTTTTTTCTTTTTAGATGAACAAAGCTTTTTCAGAGAGACTTTCAGATGGGTTTTGCTTTGAAACTGGAAAGTTCCTATATACCCCCAAAAATGTTGCTAGACTGGTTTTGTCATAAATCAGGGCTCCCCTGGCCTATGCCTGTTGGTAAGGAAACCTATTTTCTGTTAAATTTGTAGAAGGAAAGTAACTCGTGTGTCTTGTAAGTGAATGTATTGGTTTTAGCCAGGTCTTGGTGAACTGGAATGACTTTCTGAATTGTGCCTGATGAAATCCAGGTATGCAACAATTTTCATTGTAACTAGGACGTCTCATCAATAACCCAAAATATCTAGATCAAAATTTCACAGAATCATCTAGGTTGGAAGAGACCTCCAAGATCACCTAGTCCAACCTCTGACCTAACACTAACAAGTCCTCCATTAAACCATATCACTAAGCTCTACATCTAAACGTCTTTTAAAGACCTCCAGGGATGGTGACTCAACCACTTCCCTAGGCAGTCCATTCCAATGCCTAACAACCCTTTCGGTAAAGAAGTACTTCCTAATATCCAAACTAAACCTTCCCTGGTGCAACTTTAGCCCATTCCCCCTCGTCCTGTCACCAGGCACGTGGGAGAATAGACCAACCTCCACCTCGCTACAGCCTCCTTCAAGGTATCTATAGAGTGCAGTAAGGTCGCCCCTGAGCCTCCTCTTCTCCAGGCTGAACAACCCCAGCTCCCTCAGCCGCTCCTCGTAAGACTTGTTCTCCAGACCCCTCACCAGCTTCATTGCCCTTCTCTGGACTCACTCAAGCACCTCAATGTCCTTCCTGTAGAGAGGGGCCTAAAACTGAACACAGTACTCGAGGTGCGACCTCACCAGAACCACGTACAGGGGGACAATAACTTCCTTAGTCCTGCTTTGACACTGAGGAGATCAAATAGGATTTGCATTGGATTCTTTTGTTCTAAAACATCTCTAGGGAAGGGAAAAAAAAAAAAGCTAGAAATAAGCAAGTTGCCTTTTATTTATTTATTTATTTATTTATTATTTTTTGGAATTGAAAGAAAGAAAATCTCTCATATATTATGAAGGTTTAAATATACTAGAAGCGTTTTCCTACTCAATAGCCATACAATGTGATCAGTCATGTATATCTCACATAAAGCTGTACTATGGTCAAAATAATTCATTTATTTATTCATTCATTCACAGGTTATAAGAATAAGAGTAGAAAAAAAAAAAAAAAAAAGGGTATCTAATCATAACTAATCATAGAATCACAGAATCATAACATCCTGAGTTGGAAGGGACCAAGGAGGATCACTGAATCCAAATCCTAGCACCACACAGGTCTACCCAAAAATTCAGACCATATGACTAAGAGCACAATCCAAATATTTCTTAAACTCCGACAGGCTTGGTGCTGTGACTATGTCCCTGGAGAACCTGTTCCAGTGTGCAACAATCCTCTCACTGAACAACCTCTTCTTGATATTCAGCCTGAACCTCCCCTGTCACAACTTGACACAGTTCCAGGACCTGGCACTTGCTCTTGTTAAACTTCATGTGGTTGGTGATCGCCCAACTCTTCAGTCTGTCCAGATCTCTCTGCAAGGCCTTTCCACCCTCAACAGAGTCAACAACTCCTCCAAGTTTAGTATCATCAGCAAAGTTAAATTAATAACCTTAACAAAGCTATTCAACTTTTTTTACGAAGTTAAATTAATAACTAACTAATAAATTAAGTCATTGTATTTGAACTTATACAGATGGATTCCCATATATGCAATAGTAAAGTTAAAGGCTATCAAATTAAAGAAACAAACAAACAAAAAAAAAGGGATAAAATCTGGGTTAAAATATATCCAAGTCACAAGACAATTGAGACCTTTTGTTTACATCACAAAGAGTTCATTGACTTTGCTTCTATCCCACATTCAAAACAACTGAGAAATGCATCTCCTTACATGTATTTTAATAGAACATATTCAGAGAGTTTATTCCATACTAAGCCAGTTGTACGTAACAAGAGGCTGGCTCTATGTATTTATTTTTCATTGTATTTTTCATAAGTATACTGTATTTAGTTTTAACAGATAAAGAAATCACGCTTTATTTATTTATTTATTTATTTATTTATTTTTGGCTTTAGCTTTGGGAATCATTATTCAGCTGTCAGGGATCAAAGACTGAAATTTGTCCTGTTCCTAAAATACAGAATGAGTCACTGTCCAATGCGGATGTAAGTGAAGGCATCTTAGTCTCTCTGTTTTCACACAAAGAAATATATTGTTGTGTTGCTACTAAAAATGTGAACTGCAATCAAGATATGCATAATCTCTTACAGTGGAATAGCAACCATGTTTGTTCTTTAAAACAAATATCAAATACTTTCTGTGGGATTGTCCACTGCATAAGACTCTTACATAATTCTCATTGAATGTAGACAAAGCTTTATGAATACTGAACTTGCCAAATCACGTGCACTTTCCTGCCTGTGCAATGGGAAACACAGAGACCCGTTATTTTCTTTTTATTCACACAAACCCCATCAAACGGACTTATAGCATATACAGTATAATTAATGTTCTGATTTAATATCACCAACAGTGGCAAAAACCACAGCAGTTTTGCAGGGTGGGAAGCTTGTGCTTATGGGACTACTGTTGACACTTGAATTCTACCAGAAACAAGATAAATAGTATTTTCCCAGTTTCTTTTCTATCTTACAACAGACATGTTTTAAGAATACTTATACTTTTCAACATTAAATTAGATATTCTGCATTCCCATAAAAGATAGCCAAAAAAGAAGACATGTTAATTCTAGGACAATTCAGAAATGAAAAGACACATCCCTAAAAGCAGATTAAAAAGTGTAAAGCTTTGGTGATTTCTCAGTTTCCACTTGAATAATAATAATAAATAAATAAATAAATAATAATAATAATAATAATCTTTTTGGAATATAACAACCCCCCCTCTTTTGATCTAAAATAAAAATTTCTCTCTAAGGTTAAGATGTTTTTAAAGACTTTCAGGTTCTTATGTAAGTGAAAATGAATTACACTTAAGCAATATATATATATATTTATTTTTCATGATTTGATTAGAAATCATATACTACATTTTTTTTTTGTTTTAATACAACCATTTGGTGAAATACTAATATTAGCATTAATGTTTTTCTCCAAAACAGTTTTTGCTTGAATAAATTATATGTACTTTCTCAGACATTTTTTACATACTGTAGACTATATTGTAGAAATATACAGCTGACAGAAAAAGAGACTAAAGGTCATTTGGAAAAGGACCACTTCCCAGTAGGAGTTCTTATAAATCTCTTGTAAAATTAGATTTATATTGTCTTGCCTGATACTAATAAGACATAATGAGCAGAATTTCTGAAAGAGCTATTGTAGTTTATCTGCCAACTGGAAAACTGTATGTCTAAAGCACTAATTAGGCTGTTATCATAACTTACACAAACTGTGAATCCAAACTGAAGGAATCCACTGGGACTAGTAGATTGCTCCTGATCTCCTGTTCACATAAATCTAACTCTAACGACTATGCTAACGGAACTCATTTACTGAAATGCAGGTCCATGCCACACGTGCAATTTTAACCTCTGAAGCTACCTCCAAAAGCAGGAGTGAAACAGTAGAAGGAGAATAGTATTCACGGCAACTGGGGTCAATTAACCCAGCTTGGCCAAATCAATGTGATACACATTTACTTGTGAAAGGTATTTTTTCAAAAATATTTAGGAAATAAATTAAAATGAAATTTCCTTAAGTAACTTTCTATTGAAGGAGGTAACAGATGTTTTTAAGAATATACATATCTTCATATATGTTTATATATATGTATATACATCCTTGTGCATACCATGCATTCAAACACTTATTAGCAATTCTAGGAGACAGATACATACACATGCACACAGAAGGAAAAAGAAAGAGAAAAGTGATAGCACACAAAGTTCAGATGACAGACATTTCTTTGAAAAGTATTGATAGGAGTCCAAGTTAACTGTTACTTTGAAGTAGACCTAGCTAGTCCTTTCCCTTTTAATGAGCTCCCTGAAGAAGACCACAAGGCTTTTAAAATCAATAAATGTTACTTTGTTTTATAAGAAAGAAAACTAGAATATGTAAGTTCTTTTTCTACAGAGGAATATTTTAGAACTTTTTATCCAAGGAATATTTGTGCACCAATTTCACCTTTCCCCATGTGTCCTTGCAGGTGGAAATTTACTTTCATACAGTATTGCAATTAACTCAAAGATCTTTGAAATGCAGTAAACTTTGTATGCCCTTTAGTCCCTAGGGGGTTTATCATTTTTATTTCATCTAAACCTTGGCTGTTCAGTTCCTTTTTTTTTTTTTTTTTTTTTTTTTTTAAAGCAGCTTCATCATCTCTGAGCTTCATTTCCGCAGCCCCACACTTAGAAGCTTTTGCCTGTCACTCCCTGAAGTCTCTGATACTTTCTCTCTTTGCCCCCAGGTCATTCCATTTCACCTAACCTTCTTTAAACAGGAAGATATAAGATCAAGAAGAAATATGAAACAAATATCACCTGTCATAAAGACTCAAATGTGTAAAAGACGGTGGTTTAGAGGACAGAGTTTGGGGAAGAAGATTGGGCTTTAAGTGATTCATGAAATTTCTGAAGCACAACCAAGCAAGCACTAAAGTAAATCTTTGTATCCGTCCAAAAGAATATGATATTCTCTCTTACACAGGGTCAAAACTTCTTGCATACAGTTTATACTAAGACAGTTAAATAGTTATTTCAGGGCACTGAATTTAGTTTAAACTAGGTGATGGGGTGAATAGACAGAACCATAAACCTGTAGTCAGTGATCCAGCTGTGTTGTCTCCTCTTTATATTCCTCACGATGAATTTTCATGCTTCTGCAAATACTTCTACAGCTTTCTTCAGCAGAAAAAGACCCCAAGATTTGTCCAGGAGCCATCATGAACTTTAACAGTCCTGTAGTTTTTAAGCAACCAGAAGAATCAGACTGCAAGGTGAAACTGAGTGGCACCAAGCCATTTGTAATGAAAGAATAAATTATGAACTTACTTTCACCAAAGTGGAAGTAATTATATTTATTAAAAATACCACCACCAACAACAACAACGAAAACACCCTTTTTCTGAAACACAAATGCTATGTCTATGCTATCTGCAGAAAGCTACAAAAATTAGTTGATAATTTCTTTCTCCTGAGCTCCAAAATTGTAATTCATTACTCTGGTCATCTGACCCAGCTCTGACCATCCTACTTTCTCTTTTCAGTGTCAAAATCCAAACTGATAATTTATGGGAAAAAAAAAAAAAAAAAAAAGACTTTGTTTCCCACAAATGAAAGATAAGCATGAGTCAGGTGGGAGTGCCAATTAAAAAACACAGTGACCATATTAAGACCAAGCAGCTGCTGCAGATGCATTGCTAACATTTTTCTCTTGTCCTCAAGATACTTCATGAGAGGTGTAATCATAATCTCTTCAAATAAATCATTACTGTTTTGAATAGCACCGTGTAATAATAATGAATAGTGATGGAGAACTTGCTAGACTCCAATAGTTTCATCTTTACTTTCACTGAATAAATATTTCAAATGCTAGTTGCTTGTCTGAATGTCCAAGCTTCTGGAGTCTACAAGTGATGGCTGGAAATTCAGTCCTTTTAGTACTTTTAGAATCTATTTTTTTTGACTGTAAGGCTAGATATATCCTATGGCTGGTCTTTTAGCAGTATTTCTTGTTGCCACGACTGGCACTGAAAAAAGTGTAGAAGTGGTATTGATTTGTGTTTAGGTTAGACATAGAAGGAAGGCTCAAGAAAAGTAGATTCGATGTTTGGCACAGAAAGGCAATCTAGGTCTCACAGACACATGGAAAGTCACAGCGCTGTGATGAGTTACTCAATATAACTGATCTGCAACACCATTTATCTTCAATCTCTTAGTTTGTGACAAGTGTGAAGTGATTTACATTTCTTTGGTCCTCAACAAAATATGTGATGAAAGAGGATAAGGATTATTTGAATTCACATTTGCCACAAACTCAGAAAACACAAAAAGGATAGTTGCAACACAGTGGTTGCTATTCAGTAACTTTTTATCTCCATGGGAACTTGTCCATATGCCTATGCCCATAACTCCCTACCTCTTGAAATGAGATGATAGTGTTTCTCCTGCTTCCCTTTTCATCTTAGATGATTGTAAATTCGTCAGACCCAAGGGGTTCTTATACTAAGTGACTTCTTTGTTGAAACTACTTATCCTGTATTAATAAAGGAAGCTTGATAAATAATACCTACTTTTTTTGGCTCACTCATACAGATAAAAATACAGGACTGTTGCCAGCTAAGGATGATTCCATTTCCAAATATTATCGTGAGAAATCACAAACTAAATATGGGATATATCACCTGCAAACACTTGAATCTCACAGCTTGACCATTCAACGTTTTAAATTTCTGTTTAAGGCTCTAATTTCTTCAGGGTGAATGTGAAGAGAAATTAAATTATAGAAATTTAAAATTTCTTCCATCACATCAGCTAGCAACACAAAATTAGATTAAGAGCTAGGTAAAATTTTCAGCCAGTTCTCTGTGTAACAGATAATGCTACCTTGTTATGTGTATATGGTAGGTATACACAAACAAAGAGCTATAGCAATTTTTGTGAGTGGACTCTATCTGTTCTCCAAATTCTTTGAAAAACATATTGATTTTTGCAATTTAAAAAAACAAATTAATGTTTCACAATTTGCATATTAAGTTATGAAGTGTTATCAAGAGTATGTTGAAAGCATAAGTGCATTTTCCTTGCATAAAATAGTCTATTTATGCTATTTTGTAAGGATTGGTTGCTAATATACTACTTGTTCAGAATGGAACAAGTTTTTCAAATTGAAGTCAGTGAAAGGAAAATGGCAGCTGGTCAAAAGACAACTTATGAGCCTATCCTTTCTGCAGCAGCCTTTTCTGCCAGTCCAAAACGGCAAAAGAAGTGAGACCAGACAGGAAACTTGACACATACAGTGTGCTATTCTTGGTGGAAAAATACATTCCTGGCCTTGGCATCAAAATCTCACAGCAGTAAATCTCAACCTGTGTGTGGCCAGAGGGTCCTGGCTATAAGTTAGCATATTTTGGGAAGTCAGGTGAAAAGGGAACATGCATGCTGGAAAACAGTTTCACCACCACAGAAAGCAGAGATGGGCTGAATGACCTGCAAATAGATTTGTTTAACAGCTACATCAAGAAACATGCTTCCAAAACATAAAGGCAGTTCACATGCTTTCACCTTCAGGGATTATATGTCACTCATTTTTAAGAGCAGACAGTAATTTCCATCATTAGACCATGAATTAAGTTGTTTATAATTTTGAAAAAACTAGTATTTTGGGGTGAACTTCCACAAGTCTGCCATAGGTTGCACATTTCTTCTGAAGGTTTCAGTCATGTCAAAATGTCTAAATAAATAATAATAATAACAATAATATAAAACTTGTAGTATATTACAAGTTATTTCTAATTACAAGTTATTTCTAATTCTGAGAATATGTGTCTATGTTAAATTTATATAGTCCCCCTCTTTGAGAAGCTGTTGCCTTAAATACCCAAAAAAAAAAAAAAAAAGTGGAAAAAATGGAATATGGCTTTTTAGTCTATTCATACAACTGCGGACATGTCATAAAAAACGTCAAATCCTGATTAGTTAAATCCTATTGAAGTTTTAGCAAAAATGCCAACTGAATGAATGTCTTGTGTCTGGCTCCTGCACCATCCCCCCAGAATGACTTATTTTATTTCAGCCTAAAAACATAGCAAAAATGAGGTTTCTCTTTCAATGGTTACTCCTGCCCATTCTGAAGCTGGCCACATGGATTGCAAATAGGGGATCATCTGTTATGGTGGTCACTCAGGACAGATGTGGTGTGTCATGTGGAGTTACTGGATGCCAAAGTCAGCTCCAGTCAGGTCATTGCTGCACTTGCACTGCTTCTTGTGAGGCTCATCCGCTGTTGGTTTGAGTGGTTCCTGCTCAATACTTCCTATAACATGCAACTCAAATCATGAGTTACAGCAGTTTAAATCATCATAGAATCATAGAATGGCTTGGGTTAGAAGGGACCTTAAAGATCGTCTACTTCCAAGCCCCTGCCATAGGCAGGGGTACCACCCACTAGATCAGGTTGGCCAAGGCCCCATCCAGCTTGGTCTTAAACGCCTCCAGAGATGGGGCATCCACAGCTTCTACGGGCAACCTGTTCCAGTGCCTCACCACTCTCTGAGTGAATAATTTCCCCCTAACATCTAATCTAAATTTCCCTTTTAGTTTTAAAAACATTCCCCCTCATCCTATTATTATCTGACTGAACAAAGAGTTGTTCTCCATCTTTTTTATCTTTATCTTTAAGTACCGAAAAGCTGCAATAAGGTCACCCCGGAACCTTCTTTTCTTCAGACTGAAAGCCTTTACAATCTCCACCCCTTGTCCTTTTGGATCAGGATTAACATTTCAATGAATTTGTCCCCTTACCCCTGTTTCTGCTTGGGTTTTTCCATTGGCCAGTCCCTTAGGGGTGTACCTACTGTGGACTTATCCACAGCCACAGATGTTTTTAGGTCTACCTGTTCTGGTGTGGATTTATTAACAGGTCATTGCCTCTTCAGAGGTATACCTGCTGCAGCATGATCTTATCTACAGACAGAGTCACTTTGAGGTGTATCTGCTCTGGCATCACCTTTTACTATGGCCACAGTCCCTTCAGTCCCTCCTGCCATATTGTGGTCTCTTTCACAGCCACAGATGCCTTGAGGTATTTTGGCATGGCCTTACCTGCGGACACAAACACTGCAAGGTGTATCTGCTGCAGCACAGACTTCTCCATGACCATAGGTGCTTTGAGGTGTACTTGCTCTGGAGTGGAATTTTCCATTGCCAGAGATGCTTTGAGGTGTATCTACTCCCACATGGACTCATCCACAAGTCACAGTCCCTCTGACTCGAGTTCAGTCTGGAGTTCCAGCCTGTCTAGTATAGCAGCGCAGGAACAACAGCAATACCCTGGCTGTCAGCTGGCCCAGGCTCATGGCCGTAGCTGTTGTCAAAATGTTCTCAGGCACAGCAAAGCGAGGTGATAAGGAGTACAGCAAACTGCAAAAGGAAAAGCAGCCACTAACAAGAACTGGATTCTAATATGCAGTAAGGCAAAAAAAACATGTGACAAGCACCCAAGCCTGCCAACTAGCAGCTAAATAGCTATAACATCTATAAATTTAGTCTAACACACTCCACACTCAAATCAGATCTGTCATCATCTCAAACCCTTCGTGCCCCACATGGGCTGCCGTAAAGACTGTTAAGGTTTAGCCCCGGCAGGCAGCTCAGCACCACCCAACGACTAACTCACTCTCCCCAGGTGGGATGGAGGAGAGAAATGGAAAGGTAAAAGTGTGAGAACTTCTGGGTTGGGATAAAAAATAGTTCACTAGGTAAAGTAAAAGCTGTCCATAGAATCAAAGCAAAAAGAGGAATAAATTCGCTACTTCCCATCAGCAGGTAGGTGTTCAGCGGCTTTCAGGAAAGCAGGGCCCATTACACGTAACAGTTTCTTGGTAACACAGATGCCATCACTCTGAACATCCCCCCTTCCTCCTTCTTTACCCCATCTTTTATTGCTAAGCATGATATATTGTATGGAATATCTCTTTAGTCAGTCTGGGTCAGCTGTCCTGGCCATGTCCCTTCCCAACTGTATCCCCAGCCTCCTCACTGGCCGGGCAGCACGAGAAGCACAGAAGTCTTGGGCTCTGTGTAAGCACTGCTCTGTAACAACTAAAAACATTGTTATCATCACTATATCACTGTTTTCATCAAAAATCCCAAACACAGATCATAAGTGTCTACCAAAAAACAAACAAACAAACAAAAAACCACCCTCTATTTCAGCCAAAACCATGACAGGGTTTCTACAACTTCTGCTGGAATTCTTTGACTAACACTATCTTTTATTTACTCTATTTACTCTATTTATTTACTCTTTATTTACCCACCTCTCTTTAACTCTCTAACTAAGCCTTGGGAAGCCTCTGTTTCAACAGTTTGGCCATCAAAGGTCATCAGGAGGGCTGTTCTTGACAGCTCTCTAGAGGAAATATTAAAGAAAGTAAGCAACAATAGAACAGCAAATACATTTCTGAAAAAAATATACATGCACATTAATTAATCTTTTCCAAATTTCAGAGCATTAGATTCATGATATTGACAATACTCAGTGTTATTTAGATGCAAAGACATCTCTGTACCACTCAGACAAAACTAATCTCAGTGTTCTCAAGTGTGAAGAGTATTTTAAACTCAGAAAAAAAGCATTTTGGTTCATCTTAAATCCATCTATATGTTATTGTATGCTGTTGATGCAGACTCAGTTTATATGCTTAATCAGACTTCCTTCCAAGGTTATTTCTTTCTGAGCTGTTAACTTGTTCTTTGATACTGATACGTATAGTTTAATTTCTTCATTTCATTCCTTTTCTGTTCAATATGCACTTGCTTTTCAAAATTATCTGTACCTTTCCAGGCCCTTTCCATTGACAGTTGCTTTACTATTTCTCTTATTTACACATTTCTCTGCTTTAATAATTAATTTATTTCTCATGACATCACAAAAATTGTTGATTCCTCTTTTGTTTTGGGTGCATTCATACTCTTTCCATATTTAGAATCACAGAATCATAAAATATTGTGAGTTGGAAGGGACCCACAAGGATCATTGCGTCCAACCCCTGGCTCCACACAGAAATACCTCAAAATCAGACCACATATCTGAGAGTTGTCCAAATGCTTCTTGAACTCCAGCAGGTTCAATGCAGTGACTGCTTCCATGAGGAGTTTGTTTCAATGCCTAACCACCCTCTCAGTGAAGAACATTTTCCTAATATCCAGACTGAACCTCCCCTGATGCACGGATAATTTGAATAATCTGGATAATTTGGATAATTAGTAATTATCCACATTCTTCTTCAAAAAATATTTACTGATATGCATCAATTCATGTTTTAGACCAACAGTTTATAGCATTCTAGCTTCTCCTCTGCCTCTGTTGAAGGTATTTATTGCAGCCATGACACTGATATAGAATCTCCTCAGATAAGATAATTCTCAGTTTAGCAGTGTTTGTTAGATTTTATCAATTTGGCTTGTTTATTGCCAGAAAAAAAAAAAAAAGGACACAATTACAAACAAAAAGCAGGTCCACTGTCTCCTCTTCTTAATTTTTTTTTTTTTTAAGGACAGAAGAGAATTCATGTAGTGAGGTTCTGACATGTTGTCTATAAGGTATTTGGCTTCTGCAACATTTATTGTTTCAAAAATTTACAAGGTGCTGCTTGGTTTATAATTCATGTTCTCACACAAAGTACACTAAAATTATATATATTTTAAGTGAAACACATGTATGATATACAGTCGTACATAGGCTGATTGCTATACAGTGAGAAAAATAACTTCCCAAGGCATAAATCCTTCATAAAATATTTTTTAAAAGCATACACTGATAGTGATGCACCATTTCTTTACATCTATACATTACTGAGTAATGAAAATGTTAATGCTGCAGTCCATATCAGAATAATGTGTTGGAAAGTACAGGCTTAATAACTGTGTATTGGGGGCTGAAATACAAATTCCATCAGAGAGGAAAGAGACAACTAATGAGACCATGTTAATGAATTATACATACTGACGGTCCTACTGTTTTACCTACAAAAGGTTTATTTTCTAGAGATTATTAATAAAATATCTCATTCAAAAGAAAATGTCATTTTCATATGAAAAAAGAAAAAAATAGGAAAGAAATTAGAAATGATCTCACCATGTAGTGATTAAATATTATCCTTTATTCTTACACAAAGTAATATCAAATCCTTTCCATTATATTTTAGTCATACTAATTTCATAACATTTTACAAAGCTTTACTGTATTAGGTGAAAGATTGATATTTTTTCTGCGGGGAGTTAATTCGCTGCTGCAGACTGCGTGGTTTGTGTTTTGAAGCACTGGCAGCTGTTAAAAAAAAAAAAAAACACTGTGGTTTGTAAGCCTTTTGTGAGGTCCATTTACTCCATTATAAATGTCCATTTTACCATGAACTAGAGGGAGTCTTTTGAGAAAAATAATTCAAATAAATATTTTGGTATATTTAAATAAGACCAAACCTAACTTTTTTTTTTCTTTTTTTTTTCTTTCTTTTTTTTTTTTCTACAACTCAAGATTCAAAATTAGTGCAATGCTTAAAAACAAACAAGCAAACAAACAAACAAAAGCATAACTTGCATGAACTAAGAATGCAAAAACTTATGTCTGTGTTCAGTTTCTAATGTTAGCCTTCTGAACTACGGTCATTATAAAATAAATCTCTCCCTGCTTCTATCAATGGGTATGAATCTCTAACAAAGATATTTAAAATGACTGTCCCAACATGATATAATTAATCATCCTAATGGTCAGAAACAAATACCATCATGTAGCAGTGACACAGCAGAAAATCAGCAGGGCATTAAACCTTCAGCATATACAAGGTTAGAACTAGTCTGAAATGTTGAAGCATATCTCCTGAGTAACAGACTGTCAGGGGAATGCTAAGTCTGTTCTTCACTTTTTAATCTGACATTCTAACAGACTTTCAAATAATGTTCTTGGGCTCAATCATTATTTTTATGACATTCAACACTGTCAGTCAAATTAGTCTAAAAGATCATGTTGTGGCAGATGATTAATATGTTGGCAAAACTTCCATTATTCAAACACGAAAGAAAGGATTCTCCTTGGATCATTAGGTTTTATCAAAGGTTAAAATAGATATTAGGGAGAAAATCCAAATCTTACAGTACATAAAAGTCACCATCATACTCACTACCTCTTACGTAAAATCCAAAGATTTTCTGTTTTCTTTGTCTGTAGCATAAAGGTATTGCAGCATGTCCGTATGAGAGTAAGATGAAATAAACCCTACTAAAGCTCTATTGATAAGTGGAGCATAGAAATGAAAAGAAAATAATAGATTAGACCAGAACAATGTGCTGTTGGATATAAAGACTGTAATCACATACGCTTGGAACACATCACACACCCCTAAAAGGCAAGCCACCAAAATGCCCGTGACAAAATGTGCCTTTATATTCTGTTATTGACCATGAAAAGTAATTATTACTTTGTAAATTCAATTAACTACAATACCAGTGAAAAAAGAATGCTGGTAAAATACATGTTAGATTATATGATTAAAAGCTCATTACCATAAATGAAAAACCCCAGGAATATGAAGAGGAACAATGATAGCTGAAAAAAAAAAAAAAAAAAAACAGTAACTTAGTGTGAAGAGGGCACCCTAAGCCACATCCTGAGACTGTCCATAGAAAACAGTAAGATTATTCGCTGTGGTGGGAAGCCCACCCACAAAGACTCTCTGTCCCAGTGCACCCTGCAGACTGAAGGCGGTTAGAGGGCTCATTGTGGAATTCTAGTTAAGGTATGTTTTGTGATTGTGTAAAACTTAATATGTGGAATTGTGGAACATGTCGGGGAGGGACCAGGGATGTGGAAAGAAAGGCACTGACGTGATTTAAGAAGGAACAAGGAACAAGAAGGATTATAGAGGGGATTAAAAGGGCCAGAAAACTGAAAATAAGTGACTGAACACTGCACCTGAACACTGTATTATGTCTTATCTTCTCAATAAACCCTGGCTTCAGTGATCTTCTGTGGGGGGCGTGGTCTCTGTTCTGAGTGGGTATGTGTGAAAGCTAGTGAACTTCAAGATGGACTGGTGATAAGTAGGATACAAGGTCTGAATACCATCAGACAGAGAGGAACTGCAAAACTCCAAGGTTTGTATGCCTGAGTACCAGCAACTGGAGGAAAAGGGGGTTCTGTCGAGGGGCTCTATTGATTGTCTACTGGATGGACTCTCTAAGGTTGCTACTGGAATGATCCATATTTCATGTATATATATATATATATTCCATATACTAGACTTTGGACACCCTAATCAACAGAAGAGGAGGATTAGGCTGTCCATACTGCTCATGTTTGTGGGTGCTGGGTGCACTTAAGTGGGTGCATGGCTTCGATCACTGTGGCTGGCTGTGTGTGGAGGGGTTTCTGAGAACTCATGCTCAGCCTTGCTACAGCTGAACCCTGGGACATCAAGCTACAGCAGTCTCACATTCATTGAAATAGTGGATTTAGCAATCTCTAACATTTTAAAATAAAGTAGTCCTAAATCTTTACAGCTGGAAATAATGACTCACTAGCACAGTATGTTTCAAGCAGACACCCACATTCAGAATCATATGCTCCATTTTAACAGCACCCACTCTCCCTTTCCACCCACGTAATACAATTAGCGGAATCCCTTGGAAGTCCTCTCAACAACAATATGACACATCTTCTTCCAGAAGACATTAATTTTATCTTGCACAACTATCCTAAAAGGATGTAAATCTTGGTATGTTGTAATATTTGAATAGATATTTTGAGGAGAGAATGAGTTGGTTAGTGTCTATACCATAATAAATAAATAAATAAATAAAAAGGTGCATTGTGTTGGCTGTCATCCAAAAAATTGTTGAGAAGAGAAAAAGTGTCTCAAAATACAAAACATAAGAGAAGAATAAATATATTAATGTTTCTTTCTTTCTTTTTTTTTTTTTCTGTTATATACCTGTGATAACGTGTTGACCAGTGACCGTTAGTATCAAAATGATACAAATGATATGATGTTTCACTTTGCTCATGTCCTAATATGTATTCTTTGGCTTCTTCACAAAACTTTCCTATCTAAATTCTGAATGACTGTAATTTCTTACTTTTATTAAATTTTAGTTACTTTAATAGAGAATGCAATTTCACCTGAAGATGATGACATTTACTGTCTTACTACACTTTCAGCAGAGAAGTGGTAAAATCCCTAATTATAGACTCTAGACAACTATATGGTTTCTTTCCAAATTATGACTGATGTAGTCCGAGCTGAATGCAAATTATGGCCTCATTTCTTAGGTTTCAGTTGAAGTGCATTCAACATCCAAGCAACCTAAGTATCTAGTTATCCACAAAGGTTCCCTGAAACTTACGCTGGTTGACAGCAGCTCACTCAACAGTCTGGAACTCACAGAAGACAAACCATATCTCACCACATAGCCTGTAGAAGGATGAATGCAATAGCATTTCCTTTCCATGGATTTGCCAAGACAGATCATTCTTCAGCCACTTAAGCACTGTAAAAGCTTTGATTTTCTCTCTGAGTTTCATGATATTCTTAAATATTGAGAACCAAAATCTTCCTTCATATACTTGATAACCAATAATCAACAAATTAACAAAACATTATCACTGTTGAAAAGTCAGCCACATGCTTTAATCTCTTTATGTTTGGGAATAAGGGTTATATGGGAAAATAATCTGATTTAATATATTATTTCAACCAGACCGAAATTCTCAGATTTTACAGTGCTGAAGTTAATTGATAGAAGACTGGATCCCAGATCTGAAGCTCTGAAAATGTGCAAGTGTTGGTTCTAGCATGAGTTTGGATTATGTTCTTGAACATGTTCTTATTTAATATTTTGAAAGTTACTTGAAAATAAATTGTAGAAATCTAAATTAATCCAACATTATGGTTGAAAATATTGAGCTGGAATTACAGAAATTATCTTTATATCCAGCTTTTACATTATACAAGCATAGAAAGTTAATACCATGTCTGATAGATTACTAAATATGAGTTTGAGAAGAAGCTACTGTTGTGGTGGGAACAATCATTATGAATTTCCTGATTCGGTGTTAGCAAGAACCTAAATGAAGATATATTATCTCCATTTTTAAAATTTCAGATTAGATTTATTATGAGAATCACGACCCTTAAAAACTCACCTGCTGAACCTTAGTGGAAAGTATTCAGGTACCACAGGCACTGATGGAAAAACAAGACTCTGAGACAGACTTTATTAGACAGGAAACTCTATTGTGTGTTCATACTAGTAGTACTTTACATCTTCATCAGATATACGGCAATAACTAACAGAAATTGGAACAAGTTAAAGAACTATAACAAAAGCCAGGCCTTCTTGATTGTTCTAAGTTTCAGAGCTGAAGAATCTTTTCACTTTGGATCTACTTTATGGTAGTTGTTAAAAGGAGAAGATATGCTCAACAACCCATGGAAAAATGTCAGAAAGGGAAAATCTGCCAGAGCAAATAATATTCTAAATGAAAATGCACTACAGTAATTCTGCATTGGCAAAGAATTATATATAGTCTGCATGTAAAGACTTTTTTATTCTTATAGTAACAGCTCAAGACTGACTAAAACCATAACATAAAGTAAACATAAGACATAAACATACACCAAAAATTTCCATGCTTAAGGTGTCACACAATAGTGAAGCTTTATTTTCCTTCATATTTTGATTAGCTTTATTGAGTAGTTTTTACATTGACCTCTTTGTTCTCACAGTTTAAATATAATACCTAAAATACTGTTATTATTTTAAGTATATCAAAACATTTCTTATTCAAGCTAAAATTCGTTATTAAAACCTCTCAGAATTTAAGAACAAAAGCTGTAAACCTGTAAAATACAATAAGTGAAAATATAAAAGTGATAACAGTCACACTTCTGGATCTTCATCTTCTGAAAATAAAGCAGTAGGATTATGGTGGTTTACTCTAGAAACCATGTGAGCTCAGCAAACCTTACTAGAGTAAAGTATAGTCCCGAGATTTTTAGACTTAGACTATTTGTCCCAGACTCTTGTTCACAGTTTAAAAAATAACAACATAAAAAAGAAACAGAAATTATTAAGGTCACATTAATTTTTCTAGTTCCCAAACTCAGTGCTTCAGCTCAGTTCCTGAGGGTTAGATAAAATCCAGAAGAAAGATGGGGCAAATCTCACGGACTTTAATGCTAAGCTATTGCAGCTTACAAAAAATTAAAACATATGAAGGGCCTCTAAGTTTTAGGTATAAAGGTGTTTTTGTTTGTTTGTTTAATTTTTCTGTATCTTTATAGTTTTTTTTGTTGTTTGTTTGTTTGTTTTAATAGAAAAAATCTTCCAGATGGAAAATGCTCGACTTGAAAATAATAACAATAATAATAAAAAAATATTGCTATTTATTGCTATTTTTTGTCTTAATTTAGTACTGTTTAATGCAGTCATGGTATTTACATTCATTTATCCACTCATTCTTAAAATCTAGAAAATTTAACAGTAAAATTTGTCTACCTTGTCATGCCTGTGACTATAGAAAAAAAAGGTAAACACAATCTGAGATACAAGTTCGAAAAACATTCCTGTATAACCATTCTGACAGTCATGTATACATAAATTATATTTCAAAACTATTGGTGTGGAAAACACATTATGATGTAGAGTCCACATATATTGACAGATAATTAAAACATCTATTTCCACATTAGGGAAAAGTGCAGTATCACCCCCTACCAAGCAGAATTTCACAGAAAGTTGGATCTGAATGAGAGTTCAGTAGTATACATCTTTTGTTTCCAATCATACTTTGAAGTTGTACTGCTAAATATAACATGAGTGAAGGGATGCAGGTGAGAGAAAACTGGCACACCTGGCTAGTGCTAGAAATCTGCACAGCACATGGTTCAACAGCGGTAACTCTTAATATAACAACTTTGTATCTTTGGCAGACAAAGAAGTTGAAAAACAAAAAAGGATGACCTAAAGTATGTGTCAACATGTCAGAATATCTCAACTTTTACTAAGTACAGCGTCTTTCATGAAATATTTATCAAATATAAAAATAGGATGAAAGTCCAGCTGTTAATGTACTCATTGCAAATTTTGGCAATGACTTTAAACAGTCCAGGATTTAGACCTAACAACATTATGGACAGGAATATGAAGGTTTGGAAAGTTAAATAAAATGACCCTTTTAGGAAAGCTTTTGTGGTTTCTGAAGTGCTCCATGGATTTTGTGTATATATACAAAAGAAAAGTTTAAAAATAATTTTACCGTGATATATGACAGAAGTTTCAGGATTTCATTAGATCTAAGCTCCAGAATTTATTTATTTATTTACTTGTTTTGGAAGGAGAAAATCCTACATTTATTTGTAACTACTCTTGTAAATGTGATTGCCTGAACAGGCATGCACAATGCTGAATAATTCCTTCCTTCCTTCCTTCCTTCCTTCCTTCCTTCCTTCCTTCCTTCCCTCCTTCCCTCCTTCCTTCCTTCCTTCCTTCCTTCTCTCCTTCCCTCCTTCCTTCCTTCCTTCCCTCCTTCCTTCCTTCCTTCCTTCCCTCCTTCCTTCCCTCCCTCCTTCCCTCCTTCCTTCCTTCCTTCCTTCCTTCCCTCCTTCCTTCCTTCCTTCCTTCCTTCTTTCCCTCCTTCCTTCCCTCCCTCCTTCCCTCCTTCCTTCCTTCCTTCCTTCCTTCCTTCCTTCCTTCCTTCCTTTTTTTTCCCCTTTCAGCCACTCAATGCTTTTCCCATATTGTGTTGCTACAGGCTCATGGTAGATTACTAGCACTTAAGGCAGCTGATTTATACCAGTCCCACTATGCCTGCATGGCCTGAAATTACACCTTTGACTGTAGAATAGAGAAGCCAAAATTGCTGACAGTTTGCTCAACCTGGTGGTTATATCTGCAGCAATCACTCAGGTGAAAGAACTGACTGGTGGGAGGAAGACCACGACTGAAGCAAAAAAAAAAGTGTTAGCTGTCTCCCCATTTATTGGCACTTTTGCCAGGCTGTGCATCTGGTGCAACGACTGTTGGACACCACTACAGAGAAGCTGCAGATATCTCTTACTCTATATATTAACTTAAATATCATGTTATATCACATCATGCTTCCTGGTAATCTGTTTCCAGTTTAACAAAACATAATGGCAAGCTGGTTTCCTTGAAACATCTGCTTAGCACCATGCTTAAAGTTAGAGCTTTAATTAAATGCTTTGATGACTCAAAATCTAACTAAAGCATAAAGAAAAAAACAGTGAATCAAAACAATTTTGTTATTTTTTTTTCTAATTGATTGGCAGATAAGAGCTTCTCAAGCTTTCATGATACAAAACATTGTACAATAGAAAGTCAAAGGTGTATTTTCCAGATCATGCATCATCCTTACACTGATTTTCATTGGCTTCTAAATGTTGAATTAGCCATTATCTACTATGTCAATATGCATTAAGAGCTACCATTAAATGTTTTTTTATTTATTTAACTTCAGCTTGAGAAGTGGAGAGGTCTGCTTTATTGAAGGCTTTCTTACCAAGAATGTTAAAGAAAATTTTAAAACGTTGCACCTGTTGCAGACAAAGATATCTGTCCAGGGCTGACGCAGAGCTTAAACTTTTCTGCTTTGGTGTATTTATACAAGGTGGGAGTATTTTAAGTCAATGTTTGCATACAGACATATTTCATATTTTTTCCTTTATTTCACAATCCTGAGTCTATACCTGAGATTGCCACAATCCTGAGTCTAATATCTGAGATTGCAAGATTGCTTTCAAGATTGCTTTTGATTGCTTTTTTTTTAATTATTTTTTTTTTCAGGATGACACTAAATGCAGTTAAAAAATATGAAAAGAGCTAAAGACAATAGACCAGGTGGATGCTAAGTAAGTGAAAACAGATTAGAATAAGCAGAATCTTACAGAACAAAAGCACAGTCCCTATGTCCTATTTATATCATCCTTTCATCCCCACTTAACTGTGAATGATTTCACTAGGAATGAAGGTGTTCCTGAAGAACACGTGTAAGAAGATAGGGAGATAAGCATAGTAGCTCTGATTTTTTTTAGTCAAATAAATAGCTGTAAGCTTAAACTTACAAAAGACATATGAAACACAAATTACTTTCATTTGTGATTGTTTTCAACCTTCCATATTCACAGTTCCTTTTTACTGTTTGAAAATTTGGGTAGGATTTGGGGGGGTAGGGAGATAATCTTGTGAGGGTGTATTAACTTATTTACTTGCTTTCCTTGCTATTCTCAAGGTATTCAGGGGTCTCTCAACCTTAAAATAGAAACACACAAAAGATATTTTTACAGAGTAGAGCTCAGTGGTCTGGATCTTGTTTGAGTTCTTCATCTTCAATTTCAAAGATTTCAGAGCCCCAGTCTGTAACAAGTGAAATCTACTTGATGTAATGATAAAAATAAATCTATCTTTTTTTAACTCAAGTTATCTTGGCAAAAGAAACAGAAGGGTGAGATGAATTCATTTCTGCCTTATAAGCCATCAGGAAAAGCAATGTCTTTCACCCAGCACACAGTCTTAATAAAGAACAGAGGTACATTTATACATTTGGTGCAATGGGATAAAAATCTGGATTTTGTATAGAGGACAAGTGATGACAAGAGAAGTGTTTTTGTTTGTTTGTTTGGTTGTTGTTGTTTTATCATAAAAGAACAAAATAATGGAAATTATGAAAGCCATTAAGATGTAATAAACTCATGCGAGTGATTTGGGATCTTTCAGTTATTCTAAGTATCACTACGTTATTCTTTTCTAAAGTATCCTTTTGGGAATTCAGCACAGGAATATTAGTAAAGAAATGCTACTACTTTTTAATTGTATAGAGTTATCTTGTGAAGTAACTGAATAATTGTGTACAGTAGTGGGGTTTGCAAGGGGCTGCCCAGTCCAAAAAAGCGTCCAAAGGGAAACAGAATAATTCTATTTTAAAGAGTCAGAACTTGGGTATTCTTGCTCTGGGACTGAAAAGCTCCTTCCCTTGGGGCATGGGAGAACTCCCTTGGAAGTCAGGGAACTATACTATTTCCTTTATGCTGCACATGTATTAAAGTACTTTGCTGTACTGCCTGCCATCATACAGGATAGCTTCATCAAACTGCATTTCAGAGAGCACTTGCCTCTAGTGTTAGCTTTGATAACTTGATCTGTTGGAAGACACTGGCGTGTGACAGCTATAATCCACTGCAAGTCCATGTGGTATTGAGGACCAACTTTAGTGACACATGAATGTACCAAAGGTTCAGTTTTGCTCTGTTATACTCATGTTAGTATGCACACACAATTTCAGTAAGAACCATCTCCAGAGACATATATTTAGCATTGCAATCTTATTTGACTTCCAGTATAGACAATTCATGAGTTGTGTTTAAGTTAGCTGAGGTGTCTAGAACCAAATAAACAGTCAAAGTAAACTCTGTACAAAAGATACCTTGCTGAAATTACAACAGATTCTTGAGGAAAGTTTTACTAGCTCATAAAAATCTCTTCATGCATGTGCTCATACAATTTGTGCTTGTTCAAAATCTTTGCTGAATCCTTCCTCTGTGTTTTTCACCATCTGACTAAACTTAGCATGACCAAGAAAAAAAAAATCCATTTGTACTTGACAGTCCTTGAGAGAAACTTAATCTCTCTATCAGCACTGGCATGTGAGTTACACTGTATACATCATGACTGCTCTGAAGCAGTTCTCCCATTCCTTCAGGACAACTTCTTTATGAGTGTCTGAGTGCTGAACAGAACACATATAAACCAACCTGCAGATGTTCTTAGTAAATCATTGAGAGTCTCACATTAAATATTAGCCACCTGTGTATTTATCTTTTCCCTTCAAAGTATCAATAAATTATTCGGAACACTAAAATGTCTGCTTGAATTTATCAGTATGTTCTTGTTCATAGTTTTTTTCTGTTCTGGTTCCCCAGAAATCAAAAAGACAGTAGAATCCCCTAAATATGATTGTTAATTTATAGCAAATATACAGGTCCATAGCAGTCTTATTATATTAATTCTCTTTGGGGACAGATTGAAACTGAAACCAATGTTACCTGTAAATTCTAATAGGTTTGTTTTATGTTTTTTTTTTTTTTTTTTTTTTTCCTAGAAGTGCTTCACTGATAGCAACAGCACAAAAACTTATTTATTTATTTATTTATTTATTATTTGTGCTAACCTGCAGGGAGAAAATTTTGCAACCAGTTCTTACTGATGAGAATCTTATTTGACAATTGAAATTCCTGAAATTCAGTAGCAGTAAAACCTACTGTCCATTGTATTTTTTGTCCTCCTGATTCTCACCCCATGGCATAATTAAGCTAACTGAGAGCTATACGGCTTTTTGGCCCTTACACAAGTTCAGGGAAAATTTATGAGACAATTAGAAATTATGAAATTAATAATTTCTGAATACATGCACATCTGGAGATCAAAAAAAAGATCAGACCTGTTCCACTTCATTGAAATCTGGCATTAAGTACCATAAAAAGTGGTAGTTCTTAAAGTTCTTAACATTTAAACAAGCTCCATCTGCAACTGATCAGCTGCCTCCTAATTGTACATGTGAGACGGGGGGATCAAATAATAGCTTGAAGATCACCTGGTCCTCATAAAAGTCTCCTAGAAGCTTGGTTGAGGGGGAGTGATGAGTAGGCAGGCAAGCAGACTTTGTCAAGAGACTGTGGTTTGACAGAAAGAACACAATTGATATCCTGAGCTTCTGTTAATTTACTTTATTCTGAAAGAGTTGAACTTACTGTCTGAGGGAGAAGGAGTAAAATTTTGTACCAGGGGATTTTCACCTGAGTATGATTTGACAGAGTGCTTACAGTTATTATTATTTTTTTCCTTCTTCTTTCAGGAGCTTGATATTTTTCATAAGCAGATTCCAAAATCACTACAAGTAACTGGGTCAATATATAACTAGGTTCCTGCTCTGTTCCATACTATCTTTTTTTTTCTTTTTTTCTTTTTTTATCACAATAAAAGCTTCTTAGAATTATTAGTGAAGTTAGATTATTAAAAATTAAAATAAAAGCTTAGAATGGAGAATTTTCCCTTGTAATAAAGGATTTCAGCCTCAGCTTCATAATCAGGAGGTGCAGTAAACTCTTGCTATAAGAAGAATATTGTATCCTGTCAAGAAAAGGGTATTTAGTTTTCCTTGTTGGAAAAAGAAGGCTTTGACTTCTGAGATGAGACAAGTACCTTAAATCTGTGAGCAGGGTAAATAGTAAACCACCATGTGCTTCTTTATCATTTCTGACTGTTTAGCTTCCTTATAACAAAGCTACCCAGAAATTCCTGTTGTAATGCACAGTAGCCTCGTGCAATGGCTAGTGAGACCCTGTGCCGAACCTGAGTGTGTAAGTGTCCAGGGAGTGGGATACCTAAAAATTTGGCTGAGACTTCACTCTCATGTTATGTAACTGTCTTACTGCTCATACATAACTTGCTTGCTCCGTTCCACCTCTAAGGCTAAGAGAGGATAATAATGCATTGATGCAAAAAGGGAACCAGAGTGGAAAATGAAAATAAAATGCATCTCTAAAAATTATCTTATTCTTGATTGATCTTCCTGAAGTTATATATGGGAGTTCTGTAAAGAATGAAATGGAGATGTTGAAGTTCAGATGTAAAATAAACTAACTAAACCATACTGTTTGATATCAGACGAAGTCACATATGATGACCTGGTCAGACCAACAGCATTAGTGAATAAATGCAGAAACTCCATCAAAACCAGATGCTACATAGAGGTTTAACTATCACAAGCATGATACATTTGGAAGTGAATACTGTGAACAAGGTATTGTGAATTCATCTTCTATTTTGAATAAAACCGAAATGCCCCAAAGGAAGCATACAATATAATCCATAGGCAATAAAGGTGAATAGAACTATATAAACAGAAAAAAAAAAAAAAGAAAAAAAAAAGAAAAAAGAAAAAAAGAGGAAAAAATCCAACCCTTGTTGCTATGTTACTAGTCTTTGGAGCAAGATCATGCACACATGGAAATCAATGTCAGTTCTGCTGATTTAGTTTTCCTCCTGTGTCATAACTTTCATAGTTCCTGGCTGGGAAACAGATGATAACAGAGCCAAGTCTTAATAAACTCTGAGTGGGGTGCTCCAGCTGAACAGAGCATATTTTGTGTGGAGAGATGCAGTAATTGCTTTTAGCAGGTATTGTAGACTTTTATTAATTGTGTGATGGGGCTTGCAAGTGTTTAAAGGCACTTGGAACGTGTGGCAGGGAAGCCAGGAAAGCTTCAGGAGACACCATGGCTGGGGAAGTACTGAAACATTACTTATTCTACCTCTGAAACAAGGGATGAAGCAGAGGGAAATCAATGTCACAGCATCAAGATCTGTATGGCAAGAGCATGGCTTCATTATACAAGATGTTGCAGAGAAGGAACAAAATAGTCCTGACCATGAAATATTGCAGTCCAAGTGAAAAACACAAGAAATGCATGGAATCACAAAGAGAATGTGTGGGGAAATGTGTTTTCATTCAGATTAGCAAGCAGGAATTTCTTTACATCTTACAGAAGCAATGAAATCTCCATCAAGGGAAAGAGAGCTAAGTACACTGAAATTAAAATCTATGTAATAAAGAAAGCTGCCCCACCCAGTTTACATCTACAAAACAGTGAAAGCACTAGATTAATCTTTTGCTTATTTTCTTCTTGCTTTCACTCAAGTGAATAAAACTTGATGGAGGGCACCAAGATGATTGGAGGTTGGAGGATATAATGTGTGAGATGAAGCTCAGAGAACTGCATTTGTTCAGCTTTAAGAAGAGAAGCCAGAGGGGACTTTTGCTGCCTTGAGTTATGCAGTTTAAAATTAACCCTTTTGAGTGTTGGGGCTGACCCGATAACCTTCAAAGGCTCTTTCCAACCTTTGATTATATGATTGTAGGAGCAAGGGTTGGAAACTGTCATAAATACTATCCAAAAAGTATTTTACCCAGTCAACTTAATACAGAATACCAAGCATCACAATACCCTGAAAATGATAACAACTGCCAACATGGCTATGATGCAGTTTGGGACTGAAGATGAAAATAGGTAGGCAACAGCATAGTCCTTAGCTTATGTTTAATGATACGGCTGAAAGGCAACAAAAAAGCCAGCTTTCAAACAGCCACAAATATTAATGCAGTTAGAAAGTTAGCTGTTTAAAAATGCCCAAAGAGAAATCAGGCACTTTGCCCTCCCTTCCAAATCAAATGCACAGAACAGTTATTGCATAAGAAATTTTTTCAACTTATTTGTCTTTGTAGAACTTAACCTCAAACCTTTTGTCTGCAGATAGATTAAGGATATATTTATTTATTTATTAAATACTAAAAAATCAGGACAATACACAAAACATGAGCAGAAATTGTTTTCTATATCTTCTAAAATCAAAACTCTGAGATATTCCTCACAACATGTACTTCAGATATGTGATATCATCATTCTGTCTGGCCAGACGTGGCTGTAATAATTAACAGTGACCTTTTCTTTTCTGCTCAGATCAAACCCAGCAATTTTCAGTCTCTACAATACACAGGATATTCACTAGGAACTAAATCCTACTCTTCTTGAAGTCTTTATTCTGAAAGGGTTTTTATAAAACAGATTTACAAAAGTTGTAGGAGGAAAGAGGAAAGAAAACCTCTCCTTCTCTGCTTGCCTTAGACTGTAGAAGTTGAAGCACTTAGTCATCTCTGCCTAAACTGGTTACTCCAGTAGGGGTAGATACCAAGGAATGGATACTTTGAATTTAATCAGTTATTTCATATTTTAGAATGAAAATTCTATGTTTATATAAACCTACAGTTTATATACAGAACATCAATGACTAACTCATATATCTAAAACAGAGGCATCAACCTTTATTCATTGAATCACATAATTTTTCTTGAAACCACTGTAATAATATATCCAGGTGGGTGTGTTTTATGTTGGCCACAATTCAGTTTGGACAATGGCATTCTTCCCTTTAAAACTATCATAGGCATTGTGCAAAGACATCCAAGAGCATGATTTGGTCCTGAAATGGTTGCTATGGTGCCATTTAGCATTAGTATCTTCTGCACATAAACAAACTGCTATTTTTTTATTTATTTTTTTTCCCTTAAACCAAGAACAGCCCGAATTCATTATACTTCTGTTAACTGTTAATTTAATTTGATCTTGTGGCAGCTTCCATTTAAAAAAAGACTACACTACTCTTAACATTTTCCCAGTCAAAAGAGTCAAAATAGATGCTTCAAATCAGTTTTATTAAATGTACATATGCTAATGTCTAAGCAAAAAGTCTTATACTAGAATTTGTTCACCTTATTAACACCCAGAATTCCGCTCTCTGAGGTACACATTTTAATAGGGTTCCTTTTTAATTTAGTCTAACTTCTCGAAAGAGTAAATGGATGTTAAATATACTGTTCTTGCTCCATTAACATCTTTTAGAAGAGATTGTGTTTAGTTGATTGGAAAGCTCCTTCTACTTTTAAGGAAAAGACTGGTTCATTGATTTAAGCACTAACACAGAAAGTAAAGGAAATCTGCTTACACGTGTAGCTGCAAATCCTGCAAGGCAGCAAAGATCTTACAGGGGAATACACTTTTATAAAGTGTCTGAAATAATTTAAGTATGATCCATGAATGACTTCTCAGTGGATTAGCCCCTAACCTTTAACTTTTGTGACATTAGTTACATCTCTTCTTGACATCTATAATGGAATATTCTCCTATTCAATTGCTTAAAAAATGTTCAGTTTGACTTCCTGATTGACCTCTGATGAGAACCGATCTCTTTGAGAGGGTTTCACAGTTGTAGATTCATTAATCTTTCTGTAAAAGTCTAATGATAGATGGAAATTATTTCTATAAAGTACAAAAAAAAAAAAAAAAAAAAGCAACAAATATTTCCTGAGCGATAAATAACAATGAAACATTTGTAGGCTTGTTTCCTTCCTTTAAATCTGTGGAAATACTTTGTTCCAAGCTACCATAAAAAAGGAATTCTTAGGTATTCCTTCTATCTACTAAAATTAAAACAAACAAACAAACAAACAAACAAAAGATTTAAAGAAAGAACACATTTGAAATGAGAGTCACATTGATGATATGTGTTATTTCTTAACAACAAAAAAAAGATTTCTAAAATTATATTTCAAAACATCACTCTGCACTCTTAGTTAGAAAAGGATTTAGAAGATTATCTTTAATATCTTAAAGATGTATCTGGTAAATGGTAGATCTGGAACCTGGAAAGGCCAGTTATAAAAGATTTTAATTAAAGAAAAAGACATCAAGATTTTGCAATGTGTTCTCCATGAAGTCTATGACTGAGATTGTGAATTCAGAAATGTAAATGAGATCAACATGTGGATCCACAGCAATTAAATTGTAACGATGAGCAAAGCTGAAAAATGTGACCCTCTATTGTCCCTTAAGACAATTCTTTTATGTAACAGAAAATATTATTTACAGCATGTAATGGCTTATATATAGGATATACATTTTTATCCTGTTAACATTTGCTCCCCCATAACTTGTAGCATACATTTCAATTCAGATACATTAAAATACAAAGGGTGCTATGAAACTTTGTTTTTTAATGTTGGTGAATTGAAGAGAACTTATTAAGAGGTCTAATACAAATAAAAAAAAATCCATATATATAACATAGTTGAAGGAGGTTCAACATGTACTCCCTGATTCTCAATTCCAAAGGATATTTTGAAAGTAGAACATCATTAGCATGTGCCACAATGACCAAAATTCATCTGAAAATACATTTGTTGTATGATGAGGACACAGGATTTTTAAATCGGTTGCTAGTGGCCACCTATTGAAGCTGAAGATTTTTAATCTAGGTGTCTTTGTATTTAGGTGTTAAATATGATATCATCTGCTGGGCAGTAAGTCCAGCATTTGAGAAATTGTTGAAAAGAATAATCAAAAAATTCTAAAACTTGTTCTGCACTGCATGGGATGAATTCCTTACAGATAGAGTAGTAGCTACAACTGGGTGTATACACAGTTTTCTGTAGCTTTGGTGTCTTCTTGAAAGGAATATTGAACCAATTACTTGACTGAAAATGTTTAAATAAGATAATATTGAATAAAAAGCACAACTGAGATGTAGTCTATTATTATTTTCCTTTGGAAGATGATGAGAAAATCAAAACCAGGAACATCTCCAATCCATCACCCCAAAAGAATTCTTTCTTCTCGTGGTATACAGATACTTACAGTGACTAACAGGATGTTAAATCCTGGTCAGAGAGTTTTTCAGATGATTGTATATGACAACTGATTATGAATTCCTGTATACTATTCTTGTATTTCATCAATAACATTTAATCCAGCATAGCACTGGGAAAATAGTATTTTGGAATACAGTTTTATCTGCATATAATATCTGCATATCACAGGGTCATAATTTCTGTCTTCCATAGCATGGATTTGTCTTTAGGGTAACATTGAATAACATTCCGATGAATCCTTTTCTCCAGGTGTGACAACTCTTAAGACTTTTACGTGAAAGATTTTAAATCCTTCTTCTTCATTCTCTAGAAAATAAATCTTACAAAGTACCAGCTTTCTTAGTGAGTCATCAGAACTAGCACATCTAACGTCAATATTTACTATTATTATATTAATATATATTATGTACTATATATTATATTATATATATTAATATGTAATATTATAATATTACTATTACTAATATTAAACAGATACATACATTCCAGTCTGTGTTATATTAGAAAGATGATATACTATATTACTACAGAACTTTTTTTTAGCTGACTGAATACACCTAGTATTTTAAAGGAACAAAAGCTTTTCCACATAAACTGAGATGAAACTTAAATTTATTATGCTTGCCAACTATCTTATTTCAAGAAAAAAAATATGAAAACTGATTTCAATAATACTTTACAGTGTTTAGGTAATAAGATACAGAAACCACCAAAACATTAAGAAATGTCTGACAGCAAGTAAAAGATCAACAAATACAGAAGAAAGATCTGTTGAAAAATTATGTGCCAGCCTCAGCATTCTAACTTAATTCTAGACCTTTTATTAATCATTAAAGTTTAAGTAAAACAAACATACAAACAAACAACAACAACAGAAAGACAGGAGTGGAAAAGTGAGAGTAACTTTTTATGACTAAGTTCATGGACTATAAACTCTGTGCTTAAGCTACACATATCAAGATATATGTAATAATGTTTTAATGACTAGGTCAAGGATTTATTTTAAAAAATTCTAAAGTATTTTAACAGACAAATGCAGTAGTCATTTTAATGGTAAGATTTTAAGGGTAATTCACCAATGTGACTTAAAACTTCTCTCTTATGACCACCTAAATGATTCTGCACACCATGTCCATTAGGCCTACAGTGCAATCAGAGGAACTCAAAGCTGTTTGCCTCTGGTTATAGCAACTGTACAGAGCTTGTTTTTATTATGAAATATCAGTAAAACACCTTTTATGGACAAAAACAAATGATCTCCAAATAATTCCAACTTTGGAGGATCCCTAGGGATCTTCCATTGCTTTTCACAAGAAAAACAATGTTTGGTAGTTGTCCATTTGTATGGCAGCTGCATGTTCCCTCTATCCATCTCTCATAGAGATCCACTATGAAACACAATTATCTAGTTAATAATAATAGTACCCCAGGAAGGGCATCTAGTTAACTCAGATACCCCTCCTGGCTGTAAGGACTGCCTTTACATAGTTCTCTACTGTGGGGACTCTGCAGGATGAAGAATACTTCCCTCAGATGATTTTTTTTTTTTTTTTTTTTTTAAGGAATCTCTATGGATCAAGACTTTATTGTCCAGGCTACATCCAACAGAGAGCAAACAAATCCCACAGCTTGATCCTTTGAGATCACTACAAAGAATTTCTAGCAGCATTTCTGTGTGACCTGACATAGGTGTTCCTGCTCTGGCAGGAGGATTGGACTAGATGATCTTTCAAGGTCCCTTCCAATCCCTAACATTCTGTGATTCTGTGATTCTCTGAATTTATACTTCCATAGAGAGGGATGATTTTCCTCCTCTACCGTACCCACCTACATAACAAATACAAATTTCATGTTGATCTTACAATTAAATTCCTAACATTTAGGAATTTTGAAAGCATATTTATTCAGTTAAAGACAATGTCATGGAATGAACTTTTTGACTTTCCTAAATGTCTTTAGGTGTTTGTTTTTCTAGTTGTCTTCTGTGACATGCCCTACATCTGTGTGATCTGAAGTAGACAAATTTGGGCATTTCTTTAATCTTACTAATGACTGGCAATTCTGTTGTTGTTGCTGACCTGCTGCATTTCTACAGGAAACAAGGTATGTGCATTTGCAGTAGCTGGTTCCCTATCTACCTGTTTATTTATTTTCCTTCATCCTCTTCATAATTACCTTTGAACATTTCAAACAAATCTGAAAGAAGAAGAAAGTAATAAATGTTATTAAATTCCTACAAGTTTTGTAAGAATAGTCATCTGCATCTGGGAAAGAGATTTGAATTAGCAGTGCTGCTTTGGGAAAAAAACAGATCAAACTCAGACAGATAGGACTCATAGCTCAGACAGGCAGAACTATATATTGCATTCAGACAGATGGCTGGCTTGTTAACATGGCCAAAAAAGGGCATGTGTACTTCTGGATTATCTGCAACCCATTAAATCTATCCCAATAATTGCTGTGTCCTGCCATGGTTGCTGCTCTAGGAAGGCTGGAGTACTAAAGAACACAAATCCATGAGGTCAGCCTTTATTAGCCTCACAGCACATTGGAAGTCTCTATTTTTGTCTTTTGTGTTTGCCTTGAAAATTCACAGAACTGAATCAGAATAAGAGTTTATTTATTTATTTATTTATTTATTTAATTTTCTTAAATCATCCAACCAATGTTACCGAGCAAAGTTCAAGATGTAAAAGCACTGGAATGTAACTAGGTGTGTTCTGCTTTATTTGAATCAAAGTCAAACAAAAATAAAAACTTATTTCTAGAAATCTATCCTTTAAGAATGCTAGTCACAGTCCCTTTAAGAAAAAGTTTATACAGAAAACATACAAAGACACAATTCATAACATATGAATTATATATCTGAAGTGCGATGATGATTAACTCAGCATCAGCAGTACATTTGCTGAGTTTGTGTTTTCTAATCTGTTTCAACTTCAATACAGAAGAATCTTTCTTATAAACAATTTGGGATCACATTTTCCCTTTATCATAAGGTAAATATAATATAAAGATAATTGTTTTCAAGAACATTTTACTGTTGTTGAGATAATCATGTTTTGAGGCTCAGCATCTTTTCTTGATCATTGAAAGCTGCTGTAATTGCCCCACTAAGAAGCCATTGTATGACAAGTGAAGACATGGAAGTTATGCTCCTCAGTGGAGACAACTGATTTGAAACGGAAATGGGATGTTTGCTATGTTCTTTACTGGCAAACCTGGAGAGCACCAAGATCTGTTAAGCTACCTTTTCTTATCCTTTCCATTAGACATTTCCTTTTCATCGAGAAGAGAGAAATACAGATCCATCTATGCTGACTTCTTATTGTAAAGAGGGGACCTCCAATGTCCTCCTGAAGAGACATTTTCATCCCCCTTTCCTTTGCAGAGCAGAACAGGAGACTTCATGAAGGCCAGACTTTGGCTGACAGCATAACTGGGATCAGCTCTGACACTCTTGGAGATGCTGCCCTCATCTGAGCGGTGTGAACCATAGTCTGTGGCAGGGTGTAACACATGCAACACTGTAACACATGTAACACATGTAACACTGGGGATATAATGCCCAGTATGCAGTGCATGATGGGTGTTTACACTAAATTAAATGTTCATTCAACATGACTTTATGAAATCTTCTAAATAAAATAATAAAGCTTTATTAGCTGTTAAAAAAAAGTGTTGCTTGACTTTGCTATCATTAAAACTGATCCCCAGTGACTACAAAATAGAGAAAAAAAAATAAATTGTTACGTGTCCTGGAAGTTTTCAGCCCTGCCACAGATTTCTTGAGTCTGTGTAAATCATCTTTGTTCTGTGCCTTAGCAGCCACCTATAGAATGGGAATTAATAGTACTTCCTTACTTCACAGGCTGTTTTAAGGATACGTTAACATTTGTAGGGTGCCGGAGATGACTAACTGATCCCAGGGGAATTAATTATACATAAAAAGACCAAAATAGAATCAGGAAAATAACTAGCTGAAAAATATTAGAAGTGTTACTTCATTGCTTATACACTGTACAGTGTTTAAACTAGACTAATTATTGAACTTCCTTTCCTTTCCTATTGCATATTATATAAATCACACCACCACGCTCTTTTCTGTTTCCTTCCAAATTAATCCTGAACTGTAGAGGTACAAAGTCCTGGCCCACCAGCAGCAACTCATTCACGAAGATGTAATTTCTTAAGACATATTTAATTTAAAATGGAGCTTCATTTGGTCTTTGGCTTTCTACTGAAAGATGAAACAGGGTTATGCAACTGGGATTTTTGTGTGTGTGTGTGAATCCTGTGTGGTCTACTCCAGGATAAAAGCCTACTGCTGCTACAAAGAGCTGGGTGAGGCACAGGGTAGCAAATACATCATTTGAATTCCTTTGCACACAGACCTTAGAAGCCAAGTCTCCTACCTATGACCCAGTAAACATAAGTGACAAAGTGGTTTTGATACTTATACCATTGCTGAAAATACAGGGAAGGAAAGTAATAGCTGTTATTTAAATCAATTAAGAAAAGGCTGTGTTTTTACAGCTGAAACTTCATATTTAATTCTTACAGAAATTCTGTGCTAGGACTAGAGCAGACAATATGCTCTCTTTCCATACAGAGGAATCACAGTAATACAGCAAGCAGCTGAGGGATGAGGAAGAATTAAAGAAATCTTTGTTGCCTGTCTTATGTACAGAGGGCCCTCTGGCTGCAAGGTGCTGTGTCACTAATACATTCAGGAGCTCATCTGTAGTAGGCTGCTTGAATGGAAGAAAGGAGCCATGGATTTCAACAACCCGTAAGAGAAATCACTCTGAATCCTTCCATTTATTTGAACGAATTTTGCATCAGTAGGAAATTACACCAGGAACTGTGGTATAAACCATCCATTTAGGAATATAGTAAAAAATGTTCAGGATGAATATCTTACCATCATTACACATTGCTGTTCACTTAACAGCAAATATTTTTGAGTACTTTTAGCATCTAACAATTCTACTTATCTGTCCAAAACTTTTCAATAAAAGACCTGACGTTCTATATAAACTGAACTTGAATCAGAATCTCATTTCAGGATTCCCTCACAATTTTTTCCTCTTTTTTTTTTTTTTTTAATGTCTGTTATTCTTTCCCTCACCTGTCCTCACGTTATATCATTTCACATATAGATGCAGATTAGTATTATTGCTTTTAAAGATGTTTAGTAAGAATTGCATAATACTACCCACTATTTTAAGGTAATAAACAAACAAAGAAACAAAAAGTATCGGAGTTTGTTTAGAAAAAATTCCCAAGGAGACTAAAGGGATAGGTCATCTGAATAGAAGATATCATTGACCTGTCAGCCACCCACAAATAAATAAGTTCTACTTAGAAAGGAACTTAGTGAAAAAATAGTGAAGTAGGGCTATAAAGAAAACAAGACAAGGAAAGTATATAGAATATATAGACCATTTTGATATATATATATATTTATATAAATATAATATAATATTATATATATATAACATATTGCTTAGACCAGTGAATGGGGAAAAGCTCATGTATATTTTATGTATAAAACAGTCCCACTGGATTTCTGAAGTAAATTTTCTCCATTGGATATTTTCCTGACTGGACTTATTTTTTCCCTGAAAACCCAGCCACACTTTCTAAACTTCCCAATCTCTTTGTCCAAATCCTTGTCACTAATTTGTCATTTTAGAGAAAAAAAAATGTAAATAATGTAATTTTAATGAAGTCAGACAACTCTTTTATTAAGAACATGTAATTTTAAATGGTTGGAGAATTTGAGCAGCTTTATGACCTTTTCCATAGCTGTCCTGTGTAATTACACAGAAAGCAAAAGGTTATCTTGAGATGTTGAGGAAATGGTTAGATTACATAAAAAGCTCTACAGGTGAGGTAGAATTTATAGAAACTTGCATAGCTTAAATGTTATTTGTTGTCATTAAAGCTCTGGACCTTTCCATAGGACCTAAATACATGCATCCTGAAGGAACATCTGCTACCAATTCTGCATAGTTATTTCCCATACCCTTAAGCAGCAGATATTTGAGTGCTTACCATATGCCTGTACCTTTCATATTTGACAGCATGGATCTAATGCCAACTCCTCAATGCCAAGTTTATACAATTTGTATTCATCCTTCAAAGGCTGTACATGCCTCCTCCAACTAAAGGTCTTCAGTCTTCTCTGCCTACCAGTGCTGCAGTCTTCCCTACTCCCTTTTGGTGTTGTAAAGACACTGTTGCTCAGTGCCACCAACAGTGAAACTCTTTTAAAGTTAAACTTCAGCTTGTTGTGGCTGTTGGTTCAGCTGAGGATCTACCCCACACTGAACCAAGTGTAATGAACCAAGAGTTGCAGGGGATTCTGGAGAAAATAATAAAATGTTAAAGGGAGAAGATGACATGACTTCAGCCAGGTTGGACACAAGACGTTTACCTGATATGCAAACATGGTCCTTGGATCAAGTTTATGCATATTCATATACCTAATAATTGCTTTGTTACATTCAGCTTCTTCCTTTCTATCTGAAGACGGCAGAAATTCTTTTGTGTGGTGTTACAAGCCACATCACTTAGTTTATACACCTAATGGTTAAAATATTTGAAAGACATAAAATTATTTCAGTAACACATTTTAATGGCAAAATTAGGTGTACGTATCATGTTGTCTCTTACCATTTATAACAGCAAAGAGATTTAAAATTTAATTAATTAGTAAAATTCACATTTACTTTAGCTTGTATAATACAAGAGGCTATTCTCCCCCTCCCCCCCCCAAAAAAATGTAATTTGCTCTATACTAAATAATTTCTTCAGTCTCAATCAAAACCATATTTCAAATATAGTATCAATGTTGTTGCCAGTCAGAATGTGACACTAAAAGAAGTGATCTACGGTCCCAAAAAAAGTCCAGTGATGACTTGTACTCATTACACTAAATATTATGATGAATATTATATTCTTTTAAATGCTCTTGACTTTAGGTGAAGTTCTGTAGCCTAAATTGGGATGACAAGCCTTACAGAAACCCATAATTTAGGTACCATTTTCTATGAAGAGAGGCAGTGAGCCTTCAAAGTGACACAGAAACACAAATGGAGTAATAACTCTGCCTGATCAAATTTTAATATGTTCAGAGAATTAGAACTGTGTGTCTATTCTTTGTACAACAAAGTTTCAAATCTAGCTGACCATTATCAGTTCTTCTTTCAAAAGAATATTGGAATTTTCTATTATTTTGTTAATTTTCTCCATCTTCCAAATAGTTGTATTATTTGTTATTACAAATTGCTGGCACTCTAGTGTCAAAATCTTTTGTTTGTCAAAATCTTACAGACTTGAAGATGATCCATCCAAACAGTATTTTCCTTTTACAATACTCAGATATTCACAGAAGGAAAAATCATGTTGTAAAAGCATCTAACATTCACTATTAATCTTATCAAATAAAAATAATTTGTCAAAAATTTACTCCTAACTTCTTGAGACGATGTGGCGCACTTGCAGCTGGAATGTTTAAAATCACATGTTGAAATATCCTAGTGTAACTGACTTGAACTCTAAGATGCAGAAAGAATATAATTCTTCAGGAAATGAGGGTAAGTAGCACAGTTTTTAGGTTGACTCAGAAGCTCAGCTGTACACAACATGTCTTTGAATCTACTGTTTGTCTGAAACACTTCAAAAATATTAAAATCAAATACAGTCTGTTTTTTGTTAACTGTCCTTATCATTCCTTGGAGGGCCAGGAAGACATAGCTCCCATGCCAAGGACAAGGACGAACGTTCTTCTGAAAGTCTGGAAGCCAATAAAACAGAAAAATCTCTGGAAATCAATAGAATAGGAAGAATTGTCTTTCCTGGATTCAGAAGCATCATGTCTATGTGACACTCCATTTGGATTTTGCCCAGAGTGAGCTACCATACTTTGGGAAAAAATGTGGAATACAGGGTCTACCACCTAAACACTGCAGGAGACTTCAGCTACCTACCCTCTCCATGTCTCACCTTTGGAGTCTCATACAACTACTGTGGGCACAAGACTGCAGGCAGAATTCATTCTTCCCGATAAATTAACAGCCTATCTGCCCTAGGTTCATCCATGCTCAGGGAACAGAAACAGGCACTCCAAGAAGACAGCACCACTAATAGATGAATTTAATGAACTACTAGAAATTCAGTTTGAACTGTCATGGAAAGGTGTATTTCTCTCTCCACTGATTACAGAAACAACTTTTTTTTTTTTTTTTTTTTTTTTTTTTTAATAGAGTCAAGCTCCTAATTTAAACTTTTCAGTTAAATGCTTAAACTTAATTCAAACAAATTACTATACTGATACTAACATTGACTGGGATGTAATCAGTTTATGTGCACCCTGTACCCATGTTGCAGGTATCTTATTGCTATTCCAGTTTATATATATATAGTTTACTATATATATATATATACATATTTATATGTGTATATTTATATATATACAGTTTACTACTACAAATCAGTGGAAACATGAGGTTAGAAAGTATCTTTTCCCCATGTACACTTCTATTTTAATTTTAACATTAGCAAAAATGGAGACAAGCATATCCTCAACCTGATTAGGAAAGGAAGATGTGTAACCACAAAGGCTCCCTCATGTCTCACAACACACTGTTATATGTGATGTTAATGAGAGGACTACAAAGACCTTCGTATCTCTGTATCTTTGACAAAGCTATCTGAACAGAAATACAGTCTTAGAACTAATCCTCACTAAAATATAATAAGGTGGTAACATTTATGGTATGTGCTGGAGGTTAGCCATTGGCATTACTATTTCCTGAATTATAAAACTACCATCTTTATCAATACTAATATGAAATAATAATTAAGACATTTAAAATTGCTAAACATGAAATGAAAAGAAAAAAATTTATATTCATTGCTACAAAGAGAATATTACTGGTAAATTTACTGGTATAGCTTTGATCAGGAAAGGTGTATTTTCTTGTGACTCAGCTGTAGCATGTTTTGCATATGTACTAAATAAATTCCGTATATAATCCTTGAAATGTATGGAATGTTTTGTAAGTGTGTTTTAAGAATCCTTACCTCAGATTGTCTTCTCTCTATGGTTTGTTTTTCTAGGGTGTTTGAGAGAGTTTTTGCAGTTATTATGTAAATTCCTAATGCTACAAGTACTTATGATAATGTTTACCTTCACAGATAAGAAAGGTGTATAGTGAATACCTCAATCTGCAAGCTTGCAAGAAAGCTTACTTGGAATAACTGAAAAAGCATGCGTTTATCTTGCACAAAAGCCTTCTTTCTTAGGCTTACTTAGTTGTTTTTTTTTTCTCTTCTACATCTTCGGAAACATCTACAGCTTTGGAAGCATATTAAAGTGTCATTAAAACTTAGTGATATTTTCCAAGGCAGTTGCAGAGATTACCATTCCTATAAATTATTATTATTGTTTTTCTTTTCTTTCTTTCTTTTTTTTTTTTTTTTCCAAATAAAACTTGGATGTAAAATGTGAGGAAAATTTCAGTCTGGAGTGGAAGTTCAAATCTATTCCTAAAATAGAAGGCAGCTAAAAAAAAAAAAAAAAAAAGAAAAAAAAAAACCAACCTACAAGCAATATCTCTTATATTTAATATTCCATTATACTGTAATAGAAAGATTAGTAAGTAGAATGTGCCTAACAATATAGATACAAAACCCCCTAATAGTCATCTGTCAAGAAATTAACATGTCAAAAAAATCTTTTTGTATTCTGTTCTGCAAGTCTGTTTGATAAATCAACAGAGGCCCTAGCATTCTATGCTGTCATTTACCGTGGGCACAAATCATTTTCTCTCTATTTCATTCTGTTCCAAGTCTTAAAGTTATTTAAACAATTTATCCTTAAGTTACCACAGTGTAAGCCACATAAAGCTAAAAGTCTATTCTATATTTCCTGTCTCTTCAGTATAATTAATGACTGTTTGCCAAATTGTAGAAAATTGTTCCCACTTGTTTTGTTAGCAGAGAATATTATTCCTTCTGATGGTTCACAAGTTGTTAGATCCCATTACCAATTCCTTCAGAAGGCACTTCATATTCCTTCCAGATCTCTCCTTTTGCTATTACTTGGGCAATTTTCATTTTTATTTACTTATTTATTTATTTATTTTTAATAACAGTTCAGTTATCTCTCTAACCTAAAAATTGTTCCACAAGCTAATTAATGAACCATAGGGGATAGTATATATTGCACAACCATAATGATCACGTGAGACCAACATCTGAGACTGTAAGGGTAACAGTGTTTCCAAACCATATGGAAATGGAATAACCTTATGTCTTTCATTCACACAGAGTTCAGATCTATTCCAATTTATCAGTAAGAATAATCAAAGTTTATTTTGGTCAAGCTACTTATGTTTTCTTTAGAGTTTCAATGGAACATATGGTTAAAGAGTAATAATATCGTATTATAAAACTCCACTCCTACTTGCTGGAAGGACCAAAACTTTTTAATCTTCAAAAAATTATACAACGCGACACTATTTTATTTATTTATTTATTTATTTATTTATTGTGTTTGATCCTTTTTCAACAAGCTTTTTGGGTCTGCATATACTTACGGTAATGGTGTTGACGGAAGAAACCAGATTCTATTAATGACATCTTCTATGAATTCTCTGAATATTAAAACTTACTAACTTAAATAAGTATGTTTATAATCATAAATTACTTTTTCCTATTGCACTTTTACTGTTAAGCCCCATGCACATTACAGAGAAATATTATATCATTATCCCCATTTCAGACAGAAACAAATGGCAATACTTTAAAGTAACACAAGTGATTTTATTCTAACATGTTTTTCTTGAAACTCATTCTGCTATCTAATTCACCAAACCATACAACTGTTTGCTGAAGTTTTTATATATAGTGTTAATGTAAAAGATTTATTGATGTAACTGTAAAGAAAACATAATAGTCTATATCAAAGTGATAGATCCTATTGAAAGCTGAAATAAATATTTTTTCAGGACTCGCAGGGGAAGAAGACAAAAAAGACATGGCAGATGGGATTATCTACTAATGAACTAAATCCGCTAAAGGCAATAACAGTAAATTAAATCCCAGGCAATTAAATTGATAATACTAATAAATTTAATTCTTTAACTGTGAATGGCAAGCAGGAACTTTCATTTAAGTTAGATATTTGCTAGTTTCAGAAATATTTCTTATTCTCTTCCCCCAAGAATCACATTTTTTTAAGTTAATGAAAGCTACTTACGTATGCAAGCACTTTTGAGAGAGAGAGAATTATTTTGGAACAACAACAACAACAACAAATAAGTAACTCAGCTTCAGCTCCTCTTTTTAGTCTGATTTCTAAAGAAATAGATGAAATATTTCTCTGGTTTGTCTGCTTATGTGTCTTCTAAATAACTCTGGAATATGTTGAGCAATTTCATTTAAATCTGACAGTCACGTTTCAAAGATATGCTTTGAGCTTCATACAAAATAACAGTCTGGTAGAGACCTACAACTTTTACCATTAGAAACTTTGAAAAAGAGTTCAGCTTGTCAGTAATATGGTAAAGCTATTGATGAAATTATTTCTATTTCCATCAGCTCTTTTTATCCTTATTATCTGTTTTGCTAGACAATCAAATACACCAATCCACGGCACTGGTTCTGGAACAGTATGAAGCCTGCTTTTGTTTATAAACAGTGGTCCACCTTTTTCTGTCTACCTAGTTTACTTTCAAAGCCACTAATTCACTTAGGAAATTAAAAAAAAAAAAAAGGAAGAAAAAAAAAAAGATAAAAGCAGCCAAAAGCATTTGCCTCCTTCCTGTTGATGAAACAATTAAATATAACGAGGAAGCTAATGACCCTAAATATTGTGTAGATGTAAGAACTGCACTTCACCATGATTTGTTTCTCTTCAGGATGGAGTGGAGAGAGAAACAGAATGTATATTATAACACAACACAATACATACACAACAACACAATAATAATGAGATATTTCCAAAGGGACAGGAAGGCTGTACATCTTGTACTTTGATTTGTCATCAATAAACATACAACAAATTTGCACACTAGATTCTATTTTTCATTTCCAAACATGAAACATATCCCATTTTCTCAAGTTCTCCAGGAATATTTTAGTGTGGTAAAAACATTCTTAATAAGTCCAGGTTGTTTAAATGGCCTTACTTCAAATACCTTTCATGGCACAGACATCTGAGGAAGAAAGAATATGGGATGCATAAAAATAACTATTTTTTCTAGGCCATAATTTTTATATTTCCAAATCTATGTTAAATTTCCTAATTATATGCTAGTTAGTATATATTTCTGTTAGTTAAACTAGAAACTGAATTGTTTCTCAAGAATTTTTATTGCTCAACTTTAACATTCTTTTGAGTTTGTCTATCATGAGTCATTTGGATTCTTTTAAATGTTATATGCATGGGCTTTTTGCATGCACCAAAAGTGTCTTATGGTAAAAGACTGCAATTGTGAAACACATCGTTATATTAACATTGTTAGACATTAATGGACCTAGATAAGCAATATGTTTTTGTAAACTGGGAAAGCTATAGGAAATAATTTGCTATACTATTCTTGGTCATTTCAAAAAAAAAAATACTTACTAAGAACTATGAAAATTGAATACCTATTGCAGGTATTTAATATTTTTTTTACAATTACATTTACCAGTGTTGTCTTAAGCAGTTCTTAGAGAAGCTGGTTTAAAGACAATGATTTAAAGCATCCGGTGATAATTTCAGCACTTTTAATAGGAATAAAATATAGAAGAGTTCAGAAATCAGGTGTCTAACACATATTTACTAGAAATAGCAGGTGACACTTTCAGGCTATATTCATGTTTTGATACTTCTTGTCAACATCTGTCAGGATATACAGTTTTTTACTGATGATATAACATAGAAATTTTAATCACAGAATTTCATGAAGAACTGCAGTCAGGCTAAAACTGAAGAGCAAAATAATTGGTTTACATAATCCAAAATGATTGAGCTTTTCCAGAGAGCAAACATCTGTTCTGCTGCTTAGGTTAAATAATTCTGTCAATGGTCTTCTTTTACGTCAAAGTGCACAGTGGCATTTTTAAAGTGTCACAAGAACTGGAAGATGGGCAAAGAATAAAGAGTGGAGGAGTCATTCTTCCAGTTGGAGGTAACTCATTCAGTGACAGAAGCATCATAGATATAAAATGCAATATTGTGAAGAAATTATTGACTGGAAACTACTGAATTTATTGTCAGTAGTATAACTTCCAAAGGATGGTTAGACAGAGATGAGCTTTATGTAATATTAGAAATAAAATTTTAAATTCAAATTTATAAATTTACAAAATCATAATTAAGTAACTTACTGACATTGTCAGTAATGTTTCAATAAGGAACCATAAAAATCTTCCTGTGAGTAATACATGTTTATGTGACTGATGGCAGAAATAAGATTTCATTATGGAATGACAGGAGAGACACAGGACAAATACTACAGCAACCTACCAAATATTTCTCATCGACCAAATATATTTAAAATTTGCATATAAAAGAAGTACAAACACTAGGTAGGTAAGATGTGACATCCTAGTACACACAAATTCTAGGTTAACTTTGTTTTTTTCTTTCTTTCTTTTAATCTCAAATGCACATGAAATCTTTAGTTTTATAAGTCTTTTACTCAGAAAATTCTAACACAAAATTATATTATAGTTATTTTAAAACCATCTATTTACCCTAGGTGTTATATAGCTTGTTATGTAGATGACATATAATTTTTATTCTATATACATAAAATCTTGTAATAAACATCAATATTTTAGGATTCTACAGTAGAATAATTTATATTTCTAGGAAACGTGTAAAAAAAAATAGAGAAGAAAGAAAGGAAATGGTAACAAAACAGACCCTCTGAACACCCTAAAAAAATCTTATATAGATAAATACTACCATAGTTTTAAGAAGCTTATTTCTTTAGCAGGACCACATTCCTAACCATTTTTGTCATATTATCAAAACTGCTTTTATTATGTTTTGTTTCAGAATCACAAGCTTTTAATATTGTTATATATTATTTAAAATATAATTAGTTAACAGTAGTTAAAATATATTCCACTCAATTTACTATTAAATTTCCACTCCAATTTGCACATTATTACAGGGACTTTTCATGCTACTCAGTCTGATTTACAGTACAAACTGCATATTCTATAAACTGTAACTTTCAACAGCAAAAAGGTAATAACTATGTCTTTGACTTCAAAATAAAAAACACAAGGTTGAATGTGTGTATTGAATTATTCATATTCCTTTTCAATTTAATAAAAAGAATGGCTAGCTTTTGCTCCCAGAGTACCTGAGAACGCGGGGGACCTAACTGCAGAACTTATATGTATCTTGCTGAAAGTATGTGTAACCTCAATTTAAAGTCTATGCACCAGCTAAAATAAATAAATAAATAAATATGATAGATCAGAAATGCTCAGGAGTTACTGCCTCAGGCTATTCTGTGGGGCTTCTGAGTAGTTATAACATCTTCTCAGGATGCCGTTTTGTTAGATTAACCTTTGGTTCTCAAAAGGTCATGTTTTTATTCATTTTCTGAATCAAACCACCAGCACATCCTCTTAGGAGATCCCAACAGAGCCTTCAGTATTAAACAAAGGAAATTGTTCATGTCTTCCACAAGTTTTCTTTTCCAAATATATGCATTGACCTTATATCACTATCTAGCCTGAACACAGATTCATTGTAAAGCATATGTGAAAGACAAGAGCTTCTCCTCAGTGGCAAACCAAAAATAAAGGGCCTCATGAGCTCTTTCTGTTGGCAGGATTGCATTTCCAGTTTATTTATAGATGGCTAAAATGGGTACTTTTATTTCAGTCTTATGCCCGTATTGCTGGAATTCATAAATGAATATAATGAATATGAATACACAAGTTAAGCATTAGCTGACTTTCTCATTTTCCAGTGAGATGTTTTTCCTAATCACTCCAAAAATGTCCAAATCAAAACTATTTTCCTACTGAACCCAGCTAGATGAACTAGAAAACACTAGGCATGAATCACTAACTAGGGGTAATGAATTTTTGTCCTTAGAGAAGACATGTTTTTTGACATTTTATAAGGAAATATTTTTTCATTCTATGAGGAAAAAAAAAAAAAAAGGGTTTACTTACCCAGATATAACAAAAATGAGAATTCAATTAGTTGAAAACAAAAATAAGATTTTTGTGTGTGTGTTTTACCTCAAAAACCTACTCTAAACCTTATAGCTCAGTTCAAAAATGTCTTAAAACATGATAGGAAAACTGACCACATGGTTTGACCACTGAACTTTGTTCTCTCATTACCTCCTGCTTTGCTAGGAAGGCTTTGCTAGGAAGTAAGATGTGATAAGTAGTTAATCAAATACGGTAGTGGATAGACCTCAAAACTGGAACAGAGAGGACCTAGACTTATTTCTACTTCTTGGCTAATGACTGTTTTGTCCGTGGAAACAGATCTCAACTGTCTGTACATCTGTCTCCCCTTCTTCATAGTGGGAACAGTCCAGCCATCTCCCCTGTAAAGTACTCTCAGATACACTGATGAAATGTGTCATAAAAAAGCAATTTATGAATTAGTTCAAGCTGTGGTATGTCACCTTCACATTGATCAGAGTGGCTTATGTTGGCTTCAAAGATATAGGTTAAACTAAATAAAACCAAGACTGAAACCAACTACGTAAATTTTCCCTACACTCTCTCAGCTTGTTTTTAACTCTACATGTGTAAAATCATGCAGTCGACTCCATGCCTGGTAGTTTGCTAAGTACTGAGACTCCTTATACCTTCAATAACACAATTTGGCTCATTATGTGGATGTGGGCTGCCAGAAATTACAGGTGGAAGTTATCCCTATATCCATCAAATCAAAGGAAGAAACTCTGTTCCCTGACATACCAACACAGTAATGTGAGGAATTAAAAAAAAAGATTTGAAGGCACCATAGGAACTGAATTTGGCCTGGAATAATCAGAAGGCTTTTCCAAACCTACAGGGTGGCATAGTATAAAAGGTGAAAAATGTTCAGTGGATTCAGAAGACAAAGAAAACAGTCATGAAAGAGGAGCTGGCAGGCTCCAGAGAGCAGGAAGTGGTGAGGAGGGCCCTGGTGCAACCAGGAGTGGACATGTAAAGTGTTTTGAAAGCGAGGAAGAGATGCTTCTTGAATTTAAGACGTAAGTAGGTTAGGGAAGAGCAAGATTGAAAATCTTTGCAGCTGCATTTTGGATGGAATGAAAGCAAGTTAAAAAACAAAACAAAACAAAAACAACAACAACAACAAGAAAAAATGAAAGCAACAGATACTGTTTGTCCAGCAGTATTTTATACATGTGATTCCCACAGCCATGGCCCACAATCCTTTGATCTTTATCTTTTTCAAGTACACCCCTTTGATCAAGCTTCACAAAAACACTGCTGCTGGTATAGTGAAACTACATTCCACTGCCAGATATTGGAAGTAGCTTTCCTCCACACAATCTAATCATTTTGTCATGTCATCATTTAAAACATCAGCTAGCCATTCATCTCTGAAAATTAAATAAATATGTTTTGTCTGCTACTGCACTTCTCTTCACTATTCATTATGCAGGATAACGTGTAGGTTCTTATGCCAGAGCTGCAGCTACAGTGCTGAAACAGCTGATGTGTTCTTTGCACAGCATGATAGGTGGGGTGAATTTAGGGATTTTTCACTAATTGTACATTTTTCATTATTGGAAATATCCAACCTATATCTGTACACCACATCTATCTCCCAGTAAACTTTGCTGCATAAGGCAGCAAATGCATGAAAAAAAGCAAAGGTCCTAAATATATTTTACCACATTCGAAACATTTTCAATCACATTAAAGTGTAACACACCTTCTTTTGTAAGATTATGTGACAGAAAATTGAAATCAGTTGGATTTGACCCCTCATATTTATTAACTTGTACCTAATAAAATAACCTGATCATGCAGGTATTTAATGTTATATATAGCAATCTGCCACTAAAAGTCACGAAAGCATAATTGCATATATTAATCATAGGTGTAAGTATTTGAAAGACTTAAGTTTAGTTTGACAAGCTTGAAATAAAAATCCAAATTTAATGTTTGACCATTTATGGTTACCATTTGGGTGAGGGGGAAATTAGCAAAATATAGTCACTCACAATTAATCTATCAGGCTGCTCTTTTTAGTCAGAGACTTGCAGGAACACATTCAGTTGGATTTACTCCCTTCCCCATCTATATAAATAAATAAATAGATAAATAATAAAAGCAAACATGAGCTTATTAGTAAGCCAGAGCACCGTATTTCCAATATAAAATCATCTATATATAATGCTGATACAGCATATTAATGGAACACACATGCTTTTAGTATTGTGCTCATTGAGAATATGAATGTGAGCTATTCTCCCATTTATTTTCATTCTCTCTAGACACAACAATATTTTCATATCATGTCTAAAGTTCAGATTTACCTTGGTCCTCCTTCAGAGATCTATATCACGGGATTTTCATGCAACAACATTTTCAGTTTTAGCTGGAAAACCTCTTTCTCACTCTCTGTACATCCAGCTTCAAGTTCTTATTTCAGCTGTGTTAAGAAAAGAGGTTGAAAGACTTGTGGGCTGCTGTGAATTCTTCCATTGATAACTAATTGCTGAAGTACATAATAACATCAAAAGGAAGATAGTCTTGGCCTTCTTTCTTCTTCCTCAAATGGAAGAGGATACTTCATCAGGTTCAGCATTTATACATCTATTATTTCTTGATCAGTAGACAATGAAGCCAGCCAAAAAGTGAGCTCTAAGCTCTGGGGTACAGGAAGATAAACTTTAAAAGTGCAGTAAAACTTAGGTATTCAAACAGATGTATTCCCAACACAAATAAACATTGCATTTGAATTTAATCACAGCTTTTGGGATATCTGATATTTTCTGTAACACTTCAGCTTCTAGAGTAATACTTGTATATAAGAATCTTGGCTTTCAAAAAAAAAAAAAATCTTGGCTCACAAATTTGTAAAGAGGATTGGAAAAAGTTTACTGTAGAGTTGCAGAGGGCAAATAAAATGTATACATATGATCATGTAAATTTATATATTGAAGCCAAGCTCATTATTATTCAGGGTCTAACACATTCCTTTTGAGTGCCTGAGGTCAGCAGTACTGTAAATGACACTATCTTTAACTTAGCCATGTAGAAGACTAACGTAAATCAAGTAGGATAGGAAATAGTAAGGGCAGGGTGGAGAACCAGGCAGGAAAAACACAGGTACCGTTATGTACCTTTTCCACAGACACTTGTGTGTGGCATAACTGAGCAAGGAAAGTAGCTGGAGCCATTAGGCTTGGCAGAAGTGGCTGAGCAGCTTTAGAGGAGAAAGGACAATGCTTTTGTGGACAGGTTTGCAGTATATAGAAGCCAGCGTTAGAGAAAGTGCAAAAGCAGTTAACTGGCTATTAAGGATGACATCATTGCTTGAGGAGAAAAGGAGAGGCTACTCATTAATTTATCTGCTTTTGGTATGTATAAAGCTGACATAGATGGAAGCTCCCTGTGGTTTAGACAGGAGAGATTACTTCTACAATACAAAGACACACACACACACATATATATATAAGCATGTAGAATGAGAACATTTTAACTCTGATGAAGAGTGTAGACACAGCTTCCATATAATAAATTTATGACTTTGAAATTTTCATTCCATAATGTATGCATAAACCAAAAAGTGATAAAGAAGTAAGAACAAAACTGCATTATTATATTAGTTTGCATCTCAAGCTCACATTCAAATACAAAATCCTCATTATTTTATTGCCCACATGCTGGTTCATATGTCAACTGTACTCTGGAAAAGCCAAATGTTCTGTCAAAATTTAACCCTACAAGACTGTATGGTAACAAATATTTAAGCCACTTGGCTCTAAAATCTCAAAACAAACCTTGAGTACAAGCCAATCTAATTTAAGGACAGTGTAGCTCTAACTTAAATTACCTTAGACAAAATGACTTTCTAGTGGCAGCCTTATAATGTGGAAGGTATAAGAGAATGGGTGGATCCCCCTTGAACTCCTTCAGGACATATAGGCAATTGAAATAAAGTTCACATTTCCTGATTGCTTTACTGTATCTCAAACAAGAGAAAGACATGGAAGCAATGAAACATTGCAAGCCCAGCCAAAAACAGTTCAAATTACTCTTTTGCCAGAACCGGTAGAGCTGTCATTGACAGTGCCTGGATTGTGTGCAGAGCCTGCGGGCAGTGTGTAATTGTAACATCCACTGTGCAAGGTAGCCTCTCTGCAGAGCCTATTTCTTGGCCTTTTCAAGTCTCCATAGAGTAATGCTTGGCATGCACAAGATCTCATTTTTTAAATGCTCTTTGAATATGTGTTTTTTTTTTCAAACTTTCCTTTAACTAGTTCAGCAGTCACTAAAACTGAGATACAAAGCTCTTAAGTCCAAAGCTTTGGGGCCCAGTAAATACAGGGCATTTACTCAGAGTCTGTTCCTTTACTGTGTAATCTTCAGAGTTTATTACCATAGTAAGACATGATTCATATCTTGTATTTCTTACTCGAATAATTTTATTCTTCTGAAAGTAATCATCTTTCTACCTGTTTGTAATGGAACTTATTTTCAGCTGGCCCACCATTTATTTCTTTATTATCTATTCATTTCTAAGCACATAAGTCTTGCTGGTTTTCACTCTTTATCTATCTGTTTTTGAAGACTGCCAATTAAAATGTGGAACCATGTTACAATACTACATTATTTCAGATCTGTTCTAATACATGTAATGTCAAAGAATTATGAAAAAAAAGATCTAGCCTAAAACATTGAATTCTGACATGCACAGTACTGAGCACTGAGTTGAACAATACACTAACAATTCAGGCCAAGCAAGAGTATTTGGATCTATTTGTCCTTGTGACTGATACTTCTCAGGAATATATACATTACCTACGTTACCAAAAGTAAATGCATTGCCTGAGAACATATTCTGTAACTGCTTTTAAGGCACCATGTAATGAAAATGGAATATAATTTAGTCTGGAAAATTTAATACTGTCATGTCAGCATCCTGATGATTTAGACATGCTTGAATGCATGTGCACACACTTTACATTAGTTCCAATGTAAGGGGTGGTGTTTCATGTAAAGAAGCCAGGCCTAGAGCTTAACAAAACAGGTTCTAGTCCTGATTTTTCCAGTGGCCTGTTGGTTATTCTTAGGAAACATTCTGATGCCTTCTGTTTTCTATCTATGTAATATGAAAATGATATTGCTCTCTTTTATGCTTCTTTAATGGGTCAATGGATGAAGTTAATGAGGGATGAAAAGCCAAAAAAGAGAAAATCTGATAAAAGTCTTTTAGTGTCTTTAATAACTTAGCTTCTTTATAACTTAGCTTCTTTAGCTTAACTTCTTCAACTTCTTTAACTTCTTTAGCTTCTCTAATAACTGTAAAATTAATATAAATAAATTAAAAAATAAATTAATAAATTAAATAAATTTAAAAAATAAAATAAATTATGAAAATGAAGAACAAATAGCTAGAAAGCTTTTTTACAATATTCACAAGCAATTCTTTGAAGAGTCTGATTTCCCCTAAAATTTCTCTTCACCTCACAAAGTACTGCAAACTTATATGGCACATCTATACTGTCTACACTTTCAAATCTAGCTTGACCAAACTTGCACAAAGTCATCCTTATGTTCTGCAGGCTGGAATGGCATCAAATTTAGGTCTGGCACACATTGAATTTATCCTGTGATAAAATGAGCTTTTGGATAGAGCTTTATCCTTAGTTCAGATGCATATCTCATGAAGTATGGATTCAATGAATGTGACCTGTTCTCAAGACTGGCCATAATTTGAAATATGAAATGTGGTTTAGGGTATCTCCATTTTCCCTTGATCTTAGTGCCAGTTTGGCTGCTAACATATATTAGAACAGCTTCAACAAATGCGTAGTTATATATAGCCCTAGAGGGGGTATATAAACCGCTGGGGATATTCATTATTTTGAAATGATCTAACTGGGCCTCCAGCTATGTGCTCTGCATTAGACAGTGTGTGGGAATCATCTGGCCAAATGTAGCTGTCTACAGAAGGAGTCATTTAGATCTTGTTTATAGTCAATGAGCAAACTAGGTACTTGTAGGGTATGGTTCATCTCATTCTGAAGAAGACATCTAAGACAGATCAGATAAATTGCACCCTAGAATTGCCAGAACATGCTTCCAAGCTGAATCTGTGTAGACAAGAATTTAATTTAGGACCAGAGGGTGGTAGAGAGAGAAAGAGGCAGATATGGAGTGTAATACATCTGGCTAATTTTACATGTCTATTTTAGGATAAAAGTTAAATCCTTCCTGGAGATCCCCACTTCTCTCCTTTAATAAAGAAGAGATCCTGGGGTGTTGGTCTTCATTATAATATCCATGTGTGGAATTCTAAGATGATAGGATGAATCCTGCTCTGGGACAAGGCTGGACAAACTTGGTCAAATCTGCAAGCCTTATAGACCTTTAAATTAGCCAAACAATTCATGGAAATTTAATTGGAGCAGATGAGCTGTTTTGTTAATTAAAATATCAAGAAAGAATAAGAACTATAATATTATTTTAGGAGTGCATTCTAATTGTTGGCTAATCAGTATCTTGTATTAAAGATATAGTTGCATCCAGTTGTGAAATGTATTTATTATTTTATATGCTACTTCTAGGTCTTATCACATAATAATAAGGGTCATACTCACATATTAATTACTTAGTACTGCAGCCTGAAAGTGTCGTGCAATGGAACCTAATCTAAGAACTTCCTCTAGATAATACCCAGAAATAGCATGGCTGCATCAGTGTGAATGCAGCACCATAGTGAGGTATGTTATTACAACTTCCAGAGTGAATAGAGTGGTCTATGCATAAAAATTTGGTACTGTGCAGTATACATCTGTCTGTAGCCTGGTTTTGGATCTAGTCCTTAATTTTTCCTTGGCATGTTTTAAAGATATATACTCCAATGACTGCAGTTAGTTTAGGTACCAGAACACTGGAGTATTACAAATCCAAATGGCTCATTTGATGTATAATTAAAAAAAAAAAAAAAAAGAAAGAAAAGAAAAAAAGAAAAAAAAGAATCATACTTTATTTGTTTAAGAAAAAAAGAGCTTACCAGTACTTTGAACGTAATTTTCCTCCAGAACAACTCCAGAAAATAGTTCATATCAAAACATCAAGATAAATAATGACATCTTCCACATCTTTACATTGCAATTTTGTTATCTGTATAGCATAAAAACTCCAGGAAAGAAACCCCACTCTAATGAGAAACTTTTCAGAACTTTAAGAAAAAGAAGCAGCAAAGTAAAAGCCAGAGAGGTAGTAAAATTTTTATTCCAGAACCCTGAAAAAGGAAAATCACACACTATGCATTGCTTTTGATGGTGAAATAATCTTCACTTTGCAGAGGAAATGATGGAGGAAAAAAAGCTTTAAGCAGAAAATCCTGCCTCAGGCAAAAACAATTTTTTCCACTGCTGGCAGTAGCTTTTTAGATGTCTGTTTTGTTTTGTTTTGTTTTGTTTTGTTTTGTTTATATATGCATTAGTTAATGAGATTTCCGTCTTTTTTCCAAAATAGTTGCTTCGGTCTTTTTTTTTTTTTTAATGAATATACAGAGCTTTTAACAACTTGAGGGAAAAGAAGGTAAAGATAAAAATAAAGTAATAAGAAAAGATTTTTAATTACTTTTTACTTAAGAAGTGAGTTAGTGAGTGACAAGGGAAGTAGAACTTGTCAACACAAAAAAAAATCAAAGTCAATTTCTAAATGTTAAGGATTTATAGGGCTATGATTGGGAATTGAGAACCTTACATAAAATCTAAGTTAGATACACCTCTCTACTAGATTTATACAGTATTTGATGTACCACAATTACACAATAAGCTCCAGCCATAAAATTATCTTCACCATTTAACACAGGAGCTCCAACATGCAGCTTACGCTATATAATCCACTATATACCCTCAAATTTGTGGTGGTCAGCAATTACTTAGCTAATAAAGCATCAGTAACAGTCCATTTAATACTGTAACTATGCTTTAAGAAGCAAATGTGATTACAAACTGAACTAAAGCATCACATGTCACCTGACCAACATGAGAGACTGTTAATATTATAGGGTAGTGGACTTTTATTTTAATTGTTTTCATTATCTGATAAGCATGTAGCATGGATATTATTTTGAAAGTTTTTTGAAATAGATCTTTACCTGATTAACTGAAAAGATCTACCCTACTTTACAAAACTACTTGATAATTACTATGGATCTCTTAATTTCAGTGGTGGAAATATAAAGTACTGTTATATTTGACTAAATATATGCAATATAGCTTATTGCTTTACATTGATAATGTAGAGTTACAGTGTAATAGAAATATCACTAGATATTATGCTTGCATGCGTCTATGGAATTGGACCTGACAGGTTAAAAAGCAGAAGAAAGTTGAAAGCTGGTAATGTCCCCAGAAGAATTTGGCAAAAAAATAACATGAGACACTTTGTTTTAATGTTGTGTTCATTTTTTAATAGCCTGGTCTGACTCAATTCTACTCAATGTAAATCGTTGTTTGTTTCTTGTTGTTGTTGTTTGTTTGTTTGTTTCCTATAAAAATCTATTTACATATAAAAAATACTAAAAAATTAAACACAGAAATTGCAGTTCTGTATTAACTGTAAAGAAAATGATTATTTAATGTTTCCAGACACTTCAAAATGTGCTGCACAATGTAACATCTTTTTGTACTGAAGTTGCTAATTAGTATATCTTTAAAGTAATCTGAATGCGAATCTTCTACTGGTTTCAGTATTTTGTACAGCATGCTTAGCAAAAAAATAAAAATCACAAGGTGGAAAACAATCTTGTAGCCTATTAAGCAGCTAGCTACAGAAAATATATATATATGTATATGTATGCATATATATATGTGTTTATTTTATAAATGGTACAAAGACATTGTGAGAGAAATTGTCATTTGTCTAAAGACATTGGATAAATGTTAGCCTTCCTCTTTCTCTAGGAGTAAGAAATACAAATTTTTCACTACTTTCAACTGCCTCTAGTTTGAAGTAATATTTGGAAAGATAGGCAGTAATGTTGCTCGAGGGTGAAAATTAATGTAGTTACGTGCTGGGTTCTGGATATAAGCTAGCTGTTACACAGAGTGGAGAAGATGACCGCTTGGAGCTTTAGATCACTCCTCCACTCTAGTCTGTCATGAAAAAAACTTTTTCATCCATGAGTGATTTTTAAGTTTTAACCAGAAAAAAAAATACAGTAATAGATATATTCAAGTAACTGATTATGATTCCGTCAACTTTTTAAAGAAAGGTTGCCTTTCATCTGTTGTACTCTGTTGTACTTTTTTATCCTGAAAAAAATTATTTAGATCCAGAATGAGCTGGGTAAAATAAAAAGTGAGGTTACAGAATTGTCTATGCAAGAGATACCCAGGATAGGTAACTATGCTATTGAGGGCAACCTGTGATATCACAGCCTATCCAAGACATATGTTCAGGACATTATTTGGGATACAGGGTTTAGAGAAGAGATGTGCCCTTTCTACATAACAGATAGAGGACTAGGATAGCTAAAAGAAATGTCATGTTTAGGTGGCTCCATTCCTCTGGTACTTTTCAGTCTTTCTTCTAATTAGTAGATAAGTGCTTGATACAGTAAAACAGGAGAAATGGAGAAAAATTCACTGCAGAATGGTCTGTTTTGTTTCACAGAAGCACAGAATGGTTGAAGTCATAAGGGAGCTCCAGAGGTCATATTTTCCAGCCCCCCAGGGCTATCCAGAGTCCTGATAAGATAATATGATAATAAGGCACACTCCTCAATATTGAAGTATGTCTTTAGAAAAGATAAGAAGAAATTTAATTTACCTCTATGCTAGGGAATTTCTCTAATGTGCTTTGTTCAACCCCTAAAAATTTTTTATTTGCCATTTTGATGAGAAATGGAGGGAAGTATCTTGGACAGAGGCCAACCCAAACTGATGTAATTTCCATTCTGAGTTTGAACCGGATGAATCAAGAAGTGAAACATTCACTAAGTTTTTCTGGAGATCCCATTTAATCCTCCTGATAGCTCCCTGATGTGACAGATTTCCTTCCCTTCTCTCAGAGTATGATTGCACCTTTGTAATTTTGCAATCTACTTTTGGAGAATATCCTAGGGTAGCAACCCTTATTACCCACTTGAGTTAACACAAGTCCCTTTATCCTTTAAACACATTAGCTCAGTAAGTGACTCAAAGAAGCCTTTTCAGAATTGGAGCGTGATCACCAAAGGTGCAGCAAATAGAATAATGGTAAAAATATTTACACTTCAGTTTCTGCTTACCTAACTCTTTAATGTTTCTTACATCTCTGGTTCCACTCACTTTTGCCTTCATCTGCAAGAGGAAGCAAATTACAAGACTGCAGCAAAATGTCCAAACTTCATTCATTGTCCCTGTTGGTCATACTCTGTTGGTCGAATGCTGTAAAATCAAGATCAGGGCTCAGATGTTCAAACAAATCACAGAGGACTGATGAATGATGGATGCCAGCAGATGTTTAGAAATGGTTTGAATGAGGTGTCTAAGTCTTTGTGAGAGCATTTAAATTTCACAGTCCCCCTTCCATTGAATACTGACCAAACACAAATTACCTCCTTGCTGTCACCAGCTAAGAGCTCTCTCCTACATAAGGACACCCTCTCATCACTTTAAAAAAAAAAAAAATCCTCTGAAAAAAGTGAAGAGGGATGGAGACTAATCTCTGATATTTCGTGTTGTATCAAGTTCAATATTATCTATCTTTTTGTTGTTGTTGTTGTTGTTGTTGTTGAATTACCCCACATCTATGAGGAATCCTAGGGCTGGACATGGAACTATGGTGCAACATGCAATATAAATCTGTCTTTCAGACAGGTAGCCCCTGTCTGAAACACTCCACAGTCTCCATCAAGTCAAACAAAATGGGCTTCAAATACTGCAGACTGATTTCATAGGTGTTATCAGGTATTTTGTTCCTTAAAGTACAGCTACAGTGTGGACACTGTGTATTCAGACTGTGTATATTCAAGTTAACCAAACACCCAAAAGTGTATTTTTAGCTTATATTATTGTTGGATTCACTGGAATAAAGCATCCTATTGACACTATGCTACCTGTGATGACCAATTTCAAGTAGAATGGGAATTGCTAGCTCTTTGGTACAGGATTACTCTATATAAGTTTGGTACAAGGGGTAATGGTTTCAAACTAAAGAGGGGAGATTTAAATATTTGGAAGAAATTCTTCACACTGAGGGTGGTGAGGCAGTGGAGCAGGTTGACCACTGTGTATGCCCCATCCCTGGAGGTTTTCAAGGACAGGCTGGATGAGTAACTGGGTCTAGTGGGAGGTGTCCCTTCCCATTGCAGTGGGGTTGGAAATAGGTGATCTTTAATGTCCTTTCCAACCCAAATCATGCTATGGTTCTATGATTCTATGATTCTATACTACAGCTTCTGACATGTCAGAACTTTCTTCTTCCTTCTCCACTTCCATGGCAAATTATGAGTTTCAGCCTCCCTTTTGTTTATAACGAATTATATAAAGAGCCTAATCAAATCTAGTTTTGATCTAAATCTTTTAACCTAATCAAAGCTGATTAAGGTTGTTTCCAATTAATATATTTCTTGTTCTCTCACGAAACATAAGCATTCATATTTACCTTCAGATTGCAGATCTTTGCTATAGGTTATTATCCCATCGGATTATCTTTAACAGCCTCCTATTATTTAGTTAATCCAAAATCAAACACGGTAATCATAATTTTACTTACAGCAAATTTACTAAAAAAAAAAATGTTACTGAAAAAAACACTCTACTACCTTGACTTTTTACAATATTGTCATGCTATGAAGACCTTTTATTTTGGAGTAAGTGGTGTAGTTAACTCAGTACTGCATGATGTGTTACTGTAGAAAACATGCTATCTGAATACATCAGTGATTTCAGACTCAGTTGTCCTATGTAACAGGTGATTATGCATATACTTTATTATTTTTTTTTCCAAGACCAACATCAAATACGTTTGAAGGACTTTTTTCTTTTTTCTTTTTTTTCCATGATAAAATCAAGTCTTTTGAGTAAACACAATCTTGTATCCCCCAAATCATTTATAGGTTTAGAAAACTTTAGCCAACATACTGCAACTGATGACACAATGGAGCAGCAATATGAATATTTTATCTTCAAATTACAGGTGCTTATTTTATATATTGGTTATGTTGAAATGACATGCATAAAGACAAATATGTGTGCATGTATGTGTTTATATATATAATCTTTATTTTATATTTTCTTGCCATTCCAACATTTGCTCCAGCTGTTGCTGTCTTGCTGCAGAATAACACTGCAATAAAAAGCTCAGAATTGACATCTGAAATTTAATACATTATTCTTCACAATTCAAGATTTTAAGATAAAATATTATTTTTTATTTAATGAGAATAATATTTCACTGCATATAAAATTCATGGCTGTGGTTATGTCTTTATCCTTTTTTTTTTATTAAATTGAACAAAAAAAAAAAAAACACAAAAAAGTTCAGTAGAAAGATTTATGAAGCTTCGTGTATATTTTTCACCACAATATTTGTTAAATTTCCAAAGTAGGATATAGATTTTTTTTTCTTGTCTTTATTACATATACATTAGATTGTAATTTTTACCTTTATTTTTCTAGTTCTAATATTCAATATAATTTGATATTCTTTTTTTTTCATTGTTGAAAATCTCAGAAAATTGGAAGGGGCTCTAAAGGACCTCCAGAGATATCTAGTCCAATGCCCGTCTGAAAGCCAGTTCTGAATCCAGCTCCTGGAAGAACCATTGTTTCAATCACCAAACGTGTTTTTGTGTAACAGTGCTATAAATCATGGATCACTTTTCACTGGACATACTGTTTATGATGGAGACTTTAGTACTGTTAGTAGGAAAGAAGCATAAGAGTTAAGATAGTACTATAGCCTTTGACACAGTAGTCAAATGATTCTGGTAGAATTTACAGCTGTTTTTTTACACATTTTTGTGTCACAAGTTTCTGTCCATGTTTTTCGTAGATTGTAATTAATAGACATTCCCATAAAATATCTTATCAGTGGACACAAAGTCAGTGGTCAGAACTGATAGGAAACCCATTGTTTATATTGCTTTGGAAGATGAGATTAAATTTACTGCCAATAATTGGGAAAAAAAAAAAAAAAAGAGGACATTAAAAAGAATTGTATACCTGCTGGGACTCAAAATGAATATCTAAAACCAAAATAAACAAAATTGCTATCTCATTCATTTAATTTATCCATACAGTTATAAGATAGGGGAAAGGAGATATTTTCAGAGACACTTTGCAGACCATTTTCTTGTAGAAGGCCTGAAGGAACTCTTTGTGAATTAAGAAGACTGATGATGGATAGCATATGAGGGAGGAGGATGTTTACTTCCCTTATAAGTTGCTCTGAAGCTCTGCCATGAATTTATGTATGGAACAAATTGCCTTGGTTTTCTTATGTTGACTGCAGCATTTTTGGAGACTGACATTGGCTAAAGGAGTTTAAAATAGTTTCATTTCCAGGATACCAAAGTATTTTCCCCAAAAACAAACAGCATCCTCTACATAATGTTGACACTACTTTTCCAAGTGAAATGTGAGCAGTTGAGTAATTGTAATATTTTATTTTATTTTATTTTATTTATTTTTGTTTTATTTTATTTTATTTTTTTTGCTAACTTCCAGGACCCTCATATATCTTAGGGGCCGGTATAACACTGTAAGAACAGAGTCAACTTTCAGACCAGTAAATGGTCACTTTGTGGGTGACAAACATTTTTACAATTGACATGGGGGGGGAAAGAAATACCCTGTATTGAAACACAGTATTTATTCTTTCAACCACATTGAAGTGAGTCATGATTGAGAATGATATTCACATCAAGGCCAACCTAGTGGTCCTTGATAGGCTGGATAGCTGGAATGAAACAAGCTAAGTGGAAATAGATAATACTTTTGTCTTTCAGAAGTTGTTTCTGAGACACATACTATGTTTAGGCTCTGTGGAAAGGCTTTTACCCATGGGATCAAAAAGTAATGTCATAGCTATATGCATATATAGACCTTTACAACTAAGATACTTTTTAGAAATAGACAGGGTTAAGAAAATGCTGATCCACTTCTGATTTTAAATAACAGTGTGTCTCATACTGTAGGAAAAAAAGTACAATTTCAGTCTGGCAATAAATGAAAAGAAGAATCTCAGACTTAGTGAAAGCTGAATTAAGTTTTAGGACAGAAAAACAGTGTTCTGCAAATCTGAAAATGGCCATGAGAACTTCACTGAATAATTTGTGGAAAATTTTACTCATACAACACAGTCCCCAGGCTTATTCTGGACGCTGACTGATATTCTTGGAGATTTTCTTACAGACTTTTTAAAAAAGAGACCTTAAAATTTTCCTGGGATTGACAGGTAAATATAATTTTTCTTTATTATTTGTAATTTTGTAGACCTTAGAGTAGTAACCAAGGGAGATCCAACAAATTATTTAAAAACAAACACAGTTAAAAAACTTACTCAATGCAGCCAAAAGGTGTTCAACTGAAATATAAACACCCAGATCTTAGTTCCTTATCAAGTTTATGTTACTGAACAGGCTTGTATTAGAAATCAATATTTTCTTTGTGCTTATTTCAAGAATCATAACTCTTCACATTGTGCTTCTAATTCTGTAGAGGTTGTCAAAGGTCTTTGGAAGCCATAAGGACTGATCCTAACTGAATTAAAGATAAGCCAAAATTGCTGTTTATTTGTACTTCTTCTATAAAGGACTGAAAATGCACATAGCAGAGGGGAATCACTGACAATAGATGGAAAACATTTATTATTTGGAGTTTGCAGAACACTCTGCTATGTCTTCTTCAGTAGACTTTTCATTTACACGGAGAAGTCATGTATTGAACTTGTTAAAGAAATAGCTATATGCATAATGATCCCATCCTAAGACATCTCTGCAGTCTTGTAGCAGTTTGACAGTGAGAATAGAATTAAAAGGCTAGCCATTTACACTGAAGGTTCCTTCTCAGAGTTTATTGTGCCAGAATCACTGGTGATTTCCATATCTGGATGAAAATGAATGGGATAGAGTTTCAGAGAGTTTTGCTGAAGTCACAGGAGCAAAAGCTTGCTCCTGTCTTCTCTTCACCCACACAGTCTGAAAATATATTCCTTTCACCCATTTACCTCATTTATCTCTTTAGCCCTTTACCCATTCCACAGGATTGCCTAATGAACTAATCTATTTGCTCAAAGATGTTTAGCCTAGAAAAGATCTACTATTTAACATATTTTGGTTAAAAAAATAAAAATAAAATAAAAATATTTTTAAAAAGATCAGGTTGGTGAAATAATAGTCCACTTCAAAGATCAGCTGACATAGCTGCAGTTAGTTGGAAATCTGGATAAAGCCTGGAAAGAAAGCTCCTGGAATATTTGAGGAAGTGTCAGTACTTCTCTTGACAGTTGTAGAACTAGACAAAGTGATTCCGCATGCTGGAGCCTGCAAATATATTCTGTTAGAGAGAGACCTCTAGGAGAAATTGCATGAGACCACTCTAGATGTCTAGTACAGGAGTTATTTCAAATACATGGTGCTTCGGATAAAATAGGAAGACATTCTCAGTCCCAGAGAACTGAATCCATTGTCACAAAGCATTATGATAGCTTAGGATAAAACAGAAACTACAAGAGTTCCAACACTGACATATCATGCAATGTTAAAATGAGACACACAAGAGGTAGCAAGCAGCATTTTAGAGCTGCTTATTTGCTGTTATTCTCAGTAACATTTTGCTGTTTAATGTGCCTCATCAGCATCAGTAAAGCATCTGAAATGATTTTAAATAAGACTTCACTAGCACAGGTACATACTCTATGGTTTTTGTCAGCTCTGTGCAGGACAGTTGCAAACTGTTGTTGGTGATACTCTCCAGAGGTCCTTTCCTGATCTATGAGCAAGGAGAGAATTTTAGGTGGGCTTTAACTGATTTCACTTTAGATTTCTAAAATGTAAGTCTCTCCTTTGAGAATCTTCTTGAGCCTTTATCTGTTAAAGATAGCATAAACAAAAACACCTAGAAAATGTAGAAAATTATTATAGGATGAGATGGAAGTGCCTGTGTCTTTTCATTAACCAGAAAAAGGCTTAAGAATATGCCTCAAAAACAAGATATCTATGACGAATCCTATCTTTGGAGTCAAGGCACAGAAGATGCCACAAGCATTTAAATTCTCTGGCAGTGCTAAGTAATTTAGGCATTATTATTTAAATGAATGAGCCTTGAGTGTTCACCACCTGATATTCTTAATCATTTGTAAAAAGAATTAAACAGAAATATCAGCCATGCTAAATTAACCAGTTTTCATTAGGTGGTCTCACAGTGATTATTCTTCAACAGCTGTTTCAATAGGTGGCAAATGCAGTAATTCAAACTATCAAGTACAACTTTAATAAGAACTCGGTTGTTTGGATGCACTTAATCTTGAAAGATATAACACATTTAATTAACAGCAAATTTGGAAAAAAAAATAAAAAAAATAGTACAGAAATAGCTACCCTGCACTGATCTTTATTTTTGCTTATTACACAATCTCCAAGATGACATGACATGTAAGGATATAACTACTACAACATTTTTGTGATGAGTATACCACAGTATTTGATATTATTCTCACTTCATCGTATTTCATTATAGTCTTTCAACTTTATATTTATAGCTGTATGTTCATTTTTGACCACTGCTGAATAATTTTCTGAAAGCCACACAAAAAAATCTGCAGCAAAGCAGAGAATGGAAGTTCCTTCTCTCAAATCTGAAGCAAATTTCTAAGCACTTCTCAAACTCTGGAAGAAGGAAAGGAAAGGAAAGGAAAGGAAAGGAAAGGAAAGGAAAGGAAAGGAAAGGAAAGGAAAGGAAAGGAAAGGAAAGGAAAGGAAAGGAAAGGAAAGGAAAGGAAAGGAAAGGAAAGGAAAGGAAAGGAAAGGAAAGGAAAGGAAAGGCAGTAGTAAGAACATTTTCTTGTATATTGGATGCCTTTTGAAACTATTTGCACTTTTTTTTTTTAGTTTTTTTTTTAGAATCTTCAATTTCTTTACAAATGTAACACTGAAAGGGAAACAGCACACTCTCCCTCCTTTGAATTTTATTCCTTAATAAAGTATATATAAAAAAAAGCAATCTCCTGAAAAATGTCAGGCACAGTATTAGAAAGGGAGGAACTGTGTCTGGAATTTTGTTAGTGGTGTGTGTGGGCAGGCTAAGCCATTTCCATTAACCAGTGTTGTTCAATGTGGATACACTGAACAATTTCAAAAGTAAATAGTTCAATGACTACTCTGTTGTGCTGAAGGGCAGACCAGCCAATAACCACATGATCCCATCCTGTGCTCTTGGCAGTATGAAACTTAAGTTCCTTCATATAGTAAAGTATAAATATAACTCATTCAATAAAAATTAACTGAGACTTTCAAGCCCTTTTTTTTTTCTTTTTTTTTTTTTTTCCCTAATAGAAGGCTTTTGGATTTGATACTTTTCCATGGAAATCTTCAAGTCATGTTCTTTCCTAGAGTCAAAACACCCAATCCATTGTCTTGATGAATAAATAAATACATATATTTATTTTTCTACTGCCAGTCCATTTGTGTCACAGTTGTTAACTTATTTTTTCTCTTACCTACAACAAGCAGTTGTAGGTACTAAGTAAGCTTACTATTTGAAGGAAGTTAAGGACCTAGGGCACCAGGCACTGAATATTGCTGTTCTTTTATGAACTTTACAGTCATATGAGTAAGACCATTTCAGATGAGAACTCACATATACAATGACTTCTCTAGCACTATGCGGCAGGCTGGTGCTGTCGCCAGAAATAAAATTGTGTCTTTGGACTTTAGTGAATTACCTCTATTTTTGGAGTTTAGAAGATTACAGAAGAAGACTGTTTCAGAAGATGTTTGCATGCAAGATTATTCTTCTCTCTCTCTCTCTATTTTTTTTTTTATTATTTTTTTTTTAGGCAGAACTGCCTGGATAAGTAAAAAAAACAACTCACTACCTCCCTCATTTAGTATTACTGTTGGTTAACTGGATACTTGCAAAGCTACAGTCACACGAATCAGGCCTATTCAGCTAATCCCAATATATCACTCCTCTGAAGTTATGTTTGAAACATAAAATGATATTAAACCTGAAACATTGCAGACTGCTTGACAGACTGCCTGCCTATTTGGGGCCTATATGGGGCCTTTTCAATTAGAATGTTTTTCACCTGACAGCATAAAATCTAATTACATCCACACAAGAAAGTTTACCTCCACTGATGAAAATTAATTTACTGGGAGTCTTTTTGTTGCCCTGTCAAAGCCAATGACTTGATTTAATTTCTTTTCTAGCCACTGTGATACCCCAAATTTTGGAAGCAGTTTCTACCTGTTTATTCTTAATTACATCTTAATAGTGCCTCTAAATATTAGGACAACCTTCACTGTGTAACGATGTCTAACTTACACTTTCTGAAAACATAACCCATAATATGAAGGTTACCAAAATCCTTGGGAATATTAGATCTAGTAACAAATTGTTTCATAAACTGGAGTTGATGTATATCAACTGATGATATATATTAGCTGATGATGTAAGGACCACATCTGTTTCACGAGATGTATTTGTCATCATAGTGGACTTCGCAGAGGAGATGTGTTACAGCAAAAGTATGACCAAAAAAGTCAATACTACTTCCAATGTCTTCAAATATTTATATTGCCATGCTATAGCCCAGTAGCAGATTTCTACGGAGATGCCACCTGGTCTTCTTAGGAAGCTGATGTTAACGATGTAAAGAATAACCCAGCAAAACCCACAGCAGCTACTGTCCTTATATCATAGAATCATAGACTATCTTGGGTTGGAAGGGACCTTAAATATCACCTAGTTCCAATCCCCCTGCCTTGGGCAGGGATGCCACCCACTGTATCAGGTTGCCCAAGGCCTCTTCCAGCCTGGCCTTGAACACCTCCAGGGATGGGGCATCCAAACTTCTTTGGACATGTTCCAGTGACTCACTACCCTTACAGTGAATTTCTTCCTAATGTCTAATTAAATCTATCCTTTTTTAGTTTGAAATCATTCTACCCTGTCCTATCATTATCTACCAGAGTGATGAGTCCCTCTCCATCCTTTTTATAAGCCCCCTTTAAGTACTGAAAGGCCGCAATGAGGTCTCCCCAGAGCCTTCTCTTCTCCAGGCTGAACATACTCAGCTCTCAACTTTTCTTCATAGGAGAGGTGCTCCAGCCCTCTGATCAACTTCATTGTCCTCCTCTGGACTTGCTTTAACAGGTCCACATCTTTCTTGTGCTCGGAGCCCCAAACCTGGGTGCAGTACTCCAGATGGGGCCTCACAAGGATGGAGTAGGGGGACAATAACCTCCCTTGACCTGGTAGTCACACCTTTTTTGATGCAGCCCAGGGCACAGTTGACCTTCTAGGCTGCAAGCACACACTGCTGGCTCATGTTGAGCCTTTCGTCCACCAGAACCCCCAAGTCCTTCTCCACAGGGCTGCTCTCAGTGAGTTCTCCCAGTCTATATGCCTGTCTGGGATTGCCCTGAACCAGGTGCAGCACCTTGCACTTAGGCTTGTTGAACCTCATATGGTTCACTTGGGCCCACTTCTCCAGACTGTCCAGGTTCCTTTGAATGGTATCTCTTCCTTCTTTAGTATCAACTGTACCACTCAGCTTGGAGTCTGTAAACTTGCTGAGGGTAATGTCATTGTCCCATCGTCTATGTCATTGATGAAGATATTGAAAAGCACAGGTCCCAAGACAGATCCCTGAGGGACACCGCTCCTCACTGTTCTCCACCTGGACCATTGACCACTACTCTCTGGTTGTGGCCATTGAGCCAATTCCTTATCCACTGGTTGGTGCACCCTTCAAATCCATATATTTCCAATTTAGAGATTAGGATGTCATGTGGGACCATGTCAAAGACCTTACAGAAGTCCAAGTAGAAGACATCGGTCGGTCTTCCCTTGTCAACTGAAGCAGTCACTCCATCACAGAAGGCCACCAGGTTGGTCAGGCACGATTTGCCCTTGGTGAAGCCATGCTCTCTGTCTCAGACTACATAAAAAAAAAAAAAAACATACACAAATTATACAAAGATAAAGGACAGAAATAATCATATAAAGCAATGAGTTAAAAATCCATTGTTGTATCTTACCTAACATCAGTATGACTTAATATCTGGTAGGAAATAAACTGGAATTAAGTGTGCCCTATCTTCTTTATCTTAAAGAGATTGAATGCTTCTGATTTTTTTTTTGTTTAATTTTATTTATTTATTTATTTTTGTCTTGTATGTTTTACTCAACTTTTGTATTTCTACAAATGACATTACCAGGTCAGCCAAGATCTTCCAACTAAAAAAGTGACATCACTCCTGAAAGTGACATTTTGTGAGAATCACATCAAATAATATCATTATTTTTATTACATACCATATGGAACCACAAATCTCTTCACAAGTTGTTTACATATGTCTCTGTATGTATATGGATAGTGAATGTGACATCTCCTCTGCCATCAACATTACACACCATGTTTAGGAACGGAAATTAAGAGTAATGTATACCAATGAAATTACAGTGTATTTTTGCATAGGAACAATGTGATCATTCAGAGAGAATTTATCTAGGCCATCAAGGAAAAAACCCTGCAAAACATTTCCCATGAGCTCTTTTCTGATATTTTACAGTCAAGATCTATATTTTCTGAAGGATGACATACGAGAAAAAAGTGTTTTCTTAGTGTGTACTGTTTAAAATGTTAAAGTATTACCTATTAAATCATTAATTTTCTTCCTACACAGTTGGATCTTAGAAATCTCTCCTCCAAATGGACTAGACTATGGCATAAATTATAAAATCTACTGTGATGGCAGCTGAAATTAATGTGGCTCCAAAATCTTTGTGTTTGTCCCCAGTCTCTGAAGTTCTTCTGGATACATTTAATTTTTACACTTGTACAAAATATTTTCAAATGGAGCTTTAAAGTCTACAGAAGGATGTTTCCCAAACAGGCTAATAGCTGGATAAGTTCAAAAATACTTCCTTTTTTTAATTGGTGGATGTAAAATTCAACATCCAGAGGAGAAATGTGGCTTTTGTGGCCACATCAAGGCTATCACTGTAATTTTAATGAGCATTCTCCAAACATTTTGTTTGCTTCACTCTAAAAATACACCTGGTAACAGCAGATAAGTACACTGATAAGTTTAATAGTTTACAGTATTTCACTTTAGTTTGAGGCAGAATTGCTAAACAATCATAAAAAAAAAAAAAAAAGAAAAAAAAAAAAAAGCTTTTAGCAAACCTGTGCAAGAATGCTCTTATTCAAATATTCAGATAAACCTGGATTACCAGTTCTTTCAGCTCCCTGGACAGAAAGGTATTAAAAATGATTGACTAATGTCTTCCAGGTGCCCTGTTCCTTGCTGAAAAGCTATGTAGTGGAGTAGGTGTTAGAAGTCCCCAGCAGTGATGGGGAATCTTGCAATAGGCTCCTGTGGCGGCTACAAGAGAAGTTGCTGTAATGCTGTAGGTTTATTGGGAAAATGAGGAGCAACTAACTTGGAAGGTATAGCAAAGTCCTGTAGGCACATTTTAAGGACCAGGTCAGGAAGTCTGCAGGTCTGCAACATGTTGCTATCAGAAAGGATAGATTCTTGGTCTACCCAAAGGGATGACAGCAATTAAATCAGGGCTGTAGCTGCTGCCAGTTTTCCTCTCCTTCCTAGCCAAGACTTCTCTAGAGCCAGGTTCACTCTTACATCAGCCCTTTTCCATGGATAGTTGAAGGGGAAAAAGAGGCACATAAAAAAAGTAGAGGATACATTCATGGTAGTAAAGAAAATGAACGAAGGACTGTTACAGATCTCTGTGAGCAAGTGGTGCAGCACAGATAACACCTATGCATGATCCATCCTTGCAGATGTGGATGTATTGTCTTCAGCCAAACCATCATCATTGCTTTTTCCATATTGCTTACTGCAAATAATCTCTAGTGTGAGCTATACCCTAAACTGTGTTTAGATATTGCTGGAAGAGTGACACTCTTTTAACCAGCCAAAGCTCCCTTCTCTAGTTCCCTTTTCTCCTCATTCAAAGTGAGTCCCACCAGTTAGGAAAGCCTTTTATAACTGGATCATTTTAGGCACAGGTATTGAACCAACGTTGCACAGATCTTCAGGTTACTTTAGATTTCAGTCAAGATTTGATCTGAAAGAAGTACCATGACCTTCTTTGCTGATAGCAACACAAAAGACATACAACTACTGGCAGCAGAGAATCTAAGAATTACCAATTCAAGTAAATCTTATGTAGCAAATTAAAACACCATCACCTAGGTTTAATTAAATCCCCTACATAAAATTACCGCACACAGGGCTTTCTAACTGTCAGATTAACCCTGCCTGATATAATTAAGGTGGAAAATGAAATTTTAATCAAATCAGAAGTAGATTATATGTACTTTATAAACAGAACTTTGACACTGAAGAATTTGTAGTGGCAGGTAGCTATAATTATGTATTAGTGCAGAGTTCAGTAATAACTAACTCATTAAGTCATTTTTTCTTTTTTTTCCTTATTTTTAAACTATTTGTACAAAATGAAATATTTTTTCCGTTTAAATCTTCTTTAAGTCTTGCTTAATATTTCTGTAGTATGCTAAAAAAATGACAATGTCTAAGTAAAACTCTCCTTGATTTAAATGAGCTTATTATCACAATTTGCAATGCAGAATTAAAATCACTCATCCAGAGTCCCCGGTGGGTTAGTGTCAGTGTGTGTTACACAACCTAACTAGCTTAGGGACATTAAGGATCTATTGACACAGTGCTGGAATGTCTTAATCTTAATGCATTGATGTCCGTATATATATACATATATATATATATATGTATGTGTGTATATATATAAGGTATGAAGAACTATTATCTTAATTTTGCACATACAGAATTAGGCACAAAGAAACTAATATTTGATCCTTCAAAGTGTTAGCCAGCTACTTGTCTGAAATTATAGAAGTAATGCTCCTAAACACTTAAATGATTTATATGGTCTGTCATAAAATCTGTGACTGAGCATATTGTCCTGAATGCTAAGCCAATGACCTAAACACCCTTCTTAGTCCGGAAATACTGTAGAATGTTTTAAAGTGGACAAAACAAGAGAATTCTGTTTTGAAACTGGACCCTGATATTCTCTTTGTCAGCTGACATTGGATGTTATTATCATCAGACTGAGTTGTCCTGGATGAGAAAACCTAAATCTGAAGATGGGATGCTACAGCAGAGCAAAAAAAAAGTGTCTTGTAAATTAAAATTTATATATATAAATGACCACTCTGTAAATTTCACTTTTTGAGTTTTCATAACTTTTTTGTTTGTTTGTTTGTTTCCTCTTACTATAATTTCACTGCCTACTGAGCTGGCTATAAGTCCCTGATATAAAATATAAGGAACATATATGTATAATATATATATAATGTAATGAAATAATGATGTGGACATACAGCCTTGTGTGCTCACTAGGGTGAATGGAATGTAATTGCTTAAACTCTCAGGTCAAGCTTTACATGAGGTGTACAGGTACCAACATGGGCCAGTGAAAAGAACAGGACTTTGTATTGTTTCATTCTCCCCCCACTCTTTAAAGGACAGTTGAGACTCCCTCCGTGTCTGGTAGTGTTTATATTATTTTCTGTTTCATCAGCTTTCATGTCACATAAGTAAGTATTTCAGCTTTCCTTATAAACTTTAATGAACCGTGTTCTTACTCTTGGTGATAATGTCTGTCTTTCCAAGCTTTAATGATGGGAAAGTCCTAGTAAGTTATCAAGCCCATCTCCCAGAATTGTTCCCCAGAGAATCTTTTAATTTCAGAGTCCCAAGTAGCAGAGTTTCTACATCTTCCCTTGGGAGATTTTTCTAATAATTTTGTTTGCTCTCAGTAGTTTTCTGGATATTCATGCTACATATTTCTATCTTTAATTTAATCCAATTACTTGTTTAAATCAACTAGAACTTTTATTGTGGAGCTGACAATCAAAAAAGGAGAAGAAAGAAAATGGAAAGTATGTGTCTAAAAGGAAATTGAATAATGTGTACAGATCATTTTGTCTCCTGTTTCTTCATCCAGGTGTGTCTGTGGCCCTCATTTCTACAACACCTATGAACAGTTTCTTATTCAAGTCTGTTTTCTGCAAAAAAAAAATGTTTGCATTTCTCAAAAACACTGTCTTTCTTTTAGGTAAACAAAGTCTGTATACCACCATGAAAGACGGACACTGATATGTTTGTGATACCTGTAGACGGAGAATGAGAAGGGAGGCTCAATGCCCAGCTTTCTCTTTGCATCTTACCACAGCACTGCTCTGTGTAGGGCCTTGTCTGCAGTACAAATGCTGTGCTCCTGGCAACCTCTGTGATGAAAGTGATGCAAGAAACAGGTCTTCTCCAGTCAACTTTATCTCAAAACAGGACAGAATCTAAATGATGGTCTGGGTGGCCTGGGTCTGAATTACTGCTAAAAATACATAAAGATTCTAACCTTACACCAGCAAAGTTGGTTTCTTTATGGCTCTGGTTTTATTTTATTTTATGGCTCTGGTTTTATTGGCTCTGGTTAAAGGACAAAACTAACCATTCTGAGCTCTTGTGTTTATCTCCACCTTTCCTTTCTTGCCTATGACTTCTAAAAGTTTAATTGTTAATCCAATTCTTTTGGACTTCATTTTCACAAATAAGAAGCCATAAAAATTATGAAATTTAACATTTATCTTTCATAAGCTTTTCTGATTTTTTTTTTCTGCTAGTATACTCATGGTATATTCATTTGGATCAATCTATGATATCTGTTATTATAGGTGTAAAGGAGAAACTCTGTTTAACACAACAAAGAAATAAATTGTTCTTGTATGGTTCCCTAGAAAGAGAGTGGATTTGATAGAAGTGAATAAAATTGGTCATATTTATTTATTTATATATGGATACTAGTAAGATATTTTTTAAAATCTAAATATTTAACTGTTTTTTTTTTTGTTTTTATTTTGTTGTTGTTGTCATTTTTGTTAGTTTGTTTGTTTTTCAAATCACTTCATATTTGAACTTTTCCCAAAGTAGAGTCTTAAAGGAACTGTCCTGAAGGAAGTTCACTTGGATTTTTGATTATGGATTTGCTGTTGCCTGGAAAGTTTATATGTCTTTTTCTCTTTAAAACTTTTCCTGCTCTTTTTGCCCCCTTTCCCCATTATGTAGTAGACTTCACATGCTAAGGTTAATGGAAACTACCCCAGACTCCTCCTTTATAATCAACTTCAGAGAAAAGAAAAAAACAGAAGAAATATTGCAACAGATGAATTACAATATATGAAGATCTATCTTTTTGACAAATTTCTGGCATTTTCCAAAACATTAGGGTTAATTTTTAGAAGGATCACTCTGATTTGTATATAAATGCCCAATTGTAGTCTTAATCATAATATTTTGACCTCAGTAATATTTTGTTGCAAAGAAATCATAGATGCCTTGTAATTTGCATCAATGGAGCTCATTGTTTTACATTTTTTTCTGTCAGAAACAGAGCAAGGAGATAAAAATGTTCTCAAAAAGCTTGAAAATTGAAACTTCCATTCTCACATCACTATCTCATCATGTCAGACTAGTTCAGATATCTGTCCAAACTTTTTGATTCCTACCTCAATTAAAGCCAAATGCTAAAAGTTTTAAGTTTATAATTTTCTGTTGTGACTCAGAGATTCATTGGAACATCTCATACCTTTTTTAGTGCAGACAGAGATTTCTGGGTTTTCAAGCTTAGTTACCTTATGAAGAAAGATTTTGAAAGCAGAAGAATCACTACATTTGAAATAAAGTGTCAGTTAAATCAAGGTGACAGATATGTTGGGTGACAGGAATACAAAGACTTTTTTGAGTCCTGAAGTCTATTTCCCATAGATTCCTTCTTAGCTGATGTGACTTTAATTTGCAGTGTATAGACAACTTGGGAAAGTCATCCAACATCTGTGATGTGCAACACAGCGCCTGTAGAGTGACAGCTGCAGCAAGAAATAGATGTCTTGCACTAAATGAGGGTCACTTAAGATGTAAATCAATATCAGCAAACAGGAAAGAATGATAAGGAATGGAAACATTAACCACATTCGAAGTACTTGGAAATACTTTTTTATTCAAGAATTGTTCACCCTTTTCTATACTATTGGATTCTACTATGTACAACTTTAGCTAAACTGAAAAATATTATTGATCTGTCACAAACACAAATTTTAGTTAACCTTTTCTAATAAATATTGGAGATAAAAAATGTTACATATAGATTGGCTGTGTATTACATATGATGGAATGTATACCTATGCATGTGTGTAGCTCACATTATACTCACATGATACACACTGGTACACTTGTGTAGATTTTGCTAAGAGTTGCTAGTAATGTTTCCCTGCAGCTCTGGTATTCTGGTAATCTTCCCTTTAAACTCTGGTAATGCTTTGGATTTCACTAGTTCTAGATGGTGCTTGAGAAAAGCAGGGTGATAGTTCCTGGACAGTGTTACCATATTTCCACTCAAACTATGTCTAAGTCTTTTTTGGACATCACTACCTGTTTCTTTAAATCTCACTTGTTATTACCTTAATTTTACAGGCAAGAAGATTGGAATTGTCTTTCCAAGACAAATGGAATCTAAACTAAACAAGTATTAGCGTATCAAAGTTGGCTTGTTTTCCCCTATAGTTTCAAGAGAAAGCTGGGTTTCATTATATATCAACTTTGACTTGGTGATGCAAACTCGATTCTCTGGTGAGATTAATACTCAGTTGCTTAGAGACAATCTTAAAATAAAATAAAATAAAATAAAATAAAATAAAATAATTCAGATACTTTGAAGTGAAAAAAAAAAAAAAAAAGGAATCCACAAACAAACAAACAAAATACACAAAGAAAAGCCTTTTGATAATTCTGGCAGACAAATAGATGAATACTGACAGAAGAAAAAAGTATATATTATTGCCAAAATTATTGTCATAATTGTAACTCTGTGACTGCTATTTGCAGTGACTTAGCAGAAAATATCAGGTAAATATGACTGTTTCCTTTGTTCTGCACAAGATAAAGATATGTTCCTGCCAGTGATCAGGAAAAGAAGGCCAGCCACCCGAAAAAGTCAGTGCACAGCATATGTTGCACAGCTGTCTGATGCTCTGAAGAAGCATCTGGCTGAACCAGCTGACATCTTCAGTACACTTTGTGCTATCAAGCCACTTCCTGTACATCTCCATGACAAAGCACAATAAAACACAACATCACCACAGCAAATGTGACATATTCTTGTTTTGCACATATCCAAACACAAACACCTGGTAGGAAATGTTATTACTTATCAGCTGGAGATTGGCAAGGAAAACAAGCCCTTGCAGACTTATGGAGAAAGACCAGATGGACAACAGGTCTTTCTTCTGTAACATTGGATCCTCATCTGTACAATGGCTAAGTACAGTCTCTCCATAATTACTAGGAGGTTCTTGAGCTCAGGTCACTAAAACCAGGTAATGAGATCCTACACTCCCAAAGCCTGTAGATGTCTGTTGGTGTTGCATATTTTTTTATTCAAAGAGCCATAGCTACAGGAATTTTTGAGAGTTTGAAAGTTTCTGCCCCTTCACTATATCACCCAGCACGTCATCTGTTTCTGTGGCACCTCACAACTCTGACCCTCACTAACAAAGTTTGAGCAAGTCCCTTCTTGGCAAAGTGGTTCCTAGGCTGTTTCAGTCAGCCTCCTGTTTCTGTTTAATCAGCAAGACTCCTGGATGATTTGAACCTTTGCTGACTGTGAATTCTCCATCATCAAAGGAGATAGAATTTGCATTTCTCTCTGGCTACCATCCCAAGAAAGCTGTGTGTAAATGTTCAGAGACTGTATAAAGGAAACAGACTTATTTTATTTATTTTTTTTCTTAAAGTAACTTTGTATGCAAGGAAAAAGTCCTAGAAAGTATGAAACTGAGGAAATCACTCAATCTGTGCTGCTGCACATGCTTGACATTACAAGAGAGTGAAGGAACTGACTACTCCCGGAGATGAGATGACTGGACTGTCTGTTTGGGGATCCCCAGAAGATTCCACTATGTAACAAAATTATATCTATCACAAACAGGGAGTAGAAGCAACAATAGAATGATAAAGAGAAAAATTATTTTTATTTTAATTCCCATTAAATATTCCCTTTATTAGATACAAGATATTTATAACATATTGATGCTCCATATTATTGGCAGTCAAGAGAGGTACAGAGAGATATAAGGAGTGATTTTCAAAGATACGAAGAAAAGTTAGGTCTTGCACTTACTGTCGAAAAGGATTGGTTAACACTTGACCATTATTTACCCCTTAAGTGATTTTTCTAACAGTAATACAGGAAATCTGGTTCATACAGGAAATCTTTTGAGTCCTACTCCACAAAATAATTCTTTCTAGTCTGTCTAAAACCAATCAAAAAGGAAAACAGGAAAGAAGAACTAGTATGGGATTATTGCTTTGCTCATAAAAATTTTATTTTCAGAATATACTATACGTTAGTTCCTTTAGAGACTTTTACACATCCGGTGAGGTGAAGCATGAAAACTGATCTTTTTGAGCTATTTATATTTTATTGAACACTTGATCACAAATTATCTTTTATCCTACATGTGTTTCTGATTACTATCATTCATAACAAATAGATTTCAAACACTTTGGTGAACTTCAAATTTGCAAATGTTTCTTCATGAAACCTGTGAGCAACCAGCTAAGCCAGAATTCTAAATATAACATTTCTGAAGGGAAATTAATATTCTCCCATCTTCTGCCTTCACAGTGTAGGTTTCATTTCATACGAAATTGAAGCTGAACTGGAAAAAAATAAAAATAAAATTAAATAATTTTAAAAAAATCACCATCTCATATCATATAAAAATCCAGCTTTTAATGGATTACAAAATGTTACACAATGACATATTTTCTGTGTTAACATTTTTACTGCACTGCAGAATTCAGTCAGAATCAAGAAAAGATGCTGGCTGGGTGGAAGGAAAATGAACTTTTAATGAATAATAAAAGAGAAATTCCAGCTGCACATATTTAGAAACTAATACCTTTTCATTACATTAAAGGATGAACTAACAGATCAAAGGCTTGTAAGTGTCATGAGTATGAAGTGAACATGTACATCATTAAATGCTGTATTTTATTTCCACAAATACAGATTACCAAGCTAGAAAGGTTTATTATAATAGGGTATTCTTTTCTAACAGAGACCATAGTATATTCTTATTTAAACTGAACATGACTTTTAGAGAGAAACAAGACAAATAAAATAAAAATAAATAAAAAAAATAAAATAAAATAGTAAAATAAATAATTTTATTTTTTTCCCCTTTAAGCTCTCAAAGCACTAGAGAAGCCATTACAATTATTACTTTTCCTGTTAGTATTCTTCCTAAGTAGGTATTTGCCAAGATGCACTGCTTGGTCACAGTCTGCTGGATCATAGGGTACAGTTTAAGTGAGCTACAAACTGTTGATATCTCTTGGAGACTGAAGAGTCACTAACATAGTCATAGATATGACTTCTATATAATCAAATAGAAGCAAATGTTCATTTTCAGTAGTTTGCAAAATTTAAGCCAAACATATATATATATATATATATGTATGTGCATTTATTGGTGGTTAGGGGAAATGAAGGAGTGTGAGACTTTTTACTGAGAGAAATCTCATGGCAACTGTATTTGCCCTTCTGACAGAAGATTCCACTAGAATATCCAGAACTCCTAACACAACAAACTGGATGATGAATAGCCACTGGATTTATTGCTTATGGCAAATTTATTAATTGCACATAATTTCTCAAATAACTCTTTTTTTATTTTACAAGAAGTATGAGGATCTCTTAAAATGAATGAAACCTTTACACTGTCCTTACCTCTACCACTTCAGCACATTGGAGAATTTTGAGCTATGACACTGTTCTTCAATTTTCTTTGTCTCCTCAGAGCCATGGGTTCAGGTGGGATCAGCCAATGTTATATGAGTTTGTTTTGCTAGTTGCTCAGTTATATCACTTAATATGAAAACACGAATCTCATTCCCCTTCAGTGTTTTTTTTTTTTTTTTCACTGTGAGACTCTTCCTTGCTTGATTCTAAACAATAACATAAACACATTACACATAGCATTGAAGTTTTCATCCACATAATTTCAGCCTTAATTATATTAAAAGTACTATTAAATCCCTGTTTCTACTCAGAAGTCTTTGGTTCAGTCACTTTTTGTTTGGTGTTTCTCTGGGAACTAAAATGCAGTTAAATGACGTATTCAAATATATTGAACATTTTTCTTTGACTGAGCTGTAAGGATTATATCCTGCTTTGATCTTTCATTTATTTTTTCCTTTGCGTTTTTTGCAAGGTGGATGATGACATCCAACACTAAATGTTGCATTTGAGGGGTTATGGAAGTCTTATCAGAAAAAGCAAAAACATCAGGAAGTCACAATATGATTTAGATATTGTTTGTACTAATTCAATATCCTCATCTTCCTCAGACACATGCCTGATGCTGAGTACTCTGAGTCCAGTTAAAGGCTCCATTTCCATGGTGACAAAGACAAAATTTAGGATGCTCATCTTCCCTTGTTTGCTGAAGTACATAGGGTCTTTCTCAATCAGTACTTCTGCAGAAGAGCTGTCATTATTGACAACTACTCTAGCTGGAGCTGAATGTCTATAAGTAGTAGAAATTTTTGTGTATCCCTGCAAACAGGAGCTATGGCAGCCCAGGCTCTGTTTTTCAGTCTGAATCCACGAATCAGCCACATCATGTTTAAAAGTGACATTGGGAAGTGAAAAATTCTCTTCTGTTTTACTAGCTGACTTTTACAAGTATAGTTTCAAGATGGCACAAAAATAGAAAACCTGTCTGCAAGTTCAATGTTTTCATTATTCCTCTGAGGAGCTTATTATATGAGAAATAGCCTGATAGAAGGAACTTCTGTCTGACCAATGGTGGCAGTTAATTTGAAAGATTAGCTTAACAATAAAAGTCATAGATATATTTAGTAGCTTGTAGCCAGAGCTGCTGATAGTCAGCTGAAATGGGCTCTCCTCGTTTGTCTCACTTCTAACAGTACTAAAGACTTATTTGATCTCATATTTATGAACAACAAGGTAACAAAGTTGTTACTTTCTTAACAGAAAGATAGAAGAGATCTTCTCTGCTAGAAGGTCACTCATTGATCTAATCTAATTCTCTCTGCTTAACTGTAGTAAGAACTGGTGGGGGGGGGGAAGGAAGGAAGGAAGGAAGGAAGGAAGGAAGGAAGGGAGGGAGGGAGGGAGGGAGGGAGGGAGTGAAGAAGGAAGGAAGGGAGGAAGGAAGGGAGGAAGGAAGGAGGGAGGGAGGGAGGGAGGGAGGGAAGGAAGGAAGGAAGGAAGGAAGGAAGGAAGGAAGGAAGGAAGGAAGGAAGGAAGGGAAGAAGGAAGGAAGGAAGGAAGGAAGGAAGGAAGGAAGGAAGGAAGGAAGGAAGGAAGGAAGGAAGGAAGGAAGGAAGGAAGGAAGGGAAAGAGAGAGAGAGAGCATGAGAGGGAGGGGGGAAGAGGGAGAGTGGGAGAGAGAGAGAACAGGCTGATGTCTGACAGTAAAGAAGGGAGGAAATTTTTTAGGTCACATAATATTAAAGTACTGGAAGCAGGGGAAAAAGAAAACAAAACCCAACAGCAATTTGTCAGTTGGTTTAGGCTTGTACCCTAATAGCAGAGTAATGGTTTTGGAGCCACATAGCTATATTGAAGGAAAATTGAAACCCACTTGGGACCTATTCATTGGTAAATACTTTGGGGAATACATTTTCCACTGGAGAGTATTGAACACAGAGCCCACTTATATTCTACCATCTCGATATATTTATGTTACTATAAAATTTTATCAAATTAAAATTAAACGATATAGAACTTCTGCCTCAACATTGTAAAGAGATTAACAAATATACAGTGTGTAAAAGAAAGTGATCCATAGACAGTAGAATTAAGACAAAAAACCTTTTGTAATACTTTGATCAAAGATCTATATGCATCAAGTTTCAATTAAATACGATATTTTATCTTAATATGTCTGAATATCTCTTTAATGAGAGATTTAATAATACCACTCAATCATTACAGAACAGAAAGTTAGGGCTTTTCAGAAAGTCAGAAATGGTTTCAAAATTTTGAAGGATTTTATTTAAAATATTGTTGTTTTACATATTTGGTATTTTTTCGTAAGGAGTTATTTTGGAAGAAGTTATTTAAATTGAAATGGGAAACAGTTGTCATAAATTCATTCTGAAAAATAAATTAAGTCTCTAAAGTAGACTGATAAAAATAGATTTGGGGCACTATGCTATCTGTTATAATTATAAAAGTATTTTGAAATACATGAAATTAATATTTTTTTTTTCCATCAGCACATTTTACTTTATACGATGGAATAATTTTCAGTTGAAACTTTGATCATGTTTCAGATATCACAATTATTACAGCTTTAACATGGATATTTAATCATCAACATTCTTCTCTGAAATAATAAAAGAATATGAAACCAGAACCATTTAAACTTTAACAGCTTATAAATCTCATCTTTCAAAGAACTGTTCAATTTCTTGACTTCCAGCTGACAGAAAGGAAGTGGTTAAAATAAACTTCCTCAAACAGTGATTGGCATTTATTTAAATCATAATGCCAAAGAAGCCACAGTGAATTTCCCTACACAATTTCAGAAGGATTTAGGACTATTCATGCAGGGATTTAAGCACATCTCTGGGAAACGAATCTATTATTTCTAGAATAACGAAATTAATTTCAACTTCCAAAAAAATTTCTCAGAAACTGATTTTTTACATAATTGGAATAGAATTAATATTGTTATACTTGATTAATTTAAAAATATGGCAAAGATAAAGTTAAGAGGAGAAATAAACTTCAAGAAAAGAATTAAATTACAATTTCATACAATTTATTAACAGTTAAAGAAAGGATATATAGTAGTCACTATTTGTGTAACCTATTAAACTGTCCCAATTTCATTATTTAACTGAACCTTTGACTACTTGCATTGTTAAGAGTTCTTTTAGGCATAGAGACATCCTAATCACTAATTTGTAGCAGCAGAAATATTGACTAATAATAAAGGTGGTTTAAAGTTGACAGACAGAATTTGTATTATATAAATTATTGTGCTATTTTAAATCTAGCCATAGATTGCTTATATCCTATTCCGGCCAAATGAGATAAATCAATACTCCATTCCATATGGATTCCGTGGTTCATTTACTTTCAGCTCTTGTGTACAGTGATATTTCTTAAAACTATTGGAATGTAAATGATGTCTGCTCAAATTTTAATAAAATCATAAAATCACATTATAGACTTTTAGTACTAAAGAACGAAGTATATTATCTATATCCTTCAATCAGTACATATTTTGGATTTTAAATTATTCAGTCTTTGTTCAATGCCTGATCTTTAGGACAACACATAAGAGGTTTCAAATCTGTCTTTACTCAACAGAAATAATTTGTGGATTATAGGACACTATGAGGCAGGATGGGGTGGTGTGCATATGTTTATGAATCATTTTGGACTTAACATCTCTCCATGAATGCTTTTTAAGTGCAACTGATGACCTTGGTAGCCTTACATTTAATGAAAAGATGACACAGACGATGTATTTTTACTAGATTGTATATAGCTTTGTTCATTAAAAGCTTAGTAAGTTTTTGTTTGTTTGCCAGTATATTAAGATCAGCAGTATCTCTGTACATACACAACTCTTTCTACTTTTTCAGTGACAAAGGAACTGGGATTTTTGTTTGATTTTCATTAAGGAAAAGGTGTGAAAGTTTTTTGAAGTTACTGCTGAAGTATTAAATTAGTGGCAGACTTTAAGGTGTTAACATCAAAAGACAGAACTTTTAACACTTAAGAAAAAAAAAATCATATGCTGTAAAACAAGGATATTGTAACTAAAATTACCCACTCTTAAATAGAATATTTGGACAAACAGTGATAATGCATATGGAAAAGACCAATATTTTACCCTACACCAACCTTCTCAGATGTCAATATCTTAGACCAGCACAAGGGAGGGAATCTGTATGGACTGTGATTCACTGGCCACAGATTACAATGTTTCTTTTCCTGTTCATCTTTCATTACCAAAACATACTCCATATAGCTGCATTTCAGAATACAAAGGTCTGTAATGAAGAACCCACAAGACATTGAGTTATAAAATCCAGTGTCTATATTACATATTTCCAAAGTTTCGTGCTAGTCATGAATTAGATCCTGCATAATCTTTAACAGCACGTGCTCGTGCAAGATTTTGAGAAACATGAGTTAAATCTACTATAAATTAATCTTCCCAAGTGAGGTATTATCAAAGACTAGGGTTAGGTCTTCCTCCTTCAACTATCAGATTCACAGGCTGATACAAATTCCATCTTTTCCTCTGGATGACTCTCTCCCCGCTCCCCCTCGCTTTTTTTTTTTTTTTTTAATAAAAAGTTCAGTCTCTTTGCTTCCTGGAGTACAGAGTCTGCCAGCTTCATGGCTTGTTCATTCCTCCATACAAGTCTGCCAGGGTCCAGGAAAGTCTTGGAGAAATAATGTTGTACCTTAAAGAAACAATTTAATGTTTTTTGTTTGTTTGTTTGTTTAAGATCATTTACATATTTCTCTAGCAAATGCAATACAGAGATTTAGAGACTTTACTTAGAGTATTTAAAAAAAAAAAAAAAGAGGCCTTATAAAGGTACTTGATATCAATGTGATTTCTACAGAAATGCAACTGTGCAATATTCTGAAAATATGTTTAATCATGGTTAGTCAGATGATAGTTAATTATGGTTAACTGTTGTTTTTTGAATATATGGGTCTCTCTTTCAGTCCAAATTGATCCATCTTTGCCTTCTGACCAGCTGTTGACTCCAGAAATTCTTTCTAGGCTGAGGATCTCTGTCACTAAGTGTGCCTCATAACCTTGAGAAGTAGCTGAGCCTTGGACTGACTGTGTAGTCTCTGCATGGTAGCACTGAGAGATCTTCTCAAAATGTATAATACATTCTTCAAGTACATTTAGTCACAATGAAAACTGAATTTATGATGTTTGTGTTTCCCTTCACGAAACAATCTTTCCACCTCCTGGGTTTACTTTACGGGTCATGATGGTCCTTTGCATTGGCAGCAGTGTGAGCTAAACAAACACTCATTTCTTGTATTTCTTCCGAGTGGGAATTTCTACAGTACAGTTGGCTATTTTCCTTCCGCATAGATAGCATCCATATGCTGACTTTTCTTCTGCTCTATTTAATATTTTCTTTATTCTGGGATCTTTTCCAATTTAGCTATGTAAGAGATGGCTTTCTTTAGTTTGCTTCTGTGACTAATAAACTGTTAAAAATACTCAGAAATTCTGAAGAAAAACAAACAAACAAACAAAAAAACAGTGTGGACCTTGAGTAGAGAAAAGAAGTTTGAGGAATAAGAAATGTAGCATAGAAAAAGCATAGAAAAAGCAGCAAAGTGAACACACAAGAAATCAACAGAAAGAAAAACTGCCTAGTGAGAATCAATCAGCAATGGGAGATATAAAATAATTGCACAGAAGGCTTAGAGACATGTTCAAATTACCACTGCTCAACAAGTTTCTGAGCATTCATTGGACCTGTGTAATTGTCCATGTTCTTAGCCTATGCAAAAAAAAACATCGCGAAGCTTCAATAAAATAACAGTATTTTGCTTTTGTTGTGCATGCATATAAAATGGACATTAGAACTGGAATGCTGTTACGCATCCATGGGAATATATTTTGTTTTCTGATATGCTGAGTAGAGACTTGTTTTTATTTACTATAGTATCCTGTTTTGACATTTATTACTTCACTCCAAACATGCAACAAACAAATCTGAACTAGCAGAGCAAAAATATTATAAAACCTGTCAGTGAGTGGCAGTATAAATATTTGTGATGTCCAACAAATCACTGCATTTCTGCAAGCAAATGTTGTGGTGATGTTGCACTGGTGGAAAATATTATAGCACCCTGTTCCAAAAATAAAATAAAACAAAATAAAAAATAAAAATAAGATAATAGAATCATATAATCACAGAATCATTGAATGGTTTGGGTTAGCAGGAACCTTAAAGATAAGCTAGTTCCAACACCATGGGCAAGGACACCTCCCACTAGACAATGTTGCCCAAAGCCCTCTTTTAGTTTAAAGCTGTTACCCCTTATCCTAACACTACACTCCCTGACAAAGTGTCTCTCCCCAGCTTTCCTGTAGGCCCCCTTTAAGGGTTGAAAGGCTGCAATAAGGTGTCCCCAAAGCCTTCTCTTCTCCAGACTGAACATCCCCAGCTCTCTCAGCCTGTCTTCATAGGAGTGATGCTCCAGCCCTCTGATCATCTTCACGACCCTCCTCTGGATCCTCTCTAACAGGAGACTTAGACTGTTCTTAGACTGTGGACCCCAGAGCTGAATGCAATTCCAGGTGGGGGTCTCATGAGAGCCAAATAGAGGGGGAGAATCACCTCTGCCGACCCACTAGCTACACTTCTTTTGATGCAGCCCAAGGTACAATTGTATTTCTGGGCTGCAAGCGGGCATTGCCAGCTCGATGTCAAGATTTTCATCTACCCCAAGTCCTTCTCCACAGGGCTGCTTTATATTCACTCAGTGCCCAACCTCTATGCGTGCTTAGGATCGCCCCAACCGAGGTACAGGACCTTGCACCTGTCCTTGTTGAACTTTAGGAGTTTTGCATGGGCCCGTTTCTTGAGCTTGTCCAGGTCCATCTGGGTGGCATCCCTTCCCTCCATCATGTCAACCGCACTGCTCTGCTTGGTGTCATCGGCCAACTTGTTGAGGGTGTACTTTATCCCAATGTCCATGTCATCAACGTAGGTGTAAAAAGTTCCAATACTGACCCCTGAGGAACACCACCTCTCAGTGTTCTCCATCTGAACATCAAGTCATTGTCTACATCTATTTAAGTACAACCATCCAGTCAATTCCTTATATCATAGAACTATAGAATGTTTTGTGTTGAAGGGAACCTTCAGTATCATCTGGTTCTAACACCTGTGCCATGGGCAGGGAGACCTTCCATGAGACAAGGTTGCTCATAGCCCTATCCAACCTGACCTTATATTTTATAATTTGTTCACATTTACATGAAGAGGTTATGCAGGGCTCAACAATGAATCCAGAACCTGAGGTTCAGTCCAGACCTGTCTTCTTTTGAGGGCTGTAATGTGCTTAATTCTGATTTTGTTACACATTACTAATTTGAAAATAAAAAGTATCTGGCAATAAAAAACTAAGAAAATGGAAAGGGAGAAAAATGAGAAAAAAAAATTATGATGAGTTCTTTAAAGAGCAAGTCAAGGCTTTTAAAACTGAGAGCTAAAAAGAATGTGATAGGTTATCAAAATAAACCTCTAGTAAAATCACACAACTATGTTACTTTAGTTAATTGTAATCACATTAGGCTTTTCTTGAACAAAGATACTTCTTTCCAAATGTTTATCTGATTTCTGTACTGGATGTTGGAGGAATAAAAAATCTTAATAAATCATTAACAACTCATGTATAGCAATAGCCACATACAGATCACTAAGGACAGAATATCTTAGAGTAGAAATCACAGGTCAGGGACTTTGGTTAAATCCATCATGACTCAGTCTTACTGAATACATGTAAAATGTGCTTTGGAATAATGGGGGGGGGGGGGGGGGGGGAATACCAGTCATGCTATTAGCATAACAAATATAAGTATTAATTTTTTTTCTACCCTGTATTCTTTTCAGCAGTTTATATTTTTTATTGTAACTTTTTTTTTTCATTTTACGTGGGCAGAAAACTTGATGATATTTAAGGTCATTTCCAACACAAGCCATTCTGTGAAAACATGCACTAAAATGGTTGCTAAAAGAGCAAAATGGCAAACAAGTATATTAAGGAAACTGAACCACATTTTACCTGAACCAAACAACAGATCAGACCATTTCCTTGAACCAGAGCCATCTGAACTTTTTTTTTTTTTTTTTTTTTTGTAATGGTGGCAGTGTTTGTTATATTTTGTTTGTTTGTTTGTTTTTATTATTTGGTGGGGTGGGAGGTGGAGAGAGGAGGGGAGGTGGGACAGGTATGCAGCTTGACAAAATAAAGTAGAAACAACTGTATTTCTCTCTTCTTCTTGATCCATCTATATTTCCCCATTCTTCTTTTCCAAATGCTTACGAATAAAAAATACAGATTTCATTAAAACTTCAAATAGGACTTCCACATATAAGTTATACTTAGTCTAAAAATGCACTGAGCTCTAATAGAAATAGGACAATAAGGGATTGTGGAATGTTTCACTGAAAAAAATGCCAGGGAGACAACACATCAGCTCTAGCAATTTGCATGGTAGGCTACAGGCTTGAGCAGGAATTTTTAGCAAGTGCTGATCAGAACGCCAGAAGAAACATCTACATAGTTCATAAAATTGGCTAATTGACACGTGTGGTAAATCTGAAGTGTCTAGGATGCGATTGACTTGTGATACAGATCAGTTGCACATGTGCACTACATTTGACATGGTTTAATTTTGATAAAGTTTAACAATTGTCATGTTAGTCAATATTGACAAGTGGGAATGGGGCATAGTCAGGCTGAAAACAAATTCGGTATGCATGGACTAAAAATACATTTTTTATTGTGTTAAAAATTGTTAAAAATTAAATATTTCCTTCCAGATCAGTCTGATTCAAAATAAAATATTTTTTCCCATGGAGAATTTATTTGAATGAAGTTTTGGGGATTGGGTTGATCCTTACAATGTGATTGAAAATTTCTAGCTTGTTTTCCTTAAACTTCAAGAAGCAAATATGTAAAACCACAGTCAAAAAATACCCTCCTCTGCATTTGTGAAAATTCATCTATAATTAGCTTATATTTACAAAAATCTTCACTAAACTATATTTTTTCCATATTAGTATTTACATAAGAATGTATGCAATATTAATTTTCAGAATGTGATATAATTTAACAGAAAAAAATATTAGAAAAGTATATTACAAAATATGGTAGTTTCCATACCATAACAAGCTTAATATAAAAATAAATTTAAAAGTCATCTAACAGGATTGTAGATTCCTAGATATATTTTAACATTTGGGGTGGAGGTTTTTTTTTTTTGTGTTTGTTTTTTTTGTTGTTTGTTTTTTTGTTTGTTTTTTTTGTGTGTTTTTTTTTTCCTTCTTCCAGCATTTGATTTAAAATCTGCTGGTGAACTTAAGGTTCTATTTTAATGCATACTAGAATAATTAGATGCACCATGGAGCAGCTTAAGCTAATTGAAATGGCCACAAAAACTGTCGATGCAAATGGAGCCATCTGGATGAACAGATAAAAGCTTTGGAGACATTCAAAAGACAGGTGGCACTTGGTTACTTTCTATCTCTTCTTCACAGTATGGATAGAAAACTGGGAAAAAGAAAAGTAAAATTCTTCAGACCACCAAGACAAAATTTAGTGTCAACAAGCCTACAGTATTGGGCAAAGTTAGTATGGTAAAAAAAGGAATTACCGCCTAAAAAAAAGAAAGGATAATTAACCCAACTATATAACCCAAAGGAACACCAATTACTCAGTGTAAAAAGCAGGATCAGGCCAAACTGTAAGCTAAATCATTGTAGAATATTGATCATTTTTTGTTTAAGATACTTGACTGAATTCAGACAATCTGACTTAAGTTTCAACTCACTCATATAGTTTGTGAGAGATTGGACAAATTCCTTAAGTGTTAATTTTCTATGTGTTAGCATCCATGTGTCTATTTCGTGTCTGTGAGAATTATGTGTGCTTAAAGGTTAAAAAAAAAAATAAGACTGTGCAGCTTTGTTGTGGTTTAGCCCGGCTGGCAGCCAAACACCACACAGCCGTTTGCTCACCCTCCCCCCTCCCTCTCCGGGATGGGGGAGAGAAACGGGAAAGTGAAGTCTGTGAGTTGTGATAAAGACAGTTCATTAAGACAGGGAAAATAATAACAATAATAATAATAATAATAATAATAATAATAATAATAATAATAATAGTATTAATAGTAATGATGTGTACGAAATAAGTGATGCACAATGCAATTGCTCACCACCCGTTGACCGATGCCCAGCCTATCCCCGAGCAGCCGGTCCCCCCCTCCACCCCGGCTAGCCACCCCCATATATTGTTCAGCATGACGTCAGATGGTATGGAATACCCCTTTGGCCAGTTTGGGTCAGCTGTCCTGGGTCTGTCCCCTCCCAGCTCCTGCTGCATCCCTAGCCTGCTCGCTAGCAGGACAGAGTGAGAAGCTGAAAAGTCCTTGGCTTGGTGTAAGCACTGCTCTACAACAATTAAAACATCAGCATGTTATCAGCGCTCTTCTCATTCTAATCCAAAACATAGCACCCTGCCAGCTACTAGGAGGAAAATTAACTCTGTCCTACCTGAAACCAGGACAGGCTTATAGAACCTCTTTTGGAAATGATTGTTCCATTTTCTCTCTTCTCTTTCATATCTATTCAAATTGACAGGGATTTTTTTCGTTGTTTTTTGGTTGGTTGGTTGGTTGGTTGGTTGTTGTTGTTGTTGTTTTGCTTCATTCACTTTGATCATTTACTGTAACTGATATATTCCTTTACAGAATTTAGTTTTCAACCAGGACCTCTAAAAAATATTGAAAAAGAAAGAAAGAAAAAAAAGTTAGAATTGAACAAAATTATTCAAACCTCCTTTTACATGAAAATGTGCTTTTTATTAAATGGAAAGTACCTGGTTGAAATGTCATCTTTATTATAATTGTCCTTTTCATACATTTGGACATTGAATTAGTTTCCGACAATTAAAAAAAAGTTCAAAAAAGTAGTTTGACAGGATTTCATGGAATTTTTTTCTTACAATATTTTGCAGAAAATTTTACTAAAACAGAAAAACCTCATTCCCTTATGATCTTATTTAAATTAACAGAAATTTATTTTTTTTTCAGACTTTAAAAAGAATATAAAAATCAAATAGTTCAAAAAATAATAAATAGCAACTAAAGAAATTTTACTGGTAAATCAAAAAAAAAAAAAAAAGCTCTGTTCTGATATGCTTATAGATAATAATTGAGCTCACCTGGAAGAAGCCCCTGTTGAGAAAAGCTGATGTTTTTACAGCTGCTCATTTTACCCAAAGATAAATAGTTCTTTTATTGTCACTTACATGTATTGGAATAGCTTTATGTTTCAAATACATTTAGATTGTTTCACATGTGCTACCCCATGTGGTTTTACTATGAATTTTTTTTTTTGATGTGTGGAATTTCCTTCCAAGTCACCTGGGGACCCTGGCCATTGCAGTGAGGAGGGCTGTTTGACTACCTATAGACAAAGAAAGAGATGGCATCTGACCAGTGTAGAATCTTGGAAATCCAATTGGACAGAAGCGTCCTCTCATCCTCTTTCTCCCACAGGCCATATGTCTCTTCTAGGAACGTTTTCCTAGCTAGTCTCTGAGGGAAATGGCAGCTACATACTGAAATTTACAGCAGAATTAAACAGGCTTTCAGATTAAGTATTTGATCTCTTCGCTGGGCTATTCCTGCAGGTCTAGCTGTGTTATTTCAAATCTGTGACCAGAAATGTTCTGTCTTAAATATCCATTTTTCTAGTATATAAACTTCCATGCAGTGGGACATGTCATGAAGCAAGAAACTGCAAATATTAGGCCGTATAGCAGATTAAAAAACAAAACAAAACAAAACATAGTTCTAGGCTGCAAAAAGGACAGATACTTTCTAGTAGGCTTCTTTTGAACATAAGAGACTACTAGTGTACTTCCTAGCTATAGGAGAGAATATCAGAATTTGTCCCTTGCTTGACCCCAGTTTTTACCCAGAAAAGTTGGTAAATAATGGATATCATGGTGCTGTGCTATGTGTGAGATATAGTCCTAGCTGTGAGGAGTTAAAGATCAGAGTGAGAGGCTGTGAGCTTAAAGTTAAGATGTGGCACCTCTGTGCCTGTAAACAACCATGGGTTCTCTAGTGCCAACTTTAGAAATAAAACTTTACCAAAGAAGACCGTGAAATATAAACACAGGGCTAAGTGGGATTCTAGTTTACCACTAGAGGGTATTCTTGCTGTTCACGTTGAACCGATCTCATACCAGGAACAAAGTCATGGGGAAAAAAAAATAACAACAAAAAAATCAAAGTGTGGCTGTATCTGTCAACTGTTTTGCTCATTGCATGGACTTGAAAAGTTTCCATGAGGCAGTTAAAAACCCAGATACCATTAAACCAGTGTCTGCTGTAGGTCAGCTGTCCTTACTCAGGTGCATATTCTTGTTTATTGAGCCCAGCTGGAATGAAGAGATACAGAGATGTTTGAGAGTTTCTGAAAAATTAGAAGGAAAATGAGTGTTATTAGAAGGAAAATTACTGTTATTGTGGCCTTCATGTAAGGAAACTCATCTGCACCTTCTTTATAGTGCAGAGACCAAGACTGATTTGGGATTTTGTTTAATCTTCTGTTTTGCTTTGTCATGTTTGTTTGTTTGTTTACTTCTTTGTTTTTACACCAGTACAGAAAACCAATGTCTCTGGAGATATTTGCTGAATAAGTCTTAAACACAATGTGTTTCAAACAACATCTTAATTTTAGAGAATGATCATATAATTGTTGCATAATAAATGAAAATGTATATAAAAACATGTTATTAAGTTTTTGTGTTTAAGGACAAATTATGTTTCAAAATTAGAACAGCATTGGTATTTCACAACTTACTCAGGTACTTACTGTCTAATCTATAATATTCATTTCTGATTGTATAGAGACTGTTTAAGTAAGGCTTTAGTAGTAAACTTCAGATGTGAGAGATTATTTGTAAAATTCTGTTGCTTCATTTTTGTGGCTTAACTTTTCCTATAAATGATGGCCTTTTGGAAGTACCCTATTTGTATGACCTCAAACCTGTTCATTAAAAGGATTACCATCTCAAGTAAAATGGACCTAATTTTGATATTAGTGGCTGACAAGAAGTAAAATGCTTTTCGTTCTTTGCTTTTATCTTCAGTAATTGTGATGTGTTAAAAAAAAAAAAAGTATTATGACAGTTTTGTGCATGGATTTGAATAAGAATAGACTAAAATCTTTAAAAATAATAATGAATCTTCTCTATGGTTAAGAAAGAAAGAGACTTCTGTTCTTCCTAGGTGGTCCTAGTTTAGAAACTGAAGACGAGATTCATTTGTCAAATTTAAGCATCTAAAAGTCAGACAACTAAAACTGAACTAGTCATGCTAGGTTCTTCACATAGTCAAAGAAGAGAAATAGGCACTTCCAGAAAGTTAGTCAGCTCATCTTAACATAAACGTCTAAGAAAAATGATTTGAATAAACTGCCGGGTTAACCTGCCTCATATTTAAATGTCTAATTTTTAGATATCTGAAGTGAAGCAAATTTAATGATCAAAACCCAGAAAAAATGCTTGTTCTCACAATATCCTGAATCCAATGACTGTATTAATTTCAGTTAGTGTTCACTCTCTGATCAGATTTGTCCATCTGAAGGACTGGGACAGAGGATGGAGGGAATGGGAAAGGGGTGTTGTTCACACTAAACAGAAAAGGATGGATTTTGAATACTGTAGCTTGGTATGAAGAAAGAGAATATGGCAAAACACTCTAAGGACTTTAGAGGAGATATAATTTCTTTAAAGTCCAAACTATTTCTAGGATTTTTTTTTTGACCAAACATATATATATTCTTAATTGTGTTACTAGATATATCTCTGATTGAAATAATTTGACATTTCACGTATGAGAGACTTTGAATGTGAATATTCTAATATTTTCAATAAAAATGAACAGTTGTTCCGTAGATAGTATTCCTATTTTAAAACCCATTTCAAGTGGTTTTTCTTCTTTCTTTTATTCAACTGTAACTGTTTCTGATATTCCTAGCAAGTACTCCTAACTTATTTATTTATTTATTTATTTATTTTTTACAAAGGACTCTATATATTCAAATATTCTAAGGTCAGAGAAAACCTTCTGATAATCTAGTTTGATCTGGGACAGTGTGGTGGGATGAGTGTAAGATAAAACTATTTATCTCATTTCTACCAGCAAATTCATACTCCAAAGGAAAAATCTCAAGAAAAAACATCTAAATGCCTGCTCTGATTCTGAATCTACAACTACTAAATTGCTTCTTAAGCATCCTACTGTTGACATTTCTGACTTCGTTTGCATCTGAAATTATCCCATCTCATCTTGAAGAACTGAATCTTACTAAAACTTTGCAGCCTGTGCTCCAGAGCTTTTCATTTACTGAACTTTGTCTTCCAATAAAGAACCAGTGAACTGTGGTGAAAGGATCTCTTTGCTTTATTTTGGTTAAGCTAAACAGATTGATTCATCCTTGTTAGAGAGTTTACTGAAACAAGAGTACTTGAACTTAATCATAACACTTCAAAAGAACAGTCCTATCTTCATGGGTGCCCTGGGAGCCAGGGGGACTAGTAAGAGGTATTAGCTGGGAAGAGGAGGGGTGGAAGGAGTTGGGCAATGCAGACTCCTTCAAACCTTTGATAGATTTATATCTTGTATAAACACTATCAAGAAGTATACAAATACTCTCCTTTCTCTGAGGAGTTTAAAATCCTTTGTAATTTACAGTGTAGGGAAGCTCCCTGCAAACTAGATTATCCCTGTTTTAGACAGAGGGAAATGGAGTCACAGGGAATTTATATGATTTGCCTCAGGAGCAGATTACCATTCTGCCTTATTCACCACTCCTGAGCTTCACCTTTTCAGTTCACAAAAACATTTATGTCTGAGTGGGATCTGCAAGGAGATATATATCAGGAAATTTCCTTGTAATGATACCTGTTGATCTGTCAGTCCCTAGGGATGAATATATGTAATATGCATGATAATTTTCAACCAGATTGCATAGCTTCAAATTTCCCTTTTATTCAAACAGAGCCTGGTCCCAAGCCTGTTGAAGGATGAAACAGTTCTCAGGAGCTTTGAATTAGGCTTATAAATATGTCTTCTGTTTTAAAATGCAAGGTGTATCTGAACAAAACACTACTATTTCAGCTATGAAACATTCATTTTAAAGCACGTTTATCTAACGGTTTCATGTAAACAGACTAAATACACAAAATACGTACAAAATCCAAGTCCATAAAAGAAAAAAAAAAAAAAGCTAATGATGATTTAAAACAAATAACCTTTTCTTCCCAGTATAGTTTGCAGCTGTTGTGTCATGTAGTTTAGAGATTTATATATATATATATATTATTATTTAACAGATCCTCATTTAATACAAGAGAAAATGCAAATTTCCCTCTGAAAATTTTCTCTACCTTAATGCTCTTAAATTTGGTTTTATACTGGAGAAGATCCACTGGATGGCAGCCTTGCTCCTCTCAAATTGTAGGATACAGTCAGTTAAAAAAGCTTTGTTATAAAGATGCAGCCCAAACCTGCCTTTGGCCTGTGTCCTAGTAATGGAGGTGCCTTTGCCTGATTATTCAGAGGGATAGAGATTCTTCACTTGCAGGTGCGCTTAATCTTTTCAAGATGTAACAAAGCCCTATAAAGCCATGCTCTGTTGTGTAAAACATAATATGTCTGCTGATCTTTCATGTTTATTCAGCTTTTTTGGAGAGGGAGGGAGGTGCCACAACAAAAGAGAGAAAATATGTAGCCTGCATGTTTAAGCAATAAGGAGATTGCTCCATTGTCTAGTGTAAACCCCGCCAGTGTGCAATTTCCTTTTTCCTGTTCTCCAAATTATTTGGTAGGACCACGTTCCCCCAGGTGGGAATAAGTTCTCCAGACTTCATGGAAAAAGCTGACCAAAAGTTCCCTGTACAATTCCATTTTCTCCTTAAAATAACAGGATAGTTTTGCCAAGGTGCCCTGTATCTTATTGCAGACCTTCCCCTAAACCTGCTGACAGTAATGTGGAATTTTACCTTACCCAGATTTGAATAAAATCTTTTGTTCCTGACAAATGTGCTTTGAAACAGCAACAATCCTCTTCTTCTACAACAGTTATATTTGGTCATGCTTCTGTGAGATGTCTTTCTCTGGATGGATAAATGGAGACAAAGGGTAGGTTAGAGTAGGTAGATTAATGCAGTGCAAATACAAATCTTTTGTAGGATCCAGGTACCCGAGCACCAGATGTGACCTTTGTTTAGTTCTTTGTATGTCAGTAAGATTATTGGTGAAGAAATCTCATCTCTAATGCCTTGGTTGCGCAACAGATTCATTTACCACTCCATAGTTGCTTTCTCTTCCCATGTCCCTGCCACGTCCCTGTCTAGGCCAGGGTACGCCTCCTCCATGAGTTCCTCCTGCCAGCTAGCACAGAGGTTTCCCCAGTTGTGTCTGTTACCCTAGAAGTAGCAATATTATGCCTATTTGTGATTTACCACATTGCTGCTTGCTGATGTTTTGCTGTCTGGCATTTCAGCCTCGAGAAACTAGAGGCTATTCCTAAACCTTCTCATCTCTATGAAATACTAGAGCAAATCTATGGTCAGTAAAGATTTCTACTTGTCACCATGTGGCCTGACATATCTATTTAGAGCTTCACAGCAGAACTTTTTAACAACAGAACCAGGGCCCTGCTTAACTGGTGAAGATGAGTAAGGAGACTGCTCCTTTCTCTCCCCATTCATCTCCCACTGAAGGAATAAGTAAGCTGTTTGTGAATGAACTTTTGACCCTTCTTTGTTTTCATATCATATGCTAAAGAAATTCAACAGATATTTTGGTACCCCTGGTAATTCCAGTGCTGATACCCACATAACAAGGCCAGTACCACAACCCTTAGGCATTCTCATGAAGTGTCCCAAGCAGGGATTTACTGCTCATTTACAAGCATCTGAAAAAAATCTTGTTTCAAAAGCATTGTTTTCTACTATTTCAAGTAAAGGAGAATCTGCATCAACGAATGAACTTGAATGTAGGTAACCAAGACTCAGTACAGGTAAGAAATTGTTGCATGCATACCTGTCCTAGTTTACAGCACTCCCCTGCCACTGGAGCGTAATTCTTAGCAGAATAATCTTTCTACAAAATTGTGTGTGCACTACGCAGGCATGTTTGTCCCCCACCTCAGTCTGTAATAAAAAATGTCTAAGTCTATCACTTGGAAAGAGCCACTGCAATTTTAAAAGCATATTCCTCATCCCATATCTAATAGCTCTCATACAGAGCTGAGACAGAGTAAAGAATTCACACCACTTCATCTGAGCTATGCAGATGAGGTGCTTGAATTGGTGAACTGGTGACCGGGAGCTCTGCTGAGTGGAGAAGAGAGCCTAGGGTATCATTTAGTCATCTAAATTAGATACCTAACGCCACAGTGTGAAGAATATTTCCTTTTACATGTAATTTATTAAGATGTCAAGATCTGAATGTTTCTAACCAAATCATACTGCATATTTCTGTGATACTGATTTTCTTGTTCCTGTGCATTTGTTTTGCACATGGTAAAGTAACATACCGTATGTACGTACGTACTGTACTGCAGATGTAACATATTCAAAAATTCAAATGCTACCAGGTGGCTGCCTCTCAGGAGCTTTGGATCTGTTTGTAGAATATGCAGCTATCACCTCTGTTGGTCCTGAGGGATCCTCAATAGAAAACACAATCAGTTGATAAAATCCTTCATGAGTTGCTACAACACTTCTGCACAGCTGAGACTGAGAGTAAACAACCCTCGCTTTCTTTATCAATGCAATCTGAATGCAAGCCACCCTGGAGCCTAACTCTACATTAGTGAAGTACAAAAATACACATCTTAGAGAGCAATTACCACATCTGAAATACATCCCCAGACAGCATCAACCATCCACTGAGCCATGGCCAAAACACATACCAACTTCTTTCCAATTCAGCATATCAGAAAGTAAGGTGTAGTAGAAGTGCTAAAGGAAATCTGAGTCATTGTCTCTGTTTTAAGCTCATGCCTATCATGCCAGGTTAAAGATGCCCATATTCTTAGAGTCTTTGTTGATAGAAATTGTCAACACTGTATTTGGAGAGGGAAACCTATCATCCACCCTGAAGCCAGCCTAAGGCTTAAAAAAAAAAAAAAAATCAATAGACCTTATGTGCCAGTGCCTTGTAGCACACCCTCTATTTATAAGATAAGGACATAAAAGTAAAACTCTTACCACCTTTAATATCCTAGATTGCAATAAACATCAGCTGGGCTGAGTCAGAGAAGAGAGGAAGATTTGGCAGTGATGGGGGGAAGTTTTATTTCAAAATAGTTACAAAAACAGTTGCAATGCTCTTGAATTAATATAACATCAGCAAACATACCGAGCTGGGACAATGATGATGTCTATAAACGACACACAAATGGGTAAGTAAATATGTGTATGATAAGTTTTATTTAGTAGTAGTTGTAACCTTCAGTCTTTTTTTTTTCTTTTCTTACATAATAAAATGTGTTTATAATATCTATGTAGTAGATAGAAGAATTTTCATTTTGTGAAGAGGTGCTTATTCAAGGTTTCTGAGCCAGCTGTGTAGTGACTAGGACCTATGCAGGAGACTAGCACTGGCATCAAGGTTCAGACTTCAGTTTTCTTTTTTTGACATCAGTCAGTCCCCTCAAACTGGTCTGCTAGAGTAGACATTATTTCAAGATCAAACCTCGTGCCTTCAACTCTCTTGAACAGAGTGAACTATTCACTTAAAAAATAAGGGAGGCAGTGTATTAACTGCTGTTATTCTGTTTGGCCAAACTAAATCAGTCACCTAGAGCTCTTTACTTCAACAATGTGAGGCTCATGGGGCTTCTAAGAAGTAAACCAGAGCCAGGGTTTGGACCCACACTCATGCCTGATTGTTAATGCATGCCCTCTTACAATTTTGGCCCATGTCAACTAGTGCTCTCCGTACCTACAGGAATGGATTGAGTGATAGAAGATGGTGTTCCCAGTAGGCGATTTGAGTGTGACTCCCTGAAAGAGCTCAGCTGTGTGATATGTACCATGGTGTGCCACATATCCGCAGGGTCACCCAAAAATAATGCAGCTAGCATATTTAATCCGTTCTGTAAAACTAGCCATAGTGACCAACACACCCAAAAGCCTTACAATAGAAGCATCCCTTCTATTTCAAGTATTTAACCAAATTTAGGACTTGTGGATATTTTCTGTGTGGAGAGAATTTTGAAGGAGGTAGAATGACATATTTTCTTTTTCATTTTTGATGTAAACATTTTTACAAAGAATATGCAAAGTTTTGTTTTACTCAACAGGAGTCAAATAGCTAGAAAAAAAAAAATATAACAAAAATTTTGCTCAAATATTGAATTTCTTTCCAAGCAGCAGTAAAATCAGTTGATGTCCTCACAACTCTTCTCAAAGTCACAATCTGAATACTTATTTTAAGCATTTTTGTTGGTGGTGGTCTTGACATTGTGGTTGTTTTTGTGTGTGTGTGTGTGTGTGTGTGTGCGTGTGCATGTGTTTTTAATTATTTATTTATTTTATTTTCATGCTCTTCTATTTATTTATTTATTTTTATTTTTCCTGATTCTTTCTCATGAGAACACAAACTTAAGAAACGCAGTTGGGAACATAACATTTCATTAATATGCCTTTGTCTGGGGCAAAGGCTTGTACCCTTTGTGTATAGTATAGAATTTAATATTTTTCCACTGTTTAATTGTACTAATTTTCCTGTAATTTATAGTTATCATAAATGACATCCAGTTACTGCACTTATCTTGTAACAAAATGTGGAAGTGACTAACTAATCTGAAAAAGAAAATACTTTCTTGTACATCTGTCTTGAGTCCTGCCAACACAAAACAAAGGCCCCATTAGCTAAGCTTCCTCACTTAAAGGGGTCTGGTTGCCAATCTGTTCCACTTCAGCTCTCTTCTGGTTTGAGGTTGAAACTGTTTTTTAACTTGATGCTGTACTTTCATTCATAGCCATTTAGAGCTGCTTAACAGCAAAACTTCTTAACAGACACAGTGTGAATTACATGCATACTCAGCTAATGCATGAGATATTTACCACAGTGTCTTGCTGTTTCTTGTATCCTGGACCTGCTCTGTCTTTGTCAGCAGTGTCCCTGCTTGTGATTTCTCACACTGAAGTTGACTTGAGATGTGGGTTATCTGCTCATCTTACTTTCAAAGAGCAATACTTCTGGAGGGATGTGGGTTATCTGATTATATGTGAGAAAATATAGTCACTGTTTTTCCATAGTTCCTCTCAGCCAATTTTTCCTGTGAAAAAACAGATGTAGATTTACCAAAAGCTAAATCTTAAAAAAATCAAAGCATGCCAAATGTCTATGCTGTTAACTGATAGGGCTGTCTGAAAACCACTGTACTTCTGCATAGTGTTCTTGATATATTATGTCTATGTACCCAAAGAATAGTAATATTTATGGTGCTCAATTAATATAATAGCTTCAGTATTCATTAATATTCAGAAGGTCCCCCAAGTCTCCTCCATTAAGACAGAGAAACAATAGTAGTAAAATGATCATAAAGGTTATGATATTTGTTTCCAGGATCTCGCAGTGAGTGGTGTTCCTCAGGGGTCAGTATTAGAATGACTATTATTTACACCTATGTTGATGACATGGACATTGGGATAAAGTACACCCTCAACAAGTTGGCCGATGACACCAAGCAGAGCGGTGCGGTTGACATGATGGAGGGAAGGGATGCCACCCAGATGGACCTGGACAAGCTCAAGAAACGGGCCCATGCAAAACTCCTAAAGTTCAACAAGGACAGGTGCAAGGTCCTGTACCTCGGTTGGGGCGATCCTAAGCACGCATAGAGGTTGGGCACTGAGTGAATATAAAGCAGCCCTGTGGAGAAGGACTTGGGGTAGATGAAAATCTTGACATCGAGCTGGCAATGCCCGCTTGCAGCCCAGAAATACAATTGTACCTTGGGCTGCATCAAAAGAAGTGTAGCTAGTGGGTCGGCAGAGGTGATTCTCCCCCTCTATTTGGCTCTCATGAGACCCCCACCTGGAATTGCATTCAGCTCTGGGGTCCACAGTCTAAGAACAGTCTAAGTCTCCTGTTAGAGAGGATCCAGAGGAGGGTCGTGAAGATGATCAGAGGGCTGGAGCATCACTCCTATGAAGACAGGCTGAGAGAGCTGGGGATGTTCAGTCTGGAGAAGAGAAGGCTTTGGGGACACCTTATCGCAGCCTTTCAATCCTTAAAGGGGGCCTACAGGAAAGCTGGGGAGAGACACTTTGTCAGGGAGTGTAGTGTTAGGATAAGGGGTAACAGCTTTAAACTGAAAGATGATAGGTTTAATTTAGATATAAGGAAGACATTTTTTACTCAGAGAGTGGTGCAGTACTGGAACATGTTCCCCAGAGAAGCTGCCTATCCCTGGAAGTGTTCAAGGCCAGGTTGGATGGGGCTTTGGACAACCTGATCTAATCGAAGGTGTCCCTGCCCATGGCAGGGGTTTGGAACTAGGTCATTAAAGACAAACTGTTCTATGAGCTTTAATGGACCTTCCAACCCGATTCTATGATTTTGTGATTCTCTGATTCTGTGATCTCACTCAGATTATTCCCTGTAGGGATTGCATTCTCTTTTGTAAAAACAATTGTTTGCTTAAAAACACTTTATGCAAGCAGGGGAAATCAAATGATGAAGAATATTTCACAAAGAGAACTCCAGGTGGATGAAAACACCAGTCAAATCCTTCTAGAAAATCGTAACCAAAAGTAAATCATATAAACAGAAAGAAGATTAAAAGAGAGAGAATAAAACACAACTGACAATAATCACCTAACTCATCTGGATGTAAGCCATCACTTTGTGGGAAATGGAAGGAAGAAAGAAGTGACCATCAAGCATTCATAAAGGGCTGACATCACTCAGTTCTCTACTAGACAAGGTCTGCACTCCCATTTTAGGACAGTGGCGAAAGACATATTTGTAATTTTACTACTATTACATTTCTGTTGAGTTTCTAGTGTGACACCAGAAAGACAAACATTGACACACCAATGCAAGAATTTTCTTCTTGGTGAGGACCTTAGTAAATATTCTTGTTTTGCCCTAATAAATGTCAGTTCAGAAAATTGTCATTTTGCTTCTGACAAGCAAAGGAGAAAAAAAATGGTTTTATTTTCTGAGTCACTGTATTATCAAAAGCGGTAGAAAATTCGTGTATTGGGAAAGGAAGGAATAGTTTTAAGAGGATTTGGGAATCTCTGAGACCTCATCACCATCAGTGACCTTTATGACCTTCCTATGTGAAAATCCAGTTGGACACCTGCTTCTCCCACTCAGTGGTTTGCAACTCCTTACCTATTATTTTTGTCTGAACATATTATATTCTTCATAGAAACACAAAACTCCCTATGTGAAAACTAGCCCATATGGAAAAAGCATATTTTCCAGAGAGTTCGTCAAATATATTTCATATGTTTGAAAGATATCATGTAGTTTATATGGAGCCGGCTTAAACTCATGGTTCATATAATATCAGCTCTGAAACAAGATATGTTTTAAAAGGAGAGAGAATATGGGGAAAAAAAAAAAAAGATTGAAAGGCTTTGTTAATTATATAAAAAAAAAGTTTTATGTCAGACAGAAAACGTGGTATGGAACTTGGGTTATTTTGTAGATGTCGTGTATTTTGCAAATAATTCTAAGGTAATAAAATGACAGAGCATGTGGAAATGCACATTGCAAATCTATTTATTTAGGAAGGATGCACAGTCTTGTGGTTTCAGACTTGGAAAAGCTGGGTTAATTTTCTGATTTCACACAGGTAATGTTACCAAACCACTCTGTTTATCCTTGGCCTGTGTTCCCAGTTGTAGAGCAGTGAGAGAACTACATGAGTTGTAAAGAAGAAAGAAATCTGTTAGTGAAGATGTAGCAATATAAGTTACTTAAGTGCCTATATAGATCAAAACACATTCTGAGTATATGCCTGAAAATTTTGCTAGGATTGTATACAACTAATAAAAATTCAGCTGTGTAAACTCTGTTAAGATTGTAATAACTCTAAACCCCCAAAGGTTGGTCAAATTAAGAATTCTAAGGGAAATCCAATGGTTTAAGAAGTTGTTTCAGTTGATGATTTTTTCTCTACAAAAAGCTGTGCCATTTCTTGTGATATGTAAAGTATCTCACTAAGTGAAAGACCATTTATAAAAGAAGTGTCTAGGAAAAATATACATGTTTTTAATTAAATATTGGAGGCATTTTGACTGTTTCTATAATGCATTAAAGAAACTACTGTTCATGAAGATCTAATACATAATACTTCTATTTAATATAATGGTTTTAATATAACTTTTAATCTAACAGTTATGAACAAATGCCAAGATAAATAATCACTGTGGTTTTAAATATATACAGTTGTCTTGCCTCTTTCAGTCATCTCCTATTCCACTCTAATGATGAATTCTGGTTTTAGGCAATGTGCTAAATGTTTATATATGTCCGCTGACATCCACTTCAACCTCTACACTCACTTTTGAAGACACAGGAATCACACATTAAACAATAATGTCCCAAAAGTATTTTTGAAAGTTGCATAGGTGGGAAGCATAAAGCATACTATAAATGACATAAAATGATCCTTATCCTTTCATGGATACAGATGGTATTTCTAGAAGAAAAGTTGCTTCTTATTAATATAGTTTGTTTCTTATTTACTGAATTTGTTTGTTTTTAAAGAGCAGTTAGAGTGAATTAACAAGATAGTAAGCTATACTATGCATACAGAATCGTGTTTTTTTGTTGTTGTTGTTTTTGTTTTTCTTTTTGTTTTTTTGGTTATTCCTCATATGGGTAATCTGAAACAAGTGATAATCAGTACAATTTTTAATGACTTTCACAGCTGTCATCATAATTGGTTTCCCATGATGCTTATAAAAATAAAATGGATAATGATAGAAGCAGTATACTCCTAATTTTTGCATTGTTCTACTGAGTTCAGCTGCGCAATCAGTTTTCTTACAAAGCCTTCAGTTAAAACGTCTTTGTTATTTTTCTCTGTTAGTATGACAATACTTGGCTGTCGGGTAGCTGTTGTGGTAAAGCAGTTGCTTATTAGTCTAATCACTGGTATCTCACTATTGTCTGGGGTTTCTTCCCAGCTGACTGCGATGTTGACCTCCTTCTTGCCTGAGGTTGTATTTACACTTTTTGTACAGGTCTTCTTCTTATCTGTGTATAGTATGGTTAAATCTGACAACTCATAAGCCTTTTTACACCCTCACAATATACACTAATAAATAAAAACCTGTAATGAATAATACATTTAAATGCCTCTTTAGGGACTGCTGACTTTTTAATATCCGATACTTATACAGAATTTGTTGTCATTTATAAGTAAGTATCCTTATACTCTAACTGGAGGTATACCTACACAAAGTAATATTTGTATTTCTCTTTTGTGACACCCCAACTGGAGTACTGTGTTTATCCCTGGGATTACAGCATAACAAAGACTCAGATTTGTTTCTCCTCTGGACCCATCCAGGTCCAGAGGAGGGCCATGAAGATGATCAGAGGGCTGGATCACCTTTCCTATGAAGACAGGCTGAGAGAGCTGGGGACGTTCAGCCTGGAGAAGAGAAGACTCTTGTGACAGCTTATTGAAGCCTTTTAATCCTTAAAGGGGGCCTACAGGAAAGCTGGGGAGGGACACTTTGTCAGGCAGTGTAGTGATAGGACAAGGACTTTAAACTAAAAGGAGGTAAGTTTAGATTATATATGAGGAAAACATTCTTTATTCAGAGAGCAGTGAGGCACTGTAACAGGTTGCCCAGAGAAGCTGTGGATGCCCCATTCCTGGAAGTGTTCAAGGTCAGGTTGGATGGGGCTTTGGGCAACCTGATCTAGTGGAAGGTGTCCCTGACCTTGGCAGGGGGTTTGGAATCAGATGATCTTTAAGGTCTCTTCCAATTCAAACTATTTTATGAATCTATGATTTAGTCATCTGATGTGTTCACTTGCAAAACATGTCTCAATATGGAGGTATAGACTATAGCTTAGAGTTTCATATTCAGGAAATTTTTTCCCCAAAAAAAACAGAACACTTGTTGAACTGCATCAAATGCAAAAGCTATTAATATTAGGACAAGAAGCAAAGTATTGTTTAACAGAAATACATAGAGAATATCAAGCACACAGAATACAATTAGCAAACTTTTAAAGAAATTAGACTTTGGAACCACATCTGTGGCAGAAAACAATAGATGAATGAATCTTCTACCGTAATTATTTAAAAGGCATGGAGAGGGTGATTACAGAGTGATTACTCAGGGACTGCCCTAATACAAATCGGGGGGGGGAGGGTACGGAGGCGTGTAATTAAATGAAGTTTGCATCTAACAAGTTCAGACAATACAGTATAAAATATCAGCCATTATATGGTAGGTTAAAGATGTGAAACTACTTACCAAAAGGATATTGTAGATGGTAAATATTTGCATAGAGGTTGGACAGAGTTCACAGAATAGAAATGCAATAAGGATTGCATCAGTAGAGGTGCATAGAAACTGTCTCTGGACTAGGAGGTTCCTGGGATGCATACTGTTCAAAGCTAGGAGACTATTCTGAGAAATTGTCACTATATTAGTTTTTTTGTTGTTGTTGTTATAGACTTATGTATACATTGATTTTGTCCAGTGTTTCAGACTGGTAGTTTGACAAGATGGACTTGACTCAGCATACTAATTCATGTATGCTCTTATGTTTTGAAAAATGAATAATGATTACATTTTCTCTGAGGAATTTTCTAAAGTACTTAAGAGATCTAAGAGAATAGGTCTCTTTATAGGAGTATGAGGCCTATTGTTCAAGATTTAACAACAAGTCTCTTAAGAACTCCAGAGTTTAGTTTATCTAAGAAACTGTTATCTTAGATGTTATCAGAACTTAATCAAATTCTTGTAGCTGCAAGATAACAGTTTCAGAGGAAAATAAGAATTCTTAAGAGAGAAGCGTTATTTTCTGACCCTTTCTCAGCTACACATAGCAAAAAAACATTCATTTCATATTCGGAAAACACGCTTCTTTGAAAACAAGATCTCTGGAAGAAAAAATAGTTACTGAAAATAAACCAAAAATATATCATAAAATTTGGATCATAAATGATTTTGATAAAAGATTTAAAGGTTTTTTGAGTACGTTTGTGGATGATACCAAACTGGGTGGAGCTGTTGATTCTGTCAAGGGTGGTGAGACCTGGCAGAGAGATCTGGACAAACTAGAGAGCTGGGCAATCACCAACAATATGAGCAGGGCTTCAGACAGGGATCTGGAGGTTTTGACTGACAGTAAGTTGAATATGAGACAGCACTATGGCTTGGCAGCTGGGGGGTCAACTGTATCCTGGGGTGCATCAAGCACAACATTGCTAGATAGTCTAGGGAAGTGCTTGTTCTATTCAATTTTGCACTGGAGCGATCTCAACTTGAATACTGTGTTCATTTCTGGGCGCCACAGTATAAGAAAGACATAAAGCTGTTAGAGAGTGTCTGAAGGAGGCAACAAAGATTGTAAATGGTCTAGATGGGAAGACGTATAAGGAACAGCTGAAGTCACTTGGATTGTTCAGCCCGGAGAAGAGGAGACTGGGGGGAGACCTCATGGCAGTCTACAGCTTCCTCATGAGGGGGAGCAGAGAGGAAGCTGCTAATCTCTTCTCTCTGGTGATCAGCAACAGGACCCGAGGGAATGGCTTGAAGCTGCAACAGGGGAGGTTCAGGCTGGATATAAGGCAAAGGTTCTTTACCGTGTGTGGTCAGGCACTGGAATAGGCTCCCCAGGGAAGTGGTCACAGCACTGAGCTTGTCAGAGTTCAAGAAGCTCTTGGACAATGCTCTCAGACTTGTTATTAGATTTTATTATTTTTTTTGGGGGTGGTCCTCTGGGGACCCAGGAGTTGGACTCGATGATCCTTGTGGGTCCCTTCCAACTCAGATATTCTATGATTCTATGGGAAAGGATGTGGGTAAAATTCAACTACAGTATATGAACAGCAGGACTCATCTTTTTACTTCAGAAATATGAAGATACTTGTCTTTTTCAAGACTGCTATTTTATGTATCAGTTCTAAGCAGAATTAGATCTGGAGATGCCTTTTCACATTTACTGCAGATCTGACCCTAAAAAACACTAGGACAGACTTTGACTGAGCCTCCCTCTTCTGGATTCTTCATGTTGACAATAACAGATACCCTTCCATTCCCCTATCCTTTGGCTTTAAGCTTACAAATTTGAAAGCAAGGCACTTGTACTGTTTGGTCTTCTGCATACACTTGTGGAATCCAGATTCTAGATTCTCTTCGAGGAAACAAAATCAACAACCTGATTGCCTTCAGGTCTATGTGTAGCACCTCCAACTCATGACTAATACTTTCCTACCATATTCCATTTCAGTTTTACCCTCTATCTAGTGTTTGCTACTTTTTTTCTGGAAAGATTCACTAGACTCCTCTTTTATCCTTGAGTAAGCAAACTTCAGCTTTGTTTACAACATTAAGAAACCATGAGGACAAGATGAAACAGATAAAGACGTACTTCAAAACAAAACAAAACAAAAAGAAGCAAATAAACAAAGTATCAATGGAGAGAAGAGAAAGAGAAGAGAAGAGAAGAGAAGAGAAGAGAAGAGAAGAGAAGAGAAGAGAAGAGAAGAGAAGAGAAGAGAAGAGAAGAGAAGAGAAGAGAAGAGAAGAGAGAAGAAGAGAAGAGAAAAGAGAAGAGAAGGCCAGTATTGCATTTTCTATATTCATTCATTCTTATAGAATATAATTTCAGGAAAGATGATGAAAAAAGAAACACCAGACTCAAAATTGGCTTAAAATTCAGGTTAAGGTTTTTTTATGATGTGATAATATCCTCCTTGTTAATACTAGAAGCTTATACCCCTAGAACTGTTTACACGAAAAACTCACTGTTCTATCTAGTTTTCTTCAGCAACTCTATTTCAAACATCAAGATCTACAGCAGAAATTTGGAAAGTCATTGTCTGGTGCTGAAAGGTGTTGTCACTCACATTTTGGACTGAAAACAAGCTGATACATAATTCCAGAGGTAGAAAAGAAACGCAAACTCATATGTAAATCATATAATGTGATCACATCAGCATTTGTTGCTAATACCAAAAAGTCAAGAGCTTCATGGTACTAGATATACAAAGGCGTGTTTCTTCAAACCCATTCTACTCAGTCACTAAAAAACAGGTTTCTATCCGGAGTCTGACGTTGTCTGAATGCCCCGAACCGTTGATTTTAGCTTCTCATGGCAGGAAAAGTAAATCCTGGCTTGATCTTGGTGAAATTTCCAAGGACTACAAAGAAAACAGATTTCATTTGTTTCCAATAACTTTCCCTTATTTTTAGCAGTCCATCAGGTCTGTAACACTCAAATAGACTAGAACACCTCAGTGTTTGTGTGTTTACCCTATTATTATTACTTCAAAAAGAAGACTAAGACTTTAGAGGTTACCAATAATTGTAACAACTCCTTAGATAAATTGTGAAAATAGTATATGTTTTTAATTGTTTCAGCACTGTAATTTTAATACTATTGTGATGACTTGGATAAATGTTTTATATCTCAAGTTTGGGAGGAAAATACCAGCCAAAAAAAAGTGACAAAAGTACAATTTGGCAGACTTCATTCAGGCTAATCTAGCAATTAGTAACCACTGGAATACTAGATAATGCATTAGAGATGTGGTTTCTTGGCACTGATAAATTAAATGCCAGTTCCAAAAGATGGGAAATACAAGGACTCTGCTTTGCCTTGGGAGAGTTCATAAATATTCCTCAATAAAGTGAATCATCTCTTTGTGATATATGTGCTGATTCAACAGTATAAATCTAACTGGACAAATTAGTCCGAACACAAAGATTTAGCAGTTATACAGTCCATCTTACGGCCTTGACAAATATTTCAGTTCTTAGTGGGACACATTTTCAATGGGCTTGCAAGAAACTCAGAAGAGTTCAATATCTTTGATAGAAGTGATTTTCATACTAGTGACTGAATAGGCAATAATATGTTTAGATAACTAGATTTGAAAATAAAACAACATTATTGATGCTGGTGAGACATGAATAAAGGCTGCCATTTCATTATCTTATTTCCTATGAATACTAAAATAATATTTTTTTCGTGTTTTCCTGATTAAAAATATCCAGATATATGTTCCGGTAATCTTTATTTTTGTCCTTAGCCTTCCCATAACCTTCTCATAAAAAGTTTCACCATGGAATTTATGAAAGCACCATACCTAGGAGTATCTGTGGAGCCTTGTTAAGTTTTCAGCAGATTCAAGGGCTACAAAGAGTTTAGGGTTAACAATAGTGCCAAACATTTGCAGAGACACTTTTCTAACAGTCAACAGCATGTACAATCATCAACATATTGTCAAAGCACAGTGAATGCCAGATAGGAGAATTTCTAGGAGACAAAGAACCATTATTTGCTGAGCATGCATGTGTTTCACTCAATGTCCAAATAAGATTTTTTTAACTCCATTGTGTCTGCTATATTGACGTGCAACAGTGGACTTAACTATAAATATTTTAATTCTTCTATAGTCAACCATATCTCCCCCTCTAGCTAGTGAAGATAACAGAGATGTATAATATGTGAAATATTTATCATAGTTTGAAGCCTTGTTATATTCAATTGCTTTACACTGGCATTGAACTGTTTATCTTTCATAAGTAACATTTTGAACCACAGTGAATAGCACAAGGACTGAAGCATATCTTTCAGTACCCCCTAACGTTTGATAGATTCCAGTCAACAAAAAAGGTGGTGGAACACACAGCTTTATTTATTTGGGTGAGGATCTAGCTAAGTGTGCTGGTTAGCATTAAAGACAAAAAATTCAATTAGTTGATTTTTAGAAGCATTGACATGTTTATAAGACTGGTGTTTGCATATAGCTGCATTAATAAAGGAAAATTGTGTGAGAATTCTGCAATGCTCTAACAGATGTGGATCAGTTGCAGCCTTTACATTTCAATTCCATCAGAACAACAAAAAAATATTTTTTCCTACCTAGCATGAAAAACAGCACAAGCAATTATTTTCTTCTATAGCGGAAGTCATCTATTAAACAGGTGCAAGAGTTGAGCTTACATTATCTTTACATAGAACAGAAATTTAAAAATCATCTTTGATTGACTAATATGAAGGGATTTGCATGAAGCAAGAAAGCACAGAGAGCACAGTATGAGCAGCATATCTTTAAATCACAAACAAGTATGCAAAACTATGCTCAAGTGTTTGTCTGATTTAGGACCTCTAGTCCTCATGTAGATGTTTTCAAAACCAAATTCAAAGCCCAGTGAGGTGAGAAGCTTTTATTATGCTCACTGAGCTTTACTGTACTCAGCTCTTTTTTTTTTTTTTCAGAACAGTCTCCAAAACAACAACCTGACATTGCTAAAGCTGTAATTATTTTTTCTTGCCTTCAAAACTGAATTCAACACAGTTTAGCCTTTTTCTTTTAGGAACTGTAAAACCATTTCTGGATTAAAAGCTAGTATATAAAACCTTTAACCTGTAGTCAATCAATTTAGACAAAACTATAAATCCCTAGAAACCGGGATTTATAATGGAAGTCTTGACAAAACCCTAGCGAAAAGAGCACCCATGGCGATAGTATAATAAAAAAACAAACAGAAGAGGAAAGTTAAGCCTTCTTCGGAGGAATTTACATTGTCTGTTTGTTCTGGTTTATTGAGCTATTCAGTGTAGCATTATTCAGAGAAAGCAGAGTTTATAGGAATGCATTTTTCTGTGGAGTTCTGAAAACAAGGAAAAAAGTTGACATGAGACTGAAGGGCCTAAGGGACTGGTCATTGCAGAACATAGCTGAAATGTCTGCATTTCTTTTGTTTCCTCTTTTTGTCTCCTGCTCCCAGCTACAGAAATAGATGAGAAATTGAAATCTAGCTGTATTTGATATTTATGTGATGCATTGGAATATCTATCAGAATTGCCATGACTTCTTTATCCTGTCTCCATGCAGGAATATGCATCTCTAACACACAAGAAAAGATGAAGCATGAAACCCCTACAGAAGTGAGTATAATATATTTGTATGAAGAAAAAAGTAATTCAAGCCCAGGGATACCCCATGCTGAGGGATGTAAAGTTTTGTTCACAGAACAGACTACCAGATTTAATTTATACCAGTCTGTAAGGTGGAATGGTCTGAAAAAGTATTGGGTCTGTATCCAAAGAAAGATTCATATTTCAAAAACAATTCAACATGCCTCAGATGCAGCTCAACAGTACTTATTAGTGTATTGGTAGACATGGCAGGCTTGCACTCAGGGTGAACAACTAGTTTTTTTGTTTGTTTGTTTATCAGGCTTTCTATGCTCAAAGAAAAAAAAGGTTATGATCCTGTGCACATTAATTCTTAGGAGTAGGTTAGGTGTATATTTTAGTAGTTTTTTTTTTTTTTTTTTTTTTTCAGCTTGACTGTGTCAACTAAACAGGGTCAACCGGACAAAATCAGATGTATTGTTAGGGTATGCTAGGTTATTTCACAAGGCAGAGATGTCTACACCTGGCAAACAACTGCAGATGATCGAGGATTAAATAAACAAATAAATAGCAATTCAAAAAGGACTGATCAAGCCCACAAACACCAGACTCCAGCTCATGGCCAGTGAGGCCTGTAGCAGTACACAGCAGTATGGAGTAGGACCTTCCTCACACTTAAAATTTCTTGAATTTCCTTACATTTTAGCCTTCAGCATGGCATTAGTGCCTATATTGCTTGTTTACAACCTGCTGCCTCAGGGGGCTGGTCTGGAATAGCCCCAACTTCTCAAGCTTCCACAAAGGTAAAAAGGACTTCTAAGGATGGTTAATGACCAATCTGGGTTACTATTGAGGCAAGAGTCCTGTTTTCTATAGGGGTGAAAAAATACTATGAGAGAAAGGAAAGTTGCATTCTTAACGCCAGTGAAAGTTTTTCAGTATGGAAACTATTTGACTAGAGCTTTGGGATTTAGCTCAGATCATCCTGAAGTTGTCCAAAATGTCAACTTTTGATAAGTTCCAGGACAAAAAAGTCCCCCCGAAGTCCTGTCCTCTATGGTTTCTGTTTTTCACTATGAAGCTCCTCCAACCTTTCACTCAAGTATTTATGGGGAGCAAAGAAACTGGATGGTTCACTAATACTCTGATCTACTTGAATCCTGATACTGAGCATCCTGAAGAGAATAGTCCTTTTGTTTTAGGCTTTGGAAAAAGACATCAAAACTTTGTCTCGCATTAAACGTGTGTTTGATGGAGAGCTCAGTGAATGTGACCCATAAGAAAACAGAAGGGTATATTTCAGTCTTCACAAAAGGAACATTTATTACAATTTATAGATGAGGCTGCCAAACATGTTCTTCAGAGATTCACTAGAATTACACATAGAGCCTCAAATACCTCAGGGAAAAGTGGATTTCATCTCATTGAAAGCCGACAGTTTAAATATATATATATATATATATATATATATATAAAAACATGCATTAAACCACAAATGTTTCTTCTTTCTTCCAACTCAATGTCAATGAAGGTTATCCCTAGGCATTATACATTCCTGGCAATGTAGCAAAGTAGTTGCAAAAGACAGTGAGTTTAGCTGTGCTCTGCAGAGTACTCTAGCAAAGGACACAGCGTGGCTATATTCAGAAACAAGGCTCATCCTTTATGAGTATTTATAATCCCTGTACTAGGCAGACAGAAAAAAAAATAATAATAATAATACCCTGGTCTTTCAGTTAGTGAATTTACTGACCTCCACATCCTTTCCATTTTGATGTATCTGATGACATCTTTTGCAAACCAATGAATAACCTGGCTGCTGTTAGGGCTTATTTTCATGCTCAAAAGACAGTAGCAACTGTGCAACTTACTTTTGAAGTGGACATCTCTATCTTTGCTTTACAGAGAGGCACATGGGCAGAGATGAATGGATTAGTGATGATTGAGTACTACTGTTTCTTTTTTCAATTCTTTATGTGGCAAATGGAAATAACACTTTATTTTCCCACTTCTTGTCAAGTATTGTTAAACTTCATGTCTTCCAGGGTGGAATTCATCTCATTACCTGTTTGCACAATGCTTAATGCTATGCCATTCTACTTTTAGATAAAGCCCTTAGGCACTTCCAGACAGCTACTAAATTTGCCTAATACAAGGGTATGTTGATAACAGACAGAAACTGATTTATTTTACTTGCTGTCTATGCAAGCCAGTTTCCAAGAGGAAGCAGTATAGCTGTACTAAGCCATTTGAATGGCACAGAGTAGATTTCATCAAGCATATCAACTTGCTAATTTCTGCATCACTTCCAGGCTGACTTAGTTTTGTTCATGGGCAGAGTGGGTTGCTTATGTGCATGTGCAGCTTTACCTGCACAAGTCCATGAGGCTGTGTCAAATGATACGCTGAAGATAAGTTTGAAGGTTCCATTTCAAGCCTTACTAGTTTGTACTCTTCATAAAGAAACAATAAACACCATTAATAAAAATAACAGCCCTTCTGGCTTAGTAAACAGAACTTATATACACTGATAGCATTATATTGGCAGCAATACACTCCATACATTCATGAAGGTTACAGGGCACATTTCCATATAAATAGTTAAGACAGTGAACTTCAAATATTTGGAAGAAATGTTTATTCAACAACTGAATACATGCTAAAAGAAATAATTTACAGCAGCAGTTTCATTACATTTTTCCTCTCCAGTTTTCTAGTTCCCATCTGAATTGAAGTGATAGATATAGAATTAGAGTTATTTACTATCCAGTAAGGAATGTGCTTAAAGAATAAGCACATAACTTTGGCACTGATATAGCAAATAAACTACCTTATCACCTGTGTGACAAAATCTTGCATTTTAGTATTATGCTGAACACACCAAAATGGAGTACCTCTAGATAACAGTACTTTACACTGTACCTCCTTATCTAGTCAAAAATATTTACATCTCTTTTGGCTAATGTGTAGGTAGCAAAAACTGAACTATTAAACACATACCATTGATATTCACTAAATAATACATAAAAAGGATCAGTAAATGCGCATTCACATGCATTTAATTTAATTTTTTTTTATTTTTATTTTTTTTTACATAGTGACTTTATTGGGTCATTAAGATTTAACTCTGTTCTGCAAAGATGCACATTTTCTCAGTTTGATGTTATAGTTTAACATAATCTTCACACAGTTTTTAGGAGACATTGAACAAATTCCCATCTTCAGTGATCCATGCAAGTGCAGTGTTCATGAGTAAGAATAAGATCCAACGTATTTTTCTTCCTTTCAAATGGATATCTTAAAACAAAACATTTTTTTTATGGTTATAAATGAAACTTTTTATTTCTCTCCAGCATAAACACAACTTCTTACTTTTTCTAAAGTCTGTAACTAGGAGCTTAGAGGGTTTTATTGATGATTTACAGAAATGCTGTTTTTACCTTTATTTTTAATCCTTATGGTGTGTTAAAAAAATATGACACAAGTGGGGGTATGATTTTTATTGAAGCTGCAGGGCATCTTTCTATCCATGAATTTATTAAGGACTATTTTCTTTGAAAAAAAAATAGTTCATTTCACAGTAATATTAAATGTTGTTTTAATTTGACGATAATATGAATGTGAAAAACATCAATTTCTGCTGCTGACTTGATCATCTACCCTCTTATTTATACGAGCAAATACAAAGACATAAAGAAGACTACTCATGTCAGTGAGGACTGGATTGAAGTCAGTAAGATCTGATCACATCTATTATCCAATTAGACTGATAGGTCATAGTAAAAACATTGCAACTTCTGTAATTTTGTTCCCATTAATTATCTTTTTTTCTATACAGAAAAGCACATCTTAGAACCCAGACTTAATTTAAGCTGTTTTTTTCTTAAGGAGTGGTAGAAGAGGTTGGTTTGGATTTTTTTATTTTTATTTTTTTTTCAGCAAATGGCAGTAAAAACGAGTGTGGTAAAGAAAAAAAAAAAGTTACATGGCAATACCATTAATTTGTATAAAAGGAAACTAAGTCATTTAGGGCCTGTCAAAATCAATCTATATTTTTCCCAATGAATTCTCTGAGGTTCATTTTAAAACTGTTTCCTTTTGTAACAAAGAGGATTCTAATGACTTGATGGTACATAATAGCCCTACACAAGAGGCTAAAGAGTGTTCTGTGATTACAATTAAATACTTCAGCAGACAACAAGGCTCACAAATTAATCATAGGCTGAGCTGAAAATTAATACTTCTGTACAGGAAAGCACATAGTTGAACCTATGTTTTAATTTATCCCTACTCAGCATATCATGAAAGTATGGGAATTTAACAGCACCCTAAAGTTCACAAGAGTCAAGTTAAACACAAGCGATAGTTAAACTTGCTTCAAAACTAAATTCCCAAGTATTTTCCATGGCCTTACAGACTTGTCCTGCCCTATTCAATGAATTTATGCTAAAGAATTAAATGGCAAAAAAACTTGCAAGTTCATCCCCTGCAAAAGATTCAAAGGCGTCTAAAGTGACTGGGCCTTTAGTGAGAACCCAGTTGTTGTGAAGGCAAGAAACCAAGGTTTTGCTAATCAGAAAGATACTTTAATTAGTGGATAGCAAGGAGACGGGGACATACTGTGAGAGTTGCTGTCACAGCGGTTGTGTTCTATTGTATCTGATAAGGCCAATAGTGTTGTGATTGATAAATTAAATAATCTGGAGCGAATAACAACAAAACAGATCAGTCATCAATACAGACACACTTTTATATAAAAACTCATTTAGCAAACTAAAGACTTTGTTCTAGTAATCTTCCCCGCAATGACATTACTTGAAATTATGCCATTTACTGACTCTACCAAGGCAAAATATAGGAGGCTGGAGAAAGATGACCTCAAAAGAACTGGACACCATAGAACTGGGGACCAAAGGCACATATGTGCTGAGGTGAATAAATCCACTACTTATATCCCTAAACTGACACTTATGGTGCAAGTGCATTGTCTGTTTTACCCTGTTGCTCTCCTGTATATAGAATAAGACAGAAGTGCAGGACCAAATTATCTGCTAGTATAAAATAATGTTAAACTGAACTGCACCAATTTACTACTGCAGCAGACATCACCCAGGGATAAAATAGTCCCTTTGATTTTAAAACAGAGAGCTCGCTCTGAGGTTATATATATGTGGCCTAGTGCTAGTACTTTGCATTTAGGTGATCTGGCCCACAGAAAGAATGGAGCACTGGGAATCACTAGTGTGGACATGTTTCTACCACTGAGTTGGGAACAAAACACCTTAAGCTGAATGTGAGCTTTGCTCATGGATATATGATAGTCTATGAGCCACATTATTTAAATATTAGCATTCACAAATGTTTATGAACCAAGAAAGCAAGAGCGTAATTAGTAGAGGGTATTTTAATGCTATTTACTTTTTTTTTTTTAATAATAATAATAAAAAAATATACAACTGAAAATCAACTCTCCTCTTAATTGGTTCAGTCTATAGTAAGGTACTACACAAGTTCAATCATTTCAAATACCATACTTAGAGAAAAGAATGCAGAAGACTTCCATGTGATACAGTGACTTTCATGTTAAAATAGCTTAGTTTTGAAATTGTTTTGAAGTTACATGTCATAAAGGTTACTGAGACAGTGGGGGGGAGGTTAACTGCAGTGTGACTAGTTCCCCTGGAAGATTTTCCAAACAAAAAAGTAAAGCAGCTCATAATTGGAAGTTGTCCTTATTTTTTTTCCTCTAAACCAATAATTAGGAAGTACAATATTTCTAAGACAAAAAGTCTAATCTATTTTAGAAAAGAGCTAATGTTTGCTGCATATTTTCCATCGTACATTTAAATTATATTTTTAATAAAATACATCTTTAGATCAAAGCTGAAAGAAGTCATCAGTAGTAGGCCAGTGTACTCCAAACTTTTTTTGTTCTTCCAGATGATGTTCAAAGTTCCATATGTTGTTCAAATTTCCACAATCTCATTCAGTATTGTTTTTCCTCTTCTAGTACTTATAAACAGGAGAACTGGTAGACAAAACAAGAACAAATCCTTGTGTCCAATCATGTATTTAGACGTTCATCAGCTTAATGAGTTCATGCAGTTTTATAATAAGTCTAGGAGTGGTAGTGCTGATGATGAAAGGTGGGTTTTGTTTTTCTTTTCTTTAAGATGACAGCATGAAATACAGCATTTTGTCTATATCTCAGGCAAAAGAGAAAGCAAAACCTGCCTGCTGAATACTTGGAGAACTCTTTGAGCAGTAAGCTAGGTCCAGGTGAGTTTTCATCCTTGATACTCTGGTCTTTCTGCTCTTAGAATCAGAGCAGAGACAAAGGACTTACTAGGAAAGTTAGAAATAGATTTTATTTAAACCTAGTGGAAACTGTTTGAACTTTCCACTCTTGTAAACATCCACATAATGCCATGAAAAAGTTCATGTATATTGCATTTTTTTTCCAGTTATCTGTCTATACAAGTTTCTACTTGGATGAGGTTCCTAGAGGTAATGTAGCTCAGACACTCCGTGGTGCCCTCTCAAATTCATGGGTCCTCCTGTTCCTACCTTTTTTATTCTCTTGTAGGTGCTTCCACTTATTTGTATTCACCTGTGCATTGGCAGGCCTTTGACGGCGTTGTTTGCGGTCTCTTTTCCAAACCTGCTCACAGAACTCATCCATTGTGTTGAGATTGGGATGATTGATTAACTGCATGAAGTCTCTATACCAGATCTTTTGACTGGGTGTCATGCTATTGGTAGCGTCCTTGGTTTTGGAGGCATCACCATCATCTTCTTTCTGGAGCAGCTCTTCCAGGTGGTCAGTATCAATTACTTCCAGGGTCACTTTGAGCAAAGTTTGCATGAAGCCATGCTCCACAGCATGGCAAAAATAAATACCAGAGTCTCTCCGTTGAAGACTTCGTAGCAATAGGCCTTGCTCTGTTCGGATCATTCGATCATCCACTTTTATCTGTATTAGACAAAAGGGGTAATTTCAATAGTTATCTTTCATATATGTGCAAAATTATCCTCTTAACTTACAAGTTCCTTAGTACAGTTCATTTCAGCTAGTAAAATTTGGCCAAAAAGCCCAAAACCCACATAAATGGAATACCCCTTGCCAGTCATTTGCAGTTACGGCAGAGTCAAATACTCTGGACAAACTATTCTTGTGGTACAAAAAGAGCTTGGAGGATGAAGAATTTACTCTTTAGTCTTTATTGATACTTGAGAAATACTGGTAGCAGCTCAATCAGATGGAATTGTCAGTAAGATTAGAGAAAATGCCAACAGTTAATCAGCAGAGCCAGCATGGATTCATTTGCCTTAATTAAAGATGCCACATTTACTATCACCTTTCAGTTAAGCCCAAATACATATGTGGGAAAGGTTCAATTGTTCCCTGCTATAGAAGGTTTTATTTGTAGGAGGGGGTTCAGGGTAAGTGGAGAATTTACAAAGGAACAATAATGATTCAATCTGAAATTTTTAATATTCAAAAAGTAGCTGTCCAAAATATCATATATTTATGAATGAACTGATATCTAGAAATATAATTTCCTTTTTTGAATCCATGTGGACCTGTGGACAGAATGGGCACAAATTCATCTGTTGCTCTCTTCACCAAGAATAAATTCTAAATATTTTACTATTTATGCAAATAAAGCAAAAATCAAAAGTATATAAATCGGTTTATGTAACTAAGAGCATGCTTTAAAAAACTTGCTTCAGTGTAGTTTGTGTATATTTCCAAATACTTTAATGCAACAGACAAGTTTTTGTTTCCTAGCTTGATCTCTCTACATACCAGAGTAGATTATTCTCTTAACACATATGTGACCTAGCTGGATAGTAAGATGATTTGAGAACCCGGGTAATAGGTTCTCAAGAACCTGAGTAATAATGTAAGAATGTTGGTGACAAGAGAAAGAGGAAAATAATCTGTCAGTTTAGTGCAATGCAACCAGAGAAAGTGAGTGTTTTTGCTTCCATGAATACTGCTTTTTGATGAAAAAGATATGCAAGTTTTCATACTCTTGGGTCTACTACAGTTCCTCATTCTGTCTGTATTATCTGCAGTTCAGTCTTAGAGCATGCAGCACATAAGAAACACTTCTGTTGGACTACCTTTTACACAGCATAATTAGATGAATATAGTCAGCTTTCTCTCTCTCTCTCTCTTTTTTTTTTTTTTTTTTTTCAGAAGCAGCTTTCAGGTCTTTGTAATATTTAAGTTCAATATAATCCGTGTATGATGCTTTAGGTGGTACTTAGCATACTAGCTTTTTGTTGATCATCTGTGAAAGGGAATTTTAGTATATCTAAGATATCTGAATGAAAATCAAAACAAAAAGCAAAGAAACAAACAAACAACAACAACAACAACAACAACAACAAACAATATGTTTTACAAGGAGTAAACCAGGGACAGAGTATGAAAGTTTTCTTATGTAGATCAGTAAAACCTCTTGGAGTTTATGGGATTTTATGTGATAAGAGTATGAATATGATGAGAAGCAAGAGAAATAATAAGATTCCAGGAGAACAACTGCAAACTGAAGTACAGATGGACATTATTCTGGGAAGGACAGAGGTTCAAATATACCTTCATAGAAAAGATTAGTTGTATCTCTTAATTTTTTTCTACTGTACCTCTTCTTTGCGGTCATCGTTTTGCTTCTGGAATTGCCAGTAGACTATGGCACGCTGAGATTTTGGACTGCACTCAAGAAAAGTGCTGCTATTCTCTACTCCATAGATAATCTTTTCCTCCACAGTCTGACCACTTGGATTATCTGTAAAGCAAGGGGAAAAGGAAAATAGGAAAATAGGAAAAAGAAAAAAAAAAAAGGAAAAAAAGGGAAAAAAGGGAAAAAAGGAAAAAAGGAAAATAGGAAGAAGGGAGGGGGAGGGGGAGTGAGACATAAATTTAAATGATCAGGAAAGAAAAAAAATCTTAATTAGCAAATGAATTTGTTTATTTACAAGTTGGGATCCTTTAAGGTGTTTCAACATAATAAGACTCTTAAAGATGAATTTCTCCATATCAACATGTCTTTGGAAAATCTCCAACACCTCTATTTTTGTAAGCAACCCTTGTAGTTTTTTATTTTTGTATTTTAAATCCTAGCAGCTGTTAATATATCAATATGTGAAGTTAATGAATTTCATTGGGAAATTTTGTTCAAACCTCATTTTTATTCATCAAGGAAAACATCTAGGACACGACAAGAATTTTTAATGGCCAACTGTATGCAGTGAGAAAACTCAGGGTGTAGTTGCAGAATGCCTGTAATGATGCCTCCTGGGCTCTATGATCATAATACTTTAGAGCAAAGTAATAAAACATGAGGCTATTTAAAAGTAGCATAATGTATTTAGATTATATGGCAGTACGGTTTGCTGAAGCTGTTAATGACCAGGAATAATGTTTTTGAGGAAACAATCTTCAATTAATCATTTCCTCTCATACTGATATAATTTATGGAAATGTAATGAGGTTAATAAACCAGACATTATGGGAGGGGAAAAAGAAAGTTAAACAAATTACTTCCTTTTGTAACAGCAATGTTTCAAGATATTCATCAACTTGCTGGAAATATCACATAGCTATAGGACTTATATGGCATTTGATTCTTCTCCAATACCACAGAGGCATCATATTTCAACTCTCCACCTTAGCTCTTTAAAATGCTGTTATGGTCTTAAGTGACAAGAATACAATAATCCTACAGAGTAGATGGAGAGGAAGGGGTTGGTAAACTATTTAACGCTGTTTTGATCTCATGGGGTTTCCTGTCTCCCTGCTATTATTTGTCATTCTTTCCATTTTCCATTTTTGATCTATAGTACTGGATTTTTTTTAGGAACTTCTTTTGAAACAGTTTAACAGGAAAATGATGTTTAATTAAAATATTCTCAAATAAATCCCTTGTCACAATGTGTTTGCTTTCACTTAGCCTTTATCATATTGGCCAAGTTTAGCAAACACAAGTTGTTTGATAGACTACTGAGCCAAAGGTAAAATTGAGCTCCTGGTTTATGTTGACACAGAAATCATGTCTTTCCATAATGACTTGCAGCGCAATGGAGGATAGGAGGAGGCATGGGGGACAGAATAGGAACTTGTGCTTGCCCAGTTCTCAGTAAGAAAACTTCAAATGGCCTATGAATGTTGAACAAATAGGGATGGATTAGCTTGCTTTCCTCTGTTGGATTATAAACTTTTCCAGCAAGTAAGCGGGGTATCATATAATCGAGCAACTGAAGCAACTTTTATGACATCTCTCAGAGACCACATCCCAATAAAGAATGTCAGAACAGCTTTAGGCCAGGAAGATGGAGAGCAATGGTGGAATGACTTAGAAAGCAAAGCAACAAAGAAATTGTAATACAGATGGAAGAGAATGTAGCCAAGTGTACAGAGGAAAGGCCTGATGGAGCTTGGGCAAATTTTTGTCAATAAAAGTGAAGAACTGGAAATATATGAAGAGATTAACTGAATATGACTGGAAGTAAAAAGATAATGATCGCAAATGGAAATGGTTGGATGATTACTCATTGCTACTCTATAGATTCAACAGCATGATCTAGGTGTCCTTTCTCTTCTGTTTCAAGTTAGGTGCTCTGATTTAGGAACAGAATTCACATGACTAAGCAGGCAGCCAGCGATACTCATACAGTTGACAAGAGGCAGTTTCGTATCTGCACTGGGATGCACAACAGACAGCACATGCAGGGCAGCAGCATATAAGACAGCCAGTAGGAAATGTCCCCTTAGCCTAGGATCATTTCTTTGTCAAGGATCCTACTGTGCATGAGCAGTAGCATAGTTTTAAGTATATAAAGGAGTTTCTTCAGGAAAAAGTAGATGCCTAGGATATCCTTAATATTTGAGAAACTAACCACAGTTTTAATGAAAGTTAGCTTGAAGGTGAATGCTCTGACACCATTTGAAACTTCTGGGTGGTTTGTTGGATCTCGCCCATGGCATTCAAGTCTGAGATCACATGGTAGGTAGCAGAAGCCCCCTTTCAAGTTGTTCACAGCTCCAGAAAATTTAGCGACAGCCATGCAATGAGAGGGGAAGGAATTAAGAAATCCTTAAAATTTAATTTCTATGATTTAAGGGAGCAGAAAACAGGTCCAAAAATGTCTATAGAGTTCACATAATACTGAGTATGTAGAGTGCAAGAAAGTAAAGCAAAGTGATGGCATAATCACAGGACCAGAGAACAGCTCCGGGACTGAGGGAGAAGGTGAAGAGAGTAGGAAGAAGAATGAAAGACTAGGAAGTTCAGAAGAACAGCTGGAGTAATTAAAAAACTATAGAAGTCATGAAGGTGGTTATGAATTTCAACCCAAAATCTTGTCTGAGATCTGCAATTCCCAAAATGAATCCAACAGCAATATCAGTTTACTACCCTGATAAATACGTAATTTCTGACATGACCGAAGAAGTATGAAAGGTTAGGTACTTATCCCAAGATTGGTCTGCAGATGAATGCATCTGATTTTACAGACAAACAAGGAGCAGTTCTGTGAGCTCTCCCTGGGATGACTTACCTAAGAAAAGGTTCCACCTCACTTACAAATTATTCAATACAAACATACAAACAAACAAACAAACAAAAAACCTTGATAAATTTCTTGATAGCACTAGTATGGAATAATTAAAGAAAATTTGTTCTTTGGCTGACACCAAGTTGATTATGTTTTTAAATTCAAACACTAATATCTGGCCAAACACATGTACAACTGAGGATCCTCAGCTTTCTCTGTTGTCGCTGCATACTATGTCTTATGCATTTGCACAAATGAACTGAGAGAGCTAACTAAGCTTTATTAAGCAGTATTGCTTCTGACTGATATCTAGGTAAATTTCCACAATGTCTGTAAAAGTGACTTGTATACTAAGAGACTGTTTTTTTTTTTGTTGTTTGTTTGTTTTGTTCCTGCAGAGGAATGTGTAGAAATGTAGTAAATGATTGCTGTAGCTCATTCTTTCATTCTTGGCTATAAAAATTCCCAATTCTACTTGTGTTGTCCAAGAAACTAGTGGTCATAACCAAGGAAAAAAAATAACATAAATTGGTAAAGTTCATGGACCATGTAGCTGTCTGTATACTGCATGATGCACTTTTCCATACGTAAATAATCTAGGAAAATTTTACAGATTCAAAAGTTAGAATTAATTTGGTGAAAAATCAATTCTAGAGCAATCTAAAGCATTCATTGTGTAAGGTATTTAGACAGTGCATCCTTAAAGGAACCTGGAACTGAAGAACTGAAGTCCTGCAGTGTTTTTGTTTTGTTTTGTTTTGTTTTTTGTAAGTTAGTTTCTTCCAGTCGCTCCATTTTCATTTCACCACTAAGTACAATTTTCAAGTGATATCTTGCCTCATACTTCACTGCTCTACCTATTTTGACAAAGCTGTATTAAAACTCCTTGTGGTCGAGAGTAGTATATAATAGCTTTTTCCTGACCTTGAGTTCTCATGATTTTTGTCATAAAAAAACTGCACAAGATTACTCTCTATTCTTTGGACAGAAGATATATTTTCAGGCAAATATGTTTTCCAGGGGAAGGTTAAAAAAAAAAAAAAAGTGTTTTGAATTACTTTCCTGGTCTATGAAGATAGGGAACAGACCTAAAGTTGTGTAAAGTAAAACTAGCAATGGGAAGAGTGTTAAAAATAAAATGGACCTGTGGTAGCTAGCTCACCATGAGTAGTTTAAAGATGGAGAAAGAAAAAAAGGTGAAGGTAATGTCTAAGACATGCTGCTTTCAGGAATAAAATCCATACGTAGTGCCCGATGTAATTTCGTATTGGGGAACCAATATGTCATCTCAGCCCCAATAGCCAGTTGTCTCATCTGCTATCTGATGTCTATTACTAGATATCATTTAAGTGAAAAATTGTGAACTTTCTACTAGTCCACACTGTCAAATTCAAATTAATCTAATTGTGCATTCATGAGTTCTCAAAATGTGACAATTGTATATTGATCATAGTCCATTCATGAACTTTCCCAATCCCTTTATTCTGAGTAGCTTGGCCTGAGTCTGAAAATGATGAAGTAAAAAGAAAAGCTACAGTAATCTTAACTACGATTTTCAAATAATTAAAAAGGAAGATAGAGAAAATAGTTACTGATAGATGGTGGTAGTGAATTGTAGCTGACACAAGAGTACATGTATGGATTATTAGTCATTGTTGCTAGTATAAGAACTGGACGGACATAAGGGTTTTGAGGTATCTCCATGTACAGCCACCTCTACTTTATTTATCCCAGAAATCTGTCCAATAATTTAACTGTTATTACAGATATAACACAAACACAAGTAATCTTTTTTTTTTTTTTTTTTTTTTTTTTTCCCCAGCAGAGGGAAGTGTTGCCTAAGTGTTCTCTTCATGTAGGGCAAAAAGTACATTTTTCATTCTCTGAGTGAAGATCTTTTGAAGAGTTTGGCAACAAATTAGTAACTGTGAGGTTCATGAGCCAAGCAATTCAAGAATGGAAGATCTGGTCAATACAGAATGTGAAAATAAAAAAAAAAAAAAGAAACAACAAAAGTAAAAGATGTCAAGGAAAACTGAAAGCATACTGAAAGCACACAGGACAGGCCTACTACATGGAACATCCTGATAGTAAGAGCTGTTAGGGTGTCACCTACAACAAAGGCCATTCCATATTTAGCAAAGGTGGCTAATCATATGCTTGTTTATCATCACATTCAAACTATATGAAGTAACATGTATGTACTTCTTGCTGCTTTGAAGGTGAAATTATTCTTTTCTGACATAATACACCTAGCCTGATAGTATGATATAAGGTAAGTGAATCAGAAAATAATAATAATAATAAGAATTAAAACTGTTAACTAAGGAATAAAAAAAAAATAATAATAATCTTTAGTGTCTGATCCAGGCTGCTGTAATAAATTGAGACAATGATACATTATGTTCATCTGTACAAAATGTTCAAGACAATTTATCCAACAAACCATTCACGTGCTTCCTATTTTACTCATGCAGTGCAGAGTCTGTAAATTCATACAAATTTGTTGTAATTTAGCCATTCCCATAACTCACCATGATGCTGCAGATCTGAGCAGTGGGTAAGAGGGTCTCCATTTCGGATGTCTTGTCGTCTAGTACGTCTGTAAGTATTATATTTGAAAATTATTAGTGACCTCAGTGGTCAGCATTCGCTTTTGCCAACAAATGGAACATAAATATATAATTACATAAGTCACAAGTGCATCTAGTCAACATGATGAAGGAAATCATCTTATTATATTCTATGCATTATCATAGTTCATCAGCCTCTACACTTACAGATAAAATCTTCAGGATCTGGTAAATGCATGTCTCTTGTACTGAGCCTATGAAATACATTTTAACTTTGTAGGTAATATTAATCAGAGACAAATTCATGACTTGATTCATAGATACCGGGACTGTTATAAGGTATTAAAGCATAAACAGTAAAGTTGGGCATGCACCAAAAGCATGAAGAAGACATAGTTTTTCTGCAAGCACAGAATACTGTAAGTATCATGGCATCTTTTAGTTAAAATGACATATTAAAATGAATGGCTTTTAAAGAGTGTCAAAGTGTTGTATTTTCTACAAAATCTAAATTAATTTAAGTAGATGATCTCAGCCACTGCAGACTAATGTATGTTTAAAACATTTAATGTATGTATTGCAAATGGCTTTGTCTTTAGAGTAACTGAATAAAACACTTGCACAGGAAGATTTGGAAATGATTCTGAAGTCTTTCCCCAGTTTTATCTCCACTAGTGATTTTGGAAAACAAACAGATCTGTGCTAAAAATACTCTATTTCACAGAAGAAAGCTTTTAAATATAATTTTATTTTGCATTTGTTCTCTCTTTGTCTGCTCCTATTTTTGTTTAAATAGCTGTGACAGAAAATTCAGCTGAGCCACAGAAAAGGGTTTCATATTAAAAAAGAAGGAAGAACAAGGCAAACAAAGATGTGTTTCAAGTGTGAGCATTTTACTTTAGGAATCAGAGAAAGCCTGAGGGCTTGCAAAATTAGAGGAGAACAAAGAGGATTAAGCTGCTGAACAATGCTGTGATTTCAGATTACAGCATCCAACAACGGATATGCAAAAGTCAAGTAGCCTTGTAAAAAGCACTGTTGGTCACTCCCTTGTGGCAACAGCCCACATTTTTAAAAAGCCATTGTTGTGCAGCACAGAGACCGTCTCTATTCAGTTCACTAGCCTTATTTACAGTCTCTAAGAGCCCAGCATCAGCACATACTAAGAGTTTTCACAGAGGCACCATCGTCTGCACAGCTGACTCCTCTTGGCTGAAATATTTTAGTTTTGTTTGTTTGTTTGTTTGCTTGCTTTCAACTGAAAACTATTGAAACGTTAAAACTGAAATTATGCATATGAAGTATGGCAAAAATTAAAAAAATAAATGGAGAACGTGCATTCTTGATGTCTTTCTGAATAAAAACCACAAAAAATGTTCCTAGTGAATCAGATCTTAGCATGCTTTAATAAGAACGATTTTTTTGTTGATTGATATATGATTCAAAAATATACTGATCCTAATTTCAGATATCTTCTTTATAGTACTGTTTACCAATAAATAAAAATATCCCCAAGACTTAAGGAACCATACAATTACATTACTCCATCCTAAATTTTGAAAGGCAGTATATTTATAGGGTACTATTTGTAGGAAAAAACCTGTGGAAAGATTCATATTACCGTCAATGGAATTTGGATGTGATGTTTAGTTAGAATCTCAGGAAAATGTTGCACATATCAGTATTTTATCAACATGATGATTTATGAAATATGAACCAGAACACATCTGCATGGAGCAGAGTTAAGTGGTCACAGTACAGGAGCTCTGAACTGTCATTTAAGCTTCTTAAATATACAAAGAAAGAGAAGTAAATTAAAATCATGGCTCATAAAAGTTCCTTTTTAAAAAAGGAAAAAAATAAAAATAAAAAAAGCTCTATTAGCAAAGCATCTGTGCAAATGCCTCAGGACTCCACTTTCCCAATATTTCTGGAGCCTAAAATTGCAGACATTCATTATTTGGAAAATGATGACATTTAAGCTGTTTTCCACAATGCTGATTTTGTCACAGATACATTCAAAGATGGCTTGGGGCAGTGGGTACAGCAGGTACCAGGTAAATAGCTGATCCTCCCCCTCAGTAGACTTTTTATTCTGCTGTTGCTGCTGCTCCCAGGGGAGAAAGGGGGAGGTTGCGTGGGACAGCTGCTTCTCCTGTCAGGACCTCAGTCTCCCAGAACTTACTTTTTATTTTGAAGTGAGCTCAAGAAACATAAGTTTTGCAACCCAAGGTTTTTCTATAGCTATGCAGACCAGTGTAGCTCACTAACCTCGCCCCTTAATCCCAGTAAGAAGAGCTATGTCTTTCCCTTTACCGTTGATGGCAAAGGCGAGTTCAGTCTGCTATTTAAGAGAATAAATTGAAGAGACGGATAAGGAAAAAATGAAAAGCCCTATTTTTTCTCTCTGTGTAAGCAGATGAATTATATGATTAGGTGATTTGTGAATCTTCAGTGGGCAGAGAGTAAGAATGGATATTAGGGAATGCAGAGAAAGCATGAGTTTCAGGGACAGAGAATAGTTGAGAGGTAGCAGAGAAGGATTATCCAGTGATTAGACCTTACTAAAATCTCCTTCGATTCAGAAACAGTACTCAACCACACTGATTTCTAACCCTTAAAACTTTCAGATCAATTCAATCTCTCAGACTCCCTTTGAAAACCTCACTGGCCCCTCTCCTTGCTTTCCTCCTCCTCTTCCTCTTACTGCTGTGTTCCCACCACAAATTTGAAATTAGCCCGTGCAGCTGAGAAAACTTGACCAGCTCTTCATTTGGGATGGGTTCTGTTTCTCCTTTTTAATTATTTTCTAAAGAATTTCAGAGAAAAAAAAAGTCTCATATTAACTCTGCTTCCTGGTGCAAAAATAGAACCTGATGTTCATTCCATAAGCAGCTTTTTCTTCTATCATCAGTAGTTGTTTAGGATGCACTGTAATGCAAACCTTGAAACTTTAATCCTCTCCATCTGAAAAGTCTGTGACACAAATGTTACTTCCCACCCCATACTACATTTCATCTCCTAAAACAACCAATTCAAATCTGGAATTTTGAATCCTGAAACTCCCAACTAAGTATTTGTTAACATTAATTTTAAGATATATATAAAGGGTCCTTACATGTATAAATCCTTGTATTCCTTGTTTCTTAATGTTAACATGTTTTCATCTTTGGCTTAGCCAATTTATCATGGGAATCTCAACACTACGCCAGTGTGTGTTCTTATTCGCAAGTGGTTATCAATTCAGTTATTCCTAATTTCTACTTCAGTAACTAACAGCAGTTCAGTAACTGTATGCTTTAAGGGAAAGAATTCTAGAAACAAAGGAAGGCAAAGAAAATATGATTTTAAATCTTCAGAACAAGCAACTAGGACTTGTAAATTCTTATAAAAATGCTGTTTTTTACTTGCAGAGTCTGTTTTCCCTTAACCTTTACAGTGCAAAGCCTTCAACATCAGTGCAGAGTGAAAGTAAAATAACAGTTGTTCTGATCTGGGAGCATTTAGACATACATCAACACATATAAATTATACTTTAGAATAATAATAATGTTATATATCACTAAATAATAACTTTCCATTAATGTTCAAAACACATTAGAAATATTTTCTTTGAATTAAAATTTATGAAAATGTAGGATTATTTAGTTGGTTGAGTAGTTTTTTTTATTTTTAATATCAACACCCCTCCTTATGTTACAGAAAATCATTTTTTTCCTGTTTATTACTGAATAAAAAGTTACAAATACATTTCAGAAACAATACTTCTCTGAATGTTTTTTTACAACAGTTTTTATGCCAACCAAAGAAGTAGCAGTGTTCACTTTAAATCAACCAAGACTTCATATTGCTCGTAGCTCCCACAATTATATTTTCTTTGGAATAGAAAAGACTCCACTTAACCATCCCATGAAAAATCTCCAAAGCCCTCTGGTCATATTGAGATCATCAGTTAAAACAAATAGCAAACCATGCAGACATCTGAAACTGTTCCTACCTCTTAGCAGTGGGGAAGTAACGTGAGCAAGATGAACCATCCCAGGCACAGTAAGGGTCTCTTGCGAGGCAACACTCAGCACATGCTTTTCCATACACATCACAGCGGTGTAAAGGAAGCTGTGAAACTCCAGTGGCAGAGCCAATGTAGAGCTGTTGCTGTAACAAAAGTAAAAATAAATAAATAAATAAATAAATAAAATTGCAAATTACCAGGTTTTTGCTAGGAAAGCCTAAAATATTTACTGTAAAATAACAAATGCAGTAAGGGATTGAGATCCTGATGTACATTAAAGGAATGAGAATTGTCCTCTGGTTAAAAAAAACAAATAGGAATGATTTTGATTTTTTAAATGAAACTCTCAGTGGCTTCTCTAACAAGAAAAAATAATATTGTATTTTTTTCTTTTTCTTTCCTTGTATTCAGATCCCCTTACTGGATAGTGCTACAATCAGTGACACAAAACAATGAAGAATATTATTGTGGTTTCCATTTTTAAAATAAATAAATACATAAATAGGCAGCTTTCACTTCCATTTCCTATATATCACTTAGATTTGTGTATGTGTGGGGGGAATTCTAAAGTAAATTATTTCAGACAGATGCTGAGATATTTCAGCTTGGAAGTACTGCCATGCATGCACTTCTTTGCATGTCTAGTAATTCTGGTGCTTCATACTCTTTTCTGCAGGTCACACACTTTCATTAAAACATATATTTAATGAGGGAAGATGGCATACTTTATTTTGGATAAAAAACAGTGTTGAATGAAAGATGAAGTTCAAAGGTAGAGAGGAGTTGCAAAGGAAAAAAGTGATGCAAACAAAATGAGGTACCATTTGTAGTGCATCACAACAGAGTATCTTGTCTCTCTCGGTTTGCTCTTTGATATCAAATTCAGGTGACCCATTCGGGAGGCTGGTCCCAAGAGAGGCATGAGGAAACTGAACTACTAATCCCATATGAAAGTACAGACGTATTTCAGCTTAACACTAATTCACAAAGTGAATAAATATGAGTGTAGTAAGCAAATACACTTAATTCTGAGATACTATACATAAAAATAAAATGTTGTAATCCTTCTGTTTTGAAAACACTGACACTTTTCTATCAAAAGCTGTCCAGCACCCATGGTGGAACAATTAATTCTTCTCTTTTGAAGGTATCACTCCAACCAATCCCACCAAGAAAATGCATATTTGTATTCATTTTTTCTGTCTTAGAAAATATATCTTGCTGGTGTAAAAAAATAGGTTTTCAAGAAACATCAAAATTCTTTATCTCCTGCATTGTGATGTCCCAGAGGTACCAATTCCAGGAAATTCAGGGATGGAAGGTGGCTGAGATTACCTATCTACTGGAAATGATGAGCACAGGATACCAGGAGACAGAAAAACTGAAAGCGTTCAAAAAAGGTGTTAAATTCTTTGAGAGAGACAGCAGTTTGGCAGTTTTTACAGACATATGAACTATTACAGAAACATCCCTTGCCTTCATGTAAACATCAGTAGTTTTTCAAGGAAAATATGTCAAGGAAAAATATCCAAAAGAAAATTCACTGGTAAATTGAAAACTAAGCCCTATTTAAGCAGCTGCTTCCATCTATTGTAGTGCCATAGCTGAGCTGCAAAACCACGTTCTTCTGGGCAACAATCTCTGACCACACAGATCTCTCCACAAAGCCTTCACTGTATGTAACAGTTCCCAGCTAGTGTATCCTTGAGCAGCAGATGACAGGCAACAGACATGATGGGCTGATTTTCTCTAACTTAAGTCACTTAATGAAGTTCCCAGCTTAGGGGTACATTCTGCAGTAAAAAGAGCAGCAATTCAAATCATAGGTGACCTAATTATTTCTCAAGGGATGCCTTTTCTCTTTACTGATTATAGAGGCAGCATAGGTCAAATTAGAGCTTCACTTAAGTATCTTAAATGTCCAGATGGTATTGATCTGGGTCCTATGTAATTGAGGCATTAACATGTATGTGTGTGTATATATATGTGTGTGTGTGTAGCAATGTGTGGTGCAGCCAATACAAAAATGAACCCAGAGAATGCATATGGGAAAATAAAGAAGTATGGTGTAATGGTTTCCTACACACCCCTGTAACCAATTTCATTTCGTCAAAAAGCCCTCTCTAATTTCTAATAAATGTCTTTAGAATTAGAGAATCACCAGAAACACACAAGAAAAAAAAAAAAAAAAGAGGCCAAAATAGGGTTACTTAAAGTCTCTACTCCTTGTAAGTAAGTTCATAAAGTTCAGTCACTGAACTATAGCATGTGTTTTAGGTGCTGCACAGCCTGAAGGCTGCTGCCCTGTTTGCTGATCATAGTTTTAGACTCCAGCTGGTGATCATTATTCTGGACACTAATAATATATAAATCCAGGCAGTATGAAATTCAGAAAGTAGTAATAGAATGTTTTGCATCAATGGTCTGACTTTACTTTGCCATACACAGACAAACTGCTTTTTGGGCAAAAAGTGTCTCCCAAGTGGTTTTTAATTTAATAAATCATCTGATTAACAGATCAAACTAGAGAGAAATAATTAAAAAAAAAACAAAAAAATCCTCTAAAAATCCTTGCAGAAGTATCATTACTCCAGAGAAGCTGGGGAGACTAACATTTTAAGCAGTCCAATGATTTCTCTGCCGTATTGTGCTTGCCAAAAAGCAATCTTTCCCTAGCATTTGGAGGAAGAGATAGCTGAGAATTTTGTATTTGCAATGAAAAAAGAAAAAATAATAATTAAAAAAAATTAAAAAATTGAATGTCAAAAAGAAGAACTTAGGCAGAATTTTAAAAATGAGGTTTAAGGAGCAGGAGACTCAAATCACATTGAATTTCATTTTACATCTTAAAAGGTAACTCTCTGACCCAGAAGAGTTCAGGAGATTGTTTAAGTGACAGATACATTTTGGATAGGTCCTTCCTTCGCATATGCTCTCTATGGACAGAATTGGGGATCTCTGATTAAGATTCAATACATTGTGGGAAGTAGGATGTATAGGCAGTCATTAAGGTCTTTTTGAAAGTCTCTGCCTTGTCTTCGATTGAATATGTTATGGAGGAGAAACAAAAGCTATTTGTAGCAGTTAACCAGACGAGGAGATGGACTATATCAACCAAGGTTCTCTCTCATTTTTTTTTTTTTTTTTTCCATCTTAAGGGCTTTTTGAAGCAGAGAATCATAAACCTGACCCTGAGGAAAAGATGGGAGTTTGCTCTACAAAAAAAATCACCTTTTATTGGAAGTCAGGCCTGACTTTTTGTCCTGTTTCCACATTTTTTATTCAAGAGGAAATATAGAGTCCCACCAGACAGACTCAGGGCCAAGTGAAGTCAGGGACTCACTGGAAGACTGGCTCACACAGAATTATGAACTTAGATGGCTGCAGGGTATTATAGTGACTCTAGGATGCTGTTTTCTTAAAGTATGTGTCTACTGTTAACTATGCATAAGTCACTCAAGTAATAATGCTACATTAAGGATGCTCTTAGAAGGAATATGTAGCTTCAGTGAGAAAATGTAAATATAATTCCTGTGAGTTAAAGACAGAAGAGCTGAGAAAGACTGTATAACGACAGTCTAAATCTGCACATAAAGGCTGAATTTCCTTACTAAAAGTCACTCTCTCTCGAGGGCCAAATTTATATTTATATAGAGAGGCATGAAAGCCTTAAAGTTTTATATCATTTAAATCTTTATCTAAACTCTGTTTCTGAGGAATTTGTAGATTTTGTTCTCTAGCTAGAAGGATCAGGCGTAACATATCATATTGGTGTGACAGCAAAAGAGGTAGCTTCAAACATCTAGCATAGTAAGAAATTCAAAAATAAGAAGAAACTCCATGTACCATGCTTTTATAGTAAGATAAAAGAATCGTTAGTGAAGAAAATAAAATAAAGTGGTGTCCTTAAAAGTATTCAGTAGGACCTGTTGTTTTTACTGTTTGCATTTCATGCTTCTGCTTTCTACAATGCATAAAGTTATAGTGCTGTTTATATGAAAAACACTGTGATTATCAGAATACAACGAGTAAAGTGTTTGAATTGTAAAACTACAGTATTTTGAAAACCTAATATAAAATGGAAACATGTTGCCAAATACTTATTTGATACAGAGGCACATTGCCAAAAGCTTGTCATACTGTATCATAATTCTGTCATTTTATCCTGAGGCTGGTTGATTTTTCATGAGCTTAACTGTGCCTGATTAACTTGTGTTTTATGTTCTTTTTTAGGTTTAGACAATTTTAGTAGTGTACGTTTGTTTTCAAAAGACTCAGGGAAAATCATAATCTCTCCTGAATAACTAAAGACTCTTTGAAGAAGAGATTGTACTAAAATACATGTCCCATTATCAAATATGATTGGCTGCTTTAAGGGAATGTACTTATAAAAATAATCCAAAGCAGAACATTTTGGTATGAAGTGAACGTATATACAACTTGACAGGTTTGTTTTTAAATATCTCAGTATTCAATAGCACTTTTTTTTTTTTGTCCTGCCATTTTTGTTGTTTTAGGTGATAAACAATGTCAGAAAAGTGGCCTCAAACAAAACGTTTTCTGTCAAATACACAAATGCTTTCAGACAACTTTCCTACATACAGTGAATTCAACTTCTGTTTAATAGTGAACAGAGAGATAAATTAACTAAATCTTATTTAGAATACATACATCTTTCAGTGCACCTAAACCTGCAAGTAATACCAAATCTCCTTTTTACTGAGAATGACATTCATGGAAAAATTAATGAGTGTGAACAAGTCGCTGGTATTTACAGAACATTTATTTATTCACATACTTATTTATTTTGAACTGAAACAATGCATATATAGTTTAAGTAGACTAAGTTGCCCCAGTACACTCCCACAGTCTGCAATGATCAGTATCTTAAGGGCCTTCTGATGCAGAAACAACATCGTTACCCTCACTGCTCCTTGGTACATTCTCCCATCAGTGGTTCTAATTCCTTTTCACAGCCACCAAAGGGTTTGCAAAACTGTGTGCCATGGTCATTTCCACAGAGTGTGTTGGGTCAAAAGGTATCTTCTTTTGCATATTTTACATAGCTGTCTGATTAGCCTCTGGGGGAAAGAAACACCATGCAACTCATGATTTTACCATGCTGTATCGTCCTTAGCATCATGTCCCTGCCTGTTTGTAGACTGCACCATTTTAGAGACTGAGAAGTCTTCATTTATTTTGTGTCTCTTCACAGAGACCATTCTGCACTTTGTTCATCCTAGGGCTTCTTCATATTCCACTACCTCTCTTCTGGTGGGATCAGAAGTGGTTCTGGTAATAATCTCTTCTGGTGATACTTTCTTCCAACATTACTTCCATGCCTAACTAGAGCCAGGGATCTCTGTCATGTAAATTGAATTTCCATTTATAACATTGGCTTTGGTAGAATTTGCTACCAATGCTACAGAGTAGAACTGGTTCCATTAAAGCAAGGGACCAAGTTTGGGGACTCCTTTAGAACAGTTTCTCTGTCATGAGATTCAATATGTGGAATTTTTTCTTGAGATCCTCCAGCTGGTTAGTTTGTGTTTAGTTTCCACCTTACCAGTAAGTACCACAAACTAGGATTTTCCTTTCACCTTTGCATGTCACATTTTCCTGAGAAACTACTGATGTTTATGTAAAGGGATGGGGTGCTGCTGTTGTAATTAATATGTCCCTACTGACTGCCAAGTTACTGTCTCTAAAAGACAGAGGCCAATAAATATTTAAAAGTGATTTAAAGTTTGTGAATATAGTACCTGTTTTGTGGAAATCTTCATTGCTGAAATAACAGTAGGTTCCTAGGAGGGGGAAAAGAGTTAAAATATAAAATGAGCTCTATAAATACAGAAGTTCTGGTAGAACACTATTTGCCTAACTTAGAAAACCTGAAATTAAACTAGACATTCTTTAGTAATGGTCCTTCTTGCTGTCTTTTGCAGTGGAATATTTTCTAGTTATAAGTGAATTAGAATGTGTGCACATATTTCTCTGATGTTATGTTGATTGTAGACATATCATTTCACATCACTGCTACAGTTTCAAAGTGATTACTTTGTTACTAGTTTCACATTTTGAAATTAAATTAATCTTTTAATATTAAAGCTGCATTTTAATAACCTCCCAGAAAATATAAAAATAATAATGTCTAAAACAAAATATGTAGATACTACATATTAAAGATTATAACACTGAAATAAATAATACTTTTTAACCTTATAAATGTGAAAAAACATGTCTGCAAAATCTTTTCTTGTAAGAACAAACCATAGTCACAAGCATAATCTTGTTGACTGCGCTGCACTATTCACATGAAAAAAAAAAAAAAAGTTATTCATATTTACAGAATTCAGAATGAAAACAGACAAGAAGTTTTGTTTATTTGTTTGTTTGTTTGTTTGTTTCCCATGCTGGAATATTCATTATTTAATCAACCAAATGGGTCGCTAGGAGAGTTACTCCTCTCTTGGCTGTATCTACTCTTAAATACATTTATCTGTATCAGACCACTATCTACTTTCTTATATAACAGACTATCGCAAATATTTAATAGAGTAAGTATATTTAGATCTGATTAAAAGTATATTAGTTATACGTTTTAGGCCCAGCTGCTTGAATGGATTTTCTCCAGAGAGTAAAAATGGCATCAATTTGTTACAAAGTCTGCAAGTCAGTTCTGTATGCACTTGATTCCATCTGAAAATTTACTAATGATCTCATGCATCATGCCTTTGGTTATGTAAAATAATAAAGTACTTATTAAGCTTTCACACTTGTGTAGCTTTCAACTTGCTTATCCTGAGAGAATTTGATATGGGTCAGTGGATGTTAAGCATGTGGACCTGCATTTCCAAATGGGTTAATATATCTTATATCAGAAAGCATCAATTAAGTGTAACATTTGAAAGAAAATTGAACTCATTGGTTTGTTTGCTCAGCTGTTCAGAGAAATATTGCACAAATGGGGTTAAAAGAGACATTTGTTATCAATGTAAAAGATATGCAAGTCTTTCAGTTTGGTGGAATTATAAATGAAAAGCATTTTATTCAGGACATTGCTGTTTAAGCAACAAAATACATTCTTTTTGATGCACTTAAGGTATACTTAAAAACAAATGTATTTCGAAATATATTGAAAGATACATATCCTATGCATACAAATTCTGCTTATTAGACTGCAGTATGTTAATGCCCTCTTTAAGTCTTAAATGTATGCCGAAGGAGATAAATGAGCTTTCAAGTAAATCAGAACACCAAAATCTCTTTGTGTAATGAATAAATACATACATAAAATAAAATACTAAATTTAAATTTGCTATTTTCCATAGCACTTCTGTAAAGTCTTTTTGAAAAATACTTTCATTCCATTTATTTCCTTTTGTTCACTTTTATATTTCTCTGATCTCCTTTAGCTTGGCACTTTCTACTTGATTTAGGGAAGAGACTTGTACATTACCAACAATTGCCAAATTACCCTGCATTAATGTAATGACTTTTACATGTATAAGAAAGACAAAAAGCTGGGAACCACAAATTACTTGCTTCATTTTCTTCTCATAGTTTCTACTTTATTTTCAGTTGAAAGAAAAAGAAAAAGGGGGGCAAGAAAAAAAAGGGGGTAAAAAGAAAAAAGAAAAAAAAACACCCTCGAGGGGGGAAAAAAAAAAGTGGATTTTAAAAACAAAGACATCCATTTTTCAGGGCTCAAAACAGTGGTCTCTGTTCTGCCTTTGGCAGAACATCTGCAGGGACACCATGTGATAAGGACTTGCCCACCATGCACACATCTTCATGCCGTCACATGAACTTGGTTCTCCCGGACAGGTAACAGCCCCTCAAAAGTCTGTGGCATGTTAAATAGTGCCATAAAACAGCACAGACAAAAAGTAAGTGATTTGTTGTTGTGTACAAAATATGAGACAGCCCTGGGTTCTGTCTGGAAAGTGTTTGAAAGGTTTACTTGGCTTCTACTAGTGGGAGTGCCTATAAGGATGCTGTATTTTTTTAGGTGGCCCAGACAGAAAAACTAGAAGAGATTGATTTTCATGAAAAGTGTTAACAATTAGGGAGTGTTCATGGTGTCGTGTGTCAAATGCTGAAAACAAGGCTCTCAAGTCACCTTTGAAAACATGAACACTTTCTTTGTTTCTGAGATTATTAAGCATAAGAAAACTGTGCAGCTCAATGTTTTTCGTAAGTTATGTTATGCGATAATCTAAATAGTGTTAAGAGTTTAGACATCTACACAATTCTTGTATTGTGTATCTCTGTGGGAGAAAAGAGACAAAAGAGACAGGCATTATTGCCAAACTTGCACATATACTTATCTAAGTACAGCATGTAATGTCGCTAAGATTCATAGATACTCATTTACATTTTAAGCCACAAAACAAGAGGCTAGAATAACCTTTTTTCCTTTTTTTTTTTTTTTTATCATTAACCTCCAGCTAGCACTGAAAGTTTCAAGGTTTATTTTGACTAGTGTCTGGGTTTGTAAATGACAAGCTAATTAGAGGGGTATGCCAGGCTATTCCTTGGCTAGATTGCAAGAAGTTCAGTTTGCAGTTGTCCACAGAGAAATCTACAACCTGACACTTGAAATTTAGCTGCACTTACCCGAAAGACTGTCATTTCTTCCAGCAAGACTTCCTCTAATTCGTGCCAACTCTCCTTAGGAATTGAAACCACTTTAAGAACTGTTCCAATATCTTGAAAAGGGAAAAAAAAAAAAAAAGGAAAAAAGTTTTCAGGTGCTTAAGAAACCTACTTCTGTATCAGAGTAGTCATTGGTTCTTGTATGTAATTATTTCAAGTATAAAGATTGTCAAGCCACATATCACTGCACTTTTGTTTCACATACTAACTGCTATTAAAAAATAATAATAATAATACAAAAATGAATTTCAGTAGGGTATTTTTTTTAATATCAAAATTCAACAAAAGCAACAAGAAGAGAAATACTACTTTAACTATTAAAGAATGAGCAGGACTGAAATACTATTTAAATGACAGTATAAAATGACAGATGTTTCAGTCACTTAATTGAGGAAGGAAATGCAGTAAATTTACTCAGCCATGTTTTATTGTCCATTTTGAAATGTGATGTTTGTCATTCTTAAAATGCAAGTGAAGATGCTGTCAGAAAGCTCAGTATGGATATAAAAACATCTGGACAAACGTTGCTAGATAGATGAAGCTGTTAGATCTCTTAAGTACGTATGATCTTCCCTGTGTCAAACAAAGTACCTAAGATATAAAAGCCCCTTAAGGCATCTCTGTGTATTTTAGATACTTCACTGAGGGATAAAAAGCAATCAACTTGTATCTTCCGTTTTAGCAATAGATGTGTGCCAGTATTTTAGCACTATATCCATTTACATTCTTGGGATGGGAAGGGGGTTGCAAGTGGCTTTAATGTGCACAAGGCCAAGACTTGAAATTCCCAGAAATCAGGGGGAAAAAAATAATTTAATCACTGCAGACTCTGAAATGGCAATAACTCTGGATGTGACTTTTCTTTTTAACCAGTCAAATATAGTACCATGTAAATATAGGAATAACAACTACATCCCTAAGGACATTTCATGTTCTGTATTCTATATTATTAATAGTTTATGAAAATACAAGGCATTTTAAAATGGATAATATTCTCAAAGTAACAGAACTATAAAGATCAGCATTCTTAAAACAAGCATTAAACTATAAAAACACAAAGTCAAAATATGATTTTAGTATATATATATGTTGAAACTTCTAATAAAAAAGATGACAACTCATCATTTCAAAACTGAAAAATACAGGTGAAACTGAAACACATTTCATAGTGTGAAAATGTTATTTTTATAAGTTAAGCATCTTAAAAGCAAATGATCTAGTGAGAAAATTCTGGTATTTCAACTTCTTTATATGAAATTTTACATTTTTAGAAGTTTAGAAAAGATTTTTTTTTTCCTGCAAAATATCTGCATCACTGTTTTGTTTCATTAGTCACAAATTCATAGTTTTTGTTTTTGTTTTAAAAGAAAAGAAAATAGTTCTTTCTAAATTAATATATATATATATACAGCTTTATTTAGGTAGCTACATGTACAAATTAAGCTAGAAAAGATACTAGATAAGTTGTTTCTGGAAGTGGTTTTCATTATGGTTACTACTACAAAATGAATATATTTGAAGCAGTGAGAACACTACAGAACAAATGTAATATGGACTTTAGAACAAGAAGAAAAATCTACAACAAATTAATGCAGAACAACAGATAATTTAGCATTAGTTATATTTGTAATATAATGGATGAGTTCATTTCCTTAATTATCTTGATAATTTGATGACTGTGGTTTTGAGGAAAAAAAATTGAATGGGTAAAAGAGAGAACTGTGATCTAACAAGTATAACAGTGCAGTGCAGTAATTTGTCATGGTTGTATTCTGAGTTGGGCTATGTCTGTCCTCAGTCACAGTCCATCAAATTCCATATTCCAGAAATATAGGGGCATTTTTGAAGAAACAACACAACTGATATTGTGAACCTGAGTGGGGCACTGAGTAGACATCAGCTCCCAACAAAATGTTTCAAAAAGAAGTCTGTGTTTTAATTGAATTTTGCAACAATTACTATCACTTGATGCCAGAGAAAGCCTCTGAGGTCAAAAATAATCACTGTGTAAATCACTATGGCTACTCTGGTCAGGCCACAGGTACCAAAGTGGAGCTTTATCTCAGTTCTAGATTAGGTTTTACAGAGTAGTGTTTCAAACAATTTCACACAAATGGAATCAGGCTTCTCCTTTAGGATCAATAGGCTCTGCCGAGTAAGATAAGATTACTGTTATTAATTTGCTTTACTGACGGATGTACCTTGACTGTGCCAAACGATCCCAAACATCAGACACTCAGGATATGCATTAAGTGCATATCTTAAATCCTGTTTTTTTCTGATATAATTTCAAGCATTCTGATATGACTTTTTTTCCACTGTGAAACACACTGGTGCAATCACAGTGGGAAAGAAACTGTTTGACTGAAGATTTCACCCACAGGAAAGGAAAATGTGACCACACTGGATGGCTATTAATTATGTTGTGTTCAATTATCATCAGCTATTCAATGGAAAGAAAAAAAAAATCCTCAACATACCAAAGTTCAGCAGCATGAAGGAATAATGCAGATTGCTGCAACAGCAATGGAAAAATACAGAGAAATTTATCTAATCTGATGGGACAAACCTGAACAGAAAAATCCAGCCATGTCCCAGAGAGCTTAATTCTGGTTTTGTCATAGGTCATCAAGTAGGAAATTGCACTGTGACTAGGATCCCTAATCTACTCCCCAGTTTGCTCTTTGCTTAGGGAAGATGTAATATGTGCTGATTGTGTATCTGTTTCTGGTTTCTTTTACTTTGACCAGCCAGCTCAATGCAGCTCAGTGCAGCTTTGTGGCAACAAGCCAGACAGGGCCTTAGTTCTTCCTTTCTTATTCTGCCCCTGCACGGAAGATGCCTCAGTCTGAAAATTGCAGTAAGGACAGTTTTCTCAGAGCAGTGTAGAATATCTTTTAAGCACCAGTTCCAAGCACAGGTGTTTTAACACCTATTCTTATCTCACTAGGGATAAGACCTCCTCCTGGAATAACCTTCTCCTGGAAAAAGAGCAATTTATATTGACAATGGTAGTATTTCAAGAAACATTAGCACTCACAAAACTGTATTTTTGGTGCTGAAACCTCTTTTGGCAAGTGCAAGCAATAACCTTTCAATATTTTTCTTACAGTTTTGGGGCACAAATAGCAGCAGTGTTGGATGGGATGCAGACCACTCACCACACACCTGAATATTAGTGGTTTAGAGAACTGAGTGTCTAAATTTCCAAATCAAAGGTAAAAGCTGGAGATTGAGGCTTCTTCAGAGAGAGGTCTCACCTGATTGATTTAGATAAAAGCCACCATATATAATGATTACTGTCTAAAAGTTGTGTCTCAGGTTTATGCAAGTCTTCCTGTACTGCCTGAAAACAGACAGGAACTTCTACATAACTGTTTGTCTTACTCTAATAGAAGTCTTGAAGAAAGCACAAAGAACCTCTTTCTGGAAGTACTTATCTTTCTCACTTGCAGAAATCAAGGCATCTTTTTTAGACTGAATGCCAAACCTTGGTGAGATAACTACCACCTCCAGAGGTAGACATAAATCAGCTCCTTATGTTTGCTCTTCGTCCTACCCTGGATGCTGAATGGCTTGTTTCCTCCTGCCACAGCTAAGGGGAGTATTGTCATTAATATTTTTGTGGGCTGAATCAGGTCATAGAAGACTTGTTGAAAGGCACAAAACACTGCCAATTGCAGATTCCATTAAACCATTTAGTGCATGATGGAAAATATATGTGTTGTGTAAAATCATATGAAACTACTTTTCAGTGTTTTATGCAAGAAAATATTGTAACACTGATATCTAATAACTCAGTTCACAGCTATAAAGCACTGGACTTTTTTCTGCAAAGCTACACTTCCTGAAGTAAATGTTCTGAACTGCTACACATTGAGGGTGTTTGGTACACAAAGCTTCATCAGCTCTCAGTTTTCCTCATAATGTATTTCAGACATCAACATGAAAGAGACCTTGAAATTTATTGCTCTGGAAATCTGACCCCAGGTCTAGAGTACCAGAACTTTAGGCAAGTCAGAAATTGGACTGTTATAAAACAGAGAGCCAGACAGATATTTTTTTCAGTCCAAAGCTGAAAAGAAGCAGTTGATGTGGGGATTGTTTTGGTTTGAATTCATGATGCCAATGGCTAATTATTAGCAAAAGTTTAAAATGATTTTATTGAACATAACTGAAACAACAGCAAACTAATGCGAAATCTTCAAAGATGAAGAATCAGATCCACCAACTGCTAATCAGCACAGGCCTTCTGAAGCCACTGAACTAATGCAAATGCATATCAGCTAAGTTCTGGTCATTGTTATTTCTTGTTATTACTTTTCTTGGAAAATTCTCTTCCCCAAGTGCATATTTCCACTTTGGTTGCAATGCCCCGTCTGCATCATTCTGCAGCACTTCAGAAAAGATGCCATGTTTCTATCTGAATCTTCTTAAAACATGTCTTACGTGCCAGTTATCTGAATCTTAGGTAAAATGATGTACTCTTCCCGCTAAAGAACTGGACATCTTAAAGCAATACTTGAAATACTTGAAAGGCACACAAGACATTTCCCACACCTGGAAACTTGCTTCATTCATGTTAATATTTCTTATGATGTGCTTCAAAATGGGTACCTCAAAACTCCATTTTAATACTAAATTATAATTAATAAGGTAAGATATTTCTAATAAAATTCCCTAATAACAGTAGTTGGAAAGAGAATGGTTTGATCTTACTCCAGCTGGCAAAGCTCCTAGAGAATTAAGCTATGTAGGCCATGGCCTGAACCTGTAACAGCAAACGTATACAACAAAGGCCTCCCCACACACAGTTTTGAATCTTGCCCCAGATTTTGATGGGTAACCACTGGAACATAACTCAGTGTTCTATCTTTCAGAGTACGAAATTTTATCTGATCTATGCCTTTGTAATGTCTGGAAGAGCACACAGTGTAGATTCAAGATTGGCACTTACCTGTGCCAATGAACATCACATCATATTGGCCATCTTCTGCGTCTACTCGATCTACTACTATCTGTGTGAACTGGTAATCTACATCTGTTTTGATCATGATTGGACGATTGTTGATGGGGAATACTGGGTTGTACATGGCTGGATGACTTCTTGCAAATGTTATAACTTCATCAGGAAGGTCCTTGGTGGAATCAAAGCCTCCAAATGTTTTACTGGGACACTGGGAAAAGAAGAAAAAAAAAAAGAAAAAAATGAAGTATTTTGCATTTTACTGCTGAAGAGTAGAAAGATATTACCAATCTATTTCATCACAATCATCACATCTTCTTCAGTTTATAATTAAGTGTGGCAAGAGATCTAATTGTTTCATGACAGACAGCAAAAGTTGATTCTACCACTAAAGGTCTCTAATTTTTTATTTTTTTCATTTTGGATTTAAAACAATATAATTAACAGGATGCAAATGAACTTCATAAATCATTTTCCTTTCTACCATGCAGTGCAAATGGATTTTCATTCATTTACTGATTAGTATTATTCTTTAATTGACAGAAGGAAAAAATCCTGAATTTTATAAAATTGTTCAGTATAAAGCAACCAATTTCAGTATTTCCTTATCTGTACTGCAGATAATTAATCAGTTATGCCTCCATCTTAGTTTCAAAGCATTCTCTGCTGAAGTTGACTGGAAATCACAGAATCACAGAATCACAGAATTGTAGGGGTTGGAAGGGACCTCAAGAGTTCATTGGGTCTGACCTCCCTGCCAAAGCAGGTTCCCTAGAGCAGGTTGCCCAGGTAGGCATCCAGACAGGCATCCAGAGGAGACTCAACAACCTCCCTGGGCAGCCTGTTCCAGTGCTCCTGGAAATCAGTTCCTCTCCTAGGAATCAAGTTCTGAAGTGCCAGGACAATAACCTGTTCTACTGACTTTAAATTCATGATTGTCTTAATGAGTTTGAGTCATTCATTTAGTCCTGATAACATGGATCGTCTTACATTAAATTATCTCTACAGATATTCTACTGTGTGCAGTTAGCAAAGGGTTTGACTAATCTGACTAAATGTGACATATACACTATATATACATCTATAAATGAGCTACACATTAGGGTCCCTTTAACGTAAATGGAGAGAATAGACACAATTTATCCCAACTTAAATAAAACAGTAAGTTTAAAATAAATTTCTCTTTAAAATAAAGAATCCCTTTGCCACCTTGTACAGCTATGAGTGGGCCAGCCAGTTTTGTCTCTGTAATCTGTGAAAAGCAGGAGGGCTTTGCCATCATTCTTCCAATGCGAGAAAAATGTAAAGGCTGAGAAAGGAAAGAGAAGTAAAACCATTGCTCTGGTATCCACAAAAATATTCCTCTACTTTCACCTACCTTATTTTTCCATGCGGAGACTCAAGGACTGTGGCTGATCACCACCATTTGTCCCTATCTCTTCTGTAAAATTTCTAAGTATTTTAAGAACACTTAAATGTTACTTTAAAGTAACCATTTAGTAATGTATTAACACTGTTGAAAGGATGAAGAAAATGAGCCATAATTAGTCCAAAGATACCAAGAAGACAACTTATTGTACCTCGTTATCAATCTTTCCACAAATACCTGTTTAAGATATATAAGACTCTGAAAGACAATTGACAATGATATACTTGCAGCATTTGAACCTGAAATACAAACAGCTGCCCTAGATAATTTGCCTTTATATGTACATATAGAATATCTTCCAACTAAATTAAAAACCTAGAGAACAACATCTTATTAAACAAGAATCCAGACATTTCAGGATGCTCAGCAGAAGAAATCAATTGCCTTTGCTATCACCTTGATCCAGACTATTAATAATTCATCAGAAATTAAATTAAAAAATCAATGCTGTCAAGAAGAATAGTTGTTATACTCAGCAAAAGGATGCTTCAAGAATGGATATGTAAAGTGTAAATTGTCACTTTTTGGCATATTTGTTAGTAAGCAAATTCCAACACTGCCCATTACATGGGATGGAAGGGAGAGAGGATATTTGATTAATGTACACGGATCATACTAAGCAGAAAACAAGTTTGTTATCCATTTTGTTATGTCAACATTTTAAAGCCTTTTTATTATTATATATTCTTTCTCTCTTGTGCTGAAATATTACTAAGATAAAATCAGATACACTTTTTATAATCATTGCCCAAACCATTGCCTGTCTGACTTTTTTTTTTAAATTTCACACTTCAATTCTAAGTTTGCTTTAAATCTTGATTCATATTCTAACTGCAGTTCAATACTAATTACTGAGATTAATTAGATAATGATTAATTAGATAATATAAATTATTCTATATAAAATTCTAGAATAAAAAGACCTTATAGTGGTCTTCCAGTACGTAAAGGGGGCTTACAAGAGGAGCTGGAGAGGGACTCTTTGCCAGGGTGTGTAGAGATAGGACAAGGGGGAATGGTTTTAAACTAAAAGAGCGTAGATTTAGATTACATATAAGGAAGACATTCTTTACTCTGAGGGTGGTGAGGCACTAGCACAGGTTGCCCAGAGAAGCTGTGGATGCCCCATCCCTGGAAGTGTTTAAGGCTAGGTTGGAGGGGGCTTTGGGCAACCTGATCTAGTGGGAGGTGTCCCTGCCCATGACAGGGGGGTTGGAATTAGATGGTCTTTATGGTTCCTTCCAACCCAAACCATTCTATGATTCTATGATCACCACACAAGAACTATATATTGTTAATTGCAGCTGAGCAAACAGTGGGGAAAAAAAAATGGAGAGAAGTGGATTTGATAGATGGACCACTTGGTGGGTAAGGAACTGGCTGCATGGTCTCACTCAAAGAGCTGTGGTCAATGGCTCAGTGTCCAGGTGGAGATCAGTAAAGAGTGGTGTTCTTCAGAGGCAGTATTGGGACCAGCTCTGTCAGGTGACATGGACAGTGGGATCGAGTGCACTCTCAGCAAGTTTGCCAATCAAGCAATCAAGCTGTGTGGTGGGGTTTCCACACTGGAGGGAAAGGATGCCATCCATGAGAGACCTGGACAGGCTTGAGAGATGGGCCTGTATGAAATTCATGAATTGCAACAAGGCCAAATGCAAGGTCCCATGGCGCAAACCTAAACACAAGGGATAGTGCAATCCTAAACACAAATACAGGCTGGAAAGAGAATGGATTGGGAAGAAGAGAAGGAGGAGGAAGGCCCTGAGAAAGACCTAGGAGTGTTGGTTGATGAGGAGCTTGACATGAGCTGGCAATATGTGCTTGCAGCCCAGAAAGCCAACCGTATCCTGATTCCACTTGCATCAAAGAAATAGTTTTCACATGCCAAAAGTTATACATGAATAAAAAATATCCTCATAAAGGTTGCAGAGATGAGCTTGATCTTGGAGTCAACTGAATTCTTGTGTTTAGTATCTTCATCCAATTGTTGATTTCCAATATGCTATGCTAAGGATTTTGATAAGTCAATAAAAGTTGACTAGGCTATACCCTAACTGGACTACCAGGGAATCCAACAGACTAAAACAAAAACTACATTTTGGTAGGAAACAAAAGGCCTTTGGTCACGGCTGAAAGTACTCTTGGCAGCATAAAGTAGAGAAAATTAAGGCTCTGTATTTGAATTCGTATAAAGTCAGTATGAATTCATGATTCAAATTTGGTATATATAAAAATCCTCCCTTCTCTCCCAAATAATGCTAAAAGGTTAAGTAAATAAATAAAATTCTGTAGAGTTTAAAGGAAAAATCCTGGCAACTTCTTTGCTAAATATAAAGCTGATAGGTAGAATTGTTTACAAAGTTTTCCAGCTTTTCAAAAGAACCTTTAATTTTCCTTTTCTTTACTCTGACTGGGCAAGTCACCAGATGCTTGGGAAGTTTATTGGCACCTCACCTATGAAATTCCTCAGATAATTCAGCACTGTTCAGTGAGAGCTGGAACTGAATCACTGTAAGTTCAGGTTTTGTTTTTTCCTTCTCTTTCCCTTTAGGGAAAAGGAAGCTACAAGTCTGACATCTAAAGGAACTTCAGAAATCATTCTTCTCTATTCTCAACACATCATTGAAAGTAAATTCAATTTTATCACTTTAGAAAAATAAAATCTCCATTGCAGTCAGAGATGTCTCTCATTTTTAAATTCAGTTTTATCCTACTAATACAAGAGAATGATTTTTGTAAATACAAGAATAAAAATTCTTTTTCAAAGTGGTAGACACAAGGATTAGAATCATTGGCAGTGGAGAAACTGATGGTCTCAGCCATTCTTTTATTAACTTCATTTTCACTGGCACAGCTTCTTGCACTACATGATGCAACTGAAGGGTTATGTAGAATCTGGGAACACATTCATCCTTATGTAAGAAAGTAACTTATGAGGAAATCCCAATGTCTTTGCACACTCTTGGTGAATCTTAGTATAGGTATATTACAGTGAAATTGTAAGGGTACAATCCGTTCTGAAAAGGCAGTCAGAAAAAGTATATATAACTTAGCTATATTTACCTACTTTGACAAAAAAAAAAAAAAAAGATTAGCAAAAAATTATGATGACATATCAGCTTTAATTACCGTAATTTAAAAGAAAAAAAAAAGTTTAGCATCAAGAAAGAAATAAAACCTCCCTTGTTCTGTCTTTTAACTCTGGAAAGAATTAGGAATCCCTTTAGCAGAGGAAGTGGGAGCTGGGCAATATGGCTTATGGCTGTCAGGGTGCCACTGTTTTTTTTTACTTAGGAAGTCACTTTTGTTAGGCTAAGCATATAGACCGTCTACCTGCTGGAAATCAGTTAAAAAATCAGATTTGAAATAACATTTTTAAAACATACCAGATAAAAATAGAAAATCAGATGGTTTAAGAAAGAGAAAGGACCAAAACTATCCCTGGTTTGTTTCCTGCCTTGTATTTAAGAACACTTTTAAGAAATATTACAGACAGATATATTATTTATGTTTCTGTTTATATTTGCATGTGTATGGACACTTTATATTCAGCAATGATATTCTAGAATATAAATGGATCAAGCTGATTTACACCAGCTAAGGAGCTATCCTGATGTATACAATAAATGCTTTTCTCATAAATTCCCTATCTTAGACTAGTGGCAACTTTGAGGCAGTTAAATACTTCTAGAACGTGATGATATCAGTTTGCAGTTGTAGGTATGGGTGTCTCATATACACCAATATTTTAGTCATTCATAAACTAGAAACGGAAACAGGTAGAGGCACAGATTAAAAAGAAATGACAGAAGAAATCAGTTACTGTCACTCTAACATCCATTGCAGAAATACGTCTTACTGTACTAGACTTAATGTTGCAAACAATTCAGTGTTTCTTAACAGTCAGGCAGATGCTCTGTTTTCTGTTCACTCTCACCAAGAATGGTTCTGCCAGTATTTGGAACAAATGCAAATTCCAAGGAGACAATAATGCAGAGTAATTTATTACACATTTGACTTTCAGCAAATTTCTGCAGCCATTGCTCAAACTTATGTTGAAATTGACAAGAATGCCAAAATGAAAGTCCAAATGAAATTAGATCACAGATATAATGACTTCATATTTTACAGGAAAATCAGGAAATTTTGGACCTGGATGAACTGTTAACTTTCCCTTCTGACACTCAGTCTGTGTCATCTTTTTCAGTTTTTGTTCTGGATCTCAGCTCAAGGACTGTGTAACGTGTGAAAATATTTTCCATGGTTTTCTCTTTTTAGATTACTGGATTTCTTAGGGTACTTACAGTTCCTGGCCGTGGGTATGGCACTCGCCCTTGGTAGGGAACCCACTGATAGTTTGGGCCATCTCGGTGTGCGTAGGGACCAAGAAATACCCTCCTCACATCTGTCATGCTGTACATACATACTGCTGACCCCTTGAAGATATTACTGAAAATAAGGGGAGAAGAAATCAAATCAGGTTCTTTAAATTATCAGTCAGTTTAATCAGATGGGTGAGCTATGGGAATAGCAGCTTGTTGCTTTCTAATTTATTACGTGTTGATTATCAAAACTCTGACATGCTCTCAGAACAATCCTAACTCACCTCTTGTGAAAGTTCAGCATAACTGATACGATCTCTCAGACATTGTGATAAGCAGATGGCTGCTATTCTGCTATTTAAAACATATTGTCCCCACAAGTCCAAAGCCCTGGTCTGAGTAAACTTCACCAGGACTTGTTGAAGATTGTTCAGTTCTTTCCTACTCTTTGCATTTTTCTATTTTAATTTACTTTTTAGCAGTCTCTTTTGTAATGTTGTTGACCTACAGACAACAGTTTGGGTACTACACATGCAAACTTCAGTGCTGCTTCTTACCTTGAGATTTCTTAACAGGAGACAACAGCAAGCACTTATAATTCTTCCTTTTCTATGCCTGGTTATCACTAGCAACATTCTGTCTGTCTACAAACTGAATCTTTCACCCTTTACAGATAAATGTAGCAATGCTCTGTCTGTCTAGTACTGCAAACCTTTCTCAGACCAAAGCTACAGGTATAATTTTGTTTCTGATGAAAGCACCATGAAACCAAAACATTCAAGTCACAGTTACATGTGATTCAATAACAGAACTTTTGAAAGATTTTTAAAACTTACAGATTTCAACAGTGTTTTTAACTAATACTTCCTTGAGTAGCAAAGTTCTAATACTGTGGATTTTCTATGTTACCCTTCCCCCAAACAAGCAATACTGATGCTTATGTTACTTTTCCAGGTCTGTGCGGGAAGGACTACAAATTCTGATCTCCACTATTAAAATGCAATTCAACAGCAAGAACAGCATGAGAAACTGATAGTCTTTGTGATTACTTGCTTCAGAGTGATGATGTACATTGCCCGTTAGAAAAGAAACCTAATTAATTACTTCTTTCTGCCACTGACTTCTCAGTTCAAAGGTTAAGAAAATTTTGGGTTTCTTAAAAACATTTTAACAAAGAGACCTCTTTAAAACAAGCAACCACCCAAGTTTCCATGCAAGTTTCCATGATACACTCTGTACCTGGAAGTTGTAAACACTCCATAGACTACTGGACTTTTAGGGTCTTTTGAGTTCATTAGGAACACATCCTCTGTAACAATAACAAGAGACAGAAAAGGAAAATAAGTTACATTCTGTATGGACAATGCCAGAAAATGCTTTTATATTCAAAGCCACTTCTGTCACTTACGTAGTTCATCAAAGTGTGTGTCAATGCCATTGGGTCCTGGCACAGAACAAATCAGACGTGCCTTGAGAAAAGTCGTCCATTTGTTTACAAGACTCCTGTGTCCACCAAAATCATTCTAATAATAAAAGTATTTTGCATTAATACCTAGTAACAGTCTCTGAAGGATCAACAGAGTGCAGTGTTAAATAATCACAGAATGTTACTTATAGAAAACAGAAAAAAGAATTCAACTTCTACATATAAAAACATAATTATGTTGCCAAAGACATCAATTCTGAATTAATTTTATTTTACACAGGATCACTACATAGTTCACAGTATCACTTTATAGTTCACAACATTTAGAGAATGATAACAAAAAACTCCCTATATATGTATTATATATATAAAGCTGAAAAAAAGACAGACTAGCAGAATATTTTACCCCAGAGCTCCCAGGCTGACATGGCTTGCTAAAGCCTACAGGGTTTATTATTTTTAACTGTGTAGCAATGAAGTGGATGTACTAATTGCATTGTGAACATAGTAGGTGGAAATGCCAACACAGTGGGATCAGTTGCATTGCTGCATAACTTCTGAGTAGAGGTACACCAAGGAACTCATACTTAGAAAGTAACTGGTTTTCAAGCAGCCATTTCTGGATTTGAGGGATAAACTAAAATTATGTGTATCGATTAACATAGAATTTTAATGAATACATCCTACATAGCAAAGTTACAACATTTATGAATATAATTTAATTTGTAGATTTTTTTTTAAAGTCTGTCAGAAAATATTTGGACATTTATCAGTGCGGATGGATGATTCAATCTGCAATCATTAACAGTCTTCTGGATTGTTGGCCCATTTCTACAGCTAAGTAAAACAGTTATTTTGTTGACTCTTCCTTTGCCTCTGTTTTAAGGATTTCACTAATGTGGAAAAGTATTAACATTCCTTTAAAATTAAATTCTTCAAAAGTTTTTGGCCTACCTGGAAGTATCATATTTCCTGTAAAAGTTTCCTTCTGCAGAAACATTCTAAACATCAGAAGATGCCTAAGATTTTTTAAACATAATGTCATAGTTAAGCTTCCCCAAATGAAAAGGAAATAAATATTATACCTTTGTGTGTATCCAATAACTATCACTCTGCTTCACTATAATGCCAGGGCTAACACTGAATAGTTTACAGGCATGAAAATGCAGTTTCCAAAATTGCCAGTGTCCTGCTAGTATATTCAGTCTCACACAAAGAAGACATCATTTTACCTTACAGATCTGCCCTATTCTGGCATGAGTGGCTTTTCCAGTGTGCTCTCCATCAATTGCATTTTCACGGAAGAAGAAATAGATTTTGTCATCTTCTGGATTGTCACTTTCTGGTATCAGGTGAGCACTAATAAATCTGGGATCTGAGAAGACAATATCATTGTATGTGTTACTATACCATGAATAAAATCACTTACCTTCCTTACGTGAAATAAATGTGATTTTGCTTCCCCAGAATCAATCTCTGCATCAGGTAAGAAGTATATCCAAATTAGGTACGTCATTACCTACAATGTGACACTTAAATGTGTCTATTACATGAACACACAATGCGTCATATTTTTATGCTTATATTTTTATGCATTATACAGGAATGGCCATACTGACTTAGACCAAGGTTTACTTAGATCAATGTACAGACTCCAGCATCAACCAAAAGAAATTATCTGTGACAAAGTAAGAATATGGTAGGTCCAAATAATACTTCCAAAGGCCAAATAATACTTCCACAGAATAATTTCCCTGACTCCAACTATTTTCAGTGTATCTGATTCCCTGCTTGGCTGCATGTCTAATGTGTTTATTTACTCTTAACAAAATTTTTCATCTGGGTATCTCTTCAGAATTCATTCACAGTGTCCTTTTGCAATTTGTTACTAAGCATATAATCTAATAAACTAAAAGCTAATTCTGATTTTGTGGTTTGAAGATGATTCTTGCTTCATTTTCCTACATTTGAAATGCCTGCAGTGTTTAAGTTGTGGGTGAATTGGGCTCTTATAGAGATGCTCTTATACAATGCTCTTTGTTGAATTACCTGTTCTTTTCTATTAAATCCTAATATTTAATATAGACTAGACTGTTTCTAAGCAGAAAGCTAAAATTTAGTAGAACTTTATGTGCCCTAACCCCAGAATCTCACTCTTTTTTGGTCATGCTCAGTCCACAGCCCATCATTTTATATGTGAAGATAGGCCTATTTTCCTCATGGCTTTCCCCATGTTGTTTCACTATATAATTCATCAAGAATAATTTAATTTGTCATTTGATTGCTTAGCTACCCAGTTGCATAAGAGCCTTTTGTAATTCATCGCAGCATTCCTTTTTCTCACTGTGCTGAATAACGTAGTACTGTATGAAAACTTTCTCATCTAGCTGCTCAACCCTTTTTTTTTTTTTTTTTTTTTTTTTTTAGGAACACGTTGAACAACAAAGACCATAGAAAAGATCTCAGTGGAACTGTGTCTGTTACCTATTCTCTATTAAAATAAATCTTTTTAGACAACCAAAAACATTAGAAATCTATAAACAGCTTAAGCTTTCCATCTCTAAAACAGGAACTCAAGCTAGCCTTCAAGTTACATTGACACAAGGCCCTAGATAAATAATATCTAGATCATATTGTAACAAGGTTAATATATGTTATTTTTATATGATCTATTACCAAAATATCTACATGGCAACCTGAGGAAGGATTCATCAGAGAAAACAGACACCCAGACACTGGTCTGGGCTACTGGATCTGAAGAACTGGTCTGAACACATAAGGTTGTTTTTACAATCTTAAGGTCTTAATGAAAAGGGTAAAAAAACATTCAACCAAAATCTAAATACATTCCCAAATGGCTGAATGATTTGTCTCCAGCACAACGGGTTTTGTAAATCACAAGATATCAAATTCTAACATAAATCACTATATTGTCAGACATCAAAATTCTAACTTTACACTGGCTTGTGATGAGCCCATGGGGAGACCCATTCAAGTCAGCAATATTGCTGATATAGTAAAGGTTATATAAACTTGCCCTAGGTTAGCATATTATTATTCTTTTCTTTCTGTCTCTTAATTTTGCAAGTGAACCTAGAACAGTAAGAAAGCCTAGTATTTGAGCAGAATTGATAAAAGAATTACACAAAATATTTGAAGAGGTTAAAAATATGTATTTCAGATAACTAGCAGAGTGGTAGCAGAGGAGAGGGGTATGAGTAAGTCAAATAGAACTAAGGCCATAGCTAGAGCATGTGAATATGCTTTTTACATATTTCTTAGCAGTGTTCATCTGGGAAGAATTCAGAATTTCAATTAGTGATTAGTAATTCTAACTACATCCCCCAAAATAGAATGCTCATACAGCCTTGTATTAGAGCATATCTTTTGTACATCATTGAACAACTTCTGCTGAAAAACACTTGTGTTTCTTACTGAGTAAACTTCGGTTTGTTTTGCCACCTGGTTAAATTGATATGTTTTAGTCAATAAAAGAGTGGTTCTTCATGTTATACATCCCTCGTTCCTATTATTTTTCCCCCTCTTCCATATAACATTTTGTGTGTCTATGTAATGAAACAAATGAAGGGAAAAGAAAAAAAAAAGGCTATATGTGTTCTGTTGCATATAGACACAATTTCTGTTCAGAAAGAATATAATGATCATAGAAGCAATTTCATACTATGTTTGTGTGTGCATGTTTGGAGAGAAGAAGAGAAATGTGTTTGATAATTCAGTAGGCTATACAGCTAAGAAGTGTGGGGTAGTGTAAACTAGTGATCTGTAGTGTGTTCTTTATTGTTTCATTAACTGAGGTGCTATTTGATCTGAAGCTTGATGCACACTGGCATAAAGCTCCGGATTTTCAGACTGTGCTTACAACTAACTGTTTAGGGCCATGATGAATCAATCAGCCAGATGGCCAGCAGTCACACAACATAGCACTCTCCATGGACTGCGTAGCATGTTTGTATTGCTCTTCTTTGAGGAAGGGAAGGGAGGTATTGTCCACAGATGAGGGCCTTATCCTTGACTCTCCTAATTGCTCACCCATGCAGCAGAAGAAAGAATGTTATCCGTGAATGTGTATGTTCAAGTATTGAGACTGCTTGGCCTTACCCTGCAAAATTAAACAGGTTCAGTATCGAGGCTCCCCATGGGAAGTTTAAAACAATTCAGTCAGGGTCGACCTATTTCATATATTTGACACAGCCACATAAGAAGTGCTGGAATTAACTTCAAGCAAGTTTTATTGAATGGAAAGTGGAACTTTGATCCAAAACCACTGGTGACAATTGTAAATGTCGATGCACTGCAGGTGTTGTGGATAGATAAGATGACTTCAAATTCCTGTATGTGAATTATAGGGTATTCTGAGACCCTAGAACAGTCTTCAATCAGTGAAGCACTCAGAAAAGCCACTGCAATAATTCAACATGTTCTAGCTTAAAATGATTCTTCTATTGGCTAGACATCCAGAAAACATGTTTTCTGAAACTGGATTTAAGAAATAATTTGACAGCAAATAATTTGCAATGATTCATTGCTTTAAAACAACACATAACCATACAATGTGGAAGAGTCCTTTAAAAAATAGCATACATCAAACAAACATGTTTGAAACATGTTTAAGCATGATCAAAGGAGAAACAAAGCCACAGTATAAACATGAGCAAAATAAAATTATAGCAAAAACACTTCTCTGATCTTGCAGCCAATGTGAACAAACTAAACATAAAAATTTAGATTTTGATTTAAAGCAATCAGCATCAAGAAGCAAATTATTAAAGCACACACCTTTTTCAGTCTCCTTTTTCCAATTGTCCTGACTGCGAAGCTATTTCTCAGCTCCCACATGACACCTTTCTAGCGCCACTTTTTCTGTGCCCTTCTGCAATTACCAGTTCTGCAGACATTTCATTGGCAGCAGCCCATTAAACTGTCCTTCATGAGAAATCTGGCTCTTTATGAAAACGACACCTTGGTCCAGCTGCCTCTATGATTTATATGCCATTGTTTGCTTAGTTAAGTAATGGAAACATGTTTTGCTTGTCTCAGCACTTTGACTTCAGAAAAAGCCAAGAAAAATTGATCTGCATTTATTCTTTTACAAACGTTACTCTTTAGCGGCAAGAACCACACATGCACACACACACTCAACAATAGCAAGAAACAATAAAAATCAGAAATTGGATTTCTATCAGAATTGTATTAACATTTTAATTAAGACATATAAACTTGAGGCACAGAAATTACTTTTAGCTGTCAAGATTGAGCTAGCTGATGGAACAGAAGCTAGGGTCATCTCTTGATCATTCGACAGGAGCAAAAGGGTAATCCTCTCAGGAAATGTTTTGTAAAGAGTTTGAACTGGATGCCCCTATTATTGTATAGTTGTGGTCAAAATGACTAATTTACAAGTTCACAGCAAGAAACAAGGGAAATTTTACGCTCAGTAAAACTAAAATTGCTATAATGTAATGAAAATTACTGAAGGGTGACAAAGGCCCTGAGGAGAACAGAACTAGGGAATTTGAAATTAAAAATTTAGCAAAAGCAGACATAGACAGCTATGCGGTACTTCATAAATACGTACAATGCCTCTCCTCTGAGATCCAGGAAAGTCAGAGAAGCAAGTACTGTCCTCAGAAAATCTGATCTTGAAATCACAGCGAGCTCCACTACTCACAGAGAGGAGGACTTATAGCATCAGTCATAAATGTGCTTAGCAAAGCCACTTGGTAAGGTCACCAGAGCACAAAGCTTTTAATATATGTTGATGAGAAAACCAAGCTGTTTTGCAGTTTTAGTCACTCAACTGTAGTTTACAAAACACCAAAGCTTTTAATAGTCTTATTCTAAAGTCTTCTCGTTTTAATTCTTCCACTTTCACGTATTTTTTGCAAGAAATGACTTGGGCAAACACAACAGAGGTCTCATAGAGTCACTGTTTAGAATGAAGCTCTTCAACAACACTACTGGCACCAGACTGGCATGCAGACCATCCATGGCTGAGATGTTAGCAGCTATCACAATGTAAGAAGGACTGTGGTGATTCACTGATGTTGCAATGGAAACTCTCAACAGAAAGAGTTTTGAAGTTTGCCAACATTTGCCAAGTGGTACTTTTGTCTTTGAGTCAAGCCAGACTGATTCTGAGCAACCATGATTTTCTAATACTGTTAGCTATGATGGTTTCTGACGTCCTCCTTCTTAGAAATCATATCCTTTTATATATATATATAGACTAGTGGAACTAATTTTGGTGACATAGAATATCAAATGGGCTAATAAATGGAAAGTTTAGCTAAGGTTTCTTGCAATTTTAATTGCATGAATAGTCTTTATTATTATTATTACTATTATTGATTCATAACCCTTTGCAGAATTGAAAGAGAAATCTCCTTTGCACGGTTTGACTGTTCTGTTTCAGTGGAAATCCGTGTGAATCTTATTCTGTCAGAAAAAGATTACATATTGTTATGGATAAAGGTATTAAAAATAATATTAACATATAATTCTTCCATCATTTCAATGCATGAACTCTTCAGAATAACAAATAAAAAGATGCACGACGCTTTTACTCCTGTAAATCTCTCCACATCTTAGCGATACTGTTTCATACACGACACCGAGAATCTGGTCCTTGAGGCTTCTCTATGCTTTGGCTGCGAGTGTCACAGCCGCTACAGTGTCAAGTGACTTCAAGGAGAGCATAACTTTCATTTACGGTACTTAGCACCTCTAAGTTGTGTAAACGAGCCCCTGAGTACCAGCCAAGGCTTATATCTCCAGGCACTGCCACTACCCTGATACCCCTTCTGCTACTGAGACATAATTCAATATGGATATTTCTTGTGAGGAACACTAGTTTACACAGGAGAAAGAAGAAAATGTTGATCTCTGATGCAATTATCAGTTTCTGAAACCTTTATTCTAAAAAGGCAACAATAGTTTTTATTCCCTGGAATGGCTAATTATATGGTGAAGAAAAGTGAATGCAAAAGTTCAGTAAAATTATAGCTTAATTCTCAACATAAATTAGATTTCTCACAAAACAATGTTTATGATCTACCCACCCTACTTAATTTAAGAGGTGATTATTATCTCTTTACAGAACAGCAACCAAAATTAACACCTCTTTTCCATTGCTGACTATGTTTTGAGGTGTTGTATATCTATCAACACTGTTCATTTTAAACTGATGTAGTTGTCCCTTAAAGAAAATAATTGGGCAACTGAGAAAACGACTGTCCTTCACAGATCAGAAAGGAAGGCCAGCAGCATTTTATCTCCATGTAGGAATACTTTAATCTCGCTTTTCTGTATTTCCTAACCTCTCTGCAGAAAGAGCTTATGAGAGTTCCAGCTAAGAGCCTGTTTCTTTCCTGTCGATCATTTATCTGAAGTTTCTTGACTTTGATGCTTGGAAATTAAAACAGTGGAAAGCTTGTGCCTTAACTGTGTTACCTCCATCTTCAGAGCTCTGGCTTAGTGATAAAAACTAAAAATTGCAGTCTTTGTGTTAAAAAGTGCTGTATTACAGGAGAAAGTGGAGCATGGAAACAATGAAGGCCTCTGATGCCTCTAATTGCCTGAAGGCCTCTGATGCCTCTGGTGCCTCTGATTCCCACACAGTTTTGGCAATCAGAGCCATGCTATGGGCCTGTCTCTTGTAAACTCTGAGGAGGAGCTCTGCAGGTGGAGCACAAGTCCCTGGAGATGCCCAAGCAGTTTATCTTAAATGACCCAAAACTCAAACCTGCTCCTCTCCACTCGTGATTTTCCCAGGTCTTCCTGTATATTGGGAGACGTGTGATTAAGTCTTGATGAAATAACCTTCATAACTTGGAAATTAGAGGTTACAAGAAAGTGTCCCGAAGGCAAAAAGAGCATGCTTCAGCAGCACTATCAGCCGAACTGCTGGCGCAGCATACTGCAGGAGACAAGTCCTTGGTGTGATGTGAGGAATAGCTGGGGATTAGCAAGGTGAACACATTTCACTGAAGGGAAAATGGGACAGCCATCAGCAGCACAACTGGCAAAAGCCTGAACCCCCAACCTGAACAACAGTTGCTTGACAAGTATGTCTTCAGCCTCCGTATGCCTCCTGAGACTTAAACTCTTAAAATATCTCTGTCAGCTCCATGCAGTGCTCAGCCTTGTCTCCATCAGGACCCTTCATCCACACATATATTTTTTTTTTTCCCGCCCCCATTGTGAACAAATATGGCCTTTGTGTCAGAAATAATCTATTTTCAAAATAGGACAAAAACAACCAAATTTTGTACTGCCAGGTTCAATTTGAAGTGTGTGGAAGGGGTCATGTAGCTGTAAAAGCAATCTCCTCCCAGACATCACGTCAAAAACTGTACAGGACTCTGCCATCAACTCCTTTTTCAGTGAGGGATGATCAGTCATCGGGAAATGATCCTCAGCCTGAGCCAGTTCCCAAGCAGCAATCCAGCAGAGCATGCTCATGTAGCCACTTCCTACCTTATCCAATCTCCTGCAATTTGATTTCTTTGTTAAATCCTTTAGATTAGGCCACAAAACTAAGGTCATTTTGTCAAAGTACGAAAAAGGTTTTGTTGTTATAATTAACTTTTACAGCTAGTATATAAAGTAACGACACAAAATCCATTAACATAAGATTAATGAGGGATGGCAGCAAAGATTAAAAGAAAGACTGGGTGAATGACTGTTTTTAAGTAATCTGTCAGTGTAGCACAGCAACATAAAATGCAGTAAAGCATCTGCAAGCGGAAACAAAACCCCTCAGCATAAACTTAGGTATTCAACGTGATAACATCAGTTATGACAACCTCTTTCAGTACTCATGTGAGCAAAATAAGTAATTCCAACTTAATTTAGTGTCAGTCATTATAAAGAATTAACAACATTAGTACCCAACTGAAATAATTTACTAATTTACTGATGACATGAAACTTAGTTCTGATCATAAAAAGAATTAAAAACAGAAACAAACAATCCAGAAAAAAAAAATATATAGCACAGGTGTGATTAAAACCTTGGAGTTGTTTGAGATAGCAAAGTTTTGAAAAGTTTTACTTCTTGCACAACTCTGTAAGAAAATTGTTCTCTTCAAACTCATTTAATTGAAATTTAATTAATTCATTTCATTTATTTAATTCATCATTCATCATTCATTTATTTAATTCATTCATTCATTTGTTTAATTCATCATTCATTTAATTAATTCAAACAAATTTAATTGTTATGTACTTTTATTTTGTAAAAACAACCCCTGTTTTTTATTGTTATTATTATTCATGTGTCCTACAAATTCTTCCTTCACTACCTTAAAAAAAATAAATAAATAAAAATTTGAAGCTGATACAATGTCACACCAAGAAGGTTTTCATTCTTACAGTAATTTCATTCTTACAGTAATTTTCTTCCATTCTCACAGTAATTATACCAAATATTTCTGAAATGCAGTCTGAAAAAAATATATATATTTGTTTTAAATCATAATAAATGAATGTAAATTGTAATGTAAGGAATGGTTTCTACCAGCAGAGGTCTGGGAAACAACAAAAACAACTACAAAAGTAAAGCTGAAAAATATGTCAAATATGGAGCAGAACTGAATATTAATAATGAAAACCCATTTGTACAGTGTTGGGGAAAAAGCTTATGACTCGCTAATCCATGTAAAATATCTCATACGAACATTTTGTACCTTTCCCTCCCATGGAGCTTTTTCTGTCTTTCATGGAAGCTCCTTCAGAAAAACAGAAGGAAACAGAGACTGGAGAGATGGGTGACTGAAGAGAGCCGTGCTCTGTGACTGACAGCATTCACAGTGTAATATACTATCATAGAGATCAGGAAATATAAAATACAAGGAATAACTGTTTGTTTGTGTGCGTGTGTGTCTGGTTTGGGAATTATCAGATCCAATAGTGGCAGTTTTACTTACTGGGCCTGTCACTGCAATATCAAGAAATCACTGGCCAAAAATCACTGCCAGTTCAATATCAAGAAATCACTTAAAGCATACTGGTAATTCTAAACAAGGCAGGCTATAGACCTCCCATTTTTTTCAGTCATATTTGGTACATCTAATTTTTTCTAAGGTGCAAGCATGGCTTTCTTTATGTACATGTTTGTACTGAATACTATAAATCATTGGTTTTAAAACTTGTTTGCATAGTTCCATGCTAGTTTTGGAGCTTGTCTGTCAGATGTTTCTGTACATTTCTTCTGTCTTATTGTAAAAGTCACAGAAAGTACATTAGAAATCAAGATTCATGATTTTGACAGAAGGCAGTTCCTTTTGTTTCCTTCATTATGCATTGATAAAATGATGTCATTATTTGTTTCTTTGTACTTCTGTACATCTTATGTCAGTGCATAAAATGAATAAAAGAGACATTTAGTTGACTGCTGCAAAACTCTATGTTTGTCTGCTGTTCAAATTCCCATTCTTTAAAAACTTAATATTTCCTATTGTATACACCACAAAACTTAAGATCTTTTTCTCATGTCTTTATTCTACATACATCTCCTTCCTGCTTGCAAGGAACTGACAGTTTACAACCTTAAAAAGTTTTTTTTGTTGTTATATTATTATTATTATTATTATTATTATTATTATTATTGGCTTTCTGGCGACTTGTGTAAGCTCCAGCAGAAATCCCTAGTAAATCTAATGCCCAGCATTTCCTACTTTGTTTGAAAGTTTCAGGGTTTGAGAAGTCTGAATTGTACCTACAATTCTTCTATGCAAGAGCACTTCCCTCTGCACAAATGTTTTATGTCCACAGAGGGCCTAGTTCAATCCAGAAACATTCAGTGGAACATTTTTACTATTTATCAGAGAACTTGTATTTTCTCAAATAGTAGTAAAAGAATCAATAAACACCAATCGTCAGATATATGGCAATATTCACAGTTAATGTATTAGCACTGGAGGTTTGCAAATATTTCATAAGTGTGGAATGAATGGACAAAATATATAATCCAGTCTTTAAAATAACTTTTCTTCTGTTTTCAAGAATACTGACCTGAAAAAGAGCTTGCTCCCTGAAAGGTTGTCCAGTTTCTTCTTATACCAACTCATCTAATAAAATCTTCCTACAAAATGTGATGCACTTATCTGAACAGAAAACTTTACAAACTTACCAACAGGAAATTAAATTTATACATAAAAAAATATGTTAAAAATAATATTTTCTATAACCTATGAATCTGATAAAAATACAGGGCAGCCTATCTCTTTAAAAGGTAAATCAGAAAGGGAACTATTTTTTTCCTTCATTTACTTAGTATGCTTGTGGAAGCCCTAAATAGACCAGGAACATTAAATTCTGTTGGATGCCATACAGGAATTGTTGGTCCCAAATATTTGGAATTTAACATTTATTTTAAAAATGGGTAATTTTCTTTGAGAACACTACAGAACATCTCACCTTCTTAACATGTGAAACATTCTATCCATAGCCACCAGTGATATGGATCATACAATTAAGAAAAAAAGAGCTCACAAAGGTATATTAGCTTGCAGTTCAGTTTTGGTGGCTTACTTTCAGCAAGCTTTAGGATACTGAAATTTCCAGAGAATTTTTGAGATTCTTAAAACCATTGTTACCATATTTCAATAGTGTAGTCTTTTATCTGTTCGTTATCACATTATATGAGGCATTCATTGAATACATGTGAATACATGAGTACCTTGATGGTTTTTAAACATTACGATAAACATTTTTTCTTTTCTTCCCTTTTTTACTGTGTAGTATGTAAAACCACCTGTCTTACATGATTATTAGGAAATCAAATCTAACATCTATCCAACAAGGATACTTTGATATAAGGCAATGGAATCCAATGGAAGAGCAAGGGATGGGATACTTTTGACACCACTTTGAAACCTAAAAGCTAGGCATTAACACCTAAAGTAAGTAATTTATTATGCTCTACAGATCAGTAGGAAAAATACACTTTGGCACTACAGCAAAATGGGGTATTCAGGATCTAATGCTCTGACAAAAAACAAAACAAAACAAAAAAAACCTTAAAGGCTTTTTTTTTTTTTTTTGGTGATCTGTTCATCATATCTGAGAACTGTGATTCTGTAAGTAACATACTTGGGGCTACTTTATTTATTTTATTTATTATTTGGTCAAACATGTTAGCTTTACAAATGAAAAACAGGTATCCATTTGTCTCTCCCTTTTGTCCTTCTCCCTTCCTGTTCTCTCTTCCTTACACCACTGTCATGAATAAGGCTGTAAGGGCTAGATTATGCTCATGGTGGCATCTGTTTTACCCTTTTGTTTTACAGGTGTTGCCTGGTGGAACCTGGGGAGGAACCCAGTGAAGTGGCTGGAGGACTATCCTGGACACACTGGGTTTGCAGAACTAAATAAAGAAAAAGAATCACTAAAATCTTTTGTATCAATTAAAATGTTGGAAAAAAAAATCTGCTGAGAAATTACATGTCAAATTTAAAAAATATACTTTTGTAACTAGGTGGTTTTGTTCTTCTATTGAAAGGTTATAGAAATATAAGGATGTCTTACAGGTACAGCATAAAACAGGTCTTCAAGATATAAGATTTGATATATCATAGTATTTCATAAATAATGAAACTATAAAGTCTGCAATGAATTTACAAATGTGAATTTAATTACAACAGATCCTCTAGCCAATTTCTTGATCTTGCATGCTCTGTGTATGCCTAATCACAAAGTATTGTTTTAGGTCCAGTCCTACTCTAATAAAGTCAATAGCCATAACTCTGTTAAATACAGAATAAGTAGGAATGTAACCTTGAGAATGGACCTTAATATTGGCTTTGCCATTCTTTGCTAGTGTGACTCCTGAATTATGCTCATGAATTACCTGAATGTGTTATCATTTTATATACATTGATGTTTCCACTTTGTTGTAAAAATAGGCCTTTAATATAAGACAGTACTTAGCAATCTAGTACCAGCCATCAGTTTGATATCAGCCGTGACATTATTTAATTTTCAGAATCACAGAGGTTAAAGCTCACTGAACTATAAACAGTTGGAAACATGGAGTGTAATCCCAAGGCACAGCTCTGCACAAGCTGTAATTTAAATCATATTGCATGCTAAGCTGAAAAGGCAGTGCAGGTCCCAGAGGGCATGAATAAATCTGCAGTCACTGATTTGCCACACACATTTGTGTTGGGATTCTGTAACTGTGCAAATGTGATGTCTTCCTTTAGTGCAGAGGACCTGTCATCTACTGAGATTTGTAATTAAATAACCCAGAGAACAAAAGCAATTACTTAGCCTTACAAGCATTCAGACTGGAATTTACACGATTTCATGAACAAAGGGAAGGGGAAGTTGTGGAGACAGAGAGAAAGGGAGGCTTTGAGTCTGCAACATAATTCAGCTGTTTCTAATGCTAGCTGAGGGTTTAATGTATAGACCAGGTATTCAAATACCTGGCTTACTTTTGAACTAATAATTCCTTCATCAGAAACTCCACTCTGAAGTGGATGTTTGCTCATCTAAAGAGCCAATTATGTTTTCAGCTGGCTACATGCCACATCAGGTGCTGGCTTTGAGCAATCAGTTGTGTTAATTGCAAGCAACACTGAGTGCCTTTTGGGACAGGCAATTCACAGTTCAGGAATGTTAGTGTAAGGGGAGTTAGGTTCAGCCCATTACCAAGAACAAATCACAAAGTCTGCATAAGTTGCAAACTAATAGTTGTAATTTTATGGAATGGGTGAAAGAGGTTGGAACAGACTAAGATGCTGTATCCTCACATCGTTTGCTCTGCTAAGTGTACTGAGCATCTCATCTACTTGATGGGTTGGTTGGTGTTTTTCAGCTCAGCTGCTCTGTCCTCCCATTGGCCAAGTTCTATCAAGTATCCTGATCCAGGCCAACACAGCCAAGATATTGGGTGAAGAGAAAACTACATGAGCTGTCCATGAGTACATTCTTCTCCATATTTGTTAGCATTTCCCTTCTTTCTATTTGACATGCTTGGAAAATAATAATAAAAATGTATATTTTTGCAACGATGTAAAGGAAATATTGTAAGAGCATAAATAACAGCAAATGCCATAAATGGATGTTGAAGTGCAGATTTATATAAAAGCAGATATTGAAGAAAGACAACAGATTATTAGTGACATGAGGCAAGAACTGCAGTGCGTAGGAATCAGTAGATCTATGTTGGCTGCAGTGAAGATATTCTAATTTATAATCAGCTAAAGATCTGACCTGTAGTATTTTTTTTTTGTATCTAACTTTTGTCTCTGTACCTGAATAACAAGTTTTAATTAGTCTATCTATTCACAAGAGTTGATTTCTAATACACTTGCCCATGAGTTGCAGCACCAGCACTAGTTAAAAGAAACCTGCCCAAACACAGGAGGTGATGAATGGAAGCCTTGAGCTGAATCATTAGAGATAAAGAGAGTTTGTGTGTGGCAGGGAGGGGGAGGAACTGGTACAAACCTCAAAGTCTGCAGGTGCTTAGAAACAGCATGGAGGCTCAGGAAGTGTCTCTAATAGTCTTTAGAGTCTCAATCTCCGAAGTCCGACAAGACTGTATAAAGGAAACTTTTCAAAACAAAGCCATCTTATTTCTCCTTTTAACACAGACTAAAACATTGCCAAACACTTTGCGTCTGAAGCTGTGAATTTCATTAAATTCAATGCAACTTGCTTAACACTCTCCATTTTTGTATGGCTGAAACGTCTAATTCCACCCACCCCCTCTCCCCTCCCTCTCAGCCAGCATGCTCTAGTCACATCACACTTAACCTTTGCCTTGGCTTCTCAAAAAAGAATTTGTTTCACTCTATTCACAGCTTCAACAGTTTGGCAAACTGCACTTGAGTGCCGCACTGGGCCTTTATATTGAACACACTAATCTGATTGTTTTTCCACTCTACAAACTTTGGGTCAACAATCAAGCTGCTGCCAGAAACTAATTAATTTGCAAACAGGCCCCATTTTCACAGGGGGAGAGCTTTTGAAACCTATGTCAGCAGAGCTGGTCACACCATGGTGACATGCATTGTCATGGCATCCACTTTTCTGGGTAATTTTCCTCACTAATTTTTCACCACACACATGAACTCAAATTACCCAGTCAACAGTAAATCTCTATTGAATGCCCACCAAACTCTGAACGTGGTGGCCTGAGAAGAGGAAATTGGTATTGACAGGGTCAGCACTCATTAAAATGATGGCTAGAGCTGAAGGAAAGAAAAAAGCACAAGAACATACAAAAAAAAAAAAAGTCAGATGTATGTCATAACTCAGTGAAGGGGGCTGTAACAGACCCATTCCCACTTTGTTTAAATCAATTAGCATTCTGCTGTATGATTCCCTACAACCAGATCTCTGCTTAACTTTTTTTTTTTTTTTTTAAATACTGGCTAGTTACTTTAGTTAACAGGAAAGAAGGCAGAATTTGGTACCTAAAAGTCACCATTTTCCAAGCATCAGAGCAATGATGAGCCCTCACAGAGAGCTCAGGGATCATGGGAAACCTACTTGAGTTTGCAAAGCCTGTAACACACAGGTTTTGTCTTTGGCATCCTGCCACCTAATCTGAACTTTCCTTTTTCTAAATCTGATTTAGATCATTGTAAAAATAATAATTACAAATAAAACCATGTTGTGTAATTTAAAATGAAGCCTACACCAAAGGCAAAGCAAAGCGCATTCTTAGAACCTGAACATTACACCTATCTTGGACAAATTACCTTTTTTGATTCGTCTTGAAATTTGTCTTCAGGGCAAGAATTTTCAATAAATATTGAATAATTCCTGACTATGAACTGATGAATGTAGGTAGTGTTTATATTTATACTCATATGTTTAGACAGATATAGTTCTTTTAATCATATATTCACTGAAAGTAGTACAGAAAGCTTTCTAGCAGAAATTATTGACGCAGCTGCTACTGCATCAGTTACTTAGTTTGTCACCTTCCTTACGTAAACAGACCATTTCTTTACAAAGTTGTCCATTGACAACTGTACAAGTTATTCATTGAAACTAATGCATACAAATAATCAATCCTTCCTTGTAAATAAATAAATAAATAAATAAACAAACAAGAGAGTACACAGTGGGAGACGTAGGATGAGACTATGACTCCTGTTTTTACACATCTATAGCTGGAGGTGGCAGATTAAGTTTGTCCTTCTGTGTCTATAACAAGCAACTCACCTGGCTCATTAAAACTTGATTCTGACCACCCAAGCAGGACACCCAATTTGCTTGGTACAGCTAGGTACACTGATTTATCCACATCTAGGATTTGCCAGAGCTTGTTCTGTCTCATTTGTCCAATTTCATCCTCAGAAAAGTCAGAGCATGGGTGAAGGAAAGGGCTATACTCCCAGGTCTCACCCTGACATGAGGCTCATCAGGAGTTACTGGGTTGTTGACCTCATAGTGTATTCACCATTAACATAAAGATAAAAATAAATAATAATAATAATAAAATAGAAATAGAAATGGAAATAGAAACAGAAATAGAAATAGAAATAGGAATAATAGAAATAGAAACAGAAATGAAATAGAAATAGAAATTAGAAATAGAAATAGAAATAGAAATAGAAATAGAAATAGAAATAGAAATAGAAATAGAAATAGAAATAAAAGCCAGTCTAAGACACAACACCAGTATATCAATTCAATGTACATGAGTAAGCACAGACCCCAAAGCTGGCAATCACGTCCTAGTCTCTGTTTAGAAAGAAACTGTGCAGTGATCTTTTTGAAACTGGGTTCATATCCTAGAGCACTTGTTTGAGAGCTATAAGCTTCTTTCCTAAAACTGTACTATGTACAGCAGAAAAGCTTATCTGGTCTCCTCTGGAAGACATGCACAAAGCATTGAACTCTGAGCTTTCTCATTATTTTGATCATATATGCTCTATAAAGAGGGTGAGTCACAGGACGAGTTACAAAAAAGCATGGTTTCTAATCTACACTCCCAGCTACTTTTTTTTTTTTTTTTTTTTTTTTTTGGTGTGGATAATAAGGCTAACAAAGCTAAAACCCATAAATGAGACCACAGTCAACCATGTGATATACACATATCCTATATCAGGTGTTACTGCACTAATGTGTATCCTAACTTCCCCAAGCATATTGTGTCTGTAACTTAGACTAATACGTTTATTGATGCAAGTCTTTTTTCCCCAGGTCACTTTCTCTGGAATGTCAGAAAGTTCTCAAAATTTATGGTCAGTCCAGAGGAACGTCCTCTTCTGCTTTTTATTTTTATTTTTTTTATTTTTATTTATTTATTTTATTTTTATTTTTTTCCCATCCTCTTTTTCCACTCTAGCCTCAAAACCAATCTTTTCTATACTTCTACCAATTTTTCATACCTAAGTACAACAGAATCTCATCCACAGCACTTAAATTTAATGAAGAAAATGACCCAGACATGACCATAACAAAAGAAAGAAAAGAAGGAAGGGAAAAAAAAAAAGAGAGAAAAAAAAAGAAGGGAAAAAGAAAGGAAAAAAAAGGTCTATTTGTTAGAAGGATTTAAAATAATTTCTTTAGGTCATTTGTTGGGATACAATCATTTTTCTTGTTGTTTTTACCCACCACCTTCATGATCTTACTCACATCCAGAGGAACTGTAAAGCAACTGCCAATTCTGTAACTGCTACTTGACCTCCAGTTTCCAACTCAAAGGTTTCTCTTACTTTGTATAAAGAAAAAGGTATCAGCTATCAGACAGAATGAGTCACCAGGTTTAACTATGTTAGTATCTTCTGATCAAATATTCATCTGGGCCTATGTCTTTCTGTGTTGTAACCATTTCAGGTTAGTGGCAGGATAAACTTCAAGTAATAACAGTAAGAAAGAAGTAAAATTTTCTGCTTCCAGAAATTCTGCGTTTCTTCCAAGAGAAAAAGAATGAGGTGTAATAAAAAAGTATAGAGAAATGACTTGTTAGATTGCAATGAGAAAAGCAACTTAAAATTCATATCCAGACTCTCAGGTTTAGATCTACAGACCTAAGGAACAAAAAACCCTGTAAATTGAGTTTGTATTCCATTCTGTTCACATCATTATGCCACCGTCACCATAGTTTCTGAGTACTTCCTAGCACTGTGTTAGGTGACATTAGCGTTTGTCACACATGGAATTTATCACTGTGCAATTATTTATTACTATTCTTAGCAATGAAGCTAATGGGAATGGGGGTGGGAGGGTATATTAAGTGAGAAACGAGACTCGCTTATATGGACATGTTTTGCTCCTACAAGGGTCAGAGTTTTTCATGCCTGTATAAGCAGTGGTGGGAAAGTGCAAGGCTTGGTTCCATGCTGCAGCCTGTGTGATAGGAGATATCAGCTGGCTAATTTGGTTCAGAGATAGAAATGCATACTTTAAATGCAAGAGATCCTTGAAAAACAAACCTCACTGTTTTCACTGGTAAGACTGTCTAAATATTCCCATGTAAACTTATGTGAACACAGTCCTAGGGGAGACTTAGTCTATTTGCTCCAGTCCCTTGCGATGTCAGGCAAGCACACGATCTGAGAGCACATAAAATGTTGTCAAAAGTTCCTCTTCAAACCTGCTAGGCTGCCTCACTGACTACTGATTTGAAAACTAAATTTATTCATACCCAGATTTTTCAAATGTCCTTTATCTGAATAGTTCTTTTCTTGCTGGAGATTTGTGTTCGTAGCATCCATCACATCTTTCCTCCTAGAATATCTCAAATACACTTTATGAAATAACCCCCAGATACTAGGATGGCTTAGTCCTGTCTATGCTGGCTTATTAGTCATTTTCCATCACTGCTTACCTTTTCTGGCATGTATTTTATTGCTTTTTTTATGTCTGGATTGGCAATGTGTAGGAGGTGGGTTGGAAAGTGGGAAACTAGGAAGATGTTTAGGGAGTGTCACAGAAGAGAGAGGTGTCAGTGGATATATAGGGATGGGGAAAGGGTTTGATGTGGCTGACCAGAGAAAAAATATAGACCAAGAGTGCAGTAAATGAACATATCTAAGCCTTGACAAGAGTAGTTGGAAGAGAACACGTTAATTTCTGTAATTTCTGTTAATTTCTGTAATTTTCTGTTAATTCTCTAATTTCTAAACAATTTGACACATTTAATACATCCTTATTAGAGAAGAAAAAATCCTACAAACAACCTGAAATCTTGTCCTCTTGCTGTACATTTCTCCATTGTGCAATGAATATACAATCAAAATTATGTGTGCATGTTTCCAGTGTTGGGACATCCTACAAACTGCCATAAACGGAAACAACACACAGTGGTGGCTAAAATTCTGTATAAATGCCAGGAGAGTATCAAGTCCCTGTTTCCTGCCTTGGAGCCTGCAAAATTTAAGAGGGCATTTCTTTTTTTGTATTGAACAGTCGCTTAGCTTCTATAATTCTCAGCTGTTTATGTAACTGTAAAGTAAAGATTACCAAGGACAATAACCTCAGGATACTAAGCAAAGCTACTACCCCACTTCAAAAATTAAGCCATGGAAAGTATGCAAAAAAAAAAAAAAATCATAGAGCAGGTTTAAATCCACAAAAAGCAAGGAAATTCCACACCAAGGCTGGAAATCCAGCCTGACATTTTCTCTTAACTCCAGGGATAGTTAAGAAGGTGAGTGAAGCCAGTGTTCCCTCACTTTTTGGGGTGCAAACCAGATTCATAATACAACCTTAATGAGTATTTTGTGACTTCATTTCCTCTCCAATCTTCTGCAGCCCAATTCTGTTTTGATTCTAAAATAAATGTTTATGGTTATTCATTTTACAAAATGTTAACAATTTAAAGCCAGATCCCCTGTGCTCAGGTCAAGGAAGATGAGGACAGCTCCAAGCTTTCCTTTCACTCCCCTAATCTTCAGCTTAAAAACTGTCTTCAGTGCACTGTTTTTTGCATTGCTTAGCATTTGCTTTGGTACACTGCACCACCATTTCTGCCTTCTTGCCTCTAGCCATGCCCTCAGCCCTCGCATGAATGCTTCTGAGGCTGAAGAGATGGGAGCGGGTGATGTACAGCAAACTCTGCATTTAGCTCACTGGGGAACTCCCGGGTTCCAGGGAAAGCTGCTCCAACCTGCTCACACCTCCTACTCATCTTTGTTATTGCTGAAACAGTTCATAGAAACAGGACCTGATCTGCACTTTCTTGAAATAACACTGGATTCTGATGGCTCTGATAGCTGGAGGTAATGGCACATTTAAAGGAAAACGTTTTTTGCCTATAGGCAGGACTCTGAAGGATACAACATCAAAGCCATTACTCCTTATAGTAAAGCTGGATAGGAGATATCTTTTTTTTTTTTTTTTAATTTCAAGATTTTTTCCTGAGAGTCCAAAACTATTCTTGACCCTCATTGTGTCCAACCCAGACTGTCAAAGCTTTTTGTGCAGAGAAACTCCATGCACTTGCTTGAGGTGCCAATAACATCCAGGGTGAGCATGCACTTGGCTTATAACAAAGTGCATGATTCAGTCCGGGGCACTGAACTTTTCATATCCAAGATGATTTCCCTGAACATCAATAAATTTTGCTGTGTTTTTGCAAATGCCTCCATGTCACATCAGGCCAACTTTGTATCAATAATTAAATATACACTGCTACAGTGACTGATGTATGGTTCCCTACCTTCTAGATGAATGCCTCGACTGCACAGCTATAGAATCAGTCTCCCTTGCTTTATTTGGCTTGGTGACTGGTTAATTATTTATACAAAATGAAATGTCTTTACAAGCCTGACAGTGTTTAAAATTTTTAAAAGAATTAGAAGTATTTAAGAGCTGCTGGTCAGCACCTTCCCTTTGCCTGGGCACAGTTCAAAGCCTTCTTCCCAGCAACATTAGACTTGAGGTGGAACATGTCCAGCAAGTGACTGTGTGATGTCTGTAGGAACTCTCTGTTCATACTTAAATCTTAAAAACTTAATTACTCTTGTGCAATGTTGTCCAGTTCCAGATGACATTTAAATTCTAGAGAAAGTTTGTAAACTTATGTGCAAGTGACTTCTCCTCTCCATTTTTGCTACCAAGCAGCTGTGTTTCCTGCACCCTGACCTTAGCCTTAATATGGGGAAAGCAGTTTCAAATGTCTGTTCTGAATAAAGTAAACATTAGCAAGGACTTATAACCAGATGTCTCACCACCTAGCTATTAAGCTCCATTGGGATGAGAATTTCTCCTTGTAAATTTGATCAGAATTGCTGTCCTTATCAAGCTTTCAGTGTATGTTCATTGGAATAGTGGTTTATAACCTGAGGCTAAGCACACTCTAGAAAGCAACTGGAATAGCAAACCCACCACTACGTAATAATTCATGCCATTACTAAAAATGTAAAAACGTCTACAAACTCAAGGTTCAAAACTAGTTTGTACAGATCTTTAAGAATGCAGAGTACATCTCATCCTTCAATATAAATATACTTCATTAGAAGTGTATCCACTTTAAATATATGCAATCACAAAACTTCTTTTGTTTAATTACATTAAAAACAGTCAAATGGCCAAAGTAAAACAAATATATAGAAATTAAAAAAACCAAAGGAATGACATGTCTGCAGAGCTTCAAACGCAGACAATTATCATTTATGGGTTTCCCCATTAGAAAAGTAGGAATGCTGTGCAGAAAGGCTACCAGGACCTTATCACTGAGAAATTAACACTGAAGTTTTAGAGCCTTTAATAGGAACATCGTAGTGCTGATTTTAAGCCAACCTTTCCCTATTAGGAATGTAACTTTATTAAGTTGCAAGGTAGAGACAGATTTCAAGAATGTACCTAAGGATCATTGTCTATTAAATTATAGATAGCTATAGGAATAAATTCTAAAAGCCTTAGTTTGATTCTTGCATTTTAAAATTAGCATGAAACTTTCCATACAGGAATACAGTGCAAGAACTACACTTAGAGTTGAAAATCATCTTCACCATGTGTTATGGTAAATGCTGCCTTTCTACATTTATGCTTGTTTTGGATGATACTTAAATTTTAGAGTGCTTGAGTTTCGTCGGCTCTTTATGTGCGAATGTCTTCTCCTCCCCATCTTGAGCACAAAGCAGTTGTGGTTTCTACACTCTGTCAGATGTAACCTTAGTGCTAATTTGAGAAAAGCAGTTCTCACATTTAGTGCTGAAAGACTGATAACTGAATCCACAAAGGAATGACACATTTTCAGCGAAGAAGTACAGGGGCTATGGACAATAGCTGTGCTTTCCCACTGCATAAATGCCCCTGACTCAGCTGTCATTGTGCAAATCTACTGCACAAAAGCAAATTTTATTTGCGTGATTGGACTGTATGTCACCATGACTATCAGAATGAAAATGGGTGTCACTCTACCAGGCACCAAGCTAGATGGTTATGTCTGTAACCCTTGTACCTTAATGTCTCCCGAAGTCCAGCTATCTTCTCTATTATTACAATAAAATAAACCAATGAACCATATTTCTGGGTTAATGGGCAAGTATGGACTGTAGAATTGAATTGTAATAGACCTGAATCTGTCCTTACAGTAGTCTGGATGAGTTATGACCAAACTAAATTTAACAGGACAAAAGTCAGATTCATGCAACACATCATACTAAAAATATACATACATACACATACACACACACATGTTTATCTGATACAAATATCCAATGTACATATCTTATATTTTTTTGTTTATCCAACCTACCATGAACTTTGCAATTTTAATTATGAGACTGATTGGCTACGTTATGGATCATACATAGAGCTAATATAATAACCAGTATGAAACAAAAAGTTCCTGATTGTAGCTAATAAGAAACTGTGTTGATAAAAGATTGTCTTCTGTTATACACTAAAAGTTTTCATGAACACTTTGCACTGAATTGCAAAACCGCATAAGAAAACCCAGACCTCAGCACAGACAAATATAGCCAGAAGTGAAAAATATCTTAGCACAAAATATTCTGTGAATTCAAAAACAGAAGTGCAAGTCTGGCAGATGCAAGCAGCATGTACAGCAAAAGTTGCTAGTCAAGTCTTTAAAATTAAAATATAAATTAACTCAGACTAACTACAACTAGTATTACTGGCTCACTTAAATCAAATGTCAGCTTTTTCAAATGATGAATACTCATTTCCAAAATGTTCATCGTTCTGGTATAGTTAATGCCAAGCATAAAACCACTTAAGTTAGTGAAAATTTGACTCCAGTAGAGCTTGGATAGAGTAATCAAATATATTTTAAAGCATTTTGGTACATGAAGTCAAAAACAGGTTTTCACTGATACTCTCCCTCTCCTCCCATACACACAAACAAGCAACTACAGGCTTGTTAGTAATATCCGTACAATAATGTACGCTTTTTTATTGTGTTAAACTGTTGAATATTTTGAAACTCAACACCTTGGAATACCTATGACTCCTTTCACTTTTTCCAAACTACTGACAGCTCTGGCCCACTCATAAAACTGTTGATTCACTTTCTGCTGGACTTTGGTGGCCGGTGTCAGGTTCCTTTCAATCCACCCAAAAATTAAAGTCTATACAGAGCACAGTCCTGTCCAGGGCTCTGTAGCTACTTTGTGTTGACGTGTGGCTGATGCCTCCACAAGCCTTGAGCTTCTGTCCAACTTGCACCCTACAGCAATCTGCTGCTGTGTCTTAATTGTGTTAGCTGTAGCTTCTATATATATTTTAAATTGAATAACACTCCACAAATCTCAATGTAATTAAAACAAAAATGCTTCTTTATAAATCACTTTTGATTAGTTTAACTGGTTTAAGACAAAATTCTGCTCCAAATAAAAGAAGGGTGTATATGTCACAGATGTTGCTGGAATGAAGCTGTGTGCTAGTCTTTAATGGCTAGATGAATGTAACTGGATAAATGTACATTTTACATACCATTTAGCCACCGGGAGTCATGCTGCTCTGTTCTGATTGGATGATGATGCCCCAGAGTTCGGAAAATGGCAAAGTCTCTGCCCATGAAGTCTGCTGCTGTGCCAGAGTACAATTCTCCATCTGTGGGAGGATGTAATTGTAAGCAACATTTCTCAATTTTCCAGTCATGTTAAGTCAGAGAAAGTTGTCAGTCCTGTGTTTATATTACACTAATAGGGGTAATGAGAAAATTATAAAGCAATAAGCCATATGCAATGCATTGTCATTGGAAATATATGATTAGATCCACTCACTCACTGCAGAGCTCACTGTAACCTCTCTCAAATGAGCTGTATCTCCCAACTGTTAGTGTAGGCACTTCACAAAGACATGTTTGGATTCTTAGGCTGAAACAGTGATGGCTTGTACACCTATATCTGGAAGACAGCGGTATGCAATGTCCCCAAAATCTACCCAACTGTGAAATTAGCCTGTTTTGAACAGAAATTTTGACTGGAGACTTTCAGAGGTTCCTCCCAACTTACTGGGGTTTTGTTATTCTGTGTTTATAAGAGTAAATTGGCTCATTCACTTGCAGTTCAGAATGTCATCGTGTCTTGTGAATTTTTCATAGAAGAACATTGGACATCTCCACATTTTTTTATTATTATTATTTTTTTTTCCTTAATCAGGCAAATCCTATGTAAACTGTATCTTCTACAGGGAAGACAAACATGCCTTTCTCATCCTGCCACCTTTGTAATTAAGACTGGTAAAGGGCAACAGCTGAGGGAGATCATCCCCTACTACCCTTATCCCATATGTACCATAGTGAACAGATTTAAAAATTGACCTGTGATACTTCAACCCATACGTGGCATACACATAGCCTAGCTGCGGATGAAACTCATAATATTAGGGTCCCAATGTGCCCATCCTGAACCAGGTAGAAGGATCACAGAGGAGACAAAGAGAAACAGTCTAAATGCAAAGGACTGGGTCAAGTTAAATACATGGCAACTGGTAGAGAAAATTAAAATAATAAATACATAGCAGTGGAACCCACAAAAAACTTCCAGAAATCAAAAAATAACATGTCTTTCTGATATATATTTTTTTGAGTTTGCCTATGAAAGTACTCTGAATTTAAATAGTTAAAAAATACATTTTTTTAAGACTGTGCCCTTCTATGCCTGTATAGGAAATGAGATACCCTCTCCTATTTAATAAGGAATTAAAAAGCATTATTGTTTCTACCTGCTATTTTCAGGCTACCTATTTTAAATGGGTTTCCTGTGAAAAACAGAAGTTTGAGGATGAAATAGCTCTTTCTTTAAGCTAAGGTAATAATATTTTATAGTCACAATGAATACCATACTTTCCTTTCAAAACACTCTTTACAAACAAGTGTATCATTTTCATGGCAGCTTTAGGTGCTTGTATGGTGGGACAACCATGTCCAAACATGCTGTTGCGATATCATTGGTATCTTTTCCCCAGAATACTGACACCATGAAATTATCAATTGAACCTACAGTGGCTCTGTACCATATGGTAGTCACGAAAGTCAAAAAGGGTGAAAACATGATAACAGAAAGGTGTGGAATTGAATGAATTCACAGCAGAGATTAGAAGCAAATAGACCAGTCATGCCCAGCAGGAGGTGTAATCAAAAGTGAAACAGAAGAGCATATCATTAATTAACGATTTATCATTCCACTATGTCATTTTTAACTTTTTTGAAGGACAGACAATCACTTAATTATAGTGATTATTATGTACTGGGTATGCAGCTGAGATTTTAAAATACGTAAAATCTTTTTGCTTGTGAAAATGGCTTTGATACTATGCTTAACCTTTCTTTAACCTTAACTTCATTTGCTTGTCTTCCACTCCCAAGTGAGTTAGGACAGATCAATATAAATCAAAGGGAAAAATAAAAAATATAACAAGCCCTATTTTACATCCTAGTTATCAGCAGATAGAAAGGTCAATCAATTAAAAAAATAATTCTTTATTTAATACGGCATTATTAAAACTAGAGAAATAACTAAAAAGCTCATTGAAATTATATATTTGAAATATTTAGAATTTTAGGAAGTTTTAACACCTCAGTTTCTAGCTCACTATATAAACACCACTGAAAGTCACACATATTCCAGGTTTGACTCAGTTAATCCCGAGACCATTTAAGGCTACTCTGCTTTGATGTGGCTGGTACTTTTTGTCAGTAGTGACAGGGTAAAAGTTATGATGGGCTTCAGCATGTTCTGAAGGAAGAAGTGTCTATAGGAAACCAGCTGCCTTCTCTTTGCTTTCTATTACAGCTTCTCCAGCTTTCAGTATACCTACTCCAGTGCCTGCAATTTTAACTGATTTGCTTTGATTTCCAGCAGGAACCAGCCAAAGGTCCGCTGAAGTCAGTGGACTTCAGATACAATCTTTAACTCAGGAGAATATGTGATAAATAGCTTCCTGTGCACTGAAGCCACAGAACAGCCCGTTAAGTGTTTTAAATGTATTCTCATGGACACAGGCCTAACCTTTTTCATTTTTGGCAGGATCAGAGGTGTGGTGTTGCAGTAAAGAAAGAAGGGGATTTGGACCTCTCTCAGATAGGAATATCAAGGAATACTCTTTCATTTAGTAAGACTTCAGATAATTTTTGCTAAATTCAGGGTGAGTCTCAAGTCAAATTCCAGATGTGCGCATCCTTTAAGTTAAAACTATTCAAAAGCTATACAAGAATTTTTACTCGCCTCCAGTTAAAAGTAAGTTAATCTGTGTTTCCCTATGCAGACCACCTTTGGGACTGAAAATGGGGGAAGAGGAATTATTTTTCCGATGTACTGAACAGAAGCCGCATGGAACTGTATGACTCTCCCCAACATCTCCCCAAGTTCATTAGATGCTATTATGTTAAAAGCTGAAAAGTATACATTTATTTGCTGAATTGTTTCTATTCAGCCCTTAAAAAAAAATCTGCATTCTTAAATATACATATATCTTTTTGGAGGGTACAGAAGTACAAGCTTCCTTTCTGAAAGAAATAAGAAAATTTAATTTTTTATTTAATTTTCAGTATATAGATGGGGATAGCTATATAATGTCTCACATTACTAGAAACTAGTTATATCATGTTCCCAGCTGGTATTTACTTAAGAGTAGAGTAACAATAACTACCTTTAATGAACAACTCTTAAAAAATAATGAAAAAAATGTTTGCAGGATGAGACAAAGAACACATATTAGAAAAATATTGGAACTATTTAATAATGGTGAACCTTTGCAGTTGTTTTTCCAAATATTATTTATTTTATTAGGAGAGAAGGAACTCTGAAGATCCTTTTTAAACTTACAGAAGTTTCAGCTGAAATAGAAAATAAGAATCCTGAGTACTAATGGCTATTAAAGATCTTAAATTACTTTTTGCAAATTAACCTTCGTCTTTTGACCAAATTCCAGCTTGTGTAATTACATTTTACATACCTAAGATTTACCTTCTAGTTAGAGAGTCAAGAATATACACCTTTCCCCCACTTTGTAAAATCTTTCTTTAGTGTTTTTGATGAAGAACAGAAGTTATTTTTTCCTTCACACATTTAAACATACAAATTACTTTTACTTCTCAGCTTTCTTTTTCCTTATAGTTACATTGTGTTACTAATTACAGTGTTGCATTTTAATGAGTGCTGGGTAATTTTTTTTATAGTTGCCCTCTTGAACCTAAAATAATCCCTGTTTGCTTGTGAATAGGGACTGGCAGACAAGGTGCCAGGAGCAGCTGAGTTATCATTCAGCTTAGAAGGGAAGAGGCAGTCCATTCCTGTTCGTCTTTGTTTAGGGGATTTGTGGTCAAGAAGGTCTTCTGGCCTTCATAGTCCCATTCATTACCTCAGGCCAGCGCTACCTGCTTCAGAAAGCAGTTGGACCATACCTCTCCATACAGTCATTGCTTGGCCAGGTCAGTACCAGTTTCTCACCTCCCAGGGTGGTGTGAAGTTTCTCACTTCCTACTTCAGGACAGGAAATTATTTTACCTTTGGTCATCATTTTGCCACAATTTTTTTTTTTTTTTTGGCAAAGATAAGAGTAAGCCATTGTGAACCAGTGGTGAATCTGCTGTACACTTTCTTAAATATCAGGGGAATGTCTTCAGTAAAAGATTGAAATAAATGCAGCATTACAATCATTAACACAATATAACTGTGAAGTGGCTATGAATAGTCAGGGAAAGGGTGTTCATATTCAGGATGCAGGAATGTTAATTTTAGGTTCACCCTGAGTTTTGTGTAAGTCACTAAAGCAGAAATTAGTCACTGGCATTGATTTTTGAATCTGTGCCATTTTACACAGTGTTAATACACCCATGATTCTATCTGAAGCCTGATTCAAATCAAAATATGATGCTCAGTCTACTGTTTATTAGGAAGAAGAATACGCGGAGTGAAAATTATAGTGATAGAGAGTGGGGTCAAGAAAGCAAAGATGTTTTAAAGACATGAAATCTAAGCCAAGGGAAATAAGATAATCATATTTGTGCAGGACTGAGAAAAAAAAATGTGGAAAGCTAGACACTGTTGACTTTGTGCAGTTGCATACCAGGTATACCATGTAATACTGGCTTGTCATCATTCTCTTTCTTTATTGTATATTAAAGTAAATAGTAAAGCCATTCCCTTGAGAGCAGCTCTGCCACAAATTCATGTTGCTCCAGGCACTAATTTATACACTGGCCTTTTACACACACATTTTTTTTTCCTTTCTGTTTGTATGGGGTACAAGTTGGAGCAAGATGTGGACTTCTTTTTTGTTTTTCCCTTTTAAAAAGTGCATGTCCCCAGGGTAGCTCATCACCTGTGATCATTAGGGGCTTCGAAGATCAGGAAATGGGGCACATTGAAGATTAAATTTTTGTTGCTGGCTCTTTTGAATAGCTTCACTTTTAAGTGCAATGTAAATACAATACGGGTAGTTGCTAGGAAAGATTAGCAATACGGGCAAAGTCCTGGATAAAACAAGGTATCTGATTATGTGTCATTTCCTAAAGACTTATGTGATAAGAGAATCTGCAGTCTTCTGAGATATTGTTATCCCCTTGATTTTGAAGTTGTGATTAATTTCCAGAAAGTTACACATTAAGGATGTTAAGTGGCTACACCTGGGTAGAGTTCTTACAGAAAGAAGAATCTAATTTGTTTTGCTCTTAATTTCTTCTCACAAAACAGATTTTTGCCTTTTTTTAAAGGAAGAAGGAAGAACAATGAACACAATTCAATTAGATAAATTCAATCAATTAGATAAATTCAATCAATTAGATTAGTTCAATTAGATAAACACAGGCCAGGTGCTCTGTACATCCATATTCCACAAAACTAGGCATTACTAATTCACATATACTTAATTTACTGAAATTTCTCTTTTTCTGGCCAGGAACTTAATTGCATTCACTGTCTGATATATTTCTTCAGTTGAAACATCATCTTAAGTCTTGGACCTGTGAATGCTTGTGTATCTCTAGCTCACGCGTGAATAAAAATTGGCTATGGGCTTTCACAACAAAACCGATAAAAGGAAATGCTTATTCTTCATCTCACTTCATTCCTAGATCTGCTGGTGCAGCCATCAGTGAGGCCAGACAGTAAACTGAGCAATTAAAATGCCTCCAGAGTCATGTTGCTCTAAGAAGGAGAAACACTGCAGAATCAAGGCCTTACAGAGGGATAAAGCAATTCACGTGATTCTTGAACCTTGGTTTACACAAACCTTGTTCTCAAGACAGCTGGGCCAACTATATTAAAAAATGAAACCAGAATGACTTCAGCCTAGAAAGAAAGCACATAAAACAAAGTCCTATCATAGGTGCTATAAGGAGAAAAAAAAAAAAAAGAGACAGAAAACTGGCAATTATCATCTTTGCAGTGAACATCTCATTGAACATGTGTTCTGACACCTACCGACTAAAAGAGAAGCTGTCAGCAATTTAGGATCATAAGGGCTTTTCCCTCGGCCATTTTCAAAATGAGAATCTTCCATTCTGAAAATGTTGTCCTGTAGGGTGGAAAAAAGAAAGAAAAAAACAACATTATTTGATGAAAGGACACCTTAAAAAAGTTGAATTAAATAAAGCACAGTATATATGATTCATACTGGTGCTTGTGGCTTAAGGGAAGTCTGCATCACCAGATTTTTTTTTTTTTTTATTTTTTTTTCCAGTACTGTGCAATGCAACTTTTAGAAAATACCAGCTGGTGAAAAAGTAAAGTACATGGGGTTATAAAGAAAGATTTAAAAGTGTCTCGGTCAGCACTAACTTTCAAATCAAGGTCAGTAAATACAAAGCAATGGGTTTTTCAGTACATTTAATTACTTTAATTTTAACTAGGGAACCAAATCTGCCAATCAAACTTAATAGTTTGTTTATCTTATGTTTTGCACTGAGTGTAAAGCCAGAAGAATAGATGCTTTTTGCATAGTAGACATTACATTGACAGAAGACTTGAGGAGCTGAATTTCAGCTGAATGCTGAAATTTCCATTTCCCATCGGCAGTGTTGTTAATTTTCATTGACACCTAACAAAGTCAAGGAATTCCAATGCCAGGACACACGCTGGCAGCTATTCTGGTTATTTAAGTCTGTGCACCCAGTCCTTAGTTGTTTATGCTTATGCCTATCTCAGGTAGATGTTGAAGGTCCTCCACTAATAAATATTCATAGGACAAAGTAGCTTAGGCTGTAGTAGCAACTACAGCATGCTTCAACCTATTATTATTATTATTATTTTTTGCTGTCTGGTCAGAGATCAATTACCTGTTGTAGGAAAACAAACAAAAAGAAACAGAACAGAATATGTTTAAAATATGTATTCATAGTAGAAAGCAACTGAGAAGATGTTACAATACTTTTCCTTAGTTATCTCTTTATCTCAATTCTCATGTCCCTACAGCACTCACTCCTTCCATGAACTATCTAAAGCCCCTTCTTTCTTATTGTCATTGCCCTTTTACAATCAGAGAATCATTGAGCTTCCGGTTGTAAGGGCTCTATAGGTATCATTTAGTTAAACCTTCCACTTGAGGTAAGACTATTGCCAACACAGGTTTGGTTTTGTCTAAACAAATCATAAAAACCTTCCATTGTCCTGTTAATAAAGCATTATTTCTAAACTGAACCTTCCAAGGAGTAATATATGGTTTTTGGTCTTTATTATATCATCTGTAATGATGGTCTTTCCTATTTGATCTCAGGTTGCCCAGAGAAGTTGTGGACGCCCCATCCACATGTGGATGTGGCTTTGAGCAACCTGGGTTAGTGGAAGATGTCTCTGCCCATGACAAGGGGCATGGAACTCAATGATCTTTAAGGGTCCCTTCCAACCCAAACCATTCTACGATTCTATGGTTCTATTTGTATTTACCCTTGAAGTAGTCATAGTCTATACTTAAGTTGTCCATTCACCTTCTCTTCTCTACTAAATTTCAGGCTAGAACTTCACATGAGCTTTACTCCAATGTAAACTCTAGAAAGTATCTTTGTCCAGTGTTCACAAACAAAAGTCTCAAAATTGCACGTAATGCTTTTATCCTCAAGGGCAATGCTCCAGTGTTCACTGGAGTCCTGGAACTCCACAGTGTTATTGTGGGGATGCAAAAAGTAAAAATTAAAATAATGACTGAAATCTTATTCAGCAATTGCCTTGGTAATCTATTTTTTATTTTTATTTTTTTATGTGAAGATCAGTCACACAAATATCTGATGCCTTTCTCATGACCAGTGAATTCAAGTATCTGGAACCAATGCTCTCCCTGGCACCGTGCCTTCCCCATCTTGCTAGCCCGTGCTGAATTCAGGCCTTGGCCAAGATCAATGACCAAACACACTTCCAAATGGTATTATTTTTTATCTTTTAAGGCCATGTTTCTGTAAGTGGATCACAGGCTATAGTTTTTGTTGCAGGCTTGTTTAATTACATTACGCAAGCACATATCTGTGTATCTGTGTGTGTGTATTACATATTTTCAAAGGAACACCAGAAGGACTTTACATTTCACTTCATTTACTGGAGAAATTGGCGAAGGGAAAATTGACTATTAATAGGGCAGTCTATCTGGAGAGGCTTAGTAAGCTTTAAGATAAAAAGTTTGGGCACAACTTTGTGAAGTTTGATCCCAGAATTCAAGCTCAGTCTCCTAAAGCATGTTCTTGTAGATGAAGCTTGCCTGATTATGTTTATACAGTCATCCTGGATCTGCAATATCTTTCACAATATTAAATTTCTTCATTTTCCTTTGTCCTTTCAACTTTTTAGTAGTTCAGATGCATTCCTCACTTCCATCCAATTTTCTGACTTTGTTCCTTCTAACAAGAAATGAATAAATAATGAAAAAGAATGTATTTATGTATTTAATTCTGTGGTAGGGTCCATATCTAGATCTTGAAAAATAAATAAAAATAGTAAATTGAGGAGAATGTTAGACCTGAACTGCAATAATAGAAAATGCTACTAATGCTACAAGCCATTACTGAAAAATGTTATTATCGATCTATGTTTTCTCAGGATTTTTTTCTTAGTAGATGACAATTGCTCAACATGCACACCAATAGATATTTGATAAGACTATAAAGTCAGTGGTAGGACAGTTAAAGCAGAAATTATTCCCAAGATTATCTCATTTTGTCATTATTAGACAAATAGGAAACAGATGTGGAAAGTGATTTGATGTAGGAAGGATCTGATTTTTTGCTGTATTCTTCTGGTTTATGTCACTGTAACTCCACTGTTATTGGTGTGTAGCAAGCAAAAAAGAGTGAAGCACTGGTCAGCATAAAAGAAATGATCTACACTTCTCTTCATGGTTGTGGAATAAACCATTGGAGATAGGAAGCATGACAGGGAAATCAATCCCACAGTGTTTTCATATTTCAGTTAAAATGCAACATAGAGACGCATACATTAACTTTCCAAATTTATCAGTGAGTAATAATGATGATAAACATATCACTGTAAAGTGCCAAATGAATGTATCATGGTTAGTCTGAAGCCCCAGGGAGTTTTCATAAACATGTTGTAGGAAGTCTAACCGATCACAAATAGGGCAACTTGCCCAATTATCTTTTTGGGTTCTGAAATCAAACAATGGAGGAATAAAAACTTTCCTATATACTCTCCCCAGCTCTGTCTTCCTCTCAGCCCATCCACTGTAAAGCCTAGAAAGTGATATGATCAACAACAGGTACTTGATTGTACAATCAGTGGTCTGTGGAATTTGCATCCAAGTTCTGCCCTGAGATGCCATGTCAGCAGGAGGTCAGATGAGAAGTCAATGTGAATATCTGTGGGCAAAATTTCATCTCTTCATTTTCTACTAAAGGTGTTCTTGCTCATTGTCCAGAGAGTTAACCTCCACATAAACCAGAAAACTTAGGTTATGTTCCTGATGTTATTAGTTGTCCTGTCCACCCAAACTATGCTTCAAAACCTGTGTACAGGCAGCAGAGTGAGAGGGGGCAGCCCTTTGGTAATGACTCAAGTAAAAAACCATTCTCCCTGGAGCTAGCAAATAAGAAGGGTCTGCTCAGAGACTTAGGGGGCCTTTAGACTGTGTATGGCCTTTACTTGCACAGGACAGCTAAGAGCTAGAAATCATGCATGCCCATTATTTGCCCCAAGAAAAGTTTCTAAACAGTTTGCAGTTTTGCTTTCTCTTGGGTTTTACTGTACTTTGAATGCAAAGAATGATACTGCAGTAAGTCAGCAAATACCTTAGCCATATTCTGCAAGAAAAGCTGTGTATTCACCAAATGCTCATTGCTTCGAAGTTTTGTGATGGTTATTATATTACCAAAGAGAGGAATTAATGACAAAGAAAGCTTGCCAAGGCTGACTGTGATAAGAGCAAATTCCCTAGAAATGCAAAAGGAAAAATAAAAGGGCAAATACATATTCAAAGAAAGGCCTTTGTAACTAAACAATAAGCCCAATTTGCTGTGCAGAACCATTCTTTAGTTTCTCTGGCAGCCCGAAAGGACAATACAATATACATCCAACCTCTTTAAGGATTCCAGTAGCTCAAAACCTAGCAGTAGAATGTTTTATTTAGTTGGTGTGTGAGTTATTAAGCTCTAAGTTTATATCTCACTGATGTTTCTCTATAGCTGGCTCCTTAAAATAACTGCTTTTCTGTAACACACAGTGTGATTGATGTCAAGACTTAGCCAGAAATAACTACATTTCATTCCTGGAAATGAATGTAAAAGTTCTTGTGATTCCCATTCTTTAACCTCATAATCTGCCATTTTCAGGCTATATAGATTCACTTTCAAACAGCTGAAACATGGTTGATATAATGTCCTATATCATGATACTGAGTAGTGACAAGACATTGCTACTTGACAAGACTTATTTCATATCTTGCTATTTAACAGTTTCAGTCAGACGGTATCATACAAACATGATACAATATATACATACATGTAAATGTATATGCTGACTACATATCCACATATACATAGATCTGTAGATACACCCAGTATAAGAAATTTTAAAATCTTTTTTTTGGCATCTCTCTCAGCAACTACCCTATCCAGAACTGCCTCAATAAATAAAGGAAAAGAAAGATGACAAAACACACTACTTTTTTATTATTACTGTTATTGTTGTTATTATTGTTATTATTAATAATAATTATTATTGTTGATAATTATTATTATTTCCTACTTTAGTACTGTTTCCGGCTTGTAAGAAAGCTGGTGATTAGTGGGGAAGAGCTAACCTCCTTGAATGGATAGCAGTAACTATAGAATTTTGGGGCGATTTTTTTCCAGACTTTTCAGACTAGTCATGCAGAAACCATCACAGAATTGCAGAGCTTACTGCAGCAAAACCACTGCTAGTCAGTAACAAATTAATACAGTGCATGCAGATTATCTGAATAAGCTATGTTGCTGGAGTGTACACAACCACTAAGAAGGTACTACTGGTTTAGATTATAAGACACGGAAGACATAGCAGGTTTGACAGCAGTGATGCTCCCCAGCTGTGCCAGTACAACTGAAGGAACTCATATCCTTACTCTTGTAACCCTCAAACCATAAATAGAAAGAAGCACATCTTCAAGGTATCTTCCAGGGACTAGATGATCATCATGATGAACAATCATGTGGGATGGTCCAGAAACATTCAGAATGCCAGGAGCCAAAAGACTAACATATCTTTTGTTTAGCAAAAAAAGTAGAGTTGGCCACAGCTGCAAGCATTATTGATGTTAATATTTCCCTTGCTGTTCTCACAGATTCTCTTGTACTACCGTGAAGAATTTCACATGACAAATAGACTACAGAAAGAGAAAAAAAAAAAGGGGGGGAGTGGGGGTGGGGGTGGGGGGCAGAGAAATAACAAAAATGATGATGAGGGGAGTGCCTGGAGTATTACAATGCACCAGAAAGGAAGATCCATTTGGAAGACTTAAGTCTGATGCCAGTGTCTCTTAAACAAGCCAGAAGTTTCTGGTGTTGAGATATGTTCTCTGTGTTTTACAGCATTTGTGAGAACAAAAGGAAAAGTCTCACTTCTTGCTCAGAGGAAAACCTTTAGAGACATTAAGGTCTGGATTTATCCCTTCTACACAGAGGCATTAACTGAGCTTGCTAAATTTGCTGCCCTAATCACAGTCAGCAAAAAGCAAAAGGTACCTCTGAATGGTGAGTCATCCCAACTAGGAACAGCAGTTCCCAAGGGCAGGTTCCCCCTTCACTGACCATAGAAGAAACTTCATGATTTTCGGTCTGAGCTAACAGGATAGCCTTCCTGAAACGAACACTGCTGAGGCAGCTGATTCAAGACATCTGACTTTGAGAACACAGGCTGATAGTTTTTGTTTGTTTGTTTGTTTTGTTTTGTTTTTCTTTCTCTCCAATAGTTATATCAGTGATTTTTATTTTTTTAATTATTTTTCTTTTGCCCAGTACAACTTTTTCAGCAGATATTCTTTGATTATATCAAGGATATTTCAGTCTTTTAAGTACATTTCACTCTATGAGAAATGATTTTTTTTTATGAATTGTGTTACTTTTCAAGATGAATTTTAAGTGGAACAACTGTGTGGGATATGGCTATGTTGTTATTCTTATTATATTTCCTATTTCACACTTATTCTATTGAGTCATGAAAACTTAAATATGAGGACTTTGGTTTCAGGTTTGGGAATCATGCTGTTATAGAACTTTTAATAAGGAACTTTTATTAAAGTCATCCCAGTGGAATGTTTTATTTAAAAAAAAAAAAAGAGCAAGTGCAAATAAATATAATGTGAGAAATTATGCAAAAAATACAAATATTAGAACAAATGTAAATATTGAGGCAAGTGGTAGCCATTTGGGAAATAGGTGAAAAGTGACTGAAGCAATAATGCAAATGTTTTAAATCATTAATTATTAAAAAAAAAAAAGAAGAAATACAATGAGCTTCTGACTTTTAGTGTTCAGGCTCTATGTGCTATAGGGTTTTTATCTGTACACATTTGGGGGATACTGGACTCTGGAATAAAAAACCACACCTTTATTATATTTTGTTTTTCCAACTTAGGACTCAGCCAAATTGAGTCATTGGAAACCAGTTTTAAAACCCCGTGGGAAATAATTCTAAGTGACAGGTTTTTAGTTAAATTTAGTAATTTAGTAAAATGCCCGAAGGAGAGATCTCCAGCTTCTGTAGGAGCTTAAGGAGCTTAAAAGGAGCTTAAACCTCCTTTTTATTTATTTATTTATTTTTTCTTGTGCTGTGCTGAAGATGATAGGGAAGGAACTTTGTTGAAGAGAATTTACCTGCAGAAGTGATGATGAGCTCCTGAGAAGATGTGCTCACATCTCTGTGCCTGATCTCAGGTGGCTTGCCCTGCTTCCTGTTCACTCTAAGCCCTCTCCAAGAGCCTGTGCATTAATTTCTGCCCTTCTTTTCAGACCCCAAACCAATCTTTCCAAGGAGCCGCTCGTGAAGTTCACTGAAATTTTGATACCTGTAAATCTTATTCTTGATGTTAAGCTGGAAGAGGTTTAAATATCATCTCTAGCTTCATGCTTCCTTTTGTAGATTTATGAAACAGAGCTCTTGTTTTTGTTTTCTCCTTTTATTCCAATACACCACTCATATGGGAAAGTTTTCCTGGCTTATGACATTCAGAATATACCTTAAGATGCAGTAGACAACTTGGGTAAGGACAAGTTTTGAAAACCTGTGTCCCTAGACTGAACTGAATTTGGACAACTCACTCTCTCAATAGCTCTATTTCAATCAAATATCAAAAATTCCATATTCCTTTGCTTTCTTTTTAAGTTAAATAAATTAATATTCATTAAGTTACCATAAGCCTTTGTGAAAATGGAAGTGTTCCATATCATATATAGCTACATAACTGAAATTCATTGAATTTAATGAAAAGGAAAACAGCCAAATGGGATGGAACACGTGTTATAATCTATTCGTTATTTCTAGCTTTAAATTTGTAACTCCTTCTGCCTCTGACTGAAAGACAAAGAAAATGATGTCAAATAGTGAGGAATTATTCACACCTGAACATCCAAGTTTGCATACTAATATTGGTATTTATGTGAAGAATAGCATCTTTCAAATAACTGTGCAACGTGTGTAAATAAAAGGAGGGCAGACGGTCAAACTGAACAGCTGCTCAAAAAAGAAATATGTGTTTGTGAACTTGGTTTTGCAATATTTCACAAGATATAGACACTAGAATAATGACTTTCATGCAAGATTTTTTTTCTGATATGTCATTTACACATTTACACCAATTCTAAAGCACTGATTAAATTAATGTTTTAGATATAATATTATTCTAATTCTGGATTACACAACTAAGTGAGCAGACATCAAAAATGTCAAAGAACTTCATTATAGAGTCTATACTATTTATTCCTTTAGCAAAACCTTTCAAATACAGTGATTATGAAAAATAAATAAAACAACAAACAAACAAACAAGAAAAAGCACACATAATTAACATGAATGACATGTTAACCTCAAGTGATTACTAAAGACAACAAAACGTCATCCCAATGGTATACCAGGCATTAGATATCATCAAGGATATTGAACAATTCTCAGAGGACACTGAGAATTAGAATGTCTTTGTATTGCAACTTTCTGGGTTGTCAAGTGTAATACATCACCTAAAATCACCGTCTGGCTCATATAGGAAGACCTCTGGAAATATAAGTACTATTACAATGACTGTCTGTTCTAGTCAAGTTATTAAGTGGTCTGCATATGTAAGCAATAAGATATACAAACCTAAAACCAGTAGACGTAACTGAACTACATAACCTAAAAGTCTCAATTCGTTTAGTGTTCTTATTCTTACCCCCAACATATTTTCCATTAAAAACATTTGGAACAAATTCTAATTGCTTTAGCAGATTCTACTACTACGTTAAATAAATTATTGGGCCATAGTCTATTACAGGATTGTAGTAGTTTTCTATGGTTATTTTTAGCATTCAAGACCACTGCTTTCCTCCTTTGTCTTCTGGATTTCCTGTATGTTATTAGACTGTGGTGAGGTCAGGCATCAGAGGAAATAACAGCAGTGCTAACTCCTAGGCCCAATGTTTTATGAATTACTGAGCATCAGTGATGTAATGGCAATAAATCTAACCTAGTCTCAGTCTTGTGTCCTGTTGTAAATAAATGAAGTTAGCAAAGGTGTTATTTTATTCAAGAGCCTTCCTGATGAGAATGAAAATGCTTCCCCCGGGGGACTGTTGGTAAAATTGCCTCTATAATTAGGGTGCTGTTTAACAAGAGAAAGGTTCTTCAGTTTTCCTGGGGAACTTTCATGTCTGAGACGAGTTTTGTCAAGGGTATCTTATTTACAACACAAAAACAACTGCAAATTGGGGAAGCAATGTATAGAAAGGACTTAGTGAAGTGTAGTTAACATATAAGCGTATGGCCAAGATTTTCTGATTTCCCAAGTGATTTTGCATGCTCCCAAGTTGGACACCCAATTTAAGACTTGCTCAAGGGCTCTGATGTTCACTGAATACCTTCTGGGCAATTTAAAATTCTGATATTTTAAACTATTAGTCACTTCTGAAAAATTTAGCAATATGTCTGCATTGCTTTTTAGCCTATCTGGTTTTTAATGCCTAGTGTGGAAAAAATAATAATAATTATGAGCACAAGTTCTAAATAAAGGTTTCCAAAAGCAGACTCTAAATGAGTGACAGAATGAGAAGGACCATAACAATATTATGAACTCTTCCCCTCCCATTCCCCCTTAGCTGTTCCCCTCAAACAAGACCTACTGAGCATGCTTTCAGAGAATTTGTGCAAGAAATAAAGAAGCAACACAGAATTACACCCTCAGAAGCTACTGTAGCAACTCTTAAGCTTTTCTCTTCTCAAGAGGTATTGACAGGTCTAGCCCAGTGTTTAATAAGCATTCAGATATTAAAAAAAAAAAAAAAAGAAAGGAAAACAACAACAACAACAAAAAACAATCGAAACAAACAAAACAAAAAAAAAACAACAAAAAAACATAGACAATGGCTCTGGAATATACAAGCTGACTGTCAATTTGCTTTTTGCTTCAGTGAATCAAAGCTTTGAGTTAAAACCTCTGCAATAAGCACCTATCTTTTGTCTTTGTTCCCTCCATTTACTTTCAGCATGACAACACCTAGACCTTCTGCAGCCTCATTTTATTTTTTGTCCTTAGCAAAAAATAATATCTTCAACATGTTAATAACTGGTATTGCATTAGAGAACAATACAGTTGAAAAGCTAACTTCACATGGAGACATAACTAACATAGTAGACATAATTATAAGCTCTCTCTGTGACAAGTTGCAATTACTCCTCATGGCACTGTTTAAGAGCAATGCATTTTTCATACGGGTTGAGGGGGTTCTATTACAAAAGTCAAGAATATTTGATATTCTTTTCCCAGTGCAACAGAAACTTTGCTGACATAAAAACAGATGGATTTAAGTGTTTTTGATTCAGGGTGACTGAAAAAAAATACATTAAAATTCACTTTTTTTATTCACTAACTTGCCTGTTTTCTAGCATCCAGGAGGCCCCAGAAGGGGAGAGTAAATGAAACTGGCAAAAATAAAAAACACACTCAGCTTATACATATACATCTGTATATGGACACTCATAAATAGGAATGTTCAATATTACTGAGTCTAATCAGTATCCATCCAGTCAGACCACTCAGCTAGTGACATTAATATTTTTTGAAGAAGAAATGGTGCCTTCTGTTTAAGAGAACCGTGGTTCAAAATCCTGGTCACAAAGATCATAGCATAGTATAGTACAGTGCAGTAGAGTATAGATCAACTTTGCAATTTTATTGATTAAAACAAAACCAGCAAATGCACCAATTCTCACAGAAAAGAAGTTGTTCTCTTTCAAGTTCTGTTGATTTCTGGGATAATTTTCTGTAGCCAATTTTAATGGAATCTAGATGAAATTTTTTATTATTATTTTTTTTTTCTTGAGAAAGAAAGGTAGCATTTAGGTTAATTCATGTTTCATCACCCACTATGGGATCACACCCACAATGTGGAGTAGTTGTAGTCATGAATTGGGTTCTGCAGGAATCTTTGTGCTAAGAGGAGGGTTAAGGACTGTAAGAATAGACCCTACAGAGTGTAACTAGGCGTGAGTGCCATCCTAAGTAAGGTGTCATCCCTGAGAACTTCATGCATATCTTCTCAGGTCCCATTCTGTTAGATCCTCATCCTAAAGACCACTGAAATCAAAGAAAGATTCCCCTCAAGTTCAGTGAATGCCAGAGGAATCTTTCTCATATCCCTTGCCATGTTTACATGTTAAGTTGCGGTCACAGCAAATCCTTCCAAATGACTGGGAATTAGAACAGTTGTTCTCCATCACTATCAATTTAAAAGGTTTGAACTGATGAATATACAACTTCTAAACTTGCATCTGTACAATCACCCTTCTGCTTTTCGTCATCATTAAAGTAATGGTAATAAACACTGAGAAGAAAAATCATGTGTTCTTAATTCGTACTGATTACTTGTTTTAGAATATCCAACTGAAATGAAAACTTCATTTGCATTTATGCATATAAATGTTTAACCACACTTAACTGTTGATCTTTGAAATACATAATTGCACACAAACACATATATGCAGAAGTAAAAATAGTAAAATCTGAAATATTGTCTCACCTGCTGTCAAATTACCCATTTAATTTCGTATCCATAAACAAAAGCATATCTAGACCGTGAGCTGAGCTGTCTCACCAGCAACCCCAGTGAACACCAATATAGAAAATAAATAAATAAATAAATAGATAAATAAATTTGGGAATTTAACAAGGAGGATAAATATCAGGATACTTTTTTTTTTTTTTCCCCACATAAATATTTTTTTTAAGGCATTGCATTGCTTCTAAACTGTATTGTCTCAGGTTTACCAATGGGGTACTGTAAGTTAGTCCTGGATCCAGGAAAAAAAAAAAAAAAAAAAAAAGCCTTTGTATTTATTTATTAAAACCTGTTCAGATCATCTGCATAGGTAATGCTGCTCAGCTTTCTATTGCCTTGGATGTAAACACTTCAACAGGAGAAGGTGTTTGTGCTATTTGAGTCACCTTCTGAACTCCGCTGAGTTTATCTTTTCTTTATAGATGAAGCTTCGTTTACCTAAGATTTGAACACTGATTACAGGCTCCTGAGAAATAGGAGACCGTTTTTGAAACATTGTCAACTGTAATTGGTTCCTGTCGAAGCATAAGTCCCTCAGAAGGGGAAGACCTCAGAGGTACAGCATTGTAGGGAAAGTGACCAAACATTGATGATGCTGGAGTTTTCTTTTAAGAAAAATCTTGTAGGGGCTAGCAAGGTCTGCCAGTCCATGTTTAGAGATGCACTGAAACACAGTGTGAATGAAGCATATCTTTCCCGTTTCCTTTTCTTTTGTATGCAGGCATTAAAATTAACACTTACTAATGTGATCTGAAATATGATAGTGCAGCTGTCTTCCTGTTTCTGGAGGTATTGGTGGTAGCAGAGAAGTCAATTGCAGGACTGTCATTTTATTCTCATACCAATGACTAAGCATCTGCTCCAAAGCCAATTCAGCCTTTGGCACTCTCTTCTCATCTTTCCGTGGGCTCTGATTAAGGCCTCAAAAGACCAGAGGAAGCATCGCTTTTTGTACAGATCAAAGAAACAAGAATTTTAAAACTACATTTATGCCTGAAAATGTTTTGTTTGTTAATGTTAGAGATAAAATCTCATATTACAGACTGAAGGCAGCCAGAATAAGCCATAACAACTTGTGTATTTCCTGCAAGGACTTTCAGGCACTTTGTATATGGCCATTTCCTTCTGTATCTTTCCAGACAAAGAATTCTGAAAACACTGTTGCAGTGACTCAATTTATAGATCAAGAGCAAGATCTGAAAGTCATAACATCTTTTCCTTTCCTTTCCTTTCCTTTCCTTTCCTTTCCTTTCCTTTCCTTTCCTTTCCTTTCCTTTCCTTTCCTTTCCTTTCCTTTCCTTTCCTTTCCTTTCCTTTCCTTTCCTTTCCTTTCCTTTCCTTTCCTTTCCTTTCCTTTCCTTTCCTTTCCTTTCCTTTCCTTTCCTTTCCTTTCCTTTCCTTTCCTTTCCTTTCCTTTCCTTTCCTTTCCTTTCCTTTCCCTTTTTTTTATTTTCTAATGCAAGTTTAATGTTAGGAATTTCAAAGAACAAAATAGAGAACAAAAATACCATCCTTATGCCTCTAAATCCATGGTACTTCGTCACTTTCAATACCACAAGATGCTATAGTCCTTTGACTTAGCAACTATACTACAAACTGGAAGAAAGATGAAGAAAAGAAGATTGTTCTCATTTTGTTCTAAAATGAGAAACTGGCAGGTAGAGGGATTAAAGGAAACAAAATAAAAGGTTGCTCCTCACATGTTACCATTTGTAGAGCATGGGATGTTGTGGATACTTAAAAGATATATAAGCTCAAGAAACGCCAGAACTAATTCATCAAAACCAAGTCATTGAAAAGCAGTTAAACACAGAGATTCCACCCGTAGTTCAGGAAATCCCAGAACAACGAGTGCTTGAGCCTGGGAGACTATATCACTAAGCGCTGCTTCATGCTTGCCTTCTTATTCTCTTCCACTGGCCATTATTGGCCCTTGTGAGAACCGAGGTACTGGGTTTTGGTCTGAACAGATTTGACTGTTCTTATGAAATGAGGCAGAGAGAAATTAGGTAATTTAGCCAGGAAATCTGTGCCAAAGCAAAAAGCTAATGTTCTAGTTCCTGAGCCTTGTCCAGTGCCATAAACAAAAGTATATAGTCTTGTCTCAAATCCTAGAAAAGCTAATGGCAACTTAGCTTAGTCAGTGCACGCAAAGCTATGCAGTGTGCCAAGTAAAATTGTAAGTGAGGATCATTTGTGATGGGGAAAGTGCACCAGTCTTTGTGCTCAGTTAGCTTTTAGTCTCCCTGTGATTCCCAAGGAATATCTCTGTTTGGTTCCCAGTGCATGGTCAAATTGCCATATGCAAATACCTACTTCTTTTTTATTTACTTGGATTTAACAATAAGTAGCAACAGAAGCAAAAAAATCCCCCTCAAAAATTTCCAGTCTGTGATATACAGTTACTTAAAGCAACTTAATATTAAACAATCTCATAGACAAAAATTAAGAAGAAATAAGTCATTAAACTTAGAACAAAGATCAGATAATGAATACTGAAAAAATCAATAGAGTTTTGTTTTGTTTTGTTTTGTTTTTTAACTGGCTTTTATGATTCAAATACAGTCAGTGGAGATTCACATGACAATATTATTCTAAAATGTTTCCATCACATCCAAAATTTATTTAAATAATCTAATCTGTTTAAACATATTGGAGGGAAGAAGAGCTGATATGCAATTATCTCTTTCCCTAAATTGTTCTTTGATTTGGTTTCAAGGTTCAAAGATCCTCCCAGTTTTTGTGCTAATAGCCAGCACTGATGTCACGGCGAGAAGCAGAACGGAAGATAGAGGTGGAGGTTCAATTTGAAGATAAATTCAGTAAAAACATTAGAAACTACTGGATAAGAAAAGCAAACAAATATCCCACAAGTCCACCTCTGGTTTCATAACTCTTCCTTGTTTCTTGATATATCGCAATATCCTTCATTTCCCCTTTTAATCATTCAAACTTACAGCTGTCTTTTGAAACATTTTTAGACTCAACTTCAAGTGCCTTACTTGATACCATATGTCATACATTTCCTCTTTTTTTTTTGTGAAATGGTTTCAGATAGAATACATTTAACCTTATTTTCCTGCTGTCTGGATTTTGTCTCTTGGTATGCAGAAGCCTCTTTCTATCTTGAATGTCATTCATTTTAAGTCATTCCATCAATTTTTGATCACAAGTTTTAAATTCTGCTCAGTTAATCTTCTTAACTTATATGAGAGGTTAAAAACCCATTTATTACAAATTGTACCATGATGAGGATAGATCCCTACATAGAACTGCTAAAGGGAAGTAGAAGATTCCTGTTAGAAAATTAGTATGTGTAAGCTGCAAACAAAAAATGAAGTGACAAAAATGACATAAAATAGACCAGACTTGCTCTATCTTACAATGTCCAGATGCTTTTCTCTTTCAGCTGCATTCTTACCTGTCTATCACTTCTACCTTGCCATCACATTAGCTTTTAGCCATTTATACTTGAATACACAAAAGTAATTTTCAACATGGGGATTTGGTCTACTGTGTTAGATGGTAAAACCTGAGGAAGGACACCAAATGCTTTTAACAGACACATGTGTGCACTGTTACATTTCAAGGATTCTGAACGTTAAAATATAAGTTTAAGAGCAATACTTAAGTTCACGTTGTTCTGCAGGTTACTGTGGATTGTTTCTATCTGCATAATAGTCTGCTTTTACTCTTGTACAATTAAATTGTATCTGACATTTCATACTGTTTTCTGAGTTCTTTTCTTGGATTCGATTTGTATAATTTCATTCTTTCTAGTTTCATTCTTTCTAGAGAAAGAATTTCATTCTTTCTAGAGAAATGTAAATTGATATTCAGGAACTTTTCTGAAATGCATTGCTTCTGAATTTCTGTTTCATTTTATTTAATTATTTTTACTTCATGGTAGTGAACATCACAGATATTATGACAGGTGCAAAAGCTAAGCAAGATTCCTGAAGATGTATAGTCCTCTCCCTCTCAAATTAAGCTGTAAACTAATTAGTGAATAAATTATTTAATGCCAGGAAAGAGCAAAATACTGAAAGTCCCGGATCCTCCAATATACTTTCCTGTTGACATCTTACTCATGTTCCTTACTATCATTTCTTCTCCATCTCATGACCCATTGCTCATTGGCATTGCAAGAAACCCCAATTCTCTCTCCTTTGCCCTTCAGAGCTCCCTGTCTATGTTACTCTCTGTGGGGAGTATGGAGAACTGGGAATAAAAAATAAATACAAATGTCCTTTTGAAGCACCTAAATGCATAAAGGTTTCAGAGTTGTCTTTAATTTACATATATGAGTAATCTCCCTGAAAACAATGAAATCATTTGCTTGTTCCTTCTGAATGGGACTCTGAGACAGCTTTACATAAAAGCATCTTGGTGTGCAATTAAATGCATAGGTAATTAATGCCCATGTTTGACAGACTGGCATATAGAGCCTAATCCTACCTCTAAAGAAATCTACGAGTAGTTAGTGATCACAGGGCACAAGAGTTTTGGCTTTAAAACAACTTTGAAAATAAATATTCAACTCCCAAGTTCTTTCCCTTTGTCTTAAATTGGTCGCTGAAGTTGCTTGAAAAAATATAGATATCTCATTTTAATGGAAACAAGTTGAAAATTTCTCTATTATTACAACTAAATTCAGCGCTAAGTTTCAATCCCTCATTTGTGTAATGACAATAAGGGTTATTTATGCTTATTTTTGTAGTTCTCCTTGCGTCCTATGAGAGAGGAAGTGTACTTATGATTCTTCTCCTGACAGCAGACACTAACCTTTACATCAAACCTTTACTTCCCTTCTTAAAATATACTGCCTTTTATTGCTACATTGGAATCAGAGAATCATAAAATCATTAGGGCTGGAAAAGACCTCCAAGATCATCTGGTCCAACCATCACCCTACTACCAATGTCACCCACTAGACCATGTCCCTAAGCACCAATTCCAACCTTGGCTTAAACAACCCCAGAGATGGTGAGTCTACCATTTCAACATGACTTTTACTTTCAAGAAGGATTCTGGCTGAATTTTGGTTGCAGGTTCTCTTACTGTCTTTTTCAAATTTAAGTCTTATTAATTTGGAAGTAGTAGTCTCAAAATAAAAAATGGGTGGGAAAACTTGAACTAACTGCTGAAGTTATTTAATTAATGAAAGAAATACTCTTTATTTTTATTTTTTCAAATAGGAGACCAAAAAGTCATTTCCACAAAAACATAAGTCTGAAAAATTAGAATAATAAAACATACACACACACACAAATCTCACTTATCCTATGATGTAGTTAATAGGTACCAATTTTGTCAGTAGTGAATGTGGTCTGCAGTAGATGAAATCTGGGACTGACCAATAAAAGATTGTTATACATCCTTCCAACTTTATTTTAGAAGATAAATACATATTTTCCTCAAAGAAGCATAAAAACAATTACTTTTAATGTCATTTAGGTTCTTATGCACCTCATTGAAAATGAGACTTAAGTTCCAAGCTAGCTAAGCACCCATTAAAGTAATTCGATTTACAATTTAATGGAAATAAAATTCTAATTAATTTACATTCACCTAGTTACATACACAAATATGAGAATTTAAATTTAGGTACCTAAATTTGGGGAGTGGACTAAAATTATTTTTCTGGTGGTTTAATCCCCAAACTACAGAAAACATTTAAACTTGTTTTTAAATATGGTCCTGTTAAAGGACAACATTTTATCACATATTCTTAATTCCATAAAATCTATTATGAATACAGTATTTTCCTGAATCAAGATCAGTCAAAACTGGAGGGCCACCAACGAAAAAAATATTCAATCTATTTTTGTTCCAGTTTAACTCTTGCAGTAATTTAAAACCAAGTTAGTATCTGTTTGGGATGTTTTAGAAAGGTTAAGTCTGGATTTGTTTCTGACCGTACTGCTTAACCAAACAAATCCGGTGTTGTGGGTACAGCTGAACTGTGCCTTTCTTTCCACTCCCCCCACACCCTTCCAATCAAATTAATCATTTTGATTGAATGTTTGTTTATTATCTTTAATATCTTGTTTATCTTGTTTATTATCTTTAATACCCTGTGAAATATACTGATTGTAAAAAATAAAAATAAATAAAAAAAATCTAAGTTATTAAGTGTTATCTAAGCTACTTGTTGCACTGTCAGCTAAAATAAATCACATTTTTCAAGGGATTCTCTATCACCCTTCTACAAAAAATAAATCACATTTCCCTTTACTTTTTTCTACCCTCTGTTTAAAACTTTTATTTTGTGGTTCTGATATGTCACTGTTTTTATAACTTCAAGAAAGCACCTTGAGTTTAAAAATTTATATTGCTATAATCTCTGTACAGAGAGACTTAAAATTTCTGTATTAACCATCTTTTACACTGTTTTCTTATTATCTCCCTTCAAGGTAATCCTTTTTACAGTGGGTATGGCTTTTCAATGTCTGCGTCAAAACACATTTGCACAAAGAAATAAAAGCCAAACTCACAAACTTACAAATGACAAGAAGAAAGGTCTTGTTTCCCAGCTTGCTTTCCAGCGTGCTTTCCTGCAAAATCCTTTGAAAGGCTAAATGGCCTTTTCAGTCCAAGCACTAATCTGCAGAGCTGTATCAGTATGTTCGAATGTAATGAGATCCCAGTAAACAGATGCACTCTGTGTCTACACACTGAGCCTAGTTTAAGAGCAGCTTATTTTCAGTCACTTTCAGGCAGCTAAAAGAAGATGTGAAAAAATACTTTAACTGAAATGAGAATGTCTGTGCAAGGATTTGCACTACCTTGGTGAGACATTCACAAATTTGCATGTGAACAAAGCTTAAGTCATGCAGAGAGCTCTTCCACAACCCAGATTCCCACTACCTTGTCCATACTCTCCTTTTCTGGCTCCCTTTCTTGACTGAGGTTAAACAAAGCCAACTTTTTCCGATACTGCTGTATACATCCTCACCAATCTTTAAGAGAAAACATAAATCTTGTATTTGTGTCTAGTTGAAGAATTTTTGTGGTCTTGTTCCATGTTAAATGATGTCCAGACTTTCTGTGTCCTAAATTCAGTATGAGTTTCACAGCTTTTTAGTTAGGAAACAGATTTTGTGATCTAGACTAAACTCTACTGACTTCAAGGGTTTTCTCCAGTAAGTATCCCAGGAAAAGTCCATGGGCATGGCAACCATAGGCTGATGAAGAGTGTTACTCTTTCATTACTCCCACTCTTGAGTAGTGAAACCAGATCCCTGTTTCTTACAACAAAAGATGAATAAAATGCATAAATAGAAAGGTTTGTTAAAACAGAATAAAATAAATTGTTGTTCAGAAAAAGTAAATGAAATTAAGCACCTCAACCAACTCTAATTAAATTGAATATGCCACCATGACTATTGTTGATATACCACCTTCATGACCACTGATGCTTAGCCAAACAGAAAATGAAACTTGGCTCAAGTCAAGGGAAAAAAACAACAGCATTATTGCTCCACAGTTTTCTGCTGTTTGACACATGGTTTGTATTGTAGGTGCAGTCAAATCCCTTATGAAACCCTTTGCAAGCTGGTAAATAAACGTTAGCTACAGAAAGTAAGGTTGATTTATACAAATGGCAAAACTCTTTCAGGTTTTGTGTTGATTCTGTATTTCAAACAACCTGGAAGTATAGAATGAAATAATTAGAGTTGCTGCTTTGAACAAGTAATCAATGCCATTTGTTTTCTGATTACACATTTACTGGTTCATAATTAGAATAAAAATAAATCATGCCTCAGGGCAAAGTAACTCACTGGAAGAGAGTCTTCCTCTCAGATTTTTTTCCCTCATCTCCCTTCAAAAGCAGGTCTGGAATCAGTATATATACTTTTACTGTGCTCAAGAAGTAAGAAACTGTAATATTTGAGAAACTGCAGCACAGAAATCTGACCTATTCTTTTAGACTCCTACACTATTATCATTATTATTTATTAAAATTATTATATTTTTACATTTATATGTTATAACTTTGTGTCTTTCGGATGCTTATGTGTGTAGAGGATTTCTGAAGAACATCAGAAGATTATCCATTGGACAAATAGCTCTGTCACTGTTATTTTAGCTTGCCTGGATTTTTTTTTTTTTTTCCCCAGGGACATGGGACGATTTTCACATAACAATGAACTGAAGCTTCATCTTTCAAGAAATCTCAATTGCAGAGAGTAAACCCAATTAAGACCAAACCTCTTGGTCTCTGCAGAAGCCTGAGGACTGGAGGAGAATCTGTAATACCACTGTCATCCTCAACAGAAATTTGCAGCAACTTTGCATATGACTGATAAAATGGTGCCACCAGTGCTAATTATCTCACTGTCACAAAACAAAACAAAACAAAACAAAAGAACAACAACAACAAAAAAAAAAAACACAAATCATGGCATGAAAGAAGTAGATTTCTACCGAGAAATCTCCATCTTTCCTTTCCTTTTGTTAATGCATTTCTAGCCATGTTATTAGCAAATCTTTCTGCAGCATGAGACAGATTTCTTTTTTCTCTCTGTTTTGTCGAGAGACATGATCAGGCAAAACATTTAAATAAGGGTGAAAACTTAAGGTATGTGAATAATGCCACTGCCTGGAGCAAGGCCAGTATTTCAGGAGGACAGCAGAGATTTGAACTTTACACCTTTTTGCGTGCATATCTCACAGATGAATCTATTTACCTAGTGGATTGTTTCTCTTTAAACAAAAAGAAAAACAAAATGCACTGTGCATTTGTCACTGTTGGTTTGCATAATTCTAGGAAATGATTTTAAAGTCAACAACTATGAAATGAATTTTCAATCCAGCACAGAAATTATGAGGAAAAATAATTTTCTCTCATTTCTGAAGTGCCCTGCTCTGTCAAGGGTGTCATCCATGTCATATTCCCACTTCAACAGCGATGAGAAATGTTTACACACAGATCAAGCCACTTGCTCAACTTTTCTGGTGTGGTTTATGTTAAGTACAGAAGAAGGCACCAAACTAGTAATCCCTGAAAGCATCCTTCTGATGAGTCAGATAGAGCTGTTAGCAAAACTCTAGTCACTCATTATCAGGCTTTTAACTCCATGTAGTGCAGCTGTGTGAAAAGAATTGAGTGAATTTTAATACTTCTCCCATCCTGAGTTACTTGAGCTTTGTACTCAAGCAGCACTTGGAACAGGACAATGATAACTTTGATACTCCATTCCTTTTCAGATATTTTGCCACCATTCTTTTCAACCCAACAGCATAAACATTATCTTACACATAAGAACAACCGAGACTATTTTAAATTTAAAAATAACTGGGCATATCTTCAACTCCTCAGCTTTCTGTCACCAATCATATTATATATTTATATGCCAGATATTCTGCACATAAAATAGATTACTACAAGGCTGACTTTTAATTTCCTTAATTAATTTCATTGTGAAGGCATGTTTGAAACCACTTTATTCAAGGATTCCTCCAAGGTAACCATTTAACAGCTAAGTAACCTTTAATTACTTTGCTGTAATGATACACATCTAGACAGATATTGTTATACTGTGACATCTGATCACTTTAACCTAAAGGTAGTTATTAGTACTCCCATGCAAAATTCATTATGGATCATATTTCATTAATAGAGTGTATTGTGCTCTCGTCTGATTATGTACTTGTGAACGTTTATTAACATATCTCCCTGAGTGTGACCACGTTGCTACTCAAAGGAATCCATAGATTTTCATAAATGAGGTAGTATTTTTAAATTAAAATATATGCAATCATACAAGGTAAAAGTTATATGACAGCTCTTTTGGAACTGCTTGATGCATACACTGAAAAGGAAGAGAGTTGCTTAGGACTGGGCAATGTATATAGCTATGATTAGTTGTAAAGTATTTGAGAAAATGATTAAAATGCAAATTTATGCTGCATTGCAAGAATTGCTAGCTGTGATTTATATCACTACAGGTGAGAAGGCAGTCCAGACTTGTAGATGACTGCAGATGTACACAAATTAGAATAGATTAGATGACATAACAAGTCACCACCACTTCTAACATGCATGAATTCATCATGATACATTTATTTGTTCTGTGCACTATTTCTTTTTATCTAAATTTTCCAGTGGTGACTGTTTTTTCATCCAGTGGGTTCCTCACATTCTTTTCTGACTCACTGACCTAAAGAAAAAACACATTTTTTAAAAACAAAATTTACTTCTGGGAATAAATAAAAACAACCATATGTGAATTGTCTATTACAAATAATTCAGAAGCTGAAAGAGAAAAAAAAAATTTTCTTTGATTGGCTTTGTTTGAGTTCTCAAGTAATGTTGGAAAGTTACTCGCCCTTTTCCAATGAAATGAGTGACTTAGGAAATAACTAATTTACTCAGAGTCCACAGAGGCACGTACAAGTTTGAGGTATATATTTCTTCTGAGTCAGGTCATAGTCACTAAATTATTTGTCTTACATAAACGAGGGAGAGGTGAAGGAAGGAACAGAAGGGCACAGTACATTTCTCTCACAGGAATGGTATTTAAGGGAAGATACAGAGATTCAGTCTGGTTTATACTCAAGAGCTCAAAGAGGAGCCAGCACGTTTCCAAACAGACTTACTGATTGCCACAAACAGAAAGCAAGTTGATACAAACTATGTAAGCTAGAACTGAGAACGAATGGAAGCGTAAATATTTCTCCCCAATGACTACAAGAAGTTTTATTCTTAGATCTGTAGGACAGAAAGAACTGCTGTGATCCCTTAGAACGATTTCCAACATCACATAAGCAGTAGGCATATGGGACTAGCACAAATATTTAAAACACTGCCTGTTTCATTACTATTCTTAATAGTTACTATTCTTAATCTACCACAGTCTTCCAACAGTAAATTGATTAACTATTTATGGCAAAATATAGAAGTACTGATGTATAAGAAAAATGATTATTAAGGCCATGCGCTCTCTATTTGCCTGTTATTTCTAGATAATTTAATGCACAGTTCCACGTTCCTCCCCTGCACAAAATACAATCTGCCACCCATGACCTCTTCCTAAAACTGGATTTTCTTCCTAGTGACAAGTACTATTGCAGCAATCAAGCACTCATTCCTGTACTGGGACTCATATTCCCATAAAAACACTGTTTAAAGAAGGATGAAGTATTTTTCTCTCCTGTCAGACTTTTAGGATCTTGAAATACCTGATTGCTAATCTATGTCATCTTATGCTAGCAAAACACATGATGAAAAATGATGAAAGATTGTGTACCAACAAAAAACGTTTTCCTTATGTTTTTAAAGGTATTTTGAAAAGTTAAAAAGTGATATGTTTAATCTGCTCTTGTTTTGCAGGGATCCTCTTGCAGCCATGTTCTCCATAAGTATGGCATATATGAGATTTTTATTCATTATCTCATATAGATTCTCTCCTCAAAAAGAAAAGTTCTAATCATTAATCAAAGCATCAGTCTTTACCATTATTTTCCTCCTGAACTGTGAAATAGTGGTATTTTATGATTTGAACTTATTTCAATAGTAACAAATTTTAGATGTTCTTTCTATTACATGGGGCAGAGAAGAAACTCAGTTTCCAAATCTTGTAAAGGCAAGAAGACATCTGGAAAATATTATCAAAACATTTTCACATAAATATGAGTCTGTCCATAAAAATGGAGATGGTCAAGACTAGAAAGAGAAGAAAAGTTATTTATACTATTCCACCAGGCAACCACTGGAAATACCTATGCACTGCCATTTACTCACAGAAATAGTAGCTTCACCTGCAGTTGTTCTGCTTTTTATCAAAGGAGAAATAAGACTAAATCACTGTAGAGAAGCCAATTTTGTCATGCCAAATGCAGCTGTTGATGAAAGGAAGAGATGTAAAGGGTTCTTGGAAGCACACAAAGTGGGCCTCCCATTGTTGGAAAGCTACTTTTTCTTTCCTGAATCTGTTTGAAAGGTTGCTTTTAAATCCATTAAATCCAAGATGAGTGTTCTCATCTTTCCTTTGGGGAAATGCTCCCTTTCTGTGTATTCTGACCAGCTGAGACTCTTATAGCCAGATACAACATCAGGAGGAGGTTTGGGGGAAAAGCTTGGGCATGAACAAGCTCAGCCATTGTGGCTGAGCAGGCTGCACCACTGCCAAGCACAGCCTGCCCCGTCCTATCCAGGGACTGACCTCAAGCCTGTCACTGTGCATGCATACCATTAAGCACACACGCACTGTGAATATGCAGAAAGGATAAATATGAGACTGGTCTGAAAGCATGAAAATGGACAATGTTTTCAGCGATGCTGTTTAAAAGGTACATGCAAATTCTGTGAGCTGAATGTATCCCACAGCCTGTAAAAATCAAGTCTGAAAAGCACTTCACTATACATCAGCTCTCATAAAATTTTAGATACAGTCCAGAGAAGTCGATTAATGTCAACAGGCTCCTTGTTAGATCCTTTCATCTGATTATTTACTATATGCTCTTGTTAGTTTGTGGTTGTGCTTTTCACAGCTCCATGGTCTATATGTGGAGCATCATGCACAGCTGAAATCTGCTGCATTGTGATCTTGATTGTTTAAAGCCTGGTTGACAAGATGTTTGCATTGAGCTACAAACACAATACAGTCACTTCCTTCAGCTGCAGAAATCCTACTTAAAATGGGTTTCTTCTCCATGAGGTCAGGCCCTGTCAAATGGAATTTTGTGACATGGATCCCACAATGAAAAATGTTGCTTTGACGCTGACTTATCCAAATCTGTGCTTGGTAACGCCCTCTTTCAGTTTTGCTTCCTCCTGAATCTCTAAATCAAGAAATAATTCTATTTATAAACAATTTCCTTAATTAAGGCTGTCTACAATGTATACTAGGTTTCTATTGGTTTTATTTTTTTATTTTTCCCAACAGATGGTGGTTTGTTATTTTTTTTCTCCCCCATGTTGGTTGAGAGATCAAAGAATTCAGCCATACTTGTCTTTTTATTTCAGGAGGTGTGCGGATGAAATTTTACATATGTTGCACGACTGTGAAGTTGGGTTTTCAATTGTTACTTTAACAAGAGTCAAATGTTGAGCTTCTGTTCTACTAGAAACACTATAGGCTCTGTGATGAATGCACATAATACTACCACCAAGAAAACTGGATCTACATCTTAATCTGGTTGCCATCTCTCTAAATATTACAATGTAAGTTTGTAATGAATTAGGAAATTGTATTATCTTATGAGGTATTACTTTAAATGAGGTAACCATGTGCCAATGGAAATATTTACATTCTGGAAATGAATAATTAATCATAACATCCTTTAACTGATAGAAGAAATAATTAACATCCAAGTGCAAATAGTGGATGTATTCTCAGCTTCTCTGGTAGTGATCACAAAAACTAATATTTTTAAAACAGCCATTTTTTTTATTTTATTTTTTTTCTATGACTATATAAATGAGCAAATGTCTGTCTTCGTTACATTTCTATATGTCATTCAGGACTTCACTGAAGACAACTGTTACGTGGAAATAAACACCCCCGATTTAAAAATAAAATAAAAATTAGGCCAAGATCCTAAGAGTTCCTTAAACATGAACCATGCATTATCTGAACATATTTGAAGTTATCTATCCTTTCTGTGATACGGTTTTAGGGAATGGACTCATAAAGAAGGTTGGTACACGTGGTATACAAGTGAAAATCCACTCGGCAGTCTTGCATGTGCACGTGTACACACTCCACTCAGTGAATTTCCTTCCGTGGAGGCCTCTTTCTATCTCCGTTTTTTTTTTTTTTTCCCTCCCCTTTAGCAGCATAAACAAAAGTTTTCCCACAGCTCTGAGACTCATTTCTTTGAACCTAATGAATATGTCGACTGGCTTTAGTTTCCCATTCATGGAAGTCACTCAGCTGTGGCATACTGTATACAGTTCTCCACTGTAATCAACCAGCATTTGTCAGCAACAGAAGGCCAAAAGCAATGTACATTGGGGGAACAATGGTCTTCTCAGTTATCTCAGTGGAAGCGTGCTAGCGCATAGATTGCACTCATTAGGAGGCAAGGGGTTCAAAATCGACACTACACTTCATGCTAGACTCTTTTTGCACTGAAATAATCTAAAAGTTTCTCTGTTACTTTGTGTGAAGGATTTTTTTTCCTTCCTTTTACGTACTGGAGGAGAATACACAGGTTCTCACTATTACAAAATTTAATTTTATGGCATTGCTTGTCTCTAATGATCAGGCCAGATCCACAGAAACACTGATGCTCTCTCTACAGACCGTATTCTTACCAATTCTTTTTCATTTTAGGGAAGTTTTCAATTAAAACCAAACTGCAGAGTGCCAGAACATCACCTGTGGAGTGACTTTCATTTACATTTTCTTTAAAACATGTACAAAGTAATATGGATCTGATAGGTTTTGCTTGTTTGTTTGTTTGTTTGTTTTTATCTGAAAAAGAAAGCAAGTCTGCCTTAGCAATTTGGATATATTTATCAAGTCCTAAACAAAAGTTAGTTGCTGAATAGTTGAACTGATCAGACTTGAATAATAATAGGGCGTTCATTAGTGTTTTCTGCTATGCAGAAATGGCCCTTGCAATTGTATATTTCATGTCTTTGTTCTGCGTCTCTTCATATCTTACACCTCCCCTCTGTATGAGAGTAAAGAACTGTGCTTCCATTTTGACTAAGCCAATTAAGTCTGTAGACTGAGGAATAAAGATGAAGAAATAAAATAGCCAAACACAGTGCTTTGACTTGTGATAGTTTTAAAACTTGATTTCATTTCCTGCATGTAAATGTTCAACTTATAAATCTCAGACTGAACCTCAGACATAATTACTGATTTTCTGTCACTTTAGACATAAATAGATTCCAAATTGGTTAGGTGTAATTATGAAATATGCAAGGGCAGAACTGAATGCATTAAATGCATTAAACAACTGAAAACCTAAGGTGTTCACATTTCCTGTCAATGATTAAAGCATGACCCCTTTGCTAAATACTCCCCCCCAAAGGTATTAGTACTGTATCTGAATTTTTAGATACTGAACCAGGTCCTTTGCATGTATATGATTTTGAGTAGCCCTATTCTTACAAATGTACTTTTTTGTTGCTAAATTGAAAACAAAATGAATCAGCTGGTTGTCAAATATTCAGCTGCCATAAAGGCACATCCTTCTTAATTGACTACGTCAAGAAAATGAACACAGGCTGCAAATTTAAATGATTATACTTTTAACTGTGTGGTTTACACCAAAAGTTTACTATGTATTATAATTTGCATTGGAAAATAAATCCCTATCTTGTTAAAACAGGATACAAAAAAGAAAAATAAATCTCAACATTTTTCTCTTCAGTATCTCACTTTGCTCAGGATGAAACCTCAGTAGTAGCTGTGTAGCTTAACAGGGAGGGGTAGGAAAGATGTCAGCCATTGCTACCACGTGAGCTATTCAGTTTAGAGAAGTTTACCTCATAAATTAAACTATTCCAACAGTTGAATTAACATACAAAACCTTATAATTCTATTTGAAAAGATCTACTCTGGAAATAAGTTTTTATTGGAATTATCTTTTGGTTCAGGATGACAGAATGAAGTTTTGAAAAATCTGAGTTTTATTAACTTTTCTTTTAGCAACCAAGGGTTCAAAATACAACTAAAGTCAAAAGTGATCTGCAATGCATTCGAAGACAGGCCTTCATAAATAATAGGCCTTAACCACCAACCTGATTCATATTTGTTTACAAAGAGGTTTATGGAGTTTTTCAAAAAGTCTTTTAAATGGGAATCAAATTACCTCTTCGTGTTGACCTTCTACATCTGTAACTTTATCACAAGATAATATCATGTAACAAGAGGTGCCATTTGGGACACAGCACTCAGTCTGTAAGAAATACATACTGTGCAATGGTGCTTTAAAATGTGTAGAGCTTCCAACAACATATCCTTATGGAAATGGTTGTCAAACCTTGCCAGAGAAAATGACAAAGGATTATCATGATCTCTGTCCCCTCCCTGTACTCCTGCAGTAAATACTGTCTTCGGGTCATTGGAAAGTTCCCTTGAAAGTTCCATATCCTTTCCCAACCAATCATACAGTGAATTATGGCTTGGAATAAGAATCATATGCTATACATAGCTACATATAGCTGCATATACATATACTATATACTTCTTACATGCTAGGAAGCACATGCTACAGCTATGCCAAGATTTATTCTTTTTGACAGTGGAGGTAAATTGTACATGTGTGAAAAGCCTGATTCTACGCAAAGAGTTTTCATACAGGGTAGCATAATGGTCTGGAAATCAATATAATATGGAGCAACAGAAGTGATGGTTTGCAGATCCAGCAGACTCCAGAGAAATCAAGCCCCTTTATTTTGTGATTTTGGCCACTGACCCTGAGAGATGCCTGGACAGATGTGTGCCTAATGCTGACTGCCCTATTACTTACCAACTTTTGCAAACCTGAACCACCACTACAGCAAAAAATTTGAGTATCTGTAATTTTCCAATATAGCACAAACCATTATGAAATGTTTTCCTTTTTTTTTTTTTTTTTTAATGCTTTAAGAAGTGCTTACACTATACATAAGCCAGAGATCTGGCTCTTCAGGTTTTATTTTCATGTAATATACTAACTGGATCTATATTAGTCTGAAAGGTACAAGCATCTCTGAACTAAAATAGGCTGCTACTGCCTGCAGAGTAGATATTCCTTTATTGGCATTTCTCTGTGATTACAGTCATGCTTAGACCTGGTATGTCACAAATAATTGTATCAAATAATTCCTATATCACAATGCTATATCCTCATCACAAATGAAGATCATCCTTTAGCAATCTCCCTTCCCTTCTTATTTTCTATAAATATTTGATAAGCATATAAAACTACATAAAGGTACAATTAATTAGAAGGGAAGCCAATTAGCCTGAATTGATTCTTAACTTAAACTATCATTTTCTCAAATGTTTCATTTAAAAACCACTGTTCAGAATCTTAACTGATGTAAACTGACACAGCTTTGCTGTCTTCAATGAAGTTAGGCCAATTTATGCCACATCTGCTGCTAGTGAAGTCAATGTTTCACCCTGGATTTTATATTAGATAATGAAACACAACATGTTTTCTACCAACAGTAGCACTGGTCCTTCAAGTAATGGGTTCCTTCAAAGTCATTCTTTAAGGAAAAAAAAATAAAAAAAAATCTCCCCCAAAAGCTTTTCCATCACTATATACATAAATAAGTATAATATACACATACTTATATACAGACAGACAGATAAAAAGGCAGATACATAAATGTATAAAACAGGATGTCCATTACTTAGAAAATGCACTCTAGACCTCTTCTAATGTGAAGTACAGAAGAGGAAAAAAAAATGAAGAAGGTATAATTCAGCAAAATTTTATGAGTTGAACTAAAGATGTTTAAAATACACAGAGACCGGAAAAAGCAAATATGTTACAGGTGGTAGCATTATATAACTTCATATGCAATAACTTAATGTTTTATGTACATCATAAATCTGAACTAAGCTTAGAGCTTCTTTATTGATTAAGAATGAGAAATAACCTGCAAGTAAAGTGATCCCAGATCTTTTAAGTTCATCCAGTTAAAAATGAGTTTTAATCTGTTGGACAATGACAAGAAATTTGGAATTAGGAGACAATAAAAGAAGCTGGGTTAGTTCTTCAGACAGCGTCTATTGATTTACCTCTGTTGAAGAAACCCTAATGTATTCCTGCTGAAGATCTGGCAAACAGTTTAGTACAGCTCTTTGCAGTGCCTGTCTCGAGTGTTAAAAAAAAAAAAAAAAAAAAAAAAAAAAGGCACTCTCTATACTTCCACCTGTACATAAGGGTTAAGTAAATGGAAAATCCTGTTCTTTCCTTAAACAGGACTGTTCTTTGCATGTTCATACAAACTACCCCACAGGCAACCCTGGGGAAATGGAACAGGGCTGCTTCCCCCTGCTCAGGCACACACAGGCAGGTGCATTTTGCATCCTGTTGTGATTTTCTAGTGGGTTTAATGCACCTATGTGTCTCCCTGCAGTTGGATGTGTTTCTTTCAAGCACAGATCTGACTTGTGTAATTTTGCAACTGTAAAGACAACATTCCTACACATTCAATCCTGTTTCCTCAGAAGTCAGTGGGAGCAGAACATGGTTCTACTAATTGCTTTCTTGTATTTTGTACTACTCAATTGTAGTAATTGCTTTCTTGTGCTATATTGCGTTATCTAGACAGAATGCCACTTGTTGCCTAACAAGCCCCTGAAGCTGGTGTAGGTGTCTGTGTTAGGTCATCTCACATAAATTCAGGGATGTACATTGTATTCATTTGCATATGAACCAGTTTACCCTATTCAGTGAAAGGTACAAATATAGACTCTGCAGTGGATGATCTCAAGGTTTAAATTAGGTTCTCCTCAGGTATTTTGTGCATATACACATGCTATGTTCTCTCTAAATATGTTCTTTCCTGCTTACTCATGCCTTACGTGCTTAAAGTCTATTCAAACTTTAGCTTTATTCTTCTCTCTAAATACTGTGGTTATTCACTCCCACATCTGGAATGGATTTAAGTACAGATTAGTCTGCTTTACTCCTTAGAATGTGGTGTAATTCACAACATATTACACTGTATACATTTGTGCAGATCATTTTTAATCAGATGCACAGCATGCTGTTCATATCCTTTTACCTTTTTATTATTATTTCTCATACTGTACTTCATCAAACTCAATTAGATCTGCCTAGTTTCATCACTAGAAATGGTTTTCTTCAAGTATGGAATGGGGCTGTAATATGCTGCTTCATATCGAAGAGATATTCAACAGATTTAACAATTCATATTCCCATTATTTTATGACTGTCACACAAAGCAATTTATTTCCTTTCCCAGTCATAAGAATTGTACCATATTCCTGCCCTCTGCAGCTTGCTCCAATTGCTTCTAGTGTCTTCTCTATCACTTCCCACTCTTTTCTTTAAATTTCATTTTTTCCATCTTCAGTTTGACACACACTAATTTCCACTCCTCCACCAGACTCGGACAGGTGGGTTCCATTCCGCCACCACATAAACAAGCAGTCTTATTAGACAGTAGGTACATTCCCTTACTATTCCCCTAATCAGTTCACATTTACCTCTTTAAGTGCTTGAAAATAAACAAGCAGATGGTGAAGTCAGCTAATTTTCCACAAGTGTTGTGGCAGAAAATGAATCTTCAGGAAATGTTTTAGATGGCAATTTTTAAACTCAAAATCAACCCTTTGCTTTCACTTTTACTCTTTACCTTTTTTAGAATGTTAGGGAGGTATAAACTATACACAATACAGAAGCAGCGGCCCTTTGACACGTCCAGTGCTGCTGTCTGACATGACCACATAAACCAGCTGGCTCTTATGGATGCAGAGTGTAGGCTGAGGCGTTAACATCGTATCCCCCCGTTCTTTATGTCTCTAATAGCTGCTGTCAATCAAGCACCCTCTTCTTCCCTCTGCTTCTGCAGAAGACACACTGAAACTCCTGAAATTCCTGGCTAGGCTGTTGATGTAAGCTCTAGCTAAGAGAAAGACAGTCCAGGCTGTTTTTCATTGCAAACTTAATTAATTCATTTACTTGTCCAATTATCACCTTTGTAAGGGACAGGACATAGACTATCACATTTGTCAAAGCACGAGAGTAGGTGGGTACTAGTGCCTCCTCTTTGCCCCAGCTTCTCTCTGCACAGTAAGAACTGGACCGAGAAGGTAATGACTCTTCCTACACAATCATTCAGAGGATAGAGAAACTTGTGCTAATGAAGGGAAAGTTAAGGGTGATTTCACTCATAGCTTAAACATGAAAGGGAAATCAGAAGCTATCAGTGACCATGTCAGTCCAGATGTACATTATCCTTTCCCTGGTTTGCAAAGCTGAAACAATGGTTCATGAGAATGATTCGGGCACATGGGGGCTAACAAACTTACTGCATAAATGACCAAAAAGAAAAAAGCAATTATTTAGATTTTGTTGATAGTTATGGACTGATAAAAGGAAGCTAAAACAAACATCCTCTTTCAGCTCCAGGGCCAAACACATCATTGACTCAAGTCTTTCAAAACATTGAATGTTAAACCAAGGTTGGATCCGGCCTCTCATCTCTGATCATCCTTTCTATAAATCCTTCATAAAGTGTGTGTTGGTTTTATGGCACAGTCATAAAACAGCCACATGTAGAAGTAAATGACCTCATACCAGCTATCTCTCTGCAGATAGATTCACTTGGCAGATAGCCAAGGTTTGATTGACACACATCTTACGGAACTAGAGTTAATTAATATGTCTACCAATTCCCAAATGGATCTCAGGAAACAGAGAATCTGTTTAATGCAGTAAGCAATGACATACTGTGTATGGTCAAGAGACAATCACTAATTGCCAAGAATGCATTCTGGAATAAAGCATTAATGAATATATATATAAAAAAAATAATAAAATGAAAAATAAAAAAATAAAAACCCTTCTACTTTGCAGCTCCTTTATTCCTTCAAAACCTTATGTTTAGAACATTAAAAAGACTCATATTTCAAATATCAAAAGACATTTTTATAGAGAAAAATGGTTTCCAGACTATAAAGTCAACACTCAAAATGTCTGCTAATTTTTCTAGGAGAAGAAATTCTGATTTTTAAATAACAGAGTTCTCATTCATTTAACAGTGGTGTCTTTCTATTCAGAGAAATCTGAAAACCTGAATTGCAAAACCATAAGGTAAGTTGAAAGAACTGTTCTTCAGAGAACACAGAAGCTACAAGTAACATAACTATGGATTCACCAATAAAACATATCCTTAAATGAAGTAAGTGAGTGCTGAAAACACATCAAGAGTCTGGCTGCTAAACTGAAACAGTCCATGGAGCAACTTAGGTTAGCTGGACTGGAAGTACAATAAAGTGGATTTACTGATATTAAGTACTCAGATTAATAGGAAAATAAAAGTTTTGCTTTTCTGGAAAAAAAAAAAAAGATTGAAATTAAATCAACTGCAGGAGCACAAAGACATTCTAGTCTAATCTGCAGCCAGGAGGAAAATCAGCATGGCCCTATTGCTTTCTGTGGGTGATACTGTTTTTCACAGAAGACCATGCTTATGTAGTTATGACAATCACTGAAAAAATATTACAAGAGCTATGCCATCCCTTCTGCAGTACTAAGCAAAAGTCAGAAAAAAAAAAAAAAAAAAAGAGATTAAAATAAATGTGGAAAAGAGAGGAAAAATTATTCACTTTTCACAAAAAAAAAAAAAGTAAGGAAACAAAACATAGGTCACATATGAAAACATGTTGACGTGTTAGGACAAATCTGAGAAGTGGGATTTATGAAGGCGTAGCACAATTTTAATTCCCAGCTGGGAGAAAGCTGCCATGGTGTCAGACTGTACTCTGTAGTAGGAGACTAAAGGACAAAGTTGGCCTCAGAATAAATGCACAGGCTGAACTACGAACGAGGCAGAATGGGCTCATTGGTATTTACTTAAGAGCCAGGCGGAAGGGATGCCGTGTGGGAGAGAAAAGCACAGATCTGGTTGTGATTTATCAATCAGCACCAGAGTCTGGTGAGAGCAGGTCCTACCAGATCCATTCATTGAGCTGCAGAAAAGAGTGAGAGTATTCTGGCAGAGGGCTCATGGCTGAACACCAAAAAAGATTAAACAAGAAATATTGTTTTAAGATAATTTACCTCAGGATGGCTTCCAACTTCAATATATGTGCACACTGGATGAAAAGCCCCAGTTCCACAGGCGTACAAGTGGGTTTGGTTATAAGTCTTGAGCACCTTGATGAAATTAGCACATTCTCTCTGCAAAGAAAAGGAAAAAAAAAAAAAAAAAAAAGCATCCTTGAAGTTAATTTGGTGATTATGACTAATGGGAGTGCTTTCTGTGTTGTGGATTTATGGCTGAATGAACAGATTTTAAGGTGTGATCATTTCAAGCTGTTTATAAGCATGTTTAGCACTAAGCATTTAATAAACAGCCTGATTTAGGATCTCATTTAAATATCTTTGGTTGTCATTTAATAAAGCATCCAACCCTGAACAAAAAATTATACAACAATTTTCCTCGTTTGTTTCAGACACTCTTCATCTTTGTAATTTATGGCATTGCCGTGTTTGTAAGACAAAACCCATTTATAGAAATGTGTCAGAATAAAATAATGAAGAAAAATGGACCAACTGTTTGCTTGTATTCAATTAAGTAACAATGAGAAAAAAAAAAGATGGGCCAGATGGAAGGAGTTGATGAAAAACAAATAATTGATATAACATTTCTACCAACAATATGAATGCTGCCTCGCCCCCATTGTCTATGTTTAGGGACCAGTTTTAGAAAGATGAATACATACACTTAACTTTATTGGAACTGTTTATGACCCCTAAAATATAAGCTTTGCATATTCCACTTGAGTAAATTATCCATCATGAGTAATTCTAGTTCTCAATACTTAAAAATGTTCTAACAGTCCCTAGCATAAGCATAATCTCTTATCTGTTAGTAAAAATGTTGTTATTAATGCCTGTTATTAATGAAATGTTATTAATTTCCATATTAGAATGCAAATGTCTAACCTGATAGTTAAGATTTTTTTCTTTAATCTTTCCATTTCCACCAGGTCTAACAATGAAAATAAATGTCAATGGCTGTGAATCAGTCTACTAACACAATTTTATAATGGATTTCAAATAGGAGAAAAATAAGAACATTAAAATAGAACAACCATTTCCAGTAAAGTTTGTGTAAAAATAATGGAGGAAACTTTTCAATGTATAGTTGGTGCCTTTTTAGTCTTTAGTTGGTGCCTTTTTATAACACTCAGTTTTACCTCTCCGAGTAGACCAGGGCCCACGGAAACACCACTTTAGCTACCACCTCTACAGAGATCTCATTGCCTGGCATCATCTTGCTCTGTAACTTGGTTACTAATTAAACCAGATAATCTCAACCAGAAAATTATGGCTCTGCCATGAAAATTCATGTGCAATTTGAGGCATGCCTTAGGCCACCACTGAGAAAAGCAGTGAACTTATATAAAATACTGATTCCCTGCTTCACATAATGGACTGCACCAAAATGACTTTGCTCTTCCAATTTTATTGTTTATTTGCGTAACAGTTAATGGCAAAGTACTAAAACGAGTACTGTAGAGAAAAGTCTATAGAATCCTACTATGTCCTCGGCTTACTGCTGACAACCTAAGTTATCTTTCCAACTGAGATGGAAGAGAAAACATAGAGATAGTTAAAGTAATCCAACAGGAAATTGAAAGAAATAGAGATGGATGTTACCAGGGGTCTCTCTTAATTCTTTCCATTCTGACCTTTCTTAATAAAAACACACGAAAATTCTGGTTCATACATATTCTTCCTCCCACATATATAAACACGAACATACATTTATTACATATATTCACATGCTGCTTTTCACTGTCACAATGGTAGAGTACTAAACAAATACCTGGCATAAATCATCAAAATTACACTGTATGTTTCTATATTGTTCTTAATACTATTGTCCTTTGTTCTTATTAATAAAAGAAATATGGAGAACCTGTGAAAATGTATTACTAATTCAAAACCTGCAAGAATAAAAATGAGCAAATACCGTAAATTCACATAACATTAAAAATGAACAAAATTGAAGCAGATCCTTGCATAAACTCTGATATTCTGTGTTCCAGCTGAAGCATCAAACACTGACACTGCATAATTTAAAACTGACCAATGGTTTGTGTATTATTAAAGCATCCAGAATTTTCTTCCTTAACGCTGTATCTGGTCAAATATAATCACACATCTGTTTCAGTAGGACTGTGCTTTGCCTTGTCTGATTTGATATATCTTGATTTTAGAAATGTCTTTGTGGTCTACTATTTAAGAATTGCCTGCCTGAAGAACATGAAATGACAGAGGCCAATGGACACACACCTTTACAAAACGCTGTGAGTACGTGGGCTAGATCCACAGCCAGGATAAATTACAATTTGTTTTGCTGATTTCAGTGGAGCTATTCTGATTTATAGCAACACAGTACCTGTGACTCTATAGGCATTTGTTAAATACTGTTCATCTGCATATACTATACAGCAAGAAGATTTTAGATAGCTAGTATTTTAAACATGAGATGGAAAACCCTTCTTCACTTCTGGGCAGAGCCTTCTTTGATTTCTTTGGAGGGAAATTAAGAAAAATTCTACCAGCTTCACTGAATTATTCCAGATTAGTCTGCAGTTGGAAGGAGAAGAAAAAAATAGTTTAACTTTTTCCTAACCATATTTTTGCTTCAACTGTTGAGCTTCGATTGTACTGTAACTGAGTTTATATCAGTAGAATTACTATTTCTATATATAATTGCTCATATTATAAGTGATTTGGTTTATTCATCCCTGCCTTTAAGCTCTCCTAAATTCATTGTGCAACACATTTTTTATTATAGATGTCTGAGAAATACACTACCTAGTTAAACAATGGGGAAGGTAAATACTTACAGCAATAAACCTTTGACTATAACAAATAAATTTGTATAACATTTAAAGTCCCTAGTCCAGCTCAGACTGGTCATATAGCTTCTCTGTGTTTTATAGCTGCATAAAGGAACCATTAAGATCCATTCAGTAAATTCTCATACACCTCCCTAACAGATTAGGTTTCTTTATATATTTTACATGACTGTAAAAAAATAAATAAAGAGGGGTATTAAACCACAATAAATGACATCAAAGTAAAGTTAAAGTTCTGATTTAAGCCCTTGTCAACTCAGGAAGTTCAAAGTGAAGTTTTTGCCCTGCCTGGGAGACAGGACTATTCTCACTGGAACAATAGCAACAGTCTCTTTGATTTCCATTGATTAAGTCCTTCCTTCGCCTAATTGTGCTTAAGTACAGCTGCACAGATACAGCACGATGTGTGGAAATGTCACTGTACCTGTGAGTTTGTGAGTGATACACTGAGCAGAATAAGAGTTTGCTCCGTGAAGGTGAATACTTGGTTTTACCAGTTTATGTGACTCTGGGAAAAAAAAAAAAACAACAATAATAATAATAAAATCTATACTGTAACTACTTTAACAGCTCTCCATGATTCATTCAAACTCCAAATTTCAGCATACATGTATGCTAAAGAAGATATTATGATCAGAGAAACTGTGTGTGCTTTGAGAAGACTTGTGTCTACCACTACATAAGACTGGGGTGACTGACTCAGATGTCCAGGATCTGTTTCCCCAAACCTGCCCTGGCTTCACAGCTTGTGCAGTGGTATTCAGCTGAGAAATCTGGCACTCAGCTCTGCCGGTCCCAACACTGGTGGCTACATCAATTTGACTACAAAGCAACCACCAACCACCTTGGCTGAAGGCCTGGAATGACTTGGTTGTCTCTAACTGGGCTTGTCCTACTTGGCAGCCACATCCCCTGCTGCCAGGCCCTCAGGCCAACACTGTATTGTTAGTATGAAGGTCCATGCCAGCAGGAGGCATTTCACTATATGGTCTCAGAGTGTAAGATACTGGAAAGGAAGTGAAGACTACAAAAGAAATGTAGTATCTTGGTACGTTACAGCATTTGGGAGAAAATATTCAGTGGAGAAACAGGAAGGAACCAAGAGCCAGCAGGTGTAATGATCAAATTATCAGGAAATTTAAACACTGTGTCCACACGTGAGTTCAGCCCCCGGTACCTTTGAATCCATTTTTGCTCTTCCCAGGAAGGGAACATTGTTTAAAGGGAACATGTTCTGGACAAATTCATATCCTTTGAATATTGTTGTTCTTCAAGTAAAACAGTTTAAGGAAGAAAATTAGACTTTCAAAAATTACTTTCTAGTTGGGAAATTTATTTTTATTTTTATTTTTTAATATTTGAAAGCTGAGTGGAGTGGGAATTTTAAATACTTCTAGCCTAATAATGTAAATGAATATATGAAAATGAATGCAAAGTTTGCAGAGTTCTTTGTAGGCAGGAAAATATAACTTGGATAGGCAATGAAAATACGTTTTAAAAAAGAGGAGTACTGGAATCACCATAGTGAATCACTAGAATTCTTCCACCTAATAATCCTGTTTCTTATAATGGATAGTTTCATATTAGGAATTTTTTTCTTGTCTGTATAAAGCTAAACACAGGTTTATGCCCTAAAGCTTGAGTTTATATATACATACATATAGCAGAAAGCATAAGTGATTGCATATGGTACAGAATGATTGAGGTAGACATTCAAAGAGAAAATTAGGTACATCATGTGGGAGTTACTGCAGTCCTGAAAATCCCCACTCATTTGTCTTGCCTAGTGCAGGAGAGGATTAATCTTCATTTATATTTCAATAAATAGCAGAAGGTTTCCTGAGAGCTGTAGGTTCTGCCTTTGGCCTTGTGCTGAAGCATCTCTAACTTAAAATCTAAGCAGCTAAGCCCCAGCATCATGCCTGGAGACTCTTAGCATAGTTTATGAGGTCTCTGTCTCTCTGTCCTGACAGAGGTAACTTCTTCAGAAAGCTACTATTTTTTTTTATTATTATTATTTTTTCACCATGTAAATTCTGGAGCTGCTACTGTGATGACATGATTACCACTATCCTCTAAAGCATGCCCAAAGTAATGGTTAGTGCTCCTTCTTGGTTATAGAGGGATAGTTTATTGAAATTAAAGTAGCTAAAATCATTCCATCATACTAAGGTATTGCAGCGAAGGAACCAACCTTGCTGCAAGACCTCCTGCACTAAACTCTTATTTGTAGTACAAGTTGAGAAATTGTTAGATTGTCACTTAAAGTCAGAGTGTGAATTAAGGTCAAAGAGTTCCAGTGTGTCTGGACAGAGACCTTAAGTCTAAATTCCAAATCCTAATATTATATATTACAAATAAGGGCAGAGGGCCTGTCTTGAAGAGAAGATAAAGTATTAATTAAGCTTTCCAGCAGGACACCCACCATATGAATATCACTATGTCTGACACTAACCAAACATATACATTTAATTTTTGAGATTTCCAATATTTATGCATCAAATTGATAGAAAGGATTATGGAGAGAGAGATTATCCTGAAAAAATAAATTACAAAGAAAATGTCTGCAACAAAAAGCATAGGAGCCAAAAGCAGAAAGATTGAAAAACAAACACTACAGATATGTAACACTGATTAGACTGTTATGCAGACTTTTCCCGGACACTTACAAAAATAAAGTCCATCCATCTGTCAAAACATCTGCTCTGCATATGAAAATTAAAACTGAATTTCGGTGGTTTTTATGAGTTTCCAGTAATTATGTCTCCCCAAGAAGCCTGAAATTTACATCCTTCAGTCTGGATTACTGATGCAGTAAAGAGTTTTCAATTATATCTTTTTTTAAGGGGATGTTTAAGGAGTAAGTCCCACTGACTAATTAATATCCAGGCTTTTTTTTTCCTTATTTTAAAGAAGAAGTTTCTATTAAAAAACAAACAATCAAACAAAAAAAAAAACAGCATTGATGTCTATACTGCTTCACAGATATTACAGCAAATATAAGCGGACAGATTATGCAGGGCACTGAGTAAAAGGCCAAATAATCCATTACTGTATCATTAGCTTCAACGGTTTTCTGCTGATTTAATCCAGATAATGATCAGACCCTGTCATACATTCTTCCTTTATTTCAACCTTCCCACATGGCTACGTGATTAAAATATCAGAAGGTTTTGTCTAAACTGGATACACAAAGGGATTTAAAGCTATCGTCTAACAGCTGGACAAACAAAACAAATGCATGTTTTGTCTTTCAAATCAAATGAACAGACAGTTTCCATATTAAGTCCCATGCAAGAGTTTAATTAATATGTTTACTTTTTTTTTTTTTTCCTTCTGTCTAATTAGTTGAATTCTCAAGAGGCGAGGTCAGGAATCCATGGAGAATAAGTAATCCCTGATATTACTGCTGTCATTCATAGTTATCACACTGTTGAAAGATGTTCCCAAGTTATCAGGGAGCTTTTTTACTTCTTTCTTTTGCCAGTGGTCTACTGCCAGCTGCAATCAGTTCAGTCTGTATTGGCTAGGTATCTTTTTCAGTATGCAATAGCACTGTTTCACGGAAAATACTTCTGGACTGTTGGTGCAATAAATATATATTTAATCTCTTGTACACAGATGAACGGTTCTCAGCTAGATCCTTCAAACACTTTAGCACATCAGCAAGCATGTGCAAGGAAGCCCTCCTCAGTGTGAGCTCTGCAACGCATATGCTTTTACAGCTATGCATTTCATTGCTGCTTGCATGCAATTTTTTTTTTAATTATTATTATTTGGTAAATTGCAGTAAGATTATTTAAGAATTTGTACTGTTTCCCTATTTGCATTACAGTAGCACTTAAAAACATTGGTCAAAGAGTAAAGTCTGCTTAAAGAGGCCCAGAGTAGGCAGGGAACAGAGCAAATCATTCCAGTCCTGTTAAATTGCAATGATCCTTTTAAAATTTTATTTTATTGGAGTAAGCTAATTGGTAACACTGCTGCAAAACCACTGCTGCATTGGCAGTAATGGGGATATCTCCCAGTACTAGAAGCTTTGCACAGGGTTTGATGGGTGGGAAAATCATGCGTGGCACCTGTACTCCATGAGATAACATTTCAAATGAACCCAAATAAGCACGTGTAAGATTTTAGAGTGGGGGAGGCCAGCAATGCATGCAGCTGGCATGAAAACATTTGAAGACTGTGATTTACTGCTGTGTATCTCTCGGAGTTTGGATCAATAACTTCATTTCCATCCCTGTTTTCTCATTACTGTACCTTGCAATCAGCAGGTTCAATGTTTTATGGTCCTACCCTCTGAAAATCTGCCTGCAGTGAAGTTAGTTGAGCAGTTGAAATACTGGGGTCTGTGTTACAGAGGGGATTTCTATTAACTTAGTTCTTAGGGATTCCCCATCAGTTAAAATCCGTTAAAAATAACTATATTATATATATATATATATATATATATATATATATATATCTCCAATAGAAACCTTGGATATCTCTTGGTAAATAAAATATCTAGTCTCTTTTATAAATCTATGTTATTTTCTGAACTGAATTCTAATTGTACTTTGAAGATCTTCAGTACGTTAGAGCTCTGAAAAAGCTGCCAGATCCTGAGATCCAGTGGCCCTTGCACTGTATCGTGATCTAGAGGATTTGACCCCTCCCAAGATGCCAGGAATGACACTACTCTTAGACATGGTCACCACTGCCAAAATTAAAGATGAATGCTTGATTAACTCCATATCTAGACTTTCCTTTGCTGTCAAGCCATGCCCTGAGAAATTTCAGACTGAGGGTGCTGATGAGGATTGATAAGACATTCTTGCTTGCTTGCCTAGTGCAGCTTACTGTACTTCTAGCTATCTTCCCAATTAAGTTGTGCCTGTTATCTGTCTGATTTTTTGATATGACAAGAGTTCATGAGAATATTTAAAATGTATAATTTACTCAAGTTGCAGGATGTCTGCATGAATTTAAACCATTAAAACATCAAGACAAAAAATAAGAAGCTAACTAACAAAGTATGTGATAAAAAAGCCACTAAAAATAAAGCAGATATATCCTGATTCCTTCAAGCCACAAACCTGCATGTCATATTAGAAAACAGTCTAATTGTCAGCACACTTGCACAGCAGATGGAAAGCTCTTTGGCTTCCTGCTTTTCGTCAGTGAGGGTGAAACAAAAAATGACGCTGCCTGCCTGCCTTTCTGTCTGTCTACCTGTAAGGGTAGTTGTTCACTACTGGTACTGTGGACCAAACACATCAGTTAAATAGGTCTTCAAATCTTTGTTATTATCACTAATCATATGGCCTAGCAATTGCTTAAGGCCTTAAGAAGTAAAGTTTCTCCAAATTGTTCTGTATTCACTATGTCCACATCAGGAGACATGTTTCCAGTCCATAAATCTTCATTTAGCAGATGCAGATAATAATTGTTCTAGACCTGTGAACAGCTAGACATATGCCAAGAACAGGCTGCAGTACAATATACCTGTTTTAATGGCCACCTCATATTTTTGTACATCTGGTTAATGTGTAGTTAACAAGACAAACCAAAGTCTTTTGTGGAAGCAGTCCAGCAAAACTGTTTTCAGGATTTTGCAAAAGTAACATGGTTGTTGTACACTGAACCCTTCCAGGAGCTTTAGCAAGAAACTTATTTTATTTTGAATTGTTATGTTTTTCAGGAGCATTTACTTCCTACAGAACAGAATTAAGTTATTTAAGTAACAGAAGAATATTTCAGGAATAACTCAAAACATTGGGAAGCCTTGAGGTCAAATGGAAGACAGTCCTTTTCTTACCATAATTTTAAAACAAAACTGTTTTTGCTCTGTAGACTAAAGCTGGCCCACATTCTGGGCATGGCTTTATTAGAAAAGCAATGAACTATACTGCTTGGTTTCAACTCAGGCAGTCTCACCAAGCCCAGCAGCAATTTAAGTTGTGACCACAGTCTAGATCGAAAGAGTCTCTCCCAGCTATCTCTTCTATCTGGGTGGGGTAATCACCTGTCTCCTGGAGAAATCAGATTACATCCTGCCTTTCTGAATAGAATCAACACCTGCTAATTGGGTGGAGTATTTCAGACAAACAGGTTGCAAAGCCTGCTATATGCACATAAAGCACTTAGACTCCATATCAGTCAGCTTGTCTTTATTCAGCATTAGACATATCCTGTAATGACTTCCACTCACAGCCACCTAAAATAAATATACTCAAAGCCTCTGTGTTGAAAGTGAACGTAAATGTGTGAAGTGTTGAACGGAAGCAAAAGACTGTGGCATTCATAAGGGAGAGTTGCTTAGCAATACGTGGGCCTGTAAATAAAAACACTCTGTAAGCTAGACTATGAAGTTACATGTTTCTTATTGTGGGAATCTTTACATTTGGGTGTGGAAGTTAAGTTATTCTGAAACCATAGAGAGACATTAAACTGGGACAGAAGCCTAAAATTCCCAGTCAGTAAAAAATTGGTACCAAATGGATTTATTTATTTATTTATTTATTTATTTTGTGAGATTCATGACACTGCAAATAATCTAAGGTTTTGAAACATGTTAATCAGCAAGGGATTATCCAAAGGGAAATCAACAGATAATTTGTTCCAACACAGATCATTTTGAACAATCAGGAAAAGAAAAAAAAGAAAAGAAGAAAAAAAGAAGAAAAAAAGACAGAAATGTACAGGTTCTTTCTTTATTTAGGGTTCTTAATTTTCTTGTTCCACCATCTTCAGAATATGAAACTTTCTCTACAGTAAAAAGGCTTTTTTAAAGAAGATTAGTTGACATGAAGATGTGGAAACTGAACAAAGCATTAGCTTTGACATAGGAAATAATTATGTATCATTTCCTTGGTTATTTTAGGAACTTTTCCTATAACTAGTATTTAGTTCTTTTACTTATTCCAAAAGAAACAGATGATATTAAACTTGTGAGCAGCAGAGAGGAATTTAGTGGAACTACTGGTTGGTGTATGCAAGTAACAGAACTGCAGAAATAAAATTAGTTGTGGACTAATTGAACAGGGAAATAGTGATCACATCTTGAGTATAAAGGAACTGTGATATGTGATCTTTGAGAGCAGACCTATCCTTAAATTTTAAACTGTACTTGCTTTTATTAAAGCAACAACCTAAAAATTGGTCTGTTCACTAAAATAGAAAGAACTTCTAGTAAACTCAGGGAAAAAAATGTTAATGATACCAAGAGAAACACTTTTCTCTAATTATGTGAGCTTCAGCCTGAAGCTCTGAAAGAAAACAGGGACTAAACACCTCCATAATTTTTACTAGTTATCCAGTTATGTGTTTCCCTGAAAAGAAATGTATAAAGGACAAATTTACTCTGTCCATCTTGAGATGCAATAAATCATAACAAGAAATTACCCAAAGTCATTTTAAAATAACAATGGCTGGTAACCCAGCTGCAATTAAAAGTAATTCTCAGACTTTGTGAAGGCCAAACTTGGGTTCATGAGGAACACATATCGATAGGAAACTAAAACCCATAATTTGGGGAACAAATTTTCCTCCATTTCTCGTTTACTTCCCGTTCTCTGCCCCTGTAACTTCATACTTCAAAGACAAAATGCTATTTCTGCAAGACTGCATTAAATCTGATGAATATAAAGTTTCCTTCTGAGGCAAATTCCTATAGTCACACCTATAAACAAAAAAATAAGCCAGAAATTGGAAAATTAGTTTTCTCTTTGATCTATGTCAATTTGTTCCCCACATTCAAAGACATAAATGACTTCCCGTGATACATAAATGGGTAAACTATGAACATCTGAACAATTACTAACTTAATCCTTCCTCTGTGTAAGTATACAACTTGTTACCTTACAGTAACTGATTTGTCTTGGTAAGTTCATATAAAGAACATATGCAAATGTCTAAATGAACACAAGCTGTAGGCTCAACTTTTGAATGGACTCTGCCATAAATGAGGCTTTATGCCAGCGAGTGTCGAAGAACTATATCTGGCACAGCCAGAATTTCCTGGGGGGAGGGGTATGTGTGTGTGGGGGAAATAATGTTAGAAATCTCCACAGGACTTTAAAAGACTCCAGTGTATTATACTTCTTTTTTACCACACTCAGTTCACTTCTTCTAAGTGAAGGAACTGTAGGTTTGTTGTACTTTTCTCCCTTTCTGTCTTTCTATGTTGTGTCTATGCAAAGCAGTTCTATGCAGCAGCACAAAACTTACATAATGCCTCACTCCCTCTTCTCCCAAATGGTAAAAAATGCCTTAGTAGGAAATCATGCCCACGTTAAAGATTATGGACAAGGATAAGGAGTGAGAAGACCCCAAAGTAATAATTTCTTCCAGGATTACTGATTGGGACAAGTGATAGAGTCAGAGAGGATACGCAGTGGCACTGTTTGTCTCCAAAGAGCTCAGAAGTCACATTTCTCCTTGTGGAAGTTAACACGAAGAGTAAATTCTGTTCTTATCCTCGTTGGAGGTCCATTGCTTTGGATCTATTGCTTACCTTATCCCTTCCTACTCCCACGGGACATGCAGCTTTCCCCTTTCCCCTTTCCCCAGGCTGGATGGTCCTGGGTCTGTATGCTCTATCAAAGGATTTCAGTGTTATGCTGGAGACAGGGAGCCAGAAAGGAAAAGGTTATGGTGATAAAAGTTGGTGATAGAAAAGCTGGATATCTGTCTGTAAATGTCCTCTAAAGGAAGAACACTGAAAGAAAGGGACGAACTTCTCTTTGGTACACACAAAAGGCCAGAGGTAATTTGACCTGATAAACTGTGACTATCAGATGAATTTAGAAGCAGGCTTTCTAGATCCAGCCAGCACTGTATATTTAATTTTCGGAATCCGTCTTCAGATCTTTGTTTACAATAACACATGAAAAGAATTACTTTTGCTTTCTGCCTCTGTGTTCTTCTATTTTACCTAAGGCAACAGGCAACAACAGTAATAAAATGAGTTAAAGGGAATTGTGCTCGTTTGTTGCCAACTTTGCTTTTCCAAAGTATCACCAGATATGGCTGAGGGACACTTGCTAAGTTACACACCACTTTTTTTTTTTTTCCTTTTTCAATCAAATCATTGCACACATTGCTTTGGAAATGTTAATCTTCCTATGATTTAGGGAGGATCTGGAAAACTTTAAAGAAAGCAAAAATTTAGATGATACATGAACATTTTGGCTTGAGTATTATCTTAACAAATGAGATAATGAACTAAATTACAGCCACATGATTCTACCCACATGAATCATAAACTCAATGATTAAGCCACACTTAAATGCAAAGAAGCAGAATATATAGCTATATTGTGTGTACTATAAAGAGTCTAACAATTCTTTCACACTGGGAATAGGTTTCTGATCTGAAGTGATTCCAAATCACCACCTAGTGACCTATCAAGTTTAAAATGTCAATCACAGTTGAATTCAGGTAAATGTTAACTAGCTAAAATCTAATGACACTTAAACAGCTGACTTAGATGTCAGATGATGTGTTGATACAGAGAATACCACCATTTAATTCTCACTAGAAAAATCCAAGGAAAACATGATTTCATATTATATGTAAGTCTTTTATAAGTACCTGTCATTGTTTATCTTGTTCTATGTGACTCTGTAAAACTACTCATTGAAATTTAAAGATTTAAACAAGTCAAGGCCAAAAGGGACCGTTTTAACAATTTAGTTTGTGCTGGGATATTTAAGAGTGGCTAAATAAATTAGATAGTCAAATCACACTTGAAAATAAAATCCTAAGGTACCCTTCAGAAGCACATCTTTGTAGCTTTCAAGTTGTAGAAATCTATCATACTCTTTAATTGGGATTTCTCTGATTATTTGTGTACCATGTTGTGGTACTGTTATGGTGCTTTAGCCAAACCTAGTCAGAAGTGTATTGACTAGACAGTAGTCAAAACTTTTTAAACTATAATAAATTAATAGTTCAAGGACTAGAAGAGCTTTCCAGTCAACAAACTAATTATCTATCCCTTCCTGCAAAAGCAGCTAGTGTTTCTGGTAACATTTGTAAATCACTCAAGTTTTGCTTTGCTGGTTTATGACATCCCAGGAATGTTGAAGTAGAATTGTAGCTGCTTTTTTTTTTTTTTTTTTTTTTTAGCAGTTACCTGTTATTTAACCCATATGTAATGTAATGCAGAGGTTGCCATGTGTTCCTGCTGGGATCCAGGTGCCTGTGAGATCTTAAAATCAAAATATTGAGGCTCACAACTGAGGGATATGACTATGAACATGTCTGCACAGCAAAGTTGAGTATAAAAGCTGAGAACTATTCTGTAGAGACCTTGTCTTCTTTGATCATTACTAAGGTCTGGTCAGGAATCATGAGAAATGTTCACAGGGCTTAGAGCAACTAGAATAAATCAAATGAGAGACTGAGGTCCAGAATAGCAAGAAAGCCTCACAGAACTGCTCATTTAGTAGAATTACATAAGCAAATATCATATTTGTTAGTTATATAGCCTTTAATTTTTACTATATTACTGTGGTGCTTTTCATATTCCATAACAGAAATACATTGTAATACTACGGACTTACATGGGACAGTGACTATTATTATTATTATTATTATTATTATTATTTATTGTTGTTAAATTTTGTGGAGAGTCTAACGGTTAACTGCTGTCAGAGAAGTCCTGCTTTATTGCATATGAGGTCTTTCAGCCTCCCTTCTCCCCAGCTTACCCATAGGAAAAGAGATCTGAAGCATATTTAAAAAAGGTTTATCTATCTGTACAGTGAGCAAAGCTTAACTAATTAACATACAGTAAGCCCTTCAAGAAACAGAAATGAGAATGACTGCTTAAGGAACAAAGAGAGAACCAGGAGAGCAAGAGCAGTCCAAGTAGGCCGCACTCCTTGAATCCCACACCAGCTGTCCTGAACTGCAAGCCTACTGCTCTCAGATTGGCATGACTGACAGTGTCAGTACAAGGAAACCCTCTGAAAGAGTAAAAATGATGGTAAATTACCTCTTATAATTATGAGAGGAAATCTCTGAGGTCATAGCTGAGGTTAGGAGCAGGGCAGAGACAGGGTTGTACTTGCACTGCAGCTGCTGCAGCGCACCTGGCCTATTAGTGGGGACTTGCATTTTCAGCACTCATTTCCCCTAGAGATCAATAATTGAAAAAGAATTTTTTAAGACCTCAATGTAGAAGTATAGACAATCATTTAGAAAGTTCTGAACCATCACAAGTGAAGAGTATCTAATATCTTAGCAGTGTTACATTGCTGAAAGCAATATTAAATAAAGCATGTTTCATACTGCATGTTACTTGTCCTCTATTTCTCTTGTTCTCAGTAATGAGAACCAGTTGAGTTATTTTTATGTCCTATATATTTCACACTCCCAAGGTACTGACAATGGCTTTAAGGAACAAATAAGGAAGGAATAATACATTTCTTAAATGGTCTGTAATTACAGTTAAAGAAGTTACATTAAATACTTTGTAATGCACTGTTTTACAGCAATAACAGGTAGCAGTAATTATTCCAGGACGATGACATGAGCACACCAAGGTATATATTTGATCTTTCTAGTTTCTTACCAAAACCAGACCCACATTAAATATAAACTCTGCATTTTTATTTCAAATCTAAACTTGTAGAGAAATATGAAAAAAAAAAAGTATGGGAAAAATGTTTTCCAAAATTAATTATCTGTTTCTAACAATATTTTTCTGTACTATTATAATGTTCAGTTTGGGCTGCATTGAGTCCCAAGTGCTGTGCTCCCCTTCTGCCTTGCTCTTTTCCACCAAGTCATAGTTGTGCAGCTTCTAATGACGACACTCATAGCAGGCACCTAATGTGCCAGATCATACAAAGCATTGTAGCGTGGTATTAGCTTCACCTTTTACTTGTGATCTTATGGTGTCTTACTTATGGTGTTGCTGTCTTAATATCATAGGAAGCAAATATAGGAAGCATAATATGATAGAAAACAAAAGATTAAAGGAGAATAAATTAATTAGAGCTTACAGGAGTCAGAGGACTGGGGGGACCCTGAACTTCCAAGCTCACTCCATTTATAATAAAGTGCCTCTTGTGTGATTGGAACCAGCCTAGTGCAAACGATAGAACTTACTCATACTGTACTGTTGTGAACTTCTAAAAAAAGTATTAAAAATTCAGAAAGTAGGCTTTCATTCTCAGTGCTGAATCTCATTATTTTTCTATGTTTCAACACCAGCTATAAAAAATTACTGTAATATCACAATACTTTAGTATTTTTAGTAATTTGCTCAGACATTTAACATTAACCTCATTTTTTTAACCTTGAAAATTAGATAGTATAGTCCTCACCTTGTAATACACTCCTGAAAATTATTTGTTAATATGAAATAGGATTAATTTAAACATATTATTTCTATTTAACGAGATAATCCAAGTATCTGATACTGTAGCTGCTCTTTGACACTGTAGCTGCCCTTTCACATATATACCTTAGCCTATGATTTTTAGCTTTTACCTAATCCACCTCTGCTGTTCCCAAATGGCTTTTTATGAAGACAACTGTCCTCTATGTCCTAGGTAAAGACCAATGATACTATTTTTATTATGACCTAGGAAATTATTCAAATGGAGCTCTCTAGAGGCATATGGTTGGTATTATGAATATTTTACAGAATCATCTCTGAAAATCAGGCCAATAGCATATATACAGGAGGCCAAGTTCTACTCTCAGTTATACCTTGGCAGCCACAATGATTTCTCATTTGGCTATGTTCTGCAAGTATTTGTTTGGATTATTTTTTCCTTTTTCTCTTCTTCAGCCCTGTTCTTACATTCCCATGCTGTTGATATAAAGAAGACAGTTATTATCAGTGCAGGATGAGTATTATTTGGGGGATATGGGCTATGTCTCTCCTACCTCATAAATACAGGGAATATGATGTACAGAGGAATGAGGGAAAATGTACAGAAAATTGTGTCTACTGTAACAGTGTCTATCCTGAGGTACCAAAAGTGATGCAGAATGTTAAAATCACTTTGACCATGTTTTCCTATAAACTTCATGCAGAGAAGAGTTTAGAGAAACCCACTGACTTCAGTGAGATGTCACAAAGAGAAATGTCTGCTTGGAATTTGGAAGAGTGAAAAATGGAGACAAAATTTTAATGACCTGAGATCAGGAGACAATTATGCAAGGGTTGATATTTCTTATTTTGATGTATCTCTTCCTTTTTCTTTCTTGAGAAGAGTTGTATTTGTTGTTGTTGTTGTCTGTTTTGGCTTTGTTCTGTTTTGTTTTGTAAATAAATTCAATTTCATTTGCATAATTTTCATTAAAAAAAACTTAACCCCTTGGTCATAAAGGTAAAATTTCATTATGAAGAATTTAGAAGGTTGAAGTAGCTTAAATTTGAAGTTATAATCATGTGTGTGGCCTTTACAGAGGAGGAAAAATACTTTAAGAATTAATACAATAAGACGTAATAAAATATTTAAAATATTTTATAAAAGAAAAAAAAATGCTAAAAAAATTTGTACTTACCAGAATATCTTTTCCAGCCCACTTGCACTCATCCCTTCGGGAATGAGATACAGGCCAAACAATCTAAAGACACAGAACAAAAATCACGTTGTGTTATTTCATGCTTCAGTAATTGAAAATTGCAGACCAAATGCTACAGCATGTCTTTACCCAATTTCTCTTTTACCCATTCTTTTCCTTATTTCCTTTTTTTTTTCTATAAAACTTGACAACAAGGAATTGAAATGGTAGGAGTAAAACAGAGATGATAGGAATCATGGTAAAAACAATCTTGTGATATAATCTGTATTGTGAATTGCAGCAATGAATCTTGAATACGAATGAAGAAAAGGTTACTCTCCGTTAAGTGAGCGTTCTTCCACTTTTAAATGTTATATAATGAAACAAAACACAAAGCAAAAAAAATCAGATACTAGCAATAAACCTGATCTATGTGAAATCTCAGATTCATAATTCTTATAGTTCTCAGAATCATAAATTAAGACATTTGTCTTTTCAGTGTATTTCAGTGCAGTTCACTCTTTTAGTAGGCTTAGTTAATTAAATAATAAAAAAGATGTTGTGGTATTTGAAAAGTATTACACCATTGAAGTAGATTTGTTTATGTTGTTCCTATAGAGCTACTCTAACACAAGTAAACCTAGGTTTACTGTAATGTCTGCTTTGCAGAAAATGGATCTCACCTCATACAGAGAAAATCCAGAGACGCTCACAGTCAATTATTCATGTTTTTTTTTTTTTTAAAGCTTTTAGGAATTACATATAGAATAAAACATGATCTTCACATAAAATGCCAGGCTATTCATTTGGGAGCCTCAGATAATGCAATATAAATGGCCATAAGTCTGGATTACAACCATGGTGTTCAATACTGTTTGTTAAAAGAAAAGTAAAAGGCAAACTATTCAAAACAAACAAACAAAAAAAGAATATGGATGACAAAAAAAGGATGAAGGAGACATTATATGTGTCATTTAAAAATACAGTTTGCAACCACACTTTTAAATTCAGAATTTTCTTAAAATGTAATAAAATCCAAACAGAAATCAAACATCTTAAGTCTATAAAATAAGGCTGAAAATTTTATGAGAACATTCTCTCTCAAAAGGATTCCTGCTACTTCCTGTTTCTATTCTCAGTTTAAAATGTGCAGAGACATGTGAAAATTAAAATTTACTAGGTTGAAAAACATTAACCAAACTTCTCAGATCTCCCAAAAGGACCAGTTCAAGTTCAGTTCAAGTTTTGGGCAAAGATTTCTATATTAATCAAACCAGTATTTTAATCCATAAAATTAAAGGCTAGATGTTCTTATTCTCACAGCACAGTATTTTCTCTGGTTTGGTTTAAATGTCAGCAAAACCAAACTATTTTTAATAGACTGAAAAGTTTGACTTTTTGAGCTGTTGTTCTTTGGAGTCATATATTATTATCAGCATTTAGGCAGAAACTTTAGTTCTTTTTACTGTGGTAGGAACAATGACTGCTGAAGTTGGAGTTCAGGTGCAGAACCAACTTCATTGTGATTTTGATCGAAGTTTCTTCAGTGACCCTCCTGTATTTAATAAGAAGATCAAAAAATTGTTTAAGCCTTTTGTTTATTCTTAAATCTAAAGTCTAAGTTGCAAGTCTGTTCTTTAAGTTTGTTACCACCATTCAGTTCCATGTTACCAATAGTAATTCTTTATTTAATATAATAATATGTATATTTTTATAATTTCAATTAGTATTGTAAAGGCATCTGAATGCCTAAGTATGTAAGATACAATTCTTGCCATTCTGCCATTCTGCAGAACTGTTTTCTGCAGTAGAAACACCTTTTTTTACTTTAATTATTCCAGATGTTTTGCACATTAAACTACGAATCCCTCAGAGAATTCAAATAAATAGCTAGTTTCCTTTATAGCTGCTCTAAAGAGAATAGAAAAGAAAATACCCAGTTTTCTTTTTATCCTTTTTCCTTAGAGAATACAAATGAATGTTCCCTCTGAACAGAAAACACAAGGTATTTATTGCTATCATCTTAGGAAGCTAATAGTCAAACGGGCAAAAGGTCAGGAACACCAAGAAAAAAAAAATCCCCCTGTATTGGAGCAATATATCTCTCATAAAAGGGATATATTGGACTTTAAAATGTGCCATCGAAATACTTAAATATAACAAATCAAAATTCCATGCCATTGTTTACCTTCTTAGCATTTTGTCTCACTAAAGTAAATTAAAAGATAAAATGTTTCATTTAGACACCAAAAAAGAATACTCCAGAACATCTCTGAATTATTGGTTTACTTTTAATTTGTCTCCAGCTTCTACAGGAAAATTATACTTTCCTTCAAGAATGCCCAGCTTTTATGAATCTATTCCTCTTTTATTTATACTTAATCTATTTTGGTTTATGAGCAGCAGAAGTAGGGTGCCTAAAAGTGCTGGGCTAAAGAAGAGAAATCCTACATTTGGACTGATGAACAGCTTCTTTTTATGAAATGCAGAATAATGAGGCCATTTTGTGTAAACTGACATAGTAGTTATGTTTGTTTTTTTGTTTGTTTGTTTGTTTGTTTTTAGCAGCAAATATGAAGTATGTCTTGTTTGGAAAATAACTGGATTATTCACTTGAAATTTATTTCTCATAGTGGGGGGGGGGGGGAAGATAAATAAATAATGACAGCTTATAGGTTCATTATAAATTTCTCTTTCAAGAATCAGCAAATATTTGTCTGTTCAGCAATAGTAGTGTTCCTGATATCCAAACACTTACCACATAATTCATATAGTACCCAACATAGTCTGGATAATAACAATTGTACAACATTAAAAGTATATGTTTATATTATATAAAACATGACTAAAGGTACCTTTTGATATTCCTTGATGTTAACCAGGTTGAAGGAAAATATGTGGTCCTTTGCTCCAACATATAACCGACTCCTTTCTTCATCCAAGAGGAAAGTATGGTAACTGGAGCTATTAGCTAGTCCATTGAAATTGATTATATTGTTGGATTCCAACATTTCTGCAAGATAAAGGTAATACTTTCTATGCTAATATGGTCAAATAAATTACAGACATGTTTTGACTTGTATGGATTTTATTTCTGGAATTTATACTTATTGAGCAAAACACAGTGAAAGTGCTACGTACCTGGGCCTGTGAGTGTTGTTATTTCAAGTGCCCACACCCAAACTGCTAGTGAGATTCACCTCTACACAAACAAAGATCATCAGCAAAGTAAATTAAACTCCTGTATGAGGTTTTAGGTGGTGAAATTCCATCCATATAACTTGTCAACTGTTGGACTAAGTTCAGTTTCGTTCAAAAAAATGAGACTTAGAGCCACGAAGCTGAAGATGACCAGCTGATAAAAAACACATCTAACCACAAAATCTCATACTTCTAGCATACAAAACTACTCTACACATCCATAAATTGTGAGAAAAACGTAAGAAAGACTAGCTAATGACATAAAAAGACACAAGTAATCCATTCTTACATGCACTGCAGTCATTCCAGCTTACTGACACTGGCGGCATGTAGTTCCCTTACTTGGAACTGTGTACTTATCTATCACAGGAATAAAACTAGAGAAGTTAATGTTGCTTCTGTTTAAACTCAAGAATAATTGTCTAGTCCTCGTACTCCTCACAGTTATCGCACTTGCCAAGGACAGAATTTTTTTCAGTGCAAGGATCCACACAGTCTTCTCAACTATACACAAATATTAACAAAGACAAATGTATTTACCTGAAACTGCTTAAAAATAGTTTTCCATAAAATAATGCAGACATTGGAAGTATAAACTTTCACAAAAACACTATTTCTTCATTCCTGTCCACCCAAATTCATGTTGGGACCAAAGCCAACACTATCATTTCAAGGCATGTCTGTGCTAGCAAATTTCTGATAAGAAACTTTCCCTGTGATGACAAAACCTATGTGGTTCAAGCCATGACCTTGTGATACACAGAAGCAAGCACAGTTTTAGGAGCAGAAACAGTTCCATAGATGCCAGTATAACTCCTCACACAGCACCCATGCAGACAGATGAGAAAGGGGAGTGGACAAGTTGGGATCCAAGACCTTGGACCACACTCCACATACCCACATCTTCAGGCTGCTAAAATTTGTTAGCTCTACCAAGCCAAGGATGCATGTTTTTCCTCTTAAAACAGCTTCCAAATGTTTAGGTTCTGCCTAACAGTGCAGCTTACCTGCTATGACTTTTTGGTTTTCAATAAGATCACTCACATTTTCCACCACTGATCCAATTGATTAGTGAGTGTAAGATAACAACTCCTATATATATATATAAAAATCAAGTGAAAGTTGCTGTTAATTTCTTTTTCCATTTACATTTCTGTTTCCCTTTCCCTTTCCCTTTCCTTTTCCCTTTCCCTTTCCTTTTTTCCCCTTTCCCTTTCCCTTTCCCTTTCCCGTTCCCGTTCCTTTTCCTTTTCCTTTTCCTTTTCCTTTTCCTTTTCCTTTTCCTTTTCCTTTTCCTTTTCCTTTTCCTTTTCCTTTCTTTCTCTTTTTTATTATTTTACTTTTTTTTTTTTTTGCTATTGGTGTTGCTTTTTACCTCAACTTCCTTCTTTTTTTTCCCCATCTTTTACTTCAGTCAGAACAAGGAAGGTGTTGGGTGAAGATTCTTGAGGCCTACATAATAGTGGTACTTATAATTTCAGAGAATCTCAACACCTCCATCTTAGTAGTTCCAGAGATGTTAAACCTATTTTTCACATTAATTTATACCAGGTAGATTTGGAAGCAGATGTTCTATAATGACAGATATTCTATAATGGAGAGAATTAGTAGGCAACATATTCAAGGAAGAGAAAGATAACCCGAAGAAGATTCATTCTTCAGCCCAGTGTTGCCCCAATATTCTTTTCAGTTATTTGGAAAAAACTCTCCCTACCAACCAAGAGTTTACTCACATAGAAAGAGAGCAAAGAGATCATGCACTATATTTTGTTTCTCATTCTATTTTTTTTTTTCCTGGCTAAATATAACTATACATTTTTATTGCAAAATACTTTTTAAAACTCGTACTGCTCAAGACAAGTTCTTTCTTTTTTTTTCTTTCTTTTTTTTTTTTTAATGTAACAAGAAAAAATCAAATCACCCCAAGCAGTCTTGTCAAAATAATTCTTCTGGCTTCCTGCCAAATTTCAGAATTTGACTGTATTGTCCTCCAGTTCACTTATTTGCATTTTGTTAGAGACTTTACTAATTCTCTTTACGTTGTAATGACTGATTCAAATGTTGAATGTCGACTTACTGAATAGTGAGCGATGCAGGTGATTGATTGCTTAACTTGTCTTAGAACACTCTTGGCTAGAAATGCTTTGCTGTCATCTGTATCTGATCATTTTTCTTATAACTGTCAAAAAGCTTTGTAATTTTCTTCATCTCTCTTGGTTTGAACTCACATAGGTATGATTCTGCCCTTTGTAGCTGTGGATAAAGACAAGTGTCTGCTGAAGTCAGCATTATACAAATGTGAATCTGACATAAATGGAAAGAATATCAGTTAGGCAGATAGCTGCTTAGTTTAAAACAAGCCCAACATGATTTTGCTATTGTAAAGTTCTAAATATTCACATCTACAGATGGCAACTGAAGTTTTATTTTCTTTCTAATATTCATGAAAAATTGCAGATTATAACATTGAAATCAAAAGTTTATTGTGTCCAAGAGTACTTCGCTGTTCGTAAGCCCCCACAGTGTAACTTAAAAGGACCAGGTGTAGCCATATAGAGAAATAATATTATTATTTTTATATACATTTTCTGTGGTTCTTTGGAATATGTAACAGTTTCAAACTAAAAAAATAAAAATAAAAATAAATCCTAATCTCTAAGATTAGGGCTTTTCTCTTGGATTTTAATCCAGTATTTGTTATACTGACCCATTATTCATTTTTGTGGGAGGTGAATAGATTTCTAGTGTTTCTTTCAAAAATTAAAATAAAAATTAGGCCTCGGCATATTCCAAGCAGTATAGTTCAACTAATGCGAAATCATGTTTCTCCTTATCAGGAATCAGATCAGGGATATAGGTTGAGGGAAAAATGACATTTGGATACTGATGATTCTCATTCACTGCTAATTTAATTAGGATAGAGTTACAACAAAACTAAGAGGTGAAAACCTTAATAATCTCTGTAGTTTCTCTACTGTTTATTCTAAAGTACATTTCTCCAGTGATGAATATAGCTTTAGATGACATTCTGGAAAGGGCTGTTGAAGAGCAAAGCAATGACATTTGCACAATCAATACAAATTAAGTATTCCACTTCCTCAAATTAATTAGTTTCAAAGTGTTTACCATCCAGTGTCTTTTCAGTATCCAGTCAGTGACTATCGCTGGGAAAATGACACAAACAGCAGTGACAGGGCACATTCCCAGAAGGGCACTGACATCCATCAATTCTGTTGAGTGTCAATCAGTCATGCTGGCAAGGTACATGGCTGATCAGTACTAAAATAAACCAAGATTTAGAACAAAGATTGCATTGCAGTGACAAGAGAAAAACGATGAATGCCTTCAATAAGTCAATGAAATTAATACTGTCTATTATGCATACACTAATTCTTTTCCATTTTTCTTGTTGTTCATGTTAATGGTTGGTATATCCATGACCTTTGCAGACATATAATATTTGTCTGTATTGAAAGACTTTTTTTTTTTTTTTTTACTTCCTTTATGCTTTCTCCAGTTGATTTTACTACAAAGAGGTTAACGTCACTCCACAACTTGTCGCAGCCAAGAACCATTTCTTCAATAAATGTTCAGAGAGCATTTTCTTATTTCCTTTTGACACATCTTCAGCTATCATCCTTCTTGTTGCTTTGAGATTTTTCCTATAAAGCTGATCTCTGCACATTATGACTACAATATGATCTATAAAATGCTTTATGAGGCAAATTTACAGTGGGTCATGTTTTTTTGGAGGTAATAAAGACTTCATTGCTTTTGTTATTGGTGCTTGCTTCCCACATTTATTTTGAGTGTTGCAAGTGACCAAAACTAATCATTTGAAATGCACCATATGTTAAAAAGAACCATCATATTATAATGGATTTTCACTGAAACCAACTGTAGTGTGAGTTTGTGGGGCAGATTCTGATACTGACCACTTCATTTTAGCCACCTTAAATTCACTGCCCTGACTTGTTTTTATTCTCTGTTCTCAGCCAGTGTCCAAGCTTTCTGGTATTTGACCTTCTTTCAGTATGTCTTTCTGTAGTCTCTATATGGTCTTTCTTCTATTAACTGATGTTTCTGTTGATCTGGTCTGACTTGTGTCAGAAAATTCACTTTGCCAGACCAAGCTGGCAAATTTACAGAAGAAAACCAATCCCAAAAACTCTTGCCTTTCTTTTGGCACACGATTATTTAATTTGCTAATGGAATTGCAATTTAATAGTATGTATACACACAGAAGGTCTAATTCCTGAAGTGAAATCAATGGAAATATGCGTGCACAAGGAATGTAGATTTGGTTTATTTTTTATGACACATTTTCATTAAAGAATAAGCCAGAAAACCACAGCTATAGCTAAGATGAATACAGTTAGGCAGATCCTGAGGTTTGCTTTATCCGTGGCTGGTATTCCATTATAAACCTTGCTTTATGTCTGTGTTACTTCAGCAGAGCTTGTCAAAAAGAGAACACAACAAAAGAAAACCACTTTTTTTTTTTTTTTTTTTTTTTTTTTTACTTTACTACCAGGCACACTATCTTTCTAGTGTGCAGGAGTTTGTCTGTGTTAGAAATTAGAAAATTTGCGAGCTTTGGTTCGTGATCCTGTTACAGTCTTCACAACAACATGCCAGACAAGATTATTTTTGTTGATAAGTATCAAAGCAGTCATATCAATTTCTAGAAAAACACTGGTTTCTTTACTAGGATTCAGATCTGCCCCTGTCCTATTACTGGTGACTCTGCAGTGACTGGATTACGTAGTCAGTTCTGCTCGTCATAACACGCTTGTGAAAGAATTGAGTGGGTTGCTGGTTGCATAAAATTCTCGACCTTCATTCCTTTGCCTGTAACGATAAGATCTCATTGTATATCTCCTAGCAATAGATAAAAGATGAGTCAATGCATATTATGCCATCAAACAGGGATCTTGCTGGATTGTGAGCAATGCCTCCCACAATGTCATGCTAGAACATTTCCTTCTTCTCTCGCCAGGCTTTTACTTTAGCTACTGAGTATCAGGTGGCCACATGTTTGCACATGCATTTGTTGCTTACACAGATGTATATTGTGCCTGTTTGGTATATCTGCTTGTATATCTGTCTCAATAGTCCCAGATATAAATTAGTCATTACCCTCTGATTATTTGCTGAATACTAAAATGCCAATTCTTCCATTAAAGGAAAAAGTGGATAGTTATCTTCTATAGCCTCCACATTTATTGCTCTGGGTGTTGATGGCGAAGTCTGCCCATGACAAACAGTTAAGGAAAAAGCAGGAATTGGAAGGAAATTATGATTGATAGCTTCCTGAAAGGCATCAGCCAGCAGAGCATATCTGGCAAAACTAGGGATATAACTATAAAAAGGCACCAGATTTGTTGTATATCATTTCTCCATCCCAATTCAACAACAAATACAATGCATACAGACTGATGTTTCACTGAGGTATTATAAATGTTGGCAAGAACTGATTGGGTACTTGTTAGTATCTGAAGTCAGTTGAGCTGGTCCCCATCCCAAGTCTAATGCTGAGTAACACAACCAATGACCTGATAATATATATATACACACATATATATATATATACACACACACATATATGCATATGTGTGTGTATATATATATGTATATACATATATACACATGCATATTATTTTTGTCAGGGTTTGGTTACTTTATATCTCAGTTATTTTCTTTCACTTACACCTCAGACGTCACTGGGACCTTAGGATTTAGCCCTTAGTAAGGAAACCTTTGGTTTGCTATATATTTTAGTTTAACTCACTTATTTGCTATCAGCAAATGATAAAACAAAGAACAATGACAAAAAAAAAAACAACACAAAACCTCAAAAAATTACACTTTTACATAATTTTAGAATATTGGAAAGTGATTGTTTTTATTTGATATGAAACAAAATACAGGTTTATAAAGTGTATAAGTTCACATGGTGCTCACATACTGTGCTCACCACTAAGGTAGTTTATCCATTTTTAGTAATGTAAAAAGAAAACTTTTGCAATCAGCACTTTTATTTATTTATTTATTTTTTTGGTGCAGTATAAGCCAGATAAACTTGAAACTACACAGCATTTGTTGTTGATGGCAATTCTGTGTTATTGTAATTTGAATGAGATAAATGACTGGGAGAAAAGGGAGGGTTATCTTATCAGTAATCAAAATACAATTGGAAGAGAGCCTCTCACAGCTGTTCAATCAATCCCAGCTTTCATCCTCCTCATCTACCTTATCATAACAGTTGCCAATCACCTGGATTCACTGAACTCTACTGGATGAAGGGGAAAAAAAAAAAAAGGAAAAGAAAAGAAAACAGAACTTTTATTTTTTTCTGTAAAACATTTGTTTTGGAAGGAGTATGTAGTTAGAAACATAGTTCGTGGAACAATATTTTCATTACAATTTATCAATTAGAAGTAGTGAAGACAAGATATACAGTTTTTTGTGCACTGGTGATGTAAGCCAAGCATTTTAAATGAAACACTCCTGCCTACCTTCCACTGGAGAGAAGAGAAAAAAAAAAAAAAAAAAAAACTGAGGGCCACGAGTATAGTTTGATCAAAACCAGATACTTGGAAGGAGGAATGTTGCACCAATGTTTTGTTTCAGTTGCGCCAGCATAAGCATGGACTCCTTTGACTTCAAAATACTGATGCATATGGTTTTTATACTGTAAAACTGAGAGTAGATTTTAGCTCATTAATGTCAGCGCTATTTAGCTACAAGACAGCCCTTAAAGTGTTCTTGATTTGAATAATTGGATGAGTCATGTGATATTTTAAAGACATAAAACATTTAGATTTCAAAAGCCAACCTGTTTTCCCTTTATTATTTGCATTATTTGTCTTTTTTTGTCTCTGAAAGTGAATCCAGGTTATCCCTACTGTTCAGTCATTTTCTTATAAAACATGAGAATTATTAACCTCTGAGCTAAACAAGGGCTTGTAAAGATCAATATCATATGTTCTTGAAGCTATTATAATATCTCATATTATGTATTTGATTTTGAGCAAGGTTTTAGTATATATGTAACTGTGAACTTCACAGTAGCTCAATACTGATCTAATGAGAATGGTTTCCAAACATTTCTTATCCATGGATAAGGAATTCTTTATGGATAAGGAATTGGCTAGATGGCCACATTCAGAGAGTTGCAGTCAATATCCAGGTGGAGATCAGTGGCAAGTGCTGTCCATCAGTGTCCCATATTGGGACCGGCGTTGTTTAGTATCTTCACTAATGACAGAGACAGTGGAAAAGAGTGCACCCTCAGCAGACTGTGAATGACACCAAGCTGAGTGGTGCAGCTGACACTATAGAAGGGATGCCATCTAGAAGAACCATGACAGGCTTGAGAGGTGGACCCATGTGAACCTCATGAATTTCAACAGGGTCCTGCATCTGGGTCAGGGCAATCCCATACAGCAGAGCAGACTGAGGGATGAGTGGACTGAGAGCAGCCCTGCAGAGAAGGATTTCGGTGTACTGGTGGATGAAAAATTGGACATGAGCCAGCAATGTGTGCTTGCAGCCTACAAATACAAGTGTATCCTGGGCAGCATTAAAAGCAGCATGGTCAGAAGGTTGAGGGAGGTGATTCTCCCTCTCTACTCCACCCTCATGAGACCCCACCTGGAGCACTGTGTTAAGCCTAAGAAGGACATGGACCTGTTTGAGAAAGTCCAGAGGAAAGCCATGAAGATGATCAGAGGGCTGGAGCACCTCTCCTACAAAAACTGAGAGAGCTGGGGATGTTCAGCCTGCAGAAAACTCCAGGGAAATCTTACTGCAACCTGAAGGGGTCTAGTAAGGAAGATGAAGAGGGACTTTTTACTATGGCATGTAGTGATAGGACTGATGTGATGTAGTGATAGGTAATGGTTTTAAACTAAAAGAGGATAGATTTAGATTAGATATTCAGAAGATATTCACTGATGTGAGGGTGGTGAGGTAGTTGAACATTTTGCCCAGAGAAGCTGTGGATGCCCTATTTCTGGAAGCATTCAAGGCTATGTTGGATGGGGCTTCGGGCCGTCCCCATGGCAAGGGGGTTGGGTAGATGGTCTTTAAAGGTCCCTTCCAACCCAAACCTTTCCATGATTCTATGATTCTATGATTCTATGATTCTATGATTCTTTTCTAGCTCAAATAGTAGAAGCACTATAGGCCCACTAATTCATTACTGTACCTTGAGTAATACGCCTTGAATGAGCCTGGCTAGTTTAATGGGGCACTGATGACTGTAAATTGTTCTATCTTCTGAGCTAGTACAGGTAAACAGCCAGTTAAATCCCATTCATTAAGTATCTCGGTTATCAGATCTGGTTAATAGTTCATGAATTCTCAGCCATTTCTATGATACTGTTGGAAATTTAGGCTTCAACGTGCAGAACATTATCAGGAAGTGAAATTGTGGGTAGTTGTTACTTCAAGGACTAGCTTATCTATAAACAATTCCATTCTTGTCACATTAAACATCATATCACATAGGCATGAACACCTTTTCAATGACTAACAGTACAGATAGAGAGTTGTTTTCCCAGGGCAAAAGTGTATTTCATTTAGCCACGTGGGAACAAGATAAGAAGACTGTCATGTCCTAGCCTCTCCATAGCCTACCCACAAGTTGGGTCCAACCACAGTATAGAGCAAGAAAGGAACAGTTGCCCTATAGGAACACCTATTTGCTCAAAATATTGACCATGCTTCAATAAGACACATCTGAGGTAGTTTTAAATTCACTTGCGTACCTGTAGTGTAACAACAGGTACACTAACAGTGTAACTAACAACACTGGCTAAGAGTTATATTAGTAAATATTAATTGATTTTGTTCCTCATTTAATCATGCCATGTTGAATGACTAGGGTGTTATGCCAGGCTAAACAGGCAAGCAAGTTACTCTGAAGTCAGCTCAGCGGGTATGTTATGACTATGTATTATTATAATCATAATGATGAACGAAAGTCAGATAAACTCAATGCAAAAGCAAAATGTCTACACACTGATTTTTGCACGGGTAACATTTGGGAAGTCTAAGGTTTATTTACATATTTTTAAAGACAGTTACTGCTCCTTAGAATTAAATTCTTTACACCATAATTTCTGTAAACAAAACAAAACAAAGTAAAACTACAACAACAACAGAAAAACTTCTCAGTTGAAAATAAAACTAACTCAGTAATGTCAAAACCTATCAAGTTTGGTCAAGCAACAAATTATTTAAAATACCATGATGTTTGAGAAAAGTTCTCTTAGTGAGGTCTGTTTTTTTTTTTTTATTTTATTTTTTATTCATCTCTTAAAAAGTCTTTTATTCTAGATTCCTGATAATTTAACCTGAAAGTCAAAAGTCTTGTCAGTGTCTTTACATGTCACACGTCATTGGCTATTAAAAATTAAGAGTAACAAATTTGTCAGCAAGTGTATTGGAGTTGAAGGTGTTATAATAAAATCCTTCCTCTGCAAATATCTTCCTTTCTTAGGGCTGAGAGTATGAAAGTTCTTCATAACCATCAAATAAATATTGGTTTCAGGTACCAAATTTATATATTTCAAAAACAATTGAGCTCATTTAAAAGAATTAATAAATATGAGGTATTAAGTTTGTTAAGGATATCAGGGGAAATCCTGTGGTTTTATTTTCAAATATGACTTCAGTATTTGACAACAAAGTTAACACTGACTCTTGGAGAGACTTGTGGAGTAGGTCCAATCCAACAGAGATTCAGTCTGAAATTAAAGTCCTTTTTCAATGTTTCAAAATTATTATTATTATTATTATTATTATTTTAATTATTGAACTGATAATAAAAAACTGCATGAATTATTTACCAATGTGAATTAGTTAACATGTACAATAGGGTTAGGAAACTTCCTTGGAAATTCAGTTGCATATGCAAAACTGCAAAATAGAATAAGAGTACATGAGTTTTCAGAACTTCAGGGATAGATTTATGATGGAAAGTACAGTTGACCTGCTTCAGAAAAAAAGGTCTCTTTATTCTTGAAAATCATGTAAGAAACATGTTCTTGTGTTTATCTGTCTAACAACTCTTCAAAGTCCTGTGATTAAAAAAATGCAAATAGACTTTGGGGTAGTTCTACTTGTAGGTAAATCATTATATTCTATATAGCAGCTGGCTTAGATGGACTGTGTCCAGCTTTTCTTATATGGGTACAAATCAGTGACCTCATATTTTCAGTTTCAGACATAGCTATCAACACTCCTTCTGTTAAAATTGGTTTTTGCAGAATGGGATCCACTCTTCACTTTGATCACATTACCAGCACTTTGAGGAATTGTCTTTTCACATTATTAGAATAGATGAGTAAAATTCATGCTTGGATTTACATCTTTCCCTCTTCTGATAGCTCTTATTTCTTCTAATCCGCAGGGAAGGATTTGGATGAATTTCAGCAAGAGGCTGAAAGCACTGACTGCAGTTAAACAGTCTCTGTAGCTCACATACAGACTGCCACAACTCTACTAATGCACTTTAATCATAGCACATAAAAGGAGGGACTTCTACCACTGACACTCCTTGCTCAGAATTCTATGCCAAAAAAGAATAAGTGATGATACCCAATTTTTTTCATGTTTAATGCTACTCTATCAATCAAAGTTTTAAATTTCTTTCAGGTTACACCAACCAAACTAGTTCCACTTTCAGCAGTTTTGTAATTATTGCACTCTCAAAGGAGGAAATAGAAGTTTCTAAGTCACAGCTAAATTCAACGTGAAATATATATATATATAATTTTTACATTATTTTTCTGGATTATGTCCATAGTACAAAGGGGCTGGGAAGAGTGTGTTTCTACTGAAAATTTTGTGACATGCAAACAACTTTGAACTGTAATTCTGATAACACAAGTAAATTATATTGTAAAGTGCTTTCCCTAGTTTAAAAGCCTCCCCCAAAATGTCTTAATCCACTTCACACAACACACAGTTAAGCTATGCAAATGCTTGACATGGGCTGATGTAGATGTTAGGATTTGTTCATAGTTTCAAGGGCCAAGGCTTTATATAAGATCGAGAAAAATAAATCCTTAAAAGGCTATTTAATTTAGACACAGCTCCTAGCTAACAGAGTTCCTGCAATTCAAGTTCTAAGAGGTTTAGTGAGTATTTGGGGGAACTAACACTACATGATTGACCTAACATTACTTTTTCTTCCCATGGAAACCCTTATTATGGGTTTGCTATGACTGTGGTTGAAGAAGTCATACATCCCACCTCATCATGTGTGCATACAAGTACAGTCTTGAGGAGAGGCAACTGCAAGATGTGAAATATAATTAGACGAAATAACTGTTGCCACTCCTTTCTCATCTGAGCTGTGCAGTGTGGCTGCTTCTGGGGCCTCCTTAGCCCTTCTTCCTTCCTCCTCTGCCTCCCCTCAGAGCCTTTGGAGCCATCTCAGGTAAGTTGAAATATTTGCAAACAGCATTGTTTCATGCTGACTGAATCCATCTTCTGCAACTGCATTTCAACCTCTAATTTCTTCTAAATACTTTTTGTTTTGAAATAACTTGTACATATTTGATCTTTTAAATGAACACCAGAAAGAATCATTAGCAATTTCTGGTAGAGACAGAAGAGGAAAAGTGAGTGGATTATCAGCATCCACATAGCACCTGCTGCCTGGATGGTCTTAATGCATGACAAGATTTGGATACAACTTCATGGTGCTTGACCTCAGAGCACAAGTTAATTTTCCTAAAGACATGTCAGTGTAAATATAATAGGATTTGCTTGAACACCAAATCACCTGGTGCATCAGGGTCTATTTAGGGCACTTTTAGAAAGTAGTTCAAAGATAATTGAATGTAATTTAGGATGTTTTTACTCCAAACACACTTGGCCAGTCCCAGCTGAACCACCTCTTAGTGGATTCCTGCTGGATGTTATCAGCAGAAATGGCTGAACTGCAGTGTCTCCAGCTCCTCTGACATTCTGCAGCAAGCATCAGCAGGAAGGAAGTGACATGCACACAAATGACCATTGAAAAAGTGAAAATACCATTCCCAAACTAACAAAAACAAGTGATAAAGTGATATTTTGTTCAAATAAATTAATTGGGCAAGAAAAGCTGGCACCAAGCTTCAAATTTGCCTGTTCCCAGTTAATTTTTTGGATTCTTTTCCTCTTTGTTTACACTAGCACAATGGAAGTCTAGTCCACATCACTGATCCTAGGTGACTTGTCTATCTAAATAAATGACAGCTTATTCATTGTACCAACACAATAGCATCATTATCCTCAGCGTTATCATCAGGAATAAAGTTCAGTGGAATTTTGTATCAGAGAAGAGAAATAATGCATGTTTCTGACGCTCCAGTGGAATATCAATGAAAATCAGTGTATCATTTTTTTTGCTCAAGCCATGAAAACTACACTTTTCTTACCTAGGCAGAGATCAGAGATCATATTCATGCCATTTACTTTGTGTCCCTGTCAAAACAGAAGCCTTCAGAGGATGACCTGTAGACTGCAGGTATTAATGAAATGGCCCAGATACACTGAGATGGAAAGCAGTGTTTGTCACCTTTTCTTTATTACCTAAAATGAGAATTACCAAAGCTAACTATTTCTGCAAAGGATACTGGGAATTTTAAGTTAGTTCACTGTTTCACATTCTAATTTTCCTTGTACTTTAAGTGATTTAAAACAGGACTACTTTTCACCTGAATTCAGGAAACATTCTCTATTGGCACCAAATTGCCATTCCTGCGCAATGAGTTTAATGGATTGCTCAGGTAGGTAGTGTAGCCTCAATATAAGTTTGGTTTATGTAAAGGACACATTAAAAATTGGAATGTTTGGGGGGAAAAGTCAGAGCATTTTCCACTTACCCTTCCAGACCCAATGATATTTTTCATTCTCAACAGCTCCACTACTTACTCTGCTAATTTCCCTCCAAAAGAATCCCCCTTTGGGTGCAATATTCAAGCATATATGTTATGTCAACTGTTGAACAAGCTTCCAAATGCCCACATTGATCCAAGATATCATGAGTCACTGTTGACAGATGAGGAACATTCACACACACAAAAAAAAAACACTAGAAATTAAAGGAGACATTTCTCATTGAATGTGTTAGTTGACACACTAACACGTTGTTAATGGTATAATCTAGAGATTTAAACAACAATAGTAATAATAAGCTAAAGTTGCAGTTCACCTGAAATTGAACAGGACACTGATCCAGTGTTTCCAAATTAAATCAATACTGGGCGGTTCCAAATGAGTTCTAGAGAGGCAGATTTCAGATGATATAAATTGGTAAAACCCTATTGCTCCGTTGCTTTTAATAAACCCAGAATAATTTAAAGCAGATGTGGATATCCCTTAAACTTACACATACTGAGCCTTTCTGTAGAGCTCCTTGTTATCTAGCAGGATTTTGATTAAATCTGGAATAAACTATCATCAGAACAGTAAAGTTTCTACATGCTTATAATGTTTGAAGACTAAGTAATATGAAGAAGGACATTACAAAGCTGCATCATGGCATTCTGTTACAGATGATATTCATACTTCTAAAATAGCTGGGGAAATAATTCCTTGTCCTTATGAATAGGAGGTTTCCTATTGACATATATATATTGGAAGATCTTCAAAAACGGATATCTTGCAGTCTTGAAAATGGTGAATTCTGAGTCTCCGTGGAACATTACCAGGCATTGTAAAACCAATGTACTACTTTTTCCAAAGTTATATTCATCTATTGTAATCATTTCTGTTTCCTGTACTGACAAGTGTATATTCAAGAAAAAAGTATTTTGTTTTGTTTTGTTTTCTTTTATTTAAACAAATGTAACTCCAGTAGCAGCTGACATGGCTTCAAATATAATAACAAACATTTGAGTTTATTTCTAGCTATTCTAATTATGAAAGACATCAGGGTGGATGTGTTTTCTTTTTTTGTAGCCACTAACGCTAATTTGACCTACCGGGAAACAGTTTCAAAATGTCAACATTTGCATGCCTGAACCCTGCTATGAACTAAAAGGATTCATGTGCAGAGGTCCTGCCTCAAGCTGTGACACACTACTTACCTCCTCAGAGAGAGTTAACACGCTAATTTGAACAAATGAAATTAGAACAGCCAACTCTCCACCATGGTCAGGGGAAAAACACCCTGACCATAGTGGCTGATTGCAGTTTAAGTTGTATGTTGCTTAATTAAACTGCAGTATTACAGCTGATTAAGGCGTGCGTAAACACCCTACAAAAGAAGTCTTCCAGTTTGGAGGTAAATATGAATGTAATACCCAGTTCACTAAAAGGAAAGTTGCCCTTTTTAGAAGCATAATCTTTGAGATTTAAGACAAAAATTTTCACATATGCTGTATATGTTGTTTTCCACAGATGTATATTCTGGAATGCTCTCCTGAGATTCAAATGCTAACGAGTCTGAACAGCAATCTGGTAGAAAGGTCCACAAGTTGAGGAAGTTTGCATCTGTTCCGCTGCTTAGTTGAACTAGTTCATGACCCTTGATGTTTAATCCAAAGACAAGCAAAGGCAGTGGGATTTTACTGATTGTGCTGAAAACTGAATCAAACCAATAGATTAAGGGCATGGTTCCTATAGGACCTGTGTTTTCAGGAACTTCCTCCAGAACATTTGCCCTTATAACCTCAGAAACATTTATTTTTATTATTATTATTTTTTTTAAGTATGCACTTTAAGCTAAAATATAGAGTCCCAATGGATGTCACTAGGTAACGCTCTTATGCACAATGCTCCAAATATTTTCTTATCTTGTGATTAAGTGTTCAGTCTGACATGCTTTGCTATGATCTCTGTAGGGAAAATATAAGTAGTGGGAACTTTCTAATTTGCCTTAGTATAACTCTTGTAAGACTTGAGAGTGATCTTTAGGAAGTGGGATTTGGTGCTGGCTCAAAGTTTTTGGAAGATATGAACATCTTACTGTCCTCCATGATATTTGAGAGCTCTGTTCCAGAATAATGGTGAAATAATAAACCGTATGAACTACACCTAGCTTTGCTATCTGACTTGGGACTAACTTTTATCATGTCAAGAAGCAGTTTGCCTAAAATAAGTGTTATGCAGGTCAGTGGACATCGTGAGGTGCCCCTGAGGATCTTCAAAAAGAAATCAAGTCCGCCTAAATTTAAGAACCTAAATCAAATGAATCAAATCCCATTTAATTCTGCAAAAGAGGTATCAACATTAAACTGTATTGCAGCATTTTAATTATATGTATTTATTAATTGCTTCCACTTGCATTAATATGTGTGGGATTTTTGTATATTCTCCTTCCTTTGTTCAATATGCAGAATAGGTAGAACATTAAATTTATCTTTCTTTTCCAACTTTTCAGTATTTGCCCTAATGACTACATAGCATTCAAATGCTGGTCTGGAAGGGAGAAGTATTAAATTGCATTTTAACTTTCCTATGGCAAAAATCTGAGTCAGAAATGTGACTCAGTGAAGGAGAAGCTATTATGATTCCTATTCAATAAGGAAGGAAAACAGGGAGAATTAAAACATAAGTACCCTAAAATACTGAGCATTTGACTTGACTCAACAAGCCTTGATCTTTGAGAGTACTTAGCATGATGAGATATACGATTTCAAAACACAACCCTACACTCTGCAGACTGCAGAAATACTTCTGTGGATCTGCAGGGAAGGTAGCTAGACAGATAGTGACAATCTAGCACATCATGTAAGCATGATAGAGAAGCAAGATAATAGTTTAGATGTCCATGGCAGAAATCAAGTACCATAATTCATACCTTACCTCTGGTACAGATACCAGAATTTGCAATAAATGAAGAAGGGGTGCTATACACAACAAGCACCTCTGACCTCACCTTTCTTTTTTACCCACTTCTATCCTGTGCATCAAAGGAAGCAAAAAGTCCCTTGGAAATAATAGATGAAAACTATGTAATCAAAGGTTGTATGGGACTGATGTAGTTCATGAATACGAAATAAGCTGCGGAATCTCCCAGTTCGGTGAGGAGAGAGCAAAGCTTCCTCTGTGGATTTCAGACACAGTTGAAGTTGTGGTCCAACCTTTATGCCACATGTTCACATCCATTATTGATTGTGTTGGCCAAAAATTCCAAACAGCAAGAAGCAGAACACTCAGCATATAAACTTTCAGTCCAAACCATTATAAATTATGAGAAACTAAAACCATTGATTTATCATGGGAAAGCATGTTTAATTAGTGTTCAAATATTAAGGCACTTAATATGCTTTTACATGCACATAAAAATATCAATCCTATTTTGAATAATACTCAGTAGTCATAAAAGCATGAAGAAATGTATGATTTTTTCTAGTCTTAAAATTTAGCACCCGCTCAATTTCTACCAAAGTCAATAGCATTTCACTCCTGTTTCAGACTATATACATTAATGTTTCTGTAAATCAGGAATATAGACTGTTTTCTAGGTAGGTGGACTTACACTGTGGAGTAAAAGCAAAGTGAAATGGACAACCTGGGGTTTCCTCACATCGGAAACCTCCATATCTGCATACAGACCCTAATTCCTATATAATCCTGAGTGGTTTACCTCTTAAAATAAACAGACTCTACCTTATGTCCTTACTGGATTACTGTGAGTAGGATGTTTACATAAAGGATATAGCTAAGTATTCACTGAACATAACAAGAGTGCAATTCATTCCCATGCATTAGAACCCATTATAATTTGGTGGCTATATTTAAATAAACCAGAATTTAACTATGGCAGCAATTATGATCTAATGTTAATACTGTAATTGTGTCCAAACCTTGCCCTCCAGAGCCTGATTCATTCAAATGTTTATCTACACTACCACTACCCATGGAATGTAAATATGAAGATGAGTATTTTGTGTGAGAGAAAGTAAGCATTACTTACTTTTTGTTCAGGTATAATAGATGTCAGTTCAGTAAACATAATTTTCACTCCTAATGATGCCAATTACTTTGCACTTCATGCAAAGATCTAACCACATTTTAATAAACAATAGGACCTGAGTCTCACTCTCAGACATTTATTTGAGCAGTGCAGAATGTTTCAACAGGGAAATAATTGTTTTAAAGCTCTTTTGTACTATCCTAGCTGTGGAATATGCCCATGACATTGAAGCAAAAAAAAATCTGAAGTTGGGCTGACCTGAACAGTGGGGAACCATAATGCTGAGTGCCATTTTAAGCTGACATGGCATCACAACACTGTAACTTACTGTGTCTGAGTAATATCTGTGGAAAAAAGAAATGTCTAAGGGATGATCTAATTGTTGTCTTCAATTACCTGTTGGGGGATTATAAATGAAAGAGAACCAGACTCTTGCCACAGGTGCATAGTGGAAGGACAAGAGATAACATGCACAAATTGCAACAGGGAAATACTGAATGCACTTTAAGAAAGAAGTCTTGACTCAAATGGGATGTCCAGAGAGGCTGTGAAATCTCTGTCCTTGAAATCTTTAAAACTTGAGTGGACCAGACACAAATCAGCCAGATCTAAATCTGAACATAGCCTTCATTTGACCAGGAGATTGAACTGGTCTCTTTCAGTTATATATATATATATTTTTTATCCTATGATTTAAGTATACTGATTAGCTTTGATAAATTAGGACCTAAAAAGAAATAAAAAACAGACCACTTTATCCTACTAAAAAAAAAAAAAAAAAAGAAAAGACTCGTGAATCTCTTTTAACGCTGGTTATTCCTGAGGGTCACAATTTCCTTAATCTAAGCAACAGCAGAAAACAACCAAATGAGCAACAGGAGATATGCCACATACTGATACTTGTAAAGCAGTTGAGAGACACAGAGGAGTATAAGTACAAGTGCTTGAGCATTACGGGGCAAATAAGGATCCATAACTTTCAATGAAAGAGAGAGAACAGAAATCTCAAATGTTGCATTGTAAGATATGTATGTCAGATATGTGAGATACACAAATTCTTGCATAATTTAGGCCAGATTCTCAAATAACATAGGCATACTGTCATAAAGCTATGTAGGTGTTCAGCTATTAATCATGTTTTCATTCATTATCCTCATTATATTTTCAACACAGTCTATTTTTAAATAATATAATTTACAAATCATGCAGACATGAAGAGGCAATACTTGCTCTGGACAGATATTTTCTACAAATAGTCCTCTATAAATAGGATGCAGTCTTTTATCTGAGTTTCATCTTCAGTTAGAAAGAGCACATCCCACTCATTATTTCCATTTACCTCTACTACATTACCACCTTAAGGGCCATGTGAAAAAAAAAAAGTCATGGAACACTATGTTAAATATCTGCTAAAAACATATAGGTAAACACCACCTTAATGATGATTAAGTAACAATCTCAACACAAATTTCGGTCCTTTTGATTTCAGCATTCCCCAAATCTCACTCTAGCTGCTGGACAGCATAGCCATAAAGAGTACAGTGAGCCTTAACAAACACAGCTAGTGGTTTTATTGTCAATTTTGCAGAATAATTGTCTGGAAACAACAGCAAAGTTACTTATGGAGATCAGAATGAAAAAAAAAATGTGCTAACGTAATGCGTTATGGCTGTTTAAGAAGGGGATGTTGATATAGAAAGACAAAAGAACTGCAAGATTAAGAGTAACTCATTTTCCTTTTATGGCCTGTTATTGCATGGCTGAACATTGCCATTAACATTGTATTTTCAGAACATACTGAATTTAAGAAAACTCTTTTGTTCCATTTGCAGCCCACATGCTGACACAGCATCTCATCTCCTATTGTTCTAACTTCCAACTATTATCTGATATATTTGATGTGCTGAAAGATAAAAAGCACACAGATTCCAGTTACCTTAGAGATAGCAAAAGAATAATTACTTAGCAGAAGAACAACTGAGATTGGGCCATTTCTGACAGTTTTATTCTGGTGTGTGTGAGACCCACAAATGCGAGTTCAGACCCTGTCAGCCAGGAGTCTTTGTTGGGGCTCTGTTGTGCACTGAATGATCTCACCCTCTCCTGACTCCCACACACAGAGGTACACAGGGAAGAGCAGGCTCAACCAGTCCTAAATTCCTTTGCCAGTTCAGACTCCAGATAGACTCCGCAGCAGTGAGGAAGAAGCATGGCTCGTATCAAGTGTTCAAGAGAGATGTTTTGAAGAAACGGATTTATTCAAGGTTAATAAATACTTGTGTTGTCATTTTTCATGGATGCTAGTTCTGGTGATGAGCAAGCATTGACCTTGCAACTGAGAAAACTGTCTGCCAAGAGACCTTGTAAAAGTCTGCAGCCTCTGATAAGGTACAGTGCTAGGCTAAAAAGAGACTAGTTTTCATATAGTTGGTCCGAAAATTTTTGAGAGACAGACACTTTTCAAAGTCTGAGTCCTTAGAGGCCCAGCCTTCTAATTTAGCCATTTTATCTAGGCTAGGCATAACCAAGTAGTATTTCACCAGTGTTGCATAAACTTGACTTGTATAAAGAATCTGGAGAAGTTCTCACAAAGTCTGATTCAATCAAACTAATTCAAAAAAAAAAAAAAAAAGTGCTGTTTGGTTTCCTGGGGAACAAGTTTCAAGAGTGTGGCAAAAACATGAAGTAGATGACCTGATCAAAATACGTGTCTTTTTTTGTTGTTTTTTTTTGTTTGTTTGTTTGTTTTTCTTGTTTTTGGAAAACAAAACAGGGTATGGGGTAATATCATCATTAAGATTGTAGTAGAAACTAAGGATCTCCACAACTCTTCGAGTTTTACTTACTGAAAAGAAAATTTCAATGACTACGTGGTGTAAAGAGCAAGTTACTAGAGCATAAATGTTCTTTCACCAAAACAAAATTGTACTGTGGTTCCAGGAAAGAAAAGCATTCTTAGGTGGGTTCATGAACAAAGGATATTAAGGAAAGGTAGGAAGAAATAAAGCCTGACTCTACATGATGTGTGCCAACTTTGGTCTCATAAAGCAAAGAAATCTTGGAATGCTTTGAGTACATAATATTTTTAAAGCTCTAATAAAACACACCTGAGCTGTTATTTTACCACATTTAAAGACATGTGCCACAGAAGCTAGATTTTGCCATACATTTTTGCCTATTCTGGTAGCCTGTAATTAATAAGCACTGATGTGGAGGAGAGCAGAATACTCAGCTGCCGGTTCAGATTCCTCTGACTTACTCCCACATACTTTTCTAAAGTGTACAACATATAGTAATGTTCTTGAATTATTCTGAAGTCATTTGGTTAAGAAGAGATGACACTGCTATGTCTGCCTTGCTGAAATCAAATATTCTTCTTTCTCCTACAGATGTTCTTCTTCAATTTCTTGACTTATTAGAGTGTCTGTCTACACCAGCTGTCTTACTTCAGCATCTCTACAATTCTGGGGCAGATTAAGAAACAAACCTGTCTATAACATTAATAAGACTTATTTTCATTTTACCTAACTAATCTGTGAAATAAGGGGGAAGAAAAAAAAAAAAAAAGAAGAAGAAGAAGAAGTACGCACACCCATGAAAAATATACTAGCTAGAATAACCCTTCTATTCACGCTGCCATTCATGTAATGGTATCAAAAATCATACTGCATGTAGAGGAGTCAAAATGAACTATGACAGCATGAAAGAACTGCTGGAATGTTGGTTTCACTCCATCCAATTTGGGTGCAGGAAAAGGTGATGTTACCCAGAAGGCAGACAGTCCCAGCAGCTGCCAAAATAATCTCATATATACAGTGTATATGAACCAGAGGTGGAATACACATATCCAATCACTTAGAACAATAATGTGCCAAATAGTTGTAGTAGCACAATAGCAGAAAAAATAATGGAATCAAAATACACTCTGGGTGGTATCAAAACATGGGAGGACTAGAAAAAAGAGCAAATATCTCAAGTTTTACAAGGAATCCAGTTACATTTTGCCTAAAACTAATACTAATTTTAAAAATGTATTAAAATTAACTGCTGTCTACTTTTAAGACAGGGAATTCAACATGTATTTCATCCAGGAGTCAGAATACCAGTACAGAATATATATAATTATTCTTTCCCTGTCAGAGTTTGGGTTGGCGCTTTCTGTGCTAGCTGATCTCCTATAGTCTTTAGGATTGTTTTCTGCTAGAATATATTACATTAATTTAATTTAGAGTTAAAGTAAGCATGACTAAATGGCAAGGCAAGTGTTTCAGTACTTTGTCCAGCTAAGATGAAAAAAATAAATGGTTATATGTTACAAAAGAGTGTTTTGTTATGGGTGTTTGTTTGTGTTCAGTAATCAGTCTTGCAGTACCGATCCGTAAATAATCACGTGGGTTGCATTCTAAGGGAACATTTTATTGCTGACTTAGCTACCTACTGGGAGGCTACAGAGAAGACTTATGCAGACTCCTCTTTGAGGTGGCAAGTAACAGCAGGACAAGAGGCAACAGACACAAGAGGCAACACAGAAAATTCTGATTAGAAAAAAGGACAAAATTATTCACAGTGAGGATGACCAAACAGTGGAACAGGGACCCAGAGAGACTGTAGAATTTCTATCTATGATTCTCAAAAGTTGGCTGGACAGGGCCCTGAGACACATGACTTAGTTGGCCTTGTTTTGAGCAGGGTTTAGGTGTCAAAGTAAACTTTCAGAAGCTTCTTCTAACCTAAATTACCCTGTGATTCCGTAATTGACACATTTTCCACTGTCACCATCGATCAGGAGAAAGCACAAAACCTAGGATTACACTGACATCTCTAATATCTAGTTTTACATACATTTAATTACATTTAATTATTTTCTCTTATTTATTTATTTATTTATTTATTTATTTCATGTAGGCATTCAAAACTTCTTCTTTAATGCATCCTACCACTTCTACAACAGTCTGCTTGATAAACAACTTTCCTCAAGAAGAAAGTCACAAGCTCTAAGATGAATTAGGATTTTTTGTCATGGCACGTAGTTAACTAAAACAGAACCACTGAGCTACCACTGCAAACAAAAATTCTCAAGGTAATGGCAGTGTATATGTACTCTGTGTTGTGCAGCTGAGAGTAGACTAAGACATATTAGGTCCCACTAAAAGTGAGATCTTGTAGTTCAGAGAAAGTGACTGAAACCTAATAGAATTAGAAACTTGAATGAAACTAAAACAAGATCTTTCCTCAGTTTTTTTTAACAACAAAATTTCCAGTACTTTTGTTGGTGGCATCATTGAAATAAAGAGATTTCAGGAACACAAGAATACTATGGGGGTGGCTATTGAGAAAGTGGCAACCATAGACACGACTTCAAGCAAGTGAGCTCAAAATTTTATGACCTGCGTAGGAAGATAAATGAAACTTCATGAGAAAACAGCACTACTGACATGAGGATGTTGTTAGGTGCAGAAGGCGTGCACCCTAAGTGCTGATGAGTAGCTAGCTGACAAAGAGCTGCATCTTGTAACGACAACTGTGTAAAGCCATGATATATTTTTTTCTGCTAATTTTTTGTCTTTTATCACATCCATTTGAATGAATCCTTAATGAATATTGTGCTCTATTTGAAGTCAAAGAAGAAAAACAGTAGGTACACCATTGCCACATATTAATCACAATATTTTATTTCTCAATTATCTTTAATTTAATAATTGTATTATTTTCACTTCTGTTTTAACTTTAAGGGCTTCTATTGCAAATACTGTATTTTTGCAGGTGGTTTAGGTTACCAGCAATTTTCAGTAAGAACTTTTTTCCATGATTTTTTTTTTCCTCAAAGCCCTTCTCTATACTATTATTTTGTCTAATCATCAGACTTCCTGGAAATATTAATCATTATGTCTACTACACTTTCAGAAAGACCTGCGTCAAGTTTCTTTAAATTGCTTCTCTGTTTATTTTAGCCACAGTCTGAATAAAATGATTTGAATAAACAAGTCTGAAGCATATCCTGAATTGTACAATTGGGATATGAACCTGGAATCCAACATAAGTTTTGGCATTATAGTAATAGAATTCAGTAGAAAGAAAGAACTGTATTAAATTATAAGTGTATGTGGAAAGGGATTCTGTACAGCTAGCTATGTTTTCAGTAGTGAAATACTTTTTATTATCCTTTATTTCTTATACAGAGGAGTATGGGTCTAATCTGCTAAAAAGTATGAGAGTTTTGCTGTGGCAGTTTTTAGCTGATCATATACTCCACCACTTGGGTGTCATTTAGAAAAAGCCAGCTGAGAATATGGACTTAATGACACCATTAGTTGAAATTGAATGACCTCATGTTACACAGAAACAACAAGATTGAGATTATAGAATATCTAGCCTTAAAAGTCCAAAGTTAAATCCAGCCAAAATACTGCTGTATTTTGTAGGAGATGGCACTTCAATAGCTAAATTACTTATGTTCAACTTATTACTATTTAGGCCAGAAGAGTGATCACAGCTTTGAAGCTCCAATGTAAGGTTGCTAAATTCTCTCATTTACTATCTTTTCTTTGCAGTATGTGGCAGGAAGTCCTCTATGTAAGCCTATCACAGATGGATAGACATTACTTCGATGAACAAGGATTTCTTGTCCATACGATTTCTGTCTTTCAGGCCTTCAAAGAGAGTTTCTGTTTTATTGATCTTAGTTTTCATTTGGTCCTGTGTTCAACAAGGTTCTCTGATCTAAAACTTTACATTCTGAAGACTCATATATTCTTGTCTTCACAGAGAGTACAGTTGCCATTCTATGTGCTCACAAAACTTATGCAATTATTTTGGTGGTTTAGGGAACACACAAGAACATTTTGTGATATCACTAGATTAATATGACTTGATGTGAAAAGTGCTTTGACTACTGGTCTGTGTTTGTGCAAGTGGCTGCTCTATACCAGGGATGAGCTGGATAGAGCTGTGGCAAGGCTGCCCACATTTATTACTAGGCTTTAATTATTGACTATTGTTAAAAAACAACTGGTCTGATACATGTCTCATAAAATAGCGGCTACTAAAGTTCTGGCATTGACAGTTCACACACAGTATTTACTGTCATTCATTTTACAGGTTTAGAAAAAAAAAAAGGGGGGGGCTGGTTATCTAAACAAAACCAATGTAAATTATAGGCCAATATATTATGAATAAAAACAGCATAAAATCAGCTTAGTAGAATAAGAGAATAACTCCCTTTTACTCATTGAGTGCTACTGATTTTTTGGCATGGAAGAAGAAAAAAAAAGAACAGATGGTGAAAGAAATAAATTAAGCTGCTGGTGATGGAATACAATATCACACTGAATTATAAAGAATGAGGAACACAAATCCTTTTAAACAGGCATTTACACTTGGTATAAGAGGTTCATGTTGATGAAGTTCACAAGTGATTATTTTGGTTTATTTTCTAATTATTAGAGTTTTTACATTCAACAAAAAGTCCAAAATGAATTCAAAATATAAATCCCAGGCAAGATATTCAAGCTGGCTTTTTCACTGTGATCAACCATAAGATAAAACTTCTAGTAATGTTCAAAAATGAATATTTCTCGTATCTTTAGAGTTTAAGAACTATAAACTATTACTGCTAAGAATCAAAACATATCAGAAAAAAAAAAAGAAAAAAAAAAAGAAAAAAAAAAGATGTGTTCATGTAAGTGAGTGGACAAGAATTTCTGTGACACCTGCAGGGATTTCACTTATTTTCAGAAGCAAAATTACAATGCCCAAACTTGTCCTAACAAAGTGACTGCTATCCCCCTCATTTCAGTAGATATACACAACTTTTCAGTAGATCTCAGTTTGACCCTTCAGTAATAACACTTCCTTTTGTTTTTAATGTGACTAAATCACCCTTTGGGTAACAGGCACTTTATTAGGTATGATAGATTTATTTTTCATGTACTGAAAATGGTGTTTCCTCAAAGTGCTCTCATTTTTCTGTAACTTAATGTTCTCCCAGACCACAACACTTGGTGGTAAAAAGAAGTATAACATCAGTAACTGATTCAACAGAATTATAATTCTGTCTTAAGTTAGTGAAGACAAATCCCCTTTAATGTCCATGGTTATAATTCGTTATCATTCATATCAATACTTTTCAACCTCCAGCCTTCAGACATGGTTCAAAGATGATTTGGTAGCACTAGCACCATTATCAGATGAAGCATGGAGTTTAATTTGGTCTTGCAGGCAAAAATCATGGTTGCTAACTAAGCTCTTCTTCTAAAACTTGTTCGAAACCTTGCACTGCATTTTAGTGAGCTTGCTTCTTTAAACTCCATGGGGAAAAAAATAAATCACTATCAAACCTATAAGCTCCTTTTGTATTTGCTTTTGAGAAAGATGAGTAGAAGATATGGATATCAAACTGTTTAGATGGAGACAACTGCCTGATGTCAACTCTATTATGGATTTTTAGAGTTTGGAACCATGTTTCCAAGGTTTACACTATCCAATTCTACTTAATTTGTTTATTTTAAGACTCAGAGAAATTCTATTCACACCCACAGGAATATTTTAGACCTTAGTCTCTTATTGCAAAACACCAAGTCCCCATTTCTGTTTGTCACTGTATTTTCTCATGCCTTATGGAACGGAATGATCAGTGTCAGTTGATAGGTATTGCTAACCCAAGCAATTAGACAAAACTTACTACATCAGACTTCACCAATAGATGTTGCCTGCGCGACTGGAATAATTTCCAAAACTCTGGACCTACCAAGTCTACCTCCAGATGTAATATTTTCTCTCCAGCTTTTCCCTAAATCAGGTGGATTTCCTTCTTCCCAAAAAATTCTGGCCAAAGCATATAGCATGACTCTCAGTGAACCTGCTGACAACCACATTAGCCAACTTAGCAAGAATCATAGAATCATAGAATATTTAAGGTTGGAAAAAACCTTCAAGATCATCTGGTCCAACCATCCCCTTACTACCAATGTCACCCACTAAACCATGTCTCTAAGCACTAAGTCCAACCTTTCCTTGAACACCCCCAGGGACGGTGACTCCATCACCTCCCTGGGCAACCTGTTCCAATGCCTGACTGCTCTTTCTGAGAAGAAATGTCTCCCCATTTCTAACCTAAACTTCCCCTGGCACAACTTGAGGCCATCCCCTCTAGTCCTATCACTAGTTACCTGTGAGAAGAGGCCAACCCCCAGCTCCCCACACCTTCCTTTCAGGTAGTTGCAGAGAGCAATATTAATAATAATAATGTCTCCCCTGAGCCTCCTCTTCTCCAAACTAAATAACCCCAGTTCCCTCAGCCGCTCCTCATAGGACTTGTGTTCCAGGCCCTTCACCAGCTTCGCAGCTCTTCTCTGGACATGATCCAGTGCCTTGATGTCCTTCCTGCACCGAGGGACCCAAAACTGAACACAGAACTTGAGGTGCGGCCTCACCAGAGCAGAGTACAGGGGTACGATCACCTCCCTGGTCCTGCTGGCTACACTATTCCTGATACAAGCCAGGATGCCATTGGCCTTCTTGGCCACCTGGACACACTGCTGGCTCATGTTCAGGCGAGCATCAATCAGCACCCCCAGATCCTTTTCCTCTGTACAGCTTTCCAGCCACTATCCCCTAAGCCTGTAGCCCTGTTCTCACCAAAGTGTAGGACCCGGCACTTAGCCATGTTGAACCTCTTCCCATTGGCTTCTGTCCCTCGACCCAACCTGTCCAGGTCCCTCTGCAGAGCCTTCCTACCCTTCAGCAGATCAACACTTTCCCCCAGTTTGGCATCATCTGCAAACATCCTGAGAGTGCACTCAATTCCCTCATCCAAATCATCAATAAAGATTAAAGACGATAGATCACAGTTTGAGCACGTTTTTCCCTCCCTTCCTCCCTCCTTTTTTTCCTTCCCTCCTTTCCTTCCTCCCTTCCTCCCTCCCTCCCTCCCTCCCTCCCTCCCTTCCTTCCTTCCTTCCCTCCTTCCTTCCCTCCTTCCCTCCTTCCCTCCTTCCTTCCCTCCTTCCTTCCTTTTATTTTCCTTTTTCCTAAATGTTTCTCTGTCTCTAATCTATTTATTATATAATATAATGTGCTTCCAATATTTTTATCTTAATTTGTAACAAACAGAATATACACATGCATATATACATTTGAAAGTACAGAGACTACCTTGACAGCTGATTAAATGAGATCCATGAACTATGGATGTGATTTTAAAAATGTATAGCATGGGGCAGAGATGAGAAGAACCTATAACTTTTAAAAGATGAATGAGCAATATTATTTTGATTTGACTTGTCTCTCTTAAAAATCAGTATTTTCAAAGGTGTTAAACATCCAACTCTTTAGCTACCTTTGAAAAATTGAGATTGAGAGTTGCTTTAGAAATATCAAAGGGTTTAGATAAAACTGAATATAATTTGATATCAACCGATCAAAGAATCTAAAAATTCATTATCACCTTGTCCTGGATTTGCTTAGAACTGTAGAAAGAGTTGTAGAGGTAAGATGACAGAAAACAAAACAATAATCAGTGAGGTGTTCAGCCCTAAAGTAACAAGGCAACTTCTTGTCTTCTTCCATGACGTGGACCAGACTATGATGGTGGTAGGGAAACTACTTAGAGGTAGAAAGAGCTGCTATGCTGTTGTGCCCTTCTTGAGGAGCCCCTGCAGTAAAATCTTGTACAGTCATACATTTGAACAGATCTGCACAGGATTCTGCACAGTTTCTGTTAGAAATACCCTTGTAATTAGTTGTTAGTCTTGAAATAATTAGAAGTGAATGTTGTTTCAAAAGTCTTCTTTTGCTTAGGTCCACATTTCATGTTTGCTTTGGAAAATCCCAATGTATGGATACTCTCTTATTACAAAGGAAAGTTTAAAGATGTTACTTGCTGAACATAAATAAACACAAAATTTCTCAGTATTTATTTTTTGCTTTTATATTTCAACTGCTTATTTTATTTTATTTTATTTTATTTATTATTTTATTTTATTTTATTTTTTCTCAGCTGTCAATCTCAGTGGCAGCTGCTAAGGCTTCTTATTTTTACTCCTCAAAAATCAAATCAATTAATACTTTTTTTTTCTTTCTTTTTTTCTTTTTTTTTTTTTCTTCTTTAAAAACTTGCATATATCAGGACTGATGTGATTGCATCCTCTTCCCATATCTCCTAAAGAACCACAGCATGATCTTGGCATGTATCTTGTGGTGCCTCACTCTCTGTCTACCTCAAAGTTACTTTGTTAAATAGACTGTCAGGTTTTCCATACAGGAACACTGTTCTGTGTTGCACAGTCACATCTAGTCTTTGTGGAGAGGTTTAATTTCTTCTATCTTACAAAAACAGTAAAAAAAAAAAGGCAGTAATTCACAGAAAAACAACGAAGATGAAATTAATATAACCTCTAAAATGTATAACAAACGCTCAGAACATTTTCTTCCCTGAAGTCAATAAATTTTCTACTTATACTAACCTACTTCTGCTTATGATATTATCTGTTTTGTGCTAGAAAGGTCTCCAAACTATTGCCTTGGCAACCAATAAACATTAATCCATGTGAGATTTTCCTCTTGAAATACTTTCTATATTGGAAATGTTATGTAGGAGGTAAATTTCATTGGAACTGGAAAAGATGTGCTGATGATTTAATTCCCCCACCCCACCCCCCTTTCTCTCCCCTCCTGAATTTTGCAACAAAACACAATCTTGAATATTTCTTTTATGAGAACAAATTTAAATTCACTCTCTGATGGAATTCTCTGATTCTCTGATGGAATTCACTCTCTTGGGCACACCTGGAGCGTGGGTTTATCTGCCCCAGAAGACTTGAAGCACCCTAAGCAGTCTAACAAAAGATAGAGTACAGCTCCCTCGAGGCCCATAGTAGCTTGTGAAATGTTACTTTATGTTAGCAACCTTAATTTTCAGTTCTGGTGGATATTTAAAAGTATGGTTTCAAAGGACCAAACCAATGATTACATGAAATACTTAAAACTGGCAAGTACCTGTGCAAAAATTGGCCCTTTAACCTTAGCAGTTCTGTAGGTTAAAGCACTTTTAAGCTTTCATGGCAAGATCCAGTGCTGTTGACATATCACTTAAAAGATTTTGTCAGAAATCCCAGGCAAGCAAATAATGTCACACTTCTCCCTGTCATGCCAAGTAATGCCAGCTGTTGTGGTTGAGCTCAGAAAAAGAAACAGTGTTGTAACATCAGCTATAACCAAAGACTGTGCTCTGGTTTATTGGCCACCAAAATCAATGTGATTCTTACTGAATGCAACAGGCTTCAGTTGCACCTCCATAGGGTGATAATAAGGTTTAGAACTATATCTAGAATTTCACATGGGCCAAGGCATTAGCAAGTAGGAAGAAGTTATTTAAATGATTGATCAAAGTCCACTGACATCTTCCCATAAGTTTTGAACAAGTGCCACAGTATAGAAAGTATGGAAGGTAATGGAGGTTAAGGATGACTCTAGTGAGGCCAACACCCTAATGCTGCTGTACAATGTACACCTGAAAGTCAAATTATCTGAAGAAGTCTTTATTCATAAGAGCAAACACTTTGGAGCACTTGTCAATGTGAAATAACACATTGCTTGCATCTCTGAAGACATGATGTGAACCATAATGTGTGTTATTTCAAAATAACACAGAGCTTGTCACTTATTATTACTGTAATAATCTGTATTTGAATGAATCAACAATGGCAACGAGTACTTACATCAAGGAAGTGGCAGTTCCAGCAAAGGAGAAACTCTGGATTTGTATTCCTTATGGAAAATAAAGGAAACCTTTTGTAGATATGGACCAGTGTTCCAGACTTACCTCCTGAAGAAAGGTTAAACCCCTTAGAATGAGTAGATGGTTTCCTTAACATTCAAACACAACATGGGATTACCTTTTCAGAAATGGTTTCTCTGCCTAGTAACACTCATATATTCATCTATGCCAGAACCTAGGGGACTGCACAGCTTGTTTTGGAAAACAGTCATTCTTCTTGTGTGACACCTGGAAGTCCCCTGATAATCTCAAGTGTTCCAGTCAACTAGTATAACATACTACACCTGAAACCACAGATTATATAAATATATGTATATTAAAAGTGAGGCAAATGCACAGAGTTTCAGCACCAATCAGACTGAAAATTACGCTGCTTCTTCTCAGCAGCAATGTGAGACAAAATTGTCTTTTCATAATAAAACGAATGAATGTAACAAACTTGAGTAATTTTGCAGCTTTTATATCTAGAGCACTGCATAACATGAAGATGATATATAAGGAGAAATTTTGAAAACAGAAATAGTAAGCTTCTGAATTTTATATGTGGGGTAATAATCATTTAAATAATCCTTTTAACCTTTTTAACTAACAATGACGTTTTAATTCTAAAAGGAATAAGCTACTAAAAAATAAATCACTTCTCAGTTGCAAAAGCAAGGGACTCAGAAAGGTACCTTACAAGTGACTAAACCTGAATTTGTGAAATTAGGCTGGATATACTCTTAAGGTATAATTGTTCAATGTTTTTATATATATGCAGATATGTATATTTAAATCTCTTGTCTATTACTTTTTTACTAGAGTAAAAGTAAAGCAAGAGTGAGGCTTTTTGTTTTAGTACTTAGGCATTTGTTTGAGCCTTGAACTAAATACTTATGCTATTTATCAGTTGTACTATTTGTTCTGGAAAGTCCAGATAGAATCTAATTGCGCGAAAACCTAGTCCTTGCCTTCAAAAAACATGCACTACCATTTGAAAATAAAACAAATGTGTGTAAAAAGTAATTACAGATTGGAAGCTGATGCACAAAAATGTTATCTGAAGTCACACAGAAAGTTTGTGTTAGAACATGGAATTGAAGATCAACTGTTTTAGTCCTAAGACTAAATCCTCCTGATATTAATGCCCTTGAAATGCGAAGACAAACACATATCTCAATTAATCTATGTTTTTATTCTTTAAAGAGGAGCAAAAGATCTCATCTCTAGTACAATCTTATTTTATCCAATATATCCAAGCACCATTTTTGCTTTCTGGGAAGGTAGTATACAATGAAATATCCAGATCAAATAATTTAGAACTTATTTAAATAATAGTTCTATTTGGTATACTGTAACCAATAACAATATCAGTTACTAATTACAATTACAATTACTAACCAATATCAATTACAAAATCAATTACTAATTCTTTTTTTTTTTTCTCTGCAATTAATGTTGAGGAATATGCTTTGACATTAACACAGCTGTATGTGGTAAGATGGTCTGGAGCTTCAGTATTCACATAGGAGCTTTATGAAGCACTGCTTTTCTGAGATGACACAGTTTCATAGCAGGAATAAGTAAAAGCTGAGAAAAGCAAGGATTTTTTTTTTTGTCTCGGGGAAATTTCAATATTCAAACAGCTGTTTTCAAATTAAGACAAACAGTCAAAATGCTGAACTATTCACAGAGTGACAACTTAGAAAAAAAATGAAATCCAAGAATGTATAGCTTTTTCTTTGATCATTTTATCTCTGTCTGTTCTTGTCTGGGTATTCAGCTTTCTTAGGCTCTAACAGGAAAAACAATGCATAGACACCACAGCCCAGACATGGCCAAGTCATATCCCCATCTGAGAAGTCTGGAAATGTTTCTGAGTGTCCTGTCTTGCATGGCATCTCCTGACACTAATCTATACAAAACATAAACATGCTTCATCCTTGATCTCATCCTGTTGGTTGAGATTCAAGGCTGGCTTATATGTCTTATGTTGTGCTGCTATCATATAACCCTTATGCTGCTTTCTGAGGTACTGTCAAAGATTTTAATGTGAGTTATGGTCCTGTGTAGGAAAGGAGGGGGAAGCAAACACCTAAACCTCATGAAATTCTTATAAACCTTGCTGTCACCCTGAACACACACAGTTTAATGTCAGATGAGTACAAAATCATGTGCCTCAGATCAGTGCAATGATCCAGAGTAATGTTTTCATTTGGATAGAACTGGTGGAAAATTTTGATTAAATGGAAACTTCCTTTTTTATTGACAATTCATTTTGATGGAAAACGCCTGCCTAATCCTTGTAATACTTTACCAGACAGTCCCACAAGGCATATTCTCTGTTTATGCATGGCTTAGAGAGAACGGCCATGAGCCAGGTTGCTTCAGTACTTTGTCATTGCAGCTCAGCTCTTATTTGCCAGTTCAAACCTGGGGTGCTAGTTGTGGTGGTGAATGAAGCAGCATGAACTGGTCACTCATTCATTTCACACACGCCACAGATCAATTCCTGTATGATAGAGCTTTTCATTTTCCACATATGCTGAACTGTGTTTGACCTGGTGGTGAAAGGTTTCATTTACCATTACAGTCACTTCAGCTGTGCAGTCTCCAGTCTGTATGCTGATTTATGGATGGATGGATTTGCATATGGCAAACATCCACACAGCTTTATAAGTTTGCATTTATGCCAATAAATGTAAAGTCAAGGCTATGATACTAGCATGAGTAATGTTTTTGTTAGAAACAGCTCTTTGTTTTTTCTTTTTTTTTTTTTTGTAATGCTTGTAAGGATAAAATTCCACTCCATTTCGAGTTTAAAGCACAAGGAGACTGCTAAAAAAGAAATGAGCCTCTCTTTATGTTCACCTTGTTTCTTACTGAGTTTTGCTGTTCCTTAGCAGACATGTTTGGGGATCGTCTTGTTCCTGGAGACAGAACTATGAATAAATCCTGACACTGATGGAGAATTCTCCAGTCTGGTCTTGGAGATGGCAGTGTAAGAACAGTAACATCCAGCCAGAACAAAAGCCAGTCTAATGTACTGATAACCATCCGTGGATGATTAAGGAAAGGGGATGAGCAAAGGAGAATACATAGTTCCTGATAGCTCTCATGTTACAGTTGAAGAAAATCATCCTAGGCTTTTTTTTTTTTTTTTTTTTTCTAATAGCATTTGATCTCCTCTATATCTGACCTAACTGATTACTGCAGAAGGCTACTGTTTAGTTAGTTTCAATACCAGCTTTTACAACTTTTACAAATACTGGTCCTGGTTTTCAGAGCACCTATTGCTTTTTTTTTTTTCACTCTAAGCAATTTGTCACTCTCTCCACAATGTATACACATATCGTCCATTAATGCTAACATTGTCTTGATGAAACATCATGGTAAATATTAATTCATTCATTGTTTCCTGGTATGAGCAAAGGAGAAAAGATCCACCTCCCACCCACATTCTGTAACAGCCTTAGGAATGCAAGATGTTTCATGCTTAAATCATCTACTATGCAATGCAAACGTTTATACCCACTGAAACACAAAACACATCATTATTTTGAAATGTAATTTTGAATTAGACATTTACATTGAGGAACAGCTAAAAAAAACCTGCAGCAGGGTGTGGTGTAATTTTGCACTGTTTATGGATCTGGTCCAAGAATGGTTGTGTAAATATCTTTATGTTTGTGTACATTATGTAGGTAAATGCATACATGCACCTAAGGATACTTTCAGAATTCAGAGACTTTGGGAAGTTTGTTCTCCCAGCTCAGCTCCACAAAGGGAGAGGCTGAGCTCAGCCATGTACCAAAACCCTATTGTAGTTGGATGGGAGAGATGGGAGTAGTTGGATGGGAGAGAACTTCTCATCTCAGTCTGGCATAGCAGGGGAAGGAGTTTCCCATGTTGCATTTATACCCCATGTACCCTGCTGCTGTCTGACAATTTTACATAGATGTCTGATGCCTGTATGTCCTCTAGTCAACATGTGAACAGACTCAGAGACTTTATTACAGTAAGTGACCTTCTTGACATATATGAATATTTTGTGTCTACGTTACTATATAATGTATTTTCTACCTGTTAATATCATCCTTGGCCAGTGCTAGAGATGTGTTAGGATGCCTCAGTTCCAAGGCATCACAGATCTATTTACTAATAAGTTACTTTGTGTGTTCTTTGATTGTTAATACAGTTCAAGTAACTACTACGATTAATTCAATTGATGTCCCCTTCCAGCCTAGTGAAGGACTTCACAGCCAACTTCACTGGAGATGAGTAACGTAAATGTCTTTCCTATTGGATTTTATGCCACAAATGGTTTCTGCTCCCATATTTAACAGAAAACATTCTGTTTCCTTCTTTAAACAAATACCTATCATAAAACATGAAAAATGTTATTGCCCCACCATCCTCTACTGCATTTGCGACTTTCTGCATTTTCTTAACATGTGACATAGACCACAATAAATTTTAGGATAATGGAGTGTCTCCACGAGTGACTACATCTGAGTAGCTGCAATTTGAGATTTCTCTTGCTGTTTTGTGAGGAGCACCGAGAGACCACTGACAAGATGTCTGGAGTGAGGGAGCACATGGCCCTGTGCTAGCTGTCCCACTTTGCCAGGCGGACAGGCGGATGTTTGTAAAGGAGCAGGGATTCCTCACCCATCTGCTAGTGTTAGCAGTTATTTGGAGTGGCAGGAAAGCAGCCCTGGAGTCTCCTGCTGTGGGGAGAGCTCCTGGGCCCTCTCAGATGAGCTCATTAGAGAGGCAGGCAGTAGCAACTTTCACTCAGAATGCCTGAAGCTATAGCTATACTGAGTAAGTAATACTCCAGCAAAGGACAAAAGTTTCAGTGATGTTGTGCCCTTTTTGGATAGATATGGGAAGGGTTATTGAAACAGAACAATTTCATTATGGAAACTCTTCTCCAAGATTGGAATATTACTAACTTATATAAAGTTACTGTGCTAAATTCAGTGGAACTGCTTCAAGGCTGATTTGTGTTCAATGTGTGCTCTATGTTATGCACACAGATGAACTTGTACATAGAAGGTTTTAACAGAAAGACCTGTTAGCAGGGAAAACGGGAAATAAAATACGATGTATTTCTTTGCTCGAATACTCAGTTTAAACTTGCTTTGGCATTTAAAAAAAAAAAAAAAGAAAGAAAAAAAATCTGAAAAATTTGGTGTTGATACACATCCCGAAAAGGACTCCAGCAGACTGAGCTACTGGACATAAGGATGCACTGAAACACAGCTCTTCTTGTAGTATTTTAGAGCATGATGGAGCCATGGGATAAGTGTGATCAAGAGAGATTGTTACTGGATGAAACTGTTTAATTTGGAAACAGAACAAGATTTTGAATAGTTTTTCCTTGTTTCTTTCCATTAATTGAGCAAAGCTCAACAATTTCAAGTGTTCCTAACAATTGCCTAGTTTTGTTGTATTATTATTTCACAAGTGAAGAAGAACTTATATAACCTCCCAAAAGGGCACTTCGCACCACAAGTGCCATGTCCATTGAAATCAGTGGGACTACTCATATGAGTAGGAGTTTGTAAAATCAGTCCTTTTTTGTTGTTGTTTTTAATCTCCTGGTAAATACCGAGAAAAATCACATTTCATTACAGGAATATTAGCATGATCGAGCAAATCCCAGATCCTTTGAATAATTGCCCCTTATAAATTCAGTGAATGAAAATGTGTTTAACTTTGTCTCTGTGAGTCCTTTTCAGCATAATTTAACCAGATCAAATTAGTGCACAGAAGCTATTTGAGAAAGAAAATGTGTGCTATAAATGATTACAGGGGTGACATGAGCTATTTACTCAATTATGGAGCTTGAATGAAATACATCATGGCATTTTAAGGTAAGTAGATAGAAGCTACAAAATAATATCAGGGAAAATGACTACTACTGAGTAAACTACAGCAACAGGCCCATGTTATCTCATGATTAACGGGTAGGTACATAATTCACATCACCTTTCAAGGTGAACTTTACTTTGGAAACATTTTCTAGTCCTTGCACCTGCCTAATCACAGTTTTTGGAGCTGTTTCAGGCATGAATGGCTTAGTAAATCTTTCTCTCTCCATATATACACATGCCAATTCTATCTAAGCAGTCACGAAGTACAATAAAACATGTAGAAAACTGTCTGGCTCAGAGCCTGTTAGGGTTTTTATTTTACTCCGTATTCCTCATTTTTCTACTGTTTACTTTCACTTTTTTTTTGCCTTTTTGGATGCATGAAGAACTGTATCTTTTGAAGGATACATCTAGTTTTAAACTAAAACATCCACCCATTCTACCTAGTTAAGAGTGAAGTGCAACAGTAGAGAATAATGAAATGTTGAGCAGTTTGTAAGCAAGATTCAAGTAATGATTATTTTGAGTGCCTCCTGGGTCAGATACTGACTGGCACAATTCAGAATAACAATACTTGAATCCTTTATGTTTCTTCCACTCCAATGACACTTGTATGCCAGATTTTCAGTGAAGGTCTACACCTGCTTACCCCTTAGATCTTTTTTTTTTTCTTTTTCCCTGTGAAGGAAGAAAGGGCGGTATTTTTAGATTTTTTTTTTCCTTTTAATATTAAAAGAAGTAGAAAATGTATATTTGTGGGAGACCTGATATTGCTTTTTAAGATTCACTTTTCCCCAAGTGGTCATTATTGCAGCAAATCTATTTAAGGCATGGGAGTTTCCATACCTGTGAATAGGTTAAAGTTTTATGGTGTTGCTTTTCACAGCACTTTGAAATGCAATGATCTTTGCCAGGAGCTAGCTGCAGAATTATTTGCATATCTCTCTTCCTACCTCGGCTGACCATTCACATGCAAATAGGAGCTTTGACAGCTTCTCCACACATTTATGAATCCCAGTGATCTGCCATTTTTCAGCTCAGAATGAAAAATATGACAATGCTGTAGAATAAAGCTCTGCCAGACTAGTTTCTTACTGCCTAGTAAGTTTCTTTCTGCCAGATTCGTTTCTTACTCTGCCAGATTCGTTTCTTACTCTGCAGTACCGAATATGAAAAAAAAAAAAAAAAAAGGAAAGAGAAATAAACTTTATTGGAATGGAAAATTGGAAAATCTTGGGAACACAATGAATGCATTTTGATCACAATATAAACATCAGTTTCTTAGTGTTGGGCTGGGGGAGTGTAGTTTTACAAACTATTTGAAAGGCAGAGCTGACTTAAGCTATTGCTTTTTTATTGTTTGATTACCCACTTGATAAATCAGAAACACAAAATAACTCCCCCCTCCCCACCCCCCCCAAAAAAAACAAACACAAAACAAAACCAAAAAAACCCCTGCTTTTTACACTAGGTTCAATTCACTGCATGGTGGACACACCAACGTGACATCTGGGGAGGATAGTGAATAGCAGATACTTAACCTGGCCCTGTATGTTAAACTCTATGTTTTGTTTTTTTTTTTTCTTGACTAGTACTAATGAGCACTTGCCTACAGTATGGACTCACTCAAAAATGGTCCCAGAACAGTTCATCTCTGCACACAACAGGTTCACTGTCTGCCTCTCCACATGCAAGCAATTCTCTCCTAAACTCTGATGTCCAAAAAAACTAACTGGATTGCCTTGCTCAGGACAATATTGTCCTATGATGGTGATTATCAAAAAATCATTGCTATTCTACCCACACAATCACTAGTTGTTATTTTCAAAGAAATCTTGTTTTAATACCTAATGTCTCCTTTTATGGTGTGGTTCCCGTGTCTCAGAATGAGAAACAAGTACATGTTTCCTAGCCTAAAAAGCTGTATTTCACCTCCCTTCATATAATTTACATACATTGATCACTTCCATATGTCTGGCATAAGGTAAAATAGTTTGCATGCATAGTAATGGTGGTGAACCTACAGCAAAACAAAGTTCAGTGTTTGTCATATTCGTACATGCTGATAGAAAAAGTTTTTAAGAGAATGACAGTTATGAGAAATGGGTTATAAAAAGCTGTTTGTAGTTTCAGCTATAGAAATTGTGTTCAAAAACTAGAAGGTGCATTGTTCACGCTTGTCCTCACTCCCTTTGGTACAATGTCAATTAGCAGTATCAATGATCTAATTCCCTTCTCTCTTGCACCACTGCAGACACAGTCATTTAATGAATTTATATATGATTTACATGAAGATAATTGCTGATAGCTTAAAATTTCTAATGTAGAATAATAGTACACAGGAGATTTGATACTTTGAAAGGAAATGAAAAAGTTTTTTTTTTTTTTTTACTTCAGTAAACTGATTATTTTGTGTGTGTGTGTGTGTGTGTGTGTGTGTGTGTTGATCTCTGGTGATCTGTTTGCCAGCTTCAGGAATTGAGCTTAGCTTTTCTAGTACCAGCAAAACCATCACAAAAAAATGGTATGAAGTGGTTCAGTAAGATACCTTAATCTAAAAAGTCAAACCACAGACGTTTGACTAATCAGAATCATAGAAATAAACTCATTTGTTCTGTATTTCTTAATTAATAACATGAAAATTAGTATTTTATTGTGAAAAAAGTTATTCAAAGCAAGAATTAACTAATGTAAGTGCATGAAAAAAGTATAAAAGCAAGGCATAAAAAAAAAATCCTTGAATTAATTCACTAAAGGTAATATTTACATGTTTTATATCAGGTATGTGGAATATATGAACAACCAGTTTTATTTTCACACAGGCCAGGATGATAGGAGGAACAGATGATTTCATATTTATTCTAGGAATTTTACAGAGATGCAGAATTCTCCTTCTAAATTTATTATAGCAGTTAAACCTCATTATTAGGTTTGAACTAGTGCTGTTAAGTGACAGTTTTCCACTGAGTGAGTTCCAAATGACATGCAATTATAAGTGACTGAGCTGATTACTGAGTGTTTCCCCAAGTGGCAGAGAAAGGCTGCCCTCCTCCTGGAGAAGGTTGGAAAGCATTTTGGGTATGGAAAGACAGAAAAAAGGCTGTATATAGGAAGACATAGAGGTTTAGTATCCAGAATCTCTTGGGAAGGAAAGCCCATAAACATGTAGCAGCAGAGGAATATTAAACACTGGTGGCCTGTAAGATATGTTCAGACTAAGTGGAAAAGGGAGGAAGTGTTTGAAGTAAGGTTTTTATTTTTGTCTGACAAGTGCACGCGCACACACACACACACACAAAGCTTTATCTTACTCTTTGTTTGTAAATTTGATTATCTGCTAAGGACACAAAAAAAAGGAGAAGCCTAGCTTAAACTCAGATAACCAGGCCAGGGTCTTGCAAACTCTCACATACCTTTGGTAGACAATACTGCAAAGACTAAACACAAAGGCTCCTTTCCTTCAGACAGTGCCATCTGTAATCACCTTCACAGTGTATTTAGTGTGAAATAGAGGTGGAGACTCCAAAAAACATTGTGAAATGTTCCTGTATAAAACCATCTGGAATACCCAAATCACATTAAATTAGATGGGCTTTCTGGATAATAGGCATGTGTTTCATGTCACACACATACACAGCTGTGAATACATTTTTTATAATCAGTTTAAAGTACCTGTAAGGCCTTTGTATGTTGATCAAAACTAAGTTCTGACTGAACTTTGAATATACACATTAATGAGATTATTCTGAGAATTGATACAGCTCTGAATAAGCATGTCAAGTCTCTGACCTCAAGCAATTCCTCAAGAGATCACCTAATACCACTTTATACGTAAAGAAACTGACACAGATGAGCCAAAGAATTAATAAGATTTCACATTTATGGTGTTTTCTTTGATTCTTATTACATTACAGATTTTCTGTGTACCTTCATACACGATGCTGAGCTTCTGTTAACCTCCAGCTTCCACTTGTTGGTGAGGATAACAAAGCTTTCCTAATTTGTGTGACTGTTTTCCAGTAAAGAGTGTGAGTTGCAATGCATGTTAGAAGAACGGTGAAGGACGCAAAATTGAAAAGGGATATCAGAAAAGTAAGTAGAATACTCACTCAGTAGGCTACAGTTCCCTGGATATAGTTTAAAAAAAAAAAAAAGAGGGAAAATCAAATCAATAAAAAACTGAACAGTTAGAATGATAAATTTATATAAATTTTATTTTATATATTCCAGACTTCAGAGAAAAACAAAATTTCCAACATATATTCTTATTTTTATTTTCATAATATTTTTTTACAAGAGTTATGTAGAATTTCCTTTCAAATTTAACAAATCCCTAAATCTTTTAATCCTTTCTCATGAGATGAAATCTTGCTTGCCTATTTCTTCAAGTATTATGACTAGAGCACAGTAGTACGACTGAGGATACGTATTTTGAACTGCAATATGGGGGAGAGTTACCAAACTGATAACTGCACAGCCAACATTCTGCAAATACTGACCTGCTGATGTTTAGGATATTTCAGATAAGTGCCAACAACGGCTCTTTGAAAATGTTATCATGTCTTCCTGTACATCTGAATTTACATTTGCTCTTCGTGAATGGACTCTGACACATGTTGGAAGAGTAGCAATTTAGAAATAAAGCAATTTCCTGACTATGCAATTTGCAGGTACATCAGGAATTCATTTATATTGTTGTTTGCAAGGCTGTCAGAGCAGGAAGTCTTGATACAGCTATTCATTTTGGTAGTGGGCGGGGGGGTCCGTATATGAGAAAAAAGTAACCTGGAAGGTAAAGTTTTCTTTCTGAGATCCACAAAAAAAAATCTTTTCTGATGTCCCTCCCATCACTTGAAAGGAACCAACATTTGTCACGTGGGTCTAGCAGAACAAAGAGCTTGTACAGTACCTTGCATGATGGGGATGAGATCAAGTTGACCTACAGGTATTACAGAACAACACTCATCATTGCAGATATGACCATTGTGTTTGGAGAAAAAGAGCTCCACCAGAGACATTTCAGAATATATGTTCATGCAAAAGTAGTAAAGTTGCACTGGGAAATCCGTGAAGTAAGTAAACATAATATTAACATCTTCACTTCATTTTAAGAGACTTCAATCTGTTCCTTCCCAGGTGTGGGATCTGTGCAAAGGATAGCTCTTGCCATTTCAGTGTCAGCTGCTGATGAAAGCTGTAGCCTGCACTCTATGCAGCTCTTTTGGATGCTTGTGAGCTGTATTTATCCTCTGTTGCTTCTAGAAAAGGCCACCAACCCCTCCCCCTTGAAAGGCAGCTCTAAATCCTTTAAATTATCTCACAGAGCTTTTTTGTGTCCTTTTCTTACACAAGGCTGGAATTTCAAAAGGAGCCAAGAGGAGCCGTCAGAACCAACATGAGCTTTATACTTCATTAGAGTGGAGAGTAAAGGAGATTTTTCTTTTTCCTTCTTCCATGAGTTAGATGAAAGCAAATAACTACTTCATTCCTTGGATTGTTCCCCACAAGATCCAACTTTGCACAAAAATATTTATAAGAGACAAGAATTTTATTTGACTGCTCACTTCTAAAGTTTCTGCAACATTCAGCTGGAGAGATAAGCAGGAAGCCAAACAAATGTGAAACAATTTTAAAACATTAGAAGAATGGCAAAAACTTCTGACTTTGCTGTGTTTGGCTATCAAACAACAAAGGATGAAAACTAGATGTGACACAAAGTAGACTAGTGCTCACACATTGCAGAGATTGCTGTAGACCTGCCTAGCTGAAGGGGAATCTGTAATCACCAAGGTGAGAAAAGAATCCCCCAAAGCGTAAGTCAACTATTCAGAATTTTTAGAAATAAGCCTAAATTAGGCTCTCTCACTAATGAAATAGATCAGCTGAAGAATGGGAGACTGAGGATCCAGACACCTGTCCTTTCAGTTGTGCATATGCACATATATATTTATGCACAGACCAACTTATACAAAATCGGGTCTTGAAAACAGTTTTTATTTAAAAGTAGAAACCTTCAGAAAGTAACAGAGCTGGTCAGGGGACAGCATATTGAAAGCTCTGAATGATTAAGCTATTAAATTAGTTAAGCTCTGCAGCCCCAGACAGTCACTTCCAGCATGTGTCACTGGGTTTGGAATGAGCTTATTAAGAAGGAGAGACATGGGAAATGTGAGATGTAAGTTAGGGAATTGTTTTCAGCACAATGAAGAATTTAGCAGTACTGTATATTTCTTGCTGTGACTGAAAGTTTTATGGAAATTTAGATAGAGTCAGGCAATCTCCAGATCACAGACACTGAGGGCATACATAGGTTTTAGCAGTTGGATTTTTACACAAATTTAAATGCTCATTTAGACAGATTCTTAAATTAGGTAGTTTTGAGATCGGGACACAGCCTAAATTCTTCTGTAGCATTTAATTGGCACTTTCTTTTGATACCCTCACAGAAAGAAAATCTAAATGAATGAACAAGGAGCTTAATTCCTTTTCCAGTCACTGAAGAGCGATGAGTGTCCTTAAAGTCTCATTCAGCCTGCCTAACCCAAGATTAGCTTTCTGGAGGTACCCTCTCCTCCCATTGACAGTAACAAGAGCCTAACATGACTGACATAGTCAGTCAAAAAGAAAGAGAAAGACACCACAGAGAACCTCCTATTGTGCAGGAGAAAGGCTACAGCGCTCTTAAGATTTTTGATGCTCTCAACAGCTGTGGCCATCCCTTTCTCTTGTACATTGGGGCACTGTCCCACTTGGAAAAAAAATAGGAAAAGTCAAGTAAACGTACTATCCACACAGTTATTCTCACCATTCACAGCTGTTACTGCAAGAGAGTAGCTAACCTATATGAAGGCTTTATGTGGGAGGACCATGAACGTGCAGACATTCCTGAAGAGAGCTTTAATCCTGCAAGGGAAGGAATTCGCTGAATTGCCCACCAGACCCAGCACAACACCAGCAGCAAATTTCACATGTAACCTTAATTAACAAGTGCACCAGGACAAGCTACAGAACTTCTATTTAAAATTTTGACATGGAGATGCCAGGGTCCACCCCACGCATTTGCTTAAAAAATAAGTGTGTGGGAGCCTGAAGACAATTTTATCCTTTTTAGCTTTCAAACAACTGGAAAATGTCACAATCATTGACACCACTTAGAAGGATTTGTTTCCTTCTCAGTCACTTAGGCACTGCCCCAGGTAAAGATCTGATTTTCTTTCAGATCTAGGGTCAAACCAGGCTTCAGGTGATGTAGAAAATGTTTAAAACATTGAAGTAACTTTGTATTACTTGTGCTTCCATTGCAATCTTCCAGGTGTGCATGTAAGAGAAAAAGCCTGTGGCCCAGAACTAAATAAAATGATGTCTCCCTAATAGCAGCTGTGGGCATTAAAACTCATATGCTGAATCAGTGATTAGTCAAACCAAAAGCATATTAGAAGGATCAGAGTACAACAATACATTAAATAAAACCTGAAAAACACTTCCAAGCAAAAAGAAAGAATTGAAAATACAAATCATTTAGTGGTTACTTCTCAGAAGGAGCTCGATGTTAATGCTTTTTTGTACATACAGATGCACATGCGGGAGAGATTATCATATATAATCCATTTACATTGTAGCAACCTGCAAAGACTGGGTTTCTTATTTTAAATATTGTTTTGCCAAATTGTTATGGAATAAATGCACACCAAAATAAGCCCTGAGCAAACAGATAGGTACTTCAGTCCTGATCTAAAAGACTTCAAGCACAGAAACAAATTTTAAGGCAGACTTCACTTACAGGAGATCCACTGAAGTCAGTGAAATTGTAAATGTTTAAATTGTTTTCTAGGTGAGATTTGTAAAGAAGCTATCATAAAAATGCAAGGGTAAGAGCTGCACACCTTGTACAGACCTAAGGAGTTGTGTTTCCTTTTCTGTCAACACAGCACCTTCCACAAACAAGTCAGTCATTTGTAATCCATACAGCACAAATAATTACAGAGAACTTCAGCTTCTCAGAAAAGAGAAGTAATTCAGAAGGCTCTGTAATTCAGAAACCACTTTTTCCACCAGAATTAAATAGGAAAGTTGGAAACACAAAATGAAAATGTTGGGCTAGGTTTTTACCCTCCTTGCTCCAATTACTCTGCATGTCTCAGGCCCTAATCAGCAAGCTGAAAATTTCCCTATATAGGCAAGATCTGAGCTTAGGGATTTTCTTTATCAGCTTCTCCCTTCTGTCAGCATGTAGGACATAACAGAGGCACGTGGGATGCATTTAGGTTGTCCTATGGTCTCTTCTGACAGTCCTCAGGTCTTGTGAAGACCCCACTCAGCCAACATTAGGAAGAGCAACACACAGAGCTTCTCTGAAATTCTCAACATTTACGGGGGGGGGGGGTGGGGGGGGGTGGGGGGGAAGGCTGAAGAATCTGTGGCTGCATCTGATGTCTTCATTGCCTCCAGAATGCACTGAGCTGATGGCAAGGACAGAGAGCAGCGGAGCATGCAGAAACAGCGTGCAGAAGGGCTGGAAGCTGAGGAACATGACAGTCCTGCACCTCTCAACTGTCAATGTCACCTGCTTGCCTTGCTTCCCGGTCTTCTTCTCAAATCTAGACAGCCCTTCATCTCCTTTTCAAGCATGTTAGAGAGGCTTTTCCTTCAGAGTCTAAGCAAAAGGCTTTTTAAGCAGGTACCGTGAAACCTGAGACAAATTCTAACAGGGGTCCAAGTTCAAGAGAGACAGCCTGTATTGCTGAGATTTCTCTCCCTTTTCTTCTCCCAGCCTCGTCTGCTATCCCAATATTTGTGGAGTTATTGAATTGTGAGTTTTGGAGTTTGATTGAAAGGTAAAACCACAATCAAAACCACCAGCAGGTCATCAGCTACAACCCAACTAGGTCAACAAACTGCAAACCGAGTATCATATTTACACTAACATACATACAGGTAATTCAGTGCAGTGTCATTCCTCCCTCGTCACAGCATGTTGGACTGATTGAATCAGACAGAAGCTTTGCCATTGCTCTCACTAGGGCCAGGATTTCATCCGTATACAAATCCATCACATGAAATTGTAAATCAACTGCACATCAAGGACAGAGTAGTTCTCACTATCACTCCAACTTTAAACAAAACACTTATTTTTAATATGGTTTGAACTGGAGCCAGGGAGTAATAGAGCTAAATCTGTGCGCAATGCTTTTCCACTTACTTGTTCTCAAGTAATATGTATCCAATTGAGCAACAATAACAAAGAAGAACCACACATGTACTCTTACAAAACATACTTACAGCATTTAGTAATTTTCTATAGAGAAATAGGACGCAACAGATGGATTTGAGAAAGTTGGGTTCACAAGATTTACTCATGTGGAGACAAAAATGGGGGTTGCCTTAGGAAAAATCTATAAATCAAGGAATTGTTAATAGAAACTCACTCTTTCTTTGGGCTTAAATGTTTATATTTAAAGGTTAGTGTTGCTGGTTTTGTTTCTGTTTGTGATGTTACCCCTCCATACAGAGGACAGCAAAAGAAAATAGGAAACCATAAATGATACAAGAAATCCATCTGGAGTTAAGGCTATATTTATTGTTTTAAACTTTGCACACTCAACTTGATCACCATCTTTCTGAGAACTCTGTGTGCAATAGAAGTTTCCTGAACAGAATCTGTGACCTGGTGACACAGTGTAGAGACTTACAGCTGACACCGAAAGTCAAGCCAGTGAGATTTAAAAAATAAAAATAAAAATAATAAAAAATCTTTAAGAAAATATTCTTCTACTTTGGACATATCAAAAAATGACATTTCTTGTTATTTTATAATAAAGACACAAAATCTTTGAAGGACATAAAAAGAGGAGCTCAGACGTCGAAGGGCTTGGCTGAGCTTTCAGTTTTACAGCTATTTTTTTTTTTTTTACTATGCTGAGGCTATGATCCAGAACTTATTGACGTCAATAAACTTTGGATTGGAAGAATTAATCATATTAGTTCTCTTCGACTGAAATAAGGAGACAGATATCACCTGTGTAAAACCTTTCCAATCTGTGCTCTAAAAGGAATATGCCTGGAAACTTTAAAATGCACAAAGCAAAAGCCCCGATGCTACCGAACAGGAGTTTCACCACAGATCTCATCTGGACAAGGATTTCCCTAATGAGCTCCTCAAATTTCCTTCCTTTAATACGTCATCAAAATCAAGGTGATATAAACCAAATAACCAGAGCTCTGTTTTACAATAAACAGAAAGAACCTTTTCAGACCGCAGATGAGGCCTTAATATATGTATTTATACACTTTCCCTTCCTCTTCCTATCCACAACATACCCTGTAGGATGCTTCTAATCTGCTGGAAGACTGAGTGACGTGAAGTTAAGAGGAAGCGAAAATGGGAGTTCACCAAAACTTCTGTCCAGCAACCTGGGAAATGGCAGAGCTAATACTGGACCTTTGAAAACAAGTGACCATAGGAAATCAAGGTTGGCAGGGCTTTAACCCTTCATGACTCATTTCGCTAACTTTTGAAGCAAAAGCCTGAGCTTTTTAACCATGTTTGACATCTAATTAGTCGAGAAAAACAAGAAGTTAAAATACATCCTTGCTTTTCTTTTGAAATAAAGCACTGACAATTAGCTCCAAGGTATTTGTTTAAGCAAAAAGACAAGCATGCATGTTAAAACAAAGCACAATGACAGTCACTGAAAAGAGAAGTCACTTGGGTCAGTCTTTTTACCTCACATATTCTTTTCAATATTATGAGTTTGTTTTACCACAGCTCTTTATGGGGAGGCAGAACGGGTAAGTAACTGGGTAGCATCTTCTAATTGTAAACAGTTTGACTAGAGATGAATCATGTAGTATCACATAATCATACAGCAGTGAGGTATATCCTGGGAGATGCGTATTAGCATGTAAGGTAATTTAGTCAGTGCCTAAAAGACATGTTTTCAATACCTACATCTCTTAAGGCTGTTCCTACGCAAACTGTTAACACTTATCTGTGTACAATGCTGGAAGGAAAATTTGTCTTGAAAAGCACCAGCTGATAAAGCTTAGTTTCCCCTGACTAATAATGATATCCCCATACTTAGGGATCAATGTAGCAGCACATGCAGCATGTTCCTCTTGACCTGGCCAAGCATTTACACTGGTACTTAACACTAAGTATGTGAGGAGTCTGATTTGATTTTTAGGGTTACACACTTCTAAAGTAAAATTTATGATTAAGTACACATACAAATCAAAGGGCAGAGTGTGAATTCCTGTAAGTCTTCAGACTTTACTTTAACTTGCTTTGAGTTTAGTACGCATTTATTTTCTTTGCTGGATAGGAAGCAGGGCTGCTCAGCATTTGAACTCATTATCTTTTTACAACGACCTATCAGTCATAAAAACAGTGTCAATGCTCCCTTTTGTTTCTTGTTTTGTACACACAGGACTGACTATATATTAAAGTTTGGTGTCTGATACATTTAAAAAATGAAAATTAGATCCTTTCTCCCAGAAACAGCTGAGCTGGAAAACAACCAATAAGCAGAGTAGCAAAATGTTGCTAAACTGCATATGGATACAGTAGCATCAGAAAAAAGAAAAAAAAAAAAAAAAAAAAAGATCACTGTCAGACGGATTTGGCCATCCTTTGAAATTAGTTTCTGTGAGATTAGCCAATATAAGCAGGGGTAGCAGACTTGAGCCATCAATAAACTTTAAAAGGTGAAAAATAATAAACAATAATTAATTAGCCATTAAACCCCTTTACAGGATATTTTTTATAGGATTTATTCTTCTATATACTAATCTGAGTTTCAGTATGATTGTGAAAGTTTGGAAGCCATTAAGAGGCTTTTAATGATTTTTGACATGACATGTTATGGTAGAAGCTTTCTTCAGACTACATTATTCAAAATAATTTTTTTTTTTGTAAAATAGAAATGGCTTTTCTTATGAAAACTAAACGAACACATTCTGAACCCCTTAAACTGTTCTTTTCATATAAATCTTCTCAAGTCTAAACACACAAAAAATATGCATATATGTGTTCCTTAATAAAGCCCCACACATGTATTTTTTTTAAACAATGCATCCAAGTTTTGCAGGTGTTTAATTTTTTTTTTTTTTTTTAATCTGGAGTGTGAAAATGACATCTGCCTTGTCTCAGAAAGGACTTTTCTCTGTTTCATTTGCACCATATGAAAGATGAAAAAAAAAATAAATAGAAAATTTATTTCCACTGGCAAGAGGTGTATTGACACTATACTGCAAACTGAGATTGACATCTATGACCAGGCATGCACACACACGTTCTCTTTTTTCCACTATAGAAATGGTGTGTTACTTTTCCTCCCTTCCTTCAGAATCATAGTTGCTGCTCCTTCTCCCAGCCTTCAATAATCTGAGAATTATGAGAAGGGAGCTCTTCAGACAGAAACATGTACATACACACACACACACGTACACAAACACATCCTTTTTAGCAATAATACTCTACAGCTCTTACATTTTAAACTTCTTTCCCAGTTACATATTCTCCAGATTTTGTGAATTCTCCTGAAAATGTATGTATAGAGGAGCTATGCTGATAAAGAAAAGGAGTCTGCCTATTTCAGAGTCCTCCTTTAATACAGGCAATATTATACAAAAGTTAATTACTGACAATTGCAGTGTGAGTAGCATTACACAATTTCCAATGTAAACGTAATCTCAGAGCTCTTTCTTCAGTTACACCTTCCTTGTGATCTTTAATGACATGCATCTGACTATACTGAAAACAACCTCCGCTCAAATAAATTGCACTGCATGAAACATCCATAGGCGGTATTTTCTAGTGCATAACAGTCCTTTCCTCCTTTTCTGGACTGATCTGTTTCTTTCAGTTTATAGTTTCTTGGCAAACCCACCATCTACTGCTTATGTTAGGCATCTGATTGTCAGATTTGTACAAACTGAATATTCATGACTTGAAAATTAACCACTTCATGCCTAAATAAAGGAAAATATACGTCTTCATCTATTCCACGCTGTTTGAAAGAGATCCGGTACTGTGGCAGCACTACATGCCCTGAACGGGGGGGATTAGCTGGGTGGCCAAACACGTCTCATCGTTTTAAAGAGTAAAGTCCGATGAAATAGCACAAGACTGGAAAGACTCTTCCACGGATCAGCACGATCCCGAGCCCTTGTCTGCAAATGCAACTAACTCTTCTTTGTCTGTGTTTAAACTGCGTGGTACCGATCGTAGCACAGAGTGGCTTTTTAAAGTATTTTTCTCAGAAATTTCTCCTCATGCCACTTTCCCCTTCGGAAGATAAGGAAGACCCGGGAGGAAGGTGGGGGGGGCTACGAGGGGCGAGGAGGAGAGGTTTTGAGGAAAACGGGGAATAAGAGAGAACAACAGGCTTACCTTTATAGGATAATTTGAGCCTCGGCACGTTATTCTTCACATGCTGGCAGTTCACTCTTCCTGCTAGTAATACTCCCAAGGAAAGCAAGGCAATCCCCCTGAGCCAGCCCATGCTGCGGCAGCCACTGGAGGGTCCCTGCGAGCCGGAGCCGCGGCTCTCCCCGTCCTGCCGGGCTCCGCCGGGGAACTTCAGGCAACCTGGGGAGCGGAGGTAACAGGTGATGGGGGTGGGCTCCGCGCCCCGCCGCGCCCCGCCGCGCCCCGCCGCCAGCAACCCCGGCCCCCCTCCTCCTATTCCTCCTATTCCTCCTCCTCCTCCTCCTCCTCCTCTCCTCCGCCGCCTCCGGGGCAACTTCAAGCCCCTCTCACGCACACGCCGCGGGCCGGAAAAAGAGGCAGCCCCCGGGAGCGAGTGGCGGCCGGGCGGGGGTGCGGCATGATGCGGGAGGCGGCGGCGGGCGGTGCGGGTCGGGGGCAGGGGCCGGGGCCGGGGCCGGGCCGGGGCCGTGGCGGTGCTGGCGGGCGCCCCGCTCCCCGCACGGCGGGCGGGTCCCCGCGCACATGGAGGGAGGCACCGGGGAGGGGGGGGGGACACCGGCTCTCCCCGAGCTGGGAGCAACTGACAATGGGAGAGCAGGAAAGCTCGACCCCCCCCGCCCCTTCCCTGCTGTCACACCACACATGCAAAGGGGAAAAAAAAAAAAAAAAAAGGAAAGAAAAAACAACAACAACAAAAAAAAAACATCGCGGCTGAGATTAGAGGAGGAAGCAGAATCCTCCACCGATCTTGGGAAAGGCACGGAGCTGTAAATTGCACGAGCTATTTTATGCCGTTGTCCAGGGGGTTGTGTTCCTTTTATTATTACTATTATTATTATCATTATCACCATCATTATTATTACTATTGCCATTATTATTATTACTATTTCATTTTACAGCTCCAATTAAAAGATGTCGTCCCCCCCTTTAAAAACACAAGCCACAATGTTGCTACCCACATAAATAACATCTCCTGCCCATAACATAATCCTCTTCATGTTGCTCCCAGTTAAAAACAAGTAACGAAGTCTTCCATCAGCATAACTTTACCGCTGAAGCTTTTAAAGCCTTGTTAGGGAAGGTTGTGCTAACCCTCCCGCCCTCCCCACCTCCTACACTACTCCAATTCAGCAAAAGAAATTCCTGGTAAAGCCCACTTCAACAATCAGTTCAAGACATGTACAGGTCTAGAGGGGCTTATAAATTACACTGGAGGATTCTCTGAAGCATTCTTATAAGTTAAAAACATTCCAAACCTTCCAATTTCTAGCACTCTAAATATTTTAGTGTTATATATATATATATATATATTTATGCAATGAAACCAGATAATGTTTTTTGTTTGTTTAAACAAAAGGACACAAAATATCTTCTAAATGTTAAGGAGCTGTAAATGCAAACATGCAAGTAAACTTAAACTGTCCCCTCCTTCACATCAAAACCCCTTTCGACAGTGATGGTTTATTAAATTTTCTGTGCTGTGCTGAATATCAATTTAACATGCAATTTGAAAGGTAGTCCTGCATTGATATATACAGCCCATTGCATTCCTGGTGCATTATGGACAGAAAAGTGGAAAACTTTTAATAATAAATAGGTGACTCCTATTTATTTTGCTCTATGCTTTTCCAGAAGAAAGACTCTGAGTGCTTTAGGTGAGAGCATCTGCAGTATTTGGGTGACATCTCTTCCTTCCTTCCTTTCACCATTATTTGCTGTGGGTTGAAAATCAGTTATCTAGTCCCACCGAAGGGGATCACACTGCACTCTGAATTTTACAGAACATGGCATCTCTTTTCTGTGCTCAAACCTAGTTAGTAAGCCATCGTCTAGGAAATATTCTTAACTTTGAAGCTGAAGTTCATAGTTGCAAATGCTGGTGTCAGTATGGTTCTAATTAAAATGTAAAGGCTCGTGCAGAACAAGGCTTGGTGCTGTAGTAAAGCAAGGGCTAAAATTCTGGCATTGCTGCTTCAGTCCTTAATATTCACACACCAGTGGAAAAGAAGGGGCTTTTCCCTTCTCCTCTTTAACAAATTCTTCTGCTTCCTGAGCTTAATTCATTAATCCTGTGGCATTGTATCTGCCAGATTCAGCAATTCCATTGATCAGCAGCATTGTTAAGAAAATAAAATCCCAAAATAATGTTGATTTTTGTCATTCCCACACTTGTTATCCTGAGCATTTTCATGCTCCAGGCAGTGGATTAGAGCTCCAAAATGACAAGAGACGCCTGTCTGTTTTCCATGGATTACTTGCTACAGACACTCACTCTGCAAAGGAATTCATGTCACTTTGAGATTATTTGAAGAATTGGCCTAATGAATTATCCTTTTGTGTGCAGCAAACAATTAGAAACAAAACACAAAAGATACACCATATTCAGGACTTTATAAAGCACATCATCTTACAATGATGTTGTTACACTCAATGTACTTCTAGTTGCATAAAGAAGGATCAACTACTTTTTTTTTTTTTTTCATAAGGAAAAGAAAGTAAGAAGCTAAAATTGTATCTTTCTAATGTAAAATGAATGTGTAACACTCCAGGCTACTTTCCAGCAACCAAATAAATAAAGCATGGTCCCCAGCCAATATATATTTTGCCCAGAAAACATATGGATTAGATACAGTGAGTACTAACTTATCTAAGATTGCGTTTTGAGAGATAAAATAGAGAATGATGTTAAAAGGGATGAGAGATGCTATCTCTTTGCATCCTTTGTGAGTGAGGCTGCTTACATTTTGCTTTCCTCTGTGGAATATGCCAGACCAAAGACACAGAGAAGGGTAAAAACTGACCCTGCGGGTCGTCCTCCTGCTATTTAGCTCTAAGTAGTGCTAATCAGCTAGTCAGGCTAGCATATGCTACACCCCCTTAAAAGGAGAGGGGCAATGGCAGCACTTCAGTGGTGCTTGAAGAGGCTTTATATCTCAAAGACGCCCATTGCCATATGTTGCTTCTGCCAAGGCGAAACTGGGCTCTGCTTGGAAGGAATGATTTGGCTAACATGCATACGGCAAGTGCCAGAAACGTCAACTCTGGGAATTCAGGGTGGGCAACAACTCACTTTCAAATGACAAACTATTCACCTTTTTTCTTTGGTCTTTTGAAAGCGATCTAACTGCTGAGTTTGGAGAGAGGCAAAAAGTAAAATCTCAGCTTTCCCTGGTTCTTCAAATAATATCCTTCTCCCCTTAAGAAAAGAAGATCACATTAGCTTAATTATTCCATTGTTACTCAATGAGTTCAGAATAAACAACAGTTCTTCTGCATCATTTCCCATAGCTGTTGCAGACTTTATTTTTATTTTCTGTAATGGCATTTATATGACATTCTATACAGTGTTTTACTTTCCAAAATCCGGATAGGCACTTGTGGGTTCTGTGTAACATTTCTGGTCTCAAGCTGTGTGGCACTATAATTTGGAGATTTTTATACTGCCTTTTAATAGGTGCAACAACTTCACATTGATAGATCCTATAAAAACTTCTACTTGGATGTGACTGGGCTTTCACTGTTGACCATCCATGCAGAATTATTCTTTCAGTCACTTAAAAGTTGGCATTACTTGGTGCCTCTCATTAGTCAGAAATAGCCTTACTTGACTCGTGATTACTTCAAATCTTCTTGCTGCTGCTGTGATTTTTATACTTAGAAGCTCTTGAAAGCTTAACTGCTCTAAGTCTTTAGTGTGCTTTAAAAACATACTTATGTTTTCAGAATTGTTTCCTGTGTCTTAGATGAGTCATTACTTGTTTATATCGATGTGATCAGGTACTTCTCAGAACTGCAAAGGAATTGCCAGAATCTGTTTTCCATAGGCAGTACTAGCTTAGTAATATTTAAAAGAAAGATTTCTTGGGTTCATTGTGCAATCAATATCTGGATAACATCAGATTAAAAAATAAAAATAAAAAATCCCCAACAGCCTCTTCGAGTGTATCTGATTGTTAAAAACCTCCCTAGAGAACACACTCCTGTAGGAAATGTGGAATCCTAACTCATATAGACTCTCTGCTATTTTATCCTGTAGTAGGTGAGTTGCTTGATAAGCAGAATATTTACAATTCTGCAAAGGGTCCCTTTGAAATTGCTCCAGTTGTATACATAATGATACTTGTAACACACTTTAGAATAACTGAATAATTATTGGTCCAAGAGCAGCCTTAGCCTAGAGCTCAATTATAAATAAATGCATTTGTCACATGATGTGTGAGAGGCTCAGGGTGCAGTTTCACAACACATTGAGTTCAGAAGCAAAATCCCATTTAAGAAGATCCAGACCTCAGCTACCACGTTTTGCTTTCATGTCACAGACTTCCACTCTTTCATTTGGGATGCTACAGACTTTTTTTGTGGGGACATACCAGAAAAATGATAAAAAAGATTGTTTAAAAGTAATATTTGTGGGAATATGAAAGGGGTTGCTTTTCATGCAGACTCGGTGCATTTGCCAGCTCATGGAGCAGAAAAAAATGTAAACTAGTATTGGAGAAAAGCTGAGTAAGCAGCAATGGAGAGGAACTTCAGATATTGGCCTCACTTCTGAAGGCAACATGTGATGAAGCTTTATCTTGAAGTGCAAGTGCTTATATCAGACAGGAATCGAAACCTGGAGTCTACTTGACATAGTACGTAATGTAGGTGCTCTTCTCTCTTTCATATGGAAGAAAAAAAATCAAGAAAAAAGAAGAAAGCTGTAAAAGGTCTATATGGTGAAGAAAAATGCTTGTGTTATACCTGCTGAACTGGATGTTGGATTTATTTATTTATTTGTCTTTAACAGTGTTGATGATTATCACGCTAGCTCAAGAGGTTGCAAATCACTGATTCCACCTGAATCTTAAAGGCTTTAAAATTCTGTGAACTGGCAGTTTTTAAGTTCTGAAGCAATCACAGAGCTAAGTTACTTAAAAATGCATCACCAAAAAGGGAGCTGAAGGTGTAGATTTTAACATTTTATCAAGCTAAAGTTGCTAAAATCACTGGCTTGCATCTAGATCTGGAAATATTCTTGCTCTTAGAAGTCTAGACATGTTTATCCGCAGTGCTCCCTTGGGCTACATTGCATTTGGTAGCTTTATTCGAATCTCCTGAACCTACACAAATCTGTAACTTTTTTATTATTGCATGTGATCTGGTTGTTAACCAAGCCAGTTAGTATCTGTCTTCTCTCAATAACACTGCATCTTACCGTCCTGTCACAATCAACTTTTCCTTCATTTCTCAGGACTAATGAGATTGTACTATATGTGATGTTTGTTCTTTTGGCAGCATAATAGGATCTGTATCAGTATGATGTGTTTTATTCACAATACTTTCAGGTCTATTAAACACCTCATCAAATTCTTCAAAAATATTCTTTGCATCCTGTTCTGTAGACAGGTTATGTGCCCGTCTGAACAGCAGCATTTGCAGATTGCTCTTCAAACCTAAACAAAACTTTTCTATTCCCTTGGCCTCAACTGCCTGATGTTCATCTTCATATTCAAATGTATGTGAACTATGATACCCAGAGCCATAGTAAGAAACCCACCTTAAGTCCCTTAAGTGCCAAGCATGTGGCATTAATAAGAATAATGAAGAGCTTATTTTTCCCAACTCATGGTATGGTGCAGTAGCTTCTGTTTCCAATGGATTAGCTCTGGGGTACTCATCTAAAATGAGCAAAATTTCCAAGTCTATTACCTTTCAAATACAGCTACTTTGGTCCCTCTGATTTCTTATGTTTATTGGCTGTTGGGCCTTCATTGAGGAAATACTAACAAGGACACGTTTTGTTTTTTTTTTTTACAGGGGATGAGGGAAATACAAAGAAAGATATGATGTTCTAATTCTTCAGAGAAAAGCCAATTTAAGAAAAATAATTACAAAGGGGAAAACAAAGCAACAGCAACCCTGAAACTTTTGGCTCCTTAAATCTCATTCCAGGCCTGACATTTTGAACTTTGTTGAGGGAACTGTAATCAAGCCGGAAGGTCTCCTCACAAAAAACAGCCTGTAGAATGACTTGCTCCTCTAACCCAATAGATTTAATAGTTGGTGGATCTCTGAGAAGACAGATAATAAAACAGTCATGTCCTGGCTGAAGAGCCAGCTTGCAAGGTGTATTATATACAAATGTCTTACGGATTCAGTTACTTTAGCATTCATATCCAATTTCAACTTTTATCACTCACATTTTTTACAGAACTGGAACAACTAACAATACCTATTTTCCTGCACAAAACTCAAAGAACTGCTGTAACTATGAAAAATAAGGTCATGTCCTTAGAAAGATGTAGATCAACATCAAAATATGGGTTTCAGAATTTCCTGCTTGTCTTTGAAAGTCTCATGTTCTGATTTGCATCTTTAGACTCTCTATACACCTTTCAAGGTCTGATCCTTAGGGATTTGCTCAGGGCCACACACTAAGGCATTAAGATGACAAGAAATTGATCCTCTTTTTCTCACGTACTATGCCAACAATTGCATCCTTACCTCTTCATTTGTCATAGTACACAAGTCCTTCCTGTCAGCCCTAAAAGTCCCTCCTTATCACTAGGTATACAGAAAATCCCCAGTTCTATTGTATCTGGGATCCATCATAGCCAACCTTTTGGCCCTATGTAATTTTGCTTAGTAACCTTTACTGCCAACTGTCAAAGACTTGAAAGACACAACACTATCTTGTGTGCCACCCATTCATCACAGGCTTTTAAATAGCCCAGGTGAATTGCAGCAGAGTCATATGCACAAACCACAAACTGAAAGCGTATGCAACATCTGCTATGATCATTGTATGATCCGGACCTTTTTTTTTTCTTCCTTTTTTTTTTCTTCTTTTTCTTTTTTTTTTCCTTCTTGTGCTGAGTGGTTCATTAGTATATGACAAAGACATAAAAGCAACAAAACTCTAACCACTGGCTGTCATCTTCATACAACTGCCCTATTTGACTTTCTAGACTGAAAAACTTTTTAATGAGGATGTTTTTTCATAGACAAATTAGAAGTCTGATTTTGTTGAATAGAGTGTGTGGGTGGAAATCATCTTTGGAAGATCAAACAATATCACACAAAACACAGGGGCTAAAGAGTCAGCTTATGGATTCTGATGCCAAAACTGATAGCTATTTAATCACCACACTGTAGAAACTGGGAATGGTAAGTAAACTGTGATAGCCTAGGAAAACTTGGTTGATCTTTCAATAATTTGACCTCTGTGAATGCTTTTAGAGTCAGCAATATGTGAAAGTGTGTGCTAGAAGGAAAGGGAAGGGGGGATTCAAAGAAAAACAAGACTCTAAAAAAGCATTAACTAACTCTCTCTTTCCCTCTCTGAATCCCCAGTGAATAGGGGTTTCAGACAGGGAGGGGAACTTTATCCCTTCTCTGGTTTGAATTTGTAACTATTTCAGAGAATCTTTCCACTACATTGTTTTCTTATTTGTACTCTGACATCACAGTCCATGATATTTTAGGCAGGTAAATATAGACACAGGAAAGAAAGATTCCTTCTGTCTCATGAAGTCTTAAAATCCAAAGCAAAGTTAGAATGGAGTTGGATCAGTCAGTCATGTAAATCTTGCCTGTGAAAATTCAAATGTAGCTTGAACACATGCACACACATATACCATTAGAGCAATTCTGTAGGAAAATAATTGAAAACTAAGATTTTTTGTTTGTTTGTTTGTTTGATTGATTGATTTTACTCTTAGAAATTCTAAAAATATTTCAAATATGCAATATTTTGCTATCTCAATATTTGTATATGCAAGTAGAGAGTATTACTAGAAGGACTATCAGGTGATATAATGCATCCTGGACTCTCTAATGAGTTTTTACCATCAGCACTTGGGCTTAGTGAAAGTGCAGTCAAATCAAAGTCTGAGCAGTTGCAGTCCATCTTCCCTCTCTTCTCTCCAAGTAGCTGAAGATGCAGTTTCAGCACTCAGAGCTCCCCTGGAGCAGTTCACCCCGTGACTGAGCACTAACGGCAGTGGTAAAGGTAATAAAGAAAACACATGGCCAGATGTGGGGAGGAGTGCAGCCTGACACCCTGTTGGAGGTCATACGATAATGGAGATCTGCTGACACTGTGTAACATCTTTCTGTTCTTTCAGAGCCAGGCCCTGTACCAGAAGAGAAGGAAAGACAAAGATGCTGGTACTGCCAATAAATATTTCCCATGACAATAAAAATTCTTAATTCTGGACCAGAATTAGCTACTTATCAACACCTTGCTGTTTTGTGATCAAACTAGAAAGGATATATATATTAATAAGCCAGGTGTTCTGTACATGCAAAATAGTGTCATTACAGCATACTTTATGTTATACCAAAACAATCATGGAAAAAAGATTGGATTCAAACTGGCACACCCTACATACACATATAGTTAGAGACAATACATGTTGTATACAAGTTTAACATAAAATTAGCATAATTAATCTTCTTCATTTTCCCTGGCATTTCAAATATCTCACAGATGGATCCTTCAGGTTTTTGTTTTTGTTGTTGTTTTTTCTCTCTGTGTAAAGCTTATATGCCTCTTATACTGATTTCATGAATCTCTCAGCCAAATTCCAGAGCGTTTCTTGATGCTTTACATAGTAATGTTAAAAACTATAAATATGTGTCTATGAAGGTTGCTTTCCTCCTTTATTTTTATTTTTATTTTTTATTTTTATTTTTATTTTTATTTATTTTTTTCCTTACATGTTTATCTTCACCTTCAAGTGAAACAGAACAAGAATATGTTCATAAAGACAAAAAATCTATTGTTTATACTGATCGGTACAGACCAGGCAGCGAGGGGGAAAAAGCAAGGCATCTGTTGAATACAAATGAAGCCAGCAGGTTGATGTGTTAGTGTTTAGGTTCTGAAGCTACTTGTCACTTGCTTTTAGAAGCTGAAATCTCCCCCACCTCCTCCCCCACCTCTCTTCCTCCCCCACCACAGGACAAAGGTATGAAAAGCCTGGTGGCTTCAGAACGGTGACTTTACATGACACTACAGACAAAGTTGATACAAGGTCAGTATTTACCCATTTAACGCAATGTTCCACCTCAGACCTAAGTTTACCAAATCTAAGTTTGTTCCAAACAGTCCCTTTTAGCTGCTGTTAAGCAGCCCTGAAACTAGTTGCGTTATGTCGCTAACGACAGGGAGGTGTGCTGAAGCCTAGAATTAGTGTCCTTAAAGGGTTTATTATGATGGCAAAACCAACTGTTAAGAGAGCTCCCCTGTGCCCAAAAGGTCTGTATTGTGCTTCAGAAAAGGGGAGGTTCCCAATAAATTGTGCAAATTGGAAGGAGGAGAAGAGGAAAAAACCCGACTTCTCAGACTTCAAACAAATCTTGCTCTCCATTTTTCTTCCAAAGTGTTGAACGATACATGATGTCATATGATGTGTGGTAATTCCCCCTTCTCTATTTTGAGAGGAATAAATGGTTTCTGTTTCTGAGAAAATGTGTTAAAGCCAAATTTTACTCTCAGTTACCCTGATGTCAATCCCAAGCAACAACAATTCAAATGCAGTTCCTCTGGATTTGTGCTGATGTAACGGAGAACAGAATGTGGTGCTTGAAAAAGCAGCTGTCACCTTATGGAAAACTTTATGAAATATCTTATTTGGAAACAAGTGTTCTTCTGTGCACTATATTTCCCTGTACTTCTTTTTTCTCATTCTTTCTTTCTGAAGACACTGCGTGAAAACAGAATCACTGTTGTTTGTTAAGAATTTAACTGCTTCTGCACTTATTCTCCACCTGACATCATAATCCTCTGTTTGTGACATAATAATAATTTTTTACAATGACCAATTGTGATACCACAAGCAGGGCTTAACATCTGATCCGAAAAATGCATTTTACTCTGATATCTTACATAACGTCATATCAACTTACAGCTCAAGAGATAATAATTTCAACCAAGTGACATCAATTAAGTTTTCATACGGGGAGTGGTACACTCGATATAACTCCCTAGAGATAATTCCCTCTGGAGTTTACAGTTTTATGATTTGACCTTTAAAAATATTTCCACTCTACTCAATGCTTGGTTATGTAAGTCCAATGACTTTGCTGAAGCAGAAAAATATTACACATACAATTTAGTCCAGTTTCCCACTGGAGTTAAAAGTCACTAAAAGCAGAAACCTAAGAAAAGGAAAATTGAGTGCAAATATATTTCTCAGGAATCATTCAATTAATTTTAGATATCATAATGATTTATGAGAATAACCTGAAAAGCAACATCCTTCTCATCCTTCTTGAGAAGTGCTGAATGAGTATCCTTCTAAAGTTTACAGTCTTGTGTTTGAGGATATAGTTTCATCCTATATTTTTGCTCTGAAATTCAGTGGTTTCTCTGTTCATCCTACCATCTTTGGCAGCTTCAACTGGAGTTACTCATGGGTTTCAAATTTTACACATGTTTTGCTGGATCTGTGCCTATGCATGTTGAAATGTTATGAGTAGTACATCCAGCACAATCCAGATTTAAGGAGGGCCAATTTTTTTTTTATTTTTTTTTTTCTTTAGCACACTTTGGACTTTAAAGAAAGGCCTCCAGGAAAGGCAGGAATCTGGGGAAACAGGTTATCAGTTGGTGTATAACCTGAATTTTCTCATCCTAACAGCTGAAAACACTTGAAAAAATGTCAGACTATGACTAAACTTGAGTCTGATGACTAACTTAGACAGATGCAGGACCAAGATTTCTAGTCTCTCAAAGTTTAGGGTATAAGTAGACCATTACACAGAGATTTTAACTGTAAGTTATTTTTCACAAATATTAAACTCTGGATCATTTAAATGACTGGATTTCAACATGTTTCCCTCTTCAATAGATATTTCTAAGGAAATTATTTTCTCAGATTAAATATTTTGCTTTTTATAAGATGTCAAACATACAAGCAGACAGGTGGAAGAAATAAACAAAGGTTTTGTGAATATTCTCTACTGAAATTGCTATTGTAAAGTCATTATTTCTCATTAAAAAGCTCAGAAGTTCCCACCATTCCACAAGTCTTGTTTTCATAAGTCAAGACAAGTCTGGCTGGTGAGGGAGTTATTTTCTTCTTGGTAAAATGTCCTACTATGGTAAAATGTTCCATCTGGAGTGCCCAGCTATAAAACTGTACAAGTAAATTTCTCAGAGCTATCATCTCGTCGAAAGCCATGTGCACACAAGATGAGTCCCTTACACCATAAGATGGATCCCTGATGACATGAATTAGTATATAGCATGTGTTGCTTTGGAAAACTTTGTTTAATATTGAACACTGGTTGATGATACTCTCCAGTGATATCACATTGCAAAACTGATTATAAAAATACCACAACCACATTATGAATAAAGTTATCCATTCTGTTTGCCACACCAATGCCTTACCATGGAAATCCATCCTAGATTTATTGACCGCAAATTATTGTATATGTGAAATAAATTAGTTGGAGAAATAAGCATATCTTTATGGCTTTCAACACATCTCCTGTGGAAACAGCATGAAAAATGCAAAACCTATTTAACTAATCTCTTCCAACATTTTGTATATGCAACAGCCACTTCCTCAAATGTTGTATTTCTTCACTGATCACATTTTCAAGACTCCTAAAGCAAAACTTACAAAGCACATTTTGATAAAGACTGTTAACTTGTTTGCTTGTTTATGTGTTTTTGTTGTTGTTGCTTTTTAGCATACTATATAGTTCAATTACTGGAAAGGATAAGTTTGAGATGGTTACTGTTGTTATTATGTGAAATTGATCTGGGCTCTAGCCAAATGCAAGTCTCATTCTCATTAAGATGGAGACATTCAGATTAAAATTAAGAACCTTCTGATGAAATATACTGGAGGATAAAGTTACAAGTGGCAGGACATGTTACCTTATTTATCTAGTTGTGCTTGCATGACTTGCTAGGCCAGCAGTTATGACAAACGTTCTTTGCCCAACCAATTTTCAAGACTGTTTCCATTAAAAGTAACATGATTGAGTACACTGCTTTGCTCCTAGTTGAGATATGCTTCAACATTTATATCAAAGCAATTAAATTGTGTTATTTTAAAGCAATAAAAATGGTTCTGTAATTGCCACATGTTCTTCTCTGTCATTTTCAAGTCTGGAGACTAGGAAACAGTTTGCAGGCTTTCTGTGCAAGCTATTCCATCCTCTGACCTTTTATTTTTATTTTTTATTTATTTTTTATTTCTGATTATCTGTTGTATTATAAAACATCCTATGTCCCTTTCCGTGTCTATGGTTTTTTTGTTTTTTTTTTTTTGCTAACATTAGGAATGGAGACACGTCAAGTGATATTATTAGTGTTGCCATTGTTGTTATCATTATTTAAAGCATTATTCTTGCTTGCACATTATAATAGTTGTACCTGGCATGTTACAGGCATAATCCCTGAGCAGCTAAATTAAAACACTGAAGTCACACACAATCATGTCATTAACATACTCATGCTGGCAGCTGAAAAATGTGTTACATAGCTCCCTCTGACACATCTGCTCTTGTGCAATGTGGACCATCATCTTCATAAGCGTGTATTGATTTTGAGTGCCTCCGTCTGAAGCAAATTAAAAGAGCCAGAATTTCAAATAATGGGTCTCCTGAAAAATATCTTTCACAGAACATTTCATTTGGAGGCAGGTAAAGCTAGCTACCGTTTCTGAAAATCTCTTGGAAAGAATTGTTTGTGGGAGAATAAACTATTTAAAATTCTGTGCCATCGATTCTCTCTGTGCAAGTAGACAAATCAGGAAAGGCCTTCTTTTCAGTGCTTGAAATTATGGGGAACATTTTTTCTGTATAAAATTTTGGTGTCTTCTGTGATTTTCTTTTCATTCATTTAAACTAAAGTACCAAAGGTCTATTCAAGCTGCTTTGCCGTGGAATCAACACATGGAAGGATCTTGGGAATAGAGTTATCTGCAAGGCTAATAGTAAACAGTGGTAGCTCATACTGGATATTTGAACTTCAGGATTTAGTGGCACTAATACTACCTGCCTAGAAACAGCTCTGGATGTACGGAAACAGCCTAGGGAGCAGAACAGATAGTTTAGCACTTGAATAGGGAAATATATATATATATATATATAGTATTATATATATGTTTCTGAAATAAGAAACATTAGACTATTCATCAGACTGAGTTTTAAGGCTCATGAAATAGGGCTGAGATATAGAACTGGGTAACCGAGTTGTTATGCATCTTTTGACTGTGCAAACACTCAACCTATCACTAGTCTAAAGTAAAAATAAATGATCTCATACCTCTGTCATCAATGCAAAAAGCACCTATAAGGTATACTTCTTGTTTTTCCTCAATATAACACATTGCAGAAGCAATTACACCTAACATTGATATTTGTGGTTGGAAGTCTCATTAGAGGCAGGAGGGAAAAAATCAAGACAGTAATGATTAAACAAACCCAAAATCTAGTAATATTCTCTGAGTTCAGAGTCTGTTTACATGGTGGGAAAGAAATATAAGCTATTTCTGGGAAACATTATGATTAGTAACGGCATTAATGTTCAAGATATTTATATGATATATTGTGTATTCTCTAAGAGAAAAAAATCTGAAATAGTCATACTATGACAGTCACAGCTATACAGAAATGAAGACACTTTCCCATAAAATGTTATGAATTCAATTCAATGTATTATGTATATATCATCTTGTGTCCATGAGAGATTTCAAGTTTGCTGAGGAAAGCACAATGTCAAGATATATATGTGTAAAGGTAAAGGCTGATGTCAATAATGTGCTTCATTCTGTCTTTTTACATATATTCTAAGGTAGGGTGGGGGTTAGGTATATATTTTTATTAGCTATAAGATATTATTTTACAAACATCCTATATGCATGGGTCCTATTGCCCTGCAAACTCCACTTCTGTTTCTGTCAAGTGCCTAACTTTAGCCAGCAGAGACCTGATAGCAGATATCTGCATTCATGTAGATATCTTAGCTTCAAACTAATTTGCTTGCATGAGATAAATAACTTTAAGAGAGACATGGTTAATGACATACTTATCCTGTGCACAAGTGGAAGAGTTGGCTGTGATCCACTTCCGATTTTGATTTTTTACTGCCATAGCTAGTATCAGATAAAAGCTGTTTTCAGGAACCAAGAAAATTGTGTTAGAGAGAACAGAAGGGTTCTGCCTCCTTCATGGCAGCTGGGAGTTGGTAAAAATGCGGTAACTTCATTTCAGCAAGTTCTGTTAGGACACCTCCCAGTCAGAAGAAACTGCTTGTTATGTACATGTAAGCCAGAATGGCAGCAGTGTCTAGAACAGGACAGGTTAATGTTATAATGCTGATAAATAAGTAATGCAAGCTTCAACTCAGAACAGACAATTATATGGGTTAGAGATCCATTGGTCTGCTAAGGCATTTAACCGAGGCAGATGACATTTAACATTTAAAGGATTTTCTATTACTTTATCTGGGAAAGCAGCTCACACTACAAAAAGTTCTGTCATAATGCTGATTGTCAAAGGAGAAACAAAAACTGTGCAAGCATAGAGGATTTCTTACGCTGTATTACCAGAAAGTGATCCATCCACAGCTGGATCAGTGAACAGGGCAAGATTTATTGTACTTACTACTATATGCATGCTGCGTCTTTTTATTTATGTAAAAGGATGTCTTTCTTAAGTGAGTAATAAATTGCCTTTCAAAAATTAGCTTCACTGAATAACTTTTTCTAAAGAACATTTCACATGCACCACTTCACCTAATTTTTGTAGGTAAAGATATTTCTCCAATGTTTCTGAAACAAGAGGAGGCTGTTAATGACAGGGGAAAAGTAAATCATATCTAGGTGCTCTGTTTCTACTATATTTCTTCAATTCTATGTTTCTATTCTATTCCTACTGATGAGCAGCCTCCAGAGCTGGGAAGGAGATGGTAAAAAAAATAAAAATAAAAAATCAAGAATTAATAAAGTATCTTTTTCTTGCATCTATAACCTTTGGAAGCTGAGGTGAGTTTCACAACAAAATTCTTTCAATAATAATAGAAATTTAATAACTGTTTTCATTAAAGAATTGTTATCAGAGTTTTGAATAAATTTCAGCCTGTTATTAATAGTCTATATTTAAAATGTATGATACTTTCCCTCTGTGCCGTAATTTAGACACAGATCAAAAGTTACACAAACCATTTGTTGATTCAATGGGGACATGACATGATGGAATACTACTGTTAGGTGGAGTTTCTGATATCACCTTAATGCAATAAATAAGTCAATGATAATGCATAGCATGGAAATCTGATTGCTTGAGTAAGAACCATCTTACAACTTCACTTTGAAAAACAAATGGATGCTCTGTCCATTTGGCTTGTGGAGATGGCTCTGACGTATGGGCATTCAAAGAGGAAGGCTAATCCTATTTACACTCAACAGAAATAATGCACCCGCCATATGCAAGGGCAGTAGCCTTTATAAGGAACTGAGATACCTGGAAAGACATCACATCTTCAGAAAACTGATCAAAGTGGTTACAAATAGTGCCATCAATCAATGGGAAAAAAAAAATAATAAAAAATCTCATCACTTCTAGTTTTTGAGGGTAGAGGTAGAGGCTTCCTCCCAGCCACCATGGAACTTCTGATGCTGCCAGGAACAATCTACATTTTGCATGCATGTACACTCCAAATCCCATAAGCATAAAGGAACCACATGCAGTACTGCAGCCAAAGAAATCAAATAACTATGAGCCAATACAGTTACTGTTGAAGAAAGGAGATGAATAAGTAGGTAAACTCATGAAAGCAGGGTTTTTAACTTGGTTTCACATAACTTGTTCCAGCTCCTCACAGAGACTCACAAGTCATTTGAACGCCTATATCTGAGCATAAGAATAAAATTCTAATGGTGGAGGAGAATTTTTTATATAAATGTAAAAGAAAACCAAAATTTCTAACTTTGTCAGGATAATGATCTGTGACATCTGAGTTCATATATAGTAACAGGTCTAAAATATATTTAGATTGCCTAAATCTTGACTAAATTTTTTCTTACAACATTGTCTTGGAGTAGTAAAAATCAACTTCGCAGTGAAATGAGTGTGATTACCTCAGCACTTCATAATGCCAAGCAAAATACATTTTTCAAGAAGGTGGCGTTCATGCTTTTCTGTCTACTTCTGCTGTCCTCTTGGATATGTCTGAATATATGTGCCTGCCACCACTGAGCTGATGTAGCACCAACAACTAAAAGATGGGCAATGAGAGGCATCGGTGTACTGCAATCATTCTCCGGATATACTGTACACTCATCCCAGGAATATCAGATTTATTATGCAAGTACAGAACCAACATACAATGCACCCTCAATAAAACTGCCATTTCTGGGGAAAAAAAAAAAAGGATTTACATATACCTTCTAAAATAATAGTTGCATTCATTATACACATAATGAATGGCATGACAGAGAGAAAGACCTAAGAGACTCTTGAGGAAGGCAGAGGTCTGGTTTGCTGCATTATCTGGGACATCCTTCTGGCTCACAGGCTTTTTCCAGCTTACTTAGGAAAAGAGAAAACATACAAAGGTCCCAGGGTCTGAATAATATATCTCCTTAGGTTGTATGTGGCTGGTTTATATAACACAAGTTGTACATCTATGTTATAGACAATACTAAGACCTGCCCAAGTAATATTTTGCTTTAGAAAAACAAAATAAAACATTAGACATCCATAACCAAACGCTCTGAGCTGTTGGAATTTTGAGAAGAAACAGAGATTGTAGCCCAGATCTGAATAAGCATAATTTGAGTTCTATATTATAGACATAACATATCTGCTGGAGACCTTAACACTACTAGGCATATATACAGATTACAATAAAGCTGAAATCATCAATGATGCAACAAAAAGTTTCCCGAGTTTCTCTAAATGCTAAATTGTATAGGGACATTTGTCATAAATCATGCTGCCTAAGTTAAATGGTACAAAAAGGTCTAATGGGCATCACAGAGAAGCTTAAAAAGGTTCTGAAACTGGTTGGGCTCATTTGAAGAACCAGTAATGCATAACTACTATGCCAGTAAGCAAAAATCTAATTTTTCTGTGGAAGCTCTAACAGAGGTTCTGACAGAGACTATTTACAGTAGTGTGATTGAAAATGTTCAACACTGGTTCATGCATCATTCTGACCACACTAACCACTAACCAAAAATGGGTTTCAGTCTGTTCAGAAGGAGGCTCTGACCTTAAGCAATGTAAATAAGAAGCTTCATGTCCTTCTTTATAATTGTTTTTATTCCCTTAAATGAATTTGGTGAGGCATTATTTACCGTTAACAAAAGGGGATCTGACAAAATATTCCAGTGTTTGAGAACTTGGAAATGATTATTTTCTTGGATACAAACCTATGATTTCAAACTGATAAAAAGTGGGATAGATTTAATAACCACAGTAACACTGTATGGGCATACATGCAGTAGAACAATGTCTATTACTGTATTATGGAGTTGTCAACACAAGAACAAATCTATCAGGTCTTGGGTTAGATGTAGACTGAGACTGCCAGAGCTACAGCTGAGATAAGACTGCGGAAAATCATCAAAGTTACCAGCAAGGGATAGTAGGATCAGAATTTTCCAAGGGCTTTTCAAGAGAGACTGTTCAGTCCTACATGGTGGTTTATTTAAAGGAAACAACCTAGCAATTGCTAAGGTGTTACAAGAATATATATTCAAAAGGATATGCAAAAGTAATGTTATGGTCCAAAAACACCTTGGGGGAAGGGCAAAAATATTTTATAACAACCCAAATTGAACACTGTCAGAGCTTCCCACATAAGCCAAAGCTAAGTGAAAGAGTGATAAAGTCATTTTAATGATAAAGGAAAATCGGCACCTTGAAGGAAAGCAGGCACAGATGATATTGTTTAAATTGGCAAGGACAAATAGGCTTGTATTAGGATATAATGCTGACTCCCTAGAGATGACTTTAGCAGAAAATACTGCAGCTAAACATGTAGCCATATGTATTAAATGCTTTTTTCTGCTCTAAAACAGCTCTTACTTTAATAGAGGCCTATTACATAGTAAATTCTGCCACAGATTTGCTGGTGTTATTTTAGGCAGTTTTAGTACAGCTTCAGAATGCAACTATTAATTGATATTACTGCTAGTGCTTTACAAGTTAGCAAGAAAATGGTGCCAAATAAATAAATAAACAAAAATATAATAGAAAATTAAAACCTGTGGAGGGAGTCACACATGCTACCAATGAAGCTGATGTGGGGTAGTACTTGTTTTACAGAATAAATAAAATAAAATAAAATAAAATAAAATCATGAGTAGGATGTGAGACTGAACACAAAAATAAAGAGACACTTAGGGTGAAAAAAAAGTCCCCAGATTTAATTTAACATGATCAAGAGAAGTCATCCTTTCATTAAATGAAGTAAGAATATATTCTGGGAATAGACGGACAGAAGTGGCATACTGTCTGAAACTGTCACTCCAAACTAACATGTACTTTGAAGAAAGGGTAATTTCTTTAAGAATCTTGGGTAGACATTTATAAAGGGCACTTCCCTAAGACAGTATTGCTTGGGTAAGAGTTGCAGTAAGTTGACACAGTGAAACCTCTGGGCAGGGCATAATCAAAACAAATGAAACTGATGGTCCCAATGGGAAGGCATGAAGATATCTGGGACAACATTTCAGAGGCTGCTGGTCACTTTAGAGCAGTTACAGCTAATGAATAAAACATAACTGAAAAAGAGATTATAAGTATATATATTCTGTATTAACCTGATGATGAGCCCCCCCCTTTTTTTTTTTTTTTTTTTTTAATGCTTGGCTGTGAAAAGAAGACATTAAAATCCCAATATTGGGATTCTATATTTTTGATAAGACTAATCACATGTCTGTTAAACCAGTATTAAAGTTATTTAGTGTCTCATATGAACAGCACCACTCAGAAAACTCAGGAACTAAATGATGTACAACTTACTCAAATTTCTGGACTTAGCATTTTTGGAGGAATACAGCACTAAAAAAACTCTAAAAGAGCTGGGGCAGTATCCCTGATTCTCATTTCTTGCCCATCTGAAAGTGAGTTGTAAGAAAAACACAAAAAAATAGATGAACATACTGAGTACCATGGCTAAAACATAAACAGTAGCAGAGCCAGAGTAACATGAAAATAAAATAAAATTTCAGAACCACCCAGCTGAACTATTTGATCTTTATTTTAAAACATTTATCTGAATAAATTTCCTACACCTTTGTTAACATTAGAAAAATTAATTGCTGTTGCTGCTTTCAAAAATAGTACTCTGACTTTTTTTTTCTAAGTCCTTCCATAATTTGTGTTCACAGTTGTCTTTCTGTAGAGTTAACATCACCAGGATAAGCTGCTTTCTGCCGGATGAAACAGCTACTGCTTATATGAACCCCACTCGTGGATATTGCCACTCACAGGTAGGGAGGTTGAACAGATTTTCTGGTCATATTCCTGAGAATGAATGCTCAAACTGCTTACTTTTTGAACAAGCATCTCCACCAAAATGGTAAATGTTGAATGATATATTACTTAAAGGTCTTTGATTCAGTCTCTCATATTAGACTGCCTCTCACCTTCTAAACAATGCTTAAACCAAGGGTCTAAAATATGCTAGTATGCTACTTCTATCACCAGAAGAATATCAGCTGTGTTACAAACACGAGAAATATAATTATTCAGGTAGCGTTTTCTGCAGTTCATGTAGCTGGAGCTCTTATCCTGCTGTTAAAAATCACTGATGATCTCTTATCTTTGTTTTTTTAGATCATTAACTAACAAATTCTCCTCATTCTTCTATTGTATAACCAGCAAATAAAAGTGTATTTGCTGTTGATCTGATTACAGTTTAATGTGTTTGTGCATGTGTGTGTGCAAAACTCCAAGTAGTTTATTGAAGATGAAATAGTATATTGAAGGTATAGTATAGTATATTGAAGACATAGTATATTGAAGATGAAGTAGTATATTAAAGACGAAATCAATTGCATTTAATCTATTGGATAACAATCTGAGTCATCTAATTACTATCTGGAGACAGCAAAACAAACAAACAAACAAACAAAAAACACTACAGTCTTTGAATGGCATTTGTCTGCAGGATGTATTCCAAGACCCCCTGCCCTGACAACACTGCTTTATTGCTTCAGTACTTTTATTGATTTCTCACCCAGTTCAGCTGGGCATGCCATTTTCCATGGGGAACAATTCCACAAACATAATATCTTTCCTTTTATGCAATTCTTTCTTTTCTATATTCACCCTAATAGGATATTTTGGAATGGAAATGCTAACAAAGCTAACTAATGAATTTTAAAAATCTAGATGTAAAGACAACTTCAAAGAATTGTTCAATGACAGCTGCAGATCATTGCCTCCTTTTATTACCTTCCAGTCATAGCTTTTGTTGGAATGGGAAACTAAAGTGACCCCTTAAATTTTAGGCTGCTCCCATCTACATTCAAATCTCTCTAATGTTCACTTTATGACTGTGGTTCTTCTTAGGAGCTTCTTTTATCCTAGTTATGACAGGTGAATGCAAACTGGAGAGCAGCAGATTAGGTGTGTAAAACAGATTGGGTATTAGATGTACAAAGTCTGAGTCAAGGATTTTAAGCCTCTCCAAATCTTAACAACACTATTAGTCTTAAAGATCTGACTTTGCAAATCTGAAACCAAGGCTGTAGGCATTTGAAATGTCACAGATGGATAAGGAGAGTGCTTTGCTTCAGTGAGGGGGGCAGAGGGTAACACATGGATGCTGACAATTTTGCACATCATCTCAGGTAACATGAGCATTTCCAGTGGCACCAGTAACAAAAACAGACATACAAACAAAAAACCCACAAGACAAAATGTTCCCCTATTCCTGTTGTTCTAGCTACAGAAATTTCGACAGACTTCGTGTTTGCTCAAATTATCATCAAAAGAATGTTCTTGTACAGCACTAGAAGACAAAAATAAAAGCAGCGTATTTGTTACAAATTCATGTTTCTCACATTAAATCAAGTTGAAGCACTGACTGCTTTTGATTGCTGTGTTTTGCTATCAGTTGCATGTTTGCTTTGCAACAGAAGCTGTACAATGCCTTTGGTGCCAAATGTATGGCAGGTGTACGCATGTGTTCTGCACAACAGAGAGCAAGCTAGAGGCCCCATTTGATGAAAAAAGCAGACTACTGTTGGGGTAGAGATGAGACAATGTTTGCTTGAATTCCCACCATGCTCTTGAGAAATCTGATGCATGTCACCTAGAAAGCTTGTCAGCATTAGTGTGAAACATGGTGTGGCTCTTTCATGGGGTGGAGGAAAGCTGGTGACACTATTTCCTTCCTTCTTGTTCTCTGTAAAAACAAGAACAAAAGTATGGTCGCTGCTTAGGAGGACAGATAAGGGAAGAAATTTGGTGTTATGCTGGTGTTTATAGAGGCAACCACTTCTTTTCCCTGCTTGTAAATGTCATAATATGCACTGCTTAAACAGGTTCTCACGCACAAGCAAAAGGACTGCACAAATCATGCTGCATGACCTATGTGCTTGCACAGTGCAGATGTACAGGCCATACCTGCCATGGCTGGATTAGCATTCACTGCCCCTTTGTACTTTCCCTGACCTGAAAACTCTGAGTTTACTTGACATTAAGTCTAGCGTTAGTTCCATCTCCACACAAATCCCTGCTTTTAGCTTGTGCTGGCTCAGCCAGAAAAAAAAAAAAAAAAAAAAAAAAAAAGCTAAAATTCAGATAAGCCTAAGCTTATGAATCTCTAACAGGGCCAATTTGCAATGCTGATACAAAGCTCCTCTCAAGCCAGCTATTGGGGTCACACACATGCTCAGAGATAATGATGGCTCACAGAGAAGAACTGGTGAGGTGATACAGCTCACTGCTGTGTTGAGAATCGCCCAGCATGTCATCTAATTAGGTTATCAGCTTTGCTCTGAAATGACACGCAGATGAGCACAGTGCTCAAGTGGACTTAGGATCAAAAGTGCTGCTCCCCAGTGGGATTTTCACACTCAAACTTTCTTAACACAAATGGTGTAAGTGTAATGAAGACACACACCTTGAAATGATCCCAGGCCTCTGGGCAGGCTATACAGTCTTTGTTGGAGCAATGTTCAGGATTTTTATGTGTTTTGCCATTTACCTTAACCAGGGTTGTCCTTCTCACATGTTCTGCTTATATTAATAGTAATATTAAAACAAAACAAAACAAAACAAAACAAAACAAACAAACAGGCAACTAATAAGTGGATGTTTTGTGACTTAAGAAAAATCTAATTGTAAACTTTCCTTCTAATTACAAAATTTGGAAGCTCAGATGAAATATAATCTAGCATATTCTCCTAAAACTCACTCAAAGTGATTGCAATTGGCTGATTACTCAGTGGCGTAGAAGCCTCTGGTCTCAAAGAAGAAACCATGAATTCTTGGACCATGCCTGCCACTCACGGATACTAAGTTGATCAGCTCACCAGGAAACTTCCAAAATTAGAAAGAAACTCCTTAAGTTGTACTAAAAAAAGACTTTCCCCACGACTTTTGAGTCATAACACAAAATGTCCTTTATGCCTTGATATTTCATTTCACAACGCTTTTTATTATGGAATCAGTGGAACAAGTCATGACCAAAACTTTAGTCATTAACTTTTTTCTGATCTACTACCAGTTTGGAAAGTGGTGACCCCATGATTCATATATATTATGCCAAAACAGGAGTGGTATGAATGTTAAATTATTTGCCATGTTCACAGACTGTCAGATGGGGAAGATAGCCAGCTTTTCAAAATGATCGCAAAGAGGTCAGCACAGCTGTATCATATTTTCAGCTTGTATTATTTACTAGTGAAACCAACATCCAATGTTCTCAAACCAATGCTCTCTTTGATGAACACAGGTTTCAATTAATATATCCTCTTGCTTTACATAAAATAAAGGAAAAAAAAAAGTGACCAGTTATTCTGATCTGTAATTTTCTCCTAAGCAATACTGTTAAAATGTCACATTTGCAAAGCAAGAGAAAATGAATAAAGTGATAAACAACAGTTGTATAAGTGCAGTGTGGATGATAGGAATAGATGAAGAGCATGAGCTAATTGTGAGAAATGAGAAGTATGAATTGGGATGGCAACACGTAATCAAATTCTCTTTTTAATGTTTCATATCTCACTTCTGCAAAGTGTGTTGAGCTGATGAATGGCAATCACTAAGGGAGAAACATTTGCCTGTATTGGACTCAAACTGCTTCCATTGCTATTTATCAGTCCTTTTAATTAATAAATGAATTGCTGGTCCCAATTGTCTTGGAAATGTTACACAGTACTACAAAATTAGGAGGTAAGAAAGAAGATTGGCAAAAATGTTAGTATTTAATATAACATAATTATGTTATTGATAATCTAGAAAACAAATCTATCATTATAACTGTTCCACCACCCACACACCCCAATTAAGAACAAATGCTGTACAAAGCCCTGCAAGACACCCTGCCTCAGAGAACTTACAATCTAAGGGTATGGCAGGAGACAAGTGGGAATGGGCAAACAGATGGGGAAAGTGGAAGATAACAGTGAAATGGTTATGATTAGTTTAATAGTATCTGAGCATTTGATCATGAGCCTGCCACAGGGGCAAAGAAAAAGCTCTTTATTTTATTCTTCTGTAAAGGGCTGTCTACACCAGAGGATGCTAATAAGATAATTAGGGTAATGATGTAATTAAAAAAGAAGCTGGAGTCCCAAAAGATACAGTTTATGATAGGGGTGAAGAATTGTATTCCATATTATATTTTTAACATTCTGTACAGTTTGACTTTGCAAGACATCACAAATGCTGTAAGGCAGATTAAAAAAAAAAAAAAAAAAAAAGTGCCAGCTTTCCAGAAGCAGAAATGGGCTGTTTCTTAAATAAACATAATAGGAAAGGGCAATGGAGAGAGCAAACAGTTTAACCGGCTTGCAAGGACAAGTGAAACGACCACGTAACAGCTCCAGAAAGGACATATAGCAGACTCTGGAGGTCAGGGGGAGGCAGAGTGGGGATGGATTCAGTCCAGCAAATTCCGCCTCCTGGAGCAGTATGGATGCGGCAATGCAACTAATGCAATGGGATAACTGTGTCCGTGACACTCCACATTCCCCCTCCCCCCCTTTACCCCCCCCTTCCCATGCATCCCTTTACCCCCCTTCACACACATCCAACAGCCTGGAACAGTGCTAGCAAGCCTTTCTGGAGGAAAAATGCATCTCAGTTCTCCCAGCTCCAGCAGAAGGGAGAATTGTGTGAAAATAAATCAGTCAAGCACTTAATAAGAATGACCTATGAACTCCCTTTCCTTTTGAGCCATTCATATTGTTAGAAGACTGTTGTGAGAATATTTGCTCCATGAGCAAATATTTTATTTTTTCATGATCAACTAAACTAACTGCCACTTTTATTCTGCAGCATAGTACAAAGAATGTGTCCATATATTAGAAAAAGGCTTTGTTTGCTAGAGGTGTTTGACCGATGAGGGTTTCAGAGTCTGCATATCGCCTGGCTCATTTTGCTTCATTTTGCTTGTATTGATCAGAATTCATTAGCCTCTACAGTGTCCTTATGTCAATATATTATGTCCGTAATGTAGTGGTGGAGGGGGAGGGGGCAGAATACAATAAATAAAAATACCCTTACTTCAAAAGCATAATTAATTAAATTTCTGTAATATTAAGATAACTTTGAGGTATCTCTCCTTTCTGTAAATCTCTGTCTTAATATATTAGATTACACAGGAACAGTTTCTCATTCAGTAGGGTTTAACTTTGATTGTGTCCCCTCCGCAGACAGCTTAAGTCAACAGAGAGACTGTCACCTACTCAGAGAGGGCTTTGGATCAGCTTTAGGAGCTCAAAGTTTTCCCAAAACCTGACAATTTAAGCATAGCTACACCTATTCAGAGATAAGATTAAAACTGCTTGAAAAATGGCATTTTTTTCCATCATACTTCACCAGGGACAAAAAGTAATTTTGTCTTTTTGTCTACAATGTAGTCAGTTGGCTCACAGCACTTCCTTCAAATAAATGGGCACAGTGAAAAAAAAAAATCTTAGAAAGATATGGGAATGTTTTTGCTGTTTATTTATTTATAAGTTTACTTTGTCATTTAAAAAAAGGAGAAAAAAATAAAGAAAAAAATAGGAAAAAAAAGAGGAGAGGAGAGGAGAGGAGAGGAGAGGAGAGGAGAGGAGAGGAGAGGAGAGGAGAGGAGAGGAGAGGAGAGAGGAGAAATATACAAAAAAAAATATTTTCTAGGTCACTCTAAACCTTTTTGCACAAATAAACTGAACTGAATGAAAAGATTTTGCCAAATTCCATAAAAAAGACACCCTCCAATCTTACCATTACCAGTTTCTAAATTATATTCTTTCTGCACTGAGAGTCAGGAAACCCATTCAGACAGAGAGTGGTAGGACTTTTCTGTGCACTTATTATTTTATGTTTATCCAATTTCAAAAAATAAGTGTAATTCCACATGAGGAGGCATATTCAAAACTCTTTTTTCCTGCTTCAGAGCAAGGATTAAAGGCAGGACTCCCACCTCCCTTGAGGATGCTGTAATCTTTGCAATTTATGATATACTTTGTATGTATTTTTTCTCCATTTCTGCTACAGAACGTCTTTCACTTTGCATAAAATACTTTAATATTTATTGAGTCAGGGTGAGAAAATGACTCTATAAGACAGTGGTTAGACCAGTCCCAAGGGATGAGAGACACCTGGGTTCCCATTTCTAGTCCAATGAATTTTTAATTGTATTATAAAAAGTGGAACAGCTTTAAGAGAAGAGACAAAGACTGACTCAACTTCCTGGAAAGCAGATGACCTTCATTCAAAACCCTCATGTTAATCAAGCAGAAGGAGCATGAAAAACCCTTTTTCCCATGTTTGTGTGACCGACTTGATAGTTGGGCAATAGGATTTAATGAGATACGATGATAACAGTACCTCTCTCTGGTTTGCAAAGAAAGCTGATCTGGGAGTCTGACCATTGGTAGAAAGAGACTGGGGCAATTGTTTCCAATGCAAGGAAACTTTTTTTTTTTTTCCCCAAACATCAACATTTCAAAAAGTTAATATGTTGATTTCTAACAAAAGTGGCCAGGTTTAATAGTCAATGTTTTTCACAGATCATGGAGAAACACTTCATTATACTATTTCCCACTAATTTGTCTTTTTGCTCTTTTTGCTTGTTTCTTTTTCAAAGAAAACATTCTCTGTTGAAAGCAAATACAGAATTTTGTTCAAAATAAATACACAGCTTTTGCCTCTTGCACCCATTCATTCTGACAGATCTTATTCTATGAACAAATGCCTACAGTAGAAAGGGTTTTGGTCCACTTACCTAATTCCTCTGGCTGCATGCATCTATAACATGACGGGATATGAGAGGAATTAAATTCAGTGAGTGTAACACTAGTGAAAGGCAATGAAATTTACATCAGGAAGGAACTGGATTCATGTTATATATATGAGGAAGCAAACAGCCTTCAAGTTTGAGTTTCATGGGACACAAGAGGTATGCACCTTTTTTCATTATAATTGAATGTAAGTGCTTGTATGGTTTTTAACAACCAGTGATTGCTCTTGTGGTTTTATGGCCTGGTCGTATGCCCACTGAAATCAACAGAATGAACTGCGAAAGGCTTCTGGGCTTGCTTGAAAGTGTAGCTCAATGACACAGAGCAATCCAGCTGCCTTATCAACAGAAAGGATTTGGAAAAAATGACTAAAATAAAAGAAAATAAAAGAAAAAATACTAAAGGAAAGGTGATTGCTTACAGAGTTTTAAATTTTCAGATCTACTTGGTTTATACTTTCCCATGCTCCTTTTCCCATCAATAACCCAACCATTCATCTTCTGTGAAATCTAAACCTTCTGTGCTTCATGTTTTATTCATCTTAAGGTGCTTAATTTATACCAAAGGACAGCAGAGGGGCTAAGAGTAGTCTGTGTAAGGGGAGATGCCTTTAAGGCTATTATTCATGCCCTTTGATCTCAAGTTTTCACTCAGGAAACTTCAGTTCTGTGGGTAATTAGAGGCTGCCACTAACTGTTGCTCTATAAATTACAATAAATCTGAAGAAAGCCAAAGATCTTTGAGACTTTAGCCATGTTTCAATATCTACAGTGCCCAGAACAATTATAAATATGTCCTAAAACACTAAAGTTATTTCTGACTCAGTGTTAGCTGTTTTCTTTTACATTTATTTTTCATAACGCATTTAATAAATATTACCTAATTCAAAAGTATTTTTGACTGTTTATTCTTTTCTACCACTTAGGCTAACACCTAACAAACTACAATATGATGGATGAAGAGTGACACCAAACTTAAACTTTCCCATGGAAATATATGTTATGAACTGTACACAATCAGTTATTTCAGACAAAGCCCGTGCTGTTTCCTCTTCTCCTAAGACTGCTACATATTTAGGTTTTCAGCTTGAAAGCCCATTTTGGCACCACTAATGAAATAAATTATGTTTCTTGTCAGATCTCCCACTGGGTGGCGTGTGGTACCTCATGTACGTTCATTTGTCACCTTCAAATAGAATAATACTTCCTGCAGGTTCTCAGCGCAGATAACTGCCCAAGTGGAAGTTAATTAAGTCATTGGTTCACTTTGCTCTGGAGGATGTTAAACCACTGATGCTAAATGAGATACTTACAGTACCACACTAAAGACACATCCAATTAAAAGACCAGAAGAATTCAAATGTATATAGTGCTGTCCTCACAGATTACAGTGAAAAAAGGAGTAATAGATAGCAAGCCATTTAGAAGGAAACATGGAACCAGAAATTTATTTTAAAGTCAGCAGAAACCATTCTTCTCATAAGATCTGGATGGAAAAATTCTAAAAAAAAAAAAAAAAAAAAAAAAAAAAAGTAATTTTCTCCTATTTCAAATTTGAGACTTGACATTTTATCCTGTCATGCTTCCAGTGATGATTTTTCATTTATCTCTGGTTTTCCATATTATATAATCACTGAATCACTGTTTCTAACTACTAACTTATCCAACCCCAAGGAAGTTTTTTTTTTTTTTTTTAAGCGTAGCCTATATGAAAAGTTTACAATTTCTTAACCACTTAAGAAATGCTGTCAGCAAATCAATGGCATGTATTATTTGTTTATTTATTTATTTATTTTTCATGGAAGAGGAGAACTTTGTTGCAACAGTTAAGATAAAGAAGTTTCACTTCTATGGAGGAGCAGGAAATATTAACCAAGTAGCCCAAAGTGCTTTTCTAGGCAGAATACAAAGTTCACACAAGAATTTTGGCTCTGTAATAACGGTGAGAACAAGATTTCATACCCCTCACTAGTTCAATCAACTCCCATTACAACAAGAAAACCAGGCAGGCAATAAATGTTGACATTTTGCTTTATACTTTACTATAATCTTTTTTCCTCCTGACAGTAAAACTAATTGAAGAACAGTGACTGGCTCAAAACAAGAGAAAAGAAAATCCTTCTGCTTTTGGGCTCCCAATGTAAAATCATATTCCAACATGAGCAAACGGAAACATTACTTTGGTCTAAAAAATATTCACTGGCTCATTGGAATAAGACCAGTGAGGTTTATTAAGCCCTCAGGGGTATATTGCAAAATCTCCACTTTCACTTGTAGTCTCAGTAGTAGGAAAAGAGTGGGTAGCTACCTTCACACACAGTGTAGGCTCTGTGAGGAACTACAAGTGCTATAGCACAAGGAGAAACTTTTGTCCTGAAGACTACCAGATCAGCAAAATTCACACATAGAGAAAAATGAAGAAAAAGAAAAGCAAAATACCTGTCTTTCTAATTTAGTATATTGGCCTAAAAGGAAAAATGGGCAGTTTGGCTGTCTTCAGAGACGTCTCCTGCTGCAGTCAAGAGGAATGAGACAGGTTGCATCTTCCATTTCTATGACAGGGCCATATTCAGCTGGCATTATTAATTTTGTATTACAGTGATTTCATGAATAGTTCTGAAGGGAGTAGACTTATAAACAGGATCAGGAGGTGGCTATAATCAGCATAAAGCATCTGGTCCATAGTTTTAAATAAAATGAAAGAGCTCTTTTGTGGAGTATTGAAAATGACAGTTTGACAAAGGGTGAGACATGGGGCCTTTCCATGCCAGATTCTGCCCTGCCAGACAAACTCACTCCCATGAATAGAGGACAGGCTTACTCTGTGTATAATCCTTCAGGAACAAAGACGTTCTAGGCACAGAATAGTTTGAAGGTCGTAAAGACAAACATGGTTTAGGAGCTGCTAGGCAGTATGCAGAGGGTAATGTCTCTGGGTAATGCTTCCTGCAGGTGTGAGGAAGTAGAACAACTTGAAAATGTTACTGAAAAATGCCATATCATCTGCAGTAAGAGCTTATAGCTATTAAAGGCAACCTAGTTTAGAGACAAAACTGATACACTCTGAAGCCACCTTACTTATTCTGCATGATGTGAAACAAACCAAACTATTCTTAAAAGTGAAGATGTGAATTTCTTTGGCTTCCTCTAAACTGAATAGCAAATACGCAGAGTGTAAATTGCATCTTTTTTTTTCCAAAGGATACCCAGCTGCTGTTTGCCAAACTCTCTTCCACCCAGTGGGTTCAGTTCTCTTTCACACAGCAGTTGGGACTGCTGGTGCAAAATGAAGGCTTTGTCACAGAATATGTGAGGGAGAGGTGGACAAGGAGATCAGAAAGGCAGCTCTCTTGTCAGGATTTTAGATTTTAATTCTAGATTTAGCTGTGGACAGGATTTTCTGCCTGTCTTGTTCACCTGGCCTGGCATCATTCCAGGTATCAACTAAGTATGGTGCCTAACATAATAGAACTGGTCAAATCTGGAACACTCCTATAAGAAAAGTGATCAAGTGATCACAATGCTATGGAACTTCTCAAAATGAGTATAGCAAACACATTACCACATCTCTAAAAATGAAATACACATTTATGGCAAACGCCTCCAGATAGTTTCAAAACTTTTCCAAGAAGAGTTTCGTAGAGATTGTTATTACTTAATGGAAGGGCATTTATAGACATGAGGTTATAATGAAATTAAATGAAATTCAAACCAAGGAGGGGGAATATATATTTCCAAGGACACTACATCCTTAACTTAGACCTCAGTGCTTTTATCCTCAGCACTAGGAGCTGAGGACTGCACAAAAGCTTTGATCAACCTTAATTAACTCTGCATTGCATCTGTGACTGGGAATTGTTTACAATACTTTGGCTGAAAGCAAGAAGCTAACCAATATACTTAGGAAAAAAAAATCACTAGAATAGAGTTTGACTTGCTGAAGTAATGTTATGCCAGCTAGGTTACAAAAACAAAAACAAACAAACAACAACAACAACAAAAAAAACAACAGTTAGCCTTAAATGCATCACTGTTCCTCTAATGTAAAAAGGAAATCCTTACAAATTAGAATTTATGGCTGTGTTGTCCATATACAGTATTTCTGTTGGAAACTCCAATGAGAAGCCCTTGGTATTGCTCTGTGGCTGGGCTATGCTCTGCAGCTGTGCCTGAAGCTGAGTGTCAAACACTGAGGCTCCAGTTGTTTTGAGAAGCCAGCTGGGGTGTTGGTGGGTGGCTTCCCAGCTGGCATCTTCTCATGACTTTTGGCTGTGAGTCCTGGCTGGCCTGGCAGCTCAAGAGTTGAATGTGTGGCTGGGATAACATCATCTCGATGTCGTGCTCAGCTGACCTTCACAATGTTTTTGTTTTGACTCATATTTGCTTGTAAGGAATTTGCTTTTTCTGTCACTACATAAATACACAGGCAGACCCAGGCCAAATCCTGAATCCTTCACTTTGTAGGCTCTGAGCCCAGCCACAAATCCGAGCCCTGGCTGGGATCTACACTGCACAACATTAGGCAAATACAGCAGCTGTACAGCTTTACACGCACCCAGCCCTGATGCCTCTGCAAGGAAACCCTAGACTATAGGTTCCTGCCCTAATATTCCTGCAGAAACATGCAGGGGTCCCACCAACAGCCAAGAAGGAAGAATTAGGCCAACCAGATACACTTCTCTCAATATCCAGCATGACTGACAACCTTCCGTGAGAAAACCCCTATACCATAATGACTCCTATAGCTCATTACTGTTACAATGCCACCAACACCCACTCAGCAGAAGGGACAGACCCGTTCTTGCAAGCTCAGACGCACAGACAAAAGCCAGCATAGGCTGGGAGGAAAGAGGTAGCTTTAGATAAACTTAAAGAAGGTACCAAACAAGAACAAATTGTAGGTTTCTGAAAGTGCTACCACCAAAGCTGAGACCTGTTATAATTGTGATGGTGTTTGTTCTCTCATTGCCATATATTACTGCAAGTATCAATGAAGTCATAACAGCCTTGCAGAAGAAAATCCAGAAACTATTGCTTTAGTCAAGGCTTTTTGCACCTCTTAGACAGGAGCAATTCCAGTGACCAATCTTACCTGCCAGAATCAAGTCCAGGGATTAGCTTTGCTCAACGATTTTGAAACCGTGGTTCCCCAAAGTGCTGGTAAATCATCCGTATGTGGTCTCTCGTCTATTAAACAGCATGATCTCATCAGCCCTAAATAGCTGAGCTAAACTCTGTGAGAAACTTTGAGAGCTGACAACAGACTTAGTACCAAGCTGTGGGCGTCTCTGTCCTCCACAACACTGTCATTAAAGCAAGCTGTGGGTGGAAGCTTGGAATCACCATTATTGCAGAGAAAAAAGACATGCTATGGCAATATCTACATCATACGTTTGTCCTGGACCAGAGCCCTGTGCTCTAGTGCGTCGAGCTTGCTTGTTTGGATGTGTTAGGAAGGCAGGCAGACGTCATCCTAGTGGGCCATGTGAGATGATGGTCCCAGCTGCAAACACCCACACTTTCCTCTGAATATTGAGCTGTTTGACTTCAGACAGATGTTAGCAGTGGGCAGGTTTAACTTAAAACTCTAATGGACATTGGTTTGTCTCTCTGAGAAAGTGACTTTCAATAGTGATGACCTTAGATCCCTAGACGAAGGCAGGAGGTGGGTCTGGGGTCAGCAGTGGTCTTGCCCAAGTAGGTCCTGTGCTGCTACTGCTGCTTCATGAAAGCTCTCTCTGACACTTGGAGCCCTAAAAGGTTTTAAGATCAGAGCTATGGAGTTCCAGATTTTGCTTCAAGGTTAACCAAGGAAGCGAGTTAGCACAAAACAAAACAAAACAAAACTTGAAGTCAAGATTGAAGATAAAGAAATGGAAGATACATTGAAAAGGGACAAAAGACAGAATAATGCAAATATTTCCTCAGTGGGAAATATTTGATTTTTGATTTTCTGCTAGTGTTTCATACATGCATGAATTTTTAAAGTTATAATAATTTTTCTCTAAACACATCTAGTGTTCTAATGTAAGATATGTCCTCCTTATCCCTTTTTTTTTTCTTTTTTTTATGTAATATTTTCATGGAAACATTTATTAAAAGAAATCAGATGTTTGAGAAAACAAACACACAAGACAAATACTTCAAACTATGCAAAGACAGGAAAAGAAAAAAAAAACAACACAAAAAACAAGAGATTGAAAAATGATCATTTTAATGTTTTCAATTAAAAAACAATTTTTGAAAGAAGATTGCCTTTACAGGTATTTGGAACACTTCTACTCAAAGAATTTAATCAATATATAGTGGTTTATTTAAGCTAAAATGTTCCACAGAAGCATCTCAATATTGATGATATTTTAAATGAGAAGGTTTCAGAGGTCACTTTGCAATGAGAGAAGAAGGAAAAAAAAAAAAAGAATAAGAAAGAAACACTGAAAAGCAGACCCTTAATGACATGAAAACATGTTTTATGACATTGCCAACTCTAGGGGAGGGGGATTCTTCTGAAAGGTTTTTACTGTTATGCTTATTTTTGTTTCTCTAATGTGCACCAAAACCCCTCTCAAGTTGGAGTGGTCCATTTCATGAGCTGGAGTTGTCCTTTACATCTCTCTGATCATCTCCGGCTCATTATAAAGTGACCTGTGGGCCTGTGCAGTGCTGTGCCCCGGAGTCCTGCAGCTCCTAATGTCCTAACTAGAGACTTGCTGGGACACGCAGGCTGGATGGGACTTGCAGCCATTTAATTTTGTGGAAATTCCAGGCCATAGACGGGGGGACCGGAGGCGCCTGCTGTACCACGCCATCTCTCTCACCAGGGAGTTGGGCTGCTCCCAAGTCTCTCCTTCTGAGATGTAAGCTTCATTTGCCATTTCCCCCCAAAGCCTTATTGCAATTTGCATACACCTATGCTTGAAGAATAGATGTACTGTGCGTAAATGTCCTAACTGGCATACAAACAAGGATGTTTATACATAAGCAAATTCATTCTTTGTTGGCTATTAGAGTCATTAGTCACTTTCAAACACTTGAGTCATTCTATTCATGGAGCAGAAAGAGTACCAGTGACCTCAACAACCCATCACAGACAAACCAGTGAGCAGCCAGTGATGGATAAAGGAAGAAAATTCTCATTTAAATAAAAAATCCACAAGCTTGAATTTCTTTATAAAAACTGTAAAGAATAACTTGCAGACTAGCAAAGAAACTCAGTTTTTAAACAATTAACAAAAAGGAGTGAAGATCAAGGTCTTGACCTGAAGCTTGATGCAGTCAATGGAAAGACTCACTGTTTAGTGGTTTTGGAGAGTGTTTCCTGCTTCCGAGTGGATTTGAACAAAAATAATTTCTAGAGTTTCCAACTGTACAAGGAAAGGGAACATCTTTTCAAAACAGAGATATGCGCTATCCAAGGACAAGGAAAGTCAGTTTGAAGAGATATGGCAGCACATGAAGGAAAAGGGGGTGTGTGGGGGGAAACGAAGGAAAAATAAGACATTATTTTCTTCATGTCCCTGCAGAGTGGGATGCAGGACAGAGAACATAAATTTAGGCCTGTGCTGCTGGGAACAGGAGAGGTGTCAGAAATCACACATTCTGCAGTGTGTTCCTCTACAAGAAAGTCCTTTGAGAGAAAAGCCTCTAAGTGTGTGAGCAGAACCCATAAAACTTTACACCCACCCCCCAAAAAAAGGGAAGAATCGAGAGTCCAAACCTGCCACAGAAATTTTGACCCTTCATTTAAATGTCTGCAATACTTTTACAAGACGTGGTTTGAAAAGGGCTGCATGCTTGCAGTAAAAAAGTTACATTTATAACTTTTTCATTGTAGCAGGCTGTTCTTGCCAGTGCCAAGATATAATTTTCTACCCTGAAAACAGCGTGTATGTACGCATGGTTTTTAAAATTCTGCACAGTAGTTTCATACCAAACTGTTCATTGTTTATATAATTTTTCATGTCAAAATGCATTCTGTGTGCCATGAAAATGGAATATATCATATTTTAATCATTTTGAATAAATTGTGTTTACTGCAGGTTTGAAAAAAAAAAAGAAAAAAAAAAGGTTTTCCTCCCAACTACCAAACTGATTGAAAACAATTATGCTTCTGGCACAAGACTCTGAAGAATATTCAGCACAAATTACATTTCATTCTATTATTAATAGATGTGATATGTGAAAAATGAAGATATATGGCTACTTGTTTCTGTTTATAATTATAGAGATGCCATTCCTGTTTTCCATCTTTTATATATGCTTTTTAGAATCTTTGGGTTGGATACCTATGTGTTTGTGATCTCTTATCCAAAGGGCAAAATGACAAAATAAGAGCAGCTATCTTGTTACAAGATTAATTTGGGAATGATAAATGAGTGTTTTTAGAATGAATTGCATAGGTTACCATTTAAACAGGTCTTGGCAGCTAACCAGTCCTTTCCTTTAACAAAAAGGGGGAAAAAATGTAGAGAATGTATAAATGGGTTGATTGCCCCAGGATGTCTCTCTCAAGAAGGATTAGAGAAACCAACTGGGTCATTTTCTATCCCCACAAAAGCACTATTTGTGCTGCAAAAGTTTACCCTGATAATCATGTTACTACAAAAAAAAAAAAATGTTTTCTGGTCCTGTACAACCTCTTGTAAGACATTTGAAGTCATAGGTGCCACTGAGTCAGCTGCATAATGCAGGCTGAGCCTATCCAAAGAGTGGGAGTGAGAACAAGATCTCTCAAATACTCTTCAGCATAGACAGGGAAAATCAAGCAATATATTTTCCTGCTAACACTGAAAAAGTGCTGTGAAATCAAACTCCCCAGTTCAGGCACAAGTTTGTCAGGGCTGTCTTGGTTTTACCTTTGGGTTTTAACTGTACTCTGCCATTTCGTTCAGGTTTTGTTCAGGTTTTGTTCAGGTTTTGCAGAACATTTTGTTCTGCATGTGTGCTTGAAGGGCAGCTCCCGGTCATGCACATTCTTGCTCTTAAATCTGCTGCTTCCAGTTGAGAGACAGGGATTTCTATTATGCCCAATCAGTTATGAGTAAGACTCCAGCACGGCTTAAGGCCAGTCATGATATACATTTGATGAGATGGGACATCTGTGTTTCAGTTTGGTCTCTTTACAAGAAATTTATTGGCAGGCGTAAGTCTAAAGCCTTGTCCGGGTATTACTCCTTCTACGTGACAAGACAACTGGAATATTTTTAGTTGAGCCCTGTAATTTTTCTTCTGTTTTGTTTTTCTTGCAAGATTTCTTCCGATTTGTAATGTAGTTACTTAATGAAGATGGAATGTCTTCCTCACCTTGATCAGTGCATTTTTCACTCTAACCTTTCTGCACTTAAAAACTTTAAAACTGCCATAGCTGTTCAGACCAAGAGCCCAGTTCCTAGCTGTGGAAGATATGGGTAGACATTTATGGAAATAATACAGGAAAAAATGGAAAGAATGAAGGGAACCATCTTCCCAGCATACTGTAATCAGATCTTCTGAGCTGCAGTGTGCAGCTGGTAGAGCTCTCCTCCAAGTTTTTTTTAACTCATTTTCACTTCACTTATTTGGCTTCCTCAAAATCCTGCAGCTATTGGCTTCAGATTATACTTCTTGCTGTACAAAATATATATTTCTTTAAAATAAAAATATATTACCTGGTAATTTTTTGTTGTCTCAAACCCAGAGTTATGGGAAATGGTGAAGAGCCTTTTACCTTCCCTATACCTTTCTGTTTTAAAAACTTAAACAAGGTGTGGTGGGAAAAGGCCAAATAGTGAAGCAAAATGGAACAAAAATAAGGAAAAAGGGAATTGTCAAAAAAAACAGTATAAGCAAAGCAAAAGTGAGAGAAATACAGGTGATGAGCATGTGCTTAGAACTGAATGTAGAGATTTTCCAGTGGTGAGAGAACCTGAGATAGGTTCTAAATATCCCAAATACCAACATTGCCTTTGAACCACTAATCTGTGTTCTCAGCGGGTATTTTATTCATATTAGGGATCTCTGTTTGTTAAAATCCATACATCTACAAATAAGCAAAACAAAAAGCTCAAACAACTAAACCAATTATTTGTTCATGTGTAACAGAAAAAAAAAAGAAAGATTCTCTTCCTGGCCCCAGCTGTTCATACTTATATTCTCTTGACAAATGTTTGAGAGTTTCTATCTGACCCATTCATGAATATTTGGGGGAAAAAGTGGGTCCTGGATAAATTCATACTGAGATATTGCCATATCATATGTAATATGGCAAACACAACAGTCTTGGGGATATCTCTGCTGCTCTGTGTTAGCTACATTATAAGTTTATGGGATGGACAGGACAAGGATGTGGATCTTTCAGAATGACCAGCGTGAAGGGTTGCCACTCAGGTCACGGTACATTAGAAGAAGGCAAGAAAGGAAGCAGATATTTTATAAGTGGGACAGTGGCATGCCCACAGCTGAACCAGGTGCCATAGGAACACTTAAATTTATTATGAATGGAAACATGGTCTCCCGATGGAACACCATGACTGCCCTTTACAGACCAATGTAGTACATCTATCGAAGGACCTTCACACAGTCTTTGTGTAGCAAAGCACAAAGCCAGCTAGTCTGCTCCACTTGCCCCCAGCACAATACTTGTGAATGAATGAACTGACCTGAATTTGAATATGAAAAACCCCAATGAGCAGGTGCTCAAAGCTCAGTCCAAATGAAATAATTTCCTGGAGATCTGAACAAAAAATAATTTGTGCATGAAATTATGACTATGAACTGTGATTCTGCCACTTATGTTTGAGTGCTGAAGACAGCAGTCAAACTTCTCCAACATTTCACAAACTGTTATTGACAACACAGAGAAACCTGTCTATGTGCAAAGCTCTCTGGCATGTATGCTATCATTAAATTTAAAGCCTGACTTTAAGACAAAGAACAGTTGGATTATAGACACTTCTTTGGGGAAAGAAAAAAGAAAATTATTTGTATTTGTCATTTCAGCTAGTAAGATGACTTGATCCAAAGCCCATTAAAGCAAAATGTTTTACTCCAATTGCTTTCACTGAATACTGGGACCCAGGGTCCTCACTGACTTGTATGTCACCTTCACCAAGACACAATACCTACCCCCAAAAATTTACTTTCCAATCCTCTGAACCATTAGTAAATAAACATATTTTATAGACCTGCAAACATCCCATAGTTGCTCGTGCCTGAAAGATGAAAATACTAGGAACATTTGAAACCAGACAAGACAAACAAAATAACCACTATTCACAAATTTTATGTATGTAAACATAGTGATCTTTAGATCTAGTCATTCAAAATCCTTCTTCAAATCTGAATTTCAACTTTCTAGTCCAGATCAGATTCAGATGGTGTTACCCTAAAAAAGAAAAAAAAAGGAAAAAAAAAAAAAGAAAAAAAGTCTGTTTTGAATTCTCTGACCTCCCTCATTTTGTTTTAAAGATATATTCCCAGAAAGACACAACAATTATGCAGGTAAAGAACAGTATGAACAGTATGAATTGAACAGTATGTTGCATTGCTTAATGGAGCTCTAAAGCTCCAATATCCCTACAGTTTTGGATGGATAGATAGAAAAACAGACCAACCATCAAAGGGTATGTATTTATGAATACACATTGAATTTCCGTTGCCAATATCTGATGGATGTGAGCTTATCTGCACTTTGAGTTACAAGTTGTTCTGTTCAAGAGATTAAAAAGTATGGAATGAAAAAAAAAAAAAAAAGAAACACCTCATGAACTCATGAACTCCTGTTAAAATGTTGCAAATATTTTCCTGATTTTCCTTTTGGTTGTTTATACTTTGTGCTGCAGATGATGTATACCATTTAGATGATTACCACTTGCAAAGAAATGTCAAATACTCTGTTGCCCATTCAAAGGAAATTCATTTTCTTTGTTTTCTTCTATTTAATATTTTTTTAATAGTTATTCTTTCGATAACTTCAATGCTGCTTTGACAGCTGATACCAAGACACCTGAGTCAAGTGGTTCTGATTTTTCTTCATTGTTAGCTAGAAGTTTGTGGTTTTCCAGCTGTGGTTTTTAAAGGTCATACAAAAGGAGCTGAAGGTAAAAATCCAAAGGCTGCTTTACATTCTCCCACTCTTACATTTTCATGCCAGCTCTGCAAGGACTGAAAACACACTGTGGCTGTCTTTGAACACTTAAAGAAGCACAAGAGAGATATTTGAACTATCAGTTAATGAGAATGAGCCTCAGTTTTCCAAAGCACTAAGAATTTGCCCATTGATCACAACAAGCTACACTGTAGTATTTAAGAAGTAACAGCTGTGAAGAGCACACGCATGGGCTATGACACTCACTTCTAGATTCCCACCATCCAATGGTTATTCATGTCTTTGACACCTTGAAGCTGAATTATTACTCAGCCCTCCATCTCTGACTGTGCCTATAAACCATTCTGAAACTGCTGCAAGTGCAGCGTTACAAGAAATATTTAATACAGACACAGCCTTGTCTTTGATATCCACTAAGTACAAACTGGTGCATTCCAATCTAAATTTTAATATGATATTTTTGACCTTAGGTAATTCACATTGCTAGAGAAGCCTAGCCATTTATGCTGTACTCTCTTGTGAGGAACAGAAGGAAGTATTCAGGTTCAAAACGAGTAAACACACTTTCTTATGTGATGTGTGTCAATAACTTTATGTCCCCAAAAGCCATAATTCACCAGTGCTTTCATTAACAGGTTTCACCAATTAAACAAGAACCCTAGAAAGCAGGCTTTTTGTATAAATAAAAAGAGTAACAACTGTACAGTTCAGATATTTGAAAATGGAGTTATTGTCCATGAGCTTTGGGAGAATAGGACTTTGAAGTTATCACTTGATGAAAGGACTTTTAATTTCACTTGGACTGTCATTGGTTTCAGACAGCAAGAGCCTAATACAATGTTCCATGTGTGTGCAATGTTTCATCTCCGTGCAGCATTCCACAGCACTGCAGCTGAGCCTTGTTTTTACAGACCGTTTCACTAACCTTGCTCAAGCTACTAATTCATACAATCACCCAATGAACAGAACATAAAGACCCCTGTAAAACTAAACAGTGGGAAGTCAAAAAAAACCCTTTTCAGCTGCATCCTCTGAGAACTGCATCCAAAGCAGAAATTGAACATGCAAACTCCAAACTTGTAAAAAAAAATTGTTCCGCCAGTTCAGTAACGCTGACAATGACAGGACAACCATTTTACTCAGCTTGTTGCAATCATCCGAAATTATTTTCAGCTTTGATAAACTCTGGCAGAGTTCTTGTGGATCAGGCAGCCACTCAAACTCAGGCACTGGAGTTCCCCACCAAAAAAAAAAAAAAAAAAAAAAAAAGAGTATTTAATTAGCACAAAACATCTCTTTTTACACAGTAAAAAAATCCAGGTTTGCAAACATAAGCAGCTTGATCTTTAATTTGCATTTATTAGGCACTGATGGAAACCATGGACTTGGGGAGGTGACTTGTGCTTTCAAAGGGATGGTAAAAGTACAGCCACTGTATTGGCCACTGCGTGTTTTATATAGCCTGTTCTAATGCCTATTACACTTATGGATTTGCTTCCCAGCCTACAGAACACACACGTGTTTAGTGTCAGCATATTGAGAAAACATGCAGATACAGAAAGAGAAAAGCTATCAAAAAGGCCTTTAAAAGTGAATAAAAATTATAATCAAAAACTTAGCAGAAGCAAATCTCCTTTGGACAAGACTTCATACAGTGAGAGTACTGAGAAACTTACATAATTGGACTAACAGTTTGGGACTTTTTTCTAGCATCTGGTTGTCACTTGAACTACAATGCAACTCCAATTATACTTTATAGGGAGCAATTTCATTTTTATAGTTTAAGAATACTTTGGAATTGTTCTGTGAAAGGAAATAAAAATGAAGAAAAAGAAAAGGATCGGCTGACTTCAGAGCTTCTAAATGGAGATCAGAAGGCACAATCTAGACTGGCTGTTTACAGTGCCCACTACTGAAACTGTTAATTGAAAGCAGTGCCCTGGAAATATCTATCAGTCTTATGCTCCCTGTCCATTTAAGGGGAAAGAATGAAATCTCAAGGGATTATTGGGGAACAGTCCAAAAGTCTCATCTCTCCTCTCTGCGTGAGCTAGTATTCATCAGGAATAAAGACTTAAGTGACAAATTGACTCTTCCTTCTTTTGCTTTGCTAAATAAGTCCTCCTCTTGGTGCTAGAATCAAGGACAAAAATTCTGTTCCTTCTCCTGACTGCAGCATCTTACTCTGATCTCATACTTACAGGAGATGGATGTCCAGCTCACTGCCTGGTGCACAGAATCAGTGACACTCAATCTTGGTGCTTATTGAGGGCAACCTGGTTAATCAGACATCCAACAGACATCTTCACTGAAAGTGTGGGGACATTCTTATTTGGGAGACCCAAGTGCAAAATCTATGTCCAGTTCTCAGAGATACATGTTGCCGCTAGAAAGGAGTCTGATTAGAGAGCAAATATTTCTGCTGCTCAAATAACTTTATCCAGTGCAAAAGCATTTCCTGGTGCATCCTATTCTGAACAAAATTTATTTTGTGTAGTATAGAAGTTTGCAGTGGCCTTTTACCTGCAAGAGGAAGCATCTGGAAGATGGGCTCAGTAGGAGGAGGTGCATCAGTGAGAGGAAGCTTGCAGGGCACTTCAGGAGCTATTTCCTCTGCTGTCAGCAGTAAGCCAGTGACAGTAAGTTACAGTCTCAACTTCACTGGCCCCACTAAACAACACTGGCCCCTTCCAGGCTAAATTACCTTCCAGGCTAAGCTTTGGTTACATTCAGGTTGATATAATTTATATTTTAGGACTGCACAAAGTGAAAGCATTGGTAGAATGTGATATAAACCTCCTGTGCAAGGTGTGATTAAACAAGCTGCTAAATCTGAGCTTGTGCAGGTGTCCTGACTGAGGTGCAGCTTCACACATATTTTGGATATCCTGCTTTTAGTGGCCAAACAAATAAGGTTCTCCCCTGTGCTACACTGACATGGTACAAGATTAGGGATCTTGCCATTGTGATTATTGTAGGATGGAAGTATTGCCTATTTCTGTTCTCATATCTAGCTGTATACTTGCTAAAAATATAGTGTCTACAGTCTCACATCTACACCCTCCTTGTGTCTAAGGAGTCAGTATTAGAGGATACATAAATCATGTCATGGTCCAGTAGCCCATTCATTTGGGGGAGGGAAAGAAAATTTATTTAATTAAGCAAGTGGCATACTGTACTGCTGCTACATGGCCAGCTGGCACCTTAGTATTAATTGTTCAGATTCAAATGTTCCTGAATTAGAATACAGATTTCCACCAAGCCTTCTTGCTTTCTTCTCTCGGACAAATCAGAAAAAAAAAAAAAACAAACCAAAAAAAAAAACCTCTTATTTTCTTTTAACATGTAAGCTGCAACAGGTGCCAGTTTTACCCTCCACCCTCAGTCAAATCAGTGCCCCTTTACTTGGGCTTATCTGCATTTCCATCTATAGCTTCAACACTTTCCAAACAGCTCCTCATAAACAATAAATTGTGTTGAAGTACTACAACTTTGCATTTTTAAATGACGACTAGCCCACTGAAGCTGACAGATTTCCATTACTTTAAACTTGGAGCAAGACAGATCAAAATATGTTCCTTCATGCACTGTCTGTGATTAATTATCAGAGATGCACAGATATTTGTGTTAGAATATTATTTAGTCTTTACCATTTACAGTAATGTTTTGAGAAGAGCCTGATTCATCACCGTGCACTTCTATCACTGGGAATCTTTTTTTTTCTTTTTTTTTTTTTTTTTTGTATTTGGACACTTTGGTTCTGTTGACAAGCTGTTTTTATTGCTTTCTCTGCATAAAGAAAGTTGTTTTTGTTGTTGTTGTTTCCTAGCAGAAGATACAACACAGAATTGCAAGCTTTCTTACAAATTGTAAAATCACAGTGTTCTCCTCCTATCCTATTCCCTGCTGTTTTGTCCTTAAGCCTTGCAACAAGCTTGAACAAGACAAACACTTCACAGGATACAGAGAACTCTTTGAAAGAGTCACCTCTTGTTTGGAGGTGTGACACAGGATCACAGAAATATTTCCCCATTAACTTTGTGAAGATTCACATCTATACAGGAGCTATTTCAGTAACATTCCTTCAGGGTACAGAGGAACCCTTTTGCAAACATCTTACATAATGATAAAATTAGGCATGCAATTCTTCATTTGGATTATCTGTGGAAGCCCCAGTCCGCTTTCAGACAGACATGTTTCAATAAACACTGTGTCAATGCTTGTTTGTAGAATTAAAAGAATTTATTATATTATTATTATTATTTATTATATTTTCTTTAAACTCACCATCTAGGACTCTCATGTGTTTTTCTGCTCAACAGCAATGAACCTGCAGGGGATTCAGTAAAGACTCTGTTTAGACCCATAATACAGCAGTGTTCACACTGTAAGTTAAAGCTGTTTATGTTACTACCTTCCATTTTCGAGGAACAGAAAAACAAAACTAGTAAAGGGCAGATCTCATCCCATCACATGATTGAGGTCACTGGAAGGCCAAGTTTGACAATTCAGCTGTGGTATAACCTTGAATGAAGTAAAAGAATCAATTCCCCATCTTGCAATTTAAAGCTTGGAAAGGGCCAGCTCTGCATTCCTGATCATACTGCTCTTCCACATCGCTCTGTCTTTTCCTGCCAAGTCACTAAGTAGAAAAATCTAACATATAACTTTTACGGGCATGTCTCCAGTGCAGGGTAAGTACTGTCCTACAAAGCAGCTCACAGAGTGATGACAACGGCGCACAGATCAGACACCGAATGGGGGCTGTGTTGGGAACCGTGAAGAAACTGATAGTGTCTAAACTTGTGACACTCCCCAAAAGATTTAGGTGAAGAAATTTGGCTTGAACTTAAACAGACAGATGATTGTAAAGGGCTGGGGATCTTTTTTTCTTATAGTACCTTTTTTGTCAGTGAGGGTTAAAGCAAACAGTCCACCATGATCCCACTGTGTAATTGCTTCCATTTTGTTTAGGCAGTTTAACCTCACTTTAACCCCTCTGACTACTGTTCAAGATGAAACAAAATGACTTTGATGATCTTAGACCAGCAATAATAATAAACTCCTCTGGTGTTGTAAACCTCTTTGTGCTAAGGACAGAGAGACTGATTACTCCTCCAAACTGTTTGTGCTGTGTGATTGATAATGACCAGTTGAAATTCCCCTGGCTTCTCCCTGTGTACCTCCATACAAGGGTGATTTAATTCACTGGCACTTGGGAGGAGTTTACCTCAAGGCATAGTGTGGGTTCAAAGGCACAGTGAAGAATGGCTTTCTGTAGACTAGGGCTGGGGGCAGAGCCTTCTGAAACCTGCAGCCTCTTTGCTGGCATAACAAGCTGGGAGTTAGATCCTCAGCTAGCATAAATAACTTCAATAAAGACATATTAGTTTTATTGCCAAGGTATATTAGTTTTATTAAAGCTTGTTCTGGGGTGCTGTTAGCTGTTCAAAGACAAAGCTGTCCCATTCAAATTATCTCATCACTTTTGGCTGCTGACAGATCCAAAGCATCTCCAGACCACTCAAACTCTATCACCACTCAAACCATCCATACCTGCAATTCCAGTGTGACAGCGTGCTCTGCAATTACCACAAACTGAAGCAGTCTAGGAGAAAGACATGCTGTGGCAAGAGAAGGCTTTTAAAAATATGCAGAGTAAACATACTGTAGAGTTAAATTGACCTGATTTGCATTCATAAATGAGGTATGATGAATGCAATTATACTGTGGCCACGGACTAAAGGTCAAATGTCATGATTTTTAATTACAAACACACTAGCAGCAAACCAGCCCTGGTGTACAGATCTGGAAAGCCATATCCATTTAGTAAAGCTTTAAAATCCTCAAACTGACCACAGATGTGTGTGTAGGGGAGCAGAGAGAGGGCAGGAGTGAGAGAGTCCCCATGACTTACAGACCATGTTACATCAAGTTTGGTGTGTCTGAAAACATATTATTAGCTGTATTGTGTGACGAGAATGAAGTTTCCAAACTCCCATTAAGTTAATATTTAGTGCTACAGATGACCCAAATTCTTATTTCAATATATTTCAAAACTAGAAACAGGTAGGTATCATTTCAAAGGCTTCTGCCACTCTGAATGCTTCTATGCTGCTGCAGCAGGATATATTCACTGCTTTAAGATATGAATGGTCATGAGCTTTAAGATGAAAGAAACATGCAAGAATTTTTCATAGACTACAATATTCACTGAAAAAAAATAATAATCTGTAGTTAAATCATCCAACTTGCTCCTTTATTTAGTTATTAGACATATCTACAAAACAGACCTACCAACACATAAGCCATTTAAAGCAATGTGGAAAAATACATTTCCACTGCTGATGGAACCACATTGCCCCCAGAATACAACTGAGTGGCTGATTTTGGGATCAGTCTACATTAGGCTAAATTATGTTAGTCTTTGGGTCTTTAACTCTGCTTCTGTTGAATCACTTTGATCATAGATGTATTTCAGTTTACTCCCCCAAAAATTCTCAGAGCCAGAAGAAAACAGGGTTTTCTTTTCTACACACCCCCCCCCTTTTTTTTTTTTTTCTTTTTCTGACAAGGAAACTCTAGAAATGTCCAAATCTGATTTTAGGTTTACATTTTCATATGTCTTTTGGAGTTACCAAACTTTAGGATGGTGAAAAGTGTGAAATTTCGTCAGCACATGTTCCTCAGCAACCAGGGCTTTCCCAACCCATATAAATAAATACAGAAAGACATTTAAACTACTAACATGTATGATATAATAATGGCCAAACTTGAGATATGTAATTCCAGCACAAGAAGAACCCTAGGTTGATCTTTTTAGCTCAGTTTTTCTGTGCCTGCTTTTTACTGGGGCAGGTTGTTCCCTAAGTTTTTGCCTCCCACGTGGATACAGCATGTTATGAACTTTCAAATCAGACTCACGCCTGGGGACAACTGCACCATCTTCTGAGGACAGGGTAAGGTCTAATAAGTATTCCACTGCAAAGAGAGATCAATTAATTACTTGAATCAGTGCTCCCACAGCTGTAACATTCTTCACCTGCTGCTCAGACAGGTACATAATTCTTCCCTATCTTTGAAAACCATCAAAACCACTTTGAGCACATGCTTTAAAACTGTAGTCCACATTGATCACTACAAACAAGGGCAAAAGCAACAGCACACAAAGGAGTGAAGGATCTGGAGCGTGGAGGTAATTTGCAGTGGCAAGGACCATCAATGCACCAGATTTCTACCCAGGGAGGAAGGTTGCTCAGCAGACTCTTGGTTTTAATGGTCTTTTTGCAATATCAGATATATTAAACACAGTGCCTCCGTGATCCAGGTCCACGCCCTATGCTGAAGTGACCGCGCTTACTCCAGAAATGTCGTATTTCAGGTGTGAGGGAGATTTCTGTAATTTGGTCATCTTTGTGATTATTTCTTTCACCGCTTCACACATGTGTCATAGGCCTCTCTGATACAGTTTTTATACAGGTGGAAAAGATGTTTTCAAGCAAATTCCTTTCTTGGTCTGAACATCTATTTAAATGCAAGCAGATTTTCCTCCCTCCAAAAAACACCTAACAAATTAAAACATCTGCTTCAAGGGAATCACAAGTTTATTGCTGTCATAACAACCTGACATTTGACATGCTGCACTTTGCTGAATTAAAGTCACAGTACACTGTACTCTAGAGAAGCAATGATGGGCTATACTTTGCTGTAACATCTGTAGAGTACAAAATGCAGGTTTGCTCTCAGGTTCAAAGAACACTTGGAACTATATTCCTTGAAATCAAAAACTGGGAGATGGCATATGGTTAGCACCTCTTTTTGTTTTATTTATAAATTTGTTTGTGGGATATAAACGTACTTAATTTTGAATCCTAGAAATTTGCCCCTGAAGAGAAACATTAGCAAGCCAGGACAAGTAAAGGATCCTTTCTAAAATCTTCTGCTCAGGAGAATAATAGAAAAAAAAAGAAAAAAAAAGCGTGCTGCCAGAAAAAGAAAAGGAGAGGACTAGATAAGTACATCCTGATGTCTTTTCACAAGTAGGACTTCACCTACAGACCAGGGAAGAAGAACATGACGCACTGCTGTGTTGGTGGTTTACTTGGATGACCTTCCACAAAGCTTAGTTCCTCAGTGTGTCGGTTTCCTGTTTGCAAAACGGAGATCATAGTAACTGTCTGCCTCAAATTGCTCTCTGAATCTGTTATGTAAATTGTCAGATATTGTAATACCCTGGGAATGGGGACCATGTAAGCACAGAGACAGAGATATGGAGATAAAGACACAAAGAAGGCAATCTACCTTTTTTCTTCCTTTTCCTAAGTTCACCATTAAGCCCCAGAAGCCAGTAGTCGGCATTCTAAATCACCAAAATGTTTCTAACAAAAAAAAAAAAAAAAAAACAACAACAACAAACTGAAGGAAGTAATAAATGTCAAACACATCAAAAACAGGCTAGTTTTTTTTTTCTTTCTTTTTTTTTTTTTTTCCATAAGGCTCTGCTAGAATTCTTTAAAAAAAAATATCTTTTTGTGGGTAGCCCATATGCTGCTCAACTCAATTGTATACTGTTGTAATGCACTATCTATTAGAAAGCATACACCTTCAACCAAGGGTTTAGTTACGTAAAGACTCTATAATGGGAAGAGAGAACTTTTTCAAGGAACTTTGGAAATTCTACATTTAAAATTCCAGTATTTTTTGTTTGTCAATATTCAATTTTCTGTTGGTCAATATTATGAATTCCATATAGGAACTGACTGGTATAACCCTGCAGCATTGATGTTCGTGGCAAAGTATGCATGCAGAAGTCTATTACATCCCACTTTATGATCACACCTTTCTTTGTAAAAGTATGTGGAACCTGAATGGGAAGAGTAATCCCTTCAGTGGATGATTTGAGGCCTTCCACTAAGGTTTAAAATACTGAATGTTTTGGTTTGCACTGATCAGTCACAACAGTTGTGTTGACTCATCTTAAATAAAACAGAGAAGCAGAAGGGAGCAACTAAAGAAAAAAAGAAAGAAGAAAAAAAAAAAGTAAACAGTGCAAACACATTTACTCAACAGTCTGATGCTGAGTCAGAACTTACAGTAGCTCTTCCTCCTCTAACCAGCCCTGGAAATACTTGAAGGCCTGGCAAGCTCAGAAAGAATAATATGGTAGTGACAGCACGTTACATGGAAAACAGAGCATAGACAAAAGCAAACAGGTTGACACAGCACAAGGAAGATTTATGTTCACATTGTGGATACAACATTTTGACGGTACCCGTTGTGCCTTTTCTTTGCAACAACTGAAGGCAGCATTGCATGCTGTGTTGTGACTCGGCTGACATGGCAGGAAGAGCAACTATTTTAACACTGATGCAAGATAAGGGGAGCAGCTGCTCCCATCTAGACCGAAAGATACATTCCTTATTTCTCTTCCTTTCAAAAGTCACTCTCTACCTCTGTTCTGTCAACACTCCCCAACTAAGGGTCAGGGAAGAATTTATTCCACCTCTTTTATCACATGCATTCATATGTAGCACTTCATTTACTGAGGTATTTTTTGGGGGAGATGATAACTCTTAACTCCTTAAGGTTTGGAAGACTAGGTCTTCTGATCATAAGCACTGTTTCCTAAAGGTCAGATGCTGCTTGCTTAGTTATGTCAATTTTATTACAATCACCTCACTTTCAATGTACAATGGGCATTTGATGATTGATGTTTTGTAATGGGACATTCCTACTGAACTCTTTAAGAAATTCTTTCCTTCCATTCAAGAGTTCAAAGGAAAGAGAAAAATTGAAACAGCAATTGCATAAGATTTATGTACTGTACTGTGAGAAGCCAAATACTCTCCTGTTGTTATCTAACAGCAATTGGGAACAGCATATGGAAAATGACTTCAGGTATTCTTGACTTTACCTTGCAGCTCATTAAAAAAAAAAAAAAAAAAAAAGGAAGAAAGGAAGATAAGGGCAATCCGAAAACCAGAACATAAAAACTTCTACTTACAAAGTATAAATTAATTATGCTATTTAAAGCAATACTACAATGTGATATATTATGTCAACAAAGGTGTTTATTCTTTTAGAGTTTTAAATATGAAATTAATGACAAATAATTCTCTACCCACTGGGTTTTGAGTTAGTCAAAGTTGAAATTTCTTTTCATCTGGTTAAGTCTGCATTAACAAAACAGCCTTTCTATACTATTTTTGGAAATGGAAAAAATCTCTGTAATTCACTTTTATACTCATTAGAACAGACATCATAATATACTCATCTGACTGCTTGCATATTCCACTATAAGAGCAAATTTATTAGATGATCAGATCTAATTGACAATTTTGCCAAAGTAGGAACAGAGAAAAGTGTCCCATTCTGGGTCAATTTTTGTGGAGATCTTGTTATTTTTATTACTGCAAATATGGTGTTGCATTTCCCCTTTCTTTTACTATCTTATTTAAATAAGAGTTAGTCATGAGTGTGTGACCTATGGACCACCAATGTCTCAGTGCTGTTTTAAGTGATATCTTTGAAGTTTTTAAAAGATGATCACAAGTGAATTTTAATCAAGTGTATTCTTTATTTAGGTGCATATAAATCTAAACCTTTTTGTTACACATGGTAAAAGCTTTGCCAGTGCCATCCCACCTGCCCTCGTGAAATGGTGAATTATTTTTCAGCACAACGTATTGTAATGCTTGCAATGCTTGAAATTACTGTTTTTGAACTGTATGTAGAGAGAGACCATGATTTATATGTTCTCATTCCACATATTCCATAAACACTTTAGCAATGTGAATTTCATTTCCAGGACAAGTGCTGCCACTTAGTTGTAAGCAGACTATGTCATTCCCAAGCATTTTAAAACAGCTAGTAAAGTGTTCCATGAGAAACTGTTTAAAAATACTTCTCTAAAGAGGAAAAAAGAATTGTGTAAGAATATGAAAGGTCAGGTGTTTCTAACTTTTCAAAACTTAGTCATAAAATTAATCTCCTCAGAAGACAGGAGGATGATAAAGAATTTTAGGGTCTGGTTCCAATGAAAAGTGAAACAGAAAAGAAATATTGTAAAGAGATGATCAAAATGATGTATTGGTGAAAGCAATCTACAAAGGCCAAGAAACTGCTATAGTCTGCTCTTGACACCCTTATCATTACAGTGACCTAATGTCTCAAAGTAGCATTAGGCAGTATGACTGACACCTGTCGTGTCACTTCTACTCCCTTACCCGCTCTTCAGATCTATCTGTTTTGTGTGGCGTTTTGATTTGACAGCATTTTAAATGTCCATAGTGTTCAAAATGTATGAAGGAAGGTAGGCAGAAAAGGTATTTCTACTTGGAATGGAAAGCAGTGGGGATCCTCTGGGTTCACATTTAAGGGGGTTTCATTTTGCACCCTGGGATTAATCTTGGAAAGAGCTCAGTTTTCTGACTCCAGCAAAGGTGGAAGGAAAAGGTGATATCTGACAGTAAGAGATGAAAAGGAAGATTACCTTCCCCTTCTACAAAAGAAACAAATATTCTCAGTTTTAACTCTCATCTCCCTGACAAAATATGATGAACCTGCACAACGTTTATGACTGTTAGCTGATCTAAAAACATCCTGTGACTTCAAAGCACTACATCTTCTTCTGAGCTCCCATCCCTCAACACTCTTTCCTGCTCTATCCAACTATGACACTAGGAATTTGAAGGTCTTTATTAAACGAAACAGTAAATACCTAACAACCATATGCGCTCTTTTGATAAGATTGGAGGGGTGTGGTCCTGGTTTCTTCAAGTGACTAGTGGCCTGAAAGGCAGACTTCAAGAAACTCCATTGATAAAAGTCTTTCACCTTTAGCTCCTTCTCTTTAGCAATTTGTTCTGGATGATATCAGCTTGTTGGTGGAATAGCTGAAAAAAAATTATCAGAATCACCTTTATTGTCTTAAAGGAATTTGTAAAACATAAAATCAAGGTATCTTCTGTTCACCAAAGACTATATTTATTTTTTTTAAGAGCCATCATGCTCTCAAACTCTGAACATTCATTCACATTTTCAGGGCTTTAACGGGGACTTTAGCTATATATTCAGTGGAACCTTTACGTTTTAAAAATGAAAAAAGTTAAAAAGCTAGTTTTAGAAAGTAGAAAGGAAGACACAAAACAGAACTAACAGTGCACTTCCCTACCACAGAGTGATTTCTGCCATGTTATGTTGACCTTGGTCACAGAAGAAAATGCCTTAGAAGCACAAGAGCTATTAGCAAAGAAAACTTGTCTTTGACTGAAACAGTGAATGGCCCCAAGACCATTTGTTTGTGTGTATGGGGTTGTTTGAGTTTCTAAAGCTTGTTCATCCCATAAGGACTGAATTCTGTAAGGAATGATGTGGTGGACCAGATTTTCTCTATTCGTCATGAAAACACTGACTCATGAAAACACTGACATGCTATTGTCACAAACATAAAAGGACCTACTTAATCCAACCAGTGTTCAATTCCTCACCAATTAATTTCGTGTGAGCCTCGTGGCTAACTAAAAATCAAGGGTCAAGCAGATGCTGGGAGTGAGTTTGAATCGAGGCACTGACTCACTGGATGACCTTGCAGACAGTTGCTTGACCTCCGTGTGCCTCAGAAAGCTGACAGTAGAGCTGGGAGAAAGGTGGAATGTTGCTGAACACCAGATCCCATGTCCAAACCTTTCAAGCTAAGCTATAAAGCAGTAAAATAAGCTTGCTAATATAGAAACACTTCCTAAATGATTCACCTGTCCCTTTGACTTCTTCCTCAAAGGCTGAGAATGACCAGGAAATCAATGATGAACAGGGATGATTTCACTTGTTCTTGCTGGGTGGGCTCCACTCACCCTGTATCTGCAAAACATCCAAGTGGAATTGCCAAAGATCCTGTCTGCCCCTAAAAAAAATGCCAGCATTAACAAGACAGAAAGTACAGGCAGAAACACCTGTGTGCCTGCTGAGCCCAGCTGTACACAGCCTGCTGCAGCTTAGAATGCGCATGCCAGACTGCTGCCTGTGTCTGATTGGGAAAGAAGGGAAAGACAGAATGGCTCACATCAGGAGAAGACAAGCAGCTTTCACTAATGTTTTCCTAAGATTCACACTGTGCACAAGCAGTCCTATACTCTCTGAAAGAGCCTAATATTGCTTTAAATTAATTCAGTGCAAGTTACATTAAGTGTGATCTAAGGATGTCTAGCAAGTCAAGTCAACTTGTATACTTCATTTGGGGCGTAAACCTTCTGAACTACAAATAGCCCTTGTTCAGCTGGGCAAAAACAAGAAAGTCAATGAAGGTTCTCAACAGCAAAACTGATCTCATCTTTACACTTGAAAACAAACAAACAACAAAACAACAATAATAATAATATAAAAGCCTTTAAAGTGTTTAAAAGTTTTACAGTACAGCCACTTCCCTTTTAGTATAGCAACATGTTCTTTCAAACGCAGTCACAGAAAACAAAACCAAAGCATATTCATCCTGTAGGAATCTGTCTTATAGGAAGGTTCCTTTATAGGAACATCAAGTTCCTATAAAAGGACTCACATTTTATTTGTTAGGCACCTAAATGTGCACAATAAAATTGAAAACAAGTCTGATGTTTCTTTCAATAACAGGGACACATGTTCGTGTGGTTTCACTCAGATCAGAACTGAACTCTGTTTTTAACTGAATATATTTTTTCCTTCTGTCTAACTTCTTCACCTCTCTGTATCACAAATAGCAACAAGTGAAAAAACTTGCTTTAAATATTAATAAATATTAAAAATATGTTAGGCATTTCTAAGTGAAGTTTGAACTCAATGCAATGCATTTAGCAATGTCCTTGAGTTACCTGTATTTTGGATGTAACCTAAAACCACAGCTCTTGACCACTTTTATAGCTGTGAACGGTCCCCTGGCTCCCTTCACTTGAGCAGGGGTGTTAACCCCAGTGTCCTGGCTTAATTCCAGTTTACGTAATTATATTATGCTTGCTTGAATTCTCCGAGAGTTTCCAACTGGAGAAGCTATTCTTCACTTTCTGGTTCTTCACTTTCTGATCCAAGAGGTCCTTGAGAAACACCACTTATAATACTTCTACTTTGGAAATGACTAAATTTCCTTAACGGAAAAAGTGGTCCACATTTATGGGTATATACTTTTGTACAGACATACACACACATGTGCTCATTTATTTATAATAATTGCTTGAATGTATAGATTGACATACACACTTAGAGTTGTCCTGGGACAGCAGAAAGAAATATTTTTCAGCTTGGATTAGCTGAAAAAACTAGCATTTTCTAAAGGATTATGTAATATGCAAAGCAAAAAAGAACAAAACATGAAAGGGTTTAATTAAGTGACATAGGATGCCTATGGCAGAAGTGGGAACTTAACCCAGGTCTCAAGATTTCAGCTTTTAGCATGACATCATTTCTTTCCCCAAAGAAATGTTATGTAATACAATGAAGAATGTATAACAAAGATATAGATGTTTAGAACATAATGAAAAATCTACAATGTAACAAAGAGTTATAGCAATATAATCTCATATCTGAAAAGAAAGTTCTGTGGGAAAGAAAGTATTAAAAATATTACTGAGTAGGAGTCAACACAATATTGTGTGTCTGTCACCTGATGAGCAGGTAGTGGCGAGCATTTGTATGACAGAGATAAAATGGATGTCCCAACCATCACTCTTTCTGCCCTAGAGCTGCCCATTTCCATTTTATTCTACTTTGCTAAGTTTAAAGCTAAAGTTGTCATGGCTCAGTAAGAGGCAACTTTACGACATTAACAAATACTGCCTCTTTCTCTGAATCCAAACCACAGAAGGGTGTGCTTAGTTTCTACCATTTAAACTGATTTCCATATATTTCATCACTCTTATTATTCACATTTTGGTGTTGTAATAACTTAGCAATATGTGCCTGTGGCTTTCATTAGAGAGGGAGCAGCACTTACGGTTTGACAAGTCCCTACTCTCTCCCCATACAATTACTTTGCAAATATTTTGGCACAGGGCAAGTGAGGAGGGATGGACTATTTGTTAAGACAGAGGACAGGCCCTCTTAAAAATCCATGGCCTGCTAATCTTTCTATCATAGACATCATAGACTTTCTCTGTCCCCATTTCTCTCTATCTACAAAACTGCAATAATCTTTAAAGAACTCATAAGGTGAGGCTGAACACATCATGAATTGTTTGTAAACTGCTTGGAGATTTTTGGCTAAAAGGTACTGTACAAGTGCAAAGGAGTTAATTGAAACTACAGGAGTCAATTCTTAATGTATCTGTCTGTGTTTACGAGCACACTTTTCACCTTGTCCTTGTGGAATTTGAAGATATAAAAAACACACTCAGCCCCAAAGACCCTTAAATCCCAACAGAAAGTAGAGATAAAAGGGTAGAAGTTAAAACTTGTCATCCCCATTTTACAGAGTGAGAACTGAAAACAAGAAGCTTAATGTATTTGTTTCTGGATGCACAAAGAGCAGTGTACGCAGGGATGTGAAGGCAGATCTCATGAATACCTTCCCAAGTTCTTCATGTAGACAATATTCTGGTTAGCACAGTCCCTCTACATTCTCCCCACTGTCCCACCACACATAATTACTGAAGTACAATTACTGATTTTACTGTCATTAGAAAGGTAAGAAATAGTCCTTCATAAACCTACATCTAGCTTGGAAATCAAAAATGGCAGCATGCATTTTTAATTTGTTTACTTTTTTGTTTGTTTATTTATTTAATTTTCACACGAAGCTCATGAAACTTATTGGTTTTGCTAGTGTTTTTTTACGAGGGTTTCTTAAGATAGCTGAGGTGGCTGAAAGCACAGTATGCTGAGGAAGTGCTCAGCCATGGCCCGCTGGTTGGTGTCAAAAGGCCAGCATCTGGTACCATTCTCTTGGTACTCAATTGCTTCTTTCTTTCAGGTCTTTCAGACCAAGGTACAACTTGAGAAGTGCATTTTGTGTTATAAAAGCCCTAATAGAATGGCAGCTTTATGTGCATAAATCTGTTCTCACTGCCAACACCACAGCTTAGCCAAATAGCAACAGCAGCCACAATACCAGGAGGCCAAAGTTTTCTAAGACTAAATCTGTCACCTCGTCTCGTGCAACTAGCTGCCTACAGCCCTGCATATGACCTTAAATTTGATTCTTCCATTGTACACAAGCTAGAGAAAATTACACAGTGCTGATTTATTGTGCTATATATTTTCTCCATTTTCTTTACTTTTTGTTTGCATTTTTCTTAACAAAGTTACCTATACTCCTTTAAATACAAAGAAAAAAATGAAAACAATAACTGTCATGGTTAACTGTCAGAAGATCTATGTAAAACTCAACTGCCACAACTTACTAATCTGAACAAAGGGAATTTCATTTTGACATTATTGAAATATAAAACTTCCTCAAATTAAAACCAAATGAACTCATCTTTATAGTCAAACTGAGACTCTACAAAGGCACACAGCATCAAGTGCTACTTCATGCAGTGGGGTCAGCACTCTTTCTTCACTGCATTTGACAATGTTTATGGATTTGTTGTTGTTTTAAAATATATATATATATAATCAGAAGAAAATCAAAGCCACGTGGACACCTACAGGGAAAATAGGAGGTCTCAAAATGCTGTTGGCAGATCAAAATTTGTGATTCTCTCACTGTACTCTATTATTTTGTCAACTTTGCTTAAGTTACATTTTCATATTAATTTATTTTATTTTCTAAAGTAGTTGGGGCTGGAAACAAATTTTCTCATCGTTTTTATAGAACTGTAGAGCAGCCATTCCCAGGTGGAACTTCTATAAAGCAAAGCTTTATTTTAATGCACAAGCCTCAAACTAATATATAACCTCCCCATTCTTCTAAGGCAAGGGTAAAGCAGCAGGTGTTTCAAGTTCCTGGGAGATGCATTACAGAGACAAATTTAAACCATTCATGATTAATAAAAATATATATTTTTTCATCTGAAAGGCTAGGAGAATATGAAATTGCAGTGACCATACTATAGGCTTTAAAATATAAATAACCCTCATAACACCTGCATGTGGGGAAACAAAGCAATATTCAAAAGTGCGTTTAATAGAACAAGGCAAAAAAAAATAATCCACACTATTAAATGAAAAATTGAAATGCAAGTGCATAACAGTCATAATTTTTAAAGCAGGGAGCAAAATAATGAACAAACAGCCAATAACTAGAAAATCACCTGAAGGATTGAATTCAAAGGGCTTATTAAAAATATCAAGTTTACCTTTTAAAGGACCTGTGTAATTACATGTATTACAATGTAGTATGCAGGGCACACAAGGAAAGCATGTGCTGTAAAGGTCTGAACAACCTATGGCTGTACGTATGCAGAAAACACAGCAGGTTCCTGAGCTCATGGATGCATAAATGTCCAGGAGAGGGAGCCTGAAGGCAGTCTGCACTGCACCATTATGGACCTGTCTTGCTTTGCAAGTTTTGCCTTGCAATTTGTCAGCAGAGGACCTGACTGGGGATTGATGTGAAAGGCTACACATTAAACTTTGTTGGCATATTACTCTGAACAAAGCCACTAGACTGTAGGATATGAATTCTGTCTTTGCTAGGTATCACACCTCTTCCTTTGGCAGTAAGAAATGACAATGTGTACCTTCATCCTCCAGTCTCATAGACTTGTGTTAAACAAGCCTACAGCAGGCATAGGGATGCAAGACAGAATTTTTGTTCATTTGATTGAATGAAAAAATATTATCTGGGCAGAAAGACATTAGATTACTGTTTTTTTTTTTTTTTTTAATTTCTTCTAAGTTAGTAGAAGAGTTAACTGGGATTCCAGAGTTTATTCTTATCAATACCACTGTATAAACAACTCAAAGCTCATCAGACTGTATTAATTGTGCTCAGACTAAATACTGGGAGCAGTGCACTTATCTACTCTATACATGATAGGATGCTGATTTGGTTAGTAGCTATATACTGGATGTTAATTTAATATCAAATCTTAATATGCAAATCTTTTGACTAATTCATAGTTAAGCCTACTGGGAAAAGACTGTTCTTGATTCCTGGAAATCCCTTATGAATCCAGTGGTTGGTTATTTAATATCTTGCTTTCTCATTCCACTTAGTCTACTGGCAATACTATCTGCCAGGAAGAGAATTAATGATGGTGAGTCATGATTTACAAAGAAAGAGTCTGTTTTTTCAAGGAGACTTCAACAACAAGAAGCCAAATCCCCAAGTAAACTTTGTGATATTACAAGAGTAAAAACAATCAAGACACTACACATACTAGAATTGGTGATTCCCTAGATGCAAAGGAGGTTACAAAGAATATATGGACAGCCCAAACAGCTTTGGCTTTCCCTCACGTAATGGAAATATCCAAGGGGATTTGGGGTTTAAAAAAAAAAAAAAAAGAATTCTGAGCAGCTGGTGTGAGTAAAATGTCTCTGTCATTTGCCTTCTGAAATCTCTTCTCCCACTAAGACAAAGGAGACTTGTAACTGTTTAAAAGATGTTTACTACACAGTATGCATTTCTCTTCACCCTATAATATCTAAGATCCATTAGCATCTGAATCTCTGAGTCATACTTATCAATACAAGCTAAGTATTCTCCTGGCTTTCAGTGTTAGGATCATTACTTTCTTCACTGACATGAATAAGGCCATACTGTTTACATCCAAGTTGGTTTAAATAGCTGAAAATTTATTTGTGGATGTTGAACTAGATACAGGGAAAAAAAGTTATGGGTCATAATGTAATACACATACTGAGTTTCAAATGGTCTTTAAGGAAGCTCAGAGGAAAACACATACAAATGCTTAGATTTTTTATATATATATATATATATATATGTATATGTATATATATTCATTCATGTTCACACACAGAAAGAACAATATATAACAAGAACTTGGTAATTCTCCAGCTATCTGAAATAGTATTTCATTTTAAATATCTCCATGTGTTTATGAAGCTGAAATATTTTTATGCCATCACCCATGATATATTCCCTCTCAGAAGTGACTAGGTAAAATGAATGAAAACAAACAAACAAACAAAAAACAAAACACCAGAATAATAACATTGAGTCTTTGACTACAGAATATTTTAGGAAACAGAGTTATATCTTCAGGTAAGTTAGCAGTTAGCTAGTGGGAGTGTATTGCAGAGCAGACACAGCAATGGCATGTGATGTGTTCTTATTCTTCCCATAGTATCTCAGATGATATATCTTAAGCTCCTACTTAGCTGAGTAAAGGGATCAACTGAATGACCCATCCTCGTGACATATGGTGATATTCTTTTACAGTTAAAATGGCAAAAGTGAGAACCTGATTTACAGAATGAGTTGGACATTATTTTTTGAGAACCTTTGAGGAAGGAGACACTCAGCCTGGCTTGATTTCCTTCAAGATTTTTTGAAACTTCATCATATACCACATCTAGTGCACCAGCTGGAGTTCGCCATATCCTATTTTTTTTTTTAATTATTATTTTTTATTTTTCCTACCTCTGATACATCCACAAGACCCGAAGTGCAATGGAAACATCACAGACCACATTCTGGTGTTATAAATCAGGGGACTTCCATATACCTCAATGGAGCTAAGTCAGCTTACACAAAGTGGGCACCTTCATTTCTGCTCTGCAAAAGGGATCAGGGAGCACATGTATTTAATTCTACATCCTGACTTGTGGATCTGTCTCCAGTGCATCTGACAGCATTCTTGATAAGTTAAAGGCTTTGTGAGTCATGGCAGTTATAGATCAAGTAACCCAAAGCCTCCCTGCCTAGAGGGAGGCATGAGAAAGGCCATGGACACAATGCCTGACTGTAGCATGTAATAAAGCCTTACCTGGGAGATGAATGATCCCACTCAAACATTGCTGATGGCTTCATTCTGCAAGATGTCAGTAAAGTACCTGAGCACGTGTTACTTCATAAACAAAGGACAACAGGATTTCTCATCTGCTAATATGCTTTGTGCTAAAAAAAAGCACAGGCAGTTGGTTACAGTCAATTTGCCTCCAAGTCTTTTTAGCAAAGTTCTTTCACTCCTTGAACAGGCAAATTGGGTACACTGAACAGTTGAACCTCAGGTGGGATTTTTGAAGAAAATAGTTGAGAAATAATGTGAAAATTTGTTTTTAAAGTTAGAAAAAAAAATGTCTTTGGTCTTACTCCCATGTGAACACTGGAATTATAGTACGGGTGAGAATTTCACTTGGCCAACACTTCATCTAGAACTAATTTTCCTACATCTAATCCCCTAACCAACCTCTTTCACTTTGTAGGGTCTGAAAATGGGAGCTGGTGTTACTGACATCACAGATTTTCTTTTAAGCAAATGGCACAAAAATTCACCTCACTTCTAATTTACTATGCAATAATCACAAAGTGTCATCTTGTTTATTAAACAGACAGTGATATTTGGTTGGAATCTAAAAGTGACCACGCAGTGCAATCATAACAAACCCTAGCAGATTAGATTAGGTTTAATGCCACTTCCTGCACTGAACAGAGGTACAGTCCCACCCAATTGCCAAACTCAGCACCCTGCTGCCAAAGGCAAGCAGAATGTTGTCTCGGTGTGACAATAGCTGAGTAACAGACTTCCTAGGTGATGTCCTGAATTATTAAGAAAAAGACATCTTAATAAGGGCAAAAGTTCTTAATGGTTTTGTAGGAGCCTTTGTAAAGCCAGATCTGGAGATAGGTGGCACACAGTATGTACCTCAGAAATCAAATCCAGAATTTGGTTTCAAAATCTTACCGTTCTAAATGTTATCATGCTTCCATAATGTATGAAAAAATACTTATACTTGAAAACAAAGTGTGCTTGCTGCTGTGAAGTTGAAGAAAGGCACAGCTAGGTACAAACCACTACAGGAGATACTTTGTCCCAACTTCTACCACCTTGTAGTTGCAGTCATTGTTTTTATACAGCTCTCTTAGAAACTAGTGGAACTTCACATTAAAATTACTTTGGGTTTTTGTCCCTTATATTTATTTATTTATTTTTTCCATTGCTATTCTGTTTGGTATACCACTCCTGTTGTTTTGAAAGCAAATTCCAAGAAAAATTAATATAAACCTACTACTTTTACTGTGTTTTCAGAGATAGTCTGGTGGAACTGCTATTTCTAAAAACTGGCATTAACTTAATAGACAAAAATACATTCAAAAAAATGGAATTACAACTGTTGATATTTATCTGAAATATTTGCTCTGAAATTCAGTGAAAATACTGTTTGCTTCAATAAAACTGCTATTGCAGAAGGCCTATTAGGAACTAGAATTAATGATGGAATAAGAGATTATTTCTAAGCATATATCTAGACTGATCAGAATATACAGTACTCTAACTTCCCAATTCCTCAGCTGGCTGCATAAAAGATACAGCAGAGTACATTGTGACTCCCTGCCACTGCAGGCGGATGCATTTCCTTTCCAAGGAAAGCAGGATAGGGAAGGAAACGCACATGAGTCTCACCTTTATATGGCTCTGATGGTTTATACAGAGACTATATTAACTTCGCTTGTCCAGATTTTTGTTACAATACCCAGTAAAATTCCAATGAATATCTAAGTCACTCTACACTTTTAAAACAGACTTAGACACGTGGGACCAAACTCCAGCCATACTTAATATTGTCTGATTGTCTTTAAAAAGGGCTTTAATCAGATAGCTTCCTAAGTGTTTCATTTCTGACAGTAGAAATATTTTGTGTTCCTAAGGACTTTAAGGAGTCCTTCAAATTTTATAAATAAATAATAATAATAAAGCGATGAATGACTACACCTAAGGGTTTGAATGTGATTTATTGCTTTATGTGAGGTTGTGTCATTCATACAACCAGAAATGTCTAGGTAAACACAGCCAAAATTTTAGAAGTGTCAATACTTTGTATTGGCATTGTGACCGACTGTTCCACTATAAAACGTAACTGGAAAATGCACACACCCTACAAGTAGGGCATCAAAATCTAGTCTTTTATCTTCTTCAATTATTCACCCAATTTTTGTTTTCAAATTTATATTGGTATTACAGCTTGGTAATTAGATGAAGGTCATGATTTATCGTTACAGTTTAGTAATATCAGCTTGTTAAAAGTCTCTGTCAGAAAAAAAAAAAAAAAAGAAGTAACTTCTGTAGGCTTCCATTTTAAGCTTTGAAATTGTTCACTTTTTAAAATGAAATGTTTATTCATTTTGCTGAAGATCAATTTCATTTCAAAAATCAGTTTTCTTTAGCAAAATGAAAGCAAATCTTATAAGAAGTAAAAATGAATTTAAACGAAACAGTATATAAGTATCCAAATATATTTGATTTATTCAATTGAACCTGTAATATGAAATCCTAAATGTATTAGCCCAAAGCTTTTTGCCTAGCTTAGAGCAGAAAATTATCTGAAATCCTAACAATTCTTCCTGTAAGAAAACCAGCTTGTTCCAGGCTTATTAATTTAGCCTGATCTTGGACTGTGGAATTCTTACCACTAGCATGCAAAACTGAAAAATAAATAAATAAATAAATAAATAAAAAATAACCCCAGCAGGACTTTTAACTCTGTCATTCAGTCTTGCCCTAACAACTGTTGTCCCTTACAACAGTTAACCATGCACCTGAATCCCTCCAGACCACAAGTTGACACTGCCACTGCATTGGCTGCAATTAGCAGATGGTGACCCAAGAAGGATAGATGGGGTAACATGGCTGTAATCTTAAATTTCAAGAAGCAAAGCAATTTGGAAAAGGTGATGGAATGGTGTTGAGGTTTTCATGGGAAGAGATGAAATCTGGGGACAGGGCAGAGGAAAAGGTCATTCTTTTCCTCCTGTGTGCACACACAGCCCAAAAAACTTGACCAGACTCAGGGCCTTCTGCCACTGGAAATGTCAGGAGTTCCTGTGTTAATCTATACTGTACTGTTACTGACTTCTGTATTCACAGAGCAGATTTGTCCCTTTTCTTCTGTAGTGGTGTGGTATCCTGATTCTTCACTCTTGCTGTCACTCATCTTACACCTGAAAAGCTCATTCAGAAGAAAAGTGAAAACATTTTTACCCATTCCAATTCTCCTAACCTGTTTATTCCCTGAGGCAAAATAATCAACTAGCACACCTGTGGAAAGTGAGCAAGAAGCAGAGGAAACCCATCAGGGAAACTCCCTGCAACCACAGCTGTGCATGCTGCCACTGGAGCATGCCCAGTGCCTAATGGCACATTAGGTAGGCATTTATCTCTGCCAGTTTATGAGGTCTGTTACAAAATTGAATCATTTTCTGCTAAAGCCCATGCAGCAGAAATTGCTACTTCTAAGCTAATCCATTTTCAAATTAGCTTCCAATTGTGAGAGATGACCTCACTGCAAATCAGCTTACCTAATTGCTAACACTCACTAAGGGAAGAGAAATCAATCTTTCTCTCCTTTTTTTTTTTCCCTCTATTTTTCTTATTCATTTATTTATTTTTAATTCCTTGCAGCTTCCTTTCATACTGCTCCAACAGGGAAGATAAACTTTATGAAAGCTAAGATTTCTTGATTTCTTAATTGTCTACTCTTAGATAGCAAGAAGGGTAAAAGGAAATCAATGACCATCAGTGTTTCACTGATGGTAGAGTTGACTGTATATGCTATTTTTTTGTACAAATTTCATAAATTATTTGGTATATATATTGGAACAAGATGCAGAGATTTCTACTAAAATAGACTCGGTTTCTTGGTCATTGTACTTAATTATAGGCAGTTCTTTTTTGCAGTTGGTAATCGAAAAGACAAATCTTAACGAGTCTGGGCACAAAGCTAATGGCAAGGGAAGATCTGATGTCCATGTGATTTTTAAAAGTGGATAGAAGAAGCAATCACAAGTTGCCTCATAAATCTGTTCTAGATTATTTTAATTATGAGAGGTGTAGGTATTTTTTATGTCCATTGAAGATTATACTTAGAGATGATAGTGCATAAATAATACCTTATACAAGCATGTTTCAGACTGAAGAACAGAGAAGATAGATTCATATCAACAGATATAGGTAAATCCAATTTTAGAGCAACATCAGACCCATGTCAAATTACAGGGGCATCTTCTGGGACAGGTTAGTATCTCAGTTTGAATCTTCCCTAAATTTGATGGTATTGAACTCCAAACAGATGCCTTTTTTTGAGATAACTGACACATTTATATGCAACATATATTGTATAGGGTAGGACAGAGTGTATAGAAATGTACAGAAATATTTAACTTCTGAGTACCAAAGAAACATATCTCTATTTTTCATCACATTATGAAGCAGGTAAAATTAAGAAATAATACTAAAAGAACAACAACAAAAAAGTGGGGAAAAAAGTCACTTAACAGTGTATTGGTTAAAGAATAATGAAGACCTGTCCAAAAATCATACAGCTTATCCAAGTTGTTCTTCAAAGCAATCAGCACAAATTAGGTAACTATTAAGTTCATCCTACACTGACTCAAAATAGAAGGTAGTGAAAAAAGAATCTCTGTGCAAATGAGTAAGGGACAGTCCAGAATTCCATTCTGCTGTGTCAGCTGGCTTAGAAGCAAATCTGCATTTCCTCCTGGAGAGATACACATGTACTTTTTTAAATAACAAAATAGCCAATGTGTCTCTAAATATGATTATCATAACCACATATAACTTGTTGTACAACTATGCTCAGCTTCATAGGTAGGGCAGAAAGCCAGAAAATGTGGTGAACATATCCTCTTCCCCAACCCTTTGACCTACTAGCGTGATGTTTATCTTCATGCTGACATTCCTAAAAAGCTATATTTCCCACTTGAATCAAGCTACCATATATTGAGAACAGGATAGCAACTAATGTTCTTTTGGCTTTTTAGAAAAAAAATTTCTTTGCATTAACTGCCTTACTTTTTATTCCCTTTGTAAGCTTCTCTCTTTGTTTCTTCATTGAGTCCCTATTTCATTTCTGATTGTATGACTCTTTGCAATCCATCTTGGTTACATGCTAAATAAATAAATAAAATAAAAATCCCAAGGCAACATTGTGGCTTGTGGTTTCAAATGTCATCTTTACTATGTCCCTGAAGTTTAGACATGAATGACATATCGACCTTTGAAGTAGCATTGTCCTGGGACATAGCTGAGATTTTCTATTAGAGTGAGGTTTGCCTTCAACAGAGGAGGAATGTTCAGATAGGCTGATTGGTACTAGCTCCTGGCTAGCCTAAAAGTATAGCTTTCCCCTCTCTCAGGCCTAACTCCTACCATAGGAATGCAGAAACAAAAGGAAAAAAATTAGGCGATAAATCTAGAAGTTATTCTGAGCAACTTTATAGATTTTAACATATAAATTGGAACATACACTTCTTTATTTAGTCACTTTACCTATTTTCACTTGTGCCTAATTTGTCTTTAAAATATGCTATGTTATTTTGAAAGTTATATGGATTTTTTTCTTGTTTGTTTGTTTTTCTCCCCATTGGGGGAAATGTTCTGGGAGAGCTCTAAAGTAATAGGATAAAGTATAGCTTATTTTCTTAGGAGTTCTCTAATCAGTATTAGTATGCAGCTCAAATTCCAAAATATTTGCCCCCCTACTGAAACAAATAGAAGTGCTTGAGGAACAGAAATGCACTACTGACCTCAGAGCAATTCTTAATATTCTTAAGTGTTGCTTCCAAATACTAAAATCTTTTGAAGTGGTGTCTAGCTATTTTTCTATGATATCTGGGGATATAAACTCTATTATTTATTTATCTTAACAGGAGTTTTCTTTCAGTGAATCTCATAATATTAAAGGTAATTTAATTAACTAATTATAAATAGTACTAGAGACCAAACCCATGAAACTAAACTCATCTGCTACTGAGAATGCTCAGTGTCACTGTAATTTTCCCATCCTATTTCAAGGAGTCTTCAGAAATGAGATTTAGTCTATTCTTGTAAACGCTTCAGATAGGACCATCAACAAAGTAACCATACGTGGTAAACGCATAATCAGAAGTAGAAGGATACCCTCAGGTACACTAAGGACTTGTAATTGCTTTCCAACAAGTACAAATGGCTGTGGTGGTACAAAAGATATTTATCTGGAGCTTTAAAATCATCTCTTATTACCATTTCTCAAGTCTTGGCCAAAGATAAAAATATTATAATTAGGCCTAAAACTGTAGCCCAATCATGTGACCTAAACAAACAGAGGAGCAGAAAACAGTGGCACTCAGCTGGAACAAGGAGAAACGCAACAAAGTAAGGAAAGACAAAAGAGATAAGGGACCCCTGGCCAAAACCCCCAGGATCACTTTAGCTCAAAAGGGGTTGCACAATGACATACTTCATAAGAAAGATTATACATAACGGATGTGGTTGCTTTTGCAAATATCCATTTGAAAACCAGTGCACTGATGCAAAGATAAGATATCGAAGGGGAGAGGGAAATCAGTGACTTCACTTTCCCTGTACATACTATTTTTTTTTCTTTTCAGTTTTCTGATCTCTAGCCAAAATAAATCATCCTCTGCATTACATAAATACAGTATTTTTCTTGCCATTTATTATTATTTTTCCCATTTGTATTGGCTTATCAAAGACTCTGCATGGAGAAGACAATACTTTCGATGCCCAATGTGTAAGGACTGGCAGATATTTGACAGCATTTTGTAACCCAAATATAAAGCATCAAAATTTGAAATGGAAGTGGCGGAAACCTCAGAAGCAGAAGTCACTGAGTCTTCAGTGACTTCAACCATTCAGTTGCCAGCATTTTCTATAACCTACATGTTGGGTAACTGACACGATGGGTTTGGTGCAAGAATATTTCTCTCCTCCAGACAAAAGAAAAAAAAAAGCAAACAATTTAAAATAAAACAAAGCAAACAAAAAACAACAACAACAAAACCAACAAAACAAAAACAAAACAAAACAAAAAAAAACAAAAAAAACCCCTTTCATTGATAAAGGTAAACTTCACTGTAAGATAGCAATCTGAATACAACAGCCCTGCTCATCAAAGAATGCTACTATGTAGGTAAGTAATTCTGACACTTTCTTCTTAAAACCTCATTGCTCTCCAAAATAACGTTTTCCTCCTTTTACCTCATTTGTAGGGGGAAAGATAATGAGGAAACAGAACATTTAAACAGGAGAAGTGAAACTGCTACTTTCCTTGATGAATATATAACAACTTCTATTAGAAGATTCAGTTTTGGTGAACTAGATTTTCAAAGTAAAATTAAAGAAACAAAAACAACAAAAAAAAGCTTTACATTCTTCAAACACTGTAAATGGTCCAAAAATGTATGTAATTTATTTACTTTGAAGCTTTTATTCTCTCATAGTAATGTGAAAGAAACCTGAAAATCAGACTTGTTGTCATTTCTGTATAAGCTGTGATAAAATGATTTTTGCTTGAACTTCAAAGCTAGGCTCATATCTAGCAGAAAGTACAGAATGGGTGGCAAGATTTTTTCCATTAGACATATCTGACTATTGACAGATTTTATAATCACATCATGATGCTGTACTCCATCTTTCTGGAGTACAATCCTGCCAAGAAAAAAAAATAAAGATTTATCTGCATAAAACACAGACTTTATATTCTAACATTTGTAACATGACAAATTATCCATTACAGATTTATAGGACAATATTAGTCTGCAAGACTGAAAAAGTGCAACTACTGCTTAGAATAGTTTGAAAGAAATTAGAATTACTGAAGTTCAATGTATATCTCAGTGCTTGAGATTATGTTTAGAATTGCATTAAGCAGAACAGGAAGTAAATGATGGAGAAATATCTATGTTATATTTTTGTTCTTTCAATAAATCATGAATATATCCAAAAATATGAATACAGAGAACAGAAGGAGAAACACAGTATCTACTATGTTGCTGTCATGACTGACATTTTAATTGGCTCACAAGCGTATGGGGACTGCAGTATGTTTAGACTTAATTTCCACATGTACAATACAGCCATTACAAGTCTTTTCTGCATCTGGGAATTAGCTTATAGCATTGCAACTGTTGCTCATCTGGTCTTCTGTTGTCTTTGCCATGAACATGAGTCTTGACAGAAAATGCAGCTGGACAGAATAGCTAGCAGATATTATTGTAGTCCCCCTAGGTATACTAGTTGAGAATATATCTCTAAGCAGAAAGAAGTTCAAACCATGGCATTTAGGTTTGGAGCTAAATAAAATAGAAATTGGAGACTTTGAGTACAGCTTCTTGTGTTGAGATGGGAAAAGCAGTGGTGCAAAAGGTATGGTAGGTACAGCAGCACGTACAAACAATTGCCAGCACTAGAAGTCATCAACCTAGGATTGCTGTTTTGCACCACGATTTTCAGGGCACATACAAACAAAGGACATCTGCATGATAGCTGGTTGGGAGTTCTCCAACATGTTCTTTTTCTGTCCAAAAATTATATTTGTCAGAATATTTTTTCCCTAGTGAAAACTAACAATTTTCAATAACATTTTTATTTGAAACCTTTTGCAGACAGATCCTTCATGGAATATCCCAACTGCCTTGACTCTACTTTTACTTAGACAAAACATGACAGCATGGAATTTATGCACAAATGTTATGTATGGTCCAGTGAAAATAATTTGAATGCGTGGAACAACCACCATAAAGACTGTGTCTCTCCAAGGATGTCTCCAAGCACAAAAAGTACCATCCTTGGAGATGCTTCACAGACAGAACTTTCCCCCATTTCCTTCTTGAGGGATTACCTTGAACCAAAGAAAGAAAGAAAGAAAAAAAACCTGCAGTCAGCCTCCTACGTCTTTTGAGATTCTGAATCATTCTCTATAGAAACTTCATTCCTTTATCCCAACCAAGCCAGCCAGAGTCTGGCCCAATGTTTAAGTATTTTCACAAAACTAAACAGTTGCAACAAAAGCAATGAAAAGAGACTGGTTTTATCCTAGGATTTGCCTGAGACACAAGAGTAAAAAGGTTTTGTTTTGCTTTTTAACTACAGGTGAGAGTTATAACTACTGATCTATTCTTGAGCATCCACAACATATCAGCATTATTAGAAAAACGAGATTTTTTTTCCTACCCTGTTTTTTTCTTTATACAATTTATTAACATGATGAAGAAAATAAAACAAATTCCCCAACCCTGAAATCTTTTGGAAACCAGAGTTTTAATTTTTCAGCCAGCCCTCATCCACATGGAGGCCAAATGCTTTTGTCATATTATTAATTCAGTCTGCACAAGAGGTTGCGGTTCTCCTGCTAAAGGAACTCTGCTATGAAATGCAGTGCCAGGAAATCTGACGAGTACCCTCCCTCCCAGTACAGTATTTTGGAGAGAGGAAGCACAGAGCAGAAGGCAGACTCTCTGTGGGTTTTGGGGGATGGTTTACATAGCACTTACACTTTGTGGTGTGGTTGGAAGGGGGAGAAAGCCAGAACATTTCAACAGCCCTTTCTCTCTGTCTCCTGTAGCTTATAAAGGACAAAGACAAACCTAGCAAAGCAGGAGAAACCAATGTCCTTGCTTCTATGGCTTTTCTACCATTTTGAACAAGTTCTAGTAGCAAATTCTCGTAGATCATACATTAAAGCCAGTGTTTGGGAACATATATAAGAAAGTTTTGGGGAGTACAGTAAAAATCCAATATTTCATGAATGCTCAGTTTCAGATGTTGTTTTAAACCACATTCAACTATATGAAATGTTTTTGTTGTTGTCGTTTTCTTTCTTTCATTTTTTTTTCCCCTATTCCTTTTAAAAATACCTGAGGACTATTTGTAATACTTCTTTCACATTTCAGGTAAATATATTAATAGTCATGTTGGCTACTGGGAACACAAGCATCAGATCTTGGGAAGATGATTGAAGCCCTAATAAATTTGAAACCGTTTTCAATTAGTACACAGGAAATTTACTTTGTGAGCCATGACTTGTTTTATTAGTGCCCCGGAGGGCAATTTAGATTGGAAAAATCAGGAGATCATTGCATGCCAAAAAAAGAAAACAGACACTTAGCTTTCATCTATAGTCTGGGATACAGCCATGAAAATGGGACTAAAATATTACTTAGTATCAAAAAATATTTATCTTTATACATTGGGGTCAGTCATAGTTCCAGACTGTTGAGAATAACATTCATCCCATCCTGAAGCATGTAGTTAACTTGGAATTTCGCCACTTGCTGTTTTTACTCTTAAATGAACCCTAAGTAAAACCCTTATTTTGCATTTCTAATAGGTACAATTAAGATACGGGAACAGGTGCTCAAGAAAGCAGGAGTCTAAATTTTATCATATCTTTAGAACTTCAGTCACCTGAGTTTTCTGTTGGGTCATATCAGATACCCCATACTCTATTTTCCTTCTCTTATTGCTCAGGTTCTCAGCGACGAATAAAAAAAAAAAAGACATCAAAAGGACAGAGTACAGAGGGAGGGGCTCCTACCAATGCATAACACCTTCTAAAAATATGAACAGCAAGATCAACTTCTATGATTCTAAAATTTGTTTTGCCAATTGTAGTCTTGTCAGTAAGGTGAAGGACAGGATACACTCAATGAAACAATTCTTAATATTTCTTTGCCTGAGGTACACAAGCATCACCTGCAACAGTGTTCCTTGCATGTTAACCTGCCTTGACCTCATCCACCTGAATAAGGGCCTCTTGCAGTGCGGTCTATAATTTTTCAATACTTTTTAATCATAGACACTTTAGTGTCTTTCACACTTCAGCAAGCTCCTTCAAATGATGCCAAGCTCAGTTAGATTCAGCAGCACTAGACCATGTCTTAAACACTAAAGGCTAAATTATCATAGCTATTTCTTGGCTGTGCAAGGGAGTGAGAAATCTCCCCTCTTTTTTCTCCCTGTGCGACTGTAACTCCAGGGGAAAAGGACAGGAATATGAGAAAATCTTTGTGCACTTTGCTCCATGTGCAGCAGCAGCTGATACATAGAGCGAGAAACAAAATTCTTCAAGAAAGGAAGTGCTTTAGGCCTTTCGTCAAAGCATGTATTGCAAGGATGTGACTCCAAACAAATATTCATATCATCTAGCTTTAGGTTTCGTTTGCATAGTGAGTGCACTGCAGTTAGGTAAATGAGGCTGCTCTAGAAAATATCTCAGAGTATCTAAATGAAACTAGTACTGAAAGCCTACCTTTGTGAGAAGAACCTATGTGATTAGTGATCGTAAGTACTTTAGGGTCTACACAAGTAAAAATTACCACACAATTGGCCACAATTCCTATAACAATGGGAATATTAAAAATTCCAATGGCACTCAGTAATGAATCTCCAGGTAAATACAGGTTTTGTGAGAGTATTAAAAGGCTTATGGTTTTCCTTTCCTATTTGAAGTTTCCACCTTCAAAGTTTTTGCTTCTCAAATGAATCATAAGTGTGGTATCTGAGTTCTTACACCTGAAATTATTTCAGACATGCAAATACCCATCCAAGAGCTTAACTTGCAAGAGCAAACTCTTGAAAATGTTGCTTCCTCTTGCACAAAAATTCTACTGGGTATGATAATAGTATTTTCACTGCAACTGCAGTTATAGACCGAAGCTGAAACGTACCTACTGTCCACACATCCACACTCTGGCCATGTCCTGACCCTGAGGCAGAAGTCTCATAGCCTTTACTCCCAGTTTGCAAGAGGGAGGGACACTGGTATGCCTACCAACTGAAATTCCCCAAAGAAAAGCAAAGTATTCAGAAGTCATCCTGATCAGCCAGGTCTCACCTCAATAAGCAGGTATGATATTGTCAGGTCTTGTACAAGACCAGAACTGTAGGGCACATCACGGATTGCACCTATGCCTTAGTATAGGCATGGTGTCTATCTGTGTCCATCAAATCAGCTTTGTCTACATGGATGTATAGCTGAGGTTTTAACAGAAAACTAATCAAAACTAACATTCAAATCCTGTGCATAAATTTCAAAGTGTTAGAATCTTTAAGCAACATAACAATTTCACACAGAATGACTGTAACATAATTAAAAATGTTAAAAAAAAAAAAAAAGCTTACCTTACACAACAACAAGTGCTTAATGGTCAAAGTAAAATGATCTCGTTTGATTGATGTCTTCTTTGATACTCCTAAAGGAAAACAATTTTATATTTGAAAAATCCAACTAATTTACAGATAAAACATAAAGGTTTACCTATATGGTTTGAAAAATAAATAGGAACAACTACCAGAACATTGCTTTAAAGTATTCAAAGCCTTGACTATATAACAAGAACATTCTAAATTCAGTATGATTTAGGAAAGTGCATGGCAGGAGGCTTATGATGAAACACAGTTGTATTGCTCTTGTATAAAATATCAGTCTGCTGTAATGAAATGAAGTCATATTGGTTTGCAACTGCAGTTTGTTAGGATTGTCTCATTAATAGAAAAAAAAATACAGCCCTCCATATACATCAATTTTTATTGGAATGAAGTTACATCTCCTCATAAAGGAAAGCCTAGTCATAAGACATTGAATCAAATTGTTTTCAATTTTTGAAACATTATAGCATGCTTTGGCCCACTCAGTTAATCTTCAATAGGAAAAGGGGAGGGGGATAATAGTTATTTGGAGAGGGGACATTCCGTTTTGCAGGGCTGTAGGAATATCATATAGCACAGGTGTGGAGCATTGCGTGTACAACCCTATGGCAAAAAAGCAGCAAGAACGAACACACGCCAGGGAACCTGATCTGACATTAGCCAGAGTGCTGTAGCACAGGTGTCACGTTGCCCATGCCTAGAAGCTAGACATAAGAATTATGCATTTTTTGGCCTCACAGGTCTACTCAGACACATATGTGGGTATTCACAAAGGCTAACTGCAGCCAAGGAAAGTTGATCAGAAAGCCAGGCTCATAATGGAGTAGCTCAGATCACCTAACTTCAAACTCTAAAAGAGCCTCCCTCCCTTCTTTGGAAAAAACATTTCACCTTCCTACACTAACTTCAGACTGTATGAATTCCCTCTTCTCCGTCTATTCCCGCCCCCCCCATTCTTTCCTGAAAAGCTGCAGGAAAACAAGCTAAATGAAAAATATTTAAGACTTTCTACAACTCACTAATGAGAACACCGCTCACGTAAGTGGACCTTCCAGGCACTGGTGCATAACTTCCACTGGCAATATGACAAACTTACCACTGCCTGATATGTATCACATGAGTACAGACACCCTGGGCTGCACTTTCCTGCTCTGAGACCTTGAGTACACTCTTGCACCAAGAGGTGCTAAAGAGAAAAGGTGTTGGGGAGGGAAAGGGAAAAAGCTACATAAAGCCTTTTCAAAGCTCTCTCTATGTGGAATTCATCCATGAAAGATCAAGTCCAAATGGAACTAAAACCAGTTTTATCTGCAGTTGGTCCATTTTACCGAACATCTCAAATTTAAGATTTCTGTTTGGAACACATGTACTGTGATGGTTAACTCTGTTAAATTTCTTACAGCAGATGCTCTGGGATCCTACAGATTTGGAGAATACATATTGTATTTTTATATGTGCTTTCACAATACCTAACATTCCTTGGCAGATCAGTTAGTAACATTCTCACGTAAAATTATGCTTTGTCTTGCTTGTTACATGTGAGTATAACTATAGAAAAGCAAAAACAGGTTCTGTATTTGGATCATGATTTACAGCTCTATTGAGGTGCTCAGGCCTTGTTAAGTGATTGACACAGGATGAACAGTGCCCTTTTTTGTTGTTTTTGAAATAAGACAATGGTAAATGAGATTACAGGCTTCTTTCCTTATAGAAATGTATTATAAAAAGTTTGCTGAATGACAGTCTACCCTGCAATTTTAAAAAGATGCAGACAAAACCCCATTCAGTGGAAGAAACCAGTATTGTGAACTTTCCCACATCACCTCTCAAACTTAAGACAACACGCACCATTAAAGTAATTAGAAAAAAATAAGTTTTAATACCTCAGAAATACAAGTGTTGATCTTCTGTAACCTAAACTGTCAGTGACTTAAGATTAAATACATTACTTTATCAGCTAAAGAGGACAATGTTTGTAAGGTTTTCCCTTAACCTTCCCGCCCCTAAATGATACAATAGCTGCTGTCTGATTTGCTGTCTAGGGATACACTTTGAGGGTTGGAACTAGATGATCTTTAAGGTTCCTTCCAACCCAAGCCCTTCTATGATTCTTCCCCAACCCTGCTACTGTTCTTGTCAGGCTAAAGGCAAAATTCAGACCTTACCCTCTCTTGTGTTAAAATCTGAACAAATTCCAGGGAAGTAATTAGAAGACACGTGCATCGCTTCAAGGAGCTATGAAAGCAAGAATTAAACTTGGTGTACACTCAGAGCTAGGTTGAACAACACCAACATAAACCATAATAAAAGTAAACAGAGGAAGAATTCAGAAAAGGTACTTCTATGTATTCTATCTTTTCTTAATCTGATCCTAATCGATTATTTGGGAAAATAACTGTGAGTGTCCTAAGAGTACAAAACAAATTATTGTTCCAGTTCCCCTAAAGCCTTAGTAATCATTAAACTAGCCCTGTGAACGTCTTACTAAGCCAGTCCTCTCTGGACTATAAATTAAATAAATCTGATTTTTAGAACATTTTCAATCTGATATTTTCTCTATTTCCTGTGAAACATATGCATACCACTAAACTATTGCCTTTAATGTACAACAGCTGAAGAAAACATTCTTAGTTATGGGAGAATTAGAGTGATATTAACATATTGTTATCAAAATGCATCTGTTGAAGTTCTATCAACACTTTCTAGAGATACAGAAACAACTGTATTTTTGTAGTTTTATCATCTGCACAGAACAGCATTCTGCATGGAAGTTTCTAATTAAAATTCTGTTAAAGAGGCTAAGCTGTTTAGCATCAGATGTAGAAAAGATACAGAGTTTTTCTCTAAGCTACAAAAATATGAATTAAATGATTTAATGTCAAAGTTTTGGTTTTGCTTTTTTAAGCTTACTTTCTTGCATTGTAGAACATACACAGAAAAAAAAGGGGGAGGGGGGGGTGGAATCAGCTTTTAAGATTCTCAGGAGGGGCATCAAAAGTTTAAGCACCCAAAGTTATTAATCCCTTCTGAAACTCCTACTGCAGGTGCACGCTTTTTTTTTTCCTCTTTTTTTTTTTTTTTCTTATGCGCATGAAGTCTATTCCAAACCTTGCAGTCATAAGCAGAACAAGCATCACAGATTTTAAACATTTCACTGGTCTGCTTCTCTAGGCAAAAATGGACAGACAGCATTCTTGTACCTCCTTCAGACATTTTCCTTATACAAATGTTTTATGGCTCAAACCCAGAGTCTCAAAGACTGATTGACCAACCCACCCACATGCACATATACATACACACATGCAGAAAAGAAAACTAATCTTCTTTACTAAACAACTTGTAGGATCCTTACTGCTTTTTCTTTTAGTCTGCTCCTACTACTTCAGGACCAATCACAGGAGCCAAACTACCTCCTACTGATTTTTACAGCTGAGGTTTCTCAATCCTTTATAGGCACCATTTGACCTCTTTCCAGCTGGCTCTGATAATCGAATATGGGCAGTAGAGTCTAGCCCCACCTTCTTGCTCCCTGAACAACTGCTATAGGACTGAAAGGCACAGACCACCCTGTTAAGTGTTCTATTATTGAAACAGAAAAAAATATTAATAAGAAAATCTACTCATTTTATTATTTCTTACAAGACAAAAGGAAAGAAGGGAGCAGAAAGGGTGCCTTATGTGGATATGATTAGCTTGTATTCACTTGAAAGTCCTATTTAGAAACAGAACTTTGAACTATGAGCTTTTGAAGACATATAGCAATTTTAAAAGAAACAGATATTTTATGAACACTTTTTTACGTACATTTTGTCTTTGGAAAACTCCACATATGAAGTGTTAGTCTGGGGAGCTATTTTGTTTAATGGACCTACATAGATTTGAAATAAATTCAGATCAAGCAACTCTCCCATGTTTAAGTTTTTGTTGTTGATGTTGCTTTTGTTTTAACTGCATGCTCATTATATTTTATATGCAATACATGATTAAAAAAAAAAAAGTCTTAGTGATAGGTAAGAAAAGATCTCATGAGCTCATACTGTCTGAACTACTGAGCTGAAGATGAGAGAGGATCCTCTGGAAGGAAGGCTTTTATTTCCTTGGGATGAGGATGTCTATATTCATGCCACCAGCTGAGAGTGGTTTCCTGAGGTGAGGGAAGTGAAAAAAAGGGAGGCTAAGTCTGTGGCATGGGCAGACACTCCTGAGAAAAGCAGGTAGCAAACACAGAAAGCAATGGAAAAGGAGGTTGTTCCAGCTAACATAGGAATCCCAGTGCTTACTGGGAGCAGAAACTTGATCTGAAAGATACAGTGGGAAGGGGGGAGAATTCAAATGACCTTATTTTAATTTAATTCACTTAAGATCTCTGAGCTTTGTCTGGGTTTGGAGGTTTTTTTGTTTTTTTTTTTTTTGTTGTTTTTTTAATTCACTCTAAGAAAAGGCTTGGACAGGCTCATCACAAAACTATGCCTGACTTAAGAGTCCTATCACATCTCATCAAGTATACAAAGCTACATCTGTGAATCAATACATTATCAGAAAGATATTTGTCGCTGACATTAAATGTCAATATTTGCATAAGAAGGTAGTCCTAAAAGGTGATGATTTGCTTTGCCCCATTGCTAAGACTGTTTATCACAAATTCTTGAGATAAAGCAGAAGCGGGATGTAGATGCTATGTAAAACATGCTTTTATGTTCTGCAGAGATAAATTTTATCTCAGACATAATAATTGTATGATGAGTGATAACATTTGAGAGAACAGCATTCTTTTAGTGGAGAAATGGTATAAGCTACTGTATATATAATTTTTACTTCCCAATCATCTCCAAAGGTGCATTTGTGCAAATGTGACTTTTCAAAATTCGACCCACATACAGTCAAAGCTTCTGCTTGTGTTTGGATGAAGTACATCCAATTCTTGTCAGTTGGGTTTAATTGTCTCCAGTTGTCACAAACATTATCAGAAGCTATATTACACATATTATTGTGTGTGCTTAACATTTTGGAATACCACCAACAGGGAAAGAGATGTAGCAACATTTCACTGTCTTTGAAATTATTAGTGAAAATGAACACAGACATTTTCAGTACTGGACTTATTAATGAAAGCCTTTCCTGGCTGGTACATATAAGGGCAAACACATTATTCCCAATGAGAAACAGCTTTGGAAAAGTGAAGGGGAAAACCTAATGGGTGGTCTTCTAAGAAAATAAAATCAGAGTTTTACATGCGAGTGGCATTAGAAAAAAAAAAAAAAAAAGTAACTGAGGGCGACCTTTGGGGTCCAAAGGCATGAGAGTAAAGATGCTGAGTTTGAGTCCAATGGGACATATATTGTGTTCTCCCCAGGCTGATGTGGGAAAATACTGTAAATTTCTGAAATCCGCTCTGATGCAAACATAATGATAACAAGTTTTGTTCCCTGTACTGGCTGAAGCAAGAATCTATGAAGGTGGGGAACAACTGAAAGATTCTTGTATCAGCAAATACTAAATTAAATGTAATAGGTTTTGGAACATGCTTTTACCCTTGAAAAGAGGTCTCCAAGATATTTGATATTAAATCATTCTGGCATTAACAGGAGCCCAGACCTACACTTGATCATTTTAGTACTTTGCATTATCAGGTATCCTTTGTCTGTTCCATATTTTAAAATTATTTTCTTTTGTCTTCTTTCATCTATGTACCACTGTCTTTGTCTGTATCTTTCCTATACATACATATATATATATATATATATCCATTTCAGATGGTTTTAAGATGTAGAGATTACATTTTCTGCTATTTGGGAGAGAAATAATGGCATGAATGACAGAGTTATCTTGTCATCCCAGTATGAATTTCACTCTATTTGAATACCCTGGCAAATACTGTAATTTGGAAGAAAAAAATAGTAAAAACCTTCTGCTAGTGCATACTGCAGATTTTAACAATAGAGACTAGTTTCTCAACTGATATCTTTTATTGGCTCTACTCAGGTCTTTTAACATTTTTTTTATTCTGTAATTAGACAAATCATTTATCATTATAAATATTCTGTTTGATCTCTTTTGGTTTATGCCTTCCCAACAAAATTCCATGAAATGGAGTAGCTACATTTCTTCCATATGCAAAATTGTTTATGACATTTCTGATCACCATGTGATTAAGGTTCCAGGATGAGTGACGGAGATGCAGTAGCAGATATAACTGTAGATTAACATAAGGTAATTCTATAAGGTATTTGACTTTAAGCAAAGGCCGTGAATGAATCCATCTCCCATGCCTCCTACTCTCGTTGAACTTCCTCTAGGCCCATCTAAATAGACTGTCGCATAAACATCACTACATAACTTTGGCATTAATGTAAAATTACTAATTGACTGCTCTGTTCTCACTGATGAGCAAAAGGTTCTCTCACCTTCCTTTTGTTTATTAAGTCAGCTTTCCTGCAGATAGATGTCACAGGACATGCAATTTCCTTCTGTGAAGGTCATTAAATGTGAGAAATACATAAGCACAGTTTGCTTCCTCCCTGAGGCAGGGATCCAGAAATTTTACACGGAAGTCTCTTATGTAATACTTCTTGCCAGCTAGTTTGGCAGGTCCAGCCAGCACCAGTAGCATAAACTGACTTGGTGAGATATACCTTTGAAAGTGATTCATTACAACCGTGTAAACAAAGACCAACAGTGGGGAAAAGATCGACTATTTTAAGGTCTTCAATGAGTGGTTTGTTTGTTTGTTTGTTTGTTTGTTTTTAATTCAGTAAAATATTCTGCTACCAAGCTCTGTCATACCCTGCACATTAGAACACCTAATTGGTGTTCAATAACCTTGACCTTCATTGAAATGCAGTAATAAAGACTCCAGGCCATCTGAAAACATCGTCTTAAATAACCTAGCAATATACACTTGAAGTCAGTGGAAATCTTGTCATTGACTTTAGTGCAAACCTTTCAAGACCTTCTGTTTTGACTCAAGTGATATTGTGCTTATAAACACACCCTTTGGAGAAAGAAATATGAAGACTCACCTAAAAGCTTACAGCTTTGAACACAACCCGTATCTATATCAAGGAAAAGTGATCTCCTGGTGATTATTCAGTAGTTGATGTTAATTAGATAGTCTCCACTGAATTACAGTAGTGAAACTGTTCATACTATCTTCACTATATCTCTTGACTACAGCTGGTATTTTATAGGAAATTTTATGAAATAGCCATGAAGTAGCAGTTCTTATTATCCATTAGAAATGTGTTGTTGAAGATTAACGTTCATTTAAAAAATAAATTTTGCTCTATTTATATACACTCATTTGTTGTACAGAAATAAAAATAAAAAAGAAAAAAGAAAAAAGACAATTTCCTTGATGTTTATTTAAAATTATTATTATTATTATTATTTATTATTATTATTAGGAGGACTTTTGTTCCTTCATAAGAAGTAAAACAGATTAAACCATTTCTCTGACATCATGAATAACTCTGATCCTCTGCACAGGAGAGGGTGATAAGGATTTCTATAATGACTGCTAAGAAACCAAATCATGTAGATGTATAGCTCTTAGAAAGCCTAATGGAAAAGAAAATATGAAAACAAGAAGTGTTATGCTTCACTGTAGAGCAAAATATCATCTTACAGGGAACTGTATTTCTTTTAGTAAAAAAAGAATAGAGTTTATTCTCTGATTGTGTTCTGTCATAAATCATATAGACAGATGTGTGCCTTAGTCACGCATCAAGGTCGATTACCATTGCTTTAGGTTTACACAACACAGGCTACGGATTAGACTTTTTTATAGTAACTTTTTTTTTTCATTTTATAGTAGAGAAAATGTAATACTGCATGCATTTTTCTTCGTTACAGCAGATCTGTACAATAAAAACAATATTTACATCATGCAATTTTCTGCTCTCATGAAGAAAAATCTAGTCATAGCTGCATCTGCTTGTTCTCTTTCTAAGAACACAGTTTGGGGGAAGTCCTTACACAGTTTAAGATAAAGTCTAAAAATTTTTGGTTGCATGTTCTGCTACCCACATGCCTATCTACTTTTTATGTTTTAAAAATTGGTTGATTAACAAAACCTTAGAATATATAAATAGATTAAAAGCATATTGAAAAACAAACAAACAAACAACAAAAAAAATCCACCAATTTAATAATTAAGCTCTGTTGAATTCCTGCAGACATGAGTCAAGGACTTTTAAATGACAGGGTGTGTATAATGTTTTTTAACTTCATTGTACCAGACCAGCCTGAACCAGATGTGGGGTTCTTCCTCACTATAGCTCTTTACCAAAGAAAACTCTGTAGGAGGAGGATATATAGGATATATACATCAGGGATAGTGATCTGACCTCAGCTATTATAGCTAGCCATAGTTGGCATCAAAAAGAGATCAACATGAGGTTGCTCAATATTTCTATTAGATAGAGTTCAGATTTGACATTAGTCATGGGTATAAAGTAAATTTTGACTCTGCTTTGGAATTCAAGCTCTCTTAGTTATCTGCCAGCTCCAATGAACTTACAAAAACAAGATTGTTATATTGCATAAAGGAGTGAACACATGGCTGCAACAAAGAAAAGCTAAGATTTGACGGAAGAACTGATAACAAAATGATCAGTGGGCACCAGTGTTTGAATTTTACTGAATTAAATTTATTTAAAACTGAAAGGCAAAGCGAATACATAATCTATGGACAATCTATTAGAATAACAGTCACATCATGTCATTTCTACATGTGAAATGTTTGACAAATGTTTCTCTTAGACAATCTACTGTTTCCTCATTTTGTCTTTCTTTTTGATAGGAAAGGCCAAAAGGATGCGTATTTGCCTGTGAAAATGTTAGACTGCTTCAAGTTTTGTAAAGAACAGTATTTCCAATGTCAACCCAAGAATGTTAAAAAAATAGTAAAACTTGAGTCAAAAACTGCTTTTGTCTCATCACAGTACAGTTCATAACAGTGGATCATGGTTCACTAGTATCTTAATAAAAATAATATCTCTAATATCTTAATAGCACTGCAGTTAGAAATTTGTGTCACACAGTGTTCTTAGCGCTCATACATTTCTTCTCCTATTCTGAATAGTAAAGGCCCAACTATTTCAAATACTTTTTTTGCTTAGAAAATATCAAAACAATTTGAAAAAAAAAAAGGTTTTGCAAAAAAAGACTTTTTTTTTTCCACAGTAATACATTTTTCCACATAGCTGTGATGTTTATGTTCACCCTGACTCACACTTAAAGGAAAGGAGGTGCTAATATCCATGATCAAATCAGTTCATAAATTTACTTCGTTGCCTAGTCCCACCATCAACACTTGTTTTTCCACTGAATTTGTTTCTCATTATTTCCTCTCTTCTACCTTACCCATAAGTGGTTTTAAAACTACACCAACAGAAAAATATTTGCAACAACACCCCCATGCAAAGAAGCATTGTAAAATCAAGGTGACTTACCTTTCAACAATTTTTTCTCTCAAAACAGAAAGGCTTCATGCTTTTTTGAGCAAGAATCTCTCCTCTGAGGCTCTTCTCTTCCCTTGCCTGTCTTACACTGTGGCTTTAATCTTTGCCATCATTATAATTTCCTTAACCAAGGACTATGATGTCACAACATTTTCATGTTATGAGGGACCTCTATGGGTTCTAGATATAATTACTGCTTTTCTGGGTGTAACTATGCAGTTGTCAAAGAAGAAGAGAGAACATAAAAATAAGGAAACAAACTACAATGTCTGGTTCTTGGCCCACTTGTTCTTTATGCTGATATTGTTTGAATACCAAACTCTCTGGCTTCTTAACCACTAACATACAGTAGCATTTTACTATCTCCTGAAGGAATCAGAAAGTAAACAGCTGATTGACTTAATTCACCTTTCCCTACTGAAACCTGTTATTGGTTGAAACACAAGAAGAACCGGTATTTCTACTGCATCTCCCTAACATGCTTAATCAACTTCTTTCCCCATTCACCAGAAATGGAATATTAAAATGAAGTGTAATGTAGGTCTGTGTGCTGACACACAGTAAATAATAACTGTTTTCTGACCTTTTTTTATGCAACAAATACACTTTTAGGGATAAATGACTTCTGGGGCTGAAAAGCCGCTGGCAAAATAGTCCAGCAATACAAGCACTGCACGAAGAAACATTTTTATTGTGAGCTTCACTATTGCAAGTGAGTTGGGTAATCTCTCTTACTTTGGATTTTTAAAATTAGCTTTCAGATGCTAATGTCATCTCAGCTGGGGCTGAGGTTTCCCAGAAGAAGAATCCTAACAAAATCAGCTTCTCAGTCTACTACACAAACTGTCAGAGCCAACTGATCAAGGCTGAAATCAAAGCTCAACACAGATCAGGAGAATTTAACCAAGAGGCACACTTCCTCAATGAATGCCACAGATGTTTATTTTCCCTACTGGAGTTCTCCACAACTCCCCAAAAGCCATAGGTAGGAAGATGGTTTGTTCAAGCAGCTGTGCAAACTGCTGCACTAAGACTGAATAATCCTTACTGACATGCTCTGGCAATGGATGGATCTGATGGCAGCCCTGTTTTTAGATAATCTTACATGCTGTCCTTCCCTCTCTGCACAGGCTGAGAACTACACACCTAGGTAATTTCTTTCTCTCCCCCACGGAAAAAGAAAAAAGAAAAAAAAAAAAAAAAGGAAGAGCATCTCTATGCACCTTACCCTGTAATATACACAGCTCAGTCTTGACAGCCACCTGTGGACTGGAAGTGAGTGTAGTCAGAGGGTGGATGCACCCTATGTGGCACAGGAAGGTGAAGAAATCCTCATCAGCAACCTGGAAATGAAGGTCAGATATTCAGATTTCAAGGAGCCCAGTGAAAAGATCTCAGTTTACTTGTGGTCCTTTGAGTCATGGGGCCTTAGAAGAACATTAAACTCTGAAGCAAGCTGTCAGTCAAGAGACATAACAGCAGCTGTATGTGGGCGCAACTACCTGTAAAATATTGAGATAAGACTATTGTTACTAAATGCAGACAACTACAATTCAGGTAGCTTGTTTGTGCCTGGAATGATTGCATTTGAAGTATAATGGAAGAAATAAGCATCAGTACCTAACGTCTGCCTGTTGTGTAAGTGCTGTTTTTATTGCTTTAGCTCACAGGCCAGTAGGAGTTTGTTGGTCTAACAGCTGGAAATAAACCCCAGGAAATCTAAATCTTTACTGAAATATTTGAATATTGTGGCTCTTTTTTTTTTTTTTTTTTTTTTTGAGTGTTTTCAGCTCTATGACTTAAAATATAGAGGGTGAGTGCAGTGAAGCACCCTACTCCCACTCAGACACTCCTAAAATTTATGTTTGTGTTCAGTTTCTCCAAGGTCGCTCTGGATCGGTGTCACTGCAGCATAGCTGTGCCAGCTACACAAGCTGAGAATGTGTCCTTCTCTCACTCAGTTGCAGACCCCTCAGAATATGTAGTAACCACTTGATGGAGAGGAACACACTGTCCAACACAGAAGTTCCTTCAAAAAATATTACAGACCTTCACTTCAAGCCTTTGAGCCTTCAGACTTTCTGACGTACTAAAACAAATCTTCCCTGAGACCCTGTCCTACCAGTTCTAAGCAAGAACATTTTGCAGGATGCAACATGCCATATTATATAATTTAATTTATTTGTAAAAATATCCTGCAATAAAATAATGAACATCTTTTATTTATTTATTGATAACATGCTGATACTATACGAAAGAATTACTTCTATTCCCAGGCCAGACCAGTATTTCCTACTCCTCATGCAACAGACCCATATGAAACATATGCTTTGTGATGCATGTCACAAAGCACTGAACCTTCAACTTAGCCTAATATAGATGCCCTTGTCTTCCAAAGAAATTTCTGTATCCAGTGAACAGACACAGACACTTACTCCGTCCACCTCAACCCCCTTCTAGAGGTAACTGTCTCTTATTATCAGAAGGCTCCTGCAAGAAATGTTCTTCTTTCTTCACTGTCTCCATGAAATGCCTGAAGGAGGGGATGACTTCATCTCTGGCTTTTCTAACTTATTCTTCCCCACATTCCTCTTCATATTGACATTATTTCTGGTGGGAATTCAATCAGGTAATGATGCAACATCCTTTCTGCACACAGTGATCTTTCATGAATTTAACCCATTGGATGTAGTATGTAACAGGGAAATAAAGTGTTTGGCCATTGCTTTTGTCTGCAGTTTTCCCCTGTATTTCCTAACTCTGTTCACTACATAAAAGCTTACTGGAGTGAATGTCATAAAAATTTAGATAATCTCCTTGCTCTGCTATATAGCTAGTACGCAAAGACAAACCTATAGAACTGAATCGCTTCTAAGTTATGCAAGAGGAAATCCATCTATTATGCACCAGTACATTTAGGCATGCCAAAACTAAAATTGGTATAAAACGAGTTACGAGACAAAAGCCAGAATCACCTTAGAAGATAAATGCATTGGAAGTGAAGGAAAGGTCACAAAGTTGGACTGTAAGTACTTATAAAAGTTAGATGCCGTAGGTTTTTTTTACTATTATTATTAAATAAGAGTCATGCATACTCAAGGCCTTATTGATCTTGGCAAAACAACAAAATTAATTTTTAAAAGTCAAGCCATTCTTGAAATTATCCCTGACCAGACTTTATAACAATATATGCCTATCTGTATTTTTATCAATATTTAAATCAATATCTATTTTTCCATGTTCCATTTAATTTATTTTCATGGCATGATCTTACTCTTATAGACACCCAGATTAAATATTTATTTTTTATTTACAGGTGCTCCCTCTATCTATTTCAAGGATTTTGAAGAAGTGTGTGTTTTTTTTTTTTTTTTTCCCCAGTTTTATAAACGTCACTGCCCTCTCTTGAAAATACCCATGCCAGTATTTGAAATTTTAAGTGAACACTAGGATAAAGCCAGTATAGAAGACACAATATAAAAAAAAAATAATAAAAAAGAGAGAGAAATTAATTTCTCACTTTGTGCTGAGGTATGTATTGATTAAATATTATATCTCTATATATTTATCTCAGATATATCACAGATAAGATAAAGTGTGGTAATTAGCAGGCATGGCTCCTGCTAATAAATATTATTTGCTGATGTTTTCAGACAGCAAGTTACTTCATTGCCCAGAACTCATAAAAAAATGCTGTTATGTATGCAAACAGTATTTTCTGAACTACTGGTCATACTGCTAATTAGTATTTCTTAATTGTTCCCTTGAAGCCTCCCATCTCTATGTTATTTCTTGTATTTAGATTTCTATATCTTTGGAGAAGAAACTGTCTTTTTCAAAGAATCACAGAATCATAAACTGGTTGAGGTTGGAAGGGACCTCTGGAGGTCATCTGGTCTAACCCCCTGCTCTGCAGGGACATCCAGAGCAGGTTGCCCAGTGCCATGTTGTAGTGGGTTTACGTGGCAAGGTTTTGGTATCGGGGGCTGCAGGGGTGGCTTCTGTGAGAAGAATCCAGAAGCTGCCCCATGCTAGATAAGGGCCAGTTTCAGCCAGCTCCAAAGGGACCTGTCACTGTCCAGAGCAAAGCCAGTGAATGACATTATTTGCACCTCTGTGACAGCATATTTAAGAAAGGGAAGAAACACTGCTGCACAACATCAGCTGGGAGAGTGAGGAGTGAGAACCAGCCCTGCAGCCACCAAGGTGAGTGCAGAAGGAGGGCAGGAGGTACCCCAGGCATAGAGCAGCAGTCCCCCTGCGGCCTGTGGAGAGGCCCCTGGCGGAGCAGGCTGTCCCCCTGCAGCCCATGGGTCCCACATGGAGCAGATCTCCACGCTGCAGCCTGTGGAGGAGTCCCCGGTGGAGCAGGTGGCTGTGGCCTGGAGGAGGCTGCGGCCCATGGAGAGCCCCCGCAGGAGCAGGCCCCAGGCCGGAGCTGCAGCCTGTGGAGAGGAGCCCATGCAGGAGCAGGGGACCTGGGGGGAGCTGCTGCCCGTGAGGGACCCGTGCTGGAGCAGTTTGCTCCCATGGTATGGAACCATGTTGGAGCAGTTCTTGAAGAGCTGCTGCCTGTGGGCAGCCCCCGCAGGCTCAGTTTGGGAAGGACGGCATCCTGTGGGAGGGACCCCACGTGGAGCAGGGGCAGGGAGTGACCAAGAAGGAGCTGCAGAGATAAAGTGCTGTAAACAGACCACAGCCCCTATACCCCCATTCCCCTGTGCCACTCAGGTGGAGGAGGTGGAAGAGGGTGGATGAGGGGAAGACGTTTTCAGTTTGTTTTTATTGTTTCTCAGTTCTCTAGCTTGTTAGTAATAGGCAATAAATTTCTCTAATTTCCTTACACTGAGTCTGTTTTGCCCATCATGATAATTGTTGAGTGATCTCCCTGTCCATATCTCAACTCTTGAGCCCCTTTTATGATATTTTATCCTCCTTTCCCTTTTAGGAGGGGGAATGAGAGAGTGGTTGTGGGTGGAGTTCAGCTGTCCAGCTGGGTAAAACCACCACGCAGATCCGGATGGTTTCTGAAGATCTACAGTGAGGAAGACTCCACAACATCTCTGGTCAAACTGTTGCAGTGCTTAGTCAGCCCCATAGTAAGGAAGTGCTTACAGACGTTTAGATTGAACCTCCTGTGTACCAGTTTGAGCCCATAGCCTCTTGTACTGTGACTGGACAACACTGAAAAGAGCCTGGCCACATATTCTTGGCACGTTCCCTTCAGGCATTTATAGACATTGATAAGATCCCCCTAAGCCTCCTGTTCTTCAGGCTGAATGGTCCCAATTCTTTCAGCATGTCTTCATAGGAGAGTTGCTTCAGTCCCCTGATCATCTTAGTGGCCTTATGTTGGACTCTTTCCAGTATGTCCATGTCTCCTGTACTGGAGGACCCGGAACTGGACACTTCAGGTATGGCCTTATCAGCACTGAGAAGAGGTGAAAGATCACCTCCACTAACTTGCTGACAATACTCTGCCTAATGCAATCAAGAATGCTGTTAACCTTCTTAGCAGCAAAGGCACATTGCTGACTCATGTTCAACTTGGTGCCCACCAGTACTCCTAAGTCCTTTTCTGAAGAGCTTGTGGCCCCAGCATGTACTGGTGCCTGGGGTTGTTCCACCCCAGGTGCAGGACTCTGCACTTCTCGTTAAACTTCATGAGATTTTTGTCAGCCCCTCTCTCCAGCCTGTTGAGGTATGGATGTCAGCACAGCCCTTTGGTGAGTGAGTCACACCCCCTACTTTATGTCATCTGTGAATTTACTGATGGTGCACTCTACCCCATCATCCAGATCATTAATGAAGATGTTAAACAGGACTGGACCTGGTACTGACCCCTAGGGTACCCTGCTCATTTTGCTCTGAGTTGGTGCAGTATCTACCATGTAATGGTCGTAATTTATGAATGATCCTGCTGAAATTATAATCTTAGTTCCTTTTAAATAGTTGTCTGTCCCCACAAAAAATAACCCTATGGAACAGTTCCAATGTTAATGTTGAGATTATAAAAACTTTTGCAATCATATTATTATACTCAACAATTTATAGTGTAAATCTAATATAATAGCTGTAAGTAAGGATATCCATCTACGCAGGCAGCATCTTTAATCTCAGAATCTGAAGACCAATGGACAACTCACACTACATGCTAAAATGTGCTGCTGTTGGCATGAGTAACATCCACTGGACTGACGGAGCATGGGATGTGCATAGTAGATATACACAGACATTTTATACTTACCAAAATAAAAAATATACTTATTAAAAAAAAAAAACAACTTCTGGGTTTTAAATTAAACATTTAGTCTAGGTTTTCTATAGGATCTCATGAGTCACTCCAAGGACCTTTGCAAGACATAAGCCTGCCACTGCAAACCACAAGTTGTCCTTTTGTCTTAGAGCAATTATAGTATTATTAGGTACTGTCATGTTATGTCACATGATTGTCATATACTTGAGGCCACTCCTGGATTTATACTATTATCCTTTAAAACTATTTTTTTTTCCCAGGAATTAACTACTACCTTTTATTGCAGCAGTAAATAATATAGCAAATGTGGCTTTTACTGTCTTTTTACTGACAGTGTCTAAGAATAAGCAAGGTTAAAGAACAATGCTAACAATATATTTTATCTCATGGCATATATGATATGGTTATATTTAATCTCAAGACTATAGACAATTTCTGTAATGTAATTAGGACTTGTTTTTCTTGGAGTTAAATACTCCCTCTGTAAAATGGGAATAAAATTATTAATCTTCTTTATGGTGCTGAAGAAAAGTAAACTCTGCTGTTGAGAAGGTAGGTATATTATCATCCTCCTCCTCTATAGTGGAATAAATCCTTATATATGTTAAAATGATTCTCCTTATATATTTTTCCCTCCATCAGCATTTAATAAAGTAGCCTCTGGACTCCAGACAAGAATATTTTTATAACTTCCAATGATATCTGGCTTTGTGCAACAACAACAAAGATCTTTACTGTCCCCATGAATAAACAAAAAATTAGATTATGTTTTGCATTCATCTATAAAACAAAAACAAACCAACAAACAAAAAACAAAGCTGGGGGGAAAAGGGGAGGAACTTGTAAGAAAAGCTTAGTCTTATTTCAAGAAATAAATATGTGTTTTAGGACCTAAAGATTTCAATTTTTTTTTTTGCCATACCTAGAAAGTATGCTCTGCATCATATTTCGTAACTAGCTTTTGTTCTGATATTTTTTTTCTCATTTTCAAAAAACTTTTCTCTGTAATGCCATGAACAATCTTAATTCATTTTACAATTTTGCTTCAGTGACTTTTTAGACTATTCTCATGGAATGATTTCTCCATCCCAATGGTACCTTAGCTGAGTGTTTTAAAGAGTTTCTTGAATTCAAATATAAAATGTAAATGAGACCCTTAACTAAATCACAGATGCAAATAACATCCAGATGGATCAGTACATGTATTTCATATACAGTCCCTATCTTTGTAATGGGTTAAATTAAAATTCTGGATCCAACATGCAGTAAGTGGAAGTTTTAGTCTCCTCAAATCCTTCTTTGGATCTGATCTGCATGGCTGATGTCCATCTCAAGTCAAAAAATCTGTTTGCCCAGAGGAAAAGGATTCCCACTGTAGTCACAAATACTTAAATGTTTCCATGGGTGACTTCGAAGCCAAAAGTTTGCACAGGCCAGAGAAGCAACCTTGTCAGAGGAAAAAAATATACAGATCCCATTCTTCAGTTGTTTCCTGAATAAAATATTTCAAACTGTGGTACGTCTGCACTGCATATGGAATGAGCATATGCATGTTTATGTGTGCATATTTACATGCGTATGTAGTTTTCAATTCTAATATATATATGAAAGAAGGATGTGAATGAAAATGTACAATTCTGACATCGCCGTAAGCAAGAAGAAATGACTACTTCAGGTTAAAATTAAATATACTTTCAATATTGTCAGAAAGATATATATTATACAAATCTAAAAGAATTTTATGTGTATGTACTTGCATGTTCATATAAAAGTATATTAAATCATGTTTATAACTTAATTGGTGGGAAAGGGATATTTTCTTTTAAATGCTGTGATAGTACTACATTCAGTAAAAGAAAGACTCAACAGTTTTACAGCCCCAGCAGTAGGCTCAACAACAGAAACAACAGGAGATGAATGGAAGTTACAATGACAGAAGAGCCAGACGCTTCTTGGTAGTAGTAAACAGCAAAGCAAGGGGCAAGCAACAGAAATTGCAGTTTAAGAGTCTCAGATTAAACTTTCAGGGGCAAAAAAAAACCCCTCGCCATAAGGTTAGTGTTGGCAACAGTCCCACTTTGAGCAGGAAGCTGGACTAGACACATCCAGAATTTCCTTCTAATTAGCATTTCTATGGTTCCATGAAATGTATTAAAAAACATTTGCCATGTATCACATCTTCCAAAACAAACAAACAAAACCCACCACCAAACAAAAACAACATAGCAAAGCAAACAAACAAAGCAGGAAACTAGTAGCAACACGCTGATATGATAATTCAGGTGGATTAGCAAGGTTTAGCTACTGATTTTAATTAGTAGAATAAAAGGTATTTTTATTTACATCACCAACACACACATCTTTGTGAAAGTATTCATGGGATTTCACTAATAATATATTTACAGAATTGGCTTGGAGCAATTTACGTTACCAAACTACCCCTTGGAACCTCAAAAATTTACTTTTTCTTTGATAACTATTGCAAGATAAAAAAGTGTTAGGTAGCTGTTAGGGATTATTATCTGTATGAGAACCTTGGATTCCACTGTATGGTTCCAGTAGTTAAGTGTTCCATTTCAAAGTGCAATATATTGTTAGTTTCTTTCATCAGTAAATATCTTTAATTGTAAGTATGTTAATAATGTTTTTGTGTGTAATGTTCATTTGACCCTGCAGGTTACCCTAGAAGTATCATTGCAAGAAGAATTGATAAATAGAATCTTAGTGTTCAGTGTAATGTCAAAATTGATTTTGCTTTTTCATTCACCATGTTCCCTACCAAAATGGAGAACAAGATAGATACTTGATAACAAATTTTTTTTTTTTGAAATCACTTGCAAACATTCCTAATACTCCATCATTTTCCTGTACAATTCTACACACTGTTGCATCCTTTCTTTCAAAAGAAAGAATGACCTTGTACTTGACGGTTGCAGGCTCAGACGTTCTGAGCCACTCCCAGAACTTCCCTCTTTCACTTACATTTGTATCAGAAGATTTCTAAATGTAAATGTAAGTGCTTTAAACTGTGTCCTGATTGCTTAATGATGAACAACCGCAGATGGCTTGAATTCTACTTATTTAGGCACTAATTATAGATGTCAAGCTGAAATACATCCAACATCTTGAGTTAATATAGGAGGAGCTTGGATATTACTCTGACAGGTGCCAGAATAAAACTTTAAGACACACAAGCAGGAATTATTTATGGAACTAATGGCTGAAAAGATTGACTGTAGCTAGTCATTCCTCCATTTTTTTCAGCTGTAAAATAGAGATAATAATATCTCTCAAGGAAGAAATAACTCTTTGAAGTGTTACGAAGATGCCCTGAATTTGCAGACCACTGTGCATTTCTCATCTGGAAGGTGCTATATACGGTGAGAACAAGTTATTGCTTGTTGTCTCCTATCAAAGACAGATGCATAGTTAATCATGAATCGTATGCTTTCATCTTGCAACCCAGATGTAGCAAATACATTTTTTACTTGCTTTCAGCTTAACAAGCAGAATTACAGGTTTCTTAATGAAGTATATGAGCCTGTGCCTGAATCCAGTGTTCACTACCAGGCTGAAACACAGGTTCACAGTACCCTGATAAATTTAAATGTAGTTTTCATATTCACTGTGCATGTCTATTTGTAAAAAGTCAGGGCACATCAATGAACTTCATAGGTTTTTGATTCTGTCATACTGATCCTGAAGAAAGCCTGGTTGCCCAAACTTAGTTCTGTAATAATTTGTTCTAGAGATGAGGGGAGATGAAGGGTCTATTTTAATTTACTGCATTGTTTGGTAACTACTATCATTTGGTGTAGATGAAAAGCTAATAGCATAGTGGAGACAGAACAAAGAAAGAGTACTTTCCCTAGATAACTGAAATTAAAATTTATTAATTTTCCAATGTGAACTCTACATTTGCCCAGATTTAACAAAAAAATTGCAGTATATACCAATACGTCACATATAGTCTCCTTCTATTTCCCTCATGAAAACTTTCTAAATGAAAAAATATATATATATTTTATATATATTTATACATATAAAGATATATATATATCTATCTGTTGCCTTCTTATTTCCCAGTGCCAATTTGTTAGGAAGAAAAGTGTAGGTACACTGTGGAAGTACCTACATTCTCAAAAAAATGACACTAGATTCTTTTTTTCTTTTTTTTTCTTTTCACTGCCAGTTTTAAGCTGGGAGGCTGCTGGCCTATTCCCACTTAAGCCTGCTAGAGAATAACTTCTAAGGTTTTCTTAGGAGTAGGTATTTTAGCAAGTGAAGAGCAAATTAACTATATACAGTGTGATATTTTATACTTCATGAATTTCAAGAGGAAATTGGAACTACAAGAGTCACAAGCTCTTGCCAGGAACAGAGGAAAGTGTAAAATAAGCTGTAGAAAATACACTGAAAACTTCTGCCTGCTTCATAGAAATAGGAAAGCAACACAAAACAAAATTGTTTAAGCCCTTGCTTAACTTCTGAAATCATGATACCATTCACATATGTTAATAAAGGAGCTGCCAACTTGCTTAGAGCCAAACATTTTTCTGGACTGGGACTGCAGTTCTCAGCACCAGGCAGCATCATGTCTTTCTGAAACAGTCTCATGACCCCAGTCTATGAAGAAATTCCTAAGAAACACTTGATCAGATAAGAAGAATGTTTTCAAGCAATAATCATGCAAAGGTTTCCCAGATGGATCATTTTGTGCCATGAATAGAACACTGTGGGGCACTGTTTTTTACAAATAACTTTTATCCTTTTTTTTTTTTTTTTTTTTTTTTTTCTCCACACAGTTGTCTTTTATTTCCTTGCAATGTTGGTGGTAGGAATTGCTGTAGGCCTCACAGGAAGCACCCAGCCAACTTGGAGTTTCATAAAACATCATACAGGCTTAAGCCTGCCCAGATATGCTGTTAAACACTTAGCTAAGTGCAGGGAAGTTATGATAACTAAATTCAAGTATTTCTTAACCAGTAAATCAAATCATAACATAATCTGATTTAGGATATATCAACAACACAATGCAGTGTCCTCTTTAAACTACCTCAGGTGCTGGATCATGTTCATAAAGTGGTCTTCTCAGCTAAATACAACCTGCTTCTCAGCTGCCTACTAATTAGCCTGAATAGAAATCCATGCTAATGAGCTTTTTCTACTCTCGGTATCTGTACTTCTTCAGATATCGTCAAACAGCAGTGAACCATTATATTCATGACCACAAAACTGGTCTCTTGGATGTGGACTGAGTGCCCCTGAAGGCAGTAAAAGCTTAGTAATAATATAAATTAAGAATTTAGCCAAGAAGGAAGAGAAGGGAACATTAGAATCGTGTTTGGTCTTCTTCACTTTCTCCTTACCCAGAAATAACTCCAGAACTAAAACACTAAAAAAAAGAACCAGACTTGTGTTTCTTGCATGATTTCCAGCAGCCTCAGCAACATGAATTGGAAGCCACCCATCTAGCTGATGCATGAAGACCACTAACCATACACTCAATAATGTATTTCCATTTTTGCTGTCTTTTTGGATTATTTCAATGGCACAGCTCAAGGCAGCTGCATTCAGTGCCTAAGGAGTTGCAGCTGTTCATCATGGATATGTCAGGAAGGAGAGGATTTGGAGCTCCTTTCCAGGGATCCTACTGTGTAGAAGGCTGGCAAGGGCTGTGGAAAAGGGAGGGTATTGAAAAGAATTTCTGTAAAGCTGTTTCCCATAGTTGTGGCTTTGGTCACATGGGGTAAATAGCTGAGGTGGTTTTTGGTTGGACAGCCTGGGCACTCTCACAGCAGCTATCAGGCAGTCAGCATTTTGGGGCTGGTGACTTAATTGTTGAGGGCTTCAGTTTTCAGCCGTTTCCTTCATATATCTTATAAGGCCCATCATGTACAGATGTTTGTAATGAAATAACATTCTTTAAATTTGGTCTTTCAGGTTGCTAGCACGTGAAGGCAGGTCAGTTTTTTAGTCAAACTCATAATTTTTTGGGAAGCAATGTTTGAAGACATGTAGGGGTAAGCACAATAACGTAATGAAAGACTTCCAATTTAATTATGCTAAGAGAGACAGAGAAGGTTCTTTTCTGATGACAAATAAGCAGATGTCTTTGCTTTAATTATATCACTTTAAGGAAGGCTGTAAGGAAGGCTGAACCACTGTAAAGAAGTTTTTGCTGGTGGCTTTTTAAGTTCCAAAAGGCAACATTCTTTGCAATGTTAGGCAGTTACCACGGTACCGTGGACTTATTTTTAGCCAGTAGCTGGAGAATTTTGCTACCTAGAGAATGTATGTAGGTGTGTCATGATGGAAAACAAGTCACATAGAATTTATACAGAAACCTACTGGACACTTGCTTGGGGAAGTATACATTATTTTTATCTGATTAGTTTTGCTCTAGTCTTCTGTGGTCATCTGAAGTGTATGAGTACTATGTTACAAAGGATTTCCATCTTCAGTGGTAAGCTTAGAAGATATATATTGACAAGTTAAATGGGGATCAAATGCTTCACAGATTATGGAATCTTTTTTCCATATGGCACCCCTACACTACAGTTTTATGGGTCTAGTACTCCAGCTGCATCAGTTTATAGGAGGTGTATATGACACCTCTTACTTGGTGCCAAACTTATTTCATATTCTGTATCCCACCACTGAGGCAAAGGTAAACGAAGCAGGATAGAAGACAGAAGAGGATGAATGAACCTGACAGTCGTTGTGTCACCTCAACCCAGAAGACAGAAAGTGCTATGTTGCAACAGGAACCTCATGGAAATTCATGACAGTTTTACCATTCTCCCACAGGTTTTACAAATGTTTTGGATAATCCTTCATGTCATAATGACAGGAAATGCACACATGAATGTAGATGACATCTAACAAGTGTCTTTTCTCTCTTTCTATATATATATTCATATAAAATTACAATCATCTCTTAAATAGAACTTTTATTACAAGCCATATCCTAAGGAGCTTCACAATCCATAAAATGTGACAACAAAGCAAATAGGTACCATGTGTTCAACATAATCACTGAAGAGGCATTTACAGGCAATCAGGGATCATAATGGAATACGTTCATGGATTCAGATACTACAGTGCATGAGGAAACTGGAATAGTATATTCATGAGAATCAGGTTCCACAATGCATGAAGAAACTGAAATAATATATGCTTGTTCAACGCTTATTTCATATATAAGTTCCACATATGTCAAGACCCTGCAGTGATTTAAGTATTCTTTGGCTTAATGTCTATATTACTGTGAGGTTGAAATTTGGTCGTGTCTAGCTGATAGGAACATGCTAATGAGGAAGATTCATGGAGGAAAACCCAATATTAGACAGGGAGGCAATTCCTGAGGCTGTCTTCAACCTGATAAATGTGACTGGCACGACGCTACTCTCTTGTATAACTCTGCTTCTTCAGGGATCTCTATTGAACTTATGCTTATTGAACTACATGGGTGTGTCCTCCAAGACTATGAAGGTCACTGTAGGTACCAAACATTCATATAAACATTCTAAAATAAAATTAATAACACAAATAAAAGAGAAAATGGATCTGAAAATCTGTCTCCTTCCCTGAAGTAAAAGCTGATTACAAAAGCGAAAACAAATTGCAGTGAAGTTTTATGTTGTCTTACAAATTATCCTATCCTAACAATTCCTCGTGACAACTAGGATATATTCAATAAAAGCAAACACTGTAACCAAATTAGTCACATGGAATATTAAAGAAGATGCAACTCCTGTAATAGTGTTTTTTTGTTTTTGTTTTTGTTTTCTTAATATACAGTAAATACTGGCCATTCAGCTGCTTCTGAAAAGAACTTACTCCTTTCAGAGTCAACATCTAAGCTCTGTGTAAGTTAAAGAAGACCAATTCAAGATTTCTCTTTCTTTTGTCCTAATGAATAAAACTTCATGAACTTCAGAGATTGAATAATTTCCTGAGAATTCACATTTTTTTTATCCTTTGGGTCACCAGTTTTAGTTCTTCATTACACTGACTGCATGTAAGTAGTTACAAAATAAGACATTCATCTGCTTGGAATTGAAATTTTGTTTCTGAATATTGTATTTCAAATCCCAAAAAGTTTTTGGCTCCAGAACTACTTAATAAATTGTTAGGAACCTTGCACTAAAGACATCATAATTCTTTTACAGCTGTCATTTCATAGAAAATATATATTTTTCATTAAAATGGCAATACCTCTCCACAGCATTAATTTTGGAAAATAATCGGATTTTATTTATTTTTATTTTTATTTTTATTTTTATTTTTATTCTTATTCTTATTCTTATTTTATTTTTTTTAGCAAATGAAATGGAAAATTCCAGATTTTCATGGTACTTTTTCAGTAAAATGGGACATTTTTGCCAAATCAAATGAAAGTTTGCTTTCCCCAAAGTATTAAGTACTTTCAGAAAATGTTCATTCTTAGTTTGATAAAAAAAAACAAACAAACAAACAAAAAAACTTTTTAAAGTTCTGTTTCTGGATCTCTTTTTTTTTTTTTCATGCTTTGCAGCTTTTGGGGCAGTATTTGACCAAAACTGATACAAGTTTTAAGATATATTACTGGATACTGTGTGTGAAATACAGAAGATTAAAAAAAATAATAATAATGTTTTGGTTATGATTTCTTTACAGAAGTGCAATGGAAATGAGTGAAGAAATGGGTGAAGAGCAAAATTTGCACAAGATTTTTGGAAGAAGTTTACAAAATGATTAACCATTCACTAGGAACTTGCCAATAAAGTATGAGACCAAGACCATAAATACAATTTTTATGTTGAATTATTTGACTAGTTAGTTTCAATAAATCTTTAAATCAGACCTTCCTTCTGAGGTATCTTTTATTGTGTGCTTTCACATTCATGTAGCTTTATTGATTGTATCTTCTTCACTGCCATATGTTAAATTGCAAGCAATAAAATTGAAACATTAAATCACATTATTTTCTTTCATGTGTCACTTACCTATTGGGAACATATGTTACATTGGCACAATAAAACTTGCCCCGAAGGCCTAGTCTGTGTACACAATGCTGTGAAAATGGATGCACATAAAAAAGTCATTGTGTCCTAACTGAAGATTAAGCTTCAATAAAATAATATTATAAATATTTAAAACATAAAATATGACTTGTAATGATGTAATAACAAATTCTCTGGAGTCTGTGTCCTTAAAAGGAATGCAGAAGGACATTTGCAGTGTGTGTCTTCGGTAGAGTTTACCACTATGATGCAAGCCACATTATTTCCTGAAAGGGTTTAACCCAGCTACTCCTTCCACTCAGTTTACTTTGTAACCAGATTAACCTATCATGCATTTATTATTTATATAATACATTTTTGCTATTGATCCAAGCAAACTGAGAGACACACAATGAAAAATAAACTTAATTTCATTACATTTTAAAATCAATTTAACAAGGAGGAAAATTAAGCATTCTATATAGTACTGAATGAAATATCCTTGGTTTACCTTGAGTTATACCTCTGTACTTTCAATTAAACAACAATCTAATTTCTGCTGTTTTTCTCTTTTGGCAAGGAATAACTTTTATTATTATTATTATTATTATTATTATTTCCAAATGACTCCATTCCTATTCATAGTTCTGATCCATAGATCTATTACAATGGCACTACCAGAAGGCTGGAGTACATCTCCCAGAACTTTGACCTGTATCTGATTACCTAATTAATTTAGATTAAGATATGAGATATTCAATTTGGCTTTTGTTAGAAACAGACTGATTTTTTTCCCTCCAAAGGAGAGAACAGACTTCTGAACTACAGAAACAGTTCTGATCTGTCATTTCTTAAAACTCCTACCTTTGTAAAGAACTAATGTAGATAATGAGGTAAAAATGCTAACAACAAAAAAAAAGTTTTAATGCATAACCATAGTTAGTTAATAGTTCTAATGCATAACTAGCAGATGATCTTCATACTAAAGTCCGTATACTTTCATTATAAACATATTATACAAGCAATTTGGGAATAAACTAAAAAGAATTGAAAAGTTCTGATTTATTTTATTTTATTTTATTTTATTTTATTTATTTATTTATTCATTTATATATTTATTTATTTTGAGCAGCCTGCTCTGTTCAGAAAGTTTTGCTCATCTTATTTATTCCCTGCTGGTCTGGCATTGGCAGCAGTAGTTCAATAGCAAGCCGAAGCATAGCACAGCACTTTAAAGACAGTGAAGAAAAGTATTTTTATAGATGAATGTTAAGACAGTTCAAACCAGAGAGTACATAATTGTTAAAACCGCACTGGAACTAACTCACCTATTCTTCCTAAAAGTGCCATGGGGTCTTCATTTCACAACTGATGCATGGGACATTACAGTTTTTTGTTTGTTTCATTGCAAAAGACTATGAAATACTGAGACTGAAAATAACTTTAGTTTTGTTTCAGAAAGAGAGAACAAAGTTTAACTGATATTTGCTAGAGCATGAGTCCAACAAAAACAGCTGGAGTCTAAGAGAAAAGAGCTTCTTTTATCATTAAAAAAAAAAAAAACAACACAAAAACAACAAAAAAAAACACTTTTGTGTATTATCTGGGAGAGATGCTAGGTTCCTTCATCTGCTCCAGGATAATAATGCTACAGTCTGACTATACTTATCCGTCTCACACAATATCTATCTCACACAATTCTTTTTTCTTCTGACTATAGTGCTTGCAAATGAGTTTTTCACTCAAAAAATCTAAACAATGTCTAACTTAATGAGCATTTTAGAACATTGAGAAAAGCTGTCAATTCATCCAACCCTTATTATTTCATCATGAAATGTCTGATCCTGCGATATTATCCATTGCTTGTTATTCTCAAGCCCAGGAGGGAGCAAATCAATTGCAAATGCAAAACTTGTCAAAGGCTTTGGGCCCAACCCTTGAAAAAAGAAACACAGCACATCTTAAATGGCTCTGCTCCATAAAAAAATGACAATGGGGTAGTAGGAAGGAGTCTTCAATCCTGGCCAGAAAAACTACTTATGCAACTGGGTCACAGATGCTAATTTAAAGAAAGGGGCACAGAAGTGATCGCAGTCACATTCCCTCAGAAAGTTTGAATCATTTTATCTGTACAGCATTTTGATATGTTACATGCAGTCATGGACCAAAAGCAGCAGTACTGAACAGGGAAGATATATTGACCATATACATACAACATATATGGAGTCCTCTTATAGCTGTTATTGCCCTCTTCGTGCCACCAACTTGCAGCTCTTTAGTGAATGCATCAGTCCCATGGACATGTATCTTGGATTTACCTCTTCAAATTTTAGCTATTTGAGGTTTGATATTTAAGTCTCAGCTATTTACCTTTCTTCAATGACAAAGAAAGCTCTTTCAGACACCTGTTGCATCGATGTTTGGATATGCCAACTTTCTTTTGTTGGTATAAGTGGAAATTAGGTAATTAGATGAGAAATCATATTATTTTAGATGCTTAGAAACCTATTCTTAGTTTCTGCTTAGTATTGTTAGAGGGTTAAATTCTACAAACCTTAAAACCTCTCTGGGCAGTCTCTTTCTAGGCAACTAGTACTACCATTTGCAAAGCATTAAGCGGTCTGTCAGGTGGTACTCAGTAAGCATGGTGGAATCTGGCTTTCCGCCCAAGCATGTTGAGTGAGGTTGGTTAAGAATGCTTGATTTACTGTGAACAAATAGTTAAAACAAAATTCAAACCAGATAAATAGATCATTCATGTAACAGACACCCACTACTACTACCCCATACTGCTATGACATTGTGAATACAGAGCATTATTATGGAACTAGGATCATGGAGCTTAACCGTATTGCAAATTCTGTGCACAGCTACACAGAGTTACTTAGTATGAGTAGAGGTCCACAGGGTGCAATCTTGCATAGCCATACAAAAAAAAAAAAAAAAAAAAAAAAGTATGTATATCTATCTATATATTGCTTTAGGGTGAAAACAGCATAGAGAAAAACAATGTTTCTAATAAAAGCATAGCATTTGTTTTTGTGTATGTGAAAAAAGCATAAGGTTTAAGGTTGTTTTCATGTCATAGCTAGGCAGGTAAGTCAGGTCTACCATATAAAAAGCAGAGTAAATTGTTCTGCACTGAATTTTCTGCTTTTACAGTCAAGCTATCTTTAACCAAGGGAGTTTACCTAAGGCTTATGTGTTAATTTGCACATTTTTATATCTACACATATTGTAGATGTAAATATAAATATTGTAAAAACATATATACATGTCTATACAACCTACAGTTATTCTTGCAGAAAAACCAAGTCAGAGCTCTGACAATAAGACTCTAACATTTTGGAAGTACTCAGAGTTGGCTAGTGCCTTGGGATAGATCTGCAGAGACCATTCCTTTGCAGTGAACTCACCAGAGACTGAAAGACTTTTAACCTGAAGAAAGACAGATTTAATTAGAATACACATTAGGACAACTCCATAAATACAGCTCACCCTAACTTGGTCAAAAAGAATGGGAAAAAAAAAAAAAAAGTGGGTGGGGATAACATACAACTCTACTGTCTCTCTGCAGGGATGGTCTTAGTTTCTAGCCAACTCAGTAGCTTTGAGTTGCAACAATTTGGGCATAGATCTTTGTGGCCCTGAGGAAATCTCCTTCCTCTTTTCTGATGTCTGGTTGCCTTTGCCTGCTGCTTCTCTCAGCCAGTGATCCTACTCAATAGTGCAGGACTTAGCTGTGATTTTTTACTCTGCCAACCAACTTTCACTCTGAAAGCTTGTTTCCCCAAATGGACTAAGTAATTTCCAAGGAAGGAATAATTTTTCCACCCTGGGAACTTCACTCTACCCAGTTATTTTTCCTAAGAGAACATAATACACCAGCAGAAACAAAGTATTGTAATTTTAGTATATATAGTAATATACTTTCCTTAGCAGGATTTTTCTTTTCCCTTTTCTGCACCAGAGAATCAGAGATCCCTGATAGAAGCCCAAAAGAAGAACATGAATAACTAAGACCTTTTGTGCTGAGAACTTGTGTGTCACTTCAAAAAGAAATGAAACACTAAATCGAGAATAGCTCTAAATTACTCTTATTCTTTGGGCACTGGCATCAGCCAAGGAGCTTTAGTTCACCAGGGTTTTGAAGTCTCAAAAAACTACAGGCCTCAAGCTTTTTTCCACATAAGAAGAGAATCTGGGTTTTGGTGATTTTCTTTGATCTTCTTCTGGTTTATATTGGAAGAATAGTAGTGGTAATACATACTCATGTACTTCTGGGGTATTCAATAATATACTTTTTTTTTACTAAATGTAAGATAAGTAAACACTCCTGGAAGCAGGCTGTACAACAAAATTGTGTCCTACGTCATTGGCTGCTTGAGCTTGGCAGCTTGGGGCAGAGCAGTGGGTATAAAGGAAAGTTTTTTGTTCAAACAGAGAAAGCTTCAATAAGTATTTATAGCTAGAGAACTAAGAGCTAAGCCCAGATGTTTCTATTGAATATGAAACAATATTAGAAAACAGTGTCTAAAATGTGTTTTCCAATTACTTCTAGAAAGTCACTGAAAACCAGTTAGATTAAAGTAAATTAGATTTCTTGAAAAAAAAAAAGCCAAAAATTTTTGTAACAAAAATGTCTTTTAATCAGAGAAAAGTGAAATTCCTAAGATATATGACTTTTAAAATATTTTTGTACCTAGTACTTGCAATCAAGCAAAGTTTGAATGGAGGAAATTTCTGGAAAATTTCTGCCCCTTAGAAAAGCTTATTTTTGCCATTGAGTTTAGCACTCTGGATTTGCAGTTGCAAATCTGGCTTCTCCTGTGTTAGTTTAGTAAAAGTATTGAAAGTACTGAACACATGGACAAAAATCCAATTTTCAAAGATAAACAAACAAACTGTGAACATGAATCTATAAGGAAACAATTATACATTATTTCATGAACGACATCATATGAACATCCATTTTTAGCCTGATACAATCGAAAAAATAAAACTGACCCTGAAGCAATCCCCAATTATATCATTTCTTGACTATAAAATTAACTACACTTTTTATGACAACAATCAACTTCTCTGAACAACAGCAATTTTTTCTTCTTTAATTATGACATTGGTGAGAAAAATTCATTTGTTTTTCTATAGTTTATAGTTCAAAGAATATCCATGTGTGTGTTGTATTTGTCTGTCACAGGTCACAGTTATCAAAGGGAGCCAATTATTGAGTCAGTTAAAGTGTTAAAAGTTAAAATAGTGATAAAACATATTTTAAATACTGGTAAGCATACTCCCAGAATTCAACTCTGATTAAAATAGATCAAGACCTGCTAAGATGAAAACTATAACTTTTATCTGGAATTGCAAAACAATTTATTCTAAAACCCCTCCAGCTTTTCATGTAAAACTACTAACTCTGTCTTTCTCTTCTCAAAGATGCTTAGAATTTCTTGAAAGAAAAGAAAGAAATCAGCCCACTTCCTTCATATTTTTTGTTCACACTTACCATGTAGCTCATTTTTTTTGTGTAGTAGGACCAAGGTGTGAAATTTGCCTTTTGTCGTGTTTCTCCCAGTCAGCAAAGCAAACTAGGGAGTACTCCAAGAGACCAGACCTCCACTTCTCAAAAAATAAATCTGTTTAATATTAATAGCCTACAATTGCCAGTATCCACCCTTGTAGGAGGGTGATGAAACCACTTTTCCCATCTAACATTCCAAAATGCCATCTAAGGAATGTAATATCTAAGTCCCATTTAAAGAGATGTTTCCAAGTACCCTCACGTTCACGCTGCTTTCCTGGGGGCTGAATTTATTTTTAAGATCTCTGCATATTTGTCTGTCCATGAAAAGGATACCAAATGTCATGCCTATCAATTACTAAATATGTATATATGATCCATTTGGAAAATATTGCAAAAATTTGAAACTGCAAATGTCTTTACAAGCTGCAGAAAAATCAGATCGATATGCTTAAAGGTGCTATGAATACATGAATGCCAGATGCACTGGGATACAGGAAGCACCACTCCCTTTTGTTATTTAATGCCTAGAGTCCACATGACAGGCTAGTGTTAAAAACAAAGCTGTTCACTAAGGCCATTTACAAACCTTTTACTGAGATAAAAGCAAAGAAAACAAGGACATGTGAGTGTTTGATATGATTGAACTAATGGCAGCACAACTTTAAATTTATCAAAGCTTTTAACCACCTGGTTTTCACAACATGGACTTCTTGGTGGACTTATTGTTCCGATTCTCCTGTAACACTGCTGTGATAAAGAGTAGGTTTTCCAAAATAAATATAATCAAAACAGTCCTAGGCAGTTGTGTATACCAAAATGCTCTGCAGGATGAGGCACAGATGTGAGCAAATGGCTCAGATGTTCATTTTATAACCGTACAGGTTATTTTCTGCTGAATTTAAGGGGGCAAAGTAACAAGCAATATTTCTGTATACAGTTCAGAAAATATTTAATGCCAGCCATAATTATCTTAAACTAATAGACCTGCACTTGTATTTCAAATCATATGGATATTCTCTATTCTGGTATAATTGCTGTATTTTACATGATTGTATGTGGTTTAAGTTTTGATTAGGACCTCTGGATATTCTTGCAATATGAATTGATTGATTGCATGGGTATTTGCTCTAGTTAAAATAATAAAAAAATGTGTAAAACAGTTCCATGAAAGGTATAGTTGCAATACTGAGAAGTAGCTTTCATTTGCTTGGAAGAATGAGACTATTATCTGAAATTATTTCCCTCTTTATAAGTAACTTTGAAGACTTATTTGCCCATGACTTTGTCATCAGCATATAAGATCATCCTGTGGAGGTCATTCTTTTGCTCTAAGCTCTGGATTCATCTCATCAAAATGTAGCCATCTGCAAAACAGGTACATAGTTTAAACTAGGTGTCTACAGTCTCTCTGTGCATAATGGAAAAAGGGATAAGGTTATTTCCTTCTCAGTTTTAGGGCTGAATAAGCTCTACCTGTGGAGGAGGAACAGGAGGAGTACACTGGAATATGTTGCCCCCAGAAGCTGTGGATGCCCAGTCACTGGAAATGTTTCAAATTAGGGTTGGATGGGGTTTTGAGCAATTTGATCTAGTGAAATATCTCCCTGCCCATGGCAGGGGGGTTGGAATTAGATGATCTTTAAGGTCCATTCCAACCCGAGCCATTCTAAGATTCTATGGTTCTATGATTCTACGGTTCTATGATTCTAAGACTTTGTAAGAAAAAAGTAGTCAACTTCAGATTGAATTATCAGGGTGGGATTATTTATACCAATCATTAATTTAGTCTTTAGGTATTGATAATTTATATTACATCAAAAGTATTTAATGCATTTTTTTTCCAGATTTTAGCTACTTAAGTTCTTTATGATATCAAAAGGAAACTTTGGGATGCAAGTGATATAGGTTTGAGATATACCAGTGCAATGTTCTGAAGGCATGCATTTAAATTGCCTATATCAGACTTATATCTGAAATTAGTACATTTACTGAATAATGTTCTTGAACTTATGACTATAATGTCGTACATTATTGATGAAGAAACACACTTTCTTCTGGTATTAACTGACACACCATTGAAATTAATGAGTCTATGCCATTTTATTGTAACCACAAACTGAATACAATGAACCAGCTTCTGCTTTTTGATATTCTGTGAAATAAAAGATTTTTTTTTTATTATTATTTTTTTTTTGAGTTGAGTCTTCAGGATTACACCAAATGGTAGTCAGTCAGTTTGCAAACCAAAGCTGTGAGCTGTTGGTATGTAGACAGAATGGGTAGATGATACACAGAGGAGCCAGAAAAAGAAAGGAGTTGCTTCATCAGAAGGTTCAGCCTCCACATGTGGTGCAACTTTACTCAACAAAGACAGTTTGTTTCATTATTATTATTTTTTTCTTTTCTTTTTGTTCCACTACCTGGAGATTTCATGGTTTAGAGATGGTAAAATGGGTAGAGCCATTTTGAAATATATATATATATATTTGATAAATATATATATATATGATAAAGTGCTAGTTAGGGATAATAATTTACATTTTACAGGTAATGATGTTACTTAAATCCTGTTCAGGTAACAAAGACTAAAAAAAATTCCTTGCTTGAAATTCCTGCTTCCCTTTATGTTATTCAGACTATGGGAAATGAAACATTACTATTCAAGGAATTTACTCTGAAAATTAAGTTAAATATGTAAATTACATAAATTTTACTGTTTAATTGGTCATGTGAAAACTGATTTCTGAAGAATAAGGGAATGATTTTATTCAGTTTTAATATTTTGCTGATTTTTGTGTTAAATGTGACTCAGAAAAGAACATAATTTAGCACTGAAATACATGATAAAGGAATTATTAACATGGAAGAAAATGTTATAACATAGAGGGGAAGATGGGAGGAAGTTTAAAAGCATTTTGTAAAATAAAGAAATAAAAAGATAAGCTGGAATAGAGAATAGTGAAAAAAATCCTATGTTGAAGAACAGTTTGAGAATTTAGAAAAAGGTAAACTAAGATATTTCATACTTCATGTATGAAAAAGGAAACAAATGAGGGCTGAATATGTTACTACTGTACTATAAAAATCAAAAAGTGATTCCTACATTTCAGAAGGTAAAAGGGCACTAGAAAGAAGCAAGCCAAAGAAGATCAAGGCATGATCCAAATTTCAGCTGGAGAAATTATGTTTTATTAGATTTCAAGACCAGAAGAGACCACTATCATTATCCAGATGAAACTCTCACATCATAAACTGAATAATTTAGCCAATGTTTTTTTTTTAGCATTCACATAATTTTTGATTGAACTAGTAAATATCTTTCAGTGGGATATCCTAAAATACTCAACATGCTGAAGATCTATACCTATGTATTCAATTCACTAATAAACCACCTTATTAAGCTATTATACTATTTTTCTGATTTTTGCAGCCCTTGGATCTAGTTACATTTCCTGCTGGATCAGAGACTCTCCTGCAATTTTATCAATGCCATGACCAGTAAGATTTAATGATGACCTGAGTATAAGAGAAAATACACCAAGACACACACACACACACACACACACACACAAATGTTGGTGTGGAACAGCAGATTTAGACAAATAGACTAGGAAAAAATCAAGGAAATATGTAACATCAGTTTTGTGAAGTAAATTCTCATCACAGAAGAAACATGGCAAAAGAAATCAAAGTTTTGCCAGATGCATGAAAAGAAAAATGTATGGCTTGTTGTCTCACATTTTTTGCATGTATCTTCTGTGTTGACAGGTTTTGTAAGATGGAAAGTGCCTTTCATTTCAGTGAAATCTCCTTATATTTTTATTATTATTATTAATTATTTTGCCAGCTTGAAAAGGACTGTTTCAAATGGTTAAAAATGATTCTAATGCAAATTACAGCCAAGAATACATTGGAAAAATTCAAGAACAAGCCAGAAATTTTAATGAAGTCCTGCAATTTTATAAAAGTACCATTTTGGAGGAGCTGCATTTTTTCAATATCTATGGGGAGAGGGTTTTAACAATGGAAAAAAGCAGTACTTTTGTACCCCTTGTTTGTCAGGATAAGGGAAATTTGTACAGACTTTTCCTTTATTTACCCATTTTTGATACTTTTACCTGTCACTGAAAAATAAATGCTAGCATTTTTGAAGCCATTGAACAAAACAGATTCAAGGAAGTAGCCTGTTATTTAAGACTTTTTTTTTTTTTTTCATTTAAAAATGGAAAAGGAAAAACCTAAACCCAAACTGCTGCCTTACCATCCCACAATATATCAGGAAACAAATTAAATCTCATTTAAAACTAAGGAAAAGCTCTGGCCCACAGCAAAACAAACAAACAAACAAACAAACAAATATCTATCTACACAGAGAGATATATAGTTATATTTTCTGTATTCATGACTGCAACAGTGCCTAAATGTAGGTATTTTCCTCGAAATAGAGTTCACAAGTTGGCTTCCATGTTTTACTCAGTCAAAGCAGACTGAAAATGGATTCTGCAATATACAGTGAATCAGGCAGTAGAACGGTGAGAAATAACCAGGAAATCTGCCCTCTTCTAGTTCTGGGGGTCCCTTGAGAAGAAGCATTTGGTCTGGTTTCATAGACTCTAACCTGCATCTAGATGTAGAGAACACATTGGGACATGACATCAGGACATCTAACATGTTTTCAAGCTCAAGGGAGAACATCTATACAGCACCTTCATTTAGACATAAAATATAGAAATATGAGCCAATACCTATCTTATTACAAGACCTTTCATCTTAAGAGAATCCGATTAGAAGAATCCAGCTTACCTCTTTGTTTTATCGGAGTCTGGGTATTGAACAGAAAAAATGTAGATGATACAACATTCCACACAGAAACAGTTAAAAGAAGAATTGTATTTATAAGTATTAGTTTTATGGTCCATTCCTTTTCTATTTTTTTTTTCTGGTTTGTTTCTTGATCTTGTCATTTTTAAAACATCTTTTGTAGTAAATCTTTTTTAGCCGTGTGAAACCACAACTCTCAAAACTATGACAACACTTGTAACTATCACTGTTCTGATAGTTGAGCATCCAAGTTCATTGCAAAATGGCTTTGAAAATGATTCCAAAGTGATGACACTGATTTTGATTATGGAGAAGAGAAATGATAATTACTTATTTATCTCCAACATATATATTAGCAATCAAAGTAAAATGATTATTATGAATTTAAAATCGAATGAACTTCTCAATACATGTAACAAGGAAAATATATATCAGGAAGATATTTAAACACACGACTAACTTAAGTAAAGAGATGTCCATTGAAATACTTTGCTTAAAGCACAAATATAGTGGAGTCAGTGAGATAAAATAGCAAATATTTTTATTCATGTTTATAAGTATTTTAATACTTCTGGTGTTACTAAGGATATACTTTGTATGAAGAAGTAACATAAAATTCTCAGATACGCTTTCAGTCAAATATTTTAATGATATGCAACAACTGTAATAAGAATCTGTCTGAGAAAAAGTTGTGTAAAAATTAAATAGGGGTCCTGAGATACATGCCTTTGTATGATACCTTTATAAATCACTCCTGCAGAACCAAGCAGTCAGCATCCTGCTATGCACAGCTGTTTGCCCAGAGAACTTCAAATAAAAAGTAAATAAATATAGACAAAAAAATAATGTGGAAAAACACTATTACAGCTGAAAAATTAGACAAGCACAGTTTGTACTAGATCATTAGTCATGTATTGGCAAGTCCTGATTATCAAGGGTGTCACCAGCCATGCATCTTCAGAAGTCATTTGGCATTTGATTTAGCCAGCAAATATCTAATCGCATGCTAAATAAAACAGTCATTTTTGCCCATGTTATTTTAGCATCAGATTCTTCAGCTATTTAGAAACTCCTGTGAATGTTTTTGGGATTTCAGCATACAGAACAGCTGGAGAAGCCAGTCCTTAACTAAGCTGGTTACAAATTACTCTGTTCTAACAAAACTGTTTATGTGTACAATAGTCTATTCTGATAGTTGATCGCATGCTGGTGAGCTAAGCCAAAAAAAATGCAGGTAAGATCCAGAAAGCTAATGGCAACTAAAACACAGTTCAATGGATTGTAGTAAAAGGTTAACACTGATAAAAAAATCTTCCACAAATAGAAGTGAGTCATAGAGCTACAGTTAAAAACAAGGTCCATTTCAGAGAATGCCCAAGAAGAAACCTCCTACATGGAAGTGAACAGAAACAGTACTCTTGTGAGAAAAGGAGCTTTACAAACTGGGCAGTTAATAGTATTATCCAAACAGTTAGATGCATTTTACAACTTAGGCATTTCCAAAACTTTGAATTGAAGTGAATAAAATTTACTCCAATGTGCATACATAGAAGATGAGCATGGAATGTTTTATCCATTCACAGAGCAAATGAATGAAGTTTTCACCATTTCTCCAGATGCATTAGATTAAAAAGAGATCAAGCTGAGGAGATTGTTTCAGACTGCTAAAAGCAAATACTCTATTAAAAGAAGATTAACACTGAAAGCACAATTGTTCTACACATTTTTCTTGTCACGTACTAGGGTACAAAATACAGATGATGTCTGAAAATTCTAGGTCAGAGACTAAGGGTGAATTCAAGGTGAGAAGCGTGTTAAGAATAGAAAGAGAAAGTAATGCTGAATATAACCAGCCAGGAAATCTATATGATGAATTGATATGATGACATAGTTTATGCTTTTCCTTTAAGGCTAGTGTACTTAATAACTAAAGGATATCAATGCAATATCTGCCACAAGAACAGTGCTTTTTTGCTGTGTGCAGAGTTCAACAATATCTACAGGGAAATACAAGAGTCTCGTTTATATTTACTGTATGATAGGCAGGGAATTGAATTTGAAGTTGAAAATGGGGACAACATATTAGCATAGGTTCATGACAGTTGGATAACAAGAGAGGCTAACTTTTTCAGTGTTTGCATTCTTTAAAGCTTATTCTGGATTACAAAGTTTGTATTGCCAAGGGTCTGACATTCCTATATATTTATTACTCTTCCCTCAAATATTTAGGGGATAGTTAAGGCTTATTGAGATTTTACTTTATTGGCAATCCAAGACTTATTTCTAAAATATTGGAATGTACTTCGCATTTAAGGGAGATACCACAAGAACAGGAAATCTCAACAGCAAAAGGTTTTTATGACAATAACTGAAACAATTTTTTATACTGAGCAGGATTTGTAAAGGCTCTTATCTGCCTCTAGATAAATGGCATGCAACAGTTTTGGAAACACAGGCAGGATAAAAGAGAAGAATAAGGCTTAGAAACCAAAGCAGGATTCAAATGCCTACCAGCATTATTCATGAAGGGTTGTTTGACACAGAACTCAATGTTTTTTCTCTATCCTCCAATCACAATAGCTCAAATAAAATCAGCACATTGCAATCACAGAACAGTATAATAGTAAAAAGAAAGCACATTGGTGCTTGATAATAACTTGAAATGGTTAAGTGGCACAGAAAGTGAGGTTAATGTATAGTTTGGAGCTGTAATTGTTTATGAGCCCATCCAGAAGAGCTGGTTTTATGTTTATGCTCAGGGTTCTTTTTGAGCAGACATTTGGCCAGACAGGTGGAAAAAAGGTAATGGTCTTTAAAATAATTTGGCTTTTAGAATGGTTTCCAGCCCCCATATTTTTGGTCACTGAGGATGAATGACCACTAGGACCCTAGATAAATCCTCAGGGATTATGGTTTAGGCATTATTGAGACAATTAGCCAGACAGATGCAGATCCGGTGTTCTTAAGTGTTTTAAGTGTTTTTTTTTTGTTGTTTTTTTTTTTTAATGAATGTTCCTCAATTACAATTTTTCTGGCCAGCAATTTCATCGGGATTATTAGAAATATATACCTATTTCTAACCCCTTTTCCAGTTTTTACAATATTATTTGCTTTAAGTCCAAAAAAGACTTCAACAATAATGATTATTTCTGTGACCTGTGGCTTGGGAGACAGTACATGAATGTATATTTGGAGTCCAGACAAAACCTCAGTGGAACCAAAACTAGAGATTCAAAAGGCCATTGCATGTTCATGTAACATCTTCTAATATTTCACATGTATTTACATTTAGCGTCTGGCTGCCCTCTAACTTACCTGCCTCCACTTTGTGGCTTCCTTAGTCAATAATTAAACATTAAAAATATATATATATATATATATATATATATATATATAAATCTTTTTATCTTTGTCTGTTTTACGGATTTAAGGAACTGGGTTAAAGTGAATATACCCACAGGCCAGACAGGAGAGTACAAAGATGAAAATAGATTTCAGACCTGTTATTTAATTTGGGAAGTATTTGTGGGTGGTGGAAATTAAACAACGCCATCTATCCTGAGTTTTACTGAACCTTTACTTTTCCTCTTCTGCAGGGAAAATAGAGCTTCAGCAATCACAATGAGTCTAAACTGAGGCCTTCCTTTTAGTAAAAGATGACACTAAAATGCAAAATTTATTATCAGATCCCTATTCTTGCTGAAGATGAGAGATTGTAGGCATGTAGTTAGTTATATTGCTTGTAACAGAATTTGGGTTTGTCTCAAAGCTGTTCATGGATCCAGATCATTGCTTTGCTGAAGTGTGAGGACATCCAGGTCCATTTCTCACTCTAACAAGTGGGAAATAATTATATTGTCTTATTTTTCCTCAACTTCATATAATTTGGCTGCAGTTCCCTTTGCGAGAACAAATAGTTTAAATCAAATTATGGTACGTATACCAATAGTAGTGGTAAAACTATTTCAAAGTATGTGGAGAAAAATATCTGGCCTTCTGTCTTTTCCCCAGAGAAGATGGGGAACAGCTGTTTGGCCAGTGAGCTCTGTCCGCTCAGTTAAGTGAAACATGCACAGCCTACTGCAGAGGTGGCAAATGCTGATGCCATCGCTGCCAGCTGGTGTAACTCAGTTCTCAGTCTGTAATGGCATTCTCTATACAAGAAGTGAAGATGCACAGAATTTTTTTTTTTTTGTCAGACTACAAAAGGAGCCTTGACACTAGCTTACAAGTGTGCCCCTTGTAGACATTTAAATTTAGGTCAGATGAATCCCAATATTTATGCAGAAAATAGCAAGAAGAGGGAAGCTCACCAAGATCCAAACACCAGCGTGCTTTATCTGTTTTGTGACATTCAACTTCTGTGATAAAGAAATATCTTAAATTGGTCAACTACAAATATTCAGGGCATTTAGGGTTCTGGTTCACACAAATGTTCACAGTGAGTTAAAATAATGTGATGAGATTGGAAATAAGAAATTAAAGATGTCTCAAGTCCTTCTTTTGCAATGTCACACAAAGTAGTCATAGAAAACTTAAGTCTAAACATTTAGAGAATACAGATAATGTGGATGCATTCATGAGATAGTGTGGTCCACCTCATCGTTTTTATCACAGAATCACAGAATCATAGAATTGTAGATGTTGGAAGGGACCTCAAGAGATCATCAGGTCCACCCCCCCTGCCAAAGCAGGTTCCCTAGAGCAGGTTGCCCAGGTAGGCGTCCAGACAGGTCTTAAATATCTTGAGAAGGAGACTCCACAACCACCCTGGGCAGCCTATTGCAGTGCCCCATCATCCTCACTGTGAAGAAGTTCTTTCACATGTTGGTGCAGAACTTCCCGTGATCCATTTTGTGGCCATTGCCCCTTGTCCTGTCCCCACAAACCACTGAAAGAGGTTGGCCGTAACCCTTTGTCTCCCACACTTCATGTATTTATAAACATTGATAAGATCCCCCCTCAGTCTTCTTTTCTGCAGGCTGAACAGACCCAGGTCTATCAGCCTTTCCTCACAGGGAAGATGCTCCAGGCCCCGTATCATCTTTGTGGCCCTCCGCTGGACTCTTTCCAGGAGATCCCTGTCTTTTTTGTACCGGGGAGCCCAGAACTGGACACCGTACTCCAGGTGAGGCCTGACCAGGGCAGAGTAGAGGGGGAGGATCACCTCCCTTGACCTGCTGGCCACACTTTTTTTAATGCATGCCAGGATCCCATTGGCCTTCTTGGCCACCAGGGCACACTGCTGGCTCATGGCCAACCTGTCGTCCACCAGGACCCCCATGTCCTTCTCCGTAGAACTTCTCTCCAGCAGGTCATCCCCCAGCCTGTACTGATACATGTGGTTGTTCCTTCCCAGGTGCAGGACTCTACACTTGCTCATGTTAAACTTCATTTGGTTTCTTCCTTATGGTCATGTGTTCTTTATATGGGGACACATGCTGGTTTAGATCAATATCCATTGTGTGACAGTGGACAACGGCAGAAATTTTAAAACAGGTGTATGAAGCTGTAGATAATCTGGTACACAATCATACAAGAAATTACAAACATACAATAGGAAATACCTCCTTACCCTCTACCAGGTATTGGCGGTTTACTAACCTGTGCAATAAGGGATTTGGGAAAAAAAAAAAAAAAAAAAAAAAGAGCTAAGTGGATGAGAATCACACACAGCTAGGGAGTTTCAAATTAATTTCTACTAGAATTCTTATCTGCTCAATACTCAAAGGAGAACAAAGTCTAAAAAATAAACTGCTAGACTACTCACCTATGTTTTTGTCTTGCTGTTTTTTGTTAATTTTTCTATGAAAATGCATATACAAATACCTAGGTTTTGTACTGACATGCTATGTTAGAATTACCATAGCACTTTAAATGAATAAAATATTTGGTTGAAAATGTAGCTGAGTGTTGGGAGTAATGATATATTGTTAATTAACATTTGCTCTTTTGGCTGGAAGAAAGGCAAAGTTCATAGCCTTTAGCCTGGGTGAGGTGATGGTATTACAAACAAGTTAGGAAGAAAGGCTTAACTGTACTCCATGTAAAGAATGAAGTTGGTAAACAAATTTCACTTGGATAACAAGCACACTACAGAGCTTTGACAGCCTCACTTTTTTATTATTTTGCCTTGTGTTGTTTTGTTTAATTAAATGAAGCAAGACAGAACATTCAGAGCATGACTCCAGCTATTGCTAAAACTACTAAATTAGATTACTTTGGCATTTAACTCCTGGCAATTTTGACTCAATGGCTTGGACTTTAAAGAAGGGAAGTGTTGAGGAATGAGGCTGAGGTCATTGCTTCTGATAAGTCAAGTCCACATACTAAGCATCAACACAGAAAATTCTTAATGCTGTTTTGGTGTCATCCATATGTCCTGGTTACATTATATGTCTTATCGAGACAGTTTTATTAAATATTTCTGTACATACTTTGGGAGGGGGAGAGGAGAGAGGAAATTAACCCTTATCTTTCCTTAATCTTAAGGAAATTAAGATTTCAGGACATTGTACATCCCAAAAAGCACTATGCACACTTAAATCTTTTGCATTTTTTCATGGTACCAAATGTTCTTTTGCCAGTATGTGTCAATACACTGGCCATGTACTATCGTGACTATAAGACTGTACATTGCCTCTGCCCCCCAAAAAGAGGAACTCTCTTTGTCATAGGGCTGAGAGCACCTACATTAAAAACCTCTTAAAACAATTTAGATTTCTTTATGTGCCATCTTACTGGAACTACGGAGAACCACAGTTCATAAACTGCAAAGATTCTCTTTAGCCTGTGGAGGGACTTTTTCTCATTTGCTTTTCTTTCAGATAGATGCTAGCTAGAGAACTTAAGTCAATATGAGATGAAGAGGCAGACACATTTAGAAAAACAAAACAAACAAACAACAACAACAACAAAAACAGAGGGTGATAGAAGTCTTAAAGGTTAAATGGGTTCCTTCCCACTTCAGCCCTTTGATTAAAAAATAAAAATAAAAATCGACTTTATACAGGAACATAATGACCTTTCATTTATTTACCTCTGTCAGACTGCAAGCCCTCTGTATATTCAGTTATTTACAGAGCATCCAGCTCAATCTGACCCTAACTCTTACTGAGGCTTTCCTGTTACTCTAATTCCAATATTTACCAACCGTGATTACTAATGCTTATAAGGACACATGCTTTTGCTCCGTGGAAGTCTGTCTAACTTGGAATAAAAATTACACTTTATCTAATTATTTTTATTTATCTGAACAAATCTAAGGATGGGTACCAAATGTTTATTAGAAAGTAAAGTGCTTATGACTATAATTGTTTTATATCACAGGTAAAAATCATATGACTATGATTTATATTAAAAATTATATCCTTTGTAAGCCATGTTACTATTTATTTAAATGAACTTCAACTGGGAATATAATTTTATGTCTGAGGCTTGTGAAAAAAAAATAATATTTATTAGATGTTGATTGTAAAATACAGGTCATTATCATATAATAAGTCACTGATTTTAAGTTGTCCAGGGATGGCATTATGCTATACGGCATACATTTTAAATGTACCTCTTCAAAGGAATAAAACATTATGATTAGTCCCTGTGTATGAATGGTGCAGGAGAAGATTCTGCATTCATACATATCAGTACTAGGAGAAAAAAAAAAAAGAAAATAAATCACCTTTACTCATCTTTAAAAAGTTCATAGACCAAAGTATCTTAGTGTTTTCTTAATGCTCGCTCAATATGCCCAACAACAGAACTCTTAGCTGAGGCTGCAGTCACAGATCTGACTTGAAAGCTGCAATCTGCATGAAAAAGGTGTTACATTTCCATGTTAGAGATTCTAAACTTCCTGGCTGTAAAATTCAAAACCTTAACTGCATAAGCACTATTTACACTTCTGGAGCAGATGTTTATTGTTCTAACAATTTCTGCCTCTTAATAACCTTCCAGTGATGCAAATAAAGCAGTAATGAAAATCCGATTTGTGGAATTTGCTTTTTGTAGAATGAAAATTAAAAGGTTATTGTATTTCTTCAGTGAAGAATTTTTTAGAACAACCAGGATTTCAAAATCTAGAAAAACAAAGCAAAACAAAAAACCAGACTCAACCTCAAGATAAAGGAAGAATTTTCAGTATCAATGACCATGAGGGGAAACACTGCTTTATTTAGCCACTTATTCTTCACCTGTATTAGCACATTAGTGTTCAGCATACATTCTTGAAGCCCAATGTTTTTTATACCCCATATACTATCGTAGCTCTTTCCACCTTTCCAAACCATGCATAAGTTCATCTATTCCAAACAGCAACAGTAATAGAAGACAAGATCACATTGTAATTATTTATTGGGCCAGGCAAAAAGTAATAAAATAACATGCATCTAGAAAAGTAAATCCTCGATAAAAGTCATTTTAAATGAGTCCCTACAGAGCTATTCCAAGAGACTTTTTTTGGCATGCATAGGGAATGAGTCCTTTGTTAAAGAAACAGAATATAATTCTTAAGACTACAGTAAGCAAACACTTGCCCCCATAAAGAAAAACAAACAAACAAACAAACAAAAAAACCCTCAATATTACATACAATTGAACCTTATAGTAGATTTTTGACACACTATTTCTATTTTATGTTTGGAGTCTTAAAAGAAATACATAAAATTTAAGAGCAGTAAAGTTCACTTACTCATATGAGTAATACTTTCTTCAGTATGTTTATGATGCTGAATCTTCACCATTGTAATAAACATTGCATAAGAAGTGATATATTCCATACTGATTCAAACCTAAAATTATGTGACAATTTCTGCTTTCTCTTCAAAAACACAATTGGTTTTATTCATAGAAATGTGCATTTTTGCACTATTTCCATGAAGAGAGAGAGAGAGAGAGAATGCTGTGTTGCCTTGTTACAAATACATGGCGATTAAAATTATTTTTTGATGTTTTCAGTTGAGATGGCAGTTTCCTTACTGTAATCTTGCCTAGTATCATTAAAAATATGACATTTAACTATCAAAAGTTATAATCCATTTTTAAAATCTGGAGCTGCTTCTAAGAAGTTAAAGAGCAATGCACTAATATGACTGAAATGAAGTTGTAATCTAACATATTCAATAACAATGAATTCTTCAGTAGATACAGATCTAAATATAACTTTGGCTTCTTTTTGCTGTCTTTACCAGAAAAAAAAATAAAAAAAAAAAAATTGTCGTTATATGAATTACTAGGAACATCACCAGTAGTCTGATCTGATCACGTGGCTAGATTATTGTCCATCTCCTTTTCAAGGCTGTCTGGGATTCAGAGGTTAGGTATTGCAGTACCAAACCATCACAGAAGCATGACTACCAGAAATATTCTGTGAGCAACAGGGAGCCAAGCAAGACAAGGAAGAGTTTGGCCTTTGCATTAACAGCCACGTGGTTACATCTCAATGACTTATAACTTGAGGATCAGTAGAAAAGAGGCACAACTATGCACCTGTTTGCAAATGTTTATATGTTATCTTCAGTAGATAACAGAAGTTATCTTCAGTAGACTGTCAGTAGATAAAATACAGAAGCAGTCTGGTTTTTGGAGCAGAGAACTTCCCCTTGGGGTCTGGCACTTTACCTCCTCTATTCAAGCTGAGTAACCCCTACAATCAAGCTACAGATTAAGTGCATGCTTCAGTCTCCCAATTAAAGCAGCAACCCTACCTCTGTTGCCCAGAAGGTAGGCCATTCAGGTGGATATCAGCCATCTCTAATACCTTTTTTCTGCTCTTGGAATATTCTTAAGGGATAGTGACTCTGTAGGACATAGCCCCAGTAAAACAAGAGGTCCTGAATGCAGCCTGCCAGGTTACCCAGCTGCTGCTAACAGCCTTGCCTGTGCAGGTAAACTATCATCATTGTTGCTTAGAAAACTCTTGAAATTAGCTGGCACCTGCGAGCCAAAGGTATATTCTAGGAGTCTCATCCAGTTAATAAAAGTAACCTTGTTAAATTAAATGGGTGTGGATCAAGTAGTCTGAGTACTTCTAGGTGTGTTGTTTTGTTTTAGGTGAATTGACATGTACTATTTAAAAAGTTGTACAGCCCAACGTACAAAACAAACTAAATGTCAGTGGCTTCAGAGAGCTAATATACAGAAAATTACTTTTAAGTGGCTTGAGGGTACAGCTTGAAATATGGAAATCAAAAAGTGCTTCTCATGAAAAGAAAGTTAAAATCCAAGCAAAGATTAATACAAAATCACCTACATTACCTCCATGATGAGAAATCCTCAGCTTGTGCCTGGAGAGAACTAGTGTGTTAGAGTACTTCAGAGCAGAAACTACCTCCACCTACTCAAGAAACTATGTCATGTGCCTTGCGTGCAGGGCCCTGCCGGGAACTGGCCCACAGTGCAGGTTTACTCCCTGCATAATCAATCAAGAAGGCTATTTGAACACCAAAGTGTATGGAGAGCTTTATTAACTCTATGTCCACCAGAACAATTTACTAAATATAGAAATGTAGGGTTTTGTTTTGTTTTGTTTTGTTTTGTTTTTTCTTCCCCCCAGAAATTTTGGTTGTAAACAAACACAAATGCCACAAGTAACTGTAAATGTTTTCATTCTAAATTTGTGGGTGGCTATTTTTTCCCCAGGACTTGTTTTTTGAAAGCAAGGAAAAGGGAATAGCTATAAAAAGCCACATTTTCTTTCAGATTAACTTATGCACAAAATGATTACATTGACATTATTCTGAATCACACTGTTGGTGGACTCGAATAAAGGGTCTGATTCAGGAACTGAAGTTCATGTTGAGCTGAGAAAGCTTTCCTTGTGTAACCTTCTGTGCTTCCTCTGGCTCAGAGAACATAGGGGGTGCTTTAATTAGCTAAGTTAGTTGGATAGAGATATTGTGCTGATACTGGTTGCTTATGTATCAAGTCTCAAGTCCAAATACAGTAATCTAATAACACCACAGGCAACCTATATTCAGACAGTTGGACAGCACAGAAAGAAGTCAGGAAGTCTAAGACTTTGATGTACTTTTAGGTAAAGAGCTTTGTGTGTTTTAAAAAGAAAGGCACATTTTATGTCTTTTCCCATTTCTAAAGATGCATTGTGCTGTATGGAATGGATTTTGCTGTCTTTTGCATCAGTATTACACCTACGTAATTCCAAAGCTGTGCTGGACTTCCACTGAAGTTGATGACAACAGCCTCAGGCCCCAAATCTAAAATTCAGTACATTCCCAACACAGAAATGCTTGGCTTCCAAGACATATGACCACAGCTGTCTGCAAACGGTCTGTCTCTGATGTCCTGGCATCACACCATTATTGTCTAACACAGTTACACAAAGTGAAGATCTAACTTTCTTTTGGACTTGAGCAAAGGTGAAAACAGTTAGCTAGTGTGTAATAGCTTGATTGGGCTATAGCAGTATTTCTTGCCTAACTAACATGACCTAAATGAATTTTGCAATTATAAAGTCTAAATGCTAGGATTTAGTATGAGTGACACTGCAAACCTTTAGAGATTCTGAGCATTATTCTGAATAAACAGAAGCTTAAAGTCTGGATGGCCAAACCAATCCTTTCTCATACAGGGCGTTGCCTGAAAAAATGCTGAGAAAAAATCCCTCCTCTGGGACATACAACTACTTCACAGACATTTTCCCAAGGGGGGGGGGGGGGAGGGGGGGGGAGGGGCATGAACAGATGGTTGTAAATCCTCTGGCTTCTTTTCCCCATGAGCCAGACTCCCCAGGACTCTTCACTTGAAGGAGGATTGAACAACTGCAGGGCTCTGATTTTCTCGACAAGTAGCTGAGGAGTACAGCTCCTGCTCCAAGCAGAAGGGAAGCACATGGTTCTGCTGTAGTCCCAGCTGTCCATCAACTTCTGTTGTAGGCTGGAGAATTTGGCTCTGAGGAAATGTGTTTAAATTTATCCTATTCTCTGGTGGATAACAACAGCCATGCCTGTGTTACCTTGCGTAGAAGAGTAAATAATCACTGGAAGGCTGGCAATTATAGTTAAACCAAGGGCAACGTTTTTAGAAAGAAAAAGCTGATGGTTTCCTGGCTCTGAGTTTTGTATATTTCTCTACATTTATTACTCTGTTGAAATGTTTCCTCAAACCAGAATGATGCAACACATAATCTCTTGTTCAGCTGAAACTGTAGATGGCAGAGAATACAGGGAATACAGCTCTAATCAAAGAAAATAAGAGTAGACATTGGATCTGATCAGGCAGTCTGGTGATTTTATAGCTATCCTGGCTCTGAAGGAAACAGATCTCTTTCTGAGCAGAACCTGTTAGAATGCAGACATTTTTTGACATACTAGAAGTCTGCATTTGTTTGATCTTAACCAACAATCCAAATGTATATCAACAGAAAGAAAGCACACATCTGCCACAACAGGAATGTTTACAATCATTTTAATGACACCATTAGATTTTGTTTGCCAGTGTTCAGTTATTTCAGGCTTTTATACAAAAAACATGTGAGGTAAGTTTACCACCTGTGTACAATGGAAACAACCCATTTAAAGGAATAATTTTAAGGGTAATACATTACTCAGTAGTTTTCCTCTGTTCACCAAGATAATTGTGGGAGCACAATTATGTTTACCCAAGAATACACAGAGCTTTTGTGTTCTTCAATAATGTTTCATATTGATCAAGCCTGCGCTAAGAATTACTCCAAAAAGAACTTTGCGTGCTTGCAAAATAAACAAACATGCTCTAAAGCCAGGCAATTTTAGAAAGTTTTCAGGTGACAGGTGGGATTAGTGTTAAATGAGAAATCCAGTCTTAAAAGACAACTGAAAACATCTACCCACTATATTAAGCTCCTCTGGATTTAGATATTTTAAGAAAGCTAAAGGGTTGTCTTTGAGGGCTTGGTGTTGCTATCACTTATGTCACTGGGAAAATTCGGGACGGTTTCTAGAAAGAACAATTTAAATTAAGGTAAAACATAGCTGGTGTCACACAAAAGCTCAGAAAGACTGAACAAGTGGTAACAGCCTTCCATTGCAGATGTGATACAATTCCTGATGTTGTACTTGTTAATACAAGCGCACATGTGTCTTCCTCACTCAGCTCCTCATTATATGGCTACTAAATCTCCCAGAACCTCAGGCATCAACTGCACATTATTGTGCAAGACCCTGTGCAACCAAAGAACAAGAAAAACACCGTCTCAGACACAAAGAGCTTAGCTTCAAATCTGTGAGGGTGTTTAATTCTCATCGAATGGATATTTATAGCCTAATTATCTAACATGTAATTAGCACACCTTCTGGAGAGAGAACAAAATAGGGGATTACATGTGATATTACTGAGATCTCAGCAGACATTTTCTGCTACACAAGCCAAGCTTTTTATGTGCAGGAAAATCACACTACTGACACACAACCCAGGTCTACATGGCTGCTTTGCTCAAGGGTGCTGGAGGAAACTTTGTGAGACAAACGGCAGTGGTGAAGGTGTGAACCGCACACAGGTCACCTGTCCAATGCAGTGTGCATCTAAGGGGATTCAGCTGGAAACGGAGCTATGCTACCGCCTGGTCACTGATAACTGCACACAATTTTAGTCTCGATTTGCAAAAGGAACTTCATTAGCCACAGAGTTGGAGTTCTAAATTTACATTAAGTAGTCACTGGATGGTATTTCCACAGGGGAAAAAAAAAAAAAGAAAAAAAGAAAAAAAGACCAGAACAAAACAAAAAAAAAATCAGCTAAAAATCAGCTTTTTTGTATTTTTCAGTTTTAGTAACTGAAGTTACTGTGTAAGCAGTTCTGAGGGAACAAAAACCCGTTTCCTTACACAACCTATGTTCTAAAGGCTAAAAAATGATAGAGCTTTCTTTACATGATAGTTTAGTGTTGTTTTCTTACTTCATTTCTTCATTTTATCTTCTATTCCTACCAGGCAACACCACTTCTACAACCTTGTAAAATGACATATGTTACCATCATTATTATTTTTTCTGAATTAATGCCCATGTAAAGAGATTTTACAGTTTTCTTAAGTTTTGTAATTAAAATTGTGAATAACAAAGTAGTAAAAATAAATTTTAAAATATACTACTCTACTATAGCATAAACCTTTCCTGCAATCAATGTATTCAATTAGTGGTATTAAGCAAACCAGAGAACTGCAGGAGGTTACTTTTGCAAACATATTTGCAAATCATAACATTATTCAGTATCATGGACTATACAGTGTCTCAGAAATGTCAAAATCACCATTGCAACAAAACGTTTATTCACACAGTTAGGTATGTATCTAAGTGCCACTGAGCTATGTGAAAATGAATTAAAACAGGGTTTGAGCATCTACTTAAATTTAAGCACAGTGTTAAGTACCACACTGAACTGGGCTCTATAACATTTCTATTTGCCAAATAATCAGTAAGCCACTCTTGAGTGTTTAAGGATGTTCTTTGATATTTCACAGGTGGGTAGTTAAATAAAATGGAATTGCTGCTCTTCAAGCTATTTTAAGCTGTTTTTATAAGGAGAATTTTATATGCACTTCACTGAGAAATTTCAGCAAGCTGAGCTGTGACACATGCAGTGAGTGTGTAAACCACATGCTCTTACTTGCCTGCTTATCATGTATCCAGGATTCATTAGGAAGCTGGATTACCCATCACCACCTCATATGCAGTAAACATTGCAGTAGAAATAGATTGTAGTTTTGCAGTTCATCTTAGAACAGACTGTTTTAGCTAGGAGGGTACTCTGGCTACATGACAGAATAGGTGGCTATTACAGAACTTCTGAGTTGATACAGCACCTTTGGGTATTCTCTAGTCCAACTTGATGCTTGGTCATGGTCAGGGAGAACAGGTTGCCCAGGACCATGTCCAGTCAGGGCTTGAATATCTTTAAGAATGCAAAATTTACAGACTTGCTGGGTCAATTTGCTCTGGACCTTACATACTCTCATAGTAAAAAAAAGTATTTTCTTGTAATCAGGTAAAATTTCCTGTGTTTCAGCTAATGTTCATTGCCTCTTGTACTGTCTTTGAGCACTGCTGGGAAGAGCCTGGATTCATCTTTTTCACTGCCCCCATTGGGTACTTACCTACACTTCCAAGATCCCCTAAGCCTTTTCTCCAGGCTGAGCAACCACAGCTCTCTCTGCCTCATTTTGTGACAGATGCTCCAGCCCCTTAATCATCTTGGTGGCCCTTTGCTGCATTTGATCCAGTAAATCCATATCTTTCTTGTAGTGGGAAAACCAGCACTGGACAAGCATTCCAGATAGGTCTCAGCAGCATTGAGCAGCGGAGAAGGTTCACTTCCCTTGACCTGCTGGCAGTGCTCTTGGAAGCCCAGGAGGCTCTTGGCTGTTCTGACATAAGGGCACACTGCTGTTTGGTATTAAGTACGCTGTCTGCCAGGACACCCGGATCCTTCTCTGAAAAGTGCTCTGCTCATCAGGATGAGAGCTTCAGGGGCTTGGAGGAGTTGTTCCTCAAATGTCAACTAGCTCTCCTGGACTTTCCCACTCTACTCTGCGCTGGTGCGGCCTCACCTCGAGTACTGTGTGCAGTTCTGGGCACCACAGTACAAAAAGGACATTAAACTGTTGGAGAGTATCCAGAGGAGGACGATGAAGATGGTGAAGGGCCTAGAGGGGAAGACGTATGAGGAGCGGCTGAGGTCACTGGGCCTGTTCAGCCTGCAGAAGAGGAGGCTGAGGGGGGACCTCATTGCAGTCTACAACTTCCTCGCGAGAGGGAGTGGAGAGGCAGATGACCTATTCTCTGTTATCACCAGTGACAGGACCCATGGAAACGGTGTGAAGCTGAGGCAGGGGAAGTTTAGGCTGGACATCAGGAAGAGGTTCTTCACCGAGAGGGTGGTCGCACACTGGAACAGGCTCCCCAGTGAAGTAGTCACTGCACCAAGCCTGTCTGAATTTAAGAAGAGATTGGACTGTGCACTTTGTCACATGGTCTAAACTTTTGGGCAGACCTTTGCGGTGCCAGGAGTTGGATTTGATGATCCTTATGGGTCCCTTCCAACTAGGGATATTCTATGATTCTATGATTCTATGACTCCTCATCAATCTCATGGAATACTTCCAGGCAGATCCCTGAAGTGGCCAATGTCTGCTCTCCTGAGTTCCAGGGCTGTGATCCTGCTTACAGCCTTGTCTCTTCTCAGAGGATCCTGGACTCAACCATCTCCTAACAGCAGACTTGAGTATTGGCAACTTACTTATCGTCGGTCATCATCACCCATGCTAAGTAGAACTAATAACTACTAAAAATCCTCTTATTTTCCAGTACTAGTATTCTGCAGCGTTTCACTGCTGTATAGCCCATTATTCGAATGTGTATATCCAATATAAGGCTCTACTTTGTATACTTTTAAGGTGAATTAATATTTTAAGGTAGAGTATATAATTTCCTCTCTTCGAAAATGTGATTTACAACTGTTCAATGAAGAAGGCAGTTTCCTTCTCAGGTCTTTTTTTTTTTTTTCTTTTTTTCTTTCAAACATACAAATATTTTGGTTTATGAGAATACAAGTCTAGTCTCTCTCCTAATGTCTCATATAGTTTATAATCTGCTATGGAAAATAACTCGTTATTGTAGAAACAAGTGTTTCTAGCAAGTTTTTGAAGTATTTTTTTGAGGTTCTCAGTGTGAAAAATCACAATATAACAGAAACTTCTTCTTTACAGACTAAATAAATAATAAATAGAAAGAAAAGAGATCGATGAAAAATGAACTGAAGTGAAGCACTGTACAGATACAGGATAGCTACATGTCTAGTACCATCCATTAGATGGACTTGCCTCAAGGTTAACTTTGTGCCCATTTTTAAAGAATTTTGAAGATCAGAATGTGAAAAATGTGGAAATAAAACACACTCCAGGCTTAAAAAGTGATTAAAAAAGATATTTCTTCTGTCCTCTGCAGATGCAGGACTTTTGTTGACCAATACTCTTTCCCTTTCCCTTCCACTTTTTCTTTTACCCCATTTCAATTTCTTTGCCAAAACATACTAAAACTCCAGAAGTCTCCAAAACACACTAAAACTCCACGCTACTCTACTCCAGAAGATTTTTTTTTTCTTCATACTTTGTACTGTGTGGCTGTATGCTCTGTACTTCACAAAAATGTAGCAGGAAACAAAATTATCACTAAGACCCTTCAAGTGCATAGTGCACAGATGTCTATCATGCTGATAGCTGACAATATGCCTTGTAAAACTATAGTCTCTAATCATCCACTTTGTCTTTTGTAGAAGAAAAAAATAAAAAAAAATCCTCAATTAGGAATTTATGTCCTTATGTTCTTATGTCCTGGACCTTATGGAAAATATGCTATACTGCTGTATAGGGACTAGATGCAAGTATATGGTAAGGAATAAATGTAATTGGATTAATGATTTAAAACAAACAAGCAAGCAAGCAAACAGACAAAAAAAACAACAATATTAGCTTCTTCATTTGCAATCTATGCAATATTGAACCTGTTGAGTCAATATATAGGAGTGTGTGGGAGGATCAATGAAAATACTTTTATGGGAACCTGATAGTAAAGGCATGGATAGAGCTGCAGGTTTCACACATATGGTGATCAGCTTGTGTCACATTAACGTAAGGCTGAGTTTACAAGATGGTCAAAGGCCCAGCCCTGACAGGTCCCTTTCCTGGCAAGGGGAGGTGGAAATTATCATCACCTGTCAGTGGGAATCCTTTTCCATTTGTGGGTTTATCCTGCATAGAGCACAGTCTGGATGAAATCAGGCATCAGGAATCCTAAGCCCAAAGAGTTCTTTCTGTAAGTGTACTTAACTTCAGGGAATGGACAGAGTTAAAGTAAATACAGTTACGCAGCATAAGGACAGTAAGACTGTAAGAAGGTCTCTGTTCCAAACAAACAGAAGAGAGTAGGAGAAGAACTTTTCTCTGTCTCTTCCTGCCCCATGCCCACTCTCCACCTCATGCCAAATAAATGCATATGACTGAAAAGGAAAAGAAATTAAAAATCTCTAGAGAAATAAAGCCAGAAATGTAAAATCAAAGTACTGTTTAAACAAACTATTCCACTATTCAAGGCTTTTCTTGTGTGCTCCTCTATATTCAGTGTTTATGTTTCTTTCAGCTAAAACAGCTACCTATTTCTTACAGGATTTTTTACTTTTTATTACACTAAGAAAGAAGCATCTTTGCCATAAAGGGCCTTCTCCACATTTTCCAGTTCTTTATCATAAGAAGAAGAAAAAAATAGAAAACTTAAGTGTCCTCCCCAATCTAATTGTGTGTCCCAGGCATCCACCACTCGTGTATATATATATAAAAATATATATATATGTGCTCTTTTCTGTTGTAAAATGAAATTAATCTTTACCATTCCCAAGTACAAGCTAGATATAAAACACTAAAAAGCTGTCATAGCTGTCTTTTTTTTTTCTTTTTTTTTTTTCTCCCCCACTGAAATCAGTAAACATTATCATGCAGCGTAAGAGCCCAGGAGTGTTCTGACCCACCTGATTCACAAAGTGACAGCTTCAAAGCATTTCTAGAACAATTCATATCTGGGTCTGCAGTAAAAATCCCTTTCCATTATCAATGTGAATCATAAAAGTTCTATGTCTGGGCTAAGTTTAGACTCAGAGCTCAATCCAGATTCAGGTAAAGTGGTTTGGCACGTCTCTGTATATTGAGGAAATCTGGAAGACAGGAAGCTAAATCTGTTCCACATAATGTTATCCAAATGCCACATAAAGCTTCCACTGGAAAAATCTTAAACCAATATTTTCCTAAATAAATTGAGATATACATTCTTTCCAGTCATATGTTTTCTTCTATGGCAGCAGACTACAGCTGGGTTATACCAAATAACCTCTTGGCAATGTATTCTTGATTTTTATTAAAGAAAAGAATATCAGGAATAACTTAGTGGAAGTCAAAGTGGAATCATCTGATGTATCACAGAAGATGAAAAACAATATATATAGAGAAAGAATCCTATTGAAACTATAGTCTATGCAGCTTCTGCCCTCTCTAATGCAACCATGTTTTCTTCTGTCCTTTTATTCTATATGTTTCTTTCAAACTTTCCATATTCTATAAAATGTCTGCACCATTTCACCCTGAGATTTTCCCCCCTCTTTAAAGAACCATAATGGCCTTTTTCTTTTTTAACTGTGCCTGGCATATGTTGAAAGGTATCTTCTAAGATTTCATTTATGATAGCTCAAAAATGCATGTCTTGCTAGGACTACAAAGCAAGCTAATGGTTTTAAAAGCACAGCGATGAAAAGCCTGGCAGGGGAGTCCGTGCTAACTACATACATGGATCACGAAAGAGGGTACAAGAGGTCATTTTTTTTTCTCTCTCTCTCAATCTCTCTCTTTTTAGTTTATATTCAGGATCAGTTCAGGTCACATTGGTTACAGCCAATTGCACAGTAGCATTCTTTGCCATTCATCCTCATCCAAATCCTTAATTATGGGCTACACAATCAGAGCTGGAGCGAGAAGTCACAGCCATGTATTGTTCCATGGCGAGTGCTTAGCAAAAAGGCAGGAATTTGATACTTGGTCACAGTTTGCAAACACTGTGGCTGAACCACCTGAGAGGGTCACATTTTTACATTCTGAGACAATTTATTAGTAACGGTGCTTGTCACTTGGAAATCCCCCTAAAGCCGCTTCCATTGCGTAGGCTATCTGAAGGCGGCTTTTGCTCAGCAGTAGTTTAAGCAAGAGGTAAATAAAATACGCGATCCCCCCACTCCAAGTAATTCACAAGAGAGCAGAGAATCCTTTTCTTAGAAGTTGTATTTTAAGAGTTTCAAAACCTTAGTCTAGTGACAGACTGCTAGAAAAAATCCTGCCTGGGAGATGCTTTCATGTCTAGAACCAGATGGGCCTGATGCAAACTTGAATGATGTTTGTATATATATGTATAATCTCCCATAGACTTCAAGGGACAAAAGAGAAGTTATATATGTTTTTCATGTATCACCTATGTGCTAAGCACTACCTATATGCAACTTGATTTACAAACCACAAATGTAGAAATGTGAGTCCTGCATTAGATACCTTTCTTTTTTTCAACTTTTCTTTTTGTTTCGTACAAATAAAGTAAATAATATAATGGAAAAACAGCCAAACAATGATACTTTGATAAAAATCAGTTCTTCTTGACACAATCCCTTCAGAAATACTAAGGATTTTGAATTCATTAATGTTTCAAACTTCTAGATATGCCAAAGTATCACAACAGAGGGAAAAGACTCTGAAGTCACTATAAATACTTCTGGGGTTTTAAAGAAGTTTAAGGTTTAGACATGTATGTATGAGCTGTTACATGTGTGTGTGCTAAGATGTTCCCTCTAATTCTGCAACATTTACTCAGTAAAAGTGGCCATATCAAGGTTAAAAGGTCTGCTGAAAAAAATATTCTAAAGCTGTGATGCTTGACCTACTAGAGCCCTCCAAAGACAATGAAATATTTGCCCAGGTAAAGGTTATTCTGGTCATGCAATTATGAAAGCTTCAGAAAACTTGAGGAAATAAAATTCATCCCTCTCTAAAGAGCATACCAAAAATAATGTAAAGGCATTTGTCTCATATAATGTTGGCTTTTTTTTTTTTTTTTTTTTTTTTTTTTCCTCAGAAAGAGTATAATATAATTTATCTGTTTTACAAATCAGGTGCTTTTTTTCTTTTCATGTTTTTCTGGCTACCACTCTGGAATTTATCATTTTATAACTTCTGTTTTTATGACAAAACAGAGGGTATTACCATCCAGGCAACATGACATTAGCCTTTTTCATAACCAGGCTGTTTAACACAGCTTTTTAAGCTCATTGCATTCACTGAAGATTATGTGGGCAACTTGAAAGCTGCTAATAAGAGAACTTAATGTAAGGACTGTAACATACAATCTCAACAGAAAAGAAACACAACTTCTAAGAGATGATAGAATTTCAAAGTGCCTTTTGAAAGAAAATGTTATCAGCAATTTTGACTCTATATTAAATTTCAGAGTAGGACAAAAAAATCAACCCTTAAATGAAAAGTGAAAAGAAAAAAAGTACAAACAACAGATATATGACACATTTTCCCCAAATACTTTCTCATGTTCAAAATTGTAAACATCTTTTTACATTTACAACAGAATTTTCCAACTTTGTTAATGTATCATTTTATATAAGATGCAAGAACCCTAAGAGAAATCAGATCCTTATCTAGTGTACTATTTTGTTAGAACTGATGGGGTGGACAGCTTATGTTTCTTTTTCAGAAGCAATGCAAAAGAAAAAAAAAACATACATGAGATGCATTGGAGAGATACAAGACTAGAACTGGATGTCTGGTCAGATGTGGGTTTGTCTTTTCTTTCTGTATTATTCATGTTATACTATCTAAATTAAGAATGGAAGTAAACTATGTTGTCTTCCATTACACAAGGTCTAAATCACTGTTATGCTCAAAAAGTACACCTACAACACTGCGGAAATAGTGGTGTTACACACCTTGCGATTTCATAACAATTTTGGCTCTGGATGTGTTTCAGGTTATGTAATTGAGAACAGCTTTCTGGAGTTCTTACCATATAAAAATAAGAAATCAAATAAAGCAGCCTGTAGTTAGAATTCTTCATTATCTCAACAATCTAGTGAAAGGCCAATACTAGCATTAAATTCTTGATTCAACTTTGTCTTAATAGGATGCTTCCCTTGTGATCAGAAAAAAAAAAAAAAAAGTTAATATTTGGGTTGCAAAGATAAAGAGTGATGTTTGTGTGTGATACTGAGCTACTTCTTTGATCATAAACAGCAAGGTTAGCCTCTCCTACATGTAAAAAGTATTTAAGATAGCATTGATTTAATGACAGACATATCTCTAATCAAAGAAAGGATTTTGCAATGGCTTTTGCAGAATATTTTTCTCTTTATTCTTACTGCCAAAAAAAAAAAAAGACATTTTAGTGTGATGTATTCCTCAGACCACCCTACATTTCTGAGTTGACTACAGAAACAAAATATTTAAAACACATTATTGAGTTTAATCTTTTTCCCTGAAAACCAATGGGAGTTTTGCCATTGACTTGAATTGGAATTTAGGTTGCCACAGAAGAGGAGATCCCTTGAAAGAAGTAATACATGTTTGATTTGGACAATGACCAGTTACACAATCCAGAGTCCTTCTTGATGTATCCAGCTGAGAACATATCACTTCACAAAAAAATGTGCTTGACTCAAGTGGGCAGTCAGACAACACACAGGAAGTCTGATGTTCCTGGTAACTGAACTATTATGTGTGGAACACATTGTAAGAGTGGTTAGAAACAAATGTTGACATCCCCCTTGTAATTTTATAGGTAAAAATACAAGACTATAGCTGTCATGATGAAGAAGATAAGGGATTAATTTATACAAAAAAAAAAAAGGAGGGAGGGAAAGAGGGAACGAAGGAAGGAAGGAAGGAAGGAAGGAAGGAAGGAAGGAAGGAAGAAAAAAAGAAAGAAAGAAAGAAAGAAAGAGAAAGAAAGAAAGAAAAAGATGAAAATTATTTGTATAGATAATTCTACAGAGATTCTCTTTCTAAAACTCATGTATAAACCATATCCAGTATCTTTAGTGTTATATAATAAATCGTTTATACATCTGAGTATAGTCAGTGATAAAGAATTTTTAAACACTTCAGTCCCTAGGCTGCATTTAAACACCAGAAAGAATGTTTTCTGCTTGTGGAGTTACAATACATCCATAATTACAAAAAAGATCTTGAAAATGACAGTTTTTCCCAGATCCAGTCAGTATAGTTTATACACAAATCTATCTATATATTTTTTTTTTCAAGAAGAGAGCCTTAGCCTGGAACTTGAATATCAAGCTTTTTCCTTTTTAGTTCATGTGGTTGCTAAGTAGGCAGCACACATTCAGTAAGATAGCAACAGTACTGGGATGCATGGTAGGGATTAAACCTGTTTATATGGTACTAAAAATTTACCTGTCTACATAGAAAACAGTGTAAAAAGACAAATTTACATCCGTGGCATTAGCACTTTTTGTTCATAGCCATACTTTGAACCAAACCTGACATACTTTTAATTCAAATAACAGTATAAGATATTCTCTTTTAATTTCCCATTCACAGTCATATCAGATGGTCATTCTTTCAAAATCATTTATCAGTCTGTACTTTCAAGTGTCTAAGTTCTGCAGGTGGTATGAGATATTCCACTGGAAAAAGAAAAAAGGATCTTATGTAAATAAAACATACTCCAATATTAATATTTACACATAAATGGAGTCAATTCAGGAAATAATTAATAACATTTAATGTGGAGTGTCACTTAAACCTGAATTGATTTTATTAAGGCAAACAAAATTCTATGATACCAACATAGGTGATGATACCAACATCTGCACTATGTGATTTCTCTATTCAGTCGCATTTGACTTTAAAATAGTCAAGTTCTCTTACATTACATTGCCACCAGAGCTTTAAATGGTAAATGAATTATTATACTTTTTTTCCCCAATTGTTTTATTATGAAGACATCAATTAGGACATCTCATATACTGTAAGTACTTTTCCTGTATACTTGTGAATATGCCAGACATAAAACTATTTGGAGACTATTTATTAATCTAAACACATATGGAACTTCCATTTCCACTGTTTCATGCTAATGTAGTATCTAGCCTTAAACAGACATGACTCCAGCTTCTCCAAGTGGGTTCAACCACAAACAACCAGACTCATTTACCTATCATAGCATGTGCTTTCAATTTCAACATAAATGACTCCAACTTACTTTTAAAATTTCTTTTTTTGCTTCTTTGTTTAGAAAATGAAGCCTACGGAACACACTATACTATATTAAGGTTTTGCCCTTGATCATTACTGACACTTTTTTTTCAGAAGAGTGATTAGAGTAAATACAGTAGTACATATTATAGTGATTCGTAAGTGAATTTGCCATACTGCAGGAAAATAAATGAAAAGAATTTCTGTTGAACTCTGAATGTTGCTACCACTTTTTTTTTTTCATATTTCATTTACTTTGAATCTTTTTCATGGCTATGACAGCTGATAAAACACAACCTGTGTTCCTTTTCCATATATCTGGCAAATATTTGGTTTATAAAAGTAAATTAACTTGCCAATATTACACTACAAGAATGTGTTTGATTTCAGTGAAAGTTTTTTTTATTATTATTATTATAATTATAGTTTTTATTTAATGAGTCTAAATTTTTGTTGTATAACAACTAAGTACATCTAGAGTAACTCTTCCACTATTAAATGTGTTAGTCAGGATTTTCAGCAGTATAATTTGAACAGGATTTGACTGTGTCCTTCACTCAAGGAATCTCATTCAGAGTGGTGGTATGAGTCCAAAGCATTAATGATCTATGTTGCTGTCAAACTGTAATGTAACAAAGAGGTTTTTTTTTTGTGTGTGTGTGTGTGTGATCCTGTTTAATTAGTGATTTTTTTCTCTTACTACCATATTTCCTTTGTCTTTTTTTATCCCACCATTTTCCATTATTTCTTCCCTCCAATACGGGAAGAATCGTGTAAGAGTGATGGATTATCACAGACAAACTTTTCAAGCTAGTTTCAACAGCTTTCAATTGCACAAATGGAGACACCATGATACCATGAAACAGTATAATACTATGACTATCTAGATTATTAAACTTCTATCTAATGCTACACATGATACCTTTTTTCCTGCTACTGAAAAGGAGCTGAAAGACAGAGGAATTTCAAGATCAGTTGTCATGACTGAAGAAAGAAACTAATTGAAGACTAATTAAAAAAAAAAAAAAAAGAAAAAAAGAATACACTAACTAGACTAGACTAGACCAGAATGGACCTTTACAGGCCATCTTGTCCGACAGTCTGATCGTTTCATGACTAATGAAAATTTAAAGCCTATTATTGAGGGCATAATGCAAATGCCTCTTGAACACTGACAGGCGTGGGGCATCAAATGCCTCACTGCCTGTTGAAGTGTTTGGCCACCCACAAAGTAAATGAATTTTTCCTAATATCTAGAAACGTCCCCTGGCACACCTTTGTGCCATTCCCTCATGTCCTATCATTGGTTACCAGGACAAAGAGACCAGCATGCCTCTCTCCATTTCCTCTCTTCAGGAAGTTCTAGAAACCAACGAGGTCACCTCTCAGCCTTCTTTTCTCCAGACTAGACAACACAAATGCCCTCAGCTTCTCCTGAAAGCCCTTTGACCAGCTTTGTTGCCCTCCTCTGGATGCTTTCAAGTACCTTAATATCCTCCTTATGTTGCGGAGAACTGTACAAAATATTCAAAGTGAGGCTGCACCAATTCTAAATATAGTGGGAGAATCCCTTCTATTGCCTGGCTGGCTATGCATTCCAAAATGCACTTTTTGGCTGCCAGGGCACACTGCTGGCTCATAGGGAGCCTGCTGTCAACCATATACTTTTCTGTTGAGTTGCTCTCCAGCCACTTGTCTCCCATTCTGTGCCAGATGTGTCCATAATTACTCCATCCCAGGTGCAGAACCTGGCATTTACCTTTGTTGAATGTCATGCCACTGATGACTGTCCAATGCTCCAATCTATCTAGATTCCTCTGCAAGGCATCTCATTCTTCCAAAGAGTCAACACCACCTCCCAGTTTAATCAGTAAACTTGCAATGGATGCATTCCTGCATCCAGATCACTGATAACAATGTTGAACAGGACTGGCCCTAGGATTGGGCCCTGGGAGTACCACTAGTGACTGGCTGCCAACCAGATGTAGCCCCATTTCACTATGACCCTTTGAGTGCTGCTATGCAGACAGTCCATCTCACAGTGTAGTGTGATTAGGAGGAGTGGTTATTATTTGCAATTAATATTCTTGGTGTTCAGTGAAGCTCCTAGTGTTATGTTGTGATCAGCTTTAACAGCTTTTAGTGGAAGGCTGCATGTAACTTTACTCACCTGACTAGGTCCACTGTATTGAGCATGAATTTCAGTTTTTGTTTAGCTGTTTACCCTAACTCCCTTCCTTACCAGTTTCATCACATATTTATCACTATTCTATTTTGCCCTCCAAACTGTATCACTTCATTTTCTTTATTTTCTTTCATACCTAAATATATCACCAAAATCATGTGGCTGTACTGTATTAGCTGCTATGATGTTCTTCCTGCTTAAGTGGTGACTGCTTTGTTTACATCTAGTCCAGTTTGTCAGTTGAGACACAGTGATAGAACTATTCTATATTTAAATGATGTCGCAATGGAGATACTTCTGGTTTGGTCAGCTGGTAGCACTCTGATTCAGAGAAAACAAAAAAACAAAAACAATAACAACAACAACAAACTCTTATTCAAAACAAAATTTACTTAAGCACCTGCTTAACTTCAATTGAAATTGAATAACATACATCAGCAAATTGAGCATATGCTTGAGTGCTTTCTAGACTACAACATGTGATTTTCTCTGACATCAGGATGTTTATTAGCATTTTGTTTTCTTTCTCTGTCATTAAGTTTAAAACAACTCGAGTGTAAGCCACAGGACAGATCTTTCATTAATCAGAAGACACAGGAAGACTTGAAAAGTAATTAGGCAAACTGTTTATAACAACCAGGAAAGCTGAGACTCATAAACTATTTATAATAAAATGCCATTGAATTCTCAGATTGTAATGATTAACATAGTTATTTGTAAACAGGATGGATGATCAAGCCCTTATGAAAATAGAGTGAAGTAAGCTTATTTTTCAATTCATACACAATCTTTTTTTTTTTAACATAATTTACTTAGAAAGTGTAACATATTCATAAATTTCTTGAGTGTAGCAGACATTTGCAAAACTTGGCTTCTCTAGCATCTTTTCTGTCTATTCATGAAGTGATCATGAAATTCACATGCTTTCCTTAATTCAAAAATGTTCACAATTTCTTATTTGTATTTATTTTTATTTTTATTTTTATTTATTTATTTATTTTCAGGAAATAAGCCATGGTCTGCAGCTCATTTATGAAAAGCTCATTTTGAAGATCTTCGGTTCACCACGTGGTATTGTTTCTGTTCCAGGTGATTTATGGTATGGTATGTACCTAACAAATGTAGCATGAAATATGAACACTATGAATCTTGTGTATGACTGGAAATAAGTTCTTGGTAAATATGAGAATTCTTGAACTCTTTAGTTAAGCAAGATTACAGCAGACTTTTTGACTGCCAAAGTCAAACAACAAGAGGACGAATCATCCTCCTTAAAGCACTCAACACTGTTATTTCTGCATACGTGGAAACACACATTGCTTAGTCTCTACACATTTTGGGTACAAACAACTTTTTGAGGAAACAAATACTGCTCTATCTGCGTTTAGGTGATTAGGGTCAGCAAGCTGCCAATGTCATCTCAAAGATCTTCAAAGCTCTGCATTGTTTCGTGTAGTGACCCTTTTAGAGAATTCTGTCTGACACCACACTAATCAGCCTCTGCCAGTAGTGGGCCGATAAATAGAAGGAAGATACAGAGGAACAAACAAACAAACACAAATTTTAGGAACAATTTGTTAATAAGGAATAATATAACAAAAATACTGAAGGCAAAATTTCTTCATTTTGGAGCTGACCCACAGCCCACAGCCCACAGATGTTAGTGGGATTCTTTCAACTTTCATGAGTTTTGGCTGTGATCTTTGGGGAAAGCTGGAAACAGATCTATGGAAGAAGGGAAGAATCACCCACTAATTGAACATGAGGTTGTGAGTAAGGACATCTAGTTGAGTCACCTGCTTTCCCCCAGACCTTCTTAGATCACAAGGCTACAACTCTATGTAAACACAGTACAGTGTAGATACAAACAAACTACATGAGCCTTGTTGCAGCTGTGAAACACGGTAAAAACATCAGGCTGGCACTTAAGTCAGCATGATGCTGGGCTGACACAGTTCTGCTTTCATTATTGAGAAATCTCTCCACATAAACACTGTGATGTTTCATATGGGCATACCACCTTGTCTGGTAATCTCAGACACTTACAGACCAGCCCTCATTGTGCAATGTGAGCTAGTTCATAGCATCAGTCCAGACCATAATAGAGGGCTGTGGTGAGCTTATAACAGTTATGAGAGAATTCAAGGGTACATCCATAAAGGCCACCAGCAAAGACAAAATGAAAATATATATGTATCTTTCGGTGAAAGAGAAAAAGGCTCCCAATATTATGGAGAGGGCAAGTTTACAGCTGATTTTGTGACATTACAGATAGTTTTCAACCAGATACTATTGGGTGCAAATCCAATGGGGTCAGTTCCCTTCTTATCAGACTTCAATTTTGGACTCACTGGGGGAAGGGAAAATTTCTGTAGAGGACTTCAAAAAGATATAAAATTTAGCACATATCTCAAAATTATTGAGATGAATATATTTGAAGTTGTTTCATGTACTAAAATAGAAGCATGGATCAGGATATATTGAGAAGAGTTGGTAGGCCGTTTAAGGCCTTGTAAATACAGGCCAAAAAGGCAATCAGAGGTTAATCACAAAGATTTAGATTAAGGCTATCAAATGAAGAAATGTGCTTCCAAGGCAGACCTTAGAGCAGTGTGGAAAGGATTAAATGTATTAAAAATAAATAAATAAATTCGTTGCAACAGAATCTGACCATTTTAGGTTTACCTTAAAGTTATAATGCTTGTTTTATAGACAGTCCACTGTGACTTGTCATTTCAAAATCATTAAAAATTCAACTATTGTCAAAATGACATTTTCTCTACATTAAGTTTTGTTCACTTCAGTGTCATTTTAGACTTTTGGGGTGCTGGACATGCCAGTAAAGAATCCTTAACAACGACACTTGGATACAGTGACTTTGGGATCTTACGCAAACCCTCTCACTGGTTTACTCTGTCAGTGGTACCTTTGGGGCTTGGACTGAAGGAGACTGGAATGTTCTTCCTCTTCTGTGCATGACAAGGCTCCTTCTGTCAGAGTCTGTCACTCATTACTTGGATTCCCCCTTTCAGCATTGAGCTTTACCACCCCATAGCCCTTGGTGGAGGGCCAGGAATTAATCTTTTCACAGTCCCTAATTTCCTTTACACAGCAGCCTCACCAGATACGGTTTGAATTGCTACAATTATTTCTTCCGTCCCAGCTCAATCCCATGTTTTTTTCTGAAAAACGATAAGACTTAGAAGAAAAACAAAAAGAAATCTTAAAAGGCAAGTTGTGAAGCCAGGTTAAAATATTGGAAACTAAATTTGATCTAGGGACAAATGCCCTTTACAAAAAAGCAAAGTGCTCCACTGTATCTTTCCCCATTTTAGCAACCTACGCTAATCTTGTTTAACTCGCAGGAAAATCAAAGCTTTTATACATCCTTCTTTCTCTCCCTTTAAAAACTGTCGGAGTTTCTAAAGATTTCACACAACAAGGAAAGTAGAGGTGATCCTGAAGCATGGCACTTGTATAGGCACTGTAAACAGTGTCACAAGTGCCATTCTGAGTGGTGGATTAGGTGTATCAGTGCAAAAGAGAAGGAAAACAGTTACATCAGTTACATTCACAGAGTTCTAGTGGATCGAAATGGATTTTTTATTTTATCTTATTCTGATTCAAAGAATGAGACTCCATTTGCTGGACAATGGCAGACAGAAAAGTATGCCAGTCCACTATATCATGAAAAGAGGTGGTTAAATGTCAGGTCAACAGATGTAAGAGAGGTCACGGTGTGAAGTTTAAGCTGAGAAGTGGGGTTTCCTAGCTACTTCAGTGAAAAGAAACCAAAAATGTTTCCACAGAAGTAAAGAGCATGCTAATAGGATAGACCTAATAGGAACAGAAGTCATCCAAAAAAATAGTCTATAATCCATGGCAATCTTGCTTTGCCTTCCTCTCCTTACCAGGACATATATTATTGAAGACAAATGAACTGTAGGAAAATTTTGCTCGGAAAGGGGGGACAACCAGCTTGGACGGATGATACTAGTGGGTTATAAACAATTTCTGTTGAATTATTTCACTCTTGAGCTATATCTTCATAGCTTTTCAAGTTTAATAATGGGCAGGACTAATAAAAATAGAAAGGACTGAGGAGCTATGGATTGAGTTCATCAAGAATGGATGAAGGAAGTAGGATGTTTGGAGATGAGTGTGGTGGGAACAAATGACAGGAGAAAATTAATTCTTTCCTCCCATCGTGCTGCATCCTAGCAGTCAGAGATACAAGTGACTTTGTAAAGCAGCTCAATGAAATTCAGAATATATCAATTTGTAACAACTTTTCTAATTGATTTGACAAGCTGGAATTTTAGGTTAGAATGGACCAAAGGACCTAAGGAAAGATATTGAATTTTCTGTAATTTTGTCTCAATTTGCCTTGTCGCAGTTTCAGAGAGACTTTATACTTTAAGATTTATATTAATTTTACAACTCAGATGCAAAGTATCTGAGTATGCAAGGTATCACTGTATTCTTTCATTATTGTTCTTTCACTATTTCATCCTGCTTTCTCAATACTGTATTCTACAATTCTGGAGTAGTTTATGACAATCCATTGACTATTAATGAAATTAGATCTTTAGTATGTGTTTGTATTACCCATTTCTGCAGTAGTTAAAAGTAAGGCCTAGTTACCATGGGCCAAAGCTGATGCAGAAGTTTCTCAGTGACGTTAGCAAAGCTGGTATTACTTGCTTTACCAGTGAAGCTGTATTGACAAATGAGGAGTTCATCTGTCAGTGACCAACAGTAATGTTTTTTCTTTGCCTTTTGTAACTGCTTGAACTCAGAACAAGAGGTCACTCATCACTCTCTTTGACCATTTGTATAAGGAAATAAGAAGCATGATTTCACTTCGTATTTGCAACTGTCACATATTTCCCTTCTCCTGTTGATGTTAGGAGAGGAACTTGTATAGATGCTATATCATACTAAGCCAACATGTCCATGAAACTGTGACTATGTAAGTTACTAAAGATAAGGAATATTCAGACAACCTGATATTATTTTCCCATAGCATGTGGAAGGGAGTTGGATATTAACAAGGTGATTATTTTGAGCATAAGAATTAAATAATTTATGCACACAGAAATTAGTTTTCAACTACTTTTATGTAAATGTAGTAGTTTTGTGTGGGAAGAGGGGGAAATACTCCTACATTAGATTACATTAAGTGCTGTAAATGACTACCACTTAATTGACTTCAGTGGACACTTCTTCATACAAGATCTCTCTTAGTATATACTAGATATATACTAGGGCAGAATTTGTCCCAGTGGATGTATACTGCAATATAAATTCTTGGATATTTAAATAAGTGCTCTGGGATGATGTAACCTGAGATACACCATCGATTAAATAAATTATACTTAAAATATATTATACTATATAGAAAAAAAGATATATATTTTAAAATAAATACCAATGGATTTAATAGGAAAACGGGGATGTGAGAGTGGACAGAACCTCAGGCATTAATAAAAGCAATCCCCTGTTAGTGCAGAGGCTATATATAAACCCTATAACATATTCTAAATTTTATTAAGCACCATCTTTAAAGAAAAAAATTATTTTCCCTCATTGTTATTGCTGGATAAAACCTTTCCTCTTAGGGGTTAGAAATTATTATTTTCTGGGCTGGTACTTGATCGGGTCGATATCAAATTTTAGAGAATAATCAGACAGTTTTCTCAGCTTTTAGAGTATGCCATCAAAAGATTTTGAATTTTATATACCATATGTAGCACTAAGAAACCACAGTGCTGGAATTCATTTAATGTTTTGATGAGCTTTGTTAAAAATCCCCAAACCTACAGCCTCACACTTTAGAATTAATTTTAAACACAGACTCCTAAAGCTATGCAGACTCCATGTAATTTTCAGAGCTGCCTTGTTTCATCCATAATTTAAGATGCCTTGTTTTGATTTAAGGAAAATAAAAAAGTTTGAAGACCTTTTCTCCCTGGAAATCATATTTTCCATGGAGTGAAGTGTACCATATTAAATCAATCTACACATTCAGACTTTTGAATCCAATTAAAACTTTCAAGATTTTTTTTTTTTTTTAAAGACAGAATAACAGAAATTTTAAAACAAAGGAAAGGCAAACATGTTACTAAAAAAAAGACTTTTTTTTTTTTTTGACTAATATTTGGAAAGACGATCACACATGAGAACAGACTGCTTGCAGGACAAAGACAGGAATAGATTTATGAATGTGAAAGGATAGAGTGTATTATTTTAGAGTTCTGTTGTGTGTTCTCTCAAGTGAGTTTCCTCAAATGAGAATTGATAAAGTGTCTTCAGCTCGAACTACGTAAAACTTTCAGTTGTATGACCAGTCACTATTCTGTCTTTGTTTTGATTCTAATTGTCTTGAAAATATGAGTGGAAATTAACATGCAATTCGTCTGTATTCTAATTATATGATCTTTTACTAACAACATCCCTGAAAATCTTAAGACTGTTTGGATAAGTATTTGTTCAACAAACTTGCTGGTTTTACTTTATATTTCTTTTCCATAAACGTTATTTCATAACTAGTCATGCATTTTTGGTCACAGCCTAGGTGCCGATTTTGAAAACAGTCCTGATTCCTCCAAACATCCAAAGACAGACACTTGGCTGCAGTTGAAAAATCAATCCATCACTGGGATTTAATTGACCAAATAATTTTGAAGATGCATGCTTTTGTCTTTGTATATTGTTATAGCCTCCATTATCAAATGTGTGCAGTCTCATTGATGTTAGCGTAGCTGCCAGTTAAGAATAGCAGATGTTCTACATATGTAAACACCCATTATAACATCTTTTTTTCTCTCTAGCGATTTATGAAATCTACTTTCAGAATCTTAATCTTTCCAAACTACAGATATATTTTGTTCCTTTCCTGAAACAAAGTGTACAAATTGTAAATACATCAGGCAAGACATCAGTAAGTGTTCTGTAAAATATTATGGAGGAGTAAAGCAGAAACTGAGAAAAGGCAACAACTTCATACATCCAATTTATTACTGAAGAAAAAATGAAATTAACATCTCAAAAGGGTCTCTCTGTTGAACTTTCTTAACAGACAAAAAAATATTATGCTCTTTGAGCAAAAGATATGAAAGACCCATAAGCATAAGACGGAGAATCACAATTTTTGGAAATAGAACAGTCAAATCATTAATTTTCACTGTGAAATTATGCTTAATATCTTAACACTGAATACAGTGGTGACATCTTTGTGGTAGAGGGAGAAAGACTCATGGTGATTTTTGTTTCTGTTTAATCAGCCCACTTTTATTAAAACCTATGCTGTTTTTTGTTTGTTTGGTTGTTTGTTTGGTTGGTTTTTGCCAAACCCTTCCTATTTCCCAGATGTCCACTTTGAAACATTTTGTTAATTAAAATGAACAATAAACTTCAAAATCCAAATTCAGAAAGGAAGAATATTCAGGATGCTAAGAAATCTAAGAGTATTCTATCAATCAGCATAAGTAGAAAACAAAAATAAATAGTCCACTATCCCCACAGCATAGTATTATATCAACAATCTTTTTAAAGATTCATTAGTGTTTCATCACCAAAGCTTGACTTGCTGTTATGTTCAAGTTCCATGAATGTCAATGGTAAGATGAAATGAATATACCAAGAGGTGAATAGCTCTTTTATACTTATCCAGAGAGTAGAACCAATGAGTTTTAAATCCAGGAAGAGTGCAGAGCTACTTTACACACACATGTTTAACAGGATTTTGGTTCTTCTAACTAATCCCAAGCCCCATAAGTTAATAAGATAAATATGCAAGAAGAAATTGTGCTTTTGCTAGCTGTATGTGTCATTTTTTTTTAGTTTCTAGATCAGATTCTGACCCCACTGAAGCTAATTTTACACCAAAACTGGTTAAAACTATTCAAGGAAATCACTAACACCCTACTCATGAAAAAACAACAGCCCCTAAAAATTTGGATGCTTCCCTGATCTGTGTTTTCCAGAACAATTAATTAATATATGCCAGATGACATGCCATACCAACAGAAGAATAGGAAGCTTTTAGAACCTTATTTGTGCCATTAAATATTAAGGAAGGGATTTCCTTACATGAAAGAATGCAACTTTTATATCCTTCCTATTACATCGGATAGTACCTCCTTCCTTTAACAGCAGAAGCTAGTTTGTCCCTAGCAAGATAGTTTGAAAACTACCCTATTTTAGTAGGTTATGTTAGTATTTGCTCCCTTCCCACCTCCTATGTTTAAATGCCTTGTTGCACTGGGACATAAAGGAGGTAAATCATTTTGCCTCTGGTGAGACATATTCTTTCATTAGAATTGTTTAATCAGTTCTTAAAAATTGAACTAGGAAGATTTTTTGGTAAGATGTGCTTTCCTCACAGGTCAATCTACTTTTTCAGTTTTACAAATGTACACATCATTTTCAGCAAGAATGCAGATCAGTATTTATATAAATGACTTATTTCATACAGTGAAATGTCAGTTGTTGTTTTTTTTTTTTTTACAACATAAACATGTTTTTTGAAGCATACGTGCTCACAAATTCCCAATTTCACTTTTTTATTTCACTTCATCATTTTTGCTTTAAAATAGTCATTGGAACAGATAAATAAATCAGCCACTTATGCGTGAAGAAATATGATTTTGTATTTTGCAAACAAGCGAAGAATAGTCCAAAACAATAGGGAAACCACATCGGCTACGTAAATAATGTAAATGACTTCTGGGAAAAGGATAAAAAATCATTTACATAAACTGGGTTATGATCTACTTCAAAATGACCAACCTATTTAAGTCTTGCCAACTCAAATATTACACGCCATATACAGTTCATTTGGGGAAAATCAATTAATTTCCTAATGTTTATGCTTCATAACAGTCGCAGAATTTCAGCAACGCTTCTGTACTTCTAATCTCTCCATCAGCTCAAACTACACTCCAATGAACTTTCAGCTACAAAGACAAAAGTTGGATCAGTGGGGATTTTGGAAGAATTCTCCTACCTCAGCATTACTGTTATTTAGAGTAATCAAAGCTGTCTTCTTTGCAAGAAATTTCTTTGACAGCACTGACTAGCCTGAACTTTCTCATAGTTCCTTGTGTCTATATATTTAAGTTTTTGCTATGCTTTAGTTTGGAAAGGTCTTTGTGACAATTGGGTAAAAATGTCCCTTTCCTGATTCACTCATCAGAAGGAAAAAAAAAAAAACTGTTTTAAGACTTGATTGGCCCATAAGAAAAGAACAGATACATACAAGTTAATTGTAAGCTTTACATGAAAGTAAGGGCTACACACTGATCATCTGTCAGAACACCTCTGAAAATAGATACATCATAAATCATTACTTAGTTAAATTCAGTTAAATTCACCAAGAAAATATATTGGTTATATTCACCTGTGATTATTCAGTAAGTTAGTAGCTTCATGGTATGCAGAAACTTTACAAAGAATAAGTATGTTAATGAGATTTTCTGTGTTGCCTTTTTTTTTTTTTTGGCAATTTGAAAGAACCCAAAAGGATTTGGTGTCTCAAGATTTAATAATAACTTTCAACTGATTGAATTTTGTGAAAAATCAAATGATCATGTTTGCTTTGTGAACTAGGCATGGCTTTACATTTGTGTTTTACTTAAGATAAAATATATGTAAATTGAAAGTGGTATACTGGAGCTCGGAAGTTAGATTTTATTAGATAGATGTATTTATACACATGCATATGTGTATTTTTTATTTTCATCATGTTTGGTGATACAAATTTGGCAAATGTCCCAAATAAACAAAATATACATGTTAGGAAACCACCTCATTCCTAAAGGTAGCTCTTCAGACAAGTAGCATTACTGGACCTAGTATATTAGTGAAGATGCAGATATAAAAATTTGTTCATCCAGCAACATCACTGGGTTATGTTTTCTTAATTTTTTAAAAATTTTATTTACTTATTTATTTATTTATTTATTATTATTATCATTATTATTATTATTATTGTTTGTTTGTTTGTTTGTTTGTTTTAAGGAGATGTGTATCTAGTTTTCCATGTACATTTCTATTCCTCTGGGATTTAGTCTTTGATAAAAGTCAAGATTTACTTCTTCAACATAAAGTAATTTAGTTTTGTATTTTAATCTCTTCTAACTTTAATAGCTGATTAAGGAGCAATTTTTTAACATTTCTTATAACAATTTCAGTATGGCACCCAGCAAATATATCAGGCAGCAAGCTGAAAATGAAAGGTAGCACTTTTTCATAAATTGAAAATTTAAATCATGGAACTCATTGTCACAGGGTGTTATGGAAATAGAAAGTCTAAGTGAATTATAGAAAGTAACAGAAAAGTTCCATGGATGCAAAGTGTTTTGAGGGCTGCCAGCCACAAGGATGAGATGCACCTGTGGTTCAGGAAGTTACTCTATTTTGAGGAAAAGATGGGGAGGTGCCAACAGGCAGAGTCACTTTGTTCTCACACTCCTTCTCTAAGTGTCTTCTGCTGTCCACAGTCATGGCTGGGACACTGGCACAGGTCACACCTCTGCTCTGCTCTGATTGACTACCCTGTTTTCATCACGTCTATTGAAGGCAAAAGTACAAGGGCACTGCATAATGTGAATGTGTTAATGTCTATGATGAGAGACAGAACATAAAAAAAATAATAATAATAATTTACTGAAATCATGGGAATAGTTAATTAAGCTACAGCAAAAATCATAATTTGAAGTGAATGGGGTGTGAGATAATTCCACCTGTGAACACCATATACTGATCTGGAGGAATGACATACACATTTTTTTTAAATAAGACCTGTGTTTCCTATAGTACCTAATGTTTTTGTACTGAACTTTAATCAACATTTAACTAAATCAAGTAACAAGACTGTGTTTTCTTATACGTACTGCTAAACGATGTAATATTGCTTCCTGTAGCTATGGAGACCTTTGCTCTTGTTAGTGCTGCTATTCCATTTGACTGTAACCTTGAATAATCTTTAAAGAATGTTTTTAGTCATGGGCCCTTCACCTTCTGGTGATTTCATCCAGATACAATTTCCACAGGCTTTACTGGGTTAGACAGAATAAAAGAAGGGACCATCTGAATAAAATAAAATGTCACCATTAAATTGGCTTTTGTAGCTTAAGGTATAATGTAATGATATTTTCCCAACAGCTGCTTTCAGTTGAATTTGAAGTTTTGAAAACCCTTTGCATCTGATTCAAGTAATAAAATGCAGGTTGTGTTACTTCCTCCTTCTGTGTCGTATACAATAAGCAAAACGTTGATACTTTACATGCAACTGGTGGTCATTAGGAATTTTTACTGTATGTTAACATTATTTGCTGACCTGAACATTTGATAAATGAGTCACCCTATGAAAAGTTTTTTTTTTTTTTTTTTTAATGAAAGTGATGGACAGTAATTATTTTTGAATTAAACTAGTATTTTTTCTACTTTCCGTTGCATACAAAATATTATCATCTGTTACTTATTGTTTATGTTTTCATTTCTTTCAATTTTTACAACTGGATTGGAATATAATAAGTGCAATTCTGCATATCTTCATGTGTTACCTTTCATCCCATGAGATTTTAAAATATTTTACAAACTGAAGTACAAACTAGACAAAGAGATCACTTCATCAGGCACTGGAGTACAGCCATCCCTGAGGTGAAATATAGTAACTGCTTTTTAGTATATATAACCAAGATGCAAGAATTTAAGACAGGGAAGGAGGAATAAGCATATTCTTAAAAAATGTAGGGTAGTAAAATATATTATCTCAGTTGAAATAAACACCCAAGGCTGAAGTAATATGCCACAGCTTCTTGGTGATAATCTATTGTAAAGTTCACTTCTTAGTGTATCTGAAAGAAGGCACTTGATCCTTCATCCTATGTTCCTTACTATTACTTAATGATATCATGGTAGTTAGGTGATAAACAAACGCTGAGTACTATATAAATGATCAAGACAGACAAAGAGTATAAAGGGGAAAATGAAGTCCAAAGAGACGTAAAGATCAGACTCAGGAGGGAATCTGCCTCTTCTGCACTCTCCACCTTCTCCAACCATACTCTTTTTCAGTATGACCAATATGCTTGATCCAAAAGAAAGAGTTTAACTATCTTCCTCAGTATCTACCACGAAAACTTGCTCACAAGGCATTTTATAATATAGAAAGGAGCAAAAAATACCAACATGAAGACTTTAAGTAGCAGAGTTTGGAAATGCAAAGGTGTTTTCAGAAGGTATCTCAGAAGTGGGGTAAAAACAGATAAATGACATAAGAAAGCAAAAACCACGTTAGCAAGATCTCATGCAAATTGTGGGATACAACCACAGTAAAACAGGAAAGACAAAGTAAAAGAGAAACAGAAAGAGATAAAGAAGCTGTATGAAAGAGATAAAGAAGGTGTATGAAGCAGATTTGGGAAGAGGAAGGTGTGAACAGATGAGTCAAAACAACAGTAGAAGAACAGGAATGTATAGTCCAGAAAAGTGGGAGAGAAAGAGATTAAGAAAGTGCAGGAGACAGAGTGCTAGAGGACAATAGAGTATGTGAAATGGAATGAATAAAAAATAAAAATAAAAATCCCAGTGGCTTTTTTTTTTTTTTTTTGGGGGGGGGTAGTGTTGACCCAAACTGCCGAAATTACAAGCATGTAGCAGCCTTGTTTTCATCGGGAACAGCTTTTCTGTGGAGGTGACTTTTCTCTTGCTTTTTTTTACCTGGTTTTCCCTGGGGGACACAACAGGTTAATGCTAATTCAGGTCCTTCTAAATGAGCTGATGCATTTGCAACACTATCATTTCTTTGCTCCAGAGGGAAAGCCAATACACCAGGCAATCTCATTACAGGAATTAGCATTTACTGTGACTCAGCTATCTTCACCTTTGAAACAGGAGAAAGAGACACAAGCCTTGAAGAGAGATGCAGAAGAACCCCTAAAGGATCACTTCAGGGCACTTCTTCATGACTGTGGTTTTCATTAGGCATTAATAACTGCTGAATAATTGTTTATGCTAAATATGTGTATATATATGTATAACAAACTTCAGTGATGGAATACTTCTACTTTTTTTTTTTTAAATCTTTAACTATTTAACTGTCTTTATCTCAACCCATGAGCACTCTCGGAGGTTGGACTCGATGATCTTGAGGTCTCTTCCAACCTAGAAATCTGTGTCTGTGTCACTCTTGCTTTACCTATTCTTTCCACCACCCCACTGAGGGAGGGTGAGCAAGCGGCTGTGTGGGTCTTAGCTACCTATTGGGGTTAACCCACAACAGTGGTATAAATATTTCAGCTGATCTATGCAAGTATTCTGACATTTGAGAATTGCTGACATTGATCATGCTCATCATGCACAGAAAAAATAATAATAAAAAATTAAATCACTTTCCTTCTAATGATTGGAATTTTTCATAATCTTCATATTAGTACATGTATTCATAATTATACATTACAATTGCCAAATAGGCCTTTTCATAGCTAGCTAACAATCAGTTAGCTGATTGTTTCCTGTTAAACATTTGCAATATTTCCAGGTCTTGCTGTGATGTTCCAGTGTCACAAAAGAGGGTAAATTACAACTTATTCATTTATCTTTATAAAGGGTTTATACTTTTTCACAATAAGAAACTCAATAGAAACAAAGTAAATTTATTTATTTATTTATTTATTCCCCCTTAACAAGTAGAACCTTTAAAATTAGCATGTCTACTCTCCACATCAGTATTGTATTTTTCAAGGTTCACTATAAAAAATGGTACTGGCTGGAAAAAAAATTTCAAGAGAGAGAGATAAAGAGTGGTAGGATCTAAAATCTAGCTTAAACATTTGGAAAATAAAATAAAAATAACAATCTCAGATAGTAACACTCTCAGAAGAAAGTTACAGAATTGTCAATCTCCTTTTCTAGTTATTTCATTTTGCTGTTTCAGACCAAAAGACTTAAGCTCCCAAAATGAAAGAGCATCCAAAACCAAATCAGCTGCAACAGCTTATGTTGTATCTATTTCCCCCAATTCCATCAGTACAATTACAAAGTAAGAGAAATACAATTAAAAAAAAAAAAGGAAGGAAGGAAGGAAGGAAGGAAGGAAGGAAGGAAGGAAGGAAGGAAGGAAGGGAAGGAGGGAAAGAAGGGAGGAAGGGAGGAAGGGAGGAAGGAAGGGAGGGAGGGAGGAAGGAAGGAAGGAAGGAGGGAAGGAAGGAAGGAAGGAAGGAGGGAGGGAAGGAGGGAGGGAAGGAGGGAAGGAAGGAAAAATAGTTCATCATAACAAAATCATGAAAATTGAGATGAGAGTTAAAAGGTGTATCTACGCTATCAAATAGCTCTGCTCCTGATTAAGTGATGGTCCACGCTACATGTACATTGGGTTATGATTAGGGGATCCTTCTTTTCTCCCCTAATTAGCCTGAGTTGTGAGGATGTTGGGATGCACACCTTCACACAGAGAAGACTGTCCTCCAGAGATCTTCAACTACTGGGGAGAAAATGAACTCCATTCCACCGGTCTGAAAGCAGAGGTTTCAGCAGTCAAAACAACAGCTTTAGCAGATAACCGTAGTGGCTGAAAGACTTATGTGAGTTTCTCTGTCTCTGCATTTAGTTCATTTCAAATAGAATAGAATATTTCAGTTGGAAGGGACCTTTACAGGCCATCTAGTCCAACTGCCTGATCATTTCTGGGTTAATCAAAAGCTAAAGCATATTATCGAGGGCATTATCCAAATGCTTCTTGAACGCTGACAACCACTGACAAACTGTCTAGAAAACCTGTTGTAGTTAAACTACACTCACATTAAAAATAAATAAATAAATAAAATAATAATAATAGTAATAATAAAATCCTAATATTCAGAAACCACTCCCAAACCTCCCCTGGCACACCTTTGTGCCATTCCCTCATGTCCTATCATTGGTTACCAGGACAAAGAGACCAGCATGTCTCTCTCCATTTCCTCTCTTCAGGAAGTTCTAGAAACCAACGAGGTCACCTCTCAGCCTTCTTTTCTCCAGACTAGACAACACAAATGCCCTCAGCTTCTCCTGAAAGCCCTTTGACCAGCTTTGTTGCCCTCCTCTGGATGCTTTCAAGTACCTTAATATCCTCCTTATGTTGCGGAGAACTGTACAAAATATTCAAAGTGAGGCTGCACCAATTCTAAATATAGTGGGAGAATCCCTTCTATTGCCTGGCTGGCTATGCATTCCAAAATGCACTTTTTGGCTGCCAGGGCACACTGCTGGCTCATAGGGAGCCTGCTGTCAACCATATACTTTTCTGTTGAGTTGCTCTCCAGCCACTTGTCTCCCATTCTGTGCCAGATGTGTCCATAATTACTCCATCCCAGGTGCAGAACCTGGCATTTACCTTTGTTGAATGTCATGCCACTGATGACTGTCCAATGCTCCAATCTATCTAGATTCCTCTGCAAGGCATCTCATTCTTCCAAAGAGTCAACACCACCTCCCAGTTTAATCAGTAAACTTGCAATGGATGCATTCCTGCATCCAGATCACTGATAACAATGTTGAACAGGACTGGCCCTAGGATTGGGCCCTGGGAGTACCACTAGTGACTGGCTGCCAACCAGATGTAGCCCCATTCACTACAACCCTTTGAGCTCTGCCATTCAGTCAGTTCATCACCCAGAGTATTGTGAACCCATTTATCTCACAGTTGGACAATTCGTCTGGAAGTATAATGTGAGGGACAGCATCAATGGCCTTACTAAAATTCAGAAAGATTATATCCACTGCTTTCCTTTCATCTACCAAGGAGATGACCTTACCATTGAAGGAAATAAAATTACTAAGGCAGGACTTCTGATGAACCTTGATGAACCCATGTTGACTATGTCTGATAGTAGCCTTGTTCTTTAAAAGCTTTTCTATATCCACCAAGATAATCTTCTCCATAACTTTTCCAGGGACTGAGATTAGACATACAGGTCTGCAGTCTTCTGGGTTTTCTCTCATGCCCTTTTTGCAGATGAGTATAAAACTGACTAGCTTCTGTTCAGCAGGGACCTCCCCAGACTCCCACAGCCTTTGGTAAATTGTTGAGAGGCATCTAGCTATAACATCTGCCAACTTCCTCAGTACTCTGGATTTATGAACATTTAGCTCTCTTACAATTTCCAGTTTTGGTGACCACAGATGGAAAGTCACTGTGCCCACAGTCATGGTCCTCCATCTGTGAGGACTGGGCAGCCTGAGATCTGTCATTACTATTAAAAACTGGGGGGGGGAGGGAAATAGTCATTAAATGCCTCCATGTTTTCTTCACCCTTCCATGTTAGTTGATCATCTTTTTCAAGTATCAGTCCAATGTTTTCCTTTGACCTCCTCTTGCATACTTGCATCCCCTTACAATATATACTTGCAAAACACTTTTTTGTTGTCTGATACTACACCGGCCAGTATCAAGTTAAGCTTTGGCTGTTCAGCCAGGCTGGTCTTCTGCCACGCTTACTTGACTTGCAGCACAATGGGATTGCTGGTTCCTGGGCTTTTAAAATTGGACTGCCTTGCAGCCACCCACCCTATCTTTTATCTGAGGTTTGGATTCTAGTTGGACTGCCATCAGAGCTGACAGATTCCTCAGAAGAAGACGGTATTTTTCTCACACACACAAAAAAATACTCTGTCAAAAAGTTTCTGCCAACCTTTATGCAAATTCATCTTAAAAATCATCCAATGCTGATTAAGCAATCCAGCTGTTATTAATGGTATTATTACAGCTTCTGGTATTATGGAAGGATTATGTTAGTGCTTTTTTAGGAAAACAGCATCTGCAGAAAATATCTTCTTCGTGATCAACTAAGAAAAACTCTTATATTAAAAATGGCATACTACTATCTGCAGCACCTAGCCTTGTCTCTTTAAGGTCAATAAAATATAATCATCCCATTGCAAAAATACATAAAAATTGGAAATCAAATAGTCCAAAAAAGGGAAAGGATTGACGGTGGATGCTCAAATGTTTTGTCTCTGTATAAATTACTTTTTGATGTATACTTGTTCACTTCTCCATGCCTTTCCACTCTTCTAAATGAGCTGTCAAATTACATTACTGCAATTGAAGCTTATAATGTCCCTCCTTGTCTGTGAACACATTGTGCAAGGAGTGCCTGATGTCATTCCACCTGATCCAGAGCTTATGTTCAAAGAGCCTGATTCAAAACTCATTGAAGTCCATAGAAAAACTTCTTATATTGAATTTCAGGGAGGTTTTTGACCAAGTCTAAAATGGAAGAACCTAGATGTTTGCTTCCAACAGCAAGAAGTGCAAGTCTACGTTTCCTGTGCATCTGCGTGAAGGAATCTATGTCTCCTTCTATGCACCTGCATACAGGATCTGACCACATAACAACACCATTGCTTATACCTTTCTATTAACCCAACCTTATATTTATCTTAATGAACCTGATTTTATCACTTTTATCCTTATCTCTTCAGATTATTCTCTTACCTTGAAATATATTTTCAGCAACCTCAATAAATTCACTGCATGTGAATCAGTGGAGAATGGTACACCATATCTGACTTAAAATTTCTCCAATGTATCATTGCTTCTCTTATAGACTGACCATTACAGCCTGTATCATTTGCCTGGATGTGGGAATAAAGTGCTGTTACATGACACTCACTTGACACACTGACCTCAGTTTAACTATTCATCATTAATGATAACTCTATGCATTTGGTTTTGCTTGGCAATTATGTATTTGGCTTTCTCTAGAGTTCCTTCAAAATTATCATTTGTGAATTTAGTAAATGCCTACTAAAAGTTACATACTCTTTGCTGATGCAACAAATCTGTTAAATGAGTTGCCTTTTGAAAGTATCATAAAGATGTATATTTTGTATTAAGTAAATCAATTAGAAGGGCATGTGGCTGATAAATGACCCCTCTAAAATGAGATTCATAGTACATTTCTGTTTCAAAAATATGCTGTACATTCAAATTCATGTTTCTGAAAGACTGACATAATATAGAGGCAAAACCAGCCAGGATATTAATAATTGTGTGATTACTAATTGCAAAATTATTTTTTTGTATTTACAACATGAGCTGCAGCCACACTTGAGATGATGATGAGAAAACAGAAAAGTGGTTCACAAAGTTGGCAATGCAAGCCATGAGGAGGATGTGAGCAAGTGACACTGATTCCAGCATTTTGCAACAGTGATTAACTCCACCATAATAATGTTCTTTTAAGGCATCTTTCAGGGGTGTAATTATAAATAGTATTACTAAAGTGCCAACTGAGACTTATTATTCCTTGTACGATGTGCTATGCTATACACAATAATAGCCACTTCATGCTCTGTATCTACAAGATCTGGATACATACCATCTTCTGCACGTCTGTGTTTCCATTCGTATGGGAAAGGCACATGCTAAATGAAGGGCTGTACTGCACTTTAACTAGTTCCAGGATCTGGAAATGGGGAGATCAAGGCTTCACTACAGAGCAGATTTACTCTGCTGCAGAATAAAAGAGTTTTTCCCCCTCCATTCTTCATATGTTGTACAGAGACTGAGAAAGTTGTTAGTTTTCCTTTTTCCATTGTGGCAACCCTATGGTAAATCTCACTTTTCCAAAGGTTGCAGAGAAATGTTGTGAGATTAAACCCTAAATGTTTTCGTATGTTACATATATACACATGTATAAAGAAGGAGAAAGAGAAAGAGAAATAAAACAAAAAAAAGTGGGGGGGGGAGAAAAAAGAAATAATAATAATAATAATAATATAAAAAAAAAACACACACACACAAAAACAACCCTGTCCAAGGATCAAGTCAGCCAACAAATCCAGCAGGGTTGCCTGATATTCCATTGTGCAAATGCTCACAGTTCTACTGAAGGTAATAGCAACTCTTATTTGTGCCAGCTGGGGATCTAGCCCATGAGGCCATAAAGCAAAGAGGGTAAAAAATCCCATCAAACTAAACATAATACATATAATTTAGGCTACCTCCAAGGGCTCCTGAGCTAATAAAATCTGAATTGAGAGCAAGGACATAATTAGCTCTATTTATGTCATATTTAATTTTATCAATTATATGACTAATTGGCCTCTTTTCTATCTATTTTCATTGTTTTCAGGCTTAAGTCACTTTTTGCTTGTATATTTGCTAGGGTTTTGATGGCATTGCTGTTCTCTGGAGTTAACCTTTGCAGGAAGGGAACATCTCTAGATTTACACCAGGGAAACTGAGAACAGAAAAATGGATTCATTGTTACAGAGCTGCTCTTACATTCACTGTAGCCACTGGAAAATGAAATATTAGACTGCCACACTGTTTGAATTTTTACTTGTTTTTCTGTAGTCAGAAGTACATTTTACTTATTTTTCTGTACCTGTACATATATATATATATATATATATATTCTAAATGTACAACCACAATGAAATAGCATCAACTTTTAAATGTACCTGTCCAAAAGGCAGGAAATGTCTTTTACATGTTAAGATCATATTGCTCCCTTGAATTCACTATGTTCTCTCCTTCTTTTTTCTTTTTATTTTTTCCTCTTTATAGCATGCATAAGATCCATACTGTATTTGGAAAATTGCCCCACTGCTGTTTTACATTCCAGCACTTAAACAATAATGAATAAATTATTTATAAATTTATTCAGTGTCCTTGTTACTTAAAGTAGATTGCTAAATTGTTTAGTAGATATTCATTTTCAATGTGAAATAAATAAGATCTTACTATATTTGATTTCACGTAATATATAGAATGCAGAAGAAATACAATATCCACTCATGAAACTAGCTTGAAGATTGATTGATATATTATGTTGCATTATGTATTATAGGCAAAATATAGTTAGTGAAAGCAAAAGATTAGGACCAAATGAAATATGAACTCACTGAGACCTGAAATTTTACATATACAGGGCCTGATTCTAATTTACTTGAGCTGATGTAGAATGTGAGTCACAGGAAAAACAATCAAGCCACACCTCTAAAAAGAGTATAACTGATAGGATTACTGCCTTTATTGTCTTGAAACGAAGAGAAAGGCTGCAATCAAAACCAAGCAGAAATGTGGGTTACCAAGATCAAATTACTTCTGTGTTTTTTTTGCCCTAGTGTAGCCACTATTGGATGTTGTTTCCACTTCTGGTGCCCACACATTCAGAGGATTTCAGAGAGTGAGCAGAGATGGTAGATATGATTTATAACAGAGGGCTTTTGAATTTAGGTCTAGATTTATCATGTGCATCATTAAGCACCTAATACAAGCATCTCAGGATTGGAGACTAGGTACCATAGAGTCTTTCTGTAGTTGCTGATGGTCTTTCAGTAGAAAGAAAGATTTATGTCCTGAGGGCAATAATAATATCAACCTATAAAGGAGTCATCCAATGGAGTTTCTTACCTCATACTACTGAGGTAGTATAGAGGACTTTATCTACTATCTACCCATCTACCCAGAAATTAATCTGGGACAAGATTTTGTTCTTCTTGCTTTTTTTTTTTTTTTTTTTTAAGTAAGGATAAAAACAAGAGAGAAGAGCTCTAAAATTTGTGGACAATAACACAACAGAAATGAATGGTTGGAATCGGAGACAGAAAAGTTAAAAGCAGTATTTTAGAAGCAGTAATTAACTGGTGATTTAAAAATAAATAAATAAACAAAAATGTTACAAGTAAGTGTTTTAGTTCTACTGTAACTTTTGGACCCGAAACACAAATGAACTCAGACTGAATGTAATCCCACATGCTGCAAGTTTGACTAAACAGCTATATAATCACAAGTCACCAAGTTCTTTTCTATCCCTCCAAGTAGTTAGAAATCTACCTGTTCTGCACTTCTTTTCAGCCAGAAGACCATGCTGGAAACACATGGGATCTCAATATATAAATTCATTGAAAGTGGTCACAAATTCTCTTCTTACATTTTTGTTATTTGTGCTATCTGAATACTAAACCCCGTGTGTATGTAATAGATGGTAAAATGGTGCAGAATTTCAAATACAGACAGCACATATATGATCATAATAATTACTATGCTCTTATGGTTTAACTAGGTTTCTCACTTTTGTCCAGTCTGTTTGTGCTGTTCTGGGTACCGTACATAGTTTGGAGAGTCAGCAGCTCTTTATTGGTAAATGTTTCCAGAGCATGGTACAAAGGTGGCTTGGTGAATCGAAACCACCCACCTGGTGGCGTTTTGCTCCAGAGTGTTTCCTGGGAACAGGTCTCAGAGCGCTGCTGTTGATTGGTATCAACCATGCTAAGGCTAATGTAGACCTTGCTCAAAAAGCAGTGCCTCTACTCAGCCATATACTTTCCACATTCACCCACTGGGGAAACTATGAATGCTAGGCCGTTTACTTTCCAATACAAGGCATTTTCATGAAGTGGTAGCATCATTAAAAACAAACAAACAAAAAAAACTTTTCTCTAAATTTGATCACAACAACACTAAAACTATATTAACACTAAAATAAATATTAACAATGGTCTCCACCCTTCTGTGTAAAGTTCCCATAGCTAACTGTGTAAAGAGAACAACAGCAAAACAGTCATTTTCTGAAATATATTAATACTGATTTCCCAGCTTCTTCTACAGTTCCAGTTAATTAAAGGTAAATTAAATCCAACCATGTCACCCAATTACATCCAGATTGCCCATTTTATTACACGTGTCTAGGTTGACAGAATAAAGAATTGCCTTCAGTAGAAGAAAAGCAAATTGTCTATTTAAATTGCTGGGACAACATTTTAGTTCTTAACACTTGATAAGCACTTAACAGAGGAGGACAAAATTACCTTAAAGAATCAAACCTTTTGTTTTTCAGTTGACTTCAGTAACTTGAAGCTTTTTAATTAAGTACACCAGAGCAGTTTATTGCTTAGGCTGGTTCTCTGTACCTTTGAGTCTTCTAAAGTATAAGCCCTTTTATGTGGTAATAACATTCTGTATAGGTTTTCAAACAGCGTAAAGGTACTGGTTTAGCCTGTTTATGTGTAGCTCTCTACATCTGCTAAATAATTGCTTTTTGCTTAAATGAAATATTAGAACACTAGAACGTGTACTTTGTACGTACAGACACTGTGGATAGTGTATAATAAAATCATTCATGCTGCAATAATTAAAGCTGTGTCAGCATTTTCATTACAAACTCCATTTTTCAAGTGTTTATAATTCAACCATAAAAAATTGTCTTGGACTCTTTCCACTGTATCTGAAGGCCAAAGAATATATCCATAAAGAAGTTTACAAGTTTTGAACACTTGTTTTGCAGGTGTAGAACTTAAAATCTACTTTGATTTACAAATGAAATTTGACAAGTAGCCACTGGCATTTTAAAACCCAAACAAATTCAAAACACTTGTGATTATCAGGTTCATAAAACTTTCCTTTCTGTGAGATGATATTAATTGCTAGAAATGGGTATTTTCATCCCTCATCAAATTTGTGATTGTTCATGAAAATACTGGGAAATGCTAGCAATACGTAAATTTGGACCCTACAAGATCTTAAAATTAATAATGTCAAGTGTGAGTGACATATTCTTGTATGAATGCAAGGATATATATTTATTTAACTCTGTAAAGGTGTTAAATCAAAACCCTCTGCTAAATTCAAGTGCTATGGAAGTCAGTATGAGTTTTGGCAGGATTTCCTCTCTGGAGACAGCAGTTATCTGTTTTTTCACAGATCCAGTACAGCATGGGCATCAGCTGCATATATTTTCCCACAATACCCTTTTAATGTGCCTTAACCCTAGTGTGAAGGGAGCCATCATAGTGACAAAAGAGATGTTTGCTTGTCATGTCATTAAATCTTTCTTCTGGGTCTGCTAAAATGGCTGCCAAGCAAGGTCACTTGGATGGAGCTTCTTGTAACAGGACAAATGGATGACTGAGAAACCACAACTAATATTGAAAAATAACAAACAAGGCTTTCTTTTTTATATTTTTGCCATTTTGCACATACACTCTTCAGCTTGTGGAAATTTGGCCTGTGAAGACATGGAAGCACTGATCCATGGACCATCAAGCTTTACTGGCATATAGCATCTTCATGAATGTGTAAGCAGCCTTGACAGAGCTGTTCTGTGCAGTGCTGGCCATCTGCACAGCCTTCCCAAATCTCTGCGTTATCAAAGGGAAATGCACATCATCCCTATTAAATTCTTTTTTGTTGTTCTTTTCCTGCTAATAAGGTTGGGAGAGTGATTAGCTCTCCAGTATTGTAACCTTTGCCTCTCCTCTCCTTTCCTCCCCTCATTTTAAATTAACACTGTGACATCCCATCACTTTTCAGTCATTTAACTACTGAGAGATCTGCCAGGGATGTGTCTTTTTGTCTTGATGACTGAGGCAAACAGAAATAGAATGTGTCTGAAGATCAAAAGGCTCTGCAAACCACTGTCCTCATGTCCTTTTTGCACCCATTCCACATATTATTTGGCTTGGAGAGTCATAGGGCTTCATGTGGCATGTCTGTGGTCTTAAAACATTACTATTATATATCATCTTGATACATGTATTGTGAAGGCTGTGTTTCAACTGCTCGAGTGGTCTTTTTAAAGCATGATGACCAGGCTTATGAAATGTATGCTTCATAATGGGATAGAACAGGTCAGGCTAGAAAGATTTTGTAGAATGATGTTGGAAGACACATAGGAAGGAGGTGGTATTATTGATGCTATACTTGTCTATATCTTTTCTGTACCTGTAAAGATCCCATTGCTTTCTTCAAAATCTTGACTAGAATGGTAGATATGTTAGCCACCTCACCAAGTCAATTACAAGTCTTATTTTGGAACAAGAATATATTTGGGGTTACTAATAATTCTTTAGGAATTTTTCAAAACATGATTTAGGAAAGAAAGGTTTTATTCACTTTTCCACAGCATTAAAAAGAAAATCTATGTTTGCGTGGATGCACAAAGCCTATGAGTTAAAAAACAATATTAATAAAACTGTGTCACATATCAGTACTCCAGATGGTGGGGTCTATTTGTGTTGCGAGAAAACCTACTCAGAAGAAAAAAGCTTCCAGTAGAAATCGCATTACATTGTACCACACATGTTTCTTTCATTTTCTCAAATGTAAATTTTTAGTGTAACACTAATGTTATTACACAGGTATGACACACATCTGTGATATGCACCATGTGAATTTGCTGTGCTATTTCAAAGACTGGTTTACATTTATGGAGCTTTTAAAGTCCAGCCCAACCTTCTGGAAATTTAACAAACACATTTTTGACCTCAACCCTTCCTGTGCGCAGCATTGTTGGCCAATTTGTCCCAATTTTACAGGTTTTTAATTTCAAAGTTGTCAGAGCAACAAAGTTGTAGCTAGTGTTACTTTAAAACAGTTCAACATAAAAATGGCAAGCTAAATTCAACCCTGCTCTTAATTCCAAGGAAGTAAATGAGATAACACCTGAGTTGAATAGAGTAAACCCAAAATAAGATTTGGGGAAAACAAACAAAGAAACACAAAACAATCTTAATTTTTAGTCTGGTTGAATCTTTCTCTCACTCCTAAATTTAAAGGAAAAAAAAAAAATAGTTATAAATAAATTATTCTTATTCATTATTTCCTTACCACTCTTTTTTGACGTTTTACGCCAGAATATAAGCTACTGAATCAAACTCATAGTCTCTGTGCATGGGATTTGTGCATATCATGGGGTTCATATATCTTTACTACCCTTTAAAGAATAGCAGTAAAAAAAAAAAAAAAAAAAAAGGCTTTTTCCATTAATCATTTCAAGTGAATTAACTTTTTTTAGAATAAGGACAGAGGCATGTTGCTCTTAAAATGCATTTACTGTTTCCTTTGCAGTTTAATAGCATTTGCAGTCCAATGCTTCATAGGAAGAAAATGGTAATATTCAGCTTGGCTATAGAAAAGTATAATTTTTTATTTCTTCCTGTAGTTTTACTTTCATTATTCCTGAATATTTGTATCTACTGCCATCAGCATCCAAGTTCCTCACTCACATGGAAGACCAATCTACTTGTAAGTATGAGAAAATCCACTTGTTAAACTGGTACTTGAATATTAAAATGATATATCAGAATGACAGCATTGTTTCAGACAAGCACTTTATGTGAACTTCCACAGGTCCATACATTAAGAATAAAATTATCAACAGTCAACAACTCTTTACTGTGATGCCACTGAATTTAATAAACCACAATAACAACTTTATTGTATTTTGAGTATTTCATTCTGATACAGAGCAGCAAGACAGGATGTAATTGTCTTCTGAATCTTAAAACAAGCAAACAAATGAAACAACAACAAGAACAAACAAGACTTGTTTTCAACTGAACTCAAAAGACAAGTTTTCAACTTGAGGTGATTTAGTTTTAATAGACACATCAGTCTGGTAACAAAAAATCTCTTATTGTATACAGATTAGTCCGACTTACTTAATATTAAACATTATTTTAAAAACATATGCTAAACATTCACTGCCAAAACCTGATTATCACTGGACATGAGTTTTCTAGACCAAACGCTTAGGCTTCATGGAAGTGCCTAAAATGCCCTCGAGTAACAGCTCGTACGTCAAATCTACATTGATACTTTCTTTCCATAAGAAGAATGAAAAACAAATTATGTTCAAATTACTTCTACCTAAACTCACAGAAGTAAACAAGACTTAGTAAAGTAAAATCCAAAAATCTGTGTACACCAGTATACTGCTGTAAATAATTGGTGTGATTTTAATGTAAACAGCATTAACAATACTTAACTAGACTTGCAATATGTTGGCCTTGGCAGAACAAAGATCTGAACTAGCTTGAAATTGGTGCTTTGTATGAAGAGTAATAATACAGATGAAGAGAAACTTTCTTTAGTGACTTCTTATGGAAAATATTTTGGATTTGTGGAATTTACATGATTTGAGGTTTTCCTGTAACCCTAGCTAATATCCTGGTAATCTTTTGATGCTCATCAGTAACACATTGTTATGCCTATAAGCACTATGTCTACATCTTTTTCAGTTTAAGACTCATTAAATCTTTAGCAGCCATGAGTAATAGTATCAAAGAAGATAATACAGGATTCATTGTGTCATACAATACCTATAGATTCCACTACACAAGCAAAAGGGAGTAAAATTAAAGCCTTCTGTAGAAATGTTAGTTATAGAAAGAAAAAAGACTTATTTAATATTTATGTCTTCAATGGAGTTTTGTTAGTAAATAATATTGTCAAATGATATGTATTAACAAACTATTTTTAAAATGATTCCATTAGAATGACTCTTCCTTGATGTCACATGAGTTGTTGCTGAGATCGGGCTCTATTTCAGGCACTGAAGAAAACACCAACAGAAAAGGTCTTAAGGGATTTAAAGCACCATTTCAAAGTGAGGAGAACGGATAGATCATAATATTTCTTGTTGTTATATGTGTGTATATGCTTGTGTGTATACCAGAAAGATGGTGAGAGGGAGAAAAGTAGATTAAGTGGTTAAGCTGCACACACTTAAAATTCATAGTAATAATAAACAAAATATGAAAGATTTAAAAGTTATTGTATTACAAAAATACAATTAAAAACAGTATATTTTTTTATCTTATGTGGAAAAACAACAAAATCTGCGTTTCAAAAAATACATTATAAAAATAGACATAAAAATACATACAATCACACAAATTGGCCAACAAACAGGGATAAATTTTATTCAGTTTATTTATGTAAATAGAAACTTATCAGTCAATATTATCTTCATTCTTTTTTACTGCTATCCGTAAGTGCCTTACAGAGAAATGAGTCCTACTGAAAGAAACGGATAAAGTACCAATCAAAAACTGTTAGATTGGGGGTGGGGGTGGGGGGGTGGGGGAGGAGGAGTAATAATTTGTTTTGATATTAATACTGTCAGAGTACTTGATGTGAGTACGAAAGTGAGAATGTGCCCCATAAATACCAATCTCACCTATACCTCTATCAATCTCACTTTAGTAACTTAATAGGTAGTATCTTAAATTCATAGGCATAGTGCAATTTCTAAGACTGTTTTTGATCTACTCTAACCACACAGGGATGGTTGCAACGTTATGTTCATGATATATAGTTTATGCAGATGACATAAGGTAAGCAGGAATTTATTATAAATTCACACTTTAACTTTGCAGCTGTGAAAGAGCACTGCTGATTATGGCTTTTAAATTCCAAAAGACATTTTCCACTGGTTTAAATTTAAGAGAGAAAAAATGTCTATTGCTATTTATTAATTGTGCTATTTCTTAGCAATCCAGCTCTTTGAAAAAGTCTTTCTATTCTACAGTCTGACCTCATCATTAAGGGGCAGTTGTTGAAGTCAGAGAATAACTGCACAACTCTAGTGGATGAACTGAACTGCTACAGTGTTCATGCACTAAGGGAGGCTCAATGAAATTAGATTCTCTCCCTGTAGGGGGTAGGCATTGACCGCTGTCTGATGCCAGCAAATAGAGGTCTAAGTATTTCTTCTGAGGTGGTTGTTTTACCTTCTTATACTTCCAACTTCATCCTTTTTAAATTGCCACATTCAAATGATTACTGTCAACAGATTGGATTTTTTATTTTTATTTTATTTTTTTTTAGCAGGAGAGTCAGGCTAATGGCTATCATGCACAAAGGATAACTGCAGCAGCCTAAAGCCATGGCTAATTAAAAGGACCATATATACTTGTCTGTCCAAGAGCAAAGAAAATAACTCTTCTGCAGTAGGGAAAACTATTGAAAGCATTTTATAGGCATAACTATGCAGACTCATTTGTTCCACTTCCAGTGTTGACAACAGCCACCAACCTGGGTAATAGTTCAGAATAAATTAAGCCTAAAGAGAGAAGTGTCATCTCACTGGATCCTCTGGAAAATAAATTCAAACATACTTCTGGTATGCATTCTTACACTGTGTCATCATCTACTTGAGATGCCAGCAGATCCTTTTTATACTGCGTGTGTTTATTTCTCAGACAGAACATTTTGTATATACAACGGACACATTCTTTTACATTGGCTGGCATTCCACCTGAAAGTTCATCACAAAAAGCTTGTTAATGTACTTCAGCATATATGCAACAGTGGTAAACATGCTCCCAATAGCAAAGTAAAACTCCAGTAGGAGGTTCGAAGAATATGTGTGTGCTAAGATCAAATCTTGACTTCAAGTTCAAGCACAGTTTAACTGCGAATCCAAAGTTGTAAATGCAAAGTAAAGGCAACTTTAAGGCTGCTTTAAACCAAGCATGAAAGACTGAAGAGTCAAAGTTGAGATTCTATACATCTGTTTCTAATATGCCTCTTCTTGCATTTTAGATAAGCTTTGTTTCAAGCTTTACTATCACTGTAGTTGATACAGTTTATTAATTTATAGTTTCGCGGCATTCTCTTTATATTTCAATCAGTGGTTTGGTAAACAAAATAATGCATCTTTCTTTTGCAGGCTAAATTAATTTAATTTTTTAAAATTCCTAACATTTCTAATTCTTCCTTCCTCTGTTCCCTCCTCTCTCCCCTCCACAGAAAAAGAGTAGGTTTACAGTATTTTAGTTTCTTCATTTAGGGATTTTTGTTTTTGCATTTCATCATGAAAATGATTAAACTCTGATTCTGCCCTGTAATCGGATAAGTACAGACACATACATCAATAGAGACATGGACCTATGTGTTACTGATATCATTACATATCTCAGTTTTAGATAAGAAAGCAGCTTCAGAGCTGTACTGTCTGAGTATTCAGGCTGAAGTGGCAGGACCAGGGCACAGTGTAAAATAAAACAGGAGGAAATACACAAGGGATCTGCATGCAAACATTATTCTGGTTCAGTTCTACACCAGCCTTCAGAGGATTCTCCCAAAAGTAAACACAATTAATTTCCAAGTAAAACAAGTAAAGGCAAATTTTCCACTTACTGTGTGCTGTGCTTTGTCCGTGCACTGAAGAGAAGAAAGAGTTCTGCAGCGCTCACCTAGATCCAGGTTGGTTTCTAAATTAGTCATACATGTAAGCGGGAGGAAGCTCATTGACTTTGTAACTGTGCAAAGAGCAACCCATCTCACTGCTGCGAGACAACCCTTCAGGACACTGTGTGGAACTTCAGCACAAGAGCACAGCATCTATTACGCTTGAGGCTCTACCATTTCACCTACACCTGGGTGGATCTATCAGGCTTCATCTCTATTAGGGCGGTTTAAAGAAAAAGAAAAAAAATAAAAATAAAAGGTTGGGGGGGGAGGGAAAGAGAAAGGGAGAGAGAGAGAAAAAAGGGCTTGCCGTTGTCACACTTGTTTCCTATTAAAGAGCCTTACGGTGGATTGAGTAATTGTGTACGAAGGTAGTCTGGCTGGCAGATGTGTGCAGCCCCAGTGGAGCACTAGATTCAAGGCAGATGGGTTGTACCAGGGCGCAAACAACATTGGAAAAAGAGAGGCGTGATTAAAACAGCAGGCCTCCGTTTTACAGTGCTAGAAGTGGGGACAGCAGGAAAGCTCCCAGGAACTGCAGCTCCCCAAAATGGGAACTGTACAGACACAAGCAAACTGCAATAAAACAAACCTGATAAAGCACAGTGGATGATCAAATTGACCGAGTCATGCAATACTGAAACCATCATGATTATTAATGAGCCTCTTCCCCCTCCTCCTCCTTCCAGGCACTTACATTAGAAATACTCAGTTGCAAGGAGCATAAGCATGGGTTTATTCAAAACAGAATCCTGGGCTACCGTATGGTCTGAAGCATCTTTTGGAAATGGATTAGAGTTGCTTTGAGGACTTTACATTGTCTGTAAAGTCTGGTTTAGATTAAAAGAAAAGAAAAAGAGAAGCTGAGTATTGAGAGTGAATCTGCCACTAGCAGTTATATCTGAGAACGGTTGAAGCAGATTATCAAAGAAGTGAACAAGGGAATCCTTATTATAAACTTCTGTCTAACATACATTGGGCCAAAATCAGCCCTGGTATAATCACACCAGTATATGTCAGGGGCGATTTTGTCACGCTGCCTCTCCCAGGTTATTGAAACTTGGCTACAGCAGATGGTCAGAGAATCCCTGTTATCACAACAATGGTTTGTAATGATAGTACATTTTAGACTCTTATGCAGGAAGGAGAGAAGAACTGTTTGTGAAGTATCAAAATGATCTCAAGCGCAGAGCTCCCAAGTGTGAGCTCATGTGTTCACCGGCTGTCTACTTTGAGGTTTAAGTGGAACTACAATAAGGCCGATCCACCATTTGCTGGACTTCTGCTCAAAAACAATGAGTCTGGTACAATTCCCTCAGTGAATCTCTACTGCAGTTTTCTCCAGTAAAAAAGACACCCCGCTACAGATGTGTACATGTGAGCTTGTAACCCTGAGATGCCTTTGTGGTTAATGGTGACAAACAGGAAATTCTGGAACAGTAAATATGAACCTACGTAGGTATCTAAGATAGGTTAGACAAATCACATTCTATTCCTATTGATACTGTGGGATTTCACATATGTGTTAGTTTAAATAAATCCCCCACTCTGCATGTCCAATCCTCAGCCAGTTTAATTTAGCATTGTTCAGTAGAGTTATGATGTTTTATAAGAACTCTGATTGTCTCTCAAGCAATATTACTGCAGTATTCTAAGATGCCATCGTACCATCATAGAATACTATAGTACTTATTTATTGTATATAGGGAATGCTGGTCCTTAATAAATACCAGCTGTTTTATCAGATCCTTTAGACAAGAGTGGGTTATATACAAAATCCTGTGGATTTTTCCCATGTAATCTCTTGTTATTAATTTTTCAATAAGGCCCATTCATAGCCAGGTAACAGAAACAGCAAAGGAAACATAAAAAATGGCAAAAAAAAATAAATCTTTTTGTGGAAAAGTTCCTTAAAGGTGTTTTTGTGTGTGTTTGTGTGTGTGTATCCTAGGATTGTTTTAGCACAACAGGAATTTAACAAGAATGTATTTTTCATTGCTCCCTTAGTCTGAGCTTTTTAAGGAGCTAGATTGTTGGCATGCCCTTCTCTCTTAATGAGAGAAGGACCACACAAAACAAATTGAGAAAGATTTAGAGATTAATGAGCCTTAACATTCCTATGCAGGAGTCTCCTAAAGTTAGAAGACATCTCAATATAAAGTTTATCAAAAGTCTTAAGTTCTGTGTCTGTCAGCAGCACAGACTTCTCAGGATTCTTAACACTGAACGGTTTGTTTTCCATTTCAAGCTTAAATTTTGAGGATCCTTGGAAAGCTAAGGGTTCACCTTCAGTCCAGTAACATTTTATGAGACTGCTGATGCCTTGTACAAAACGGACTTCAAATTTTCAAAGACAATCAAATGTATTCTAACCTTGAATGTATGGTCCAGATAATTTCTACAGGTTTGCTGGAATTAAGTTATTTCAATGCCTGCACTTTTCATGATATATGAAAGGATTCCCTGGCTCTGTTGTAACATGAGAGAGCTACACTGTTTAGGCTGGTAGCTGGAACACTCACCTGAGACAACAGAGATGGAAAATGTCTCTTGTTCTATTTATCAGACTGTTTATTCAAAGATAGTTTAATGAAAAATATACAAACAGTCTTTGAAAGGAGGCAGAGCTATGTTTGATCCCTTCAGGAAGAGAAAGAACCAGACCAAGGATTGGAATATTTATATTCCAGAAGAGGGCTTCAACAGAAATGTTTTACTGTGAAAAGCAGCTCTGTTACAGGTGTCATTTCTGCTTTTCCCCTGCCTTCTCTGACCTTCTGAAAAGAAATCAATAGACATACACTTTCAGGGAAATAATCTAAATGAAAGAAGAAACTTAAGCTGTCATATAAATAAAACACCACAAATACACAGCAGGGGAATTTGACAATGACCTTTTCTCTCATTTTCTGTAACATCACGTTCAGTATGCTGGGTGCTGAAGATAATGTTCCTGGATCCTTTGGTGCTATGGAAAGGGCAATGGTATGTGTTAGGTATGGATTCCTCTATAGATTCAAATAACTCAGACTCTCTAAATCCTTACAAAGTCCAGTTCACATCCAATAATCTAGACTTTTCTTTTTCTGTGCAAATTCTCTACCAAGGTGACTAACCTGTGTAACACACAGGTAAAAAATAACAGAATCTGTGTCTTCTCTGCACATTTCTACAAACCATTTGGAGGCAGTGGAAGACAGTGCCCCGTTACCTTCAGAAGATGTTGACATATCTTGAGTTTTTCTTATATATAAATGTAGAAGTGACTGCAGCTATTATTGAGGAACTACCATAGGGTATTGGCTTGTACTTTATATTTTAAATGGGAACTTTCTTGGCAAAATTGTCTTAATTCATGTAGTTCCTGGTATATTGTTTTATTTGACTTCTGAGAATATAGTCTTTCAGAATGGTGGGGATGACTCTCCTTCAATTTACATCTCTACAACTTCACTTACTTCAGGATAAGTCCTTTCCTGACATCTTCAAGCATGCTAGGATGACTCTGTTGTCCATGAAACTGTTACATGACCACCCACTATTAAACAGATGTTCCCTGGCTCAAAATATAAATAGAGTCTGGAGCGTGAAGCTGGCTGTGATTTATTTAGGTAACTGTGACCTTGTACGGAAATATTCTCACTTTTTTTCTTTTTGGCAAAAAACCTTTTGATTTTCAGCAAATGAAAGCTCCTGGGCTAGAAAGGGGCTTTTTCTTTCACATAGAATTATAGTGAGATTTACCTGAGTTACTGAATGTAAAAAATTGCATTCTTCAGGAAAATATAGGCAGAATATGAAAAGCAAAAATAATATAGAATATTTTTTTTTACAATCTGTGACCATGTCCTCTCTTAAGTGAAATGATTAGGGTAAGAGTAATGACCTCTATCTCTGCAAACTAAATGATTTAAGCATTTTGTTAAAAAGGAACAACAAAAACAAACAAACAAACAAAAAATCCATTCATGTTTCCCATAGAATTTCTCTGATTCCTCTCTGAAGAAGCTCAAGAAATTGTAAGAGCTTACCCATTGTAAGAGTGATATTTCAGGGTGGTCTGATGCTCTGGTAGCATACTGGTGGCAGAACTGTGTCTATAATGGGAAGACGAGAAGGTGGCAACTGGAAGAGGCACAGTGAGTTCACTGTGGAGCAATGGAGAACACCTAGAGCAGTTGTAATTCAAGGATTTCACTATTATATCTTCTCTGGCAACAGAAGTATAGTCTATTTAGCTGGGATGGGTAGAAAAGCTCATGAAAGCAATGCAAACCTTAAGAGGGTTGTGACAGCCTTCTAGGCCTGGTGGTCACTTCCTGCAATCAGTGGCAGGGGTGCCTCCATGACACACACCTTTCTACTATACTAATGTGAGTGAGTGAGTATGTGTGTAAGACCCAGCTCCATCTGGCAGTACCAGAACTGCAGGATATATCCTGAGTGAACGCATTTGCATTCAAGAAATCTACATGTTTTCAGAAGTGCTGACTTTGTGGGGAGAAGGATGTGTAAAGCTGTAAGGGATGGAAAATGGGATGTTGGAAAGCAGACTGCTACATTGCCAGAACAACTCATCCTAACCACTGTCTGCTCCCAAGCTACCTATTGAGCAATGACTTGTCCTTGAGGACCCCATACAGATGACATACTACTACAATCTAAGTGCTACTGACTTGGGCTGGGAGGTGAAACTGTCCCAAATCATTTTTTAAGCCTAGATAATGAGATGTGTGAGCTGGATGTAGATGGAAGGAGGAGGACAGTGCCCATAACCTTGGCTGCCCGTAGCTGCTGTAGAAAGAGTTCAGGTCCAGGGCTGGGCCTTGGGGATGGCAGTCTCACTTACTGTTCATTATTTAGTTTTTCTAGATCAATGTTTTAGAAGGTCTCCCCCAAATAGAGTTCTGTTCATTTAACTTCCTTTTTGCATACTTATGTTTTTTAAATGAAAAAGTATTTCTCATTCTGAACACACAGAAAGGGCAATTTATTTTCCAGGTTTCTGGGTAAGGGCCTAAGACGGTGTCACATGAGAGTTTTAGCAAGAATCCCTAGAAATCAAATCCAGGCACTCTTTATTGTGAGACTGGCCCTGGAAAGAAGATGAAAGTTTTGTATTTATATAAATAGTGTAGGAGGATATAAATTGTGCTAGGACTCAATATTTTTCTGTGGTTTAAAAATGTGAATATTCCCTAACGCTACATCATGTATAATAGGTTTTGCATAGCCCTGACTTAAATGTGTCAGGAGGCAGTGGATGGGAAAAGATGCACACACGTCATGTAACTACATTGCATGATCTGGGACCATGCCCACAGAAGCGAGTGGTAATGAGGATTGTCACCTCTAAAAACAGTTTCTTCAGACATGGATGAATTTCAAATGCAAAGATCACTGGGGTCAGGGGTCTAGGAAAAGACTGGAGGAAAACCAGATGGTCTAAATGGTCTGTGAGCTAATAGACCTAAACTAACCAGTTGGAATAAATATGGGTTTGAAACTAGCCAGATGAGTTGGGAATTGTTAAGTGTGCTTTGAAGGGAGAGGAGGGGGAAAGAAGTTTGGGAATTAATGACTTCTCGTCTAGTTAATACAACAGTTTGCCAACAAGAGGTAACAAACCAGGTTCTGAGGCTATGATTTAGCCCAAATCTCAGCCAATATGATGACACTTAGGCAGTGCCAGAACCAGGAATTTCCATCTCCTCCCCGCCCCCTCCCCCTGCCCCCCCCCCCCCCCCCCCAACTCCCAACTGGGGTGTGTGGGAAGAACTGTGGTCTGGGGGTGGTGGACTTCCTGTATGGTGATGGTGAGGTCACAGGGGCTTATGAAACTTCTACTGAAGCTTTAGTCAATTCTTATTGCTGCAAAGCATGTATGAAATAATTCAGAGCTTTCCCAAGTAGGGCTGAATATTACCCAAATCAAAGTCTTAGTATTTCTCCACCAGAAGCGTTTGTATCAGCTAGAGATCCACAGAGGTTGGAAAATTGGGTCCATTTCCATATTAATGCCTTGAAATACTAAATGAAGAATATTTGTGGATTAAACTCCTTGTCAAAAGAATATGAAAAAATTGCAGTATGTTTATAGATAACAGGACTTCCTAAAATGCCCTCCTGCATAGCTACGCCCTAGTGAAAAAATCAGTTTTGGTTTTTAGAGAATTTATGAGTGCACACTGCTATTTTTTTCAGCTATGTTAAAGAGAGAAGGAAGGAATGTTAACAGGGAGAATATGTTCATAGGTTTTTACTACTGTCTCCTAGTGGAGGTGCTTAGGGAATTACATCATGGTGAGTCGTTCCAGCAAGAGCATAGACATGTCTTTCGGGTTGTTTTTTCAGCAATTACCAGCAGTTACCAGTAGGTAATAAATATTTCTGTAGTGACTTATTACCGTGCTTCTTAGCAGTGCTGATAAACTTGGATTGCAGTGCTCCTACCACAAACCAGTTGCATCAAGAAACCCAAAGCTCAGATTTAAGAGAGTGAAAAAGTATACAAAGCAGGTTAGTATGTTTTAGGATTCATGTATCTAATCCTCCCCCTCCTCCTCCGTCAGTAGCCCCTGTTAAACATATTTCTTTTCTGTGAAAGTGGCTGAAATCCAGACTAAAAGGATAAGTCTAGACTGCTCAGAGCAGCAGAGCCTTTTTTCTCAGTCCAAACTTGCACATATCATCCTTTACCCCTACCACAATGTTTCAGAAATCCTCTGAATAATTCTGCAGACCGAAAGGTCTTTAAATTACTCCACAGCCTCACCTGTTTAGTTTGCTTGTTTGGTTGATTTGGTCGGTTTTTGGATACAATTTCCAAACTCTGGAAGCTGGTGAATTTTGGGGGTGTTCTAGGTATATTGCTTCCTTTTATTATCCCTTAGTCTCTCAGTCTGTCAAAAGGCAATGATACTGCTCTCCAGAAATGTGCTTTGAGATTTATGGATGTCAAATGCAGAACAAACAGGAATTTTTATTATATTAAAAGGTTGGACTTCCACAGGCTTAGTTAAGTGTTGTAAAATGCATACTTCAGTAGGCGTTTATGTATTTTTCAATAGTAATGTACTTTTCTGTAATTCTTACAGGATAGAAATTTGCAAAGGGAGAGAAAAATTACTGACCAGTTTCTCACTATTCTAAATAAGCACAGCTCTGCTTAATTTTGCAAGCTAAGAATTGGGAGTTCCTCAATTTTACTACATATAGGAATTTTCCTTGTCTTTGAAGATTAGCTTCTTTGATGTCATCAGGGGAAATTTATTTTGGTCCTGTAAGTGATGATACTCATATTTCTGTAAATAAAAATTTTAATGTATGATTCTTTCTTCATCCTACTTTACAAATTTTGCCTATGTGAAGCTGCTTAAGTTTAAAAAAATCAGAAACTTTGGTTATAACTGTTTATCTTATTTACATAGGACTGTTAAAGAAAACAAAACTAAAACAAATCTCAAGTCCTTTTTATATGGGAAATTTCAAGTGGAAAAGGAAGCTGTTTCTCATTGTTCAAATTCTCGTTCTACAATAATTTTACATTTCAGAGTGGCATGTTACATGTGTCATTTTATTTATGTTGTAGAACCCAACAAGGCAAATACAACCTATTTAGTAAGTCCAGATTTTGCTATGACCACAACTTAAAAGCACAGGAAGTTCAGTTTCTTTAACATAACGTTTACCTCTCTCTCTATATTCATAATTTAGTGGCCTGTTACTACTTCAGTTCCCATAGAGGTTTCTCATTTTGACCCTTTCTGGTTGCAGTTTCTCTCAAACTTGCCCTGTTTTTATACTGACTGACTCCTCTTCAGCATCTCTTTCCTCTGGCCCGTGCATTTTGACTTTTCCCTGGTTGATGCAGTGAAGAAAATAAATGCTTTCCTGTTTAGACTTGCCAAATCTTATTTTGGAACCAAATTGAAAAACCTGAGGCTTGCATCTTGTTCCAGATTCAACTTAGTATCCAAGAGTTGTCCGTGGTTTGATTAAAAGGGCTCAGATTCATCTCAGCTCTGCTTAGATCTCATCACAGCTTACTGACCTGGATCTCTACACTGGCCTTTTGCTTACTTGTCTAACTGAATAAACTCTGAGCTATGCTCAGTTTTAAGGCATTTTATGTTGTTCTCACTATATGATATAGTTCAGGCTTTTTATATAACTTTATTTTCTTGTTCACTTGTTCACTTACCCCTTCTCCCATTCCTTATGTTCCAGCCATTATTTTTTTTTCTATTAATATTTCCACTTTAGCTTGTTCCTATTCAAATGTTATGTCTTAAACTCTTCTCAGTCTGTGATTCTTCCTCTTTTCATCCTTTCTCTGCTTTTGAATTATTTTCTCAACACCATTTTCTCCTGAATCTACATGGTAGGACTTAAAGTAGACACCTCTGTCTTTGGAGCAAGAATAACTTTTGGTTATAAGCAATTAGCTGGTTTGAATTGAGTAGACAAACCATGATGTCATCTCACACTAAAACAGATTATATTGGGTGAGAATGATAGAATCATAGAAACATTAAGGTTGGAAAAACCTTCAAGATCATGTGGTCCAACCATCACCCTACCACCAATGAGAAGCAGCATAGTTGGATGGGTGGGTCAGGTTGAGCAAGAACAAGATTCTTCCCTAGCAATGGGGTGCAGACTTGGCATTTTTCAGCCCTTATACTTCACCTGACCCTGGCTATAATGCCATTCACATAACTTCTTAAATCTGCATCTTCTTGAATATCTCAATGGTGCAACAAAGTATTGTGTGGTTGCATGGCGTTTCTTCTGCTAAGACAGACTTAGCATCCTGAATGTCATTTTTCATCTATTGTTTTATTTACAGCTTGATACACTGTATTTACAGGGGCAGGTGCTCATTTAACATGCTATTGTTTGCATTACAGTAACATAAAGACACACTGGACAGAAGCAGGGCTTCACTGTACCAGACTCTAGAAATAGCCCTTTCCTGAAGACTTTGTCATCCAAGTTGCCAAGACTTTTTGTCTATTCAAACACATATAGAATGTTTTGAAGATTCAACAAGGGTCATGCAAAAATAATATATTCATGAAGTTACGTAATATTATAGAAGTTTCTTACTAAGTCTCAAGTGATCAGCTGTAACATTTTACTTCTTTGCAGCTTCCCATATGTGGATTCATACAAGCTGTCTTAAAGTCTCTAAAAATGAACAGCCAGTAGACAAAATATCTCCAGTATAACACTTCTATTGAGAAAAATCACTGAAGAATATCACCAAAGGTCATGAATTTTTTAACCTCAAGCTCTGCTCTTAACCGTCATGAAAATGACAATTTGTTGCAAGCTAGACTGTTTGTGTTCTATCTGGAGTTCATAAAATTTTATAATTCTGCAGATCCTGTCCCTTTTAGTGCAAGATTCATTGCAGCTAGATAAATGAAATACTGAAATCGCCTAAAGAGGTCAAGGATAAATTCAAGTTAAGTGGCCATTTGAAGAAAAACATATACGTTGACAGGGCAAGAGTTTAAATGCATAATACAAGTTATTTCAATAAGCAGACACAAATTACCTGAAATGGGAAGAGAAAAGAAGAAGGGGAAGAAGGGGAAGAAGAGGAGGAAGAAGAGGAAGAAGAAGAAGAAGAAGAAGAAGAAGAAGAAGAGGAAGAGGAAGAGGAAGAGGAAGAGGAAGAAGAGGAAGAAGAGGAAGAAGAAGAAGAAGAAGAAGGAGAAGGAGAAGAAGAAGAAGAAGAAGAAGAAGAGGAAGAGGAAGAAGAGGAAGAGGAAGAGGAACAAGAGGAAGAAGAAGAAGAGGAAGAGGAAGAGGAACAAGAGGAAGAAGAAGAAGAGGAAGAGGAAGAGGAAGAAGAGGAAGTAGAAGAAGAGGAAGAAGAAGAAGAAGAAGAAGAAGAAGGAGGAGGAGAAGGAGAAGAAGGAGAAGAAGGAGAAGAAGAAGTATTTTTGATATTCTGTGTTTAATTATTTTTATGTGCAATCTTCAAGCTTTCAGTGTAGCATGTGGAAGAACTGAGCCTACATTTGAAAATGTGTATTAAGGCGATCAAAGTTTAAGATGTACTTTGGGGAGTGTTTAGCTTATTTGTATAGCCTTCCCTGTTTTCCCTGTTCATCTTTTATTTCCCCAATATTCCACAAAATACATTCCTTGTATCCTATCTGCTTCAAAATAACACCCTGACGGATTTCCAGGTACTCAACACCGATAGTGTATTGTGACGTAAATGTTACACAATTTATTCTGTATTTCCTTCTTGATTCAGGTTATGAAGATTAGAAGTTCTATCTAGGTAATGTATGAAGGTAGTTCTCAGATTTCTTCTGAGGCCACCACCTTGGATGAACAACGGAAATAATTGTCAAAAGACATATTTTTTTTCCTTTTTCTTTTTCTTTTTTCTTTTTCTTTCTTTTTCTTTTTCTTTTTCTTTTTCTTTTTCTTTTTCTTTTTCTTTTTCTTTTTCTTTTTCTTTTTCTTTTTCTTTTCTTTTTCTTTTTCTTTTTCTTTTTCTTTTTCTTTTTCTTTCTTTTTCTTTTTCTTTTTCTTTTTCTTTTTCTTTTTCTTTTTCTTTTTCTTTTTCCTTCCTTCTTTCTTTTTCTTTCTTTCTTTCTTTCTTTCTTTCTTTCTTTCTTTCTTTCTTTCTTTCTTTTCTTTCTTTCTTTCTTTCTTTTTCTTTTTTTCTTTTTCTTTCTTTCTTTCTTTTCTTTCTTTTTCTTTCTTTTTCTTTTTTTCTTTTTCTTTCTTTCTTTCTTTCTTTCTTTCTTTCTTTTTTTTCTTTTTCTTTTTCTTTCTTTTTCTTTCTTTCTTTCTTTCTTTCTTTCTTTCTTCTTTCTTTCTTTCTTTCTTTCTTTCTTTCTTTCTTTCTCTTTCCTTCTTTCCTTCTTCCTTCCTTCCTTCCTTCCTTCCTTCCTTCCTTCCTTCCCTCCCTCCCTCCCTCCCTTCCTTCCCTTCCCTCCCTTCCCTCCCTTGCCTTCCTGCCTTTCTGCCTTTCTTCAGTGCACTCAAATATAAAAAATATTTTGTCATGCTTGTTGCCTTTTTTTTTGGCTAATGAATTGGTACAACCATTTTTTATAGGAAATTTAAATTTTTACAAAAAAAAAATCCTCTCTTCCTTTTTTTTTTTTTTCTTTTAAGAAAAATTGAAGCATAAATCTAAACTCATGTAAAAATCAGACACTAAAATTCAGAAATTGAGAATATTGATAATGGAAATAAGCCTATATCAAACAAAATGAAATTCATTACATCTTTCCACAGAATTTTTATTTTCCCATAACTTTTTCATTTGCGCTCTACTTGAAACCATTACACTCAATTCATTCCATTATTAACCCAAGTAAATTTAAGGTTAAATTTAAGGTTTCAGAATGGCATGACATGTGTCTTTTCCACTTGAATTGAGATGTCATTATCTTGATTTTCTTAGATTTACCTTTGGTTTTAATGTACTTAGTTTAGCAACACCTTCGTGGCAGATGATGGAATATTCCAAGTTCACACATATCAGAGAGTTAATAACTACCTGCACCTGGCTCATCTCTGTTCTTTCCTGATAGTTTCCAATATTCTATCTGATTTTAAAATTGCTTCTGATCCAAATAAAAACATCTTCACATTTATTTTCCGAAGTGATGTAACAGCTAATTTAGACCCCCTTTGGCAATACACATATAGTTGAGAGCTATATCCCCATTTTCATTGTCACATTTCTGAACAATGAGTTTGATCATGTGGTGTTTGCATCATGTAATAATACATACAGTCATGCAGTTAGTTACATCCTTTCATGCAGTCAGTATAGTTAACCCACCCTACTCATGCCTTCATTCTTTACTATCCCACTTGTGCAGTATATATCTGTGATAAACAGGACTCACCAGACACTTTTAGTTATACTTCTCTCTTTGAAAGCTCTTCAAAGCTTATTTTTTCAGAGGCTCCAGAACAAATTACATAGACTTTATGTGTATTGCATAACACTTATCTTTCATAGAAATATTTTTAATACCTACATGTATTAGATCACAATGGATGATTCCAGGGAAATGTGAAAACTTCTGCGAGAAAAAAAGTGAGCTAATTATTTTGTATATTTACATAGAAACTGTCTTGAATGCTAACATTGACTGTTTTCTACTTGTCTGCTTTATCTACAAAAGACGTTGAAGTTTCCCCTACAGAAATTAAAGAAATGATGGGCTATAAAGTGATGTTCCTCGAGCATCCTGACCATTTTAGAAAGGAATTCATAATCCTCTGTAATGCTTAGTGCTTTCTTTTGACTATAGAAGGACCTAGAAGAAAAGTTTTTAGATTAGCTGGCCTCAGAAGTCAACACTGTTTTGTCTCCCTCTTACCGTTCTTCTACTAAATCCTGGACCACTGCAGCTTTGTTACTTCCATGTAAGAAATGCAGACCAAATATGCAGACCATGACTACATAGCTATGTTGCTTAAGCAGTGCTAGATAACTACTTTTCCGTTTTGGGATACAAATGCATCTCCCTCCTCTCCTTGCAAGAAAGTTGTGAAGACAGCCCAAACCTGACACCATCCTGAGGACTGTGCACCACGACCAATGTAGCCAGTGCTCTGTTTGAAAGGATCTGTCTCACATTTTAATGGAGCCAAAATGTGCAAATAGATAAAAGTAAACATTACATTCACTCATCCTAGAGTATCTTGTGTTTTTTTCCCTGTTTCCTGCTCCCTCAGAAGCTCTCATGCACACGTTACATAGTGTCCAAACAAATTGGAACCTCCTGCTTGGCAAATGTCTCTCTTCTTGGAGCTCATTCAGGATTTTCCTGGCTGTGTCTTTAACGGAATGGCATCTGTACAAACCTCCACCTCGCAGGCCAGCCCTCTGACTTATTTTCAAAAGCAAAGGCAGCATTTAGGAAACTATGACTAGGCATAAATTTGTAAAGCAAAGGAATGCACCTTTCTCCAATGGGATCAGTCTAAGGCTTAATGAACTCAGTGAAAAGATCTTTACAGATATGAGGGGCTTTGTGTTAGACCTGTTGTTGGCATCCCTTTCAGAACACAGATCCAGGAATGTGGAGGTAATTCTAAAATAATGCTATGATTCTTACTGTAAATTAATACACTTTGTAGTTTCTTTTAAAAAAATTAAAAAAAAAAAATCATGATGGTTTACTTAAAAGCTGGAAGAGGGCCAAGAACTACAAAATAGAAGACAGAAGAAAGTGTTATGCTGAGCAATGGAGTAGCTCTGATCAGTGATTCAGATATCTTCACTGATTGCTTAAGATCAAGTCTTGATAAAAACAAGGTTTCTTCAGCTCAGCTCTGATGTGGTTCCAGATGGAAGTTAAAGAACTCAGCACATTTTTTTTTTTAAGGGAAAAGAAAGAAAGAAAGAAAGAAAGAAAGAAAGAAAGAAAGGAAGGAAGGAAGGAGGAAAGAAGGAAAGAGAAAGAAAGAAAGAAAGAAAGAAAAAGAAAGAAAGAAAGAAAGGAAGGAAGGAAGAAGGAAAGAAGGAAAGAGAAAGAAAGAAAGAAAGAAAGAAAGAAAAAGAAAGAAAGAAAGAAAGAAAGAAAGAAAGAAAGAAAGAAAGGAAGGAAAGAAGGAAAGAAAGAAAAAGAAAGAAGGAAAGAAAGAAAGAAAGAAAGAGAGAGAGAGAGAGAAAGAAAGAAAGAAAGAAAGAGAAAGAAAGAAAGAAAGAAAGAAAGAAAGAAAGAAAGAAAGAAAGAAAGAAAGAAAGAAAAAGAAAGAAGGAAAGAAAGAAAGAAAGAGAGAGAGAAAAACCAGGACAACTGATCATCCCCAGGATAAACCAAGCCAAAATTATTCTTTCCAGAAAAATCGGATTTAGTTTCCAAAGTTGTGGTTTAATCTCTTTTTCACCATGGCTGTATCATGTTCACACACCAAGATGTAACATTAATGGCACTAAACAGTGTTCTTTATAAAGCCTGTGGGATATGCTAGGTATAAATGTCAGTCCTTCATATAAAAACTTCTTTGACAGCCTTCCTCTGCTTAGCCAGACTTCCCAGAGAGACATAATAGCTGTGAGGTGCAAATGTGTGTATGGAGCTTAGCCTTGTGGATTAAATTGTTGATGGACATTGATGAAAGACAAGCACGATCAAATGAGGCCTGCTACTGTCCCAGTGATTTAACCCTTTTACTTCTTGCCTCTGAGCTACTGTGATCTTACATATTCTTTTCTTTGTATATGTGGTTAATGGTAATTAATGCTTCAACTTATTACTATTACTATTGTTATTGCCATTGCTCTTATTACTGCTATTGCACTTCCTGGCATTTTTTATAGACAATATAAATGTTTCTAACATTGTTGTATGCAAATCAGGCCAAGTTCTAAATCTTTAAGGATGATTTTAAATCTAGGGTAGATTAACTTTACCTAATTTTGTCATCCAACTCATGTTTACGGCACAGCTACCATACAATCAGAGCTGTGGTTGCAACAGGAGAATCTGTAGAAAAGCTGTAGCTTTTATTTAGTTCTTTTATTTATTAAAAACTGTTAGAAAGCAGTTAGTAGATGTTGATGCAATCAGGACTAGAAGGGGCACCATCCTGTTGGTACTTGGTGACAATTTGTGAAAGTATCCCCTATTACCCCAAGTTTCCTGACCATCAAGACAGATTCAAGTCCAGTGATAAGAACAGAAATGGTTTATTTTAGTGACTAGTCTGGGGGAACCAAATGCAGGACTGCTCCCTGAAAGCTCCCTAATACCTAAGACAGACATAATTCAATTACCTGTAAAGTTTGGTTGTTCTTCACATAATGTTCCTTTAATGACTTATGAAATCCAGCCAGTCCTCACAGGGCTATCTGTTACTGCCATGAACCTACATTGTTAGTTATGTCCAGTAATTTCTCATACTGTGTCTAGCAGTTTTCCGTGCTCTGTTCAGTTGTCTTCATCTCAGGCCAGGGCTAGACCATCAGCCTAGTAATTTGGCTGCAGGTCTGACAATAGTGACTGATAATGGGCAGCAGTATGGACATTAGTGCCAGCATTAACATCCATCAGGGTTCACATGACAACCCAGTCACTCATGTTAGCTGATAAAATATGTACAAACAAAGAATCCATAATAATTAATGGATCTCCTGTTTTCACACCGACTAATCAATGTCACACAAGGAGGTGGTACGAACAAGGGTGGGAGTATTTCAGTTATGGGAAAGTCTTTACAAAGCTGCTTCTGAACAATATCAATTTCCCTAAAAATATATCTGCGGCCATACAGTATCATTCTTACAATGAGTAGAATTTTAGTCCAAAATTCTTCCCTTCAAGAAACTATGCAGATGTGACTTCCTTCCATGCAAACATGTTCTAATAGCCAAGGCAAAAAAAATTAATTTCATCTCACACGGGGGACTGGTCTACTGTGACAGGTATTCCATGCTGATCATCTTATCTTTATCTCCCTTCTAATGCACTTTTAACTATATTTTCTTATATTTCAGCAAACGATAATTTTTTTGCCCCTTGAATTAATGCATTTATGCTGTATCTGTATAGATTTAATTTTTCAAGTGAGCCAACATAAACACAACCCTCATTAATCAGCATATGGCTGTGTATATTTTCTTTCATACCTGTGAAGTCCTTCCCAATGTGTCTATATCATTTTGAATAGTCCCTGTGCTGTAGTACAGTCACTTATACTCAAGCACTATCTTCTCCCTGATGAGATGTTCCAGTGTATGTTGGACCAATATTACACTTGCTTACGACATCATGGCATACTATGAAATTTTATCTGATTTAAATATCTTTAGAATATATTATTTTATTAGTCTTCATTGTGTTTGAGGTATTTTCTGTTTCACTGCACATGTATTTCAGATTATTTTTCCCTTTGCACATTAGCATTCATCTCTAACAGAAACTTACTTTATTATTTCCTGGCCAATATTTCTAGATTCATGCAGAGTCTTTTCTACTTTTCATTTTTTCACTGTTGTTTTCTTCTAAATTTCCTATTGTAGCATACTATAGTAGGGCTAATATTAAGCTTGCCCACCTACCAGGAAAGCACATTCAAGAAAAATGAAGATTTTGAAAAAAAGAAACAACAAAAAAATGTCAAAAAAAAAAATCAGCAGAACATGCCACACGATTCTAATGACCTGAATTCCATTAAATAAGATACCATTTTACAGCTTAACAGGTTCTCCATTCTTATACAAAAATAAGTACTTATAACTTATTTCTGCATCCTTTTTTTTTTTTGTATGTTGGTATTTATTTTTTCTGTTTGTTTTCCTGCTTTAGCTGCTGATTTTACTATCAATTTATTTTGTAAGACTTCTTAGCAGAAAATTCAGGCAGTGGTGTAAAGATGTCTTCAATGGAATGGACTAGATCAATATTACAAGAGCTAAATTTGCAGGAGCAGGGACAGACTAGCAGTGGCACCTGAGATGAATGCCTAATTGCTATATCTGACATCTCAGAATCAAAAAAAATGTGGTAGCATGACAGGGTAGTGCAGACCTTACAGAAGGAAAAATGAAGCAGAGCAAAGTCATCCCAAGGGCCCAGATGATGTCAGTGTATTTTTGCCTGTAGTAGGAGCGCTACGCCATAAAACGCCATGTGACTAATAAATAGTACTGTGAAACTGGCCACATTGCTATCACACTGAGTTTGTTTTCCATACGTTTTGAAACCATATACTTATTGTATTTTCCCAAATAAAAGATATTTGTGGTTTCATATTCTGAGAACTCCTGTGTGCTTGCAAGGGGAGATGGAACACCTGTAAAAGGTTAGATTATTAAATTCCTAAATGTTGGTGTTTTAGGTGGGGGATCAAGCCACCATTTTTATTTATTTCAGAAGGAGACCCCTAGACTTGTTATTGAACCCAGTCCTGGTTACTACCACTGACACCTGGCAGGAGGGCTACATGTGTAACAAAAGTAAATTACAAAATTCCAGCACTTTTATTTCTTCATTCTCCTTAAACATATAGGTGGACACTTCACAGTCCTGTTAAAATTGGTGGGAGTTGTGCCTATAGCCTGCCATAGAGTTTGACCTTCTAACTAGAAACCTTCTGAAAATGTTTTCTTAGAAAATGCCAACTTGCTAACACAGAAGTGTTTGAGAGTAATGAGTCAGTGTGAAATTCTCTTTAACTAAGGCTCAGGCTTTCTGCTTAACACCAATGTAAGTGTTTTGAGAGGTACTGAAGAAGCACAGACTTCAGAGCTCTTGAGTTCTACCATGGAGACCTAAACTACAGGGTTAGGAAGTCTACTACCTGTTCAGAGACTATATGGAGCTCTATATACACGTATATATACACATCTGTATGTGTATATATAGATGTGCAAATGTGTATGCACATCTAAGTGTATATATATAGTTAACATGAGAGAGTTTAATTATTTTTTCTTCTTTGTTAAGTATTAGTGTAGTAAAATACTTAGTAAGTTAAATAATTTTTTTTTTTTTTTTTTTTTTTTTTTAAATCTGTGATCCAGTAGCCAGGGTTTGGAAATACTCATAGTCATAACTGAATACAATGCTCCTCTCAGGGAAAGTTGAAGACAGTTGCTTGATATATTTTCTGTTGGAAAGTAAAATTAAAAACTTTTTACAAACTTCCTAAATGAGATATTTTGGACCAATTTGTAGAAATAAAATAGAAAGAGACAGACAGACAGACAGACTGATTTCATTCCAAACTTAAGAATTAATCAATTTTACCCGTGATATTAATATAAATCTAGAGCTAGCTACTACTTGACCTTAGATTAATCCATATGACAATTAAGAAGAAAACCTTGATGAACCCTAATTGAATCAACACATATGGAGAACTAATATAAAAAGTTACTCATTGTTCCAAAATATACTGGTTTCATTAGTGGTTTACCTCATCTGCTTTTTACTTTTTGCTAAAGGTCACAATTAGAAACATATTTGCTTATTTTGCTACTGCTTATATCCCTTTTCATATTATGAAACTGAGACAAGAGTGCTTTATTATTTTAAGGAACTTTCTCTCAGTCCACATGGTGTGAATTATTAACAAGCTTAACTTCTTTTTACTACAGACTCATAACTGTAGAAAGTTGGGTCCAATATACAACAAAAGTCATTAGAAGAATACTATAGAGGCCTTGTACAGGCCTTCTGTGGATTTTCAGTCCATTTCTTTTAAATTCTGATGTTCTGCAGGTTAACTTACTTGAAAGATAGTAAAAAATGGATCTAAAGAGACAAAGATATAAAACTGAATGTTAATTGTATGTGGAGGACTTTATTTTTTAGCTATACAGTGGAGAGCATCTGGATCCAGATTTTCATGGCTATATTGATTCTAGTTATTGATTGAAGCTCCTTTCTGTTCCGTATTCATGTAAATTAGAGTGTAATGGGTCAAAATAACAAGATGAACTTTGGAATTGCACTAATACACGTGAAAATTTAAACAGAAACAGATGGGAAACGGAAAGATAATTCTGAAGCTTACCAGCTATTCAGACATAAGAGATCAGTCGTTGTAGTGCAACAATCAGGCAAATAGTGCTTATAGGAGCTGTGTCCATTGCTCCCCATGTGTCATGCTGGAAATCCCTTTTATGCCATGTAATTGAAAATAATGAGGCTAAATGAAATACAGTAGCCTTAAGAGTGAAGAGGGCTAGGAACTCCTGGGGCTTGTAAGTTCTTCAATGCAGAGCAAATGCCTGAATTAGCATTTCAGATATTAGAATATTTTAAATAAAACCATACCTGTGTATTGAAAATGCAGGTCATTTCTCAGTTGTGTAGGTAATGACCTATGCTTTTCTGGAAGGTTTATAAGTATTTAGTTTTAGAAAATATCAATACATTGAATACCAAAACATCTTTAACCCTGTATGCAGTATACAGAAACGTAGAATAGCCATGTGCATGCAGCTTAATTCATTCCTGAATTTAATGACTTTTGTGGTTCTAATAATAAAAATTATAGCTTCATCAGGTAAATGGTTGAAACAAAATTCAAATATAATTATTATTAACCTTCCCAAATTGTTTATTATCGTTAATTCCTGGACTGTAACATTTCAAACATTTTTGCAATGGTAGTAACAAACAGATATCAGTAAAGTTATACAGATATCAAAATACTTGTAAGAAAAAGTGTGCTTACATACACTGGCATAATAAGGATTTAAGAAATAATATTTCTCTTAATCTCTAAATTGTTCTAGAAACTTTGGGAAATTAAGCAATTGTGGCAGTTTGTTGTTGTTGTTGTTGTCTTATTAAAACTAAACTTTATTTCCTTATTTAAGAATAAAAATTACACAAAATAGGAAAAGATATTGAAAGCAAAACCAATGCTGTTTAATTATAGTAAAAATAAAATAAAGGCTATACCTACACAATATCATTCATGGAAAAGCCAGACAGTATTCTGTTGACCAGAGTTGATTTTTATCATGCTTGTAAACTTGTTGTGCATATTTTACAATCTACAAAGAGAAATAGACACTTAAGGGCTTGAATCATTTCAATAAAGGATAAATATGAAACTGAAATTATAATTATTTCTTCCTCAAACTTTTCATTTCTGTCCATTGGCTAAATATATTTTGAGACTAAATAAACTTTAATTATCAACCACAGCTACTAATTTCACTGCAAATGCCTTCACTGCAGATATTAAAAGGTAAATGAAATGAATATAACTCCTGATATTAAAAGACTCATAGAGAAAACACTCCTCTTCTAGAGTAAAAATAATGCAAAAATACAAAAATATATACTATATTAATTATCAGTTTTTAAAGAGATAGTTTAATGTAATCTCAAGAATGTCATAATTGTAGATATACATAACAATCTGTATGACTAGAGGCAAAGTTTTTAAATACATAATTTGATCTTTATTACTTATAACAATATAGTTCTGAAATACCGAAAAGAGGCAATGACTGTATTTTTTTATTAAAAACAAAAGAAAATAATAATAATAATAATAAAATGTTTTCAATATTATTTTTTCCCAGTTCTCTGCTGGAAAAAAAAATCTAATTTTTGGGGGGTTGTAAGAAGTTTAATTTCTTAGAATTCATGTTCAAAATTCATGGTCATGGTTAAAATTACAGCTTCAGAACAAGCAAAGTGATGTAAATATAAAAGTACAGATCAGCATAGTGCAGTTGTATTAAGGTTTGTATTAACATTATATATTTGTTCTTCTTGTAAATTCTCTGGTTCCAGAATTAGCACCCTTGTGGAAAACAAACAATCAAAAAAACAAACAAACAAACAAACAAAAACCCTTACAGGTCGTCATGTTAAAGGCTGTCATGCCACTACTAAAGCAACTGAACTTAAAATGTCATAGCTTTACACTTCTGGTTTATAAAGCAATGTATCTGAAAGAGAATTACTACAGAGATTACTAAGTTTTCTTTTTATCTATTTATTTATTTATTACTATAAATTCAGGAAAGTTAGGCAATTCCTTTTTCCTTTTCAATAATGAGAATATTTAGTAACATCTGTGTAAATCACTTGCAATGTCACCAAATACGGTGTTAAATCAGGAACATAAGGAGTAACGTGTCTATTCTACATTACACGACATTAACTGACGATTTTATTGTATGGAGCTTGGTCAAGGTTTCTCTAAAAATGAGTAGAAATGAATGGCGTATTAATAAAATGAAAACCTCCTGATATTGTAGCTGGCATAGAAAGATAACTGAAATGATTTTGGTGAGTGAAATGAAAAATATTGAAGAATTCACACAAATAGTACATCTTAAATGCTGAAATGGGCAATAAATAAATAAACAAGTTTACATTCAATTTGTCTACACTCTGTCATCCCAGATAGTTGTAGCCAGTCTTTATGACCAGATGTCCTTACCAGGAATAGACATCTGATGCTGTCTGATACAGCTGATACCCAAACTACTTGAAAATCTAACCTGACACATAATTATTTTAAACTGGTGAGAATCATTCAGCCTCTCCCAGCCTCAAAAGAATACATAATTATTCCTTGAGAACCTAATTATTCTGTATACATTCCTCTTCTGAGATTCAAGAGTATCCAAGATCCTGCTTGCTAGTCATGTTGGATCATGACTAGCAAAAAAAAATATTCCAAAAATGACATTGTAAATATAAATGGTATCAGAGTGTGATTTAGAAGTGATACTTGAAATCTTTCCAAGCTGCAGCTATAGTGGGTACATTTATGCAACATCTTAATAGAGTTTTGATCTCTGTCAAGTATTATTTGATACCAAAACCTACTAAATAGAAAAACATATAGGACAAAGAAAAATACATAAAAAAAAGTAGTTTGTAATAACTAGGCCAAATAAATACCTCTATAACTAGATAAATTAAGAGCAGAATGAACATGTGATTAAAAACATCACTGCAATATGTTTTGACAATTTATTTGTTTGCAACACTTGCCATTTTATTGAAAGAAATTATTACATTGTAGCAGTGAGATTAAAGTCTATTTACTTTAATTAAAGCTGTATGAATTACATGCTCAAAATTCAAATGCACAGATTTCTGGATTCTATAGACTCTGGGGGGAAAATTTTATATAAATAGACTTTTTTAGATCAAATCACTCTTTCGTAACAACAAAATATGAGCTTCAAATAAACACTTTTTTCTTAGCCAAACAATAGACTTGGCAAGAAAAGGATGATAAAATGACAAATCCAAGACAGAAAACATGCAAATTGTTTTGAAACAATTTAAAAATAAACATTTGCCAATCAACAGGGAACATAGTTTTGCCATTGAAGCCCTGGAGCCAGGATCTCAGATCTAAATTAATTTCAAGCTTTTTCATAGAGTTATTAGTGAGAATTGATTTCAATTAACAACAACTAATGACCTGAATCTCATAATAAAACTCTAATTTTCAACAGAGACTTAAGCTTTTAAATGTCTGCCTCTCTTTGACCTATCAATTTTAAAAAATTGACACTGGAATTCTGTTGAGAAATGCATATAATGCGTCGAATGCATAGTCTACAGAAGGTGAAGAAAACTTTACCTACCTACATGAGCAGAGCCCAAAATCTAAAATATTGTGTCCTCCAATTAAAACAAACCACCCCACAAAAACAAAACTTCTCCAGTTACACCCCATCCATCTGTTTCATGCTACATCACAGAAGTCATCCTATGGCACTGAAGTATAGGGGAAAAAAACAAACAAACAAACACACAAAAAAATCAATTAATAATAGATTTATGAATAAAGTTGAATACTCCTTCAAAAGGTTTTATGGTCTAGCATCTGAATTTCACTATCCAGGTAGGAATTTCCTAAGGCCATAAAATGGATATTCTGTATTGAACACCAAAGAAAGTTCTGCATGATTCATGAATGGAGTACAATTTGAACTTTCCCTCTCTTTAAGACAGTCATATAGGAATGCTCCCTAAGGTTAACACTTAGCTTTGTCAGAGCACTCGAGATGATCCAATACAGTCAATGTCTATATTGTGCACTTACTGATACTAGCACTGAGGAGAAACAAGGCAAGAATCATCTAGTTTCATGTAAGCATCTACATCTCAGCTTGTCACTTCAGGCTCATTTCACAGTCAATGAGGAGAAACAGGCATTTGGAGGCAGCAATTCACCTCATTCCAAACAAGATATCGACAGTAAGCTACATATCTGCATTTTAATTGATCTAGTATCTCTATGATGTGGCCATCTAACGTTGAGTGAGACAATATCAGAGCGAACTGTCCATTTATCCATTATCCAAATAGTTATAGGATTTGGACAGCAATTTCCTAATTGGAAATGCTCTATTGTTGTCAGGAACCAGTGTAAAGCAAATGATTCAGTTCATTGACCCATGAGCTGACTTGTGTGCAGGCTAAACTTTTGGGCCCGATGGTAAGCAAATATTTATACATATATTTGGACAAAGTGCAAATAAGTCTAAATAAAATCGTTCATTCAGTGTAGTTTTATCATGTTGTAAGGAAGGTGGATTTTTTCCTATTTAATTTTCATTATATCTCAATTTAATTTCTATTATTTTCTATCTAGAAAATGAAGCATTTTTAATTCTTCAACTTAGTGTCATTATGAGTAAAATACTACCTCTAAAAGCACAGGGACATTTGTTTCAGGACAGCTCTCTATAGATCTAAACAGATATTTGATCACATCAATATAATTCTTACAGAAATGAGTGGAACACATTTAATGAAGGGAACTTCATTGTCATTCTTTATATCAGCCCTCACTCTTTCAGAAAAGGAAGATCTTGATGATAGAACAAATCTTGATTTTCAGCTTTACACAAGAGACAGCTTATGCTCATAGGTTAGAATTGGATTTACAACTTTTTGTCTCTCCAAGCATATTAGAAACCTAGCAATGTTATTGCATACCTCTTTCCTAAATCCAGTTCAGGACTGGACAATAAATGGCATTATTAGGTACAAAATTATCTTAATTATTTCTGGCAGACTCTCAAAACCAAATAAAAATAAATCTACTGGCATATTTAATAATTCCCATTTGGAAAAAAGAAAAAAAAAAGAATGTAAGGCAGATGTAATATAATCCAGGGCTTTGAGTAATCCCAGCATAAATTTACTTGGATTTACAGTAGTTTTTGCAGCACTTGAAATATTCCAGTTTTTCTCAGAATCTTCTTGAAACCGGCTCTGTCCTTGAGGTGTCAGATTAATACTCCACTCAGAAGACAAATTGTTCATGGGCATGCTGGACATATGAGAGCCATTAGACAGTGTGATCCACATTCTTGAAAAATGAAAAATTCTAGGCAACATTACATTTTATAAATGCAAGATGTTTATTATTACTGCACCAGCAATAAATGTTTAGAAACTGGAGAGGGTTCACAATGATTCTGACTAGGAACATATGAGGATGGAGCCATTGAATTCTGGCATGAAATAAAAGGTCTGGAAGCTATTATGCATTTAGCCCTCTATGAGTATTTAATTATATCAATAGAAGAACACAATTTCTGTTGCGTGCTTTGTGATGAATGTCTTCATTTATTCATGTTACAATGAATGATAGATGAGTTCAAGCCAGATGTAGGAACTCATTTGCAATTTACTTGAATTATTTTAGTGAAATTTCTTCTAAAGTTCACAGGACACTTCACTGAATGTCACAGGAATTAATCTGATATGTAAAATTTTATTACTGCTTGAGGACTGAATTTGCTTTTGTTAGGCTATATGCAGATAAATGGTAATAAACATCACATGTTGTGTGTTTAACTGCTTTTTAGACACTAATACACTCTTCTTTAAGGAGAAAAGTGGATTTCAGTTTCAGAGTTTCTCATCCAACTTGTCATAGGAATGAAAGTAGCTGTTAAACAGGCTAATAACATTCAGCTTAGCTTAATAGGTGATTCTGCCAGAACTTATTCCAGGTAGAGAAAAGATTTAATTGCTAACAAATAAAATATATTCGAGAGTCTTACCTTTTAAAGGTTTTTGAAAAAACAGACAAACAAAAAAATCATGACATCAACTGAATTGCCATTCAATTTCTTGAATTTTGGTCCAATAGATTTCTTACTAGCTTGTATTTCCACTCATAAAGTGAAAACAGACTGCAGATTGTTAGTGTGAAAGTATGTTTGCTCCACTAGGAAGCAAAGAAAGGAGGTGGCCAAGTAATGTTAAGGTTGGAAAGCTATAAAATGCAAGGGAAAAAAAGCAGAGAAGAATTAAGACATTCATATCTTCTTATAGCTTGGTTTATTTAAAAATAAAATAATAAAATTATGCAAGTTCAAATTATGTATTTTATTATTTATTTACGTATGTTATTATGTATATTTTATTTGTTCTTACACAATAGATATTTTAAAAATATTTTCGCACATCATCCTCTCATTTTGACTGTCTTACACTGTTTATGTGCCCTCCTATTTGATCCTTCTATTCTACTGTTGTTTCCATTTGTACAAGCAGGCACAGTATAAATGTTAATTAACACAGTCTTCCGTTTTAACACAGTCTTTCATTTTGATTGTTTATTTGTTTGTTTTGTTTTGCACCTGGTGACAGTTTGCCATTTCAGATTCATTCTACTTTTCTGGACAGACTGAAAGATAAACAGATACTATTGCATTGGACACTCAGAATGGATTTTTTGTGATGTGCCATTGTGATGTGCCATTTACACTATTCAAATGCATCCAGCTAAAGGAAGGGAAAAGAAGGGAAAAGAAGCACTAAGGCGAAATTATTAATACTTTTTATTTCTTACTTATGGTATCCTTATACTTTTAATTTTCTAAATAATAAAATCTGCATTCTCGAATGATTGGTACATTTGGTAGTTTCCAACTTCGCAGGCCCAGTTTAGTAGCACTGTGTGTGGCCAATTTTAATACCCAGGTTTCATCAGTGTTTCAAAAACTAATTTTAACTGTCTAAGTTAAGAACATCTTTCCATTCACTGCATACAGAAGTCAGATTTCTAACTCAAATAGTGAAATATCATTCTTAAAATGAAAAATATTTTTTTCTGCTCCTAAAATACCCATTTACTTCTGCATATATTTCTCATTTGAGTGACATGGGAAAAAGAGATATTGCTAATTGCCTATCTTTCTAGCAGTTTCCCACCAAGCAATTTGACTCTTCCTGTATCCACAGTATTAAAAAATATTTTTATAATTAATGATGTTAATTATCTCAGATTTTTTTTTCAAATTTTCTTATCTAATTTCTTCCACCATGTCTCCTCATCCTACCTAAGCTTTCTATCACATTTAATGTGCACTATCTGAAAATGCCTCCAAGACTGTGATTTCTGAAGTAAAATAGCCTCCTAATGAGATGTATAATCATTCCTTGATTCTGCGAGACAGAAAGATTTTTTATTTTTTTTGTGCTATTTCTCCAGAGTCTATGAATTAACATTAACTGAATCACAATAAAAATGGGGACTACTTCCTGGGATAAGCAAGTGTTAGTTACCTTTTCTTTTACCATTGATGGTATTTGTGTTAGTTGTGCAGTCCAACCTAGCTGTGCCCATACATTTTCAGGTACCAATACTTATCACACTGTGTAGTCTATTGGGTCACAAGAGGACAGGAAAAATTTCTCTGATTTAATGGGAACAGGAAACAGAAATATGAGAACAGAAGGAAGGTTAAAAAAATAATAATAATAGTAAAAAGTTTAAAATATATGCTTATATAGCCCTGTATGCCCTGAAAACATCCATGTCATCAATGTGTCTTGTTTCCATTACAATGCAATCAATATGAAATATGATTGTTACTGCTTCTTTTCCTCCCTGTACTAATAACTATTTGTCCAAGAGATGGAAAGTTACCGTGCTATGAATTTCATTACTTCCTATATTTGTTAGCAAATATTTTAGCTGCAACTACAATGTAATTGACATCATTTTCAACTGGCCTAGGTCTGAATACCAATGAAATGTGAAGAATTCATTTTGTTTAATTTCTAGCAGGCTGGAGAGACATGATGCATTGCATATCTTCATTGTTCCTGATCTCAAAACAATGAACAAACAACTCTCTTAGCAGAATCATCTTTCAATGTTACTTTTTTTTTTTTTTTTTTTTTTTGAGAGAGAGAGAAATATCATCTGTCATTTCTTTCTAACACAGTCAATTTGTGGTTTCCTCTTCATTGTTAAGAGAGAAAGAGATATTATGCCCTCTTTTTCTTGCAGTTCTCTTAGAAGAATTGAACAATAAAGAGTCATTTTTATTTATTTATTTATTTATTTTTCATTCTGGCAAGAGAACTGAGATAGTATCTGTGAAGAAAAAAAAAAGATGCAAATGTATTTTTTTCAGTTCAGATTAACATGGTTGGGTTTTGTTTTGTTTTGTTTTAATTCTCTTATATTTCAGATTGTGAAGAAACTAGCTGCTAAATAGGTAGAGAAATTTAACAAAGTACTGTTCCTCTTTCTCTTGAACTGAATTTGAAGTTTTATATACACAACTCTCTGCCATAATTCTTTATATGGGCTTTGCTTAAACAGTGCTACATTGCAAATAGTAATCCATCTCTCACATCTAAAATGACATGGCAAAAAAGTCATCCTAACTGTTAAGGCAATCATTCCAGTCAGCATTGTGTTAATTAGAAAACTTCAGTATTCTAAAACTGTTTTAATTGTAAATCCAGACTGGTGGTAGTTGATTGTTCTTGGTTTATAAAAATGAAAATGCAAGTTTTCACTTTTGTTTAAACATTTCTCTATGACATCAGTCTTAACACACTTTAGATCTATTGGTTATGAAGGTAAAGAGGATTTCAAAACAATACATTATAGGGAGTGACATCAGTTCCAATAGACTTCATTCAAAATGACACAGAGAATAGGTCTGTTGAAAAACTATTTCCAAAAACAACAATAAAAAAATAAAATAAAAAGGCCAGCAGTTTCCACTCATTTATGACCAAAACAAAAACAAAAAAGTAATCAATTATGTGTGATGGAGAAGAGACAAGAGAACAATGCACACTTCTTTAAACATTCTCCTTAGATTTTCACTTACGTTACAGCTTATTTAGCTTTCCATACCAAAATCTAGTAATGACTGAATAAGGATGGACTCTTATATTCAGGCAGACTGGGTCTTTTTATTGTTTAAATGCTTTTGAAGGAATTGAACTCTGTAGTAGCAAACATCTGGCAATGGAGCTTAGGTGGAACTTAATGTTAGAACAGGATTTTTGATGTTACTTTGATGTGTTATACTTCTTATCTGTAACTCTGATTAAACTTAGCAGGCCAGAATAAATTGAACTTTAATTCAGCAAAATTTTAGAGCCTCTGGAGATCACACCTGGAACTTATTCTTAATTATAGTTATCCAAAAGGAAGGCTGTGATTTCTTCATATCAACCATTTTCAACCTTCTTCAGTATATAGGACCAATCTCTTTTTCCCATTTGTACTGCAAATATATGCTTGCTTTTCTTTCATGAATCCCTAAGGTGTCCATCCCCCAAAAGCCCAAAAACAAAAGGCTGAAAAGCAACCAAAATATCCTCTAGTTAGTATAGGATTTATTTTTTTTCTAATAGAAGAAGTAATTTTTATAGAATTTAAAAATGCACATCAATAAGAACATAAACATTCCTGTATTGTTGTTTAATTAGAAGAAAAAACACGGGAGTTTGTGTGCCTGATATACAGAAAAATCTTGGAAATGATGACAAAAGATGATCTTATTCAGTATCAGGAATTCAGAAACAGGTTTTGACTGGCTCATGGTACTTTATTCATTTGTCTTTGTTTTATATTTTCAGTCAAGAATTTTCTTACTACCTCCCATGCTGCTGCTCATTTTACTTATGAAGATAGTCAAGACTATGTAATTTTTCCCTTTTCAAACTCTCTCTTAAGACTCTGGCTTCCATGCTTATTAAAACATGTCACCCTTTAACTTTTTCCTCCTGCCTTTTGTCTATTTATTTATTTATTTTATTTATTTATGTATTTATTTATTTTTCAGCCTGAAAGTTCTTTGGGCTAGAGACCATGCTTTTATATGGTTGCCTTTGCATCTGTGAGTTTATAAAACATCTATAATACTGATAACCCATCTATGGTACATTCAGCATGGTAACACTATACAGGCTGAATGGGAAATGCATAAGCAAAATTGATAAAAGTATTTAAAAGATTCTGTGTACTTTGAACATGCAGAAAAATGCAGTCAAAAAATAAAATAAATAAATCTGTTGTATACTTCTTTCCTCTCTGTGATACTATGCTTCACTCTGGGTAAACCAACACATACATTATTTTATCAAAACAGGCGTAAATCTGTTTCACTGGAATGGGTTGCCCAGGGAGGTTGTGGAGTTTCCTTCTCTGGAGGTATTCAAGGCCCATCTGGACGCCTACCTGGGCAGCCTGCTCTAAGGAACCTGCTTTGGCAGGCGGGTTGGACCCAATGATCTTTTGAAGTCCCTTCCAACCCCTATAATTCTGTGATTCTGTAAAAATATTTTGTTATTATTTTTAAGAATAGATTTTAAGAATATTTTAAGAATAGATTGCTGAAAGTAAAGGAGTGTGATTTCCAGGGGAAGCTGATGTTCTGTTCTTCAGCTCTTTGCGTAGCTGACTGAGCACCAAAGTGCACAGATTTTGGACTTAGGGTTGCAAGCTTCAACATTGACATATATGTAATGATGACTGTTTACAGGGGCTCTTTTTACCACCTCACTCCACCATTTTTTGCTGAAGGAATGGTGTCATGTCTTCACAGGCTTAAGAGTTTATGTGTAAATGATATGTATAAAACAAACCTTAAACTACAGAACACTATCACATCTGAAATGTTCTGTATTTCCACTAGCATTGACTCAAAGTTTGTACCCAGCACACTGCAGAATCATGTTCATCTTTTCAACAGCAACCTTGTTTCTCCTTCAGAAATACTGCACGAGTAACGCATCTCACCAAACCAAGAATGATGAATATTGATGCTATCCCAATAAATACTGTATTACTTTCTTAAGGGTGACCGATAGAGTGTTATTAACAGCTTTATTGCTAGGGTAAAGTTCCATGGGTAACAGCAGTGAACTGCCAAAGATACTCATAAAGAAATAACAATAAGCTTACATTTATAAAGTGCTTTTCATCCCAAAGGAGGCAAGGGTACTTTCCAAAGCAGGTACAAAAGAAACATAGCAACATCTGTTACTGAATACAACTGATTCCAAGAGAAGGACAAAAAACACTGTAAGACTGTGAAATGTGTTCCACAATCTTTACTGACTGCAAAGGAATTGCAAGTAATTTTTTACATATTGTTTAGAAAATGATAGCATTGAAACAAGCCATGATAATATTGGTTGGGTATTAGTTCAAATCAGAGTACCATCTCCTCACACACCATGTGTTTAAATTTGAAGTTTTTTATCTGAGTTTTCAGAAAACAACTAGGGTGATCCTTAAGACCCTACAAATGGGTCTGGAGGCGGTCACAGATAGTGAAATGTAGAAAACACCCAGGGGAACCTCCAGCCTACTAGAAAAAAATAATAGAAAAATAGATTGGACAGTAGTTGATAGTATATGTTCGGAAGGCCATGGGTCACAGATACATGAATACATATCTAGTAAGCACACGCAGAATCAGTTTATTGACAACTGAGAGATAAAGCATGAAAGTAATATAAGTAATTAAGATGAAGGATTTATTTATTCATTTTTTTACTTTTGTGAGTATTCTAGGATAGAGTATACAGTTGTAGGGATATGACCAGATCTTTCTTCAGTGAATTTTTCAATTTATTGTAAAAGCCTATTCTTTCCAAGTTTTCTGGGCTGATGTGGTGAAGACCTCTCTTTCCTGCAAAGGCCCTGGATTGGCTTTTTTGGGGAAAAAATGCAGAGTGCAATCCTGACTTTACAGAAAAAGTGAGTTTTATTTTGGAGTTCTGGAGAGATGTCAAGATATCTCCTGGATGGTGCTGATATGCAGCAGCTACTGATTCCTAAATACAATGTATATAAATATATATAGGAATATGTATGTACATATGTTCAAACATGCACTTACACCCACCTAATGCACACATATGCAAACATATATTTAAAATTCGAAGTGTACTTTTAGCACTGTTTTTCACATTTGTGCTGCTTTCGTCCAAGGATTTTGGAGCACTCCGCAGACATTATCTAATAATCTCGCACCATGAAGTAGGTAAGGGATATTACAGTGATTGAATGTTTGTCCACTAACCTAGTGGGAATTCTTCTGGTGTTTATGACAAAATTCTGTCAACCTCTGGCAGGGAAGTGAAAGCACAGAAAGAGAAACATGGAAACAAAAACAGCCCTGCTTCATGCCTTCTTGGTGAAGTAGGATCACACCAGCTGAGGCCACAAGTGGAAAAGGCATTCGAATGCCAGGCACATAAAAGTCCTACAAAGGCAAACATCATAATTAGCAATGGATGGGAAAGCCAGCATGAGGCAAAGTGGTCAGTTTGATCTTCAGAGTTATCATTCAAGAGTGTGACACCGTGATTATACAATGTCATGCAGGTAACACAAATGTTAAACAAATCACCCATCCTGAAATTTCTTAAACTCTTATTTTACAGCTTTAAGATCAGACATGTTTTTGATACTAGTAATGTTTTTCTTTGTTAGATTCCCTAATGAATATAACAGTCTTTACCTTAGCAGGAAATCTGGACTGACCATTTGAGGCCTGTTTTCTTTATATCTGGTGGCTCACAGGTTTGCTTTTGGACACCTAATAAATCATTCGCTAACATCTAAGAATTTGTCAATTCCTCCTCCTTGCAACTTCACTGCTAAAACAGGGAGAGTAAAATAGGCAACCAAATGGCAGTGCTCTTCTGATCTAAAAAGTCCTTTCTGTGGGTTTAGGGATTTTTTCATGAGGTGCTTCTCAGTCTTGGTTTCAATTTTTACCTTTATTTGTACTGCCAATTGCATTACAATTAGTAATTCCAAACCTTTCTTCATATGTATGGCTATTATGGATTTCAACCCGTGCCCCTTTCCAAGTCACACAACTGCTGGCAGCTTTTTCACTGGAGGAAAACTCCTAGACACTGTCAAACCTTGTTACACCTAATTAGTGAAAGTACACCTTGCTTTCATTTGGTTGGCAAAGACAAAGATAATTGCAGATCATGGCCAAATGCCAACTCTGTGAGACCTTTATTGCCTTATGAATTAAATGGGGGAAGGTTTAGACCCTATGTGTTATGTTTCCCTCCAACATCGAAGACCTGAAAGGACAATGTTCTTTTAGCTTGTCTGCACAAGCAAACAGAATCTAGTCTTAAATTTGTTAATAAAAATATTTATTTCATTCATAAGTGTGTAAATATGTCATGATCCCACTGAAGATGATGCAGTTATTCTGCATATTGATGTAAGCAGTGTGACCCAAAAAACCTACATGTGTCTTTAAAAGGTTTGGAAATTTAACTCATAAATAAATTACAACAAATCAAACTGGCATTCCCTTCCTCAGTAAAATATTCATGTTTGACTTTCATGGAATTCCTCCCAGACTAAGGTAATAGAGGCTGTTCAGCTGTTTTCCTCTCTCAGTAATACATTCTGAGGGCTCTACACCACCACTCCTCAAGGGAACAGAGTTGCTTACATGGTATACTTGCTGGAATCAGGATTGTCTTTCAAGTGAATGGTGAATACAAAAAACAGGCTAAATTTCCTGTTAATCTTCCATGGTTTCACCAGATCACAATGAACATGGTCCTAAGGTTTTTGCAGTTTTCCTTGAAAACTATAATTAAACAGAATAAATTCATATGTATACTTTTACAAAGATAGTGCATCAGAAAGGAACAGAGAAAACAGAATTTTGTTTGTTCTTCTGTGTAAAAATACTTTGTGCCTTTTTTAGAAAATCAAAGATAAAAAATTCTAAGAATTTTAAACTGTTTTATTAGATGACATGCTAAAAATTTCTTTTAATTTTATATCAGATATATTTTGTCTTACTGAAATAATTAGACCAATTATAATTCACACCTGTTAGCTAACAGAATTATAAGAGAAACTATACAACTTGTTGAGATATTCCTGTTCAGCTGGATTCTTTGAAAGAGAATAGGCTTTAAGGGACTGTGCAGACCAGCACTGGTGGAACAGGGATTTTACTCTACTGACATTTTCATTGATAAAAGCATCTCAAAAGAGTGCCTGGTGACCTGACCATACCAATCAATCACACTAAACCCCATGCCCGAAGGAACCTACATCTATTCTGTGATCAAAGGGACATGAAGATTTAGAAAAAAAAAAAAAGAAAAAAAAAAGGAAAAAAACAATTTAATAAAGGGAGTCCATTGACACCATTAATGACGTGAAAATCACTTAGTTGCAATTGCTTTAAGTAAATGAACTTTTAATAGATTGCAAAGGAGTAGATGAGGATTTAGCACATAATTATGCATGGTCAGAGTATCTGAATATTGAAAGAGCTACAAGTCAACCAGTCCCAGCTACTGCGCGCTAACTGGGGGCTAGTAGATTGGTCTGGTTTTGTTCCTACATCTGAGATATGAGAGCTGCAATAATCTCTGGAATTTCATTTCTTCAGGAATGCGAAAGTGGACTTATGGAAAACTCGTACAGAAATGAAAACTCATCTTCAGAGAACATTGCCGGGTTCTCGTCACTTATTTCTCCTTTTTCATCTTTGCCTTCACAGCAGATGGAAATTTTGTCCCTTCACTCCGATTGGTTGCGACAAGCTGCAGAGATGCTGCACCTGAGTGCATCGTGATGTGCTTCGTTCCTCCCACGAGATGGAGCCGCGGAGCTTAACGAGACACCGTGCACCTCTACCCCCCAAAAAACACGCTCCTCCAGGTGTGGCATCTGACAGTCACCTTGCAGGAGGTAGTCACTGTGACATGTACCTCACACCTACTCAGACAGACTAAAACTGCACATTTTGAATGTCTCCAAACCTAGGAATCTTTTATGTAGTTGAATAAATTTGGATAGGTGCTAAGAATGATACAATCTAGCAGCAGACTAGTCCTTGTGAGAAAATAAATATATAAATGAATGAATAATATAAAACCCAATACTTTAGACACACAAAATGAGCATGAATTGCTCTTAAGAAATTTGAAGCAACGAAAACAGCAAGGTTGTTCCCAAAGGAGGGGAAATGAGTGTGAACGCAAACTTATTCCGTCTCCACCTTAGAGCTTCCAGGTCAGTGTTTAGATAAACTCTGATTTAGCTGTGCTATAATCCCAGTCAGTTTTGTCAGTTCAGGCCTGAAAACATCTCTCAAGTCAACAAAAGTCAAACCTTAGATCAGCTGTTAAGAAGTAGAGGAATACTAGAGGCATGGGTAACAGAAAACCAGTGAAGCATCTGAAAATCAAGAACTCTAGTGGACAGCTTTCTTTTGTTCTCGGTACACTGCCTCTCACAGGAAACAAGTTGTAACAATAGCTATATACTGGTCTTATGAAGAGTCCTGTCAAAGTAGCTGAACAACGTTAGTTCTTCCCAGGTTAAAGAAGAGCCAGGACAGTCCATCCTAAAGCTGCTTTCCACAGTCATCTGCAAATTCTACATGATATTAATCTGTTGGATGGTTGAGTGTATCATACCAGTATTTGTTTTCATCCCCTCTGTTGATGCTATTTCCAGAATTGAACCTCAGTCAAGCTACGGTCTCAGTCAGGAAAACACAGAGGCAATAAATATATAAATAAATTAAATGGGGAGGACAGAACTGCAGAAAAGAAGAAAATATATTTTAAAGCAACTTTCTGTTTTAATGAAAGGTTGAAGAAAAAAGGGGGAAGACATATTTTAGGGTGCCATTTAATATGTCATTATGCCTCCTTGCTCTGGTTTGCTTTCTTTTTATATATAGATCAAAGTAAACAAATAGTTCCTTACTTATGACATATTTAGATTTTTATTTGGTTTAACTCTTCTGTTAAAAGAAAAGTGATATTAAACATCACCTAAAGCAGCTGTTAGTTTTATAACTGACAGCATGACAATAGGGAGAGGGAATTGCCACCATGTCTTATGTCAGCCAAGAGTCAGCTAATGATCTTCATTTTAGGCTTTTGTATCAACTGTGTTTAAGGTACGCAGAGCTACAGACATGAAGTCTATTATAAGGCACATTCCACATGAAAATACAACAATGAATCCCTAAAGAGAGAAGGAGAAAATGAAGTTTTATCCTTTGCTGAATCATAAGGGTATTAATAAAGCTGTAAAGTACAACAGCGCTTGGTCTAACAGAGACCTTAAACTCTAAGAAAGGAAAATGTGTGTGTGTGTGTTTTGTTGTTGTTGTTTGTTTGCTTGCTTTGTTTTTGTTTTTGTTTTTTTTTTTTTTTTTTGCTTTGTTTTAAAATGTGAAACATAAGAAGCTTATATCATGCTAAATGAGGAAAAATAAACTTTTTAGGAGAAAGGTGAAATCTTTCTGGACCTCCTAGAAGACTTCGGAAAAGATTATAGCTATGAGACCTTATATTCTGCAAAACATGCTCTCTGATGAAGTCTCTTCAATGGAGAAATTATCTCAAAACGTTGTAGAGTGAGGCATGTGATATGTATAAGGAATGAAACACTGGTAACCACCCAGTCATGAAAGGAGAGAAAATCAGTGCGATAAGGGAAAGACAAACACAGAATAACATTATGATTTGAACTCAATATAAGACTAAAATAATTTGAGCACACTTCTTGCACTCCTTCTCATCTATCATTTCCACCTTTGTCTTTTTGCAACTGTGTTATTTTTTTTGGTTCTTATGAGAACATTCTTCTACTCACACCTTCCTTTAACCTGCTTGAATTAAGTGTGAGTTAAGTGACTGGATAACAATACAGTGTTCATTCCACAGTCAAGATTATGAAAAATCTATGAACTTGTGCACTGGGGCACTAACCCAGTACACCGTTTTCCAGCACATCCTTCAGATTATCAAAAGAACAATGGTCTGCATTCCCTTTCCATACTCCATTTCAGCTGCCTGGGTCAGAAGGGGAGCTATCCCTACAAATCTCAAGACAAAAATATCTTTTAGTGACTGCTAGGGATTAGGTATATGGCATGAAATAAGACATTTGGCTGCATACTTGAGCCTCAGTAACCTACAGTTTATTTGTTTCTTTGGTAGACAGGCCAGCCATTGTCTCTTCCTCTCGCTGTTATTATTATTATTATTGTTATTAAATTTGATTACTAACATGATATCCAAAGGAGACCTGGGACTGTATTATGATTGAGAAAAGAAACTATGCTGTGTTTGCATAACCCCTAAGAAAAAAAAAAAAAAAAGAGTTTTTATTTCAAATTTGTCCTGATTTAATCTGTTTTCACCTTTTTCATTAGGTACTATTTTGTAGAAGCACTGTAGTAACAGAAATGTTCTTTCGCCTAACAGAAATTAGTCATGGTGCAAGAGTGTAATTTTAATATATGCCCTGGAAGTGAAAGTCCACCAAGAAAGCTATAGTTAATTTAACAGAGCTAATAATATATATTCATTTCTTAGCCATGGGGACTTGACTTTAAACTGTCTGAAGGTCAAGCATACAGTGACTGCAACAGAATCCTTCAAGAACATGACCCACATCACACATCTGCCACTCCTCGCTTAGAACAATTCAGCACAGTTAGGAGCCTCCCTCTAAAAGGAAGATGAAGATAAAGTAAACATGGCAAATGAATTACCCTTCTCCCTCTGGAGAGGTCATGTTCGAGGTTCACTGCTGATGCAAGATGGTGAAGCTTGCACTGGTGCCCACCTGCTAGGGATTAAACAGAGAGCTACAGTCTCCAGTGCAATCAATGCCTAGTCTTTAACGGGCTCTAAATTCATCACCGGAAGCTGACAAGCCCATAATCCATTCATTAATGTGTGTTAATATGTGCCCTGTGGAGATGTCCTAACTTAAAAACAAAAGGCAAGGCATTCACATGTGCTATTTGGAGAGGGATGGAGCAGAGAACCCTTAGCTCCATGGAGAGAGAAACGATTGCAAAAAGGGGTTTATTGCACATCTCCCAGCAGGATGTTTAGAAAATAAAGATCCAACATATGCTGCAACAATAAAGCAATTGCTTCTTGGCCAGATCCAGACAGTGCTGTGCAATTGGTCCCTTGACTTATTTCAAATGGATAAACACTTTTTGTTGAGTGTATCATGCAGGTGTACAAAGGTTCAAAGAAGTTACAGAGAACAAACTCAGTTCCTCTGTATTTCTGGATTTGGGGAGAGCCGAGACATGAAGAAGATAAAAAAACAGGAAGTTAAATGCTAAAGCTTTACCCTTCTTTTCTTTCAACATTGCTGGCCAAGATAATTGTGTCTCTTTCTTTGAGAGAGAAAATTTTGAGAAGACATCTATAATTCCTTCACTATTACATGTGGTCCCTACTGACTTCAGGCAACTTGGACTGTGTCTTAGAGACACAGCTGAAAGCTAGTTAAAATGACAGTAAATATGAGGAACTTAAAAGAAGCCTGCACTGACATACAGGCAAAAACTGAGTGAAATGAGAGATGGATACAAGGAACAAGCTCAAATCTGACTATCAGTTTTCTCTCAATTTGGGGAATTCATAAATTTGTTATTATGCTTTAATACTGTTTTAATGGTTTGGATGTGGTTTAATTACACTCAACATTTACTTGCATCAACAATTAAAAAAAAATAACCATTCATTTATTGGTAATTAACTTTAATTCAATCAAAAAGATTTTGCATAAACAGAGACTTTGTGTTTGTCCACATAAGGGTGACAGTTTTCCTTATATTATTTAAAAGAAACGTAGAGAACTTGATAAAATTAATTTCACTACTAAAGACTGTGAAGACTGTGAAGACTTTCTCTTCTCACTTAAAGAGAAAAGTTAAGATGCTGCCCTCTAAACCATCATAGTAATATATGATAGTGTTGAAAATGGTGTCCTGTGACAATGACTATAGTGTTAACTATATTTTGTATTGCAGCCCCTAATTGAGGCTTAACAAGTTCAATTCTTGCTTTGCTTCCCCTCTTTTTGATACTTCTGTAGCAAATTAAATGTAAAGAGTAGCTGTGATGTAACTTTTTTTTTTTTTTTTTTTTTCAGCACCAACTGTGCTGAAGACAGATGCAAAGAAACCATTTATCTTCTCTGCAATCTTGTGCTTTTTGACTGGTTTCTCTGGAGGCCCAGCAGACCCACTGGTTCATTCTGCAATACTTCTGATCTGTCAGGATAATTTAAAAGAGAATTTCTTTGTCTTTATGCCTTCAGAATTTTTTCTTAATCTTCTTTTATATCTTTCCTTTCAAACCTTACATTCTTTTATGTTAGCAACATTTATCTTACCTTTCTAGTATTTCAACCGGGCTATGCAACTTCTCATCTTGTCCATATAATTTTTCTATTTTACACCTTTGCGAGTCCTTTCAATTCATTCATATATATTTGTTTTGAGATATGTAAGCGTTCCATATGTTATCTGAGCAACTTCCGTGATGATACTTTGAGTTTCCATTTTCTAAATTTTCCCTTACTAACTTTAAAGAAAATACTTCTTTTTAAATTTTTGTGCTATAAAATTGATTCTTCATTTCATGCCACCAGAAAGCAAATCAGATCTTATTACAGTTATGGTCGTTGCTTTTAGCAGCCCCAAACAACTTATTGTATGTTGAACAGAATGTTGTATCATGTACAAGTTTAAGTCCAGACTAGTTTTCCTCTTACATTCAGAGTGCACTGTTCAAACAAAACCAGAGTCTATCATTGTAGCACTGTTCTTTTCATACTTTCCAATTAATTAAAACATGAGTCACACTAATGAGTGGTAAATATGGAATGTAAAGAGGATTTAACTTCAGTCAAAACAAGAAGCTTTATTTCCCCTGTTATCAAAAAGCAGAGCAAGAGAGGTAATGTCTAGGACAGGTACACCCCAAATTATTTAAAGCTTCGATTACCAAAATCAATACCCAAAAAGAAATCGTTGTGGGAGCACCTAGGTATTGTAATACTTAGATTTGAATACTGTAGATGTTATATTGTTTCTGCAATCTTGTCTCATTATTACAATTGATAATAATGTGCTTTCTCTTTTTCAGAACAAATAACAGATTACAAGTCTATTTTCAGGGTGAGGTGAAAACTTCAATAATAAGCCAAGCATCAACATATTTAATGAATCCAAACAGCAATCTACAATGCTCTTCTCCGTTTCTTAAAAGGAATAGATACACCTGAGTGCTCTTGTGTAGCTGCATCACCACTTCAGGAGGACTCCAGGGGGTTTCTTCACAGAGAGCACACATTGATGCACAGTGACAGGAAGGAATATATCCAAAAAAATGAATATTGATGTTCACACTGTTTATCCTCTTTATTCTCAGGTTCACACATATACTTGTTGGGTTTTATATCTCTTTTGAGAAAACAATCAGTTAATAAAGATTTTAAATGATTTGTCCAAAGAGAGCTCCATGTCTGAGAGAACAGTAGTAATGGAAAATAGGTGATTGCCCTGAACATGAGCTTACTCATTTATATATATATAAATTTAATGTCATGAATCTTTAAAACTAATAAATATTGATATTTAATTACTCTATAAACTGTATTTACCATAGCGTAAAATATGTATAAAACCACACCAGCATAACTCAATAACTACTTTGTTCTATCTTTGTGGTGTGTAGAAATGTTAAATGTCTAAAGACGGGTCTACAATTATTGAGGCTTACTGGAACTGTTTGTGTTTTAATTTTACATGATATTGTGTTAAAATGAATCTATTTAATCCTGTCTAAATATTTCTCAGCAAAATTGGTGTCTAATGCAATAATTCTCAGCATAAACTTCTTTGATAAAAACGATGTCCTTCAGTGGTCCAGGGTGATACATTTGTTACTATAAATATTTATATACAAGTATGATTTATTTCCTTGACATTCTTTGAAGTAGTTTGCCTTCTCTGAGTATCAATGCATCAAGGAAAGAAAGCAGTTGAATGTCATTTTCCAAACCAAACTGTAAATGGATGACCGTTATTAATACTAACCATAGAACTGTTTTCATCTCCTTCAAGTACTGGGACATAAAATGTCGATCAAATGTCAAGACACCTCTTATATATAGATAGCATGGTACTTTCTTTTGAGATGCACGGTTCTAGAAAATTCATATTTAGAATGCGAGCTGACACAATCATAGAAACAATTCTTCAAAAAAAAAAAAAAAGATTTAACATAGAATAAATATGAAAGATATTCTAGTTTGCTGTGGGTAAGTGAAACAAAAACCACCTGTGACTTTTTGTTGTAGAAGTCCCTGATGACTGGGGGAAATGATCATCTAATCAATTATATATACATATATATACACACACATATACATATATATATATATATATATATATATAAAGTGAAAATTTACAAAGGCATTTAGGTGCTTGAAATGGATCCTCATCTCCTCACAAATCAAGAGCTGTTCCAGTCTCAAGCTCATGTAAGTGACACCTATGTGAGTTTATCTCTCCTGTACACCAGGCAAGACACACTAAATTATTCAGGCCTGCAATAGAATACATTTCTGCCTGAGGAGGAGAGATTCTTCTAATCTCTTTTGCCTCAGAAGGAAAATACATGCCCAATTTTATTACCTATCTACCAGCCAGAAATAAGTCCTTCCTCATGGAATGGAGACATTCAATAATTCTGTGAAAATCAATTTGATATTTGACTGTTATCATTATATATATATATATATACATATATATATATATATATATATCAAATGCATATTAGTTAATATTTATTAATATTTAATTTGTTCGTGCTCCAATCTGAAATTTTTCATTAACCCAGCAGATGCATTTGGAAGGAAATTCCTCAGGTGTCCCTCAGTTACTTCTCATTGCCTGTTCTAGTGAATTCACTTATACAGTTTAGAGGAAAGTCTCACAGTCCAGGTCATTTTCCAATCTTTCCAACACTGGTATCAATTAATGTTAATTGTGAAAAGGATTTTTAATGATGTAGACATCTGTTCATTAAGATAAGCTAAGACCACCTAAAACCTACAGATGGGAACAATTTTGGGTCACCAATGATTGGACTGGACTGGTGACTGAAGGTGAAATGCTACATTTACTTCTTACAGAGTTTAACTGTTTATTTCTTTATCTACAAGAATATCTGTGAATAGTGTCATCACATCATCTAGATTTGAAATTTTTGAATTGAAATATCAAATATTTAGTTTAGTTTTCTAACTAGTATATTGAGTGCCCACTGATTAAGATTAATTGTATTTTAAACAAGAGAAACTGAAACACGCGGTAAATAAATAATTTAACTGAAGACCACATAAGAGCCGCTATTCTTTTCAGATTGAATACCAACCTCCAAAGTCCCAGTCCAAGGCCTTGCCTGTTGGATGACAGCAGATAAAGGATGAGGTTGAGAGCAACTAATTAAAAATGGTTGAAAAAGTGTATGACAGTATTTTTCAATCAAGATCAGAATACTTTGCAAGAATATGTCACTGTCATTGACAAAGATTTGACAGTGATAGTGAATGTGTTTAACTTGATTTCAAATTCTACATTGTTTGAAATTGATATCATTAAGTGTATCTGAAATATGCAGTTAAAAAAGTTACAAAGTTACAAGTCTGAAGGATATAAAGACAAATGTCACAGCTAAAATATTTTTTTGATTTTGTTTCAGACAGTTTTATTTCATGGGAAATTAATATTTTTTGTTCTAAATCATAATGCCTTTGTTTTTCCAGAATTGCAAGTTTAGGCTCTGGTAGAAGGCTTCTTCTAGAGAAGGCCTACCTTCTCTAACCTTATTCAAACTAATCTTGTAGTAAAACAAGATTACTTTTATCTCTAACATAAATATGACTATGGTAACTCTTGTTGATTTCACTCATAATATTTGAGCAGCAATAATTAGAAACATTAAAGTAGTTTTTTTGTTGTTGTTGTTATTTTGTCAATTAAAATATATCAAACTACTCATTTTGAAAAGGAAAAAGACAAAATACAAGTAAATATGTTTGATCCAATATCCCCCTCCACAAAAATTAATGCAAACGAAATGTGCCAACAAATATAGAGTTTGTCTCACCACAGTGAGTTATTTCAGCCACCCTCCTACTTCTCCTTATTGCTTTTCTCTGATGGTCATCACCACGGCAGCCAAACTTGTGGGAGTGGCTTAAAGAAGCTGAATGAAGCAGAGGCAAAACACAAAGCTTGGGGAGACAGGCAGGGGATAAGAATGAGTACATAATTCCCTGTTCTGGCATGCAACACTTCCTCATCACTAGCATTTCCTTGTGTATCAGCGTCTATAGAATCATTTTTCTCTATTTATTTCCCTACTTTCGGACTGCCATTTCTCAGCTTGAGATAAAACTGAAGAATGGAGTGAGGGAAGGAAGGAAGGAAGGAAGGAAGGAAGGAAGGAAGGAAGGAAGGAAGGAAGGAAGGAAGGAAGGAAGGAAGGAAGGAAAATAAATGAAGTTTCTCTTAACTCAGAGTGCTGAGCAACAGTTGGTGTGACCAGTTGGTCCTCTCTCCAAAGTACTCCCCACAAATTCTGCTGGGATCTGAGTGCAGGTGTTTCTAATAGGTGTAGTGTTAGGATAAAAACCAACCAACCAACCAACCAACCAACCAAAACCAACAGCAAATTCATTTTGATAATGTCTGCTGACAAGACATTAAATGGAAAATTTATTTTTGGTACAGTTGATTTTTAATCTTGCTCGGGTAACAGAATTTGTTTTCCTCAAAAGAAACTGTTAACTGGGAGACTGAATGAAAGATCTAAATTAGGTGAGATGGATTGTCTATTGGAGATAAAACTCTCTACCTCCTATGTAAAGAGTCTAGCTAAGTGTGTTAGACAATTTTTAGTCTCCTAAGATCTGATGAGATAAACTCCACGTAGGTTATACGTTCAGGACTGCATACAAAGTTTTTAACGGCGCTGGGAATATTATCCAGATCTTGGGTGCAATGCCAGAGCTCTAATTATAAAATTGGTCTGGCCTCTACCTGCTGTTTTTCTGCCATTAGTATTCACTGCTGATGCATTGCACATTCCCATGTGATTCAGACAGCAGTGAATTCATAAATTACAATGCAACCAATAATGCTGTAATAGCTGGATACTGCTAAATCAGCAAAAATGTCAGTTTGAAGAATTTTGACATAAGGGATTCATAATTCTTGAAGTCCAACTATGATCAGATGGGAGAAAGGACTTGTTTGCCATTTAAAACTTATTATACACCTTTATGTTAAGCCCTATAAGCACAGAACATTCTGTCTTTAATACAGCAGCAGATAAGGTTACCCCAGCAGGATTACAGGTATATTATGAGATTTATGTGTTGCTCATTTCTGGGTTATGTTTCAGAGTGCTTGAAGCATAAAAACAAGAAAGACAATTTCTTGAAGGCCAGCATTTAATTATAGACTTATCCAATAATCCATTATTGAACTGCCTCCTCAGATAGGCTCTGTCCAAAGGATTATATCTAACTGTGCAATTTTTCATTGAATTTAGTTTTAAAGGGTGACCAAAGGCTTTGAAAATGAATTCAGGACTAGAAGTCCTGTTGACTACTGTCAACAGTATGTTCAGGTGTCACCAATAAAACATCAACCTTCAGTAGGATGTCAGCTCAGTCCATTGGTTTCCTGATTATCCTTTGCTATGTACTTTATTTGCTGGAGGTTTCCTTTGTTTTAACTTCCCATCTAAGTGTCTCCAGCAAGGAGATACTATTTTATATAGCTGAACATTTTTAACTCATGTCATCTAAAAAGCAAAGGATAACGGTATGAAAACTTAATCGTTGTTATAACTTAGCTGACATGGAAAGAGAACAAACCTTAGAAAATTAGTTGACTGTAGCATTGCTTAGATCAAACTTATTGTTAATAAATGGAAAACAGTGAAAATAATAAACAATTCCTTTGTGGAGTATAGTATAAACACATGACAAAACCCAAGAATGAACAGAGAATCAATAAGCAATACTCCACTACCCTAACCATTCATTCTTCTTTATTAAAATAATTTCATTGTGTATCCCTAAGGTAAATTATAGAACTCCAATTGTCAGGTAAGAATCTGCCACTAAATAAAACCAAATCAAGTTGGTTCAAAGACTTGAAAAACTGCAAACTCACAAAAAATTTACTGAATATATTGCAATATGACTGTTCCCTAATAGATTTCCAGGACATACACACAAGTCTTTCCAAAAGTGAAAATACATGTTTCTCTTCTTTTCCATTTTAATCCAGGACTAATAGGGTTGTAGGAATATCTGGAACACTGCTTTCTTTGTGGGACTCCCTGATCCCAACACTGCAGATGGATGCATTATCACTAAGTTATTTTCCTGACCCATTCTGAAGAAAGGTGGAGTAGAAATGTGACTTGGATGTCTCTCAGCAGTAATGTCTCTCAGATGCTCGTAGGCTAGGTACTTACTTGCATACCTCCACTCCCACAGGTCTATTCAACTCATAGCTTAAAGTCAAAGCTCACAAATGCAAGCCTACAAAATATGTATGCTTTGGTGTATTTGAATACTTAAATTAAAATTATATCAAACCCCAGTGTTGCTTCTCACCATGGGAGATAAAATTACAGCTTGCCAAGGGGATGAAATGGAACAAAGGAAAGCCCAGACGCTAATGTGTCTCTTCTCTAAAAAATTCTGATTTTGACCTTGAGAAAAAATGTTCATTGGCACAAAAAGGTGAGCACATGTGATTAGGTTGATAGCATCAGCACAATAATATGTAAATGTTTTTGTCCTTCTGGGATCTAGAGTAATAAAAGCAAGAATTTCATGCTCTGAAGCTTTTCATCATTAGGAAGTGGTCTGTTTTTCACTTGTACATTGTACATGTTAGTTTATTTAGCCAAAAATTGTTTGTTTTCTTCTCTTTTCCAGAGAACTCACATCTGTAAGAATACATGAGATTCCAGATTTCTGTTACATTGGGGAATTTCATTTAGTTTATCTTTCTGCGTAAATAATAAGGTCTTCTCTTGAGCTCCATAAAGATCTATGGAAATTATTCAATGAAGAAGCCATTCCTCCATTTGGGAAGTTATAGTCTGCTGTCTAAAATTACCCTACAAGTTCACAAGTGAAAGGATTCTTCAGCCCTTAAACTTTTGTTCCCTGGTTATAAAATTCCACTCTGAATATTGCTTAATGTTTATAGTCAAACTCTGGGACTAAAAGGTCCACAAGATCTTCTAAATGATTCCAGGTTAGAACTTCAGATGCAGTGTTAGGGCACACATTTTTATTATTATTATTATTATTATTATTATTTATTTATTGATGGAGTTTGTACTGAAATCCTGGAATCTTAAAAAAAAATCATGATTATAATCTGAAGCCATATCCAAACCTGAAAAATACGTGCATCCAAACATATGTTAGAGAGGTCATGGAGTCTCCTTCTCTGGAGATATTCAAAAGCCACCTGGATACCATTCTGCACAATGTGCTCTAGGTGATCCTGCTCAACAGAGGATTGGACTAGATGATTCTAGATGATTGGTTCCTTCCAACCTCAGCCATTCATGATTCTGTGATTCTATGATATGTTAATGTTGTTAAGTGTGTTAAAAGTCTTCTGAAAACAGCTTATTTTGAGGTATATTTGATTTTAAAAATAGATTTTGGGTTGAAAACTCACAAAATATTAATTTCCTTGAACAAAAAAATGACATTACATTATTTTACCCAACACCCAGATTTTAAACTCCTCCATACACACAAATAAATACAGCCTCCTTGCCTTGGCTAAGTACAGAGATACCTTTTGTACAGATACCTTTTTTTTTTTTTTTTTTTTTTTCCCCAGCAAGAGCAAAGAGGTCCCTACATTTTTTTCGTGTACCTCTGTTTTGCTGAAGGCAATGTTGTTAACTAATGATGTGAAATGGTTACATCTGACAGGCTGAACGTCAATGTCAAAATATGGAACCTGACCTGGACTTGCAATGGGAGACTCATTACAAGCTCACTTAGCTGGCCTTTCAGTCTTCAATATTGCTTGGCATGATTCATAGTTCAAATCAGAGTAAGTAAATACCCCTCTACCAGTATCCCATGCGTCACTCTACAGGGCTGAAGTGCTAAACTGTGCAGTTTGGGCAGCTCTGTTTTGAGTTTGTTAGGTATTTGTTTAACCTGTACTGCCAGAAACACTATAAATCCATCTTGTTCAATTTCGCATGTCCTTTTTCATTTATTAAGCCTTCTAAAGGTCAATACAGGCATACTCCTCCCTGAAAGGATTGTTCTTTCTTACATTGTACATACAGGATGGGAGATGAGGTGAGATGTGGGGACAGCAAAAGACATCAGGAAATCCAGCTTGGAAGAATAGCCAAGACTAACACACCTGCTAAAATATGTGTTCCGGTTATTCTTCAGTAGTACATCCACTGAAAATACAAAAAACATGCTTCACATCATCCTTATTAACTAGGTGTACATGTTACAATAACATTGCATCACAGGAAACGATAGTTAAGACAATTAAAATCAAACTGTTAGGAAATTATTTAAACATGTTATCTGCAATAATCTTGCTTCAATGGATGGTTGAAGAAGACATTAAGCTATCAGTTTGGTGGGAAACTGTATTTAGTTTGCATATAACAAAGCTGACTATGGGCACCTTCATTTGGGAACAACAGCGATGATCACATATTCTGCATGATCCAGCCTCTCTGATGATGCCTCTCAATACAGCTCAGACACTGAAAACTAGTTGCACATGGGAACGGTTTTCCCATGGGGAAAACTTCTGTGATGATGTTTGTATCTCAGTAGGATACATAATAGGTGCAATGGTCAAATAATATCCATGGTTCAAAATCAATAAAGCAAAGCTGGGCAATCCCAAAGACCTAGGACCCTAACCCTTGGAAAGTTAACTAAGGAAACTCACTGTTCTCTGATACTTATTATCAACAAAGGTGATGAAATCACCTATTACAAATGAATGACCAACTAGTTTTTAGAAATTTAAAACATATTTTTTACATTTTTCTTGGATCAAGAAAAAGTTTTCCACCAAAATTTTCCAAGAACAAGAAATTCAACATTACCAATGGCACTTAAAGAATATTTCATAAGTATGTTTTATGTTAGTGTAACTAAGCAGAGAATCAGTCCCTTGGATTGTGACATAAACACCACTTTCAAGTGCACACTATTAGGAAATTAGAAGCCAAAAGCTGGATTTGCCTAGAAGCTGTTTGTTCTTAGAACAGCTTTAAAATACATACAGAAGCCTCATACATATAAATGGATGAACACTAAAGTAACATTTTGTTTGGTTAAAAATTACCTTGTCATAGTATTTAGAGATTTGTTCCGGATGATTTTACAATAAATTGAGGAATTCCATATTGGAAACCAAAGTAACCTTCAAATGAGATGAAGTATACATGCTTATTGCCAAAACTAGCTTGCAGGAGCACTCCTTCAGGACTAGCTCATTTTTCACAAGATGTTGCTAATACAAAAAGTGCTTAGTATGCTAGATATCCATGCCTTTGTTCCAAAATAATGGAACTTTAGAATGGAACATTCAGAAAAGTCTAAACATTATTTAGACTTCTGGCTTTGTATGCCTTTTTAATGACAAACCCTTCATAAACCAGAAACCTTTCTGTCAATCAGCTCAAGTGAAATAGGAAAAAAAATAAAAATAAAAATCAAAGAACCCTTTTGTTTGGTGTGGCTACTCTAGAGGAATAAAAGAATGATGCTTTATAGCCCCTAAGTCTTTGATATGCTGTTTTAGACATAGACCTATCTACCATAGTATTTACTCCATGGTAACTCACTTATCTCTGCCAATTCACATCTGCTTTTTAAGAGGAACAGAAGGAAATGTAGCAAATCTGAACTGACTTCTAGAAACTAGAAACTCAAAGAGTTTGCTATTGGGACTGAGTTTCTCTCACAGTTTCTGCACTACGTTTTCATCAATGAGCAAGTTCTCCTTAATTCTTCCACGATTTTAGACAAGTGTCTTTATTCCTTTCTGCCTGCGTTTATCATATGTAAAATAATGATTAACTGCTTTTTCCTTCTTATATATTTAAATGTAGTATCTGGGACAGGGAATCTAAATTTTTTTCAATGAAGAGTGAAAGGAGTCAAATTTGAAACTGTTCCTGTGAGAGAAATAAAAAGTAGCAGCAACTACATGGAAGGCTTTTAGAGATAATTAATTTTAATGAGACAGGTACGAAATTTTTGGGGTATGAGACAGGTATGAGACAGGTATGAAATTCAGAATGCTCTTTTACTTCCTATAGACTATCAAAATATATAGAATAGTAAATAAAATAAAAATATAGATCATACAGCATTAAATGCAAAACACTAAAGTGTGTTCTTTCAGTATTCAGGTAAATTTATTTAGGAAGAGAAAAAAAAATATTTTCATGTATATGACTTCTGGTGCCTAGGCCAACATTACTTAGTACAATGAAACAAAACAATAGCATAGAACTTTAGAGAAATAAATCCATTTTGTTCTCCAAATTAGCTCTTTTTAAAAATTATTATTATTTTTTCTCCTGACATTTATGCAACCGAAACCTGTTTATATCACACAAGCAGCACATATAATGTTAGGAAGTATGCAGTGCAGTTGTCAGGAAGTTTTAACATCTGCTCAAGCCCAAAAGGTTGTCTTCCCATCCAGGCCCGCTAAAAAAAAAGAATGATTCCTTGGACTCCTGAAGAGGAGCCTGTCCCTCAGCAAATTTTTTCTTTACCAACTTGTTTAAACATGCATCCAGAAAACTTGATAAGAGTGTAGTGCTTGATAAAACGCTTGCATGAGTGATCAGCAAAGGAAAAGTGTTATGTGTATTAATAGTTATCAGGCTATATAGATTTCCCCAGACTTTCTTTTAGAAATTCTTTAACTGTGATCAGAAGATGAATTTAGCTCGAGTTAAGCTGGGGATACCCTGTTTTATTTCCATCCCAAATGATTATTTGGCTCACAGGGAGCGATTCAATTGATCATGATGCAGAGGCAAGCTGATGGTGCAATGGCAAGGCGGCCAGGAGTGGAGGGGTCAGGGGCCTGAAGGGATGGAGTTTGAGTGGCTTCAAAACCTCTTGATATAAAAGTGTGTAAAAATATATATATATATTAAAAAAAAAAAAAAAGCTGGCTCCAGTTAACAAGAATGACTAAAGCAATAGAGCAAATCTTGGCATCCTTCTAATAGAATTTCTATTTTGTCTGACTCTGGAAAACCCCAAAGTCAAAATAAACCTGAAGCAAATCTAAGTAAGGCCCCCAAATCTGTTCCAACTCTGTATGAATTAAACATTTCCTTACTGTTGTTATTTGTCTGTACAATGCCCCATGGCCCCTATATGTGATGCAAAATACATCAGTGTATTTTATAATAACCCCCAACATTAAGGAATTATAAATCTAACTGAGGAAAAAGAGTCAGAAGCTGAAAAATGAAACTATCTCCATACTTTCATGAAGAATGAACAGGACAAGTTAAGGGAAAACTGGATGCTGTGACAGTATTGTCAAAAAATTCCTCTGCCGCTGATGCAGGAGTGACTGTAGTATGAAAAACATAACGAGGCTGCTACAGCAAGAACAGACCCTCAGCAATGCTCAAATTTGAAGCTGGAGTTACTGCTTCCTCTGGAAAACACCCTGGAACAGAAAGGGACAGAATTGACATAAAGCTATTGTAGCCTTGCACTTCCAGACCTGGAAACTCTGTTTTGATTAGCATTAGAGCTTAATGTCTAATCTGGGTGAGGAAATGTAGAAAGAGGCTAAAGTAAAAAAGAAATTCATATGTTCAGCTTGACAAGCAATAGTTGATGAGAAAGCTGCATCTAAAGGCAAAGGAGTACTTGTAAATGCAGCTTTGAAGTTGAAAAACTTTGCAACACCTCCCCTCCTCCCAATTAAAAAAATAAAAATAATAATAATAAAAAAAAACCTGCCTTAGATAAGATTTTAGGCCAAAAATAGCACATAAATGCTGTATGGTGGGTTTGTTTTTAATGAACTCAATTAAAGTAGTCATAAAAATACATTTACATATGTTCAGTAATTAATGCCATAAAGTATTCACACACAGACAATAGCGGGACTATAATTATGTCTCTCCCAGTCTGCCTGTGTAACTATTTTTACCGTATGACCTTTTTATTTTTTTTCTCAACAATCAAAAGTTTTGCTTTTAATAGTGCCAGTCCCAACTTACATTATTATGCCAAGATTTTCCAATAGTTGAAAGGCTAATTATCCAGTATTCAGTTCTAATATATTTAGTTCTTTTTTTGAGAATACTGTGCATGCGAAGCAAATTATATGAGCAGTTGCCATCAGTTTTTGTACTGATGGGTTGGAATAATTAAAATAGCCCATTATTTCCCTAGCAGCCTACTATTTTTGATATTGTCCATGGTATTAGGTAGCTTACTTTAAATATCTTCTTTAGTAAGTGAAATTACCTCAGAAAGTTAGAAATAAGAAACATAAAGAAACAGACAAAAACCTAACAAAAAGCTTGAAATTCAAAGAGCATTTCAATGGTTGTTTGATATTTGACATGCTTTTTCAATACTGCCCATGTTGGACTTCAGAATTTATTGTTGTGAAGGAAGGACTACTACAGAAATGAAGGGTAATTGCTACGTTTTATTAACTAGCATTGTTAAGTGTTAATTATTTACTATAATATATCTTGTTGGAATTAAACATTCATTGGAACAGAGCTGTGGTCTTACAGATGGTCTTTAGGGACACATTTTCTACTAGTGCCTAATAATGTACCTCATCACTGGAAGGAGCTGCTCTAACAGGTTTTTGACAGTTGCAATAGACGTGGGATATTAAACTGCTTTTCTTTGACTACAAGATTTTACTACAATTGTAACTGGATTTGGTCGAGATGGAAAGTAATGAAGCAACTGTAGTAAATTCAAAAGTGTCCCTAGCATGTAAGTATTAATATCCATTACATCACTGCAGAACCTCTTTTGCTTTATCCTTTAATTCCTCCAATTCCTTTTGGCTTGTGCAGGTGATAATTTTCCTGGCTCTTTATGGATCATTTAATAGGAAATAGTGAATTCTACTTGAGTGTGGAGCCAGTATTTGGGCTCTGTGCTCTTGAATTCATTACCACAGACTAGCATGAGCCTATCTCCTTGGCACTGAATACCTTCCTTGTGTTACTTCAGGCTACAGGCTGTATTACCACCTGCACTTCTGTGAGATGGTGGTATGCTCCTCTATTGTGGCAGCTTTGCTAAGAGTAATTGATTTGCAAATACTGGTTAAGGATCTGGAACACAAGTCCTATGAGAAGCGGCTGAGGGACCTGGGGTTGTTTAGTCTGGATAAGAGGAGGCTCAGAGGGGAGACCTTATTGCTCTCTACAACTACCAGAAAGGAAGGTGTGGGGAGCTGGGGGTTGGCATCTTCTCACAGGTAACTAGTGAAAGGACTAAGGTGAATGGCCTCAAGTTGTGCCAGGGGAGGTTCAGGTTGGAAATGAGAAGACATTTCTTCTCAGAAAGAGCAGTCAAGCATTGGAACGGCTTGCCCAGGGAGGTGGTGGAGTCACTGTCCTTGGGGATGTTCAAGGAAAGGTTGGACGCGGTGCTTAGGGATATGGTTTAGTGGGCGGTATTGGTAGTAGGGTGATGGTTGGACCAGGTGATCCTGAAGGTCTTTTCCAACCTTAATGATTCTATGATTCTACCATATATCTACAAAATTCAGACCACTGTAGCTCACATAGGCCCAGAACTGCCAATTGATTCTGCATTTCAAGCTTAGTAGGATTTTTTCATGTTTTACGGAGGTGATAGAATTAAATATACTGTGAAAAGTTGACTATTGTAGTATGTACATGATTGCTGCTTCCTAAGGGATAATGCTTAAGAAATATCCTTGGAGAGATGGAAAAAAAATATTGCCAAATTTCCAGGCTGTGTTTAGCATGCTTGCACTTCAACAGAGGTCAAAACAGACCAACAGTGTGTGAGAAGACCTATAATTTGCATCCAAAATGCCAACTCAGAGTATTTAGCATTATGCCAACCAGAAGGTGTTTTTTGTTTGTTTGTTTTTTTTTATATATATGTCTGAACAAACAGGGTGGCCCCTATTTTATAAAAGAATAAAAGTACTATAAGAAACTATGTCACCCCAAAAATACAAAAGGCCAATTCTAGAGCAAGCATGTTACACTACAACCAAAAACATAGCACAGTTCTGAGTTTTTCTATCTACCCATTTTTCTTTTGTCAACTTTCCATGTTCATTTGGCTTACCCTGAGGCCTCAAACATCTGGCAAGATTCATAAAAGCTTTAATGAGTCAGAAAAAAGTCAGAAGACATTTGCAACTTGTAAAAGCATCCTCTTGATTCAAATTGATGGCATCTTTGTAGTCAATCTGCTAACTGGCTTGTATTCAACACCAGACTGGCTATTTATTCAGACAGAATTCCCCACTGTGGATATTGTTATTCCAGCAATAATAGGAATGTGCCACTGAGTGTCTAATATTAAATATGTATCTTTACATATTGCATAGATCTGTGCATTCACTTTTTTTGTGTGTGTGTTCTTTGGTTTGTTTGTTTGTTTGTTTTACTGTTTTTAAATGGTTGTGCTGACCAGGCACTAGACTTGATCTTCAGCTGATGTAAAGTGGTGTATTTCCATTGATTTCTGTGAGGATATTCCCTGAAGACTTACAGTGGTGAAAATTCACATTGAATTCAGTGGGGTAACTCTGAATTTGTGCCAGTTCAAGTGATCAGAATGCATTAGGGATTTTCTCTCTTTCTTTGAAAGCTAAAATTGTTAAAAATGAATAACTTTCCCATAATTGGGGGTACTAAGCTATTTATAATTTCTCTGCAAAATAAGTGACATTTTTTGCAAATTTATGAACATGGGGGATGGTAGAGCTCATGAGGAAATAAATACAAACCCAGGGACTTCAAATGCAAAACGTCTGCAGCCTTCACTGTAAGGAGAAGGCTGAGAATTGATTGGGTGCCCTGAATCTCTTTACATTTTACTGCCTACAAGTGTTAACATTTTGAATGCATTGTTGGATGCAGCTTCCCATTTTTTATGTGATAGAGTTATAACTTCTTTCTATGTTATATATATGGTATTCAAACTTCAAGTATATGGAGCTATGTTGGTGACAACCTGTAGGGTTAGAATTCCCCTCTTTTTTTTTTTTTTTAAACTTATTCCTCTTCCATGTGAAGTAGTTCCAAAGCAGCAGTAGTGACAGTTTCTGTATTGTACTAGAAATAACTGGAATAATTTCAAGTTGGAAAGCATACACTTGTATGCACTAATGTAGCTAATATGCACAAGTTATAACACCTATTTTTATACAATTATCATAATTATTTAATGTGTAGTTACAACTAGTGATACTCCTCACTGATAATATTTATCTACATGTCATGGTTTAGTCCTGGCAAGCAGCTCAGCACCACACAACCACTCTCTCGCTCTCCCCAGGTGGGGTGGGGGAAAGAATCAAAAAGGTAAAAGTGCAAGAACTGGTGGGTTGAGACAAAGACAGGTAAGGCAAAAGCCACGTGTGCAAGCAAAGCAAAGTCAGGAATTCATTCATTACTTCCCATAGGCAGGCAGGTGTTCAGCCACTTCCAGGAAAGCAGGGCCCATAAGAGTTTCTTGGAAAGACAAAAACTGTTATTCCCAATGTCCTGCCCTTCCTCCTTCTTTACACAGTTTTTATTTCTGAGCATGATGCCATGTGGTGTGGAATCTCTATTTGGTCAGCCTGGGTCAGCTGTTTGCTGTGTCCCCTCCCAGCTCCTTGTGCACCGCCAGCCTCCTCACTGGCAGGGCAGCACAGGAAGCAGAAAAGTCCTGGGCTTTAACACTGCTCTAAAACAACTAAAACACCATTGTGATATCACTATTTTCGTCAAAAATCCAAAACAGCATCATGACCAAAACCATGACACTAACTAGCATTAACCAGCAGGACCAGGGAGGTGATCGTCCCCCTGTACTTTGCTCTGGTGAGGCCACTCCTCGAGTATGTGTTCAGTACTGTGTTTTGGGCCCCTCACTTCAAAAAAGCCATTGGGGCCCTGAAAGGTGTCCAGAGAAGGGCTACAAAGCTAGTGAAGGGTCTGAAACACAAGTTCTATGAGGAGCAGCTGAGGGACCTGGGGTTGTTTAGTCTGGATAAGAGGAGGCTCAGGGGAAACCTTCTTGCTCTCTACAACTACCTGAAATGAAGTTGAGGGGAGCTGGGGGTCTACCTCTTCTCACAGGTAACTAGTGATAGGACTAGAGGGAATGGCCTCAAGTTGCCCCAGGGGAGGTTTAGTTTGGAAATTAGGAGAAATTTCTTCTCAGAAAGAGTGGTTAGTTGTTGGAACGGATTGCCCAGGGAGGTGGTGGCATCACCGTCCCTGGGGGTGTTCAAGGAAAGGTTGGACCTGGTGCTTAGATACATGGTTTAGTGGGTGGTATTGGTGGTAGAGGGATGGTAGGACCAGATGACCTTGAAGGTCTTTTCCAGCCTTAATGATTCTATGATTATTATTATAACACTATACATCTAACATTACAGAATTTTGTTTATCTATCTCACTCTGTACAATTTTTATAACAAATATATTTTCAATAAGTAATATCTTAGCAGCTCTGAACATATTAGTTTCCAAAGAGTTTACAGAATCTGAAGAAAGTACACTGACTATATGAAAGATATTTTAAAAAAGGATCCAAGAAAGAAACTCCTGAGTGATAACAGATTATCAACATATATAAAGGAATAAATAAATATAAAATCTGTATATTAGAATCACTATAGCAACTATGTCAAATGCACAGCAAAGCCATCAGCTGCTCAGATATTTAGACCTAAAAAGAAGGCATATTCTAAGCTGACTCAATGCAATTGACTGTTGCTCAGTTCATATATAAAATAACAATCTCAAATTTAATTTTTGTCCTGAGAAAAATTTTGTTAGACACTGAAGGATAAAGTCAAGTACAAGAAATACTTATGCAAAAAATGAAATAGAATAATATCTATAGTCCTGATTTCTGCAGGTCATTAATATTTTTCCGGATCCATTTCTTAATCAGTAACTGAAATCATCTGAATCTGAATCATCTGAATCATCTGATTCAGTAATCTGAATCATCTGAATCATCTGAAATCATCATCAACTGGAAGCATCATTTATTTAAGTATTAGTAACCTTTTATACTCTTATATCTATGGTATTATTCATTAACACCTTGTTAGGCTAAGAACTGTGTGGAGACTTCCCACCTTTAAAAATTAAAGTGTTTGTGGGAAGATGATGGTGAACTAGGTGTGCACTCCTGTAATTCCATGGGTTTTAGAAATCTATTCCTCTTCCAAACCAGGACAATATTTGAATTTATCAGAGAATCACATAATTATTTAGTTTGGAGACCACTTGAGATCATCTAGTTTAACCCTCCTGCTTATTTCTGTTCTAGTATTTTTATGTTTTTAGGGTCAAGATCTGCATTTAAGAATCTGCATTAACAGTGCTCTTTTCTCAATAACCGATAAAACATGAGAGGCAGAACTGAAAGGGGCAGAAAAGCTGGATAAGTAACTTGACTCTGAAGCACTTTTGAATTAGAAGGAACATGGAGAAGACTTGCATAAGGTTTTACTACACATGGAAATAACTTCAATTTTCCTTGCCAGTCCTCCCTAGAGAACAATTTGCTTATTATTTCTCAAGCAATTAAAAAAAAAAAATCTTAAATTTATATGTAGCTTTTTTCCTCTCCAGTAAAATGTTTTATAAGTTTCATAAGTCCATGGACTATGTTTATCATCTAATATATGCACATTCAATGTTCCGTTAGGACACAGCACTATACCCAGATTTTACTGACACTGGCCAGCTGATGTACAGTACATCCTGTCGCGTGCTATTGCTTACTCATTTGGAGGAAACTGTAGCCTGTGGGCTTTGGTTTGCAATTCCCATTTCGATACTTACAAAATTCTCTCTCCAGTCAAACAGTGCAGATTTTTCTGATTTAGAAAGATGTTTTCAGAGGTAGGTCACTGTTTTCATGTCCCCTTTGCGTGAGTTAAAATATTCAGCTGGGACCCAAATACTAAAAGTTGCTAAGCATCTGAAGCAAGATGTTGAGAACTCTTAAATTCCTACTCTATCAAGTTAGATTAAATGGTAAACAGCACTCGAGCAATCAAAACTCTGATTTCAAGTTTCCTTTTAACGAATAAAAGGTCCCCAGAAAGCATTTCTGCATTCCTTTTCATCCAGTTTTCCCTTGCAATTCAAAAGCAAATATGACTTGTTTGTTATAACAAACTGAGGAGGAGGTGAACCAAAAGATCCACTCTTAAATGGCAATCATTGAACGTACAGCCATGAATTATTCAGGCTTGAATTGAACTTAATTTGATCCCATTCAAGGAGGGGACCTAAACCATTGCAATATTAATGTCATATTGTCCCTCCTGCCCCAGTATTGTAGGCTGACATAGAACAGCTTGGAACAAGCTCCTATTAGATGTTAACAATTTGCCATGCCGGTTAGATTCTTGTCAGATAAACTCAGAGTTAAAACATCCCATTTACTTGGTACCTTGTTTCCCAGAAAAGGAAGTTAGGAAAAAAAACACAGAAATCCAATCTGTGAAACATTAGGGGAGTCTGAAGAAATTCCTCTTTCCCCCAAGTGTGTTCTCCTGTTTTATATGTCTGAAAAGGGGATGCATACATTTGTGGTGAAAGGGTTCAAGATATCTCAGTGAATAAAAGGAATGGAGAATAAGGATACACATCATGCTCATCTGTGAAGGCCTGCCTATTATATATTTGTGTGGGTGTGTATATATATACACATACAAATTTTAAACCTAGTGATTCATTGGTTTTAATGTTATGAAGACATTTCCATTAGTGTTATGAATTAAAGTTGAGACACCAGCAGCAATATCTCTACCTTTTATACTTTCCCACGGAACTACTGTTCTTCAGTATTCTGTTCTTCCTTTTATCGACAGTAAAGGTTTCCTGATTTCCTAAACCATACATAATTTATTACTTAGATCTCCCTTGTCCATCATTTCATACCTGCCCCAAAATCTGCTTGGTCTTTTCTCTGCAGATTAATATGACAAAGTATTAATGGATTGCTAGCATATGGTCCATACAAGTTCATACAAAAGCAAATCATATATTCGGTTTGTTCTTGCACTGCGGACAAATTATACTTCACTCAGCAGATGACTATTTACAGTTGTGGTATAAAAAACAAGGAGAGCATGGGACAAAATGCATGTCCTTCCAGCAAGAGTACTGACAGACATTGCCTCTTGCTTGATTATAAGTATGTTAACTTGTGAGTAATCTCTTTGGAGATATATGATGTAGCTTTATGAAATGGAACCAAAAATCATGGGAACCTTTCCATCAGTTTCCAGTAGGTTTGCATCAGGTTTCTGGCACTGACTTTCCAGGATCCTGACAACTTATACGTTGAATTTTCTTAGTTCTTACTGTTTTCAGTGGGAATTGAGCATTTTGTAGAATTGAGTCTTCTTGTCCCTTTGGGTTTCAAATTATGTAACAAACTAGCCACCATTAAGATGGAGCTATTTCTACACATACCAAAGTCAGTCTTTCTGTAGTACAAATCTGCTGAAAAATACATATACTTACAATTCAAAGCAGAAGCTGAAAACATTATGTAATTTATCTCCAACTCAGATTCTCCTCATAATCTTTTAACCTCACTTTGCCATTTCTGGCAAAATTTTCATTTCTGGTTTCATTTTCCCACTTTGTCACTTCCTAAAAATGCAGTTTTCCGATGCCAGGAGAAGTTAGCATATCTCTTGTTTCCCAGACTTTGATCTTATTTGTGATTTCATAAAGCTTCAGAGGCCACTGAAAGAAACAATGATATCCGCTGGGCTGTTGGTATACTTCTGAAACACTAGGATTGCTTTCTAAAACCACCAAGTTTGGAGCATCATTTTAAATCAGACTGAACCAATAGATTCTTTGGAATGTTGTTTCATTTGATCTCGATGACTGGATAAAAATCTTTTAGTACTTTGTATAATTCAACCCTCTAAATTTTAAAAACACACCTATGTATTTTGTGTTAGTGATAAAAAAAAAGACTTATTTAAATGGCATAGCAAATAAAATATGCCATAGAAGAACATGTAGCTACAAAAATTAAGAGAAACTAGGATTATTATTATTTATTTATTTATTTATTTATGCAGTGATAGAATAGTGATTCTCCCCATTCTCTCAGTCTGACTGAAGATTGACACTGTCAATAAAGTCTTGTATTCAGTGGGTATCTGGATCATAACTTGTAAGACAAATGTCGTCGAATATATATGAATGTTCTATCTACATAACTCAAGACTCAGTTTCAAGGTAAGGTTAAATTATCATGTACACATATTTTGGCCAGACTGCCATATTTAATGTCAGCAAACCCACTCCAAGCAATTAAAGAAGCAGTCCAAAATCAGAACTGAATTTGTTTGCAGCTGTTAATGCAAAATCCAAACGAAGCCCCGGTTGCAGAGCATATCCTCTTATCCATTGTTTCTGTATAACAGCAGATTCTCATTATTATTCAGATGAGGTGATTTAATTCTATTTCTTTGAAGATTAAAAAAATATATATATTCATCAATTTTATATTCCTCAACAGCTCTCACTATCATCTAATTTCTCATATCAACAAATACAAATTTGGAATAGCTTTTGCTTTTGTTTCCTTTAGCTGTCTAGACCATTGCTGAAGTAAAAGCTGACCAAAATTTCTGGGTTTCCATGTTCCATGCTAATTTGAACTAAATATGATTTGGAAAATAGAATATGAAAAACCACAATAATAAGTAGTCTACAAGTTAGCAGACATTTAATGGAACTATGTAAAAATAGAGCAGAATTCTTGTAAAAAGCAGAAATCTTGATCCTAGATCTATTTCTTTCCCCCCTGAAATAGAAAATGAATGCATCATTATGTAGGGAAAAATAAATAAATAAATAAATAAATAAATAAGTCAGGTCTGTTTACAGCATTTCTTCTACCTCACTTTTCACCCAGTTGAATACAAAATTTTATTAACTTGTGTAGAAAATCAAACTTCATTACAAGGATCTTGATCAGTACACTGAGCAAAATTTGATCCATAAGTCAGATATTCAACAAGAACTGGATATTAGGTTCAATGTAGTATATTAGGAAACTGCAAAGAAATGAAGAAACAAAAAATCTTACTGGACAAGTCCCCTACCAGCATTTTATTTTCTCATGAATACAAGTTGTACAATAAGTGTCCTTTCTCCACTAATATTCCTTTAGTCCAAATCTCTGATCTTAATCCTTGAACAGCTCAGGAACAGAACATTATTCCTGTAAGCCCACTTCCAATAAATTTTAAGAGAAAGTGTACAGGGAAAAAATAAATAAATAAATAAAAGTTAAGAAAAAAAGGAAAGTCATAAAATGACTAATTAGAGAGAGTTAATCACTAAGCTGTACATTTATGCCATGGCACGAGATCAAAGCAACTACTTGCGATGTGGCTGACAAGTTTATCTGTCTTGGTAGCATTCTCTCTAAACCAGCAGCAAATGATGGTGAAATATTTCTCTGCATTTCTAAAGAGAGTTCATCCTTTGGTCATTTGCAAACGTGTGTTTGCAGTTCTCTGTGGACAAGACTTCTCTAATTGCTGCTCTGCTGTAGTTATCCCTGTTTCCCAGTTTTGTCAGTGCTGTCTATGCAATGCCATTGCTATAAACTTCTGTGGCTATATAAAAACCACAGCCACTATTTGCAGAAATCACCTCTGTATTACCCCAAAGTGTCTCATTTGCAATGGTCTACGTAAAAAGCCAGGATGGAAAACTTCAGGATTCCTGTGCAGAATTTTTACAGCCAGTTTGTGTGTAACAGAAGAACACCGTTAGGCCAATAAAACACATTTAGACTACCTTGAAGTCCTTCTGTAAAATTTTGCAAAACACTATTAGTAACTGGGACAAAATTGCTTTCAAGTAAAACAAAATCAGGACATAACCTGGTTACAGGGCTGCCCAACCAGAGACAGAAGACAAGTGAAATAGAACAAACTACTAAAATTCCCAAATAAAAAAAAATAAATCACAAAGTTCTGGCATCTGGCGTATGCTCCTCAGAAATTCAGTGACAGTGCTTCCACTGAAGATATAGATACATAGATATATTAACCACATAGATATATTCCACATAGATATATTAACCTGAAAACCTGTGGTCACTGAATACAATGGATATCCATGTGCTCGTGAACAAGACAGTATCCACATTCTGACCACACCATTATCCTTTTTTTTTTTTTAGAATACAGGAAAGGAACAACAAATAATATGACCACAAATACTATTTCTGCACCTTAACAGAAGAGGGAGAATGGTATAACATTTAGGTGTAAAGAAAACTAATTAATTCACGTACAACATATTGCTGTTACTTACTTATCATTATAGTTTTTTTGTTTGTTTGTTTTTGTTTTCTCCTACAGCTTACCCATCTATTGCATTTACCACAAAATTGTCTTTAGAATTAGGCTTATTTTTGGGTCTTATTTACAGCTGCCTCTTTTTTTTTTTTTTTTTTTTGAGTATCCCTGTAGCATGAACAGAGTTTCAGTGCTATAATACTTTTATCACTCTTCTGGTGAGCCATATCTAGTTTATCTCCTTTGCCCAGACATGGCAGCTGTGCCAGCTGCCTTCAATTTTAATGTGAGCTGTCAGAAACAGGGACCTCAGCCATTAATTATTTTATGAGGAGTTTCACTGTTGATCCGTAAGAAGACCAAGTATTTGTGAGTTTAACATCTCCAGGGAGTATCCACAGACCATTTTCCCAGTGCAGCTGTATGTGAGGCTGCTCCAAACACACACAACTCAAAATCACCTGCTGCACTGCTTTCTCCCATTACAAGTTATGTATCCACTTGATGCAACCTCTGGGATACACGATAAGAACAATACAGGGCTTCCTATGGAACACGGACAGTACATATTGACATGCATTAGATTTTTTTTCCCTCCTTCTAGAAGGTACATAGGTCTACAATTAGGTCTGCACTGTTCCAAGGTTCAGACGTGTAATTGTTTTTGAGTGTGGCTTGTTTGAATTAGTAATGACTCTGGTAGGAGGGCTTCAGGGTCTGCTGAACAAACAGCTGCAACAAGCTACTCAGCTCCATTACAAGCAACATGAACTATCAGAGTACTCAACAACTCAGTGTGGATACAGAAAGCTATTTGTTCATACATCAGACTGGTCTAGCAAGATAATGCATGAAATAGTGAATATAACAACTATATTCCTCATAACATCCAGAAACATATTTTTCCATTCATTTGAGTTGATCCCATTTGTTTTCTAGCTTATGACTGTGAGTTATGTAGCAAAATACACAGAAAACTGGAGTTATGCTTACTCTCCATTTCTTCTTTTTTTTTTCCTTTTTTTTTTTTTACCAAATGAATCCATTAGCTTTATTTCCTGGATTTTTTTTTCCATCTTTAACTATAACGTTAATTTCTACTGCAAAATAAATAGCCTTCTTGCAATAGTCCCTTAAAACTTATTTAAAAGTTTCCTTTTCAGGGTCCCATTAAAATGAAAAAAATAAAACCTCCTCTCTCTCAGAAAGCTCTAAACAGGGAGTCAGACACCAAGTAACAGGTGAGCAAACAGCCAAATGCAGGAAGGAAGTAGGAGGACAGCGAGCTATCAGCACAGGTGTTGCTTCATAAATTGTCACAGCTCAGTAATAAGGAGACAGGATCAAGTAAGAACTATCTTTTTGTTTGTGTTTCAGCAGAATAATTAAAAAATAAAATAAATCCAAGATGTTTTCAGTGGTAATGTTTTAGTGATGAGTGTTCTTCCCCTCAAGACCTATAAGCTCCTGTTGTATTATGCAAGTGAAAACAATGATTTTCAGGCCATAAATTTTATGCATTGGTAGGTATATTCTGTTTTGTTTTCCAGGATTAGCTAGAAAATGAATATTAAGTTTTATGGACAGCATGAAAATCCAAGATTTTCATATCTAGATGCATTTGGAACAAAAATAATTCTAAAAACTTAGTGAGTTGGGAAACTGAATCAAGGATCCACTTTCCTCTGATGTGTCAAAAGGTTGATACCTGAGCTGCATATTTGGAGTTCATGTCCTGCTCTGACAGACTGGATGCTCTTTCTTGGTAAGTGATTTAAATACTGGATTATAAAGTTAACATATGCTTTTCTCCCATTCCTACTGAAGGATTTCTCTCTGTCACAACAGTTCTTTCCAAGGAAATCACATATTATCAAAAAGTCATAACTATGTCTGTTATCTTCTAAACGTATACATATATATAAGTTACAATCTACTATTTGATTTTACTAAATATATATGTGGCAAACTGTCTTTTTTAGCAGTCAAGATATCTCTCATAGAATTGTTGAACAGAGACTGACAAGTTTATCTTTTACATTTCATTAAATACCAAATTATGGTAGTAATTCAGATACTTTGTTTTCAGGAATGATATATATATATATACATATACATATATATATATATATATATAGTCTTAGTCTATATATTTAGTCTTCAGAAGATTACTTTAGGAAACTGGATTGTTTTGATTCAAGAGACTTGTGTTTCACTTCTATTTATAAACTTTATTACAAGCCAATCAGATTAATTCCAAATAAAAATCTTGTGAAATAATGATTAAATTAGAAAAATATGTAGTTCTGAGGTCAGGAATTTTCCCTAGCCATTGCTTTAAAAAGATGAGTCTCCTGATCTGAGAGTCTGTCCACCTTGACTTTTTTATTGTTGCATAGCATGTCATCAGTCTTTCTGGTCAAAATTGTTAACCTTCTCAATGAGTAAACAGAGTAAACTTTATTGCAATTAAAATGTTTATAGGGTCCCCTGCATTGTAAACACAAATGTTATTTTCGGCTTTGTTGTTTTCCATGAATAAAAAGAGATAGTTACAGAAACAGCACAGGGAAAAAAAAAAACAATACTGTTAGTTCAATACTTTTGGAAATATGTTGTAGTAAAAGATACTTTGCAAATGACAATGTGAGCATATTCCTGTTACTCCCTCAGTCCTCTGCTGCCAGTTTACAGAAATGTTAACAGGCTTGCCTGATCAATAATCTCTGTGGATTTCTGGACAGCAGCATCAATTATTGTGTTGTTCCCCAGTGCAAAACAGCTGCTGATATGATGATTTATTAAGCAGCATGGTTTCCCTGGATAAAGACAAAAGGCCTTATTCTTCTCTCATTTTCTCATACACGAAACCAGAAGAATTTCATTGACTTCAAAGGAGCTACTCCTGTTTTACTGAAGAAGGAGGCAGATCTGAATCACGTTTGAGTCCTGTATGTTGACAAGTTAAAGAAAAGTGTATCCATTACATAGTTAGTATACAGAACAAAGTAGTTCTGACCACTCATGAACTCTTCACTGGTATAAGTTGTTTATTAAAGGAAGAAGGATGTCAAAAAATGAGCAGATGAGAATACCAATAATATTTCTTCATTAATCATCTAGAAGGTCAGCCCTTAACAGCACACACTGTTGTCATGCTTAAAATTCACCACAAGCAACTAAACTGGAATACTCTTGAGGAGATGGTAACTCAATCAGGAGCAATAAGAGTCCCTATGAGGCAGGTGTTTCCTTATGTTTCCGTTTTTAAATTGTGACAAATGATTTATGCAAATCAAAATGACAAAACTAAAAGTGGCAGGTGAGAAAGAATTTTTAAGTTATGAGTTAAAAACTGTGCATTTTTTTTTTGTTTTGTTTTCTCTCAGACTAATGGCAAAGTCGGAAAAAGTACTCCCAAAATCTGGTCTGGCCCATTTTCAGCTGCCATACCTTCTCTTTCACAATATAGTTCCAAAAAGGGAGAATAAATAAGTTTTATCTGAAAAGCAGTGGCAGAAAGGCAATTAAGATTAGAATTTTTGTTTCCACATTTTAACAGACTCAAACAAAACTGATTTACATTAATGAATATAGTTCACTGGGAGAGCAGTGATGAAATACTTCGAAGTTTTAGACCAGATTTATTTTCCCCCTTTGGTTTCTTAAATAATATTCAACAATGAAAGTTAAAATAATTTGATTTCCAAATAAGACCCATTTCTAAAATTACATCTTGATGGGACATTTATGTATGTATTATATAAAATTAGGGACTACTAGCTGGAAGTAAGTAATAGAAGCTGTAAATTACCAGTAAAAAGTATTTTATGGTTTTAGGGTGGATACAATTTTTGCCTTTGGATGAAGTATATTCATCCATATATTCAGAATGGGATGTACAAACTGTCAGAAATTGGGCTTCCTGTAGTGCATATGCAGAACGAAAGTTTCTACATGTCATAATATCTATATTTTTTTCAGTGTCCTGCTTTTGCATAGCTAGTTTCCTTTACTAATACCCACTACTGTTGTGACAAAATTTTCTTTTTAAAATTTCAATTTAGAAGTATGTGTGTGTGTGTGTGTGTGTGTATATATATATATATATAATTTTTTTTTCAATTTTAACCTATGGTATTTTTTTTTTCTAGGTACTTTGATACTGGATAACATGATAAACTACATCTTCTCATATTCTGTTCTTCCAAGGATGCGTCTGCCCTTTATATATTCAAAATTGAGAGCAAAGATTTGTGTGAGTAATGAAGACATAACAATTTTGACCTCTGTGAAGGTCATCCAGAGTATGTACAACATAAGTTCAATAACTAAGTGGGATCATAAGAAAGATTATATGATCCCTGGCATTTAAAAATACATCTGCATTAGGTATAAATACCCTTTTTCCAATCTCTTGCAACACTATGTTGATTGAGTTTCTGCAATATTTTGTTAATTCTCCTTGACAAAATGTAGTATTATTTAATACAATCAAATTATTATTAATAATAACAGTAATCATGACAAGGACACTAATAACATTTTTGGAAAAGGAAAAAAAAAAATTAATTTGGAATAAAAAAAAAAAAAGAAAAGCAGCTTTACTACATGTTTACAGATCAAAAATCCCCAAATTACAGTGCTATGCAAAATGAGTTAAGAATAAAGGGTTAAACCAAAAACTGGGAAGCAGAGTTGTGAAGAACATTCTTCAGCAAAGGCAACTTTCACAGAAAAACAGGTGAACCCTAACAGTTTGCTGGTGAAAAACTGAAATTTACTACAAAACCTCTGGAGACTAAGAAATTTGTCAGTCCATATGTGGTGCAAACTGACTTTATTAAGATCTAGGATAAACAGGCTTCAGAGAGATGGTTCAGGTAAACTGATTTTCCAGAGACTTTATCTACTGTGGGATAAAATTCTGCATGTACTTGTTTAATCCAATACACACTTCTCTGTTTTAAAATAAGGTTTATGTGTTTTATAAGGTTTCTGTGACTGGGCTTTAAGATTCTCATACTCTGGAACACTGAAACAAAACACTAGTTTTTCCTAGAGTTGTTATTTCACATTAATAAGGAAAAGAAGTAGGTGGAGACAGTCACCCAAGCACAGACTAAATTGTAATTTTATTAATGTAGTCACTACTAAAATTAGTTAATGACAAAGAAACATACACATGAAGGTGTCCCCTATCTGATTAGAAAAAGAAATAAAGAAAAAGATATTTAGAATACTCCGTCCAAGTATACACAACTCTCATCTTCTCTCTGGTATGAAACATATATCTGATCTCCAGTCTCACAAATTCCAAACACATCTGCTGACCTGTGACTCATTGGTGCCCTTCTGCTTTTGTTTGTAAAACTAGATGAATAAACATCCATTGGTTAATCAAGGATAATCTATTAAATACAGAAAGTAGTTAGTATTATTTATTACTTGCATTAAGCTAATGTTTAAAGGCTCTTATGAAAAGCAGGCCTTCAATATGCTAGCCAGTACACAAACGCATCATGGGATTGTGTTCTAAGGAACTTATAATTCACATGGACAGGAAAGAAATACGGTTAAAGAATAGGTGCCAGTTTAAGAGGGCAACTATTGGTATTTCTTTACTTCTTATGTTCTATTTTGTTGCTGGGTATTAGCAGTTGAAGAAAAGATTCGATATACCTGGTGTAAATTCAAGGAAAATGCAAGTGAAAATTTCCAGCCAGCTATTTGGTGTGACTCACAATCTGATTTGTTAATACTAGACATAGGAGCACACAGGTGGAAATAGAAGCTAAAAGGCCAATGAGCACTCTGAACTTTCCCAGTGTATCACAATTACAAAACCACATGTGTTAAAGACTGGGGCTGGGTGCAAAACCATACACATGCACACACACACACACACACACACAAAAAAAAACACAAAGCAAAATAAACCAGTGCAGCTAAATGATTTTTTAATTGGTGTTCTGTAATTTCACTTGGATTCCAATGACAAGCAGGTCAAGAGAGTGTTTCCGGCATGACTTGAACACAGAAATCCTTTGCTGACTACTGAAATTAGCAGAGTAAGCATTGAGTAAAACCTGTTAACCAGGTGATATTTCTAATTACAATATTCCACTGAAATATTGCAGTAAATTCAATTATTATCATGTCTCCCTGTAGATTCAGGTCATTACTGGAAAATTCCGTATGTTAGCTAGTTAAAGAAAAGGCTATAATAGCAATGTAAGAATGACAAATATTCAAAGAATGATGGTGATGCAATAAAGAACCAACAGTTATATGGCAGCAGTAGCAATAGTGGAAGAAACTCATGCATCGTATTTTGGTACCTAAAATTAAAATGCTGAAGTCTGTGTGAGCTAGGCATCTGAGGTCCTTCTTTTCACAGTCAGTGGAGATAAATGTGTACCCCCGAAGGGCAGCTCATCTAATCCCAAGATAAATGGTCTCCCAAGAGGCCAGAGAAACCAAGTCTGTCTGTTGTGTATCTCTCCTTTGACTTTAACGGGACTGTAGGAGGATTAGCTCCAATTTACACAAACTTATGCTGTATAATGCAACAGATAGCACACTCTGTTAGAGTTTTATAGCTTATTTTTGCAGGATCTTTACATACAAATTGGGTCTGCTTGCTGTATACAAGTGAAAGATGGTGATTCTCCAACTCCTTTCTTAGGAAATGATGACTGAATTTGTCGTGCATTCTGCTGAGGGAAAGGTCTGCAAGTCCATTAAGACTGAGCACTGATAAACTCTGCAGGGAAGCATGAGTCATCAGTATCTTCTTTTTCTGCTATTAAACAGCAGCATAAATGCCCAAGGTCACATAGGAAGTCTGAAATAACTTTGCAAAAGGACCTGAACTTGTCTTGACCATTCACCCAACACTAAACTCTTATAAGAGCAGAACAAAATTAATCTAGCAAAACTATGAGAATTACATTTGGATGACTGTACCAAGAAAAATCTGTAGTCCACATAGACTTTCTCTTACTAACAATAAAACATAAAGAAATCACATACAAAAACTAGACAAGATTAAACAGTCTAGCAGCAGTAATCATTCCCCTAGGCACAGAGCTATCTCACTGACCTTTTGCAATTTGTCTTCCTCTGGCAGAAATTATCTCACATTAAAACTATGTAAACTATTCTGAAAATCTAAATTGGAACCCCATTATGAGCATGAGGTCCTCTTTTTTTAGTGTCTTATTTCATATTTGATAGTGTTACTAAAGATGCAGTTTCAACATTAAAACCCTTCATGCATGTTTTATACTGACATATTTGGACAAATTTAACTAGAACTGTTCCTGAATGCTATCTCAGTTTAAATGAAATTACTGTGACCCTCACTGCTCTACAAAAATGCAATGTTAAACACACAAGTCACAGGACTAAAAACAACTAATGACAAGATCTGTGTGGAAGAGGAAATTACAGTCTTCATGATTAAAGATTTATAAAGGTAGCAGGAATACAGTCTCAGCTATAAAAAAAAAGATAAATGCAAAATGTGGTTCAGGATCTTACACTGCATTTGGATTCTAACCTAAGAATGAACTTTTATCTCCACCCACAATTTATTTTTTTTTTCCATCAGGCACGTTCTGAGAAGGTTAGGAGATGTCTCCTTTTTAATCTGTGAGTGATCACATTTCCTTCTGAGGGTGTAAATGCTTTACTTCACTGAGGATGTGTGCTATTTATAGTGAGTAATGGACCATGCCATACAGATATTTTCTGACACATTTCCCTCCTCCAGTTTCTCTCTAGTAAAAAGTAAGCTTCTGCCTTTTATTAAGCACCAAAAAAGGAAATAAAAATATAGACTGGCAGATCAAAGAGAATGCAGAGCATAACCACCCAGAAGATGAGCCTGCATTGTGTGATTAGAAAACAGATGGAATAAATAGCAATGGGAGTAAGGTAGGAGAATGTGGTCCATTAGGGATGTCTAATGTGTCAGGGACCATGTAGGATGTTCTATGTTATCTGAAGCCCTGGTACCATGCAGTGTGCCCTCTGTTCCCAACTGGTAAAGCCATGGAAATGGCAGTCAGGAGCTAACTGGAGGTTACACCCAGCAAAGCAGCTGCAGTTCAAGGAAAGACTCTTGAACACCAGCTTGCTGTATGGATGATATACTCCTTTGCCTGACCATGCAACTAAATTTGTCCTAGAAGTCCTACAGTACTGGCTGATGAAAAGGAGGGCAGGGCAGGGCAGGGGAAGGGAGGAGAGGAGAGGAGAGGAGAGGAGAGGAGAGGAGAGGAGAGGAGAGGAGAGGAGAGGAGAGGAGAGGAGAGGAGAGAAACACCTTTTATTTGCTGCCACTTTTGACTTCCCATGTATTACTCTCTTCCTTATACTTGTATTTTAGACTGCACAATCTTCAAGACAAGTACTGTCTCTTATATGGTTAGAAAGTTTCTTAGAGGTTTGAAAAATATCACTTTGGATCTCTCAGTCACCATGAACAATAGGCATCACAACTAAAGCAGTACTTTTTCCCAAATCTGAATCCCAAAGAAAAAAGAAAAAGTGCCAGAAATAACAGTGGCAGACAATGAAGGTATAAAGTTTACACAAAGCAAGAAGGGAGTGCTTGATATTGCTTGGCCGGTATTAGACAGCTCTATCATTCCAGGGCCTGGGTTTTGAAGCACATAATGCAGCAAAGATGATGAATATATACTCAATGCTTTAACTGTATGCTTGGGACAAGAATTTAGGAGAAATTTGGCTGCACCATATCTACACAGTAGTAACAGGCTCATTTCCAAAGTATGCAAGGGTAGGTCTAATATTCTGTCTCTCCTGAACCAAAATATATATACTTCCTTTCCTGGAATAACATTTCTCTTACATCCAGCATAGCTTAGCCTAAGAATAATCTGTCTTTTTATTTTTATTTTCTTCCCCAGGAAGCGAGAAAATATAGTATTGCTAGTGTGACTTTAAAAACTTATTCTGTGTCCTGTCACAACTTCTGAGCAATGTGTTAAATACAGGCACTATCAATAGGAAGAGATCAGAAGGTGTGATCTCATTTATATGAAGCTTAACAGCTATAGATGTGATTCCTGACATTTTCCTCTAACAGTAAATTTTACCCCAGCTGACAAGAGTATAGCTGTTTTGCAAAGGATAGACCTTATAGTTTAAATAGTTAAATTCTGTTTAATCACTTAGTTTTTAAACTGTATATGATAATTTCTTGCAAATATAAGCATAAAAGAACACATATTTGCCTGATGTTTGAAAAATAAAAATGTTTTATAAGACATCTCTTGCCAGAGCATGCAGAAGTATCATGTATCACTACAGAAAGATAAGAAACAGACTTAAGAAACAGTCTTAAGTCTGTTTCTAGAGCAATAAGAGTTTATTTAATGTTCCATTCTCTTTAAAAAATATATTCTATTACTTCAAATATCTGTTGACAATTAAAAAAAAAGACAAAATAATATAATTCAAATGTGCAAGTCTAGCGCACAGCTTTTTACATCAAATATGGTTGCTTAAAAGTACACACACACAAAAAAAATGCAACTACCTTCCAATGATTGCAAAATACTACAGGCAGACTGGATGTGGATCAGAACTGAGAGTAAGGAAATAATAGACTTGTAAAAAATCAGTATCTGCACATAGAAACTGGTTTCTACAAAGGGCAGCCCTGGGGGAAAAATATCCCTATGAAACATTTCTGTGCCAAGTGGCACTTTTGCAAATCAACTTTATAGCAGCATCTGCTATGTCAATATCAGAGTATCAGAAAGTAGGAGGGTTTGTAACAGAGTCCACAAAACATGTTTTTGAGCCGCCCACTAACAAACTTTGAACCTGCAAACTCTGCTCTATGCTATGCTGAGTGCATTTACCTTGCAGAAAAAAAAGTAACAGACATTAAAATAAATTGTAAGCAATTTCTGCTGGCAAAATTAATTCTTCTCAGATTGCTATCTGATTCATTTCTTCCTGAAATTCACTAAAAAGCAAAAAATAGCAAGTCAAATTTAAATACATATAGCCATATATACATATATATATGGTATGAGAGGAAAACTAACACAGAAAGGCCTCTATATTTTTATGCTTCAAATTCAGTCCCACCTGAAATGGAAGGACAAGTAATATAGGATCACATCTTCAAAACAAATATATTTTAGAACTATCTGGGATTACACTCAACTAATTTTATTCTATGCTAATGTCTTAATTAAGTACAATTATATTTATATATATGCATTTTTAAGAAATGAAGCATAGCAGTGTGTCAGTACAGAGTATGCACGTTAAAAGATTAGTATGCAAGACAAACCTATACCCATGATAAATCCTGATTTTATCAATATCTATTTTAAACAATTATGCTCCCTGTTTCATTTCAAATTTTATCATTTTATTAGGTTGCCTAAGTACCCTACTATGAAAGTTCTTAAACTGAAACATTGTTAACTTAACAAATTATTATCTCTTTTACTGAAGTTATTTCAAATTTATACCTCCTTGGTTTGTCTGCACTGGTCAGGATTATTTTAAAAGGCTCAAGGCTGATACTTTCAGTCTAGGAATTTGAGTACATGGAAATTACCATTAAAAATTGAAGACTTAAGCTTAAACTTAAGTTAAAACTTACAATAGTCTGAAGTTTATAAGCTGATTTTTGATTATACAATATGTAAACTAAATTGTATTCTGCCTAACCAATGGATAGGTTAATGGTGGAAAAGCAGAGAATATTTATCCCATGTGTTTCCTTCATTTGCTTAATGAAATGTTGTTTGTACCTGTGTAGATTTTCTAAAGACAAAGTGATCTTCTGTAGTTACCAAGGTTTGAGTTCCAGTTATAATCTATGTCTTTGCAAGATATCTTGGAGCAGCTTTATTTGCAAACTGTTCTGCCTGTAGCAGGCACATTCCCTAGAAGAGTGCACTACACCTTCAGAAGAATACATTACACCCTCCTTGCATGTCTGTTGTCTGACATCTCTTTAAATAAATTCTGCTCTGGGTCTGAATGAAAACACCGAAGTGTTAGTGATGGACATCAGTGTTGGATTTGCTCTTCCTTACAAGAGCTACTGTGCTGGCATGTGGTGTTCTTACAAAACTTTGCCCCACTCTCCGAAGTACACTAATGTTGACATGGTATCATTGTGTTATCTTGAATTTATTCTGCAGGTACAACACAGATTCATTCCTTATGTCACACTTACCTCAGTCTCAAGTCTTGCCTCTAGCGTTCAAGGATCTTTCCCAGAGGACAACTGATATATATGGTCTTTGTTAGACTCCATGTATCTTTATGTATGCAAATCATATACACGAAGCTTTGTGCCTGATTTCATTTAGTAATGCATAAAAATACTGTATGTTAATTATTCTCTTACACATTTACATATATTCAGCTTAAAAAAAAACACGTTTTTTTCAACTGATGCAAAATAGCGCAGATAATTTAGCTTTCTTTCCAGACAGAAAAGGTGACAATCATCCTCCATTATTTCCATATTCTTTGAATAGGTGAAATATTTACATATTATGCATGTATTCTGAAAAGAGTAAGGAACACGAGACTGGAATCAGTATTGGCCATTAAGCATATTGTGCTAATGCAGTCAAAAACCATAAGCAATTCTTGTCATGAATAAAACTAGCTGAAGGGCAAGTGATCACAGTAAAGAGCTGTGGATAGTTAAGCATACCAGGTATCAATAAATACAAATCAGCAGGCCACAGCTGGGCCTTAGATTCATGGTAACAACCATGCTCAACTGACAGGGACAAACTGTACTAAGACACAAGATAAGACTGAGCTACTTTTTACATGACATTTTGAATGTGAAAGTATTTAAATGATAATCCAGATTAGCTATGGTGTGGACTATTGTGTTTTCAATGAAGAATTCAAACTGTGACAAAGTAAAAGCTTTTTTGTTGTTGTTTTTTTTTTTTCCCTTAAATCAGTAGTAAAATTCTCAATATCAAAATAGTAATAAGAGAAATTTCATCATTATCAATATAAAAAAGCACGCCAAAAATTTAGTGACACAGGATAAAACAGAATAAAAGTACCTTTGTCAGGTAAACAGAAGACATTTGCTACCTGCTTTATCATCAATTGGTTCATTGAACTGGAAGTTCTGGCGGTATTTCTGGCATGCTAATAGCTATGGCATTTCCATATGAACAACTGAAATGCTGGAATTAAACTGAAAAGTCAGTTTTATTTCATTTTTGGGGGAAAATGTGAAGGTTTCTTCATGAATCTGTTCACTGTTTCTATTTGATCACAAACTAGTACAGATAAGCTTTCCCATTACGATCAATGCTAGTTGCTATTTTTATCATTCTTCAAAAATGAGGCAGAAACAACAACAACCACAAAAAGTATTTTTGTTCCTCTTGTGTGTCATGTTTAAAATGAATTCATTAGCAGCTGTCAGCCCTCAAGAAAGAGTGTCAACACTGATGCAGACAGCATCTATAGGTTTCATCTTACCTTCATTTATCTCTTGTCCCCATAAGGTATGAATCCATTAAAAAAAATAATAAAAATAAATAATAATAATAATAATAATAATAATAATATATATATATATAAAAACAAAAAAACAGAGTAATGACTGCTTTTGTCTTTTGTTTAAGTGCATTTAGAAAGTAGCTGTTCAGGCATGAATATTGGCTCCAAATGTCAATGACACCTGTTTTATTATATAAAAAAAGAACAACAAGAGAAAGAGTTACAAGTCTGAACTTTACTGTAGGTCTCTATGCTACTGTTCCCATGAAATATTACTTCCCAACAGTAATGTTGATCTGATTTATTATGTCTGCAATAAAAAGTGCATTCCTTTGTTATATAATGAATAATGCTCTTTCTTTAAATTTTGTTTCTGTATAAAATGAGGCTAAGCAGATATCTTACAGGAGGTGGTTGTTTATGCAAGATGGTTGAAATGAAGAAACTGTTGCTATGGCTATAGATTATTTTCTACTGCAATTTTCAGTCATTAGCATATTCATGTGATAAAAATGGAACCATTGAAAGGCCAGTACTAGAGTCCAGCACATAGTCCTGGATTTACCTAGCAAGTTAGGTATTAGAGATGAATAGCGGTTTAAACTTGACCATGGCCCATGGATCATCAGGCCTAGTTTCTGCAGTGAATGGAGACAACTGCATGTTTTTAGAATACAGTTCCCTATTGTCAGCAGCCTGTATCAGGAGTGGCATTGAAGAGCTACTAGATAGGCAGTGAACAGCATAATAGATTCCTTCCTCTTATGGAAAACACTAGCCTTACAGCAAATATCTAAGCATATATAGATAAGTAACTTGGAGGAGGATCTTACAGTTACATTTTTTTAATTTTACTTGAGTAAAAATTCTATTCAACTGAAGTTTTAACTCTGAAGCATCTTGATAAGTTTAGAACTTAGGATCAAATGATTGCTTGCTATCTTATACTACTTCAGTTGATTTTAAAATAATATTTAACTCCAGCAGCTTTCATTTGGTTATGCATATGTATATATAATTACAAAAATGACACCTAATTTTGAACTTTGAATCCCATGAGAAACACTGGTTCTACTAGGTGCCAAACAAAAATAAGGATGTCATACATATGTTGGCAGAAATACATCCTTTCTTCTCTTTGTGGATCCAAACTATCCATTTTGTTAGTGGCATCTGGACACAAGGGAAGAAATGCATTTTGAAGCCAAAGCCATGACAATGTCATGGCTCTAGTTTCTTCAGCAATATGTAATTCTACCTACCCCACCCCTTTTTTTCCCTTTTAAAATCTGCTGATTCCATACTTAAATTTAAATGCATCCAAGAATCTTTTCTTATATTTTTATGAAGTTTATAGGACTTGGTCCTAGACAGATGTTATCAAAATACCTCTTTGATACTCTGCAAAACATCTTAATCTTGAAGGGGAATAAAGTGCTTTTTCACCTTTATTTTGATCCTTTTTTATGTTTTACACATTTTATTTAATTGCGCAAATGTAAATCTGTTTTTCTTGTCTGGTCATTTGAAGATATCTTTTTCACCAGAATAGTATTACTTTCAAGTGGATTTGGGAACTGTCCTTTCCATTTTGCAGGACAAAACTGTATGTTCGGTGTACAAAAAAAAACAAAAAAAAAAATCACACATTGAATTTATTGACAGATTAATCTTAATCTGTCTATAGATCTTTTAATTATCCAGCGCTCTCTAGAGGAAAAGAAAGATTAAATAAATCTTCTTTCCAGATAGAAGTGTAAAACTAGCACACAAAATATCACATTTGCAATTATCATGCCCAAATCTCCCTGTTCTTATTCTCACCCAATTTTTTTGAGCATTATTATCGTCTGTCTTTGATGTAGCATTTTTAAGGGTGGAGTCCAAAATAGGTTAAAGTTAATGCTCTTCCCATTTGAAAGATTTCTGCCTTTTGTATCACCTTCCCCAAGAAAATGTCCTGATATAATGGGCTTTCTTTCAGCATCATTAGCTCTTAACAGGTGGCCAGTGTTTGCCACATTTTTAAAACATAACCCCTTTGCAGAGGTTGAGGATCACAAGAAAAGTGCTACAGAAGGCTACATTTAAAATGATGCTTATAAGTGAAACATTACTCCAGGGAAAGTTTAAGGAAAGCCAACAATTCTGGGCAACAGTCATTAAGATGCTGCTCTGGAAATTGAACATAAAATGCACAATTGCAGAACTGAACACACACACAAAAATCTACCTTAAAAAAAACAAACCAGCCACAGAGTTTTAGTAAAGTGCAATGATTTTGCCTCTGTATTGCAAGATTTGAAGTTTTAATTTTATTATTTTTTTTTTCTCACTATCTTGCTGCACTTTAGTTATGGGGGTTTTGGAAATGAATTTTATTGTGCAAGGTAGGAATTTCCTTCCCTCTATCTATAAAGGATGACACACGTGAAAGTGAACTATTTATTGCATGTACTTCATTTTATTGTTGCTTTTAATGCTTTCTGTTTTCAAATTATATGTACTTACTACTCACATGCTAATATTAGCATCAGTGCCTATGGCCTATATAGCAATTATTATTGGATGACATAATGGCTTCTATTTAAACTGACATCTCAATAACTTGACATATGCATTACACCTCTATTACACTGCAATCCAAATGGTACACTGTAAAGCATGCTGCTGATGTGAGTAGAGAAGCTGCCTGCTCGTTTGGTTATGACTGATGGCTGTACACTCTTGAAGAACAACATGGTAATTGTTTCACAGACTTGCTTAATGACATATACAGAAATCTTAGCAAATTTCATTAAACTCACACAAGTTATGTGTGTCTCCAAGGAGAAGTGAGGGGAAGAATTAATTCCAACCCTCTTTCCCCAAAGACAGTGTAAAGAATTTTAGCAACAGACACAATTTCAAGACTTTTCCAGCTATTGTATGCAAACAGATGGCATGCTTATCAAACAGCACCTTTTATTGCAATTTACAGGGAAAATCTGGATATGATGATGAAGGAAATGTCTATCATATACAAGATAAAGTATAGGATTCTTGTATGATTGAGCATGTCTTCCCAGTAGATCTGAACAAGCTGGTTTCTTTCAGTTACCAATGACTACTATTTTTTTTTCTTTTATCTGCAATAAAATGTGTTTCACTGAGTGAGTACAACTTAGAATGGGTGTTTCAGAGACTTCCTGTGACACAGTGTGCTGGCATTACGGCATCAGGAATTGTGGGAGGGAATGCCTTTGAACTTCCTTCTCTCCTGTTTGACCTGAACACCTGCATCCTGGATGGTATCTCTCCAAGTTTGTCATGACAGTTCAATAGGAAATGGCAATCATAACAGATCCACTGAAGTCCTGCACACCACAGAGAAATAAGGGCAGGTCTCGCATGAGCAATAGCTCTTTATGCTGTGGTCTTCAAAAAAGAAAATTGCCATACTGTGAGTAAAAGAACAAGTATAATTAGCATAACTTTAAGAAAAAGCAGTCTACCATCTCTGATATCTGGATGTTTTTGTTTTGTTTTGTTTTGTTTGTTTTGTTTTGTTTTGTTTTGTTTTTAATGGTAGCATTTGGCTTTAAGAATAAAACTATGTATAACTATATATTTTATTTTATATTTTATATAAAACTATATACTGTTTGAATGAAGGCATATAATATAACTTAAAAAATATAGTCCCTTATGCTTCACATGGGACATGCCATTAACTGCTGAATAATTTATCATTTCATAGAACTGATTCTAGTTTCTTGCATTTCTGAATTAGGAAACTGCACGTAAGATTTCTAAGACTGATAAAAGAAAATTGCACAGGTAGTTAAACTATCCCATTGAACCAGGAAGTGAGCATGAAGAGGTCAAGGAGAAAATACAGGACAGATGAATAACAGTACTGACTTTCGCCCAAGGGGGCAAATATAAATTTGGATGTATGTGCTGAGTGAACTGTAGAGACAGAACATTTATCTGCCCTGGCAGTCTGAAATTTGTTAGTAATGTAACCACATGTCTAGCCAGGGAAAATTCAGGGTGAATGGCGTGGTAAATGACACCTGCCAAGATCTTCAGTAATTCTCTGGAGGTTCAAAGTTCCACCACAGAGGTCTGTTATTGTATTTGCTTTTGGGGACTGAGTTTTACTGATTATGAACAGCCCTTATGTGTTGTAACTGCCTAATGCTTTTTGAAGACTGTAAGATACTTTTGATTTGTGAGACAATATTTCACTGTTCAAATATTATAAAATGATTGGATTTTTTAAAACAAGATAAGTATATATTCAGGTTGTTATCTAAGAAAGGGAGTTACAAAAAGCATTTTTTCATGGTAAATGAAGCAAAAAATATACGATGTCCCTAGCATTCCTAAGGACAAGTAAATCACACTCAATCTAATAACATTTTAACATTATCAGAAGGACAAATATTGGGAAAACATGCCAATAAAACCAATGTCCTTTTGAAATTGTTATTTAAAATCTCAGTTCTTTTAAAAGGTATGTGTACATTGTTTAGATAAAATAAAGTATTAAAGAACAGTTGTATTTCATTTATTCTGCCCATAATCTGCAGTTATATATGGTGTTTAGAGATAGAAATGCCTGAAGCTCCTCAGGTATACACTCTCCTTTAATTTAATCTTTGGTCTAGCTCACTAAGAAAAGTCTTTGCAGACCTTTCTTTGCTAATTATAATCCTTCAGAAGCATTGCCATATGTCCAGGGCAGTCCAGGCACAGAAAATACAACAGTGAATGTAAAGGTACAGTTGGATGATATGGCTGAATTAATCCTTTGTCTTCTTGCTGCCAGACAGGCAAGATTCTTCTTTTCCTATCTTCCTCATGCTTACACAACTAAACTACTTATATTTTTATATTCTTGAAAATTTGTTGGTACTGCACAGACAAAACTGAAATTTGCTTTAGAAATGTATGTTTTAGTCTTATGATTGTTCCTTGCATTTAATGGATTTATGATATAATGACACAAATTCACTTTTTCAAAGATCCATCAAAAGGGCTACATAGATTAAGTCTCATTAACATTCTGAAAAGAAATCATAAAAGGGCTGTTCATAACCTGAAGTGATTCCCTGAACACTGGTAACAAATAATGAGAAAGGAGTAATGCTGAATTTAGGAGTTTGCACTGAAAAGGTAGTCTAAAGTAAGCTGAGTAAAGTAAACATACTTAACATATGCCGCTAAGTAGCGACTCTCTTCTCATTCCTGATAAGGACACTGTTTATGTATAAGAAATAGTTAGAAACATAGAATCATAGAATATCCCGAGTTGGAAGGGACCCATAAGGATCATCAACTCCAACTCCTTGCACCACACAGGTCTACCCAAAAATTCAGACCATGTGAATAAGTGCACAGTCAAAAGCTTCTTAAACTCCTACAGGCTTGGTGCAGTGACGACTTCCCTGGGGAGCCTGTTCCAGTGTGCGACAACCATGTCAGTGAAGAATCTCTTCCTGATGTCTAGCCTAAACCTCCCCTGCCTCAGCTTGACACTATTCCCACAGGTCCTATCACTGGTGACTACAGAGAATAGACCATCGCCTTCTCCTCCACTCCCCCTCATGAGGAAGCTGTATACCGCGATGAGGTCTCCACTCAGCCTCCTCTTTTCCAGGCTGAACAGGCCAAGTGACCTCAGCCACTCCTCATATGTCTTCCCCTCTAGGCCCTTCACCATCTTTGTAGCCCTTAGTAGTTGTAGTTGTTCTGCCTTTTGTTGTTCTACCAAAAGTCATAGCATTGTGATACCTGGTACTGCAAAGTCAGCTTCTCTTTGACTTTACTAGCTTGAGCGCAGGTACTTTCACCATGACAGCAGAGATTGTGCTGACCTAGACTAACACCTCCCTTGATATTTAAACCTCTTGGGGTAGGAACGATCCAGAAGTGATGTCCCTGGTTGGCAGGAAGGGTACTGTACTCTCCTGGATGCTCTGCAGGGTCTGTATTGATCTCCCATGGGTTGCCTCAGACATCACCAAAATGACTAGGATCCCATAGTGACTTAGGCGATGTGCCCTAATTGACTCCCAGATGTGATAAGCACTTAGGAATTGAGATCAAGAAAGACAACTATCTCAGAGGTCTAAGCAGAATAGGAGGATTTTTCCCAATTTTTTTCCCCAAATACAGCTTTCCTGAGTACTTTGCCAAGAATGTCTTCCTGTGAAAGTGATTGAATGCAATTCGTCAGCTGTTTTGTTTTCTTAATTATTTTATTTACTGCTCTGTTGAAAGCATTTAGATTGAGAATTATTTTAGAAAAAAAAAAAAAAGTTCAGCTGTTGAGGAAGAAATAACTTGTTTTATAGTCTCTGTTTCTGCTTCTCTCTTCACAGAGTTTAAATTTAGCTTCCTTCAGGTATCTTCCTCTCCAGTTTATGGCATTTCAACTGCCAGGTACTTAAAGTGAGACATCCAACTGAGATGAAAAAAGTGTTTCCTAATCTTTTTTTCAGACAACTTATGGATTTACTTTGGACTTGTTAAACACTGCAGCTTAAAAATTAGGGATAGAATTAGTAGATATTAAAGATTTTAAGAAGCTACTTTTATGTTCAAATTAGATTAAGACAAATAGTTCATATAACAAACACACTGAAATGCAATATTTTTTTAATCACACTTCAAAGCACACACAAAAATCCTGATCAAAAGTAAGGGGCAAACTTAAACAGAGAAGGTAACTGCATAATTAACTAAAGAACTGTATATGGATATAAACACACCCTATGGTACATCAGATTTGCTCATTATCAACTTATTTACTAACAAAGAATTTGCAGCCACAAAATTAATCAAGTTGACAAGTATTTGTAGAAAGGAAAGCCTTGGATGTTACATGTTGAACCTTCTTAAAATTCTTTCCTATTTACATCTTTCCATTCTACTATTGAGAAAATGAAAACTATGTTCCTCTTAACCTATCTGTGATGAACTAAACGAGCAGTCAAACCTATGTGCTTCTGGAGTTTTACCTGAAATATTTAAATAAATAACAATCTTTTTCTATGACCTCCCAATCCCTATGATGCTTTGGGGGTGAGCAAATGCCTAGGTCAAAGCATTTATCTTTGTTCTTAATGCCATCTTTATGCTACACATTTGCTTACCACTAATGATACTGTTATCTAACTGTTAATAAGAGTTTTGTGACTACCTTGCAGGTATTACATTTTTGTCTGTTATTTCCAGCAGATTGTGCTTTCCATATATCTCTCAGACATGCCTGGTTTTACAAAATCTGTACAAAATCTATCAAAAAATTTTTTAAAAATAAAAATCTTTCTATACTTTCCTGAGATATTTATGCATATATCAATATATTTAATTCAGAATGTGTAATTTTCAAGTTTGAATAAATGAAATAACCAGAATTTGCAACTATTCTCTGTAGAACACATTTGCTAATAAATTCAAGTGTAAATAGTCACTAAGAACCTTTATTACAAAATCTGCTCCATGTAACAGAATCAATGCACTGTCCCAGCACACTCTCACTGCAGTACAGTAATTAAAATAGCAATGGAACAGTGAGTAAACTTTAAAAAATACAGGATTATCATCATAACACAGAAGGTGAAGTGAAAGGATAGTCACAAAGAGCAGAAAGCTAATAGAGGTTGTATTGAAATTATAAGTAGAGAATAAATTCCAAAGGAATTTTCGATGTAATTTACATCTAATTACAGCAGCAAAGGTCATATTGCCATTTGAAAACCTGTACTAAACTGGCAAGATAAAAAGGTAGCACATTTTCACAAAACAAGTTAAAAGAAGTAAAATGCTTTTTAAAAAGCAAAAGTTTTCAAGGAGTGCAATTTATGTCTTCTATTTTAAAACTTCCAACAAGGCAGGTGTTTCCTGAAAGTGCTCAAAAACTAGAGGCAGTAGAAGGAGTAGAATGTAATGTGTTCAAAGTTAAATTGTTTGTAAACAAACAGAAATTATTACTTGTTTTCGTGGTCTTTTTTGACATTTTACAGCTGAACATGGACTTTCAAGTGTACTTAAAATTTTTTAGCTAATTTTTTTTGTTAAGAATGTGCAAAAAAAAAACCCAAAAACATCTGGAATCAATGACAACACATCTTGAAGTATTTTTTTTTCTGTTATCAACAGTTAATGTATTGTTAAGCCTTAAAATTACTACTTGGTTTTACCACTTTTTATTTTTATAGAAAATTCTACCCAATGTGAACACTACACTTCTACATTTTATATCTTAAAATAAAATAATTAAATAAAATTAAATGCATATTTAAAGTAATAATAATAATTTAAAAAAAAAAGTTTTTGCCTTGGTACACCACAGTGTAAACTAGGCTTGAAGACAACTCTGGAAGTCATCAAGATTGAACCCCGACAAAACAGGGTTAACATCTCAGTGAGATCAGGTCGCTTTTATCCTCATCCAGCTGAGTTTTGAATTTCTCTAAAGACAGAGATGCCACAGCTTCTATATCCAACTAGATTTTTGGTGTTAGGTGAACTCAACAAATAGATCCCTCCCACTAGCTTGTTCTTTTCCAGGCTAAATAAATGCAGATCCCTCACTTACCTACACTGTGTTGCAGACCTCTAAGCAGTCTCTGTCTAGTGGCTTTCCAATGATTCTACTGGGAAAGAAAACATTTACTGCACCAGCATTCAAGGCCTTCTCACAGTTCAGGAAACTGCAGCACACAGTGTGCAGGGACACACACATGATACACAGCTCTTCTATCATAGTCATCAACCATCAGCATGGTTTCTAGGAGTACTGGAAGATGGCATCACTACATATACAACCTAATCTTTATGTATTTTAATATATGTGGATACACATATATATTTGTATATTCCTGTATTTATACTTCTCAATGTAAATGTAATAAACTGGTGCTTTATTTTCATCCTACACTGCACAAGTAGACTTTCCACAGAAAGATACGGTAATAATATGGTGGTTTATAATAGTTCAGGAAAAGTTACCCTTCATCTGAAAAGCCTTTGTATGTGTTTTGTCGATGCTCCTGAGCTTGAATTCTACTCCAATGTCAAAACACGACTGTGCTTCTGTATGACAGCCTTTTTCTCTTCAGTAAAACAATAAGCCTTTTTAAAGCCATCTGTCCACCTGTCTTCACTGTTAGCAAAATTCATCTTGGCGTCCTTGTCATCTACAGGCATACTATAACTCATTGACAGCTATAAAGTTGTAGTTATTTTTGACATATAACTAACAATAACTATGGATATATTACTTGTTCCAAGACAGCAACATGACTTTAACTGAATTAAGACAAACCTTTTGTTGACCACTCATTTTAAGTCAACTAAAGTTCACATGCTTCTTTGATTGTCTTGAGATGCATGCTTTGGAAAATAAAATTGCAAATAATAGTGTAGTCACTTTATTGTTGTTAATCTTCAATTGCTCTCCTTCTCAAATAAGGAATTCAGTTTAAAATGTAAACTGTATCATATCTATAGATCATCAAGTTCGGGACCTCCTGATGCAGCTTAACAACTACAAGTCTATGGGGCCTGATGACATGCATCCCAGGTCCTCAGGGAACTGGCTGATGTAGTTGCCAAGACACTCTCCACCATATTTGAAAAATCATGGCAGTTGGGTGAAGTCCCTGCTGACTGGGAAAAGAGAAACATCACTCCCATTTTTAAAAAAGGTAAAAAGGAAGACCCAGGGAACTACAGACTTGTGAGCCTCACCTCTGTGCTTGGCAAGATCAAGGAACGTATCCTCCTGGAGGCAATGTTAAAACACATGCAGGACAAGGAGGTGATCCAGGACAGCCGACATGGCATCACCAAGGGCAAATTGTGCTTGACTAATCTGGTGGCCTTCTGTGTTGGAATGACTGCATCAGTCAATAAGGGAAGACCGACCGATGTCATCTACTTGGACTTCTGTAAGGCTTTTGACACAGTCCCACATGATATCCTAATCTCTAAATTGGAAAGATATGAATTTGAAGGGTGCACCATCTGGTGGATAAGGAATTGGCTTGATGGCCACATCCACAGTGTAGTGGTCAATGGTTCTATATCCAGGTGTAGGCCAGTGATGAGTGGTGTCCCTCAGGGGTCTGTCTTGGGACCGGTGCTTTTCAGTATCTTCATCATTGACATAGATGATGGGGTTGAGTGCACCGTCATCAAGTTTGCAGATGACACCAAGTTGAGTGGTGCAGTTGATACCAAAGAAGGAAGAGATGCCATTCAAAAGGACCTGGACAGGCTGGAGAAGTGGGCCCAAGTGAACCACATGAGGTTCAACAAGTCTAAGTGCAAGGTGCTGCACTTGGTTCAGGGCAATCCCAGACAAGAGTAAAGACTGGGAGAAGAACTCATTGAGAGTAGCCCCATGGAGAAGGACTTGGGGTTTTGGTGGACAAAAGGCTCGACATAAGCCATCCATGTGCATTTGCAGCCCAGAAGGCCAACTGCATCCTGGGCTGCATCTAAAGAGGTGTGACCAGCAGGTCGAGGGAGGTCATTGTGCCCCTCTACTCTGTCCTCATGAGGCCCCACCTGGAGTACTGCATCTGGATCTGGGGTCCCGAGCTCAAGAAAGATGTGGACCTATTAGAACAAGTCCAGAGGAGGGCTACAAAGATGATCATAGGACGGCTGGAGCACCTCTCCTATGAAGACAGGCTGAGAGAACTGGATATGTTCAGCCTGGAGAAGAAAAGGTTCTGGGGAGACCTCATTCCAGCCTTTCAGTACTTAAAGGGATCTTACAAAAAGGATGGTAGATAATGGTAGGACAAGGGGCAGTGGTCTTAACTAAAAGAGGTTAGATTTAGTTTAGAGGTTAGGAGGAAATTCTTCACAGTAAGGGTAGTGAGGCGCTGGAACCCATTGCCCAAAAAAGCCCCATCCCTAGAGGTGCTCAAGGCCAGGCTGGTTGGGGATTTGAGCAACTTGATCTAGTGGGTGGCAGGAGGGTTGGAGTTAGATGATCTTTAAGGTCCCTTCCAACCCAAGCTATTCTATGATTCTATATTTGCAAGAAGTTTACTCTGGAAAATTTTATGAGGTCATGACATGGAATTCATGGTACAAATTCAGGGTTATTCAGTTAAAGGAATCCCCTTAAAAATATTCCTAAATTAAAACATTTAATACATTTTTTTCATTAATTTTAATGACTTCTTTGAGGATTGCAGATCTAAGTGTCCTTAAATATATAGGGAATTACATAAATACAATTATATTATATTCCCTGTTAAATAAGGGAATTGCTCCAAGATATTGAAACCAATTGCCATGCTCTAAAAGCTTTGTACCTCCATTTATACTCAGTCCATTACAGTTCAATATAACCCTTTTTATCTGTTTCATGAGCAATAGGATTGCATCTGTCCAAGGAAAATGAATTAGCTACTAACCCCAATGTCAAGGGAGGACCAGAAGACCTACTGACCAGCGGAGCTAGCAAGCATCAGGAAAGAGGTGTATAGTAAAGCAAATCTCTAAGACTGATGTTAACATGATGTTGTTAGACAAAGTCCAAAATTGTCTGGTCAGTCAAAACAATCATTTATATTTTCAATGAAAAAAAACAAATACAGATGTATTCTTTTCTTTAGATTTCTAAAAGAAGACAAGCAATTCATCAATATTACCTCTCAGAGTATCTGTGAGAATCCAAAAGAAACATCAGGCACAAAATAGTGTCCTTTGGAAAAAATAAACCAAACACAAACACTCCTAAAACTATTATGGGGATTTTCTAATATATAAATTCTGCAGAATATATCTCCTTGTTTCATATCTACAGCATGAATGTGGCTTTGAATCTCCAAAGGCACAGTCAAATTATTTGCATAATTACTGGAAGCATATTTGACACCAGACAGCAGTATTCTTTAATGTACATATCTGTGTTGTTCTCCACTCTTTTCAGTATAAGCAACCTAGCTGCAGCATATTGGGCATTGGCAAACCTGTACGTGCTGAAAGAGCAAAATGTAGAATGTGTAAGAAATGTGTTGCACAGATAACAGAATAGAGTTTTACTATTTCACTGAAGGCTTAATAAAGGGAATCTCCTGTGATACATATCTAAATACTTTTAAGCATCTAACTTTAATTACTCTGAACTCTAATTGAGTATGATAACTGATAGATGTGAACATCAAAGTAGGTAAGTCAGGACTTTATTTAAATTTAAAGCGCTTGTGTTTAAATATATAAGTAGTAAAAAGAATACGAAAGAAACAGAGATGAAAAGAGGTGACCAAACATGCCACACTATAATTAGTAGCAAAACCTAGAAGAAAAAGGTAGAGAATATTATAACCATATTAGTTTTAACACTTCACCCTTGATGATCATCACTTTTCAATAAATATTCTCTGTTTCTCCATAAATATTCATTGTAATATATTTCATCAGTAGCTATTTTCCCATTTTAAATGTAAAAGGCTAATGTGTTTTCTTGAGTTTCTTATTTCTTGAACAAATTTGTTTCACATGCACATACAATTCATGAAATATTCATGCTGTATTTGCCACATCCATGAGAAGAACGGAATCCTGCCATATGTTTAAAATACATATTACAAAAGGTCGTGAAAAGTTGTCAGTTTTGTAATACTGTCACTTTTTTAAATGTGTGCAGTACATTTCACCAGACATATAACATATGTGGTGTATAGAAAACTTACATTGTTTCCTTATGGGTGTCTCTGCACTCAACAATCTTCAAAAAGATGACTCAAATGACTTAAATGTAATAGATTAGGATCATTTTACAGACTGGCTGGTAGCATTAGGAACTGGAGCAGACACAAATGGACTGCTCCATAAAGTGGCTGAAATTACAGCTGCTATAACTTATAATGGGACCCCAGGAATCTCAGTGAACCATTTCTCCTGTGAAGGCCAAACGATTCAAGTCATTTCACATCAAGTCTTTTTAGACAAGGACAAGGAGAAATGAGATAACTACTAATGTGGTATGGAAGCTCAATCCACTATATTTAAAGAAAGTGCCACCCCCCCAACAATGGAAGATATACTAGAGGACAGAAGGATTAAATATTTTCACTCCTGAACTAGAGGAGGCCTCACACCTCCATGAGAACAAAGGTTCCGCTGCCCGCCTTCAGTTCTGTGGAAGTGGGTACTTGGGTACCAAACCAGAGTCATTAAAATCCTTGACCACCATCATTGTACAGTCTCCATAGAGCACCACTGCCCTCTTCTGGGATTTAGCCAATATAGGGCTGTGCAGTGTTAAGGATATAGGCTCCATGTACCTTCATTCTAAGAGACTCTTACATGAAAAGTGTCTTACTCTTCCTGGATTCCGGTTTAAGTAACTGTCCACTCAGGCCCAGCTATTTCATTAGTCTACAGTCCTCCTTTTCCTACATTATGTCATTGTTTTATCAACTGTTTGCTTAATTATGTAATTGATTCCATATACTTTGAATCATTACTCTTATTGTTGCTCTGAATGTTTAATTACTTTGTTGCAGAGTTGATTGCCTTCCCAGTTAATCATTTATTCCCTAATAAATTTACTAGTTGTTTATTTATTTTCAATGCACTCTCTTTTATCTTGTTTCAAGTCCCTGTCCTTCACCTCTATTTGACAATTTCCTTGACCTGTTCTTTGCTCACTCCATTGAAAACATTTTTGCAGCCCTCATACATACTTTTTCACTGGCTGTGAATCATTTGCTCTGACCTCCTTAGTGTTCTTTAAGCAGTTCTTTCACTGTAGACTTTGATGACCTTCCTTGAAAACTCCCTACCCTCATTATAAAGACCTGAGAGGTTATGTTCTTGGCAAATTCTCTCTTGTCTGTTAATTTAGGTGCTTCTACCTCTTTTCCAGACTGTAATTATCAGGTGACTTCTGAAAGCCAGACTTTTAACAATGTTTTTGCAACCAAAAAAATTATATACAATCTCTTTGATCAGCTGAGAAAGCTTGGCCCAATTTTTCCTTTCCTTGTCAATTACAACTTGTGATAACAAAACATACCTGCTGTGTGTCCCATTGATTAAAACAACTTTCTTCAAAAATGCACGTCAACAATGTATTTAATTAGAATATGAAACAGAGTAAATTGATCAGTCTTTATAGTGAGGAAAAACTATAAGTGGATTTCTGCATGAAGGTCCGTACTTTTCAGTGCAGTTTGTCATATGTACAGAAAAAATGTGTAAATAGAAGTGAATACTGAGATGATCAAGATTAGTTGTGGTACTAAATTATTCAGTGCAGTAAAGACAAAGGTCCAGAGACCAAAACTGCAAGAAAACCTTGCTAGAGAAAGTGACTGAACGTCAAAATGGCAGACAAAATTCACTGCAGATGGATGCACTAATTCATTAGCGATGCACATGAGCAACTTTACTAATAAAGTAATGCTCTCTTGTCCCCCAGGAACAAGATTTTGGAAGTATGGTAGGTAGTCTATAAAATCATGAATAAAAGGGAAAAGGTCCCTGGACCTGGAGCCTCTGTTCATTGCATTAAAATATGCATATATATATCTTTATATAATCTTATATACATCTTTACATAATCTTTATATATGCATATATATATATATATATATATATAATTTTACCTTAGAAAAGAGAACTGCTGGCTAAAGAAGTCCTTGATACAAAGTCTGTTTAAAGCTATGTAACTATTCTGGAGAAATGTATTTTTTCCTTGTTACTATATTCTCCTCTAAGCATCTGTGATTTAGCCATTATAGAAGACAGGTACTGACCTAGACAGACATTCTGTCTAACATGATTTTTCTCATACTTGCATTCTGATATGCTTCTTTACGCTAAATTAAATATAAAATACAAATAAATCAACATTTTTGAATCTAAATCTCATTTAAAATATACTCCAGAGTCCGCGTGTCTGTTTCTCTTTCATTAGGAACAGGCTCTGCAGGAAAATCCATGCAGGCTCTTCATATTTGTATGCTTGACTTGCTTCTGTGATCACTTGGTGAGGCTAACCAAGGACAGGACTGTATGAGTCAAAAAAAGTTCCGCAGAATGCTTCCTTTTGACTTTGAGATACTTGGTTGAATTTCAAGACTTAGCTTCAGGTATAAGAGCTTGTGGTCTTGATTTTGAAAAAGTACTGGAAACTCACAGTCATTACTGAAGTCAATCACTGCTGATGGAACTCAGCACTTCTCCAAGTAGGTCATTGAGTTATCCATTTAACATGAAGATGCTAGTCTAAACTACTGGTTCTGTTCATTTTCTCTAAAGATAATCTTCATTCATTTTTTCACTAAATGGTCACTTTTCAACACTTCCTTGCAATACATATACAAAATATTTCATTCTGTTCAGTGATTCTTTGGTGCTTTCTTTAATCATGCATAAAACCTTCAAAGAAATCTAGACACTAGCTAAATTGTGCAAATAATTTTCAAAATGCACAAGTAATTTTCCAGACTTCTTTCATCATTATGTGGCGATGCCAATTGCAGTTTGGAAAAAACAGAATAGAACAAACTCTGTCCTCTATAATACTACTATGAGCCTGTTGCCTTTCTACTGATCTCAATTTAGATATAAAGCAGACCAAAGTTCTGGCCAATTAATATAATGATAATGTTATAGAAATGGATTCAGGAAATCTTCATATTTCAACATAGCTCAGTATAAATGCATGAATTATGTTTATGCTGATTAACACATAAGTATAAAAAACATACCTGAGACCGCATTTCTGCATATGTGGGAATCCTCTCCCAAATCAGTTTCATGTTTTTGTTTTTCAACTATTTAATTGAAAATTGCTTTAAATATTTCTGAGTTGTACAATATATAGCATCTATACAAGAATTGTATGCATTCAGAATCAGTTGTCAAAAAATGTTTTTCCATTTTTGTTGAAGCTGTACCAAACAAAATGATCTATTGCCAATTTTACTTTATGCTATGTCCCAAATGCATTTGAGAATATAAATAAATAAATAAATAAATAAATAAAAACGATCTTCTCAGCAGTCTGCAAAATAAGGACTTGGCAATGCATGTTCCCAGCATTCTTTTACCTGTGTAGATCTACTAAGTGATTTACAAAAGCCCTTTCCTATTAATGCCAGCCAGTATCCTTTTGTTTGTAATGATAACTGAAGCTTTGTTTCAAGATCAAATAGGAAAGAAACATATTACTTGACAAGAAAGGTCAAACTTTTTTGACAGCCATTGGACAATAGGTAAAAAGCACTTCCATCTGGAGAAGAGATTATTTCAGCTGATTATAAAGAGATTAACCTGATCTTGGCATTAAATTAAAATGCTAATTTTCTTTAATATAACAACATTTTCCTTCACTTTTTCTCTTTTGCATTTTCTCTTGAAAATTTGAAAGTTATGTTCTTGGATTTATGCAGTTTTACTCCTCTCTAACAATCAAATGTTTATGTGCATTTCAGGAAATTGTCTGCTTCTCATGATTATTATAAATAAACAACAACAACAACAAAAATTAGTGTGTTGTTCATTCTTTTTCCATTAATTCTGCCAGATCTTTTTTCTTTTGTAGATTTTATTCCTCCCATTGTGTCACATATTCTTGCCATTTTCTCCATTTTTCGTATTTTCAAGCCCTATCTCTCTTTCTTTTTTCCTATTTATGCATCTTTCTCTTTTTATCCTCATTCGCTATAACATCTTCGCTTACCAGGTGACTGAAATTTCATGTTAGTTGCACCTGAAATTCTCTGCCACAGTTCAGATCTTTCTCTTTTCTCTTCAGATTCCATCTCAGCTTCTTCTGCAACTGCATATCTGTGTCCTTCCACAGGACACAAAATGTTCCCTTCTCCCTTTCATTCAATCCATGCTTTCTCTTCTTTTTCCATCCTTTCATGTAAGGTATAGATAAATCTATATGATCAGGCTGAGACAAATCTTGGTAGACAGCTTAGGAACAGAAGCTCAGATGGCTTTGTAGAGTATTTTCTTGTTACCAAGGCCACTGTATGTTTTAATAGGACAATTTCATGACCAGTGTGCTTTAAGCATATTTCTGGGATGGTCTCACCAGGTAGCACCTGTATAGATGTGTCTTCACAGGTGAAAGAAAGTAAAACAGAACAAAATAAAACAAAACTCACCAAAACATCATATCTTGTTGCATATTTTGTATGGAGTTTTTGGATTGGTTGGTTTGGGTTTTGGTTTTGGTTTCTGGATAACAAAGCCTTCACTTACAAAGCCTTCACGATTTTTCCTTTCCCACCACACCATCTTATTTAGTTGTGAGAAGACCTGAGGTGAAGTAAAGAGATGGGCCTGGTGTATCTAAGAAGGGAGGTATCACAGAGCTCATGAGCCTGAAAAGGAAAGGTGGAAGAAGCTGATGGGTTAACACAGTTTTAGTCACTGAGTTTCCAAGAGGCAAATACTGCAGTGAGTTTCTCACATACTGTCCGTTATGCCCATGAGCATTCCCTGGAAATCCAAAGGGCTCCTGCACTTCTTGCCTTCATACTATTCTTTAGAAAGACAAATGATTCTTAAATAATATTAGGTTTCCAGTGAGTTGGCTTCCCTTGATGATGTATTTTCTCTCTTTTTGTTTGTTTGTTTGTTGTTGTTGTTGTTGTTGTTGTTGTTGTACTTCCCTGCTTTTCCACCCAAATCTTTTGTGATCTTTGGCTTTATATTACATCAAGGATGATGGTTTTGTGTTTGCACAGTGTCTAGAACATTCAGGTCCTCAGCTGTGACTAGCAGTAATCTAGCACGGCTTGCCATTTCTATACCAACAATGTTTAGAAATGGCAGCAGAACTATGTAAAATGAGACAATAATAAATCTAAACCAAATTTATTGTTTGAAAGTAACAGTATCAAGTAAAATCAATGCATAACAGTAGAAGGTAATAATGAACTTTATGGAAATGCAATTTTGCTTATATAAATAATATAGTCACGTCACTGTTAAGATAGAAGGCAACCTAAGCTTACTGAATAGCAGCTCAACATGACTCTAGGCATAACGTTGTTTCAGAAACCTCTTAGTATATGTGTCAGAAGCTCCAGAAATACAAAAAAAAAAAAAAAGGAATACACTTAGAAATAATGCACACAGTGCAAAATTACATTCCCAAACTTCGAGTAGTTCTGTATACACATAAAGTGACTTACTAGTGAAACATTGGTTCAGTTTTATAAAGGTAATTAAAAAAAAAAGTTACTTAAAAGGCAAAATGGTCCAGAAAGCTTTACTGCCAGCATAATTTATTATGGAATTAATCTATTATGTGTTTGCACCAGGTCAGGTCAGGCCACTAAAGGAAACCTGTGTCTTATCGAAATCAGATTGAGAAGTACAAATCGAGAATCCCTAATGGAGTACTAAGCACACTTCAAACAGCCAGCCATATGGACTGTGTTACAGCTTCTCTTGAGCCATAAAGTTAGGCAACAGAGTGTGGAAGACTCTTTATTTGATATAAGGGTCTTCCAAGATGAAATATTTACCTTAAAAAAAAAAAAAAAAAAAAGTTAATGCTTGGCTTCAAAGCTAAGGCTTCAGACCTCCTCTTGGAGACACCTCCTTCCTATTTCCTTCCTAACCCATCCTTTTAAAATAGGTTTTTCATAAAAGAGGTTTATCAGATAATGTACTAAGCTTCTGAATTCAAAGTGTTTAAAGAGGAAAGCCTGCCTAATCATAGCAAATGAGATACATCACGTTATCAGCCAATACAAGAAATTCATATGGGGCCAGGCACAATCCCAGTATATGCACAAGTGACAATATTTGAAGGTCTGAATCCATGATTAAGAGGCTTATGGACTATTCTGACTTTTAGCCATCTAACAAAACTTAGCCTTCACTTTAAAACATAACATTCGCAGCAAAGAAATCATTTTTCTGTGAACTCATTTGAATACCATAGAATAGAATCATAAAGGTTGCAAAAGACCTCCAAGATCATCTGGTCCTACCATCCCCCTACAACTAATATCACCCACTAAACCATGTCCCTAAGCACCACATCCAACCTTTAATATACTCTGTACTTGTGCTCGTAAGGCACAAACATGGCATTCTGATAGCTGAAACGAAGCCCCTACCTCTGCCATAGGTTTCTGTGGGAAGTAAGGAAGTCACTTAGGACTTGGTTTATAGATGTACCATTCAGCGACCAGATGTCACTGAAAGTCTTAAATGGGATCAGGTAGGATTTTTCAAACTAACTTGACAAATTAAGTTTTGTACTGATTTCCTATCTGTGTTTTGCACACTCTTTTGGAAGTCCTGCACTTAATTTTTATGCTTCCCTGTGCTACATATATAAATTTAAGACGCTTTCCATCTCCAGCTTCTTCTCTGAGTATTTAGTTCATACATTCAGTGATTAGTTCTCTAACTATGGCAAGATAGAAGATCACATTATAAAGAAATAATGCCTCCTTCCCTCGACCCCCTCCTGAATTTTACAAAAGTAACTTTCATATACAATTTTGATTTTTGGTACATAATTGAAGTTTATCTTTCAAATTTTGAGCATTTTCTCTGTTTTTCATTTCTCTTTTTTACAAGCAACTAGCTGGCAAAAATAATTATTGCTATAATATTGCAAGTAGAAATTGTTTTTTGTATCTAGTCTGTATTTACATTATAAAGTAAATAAAGAGGCATGCAAAATTAGAGACTAGTCAAAGTTCAAGCTCATTGTTTGTATGGTTTTGTCTACAGCATTTTTAACACTGTGATGTTTTTTAGAGCTTTATAAAATCTGCTGGTACAAATGCGTAAGAAGAAAGATCCAAACAGAATTCTGTAACAAAAATTGATTTGTTTTTATTTGCTACAGATTACTCTGCAGTTGAGTGACTGACTGTAATAAAACTGTGGGTTTTATCTCATTTTCTGTTCCTACCCAGAAGAGAAGAATAAGTATTCCATATTTTAAGAGTCATTCAGACATTACTGTGGATCCATAGATTCGTTACAGGCTATTTGGATAAACCATTGTCACATACATAGGCCTCAAACAGCTTACAGAAGTGATGCAGGAAACTGAACCTTCACAGCTGCTTAATGTAGACAAAGAACTTTCCTACCTGCAACATGGAAGTACCAGACCTTAAAAACATACTTGTGCAATATGGCCAATGTCGGTAGACCAGTTATCTTGGAGTCCTGAGATGACAATCATCACAGTATTTACCAGCTGTGTAGGAGATGAAACTACACCTGACTTGTGAGGAGTTATGCTACATGCGCATAAAATTTTATTCAGGTAATGCACTTTTCTTTCATGTGCTCCCTGAATCACACTGCCCCATCAAGCAGTTCTGTCTTGGTCAATGTACCTCTTACACGGGAACTGAATGTACAGACTCAGCACAAACTCTGCAGATGTAGGTTGAAATCTCACTTATGCCACTGAGCTACCTCATAACCTGAAGGAAATCACTTCCACTTTCTTACACATCTTCTCTTGTGTATGCAAATGATTTGGGACAAGCTCTCTCTCATTATCTGTACAACTGCAGATGCACAGCCTGTTACAGGGTTACAGATATTGGGTATCTGCAACAGAAAAATGTAAAGTTCATCTGCCAGCTATTACACTCAAAGTGAGCCTGACTTACAGCTTTATCTAAGATAAAACATTTAAAGATTATAGTTTTGCATTCTGTTCATACCTTTTAATTACTCCGTATCGTATCCACAGATAAGAGGTGTTGTCTTAAAAGTTTCTCTCAGATGTAACCAATTCCCATTTTAAAGTGTCCACTTTATGAAATTTTGAGTATTTTCCATCTCCCTGGGAAAGCAGCCATCATTTCATAGGCCATCATTTCACAGCCAGGAGCTAAAAACAGAGAAATGGGACAGTGCAAATATTGAATGCTATATTACTCATGCATTCATTTATTAAGAAGGCAAGTTCACAAGTGTTCACAGTGCAGATGAATCATAAGAGCAGAAACAATTTTAATTAAAAATTAAACAAGTATGGTAAATTAACATCTTTGTGAACATATGTATTCATTTAAAGGATTATTAAAAAAAAATCAAATCAGGAATATCTTCTGTGAAATAAAAAGAATTTTAGCAGTATGACACTTTCAATGTATCATATTGCTATCTTGCATTCCGTTTTAAGATAAATATTGACAGTATTGTCACAAATAACTTTGCACTGACAAAACAGGTTCTCCAGAGATTTCAAAATTCAAAGGATAAAATGTGCACTACCTAAGCAGTTCTCTCACTATGGTCAGGTAGCAAAAAATTTTGTCTCAGTCAAGGCCAAGATACTTTAGTATGGCAGGTATACAACTTTATATAATATCTGCACTGAGACAAAGTACATGCTAAACAGTTGAAAAGAGATTTATGTTGAAATAGGGACTAGAATAATATGAACCTGCTGTCTCATTTTATTAGTTCCGTAACATCTGACCTTCATCAAAGAAGTTATCATCACAGGCTATCATAGACTCAGTGGACCATATTCAGTGGTTGTGTAAGGAGTCAAAATTTATGCTGACATTGCATATAAACATCTATGGTTCAGAATTTTAAAAGAAGCAAGTTGCCTGTTCTCAAGAGGTGATGATAAAAAATCCTTGCGATCTACTGCAGTGAACATTTGACTACTAAGTCTTTTTAGCTTAGACCATCTAAAACCAAATTAGACAGGCTAGGTTCCTCTGGGAGCCTATCTCTGAATATTGTCCATCTACAAAATTATCTCACTCCTTTGTACTTTTGGCTTTTTTGGTACCTTTGGCTTGACTTAAAATCTTACATTTCATAGAATCACAGAATCATAGAACGCCTTGGGTTGGAAGGGGACTTAAAGATCACCTAGTTCCAACCCCTCCCTGCCATAGGCAAGGACACCTCCCACTAGATCAGGTTGCTCAGGGCCCTGTCTTTGAACACCTCCAGGGATGGGGTATCCACAACTTTTCATGGCAACATATTCCAGTGCCTCACAATCCTCCGAGTGAAAAATCTCCTCCTAATCTCTAATCTGAATCTCCCCAGTTTCACTTCTGTTACAGTGAAATTACTTCCAATTTTTTTTCAACATGATTAGTTTGAAATTTAATATAATTCATTACAAGCTTAAAATTTCATTTTTTAGCATAACAAGGTGATTAAGAGTGGCATACCTATAGCATCATAATGCATTTAAAACCCAAGGCAGCATTAGTAAATTGATGCATACTGAGATCATGGAAATGTTAACCTAGTGTTTATGGATTTTCATTCCAACCTCTAAATTGTTCCTGCAAGTATACTGAAGCTTTTGAAATATGCCACATCAGAACAGGAATTGCAGACTTGCCCTTTTTAAGGCAAATATTTTAAGAAGCTATTTTGTCAAGTTATCTGCAGCAGGCATTACTATGCCAATGAAATGTGGTAATGCTAAAAAAACAATGTAGCTTAACTAACAGTATTAAGATATTGAACACGTCCAGATTACAGCAGGTATTTTTCTAGAAAGCTTAAATCTCCCAGGATAAGCCATGGGCACCCCCCAATCTGCTATGAAAATGCTTAATGTTCTTTGTTTCTACTTTGCAACCTATAGATTAAAAGATATGGGCATTACATGTATTTTACTCATCTTGTTAAATACTTTTAGTAAACCTAGTTATTAAAGTACATATACATATGTTTGTCGATTTATGTATGTATGTAAGTCTTAAAAACTAACTTGCATCCTTACAAGATAGGTCTTCCTAAAGAAAACTTTTAACCAGAAGCATTAAACTTTACTTTTGGAAGTCAAAGCCTTAAGCAGGATGATGGGTTTACTCTCCTCCTTCCATCTCTCTTAGTCAGACAGGCAATGTATTTTCCAAAGACACCAGTGCCTCAGGAATGTTGTATTATTTCATTTCGGTGGGGATCAGTGGCTTCTACCTTTATTTATGGTTGTCATTTTTATGCTTTAAACCTCACAAGCTTTCTCTGACTATGGAGTCATTCATATATCTTGAAAGAATTTCATATAATTTACTGTGGCTGGACAGAGTTTTCCTCACAATAGTGTGAAGAATTACATGCTCCTCTCCTCTTTTATTGTTTATGGGCCAGATCCTGCCCTCATTTACACCACTGCAATAATAAATAACCTCCTCTGAGAGCATTAATGTATGCTGCTTATTTGATAGAGAAGAAAGCAGAAGTTATTCCACAGCAGTCTAAAAATTCTTCCAAGGTTATCACTCCTCTAACTGGTGAGGGCAGAACATCCAGTGGTTATAACAAAAAGAAGAAAAAATGTCTATTGAGTGAGCATTAAGAAAAACAATGGTTCACATTGAATTTAACATTTCTCTAATGCTGTCTGTCTTTCAATTTAGTAGATCAGACACACACAGAAAAGGATTGGAGAACATAAAGTAATTTAATTTGGGTTAGCAGTGCCAGAAGCTTCAGCTACCCTAGCACCTAAGACCTTACTGAAGTCCATTATTGCAAATCATAACTCCTTTCTAAATAATCTGGAGATGTTGGTTGTCTGATGACAACCTCAAAACCTTTGTATCTTGTAACCAAACTATCTTTGAAAGCAGCCTCTGGGGGGTGCAAGGGGAGGATGGAAGGTGGGCCACTTTATTCTATTTTGGGAGCAACAAGAAGCAGCCTTCTACTGAAACAAAAACCGTATCTACCCACCACAACTGCTGGCCTGAGGCTGAAACCCAGTCAGAGGGGCAACAGCATCCTCAGGCAGATGTCTAAACCCAAACAGATGTCCTGAGGACTGAAAGCACTGCCCAGACCCTCAGTTGCAGAAAACTCCAGAATCCAGAAGTACCCCTAGGGCCTGAAGGCAGAGGTGCTTGTCATGGTTGCAACTGTGCCCATCTGGACATGTTTTTTTGAGCAAGTTGCCATGTTGCCAGAGGAGCTTACCAGGCAGCGTAGTATCCAGGAACCTGAGCAAGATATTGATGTGCTGTCATGGGCTGAGTGACAGCCCTGCCTCAAGTCCTTGAAAAGGAAAATAAGTTAGCTTTCAACCCTGAGCTGATGACTTGATTGAATCACAAGACAAGGGATATTGGACACTCATTTCTGCTCAGAGCAGAAGGCTAAGGCTCCCTCTTGCCCCCGAAGTGCTCTTAGGCAAGAAATAAAATGCCCTGGGACTGGAAAGTGAGTGCATGAGTAATGTTCAAGACCCAGGAAAGGATAACCATACAAAATTGGTCCAAACAACCACCTGTGTTAGAACCAGTGCCATCAAAAAAAAAAGCAGAAAGGGTGTTAGTAATTGAAGATTCCTCTCTGAGAGTCACCGAAGCATCCATTTGCCATCTGGACAATCTCTCTAGAGAGGTTTGCTGCTTTCTGGGGGCCTACTTTTGTGACATCATAAAGAGGCTACCAAGCCTAGTAAAGCCAGAGGACTATCACATATTCCTACTCTTTCATGTAGTGTTGAATGAGGCTGCAACAAGAAGACTCCAAAATATCAAAAGGGACTTTATGTCCTTCGGAAAGATGCTGAAGGGATCAAGAGAGCAGGTAGTGTTCTGCTTTATCCTCCCAGCTGGATACTGAGACAAGAATAAGGCAAAAAGATCAAGTGAATGATTGGCTATGTGGCTGGTGCCATGCTCAGGGCTTTGGGTTCTGTAATCTCCATACACCTTCAAGAGAATAGGCATGTTGACACTGGATGGGGTGCACCTGACCAGGTGGGGCAAGAGTGTTCTGGGCAGTAAGCTATAGCAGGGCATTAAATTAGAAAGGGGATGTACTTCTGGGTGACAGAGAAGAACCTGGGAACACTGACACTTCAGAAAGCAACAGGGAAATAAGTGTGATTTGTCCCAAAGGACAAAGGAGGGACAAAAGGAGGGCTCCTCTAAAAAGGTGATGAGTCTGATAGCGCAGCTGAAGTGCATCTGCACTTATGTACACAACATAAGAAACAAGCAAGAGGAGTTGGAAACCATGGTGTAATTAAAAAACTATGACCTGATTGCTATCATGGAAATGTGGTGGGACTTGTCACACAATTGGAACACTGCAATTGCAGGCTATAAACTTTTCAGAAGAGATAGGCAGGGAAAGAGGGGCGGGAGTGTTGCCCCCGCAGTTAAGAAGTGGATAAATTGTGAAAAGCTGCCTCTGAGAAACAGCCATGAACAGGTTCAGAGCTTTTGGGTAAAAATTAAGGACTGGATCAGTAAACGATACCTTGTGGTTGGGGTCTACCACAGGCTGCCTGATCAAGGGGAGCCTGTTGAGGAGGCCTTCTTGTTTCAGCTACAGGAAGCATTACACTCACACACTCTTATCCTGATGGGGGACTTCAACCAACTGGATGTCTGCTGAAAAAGCCACATGGCAGGCAGTAAGCAATCCTGGAAGTAAGCAGTGGACTTCTGGAGTCCATTGAGGACAAATTCCTCATCCACATATTAGACAAACCAACCAGAGAAGTCTTACTGGACCTGATGTTCCCAAGTGCAGGCGAAAAATAAAAAAAATAAAAATTAAAGAGGTTAAGATTGGAGGCAGGTCTGGGCTGCAGTTAGCATGCCCTCATTGAAATTGTGTTCTCAAGAAATATGTGCCTGGTAAAGAGCAAAGTCAGGACCCTGAACTTTAGAAGAGCAAACTTCCAGCTGTTCAAACTAGTGGATGAGATCCCCTGGGACACTGTCCCAGGAACTGATCAAAGCTGGAAGCTCTTTAAGGACACTTTTCTTAGAGCACGAGAGCTCTCCATCCCCATGTGTAAGGAATAAAGTGGGAAAGCAAGGGAACAGTCAATGCTCAGCAAGGACCTGCTGGTCAAACTGAGGTTCAAGAAGGAAATGGACAGGCAGTGGAAGCAGGGATATGTGGCCTAGGAGGAGTACAGGGATGGTGTCTGGATGTGTACGGATGGGATCAGGAAAGTCAAGGCACAGATGGAACTGAACTTAAGAAGGGATGAAAAGAATAACAAGAAGGTATCCTACAGGTAAATTGGTCAGAAAAGAAAGGCCAAGGTGAGCATATGTCCTCTGATAAATGAGAAGGGAGAACTGGTAACAACAGACATGAAGAAGGCTGAGGTACTCAACAACTTCTTTGCCTTAGTCTTCACTGCCAGTCAGGCTTCCCATGTCTCTTAAGTCCATGAATCTCTAGGTGGGAATTTGGGGACCACAGTCCCTCCCACTGTAAGCAAAGAACAGGTTTGAGACCACTTGATGACACTGAACAGGTACAAGTCTATGGAACCCAATGACATGCATCCCAGGGTCCTGAAGTACTTGTCAAGCCTCTCTCCATCATATCTGAGAAGCCATGGCAGTAAGGTGAAGTCCTCAGTGACTGGAAAAAGGGAAACATCATTCCCATTTTTAAAAAGGGTAGAAAGAAAGCTCCAGGGAAATACAGACCAGCGAGATTCACCTCTGTGCCTGGAAAGATCATGGAACAGATCCTCCTAGAAGCAATGTCAAGGCACATGCTGGACACAGAGGTGATTCGAGACAGCCAGCACAGCTTCACCAAGGGCAAATCGTGCCTGACCAATCTGATGGCCTTCTGTGATGGAATAACTGCACCAGTTGACAAGGGAACACTGACCGATGTCATCTACCCGGACTTCTGTAAGGCTTTCGACACGATTCCACATGACATCCAAATCTCTAAACTGGAAAAGATACAGATTTGAAAAGTGGACTGTTTGGTGGATAAGGAATTGGCAGAATGGCTTCAGCCAGAGAGTTGCGGTGCAGGTGGAGGCCAGTGATGTCCTTAAGGACCCATCCTGGGACCAAAACTGTTTAATATTTTTATCAATGACACAGACAGTGGGATTGAGTGCACCCTCAGCAAGTTTGCTGACAACACCAAGGTAAGTGATGCAGTTGATACAACAGAAGGAAGGGATGCCATTCAGAAGGACCCGGACAAGCTAGAAAAGTGGGCACATGTGAACCACATGAGGTTCAACAAGTCCAAGTGTAAGGTGCTGCACCTGGGCTGTGGCAACCCCAGAAACGAGTACAGTCTGGGAGAAGAACTCATTGAGAGCAGCCCCATGGAGAAGGACTTGGGGGTGCTGATGGATGAAAAGCTTGACATGACCTGGCAGTGCATTCTTGTAGCCCAGAAGGCCAACTGCATCCTGGGCTGCATCAAAAGACTTGTGACCATCAGGTTGAGGAAGGTGATTGTCCCCCCTCTTCTCTGTCTTTGTGAGGCCCCACTTGGAGTACTGCATCTAGGTCTGGGGCGTCCAACACAAGAAAAACATGGCCCTGCTAGAGCAGGTCCAGAGAAAGGGAATGAAGATGAAAGGCTGAGAGAGCTGGAGATGTACAGCCTGGAGAAAAGAAGGTTACAGGGAGACCTCATTGCAGCTTTTCAGTACTTAAAGGAAGCTTATAAAAAAAAGATGGAGAGAGACTTTTTACATGGACAGATAGTGATAGGACAAGGAGTAATGGTTTTAAACTAGAAGAGGGGAGATTTAGATTAGATGTTAAGAAGAAACTCTTTACTCAGAGGGTAAAGTACTGGAAAAGGTTGCCCAGAGCATTTTGGATGCCCCATCCCTGAAGTGTTCAAGGCCAGGTTGGAAAGGGCTTTGAGCAACCTAGTCTACTGGGAGGTGTCCCTGCTCATGGCAGGGGTTTGGAACTAGATGATCTTTAAGGTTCCTTCCAACCCAAACCATTCTATGATTTTATGATATAGTTAAAAATGGAAATGGAGTGGAGGTGAAAGATACAGAGAGTCTCTGATTTATTGAGTGAACTGAAGATACAGTTCTTGAATAGATGACACCTTGATAGAAAAATTGGGTTTGGACGATAAGTCTGTGTTCCCTCCCAGTCATAGCTAGATGAATCAATTCCTTGTCCCATTCATCATCCTGCAATGCTGCAGAGGCAAAGACAGAAATAGTTCATGCTAAAAAAATAGTATTACAGAAGAGTCTACATTATTTTTTTTACATAAAATGTGATTTAATAGTTGGAAAGAGTAAGAAAATTACTGATCTCTATGCAATCTGCATTGTAAAATATAGCTTTGATGGCCAGCAAAATCCTCATTTCAACCCCCAAGTACAAGTCACTTTCACAGCAAGTTACTTAAACTTTCTGTCTCATTGGGATAAGTAGTTATAAGCCTGATTGGCAGATGGGGATCCTTTATCCCCTGAGCCACAGATGTGAATAATCCTTATGCAAAATTATTTTGCACAGTTCTTGTAAGTTTTAAAGCACTAAGTATGCAGTAAATAGTAAACATAATTTTATAATGTTTTATTTGAAAAAAAGAAAAAAGAGTGTATAGAAATTGTCTCTAAATACAACTAGAAAATACAAGATACTAGTGCACAAGTATCATCAGATATGAGGACAAGCAGAAGTCACTAAGAAAGGTCTAAGGAATAAGTGTAACCATGGGAGATGAACTATTCTGGGAACCAAATTGTCACATTTACTGTTTAGCAAAATTTTGGGGATATCTACTTGGTAAATATGATGTACAAATACTTTATAAAAGCACATGTTGAAATCACAAAACTTTCTAAATTAGTTGTCTTTCAAAATGCTTTCACTAATCGTGAAAGTATCTAGATTTTCCATTACAAATTATGACCATCAATACTTAAAATAGAAGGAAAGAATAGTATTTTCAGACCTATTTGGCTAGTCCTTCAAATGTGATGCACCAAGGAATGGCTGTGCATACAGGGTGAATATGAAATAAAGCATCTGGCTAACATTCCTTCATAGCGCCAGCCTCTACTCAAAATTAATCCTTTAAATACTCACTGTCTTGGGGTTTAAAAAACATTCACCGCTGTTTTAGTCAAGGCTGTGCTAGAAGCTTAAGCAAGGAGAGCTGTTTTTATTTTTATTTTATTTTTTATACTTTGTATAGAATGAAAGTTAAATATTTTTTCCCCTGAAACTATTCATAATAGGAAATAAGGCATCATTTACTCTTTTTTTTTTTTTTTTTTTTGTTACTGCAAATAATGGAATATATTAATCTGGAACTTAAACCAGTTAGTACAAATACTAAGGCATTTTGTTCTAAAAAAAGACTAATCTTTTAATTAAACTGGGAAGACTGCATTTGAAACAGGTTGCTTAAAAGGTCCATGGAATCTCTGTCTTTAGAGATACTCAAAATTCAACTGAATGAGGGACAGAGTGATCTGATTAACTGTGATGTTAGCCCTGTTTGGAGTAGGGGTTCGGACTAGATTGGACTAGCCTCTAGGCTAAGTTAGTCCGTTATTGTATAACTTTCTCTTCTGCTACAAGAAGAAGCAGAAATTGGGAAGGAAAAAACACTTTTTATAAACAAGACAGTGTTGATGACCTGAATGTACAGAAAACTATGTGAGCTAGAGTCATATACCCTTTACTTTATGAATACAGTATGTGAATGATATATGTGTAGATATTTGTGATCTATAGATTGGAATAACACAAGTTACTAAACTGGGCTCACAGGTAAGCAAAGCAGTTATTAATTTTAAAAGAAGCTGAAGACAATGCTAATCACACTGTGGATCTGTACACGGCTGTTAATGCACAAAACAAGCAGGGAGCATTTGTGTCAGTCTGAAAAAAATCTTTGTGAACCTTAGAAATCTATCCTATGATCAGAAAAGTGGTACCAAATGCTTAAAAGAATTTATACCTCCTGTAAGAAATAGCTCTCACCATGCAGAAGGGTACATGTGTGTAGGGGCCATTTCAGAACGTGGTATGAACTTGTGCAGGAGATGAGGGTTTTGGCAGTCCAGCATCCTCCCTGTTTGCATGTACACATTTTTCACTCTTAGGGCTAAACTTAATAAATTTGCCCTAAGTAATATAAATATATAACACATATATTATGTATATGTATATGTACACATATACATGATGTATGTATGTGCATGTAAATATATATATATATACAAAATAATATATTGAATTCCTTAGCTTCTCGAAGGAAGAATCTGGGAATACATCTTATCAAGTTGATAGGTTTTAATGCATTTAATCTTGAAAGGAGTTTGGGTAGCTGTTGTAAATTATGAATCCACTCCCATATAAAAAGAGAAGAGCAGTCAGAGAGGTAAGAGTTGTCACCCTCTTCAACCATGTCCTTCCTTCTGCCACAGAGATGTGTGGAACTAAATCCTTTGCCTCACATTTACAGCTGGTGCTCACTAACACCATAGTCTCCACTTACTGCAAGATGAGAGAGGAGGATTTGCAGAAGTGCTAAGCTTCAAAACTGCAATGCAAAGTGAAGGGATTTATTTTTTTTACATGCTGTTATATACATTAAAAAAAATATTAAGCCATGAGTGTCTCAAATTGTCCATTTTATGTTAGCAAATTTGTTTGACCTTTAATCTCTCCATTCTTGCCCTTCTGATCTGAAACATATGGAAAATAGCATTTTTTTTATCTCAAAGATTCTCAGAGGAAATTATTATTCGTGAAGCATTAAAACAACAGAAGTAAGTATCATATATGAACCTCTGGAATAAGCTGAATATTTTTGTAATAAGAATTGGAAAAAAAAAAAATCAGAAGTCTTAGTCGAAGATCCATTCCTAGATTCCTAGGCTTTTTATATCTTTAGAAAGCAAAAGAGAGCTACTTGTAGGGTCTTTCTGGGATATTCTTTCCCCTGTAACAAGTTTCCTATGTCTTGTGGTATTTCTTTTCAAATATCATCACCATTTAAAGAGAATGAAAGAATAGAAATGGCACCTTTAGTCAGGGCAACAACAATAGCAAAGGCTTGTTATTGTGAATGCAGTTCTGTAAAGACAGTTCAGTAGTACAAGAAGACATTTTTCAAGTAAAAATAAGAACAGTAAGAGTAAAAAAGCAAGGTGAGAAGAAAAAGGTTTTGTGCTCATTCCTTTTCTTTTTTTTTTTTTTCATTCTATGAAATATGATTTATGGCAGCTTATATTGTGCTTCATCTCACAAAAAAAAAAATATATATATATATAAAATCATTCATTTTAATAGAAAAGGATTTATCCAGTCAAAAAGTCTGCCTACACTAGCTCCCACAGAAACTTTTGATTACTGCTTTAGCATTAATGCATACCATATAATACTTTGCATGAAAATGCCAGATTTCATCCCACGACTTTTATTTAAAAAACCACAAGTGTTTCGACTCAAAATGTGCATAATGATTTGAGGATTCTGTTCTGAGAGACAGATGAAAGTCAAGAGGAAGTCTGACTTACACTGGTCAATCTTGTAACAGAAAAATACTCAAGCTGATGAATATATGAAGGTGGAAAACATGAGCCCATTTGAACAGCCCATCAGTGCCAAAGAATACAGTTCTATTCATCTTTATAAATTTCCATTGCTACTTGGCAACTGTCATTAAAGCATTATCTAAAAGAGTGGAAGTGTAGTTTTTTCAAATAACTTAAATGTCTAGTCATATAATGTACGAATTGAGTATTTAATAACTTAAGAAGGCTCAGGTTCTTAAATATTGTAATTTCAGAACAGCTGAACTGCACTGTCTAAAGGAAGTGCTGAATCTTGACCATTTGAGAGAGGATCTTGATTCAGATCCAAACTAATATTCTTCTAAAAGTGGAACATCTAGATAGTCACATACCTGAAAATAGGATTAGACTATCACACAGACATCTTGAACGCATTTTTGTTTTATAAAAGGGGCAATTCATCAAACTGCAGAACAATATATCTTATGCGACGAAAGTGCTATTGGAAATCTTCCAACTGAGAAAGTAAATATTTTTTAACAAGGAGTAACATTTTCAAAATGACTTCCAAGCTTGAATCGAGTAAATCACTTCAATGACTTTTAGGCATCTGAGTGTTGGTAACTTTTGAAATTGTGTTTCAGGCTCAGATGATTTTTATAAACACCACTGGGGGCTGTTCATATAGGTTTAAACACTCATGATACAAACATCTAGGTGTGAGCTAGTCATCCGAATTTCCTGTAAAATCAGTAGAGAGGTCAAAAGATGATGTTAAAATTAAAGAATAGTATCATAGAATCAAAAGGTTGGAAAAAGCCTTAAAGATCATCAAGTCCAACAACCAACCTGACCTACCAAGTTCCATCACTAAACCATGTCCCTTAGTGCCACATCCATGTCTCTTCTCCACCTCCATGGATAGAGGCTCCACGAAGTCCCTTGACAGTTCATTCCAATCCTTGTCCACCCTTTCCATGAAGAAATTCTTCCTAATATCTAATATAAACCTCCCCTATCACGACTTCAGACTGTTTCCTTGTCCTATTACTTGTCACCTGTGAAAACAGACCAACACCCTCCTTGCTGCAACCTCCTTTCAGATAGTTGTAGACAGCGATGAGATCTCCTCTCAGCCTCCTCTTCTCCAGACTAAACAAACCCAACTCCTTCAGTTGCTCCTCATAAGTCTTGTTCTCTAGTCCCTTCACCAGCTTTGTTGGTCTTCTCTGTATATGCTTGAGGAACTCAACATCCTTCTTGCAGTGAGGGACCCAAAACTGAATACAGCATTTGATTTGTCGTCTCACCAATGCCATGTACGAAGGTGTGGTGGTTTTACTCAGGTGAGCAGCCGAGCTCTACCACAACCCCTCCCTCTCCTCAAAGGGAAAGGGGGAGAAAATATGATGAAAAGGGATCAAGGATTGAGATAAGAACAGGGAGATCACTCAGCAATTATCACGATGGGCAAAACAGACTCAGTGTAGGGAGATTAGAGAAATTTCTTGCCTATGGCTAACAAGCTAGAGAAGTGAGAAACAAAGAAAACAAACTAAAAGCACCTTCCCCTCATCCACCCTCTTCCACCTCCTCCCCCCAGGCGTCACAGGGGAACAGGGGAATGGGGACTGTGGTCAGTCTCTAACACTTCGTCTCCGCCGCTCTTTCAAAGTCACTCTCTTCCCCTGCTCCAATGTGGGGTCCCTCTCACATGCGGAGGGACCATTACAAAAGCACCTACATACCTAATTCCCATTAGAATCCACACCCTCCCCAAAAAAAAAAAAAAAAAAAAGTAGAAAAGACTACCTTAACTTGTCAGTAACTTTCCAAAATTTTATTGAACTTTTGAAGTCTAAAACTTTTTCTTACTCCTATGCACATTCCCTCAGGAACGTTTGAGAATATAGTATTTTCATGCTGACCATTAAACTTTCCAAAATCTTAGTATAATAAGCAGTATTAATATATTTTCTTCAATATATTTTAGTCATCATGAGAAGAGGCAATTCACCCAACCTTTGCATGTTTTAAACATATACACTTTAAGTTGCTCGCTGTAATGCCTAAATTCCTTTGGCCAAGGAAAAATATAAAACGTTTTTGAAAGACTTTATTGCTCCTTCATTTCCACCTAACTTATTTACCTAAACTAAGATGGACTATTCAAAGAACACTGCTTTCTAGCATCTACTTTACAAACAATGGCTTTAGGTATTAAAGAAGTGTAGTTTATTAAGTACCTAAAATGCAGGTGACATTTAGTCTCACAGGGACAGGATAAGACCTAGATAGTTTTGTATTGTTTTACTTAAATTCATTAAAAGCACATTTACAGTGGTATTAAAGATAACTCACTGAAACAGAATATTCTCTTAGGATAAAAAAAAAAAAAAAAAGGTGTCTGAACAGAGTGCATCCCAACACCAAGAATACATGAAAACAATACCAATGAATTAATTGGGAATGGAAATTGGACAAGACTAGGCATTTATGAAGATTCCATATACCTTGGAGTACAAGGTATTTGGTTTTCTGTTTCAATTTGACTTCTGTATTTGATTAGGACTTATTGAGATGGATTTGTTTGAAAAAATATTTTAAAATTCTCAGATGAAATGTGCTGGATGAATGAACAGCATTGTTATATCAACTGTGATATCAAGGAGCAATATCACAGCTAACTGTCATTGCCAGGCAATTTACTATTTACCAAGGCAGCTGAATGATCCTGAGATCTTTCAACTCCTCTCTCTCTTATTCAGTAAAAAGGCACTGTATGTCAAAGGAAAAACAAATAGCACTTTGACATGAGGAAACACGCCTTTCACCATAGCATTAAATTCCAGCATAGCTTTAAAGGCAATAGGAAAAAAAAAATAATGAGGGGGCATTCCATCATTATTCGCAAATAATATTCCCAATAGAAATTTTGTAATAAATGCCTTCTCTTTCAGTATGAAGAGCGCCGTATTCAACTCTTGGTTCGAACCAGTGCCTCACAGCAGGAACAGCACATGGTAATAGAACTGCAATAATATTCTTCTGCACATATGGAACTAGCAAATTAGGCCAACTTTTTTTAATTGTAAAAAATGATTGAATCACTTCTACTTCAATCTAATAGTCATTTTCCCTAACTGCAAGCATTAATGACTTCCCTGACTAATGAAAATTAATTGCTAGCCCGCCATGACAATTACATTGTGATCGATCAAGTTTAAAGGAGCTGCAAGGGTCATTTGCTGTAATTCTAATGCAATCCATTAAATCTGCAGCAGATGATAACCTTTAACTTAGTTGCATATTAGGGAATACTAATGGTGACTCGAGATGTCACTGTTCATACAAGAGGAGATACATCATATTGTCTATTTCTCTCTTGAGGTGTTGCTGTTTTGTAGCTAATATGCAAATTCCCCTTGACATCCAAACATAGCATCTCTACAATCTTTTCAAGGTTCTATAAAGGCAGAATCATACAAATCCAAACATGCTGAGAGTACTCAGCACATTTTAGGATAAGGCTCCTGGCTGTTATACAGAACTGAGTTGTAAAATGAGGATCAAATTTGCTAAGTCTTAATGGAATGCACTGTCAGAGAAATATGTCTAAAGTACGCATCATATTTTATTGGTCTTGCAGAACCCATCAGCTGTGCAACACTCTTGAATGTCATCTACTGGCTTTTATGCAAAATGGAGTTGTAAAACAAGGTTCAAATTTGTGAAGAGTTATTGAACTCATAACATTGCACTCATTGGGTTGATAGTGAACAACCAATGTAATTACCCAGAAAAGACAGAACTGCACTGTATGTTCTCGATTGCCTTTTACAGGCACATTATCCAAATATTTACAGCACATACATGCTGAATTATGCTTTTTTTTTTTTTGCTTTTTTTTTTTTCAAAGGAATTAAGAACAAATCACATTGGATCTAAAACAAAACAAAACAACTTCAAAAGGCAAACAAACAAAAACCTTTAAATTGAAGCTTCACAGATTTCTCAGCTGATTTGAGCTATCCTATACACTTAAAGGCAAACTGCTGATTTTTGGGAAAGTTTGGTATGATTTTCTTGAGATGAGAAAAAGGTGCTTGAAGAAGTGAATGAAAGAAATAATTTTAATCTAATTCTGATCTGCTATTTTGTATCTCCTATTTGTGAGTCTATGGGGGCAGGTACTGATTTTAGACTTTTATCTAGAACTGAGTCTTTCGTGTACACAGACACACGGCTACGCAATGTCACCTTAATAACTCAATTGAAAGACTGTAGAAGTGTAAGCTAACAAAAAGTTTCTACATTTTGATCCAGTACATGTTTTTGCACAGATAGTGGTGCATATTTTGTAAGTTGCTAAATGTGTTCGTGAAGAAATTATTGCAAGAAATCCTGATCTTAGCCCTTAGTTGTTTAATAAAGATAGTCCAGGGTTATTTTATCTCTTGGGGGTGTTAATTCCACTGAATACTAAATACGTCTTCTACTGTCTGCACTATTTACTAATTACCGTGACTACTACTTCAGTGTTTAAGAAGACAAGAAAAGTATTCAAAGCTTGACTGCAAACAGAAGAATCATAGAATCATAAATGTTGGAAAAGACCTCTAAGATCATCTAGTCCAACTGTCCCCCTACCTCCAATATTACCCACTAAACTATGTCCCTAAGTACCACACCCAACCTTTCCTTAAACAAACCCTGCAACCTTGTAAAACCCAAGGAAACTTGGAAACAAATATGCCCTGCTACATCTGTCACTCACAACTATAGCAATGACCTTACAGTGATCATTTCAGATTTTCTAAAGTGGACTTTGCCTATCTCTACCAAAAACAAGCTCAGTAATGTGCTGAAGAATGCATGGGTTGAACTTCAGAAGTATCATTAAAAATATATATATATTATTAATAATAATAATAATAATTCTATCATAAATCAAGTAAATCAAGTATGCCAATTTACACTGTATTATTATTTCTCAGGTAAATTTAGGTATCTTTCTAGTTTATTCTAGAAAGTCTAAATTATAAATTTACATGGAAAACTAGGGTTTGAAGAAGAAAGAAAATTTACTTCCCCAAATATATATTAGCACTTTGGCTAGACTTTTTGAAGAAGTTATTTGATAAGAGAGGTGCTCACTCAGCAAAATTTCTTAAAAGATTTTATATTGATGTAAAAAGAGACACCAAGAACTACATTATCAGCCAGCCTTAATAACTCTACAGCTGTAGCTATAACTCTACATGTGTAACTCTACATGTGTTGCTATAGTAGTTAAGGACACTGAATCAGTTAGTATCACTGACAGCGGTAAGTAAGGAATATAATGTTTGAAGTGTACTTAAAAAAAGAAATTTAAAGCTTTTCCCATGTTACAAGAGAACAAGAGTTACCTATTTTTAGATTTGTTTCTAGTGGGCTCTTAGAACAATATAAACTGGCAAGAATTCCACTAAAATAACTTAATATTGTAAATTTATAGAGGCGTAACCAAGATCAGATGCCAGTCTGTGGAAATTGAAACAAGTAATACAGAGATATGAAATCCTTCAGACTACATCAGTTTCAGTTTTTATAAAATTAATTTTGAGCACTTGATTATGTTTGGGTAAAATAGACTGTGGTGGATTACCAATGATCTGTAAAAGTTTCCCATAAGTATCATCAGGGAAAAAAACATACCCTTAAGAGACAGAAAAAAGCCACACAATTGCCTACTACACCATGACTACATTAAACACTAATAAAATATTGAGGGGCCTCTCCAGATATTTTTTTTTTTGGTCCATCTTAACATTGTTGGATTTCTATTTGAAACAAAAACAAACAAAAAAACATATTTATGCCATCTGGGTTTTTGTTTGTTTGCTTGGGGGGGGGTTGGGGGGGGGGGGGGGGATTCCACCATTAGAAACCATCTGTACTGTACCTTAGCCATGTCTGTATGAGGCATTTCTCATTCTAGCCAAAAATGCTGGACACTGATATTAAAACTGTTCTAGAAACAATATTCCATACAAAGTTTTCACATTTTCAACTATAATGTAAGAGTCAAAGCTTGCTGAAATCAATGAAATGGGTTTATTGGCCTTACTGGCTTTCACCAGGACCACAACATGAATAGCAGCTTAAGATTTAGTCACAAAAGTATTTTATCATATGCCTAGCTTGTATGAAAGCCCATTCCCACCGATGTCAATGGCTTTCATATTCTTCAGACTAGGCATATGCTTATTTACTGTACTGAATCAAGGCTTTCATGTCTACTCCTCAGACAAAACTTTTGTTTTTTAACCAAATCTCACCTCCCGTATACTTATGGATTTTTTGAATAGCCAGCACTAAAAAAATGAAACTTCTGACTGGTTATGGTTCTGAGGCACTTTAGAAACTATAACATGTAAAGTAAATTGTCTCATCTCATTGAGTAAAGGTAAAAATCACACCCTTATCAAGTGTGACACTGCTGATGTGGAAAGAAAAAAAAAAAAAAAGTATTGCAACAGGCAATTAAATTGTTAATGGCCACGTTCTATTCTCAGGTTTGTGGTTTGATGCCGTCTGGGCAAAATGTCAAACTGTATCAACTTTAACAGCTTCTGACAAGCTCAAGGAAAAAAAATAAAAGGAAAAAAAAATAAAGCTGAATGAATAAGCTAATCTGTAAATAAAGAGATACTGTAACCTTTTAAAGACAGATGGAATTTAATTAAGGAAATTAACAGATCATTTAGCCACTGCAATTTTCTGAACCTCATTCTTTACTGTCAGGAAAAAGTTATATTCCTTAGTAACACTAATGATAAGCAGTAAGTGCTACTCCCTGATCTAAAGTCAGTCATATCATCTAGATAAAAATGGAGAGAAATGAAGATGAATCAATGTAACTTTGATCATGAGTTTTTCTTTCTCTATTTATCCATTCTTTGATTAAATGGTGTAAGCATCAGAGTTGAGAAACATGAAAAGAAAATGTTGCAACATTTTGAGAATCTTAGAAATACCAATATTAAGCACTTCAAATGGCTCATCATTGTAAAATTTTAAATTGGATTCCACAGAGAAACATTTTGGTAGTTTTCAAATTTCAGTCTAAGCCATTCTATGTCTTAGAACATAATTCTTTCTCACGTATTGTCTTTTACACTATTTCCTGTTTATTAGCTCCAGGACAAGGAATACCATTAATATCTCAGAATCACGGAATCACAGAATCATCTAGGTTGGAAGAGACCTCCAAGATCACCGAGTCCAACCTCTGACACTAACAAGTCCTCCACTAAACCATATCACTAAGTTCTAAATCTAAACATCTTTTAAAGACCTCCAGGGATGGTGACTCAACCACTTCCCTGGGCAGTCCATTCCAATGCCTAACAACCCTTTCGGTAAAGAAGTTCTTCCTAATATCCAACCTAAACCTTCCCTGGCGCAACTTTAGCCCATTCCCCCTCGTCCTGTCACCAGGCACATGGGAGAATAGACCAACCCCCACCTCGCTACAGCCTCCTTTAAGGTACCTATAGAGAGCGATGAGGTCTCCCCTGAGCCTCCTCTTCTCCAGGCTGAACAACCCCAGCTCCCTCAGCCTCTCCTCGTAAGACTTGTTCTCCAGACCCCTCACCAGCTTCGTTGCCCTTCTCTGGACTCACTTGAGCACCTCAATGTCCTTCTTGTAGCGAGGGGCCCAAAACTGAACACAGTACTCGAGGTTTGGCCTCACCAGAGCCGAGTAAAGGGGGACAATCACTTAGTTAATCATTTAATTTGACTACTTTTTAATGGTTGTATCCATGTGTTTTAATTAGACAAGGAACTTTTCAATATAGGTTCAGATGTTAGTGTTTTGCAGAAGGACTACTAGACTGTTAGAAACTAAGGTCTGCATAAACCTTCTATTTTTTCCAAAAGGAAAAAAAAAATTGCAGAGGGAAGGAAAAAAGGAAGAAAGGAAACAGGAAATAAGGACACTAAACTGAGAGAAGCTGTTGACTCCGTCAAGGGTGGAGAGGCCTCTCAGAGATCTTGACAAATTCAAGGGCTGGGCAACCACCAACAATATAAAGTTTAACAAGAGCAAGTGCTGGATTCTGCACCTGGGAAAGGGCAACCCTGGATATACATACAGACTGAGGGATGAGAGGCTGGAGAGCAGCTCCACAGAAAAGTCATTTGGTCAACAGGTTTTGGTCAACAGCAAGTTGAACATGAGCCAAAAGTGTGCCCTGGCAGTCAGGAGGACCAACCGTATGGCTGGCTACAAAGGATGGCTGCAAAGATGGCTACAAGGGTCTAGAGGGCAAGACAGTCTAGAGCAGCTCAGGTCCCTTGGTTTGTTCAGCTCAGAGAAGAGGAGGCTGAGGAGAGGCCTCATGGCGGCCTGCAGCTTACTCACAAGGGAAACTGAGCTCTGCTCTCTGGGGACAGTGACAGGACCCGAGGGAACAGCATGGAGCTGGGACAGGGGAGGGTCAGGTTGGATGTTAGGAAAAAGTTCGGGTGGTTCGGGAGGGTGGTCAGGCACTGGGACAGGCTCCCCAGGGCATTGGTCACAGCACTGAGCCTGCCAGAGTTCAAAAAGTGTTTGGACAACTCTCTCAGACACATGTCCTGATTTTTGGGTGGTCCTATGTGGAGCCAGGAGTTGGACCCAGTGATCATGGTGAGTCCCTTCCAACTCAGGATATTCTATGATTCCATGATTCTAAGGAAAAAAGTGACTGCATATTAAGAAGATTAACAGAAAGGATGGATTTTTTATTATTATTATTTTGTGTGTGTGTGTGTCAATCATAAATTAAAAATAATTGGATGGATTTTTCCAAATATTATCATGATTTTCCCAATTACAGCTAAAATTAAAAAATAAAAAATAAAAAATCCCCTTTTCTTTTTAAAGCATTCATCACCGTTCTGTTAAAAAGAGAGAATGTAGAAAGAGAATAGAATTATCAAAGCAGACAATACAAATAGAACAGTAGTGTTTTATGTTATAGTAGCTTCTATATTTTTAACAAACTAGATAAGGTTTGGGAATTAAATAGTGTAGAAATGTTTAATGTAAGTTCAGATACTTTGTATCTTCAGAACTTTGTTTTTATTTAGGCTCCTCTAACTGTATCAGCAAGGTATAAATTGACTAAAAGGGAGTTTAGATATCTTGGAAATATATGGCTACATCTATAAAAGACACCATGAAACGTCTACACTTAAGTGTCTAAATCTGGAACCAAATTCCACCACAAATGATTCCACACATAGTTTATAGTTTTGTCTCTGTACAGAGTATAAGGTTAATCTTTTATGCCTTTGCAGGTAGAGTTCTAATTCATATAGATGTGGAAATAATCTGATATTGAGATCATCTAATCTCTCTTTGTCATGGGAAGCTGACACTATTCTCTGCTTCTAATCAATCTTATTCCATCAGCTCTTTTCAACAGCTGGATTTTTTTTTTTTCCTTTTGAGGACTGAAGCAGCAATGCTTCACTAATCTGAAAATATCAGATCTTTGCAGCTGGTAGCCAATGAGGGTACGTGTAACCTACACTTCAGTTTTTCATTAAGAGCCATGCAACCTTGACATGGAATTATCTCCCTCTTTCCTTAAGAGTGCTAAGTAAGAAGTTTGTATTCCACACTTCACAGCACAAAACAGAAAAGGGACGTTACTGGACCAGTGTATAACTTTCATTCCTTCTAAGTTCATCTGCAGTTAATTTCAGTTTCTACTGACCATCTTCTCATTACAGTGCAATAAAAACATTAAGGAACAATAGGAACTTTGGCTCTGCAGCTTCATTACTGAATAAATACTATAGCTGAGGCTGTTATTTTCAACATTGAATGCTTTGTTTGATAACATCTTAAAAATGTTATTGATACTGAAACTTTAATGTAGAACATTTGTTAGCTTTATGCTCTGCTATTCACACTGCTGTTTACAGAGATGTAACAGTTATGGAAGTTCCCTATTATAGCAACTTCATAATACTTATTTACTTTGAGTCTGATACTTTAAAAATATGAGCAAGTCCTGCAGAATATACTAACCATCCTTCATTCACTTTGATTGTTGACTGCCTTTATTACATTGCTGGATCAGATCAGAAACATGCAGCTGTTCTTTGAACTTTTGTATGTTTTGCATCACCATATTTATGGCAGTTGTAAAATGCTGTGAATCAGCTGAGGGCTGGGCCAGCATACTCTCCAAAGAAGCAGTTTTTTTTCAATAGCCCCAACATAATTTTTCATGTGCGCAGCAATTAATATTTCTTTCTTTTCTTGGTGATTGCACTGATATCCTATAAATTATATTTCTTTAGTATAAAAAATACAAATCACTGTTAGGATTTATGAAAATGTAAGCTTTAACAGCCATGTTCATTTTGGCTGAATTCTGGAAGAAGAGCCTGCGTATTTCTTTCCTAAGTGTCACTGAATTTGTAGTATCAAACCTCAGTTCCAATTGTGGGCAGTCAGAAACACTGTCATGCCTACTGAGCTTTTAACAAGAAATAAAGAAAGAGGGAAAATCATATATTCATGTCCTGTTAGTCTGAAGAGCTAATTTATCTTATGATGATTAAAGAAGTTCACTGATGTACCTTCTTCTGATCCCTCCCTATAACTCAACAATTTGTTTAACTGAGATAGAAAATGTAGAGCAAAGCTTTTTCCTAACCTAATTACCAATTATCAACTCTTACTAATATTCTTAATATTTCTTATGAATAAATAATACATTAATAAAAATAATAAATTCTTGATGATATTATATTAATATCGATATCCTTGAGTCAATGTATGAAATAGATTACAATAAAATATTTTAGAATCTGATTTCCCTAGTCACATTTTTACACACCTTTAATCTTATCTGATCTCAGAAGTCTGTAACTAAACAGCTGGTTAACCAAATTTAGCCAGGACAGGAGCACTGCTGATGCCACCTTTTATGATCATGTTTTGAAGATAAATGCTTTCAGTATGAGTGCAGGCTGGAAAGGAAAATTTTCTGAGTGGTCCTGATCCACAAGGGGATGAAAATAAAATGTTTCAAAGCTGTTGGTTTTTTCTATTTTTTATTTAAATAACATTTCATTGTTTTTCTACTTTGTTTTGACTTGTACTTATGAGGAAATGAAGCATGAGACTCACTCTACAATGCTTAGTAGACCTGTTTGATCTTGCGGTCGAACACTAAGTGGGGATATGCCACATTGAGACCAAGCTTCTGACAACAGTCTCACGTTTGACATATATACACCATAATTTCTGTCCTGTTTTCAATGAATTATTGATTTTGCAAGAGAGATAACATGACTTTTTTTTTTTTTCAAAACAAATTACACAGAGTGTCTGTAATAACTTTGGCATATATATATATATTTAAAAACCCCTACTCTGAAAATCCTTAAAGCTACTATCACCTCAAAATATTTCTGTGAATGCTATGCCTTAAAAATTAGGTTTCAGTATATGTCTTTTTTTTAACTAGTTCAACATTTTTCTCCAATACTGACTTTGGTAACTTGTTTACAAATCTATTTCCTTCTCTTTCATAACATTTCCATAGTTAACTAAATAAACATAGTTAACTAATAACATAGTTAACTAAAATAAAAACAGCCAGATTCTCTTTACTATGTTGTGAATAACCAAAATTCAGATGAAATTGGGAGATATTTACCAATGCAATTGAATGGGACTACATCTCAAGAAATGTAAAATAATTGTAATCTTCAGTAGACCATTGTAATGCTATGTCCATCTGTTTAGAATATTCTACACTTTATGGTCTAAAGCAAGATGCTTATATCCGTGAAAGGAAAAGAGCTTGTCAGACATTAAGAGGTCAGGAGTCTACTGAGGAAGAAAAGCAGAATGTCACCATTTTCAATAATGGTCTTGACGACCATAGCATATTTGAAATGTGCTTTGCCAAATAAAAGGATGGTTTTCTAAATCATGGCAACTGCCAACAGAAGAGTTCATTGTCTAAGAAATCCACTGAAGCATAAGCCTTCCTTGATGCAAACTAAACATATATAGAGGGAAGAGTGGGATAATCTTAAGATTTTTTTCCAAGTGATTTATTTGCTTTAAATGCAACTACTGAAAAGCCATGACAAAAGGTACCCTTGAGAAAATTAGTAGGTATAGTCCTATAGTGATATACATCTTTCATCTCACTTCATATACAAAGGTACTTTTTTCCTGTAGTACTGAATTGTGTGTTTCTTATATGTTGTATATCAAAATTAATGCTGTTAATAAATACTTGCTACTGCAAATTTTATTTTTATTTTTTAATGAGCAGAAGAGCTTAGCAAGACATTTAACATCAATCATTTAGTTTCTGCGTGCAGTATTTTACAGACCAAATGACTTGGGAATCAGCTCATCAGACAGTGTTTTCTGCACTTTATTTAGACACTTGTAAGATGCCTGAAAGTATCCTCATTCATTTCAGTTAACTGAGAGTCAAAGTGTCCAAAAGAGAAGAAATTTGATCATTCTCAGTTGTTTATAAGCCTCTCAGAATTTGATCTTTTCAGAGATACAAGGAGTGTATGACCCAGATATGTTTTCTGGCTCATATACCTTGAGCAGTTTAGTTTCATATGAAGAATCTTAGTAACTCCAGATGATGTGAGAACCAGAGACCACAAGTTCACTTTTACATCCCAGACCATGCTGGCAGAGCTGACAGTTTCAAGCAAACCCTAGAGCCCATCATTTAGCTTGTAATCTAAGTAAGCTTTACCGGGAGCCATCAAGAAACAGTGAATGAGAACTCATTTCATTGACTGAGAAGGATGTTTTCTGGCTTTTTGCATTCTCTTTTCACTTTCCAAACTGTGTCAAGGCAGTAGATATTAGCTATAAATCTTGGTAGATTTCTGCCAGTTCACATTCTCCAGCATGCATAGATCTGAGTTAGCCAGTCTCAGAGCAGGCTTTATTTCATAATGGCTCTAGCCACAGTACAGGCTGGCAATGCTCAGCTGGCATCCTGCACACTAGGGTTTTTTGCCAAACAACACAAATTAGAAGAACCCCAGGCGGCTTTACTGCTTCCTGGTGTTGGCTCTGGGGCAGAGAAATGAGGAACTGTGAACCTGACAGCTCCACTTAACAAAGGAGAAAAGACAAACTGGAATATCTTTAATAAAGTTCAACAATAAAATAGGTAAATGTTGGATGTGTAAATCCAAATGTACATTTCAGCACTTAGACAGGTGTCTACATCATGATTTGTAGATGTTAGGTAGAAGTTCTACTTTATCTCTGCTTAAAACCAGAGCTTACAATTTGCCAACACAAGAAAAAAAAAAAAAAAAAAGTCTATCTAAATATGTGCTGCTGGTTGAATTTCAAACTGTAAAGTCCAAGGATTTACAACTACCCATTTCAAGCTCACCAGTCCAAATGTTTATTACCATTAATTCAAATCCTTTGCTATGGATATTACCTTGATTGGAAATTAAAGTCTGTATTACTGAAGAAAGAGTACAATAATGGAAAATTAAACTAATGCTCCCATTGGGGCAGTATCTCCTGACTACTAATTCAGATCTATTTTGGCTCCAGAAACCAATGTTTGGCCAACACCATCTGTAAAGTGTCAGCCACACATTCAAAATAGTAAAGGAAGAAGAAAATTGGGTATGAAAATTGGCATGTTTAGGCCAGAGTCTTTGGAACACTTGATTTTGGGTTGAAGCAACACCAACATGACTACTTTTTAAGCACAAAGCACACCTAACCAAAAGACAGCTGTGAATGATTTGCTTTACCCTTAACCATAAAATTCAACATAGTGTGCCAAGAATCTGAATTATGAGGCAAAGGGAAAAAAGGGAATAGGCTTCCAGTAATGAAGTGTCATCCACAGAAGAGGAGAAAAATAATGGAAAAGCTATGGTTATCTCCAGTCATGGATAATTTTCAGTAACATAGGATGACAATTATTAGGGCAGGAATTCAATCCAAAACCATGTGTTTGGTCTTCTTTCATCCTTCCAAACTGTAACCTATTTTATGGTGGAAGGCATCCTGCTGAAACACAAGAAGTCATTTTATTTCTGAATTTCCTTTACTTTTTATTTCCCATAAACTATCTTTGCTAATTGGTGTATTAATACATTTCACTTGCTGACATCATTAACCCAGTTACACAGGTGCTATTTACTCCTGCAAAACTTTCTGAAACTGTTATGAATGAAATAGGCAATATTCTATGTGAAGAGGAATGAGGAGGTGGTAGAAGTAGAAATGAGAAAATTTGAGGCTATAAGTTTAGAAACTTCCTGGGCTTACCTGAAGCATTAAACAAACCAAGAATCATTTTCTGACCAATTGATTTTATTTTCTCTAAGCAGATTTCGTATTATTACTTGGGGAACAAAGCAGAAGAGAGCTGCTGGGAAAGAACAGCAGAAATCTAGCTGGAAAGAAATAAAAGTGATCTGAATTATGTCTGTGTGGGGTATGGGAGATCAGTAGATACCACCCCACAGAACTGTTCAAATGGTTACTTGCCAGGAAGGACTGAATAGTAACTCGGTAACAATTGAATTTACGTCTGTGTTGTTTGCTCTGGGGTAAAATCTGGAGATTCCAAGAGACAATCCTGGTTTTAAAAAACTTATATGCTAAGAAGATTTAAGGGTATTTAGATATAGGATGAAGGACTACCTACAGGGATTTAGAAACTGTGAAGAATTCTTACATAGTCACTAAAAGGTTTAGGAAAATAAATAAATAAATAAATCTGTTTTTCGATGAGAAGCTGGGGGAAAAAAAAAAAAAAAGGTAGAACATAGTTTCATAGTATTTCCCTTCTTAGAAGAAAGAACACAGTCAATTTTTGACCACTCCAGAGGTACCACATCCATTGCACAGACTGTGAGCTCCTGTGAACTACAATAAAATGACATTAGGTCAGAGAGAAAATTTCTAGAACCAACGTGCACGGAGGTCCCATTTCTTTAGCCTTACTCTAGTCCTTACTCCAGTCCTTCAGCTATAAAAGTACTGTCCTGAGATATTACATAAAACAAAACAAACAAAAAACATTTGTTTTTACTTTATTTTATTTTTTGACTTAATTAGAATCATAGAATCAAGGAATATCCTGAGTTGGAAGTGACTCACAAAGATCATTGAGTCCAACCCCTGGCTCCGCACAGGACCACCCAAAAATCAGACCATATGTCTGAGAGATGTCCAAACGCTCCTTGAACTCCAGCAGGCTCAATGCTGTGACCACCGCCCTGGGGAGCCTGTTCCAGTGCCTGACCACCTTTTGGTGAAGGACCTTTTCCTAACATCCAACCTGAACCTCCCCTGGTTTACCCTCCCACTTTACTTACTCATATTATCATTTGTCCTAACTAACAGGACATATCAATGTGGATTATACACTTCCAACAGTCTTTGCTATCACCTTCAATTCTATAAACTTACTTATTTTCAAGACCTTACTTGCCTCATTGGTTGTGAAATTAAAAACTGAATAAAAAAAAGAACTGTTTACTAGAGAAACATCAAGTGAAGTATTTCAAAATCAGTATTTGTTCTTAGTCCTTTTTTAAATAAAATGTCATCACAATTGAGGTTTCTGAAGAAAGTTTTCTCCTGTTCAAACAAATTATTTCAACCAGCTCTGCCAAACAATAACAAACAGTACTAATGGTACTAATTTGCAATTAGCATAAAATCTGAAAATAAAAAGACTAAACTTTATAGCTGAATGAGTTTATGCCACTGTAACTTTGTGAAGACGCAGTTTAGGTCTAGAATTCTAAGTTTATTTCTGAGCAGTAAGACAGGGCACTGTAATTTTTATTTTATCATTTTTAATATGAAAACTTCAGCAAATCATGTATTCAATTTCAAAATGATTAATCTTTTTCCCTTCCTGATACATGTAGGTCTATAGAGTAATAAATGAATTACAACGTAATTATTTTCCAATTTGTTTTAAGAGTATATCCATGGTCTAAACATGCTTGGATTTGAAAAAACAGTAACAGTCCTAAACTGATTTTTTGAAGCTAGTTCACCAATATTCTAATTCTTTCAGTTTTTCTGTAGCTCCAAAATAGCATCACTGCAACTGAGAACCACTAATAATAATCATACCTTTATATAGCATCTTTTGTCTGGTATGATTCCAAAAGACTTTGCTTTTATTACTTTAGTGCAAAGGTCATTCATTTCCAAATGACAGTTTCTTTATATTTTCCTTCCTGTGATGCAAAGACATAGAAATGAAGATTCAGTGAGTTAACAGGCTAAGCTATATTGCTTTAGACTTTCCCTTTATGATTTCAGGTGCATTCCCACCCCCCTGCCCCTGCCCCTGCGCAACAATGAAGGGAAGTAAAATCAGGACTGTAGTGCTTAGCCCCTAGAGCCCCATTTGATTAAAAATGCAGAGACTAGTGTGCCACTGGTCTGCTATGGTCTTAGCATATAGTTTATTATCCAGTTTAAAAGAAACATGTTATTCATATAAGTGGCATTATTAGAAACATAAATTATTGTATAAACATAGATCTCTATTTGCAACTGCTGTGGCTTTCATTAGAACTGGTTAAAAAATTACTCTGATTGGTTGTCTTAGGAATGATATATATTAATGTGCTTGTCTCCTGTCTGTCATCTGGAATTTTTGGCTTTATGGGGAAAATTAGGTACTTTATGAAAAGACAAGTAGAAAAAAAAATACAGTCTACAGTCTGAAGGAAACTGTGCAGTTCATGTTTGGCATTCTAGTACAGCTTTGAAAATCAGAGGAAGCTTAAACTGGAAAATTTTAAATTGGAAACATTTTAAACAGAAAACCTGCAAAAATCTCTCAGCACATTCTCTTGTGTTCCTTCACAAACTTACAGCTTCATTAATTTTACCAAGTGTTTAAAAGTGTTTTACATTTTGTTAAAACTCTCTAACATAAAAACAAAAGTTATCTTGCATTAGGGAAATCTATTATCATTCTAATATTTTGTACTGCAACTGTATAGTTTTTTTTGGTTTATTGGTTGGTTGGTTTGTTGTTTTTCTTTTTGTTTGTTTGTTTGCCTTTTTGCCTTTTAAAGATTAAAAAAGCAATGCAATATGAATGAGTTTAAGACTAAGATTAAGTTTTCAATTAAATCAATCAGAATTGAATAGCCAGTATTTTTGATCTTTTAAAATGAATCCTGGATACTTATTATTCAAATATTTGCCTTTTTCTTTGAATCTCTTACCGTCCTAGACTTGGATACTGAAAGAAGGAGCAAAAACATATTTTAAACACACTGGTACTGTATATCAAAAAGACACTATCATCTTATTACTGCACAAACTTCAAAATTTATCTGTAGTAAGACCAAAATTCAAAAGGATCTTATAGAAAAACTAGCCTTCTCTATAAATGGCATGTGTAACTTCAATCATTCAGAGTTCAAGTAAGCCAGCAGCTACTGTATATGTATAATGCATTGCTTTAGGGTGGGTCATGAAGGCTCATAATACAATTCAAATAGAGCGCATATAAATTTTAGTTTGTGCCTTTATTGCTGTTGTTGTTGTTAGAAAAATCAGTTTAACCCCTAATCAACTTTTTTTTTCCGCCTCCTTCTCCTCATACACCAGCAATAGACTATTACCTTGGACAACAGTGTAAATTACAGGTTTACAGGAATATGACCACAGCAATAATAGAGCAAGATGTCATTGACTTGACCTCATTCCAGCTACTTTCTTACATGGCTTTCAAAAAACAGTTGTTTTTTTTTCTTTTTTTTTTTTTTTTTTTTAAGAGATCCTTCAAATTGCAAACATAAGCAATGCCAATACAGCGATTCATAATAACTAAAACATTCAGAAGATACAGACAGTAACACATAATCACAGGAAAAGTAGGAGCCTCCTAAGAAAACATGACTTTTTTCCTGTAATGCAGTGACCATGCAAGAGGCTGGTGAACAGAAAATGCGGCTCTGTTGCTACTGTTCTAGTAAGAATCTTTCTATAATATAGCAAAAGCATTATAAACAGGATTGCTTTCTGCAAGGCAAGGAGGCAGAGCCCTGAATGTGCCAAATGACTTTTCCATATACCTACAGAATCTGTATGAGAACATGGAATAACCAGACAGGTGCTAAAGCTTGCTGACATTGTGGATCTGCATGGGCATCCCTTACCGCAACAGAAGACCCACATCTTTAATAGATCATGAATTCTCTTTCTGTTATGTTCTTGTAAGTCAGAACTTTAATTTTCATACAGATATTTTGTATTCATCTTGTAGGAATCAAAATAAATAAATAAATAAATCCTACAAATACATTAAATTCCTCTTATGGCTGACAAACAAAGCTGTTCTTTTAACATCAAACTAAGGCTTTTTCTCTGCTTTTGGAGTGTTAAAGGGAAGAACTCAAATAATAACAAAATCATGCACTGTCCATGTGTTTTCTGTAGGACATTACAGAAAAAGCTTTACAGAAGTGTTTCTTATAATCACTGCTCCAGCAGAGACCTTCCCTTCATTTCCTCTCATTGCCTTATCTGTGAAAGGCTGGAAGAGATATCCAACAAAGGGTGGTAAGTTAGACTAAATGAAACACAATCATACCTATTTCATGTATATTTATCTCATGTAAGAATATACACGAAGGAACTCCACAGAATCACAGAATGGTTTAGGTTGGAAGAGACCTTTGCCCGTCATCTGGTCCAATTCACCTGCTCAAGCAGGGATACCCAGAGCAGGCTGCCCAGGACAATGTCCCAATGGCTTCTGAGTATTTCCAAGGACAGAGACATCACAGCCTTTCGCTACAAACTAATAAATTGTTTTATTGTGCACAGTAAAGAAATGTTTCCTGATGTTCAGACAGAATCTCCTGTTTTTTTTCTGTTTATTTATTTGCCTATTATGTTTCAGCTGTTACAATGCACAGTTACTGAGATCTGTCCATAAAATCTGTCCATGAGATGATAGTTTTTGTCCTACTAACACCAATGGGAAGCCTCCTGACGCCAAAGTTTCTCACACCTGTGTATTGAAGAGCATCAACTTACCAAAGTGTTAACTGCATTACAAAGAATGGACTTTGCTCTTTTTTTGCAGCAATAAAAAATGTTTTGCATGCTATATAGTTATACAGCCACCAGTGATTTTTCTTTAGAAAATACATGAAATGCACCAAACTTGTGGTTGTAAACTTTTTGACAATGAGGGTATGAAAATTTTTAACAAACCTCTGAATGTACAATGCAATTTTTGCAAATCAACATTGTTATTAAATTAAGCACGTTCTGAAATCCCATTCTGTGTTGTCCCTTAGGTGACAAGGAACAGCCTGCATTTGTGTTCATATACCTCTTTGTGTCCAACAAGGCTGGCTCTGTGCAGAATTTGAGACAGTCACTTTTGAACACAGCTGCAAATTATCTGAGCAGACAATTACTACCTTCCAAAATCATCTCAAGGAACAGTCCGACCACTTGCTAATAGAGACAGTCACATTCAACTGCCTGAGAACGCTCCTGCATATTATTTAAATTATTAGTATATCAGGTATAACAGACAAAAAAAATATTTTAGAAGACACAACAGTGAAGAGTAAGTTGACTAGCCTGTATTTTTCTTTGTTAAACAGCATACTTTTCCAGGTAAAGGCCTTGTTTTTCAGTTACTTACAGAAATTTATAGGCATAGTTCTGTTAGTGAAATTGCAGCAAAGTTGTGCCAAATATACACCAATATAGGTTATAGCAGGACTGTATCCCAACTTTTTTAAACATTTGACACAGTACTTACTTTTATAAGGACCTATAAAAAAAGAAATAAAGTAAACTGTATCATCTCCTTCATCTCCATAGACAGATAAGATTAAGTCCATACGGATTTCTGCAGTTAGAATGTAGAGGAATAGAGTATAAACTTTTAGGGTTGCGTCTCTAATCTCATAAATAAATAAATAAATAAAAATAAAAAATTGTTCTATGTTTGTTTCAAAAGTTTCATAGGATTCGTGAGCAAGAATGGAGCTTGTGTGCTGGGTGTTCTCCATGACACGGCTGTACAACATCATAATCATATAAGGAAAAAGAAAGAGAATGCATCTACAGTTAAGGGATCTACACAGGATGCAAAAACTCAGATTCTACTTTTTCTGCTAACATGGAACACAGACAGGAAACCTGGTCTCCTCAATTTCAGATGCACACCAAAATCAGCAGACTGTTATGCACAGTCTGGATACCTTCCCAACATCAGAAATGAGTCCTAAAGTGCTACAATAGGTTGCAAAACCACCAAATTCAATAGTAATATTTATGTAAGAGCAGTCATTTGAACTCTTACCTCTCAAAACACTGTCTTGGGTTAACACTTGTAAGCTATTTTCTCAGTTTGATCATTTGAAAGTTTTTCCACTCCATACAGAACATTCAGATATTCACTAGAGCAGAGAACATGACTGTGAGATAATTCATCTGCTGCACAGTTTTTAGGGTACTTACCCTGGAGATGTGATATGATGTCTCTGATTTAGAGACTATCAAAGCAGCTTATACAAAATTAGGTAATTTCAACAGAAAAACATCAACTATCTTGAATATACAACACAATGATTGAGAATACTCTCATACTTAGATGTGAAATTCCTTAATCAGAGCAGGATAATGAAACTATGTTCTTCCATAATCGTAGGGAAATAATGCTATGAATATGTGCTCTTTTGTAACATGGAAGCCAATGTTATTTTTTGAGTGCTATGTAAGTCCATCAACTAATTCTCTTTTGTTAAATACACATACATATTCTTTTTCTTTTCTTTCAAATTAGGAAAAAAAAAGTTTCTTTGGCCAAGTATGGAATCTGGGGGAGGGGTTGTTTGTTTTGATGATAATTATGAAAAATTCATCCTACTTCTTACACAAAAGATTCCTTTTCAGATTTTATGGATGTCCTGGAAAAATAATTAATCACATAGCTCTGTTGTAAACAAATATTTGACAATGGCAGGGGAGTAGCCCATGTGGAGTCTGTTAGGATTCAAAATATTAACAGCATAAGTATGCCAGTTTTGTAGCAGCTGACTTTTTATGTGAGAGTGATTACAGCTGGAAACACACTAAAAATTAGCAAGACAGAGCTTTGCAACCTTAGCAGAAATTGCAAAACTGAACTCAGTAACAGAAGTTGATACTGCAGTATTACTTTGAGTTTACAGAACCACATACATTTCTTGTTGTAATACAATTCTTGTTGTTTGGTACCTTTTAACGTTTTTATCAACATGAAAAATCTCTTTTAAAAGGTGTTTATTGCAGAATATGTGTTGTACAAAGCTTTTGTTCACTTCCACAAGTGGAATACTCTTACTGATATGAAGTGATCCATGCATTCAGGTTCCTAATGTTTAATGCTCATATATACTTCCTGGTTAGTAAAGCCATATCAGACAGAAAGAGGAAAAATCAAAGGAAAATGAGAGAGAGAAGAAAAAAAATAAAAGAGAGAGATGGGAATATGAGCTAACAAAAACACTTTTTACTTTGATGCTTTAAAGAAGAGAGGTGAAACCCATGCAGACCTCCCAGGAGTCTGAGTCATCCAATACCCCTCAGCATTTGAGCTAATAAGCATTTGTACAGTGAGTAAAAGAGGAAAAAAAAGTGTTATTAATTAAATTAAGAACATTAGATCTTTCTTCCTGGTAGATTTCAGAATACATTTTTCTTGTCAAAGTGCAACTCCGAGGCAACTTAGCAGTCTTGTCCATGGAGACCAAATTCAAGAGGCTGTACGAAGCTTCTCTGCAGAACACTGAAGACAACAGCTCCCACACAGCCTGCAGGAAAGGGAGAGAGATGCTAACAAAGCCAGCTGAGAGGGGGGTTCAGAAACTTCTTTTGCTGACAAGCAAAACTGTGTACGGGACTGGAAGGAATTTATCACCCACTGGTATCACATTAACTAAATAACTTTCCTTTTTTTTTAAATTTGTTTTTAATGAGAACTTCTGTTTTATAAACAGCGTTACCTATTATCAATCAAAAATCATTAATTCCTGATTACTTTATACCTGGGTTCATAGTGCACTTTGATATGTGCAGTATTTCTAGTGCTCTTGGAACAGACAGGGAGTATGTAGGATGCAAAGTTTGGAAACAAAACCTGTCCAGAGGTGATTATGGAGGTTAATGCAAAGAATATGCTTATGAGTATATCATAAGCAGTGCACCAGGTCCCCAGATCAGTGAAATCATACAATATTCCTCAGTGTAGTGTTTACAGGAACAAAGATATTAAACTAAAAACACTAAGCCGGGGAAGATAAAGGAGATTTCTAATTATTTTCACTCTGGTGCCTGTAAGGTTCTTTCTACAGTTAATAGTACAGTGAAGACTCAGTCCTCAGAGAACTCCATGTTAAGAAAAAAATCAAGTTTCCTCATGTGTTTAATACTAATATCAGAATGAATGCTCACAGGAAATACTCTGCTGATAACTTCTGGTCCATTGCTGGTCTCAAATCTAGTGTAATTCTGTTTAGATCAATGATTTTTTTCTTGCATAATAGTGCCATCTCTATTTGAAGTTAGTCCTACAAACTGTATTCCAGCTCTAATTTCCATGCAGAATTTCAGTGGCTTCATCCCACATATCTTTTGACACATTTATAAAGTTATGATTTTATCAAACTTACTTTACTTTTGGGCAATTTCAACCATCTCCTCCAAGGACAGAAAGCAGAAGCCTTATTTGCCTGGCTTTGCATTCCCCTATGTGCACCTTTAACATTCCTTAGTAACAGCTTAATTTGCTGACAAGAGTAATTTATATTCAAGACCATCTCAAACAAGCTACTTCACTGAACATTAATGCAGGATATGACACTAGAGACGCACATAAGTATCTCTTAGAAAGATGGTTTCTTTAAAAAAAGTAACAAAAACACATTTCGTGTTAAAATTCTTTCTGTTCACATTATTGAAATTAATTCCCAGACAGTAAAACTCTACAGACAAAAGCATCACTGTCTAAAATGATATCACAACACACACTTTTTCAATTTGGGTGGCAGACATGCTACTGGAGGTTTGGGAAAAGCCCCACTGCCTAATATTAGTGCTTGTTTTCTATGCAACACAGCATGACAGATCTGGCATACGTTTTGTGGTTCTGACTTGATGCAGATTTTCTGTATTTTCTTGAAACATCCAAACTGAAAATAGCAGTAAGTTCAAGTGTTTTTCATTGTGATCATAAACCAATCACACATGTGATTTGATCTAAGTGCCACAAAGCTGCACTTGGTTTAGCTGTTGTCCATTTGGGAAGAGCTGAAGCACTTTAAACTGGATTTCAAAGCTACATAGTGAAATTCCATATGAAAATATATTTAAAAAGAGTTTGTCTTCCCTTTAAGCAATTTAATATAATTTCCTTATTTACTGCTTCAAACTAAACCAATGTAATTAAGAGTTAAATCTTATGAAAAATATCCACATAGGGGACCAATTTGAAAGATTTTTTTATTTTTTTAACTGAGCTAGAAAAGTAGGACTCATTTAAATTTTAACACCAAAATCAGCCCCAGTGAAAGTGAGGATATGGGTGTACATTCTGAAGTCAGTTGACTTTATTTGGCTTCGCAAATCATTCAGTAGCTAAAAGTAAGCAATTTGGCTTAAAAGCTTCCTTACCTGGAGGATCATCTTGTTAGTGAGCCAGCCGTCACAACTAGGATGAAGCTCAAGAAGTAACAGAAATTTTCAGTCTTCTTTACACCATCTAACTCTCCAATCATTAATCTTGTCCACTTAAAAAACTCTTAGGGCCAAAGCTCACTGAGACGTTTAATTGAAATTTTAGAAGCACTTACAGGAGTAAAAGTAGAAAATTGTATCTGCCATGGACCTTTGAAGTAAAAACAACTAAAACTACACAGACAGCTTTGCTCTCATTTTAGTAACTTGAGGAAAAAAAGCAAAATAGACCTACATTCAGTAATTGAGTATGTATCAGCAGATTAAATTTGGACATAAGGAAAAGCAACATAAAACTACAAAGTTTTAATTTCTGTTTTCTTTACATAATTAGATGTTGGCTAAGAAGAAGATACAGTATACTTCAAGATGGAAAGATATTATGGTCCCAGCAGTACTTAGGAGCCTTGAAATATTCCAGACAGTCAGCAGTAGCTTGAGTAAAGAACATCCACAAAGACACAGTTAGGCACGACTAATCATAGATTCATAGAATGACTTGGGTTGGAAGGGACCTTAAAGATCACCTAGTTCCAAGTCCCCTGCCATGGACAGGGATGACACCCACTAAACTGGATTGCCAAGAGCCTTGACTAACCCAGTCTTAAACACCTCCAGGAATGGGGGATCCACACCTTCTCTGGACAACCTGTTCCAGTGCCTCACCACCCTCTGAGTGAAGAATTTCTTCCTAACATATAATCTAAATCTCCCCTCTTTCAGTTTAAAATCATTCCCCCTTGTCCTATCACTGTCTGCCCATATAAAAATTCTCCATCTTTTTTTTTCTAAGCCCCCCTTAAGTACTGGAACAGGGCTTATAGTACTGATGAAGGTATCTTACTCACAGCAGCCTTCCACTAGTCTTCCTCCAGAATCATCAAGGGGTTATGGTGCAGTTGCCACACCAAGGAAAATATTACATTTATAAAAAATGCCTTGAGTGGGCAGCTACAGTCCCAATTCCATTCCCAACCCAAGTTTTGTAGAGCTGAATCTGCAAGATGTTTTCTCATCCAGAAAACTAAGTCAAAGATTCAAAATCCGTACCCTTAAGTCTCAATATCTACACCTCACCTCAGGCAAGACTAGACCTGGCAAACCAACTAGAGAACACTCCACAATTGTCTGTAAAATTTTATATGTTTAGAACAATTTAGTGCTTACAGGTTTAGGAGCCTACTCAACTCTTTAGCTCATCAGCTAATTTAGTCTTCTTCTATGACAAGATGCTAAGCAGGATAGTAGTCTGAGAAGCAGACACAGAAATTTATTAACAGAGGACTTACAAGAGAAAAGAAAGATTAAACTATTAGGTTTTTAGCCTGAAAAAGTCCACAGAATCTGCCACTGTTTTTCCAATCTAACCAAATAGTCCAGCAGGGACAGCATTTCAAGCAAACAGATTATCTGAAGGACCAGTTCCCTGATTAAAACAGCAATGATAAATCACAGAGTATTCTCCAGTGCAATGCACTGTTTTAGCCATACAAAATGAAAGAAAAGGATATGAAATGGTAGGCCTTTGAGAATATATATAGTGAAAGGGAGTTCTGAAGTCTACGGAGAATTGCTCGTGTGAAAATATTTAATTTCTGTCTCTCTCTCTTTCTCTCTCGTCTTCTAATAATCTCCAAAGTACTTTTCATAGTTTCAACTCAGAACCCAGAAATGAAAAATAATTCTAGAAGAAAATGACTAAGTGTAATCGTTATTAAAACTATATTAACAATGACAAGTGTATATTTTAATAATTACACATACTATATTTATTTTATATAAACTATAGTTTAGTACAACTAGTATTGTCAAAGTAAGCAATAAAAAAATTTAAATTGCAGAAATAATATTAGCTTAATCTGATCCTTCAGTTTAGTACTTATTCATGTGTATATACGTCAAAGTCTTTAGTATAACCTGTATTTATTTGAATTGTAATCATATATATTTATGTGTGCATTTCCTGTCACATTTTATTTTTTTTCCCCATAGAGTGCATCTCATTTGTTGCACAGGATAGGCATTGTTCAATTAATAGTTATTCATTCTTAAACTTGTCTCCCTGGGCCTCATTAAAACATATAATTCAAACAATGCACTGCATTTTACATCGAAGGAATATCTTTGTAGACATTCTCTACTGTTGGAATTCAGGGATTACAAACAGGAATGTTTTTTATTAAAAAAAAAAAAAAACACAAACAAACAGGAAGGTCTTCCATGATCCAAGGAAAGAAAACAACCCACTTTGGTATTTTATTCTACAAAGAATATAGTAAGTGTACTGTGATGAGCAGGTCAACAAAAAGATGTTGTTCTTTCCCCTTGGAGCCAAGACAGAAGATGCAATTACACAACCAGAATGACTCCAGGTTGCTTCATAGGTAGTCAGAACAGATCCTCTGGTTCAAAGTGGTACTAAGAGCAATGATCATGGATATAACTGATAGCACTATATATGACTAATTGTAAAAGACTCTGGAGATCTCTAAGGGGTGTTGAAGAAGCAGAACATTAAAGCATTTCCCAGAGATTCATCCCATGTCATGAGCAAAAGCAGTCAGGGGTCAAAAGAAGTCACAACCTTCTTGTACAGCAAAAGAAGGATGTGCTCTTGTTAGAGCTTCCTGAAATCAATCTTCCATTAATAGAATGGCTAAAGTAGTCAGGAGGGATAAACATAAGAGAGAAGTAAAAAAACTGAAAAAATGTACATATACAGTTTGTACTAAAACATATATATAACCAAGTTACAGATGGACATAGAGGAAAAACTATTTAATTTTCTACGTGATATTGTGAGAAATCTAAGTAGTAAACAAATGCAACTGGAATTGCTCATGTCTGAGAAGAGTTTGACCTACTTAGGAACTACTGAATTTGGGTTGAAATATTTCAGTAATTCCTAAATGAAATTGTATTGTAAGACTCAAATTAGTGGAATCTTTCCATTGACGATTATAACCTATTTAGGAAGAAGTCAGTGGGGAAAAAAAGGAAGGGGGAATGGTAGAATATGTCAAAAATAATTTGAACTGTTTCTACATTACCAGCATTGTGTAACAAATAAATGCTTGTAATTAGGAGTAACTGTGGCAACATATAAAGCACTATATGTGGAGCTCCAGATTCACAATAGATAACAGGATGATCAACTTTTTAAAAACCAATATGTCATGTATAGGCGGAAAAAGATGCATTACTGTCAGGGATTTCAATTCTTACTGACACGTTGGAAGTCATAAGCAGGGAGCACTTCAGTACTTTCAGGATTTATAAAATTATAAAACATAACCTAAAACTAAAATGTTATAACTACTATAGACGAATTGCAGGCTTCTTATCTCCATATATAAAGAAGCATTGGTCTCAGAGCAAAAATTAACAACTGATACATTACAAGAAATAATGAACAATTGATAAATTACAAGAAATAACTAATCAATTATGTCAGAGAGTGCAAAGCAAAGTCCCAACCTCCACCATATTTACAGTTCATTTAAATTTTATAGGCTAGATTTATGAGGTTGATAACAATTATGAGTAAAATCTATTGGGAGAAAGTAATTAACTGTGACTGATATTGGGAATTCCTTAAGTGCCCAAAACTTCTGGTGATGAAGAAGAATATGCTAGTTAAAACAGACATAGAAGGTATCTGAAAACATCAATTAATTAACTAATAATTATCATAGAAAAGAGGAGGAGCTTGTAGTCATAAATGCAAAAGATAAGAAATGTAAAAGATCTATAAGGGAACAAAAGAAAAAAATATGGTTAATAGATATATGTGACTGATAGCTTTAGAAAGCTGTGTTTTTTTTTTTTTTTGTAACTATTATACATTTTTATAGTACACAGGTGGTTGGATAATAAGCTTCATATTTTCAGTGTAAGTACACTAAGGCTTACTACTATTTAGCTTTTTTAATCAATTACTTGAGGAAAGACAATGTAAATATATTTCTGTAACATTTGTCAATTATGTAAAGATCTGGAGAACCAGTAGTAGGAAAAAGACTGTCAAGAATGCAGAATGAACTCTACTTCTTGGTAAAACTATTGTGGGAAAATTATGTGTGTTTCAATGTTGCCAAATGGCAAGAACATAATTATGAACAAGGAATGTAAGTCATTCTTCAGGATTGGGAATTCTAAGGAACGAAAGAAATATTGAGTGACTTAGAGGTCAGCATGCGTAATTACTTGAACATGAGTTTTCATTGTGGAATACCGTAGTCCTTGAAAGTTTTAGCAAGAAAATGCCAAGTATGAGTGAAGAGATTATATTACAAATGTACTGACACTGAAGACATCAGTGCTAGATTATTGTGTCTAATTATGCGTTCAAAGAAGACGATGAAAAATTATAAAGGTTCAGAGAAGTCCATGGAAATGATTAAAGGACTGGAGAAAATGTCTTAAAAGAAAAAAAAAGAAAAAAAATCAGAATAATACTTTAGTTTCCAAATTGAAGGTTAAGAAGTGACATGATCAGTGATTAAATGTTCTTTCCTGATGAAATATGGTAACAGAGAACTTCTCAACCTGGAAACATTAAGGACAATAATCCCTTATTATTTTTCCCAAACAATGCCAATATTTCTGTAGGATGATTCTGATTCCCAATTATATGTATTTTCAAGCCTCAAAATCCTTCCCTGAAGGTAATTTCTGACCCCCATATGATTTTAATTCTCAGTCTCAGAATGAGAAATAGCTGGGCAATTTCTGCCATAATTATCTGTTGAAAACTTCATCTTGAGGCCTGACAACGAAAATTTGAAGTAGTTAAAATCAGGCAGTCTTCTAAACACCTAAGGATATGGCCTCATCATGCACAATCCTGACCTGCAGTGTCACCTTCTGAGCTAGTTATAAATTTTCCTTGCTTTCAACCACATGACCTCACAGTTTCTTGAAAGTCAGTGTATGCCCTAACCTACATTTCAAAACTCAGCTTCTGTGAATAAACAGCCCTTATCCAGAGTCACAAATAAAACAGTGGCTCGCAATAAGAACATAAAACAAATCTCCTGATTTCTGATCCCTGTTCAAGTCATCACAAGAACTCCCTGCTAATAATATTTGGTGATTAGCAGCTACTTTATTGTATCGACACTGCAGTATTTACATGTACTACAGACTCTGAATTCCTATTCAGAACTCCACAGTCTTCAACCTGCAATTTATTTAGCCAAACAAAACAGAAATAATTCAAATAAAAGCAACACTTCAAAACTGTGGGCTATCCAGTTTCTGGGTAATCTCAGACATTAAACTTCAGTTTACAAGGGAACCTCAGTGTAAAAAAAAAAAAAAAAAAAAAAAATCAATTCTCCTATAAAATGTAGAGGAGAGATAGGGGATGTCTGAGCAAGGTTTTGAGGCTTCCAGTCCTAAACTTAGAGACTTAAGCCTCCGGCTTTAATCCTAGGCACTGGCACTGTGCATACGGAAAAGTTTCCATGTGCTACAGTTTATGTTCTAATCTAAACAGTACAATATAAACTGGTGCATGTGTTATTTCATGGATGACACAGTTTTCAAGTTATGACAGTTCAGTAGTGTCCCAGACTCTTGGTTCCCACACATTCCACCCACCCCTTTTTCATTTTCCACAACTGTCATCAAAAGCAGCTTCAGAGAGCTGGAGGACACTGAGAGAAAAGAGAGAAAAAGATATGTAATATATTCAGATAATAAATTGTGATGGATCTGTGTTATGACATTATCTGTTGCTATGATGATAGGTCAGGATTGCAGTCAGGCAGTTTAGAGCAGTTAGTTTAAGAAAACAAAATTATTCCCAGTAGATTTCTCAAGGCCATTACAAGCAATACAGAAAATCTCTTTCCTCATCCTCTTCTCCTGCTCTCACTCTCTGCCTTCTGCCACAATGAATCATTATGATATACTACTTTTTTTTTTTTTTTTTTTTTTCAAATTCTTTTTCTCCAAATTGAGAAAGAGTACTTTCTTCAAAATAGTTTACTTACCTGTCCTGGTGAACATTAAATTGATGTCAAGGTCCCCTTGTCTTTGGACTATTTGGTGCTTTGCTTGCTGTTTTTAAATTACTTTGACCCTAGTCAGGTAACTTTGTACTTTCATTACCAGTCACATTTCGTGAGTAAATAAACACACACTTGCCACCTCTTCTTTAACTGGAATAAATTAAAACTTATGTTTCAAGCCTGGACTTCTGGTTTTTCCCTTGTCATATATGCAGTACTGTCCTTTTGCATACAACACAATCGAAGAGTTTCACTTAGTATGACATATGCACATGTGATTTTGTTTTCCTTCCAGAGGTGCAGTTCTCAGTGCAGATAGGAACAGAAAGAAAAGTACATCACAGCAGAATGGAAACAACATGCTAAAACATTACTTTAAAGATGTGCTCTTCGAACAAAGGCTTTCCAGAGCTCATTTGTTGTTGGAGTCACCAAGAAAAAGTACTTGAAAGTAACAGATGCTTTGAAGAAATGGGGAAATAAATCTACAACTGATTTAAAATACAAAAATCAGGTTCTGCTCTAAGCTGAATCTGTTGGAGTTATACCAATTGCAAACCAGGAAAGACTCAAGACCTACAACTTTTCATTGCTAAGAACCTAGGTACATACCAAGAGACACAATGAGATTTGTTCGGTACATGCTGCATCTGTAACTCCACATACCATTTTATAGATTTAACCTAACGCACCTTCCATCAATGAAATTAAATCCACCTGTATTTAGAAAATGTTAGTGTAGTTATTCAGATAGGTATCGGGGAAAAAAAAAAACACCATAAAAGTACATAGAGAATATGATACATTTGAGGTTAGAACTATTGTGCACAACATGGATGGTATGTGTGTTCTCTTCCTGGGTCAGTAGAAAAATGAATAAATCTTTCAGTCCTAAAGTCTGATGGGTTAATCTATAGCTGCACTGCATGTTACCATGCACTCTACGTTTGTTAAAATATTGCTGATGCCTTCTGAAGTCTAGAAAAATTGGATTCCTTTAAACTGTCATCCACACATAGATTTATTCTCTAAGTTTGTGTTTGGTAATTTAAATTTAACTGAGATTTTCTGTTCTAGTCATCAACATTCAAGGCTTAACTGTGTTATCTTTCTAGTGTTTGCAGAGATTAAAAGGATTTTAATGGTAAATTAAGAAAGATAACTTCCCTTTCTACCCTGTATTATACACTTTTAAAAATGACTTTTCTTGTTGCCACAAAAATCTTTTTGAAACACAGCATCCTGTTTCAAAGAACATAAACAACTCAGAGCAAGTTAATGATCCCTAGCTTTGATCATGCATATCCCCTCCTGTACAAGTAACACAATGAAACCAATAGGATAATTTATGCAAGTACAAGTCCTCCATGCTAACAGAAGTTATCAGTTTTGTGACTACTCTCCTTTCTAATAATATTGAGATGAATACTGCTGCATCTGAATTCCAAAGTTTTATTTTACTTCTGTAAATGAAGTAGTGTTGCTACCATTGGTAGAAAAAAGATTAATTACCCTCGTTAATGTCTTCAGTACAAAGGAGTCTATGCTTCTAATGAGATATATCAAGGAAGGATTTAATTTGCCTCTTCTGTAGGAATTACCGTGTACGAATCACTCACTATTATGCCTACATACAGGGAAGAATACAATCTTCTTCATCCATTCACAGTAGCAAACAACAGCATCCAGAACACCTATGTATGACAATTTTTAGATTTTGGAAATTGTCCAAACCTATAGACCTTAACTTAATTTAAATATTCCACATAAAGCAGTCTGATTCCTCACCTGAATCCTATTCAATTCATTGAGTAAAATGTATATTTTATCAAGAATAGCACATATATTTCAAGTGAATTTCATGACTTAATTATATCTGTAACATGTTTTATGTTGAAATAGAATGATATTAAAATCATTATTTAGTCTGGATACAATTGCTCACTGAGATGTTGCACTGCAGATAAGAGGAAAAATAAATTTAAAAAACCTAGCCTTTATACGCGTAGCTGCATCACAGGTGGTTACTAAGACCAACATGTATTAGCAAATCTAAAGAAACAGAAGAAGCAAAAGTATTAGTAAATACATTTCATTGAAAAATACCATATTGTTGTGTGATGGGACTCCAAATTGAAAAGTAGAATTGCTCTCCCTTTCCTCGAAGAACAAGTACAAAGACACGCCCTCAAACCTCTAGAGTTAACTCACTTATAATGCATTACACAGGAGTGAAGAGCTAAGTAATTAGGGAGAAAACAGCTGTGCAGGATGAGCCAGATAAAACAGAAGTCCTTAAAAGGAAGTTATTGTTGAGCCCTGGCAACATGTGACTTTTCCTTTGCTCTTTGCAGTTCAATGGTTTGTGGATTGGCTAAAATCCATCAAGTCCCGTTCCTCCCTTAGGAACACAGAGAAATTCCTCTTCTCCTATCACTGCTAAATCTCAGCTGGGCAGCTCTTCCCTTCTGCATGCATCACTACCCTGTTAGCTCAAGGCTCTCTTGATTCTGCCCTTCATCTGCAAGCTCCCAGTTTGCTGGCTCGCACCTTCACTTGCCTTTTGTCTTCCAGTTCTGGCAACACATGCAGGACATTCCTGGAGGGCACAAGGTGCTTTTTATGCTGATCTTGGTTGATCTTGGAAGATAAGCAAATTCCTTCTCCTTTCAGGGGGCTCCCTTGACCCAGAGGGCAGCACTTGAGACCAAAGGGAACTGTTCTCCCTACTCTGTACCAACAACTTTTTAACACAACATTTATACAATAAAATGAGAACAGACATTTTAACTAGATTTGTCTGTCATGCTGTTAAAAGTCAGATTTGCAAGGAAAATGTCTTAATGCGGCTGCTCATAATTTTCCCCTTAAAATTCTAAGTGTGTGGTTGGTTACAAGGTTGATTTTATTTTGTTTCCCAAAACTCCTGTTGAATTTCATTTACAGAGATTTCAAAATGTGGCCCAGTCTGTACAATACAGGTTATAAACCTCAAAACACTGTAAAGATAGAGTGAATACCACACCATTCGTGGGTATTTGGAAAATAACCATATAGTTGGCATCTCCTTATGTCAATCATCAATATAAATTAGTATTAACTCAGAAAATAACAGCATTAGAAACCATGATTCAGACCCACAGAATTTAATCATCTACTACCATAACTTTTGAAAATAATCACGATTGAGCATATGAAGTTGATAAAGACAGTACGTAAAATGCTGCCATCACATGGTGAAACAACTGGGAGCAAACACCACAATGGGCAGTAGTGAGGTGGAGACAAGCATTCTTCTATCATAAAACCAATTTTGTTAATAGTTAAGGGAGTTGCAAAGAGTAAATCCTATCTCTGTCATTCAAAACCTCTCTGCAATCAGTTGTCTTACATCAGAAACTGATTGTCTAGGTCAGCAGTCTTGTCAAATAATTTGTTATTATAGTTCTGCAATACTGTAGCCACTCAAAATCTTAAAAGAAACAAACACGCGAAAACCTACTATTTTTAACGTTTCAACCACTAGCAAAAATGTGCAGTCAGGTTTCCCTCAGCTGGCAAAATGAAAGTTCTTGGCGCATCCAGAGTGGTAGAAAAGTCCCAACCTGGGAAAGTCACCTCCTTGATTAGGGTGTCTCTCCAGACAGGTGTGTAAAGGCAATACTTCCGACACATCTAAACTGTGCTCAAACCAAGCTCTTTAGTGTCCATCATGGTCAGTCTACATACAAACTTCTATGAACTCTGTGAGACCTAAACTTGAAGCCAACAAAAGTTTCAGGGACAGCATTCCCATTACTTGTGCCAGTTTGTTGTTTTTTTTCCTGGTAGACTGATATCTGCCTTTGGGTAGGTCAGCCTATAATTCATAAAATCTTTTAAAACAGGAAAAAAAAATGAAGACTGATAGAGTGAAAGATAATTCCACAAGTGATGTGGTAACAACTTTCTTTTGACGAGCTTTTTGCCAGACAGAACATCACCTACTGAAACCACAGAATCATAAAACTACCCAGTTTGTCATGAATTTTTGAGTTACGTTTACAGTAGTTGTCATTTTTTCCATCTCCCTCTCACACTCTTTAAATCAACTAAGCACTGCTTTCTGTTCAAAGTTGTAGAGAGGTCATGAAAGCTGAAGATGTTACTTGTGGTGGAAAGCATCACTTCATGAATTTAAAAGATGTGTGTGACAAGGAAAAAAAAAAGTTAATTATTTTCATTAATGGTACACTGTCTCAGTTCCTCTCTGCTGTAAACTCTGGCCAGTGTGAATCATGAACACTAATGAGAATAGAGCAGAATGAGGACTAGGATATTTTGTTTTTTTGGCTCCATTACTGACCGTAAGAAGGTTCCAAGGTGCTACAAGGAGATAAATTTTAAATTGCTAAAATAAGTTGGGACTCCCACTGCATGCAAGAAGAAGCTGTGTTCGTGTATAATTATAGGATTATGACCTATTTTCCTACTCAGGATCTGATCAGTAGGTTTGCAAAGAAGCCTCAGCTTACATTTAGGTCTTAAGGGAGCTTATTCTCATTCTAGACCATTCCTTTAAATTAGCATAAAAGGAAAAAAAAGCACTGCACTAAAATCAGATATTATTCCTTTTTCATTATTTAATATTGTTTCAAGGAATCTACTATTCATCCTAAAATACCATTTCAATGGCTAATACTTCATTAGATAAAAATAATCCGAAAATCCACCATACCTATTTTGCAATAATTTTATTACCTTTTTGACATTTGCAACAACCCTTTCTTTCAGCTATGATCATTTTCTTTCTTAGTGGCCCCAATCTGCTATCTTTCAAAGTCTGCAAATTACATAATTTTTGGATAAGTTATATTACCACCACCAATCTCACAGTCTCTAAAAATATGTAACTTCTGTAATAAATTTCTCTCTCTCCTCTTTAGGATCAATGTTTTCATAACTTTCATGTACATAACAGTTTCTTCTACAAACACCTGATAACCATCTGTGTTATTATTTGGGCTATAAAATGGTCCCCTCTTTTTTTTTTTTTTTTTAATATCACTGTTTTGCTGATTGGATCTCTATGTTTGCTGATTTTTTTTTTTTTTAAATCTAAAATTTCTTTTGTAGTTAGGTCGCACAGCATCTAAGTCTTCTGGCTAGTCAATCAAATAGTTATGAATCCCAAAACAAGATCCAATGTAAAAAAAAAATCATATGGTGAGAAAATTGTAAAATAACATATCTAAAAGAAGTATTTTTACATATGAACTTGCAGCTGTTGGTGTTATAATACATAAAAATAGACCTCAGTAGTAACAGCATATGAATTCCAAAGAAATCAAAGAATCAGTTACATATACTGGTATGAGTAAGTATACTGATATAATCAGAGGAGAAGTCACATAAATGATGTGACATGAAGACAGAATGAACTGAATTGATACACAGAAAGAAAAAAAAAAGAGAGAAAAATAAAAAGAGAAAAAAAAAAGCTATTCCCTTCATTTTCAATTTTCCTTTCATTTTTTTTTCTTAAATTTCCATGTCTTCCCAAATGTAATATTCAACCTTGTATTAGTAGCAAATATTACCAGCTGCCTATTATTAATATAAAATTATAATGCCCATTATCTTCTGAACATATTCTTTTCAGCCGACATAGCAACAAGATGGATTATCTTACTTAGTATGCTTGTAACTATATATGGCTTGAATGAATTCTAACTACTTTGGTAGGTAGAATTGGAAAAAAAAAATCTACATTTGTTAGTTATTACTACTTGGTTTTCTCGAATACTTTCTATTAATAGAAATAAGCTACTGGTGACTGAAATGATCAAAAATAAGAGGAGATGGCAAGTCTTCTAACAAAAATCTCTATTTTCAGTGTCATTTCTTGAATAAAAGTGCAGTGTTTTAGCATTAGATTTTACTAATTTAGAACAGTATGAAGTACTGCACAGTAAAATCAATTATCTAATGAAATACACTCTTACAGCATTCAGAAGGCTATTTTTTTTTTTGTCTTTTACCAGCTTCTCTGTTGTACGTCTGACCAATTGAAACTTTTAGATGAATATTAAAAAGGAACAAAATATAAACTACAAAAATCACAAAAAGGAAATTACATAAGTCACAAAAGGAAGGAAAAATATTTCAAATGCAACTTTGCTCTTGTGAACCCTTACTTATTTTAGTTGTGGTTAAGGAAGACTTCACCTATATTAATAGTCCTATACCTGTTCACAAAGTTAGTATCTACATGGGCATTAGTGACTACTTTGAAGTGTTGATTTGTCATTCGTAACATGGGGAATCAGAAAGAAGCAAATGCAATGCAGAATCTTTCTGCTCCTCTTTCTCCTCATGAGCTATATAAAATGTTTTGCTTATCTGCCCATAAAAGGCAGGACATGCTCCAAATGTGGGGTCCTCTGGCAGAACCTATTTTACAACAGAATGTAGGCCACTGTATATACTGGGGTAGAAGATAATTGTAGGGAATTGCAGCAGGATTGAACTTTGTTGAAAGCTCCTACACATTCAGAATGTAGAACTGAAGCCAAAGCCTATAAACTGTTGGACATTTTGTGCGGATTAACCACCGTTTTGTTTATGCCAGCTGTAATTAGACCATATTGCAAGCCATCATCACACAAGCAGACTTTATTATATCTAAACACTAGGATACACTTTTTAGGAGTTATGCAAACCTACGGTAATTGTGGGGTGGTTCTACTTCTATAGTACATTGAAGAAATGCAGATAGAATGTGCGTGTTTTGTTTATTGTTAGTTTCTTGGTTAGTTATTTCCATATGATTTTTCTGTTGCACAATAGACAAAATTGGTTCGTCCCTGACATAGCTCTATTATGGAACTTCCATTGTCAAATGTTTCTCTATTGCTCAGGCCAATTTTAAAATATTTGACATTAGAGCCAAGCTTTAGTTAGCACAAAACCAGCAAACTAAACTTTTCATTCTTTAAGTGCTTTCCTTTATCAGTTAAAGGCTAAAAAAAATGGCTTTTTAGCTGGCACCCGTGGCTTTGGGGAGTGTTTTACAGTACATTTTTGCAAACCGCTTTTTTCAGGTTTATTGGCCTCACAGCAGAGATTACAGAAGACCACACAATTGGAATGATCATTTTTCTTTGCATTAGCAGAATGCATTTAGAATGGCAGGAGCTAACCTTAGGGGAACCTGGACTAATGAATGATACTTTATGGAAAATGTTTCAACATTTAAGAGAGAGTACAGAGAGGAATCTTCAAAAGTGTCTTGGAATTGAAGTTCTAAAGTCACAGTGAAAGCCAATGAAACTGTGCTCCTAATTCTCTGGGGTTTGTTTTTGTTCTAATTAGGCCCCTGTCTCCCAGTCTTCAATTGTTTATAAGCATATTGCATGGAGAAAAAATAAATAAATAAAAAAGTGTTTTAATGATTCATGAGGTAGAAAATTCTTCTTCGTTTAATGCAGTGAAACAGACACGCTTCTGCGAGAGAGAATCTCCTTGCTGTGGCAGGTTGACATGCAATAGTACATGTAAAAATGTATGTTTGAGCAAAGAACACATCTAGAACAAATAAGGATTATGGAATCCTACAAACTTGTTCAGTGGTTAAGAAAAGGCTCATTGCCTTCCCTTGAATTGACATGTATATATGAACTGATTTGATTCCTCTTTCTTTATTCTATGAAACAGCTATATGAACAACAGCTATTCCTTGGATATTGAAGCTCATCTTTTTTTATTTAACTTTTGGCTGCTCATTTCATAATCACATCATAAAGAATCACTGAACCAGTTAAGAAAAACTATTATATCATCTCTTTAATCCTCTTTCAAAGTTAACACATGATACAGTTCTCCCACAGAGACTAGCACAGACAACTGTCTTCTGCAGAAATTATGTGAAAATACAGGAACATGGGTCAATCTCATCCATATTCATTGACTTTCTAGGCACATCTTACACCAGGAATGAATTTGGAGACATAAACAGTAGTTAAAAATAAATGCTTAAAAGCTAGCCCCATATACTGTTTTCATTACATGTCTGAATAATGCAAAAATGGGGAATGAAAATGCAAAACATATTGTCATGATCTGTAAGTAGCACTGTTTATTAATACAGTAGTAGTTAAAACAGTTTTCAGATAAACTGTCAGCCAGCCAAAGACATCTTCTGTGAAAGCACAAAAAATGCATGCCACATACTAAGTAAACAAAAAATTATTTTATGGGTGTGTTCTGCATGGTATCACACAAGAAGGCCAGAGAAAATCAAAAGCTGAAGGAGTAAAATAACTTATGTATATGAATTTATCAACATGGATGTCTTAGAACAAAAAAAAAAAAATAAATTTTAAATATAATTAAAAAATAAATAAAAAGGTGTGAAACTTACGCCTTTATCAACCCCATGTTCAACACCACAAAGACTAGCTAATTTCCAGAGTGCATAACTTTATTTCGTATGTTCTGAAGATTCAGGAAAGACTGAAAAACTTAGATGTTTGTTGAACTGGAGAGCTTTTTCAATGTTCATGAGAAACTAACATTTGTGTATATATAGCTCTTTAACCAATGCCTCACAAACATATCTTTATCAATGATCTGGATGAGGGGATTGAGTGCACCCTCAGTAAGTTTGCAGATGACACCAAATTAGGCGGGAGTGTTGATCTGATTGAGGGTAGGAAGGCTCTGCAAAGGGATCTGGATAGGCTGCACTGATGGGCTGAGGCCAACTGTATGAGGTTCAACAAGGCCAAGGGTCGGGTCCTGCACTTGGAGCACAACAACCCCATGCAGTGCTACAAGCTACGGGAAGAGTGGCTGGGAAGCTACCTGGCAGAAAGGGACCTGGGGGTATAGGTTGATAGCTGGCTAAATATGAGCCAGCAGTGTGCTCAGGTGGCCAAGAAGGCCAATGTCATTCTGACTTGTATCAGAAACAACATGGCCAACAGGACTAGGGAAATGATCATCCCTCTGTACTCAGTTCTGGTGAGGCTGTACCTCTAATACTGTGTTCAGTGTTAGGCCCCTCACTACCAGAAGGACATCAAGGTGCTGGAGAGTGCCCAAAGAAGGGCAACAAAGCTGGTGAAGGGTTTGGAGCACAAGTCCTATGAAGAGCAGCTGAGGAAACTGGGGTTGTTTAGTCTGGAGAAGGTTCAGAACAGACCTTATCGCCCTCTACAACTACCCTAAAAGGGGTTGTTGTGAGGTGGGGGTCAGTCTCTTCTCCCAGGAAACAAGCAATGGAACAAGAGGAAATGGCTTTAAGTTGCACCAGGGGAGGTTTAGGTTGAATATTAGGAAAACATTCTTCACTGAAAGGGTTATGAAGCATTGGAACAGGCTGCCCAGGGAAGTGGTTGAGTCACCATCCCTGGAGGTATTCAAAAAACATGAAGATATTGTGCTTAGGGATATGGTTTAATGGTGAACTTGGCAGTGCTAGGTTAACAGTTGGACTAGATGATCTTAGAGGTCTTTTCCAACCTAAATGTTACTATGATTCTACAATTCCTGCTGTAATCATCTAAAAATAAAATAGTATATAATCTGTGATTTATAACATTGGCTTTCGTGGATCAGTTTGAAGGTTGGGAATACAGACATGATATTATGCACTGAATAGGGTGTAAAGTAATTCTTCCATCCAATCCACATTATAGCAATTTATTTTTAAAACAGAAGACATTTAATAACAATTCCAATCTGATTACACTGAACTCTCAGAATTCTTCTATTCAGATTAGGACAGATCATCTTTACAGAAGAAAAGATTTTTCAGTTTATTTTGCTGTGCAAAATGTACAGACTTTTTTTAGAGTTTATGTGCATAATATGGTTTTTTTGTTTGTTTGTTTTTAAAATGGTTGTTTAACACTCATGGTTAGAGTATTGGTTAGTCTAAAAAAGAAAAAATTTACAAGGATATCAAAACTCTATTTCTGCTTTAGAAACTTTTGTGTATATTTCTTTGTTTTGTTACATCTTTCAAATATTAATATTTTAAAATACAGGCCATATATTGTTGTTTGCTTATAGACACATGGCAAAAACAAACAAACAAACAAAACAAACAAACAAAAAAACAGTCTTCAAGACACTAAAAGTTGAAAATAAAAGATGTTTAATTTGTGATGCTGGTCATGTCCTAAAATATGACAACACATGTCCTAAAATATCACATCACTTAAATGACAATAAGATTTAATCAGATGGATCACGTGATTGGCAGCAGTTGGAATAAAACAATTTGCAAACTTCTTTGACTTGGTGTACATTTGGGTCTGATCAGTGTATCAGACAAATGTGGCTAAATGTAGAGCTAGTGTAATTCCCTTAACTTTAGGATTGATTAATGTTTAATGAACTTGAAACATGGAGCAGAAATAATATATTGTATTTATCTGGAATTTTTCTTTTGTTAAAAAAAAAATAAAATTAGTGAACAAATGCATGTGAAACTATTTTTGCTGAATTTATTTTGTTAAGCTTTCTGTTTATAAACTGAACAAGCCATTAAAAACCTTCCACATTTCTCAAACAAACAGTAAATCTCTACATCTCAAAAATGTATTTTCTCTAGCATTGGAAGGCACAGTTAAGCAAAATTCTGGACTCCATGCCTTAAATCTAGGAATTAGAGCTAGATCTTTTTCCCCATGCAAAATATTAACCTTTGCCAAGTACATTAGACAATAATTAAAAACAGGTCTAAATCCTTTATCAATCAAGATTTCAAAGATGTTGCAGCAGACAGATGCTGTTTCAAGCTAAGATGAAAGCTTTACAATATCATGATCACAATTTATGCAGTATATGGCCCTACAACCGCAGTTAAACTGAGGGAAGATTTTAAAATTGTGGCTTTGTTTGAAAAAGGAGAGCTAGCTCCCTGCTTGCAATTAGTAGGTGAAAAGCCAGGAGAAGAATTTCACTGATACATGCTTTGAAAAGATACCTTCCTTACATGTGTAGCTGATAGGCCTAAAGTGAATCAAAGTGTCTCCAGAGGGAATGAACGGTGGTTGTGATCATGATACCTCTAGGGAATGAATCTCTTCTAAGCACTGTTTCAAACCAGACTGGCCAATGGGCAGCATAATCCAGAAATACAATCGCTTTTTCTTGTTTGTTTTTTTTTTTTTTTAATTATTCCTTTGTTATTTTTTGTATTTATCTATTGTTTGTTTTTCACCATGGGCTATGTAATCTTCTAATTTAAACTATGAATAAGAAGATGAAGAGTGCCTCCAGTAAGAAGTAGAAACAAGCTATAGTGAAGGTAGCTCTGCAGGTTATTTTATTCCCTTTGAAGTGAATACACAGATCTTTTTTATTCTCATTAATGATGCATCTAAATACTAATGTGATAGTAAAAACTAATCCAGCCATACCATGGTCATTTAGATATTGAATCCTCTAATTATTTGACTTAAACTGGGATTCTTATTGCTTTCCATTTTCTGTAATGATTTATTGCACACTTAACATGTAGTTTAAATAAAATATGCCTGTAAAAAACAGATTTGAAAATGGTATGGCAAATTTGTTAAACTCTCATAAAAATTTACCATCAGATTTCAAATGAAAAAACAGTGATACCACTTTTAATTGTTATTCATTTGCCTAACAAAATGAATGGTTTTGAATTATGAGAGCACTGACATTAACTTGGTTTTCTAGAAAATCCTTAAGCAGTGATCAAAACTGCTGTTCTAAATTATCATCTCCTGCTGATACCATAAACAAAATATCATGCTTGTCATTTCACCTTTCTGTTAACTACTGTGTTAATGAGCGCTAACTATTTTTATCTGATTTTCTGTTGTTTTTTAACACAGACAAAAACATTAAAATGACTTAAATTTTTCTCAAAATTTTAATTCCGGAATGAGTTTATATAAACATACTCACTATGCATGTTTCTTAGTATTGAACCCTAGCCACTAGTGTTTTGTAAGAAATGGGAACATTTTAGCATTTACATTCCTAAAGGAAGTTTCTTCTTTACCTAAATGTGATAACAATTTGCATGAATATCAAAGCTGCTATATACAGTTTGACATTATTCAGCACACAGATAAGGTAACCCATTTGTCACATTGCTGAGCTCTTCAGTCAGTCTACAGCTGAACAAATTTCTTTGGCTTGCTTTTCCCAGGAGAATTAGCCTGGATATATTGCTTTCACAGGAGACGTTAACCAAAAGCATTGCTTTCTTTCAGCCTTGCCCCAAAAGTCTCTCTTGACAAATAAGAAATATTAAACACATTGTTTAGATTTCACAAAAGCTAAATCACCACAAGGAGGAAAGAATAGGCAACTTGAACATTCTCTAGGAAGTTAAATTAGGAAAAGACAAACCACCCAAGAGGGAAGCTTTTGTAAGATCTTTTATGACAATAAATAAGAAACTATTCTCTCATCGAAGAATCCTTTCCATTGCCAATATAGCTAAGCATAAGGATAATACAGTTCGCATTTTAAAACTCATAAAATTTTGGGTTTGCTAAATTAAGGCTTTCTAACCATCTCTACAGCTGTTGTCTACCTGCCTGTGAACCTGTTATTGAAAGGAGATCCAGAGGGACCACCCATCCAGAGACCATATCACCAAACAGGGAAGTGCCAAGTTTAATCCTTCAGAGGGCTTTTTACCCCCACCACATATCCAACACTTCCATCAAGCTACAGGGTTGAGTGACAAGAGATTTAATGTTTTGTAATGAGAGGCTAATTTTTCGGGAATTATACCGGGGACAGGGGGTCTCTGTAGCAGAGCTGTGTCAATGAAAATGCCACAATGGTGATATCACATCCAGGTTGCTAAGATTACCACCTACTGATGTCCCAAAGGTGGAGACTAAAGAATGAACTTCATAGATTTAGCTAGGAGTTCATGTTACAGAATGCAACCATATGTTGGCACTTAGGTCGTGGAAGCAAAACTCTCAGCAATGGAAAGAACTGGTAAGACAAAGGGTGGGAGAGAGAGAGAGAGTCACATACAGATTTAATAAAACAGTAAAAAAAAAATTAAAAATAATTTTTAAAAAAAGGTATGATTTGTTGGATTTTTCAGAGCAAGATAACTTTTCACTTAAATTTGCTGAAACACCCACATACCAGCTATTATAAAGTAACGGATTTTTACTTGTATTTATCATTTGGTCACACCCTTTAATACAGGGAAGCAGAGGCCAGAAAATAAACTGTAATTGTCTTTAATTGCTTTAAGTATTATATTTGTTTGCTTAGATTAAACCTGTAGAAAATCATTTATGGTTAAAAATGTGTTGATTGTAAGTTAAGTGCATGAATACTCTGATTGCCTTAGGATGGGAAGAAAGACCCTCTTATCACATACAAAAGTACTCCACCCAGGGAATGCATTCAAAAATTGGGGTCAAATGTGCACCAGCTGAGTTAATTTATGAATGCTTCATTTGTCAGAAGAAAAAAATATCGAGAAAATAATGGGAAAAAAATCTGATGAGATCCTAGACTTTCACAGTAAGATCAGGTGTAAACAACAGCTACTAAAGTAAGACATTGTACTATATCTAAGTAACGTGACTGAAACAAGGGATAATAAAAATATACTTTAAGTCTCCTAAAGTTAACTTGAATATTCTAGGGTGAAATTCATTACTGTTCACTTTTCCCTAAATTTTCTATGAGCAGTTCTCTTATTCTGTGCATCAGTTTAGAAAAGAAATCTTAAACAGTTTGATAAAGGTAATTAACAAAAACTTAATTTGTTCAATGTTATGTTATGTTATGCTGGCAACAGGGCAAATGCATGGAACAAAAAGAATGAATGAGTTTAGAGGGTATCTTTAAAAGGCTTTTATTTCTCAGAGAAAGAAAAATCAGAGTAACAAAATGTTTACTGAATCCCTAGAAGGAAGAGGAAATGGAGTGGTTCTTTTTCCATCTTGTAAGGTTGCTGAGTCCTTATTTAAAACAAAAAGTCATTACCAACTTATATTTACTATATGGATTAAAATGTTGGTTATGACCCATGTTTGTCTGTTTACATGTATGCTTGGAGATATGATAGGATGCTTTATGCAGGGGACTGAGATTCTATTTTAACAATTGAGCACATATTTTGTGCATATTTTTATTTCCCCATCTGAAAATGACTGGCTAAAACAAAGGGAAAAGAGCTGGCATTCATTAGATGCCAGTTCATATCCCTGCATAATGGCTTAGGGGAATAATATTTTTTCCAAATTACCTGAATGCTGAGAGTGCAACGTCTTCTTGGTGATCATCACATATGTTGGTAATGGAAGCTATGCTACATAATTAGCTAAATTCTATGTGAGTCTACCTTTTTACGTTTTTCAGTCAATATAATGGACCATATTTTCAATATTCTGCCTATATACCACACAAGGAAATTTTAGTTAAGAGAGCAAATCTCTTTATCGTTCCTAAAAAATGTTATAGAATCTCACAAGAATTCTCATTAATTCTTTTTCTCACTGACAGGAGTGTGAAACAAAATCTGTTTCTTGTTCTGCCATATTTTCTTGCCTAGTGTAATCCAATTGGGAAAGAGGAACTTTAAAATGCAACTGAGGAGCACGAAATCAGTGTGCTTAGCACATTTTAGACATCTTTAATCTAACAAATTGAAGTAAAAATCTCAATTATGACAGAAGTATAGGGTTCAGCACTTAAGTAAAATAATGGAGTAGATTCATGACCTGGTTCAGGCCAAGCCATAAGCTGCAATTTTACAGCAATACTTTAACAGTTACCAACTACTTACAAATAGATTATAACTATGCTGAAAACAACTGCATTTGTTTTGATCATCCATCAAGGTTTTAGTATGGATATAGGGTATGAGTTTCAATATGGATATACTTTTCTAATTTCTTGACCCTAAGGATATTTCACTTTTTTCCCTACCGGTGGGTGAAAATAGCAATAAAAGTGAAACACAAAATGCATTTCAGATTAGATGTGGATAGTGTTGCATTCACACTAAAATAATAGAGGAATATGCACTTGAGAGGACTTGGTTTTATGAAGACAATCGTGCTATAATTCACGTCTGCTCCACATTTGAGACATTTCTCCTCTTTTGCAAGATATTTATCACTTACTGTGCACAGTAAGTCCCTTTGGAGTTTTACTCTTCCCAATCCATCAAATTTGAAGGGCCAAATCTAATGCTTGAGTACCAGACCAAATATTTTCAGCAGTTAGGTGGTATAAAGGGATAAGATGGAAGGAAGTATCGTCACTGTCACTGCACAAACAACTGACTCTATAGCCTACACAAAAGGGTGGATTATACTGACCCTCATGAAGATATTGAAATCATATCAGTGTCAATGTTCTTCTGATCAGCAGAAATCAAACGTCAACAGCAAAGATGTGTAAGTTTGTGGACAATGAAGATCACACATATATTGCAACTGTAACAGAAATTATAAAACAATTACCTTCATGCTGCTTTCTGAATACCAGATAAGAATAATTATTCTCTGCATCTGACTGTGGTACTATTTCATTAAAAATATATATGAGAAATCAATTAAAACACAGGGAAAATGCAAAGGTCTTTGACTTCACTACTTTATCATGAACCATAGTGTTAAGCACATAACACTAATCTTTAACTTTACTCTGGAACTAATTTCTTTCTACTAATCGTTATAAAAGATGTTAAAAAATACTTATAATTTTGAATGTATCCATGTTGTAGTTACTGACTCTAAAAGATTTTACTAAGGTACTCTGTTTGGAGAGGCTTCATGGTATTCATGTGAGTCTTGATTCCTCAGGGTCCCCTCCAATGATATTCAAAGTCATGGAGTTAAAGTTGGCAGGTGAGAATATGTGCAGTACCTCTTCTATCATTATCATATGTAGACTCATAGAATCATAGAATCATTAAGGTCGGAAAAGACCTCCAAGATCATCTGGTCCAACCATCTTTCAATCCATCTTTTGAAGTATCTTTCAGTAATGAGCACAGTGTGAAACTGAAACACAATTTACCCTCTTAATGAGTACTACTTATAATAACTATATATGTCAATGTAATACATGTTGATATGAGAGACTTTATTTGTATCTGTTCTGAATTTAAGATAATGGCCATGACATTTTACTGCAAAACATAAGTAAGAAATAATAATAAAATGATGAACAACAAAATGGTTTTGTAAAAGTTAGAATTAAGAAAGGTGACTTTGGAGTTAGAAACTAAATTATAATTATTTTAAAATAGCGCATTAAAAACACCAGCTTTTTTCTTCTTTGCCTTTTGGACAGAAAATTATGCTCAGATCTAGCTCTACAATTTTTTTTTTTATATTAGCTTAGTATTATCTTCTGAAAGAAATGTAGAATTGAACTTTATTGGTTGCAAATAATACCCTAATTTAAAAAGAAGAAAATAAAAATAATTCAGATGCTTGTTGTATCTGAATAACCCATTTATTAACTTATGAAGTTATGAGCTATTCTAGAAAAGAACTGCTATAGCAAAATATATGATTCTTTTTTTTTTAACCTCAATTATCTTCACTATCAATGTTCCCCTGTGTACAGTCATATACAATCAGAGTTCTCACAGCTTCCCTTGCAACAAGAGTGAAGAGAAGCAGACTATCACAAACAATTATAGGAACTTATAGTCGTAAGGTAGCTTTCTGAAGTTGGAAGACAGAAAGACCAGTCTTACTGAGGACTTTTGTAATTGTCTTCAAACAGGCAAGAATTTTGTAGCAAAACTTCTACAGATTTCTATATGTAACATAAATAAAGACAGAAGAGAATAAAAACACTGCATAAATTCATAATAATAAAATTAATACTATATGATGCAATTGGAAAAAGTGAATTCATTCTTTTTAATATCTGGGCTTTGGGAGAGTTTCTACAAAAATATGGTTTTGATCTACAATACATATAATGCACAACTCACAAATGTGTTTTGTTTTTTTTTTTTTTTCCATAAAGCAGAAAGAAATATGTGAACTGCTATGAAATCTAAACATCCTCTTATGCTGTGATAGAATCCAGTTTCAAACAGAACAGATCTGATTTCTAATCTGCAAGAAAATAATCTGAGAATCACAGATCTGAGGTAAACCCAGAAGAAAACTATCATCTTTGACCAAATCTTTCTATGAGGTTTTAAATTCAAACACAGACACTGAAAAATAAAGACAGTATTCCAATATTTTGGAGGAAAAACAAAGAAGATGTTTGCAAAGCTTGTAAGAGCCACTAGATTTCATACAGATCTATAACCAAGTAATTGATTCTAAATGGAACAGGAGTAGTATATATATTTAAGATACATTTCATCAAAAATGAAGGAATTTGAGGCTCAGAAAACCTCCACATAATGAAAAAAAAATACACAAGTTTACAAACTTTTATGACATGTGGACCCATGAGCTTTTTTGAAGGAAATTATAAGCTCCTATCTATTAGGAGTTCTGCATAGGTAGACTACCACACAACATTTAGGAATCTGTTTTTCCCAGTAACATTTGCAGACAGCTTTAATGCAGTCCACTTATTTTCTCTCATGCTAAAACTATATTGACAAATTAAAGGGTGCTAAGGAACATTTCCAAGCACTGAGAAGCTTCATCATTTATACTGTTAAAAGTTTTGACACAGACCAATTAGCACTGTCCCAAACATCTTGTGGGCATAGTTCAGAAGACAGCAAAATAATGCATTCCTAGTTGGTAGTTTACAGACTTACCTTGACTAAAATAGCTAGATATTTTAGCAATATGATTGAACGTTGCTCCACACAGCCTGGAGTCAGGATTGGAGAATATAGTGATCTTTTCACATTTAATATGCTGATATAGAGACAGCTTCAGAGTCTGGAGATCACTAGTTTCAATTGTATTAATGATATCAACAAAAATTACTGATGCAAAAGTAAAACTAAAAGTCTTTAACAGAATGATGGAACAAGGTGCCCCCAAAAAATAGTTGAAAAAAAATACAAAAATACAAAAAATAGTATGGAACGAGACTATGAAATTCCTTATAAAAACAAACCACAACATATGAATACCAATTTTGCTAGGTTTAAGAAGATTCTCAGGAACATCTTTTGTAGGAACAGATTTTTCACAGAAAGAGTTATAAGCAGGTTCAGCAATATATTTTCCCAGCACTTCAAATTTTATTATGAATATATTCATAAACCTTGCATGTACAGTTACTCTCAAGACTTGAGTGGGGCTGGTTAGTTTTTAAGAACTTGTGTGACTGAAACTCTGACCAGACTGAGTAAAATTTGAAAACAAAAAATTCAAACCTGGCATTTAGGATCCAATAAAAACTTAAAAAGATTCTGGGTAGAAGATACCCACCCCCCACCCCCCACCCCCAAAATAAAAAAAGATGACGATCAAATAAAAACATTGAAAAGGTTAAGAACTATTAAGAGTTCTAATCAGAGATTAAAGGGTCATCCTGCTTCCATCAAAAAAAATAAAAATGCAGAAAGCTTATAGGAAATGTGGAAACTTAATTAACACTGCTTCTGACAAGACAGCGAACCACAGTTAGCTGGCAGATGTATTACTCCTGGCTTTGTACAGGATGGTCACCTCATGAACAGGGACATAGACAGAGCAGAGATGTTTAATGCCGTCTTTGCCTCTGTCTTCAACACAAGTGATAGGCTCTGGACCCCAACTGCTCCAAGTTGGAGGACTGTGACTGTGGGAATGATAAACTCCCAGTCAACCCCGAACTTGTGTGGGATTTGTGGCTCCAGCCAGATGCATTTAAGTCTATGGGGCCTGATGGGATTCATCCCAGGGTATTCAGAGAGCTGTCTGATGTCATCGTGATACCTCTGAAATACTTCTCAATGATCTTGGGAATCTGGACAGGTCCCAGTTGACTGGAAGCTGACGAACATTGTCCCAGTTTTCAAGAAGGGCATGAAAGAAGATCCTGGTAATTACAGGCCTGTCAGTCTCACTTCAGTGACTGGTAAAATTATAGAGATTATTCTAGTATTATTGAAAAATACCTGAAGGACAATGCAGTCATAGCCAACACAGGTTCACAAGGGGAAAATGACTTGGATGGAAGACTAGGAGGTGTTTTGAGTAAGTTTGAAGATGATATTAAACTGGGAAGAGCTGTTGACCCTGTTGAGGGTAGAGAGGCCTTGCAGAGAGATCTGGACAAATTAGAGGGCTGAGCAATCACCAAGAACATGAAGTTTAACAAGAGAAGTGCTGGATTCTGCATTCTGGAAGGGGCAACCCTGGCTATATGTACAGACTGAGGGGCGAGAAGCTGGAGAGCAGCCCCACAGAAAGGGATCTGGGGGTTTTGGTCAACAGCAAACTGAACATAAGCCAGCAGTGTGCCCTGGCAGACAGGAGGGACAACCATACCCTGGGGTGCACCAGGCACAGCATTGCTAACTAGTCAAGGGAAGGGATTGTCCCACTCTGCTCTGCACTGGTGTGGAGTGCTGGTGTAGTACCTTGAGTAGTGTGTGCAGTTTTGGGTGCCACAGTATAAGAAGGACATAAAAGTATTAGAGAGGAGGGCTATGAAGACAGTGTCCTCAGAAGAGGGCTATGAAGACAGTGAGGGCAAGATACATGAGGAGTGGCTGAGGTCCCTTGGTGTGTTTAGCCCAGAGCAGAGGAGATGAGGGGAAGCCTCATGGTGGCCTGCAGCTTCCTCAGGATGGGAGAAGAGGGTCAGGTGCTGAGCTCTGCTCTCACTATTAATTTGAATAAAGTATCTGATAGCACAAGTGGCCTCCATGGATCTATTTACATTTTAAAATTTAAAGTGACAGTTTATCATGCTTGTAAATGACACGATTTTTTATTCCTGAATTTACATTATTTGCTTGTTTGAATAGAATAACACTATGACAGCTTGCTATACAATTGGGCCAAAATCTTCTGTTTTTAGAGGAAATTATTACTTCAGTTGCATTGATCTGGAAAAAAAAAAAGTAGCAAGATAGGATGTAATTTTTTTCTTTACCAGTGAGCAGTCTGTATGATGCCATTGATCTAAATTCGTGATCATGGATTACAATTCTTACTGTGTTACATAAATAAAAAGATTAATGACTTGGGCCCAGATCCTTACAAAACATTTAGTCAAGTTGAATCCCTTAGACTATAGGCTAACTAATATTGTGGGTTTTTTTAGAGTGTTGTATAAATAAACACAAAATTTGGGTTATAGATAACAACCCAGATTTAATTTGCTTTTACTTCAATAGCACAGCTTCCACCTACTCAACTAGAGCTGTGCATATGTAACATTATCAATGGCTTGTACCTACATGTGGTGGTTTAACCCCCGCAGGCAGCTAAGTACCACAGAGCTGCTTGCTCATTCTCTCCAGGCAGGATGGGGGAGAGAATCAGAAAGGTAAAAGTGTGAGAACTCATGGGTTGAGAAAATGACAGATAAAGCAAAAGCTGCACATGCAAGCAAAGCAAAACCAGGCTTTTCATTCACTGTTTCCTATCAGTAGACAGGTGTACAGCTAATTCCAGGAAAGCAGGGTCCATCACACGTAACAGTTTCTTGGGAAGACAAACACCGTAATTCCCAATGTTCCGCCCTTCCTTATCCTTCTTTATCCATCTTTACCCGTCTTTTCCTTCTTTACCCATCTTTTATTGCTGAGCATGACTCCATGGTTGTGGAATCTCTCTTTGGTCAGCCTGGGTCGCCTGTCCTGGCTGTGTCCCCTCCCAGCTCATTGTGCGCCCCCAGCCTCCTCACGGGCAGGGTAGCACAAGAAGCAGAAAAGTCCTTGGCTCTAACACTGCTCTGGAACAACTGAAAACACCAGTGTGTTATCACCACTACTTTCATGAAAAATCCAAAACACAGCATCACAGAAGCCTCTACAAAGAAAATTAACTCTATCCCAGCCAAACCCATGACACTGCGCTATTAATTTAACCATCTATTTTCATGAACTTTGGATTGTTCCATCCTTCGATAAATGGCATGCATAGTGCTAGTACCCATGAATGAAAACTTGTGTTATCTCTGCATAAAAGAAAATTACAGCAGTGGAATTGACATACTCTCTGCAGGAGGTATGGGTGATGAACAACGGTTCATATTCACATGACCAGCAATTAAACATAGGCCTTTTATTCTTGTGAAATGATACTACAATACTTCCTCAACAAGAATGAAACAAATTGATTTCCAAACGCAGCATAGTAGTCATACATGAATGCATGCTCTGTACTACAATACTGCACATTTGCCAGCTAATCAGTGCAGAGCTTTTGATCTCTCTCTAATGTAGAAAATAATGAATCTGTCATATGAACTTGAGTAGACCGATTAAGTCACAAGCTTGTTCTGTATGTTTGTTGCATATACCACAGGGAGTTGTGATAAGTAGCTTTTCAGCATATTGCAGCCAGATTCCATTTCACGTAAGCTAGGATTCTTTTGTGTTAGAATGAGAAAAATCTGCATATATTTGCCCCAGTTCTCTAATTTTCTCCAAATCTATTTTACTCTCATCATCCCTCTTCAATTGGTGCTCCCAAAGGCCAGTGAATATCAACACTGTAAGAGCAGTGTCTTGCAAGGTCTACAATTATCCAATGACTTGATATGGCAGGCTAATCGCATTAAATTGCAGCTATATCCTTTCAGCTTGGTTCCCTAGCTCCAAACAATCAACATCACAGAGAGTAAGGTTCTCTGCTTTAATTCTCTCTAGGTAGTCAGAACTCTCACAGCACTCAGTGTTTGAAAACCATCTTATTTTTAATCCAATTATTTTGATTCTTGGGCTCTTCACAAAAACAATACACTTGATTCAGCCTTAAATTGTAAGCTAATTACCATGGTGATTTGCTTAGACCATAAATACCTATTAGAAAGAAGGCTACATTAGTCAGAGATAAGTTTGCCAGCAAATCCTTAAGGGATGCAAAGGAGAAACAGGAGTCATTCTCCACCTTAGAAGCTGTTTCCAATTATTACATATCCATCTCCAATTGATATTTTAATCCCTAAAACAGTTTTTAGTGTCCATTATTGTTAACCTTCTAAAATTTCCAATTACTATCTAAAAAGAGGTAGTGAAAGGAAATAAAAGGAAAATATCCAAGTACTGAAAATGCATAACCTAGAGGTTTTTAGTACAAAATACAGTCATAGCAGATCTGAGCATTTCCTACAGGAAAGTCAGATAACTTCAATATCCAATTTAAAATGCAAACATTTTCAGAAAATATGAAATAAATAAAAAATATATTGTTTACATTTTTTTGCAAGTCCCAAGCAATCTGCTTCTGAAAATTACATCTATTAAGAAAAAAAAAATCTTAGTATACAGTATTAAGAATATAAACTGTTATTGATAAGTTATTAAGTAATGTACTTATAAAAAATTAGACAAATGATTATGCAACTATGAACATAAGCTTTCATTCCTTACAGAGGGTTTCACTTCATTTATGCAAAATCCAGTATTTTGCAGTGTACTAGAAATTCTACAGCTGTAGCAGCATACTAATTTTTAAACAAAAATTTAAGACATAGAAAATATATGGTATAACTTAGGTGGTGGTGGTGATAATGAATAAAATTTCTAAAACACTCCCACACACGCAAATTTCAGAATTCTGTCACAGAAAAATCCCAATGGCACTACAGAAGTTATGGGCACTGCATTAAGATGGGGATGCTCTGACAGAGTCATTAGCTAAGTGTCAGCAATAAGAAATTTAATGTTGTCATTGAAGTGATCACCAACTACTTAGAAGAGTGGCCATAGCTTACATCTTCAAAGGTGTAGGCTGTCTTCAGAAAATACTATTTTTAAATCATTTAAGAAAAAGACCACTTCCCTTCCCCAGAACAAGTTACTAAAGAGCACTACAACAGAGCTGAACATTCAGTGTACCTGCTCGGATACTGAGCCTTACTGATATATTCCCCAAACAGTTCAAACCAATAACTGTGCACAGTGTAAATCCATTCTGCATCAGTGACACAGATCTCAAAGCAAAGTACAGCAGCAACATCATTGCCCTTACAACTAGCTGTGGAGAATAAGGTAATGATAGTTTTGTCTCCTTTTTTACCATGACCAGGTTAGATCAATTCCACAGGAAATGACATACCCCAGCTACCCTTAGGCTGGATCTACCCCTGATGGATGGATTTACTTTCCTTTTACCATAATGGTGCAGTTTTATAGGTTTAGTTTTCTCGATGTACTAGCTGGATACAGCTACTTGAAGATGAATCACTATATTAACCTGTGACCCTCCTCCTCATCCAGTCCCCCCACTTCCCTTCCCCTCCCCTCCCCACTCCGAAAAAAAAAAAAAAAAAAAAGTGTCGGGGGGAGTGGGGAGATGGAGAGGGAGGCAAGCCTAAAACAGGGACTGGAAGAAAGCAAAGGAAACAGAATATGATCATTTAACGTCTGTAGTCTTATCAGGGTCTTACCATCTTGGTTTGGTGTTATTTATACAACTTTTATTTATTCATAATACTTAAGAAATCACTGAAACATAGATCAGAACAACAGGGTATATGTACAGAAAAAAGTTCACAGTGGGATTAGGAATAAAGCAGTAGTACAGATCATTTGATATTATTCTGTACTAACACATGATCACATTAGAGTTGAAAGGCATTGAACAGTTTAGTTTAAAACAGTGGTGATTCACCATGACAAAAGATCCTTTTGCACCACTGAAGCACACATAGATCTTCAAGAACAATAATGGCTAGATGTCAGGTGACACTGCTGAATGGTATAGTAACATTAAATAACAAGGCAATGAATTTAAAATATTTGTCATTCCCCTTTAGTAAATACTTTCCTACCTGGAAAACCTCACTAAAGTGCTCTCTCATTAATCTTACTGTGAAAAGAGAGATAAGGCAAATAAAAACCACACACCTGCATTCTGGAATTGAGCAGTCTGGAAATAAAATAAAAAAAAAAGGGGGGTGGGGAGGCAGACAGCAGCTCTAAAGCTGGAGACCTTCCTTTCAATTACATAATAAATTCAAGGGAAATGCCAAGAGGATGGCAGGCTACACAGTTGAGAAGAAAGAGATGAAACAAGAAAATTGAGAAATAAAGACATTAGGTGACCATTTAGGTAGAGGTATGTTAACACATGGGGAGGAGGAAGGAAGCATTAAGAATCATTCCACCCACTAGCATTTATTCTTCAAATTGCAAATTTTGTGTTAAAGGAATTTAAAACATCCATTAGCCTTTCACGAGGAGACTAGGTCATGAATTATAACTGCTAGGGGTGCAGTTGAGGGAAAATCATGTCTGGCACATTTTTGAGCTAATTTAAATATTTATCACATAGTAACTTCTTATGCAAATGAAAATGATAATGTAGATTTTGGTCCTTCTTATTCAGGCTGAGTAATAACTCCTCACTGAAATCTATGCTGCCATTAAGAATTGTAATTTATGTTTTCAGAGTCAGGACCATAGAGGTGTTATAAACACTAAACAAAGTTGCTATGTTTACTCAAGACGTGGTCAGTGAAACTGTCTCTACTATGTCCTTTCTTCAAAAATGGCAGCATTGGGAAGGTATGCATAAAGGTCACTATTTAAGCTTTTTATTATTATTTTCTTTAAAAGAGAAAATATGTCTCTACTGGCTCATTGAAATGAAAAAATAGACACAAAAATAAATATATGACCAAATTCTTCTCTCTTTCACACTGAACCCACACAACTGGTTCCAGTGGGGGTTTTCTGCTGCAAGAGGAAAGGTCTAATGTATTGCATTAATGAATGATAAAAGTTTCTTTCACTTTTCCTTCTTGCTCTGCTTTCATATTAAAGTCTTCTAGTTGTGCATTTTCCATTATTTTTTCAGTCTTTCAAAATGCTAATAGCTTGCTGAGAAAGCAATTTCCACACCACTCCCACTTCATGATGCATAGAGGATATAGATTTGTAACAGCTCAACAAATACAGATTCAGTATTTGGCTCAAGCTACAGAGCACATTTTTTCTACTATTCAACGTGCTGAATTTGCTACCTCATCTGGTGGCCATTAAACCGATGGGGACTCAGCACCATAAATCAGGCACAGATAGGGAAGCGCGGGCTACTAGCCAGTGGATTATATGAACAGGGCTGTAGATGTCCTAAAGTCTTCAAAAGAGATTTCAAATTCAACCTCAGTTATGTGTTATCCCAGTACAGAAGAGTGAATTTCACCCGCAGGGATTTTATACTAGCTCATATAGTAGTCTTATTGTGGAAAATTCACCTCTGCCTCAATTTACAGTATTCCCTCTCTCTCTTCTTCTCTCCACTTCCTATCCTCAGGCCAACAAAAGGAAATCTGGTTTATATTTCTCAGCACAGCATTTGTTTTCACCTCTGACACACACTGAACAATCTATGCAAGCAAGCACCACATTACCGGCAGTGCCACACTTCTCACCTCGCAGTCTAATCACTCATGGCCTGCAGCGCCTTGTGCCCAGCTCACAACCAAATCAGCAACACCCCTCCTGATAAAGGCTTATCAAGGGATTTTATTCTGGGAAATGAGTAAATGTGCAAGATCATAATTTTGACTTAAATGGAAGCTTATCTTCCCAAAATTATAAGCAGCACTTCCTTAAAATGGACGATTCCTGTTACACATCTGTGTATAGCCAAGTGTCAGAAATCAAAGGGAGAACAACCTTCCTGTACATACCATGTTTCAGAATCACCTTTGTTTCAGCAGCAAAACTTTTTTTTGAGAATAGCAGCTGAGTTAAACTTAAGCAAATAGAAAATAACATTGAGCTAGGTTCCTATAACTAATCACTGACTTCAGCTGAAAGAAAAGTAAAAAAGTTGATAAACCCTATGCAAACTCCATTTTCAAAGATGCCTTAGTCTGTAAAGGCATGCTAATTGAAAAGTCTTGCATCTGGGTCCTTACAGGATTTACCTTAAGCTGGATATCGAGAGTGGTGCTTAACAGCCCCTTGTTATATGCTTGAGTAGCATGAAAAGCAAACGCATTCAAAAACTGTAATAGTATTCTGAACTACCATGAGCCTATGACTTAATAAACATTCATATCACTAGCAATTCAGGACAGCCCTGATTTTTGATTCATTATTAAAAAAACAAAAAAAGAAAAAAAAAGTAATAATTATTGCTTTAACACAGTACAAACTCTCAGCTCTGGACAGGCATTCCAAATTTTTCTCATTTTACATTGCCTTTTCAGGCACTTGGAGGTTCATGTTACATAAATGTTCGTGCTCATGCTTAACATTCTGTAAATGAATTTGCAAATGGCCTCACTGAGACCATTTCTATAGTTAAAACTATGAATGGCAGTACAGTGGAATTAAGTATCATTGTTCTAAACATTATATACAGACAACTCCTCAAGGATATGTGTGTAAGTTAAACAGACTAAACAGACAATGTCTTGTATGGAAAGCAGAGGCATAGCAACCTATATTTAACTTAGTACATTGCTACACTTCTATATATGAAACCTTCACTTGTTTTTTTAAGCACTTTTAAGTGTTGGTCTAAAGCAGTTTGACTACTGTCAGCAAACCTTGTTTGAAAGAAGAATCAAGAGACTTGCACACATTGCTAGAGCAGCTGCCTGGCATAGTGGCAAATAGGACTGAAGTCTCTGCAGCTTGCTTCAAATTGCAACAAATTTGTGTTCTGGTGATAAGCACTGAAACCCTAACTGTATGCTTGTAGGAGCACTCCTCCCCCCGCCCCCCCCCTTTTTTTTTTTCATCTCAGATCTTCCACTCTCCTATTGACACTAATCTTATCAGAGTTCCTCCCAAGGCATCCTTCTGTTACATCAGAGTGTCATTTTCTTCTCTCAGATGCTGACTACCCATAAAAATGAGACTTCTCTGCTTCTGTATGTGTTGGGTTAGCCTGGGCAAACAGCCAAACTCCCACCTAGCTGCTTGCTCGTTTTGTCCCTCAGTAGGATGGGTGTGGGGGGGTGGAAATAGTGACAAGAAGGATGAGAAATCTCATGTGTTGAGATGAAGACGGGGAGATCACTTACCAGTTACCATTACACACAGAACAGTCTTGACTTGAGGAAAATTAACTTCATTGCCAATAAAAACAAACTTGGGTAATGAAAAGACAAGCATTAAAACAATATCTTTCCTCCCCCCTCCCCTAGTCTCCACTTCACTCTTTCATTCCCAACTCCTCTAACCCCTACTCCTTGAGGCTCAGGATGATGAGGAACAGCAGGCGGGTTATGGTCAGTACATACTGGTTTCTTTCTCCTGCTCTTTCCTCCTCATACTCTTCTTCTCCTTCTCCATGGGCTGCAGTCCTTCAGGCAATATCCATCTACTGTGGCGTGCAGTCCTCCACAGGCCGCAGTGGACACCTGCTCCAGGCCTGGGGCACCCACTTCCCCTCCTCTCTCCTCTGACTTTGGTTTTCTCTCTGCTGTTTCTCAGTCTTTTTGTTCCTCCTCCTCTGCCTGGTTAGCATTTTTTGCCCTTTCTTAAATCAACCCTATCACTGATGGGCTTGCCTGCAGGCATGGGAGCATGGCACCAGCTGGAACCGGCTGGAGCCTGCTGTGTTCAGCACTGGGCAGCCCCTGCCTCTCCTCACAGAGGTCCCTGCAGTCCCCCACTGCCAACACCTTGGCATGGACACCCAGTAACACTGTGCCAGATGTATGATTGTTATCACCTGTATTCAAAACTGAATTTAGGTACTTTGATTAAAACCAGTTCAGAAAAGTTAATCCAAGAAGCCTGTCCAGCTGCCAGTTCACCTCAGAGATATCTGAATTCACAAAAGGTACCCTCCTATTGCTGTGGTATCGGTCTGCTTTCTCATGTGACAAGTGATGATAGGATGCAAGAAAAAAGTCACGAGTTGCACTGGGGGAGGTTAGGAAGAAATTCCCCATGGAGAGAGTGGACAAGCACTGGACTGGGCTGCCAGGGAAGTGGCAGAGTCCTTATCGCTGGAGGTATTTTGGAGGTATTTCAGAGATACGTGGACAAACCTACAATCAAATGGCCTTACATGCCCTTTAAAACGACCTTTATAGCTTAGCCTAATTCAGAGCCATAATGTTGATGTTAGGTTAGGGATGTACCAAATTTACTGTGCATTAACAAAACAGTACAAGTAAATGTTTTCATCCAGCTAATTGACCAGTTTGTACACTGCATAGTCCACAAACTATGCCCAGATTGATCAGATAGGTTGATAATCAACATTTGATAACAGTTTTCATCTCTCTGCTTAATTTGATAAAAGCATTCAGAAGTCACCCCAACCAGTAAATGAGTAAATAAATAAATAATAATATTAATAAAAGAATTAAATCATTTTATCAGTTTAAAACAAGCAGAAATGTTGAGGATACTCCTGTATCTAAAGAGACCTCTCCAGTAACTGAAAACTTGTGGGTAATGTTTTCAATAGCTTAATGTTGCTGTTGTACATTAGATGAAAACTGACTAGATATAATTTGTAAGTTCTTTTAGGAAGCTAAGATGGGAATGATAAAGAGGATGTTTCAATATTTAATACCATTTATTTTCCTTTTAAATGCATTTAAAAATTTTAACAATGAAGTCTTAAAATGAGAGAAGCCTGAGCTTACATATGCTAAACTTTATGAGAAACTGAATTCAATAAACACAAGTTACAATAATGAATTGCTGACATATTTGGTCATAAATTTGATACAACTAAGATACATCATGATAAATCTTCAGATAAAAAGTTTCATTTTAATTGTCAACATGACTTCATAGATACTTGAATTCATATTTAATTTCAGTAAGCAAACTTGTCTTGTTCTGATTGTATACTTTATGACAAAAATATATTGATTTTTCCATAAAAAAATAAAGAAAATCAAATATTACCAAAAGACTGAAACTTCATGAAAAAAAAAGAAGGAAAAGAAAGAAAAGAAAAGAAAAGAAAAGAAAAGAAAAGAAAAGAAAAGAAAAGAAGAAAAGAAAAGAAAAGAAAAGAAAAAAGAAAAGAAAAGAAAAGAAAAGAAAAGAAAAGAAAAGAAAAGAAAAGAAAAGAAAAGAAAAGAAAAGAAAAGAAAAGGAAAAAAAAAGATAAGGATTATTTGTATGAAGAACAGTGTGTCTTGATTTGGTGATTATGTGTGTCTTTCAGGATATGTAATAGGAAAGGATCTAATGTACTTCCCTAAAATTTTTGTGGGTTTGTTGTTTGTTTGTCTTTGTGTGTGTGTTTTTTAATAGTGGAATACGCATTACCTTAGATATATCAGTAGAATGGAAATTTGCCTTTTATAAACAGATTTGGATAGATCACAGGAAAATCCCAAGTACTGAAACTGCTAGGCTAGGGTTTGTTTTATACGTTTAAAGCTATTCAAAAATTAAAATTAATTAATTAATTAATTAATTAAAAAAAAACATTGCAATGAATCAGCAATTACAGTAAATACTATTTTAAATACTGCTCTGTTTGAATAGTACTTTTATACCACAGAAACAGAATAATGCATGTAAGAAAAATACATGACCTATTATGTTGGTTTTTTTTCTAAAACATTCATTGGAATTGAACTTTATTCCATATTTTTTCATGAAGAAAAACTCCAAAACATAATTTCCATATTTCTCCATTGAAACGGAGGCGCAGAAATACCATAGCTTCCCCAGATGACTTATAATTAATCCTTGTTGGTATTTTACATTACATAGTTGGAGAGGGGGTGGACAGTGGGTAGGAAAAGAGCAGACATAAATCTGTGAGCAGAGGCAGGTGTCCAAGACTGCTTTTTCCCATGTGAGTGTTCCCTTGTCTGTTCGACCATCAGAAATCCCATAATCCTTCCTGCAGAAGGCTCCATCCAGCACAGCAGAACATCCCCATTCAGAACAGCCCTTAAATGTCAATGCACTTTCAGAAGGCTTGGTCAGGAGGGTATCAATTTATTGTCCCACTTGCTGGATAATAATACTAAACACTAGGCTATTACAGAATGAAGTAGCAAGTTGATAAAATGTTCTAAAATAAACATCCTGGCCTGCTCTTTCAAAATTTGATTGTAATTCTCTTCCCTCAAGAGAAATTTCCCTGCTCCTATTTCTTTTATCCTGTTAGTCTGAATGACATGAGGAGAGAAATCAAGGCACATATACTGTGTTGCAGTGGTTGATTTTGCTGGGCAAATCTGAGATGGCTATCGACTTTTTCTCTTTTACTGAATGTTTTCAATAGGCATTTCTACAAGCCTTTCACAGCAAGGTGGCACACCTCTGTGAGTCTGAGATTCAAATTCTACTAAGCAGGCACTGCTGCAAGTAACTCTGAAGGTACTTTGCTGCAAATCCACAAGGGTGGTTGTATGATTCCTATTAAAAATCATCTATTTTAAATGACAATAGGATGCTTGAATCCCTCTGTGGATCTGAGACTCCAGTCTCTTAATAGGTCTCAGTCTACTACCTAAGATTTGGAACATAACAGCTGAAATAGGGGTCGGGAGGAGGGGGGCCAGGGATTTTGGACTAGAATCCTATCTTACTAATTGGATGCATTTTGTCAGTATATATTAATCAATTTTGCTTTCCATTAAAGTGTAAATTTTGTGGTAAATTTCACATCTATTGGGAAACCACAGAAATGTCCTAAATACTGTCATCACCCTAATAGTATTTTCAGAAGGTTTTAAACTGCTTTTATATAGCCAAAATTGTTTTCTCAGTATCCGATGATTATTTTTAAAAAAGCAGAGCAGCTATATGTCCATACAGAGCTCCAACTTTTCATTTTCTCACTCTGTGTATTAAAGGAGACATCTTTCAGCATGTCTTAAATAGTCAGTAAGAAAGTAGGACTAAGTCTTCAACAGAGGGAAAAGAACTGGCAAATAACCACAGCCATGTCAGCAGATTCAAGTACTGACTTTCGAAGCTGCTACAACTAAAACCAACATATCCATTTCATCCATGCTCTATCCTGAAGGTTCAGAAGGTGAGAGGCAACTCTTGCTATGTATAAACAGCCATCTACAGAATATTTGACAAAGAAATTTTATTGTCTTAAAATGGCTTTGCCATTCTACCACCCACAGTGTAGAAATACAACAGTGGAGCTTGTAAACCAGCTTCCATCCTGTTCTAATGATAGTTTAACAACCAGAAGAACTATAATGTTTAAATATAGAATTATTTCTGTTTACACATTTAACTATCCCCAGTGTTTCAGGGACTTTGGCAGTTTACATAATAACCTCTGAACAATAGATTTGTGCAGTCTACACTGGGTGAAATAATACAGCCATCCTTTAAGGGATTAAAAGTTGTAGCATTTATGTTGATTTTTTTAAAATTGCAGTTAATCCTGCCTTTGATATGCAATGCCTGTGTTGGCAGCCTCCTGATGCTGACAGCATCTAGATTCATTTCAGGAGCTCCAGCTTAAATTTGCCACTCCAGCCAGACTTATAGGCACCAGACACTATGGTGATTTCTATGCTAGTAAATAGAACAGAGTACAAAGGCTAGCCTGCTGAGCAACGGGATATTTAGATAAGAAACATAAAGTAAATCATGCATCTGAAATGTTCTCTTGGTCTCTTGTAGATTTAAGTACTAATGCACCTATAGGTCCAGGTACTTGGAGACTGGAATCCATTCTGGCTGTTAGGTACCTTGTGTCCTAAGGAAGTTACCTGCTTGAAATATTAGCTAATATCACTCACATTCAGCTAATATTTAGCAACTTTCCTTGCAAAGTTTCTTTTTTTTCTTTTTTTTTTTTCTTTACATTTCACATAAAACTCAACCACTGTTAGACTGAGATTTGAATTCACTCAGTTCCTTCAAAATTCAAAGTGAAATTTGGGATCTGGTTTGACTATATTGAGCTGGTCCATTAAACATTTGATCCAACACTAATTTTATCAAGTAAAATTGTTCTCAGCTTCTTTTTACCTTCATAGAATTATCTTATACTATATTTATTTATAGCACTGACTGAATGAATGACATGTATATTAACCAGACTGTCCTCAACATGCAGTTGTTATTGGTTTTGTTTTTTCTTCACATACTTCACATTAATGCAGATCCTTCACAGATGTATCCAAAAGTACAACCAGACATTGCTGAACTGATAAAATAAATAATAAAAAAAAGCTTTTATTGTTTTCTCACTTTTGAGAAAAACAATATTAGTTGAGTCAATCTCTCTTGATTTCATGATTTCCTTATAGAAGGATGAACTGCTGCGCTTGAAATTTGGTCCAAGGTCACGGGAAGCCCAGCCAAGTCTCACAGCCTGAAAGGTCAGAAGGAAGGTAATGAATCTGTAGCCTGCTCAACAGAGGCCTCAGGACTTCTGGTTATTATTCCTGCCTGAACTAAAGCTTTGACATCTTTTTTGATTCAGATCCCAGTGACTACACCAGAAGTACAATGAAGTAATGCCCTCTGAGTGTTGGTTCTACTCTCTTTAGCTGACATTTCTAAACTGTTATGATTTTTCCTTGGAATAACAGGTACACACAGGATACAGGTTGAAAACTGCAATAGTAAGCTGCATCTTCTAAGGGTAAAAAAAAAAAAAAAAAAAAGTGATGTAGAGAATCTGCTTTTGTTTTACAGTTATAAAAAAAAAAAAGAAAAAAAAAAGAAATCCAGATTATTTTTCTTTGACATCATGTTTCATAAGAACTATTTCATAGAGATTAAAAAGAAAAGCAATATTCTTTTTCACTAACTATTTATTTTCTTTGCATTGCCAAAGAAAAGTCAATGTACTTCCACTGCCATCAAATCTAAGGTGGTAAAATTGTCTTTAGAAACTAATCAGTCCTTCAGAGTTGGAGGTCTGTTCAGGAACTTTGCTGTTACTAAATAGCATAGATAAAATACATTTGGCCAATGTGTGCTCTTGGTTTATATCAGCACATATATTCTCCAGCACTAAACACAGCTGTTAAACAGTGAGTGAAGGAAAAAGGCTGTGCATTACTGTGAGCATTTCTCCATTTCATAACCTGAAGCACATGTTTGTGTTGAGCTCTGCTAACAGGCAACCACAACACCATTAGCCACTTCTTTTTCCCCACTGTTGGTAGTGTTTTTAAGGATAGTGTGGGAGATGTTGCTATGAAAGAAGGAAAGAAAGAAGGCACCAGAAAGGCAGACAGGAAGGCAGGCAGACAGGAAGGCAGGAAAGAGAAAAAGAAAAAGAAAAAGAAAAAGAAAAAGAAAAAGAAAAAGAAAAAGAAAAAGAAAAAGAAAAAGAAAAAGAAAAAGAAAAAGAAAAAGAAAAAGAAAAAGAAAAAGAAAAAGAAAAAGAAAAAGAAAAAAAGAGAAGAAGAGAGGAGAAAGAGAAAGAGAAAGAGAAAGAGAAAGAGAAAGAGAAAGAGCAAGAAAGAGAAAGAAAGAGAAAGAGAAAGAGAAAGAGAAAGAGAAAGAGAAAGAGAAAGAGAAAGAGAAAGAGAAAGAGAAAGAGAAAGAGAAAGAGAAAGAGAAAGAGAAAGAGAAAGAGAAAGAGAAAGAGAAAGAGAAAGAGAAAAAGAAAGAAAGAAAGAGAAAGAAAGAAAGAAAGAAAGAAAAGAAAGAAAGAAGGAAAGAAAAAGAAAGAAAGAAAGAAAGAAAGAGAAAGAAAAAGAGAAAGAAAGAAAAAGAAAGAAAGAAAGAAAGAAAGAAAGAAAGAAAGAAAGAGAAAAAGAAAAAGAAAAAAGAAAAGAAAGGAAGAGAAAGAAAAGGAAGAAAGGATCGTTTCAAAAACTGAACAAAAAATACAGGGCTAAATTTCCATCATTGTTGTGCCCTAGTAAAGCTTATTACCACAGGTCAAAGGTGGAGACATTTTAAATTCTGATTTTGAAAAGTGGTGACAATTCAGTATCTCTATGTTTATCACTCATACATCTGGTTTATATCTGGGCATGGTTATAATTTGTTAGCATCTTGAAGTATTTTTCTTTTCTTTATTATACTTGAGTATACTGTGTCTAGATAGATGTCCTAGCAGTTAATTGACATAACGGAAAGGATTGCAAATATTAACATAAGACAAAGCAATATATAAACTAATCCTAGGAATGTAAGGAAGTTGTCAAAGATTGTTAAAATACAGGGTGAATGCAATGATAAATAAACCATAGCACATACAAAGTCTTTTCACAGCATTTTAATATAGGATAATAGCTTGATACAGAAATGATATAAATAATCAGTAACAACTAAAGAGCTCAACTGTACTTCAGGGATGGAGGTATAACTACAACTTTTTTCACATACAGGATGTTTATACTTCATAGACATACTGCATGACTTCTGTTAAGCTCAAGAATGGCAAACAACCTATTACATTAAAGAAAGACTCATTTAGTACTACACTACAAATGTGTAAAGCTAAATCAAGTGAAGTCTATGAATATAATGCAAACTGGTATAACAATAGAAACTCAACAAATAAAACTCAGTGTTGTGGTACCAAGTATATGCAATGTGATCCAGGAATTAGGACATTGAAAATAAGAAATCAGCGAAACCAATCTGCCATTGAGTTTGCAACTATTAAGTCTTACATTTAAACCATCCGCTAAAAAAGTTGGGGTGCAGAATATCTCTTAGAGTGCTATTCCAGCTCTTGGCACCAGAGTTAAGACCAGTGGTACCCTTAGCTCTTTTAAGGATACAGGGTTACTTGTATATTTATAGTCCAAAAGCTCAAGGAAATAATTTTTTCTCAAGAAAAGAAAAAAAAAAATTTCCTTATATGCATTCACCGTTTCTGCTGTTAAGACCACCCAGTAACAGTACTGTCTATGACGCCATCTCGTACACCTGAAATCCAATGCACCTAAACTACTGAACTAGAAAGAAAATAATAATAATAATATCCTGGAACAAGTTTCTGTGATGATTTTAAATTATTTTAAAGGTAGGGAATATATGTCATGAAAATCCTTTATCAAAGATATAAGTAAAACAGAAATTCATTAATCAGCACAGATCCTTGCGTAACTAAATATTAGGTATAGCTAGTTATAATTATAGTTATATTTCTATAGCTAGTTCTTATAGCTATAATTATATTGTTACAGCTAGTTCTTATTTATTCCATAAAAAAATAAATTATCCAGTATAATAAGGAAAAAGATTTAATAAAATTTTGTCTTGATTTTGGGGAGAATACGGTGATTATAATGAACTACTTTTTGAGTTGATATATCTTCTTCCCATGATGACATACAAATTAGAAAAAGGTCATAAAAGTGATCAAAACAAGACATACAATTGGTTGCTGTTGTTTAAATTTTAAGTGCTGTATTGGTACAAAGATGTAAATTACAATTTGGAAATCCCTAGTTTTCTTGTAAGTGATAAAATATATCCAAGCCCACTGGCTCCTCATTAATCTACCCTAAATTCCACTTTCTCCCACACTTAGAAACATCAGTGTGTTTTTCAAATAATGTCCTCTGAAGAATTTATTGCTGTTTTGTCTATTCTTATTTCTAGACTGGTATATGACGTACACAATCTTAAAACACAGTAAATTATGAAAAGAATATAGAGCTATTTCCCTTTATCGGAAAACTGTCTGCATCTTGCTTTTTTTTTTCCCCTCTCACTCACTGATACTGTATTGCCAGAAATGATGTCATGCTATTGATATCATATCTCACAATAACACTTTTCTAGAGTAAACCTTAATCTCCTAAATCCAGTGTACAGTGGCTGTCCAAACAGAATAGATGTCTCTCTTTTTTTTAATAAAAGCCAGGTGATAAATTAAGTGCTTCTGATAAATGAGAACCCCACGGTTCTGTGGATCTAATTCTCCCACAGAGAGAAATATTTGACCAAGCATAATGTGTCTCTTATGAGGAAGGTATCTTTCACAAAGGAAACAAAGCATGGAATTTCTGTAACATTCCTTGCATAAATATTCTTATAAAGATATTACATATGGAAATAATAATAAAAAAGCGCGCTACTTTCATCACTCTTTTTGGCCCAGGAAACAATAAATAGGTAGAAATCCTAGCCAATTTTTTCAAAGCTCTATGTCTGAAGGTAGTCCTATAAATTGTACCTATGTGAAAGCAATTTTCAGAGGTACTGAGAACAGTTCTCACTGATTCCCACATGTATATATAAGTGCTTATTTCTAGACACTCAACTTCAAAAATTTTGGCATGTAATTCAGCTATATAAACTCGGGATTTGTCCCAATAAAAATAAAAGCAAGATTTATCATTGGTTCTCCTGATATTTACTGTCTCTATCTAGCTACTTCTATGGTCCCATCAACATAGCTTTTGAGCACCTCCCAAGATTTAAAAATTAAAACAATAAATCTCTCTCTCTCTCTTATTTCCTGTCTTTCCAGTCTATAGAGCACAGTTTGATTCATTAATTTGGCTCTGCTCTTTCAGTCTGTGAGTTTGGGTAAAAGCTCAGGGAAAAATAAAAAAAAAATACAAAAATAAAAATAAAAAGGATTCTCTTTCTGAAGAATAATTTAGAGATACTCTAACTAGCTTTTCGACAAGTGATACTGGAACGCAGTTCAGGCTATTTTGCACCTCTGAGAAGCAAAGCTTATACTTTCAGTTGCATTTTTCTGTGGTCATGCTGTCTCATGCATGAATCAGCTCTTTTGCAGCTACTTTGGGCTAATCCTACTCTCCAGTGTGGCCTGAAGAATAGGCATGCTATAAGTTAAATAGTGGAATTCCATTGTTTCGTTCCAGAAGTGATGAGGCCTGCAGCCATGCTGTCTCAGGGGTGAGCTACACACACACATCTCTCCCAGACTGCTCATGTTTAGTTCAGGTCCTCTCACAGGGAGCCATGTCCACCAGCTCACACTGGCTGACTCCAATCCCAGCGCTTGCCTTGCTTATAGTGTTTCGCTGACATATCTTGAGCTGAGGGGTGGATTGGGATCCAAAATTATCCCAGTGGCCGGAAGGATACAAGCTGTGGAGCTGTGTCCTGCAGTTAGGCAGAATGGTCCACGATAAAGCAGCACCTCCTGCTAAAACCTGCTCACTCCATCCTCAGGGTGTTTTCTTGAGTCCCTCTGGACACTTCCCCAGTCTTCTGGGGAATTATAGTCTCTGCTTTGGAAAAGGACTAAAAATAGTCTCCGTTACCTTAAAACCAATTGGTTGTTATTCCCTATGAAACCTATATATATATATACATATATATATATATATAAATTATTGTTTTACATGACTACACCAAAACTTCACAAGAGAGGCCCTCAATTCTATTCTGTGATCTGTGTGGTCCACGCAGAGAAGAATGTCATGATTTTGTGTTCAGGGTAGCACGTTGCTAAGCAAAGCCTACTGTTGTGCTTCAAACAAATAGTGGCTTTCTTGGTTTATGAAATTTCATTCCTGGGAATGAAGAGTTACATTAGTCAAGTCTGAGAGGGATTAATTTCTGCACCAGCAGAGGCAGGTGTGTGTTCTGGGAGAAGAAACAGTTCTGGCCCATGCAGATGGAAACTGCCTTTTTCAGGCATTCAGTAGCACTGCTGGGAAAGATTCCCATTTTCTTACTGACTTCACTGCAAGACAGCTCTCCAGATAGAGCTGGAAAGTTCAGGGAAAACAATTTTCGTCCAAGTGCTCTTTTCTACTTTGACAGATATTCCTTCCTTCCTTCCTTCCTTCCTTCCTTCCTTCCTTCCTTCCTTCCTTCCTTCCTTCCTTCCTTCCCCCCTCTTTTAAAAGAAATATATATTATTTCAGTTTGGCCCTGAGGAAGGTGGAGATGATGCAGTTTCTGTCTAATACAGATCTGAGCTAAGCATGAGTTGCCAGGGATGTTCACTGCTGATATATTAGTCCATAATGAAGCACAAGGTTTGTAGAGATGTTGAATAGTGCAAAGGACTTTAATGATTTCTCCAGGAGAGAAAAAATGGAGGTGGAGAGATGTTGGCCATAAAACACCTCAGATACTACCCGAGGGAAAACATTTAAAACAGTTAAAGTTTTCACCATTTACGTTTGTTCATCTCTGACTGCCAGAAAAAAAAAAAAAATACTGGAGTACTTAAATGAAACAGAAAAGACTATGTTTCTCCCCATGAAGGCACTGGAATCTGGCTATGATCAGAGTAACAAACTTACACTCTTTAGACATTAATACCAAACAATAATAATAAAGGTTGCATAACTTAGCATTTGCTAGTACATACCTATTTTTAGGTAGCCATGTTTTACAGAGCTTTTCCAGTGGTTTAGAGGAGGCTGTCTTTTTTATTTATATTTTTTTCAGTAGATTTAATAATAAGAAAAACTGCTATATCCAATTTCTTGCTGAAATGATTTTACACCGGTGTTTAGCAACATGGAAAAAAAAATAGCAATATTTAACAAGAAAAGGTACTGAAAGGCTCTTTGCAAAACAATGCAGACATTTACTCTGTGCCTTTCTACTAATTAAAAAAAAAAAAAAAAAAAAAAAAGATGGGACATTTACTTTAAATGTTAAACAATGAAATTTAGAGTCTGAGCAGTGAAGCAGGCTGCTGAGAGAAGCTGTGGAGTCTTCCTCCTTGGAGATCTTCAGAAGCCATCTGTACGTGGTCCTGGGCAACCTACAAGGTGATTGGGCAAGATGACTTCCAGAGGTCATTAGAGGTTCTGTGACTTCTGTACCACAGTCATTAAGCATGTCCATGACACTGTGTTCACTTGCCACACCATGAGACTAACAGTGTGGTAGAGTTTGCCTGGAGTTCAAATAAATAGCATGTGCTCCCACATCTGACTGCTGAGGTGTTCATGCAACAAACCACAGCATGCACAGCTTAGGACTTCTTAGAGAAACACTGCAAAAGCAATAGCACTATTTTCCTAATTTTCCCAATATTGCACATGAAGTGGAGTAAAGAATTTAATTCAAGTATCTTGATCCAACACATATGTTACAATTTTATGTTCTCTCTATTTGTTAGGTATATACTTTTTTTGTTTTGTTTTGTTTTGTTTTGTTTTTCACATAAAATCTATGAATACATCTAAATTGTATAGGAAAAATAACTTGTTTTCAGTGGAGTTCCTGCAATTCATCTAGTATGTAAGGTATCTGTCAGGTGCTGTATCATACTATGTTTTGTATTTCATATTCTTTTGTTTTTTTAAGCTGCTTGCATATTGCCAAGTATAAAAACTAGGAGGTATTCCATATAGCTTTCCACAAAGTATTTTTCTTTTTCTATATTTATTTTTTTAGCAGGCTCAGAAATTTAAAATATTTTCCTACACATGACTTTCCTACTGAGGCCAGGGCTGGGTGATAATTCATAACGATAACAGATGATGAAAAATAATGGTTTTGTCAATGTTTGCAAATGGCACATTTGAAAGTGATGTCATTATTTAGAGGATCAGAGTGATGCCCATATACAATGATCTCAGATCTAGAATGTAAATTAAAATGATATGGTGTGATTTTGTCAGATGTGATGCCCTAGACTTCAGGGAGAAAAAAGCAAGGCTCTTGCCTTCACATTGAAATACTTTAAAATAAAATCGTGGACAGTTGAGATGCCAACTTAAAAAACTTCTCCATTTTGCATGTAGTTAGACATTTCTTTGGGCCATACATTATCCTAGGGCATGCTTTCGAAAATCTTAATGGTCTAACTGGCAGAGACTCCACAATACATTATTCCTGTATTCTTCAAACACCTATATCACTTCAACTAGCTAGAGGAGACAATTAGAATAAATATTTTACTAAAAATGTTCTAAGCTAAATAGCTGACTCTGTGCTATTATTTCTATTTATGGGTTCCTAATGAACATTAAGAATGTGCTGAAGATATTCTAACAGATGGATAACAAGGAAGTTCTGTACATAATTTACATTAGCATACTTATGTTGTTCACAGCAAAGCAGGGATTTCAAAAAAATAAAGTTTAGTCTGATTTCTTTAAACAATCTTTTCATATGGGGGAGGCGATTCTTACAATTTTAATTCCTTTCTCATGATAATTATTAGTTGCTTAATATGGCTGCTCTTAAAACTGAGGGAAATGTAAGATCCTCACTTTCACTTAGAAGGAAATGGAAGAAGAGGAGAATGAGGAAGAGGCATTTAATGCATTTTTTGCCTCTGCTTTAAACACAAGTGGTGGGCTCTGGGACTCCAGCTGCCCTGAGTTGGAGCACCATGACTGTGGAAACTCCCAGACAACCCTGAACTTGTGCAGGATTTGGTGCTCCAGCTGGATGTATGTAAGTCCATGGGGCCTGATGGGATTCATCCCAGGGCACTCAAAGAGCTGGCTGATGTCATCATGGGACCTCTCTCAATTATATTTTGAGGGTCTTGGGAATCTGGAGAGGTCCCAGTTGACTGGAAGCTGGCAAATGTGGTCCCAATTTTCAAGAAGGGCAATTACAGGCCTGTCAGTCTCACTTCAGTGCCTGGTAAAATTATGGAGAAGATTATTCCAGGAGTTGTTGAAAAATACCTAAAGGAAAATGCAGAAGTACCCCTGCAGCCTGTGGAGAGGCCCCTGGTGGAGTAGGCTGTCCACCTGCAGCCCATGGGTCCCACATGGAGCAGATCTCCACGCTGCAGCCCGTGGAGGAGCCCTCGGTGGAGCAGGTGGATGTGGCCTGGAGGAGGCTGCAGCCCATGGAGAGCCCCCGCAGGAGCAGGCCCCGGGCCGGAGCTGCAGCCCATGGAGAGGGGCCCACGCAGGAGCAGGGGGCCTGGAGGGAGCTGCCACCCGTGGGGGACCTGTGCTGGAGCAGTTTGCTTCTGGGGGATGGACCCTGTGGTATGGAGCCATGTGGAGCCATTCTTCTTCTTGAAGAGCTGCTGCCTGTGGGCAGCCCCCCCAGGCTCAGTTCAGGAAGGATGGCATCCTGTGGGAGGGACCCCCACATGGAGAAAGGCCAGAGAGGGACTGTGAAGGAGTGGCAGAGACAAAGCATCAGGTATTGACCACAGCCCCTGTTCCCCATTCCCTTGTGCTGCTTGGGGGGAGGAGGTGGGGGAGGGTGGATGGGGGAGAAGGTGTTTTTAGTTTGTTTCCTTTGTTTCTCACGTCTCTAGCTTGTTATTAATAGGTAATAAATTATATTAATCTCAGTATGCTGAGTCTGTTTTGCCCGTGACGATAATCGTAGGGTGATCTCCCTGTCCTTATCTCAAACTTTGAGCCCTTTTCGTCATATTTTCTCCCCCTTTCCCTTTGAGGAAGGGGAGTGAGAAAGCGGTTGTGGCTCAGCTGCCCAGCTGGGTTAAACCACCACACTTCTCTCTGGTAACCAGCGATAGGACCTGAGGGAACAGCATGGAGCTGCAACAGGGGCGGTTCAGGCTGCATATCAGGAAAAGTTTTTTGCTCCGAGAAGGTAGTCAGGTGCTTGAACAGGCTCCTCAGGGAAGTGGTCACAGCACCAAGCCTGCCGGAGTTCAAGAAGCATGTGGATAATGCTCTCAGACACATGGTCTGATTTTTTGGGTGGTCCTTTGGGGACCCAGGAGTTGGACTTGAGAGTCTTTGTGAGTCCCTTCCAAGTCAGGATATTCAATGATTCTAAGAGACATTTTTCTCTCTCCTTACTAATCCGAAGCAATCATCAAAGTCTCAAAAAAAAAAAAAAAAAAAAAGCCTTCAAAAACTCATGGAAAATTATTATTTTATTTCTGAAAAGATTTATAAATAGTGGAAACCTAAGATAATTTCATGATTATAGAAAGGATATTAATGATTTGAGAGTACTAGAGGTTGGCAGTATTGGAAATAACAGCTTCATGTCTTTGGGGAACCTAGGTATACGCCAACCAGAAAAGGCCACACACAGTCTACAGTAAGAGTAATTATTGTCTTGCCTGGCAATATGGATTTTTTATTTTATTTTTTTAACTAGCCAACTATCATGCGTTGCTAAGGAAATATCTAGCACATGGGTATTTTGCAGATCTGACTGAAAAAAATACAACAGTGAAAGAAGAAAGATAACCAGAATCAGTGAAAGAAGAAAGATAACCAGAATTTAGGCTTAAGTCAAGAAATTTCTAATTGCATGTGGGACTCACTGTGATTAGCAGTCTTTCCCTTAGATGCATTAATTGCAGAAAGATGAGAAGGATGATTTCCAGTTTGGTGAATCTCCATGCAGCATTTTTTTAAGAAAAGCTTTTGCTGGATACCTAGTGCATTCTCTAAGCATAGACTGATTGCTTCTAAAGTAGATGTCTAAAATAAGTCAGATGAATTAGTCCCTAAAAGTGTCTATTTCTCTCTGTCATCGCCATGACCCCAGGAGGAGCATCTGAGGAGGATATGTAGATGCCTGCAGTAGATGAGACTGTTGCTGCCCCGGGCAGCTGAAGTCTGCTTGCCAAAACAAGCCTGTGCAGGCTACTGTATCCTGTGTCTCAGTGATTATCCTGCTTCTGTTTTTTGAGTTAGTGTTGTTAAAACTGAGCTGGTCTGCAAAAATGTTTGCATCATGGATTATCTTTATCATTTATGTGAGTAACAAAGTAGAGAAACAGCCCTAGCCTGTCAGAAATTGGTATAAAGTTTCCAAGCAGGATATGGCATCTAAATTCCAAAGGAGACAGAGTTTGAGTGGTTTCTCATGCAACTCTGCACTTTGGAAAATCAGGTCATTTTTAATGAGATGCCAATATTTCGAATTAGCTGTTTCTCATCAAGCACCTGTCATTTCCATGTTGGCCTTAGTTCTTGCAAAGTTAATTGTGGAATAGAGCTGGAGAACAAGTTTCTTGCCATTTTAGATGTCTGTTTACATAGAATAACTGAGGAATGTACTTTTGGCCTCTATTTTATAGTATAAACCTGTGATCCATTTTGAATGTCTAAGTAATCTCTATGATCTTATTTTCTTTATATGACTGGTCATCTTCTCACTTGTTTTGATCAAAAGCCTGAAAGGTATGTTCTTTATTTGGTTTTGGCGGTTTAGTTTTCTTGTTAGTGGCCTGGGAAAAAAAAAGGAAAAAAAGCCTACCAGCGCAAGGGACTGACAGATGGTTACAGTTTCCTGACAAATTATTTATTTGAATTCTCAAACACTCAGCTCTTACTTATGACTTTTTCACTTAAGTTTTAGGAGTCGATTTATCAACAAGAATGATCACATATTGACTGTACCCATACTCAAAAGCAAATGTATTCATTTGTTCACTCTACAGAAATAAGTTAGTGACAAGTGAACTGATTCAAACAAAACACCCAAACCAAGGCTTCAGTCCAACATCTGAACTATTACAAAAAGCTTGTGTATGTCCTTTCTTTCTAGCTTTTTCTAAACCCTTGTTGTAGGCCCCTACCTGGTACTGCATGCACTCGTGGGTCTCTGACATTTCTTTCAGGAAACGGATAAAAAATTCTTTGAAAATATTAAGTTATTTTTCGTTATATTTACACATATCTAAAAGGATTCATTGTTATAAAACATTCACTGAATTTTCAATTTAAAGCAAGAAAACTGCTTTAACACAAAAAGATTTTTCATTAAAAGAGATTTTTTTAATTAGATTTGAAGAAGGTTGTCACTGGTGCTGGAGTTCAACATAACAACTCAGCTTCTCAGAATGAATGTTTCTTTTACAGGTAAAAATATATCTTTGTAATTTCACCCCCCTCAAAAGAGACCATTTCTATATGTAGTGTAATTCAAAAGTTATATGTGATTATATATACATACATATGTGTATGTATATTTATTTGCATTGGTCTCTTAATTTTAAGTGAAATGTAGTTTACCAGTAAACATCCACTTAAAAAAAAAAATCATAAAATTGAAACACAGATTTTTATATTTTTCTTGCCGTTTCTTTACCAGTATAGTGAAGTTGTTTATTTATTTGGACATATGGTTCAGTGTTTAATGTATAAGTCTATCTGGGACCCATTCAGACCTTCAGCTTGTGTTTTATCTCATTAAACAGGAACTGTACATACACTGGATTTTTGTACTACACAACAGAGTATTTACTATCTCCCAGTGGAAACATTTGGGAGTCCAAGCTGGAAGGAATCTGTTCTAAATGTAGTAGTAGACGAGTAAATGTGTGTGTGAGCAAGTGGGAGGGAAATAAAGTGCCTATTACTGCACAACCTGGGATGCAGACAATGTAACTGCAAACTGTTTGATTAATGTTTCTTTATAAAATGATGGCACCTTACTTGAAGCAGACACGTTGACAATTAAAGTACAAGTTTCTGATTTACCTGTCCTAGGTTCCTGTCTATCCTAGGGTATGAGCTGCAGTCCCTCTTTTTCCCTAAAGCATCTGTGAAATCTGCAGCAGAATGAAACTGAACAGAAAAATTTTTAGAAAACAGGTGTTTCTCACCCAACTGCACATAATATTTTCATTGTGAGTGTGCAGAAATCTTAAAAAAATTGGTCCTTCACAAGAAAATTTATCTTACACAGTGATGGCCCTAACAGTGAAAATAAAAGTCTTGTCACAAACATCCACATTTTGTTAGCCTAGTAACAAGAATATCCTCTGTTGATTCGAGCAACCAGCATTTCTAGCTGCAGAATCAATACTTAGAACATGATGAATGGCTAAACTAAGAAAACATACCAATCAGCCCTGCATCTGAAGGCTTTCTCTAATGGAAAAAATAACTAAGTGATGTAAACAGAAAGGGCAAACCAAGTGACAACCTGCAAGACCACCCATCTGGCTCGGCAGCTTGTTTAAGGGTTATCTGACTGCTTCCTTTGTGCAGGTTCACACAGTGACTATTGCTCTAAGTTCTGTTGACAGTGACCACAGATTAATTAGATCAGTGCTTTTTTAAAATGTAAACATTCCCAAGTTAGAAGACAAGTCTTATGTATAGTTCTCAGTGTGTTTGCTAGAAAAACCCATATCCTCAATTATTACTTAACTGTTGCATTTCTGTAGTACAATCTTCTTTTGGAGCTTCCCGCAGCAGAATATAAGTGATAGATTCTGGAGTTGTGCAAGCACAGCTATTTACACTATATTTCTATAGTACACATTTAGAAAATCACTTTTAAAAGTTTGATTTTTTTTTCCCGAAAATTGCAAAAGATGTCCAATGTCGTTTCAAAAAAGAAAACTAAGCACAAGTTACATGCAGCCACTGTGGAAGAGGAACATTAATTTCTAAGCAGAAAAATAAACACAGTAAAATACACTAAAGTTGAGCATAAAAAGAGCATTAAAAAAAAAAAAAACTTTGCTAACACTTTATGGTGTATAGGGCTTTGAAACAGAATGATCAGAGAGCTTGGATCATTGCTTTTTATTGTAAGACATCAAAAATTCAACCATATGAGTCAGTTTCTTCCTCACAAGGAATAGTACCACACTCCACTATTACCCCTCAAGATTTCAATGGCCTACTTTTTGAAAGAAAAATGTACTCACCGTGCATCACAAGCCCTAAATAATGCAAAGAGATCTTGCATCTCCTGCTTTTAGATTTTCATTCTCCTCCCTAATTTCAAGCTCTGGTTGCTAGTTGCTAGTGAACACCTGAGATTTCTCTAGTAGATCCATCTGTTCCCAGCTTTGTTCCTCCCTTGGAACTATTGAATTATTACCTTTACTTCCCTCATCTGGACTCCAAGCAAAGTGATAGGGGAAAGTGACTGCAAGTTCCCACAATCTATTGAATTATTAAAAAGCACAAGAATAAGGACCTTGGGGCAGATAACTGCACTTCTTTTTCCATTTTGGGAACTTCTTCCTGATTTTACAGGCTTCCAGGCTGTAGCATTTCTGAGTATAGGGTGATGACCAATAAATAGTTTTACTGATCAGTGGTTGAAGACTAAGCTATACAATTATTCCTGCTTCTTCTGAGACAAGCACACAAGGGAAAGATCAGCAATACACTCGGAGCCAAAGTAACGCCCTTCTCTTTTTGAGAATGATATCCATCTCCGACAGCAAATATAAAAGCAGTTGAAACAAGATTTCATGGGCCTCAATTCCCACAGCTTTTTCTGGGCATCAAATTTGATCACCATTGTAAAACATTCTATGTGAGTAGCTTGGACACTAAAAAAAAATTAAAAAAAAAAATCTAAACCCCTTTATTTCTGTGTAATTTATAAAATAGAATGAATCGGTTTTGTGGAAGGCATTTTGATGTGTACCAGACAGCTTTTAAATCAGTTTTCCACTAAGTAAAGAAAGGACCCTATCCCTGCTTGTTGAGCTATTGTGCTATTCTTTTACCCTGATCTACCTATAGTAACTCATTTTTTTCTATTAGTGGAAAAGTATACAGGCTGCTCTTTGAACCTGGTTTAAAATATGAAAGCATTATAATGTTACAGGAAGAAGGTAGCTACTCTACTATAAATTAGTTTCTGGGATTAGACACTGAAACAATTAAAATACCATGTAAAATAGTTTTGTTCAAATCCAATAGTTCTGTTTTTTTTTTTGTTTGTTTGGTTTTTGTTTTTTTGTTTTCCCTTAATGGAGATGATGCTGTCCCACAGCAATTTTTATTTATTTATTTATTTATTTATTTAATGGGAAAAAAAAAGATTAGAGATTCTTCATTAATCTTTGAATTGTTCTTTTTTTCAGAATACATAGCACCAATGTTTAAGTCCACAGGCTCCATATGTGTTTTTATTCCTGGGCCAAACTCACAGATCATATTTTATTATTACCAACATGTATGCATAATGGATGGCTACCAGACAATCAAGACTCTTGTTTTCCTCATGTCACTGACAGATGTTTGCATAAAAATTCAACTAGATCAACCTCACCCATTAAAAAAAAAAAAAAAGTTTCAGTTTACAAGACATCACAAACCATAGGCATTTCAGAATATGCATGTATTGGAACAAAACAATGTGGAAAAGTATCTAAGGCTCACACATAAGTCTGAGAATGTCCAAAACACAAATCTTTTGCCTTGTGCTGAATTTCATGTATTTAAAATTTCTGAAAATCAGAATGTCCTGCAACATAAGGCAAAAGGAAAAAAGGTTTTCATATGATAGGAACAGGCAATTATAGAAAGATTTAATTTAATGTACTGCTGAACAAAGAACTTACAGGGGCTCCAGACAAATGGGCTTGGCTTGAACAGCTCAACTGGGTTTGAGCCTTGCTGAGTCATAGGTGGGGATTTATAGTATAGTGACATGAATTATCATTCTCCAGTAATTATGTATTTTTTACATCAACATAATCTTTCAGCTTGAATATGATTCAAACTTACTGAAACAGTAAAGAAAAGGTTAAAGAGAAAAGCTTTCCAGTGCTTAAATTAGTACTATTTCTGCTCCACATCCGTACAAGCATCAGAGATTTCTCTCTAAAGCTGCCATTATTATTCTGTTCTGCTGACCCATAAGTAGCTGAATTTGGGCTTACTCCAGTGTGTGATTTAGGGGTTACCTTCTCACTCACAGAGCTAGCATGTGGTCCTTTTTTGCTGTAGAACTCCCTTAGCAACCCACACTTCTCTCTTTGCCAGGCTTTCTCTTGCAGATTGTGAGGGCTTGAAAACACATGATGTCCAAAAGCTTGGAGGTCGGAGCTGGCAAACTGTAGCTCATTGCTGGGAATTATTTCTTCTGGAACTCTCGAAGGAGAGGTGTTTGCCTTTTCAATTCTACAAGTTCTGCAGAGTTTTGTAGGGAGAAGTGTAATTTCTTTACTTGGAAAAATATATCTACTTTTTTCTTCATGCAAGCCATTTGCTATGACTTCACAAGGTCTTTTGGGAAATGTTTTGAGGTAGAAGAAACATTTTGCTTCTCTGATCATTTTCTAAGGTACTATTATATGATTCCACTAGACATTTTAAACCCTGTCCTTAGCTAAAATAGGCAATCGATATTTAAACAACCTTCAGACTCCTTCTAAAACTTTGAGAGTCCTATATAAATTCTTGCTAAGATTCCCTCACCAGGGAATGACGAGGCGAGAAACAGGAAGAGCAAGCAAATCAATACCTGGCTCTAAGCTGGCTCTGGTGTCACCGAGATAATTTTTTTTTTGATCATGGGTCATTTCACAAGACACCAGACCTGCTGGCAGTGGACGGTGATCACCTGTCTCTAGAGGGGAAAAGGATCTTTCCTCAGGATTTAGCAGGGCTCACTGTAAGGGCTTTAAACTAGATTTGAAGGGGGAAAGGGATAAAACCAGGCTTGACAGAGACAAGCCTGGGGGTAGTATTCACCCCCAGGTTAGGAAACACAAAAGTGTCTAGGAATGGTCATGCAGGAATTAGGGCTTTTCCCCTCAAAAAGGTGGCAGGATCGCTAGCCCAACTGAAGTGCATCTACACAAATGCACACAGTATGGGAAACAAACAGGAGGAGCTGTGTATTGGGTTTACGTGGCAAGGTTTTGGTAGCAAGGGCCTGCAGGGATGGCCTCTGTAAGGAGTCCACCCATGGGGGACCCATGTTGGAGCAGTGTCTTCCTAATGGATGGGCCCCGTGGTACAGACCCATGTGGGAGCAGTTCTTGAAGAGCTGCTGCCTGTGGGCAGCCCCTGCAGGCTCAGTTTGGGAAGGACAGCATCCCATGGGAGGGATACCACATGGAGCAGGGGCCCGCAGAGAGTGACTGTGAAGGAGCTGCGGAGACAAAGTGTTATGGACTGGCTTCAGCCCCATTCCCCATTCCCCTGCACCACTTGGGGGAAGCATATAGAAAAGGGTGGAGGGGAGGAAAGTGTTTTTCACTTGTAATTGGTGAGTGATTTCCTTGTCCTTATCTCAACTCTTGAGCCCTTTTCATCGCATTTTCTCCCCCTTTCCCTTACAGGAGGGGGAGTGAAATAGTGGTTGTGGTAGAGATCAGCTGCCCAGCTGGGTAAAACCACCACAAGCTGGAAGCCATTGTGCAGCAGGAGGGCTATGACACAGTTGTTATCACCAAAACATGGTATGACAGCTCGCATGAATGGAGCACTGCAGTGGATGACTTCAAACTCTTCAGAAAGGTTAGGCTAGGAAAGAGATGTGGGGAGATAGCCTTGTATGTGACGGAGTGTTTGGATTGTGTAGAGCTGAACAATGATGATGACAGCGTTGAGTGTTTATGAGCAAGAATCAGGGGGAAGGCCAGTGAGGTAGATGTCATGGTGGGAGTCTGTTATAGACTGCCCAACCAGGTGGAAGAGGCAGACAAAATATCCTATAAGCAGCTGGGAGAAATCTTTGCAATCTCTAGCCCTTGTTCTCATGGGGGACTTCAGCTTACCAGATGTCTTCTGAAAATACAACACAGCAGAGAGGAAACAGTCTAGGAAGTTTCTAGAGTGTGTGGAAGATAAATTCCTGACACAGCTGATGGGTGAGCCAACTAGGGATGGTGCCCCACTGGATCTTTTGCTTGTTAACAGAGAAGGACTTGTGAGTGAAGTGAAAGCTGAAGACTGTTTTGGGCATAGCGATCATGAATTAATTGAGTTCTTGATTCTTGGAAAAGCAAAGAGGCAGGTGAGCAGAACTGCCACCGTGGACTTCTGGAGGGAAGACTTTGACCTGTTTAGGAGACTGGTTGACGGAATCCCTTGGAAGGCAGTCCTGAAGGGCAAAGGAGTCTAGGAAGGCTGGACACTCTTCAAGAAGGAAATCTTAAAGGCACAGGAGGAGGCTGTCCTCACATGTCAAAAGACAAGCTGGCATGGAAGAAGACTGTCCTAGCTGAACAGAGAGCCATGGCTAGAGCTCAGGAAGAAAAAGAGGGTTATGACCCTTGGAAGAAGGGGCAGGTCACTCAGGGTGACTATAAAGAGATATTGTAGGGCTGTGCAGGGACAACATTAGAAGGGCCAAAGCCCAATTTGAGCTCAGTCTGACTACTGCTGTTAATAAAAATTTTTTATAAATACACAAACAAGGCAAGGGGGACAAAGAAATCTATAAAGAAATCTACATCCTTTATTGGATATGGGGGGAAACATAGTGATAAGATATGAGGAAATGGCTGAGGTACTTAATGCCTTCTTTGTCTCAGTCTTTAGCAGCAAGACCAGATGTTCTGCAGGTACCCAGTCCCCTGAGCTGGTAGATAGAGATAGGGAGCAGAATCAAGACCTCATAATCCATGAGGATTATCAAGCTAGCAACCTGCTAAACCACATAGACTTATGCAAGCCTATGGGGCTGGATGTGATCCACCCAAGGGTACTGAGTTAGTTGGTGGAAGTGCTCACCAAGCTACCTTCCATCATTTATCAGCAGTCCTGGCTATCAGGTGAGGTCCCAGTCAACTGGCATCTAGCAAATGAGACACCCATATACAAGAAGGGCGTGAAGGAGGATCTGGGAAACTACAGGCCTGTCAGTCAACTTCAGTGCCGGGGAAGCTCATGGAGCAGATTATCCTGAGTGCCATCACACAGCACTTACAGGGCAACCAGGCAATCAGGCCCAGTCAGCATGGGTTTATGAAAGGCAGGTCCTGCTTGATGAACCTGATTTCCTTCTATGGCAAGGTGATGCATTCAGTAGATAAGGAAAAGCTGTGGCTGTGATCTACCTAGACTTCAGTAAGGCTTTTGACACTGTTTTCCACAGCATCCTCCTAAAGGAGCTGGCTGTTCAAGGCCTGGACTGGTGTGATCTTCATTGGATTAAAAACTGGCTGGGTGGCCAGGCCCAAAGAGTTGTGGTGAATGGAGTTAAATCCAGTTGGAGGCTGGTCACTAGTGGTGTCCCCCGGGGCCCAGTATTGGGGCCAGTTTTCCTCAATATCTTTATCAATCATCTGGATGAGGGGATCGAGTGCACCCTCAGTAAGTTTGCAGACGACACCAAGTTAGGTCTGTGTGTCAATCTGCTTGAGGGTAGGAAGGCTCTGCAGGATGATCTGGATAGGCTGGACCAATGGGCTGAGGCCAACTGTATGAAGTTCAACAAGGCTAAGTGCTGTGTCCTGCACTTGGGGCACAACAACCCCATGAGCATGTCCAGAGAAGGGCAACAAAGCTGTTGAAGGGTCTAGAGAACAAGTCTTATGAGGAGTGGCTGAGGGAACTGGAGATATCTAGCCTATGGAACAAGACGTTCAAAGGAGACGTTGTCACGCTCTACAATTGCCTTAAAGGAGGCTTTTACAAGGTGGGGATTGGGCTCTTCTCCCAAGCACCAAGTGATAAGAGAACGTGGCCTCAAGTTGCACCAGGGGAGGTTTAAGCCAGATACTAGGAAAAATTTCTTCACCGAGAAGGTTGTGAGGTATTGCAACAGGCTGCCCAGGAAAGTAGCTGAATCACCAACCATGGAGGTCTTCCAAAAAAGTGTAGGTGTAGTGCTTAGTGATGGTTTAATGGTGGACTTGGCAGTGCTAGGTTAATGGTTGGGCTAGATGACCTTAGAGTTCTTTTCCAACCTGAATGATTCTATGGTTCTATGATTCTATGTAATCCTAAAGGTGCATTGAACCAGCAGTGTAGTTGCCATAGAAAGAACTGGCTGGCTAGGCTATTCCTAATGCTTGGCAGAGTCTGTTTTTTCACTCTTAAATTCATATCTAAACCTACATAAGAAGCTATTTTCATAAGCTTTATTTGATACCCATATGTTTTTAAGTTCTTACAAAACTCTGAAGTAACAGGATGACATGAAGGTTCCTTGAGAAGAGATCAGCAGTCATCAGGATAGCAGCAGCCATGGTGAACTGTTTGCACAGGCTTGACTTCTATTAAGCCAGAGAATACCTGACACAAAAGTCTGTGTCTAGGTGCCACTGGTCAACTTCCTTTTTAAAATGCCCTGAGGGTTTCATTGGCCTATTCTCCTGCCTGGACACAAGGCAGGGAAAAAAAAAATATGTGTATAGTGAATGGTATGAAGGTGGGATGCAACTGGGCACACAAGTGTAGAAATCGGGAACTACTCCAGCATCTGGTAATATTAGGCAGAACATAATCATGTCTGCTCTACATCTTTACTGCTTAGGGAAAAATAAGAATGGTTTTAAGGCTGTAACTGTCTTGAGATTATCAAGACTGAAAATATTCTGTGAATTTATCACACTCCTGTTTAATGGCCGAGCAGTTTTCCTCTAGTTGTTGTTCTAATGGCTCAATAGCTGACATTCAGTGGAACAATATGCTATATACACCCATGCATCCCTAAATAGCTGAAGTCCCCATACGAGAAACTTAGCAACCAGCATCTGCAAAAGCAATCATACTCGGAATCATTATAAAACATAATACAGGTGATATGGTTATGAGATTATATAAGCCTTCCTTGCTATTTAGAGCTCTATTACTGTCTTTTGTAGCAGTTCATAACAAGAAAGCCTGGATTTCTGAAAGCCATCTAATACTGAATTTTTTACCTGTTCTGTGAATACTAGGACATAAAAAACAATGAAAGCTCACTTCAAATGTAAGTTAAATCATATGCATTAAATCTTGGCACAACTGAAGTCAGTAGCAAAATTCCTGCTGACTTCTGTGTTCACAACCTCCATTTCTGAGCATTTATCAGTCTTTAAAGTGTTTAGCTTTGCACCCTCCTGTTGAGGGAGAGAACAGATTAAATTTTACAGATGGCAAAGTAAGTCATAAAGGCTAGGATTCATTCAATTGGCTCCACCTATTTGAAAGTTAGGCATTTAGTCTAAATTGATCACCTCTGCATCTCTAGTCAATGGAAAAACATTTTTCCTTCCAGGGGAAATTGAATGAATGAATGAATGAATGAAGTCTAGTTTAAGCAGGAAGAATCTACTGAAGGAAATACCTCCGACATTGCAGAGCTATTTTGGAATGAGGTCACTCTCCCTCAGACTGCCTGTTTGTTTCCACTGATAATGGGAAGAGCTCTAGATGAACTCTATATTAAATAAGTTAAAATATGAATCTGTAAAGGAACTTAGGGATCACTACATTCAGTGGTACAATGCTTAACTTCTAGTTGTCTGCCAACAGCACAGTCTGTGGTTAGACCTTTGGTCTGACATTTAGATTCCATGTACAGGTCTCCCCAGAGTGGAGGGTAGAAGCCACCTGAGATCACAAACCAAAACAGACAGTAAGAAAATAAGAAAAGAAAAAAAAAAAAAAAAAAAACAGACCATAAGAAAGTACTGTGTCCAGTTCTGCCCCCTCCCCAATATGAGAAAGATGGACATACTGGAAAGGATGCAATGTAAGGCCACAAAGGTGATTAAAGGACTGGGGTGTCTCTCCTTTGCAGAAAGGCTGAGAGAGCTGGGACTTTTTAGCCTAGAGAAGAGAAGGCTCGGGGACTCTCAGCAATGTGTATGAATAACTGAAGGGAGGGTGCAAAGAAAACAAAGCAAGGCTCTTTTCAATGGTGCCCCATGCCAGGGCAATGGGATAAACTCAAACAAAAGAGGTTCTCTCTAAACATTAGGAAACACTTTTCTTATGTACAGGTGACTGAGTACTGGAACAGGTTCCTCAAAGGTGTTGTGGAGTCTCCCATCCTTAGAGAATAAAAACTGCCTGGGCAACTTGTTCCAGGTATCCCTGCTTGAGCAGGGGAGTTGGACCAGATGACCTCCAGAGATCCCTTCCAATCTCAACCCTTCTGTGACTCTGTGAAATAATTAGAAAAAGAGTACCAGATCACCACTTCTTGTTAGGAAGTTGAGAGCCTATGCTCATGATAGAAGGATGCATTAATCATAGAATGGCTTGGGTTGGAAGGGACCTTAAAGATCATCTAGTTCCAATCCCCCTACCATGGGCAGGGATGTCATCCACTAAATTAGGTTGCCCAAAGCCCCATCTAACCTGGTCTTGAACATGGCCAGGGATGGGGCATCCACAACTTCTCTGGGCAACCTGTTCCAGCCTCACCACCCTCTGAGTAAAGAATTTCCCCCTAACATCCATACTAGATCTCCCCTGTTTTAGTTTAAAACCATTACCTTTTGTCCTGTCACTATCTGACTGTGTAAAAATCTGGAGTTCAGAATTGGTGTCTATTTATAAAAATGCAATATCATTACTTCTATACATTATGTCCCTGCCCAGGGAACTCTGAGTGGAATCAGAAAACCTAGGTTTGAAGATTATCTTCTCTTGAAAGGATTAATTTCAAATCCATAGCTCTCACCAGGGGAGAACTATATGTGAGCTGTTTCAGGTGAAAAAGTTTACTTTATTCCACTTAGAAAAAGACTTGTGATCCAGTGAACAAGAGGGATTATCCTGGTCTATGACTAGGACAGTCACTGGGTACAGTGGAGAGCCAGACCTTGATCTCTATTCCCTCACCTTCTGGTATAGTTATCTCTAGAATCAGAAATCAGAACCTGAGCCTCCCTTCCTCAGACACTCTCTTGTTAAATACTATTAGAAATCTACAGTAGTGCTAATGTTTCTGTGGGCAGACTACATCTCTTAGAAACAGAAAATAAAGAATTACATACCAAGAATATAGAAGAAAGTCCCTTGTTTTCTTAATGTTTTCACAAGGAACTCCTTAGCCAAATCTCTCTCCTCTGCCCATAAATCCTCCCAACAGTGTAAAAGCTTATAATTTTAATACTCCAACATAAACCATAGACATGTTTCTTCCTGAATTACATGTAATTGCTAACCAGTGGCTGCAGGCAGATGTGTTCACCCCGTCAACAAAACAGGGAAAGTTTGCTTGGAGCTTTTTTTCCAAGATGACTGATAACCACAAACACCTGTATTTAAACCAACAGGCATCTTAAGAATTATGTGAAGTAATGAAGGGGCAACAAATCTTATCCTTGGTGCTGAACTCCTTGACAATTTAATTATCTTTAGCTGTGTGATATTTTAATCACCAGACTAGGGTGATCCTGGTCAGACAAAGAGGGACACATCAGTTTGTACATCTGTGAGGGATACACACCACAATGGGTGTCTTTTCACCTGTGAAAGTACAGTAGCTTCTTAGAAATATTCATTGGATTAAACAAGTTGCTTTTTCATCATAGAACGGTAAGTTTGCCTACTTCACTGTTTTTCTAAGTATTCAATTTCAATTAAAAACTAATAAAAATCTAAACAATCTCACATAACAGGTTATGTAATCTTCAGTAGAAGTCTTCAGGGACCGTGGCTGTTCATGGCTGTGAACTCAGAGCCATTTGTCAATGGGAGCATGCAGCATTTCTGCTATTCATACATATCCTATGGTGAGTGCCCTATTACTCATGTCATATCTTTTAATAAGGTATAAATGAAAATATTTATCTTCTGGTTTTCTGCCTATCATGCATAAAGTTTGGATACACAAAAGGATAGATTAAAGTTATTTTTTGATTTAGAGTTTTAGTCTTTTTTTCTTTCAGTTTGAAGGTATGGGCAATAAGCAATCTTTGCTATACTTCCATTATTTAGTAGCAAGAAAAAGGTAGCAGATCATTAACATAAACATACATACCTTTTATTCACAGGAAAACTATGGAATGATGAAGCTTCTTTCAGTACAAATTAGTACTGAAACAGCATTCGGAACTGAAGGGCTCCCCAACTTAATAATTGGAAAGCCTATGTGTTATTATGGTCCATAATTATCAACACAATCAAAGGTTTAAGTTAAGAAAAAGATACTTTATTTATAAGGCAAATACACGAACACCATAATGTAATGACTAGACACCAGGATAGAGTACAAACTCTAAGGCTATTTGTCATTGGAAAAAATTTTCCTAGAGTTGTGATGAAGTTACCAGAACTTTAAATATAAAATATGATGAGCAAAATATGTGCTTGGGTTAGACACAGTGAGCTTTGCAGGGCATTTATTAGGTAAAGAGATGTGGCTTGTACTACACCAAACATTGAACCCCATGATTGTAACTCTTTTCTACTCACAGATCCAGTAAGCACTGGACATTCAGCCTTGCCTGATTTCTCTGAGGTGATGATGCCTTTACTGTTTGGTTCAAATGGGGTGTTTTCCTTTATTTTTTGTATTTTTCTGTGTTTCTATTTGATGTCTCAATATGATGAACTGGGCAAGGATTTTGCCGAACTCATTGCTGCACAGGCCTTTAAGCAAGAACTAAAGAATCCACTGACTGTCACTACTGAGTTGGTTTAGAATTGAATTAATCAAACTTTGTATAATTCATTAAGTACATTAGAATATTAAGTTAATTTAATGCTCTCTTTTCCTGATTAGGATATTTTATCAGACTCTCCTTCATTTAGGTTTACAGTGTCAGGTATTCCAATCAGTGACATTTAAACATGACTAATTTTAACTTAGAGGTGCAATCAGTGATTTTTCACAAGCAATCACCCCAGTAGATTAAAGAGGCTGACTCTCTTTTGGGAAATCATTTTCTTCTCTGGCATTTTCTGGGAAACAATCTGGTTTGAGGGCAAGCAGTATTTTGAATAAGACCCAGTAGTCTTGGCCTCTGGTATTTAACAGGAGTGTTATAAAAACAGGTGCTAATGTCATGCACATTATGTACTCACTCCCCAGCAGTTGTTAAGGTGATAGATAGTGTGGCTGAAAGCACCTTTTGGCAGATGAAGTTTCCTGAAATGTCATTGTATTTCACAGCTGCTGTGTAAAAGTGGGTCAACAGCCATGTCCTGTGGGCTGAGATGAGCAATCCAGTTTTGAAATTTCTCATCTACAAAGCTTGGAGGCCAAAGGAGAAATGTGAGGGAGCAGGTGAAATCCTGGCCCTCTCTGAGTCCAGGGAATGCCACTAATGGCTTTAGGAAAGACCAGGATTTAATTCAATGTGTTTTAGTAGTTAAAGTCAGGTAAGGGAATCCCAAAAAGACAGGAGCCAAATGAACTGTTTTGTTGGTTACAGGGTAGTAGCATTTACACCAAGAAAATTTCAAAAAATCACTGTTGAAAAACTTTCTTCACAAGTTTATCTGTATCTTGTAAACCAACAGACACCTTAAACCAAAGCATGAGTCTATTAGAAACCATCCTGATTTTGCCCACAAGATGACAGGTAACTTCAAAATTTCTGCCCAATTCAATTTTAGTGCTGGGATTTATGCTAAAGCAGAATAGCAGGTAAGGAAGGAGTCATGCCAAGAGGGGAAATACATGGCAGCTTATGAGTAAAATTGCTGGAACATTTGTATGAAGCAAATAAACAAATGAATTGCAAGGTTGGTGCCAGGCTTCCTCTTGTTCCAGATGAAGGGTGATACAAGGTCATTTCTCTGTCTCCAGACTGTTATCCCTGGTGCAGCCAACATAGCAAGGAAGGAGCACCGATCCCTGCTCTCAGTCACTGACTTCTCAAATATTCAACTGTTGTGAGATCAGGGTCCTGCTTTCTCTTGCTTCAACCATTAGTGCAAACTTGTCTCACCAGTTAGACCATTATAAACAGTGGGTTGAGCATGGGGCTTTTGTTTTTTTTCTGAAATACAGCCCCCATTGGTGGAAACTGCTCAGCTGTGCAGTATTTCTGCCCCTATTCTCTGGTCTTTAATCAATGCTTGTGTCTAAAAAAAGGAATATGAAGAAAAATGTTCTCTGTGTTCATAATATCAATTCAATTTACCATATATAAGAAGAGTTTTAATGCTATTTCAGGGAACACCAATGCTAAACAAACAGATAAATGAAAGGGCAGCAGACAGGTTCTTTCCAACACATAGCTCTCAAACATCTATTTCCCAGAATTGTCTCTTAGCAAGAAAATTCATTCAACATCTGAGCAATGGCTGCGTTTTTTGGAGTATCTGAGGAGGGAGAGGTGGGACAGGGGCACTTGAAATGCATTTGAGTTTGAAAGACATGCATTTACAGGACTGACTGATTGTTGGAGTATTCAGGACACCAAAGCTGTTTCCACCAAGCTTTAAATAAGAGAACTCATTTGAACTTTTACAGAGTTTATTTTTACTGGGCGGTAAGCTGCAGTATTGTACTGCTCCATGAAAGAACAGAGATTCAGGCTTAGTGTTCACAACCTTGACCCCATGGCTTGCACATATGTATCGTGAGAGGCTCTTCCATTACATGATCACGTAACAAATTCACACCCCTATTCCTGTTAAATAATTTGCAACTGTTTGAACCTGAGAGTTTCTCACTATTCGGCCAAGCCCCATGCCAGCCAACCACAAGTGTGCACCATATGAGCCGCTAAGGCTATAGCTGCTCTGCTGGCTCTACCACCACTGGGGAGGATACGCTTCCCATTGCTGGGGAGCACATGTCCTTATGCACTTATGCTTATGCACTTAGGCGCCTTGTTTTTAAGATGTTTAGGCAGGTGTTGTTGTTATGGCCTGTGAAGCAGATGTGCATCTATGACTAACAGATCATAAAATGGAGAGGTTAATAAAGGGATAAGAGGTGTCACACTTGCAATATCAATGGTGAGGTGGGCTCGACAGGAGTCCAAGGTGCAACAATTGTTTAAAGGATATTATGTGATTTGTGAGGCGTATTAAAAACTAAGAACTATGTCTTAGTCTTTCTCTGCAATTCTTTCTCACCTTTTCTATTGTGTTCTCCCCACACTCACCATTTATTTAAAAAAATATTTTTATAAATATTGCAGTCAGTTATAATGTCTCATTTCTATACGTATTTAAAGCATAAAGCAGCTTAGTTTGTATATTAACTTGTAAATAATCTAGTAGGATATCTGAGTGGCTGTTATAAAATTGTGTGAGTCTCTCTCCTTCCCTTTTCCTCTTTTTTATTTCAGAAATGAAAAGACCAAATGTTCAAATGTTGCAGCACATACAGAATCCTCATTCGGATAAAAGCAAGCAAGCAAGTGAACAAATAAACTATAAAAAAACAAAACAAAACAAAAAACTCAAATTACTATTTAGTAAACTGGAATAGCTCAAGAAAGTAAAATACCATTTCATTACTCTAGCCCTGAATTTCAAAAGTCCTTTCCTGAAGTTTATTTAAGGTCATTCTTAAAAGAGAAATAGCAGCCATAATAGTAGAAATAGGAATTAATAACAATAATAAATTAGAAAGGAAGAAAAATGTAATGTGGGACCAATGGAAATAAAGTGTGCACTGATTAATGAAGTAGATTAAGGTTCAGATTTTCAAGTGGTACAACTCTCCCGATTTCATGGATTTCACGAACATTTTATTAGCCCTGCCTTTGCCTTTGAGTCACAACAAGATCTACACTAAATTTCATCTTAATCTGCCTCTGCCTCTGTTCCCTCATTATATCTAGATGTTGAAACACAGCTTTAAATGTTTGTAATGCTTTACAGTGCACTGAGAAGACTAGGAATGGAAAGATCTACAAAAGTATTTTATAATTTTCATTAAGATGCAATACCCCATGTTGCGCATCAAATACTTTATGAAATGGTTGAGTTTATTATTATTTTTTTAAGTCTACTACATGATACAGTACAGAGGTTTCACATAAAGGTATAATAGAGGCAGAATATTGTTAAATATATTTAAGTTGTATGCTGAAGTACTCTCAGCCTTAACTGGGGAGGCTAGTAAGAACTTAAATGACTGAGAGAGCAAAGGAGGTAGTTCTGATCTCCATTTAGCTTTTTAATTTAGAGCTCCCAACTTGCAAGTTTAGAGTCACAGGGTAGCAATAGACTCCTAAATTAATGCATTTAAAATCCAAATTTAAATGTCTAATTCTGAGACTCAAGCCAGGAACTGTCTTCTAGCTGAGTCAGCAGATAGAGCAATAAACTATTCTCAGCTGGAAGTCAGTCTTTGAAGATCTTACAGATCTATTAATCTACATCTACTAATTCGCCAAACTGAAGGAAATAATTCACTAACTTTCCAACTGACAAGCAACTCATATCTTTCATCCTTCATGAAGGAAAAAAAGAAAAAAAGATAGTAAAAATACAATGACTATTAGCTACAACATCTGATTTCAAAGCTTATCACAATCTAAACTCTCATCCCTCCTGGATTCTATTTAATTTAATAGAGCTGACATGTTTGGAGTATCAAGTGTACTCTGCACAAAATTTAATATCTAATTACAGAAAGTGACTGAAAACCAGAGCAAAGATGACACCAGTTGACAATCATTCCAGCTCCTTGGCTTTTACACATTTTTCATTGTTCAAGTACTAAATATCAATCCAGAAATCCTGATGCTTCCCCTTTGGACTATGTAGTAAATGAGTCCTGTCCTCCAACACATGTGCTTATGCAGTGTTTTGCAATTAAAGTGCGTGAGTAATGGAGTGTAAAAGAGTATCTCAGACATAAATCAAACATGCGCCCTCTGGATCATGCGAGATTTTGCCCAGACTTGAATGGTCAGGAACGCCTCTTGGCAAGCAGTCTGCATTTTCAAGATAAGACCAACTGTAAATGGCATTACTGGATGCCTTGGAGAGTATCATTTAACTCCACATGGGAATACTGTAGTATGTAACACATCATCTGTAACTTATTCCCCTTCAAGAAAATGTATGACAATTTTGGAAGGCTTGTTCTAAATTACCGTTAGAATGTAAAGATAAACTCTGAGTCACTGAAATACAGAGACATTCAGACCATGTTTTTCAGTTTTGACACTTTGGTATTAGGAAAGGACATGGAAGATTATGGCCAAACCTGCTTGTTTTGCTTTCAGAGAAGTTGTGTTAGCCCCTGTGCTGATTGCTCCTGAAAATCTTACCTCCTTTAACATGCAACTTAGCAGTACTTTGTGCTGTAAGGGCAAAGTTCTCCCATTTGTGTAATTCCTCTTCATTGCAGTGGGACTGCATACACCTTTTACACGTTGATTAAAACCTTGTTGTAGGGCTTGAGGGCAAATTTCTCATCTTTTCATACTTTTCTCATTCCTAGTGATGTCACTGGGAGTTGTAACGGGATGAACAAAATGGATTACCCCACACAGAAGTCTCGAATACAACTATTTTTCTACATATCACTTGAACAACAGTCCTAATAAATAAATAAATAAATAAATAAATAAATTGCTATTAGCGGAAAGGCTTTATGTTTTAGCATAGTTTCTTTTCTTTCCTTTCTCCCTCCCTTCCCCCCCCCCCCCCCCCCAGTGGAATTTGAGCTAACCTTGCAACAACTCAGATAAATGGAGAATACTTTTAGTTTCAAACCACACTGGATATCAATGACATTGTTAACATTGTTACATTATTAAAGTACCAAGAAAGAAAAGTCAAGTCTTGTTCATGTTACTGGAAGTGACTATTCAGATTTATTACTGATCAGTCAAGCTCCAAGTGGTCTGTATCTTAATAAGAACATTCATGACTGGAACAATATCAATTTATACTTCTTTTTCACATAGTTTGAAGATCCCAGACTGTACTGATCAGTCACAGAAAAGTGAGGCAATATATGTGTGTGTATATATATATATGTATATATAGAGATATTTTTTTTTCCAAAGGAACAGTTTTCCAGCAAAACCATTGGCTTGATGAGCTGGAAAACGTTCAGAGGAACGGGACATTTTTATAAACAATTTTTCTGAGGAAACCATCAGGATGCTTGATCTTGGCAAATATTCTTTAAAACACAACCTACGTTAAATCATTTCAATAAGGTCAAAAGTGAAATATTTCAGAATATTTTGTTTGACAAAAAGTCTCAAAGAGTTTTATATTTTGTAACAATTCAGAAGGAAAACATATTTCAAAGTGTCAGAATATCCCATGGGCTGGAAAACTGTTTTAGAGTCTGCTCTTGGGACAAGTATTACAGTAAATTATAACAATGAAATTAGGTGCAAGGTCTGTGGATACATCCTTCTGGATAAATTAATGAAACACCTTTTCAAAAACTACGTTAGGATCTGGAAAACAGTTACTAATTGATTTGAAAGGAACTAGAGCAGAACCATCCTTCAACTCCCTTGAGAATCTTAGTCACAAAAAATAAAGGAGGGAAGACCTTCTAGCAGCATGCCAAATGTGATCTTAACTACAAGAGATTACTGAACGTTGGCCCCAGAATCATAAGGGTCAAATATAAATATAACAGAAAAGACTAGTAAAAAATTAGCTTAAAAGATTTTTTTTATTTTTTTTTCTTATTTCCAATGTTTTCTTTTGTTTGTTTGGTTTGTTTGTTTTGGTTTGTTTTCACTGTTTGTCTGCCTCTATATTTTAATTTTTTTTATACTTTTTTGTTTTTCTAACTTTATTTTATTTATTTATTTATTTTAAAAGGCAAATCATATAAGTAGTTTACTGAAAACTGCAGATTTACTGTATCTGGTAGTCAGATGTAGCGGAATTTAACAACATATATTTTCTGGGCATTGAAAATGAAACTATCGAATAATTTCAATGTGAATTCAATCCACAAGCCTTAGGATATAAACTGATCACCATATGGGGTAAGGAAGAAATATCCCCCATGGTATAATACTGCATGCACTAAGTGCATTTAACACTTTCTTCATAAGTATTCAGAATTGAGGCAAGATGCTGGATAAGATGGATTAGTGATCTCTTGTGGTAAAGCAGTTCCTCTGCTGTTATTATCCTTCCCTTAAACTGATGGCTCATTTCATGAAATGGACTACAGCAGCTCCAACTCAGGTGTCTCAACCCAGCCAGCCATGAAAAGGAATAAGGAGACATCCTTGCGTAAGTCATTGTAAATGAGAAGCAGTTATTTGATTTGATAATATTCAAAACCAGTAGGAACTTTATTTGCAAAGCACCTAAAACCTCCAGCTAGTTTCGACAGAAGCAGCAGGTGCTCAAATCCTTCTCCAAATTTGTCCCTTGGTCTACAGTGTGTGTTAAATATGCTGTAAGGAAACAAACAAACAAAACAAAAACACAAATACAGGAAAAGAGTTTAAAGAAAAGATAGAAATATTACGGTAATCACTCGAATAGTCAGGGAAGAGCTCCAATGGGAATGACATTGAGATCTAAGAAATCAAACAGGAGACTTGTTCAGGGATCTAAAAATCTAACAATTGATAAAAAGTATGGAGACCAGGTTGATTGCATGGCCAAAGCTGCCTATAGCAGTCTCAGTCTCTATCTGTCCAATTGTAGTCTCTGTACATTCACTTTCTCCCTACTTAACTGCTGGCATTCATTACACAAGTTTTGTTTTGTTTGTTTGTTTGTTTTTACTACATTTAAAGGGATTTTATAAATATTCACTCCCATGGGATCAGAGTTTGGAGATTCAATGAATTTGGGACTTTCTCCAGGAAGTGGCAAAATGTTTGAACTTCTGAAAGCTTCAGCTGATCACCAAGGATGCACATCCACATCTACATTAATAATTTGTGTTGCAAAGCTGGGGAAGGATATCAGGAACTCTCAAGATGCAGGCAACAGCATATGAGGAAATCTTTCTTACTCTGGCTTCAAATGTTTATCCTGTCCTGTAGAAGCAGTCTTAGATTTGAAAAGGTGCCCAAGATCCCTCTATTTTCAGAGAAGTACTGTGTGGAATGAGGGATAATTTCATAAGTCATATGCAAAATTTCAGAGTTGACCGTCAGACTTGATGCTTAATACTGTACTCAGTTTTAACCTGAGCTAGATCTGCTTTTTCATTATCCATAGCCCTCAAGCAATGGCATATCTCTGACCTTTTTATTTGATTTAAAAGTCAGCATGAAGAATGGTATCAAAGGTAAATTACACTGCACGAACTGAGTTAATTAGCTCCCTTCTATTTGATTGCTCCTAGTAACACCAACAGTAAAATACATTAGAATCTGCTGTAGAAGGTGAGACAGCAGTTTTTTCTAATTAATTCATCTTCTGTAGCTATCGATGGAGTATGGGTACTTTGAGGACTTACAAGAGGTGACTATTTGATCATCTTGTCAAGTTGGCAACTAAGATACTCAGGTTCTGTAGAAACCAGCACCTTGAGCACAGACCTGTAAATACAAGGGCTTTGTCCAGCCTTTGAATTGACTTGGTACTGATGTGTCCATCTTCTCTTGTTGGGGAGGACAGCAACATAGGCAACAGCTTTGCTGGTGCTCTGAAGCTAAGCATCCTCAACAGCAGGAAGCATCAGGAGTCATATTTTGCTGTTCTGCACTGGTACAATAACAAATGCATCACCTGCTCCAGAAGGCTGGCACTTGAGCCATTTTGCAGTTGCTGTGTACACAGCACATCCAGTTTTTTCATGAACTAGGTCATTACTTTTTATTTAAATTTAAAATAATAATAATACAATACAAATCTAATTAGCTGAGGAGAAGAAAAGTAAGAAATATCAGAACTCTACCCACCAGCTTTCTACAGACTTGTTCACTTAAAAAAAAAAAAAAAAAAAAAAGTGGGAAAGATTTTCCAGATAAAACAGCTCTCCCAGTTTATCTATGGAGACCTTGCATGCCCATTCCCATCAAGCTTTGCTCTGAATCCCTAAACACATCAGACAATAATGCTTTAGTAAGCACCTGCTTGGCTTATTTGAAGAATCTTTCTGTGACAACTTTAAATCCTGACCTTTGACTTCTGTCTGATGCCAAAATGATTACTTGTGCTGATTCTCAGCTGGACATCAGGGAGCAATCAGTTAAGCCTCAGATCCTTCACCTTGTTATCTGCCATTCTTATACAGAATTGTTTCTGTACTTCAAATTTATAAAGACATATTTGATGTTCTAACAACTATAAAAGAAGATGCCTCAATTTCATCTGTTATTAGCTTACCTATAATGCAAAGAACAGAATAATATTTTTTGTTTGTTTCTTTTCTTTCACATTTGCTCACAGAAACTCTGATGAATGACAAGTGGACAGCTCAGTTCATAGAAACCAAACAAGCAGTCAGAGACAAGGTTGCACCCTGTAGGAGTTCAGGTTATCTCTGTAGACCAAACTCTGTTAATGATGATTCTGCTATTGCTGATCATATCTAGATTCAGACAGAAAAAAAGGTGAAAAGAGTATTTATTTTTCATTAAAGCAAGTTGCAGATTTGTCCTGTCTTGGATAATGACAGAAAGAAATTTCATTAAGTATTAAAACATTTTTTTTAAATTAAGCATTTATGATTTGAAAGGAAAGCTTATTTTTCAAATCAACATGATGTTTTATTTCAGAGATATATGTTCTTAAACAAAATTGAGCTGAATTTACATGTCAAGTATACCTTAGAAATGTAGCATTCTTTTTGGATTTAATTATTTATATTTTGAAGACAACACACTGTTTTTTTCAATCTTTAGTTTAACAAAAATGCTGACAAACTTGCATCTAAAACAAAGTTCAAGAAAAACCCCACTCCACACTCAAAAATTCTGAGCATCCTACAAGGGAAAAATCTTGTAAAAGCTAAACTTCATTTATTTATTTATTTTTAATGTTAGAGTTACTGTTACTAGCAACATAAGTAACATTACAAACGAGTAATTTTGGTTGCTAATTACCATGCAGCTCAGTGGGGACATGTGGTTCCTATATGTGGTGAAGTTCTGTGTTAATCTACTTCTGATTAAAGAGGAGACGCAGATCAAGGGCTCTGCTCTCCCCTCCCACCCCCGGCCCCATAGTGGAGTAAAGACCGCTGCCACAGCCAATTCAGCCAGAGCTAACAAGCCTGTGCCTTCCTCATGGACCAGCTGGTACAGCATGGATCTCTACTAACTTTGACACCACTATTACATGCTCCAGTGATGGGTATAAGCATACAGGTGAGATTTCCATAAAAAGATGATGTTAGGAATGAGTTTACACTTGTGTGCAATGAAAGCTAATAGGCTAACACACATCAAAGTCAAGAAACTAATGCCTTGCATGGGTAATAACAATGGCAACGTTCTGGTTATTTCCACTTATGGCGCTGTGTTTCAAGGCAGATCCATTGTGACAATCTAACACAGTCATACAGAGATGTACAGATTGTCAGGGATGTGACTTTTTAATTTAAATCGTTCAATAAAATCATGTTACATGTCATTTGCTATTTAGTCAGGGAGTTAAGGTTGTTTGTAGCATTACTGACTTCTCAAAGTGCAGGTCACATCATTAGCAGGACTCAGTGCAGGAGCTCCATTTTACAGTAGCACTTTGGCTCCACCACAAAATGGATGAGTCCTTTCGTTTTCATATCTGTGGTTTCTTCACCATTCCAGTTGTTTCCAGAATATGCCTTGCTCTATCCATTCCTTTAAGTGGGCAGATGTGTTTTACTCCAAATTTATATACAGTTACTGCACTTAATCCTGCAGCCCCCAAAAGTAGTGTTGCCATGCCCACAGTAACAGAAATAAGTAGAATGTATTGTTTTCAATATTACATTCAACTTGTCCTCTGCAGAGCCATTCCAGCACCAGACTGCCAGCATCAGCAGCCAGAAATCTCCGTAGTGTCACTTGTCTGATTAGAGATCAAATCCCCTTCTTTTACAAGCAGATGCTGATGCTGATTTCTTTCTCTTTGTTCCATCTTTTGTCAACTTACCTTCTTCTACTAAGAGATGCCATTGACTGTCCATCCTGGACTGTGTGTTGTGCTTTAAAAATTTGGTTTAGCTTTTTTTTTTTTTTTTCTTTTTTTTTTCCCCTGTATTCTTTGGCATCTAAACTGTGAACTATGTCTCCAATGTACCAATCCAGCACTTTGCATATTCTACTTGCACAGTAGCTTCTGGCCAAGTCTGTTCCCACTGAGGTCAACTGGCAGCTTGCCACTGTCTTCAGTGGGAAGAGTATCAAACTGTTATTTTAAGTGCAAATTCAGTCCCAAATCTGCAATTTGAAGGATGACATTATGTCTTATCCTTGCTCAGTTTGATCTGTTGATATTTTAGCCAGTTAAGCATCTTAGATCATGGTCTTGGCATGTTGCTGTGAAGCTGGACACTCTTTTGTTACCATCATGATTATATTCTCCATGGGTTCTTGCAGTGCTCTCATCACTGTTGTATCTGAAACTCTTCCAATTATTTATTAAGTGACTAACATCTGTCACATGTAATTCGTTCCTGGTGTCCCAGGAGGAGCCCAGTAGAGTTTTGCCATGTCTTTCTCTTCACCACATCAAACACAAGCTATCACCTACCCTACCCATCAACTGAAAATTAGAGCTGGTAAGAACATTTTGTCTGAAAAATCCCTCTCCAGCCATAATGAATGTTTCTCAGGTCAATATGTTACACTGTTCCCTGTGTAGAGGTATGTTTTTGCTCCAGGATGTATCCAGATACAGATGTGTGGGCTACCTAACTCCACAGGAGGGCATCTACTTTCCAGATGTGGAACCTCCCTTCTGGCTGTTGACATGGCAGAGATCTGGCACACCAAAGTAAAAGAATGATTTGCTCATACTGTGTATCAGTCTGAATATCACCCAAATACCAGGAAATGAATGAAAGAAGTGAACAATATCATGGCTTAGAACAGTGAGTGATATAAAAATTAGAGTAAAATTTAAATTAAGAAAAAACTGTGGCAAACTACACCAGCACGTTCTTATCTGCTAAGAAAATATTTCATTATGAAAATGCCTTGGAGTTGCTGAGTACCCCATAATAATTGACTACAGTGAAGTAGGAAATATTCAGGTTTAGGGCTACATGGGGGTATGGAATTGCCTCTTATAATATCATTCATGACTTATTTTTTATTCTTCATCAGAAGGTAACACAAAAGTTAATAAAAAACTGTAAAAATTTAAAATTGTATTAAAATATCACTTTGAAAATGAAACATTCAGGATCTTGTCTCAAAGGATGAATTCAAACATTAGTCTGAAACTGAGATTGTGCATGCAGGATGTTAACAGGGGTGTGAAATAGCCACATCTCCAGATTCTCTTTCCTACTTTACAGATGCACAAGATCAGTCTGTTGCAGACACACTATACTTAGATCTCAACCCTGCTCAGTGTCGTTATGCGGTAATGCATAAGGCTGCTATGCACAAGAAAAGGAGGGTTAAACAGCCTCTTTCTTTCTTTTCTCTTTCCATCCAAAATCACATTTTGTGAAACTAAAACTGAGATAGTCCCTGCAGGGCATTTCTGTCTTAATGAAAATCATATTTTAGCAACAACCAAAAAGCTAATCAAAAGTGTTAGAACCTACTCTTTTGGGGAACAATTGGCATGAGGACCTAACAGTTGTGTGTGTGTGTGTGTGTTTTTCTTAACGCCAAGTAAAAAGTCTTGACGAATAATGAATATGTGAAAGAAAAAAAAAAACTATTATTTCCAAATGGTTCAACATTTAGCACATGAAACATGGATGTAGCAAGGAAAATACTTTTGGATGATTTAGCCTGTGTAAGGGAATAGCAGACGGTGCATAATGCCACTTGTCCTGTGGGCTCTCAGAGGTGCTATATTAATCTAAAAGCAGATCTTACAGAGCGCTAATGTAAAATATTCTGATCCCAGACAGTCACCAGATTGATTTTCCAGTAATAACACTGTTAAAAAATCCCACGAAACAAACAAAAAACCACTTGAAGTTGGAGTGGTGGCTTTTGGAACCTTTATTTTTAAAGTACAAGTTTTGTTAAATTCATGCTTATTCACTTAGCACCATGGCTTTACAAAAACATCTGATTTTGAGCATACCACAAGAAAATCTTGACAACAACACTGACAAGTAAAGTAAAATAGCTATACTGGGAGTAAAATAGCCTATTTTGCTTAGTATAAAACATAATGGATCCTCTGAAGGAAAACATTATTTTCATTAGAAGTCTTTATTTAAAAATCTGGACAAGTTTAGGAGTGATACTTGTATAAAACTTTCATATGTTTCTTTTCATTAAAACAGTTGTAACCTTTCTCTGTCCCCACTGTTTATGCTTTTAATGGGTCCCCTGAATAAAGCACTCAGATATTATAAATAATCACCTCTGCAATTAGCCTTCCAGCTTTCAAAAAAAAGTTATTGGATGAATCAGGAGTGCAATATGACCAGTTAGGTTATTATGGAATAGTTAATAGGTAAATAAATTCTGAGACAGTATGAGAATGAAAACCTCTCCTCTTTCAGAAATGTGCTTTATTTTTACTTCTCAGTAAAGTAAATTGTTTTAATGATTCATACCACAATAGTCATATGTCTGCAGGAAAGTATTGCCTTTGAGGGTTATCTAAATAGTTACTCAACTTAGTATAAGTTCACAGTGGAAGATGGAATCTACATTAATAACACTATATGCAGGAAAAAAAAAAACAGTGAGTGAGATTAATTATCCTCAAATAAGAAGAAGCTTTCCCTTGTTATAAAAAAACAGCCTGGAAAGCTTTAAGGATAGTAGGAGTTGGTAAAATTTTTCTGTATCAGATATAGACAGGTTTAATTACTAAATTATTCAGTGGAACGTATTTAGAAAGGCTGCATAATAAAGCCTGGCCTTTTTCTATTTATAAGATATAGTGATAGTTATAGTCATGCCAGACCTCCAGCTATATAAGCTGAGAAAATTGTATTGCTGACAGTCACATCTTTTACCAAGTAAGATGAGAAATTCTATGCCACAAATCCACATTCAAGGGTTATATACCTAAATCTTTCTGTACCATATGTTTAGGCTGAGATCTTGATCTAACACAGTGACAGTTGGATATGATCTTTATTGGTCTTACCTTTGCAGAGGTTAAATGCACAAATGAAACCAGTCTGTGTGGATTTAACTAGATTTTTAAAATGATATGAACAGGGCGGCAAAATGCACACGCAGAAAATATAAGCATCTTTCCTTTGGTGACCTGGGTTTGATCTGATTCAGCACAGAAGCACAGAATATGTTAAAGGTCTGGGTTATGTTTTTGAAAGAAGACTCTATAGAAAATATGCACACAAATTACTATAATAAGGGACAGTTGGCAAAAATGATAAGAATGGTAAGAATAAAGAGTGAGCATATTTTAGTTTGAAATAGTCTTTCGCTATCACATACCATCTGTTTCCACAGGGCATTGGAATGATGCTTAGCAGTGTTTTCCTAGCTGGAAGTAAGAAAAAGTGAAGTATTTATGTCAATCCCTCATGATCGTGCTAGCAATTGCTTAATGCCATGGTTCTGAAAATCTTTTCTTTGATGTTGGACTTCCTGGTAACACTGAATTCACAGTTTCTGACAATGTCTCAGTGTAAATCATCAAATAATTCCACTGGATTCTTACTCCTGCATGCCAAAGCAAATGAAAATATTCCATAGTCAATACTAAACTGTTGCTTTTAGAGAAGTAAACAAACCTGAAAAAGATAAAATGTTTCAGAACAAGTTTCACTTTGATTGGCAAAAAGGGGTTTTGTTGTTGCTTGTTTTTTGTTTTGTTTTGTCTTTTTCTTTCCCAGCTCCTTCTGAGTAGCACAATAGCTGTTTGATATTTAAACTAGCTGACATTTAGAAACACTGAAATAATGAGACACACCATATTTAAACTTTTATAGGAAAAGTTGCAAAATTAAATATGAGTGACTTAGCAAAACATTTAAAACACTTGGCAAAAAAAATCTAGGAAATTTCATCATGAATTCCAGCAATATTATGCAAGTAAAATAAATGTAATATATACTAGAACTTGTAATTTTAGTAGTTTCATATAAAATGCTAACAGCATAGCTAATACGTCACTAGATTAAATGACATTCACTTAGCATGATGCTTTCTGTATGCATAGTTCCATTAAAAACTTTCAAAAGAAAATTCAGTGGACTACTAAACTTTGCGAAATAATGTAGTTAAGTCTATGTTTGAGTTCTGCTAGTGTAGAACAGACGGTCCTTCATTTTAATCAATGAAATTATTTTCTGATGCAGAAGCTTTTAAGTGAGGAATAATGTCTGACTAAGACTTACAATCCATTTCTTCAACCCTGCTTACATCATCTGCTAACTAATCATGGAGGGACGTCAAAAGATTTCAACAAGACAACCCGTTTAATAGAGTCCTACTTAGTGCAAATCAGACAGTGAATTGGGATTCTAAAATTATACAGTGAATGTGTGTCTTTGGTCAAGTCACATGGAAATACTATGCAGCCGTGGGGCTCTTATTTTTTACCTTTTCAAGCAAAATGAATTTGTGGCAATCTCCATTCCATGAACTGCATTATATGTTAAATAAATGTACAAAGCAGCGGTCTTTCAGTACTACAAAAATGTCTTACTTTGCTGCCACACAGAACATTGTTAAGGTTGAAGAATAATGCTCACTTTGCCAAATCCAGGAGGTAGGGACTCTATCTCTTAATAACTTCAAACATTTGATTTGGAAGGAATTATGAATAATACAAGGACATCCCTTTATCCTAAGCGCATGGTAGATTATTTTGATAAGGGGTTTCAGAGATCATAGAATCACAGAATTGTGATCTTGGACAGGACCTCTGGGGTTCCCAGCATCCTGCCCAAGCAAGGCCACCTGCAGCAGGTTGCCCAAGACCATGTCTAGTTAGCTTTTGAAGATCTCCAGGGAGCAAGACTCCACAAGTTCTCTGGGAAACCTGTTTCCATGCTCCATCATCCACATAGTAAAGAAGTGTTTCCTGATGCTCAGAGAGAATGTCCTGTGTTTGAGTTTGAGCCCATCGTCTCTTGTTGTGTCACCACGGAAAAGAGGCTGGCTCCATTTTCTTCATTGCACCCTCCCTTCAGGTATTTATATAAATTGATGAGATCTCTCTTGAGCCTTCCCTTTACCGGGCTGAACTCTTCCACCTCTCTCTGCCTTTCTTCATAGGACAGATGCTTCAGTCCCTTCATCATGTTTGTTTTGTACAGTAATTGGGGAAACAAGGATAGCAGCACCTGGCCTTTCTCAGAAGAATTCTGTGCCACTTGTGAATGAGTAACATTCACTGGCATCTCATGGGTGGGTTTATCAGAAGGTTTTCAATTGAATAAACTTTGTATGGCTTTGGCTAGGAAGGGTGGATAAAATACTTGTCAGCTGAATTCAAGCTGGAGATAGGTGAATCCAAAAGACTAATCAGAACTCCATAACACCTTTTTAAATTTTGGGAGTTTAGGTTATTTGTATGGTTGGACAAGGGATTGGAAAGAGGGACAGAAAGTTAATGGATGTGGCATAACACCCATTTCTGGAATTAATGTTCAGACAACCTAAGAATCACATCATGATTAGGAAACTTTCCCACTATCAGTTAGGGTCCTGGGTGTTATATCAACTGCAATGGACCTGGTGTATCAGTTAGGGTCCTGGGTGTTATATCAATTGCAATGGACCTGGTGTTTTAGAGTTGTTTGTTTGTTTTTTTTTTCATATTCAGATGTTATATATGGAGCTCTTGGAATTTGAAAATGGATGAAACTTCCTACAGAGAAATAGCTTATGCTTGTTGGTAACATTCAAATTCATTTAGTCTATGACCAACTTCCATGTGGGTGATAAGTCATGAATTTGGTCTGTAGAGTTACACATTTCATAGCTATGGTTCATTGAACTATATGGTACACTCGTTTTAAGGCTTAGCAAAACTGTGTTTACAACACAGAAGTAAGCTAAAGCACATTGGTCAGATTAAAATGCAACAGCAGAACACTGAAATGGGGCACAAATTTAAATAGGCTACTGGGAAAATTAATAAAGGAGGATATATTTTTTTTAGCATATTTTGGAAATGTATGGTGAATCAGACTGAACTTACTGAAGCTGGAATTCAGTCAGTATGCTGGAATTATATTAGTCTGGCCTAAATTAACTATGAATTATTTGAGGGAATGACCAAGGGCTAGAATTGCACTCCATCACATTTCTGGTACTTTCAGATATATCATCTACAGTAAGCAAGTGGGAATGATGGCTGTTATCCTACCATCAGTAAGCAGATGGATCCCATATTTCAATGGGAAATAAAGCTACAAGTGACACAGCTAGATAACAACGACTTTTGCCAATAGCCTTTTATAAATATCTTTTGTAATAAAATAAGATCCTTGTGTATGGGCTATAAAGCATTTTGGAAAGTGCTTGAAAGCTTTTTATTTTTTCCTTTTGAAGATTATAGTCCTGCAACAATGTCTACAAAGACATAGGGACAAATATGCAACATCTGTGTATCTTATTTCTTTTCTTTTTTTTTTTTTTGATAGACATTTGTCACGTTCACAGATGCATTTTTCCCAAAATAATAAAAAACAGAAAATACATTATCATTTCCACTAGTTCTTGATCGAGGGTAAGGGCAAATTTCTATTTTAATTTCAGCAGAAGAATTTTTATTCATTCTTCCACCTCAGAAACAGTGATGCTTATGACACAGTCCTAGTCACTCAGCTAGTTTAGGTTTACCTCACAAATGCTTATCCTGGTGTATATTAAGATGTGTCATTAAAAGTTGTGCATACATCGCTTACTGTCCCCAAAAAGTTATGATCAAGGTTCCATATTTTGTATATCCGTCTCTTACCAGTATCACCTATCATATCACTGCCAAAGGTGGTGTGGTAGCTAAAAGTTTTGGATACTTCTTCAAGACTGAGATTTACTAAAATATTTTCAACTGTCTTAACACAAGTATAACTTTTAATGTGTTTCAAACACAGTTCCTGTTATCGTAATTGTCTATATATATACGCTGCAGCCAAAGCTCAGTTTTTTTAATTAAATGTAAGGCTGTACTATACAAACAAAAAGATTTGTCTTTGAAAAAACTCCAGTGTATAAAAAAAACACAATACAGCATAAGACATACAGCAGTCTTTCACATATACTTTCCAGGTCTTTGAGTTCCTTTTGAATCATTTAGCCAACTGGTTGCACATTACAAAAACCAAGCTTCCTATATTATGTCTGAAATTTTGGTAGATTCTGTGTATTATGTTTTCCTCTTTCAAATAACTTCTATCCATAAATGTGATCCTAAATTCTGTTATGAATAAAAAAGGCCTCCTTGCAGTCTAAACAAAAGCAGAACATATAGCGCAAACAACAAAAGCTAGAAAATAAAACCCAGAAGATTTAGTGTCATTAAATAGGTTTGTGTGTGGAGAAAAAGGACAAGAGCACTCATGAAAAGAGTCTTTTAATAGGAACAGAATGGAGTTGCATCAGTGCGTAAAATAGCATGTGCTTCCTACCACTTATTTTCCAGAGCATTTTCATTTAGCATAGAGGACTTTCATATGCTGCTTTAGTGACATCGAAAAGGACCAAGGAGGGAAACTGAAGTATGCAACAAGTGAATTGTGAATTCCTCAGATAAAGGCACCTCTACAAAATGAAGTTTATATTGCATTAAGTGAACTAAAACATTGTTATGTTCTTCACCATCTTTTAAATCCTCTGGTCAGGAATGCAATTTGAAGCATGCTCCACATGAGAATATTCCATCCCCTCAGGAATAAGAAAGAAAGAAAGAAGAAAAAGGACAGGAAATAAAAATACTTACCAGCTGGAAGAGAAAGAAACAAAGGAAACAATATGCAGTTTCAAAAGGGTTGGTTGCAACAACTACCTATTCATGTTCTTCTAAGATTTTCTTTTCATAAAAGAAAGGTATTTGAATTGAGAAGTACAATATTCCTGTCTTGTGCAACATACTTATAGTCCATTCTATCCAAAATGAGAATATGATGATGGTTTTCTGACTGGCAGCATATTCTCTACTGCCATTGTCTTCTGTAAGGTACAAGAAGTACATCAGTAGAGACTTGGACTCTCTTCTGAAACCATCTTAAAGCAGATTAAACAGATTCCCATGTTTTCAGCTTAGTCCACAACTTGACTGAGGTGGAAAAATGTGAACATTCTGAAAATTGAAAAATGCTATAACTTCCACCCTGTTCAAAACCTTGACGTTTTATCTAATTGAAGCAATCCTCCTCCTCTTTATCTAGTGGCATACTGCAGATGACACCATGATGTTCACTGAATCTCAAGCACACTGAGATTTTGTTTTTGCAATAAAAGACAGATACATACAGAAAAATGTTAGCTCAATATCTACATTGCTAGCCAATGTCTTAAAGTTTAGAGTTCACTCACTTCTCTGTACCACAAATGTTAAATTTGTGATTTAGGGCTCAATCCTCAGTATGACTCACTGCCAGTCTGCGATGCAGTTCCTGGGCTTTAGCTTTAGCTGCTTAATCTCCAGAAGGATATTTATTGTTCTGGATTTTTATGGCTGGGCTGACTACAGAAAGCTGAAATGGTGTTGGAAAAGTGGAGAGGAAAGAACAAAAAAAGGAACAAAAAAGGAAGACAACAACAACAACAAGAAAACAGCTGAGGGCTAGAATAATGACTGGCAATCCTGCTTTGTTGCCTACAAAAGTATCTGCTAAGTTTTCTTGTGGCATGCTGTGTTGAAGTTACTTTCAGTGCACAACTGACTCATGCATATCCACAAATCCTTGTGTATGCTGCAGTTGCACAGCCTCCCAGGGTCACTTATGCAAACGTTTCAAGCCCAACAGTATTTGCCATGGATTCCCTGAGCAAGCATCTTGTCTCCAATACATTGGATTCACTCTCTTACACAAACACATACATGGAGATTCGGTGGTCTTACAACAAGAAGTTCCCAAGTGTTTTTTGTTTGTTTGTTTGTTTGTGTTGTTTTTCTTTTTTTTTTTTTTTGTTTTTGTTTTTCTGTTTTGCACCTCTAAGGGACAAGCTTATAGCAAGCCATTAGGAAAAGCTGGGGCTGGAATGCTGGGTATGATAGAAGTTGGCAATGAGTCTGCAATTTCACATTACAAGGTTAGATCACTGTTTACCATCTAGCTGGAAGTAGTGGTGCCTTTTTTTAATATATTAACCAGCAGTAGATACATTTATCTGGTTGGCATCAGCTAAAGCATCCCTTGCACAGTGCAGCCCATGCACACCCTAGGTGTACCCCAAATATACCATCCATACCTTCCTTACCTTAAAAGCATTTTGGAAAATACAAATTAAGACACACTCTGAACATCAGCTTGTGTCAGAGTAAGAGAGAATTTCTAGTATTTGCCCCATTAAAAGAGAATCAACCTGTAATTTGTCTGGAAACCTGCTCTTTAAAAGGCCTTCATCCACTGATGCGCTTTGGGGAATGGAGCAAAATGGATATTACCCAAAACAGATATTACTTTGATTCCATAACAAAATTCTGTGTTTCCTTAAATAATAAACCTTCATGACAATGGCTCTCGTGTGAGTATTTTTAAAAAGCCTCCTATGTGCCCAAGCTGTCAACTTCCAAAGCTAAAACAACAGTTCCAGTGCTGCAAATGCCAACATCTGTGCTCAACTTGAAATCACTGAGAATAATCCCAATCATGGAAAGAAATGGAGAGAAGCAAGTCTAGTATGTGTTAGCAGATACAGTCCAAACACTGCATGCTTGTGGTTGTTTTCTTTACGAGGAAAAAACAAAAAAGCAACCAAGTTTTCCTGAGAGAAAGTTATGGACCACACCTACCTGTAAGAAATAAGCAGGAAAGGAGCAGCTTACTCTTTTGCTGTTGACTTTCTTCCCTGCGTGTGGAAATGAATGTAATACTGGAAGACATAATTGTAAAGTACTGTAATAGCAACACTGGTAGATGTAAAAAATGATAGCCATTAACATTTTTATTGCAAGGCAAAGAATCAAACTGGCTAAAGAGTCAAAGTTTGTCATTTCCTGTCTTAACAACACTTAAGTTTCATCTAGCAACTCTTAAAAATGCTTGCTAGCTTTTTCCATTACATATTCAGTTACAAATTTGTTCTAAATAGTTGTAGGCAAAAGCAGAGAGGGAGATAACATTTATTAGCATTTCATAAATTGCTCCACGTGTGCCGGTGCACAGTTTTGTCCAGTGTTTGATGAGCATTCTTGCAGAAATGTGATTGTGAACTGCAAACTGTGTCATTCTGCCCCAGTGCAGATATTACTGTATGCAGTAACTGCATGGACACATTGGTGCAAAGTATATGAACCCCTAATCATCCCCTACACCATATTTTACTTTGCAGAAATACAAATGATTATGAACAGACTGTTAGCTCCCAGTTGCTTGTTTTCACAGTACATATGGATTCTGAGTGTGAACGCATCCCAGAACACTTCCCATGATTTGAATCACGAAGGGCCGTATTTTACCTCATACCTCTTACTTTAAGCACAGACTTCCGCAGCTAACAGCACTTCTGGTTTCCAAGGGTCTGGAAGGAGGCACCACACATGGCAAAGAGTGGAGCAGAGATTGCTCAGGAAGCCAATCAGTTCTGGAAATGTTTCTGAGCAACTGCAGCAAGAGTGTTTTTGCTCATTCCCGAGACTCATCACTAATTGTCTGGAAGTTTGACCCTGCTTAAATCCTTACAGAGAAAATGACAGATTTCAGCTTAATTAACTTTTGTTTCTGTGAGTGCACACGAAGCAGTGCTGCATGTAATCTCTTACTGAGCAAGTGGCTGCAGAAAGGAGCTGAAGGGTTTCTTCCTTTCTTACACTGCCTCTGCTAATGAACCTGGTTAATCAGGCAGCCTGTGCAGAGCACCTCTTCTCCTGCAGGAGCTGGAAGTGCTTTACCAGCTGGAGGCAGGACCAGAGCTGGGACACACTGGCCGAATTCCCACTTACTTCAATGGGACCAACATTGATCCTACATGAGACATTATCAAATGCAGCCACCTGTGGGGAGGGAGCGGGGGAACCCGGCAGCTGTTTAGCAGTGCACGGGAACACAGAAATGAGAGTTCAGGCTCGGAAATGAAGAATACCATATCCAATTGCAACTGCAGGTGGAATGGAGGTAAGCAGAAGGCAATTGCTGCAGTTGGGATTTGGAGTCAGCTTTCAGGCCTGCAGTACCCTGGGACCTTTTCAGCAAAGGGTCAGAAGCATCGAGGTCTAATGGACACAGCATGGGATTGGGAAGCAGTCGTCCTTGAGTGCACCAGTGCGGATGTCCTTGGAAATGACATGCTGACCGTCTGCTAACAAAATATCCTCCTTGGCCTTTAATAAATCCTGTGAAACACAGGGGGCTGTGCTGAAGGCTAGAAAAAGAGGTGACCGGTGAGCCTATTTATTTCCTTTTTTTTTTTTTTTTTTTTTTCCCAGCAATTTCCCTCTCCCTTTAACGGTGTAGGAAGGCTACACTGTTTCATTACAAAAATGAACAGCCCTTCCTTTGCGCCAGTTATCCCCATCCTGAAAACACTCTGAAGGGCAGGAAACAGTCACGCTCCCTTAAAGCCAAAAGTGCTCCCGAGGCTGTCCAGGATGGTTGGGTGATCTGTTTGTCTTGAGGGCAACTCCAAAATATAATGTCAGTGCAGTTTTTAAGGACAATGGTAGTTGTTCAATATCTATAAATGCATGCATTAAAAAGCTATTATTGAATTTAAATTAATAACTATGAACCTGCCTATTGTGTACTGCTTTGCACATACTAATCCAAATGGCTCAGGCCCATGGCTTCTTAAAAGACATTTTTGTAGACTTAGTCTATTGGTTGTAAGCACATTCTCCTTGAAAGCTGAACCTCTGACAGCCCTTATCAAGGTGAGCCTTCTGAATTAAGACACTTTAGGTTACTGACCTTGCATTAATATCCAAGCTGCTTCATTTCCATGACATGAAGCAGATTTTGTTTCTTTGAAAGCTCGTGTTTACTCTGTAGTTTGACATGAGTTTAAATAAGAAGCTGAAACTCAGTACTTGCCTTTTATTATAGTATGAACGAAATATACATTTTTTGTGTTACCTTTGCATATAAGATTTAAATTTCTAGTAAAACAGCAGGCATGGCAAACACATAGCTTATTATCAGTTTTAAATGATACTTCAGTCATCATTTTAACTCAATTAGCTGCAGCATTTACAAATAGATACACTTATGAAAAAAAAATCAGCCGTATTACTCTACAAATAGTTACATTAAAGAATGAAATTGAACCCCACTCACAAGGTCAGCCCTAGTACCACTTATGCCTTACAATTTAAAAAAGAAGGTATATGGCATATAATTCCTGTGCTGGGGTTTGGAAGGAGTGATGAATTTCACCTTAGGAGAAAATATAGTCTTTATTGGTCAAATGTGAGGTATTAATCATAATCCTCATTGTCAGTCCATTTAGTGTGACTTTTCATTTTGCAATTTGGAGATATGCTTTTGTAATCTCTTCCTCTCTCCCCAGCCAATATACATCCTGAGATAGTCACTGGGGGAGAGAGGAATAGAGACACATGCATCATGCAAAAAAAAAAAAAAAAAAGTAAACATTTGGAGATAATCTGTTCTCACTTGTATTTTCATAGATTTGTATGGTTTGTATCTAGTTTTTACAGCTGAGATATGTTGACAGGCAGTCTTAAAATGTGATTATTGCAGTTCATTTCTACGGAATAAGTCCTTGATGGAAGCCACATATAGTCTCAGAAAGAGGGCATGAGCATTTTTTGATGCTGCTTTTTCAAGTTTTAAGTACACATGAAAATATGAAACATATTCCAGTTCCATTTAAAATTTCCCAGTTTTTCTTGATTTTTTTTTTTCAGAGATGTGAAAGTATAGTTTTTTTTTTTTAAAAAAAGAAAAAACCTTGTCCTACAGAGAAACATTTTAATAAACATATTTTAAATTAGAAGTTCCATTAAAAGGAAAGGAAAATAAATTTAGAAAGTGGAAATTTGTGAAATTCTGTTCATTCTTTTTTTTATTTTGATATTTCTGGCAAATGATGGACTTAATAATGAACCTAGTAAGAACTTAAATTTTCTGGATCTGTTTATACCAAAAGTATTTCATGATTTAAAGAAATATGTACCTTTTTAAAATCTACTCTCAAATTCAATCTATGCAAGATAAACAGCACAGTGGTCCTTATACATCTTAGCATACTCGTTCAACCCATCAGACTTTGCTCCCTGCAAATGTACTATGTTGTTTCCATACAAAAATATCTGCCCAAGCCTTCTGTTCCTCTTACTGCTTTATCAGATGCTGCACCTTCAGAACATGTCTGGCTTTGGACATGGTTCCTCTTAGTAGCAGAAGTAGCATAAATAAAATAAAATAAAATGATGAAAGGAAAGGAAAGGAAAGGAAAGGAAAGGAAAGGAAAGGAAAGGAAAGGAAAGGAAAGGAAAGGAAAGGAAAGGAAAGGAAAGGAAAGGAAAGGAAAGGAAAGGAAAGGAAAGGAAAGGAAAGGAAAGGAAAGGAAAGGAAAGGAAAGGAAAAGAAAAGAAGAAAAGAAAAATAGCCACAGCACTAATATACCAAAATTAAGATATGTCTAGGCTCATTACAAATATCGCAGCCATGTATGGCTGGACAGATGACTTCCTTGGTTTGTACTGTTTGAAACTATTAACCAGCAGTCCATATCAATCAAACAGATCACCTGGAAATGTTCTGTTTCTTGTATCACATGGAAAACCTTATACTTTAAAGTACAAAAGACTTTGATTTTAAATTGGAGTGTTATACACAGTAACCACATAAGCAAAAGGAAAAAGGAGAGTTCTAAGCAAGTCCCCAAAATTTCCTTTGTAAATGCAAGCCCATCTGGTCTCTAATTTACCTCTCAGTATTTGGTTTACATCTGCAACTCTATACAAAAGCTAACACTTAGGAAAGTCATCGTCTGAAGGCAGATTGTGATACTGTGACTTGTGGGGAGGTTTATATGCTGAGGAAATGCAGATCCTGCAATATTTCTCCATATGGAAGCAGGGTTACCTGACACAGCAGAGTCTCAGACACAGCAGAAAAGGGGCTTAACTGGTGGAAGTTAAAAACAAGCAAGTAAAAATCCATCCTCGCTACAGCTGTCAGAACAGATGTTTCAGCCACACATTGGCAAGTAATGATCTCAAGATTATAATATGTTATGTATCCTTACCTTACCAAGAAAAGAAAAACAAATACTGAAGTTCCTGGTACATTTAAGGGCACTCACTATTTTGATATACAGAAATAAAATCTTACAAATCTGTCTTATAGAATTTATAATAAAAACCCTGAAAACTGGATTACAACTGCAAAGAATGTCACACTTCAGCTAGCTACAGAAGCTTAGTTCAGGGTAATATTAGCAGCACTATGGTAAAATACTACAATGGAGACCATTTAAAGTTTATAAAATGTAACAGAATATATTAGAGAGACACGTGGGCTTAATTTTCCATTCACTCAGATGTCATTCCTTAGACCTCTACATCTCAACTACAAGAGTATGCAAGAAGAACCAGGCCAATATACTGTACAGGACTACCCATAGCTCTGGCTGTTTGACTACTAGACTGTAAATAGAATATAATCTGCTTAGGCTGTGATTTGGTTCCAATAAGATTTTAATCTTTGTTGTCAGTGGGAGCCTATCTGAACCTTAGCTCTCAAAATCATATTTGTCTTTTGCAATTACCCTCTATTACAAAATGAACATAACACATTCAAATATGTCCTGCTATACACATATGCTTATGTGACAACACTTTAGCAAAATCAATTTCCATTAGTTTCTATTAAATATTGATATTATTATGAGACACATGGACTAATTATATGAATAATGAGTAAAAATAACAAACAATTAATCGTTATCTGAAATTTTAAATGTAGATCAATACATATAATAGATATATTAAAGTGTTCATAGCATTTTAACTGTAGAGATCTTCTGGTCAGAATAGCACTTGAACTAAAGGAAAGTTGTAGCGTTTAACCTAATTACTGCATTATGAGTGACATGAGAACCAGGTCCAAAATCTACTTATGAATTGGAAAGTATTCACATTCCGAGGTTGATACCTCAAGCAAGTATAAGTTAAACTGCTTGGAGAGGAAAGTATTTGCTTATGGCATGAACATACATTCACACCTGTTGTTGGAACAGTTTCTAGTAATGGAACTACTTTATCACAATAAGTGTTAATACTTTATTCCTTTTTCTGCTAATCCCATTTTCTGTTTTATTTTAACCAACTGCAAGATTGCTACAGAGTTTAGGGCCCTGCTGGGCTTTAAAGATTATGTCAGTTTTCAGCATTTTTATAACTACGGCTCACATTGTGCTGGTTATTCTAGGAATCTGTTTAAAGCCACTGCAGTTCAGTCAAGCACTGGCCATTTTCTGAAGCAGGGTCAGTGGGAAGGTTTTGCTGAAGGAAAAGATAATAACTGGACTCCTGGATGAATGCATCCGTAAATAAATATCTATGCTGTACCATATGCAGTAAGGCAGCTGCTTAAACCTGCAGTTATTAAGATGGAGGCAACTTTTTTTTTCCACTGTGGACCAAAACTTTGTTTAACTTCTTTTTACTAGGCTCTTGCAGGAGGCAAGGCTTAGTTTCATTTTAACTATGAGCCTGTTGTGGCTCATAGCAACCCAACCAATATCCAAATCATCAGTTTGAAATTTAGTCAGGTTTAGGTTTTAGCCTTTAAATTATACACAAGATGATTTTTTTCTGAAAAGAAAATGATACTTTCCAATCCCCTACTGGTCTAGTTTCTAGTCTAGCTCATCCTCTAAACTCATCTCTGGGACTGCAGGCGGCTGAAAGACTCATGGTTCCTCCTGCTCCTACTCCTGGGTTTGCATTATGGAGTCCTACCTAACAAAACCCTGTTTTCTGAAGTGATCCTTGATATGTCCCATTCAATCCCTGGTCTCCAACATCCTCTGGCCTCCTTGGACATGTCAGATCTTCTGTGCATGAAGAGCTGTGCTAACCCTGACGGCTTTAGGATACATACCTCTTATCCAATGTATCAAAACAGAGACATTTATCAGTGCAATATTATTAAATATTCCCCCTGGGGTGGTATGAACCCAGTACAGACCACTGGTTTGGAGGATATTGAATTTATTTCCCCATGATAGAAGTGGCCTTATATCTCACTTGGGGTTTTATGCTACCCACACTGATGAGGTAATTTCTTTAAGAAGAATCTCATTGCAGCAACACTGGAAATAAAAGAAATGAAAGTTTTTTTTTAGAGTAATAACATTTTAATTCAACCATTTAAATCTAATGCTCCCAGCACTGAGACCCTTAGTCATTCAAGACTTCTACTAAAGTCAGTGGGGGGAGGGTTCATTCGTAGAATACATACCCTCAGTTATATCTAAACATAAATCAAGTAATTTAGTTTTCATGAAGGATGGAAAAAAAATAGAAGAACTGATTTGCTTCTAGGCAAACATGAGATGACAGTTTTCTAAAATTAAAATACTGTGTCACCACTGGTGAGAAGAGTAGGCCCTTTGTCAGTGCATGTGAATGTAGACCACAGCCTTGCTGTGATTCCACTCATTTACTTAATACCCAAGTAAGAGAAATGGGACTTTATGGACTGATAAAAATCTAATAAGGAATAACTGAGCAGGTTCTGTATGATGACAGTACAACCTTCCAGCCAAGAATATTCAGTACCCCAGTACTTTCACATTTACATGCTTTACATTTAGTAGTTTAATACCCCCCAAAAACCTCCTTTAAGTAGTCTTAATGGGCCTTAAAATCAAGGTACTCAAAATGATGAGTCTCCTGTGAAATGTCTGGCCTAAGTTATTTTGCAGCAAAAATGGCAAAAAAAAGTTCTCGGCGGGTGCTCAAAGTACTGTACTGCTGGTTAGTGTCTTCAGCATCAGTCTCTCTGCTGATTAAAGGTCCTGTGCTGAGAAATTCCCTCCTCCCCACAGAGCTTATAATATCTAGCACTCAGTGCTTTACACTATCAAAGCATTGTATGCATGCCATCTGATATTTCCTAATTAACTCATACATCTCCTATTTAAAAATAAAAAATAAAAAAATCTAAAATTAATGACATATGGTATTGCTGGCTTTTATACAATACATGCAAACTCAGCTTTTGTTTTTTACAGGAAGCGTGGGTAAGTTGAGTTCCCTTTCTGAAGTCTGACATACACATTGCTGTATCTGACTTACAACAGAAAGGAAATGAACAGTGATGAAAATGGTAGCTACACAGTTATCAACCCAGGACTGAATGTGCACACAAACACCAGCATGGGTAAGGGCAAATCTACAACTTTCTGAAGCAATGCTCTTAGTTCCTTAATGAGGTGCACACCAATTACATGGATTTCTCACAGACTTTGCTCTCCCGATCTGTAGAATGCATGAGAAACTAGTAAAGTCTGTCATTTTGGTATCCATCAAAGCTCTCTTCCATGTGAGGAAGTGGCTAATTTGTCATTTCACAGTCAAAAAGGCATGAAAGGCAAAACGGAGGACGTTAGCTGGAAGAGAAGAAAAAAGGGCTGTGACTCATGAGAAGAGACAGTAGGCCTGATTTTGAGCTTGTGTTTGTTGCTGCATATCAGGAATAAGTTCAATGAAATCATACTGATGTCAAATAGACAAGAATGAGTCCAGGGTTTCCTGCTTATATGAAAAGATTTACACTCCTACAACCAAAATATGAACTGAGGAACAAGGAGCACTTTACAAATGGAATCATGGTATATAGCAAATTTCTAACTTAGAAGTTTTATTTACACATGGACATCTTTTGTTTTATTTATTTATAATAAAAGTATTAATTCCAACAACGCAAATTTTCAACTTAAAAATACATAAGACCTTTGGGAGAAAATCCCAAAGAATACACATATCTGAGGAATGTCAGCTCTGTGTCAAGAGCACTGGTCTCAGCCACTAAATATCTTCCCTCATCGTCTTTTGTTTTAGCTTTCTTGTTGTCTTTTATTTTTCTTTTCCTCTGCATAAAATAAGGCTAGCAAAGGGCCAGGGAAACAGCCAGAGTAAAACACGCTGAGGAACAGGAGAGGTGCAGGCAAGAATCCCATTATTTGTTAATAGGATTTGTGCACATACCTCCCACACACCACTTAGGAAATTTACTCCCAAGCATCTCAGTGGCAGTTTCAATTAGAGTGAACATTTCATTTCAGCAGATGGACTGCAAACTGGTGGCTATCAAACTCTAATGAATAAGTGTTGATAATTTCCCTCTCTTAAACTATGATTATGCTTTCTCTCTCTCTCTCTCTTTTTTTTTTTTTTTTTAATGGGGAAAATCAATGTTGTCCCTAAGCCAGTACTTAATTTGATTTTTCGCTGAGCCTCTCTGTGCTAGCAAACCCCACCCATGTGCCTGTATACAAGCCCAGTGGGTAAATTAGTGGGTATTTTTGCAGATCTGTCACACATTTCTACCGTGCTTCTTTTTCAGAAAGATGCCAAAGAACTATGTATACATCTGCCCTCCCCTGAAATGGAGCCACCTCTGGGGTGGAACATGGCAGTAAATATTAACATGGGAACACGGACGCTAAATCCTATGTGAAAATTATGCAGGAAGTACAGAACACAGCTCGCGTAGCCTCAGGCTACCCAGAAATTAGCTAAAAGTGTACATCTTTTCTTTTTAATGAATGCATTCAAAATTATTGCCTGGCGTGTGGTACTCCGATAAGGAACATCTCATTTGGTATCAAATCCCATTGTACAGTCTTGTACAGATTAATAGTGATGGTGAGCTAACTGATTTCAATAAGAAGCAGTACTAATTCATAGGCAAGATGCACAACAACAAAACACAGTATTTTTTCTTTTTTGTGGAAAATGTCCTTTAAACAGTGTTTGCAAACTACGTAGATGGTGGCCTGGCCGGCTCATGGTGCCTTCGGTTTCGCTTTTTTTTCATCTCCTGCACATGCTTCCATTTGGCACCACCTTTGTTTCGCTGCCGCCGTTTCTCCCGGTGCCACATCTGTTCACAGTACTCATCCAGGCTAAAGCTGGGGCTGCTGACGAGCTGGATGTAGTCCTTGTACCGCAGCCGGGACTCTGTCAGCAAATCCCTCACCCGGCCCTCCTCGTCCTCAGTTTTCTGAGTGCTTTCCATTTGCCCATTCTCAATGACGTTTAAATTCAGCTTTACGATGGTGTGGACAAAGGTGTGTTCCTGGGCTTTGCAGAAATAGGCTCCCGCATCCCGTCTTTGCAAGCTGCGTATCAGCAGCCCGTGCTCGGTTTTGATGATCCTTTCGTCTGCCTTCAGCTGCGTGGTTGGACAGAGAAGAATGAAATACGTGAATTTCCTCAGAAAAAAATAGAACACGTGTCAGTGCAATACCAAAGTGGAGACAAGGCAGGGTGGGCACACTGCACACCCTGTCCCAGCATGAGGTGGGGCATGCATGGCTCAGACAGATACCATGAGATCCTTCCAATTCCTGAGTTTTTCTCCTAATTATAGCATCTGCATCAGTGACATTTCAGCATGCATTAGTAAAAGATACACACTGTACAGCTGAAAGGCCAGACAGCACCACTCATCACACCAGAATGGAATAGATAGTCTGCGTTCTCCAAGGAGGGTTAGGTGTTTAGTGCCATAAATCCCATTTGTTTTTTAACTGCTTTTCTTGAGGTATCCGTAATATATCCAATATATGGGGGTACTTGTATATCTGGAATGACCTGAGACATTATTGCATTAAAAATAACTACCACTGCTGATTTTTAAAGTGAAATGCTCTGATTTTTATCTTCTTCAACTGGAATTTATAAAAGGAAATTGATCCTGCCTTTGACTCACTGAGACGTGCTTAAAAGCACCCAGTAAGGTTAGATGACAACAACCCAGTACAATTATTTTATTGTTTTGACTATAAGATCTGTAAAGAAGAACTTACAGGGGAAAAAAAAAAAGAAAAAAGAAAAAAAAGAAAAAAAAGATTGCAAGTGAGAGCTGAAGTCTGTCAGCATGGAAATGCAGTTTCATTTATGAATGGAAATATTTCCAAAAACATAGTGTGATATGACATGTTAAAAAATAATGTGCACCTTAAAGTAATAACACTGTAAGATATGTTACATATCTGGTGATCTGAAAATGATTTCCAAAATAACCTAACTCTGAACTAAACTAAACTAAACTAAGTTAAGCTAAACTAAACTAAACTAAACTAAACTAAAATAAAATAAATAGAAATAGAAATAAAATAGAAATAGAAATGGAAATGCAATACAATACAATAAAAAACAAGACGGGGCACTGGGCATCTAAGTATTTTTGCAGCTGGGGAACACAGAAAGTAAATGATTTGCCAAAGACCATATAAAGATTAGTAGCAGAGGTGTAAGCAGAAAGCAGAGCCCTAACTCCCAGACTCCACCACCAGCATTTCCTTTGAAAACAATCCTGTTCCAGCACAGAGCTGTCATCTCCCTGGCATGCGATGTTCTGCTGCCGCACAGAGGCTGCAGGCCACAACAGCACCGAAGGACCTGGGGTGCCGCTTGCTCAGCCCACAGCAAAGCCAGTGCCTTGATCACAGCCTCAGAGCTGCTGGTGGTACTGTTATAATGAAGAAAAACTTCTGCACAAGGCTGAGCACCGGCTTTAAAAAGAGGGGTGGGGGCAGAGAGAACCAACACAGAATCTGGAAAATTTCCCGGAGTGCATATCTGACCCTCCAACAGACTTCAGAGAACGAAGATCATGGAGGCATAAAGATGACTAAATTAGATTTATTCACAGTGGGTAAGCTACACACTGTTTCTTTATGTAAAAAATCTGCACACAATTCCCTCTTCTACTCCATGGGAAAAAATGTATTTATACATATGATTCTCCATCTGTTATGATTCTAACTCACTGGTACTTTATCATAAGAGGGTATCTTGGAGCAAAAAAGATGGATGAGGTGCCACTCCAAGGGCTTTTTGCTTTCCCATTTTCTGATATTCTTTGATAAGGACTTTGGAAGGGTTAAATGATTTAAGAGACCTTTTCAAGATCAGCAGAAGATATAACACACGTGTATCTAAGTAATACATGAACAGAGAGAGAGAGAGAGTTTTCCTTGCTAGCCTGTATCAGCTATAACAATCTTCAGCAACCTATAGATTAGGTAGGTAGATATTGGCTTGTGTACTACAATTGTTTTGACTGCATCAGTGAGAAGAAATCAAATGCTACAAAAACCTACGCTAGAACATGGCTCTGGCTGCCTGCTTCTGTGGCCAAGCATTGTTTGGATCCTGACACATGTTCGTAGTGTTGTGTCAACCCTGGGCTTTAGTTTCTTTGTTTGTAAATTGGATATAATCATGCCTACTGGCACCAGCAGGGTGAAATCTTGCAAATTCTGAAAATTCCTGGAAAATGGATTATTTTCTGACAACAGGTGCTACATGAGCACCAGCCGTATTTGATTTACTACACTGAGTTCCAACCAGAGAAATCATGGTCAAAACAGAAGAACAGACACAGAAGATAGCAGGGAGACAGATTAGAAAAGACCAAATTTTCTCTTCCAGAAGCTACAGCATAGGACAGTAGTCTTCAATTTTATCAGATAGTGAAACTTCATCCCACGTAAATGCACCTTCCTCATGGTTACAGTAAAAACAGAAGCATAAAAGGTATAAATGAACCCAAAGATAAGTAGTTGTAGGCAGAAATATGTCTAGGGCAGGTGTTTCCTTGTGCTGTTGTACTCCACAAAAAAAGGAAAGCCTTGCAAAAGGAAGCCCCTCTTTTTTCTACCCAGGCTTCATGCTAACAATGGAAAATCCTACAGACCCCCAGTTTGAGGAATTTAGGGAGAGGGGTGGGAAGGTGAAGCTAATTTGCAGACATTTGGGTTTCATAAAGCTCTATGCAAAGACCCAGTTCCCACATTGTTTCAGTGAAAACTGGACGGATCTCTTTGAGCTCAGGGCTGGATGCAATTGCAGCGGTAGCATCTGCCTATCGTGGCTCTGCCAGTATTGTAGTCTAGAGTGCCTTGACAGCTGTGTACCTCCTACACTTGGAAGTGCTCCAGCTGGCTCTTTTGGCTGGCTCGGCACCAAGCCAAAGAGCCCTCACTAGTGCTTCGCCTATTTTCAGTGAAAGGAAGGCAGAATAATGGCAGATCTAGACTTGAAAAGATGACTGGACCCCTAAGTCCAGCACCCTGCTACTCATAACTATTTACCATTTGTGTAGCAGCCGTCCCTTTCTAGTTGTAAATGTGTTAACTCAGAGAGTTGCCCCCCTCTGCCTCAGGATACTGCAGAGAAAGCTAACAGAGGCTAAATTGGTTGTGTCCCCTAATTCCAGCCCATCACAGCTCCTATTTTTAATGAAGCAGCATTCTTACGGAATGTCCTGTGTTAACCTTGGATATTGATTTACAGTGACTGTCACCTCCTTCTTCTCTGGGCCTTCATTGTTCATTCCTTTCTTATCCTCTGGTAGGATGAAATTATGGCTCCGATTTCACACGTATTGAGCAACACTTCATTATTGTTTTCCCCCCTCACTTCTCTTTTTGGTATCCTGTTTATGTTGTTTTACCCATAGGTTCAGAACTCTTCCTGTCTTTCCTCTCTACTTTTTCCCCCATAGGGTTGTGGAGTTTCATAAACACCTGGCATTTCATTACTTGGTAGTAGATCTTTAACCTTTCACTTGAATGCTTAATGTGCTCTTTGGTTCCTGACCTATAGATGTAAAACATATTTTATTAAATTTTGAGGAGAGTGAAAAGACTACTTAAAGACATCATTCTGTTTTGGTCAACTGTGGATTCATTCCCCCCCCCCCCCCCCCCCCAGTTATAATCAATACCTCTCCTTAAATATTTATAAATAGGGTTTAACAATTCAGAAGCACAATGGCTTTAATTCATAAAAAGCTTGCTGACATGCTTAAATTTCAGCATACAGTAAAAATTAAACATGAGAGAAATAGTTTTGTTCAATTGGGAACCAATTGTAAACCACAAAAATGAAGCAATTGATTACCATTAACTTTCTATTTTACGGGAGTGGGAGCAGATTTTTAAAAACATTTTATCTGCATTTTGTACTTTTTATCCTTTATGGTAGGCACTTGAGGTTTTAAAATTACACTAAATAAAGCATGGCACATGCCATAGGAATTGGCAATATTTGACAAAGGAAAAATATCTCCATGTAATAGATTTTCACAACCTGAATTTAACGATAGAGGAAAAATAGGCATTGCCAATAATGATGGCAAATCTTTAAACAATCAGTAAGTTGGAAAACAACCAAGGATTTGAAAGTGCTGTGGCACCAGGTTAGGTCAATGCCTTTTGTCCTTTGCTAATGATGTGTTTAGATAGCTCCCTCTTTACAAATAATTCACATGTCAACGTTTTCACAGTTAAAACACTGCACCTGTCTGGGAGAAGAAAGCGGCTTCAAAGCCTGCCTTCTCTCATCAATCACCATGTGAAAAAAAGTTAGAGGTAAAGCTGGACTAATCATGGTGTAGCAGCAACCCCTGAACAAACTGTTGTAGGGGGGAGAGAGAAATGAGGAATATTTGCTGAGAATTCACATCCAACTTTGTTTTTTCTATTGCCTTCTTATTCATCCTCACCATTTGAGCGGAAATAAAGATTACTCTGCTTTTGTTGGAATTATTGTTATATGCACCTTTTTCTGTTGTCCTGGTAAACTAATCATGTAACTCCAACACAGCTGTAGAGTTAATTTCTCTACTTCTTCTTCTGCTTTTTTTTTTCTTTTTTAACATTTTTTTAAAATTTATTTACTAAGAATTCACAACTAAAAAGAAGAATGTGTTGTTGGTAGTGACATTATGGAGACACGTGCATTCTATTATTCTCAAGGTGAAGCTAACTTCTCATTCTATGACTAATTTTTAAACTTTTACCCCCCAATATATTCAAATGAAAGCAGAAATATCACCTTATATAGCAGCTCAGAGTTACATCTTTTTTTCCCCTTAGGAAACTGTCAAAAATATTAGTCTTACTTAAGGATCTCAAGGTATTAGAAAAAAATGCCAAGCCAATGAGTCATAATAAAATAAAAGAGTGAAAGCATGAGAGCTATAATTAGTCCCTAGGCTGCAGAATAAATCTTATTTTCTCCCACTCTTGATCTGTTTCTTATCGACCGAAGGATTAAGCCTGTGTCTGCTACAAAAATACTGAAATTCACTCCTGTGACAGAAAATACTACTAGAAACTTAGACCTTGGTGTATGTCCTCTTCCTTACTCAGCTCTCTCATCTGACTTTTAGGTTTTAGGGCTGGCCTAAGCATCCTTTAGCACCTTTTTTTCACAAGATGCTTCTGACCAGATGTTTATAACAATGAAAATCACAGCCATCATGATGCAAGAATCTCCAGCCACAAAAAGATATGGAAACTTATGTCTCATTCACCAGCATACACCCACTAAGGTCAACTGAACAGGACACAGATCCTGGACAAACTGAAAAATGTCTTAGTCTGGCTAAAATGTTGAAAGGAAACAGCTCTTCCCTGAAGGGGTCATGCTCTTGTGCCCATACAGAAGTCCTGTACAAGAGTGAGTCATGTTCATGTACCTACCAAAACATCAGGCAGTCATTGAGCTGGGTCTGTCAGAAAAAACACAGCCCAGGCTGTGGCGCAGGAATATGGGACAGGGCGAGAATGGCTGCAGAAGAAACTGGAATGTTCTTCTGCCTTTCAGCGGATTTATTTTCACCTCCAGGTATCAATATTACCAGAAAAGAGAGAGTTAAAAGCGACCCACACCTGTTCTGTCACTTCAGACCATATGGTTTGCTCTGTCCCCTGCATGGGTGCATGGCAGTTTGGCAGGCTTCAAGCCCCAGGAGGCCCAGGGTGAAGGCCAGCCTAAAGCAGGGGGCCTAGCACTTTCCAGAGCCACAAAGCACCAAAACTGAGGGCTTCGTAGGGAGCCCTGCACTTGTTTTATTTTCCAGTCCTGATACCTATTATATACCTAACACATAGGAATTTCAGGAAAAATAAATAAATATTTGAGTTTAAGCTTCAGGAAACTTCAGCACTTTAAGTCATTATGTAGAAATGGCATCCCCACTTTTTTTTTTTTTTTTTATGAACTCCAGTCGCCAAAACACTCTCTCTCATCTCGGTGACTAACCCTGCAAGCACAGGAACAAACATGATCAATTGCGTGAGCAACACTAACCACAAAAGCACTAGATATTTGACTCCTGACCTTAAAACAGCCCCAAACTACAGGGAAATGTACTCCCACTGGCAGCAAAATGACCTGGTGACAGCTCCTGGACCACAGGAGATCCTGTCCCTCCCCACAGGTTGCTCTGGCTGGAAGTCACACTCTGAACCATGACCCGAAGGGTGAAATGTTGGAGACATCCTGCTGGGCACAACGCTTCCCATCTAGTCTGGATTTTGCCCTTTTCCTTCCCTCAGGAAGCTGTAGTACATGTCAGAGAGAGTGCGTAGCTGTCTATTTGCAAAGCGAGGCTTAAAGACTTGCTGAGACATTGCAGCTACAGCCCTGGAACTAAAAGTCCGTAACCTAAATTCCAGGTGCACAGAGTCATTTGCAAAGCATGGTATCGTCATCACAATAAGTTACACCGCTAAGACACGCACTGAAATAATGCACAGTGTTATTTGAGAAATCTGCTGCAGGAAGGGAGAGGGAGCAGAAAATATAATTGTAATGGGAAAAGTTATGGTGAGGCATTGGCTAAGCAAAGATCAAGCTACACATTAAATATGACTACCCTGTTGCTGTCACATATGGTATTTCAGTCAAATTGAAGTACTTTATAAAGAAAGTCAATTACTATGCTTGTCTTTGAATTTTCCAGGAAGGCCTCCAATTAGGCTCTAATACCGATGAACTCATTTCCACTGATAAGATAGATTTCAAATTAGAAAAACTGAAAATCTTAATTTAAAAATGCCCAAATTAAAAAGGGATTAACATTTTAACCTGCAAATACTCTTATTCCCTTTAACAGGAAGAGTGATTGCTCAGCTTTTCTACAGATTGGGTGGGTTTATTTAGGCAGCCATATCTGAAATTAGGAATTTAACTTCAGGTACATGCATTTTTAAACATGACATTCATATATGATTAACTCTATTTTAAAAATAAAAAAAAAATCTTTTTTTTTTTTTCTTTTCCTTCTAAAAAATGAAATGTCCCAACATGGTAATTTGAGATGTGAAAGCTGAGTTTACTCAGGATGAGTTCCAGTTCTTAGGAGACTGGAACTAAACTGGGTCAAAACACTAGAAAATAAGAAAAAGAATTCTCTGGCAGGAATCAAGCAAAACTAATAGCTATATACTGTTTTAAGTGGTCTGATCCTGTAATTGTCAATGTGTGCATATGCATTTATACAAGCTGCAACCTTCAAAGACTGGGAAAATAAATAAATAAATAAATAAAATAAACTAACAAAACCACCCCAAGGAGTTCCGGAACATGTGCTCCAACTTCTATTTTATCAAAGCTAGATCACAGACACACTGCTATGGCTTTAGGGACAATATGTGGTAAGAAGCTATTTGCCTACTGTTAGCATTCATAATGTAGAAAATCTGTCTGCATATTTCTTCTTCAAATTTTCTTCTAAATTTGCCTCAAAGGTTAATCTAGCCTTTTAGCAAAGCTTTACTTTTCTCATACAAACAGATGTCAGACTGTTTACACAGAGCAAGCCCAGTAAACATTTCTGTGGAAGGCTGCTAATGTGCAAAGATGTATACTGTGCGCTTGCTGGAGATTCAAATGCCATCACACATAAGTGCACATTTCCATCCTCTCTCCCTAGATCACAACCTTGGCACGCTGGGCACTCCTGTAGTATGAGGAATCATGGTGTCTGGATTACTGGTATTTGGTGCAAAATTGGGAGCAGGGGCCCAGTCATTCCCACAATGAACCTTTTAGAAACGCAAATGTTGGCAAAAAATGTCATAGCCTTACATTAAGCTATGTTATATAGGCTTATAGCCTGCTCTAACTTTGTTCAAAAGTCAGTTTGATCTGCTGTTTGTTTTGCAATCAAATAAAACAAAACAAAACAAAACAAAACAAAAACAAACAAAAAAAAACACACAAAAAACCCATGAACTTGGCTTCCTGACTTTCAGGTGCACACCTGAACGTTTGACATAGGAGAAAATCAATTTATTTATTTTTTCCTAAATTGACACAGGTAAAACTTAGAAACAGCACTCCATAAGAGGCTTTCAAATCTTGAAAGTGCTGCTTCTTATGATACAGAAATATTATGTTCTTCACAGAGAACTGACTGCTTTAGATGAAGTTTGTAGCTCTGAGGAACTTGGACACATGCTGTAGTTGCGACGCATTATTTAAAAAACATGACTGGGTCTCCTCATAACTTAATATGAACTACTGTTCAGAATTTAAAAAAAAAAAAGTACCTGCTTAAATTTATTTTTAAAATTACTCTTAAACACATGGTTTGAATTAAGCAAATACTTTACTTTTTTTCTCTGATCAAATATGTAATTGCATTTGCAAACTGATGCCTTAGGGAAGTAGAGCACAGAGTCTTCTGTACAGGACACTTAAAGGTAAATCAATTAAAGCACAAACCATGAATGCCCATAGGTCTTTAAAGGCTGATACACTTCTAGCTGGGTTTTCACTTTAACCACCTGTGGCTATGATCATGGTTGGCCTGCTGATCAGAAGACCACAATTTTTTTTCCAAGTATGGATTGTAATGGAGGTTAGAGATGGTGTTTCAGACCAGTAAGCTCCTTCCTTTGATATTTAGTGCATGTTGGGGGAAGCAGTGTGTCTATAAATTAGTGAGATGTTTATTACCAGCAGAGGGAAGAATCTTTGCCAATCCAAAGCATGAGTGAGAGAAGGGGAGTAAATTAAAAGCAATGCAGTGTCATAGTCAATATACAGCCTTGCTTTTTGTATCTCTTATGGAGAAAACTCAGAGGTGACTCGTATCCCTTTACTCTTGCTTCCTGGGTCAAGCTGTAACTGAGGTCTCAACTTTGAGGTGGCTTCATCCCTGCAGACTTCCCTTCATGCTACAAGCGGTGCTTAGGGGATGACAGCAGTGAGGGAGGTCTCAACCAGAGGTGATGCTCTCATGGGCATCTGCCCTGGCTTGCATCTCCCCAGTTTTTACAAAGAACTAGACTACTTTCTGCACTCAGAAAACCTCACAGGACAGGTTATCATTGAGAGTGGAAGACTGGTTGTATGTTTGATAGTTCCTGTCTTTTAAACTAACTTTTGTCTGGGATGAAGATTTAACAAAAAAGCGTATCTAACACCTGGGAGCAGCTCATTTGATAGGGCACTTCTTTTCCTTTCTTCTCCTTCCCCGTTGCCATGGCTGCAGCCACAGCAGGACTTGGCCTCTGACACAAAATCATTCATGTAAAAGAAAGGCTATGAAGGCTCCTGAGGTTTGAAACTCTCTCAAACCCAGTCCAGATCAGTCCCAGTTCGCTGACCTTTTGGGCATGTAAAAGGGCCCCTTTGTCACTAGGCCAGAAAGGAGTCTGCAGGACATGGCACAGGTGGCAAGGGAGGACCTGGAGGTTTTTCCAGCACTTCTCCACTGGTGCAGACCCCAGAACTGCCTCCTGCAGGAGTTAAGGGCCATCGCAAATCTCACGGCTTTCTACTTCAGCTGCAAGGTGCAATTCTTTAATGTGACATCTCTGCCTCAGCACAGAGTGCCATTTCAGAAAAATCCTCAGATTCCAAACAAGAAAAAAATTAAAACAAAAAACAAAACAAAACAAAAAAGGTACTTGCTGCACAAACTGTTCCTTCTCTGGGGAGACAGAGAGAGAAGCAGCAAGACATACAAAGCAATTCTTAGCTACAGTGCCTAACAATATAAGGGAAGGCAGTCAGACACTAAATGGAGCAGAGGTTTGAACATACTTTTGCCTGCAGAAGTAGTTGTACTAGTTACTGAACAAAAAGTCTTTTTTTTTTTTTTTTTTTTACTTTCAGTATTTTTTTACCAGTATTTAAAGCCTAATTTCTCTATTCGTCCTTTTTTTTTTTTTTTAATAGAATGAGCATGTAAGTCAAAGTAAGTATCTAAATCTGCTTATGATCCAGTGCAAATGGCTTCTCTCTTCCCCAAATGGTGTTACCAGAATGCTATGCAATACCTAAGGTGAGGCAAGGAAAAGTAAAACATTGGCTAATCCCAGTAACTCCAGCCTTTCAATACTCAGCTGAATTCTCTACAGAGGAAACTTGTCTTGATGACTATAACTTACCTCTTCTCGATGTTCTTCTCCAGAGCGTTGAATGTACCACCTAATAGAGGCTTGCTGGGACTTAGGAATACATTCCAGAAAAGTTGAATTAAATTCAATGCCAAAAATCACCTTTTCATCAGCAGTTTCATGACTAATGCCTGGAAAGCAAACATGGTACAGGAGATTAACCCTGACCTATTTTTTAAAGCAATGGGAAAATAGCCTGATTCAGAACAGATGCTATAAGAGTGAGTGAATTATAAAAAAGCAAAAGGAAACTTAACTTTTAGCTTAAACTATAACTATGAGGATTTAGAGGCGGCTGCTAACCTTCCTCCAGTGCAACTGTTTTTTAAGGAGGTCAATAAAACCTATATCACGAGCTTGCTCCATTTTAAAGCTGAAGCTTTTGCCTTTGAGGATTTTAAAATCTGACCTATATTTTTCCTTTATGTAATGCAACTAGTAAACCTCAGAGAGGTGGAGCAGCTGCTGAAGGTACATCGTAGGGTCTGGTTTGTTCCTCTCAAACACTTTAAAGGAGTTGCAGGGCTAAAGTCAACTGAAGTTTGACTTCCTTCAGTATAATTTGAAATTCCCTGTAGTATGTTTCAGACCAAACACTAAAGTACACGAGCAGATCTAAGCTCTTTCTTGGGGGTTGGTAGACCTGAGCAAGTCATTGCTAAAATCTGCAACTCCATCTTCCTTTTCAGGCCGTCTTATTTGTGTTTTATCTGCCTTATCATCAGACTAAAGCTGTTTCTTACATCCTGCCAATAACAGAGAGGAAGGTGAAAGCAGCAGCGTCTCCTAAAATAAAGGTTTGCTCAACAATAAAACGGGTACAATTTTAGATTTTTTTTTTCAATATAATATGTACATATATGAGATCTGCAGAAATTTAAGCTTTTTGCATTAAATGCTTTTCTTTTATTTCACTGTGCCACAGAGATTTTAGTAGAGCCAAACAACTTCATGCAGCCAATGCGGTTTCTGGGATGGAATCTCACACAGTGGAGCACTGAATTTAAGTAGGTTTTGGGGCCATAATGTTGTTAATTATCACAAATAGCATAAATAAGCCAAGAGCCTGGAGTGGCACAGGTCAGCTTCATGGTTTTATGGCACACAGGGGTTGTCCCCAGCTGGATGAAATTTCTCTTGGTAGTGCCATGTCATGGATAAGGATTAATACCAATTTGCATGCTAAGTCATTTTACATTTGTCTAGGAAAACTGACTCTTCCAGTATCTCTTTATCTTTCCAGAAAAACGTGACATTGTCAGCCTTTCTGCTAGCATTTCTACAACCCTGAGCTTTGCACGGTCTCAGATGCCACTGCTTGGAAGTGATGGCAAGCAGCAAGTGGGTGAATTCTGGCCTTTTGGGAATGAACAGGAGTTTTGCCATTGTCTTTAATGGCAATGAGACATTACCCTGACTTTGTGACTATGTCTATATGTACACATGTATAGCCAGGGTCCTCTACACTGTGCAACAGACGTAAGCTTTGATCCTGTGGCAAGCAGCTCTGATTTCTGTAGGGATTCACGCCGAGATCTGCGGCAGGCATCCAGCACTGGTGCGGTATGAAAATCACCAGATCAATGGAAAGTGGTGGCTTTTCCTGAATCAAAGCTTGAGCTCAGCGATACAATCAATACTGTTTTGACTGGGTTGCTCACTTTAATAAGCAAATATAAGAGCCCCAGACAAACCCAAACTTGGTTTTGAATGCTTTTCATTTATTTTATGCTGCCACAGAGATTGCCGCGTAACCACAGGATTTCATACTGACAGTGCACGCTGCAAGGGAACTGCTGCAGCTGCCAAAGGAGCAAGCCAGATTCTTTGGCACCCGAAAAGAGGGTGTGGGAAAGGGAGGGGGGGAACTGATAGGAGGGGGTGTAGGCTCTTGTTAATAACAGGAGTATTTAAGTAGCTGTGGGGAGGGGAAGGGGCTGCTTTGGCAGCTGGAGCTGGGTCTTAGGACTTGCATCCAGTGTATGTGATGGAAGGGGAAAAGTTGGTGTGTTCTGACTTTGCCTCTGAGGGTTTCTCTGTGGGATTGTCTTCCCTGTTTCTGAATTAACTAAGGTCCCAATAACTGCTCGTAGTGATGTCTGTGATGTTTTCCCTTGCCTGGGTGGGTGCTGGGGAGGGATGCCCATACAGCATCCAAGGGTGCTGCCCTAACGTTGGCTCCACGAATTTCACTGTGGGTTGAGAAATATATCTGAATCACAGGAAAGGCAGCTACTTTAATGGTGTTATTTTCCCCAGTTTAGCATGTTTTCACAGACAAACAGGGACCCTTAAAGCAAACTCTGTTGTCAAAGGGACAAAAGAGCAAGGAAAAGTGCAAAATACTCACTGTCTTCCACATCCCAGCATTGTGCGACAGGGTCTCCATATTTGACATCTTGCCTTCTGGCTCGCCTATGGGAAGAGCATGAAAACTTGTAACACTTCAGGCATAATTGCTGGAATTCAACAGCAAAATACAGAGGGGCTCAGCAGATGTGGATGCACGTTGCTCCCACCCTACTGCTGACAATTACGGTCTTAACTAAAACCAGCCTCACCCTCAAAGCTGCATGTGGCCTAGAGAGATTTGTACAACTGACATCAAGAGAAGGGCCTGTGATTTGGGAAAACCGCTGTGAGGGGAAAGAGAGGGGGAAAAAAAAGAGAGAAAAAAATAAATCTGCCTGGAATAAAGAATGTGCCATATAGTGACAGAAAGAACAGCTAAACCTGCTTTTAAACTGTCCATTCTGGGTGTAGGTCTCTTGGTGGGATGGACAGTCTTGGAAATATCTGGAAACATCCTTGATACTGTGCCATGAAAAAGATCTGAGGTTCAACAAGTCATAATAAAACCTGAGCTCAGGATCAGCCCAAGATAATACTGACTAGTAAATCTGCCATTAAAATGAAGAGGAGAAAACTTATATTTTAATTTGCCAACAAAAATTTGCCAAATCTGATTATCTTTCATCTGCATGTATAGAAAAAGAGCTTAAGTCAATGATCTGGTTCCACAATTAACTTTCTTGGTAACCTCTGGGTGTGTTACTTAAACTCACTGTGATTTAGTGTAATTTTAGTGTCACAGTATTAAAAAACAAAAACAAAAAGAAACAAAACCCCCTCTTCCTCTGTGGATGATTGCATTTATCTCCCAAGAGCTACAAACATGTTGATGTTTTAATTTTTCAGTGGAATAATTGGAGACCCGGGGAGGAGCTCCCTTTCTCACAGTCACACTGGAGCAAGACCTCAAATCTACAGAGCAATGCCTCAGTAGGAGAGCAGGTTCCCAAGGCCGAGCTGTCTGCTGTGGTAAAAGCTGTAGACATGCTGGAAGCACAGGCTGCTAGATGGAAGAAAAACATCCAGCTGATCTACTGGAGGATTCCCAAGGCTGGCCACCCCATCCTTTGTTTCGGAGTCACAGACTTTTGGCCTACCCACCAAACTGCACATCTGTTGAAAAGCATGGACCATCAATCTCCATGCTCCAGCCCACCTCAGACTTCAGCAGGCCTCATGTGTGACTAACTTTGCAGTGAGCCTGAACACTTGCTTTTCTCCTTTCATTTACGCTTCTCTGAATTTAGTTTGCTTTGGCTTTGAGGGAAAACACATAAAGTTCCTTGACACCATGACACAATAACCTATGACTCATTAACTTCAATGCTTTGTCTAATTGCTCAGGTCCCAGCCCTGCAGCCCCTGAGGTAGAAAATCTCATTCCAGAGCCTGAGCTCAGACTGCAACCTCTGACCCTCGCTACAAGAATTACTGTCAGGAAGGCTTCGTGCAAAGAGCAATGAAGAGGCTGTGGACTCCAGTTCAATCAGCCAGCTCAGAGCAATGGCTAAAGCAGCCAAAAACTCCAACAGGCACATCCCACATTGAATCAACAGCTTAGGTAATGCACTGCTGGGGCCTGCAGCACACTCTTCTTCCATGCAGATCCATGCTGCAGCCCTAGCTGGTAGGTACAGAGAGTTCAGATAAAGCTTCTGTCACTGTAGAAAAACTGCTCCTGCTGCAGCCGAATCGCACTACTTAAACCTTTGTCTCCCTCTCATGGCTAGACCACAGATAAAATTTAGGAGAGTGGGCTACGTTACCTGAGTTGGTTAAATCAGATAGGAAAAGCTTGTTTGTTTAGATCAGGGAGTTAAATGCATTTCATTTATTGAGTTAAATGCATTTCATTGCTGATCACTCTGTGATACTAGAGTGGTAATATCATAGAATGGCTCAGGTTGGAAGGGACATTAAAGATCATCTAGTCCCAACACCAGGATTGATAAACTTTGCTTTGTAACTATGGTGGTGCCCTGAACAAAAACCAAAAGCTCATGAGAGGCTCTCACATCTCTCTTCCACTGTCACAACCTGGCCCTCGATCTGAGCATCTCGTGCCTTAAAGAATTCAGCATAAAAAAGGAAAGTGATGGATTTATTATGTTAACTGCAGTAGCTGAGTTACTGTCACACACACTTAAACAATGCTATGTTGTCTTCACAGCTCTTCAAGCAGAAAATATGAAACATGGCCAGAGTTTGATCAAATTTTAAGGTAAATTACATGCTATGTTAAAGTAATTTAAAAAAAAAAAGGTGAAAAAGGTGACACATTCTTATTGGGAACCTCTTAAATTCTTGCAAGCAGCAAGATCTTTTGCAGCACATGGTATTTTTTTTTTTCTTACCTTTTAGAAGTGGGGGCGTATCTGGAACAGGAGTTTCCATCCCAGGCACAGTATGGGTCTCTGGCAAGGCAGCAGTCTGCACAAGCCTTCCCATACGTGTGACATCTGTGCAGAGAGAGCTGAACCAATCCATCCCTGGAACCAATGTACAATTGCTGCTGCAAATCAGGCAAAGCGAATGAATTAGGATCTTTCTCCAAGTAGCCCGGTTAAAAAGTTCCCTTCCTCAGTGCCACACTTGCAGACTTTCAACCTTGTCCCAGATTTTTGAAAAAAAGAAGGAGAATTCCTCCTTTACTGTAAGCTGTTTCTCAGGGCTCAGTGTGAACTGGCCATTCCCCACTAATCCCTGATGGAAAGGGGACTGCCGTCCTGGAAAGACACCAGCACTCAATACCCTTACACTTTTGGCTTTGTGTTGCGTCAAAAAAAACAGAAGCAATCTACGGCGAGGAGGGTTCATTAACACATTTAAAAATAAGGGGCTGCATAGCCATGACGTTATGAGTCTGGGAACTAGTGACGACCTTGTGTGAATAAAACATCATCTTCTGCTTCTGATCTTCAAGTAATATGAGGATAATATTACTCCCCTTTCCCCAATGGGTGAGTGGATTGCTTGTTGAGACAAGGGTGGTCCAAATGCTTGCTGTTGAGCCAGAGCTGGCTCATGCAGCACTTCCAGCTGGCTTGCCACCTTTTTGGAGGGGAGATGGAACCCAGCTGTGCTGTGCGTGCCTGAACAACAAAATACCTCCTGTATTTGGCATGTTCTGCTGGAGCTGCTCTGGCCACCTCCATGGGGACGGAAGGGGTGGCTCTGGTGTCACGCTGCCTCCCGAGCCTGCATGGATCCATCACAGAGCTCGGAGCTGCCCTGAAACCCTTTCCCATAGGGGGAGTGCCAACTGGGACCAGCCCCTGCCAGGAGGGGACCACCCAGATTTAGACAGTGAATTAAGAGGAGGGGCGGCCAGTGTGCAGGCTGTGTGTGCACAACATTCAGCACAATGAGGCCCTGAGCTCTCCTGACTACTAATACATAAAAATTAACAACAATAATAATAATAATAATTTATTGCTAGATTGTAAAGAGCCAAGTATTTCTAGTGTCCGGAAAATGAATGTGCATTGACTTCATTCACAAATCCCACAACGATATGACTGAAGATTTGTTTCCATGAATAATTACCAACTTGGGTACACAAATTACTGTTTGTAAGCAAATGTAAATTAGGCAGGGAAACAAGTTCAAACATATCCCTTCTTTCCAGATCCATTTTAAGAGTTATCCATGGAAAGTTTGGCCAATAAGTAACAGGCGCCACCTGAAAATTACAAACTAACTGTTCGGTGTACCATATATCCTGCAGTAATTAAATGAGCTTGTGATTACCTGCTTCTGAGAAATCTCCATAGTCGAGATAAATGATGGGTGCTAAAAAATAAAGTAGGAAAGTGCATTAGTTTACACATTCCCTTTTGTTAATAAAATGAGAACAGACACTAACATACCCAAAAGGTAAATTAAATTACAGATTAATTTATGTGGTTTAAACTAATATTAAAACAAAATAAAAACAAACAAAACACTAAATTCTTGCTTACAAAAATACCTCCCATAATTTTTGCCTGCTACCTACAAGGTGACTGGTTTTAATTCTTAGAGTTTGCAGTCTATCCCGACCTGGGGACTGGCAACGAGCCTTTGCATCAAGTTAAGTTCTTATTAAACACTATTTGCAAGGCTTAGATGGCATTTAAGGGATACAAAGGCAGATGTTCTGCACTAGGATGCATTTCACTTTTGTGAAAGACAGTGAATTTTTTGCCGGTGACTGATGTAAGAACAGGACAAAGTTCTGAGTATTATCTATCTCCTAATAGAAGATAATTAATCTAAGCCTACTGTTTAATGTTAATATGGTTCTAGGAAATAAGAGATGTTTTTTCAGCCCCTCACCCCCTTTAATTTTCTGGATTCAAAACCATAGAGGTAAAATAAATGTTACCAATAAAAACGTGAAGGAATGTCTGCTGACTAGAAAAAAAAAAAAACTTTTATTTTGTTTTGTTTTAAATATGATATGGTACATTCGCCCTTGACATTATATTTTAAGAATGCAGCAAATTGGTGCGCATGCTGAAACTCCTGATTACTTGGCAGGCCACTGAGTAATCTTGGTATTTTCTGAGCAATATTTATAATTGGTGTCCGAGACGGTTAGAAGAAGGCATGGAGAACTTTTAAATCAAAGTTTTATCATACACATGACATACCAAAAAGCATTACAAAAATAATTTTTAAATATTCTGTCCTCATGCTTGGAAAACACAGCCTCTAAGACTCAAAATCATTTCTTTAGCATGGACAGAAATTTTGGCTGAGACCTCATACAGCAAATAAGGGAAAGAATATGCGGGAACATAATCAAAACGCCAGGGACACAGATAAACTCTAATGAAAAAGCAAGGTGAAAACTGAAGAAGAGCTATATAGGTGAAGGTGAAGCAAAAGAGCTATACAGGTGAAGGTGAAAAGGAAGCAAAGTGAGAATGCAAAGAATGAAGAAGAAACTGCAAAATGGAAAAGAAAATCAGCAGGAAAAGCACATCTCTATTTTCCTACTGTAATGGAATGTCTGTGTAAGCTTCCTCACCAGCAATGAGATTAATCAGAAATTATGCCTGTGCAACAGAAAGGAGTTTTTTTTTTTAAAAAAAAAAAAAAAAAGTTCTATTTATGAAGGAGTTAATGCTGTTCTCAGGGCTCTGGTGACTTTTCTTCTCAGCCAGAATAACCAAATCAAAATGGCCAGAAACACTGAGTCAACCCACTCCAAAAGATTAAAACACAATGATAAACAAAACTTGCTTTATTTTCTTTCAGTTCTCAATTCCTAAGGTGTTTTATTTTAAAGAACTTCTCCACATCTGTGGATTTTTTTGTTTGGTTGGTTTGTAAATTATAATTATATAAAGAATAATCACAAAGTTGAGACAACTGGAAAATCAGCATTAAAAATACAATAATAATAAATAATTTGTTCTCATAATAAGATTGCAGACTAGAACAAGGCAGGAAGAATGGGACTTTCTATGACCCTGAAAAATCATGGCCTGTTTGATTTTGTTATTTTTTTCAATTAAGTCACCAAAGAATACTAAGACATTTAAAAATTTACATAGTGTCCCTCTGAAAACTTGAACTAGTTCCAACAAGCAAACAACCAGACAGACAAGGCCAGTTTGGGCCTTAAAGTTCCCTGAATAATAGAAATAGTGTCTGTTAATTCTTACCTTGTATATCTGCAGCTCTTCCAGGACCACCTCCTCCTTAGTCCACTTCTCCTTTGTGATACTCACAACCTTCAGGACTGTGCCTACATCTGAAACAAATGTTCACCAAGTAAACCCCACTGTTACAACTCAGCTACTCCATTTCTTACTTCATACCAACTTTTATATATACATTTTTAAAAATGATGCTGTAAACTTAGGCTAGAAAATAAAATAAATAAAAAATAAATAAAAAATAAATAAAAAATAAATAAAAAATAAATAAAAAATAAAAACTGTGCACTGAAAATAAACCTAATGCATCGAGGATGTAGCCTTCAAATGGCATCTATCCTTACCTGCATCTATTGCTACCTACATAACTCTGTAAAATATGTTTGGTTTTACCATATGGCAGAGCCAACACAATTGTAGATTGTGCTCAACAGGGGTGGTCTAGCACTGCTGCTACACAAATACACACATATACAAACACTTATAAGCACATTCATGATCCCAGCTGGATCTTTCTGCATGTTTCCTTGAGCTGGAATTGGGACCCATCTGACCTAAACAGACCCAGTTTAGGGGGCCAAACTGGTAGAAACCGATTTTATTTATTTATTTATGTATTTATTTTTTAATAGGATTATTTTTCATCAGCACAACTTCTTAATCAGAAGTAGGGTTCATTTTAATCTGGGAAATTACGTAACGTAAAAAAAATTTTTTTTCATTTGTCTTTTCATTTTAGGGAGATTTTTGCACAAAATCTCCATTCAACATTAGAAAAAAATGTTTAAACAGTGCAAAATTTCTTTCTTTATGTTATCTTGAGATTTATTTTTTTTAATTTTTTTTTAATTTTCTCTGTTCATTAATTTCAACCTGAATTCTTCATCTATGAAAAAAAAAATAGATTATTTCAGACCATTACACATTGTGAATCTTTACTGGCCTTGGAAAAAAAAAAAAAAAAAAAAACACTTTAAAATTGCACACGGAAGTGAGTTGGGTGCTGGAATATTCATTGTGGAAATGACACAGCACAGCTTAGTGCTAAGCATTATCCATCATTTTAAAATAATGGAAAATAATACATTGTAATGGAAAGAATGCGATTTTCTTTGTTTTTCCAAACTGCAGAAGATCATATTACCAATCAAAGTTAATAGTATTTCAGTTTGCCTTATATATTAGACATTGGTTTTGTTTTGGATATAATTTCCAAAGCCTGTGTATGTTAAAAGACCTGCAGCATGGTTGCATGTGCCTGTCTTTCTAAATTCTACAATAACATGGTTACATACATTCAAACACAGAGTAAGTTTCTGATCTGCCGCTAAAAAAATCTCATAGGTTATTTGGTATACTTGTATTCAGTTTCTTTATGTGCTATTTGAAATTTTATATTTGTGTTTAAATTTTTTTTGTTTTTTCCATAGGACAAGTTTAGAAGATAAAATGGAACAAAAACACATGCCTCTGGAGAAGAAAACTCATTTTTAACGAAAGCATGATAAAAAAGTATCTGCATGTTATGGAGTGCCACCTAGTGACTGCATGGTACCTATGAGCGTGGACACCTCCAAACCAAATGAATTACTCTGAAGAGTTAGCACCAGTGGTGGATAGTGACAGGTAACATGGCAATATTCTGGTTGCTGGTCTCTCAATATAATTTTATTCCCATGAAAGATTTTGTATCAGAGGATAGCAAACATCTAAAGGCATCCTCTGCAATCACTGAAAGAATATCTTGTATATTTTAGCTATAACCCATTTTTTCTTATAGCTTGTTTTACATTATTTTTCTTCTCTAGTATCGCTAGAAAAGCAAGCTTTAATGGGTACTCTCAAATCTTATGCAGCTCACAGCCTGAATTTGTTCACTTTCATTTGCCAATGACTATATTAAAGATTGCATTCAGAAAGCAACAAGGATTTTCTGTCATCGTGGGTAAATTTTATTCCTAGCCTCCCCAGGCAGCCAGGGAGCAAATGCCATATTAATGTTCTTTTCTATGAAAATGCACTTTTCCATCTGACACCACTGCACTCTGGTTGTACTGAGTTGTAGGGGAGTCTCACATCTTTTTTGGAAGACAGAGTTATGAAGGGGATTGAGCTGAAAGATATAAATGCACAGAGAGAGGCTCTCTCTGAACTTGTGTATGTGATAGTGCAGCTGGGAACCTCCTGAAGGTTGAGAAAACCCACACATTTTAAAAGGCAGTGTTCTGTGACAATTCACACCTGTCCCCAGATCACTTCAGGGTATGCGTAGCTATCAAACTATATGACTTTAAATTTGCTTATAATCCAGACAAAATGCTGCACAACCCAACGAGTAGGATTCGAACAAAGATTTAGTTTCTCCAAAGCTCATGCGCATCCTCAGATAAATCTTTTCCCCTCTGTGTACCTCAGTTTCACCCACAGTGAGATGGGGATAATGGCAATGGCCACCTTAGTAAAGCATTCAGATCTTCTGGTGCAAAGTGGTTTATAAGAGCTATTACAACTGTGGATTAAGAACAAGAAATTTCTGTGGAATAAGATGAGGGATTATACTTTAGAAATGTTATTAATAAGGATGATAATAATTCTTAGCATGCCATGCTGTCGGGTGATCTATTCAGTGATTTTGAATTTAATTACTATGGTAAAACCAGAATTTTTCCTTAAGCTATCATAAAAATGTAAATACATACATAATTATTGACAAAAAGACTGCAAAGCAGGTTTCTTCCCTAACAAGTTAGTTTAGCCTCTCTCTTTTCAATCCTGGCTCTCTTGTTTGGAGCTAATCATGTTGCACGGTAATATCACAGAATCACAGAATCGTCTAGGTTGGAAGAGACCTCCAAGATCATCTAGTCCAACCTCTGTCCTAACACTAGCAAAACCTCCACTAAACCATATCACTAAGTTCTAAATCTAAACGTCTTTTAAAGACCTCCAGGGATGGCGACTCAACCACTTCCCTGGGCAGCCCATTCCAATGCCTAACAACCCTTTCAGTAAAGAAGTTCTTCCTAATATCCAACCTAAACCTCCCCTGGCGCAACTTTAGCCCATTCCCCCTCGTCCTGTCACCAGGCACGTGGGAGAATAGACCAACCCCCACCTCTCTACAGCCTCCTTTAAGGTACCTATAGAGAGCGATGAGGTCTCCCCTGAGCCTCCTCTTCTCCAGGCTGAACAACCCCAGCTCCCTCAGCCGCTCCTCGTAAGACTTGTTCTCCAGACCCCTCACCAGCTTGGTCGCCCTTCTCTGGACTCACTTGAGCACCTCGATGTCCTTCTTGTAGCGAGGGGCCCAAAACTGAACACAGTACTCGAGGTTTGGCCTCACCAGAGCCGAGTAAAGGGGGACAATCACCTCCCTAGACCTGCTGGCCACACTGCTTCTTATACAAGCCAGGATGCTGTTGGCCTTCTTGGCCACCAGAGCACACTGCTGGCTTATATTCGGCTGCCTATCAACCAGTATTCCCAGGTCCTTCTCGGCCAGGCAGCTTCCCAACCACTCATCTCCCAGCCTGTAGCACTGCTTGGGGTTGTTGCGCCCCAGATGCAGGACCCGGCACTTGGCCTTGTTGAACTTCATACAGTTGACGTCAGCCCATCGGTCCAGCCTATCCAGATCAAAGATATCAAAGATCCAGATATCTTTAAATTTATTTCAGTGGAATTGTTTCCTTAGGCTCAGTCTGAAATCTTTCTTAGCTTTTCAATGTCACGAGGTGTAATGTTGAAGTACCATGTCACTTTTGATAACAGGAATTACTCCTTTTATTTATTTATTTATTTTTTCCACTTTTAATTGCTTATTGATGTGCTGCCAACAGGAACTGGAGCCACATAACATAAAGACAGGTAGTGAATGACACTTGGAGGGTAGGAAAGTCCAGGTACTCTGATCCTTAACTGGGTTATCACCTAGGGACAAAGAGGCATTAAAATCTTAATCTCAGAAGAAATCTCTTGAGATGACAAATTCATCCAATCTTAGCATTTTTTTTGAAGGCCTGGCACAGAACTGGGGGCATCTAATTGTTCCTGAAGCTGCGTGATTAGGGACAATATGTTAATCAACAGGTTTATTTGAGACCTGCTGGACTAAAAGCGTTTTAAAGGGTGGGGCTTGTGCAAAATGATAGTGGAAGTCCAGTCATACCTGTTCCTAGGAAAATAACATCATATTGCCCATCCTCTGCCATGACATGATCCACCACAATCTGCGTCAACCGATAGTCCACGTTGATCCGAGTGAATACTGGTCCTCCCGTCACCGGGTAAACGGATTTGTACATCAGAGGATGGCGTTTTATAAAGCTAATGACTTCATCAGGAAAGTCTCTTGTAGATTTTATGAGTGGATCGTAGGTTTTGCTTGGACACTGAAAGAAAAAGAACGACCAAGAAGTTGAGATGAATATTGTGAAAGAAATACCTGAAATCTGCAGGTTTTTCTGCTTATTGGGAAAGACATTCTGTCCATTTTGAAATCTCAAGGGCTCTATCCAGCTCCTCAGCTACCTTGAAAAGCAGAACACTTCCCTAGATGACTAAATAGGAGTGTAAATTTAGTCAATTATTTCTTTACAGTGAAATTTTGGTCTCTGCTCTTTTGTTTTGTATTTATATAAACGCACACCAATTCAAAGAATAGCTGCTAGCACATCAGCTATATCCATTTGTAAGTCACATTTACCAGTTGGATGGTAATTTGACTTACAATTTAGAAAGCTTTGTGATGTTTTGAAAGTGTGGAAGCACACTGGGAAGCTCTGTATTCACTTCCAGCATGTGCTACTCCAGTTCTTCAAAGGGCAGCTTTCTTCCTAATTTCTCTACTCTCACCTCTCCTCTTTTAATTTTTATCTCTCTTCAAAAGTGATTTCCCTTCATCTTCATTTTTCTTTATCCTGCATATTCTCCTTTATCTTTTAAAATCACCTAAAACTTGCTAATTTGTTTCATCTCACTATCTTTTACTGCTACTCAGAATTATAAATCTTCAGTTCCTGTTAGTTATATGCCCACACCTGCACCTACCTACCTATAGATATATGCAAGCTTTGAAGAAAAAACTCCTATAGGTTTTTCTTCTTTCTTAGTCAGAGTTTTGATAACTTAAATTAGAAGTTAGAGGAGAGATGAATTGCTTTTATATGACAGCAAGAAAAAAAAAAAAAGACAACATTAGAAAATAGATGTTTGATGTTGAATCAAATGCTAATAATTAATATTTATTGCACTAACAAATCTGCAAACACAAACTACCTTAAAACTATGTATAATTTTTGAATTTTATCGCCAAATGTCTTTTAAAACCATGTCCAAAATCCTTTCTGTTTCTTCATCTAGCAGCGTTCCTAAAGAGAGTAGGAGATATGCCTTAACATCCACACCACTATCACCAGTAATTAGAATACATCATTGTCACTAACATTCAAGCAGTTCATCCAAGACTGTGGTGCACTTTTAACATTTTTTCACATCATATAGTAGAGACAGCAAAATTTAGTTATAAAAAATCCACAAATGTAGGAAAATACCTATTTAAAAAAATATTTAGGAACTACTTGTATATAATACTATAATAGATGCCATCAGTAGAGATCACTTTAGAAATTTGGTCTTATTTAAATAAGTCACAGATAAAACCTATATTCTATTAGAAATTGGGTTTTCTATTAAAACACTTGTGAAGCCAGTCAGAAGTCAGGTTGCTCAGCTCTTCTTATCCAAAAGAAGCATTTGGACTCCATTACTTCATTTTTCAAAAGCACTGCTATAAACCAGAAAAGTTCTCATGATGGGATTGGTACATCTGCAAAGAATTTCACCTCCTCATTCCCTGCCCCACTCATGGGAGTATTATCACTTTGGCTATTTTACAAGACAAGGAAATCGAGTCTGGGGTGAAGGAAGAACTGAATGACCTATCATGCAGTCTAGCTCTCCATTTCAAGGCACAGATAGCTATATGCAGTTAAATTTGCTACATGCTGAATAAATAGTTTTACTGTGCGACTTTCAACAGCAAGTCTAGAGTGCCCTCTGCTGTCTAATTAGGATAATCTCAAGCATTTAAAATGCAGGACCTATTTATTCACTGATTGAAGACTTTCTTCTTTTAGTATTTCCTTCAGCAAAATCACAGAATACTTCATCTGTGCATAGCAGAGGAGAGAAGAATAAAGTACAAAAAGAAACGAGAGGGATGTAAGCAGAAATACTGTTGCCAGCTCCCTGCTCTGGTGTGATCAGAGATGGGTGGCTGCTCCTCTTACTGAGGCTGAGCTTTTGTCTTATGGGTGCAGCGAGCCAGAAGTTGGTAAGAGCCCCACCAGCATGCACCCACATTTGACTAAGGCTTGATTTCTCTTGGGAATTACTCCCAGAGCTACTGTGGAAGAAGGCCACTAACAAGTGCTTTAATCATGCTAATTTTTCTAGACTGAAATACCCTGTATATGGCCTGTAAACAGAGGCCACAACTTTTTGGTGAACTGAACATCCTACACTTCACATTTATTTTTCTTGTAATAAAAGCAGATTCTCCAGATGCCAGATGATCCCTGCAGCTCATTATTTCTCAGAAGTGACTTTTCTTACTCTTCTACATAGCTGAAACTCTTGTTCAGGCTGACAGCTTGGCTGCTACAGCATCCTTTTCTCTGGTTTTGAACAATGTTGTCTCTTGCTTTTCAGGTCCAGACCACTGCTAATGTGAACACCCCACCCTCCACCCCCCCTTAGATACCTCCCCAGGATATTCTGTTTACTGATGGGTTTAGCCCCCACCTCTGTTAGGCCCATAACCCTACCTCGTCAACCACCTTCCAATCTCTCCCTTCCATGCTTTTCCAGGTGAGCCCTGGAATATTTGCTTTCAGGGCCAATCGTGTTGATGACCCATCATCTCTCATGCCCATCTGATTTCCTTCCCATGGCTGTCCTTATCTCATTGTCATCCCTTGCTTTAAACTTAGTCTCTAATTTGAATCTGAGAAAGCTTCTCTTTTGAAGCTGGAGACACCTAGATGTGTTACTGTGGTGGTACTAATCATGAATACTAATAAGATGAGCTGGAAACACTATTCCAGTGTTACATTGTAATGACACATTTTTATATATAAATACACATTTTTACATATGAACTGCCAATTTCTGCTTTTTTAACACTAAGTAATCCCTTTATTTCCTGCCAGATGGAGCCATAACATAGCCTGCGAAGAAAGCAGTGTGATGAAATAATGTTTTTTGTAGTGTGCTGGAAAAAAGTTAAGATTTGTCATGAAGTTGCAGTACAATCCTTCAGAACTAATTTCTACAAAAACTTTAGATTGCATTCCCACATCTCCAGCTTGACATGTATTCTATCTACGGTGCCAGTTAAGGTCTTGCTGTTAGGATTTGTTCCAATATGTAAAGTTTGATATTATCCAAAACATTCACATTAAGAACAATACATACAGTGCCAAGAGCTGAGCTTGTCCCTCCTCCATTGCTGGCGAACTGCCTTCTCACAGCCATGCAACTTCAGCTACCAGCAGCAAAGCTGTCCCCACAGGCTCAGGGCCAGCCTGGAACATTCCCTTCCTTGGGTTTCCACTGCCCGCTCTCTGTCTGGGCTGTGGGATGCACACAACACACTCTGGGGCAGCAGGGGAGAGCTCAGCAGAAGTGTTGGTTTTACTGAAATGGGAGTCTAGACAGGAATAGTGCTTAGGCTCCTGAATCATCTAATAGCTTTTGTAAATTTCTCCATAGTCAATAAGTCTACGAATTAAGATATGATCCATCACATATTCAGACATTTTTCTCAATATACGATTTAAAGTATGTCTGTGAATGAACTGACAAGAGAACAAAAATAGATTTGCATTATTGTACTCTGATACTTGCAAACCCAGTTTAATACAGGTAGAAAAGAAGAAAAAGAGGAAAATCCTACTGAAAAAAAAAAAAAGTTCATTTAGAAATATATGTTGCAGTGAGTTATCCCTAGGGGTTTTATGCTAGCTTTTCCATAAGAAATTCACTCTCTGAGTAGAATTTCCCTTGTTCTGTTTTCTGCTGTGCTTTCAGAAATTAAAGGCTTTGCAAGGTTATACCTTTAAGGTGGGCTGTAGTTAGCTTGGTTTTTGAAGACAGCAATATCAGTTCAATAATATCACAAAGAAATACATGATTTTGTATTACGCAGCAAAAGAGACAAAAATAAGGGTGTGATGGAAAAGAAAGAAAAGAAAGAAGAAAAGAACAGAAAAGAACAGAACAGAACAGAACAGAAGAAAGGGGAAGGGGAAGGGGAAGGGGAAGGAAATGGCATTTCGCTTATGCCAGACCTCCAAAAGCCCTATTGATTTTAAAAGTATATTTATCTTTGCAGGGGCTGAATCAAAGTTTTTTGGAATCAATACAAAGAAACCCATGTTCTTTATCCACCTTTACATCAATTTACTCTATGTAGAACCGGAAAGATATTCATTATTCTTTGCATTCCCAACCACGCAGTAATTCACTTTCCCCCTCACTGAGTACTAGAGGTTGATTTCCCTTACATGTACATTTTCTGTGGTTCATACTATCACCCACTAACTCTGAGTTACAGATCACATCTTATGGAACTTTGCCGATCGCTCACCTGTTCATAGCTCAATCTCAGAAGTCCATTTCTATTTAAAAAAAAGAAAAGAAAAAAAAAAAAGAAGTAGACCCACAGGTCTTAAAAATGTCCTAAATTTTTGCCAAAAAATTATCAACAGAGGAAGATGAGAACAATGACATCACTTACTAAAAACACTAGGATAAAATGTCTACCAATATGGAACTATAAAGCTGTTGAAGTATTACCAAAGACTTAAACCCTACCATGTATAATATAGGGAAATCTTTGCCAGTTTGCAGAGCTAATTTAGTAGAAACAAGAACTAAGGGTCTGATCCAAGGATCCACTTGAGTCAATAGGAACTTTTCCAATTATTTCAGTAGGCTTTGGATCCCATCCTAAGACAGCATGACCACCAGGAGCAGCTGGGCAGGTGTAACCCTGTTATGCTTGGCCAAGGGAGCTATTTCCAGAGGCATCACTAACTGTGGCATGATGGATGGAACAAGGGAATGAAAATTTGGGCCACCCTTTGGCAAAGTCCTCGGGCAGCTGTTTGAAGCTGTGTCCACCCATCATTACAGAACAATTCCTGTAGGTTTATGCTTCCTTTCATAGCAATCAATAGGATGCACAGAGATAAAGGCTTTATGGCCAAGTAGGTGAGTGAAGCAGCCTTTCACCTCTGAAAATGTGAGTTCATATCCTGGTGTATGTCACATGTGATAATGATATCAGTGTTCTCTGCCCAGTTCACATTTATTCACATCAGCAACACCAGATGCTGTTTCAGATATGTGACATCTTCCACTGGAGACAATAAGATATTTGCATTTATATCAAATGTCACAGGAATACACTGCCAGGGTTGTTTCATGTGGACTGCAAGAGAGTCTGACTCCATAAAAGTTCTGAGTACCATCATTGTGCTATCTCATCGGCTTCTGCTTTTGCAACAGACATGGGATTCATCTCACCTGACCTAAATTATCTTGGCTGTGTTTGAACTGCAGAAAGGAGGTGACTGTCTCTTTCCTTCTGATAGAGAAGTCTAAACAACTAGCTCAAATTAGATACTTTTCTTTTAGATAGATGAAGTCAAGAAAAATTAAATTAGTAAAATTAGTACTGCTAGATAGGAATCTTGCAGGAAATATATTCACCATGTAATTTATTCTTCAAAGTTGCTTAGGTGTTCACTGTCACAAATCGTATCTTTATCTAAATGTACATGTTCAGAAATGAAAAATAAAAGACAAAAACAAGCCTCCAAAACAGAAACAGAGTTAGAATTGTTAAGAACATCTCTATTCAAACATTGTATAAACTGCCATATGAACTTTTAAAGAATCAATTCAGTAGTAACTTAAAGCCTTTCCAGTGTCTTCAGTATGAGCTCACTTTGACCCTAATCAACCTGGACCAAGTCCTAAGCCCAGGTGATCTGCAAAAATACCCTTTTATTCCCTCATCTTTTATTTGTATCCAAATGCAATCATGAAGTGGTAAATTAAGGCTAATCTTTCTCAAGTAAAAGCAAGTAGGCTCAAAGTTAGCAATACTGCACATCTCTCTCTCTTTTTCTCTTTTTTTTTTCTCCTCTCATCTTATTAAATTTACAACTTAGTAGAGTGCTGGATGTGTAGATCTCACACAATACTAAGATGTATGGTGTGACTGTGTTAACATTATACGGGAACCCTGGCCAAGATTTTTAAAAGCTGGTGCCAGAAGTTAGGCTCCTAAATAAACATCCAATTTGCCAAAATGCATAGTGCTTTACACCAGCCAGTGAAGTCAGTAAGAGCTGCTGGATCTAACACCTATTAAAACTGTGACAATTATTTGGGAATCTAGATTTAAGGTATGTAAAAAAAAAAATCCTTTTCATTTAATTATGTATCTTTAATTCAGCAGTGCTGTTGTCTGCTGACCATTTTAAAACAGGATGATGCTCCCTGTGAACTACAAGAGTTTCAATTTCAAGCATGTCAAAAACCCCATTTTAAACGAGACTTGTCACATTTACCCTTAGACCCACTTAACAATGAGATTCAAACACACATAGGTTAGGTGCACAACAGGGACTTCATAACAGTGACTGAAGTAGGCATCTGCTGGGGAGATTTTTCAATTCCAGGCTGGAAACTTTCATGCTTTTCACAAGCAGAACTAAGCATCATACCAGTAAGGCACTCTCTTGGGATCATCTCAAGTAGCCAGTGTGAAACATAAAGCAATGGAATACTTCTTAAATCTCTCCCATTTGGGGGAATTAGATGCCTTAGCCTGGGCTTCCCTTCTGGTGGAGGTGTCCATTTGTTCTAGACACATGGACCAAAGCCATTCTGGGAGCTCCCCCCTCCTTCCTGTTTGAAAGTGTTTTCACTTTTCATGAGATAATTAGGTCACAGCTTAGCCAAGAGTAGAAAGAATATTGCTCGGATGTTAACCAGGAATGGAGAAGATCTGTTTTCCACTGAAAAGCTCTCTATTTTATATTATATGCAGCAGGAAGTAGAGAACCAGACCCTCCCTCAGAGGGAATGTACTAACTGCAGCTAGGCACTAATACTGACACTGTCCTTTTTGCTTATGATCTCAGCTAATTAATGTTTAACTACAAAGGAGTTAATATGGCCATATAATCAGCATTCTCCTGCAGTGCAACGTAGAGCCTTCCAGACTCCAAATGAGTTCTGTTACCAGTGAACCATCCAGCAAAAATCAGAGAAACAGAAGAAATACCTTCAGCTAGTCACTTCTGTGTTAAAAGAGGATCCTCCACCCACCCAACAAATTGAATTTTATGTGCATATAAGTTTAATGAGAAATGCAGAGTCTGAGGAATGAGCCACTGAGATGTAGCATTGAGGAACTGGTATGATGCCCAGAAGAACCTTAGAATATTGGGTACTTATAGTTTAGGATATTCTGTGATTTAGATGGCAGCCAAGAGATGACTCCTGGGGCTTAAGCATTTATGCCCTGCTGGAGACTCAGCACTAATCCATTCTGGAGAAGGAACTTGAGTTCCTGAGTGTCATAAAGACTGTGTGGCTTTTTCTCTGTAGTCTGATCAGAGCTTCACAAAACATTTTGCATTTGGACACGCCCCTCTAAAACTTTAGTGTTTCTCTAGAGGATGGACGTAATGTGCCTGTCCATCCTGTAAAGATGTTCACAACAGCCTTGCAGCTTAAGCCTGAAAGAAGACAGGGGAGAGGAGATTGAGTTAGGTTCTGCTGGACACAGAAAAAGCCAAAATTTTAAATGAAATCAACATCTAATCTCACTCCATCCCCCTAAATATGCACAAAATTAAATAAATAAATAAATAATAATCCCTAACATTATTTTTTTAAATTTATTTTTTTTATTTTTAGCTAGAGACTGTATTCCACTCGATGTATGGGGTTTGTTCTAATGTTTGTCTTGAACTCCTTGTATTGCTTTTCCATTTAACACACCTGTGTTGCTGATAGCAAAGGCTGACATAAGAGAACATTAATGTGAGGTTAACCATCTGAGACCAGCTAGGTGAGTGAACTTGACTTTGTAGGTGGCACTTTGCAATTTTCTGCCGACCTCAGCACACTGGAAAGGTGACTGGGTTCACAGCCTTTTGAAAGGCTGCTATGAATTGAGAAGTGATTCATGTTTGGGGGGAACATGTTGGTATGTAGGAGGAGGTGGAGGAGGCTTTCTCAGGAAAATAAACCTATAAAGTGAAACATTTCACATAATTAAGCAGCCCCATTTACAGTGGTGAGATCAAAGGAGAGAGGAATTGGAGAAGCAAAGAATGCAGTCTATCCCATAAAAGATCAGGTGAAAGAGAAAGATAAGTCTAAAAATAACAAAGGAAACCTGTGCAACCCTCAGTGTTTTATGAACACGCTTATTAAAGCAGGAAAATTAACCAGACGTGAGGACAGGGGGAGGCTTTTGGCAGACAGTATTTCTCTGTGGCTCAGCCAAGTCCCAATGGGATGGACACCACATCTTGATGGGCCTTTGCGCTGGATTAGCAGAAGAAATAAAGGGATTTCACTAAAGAAAGGAAGAAAAAGCAACTGAGAAAGACAAGAAAAATTGAGGAAGATCACAGAAAGATCTGAGGGTGAAGGAACTTATTTTTTAAAAAAGAGAGAACAACAAAGAATACAGAAGCTCAGAAGCATATATTGGTATTCAGATCTGGAGTGGAAAGAGGTGAGATATAACACCACAAATGGAGAAAAGCAATAGCTTCTGTACTGGGCTGCTTCTTGTAGCTAAGAAGTCAGTTAAACTGCAAGATTCTTACTTTGCTGATCCAGAAATCTAGATCCATTGTACTCAGTCTTGTCTTGAATAGCAATTAAATACCTAGGCACTATGACATACCAGACTATGTGTTAATCTGCATCTTTAAACACTGATGTTCCTCTCAAAATCTGGTCTTGGTACAGTAGTTACAGTTATATAAATAGGCTAGAACTGCTGTTTTCTTCTAATTCACTGAAAATCTTATTTAAAAGATTGAACATCTTCTGTGATTACTAGGAGGGTGTTATGAAAACTCTGGTTCAGAACACAGAACACATTTTAAAGAAAGTCCTTGAAGATTTCTTTATCAAAGGATAATTTCCTGCGTGAAACCCTGAAAGACTGGAAGAAAACTGGACTTGTTATTTGGGGACAGCTGCAGATATGCAAGTCCAATTTTGAGGCATCTAAAGAAGAAAAAGCAAAAGCTTTCTTGGTTTTCAAATAGCCCTTTGTACCAGGCTGCCAGCTGCTTGATTCTTTTCTCTCTCTCTCTCTTTTTTTTTTTTCATCTTCCAAACTGAAATAGATTTCGAGCCTTACTTCCATTTAATTTTCACCATTTCCACTTGCTCTTTAACGCTGCTGGGAGAAATTGAAGTAGAATTGCTGCATGCTTTGCAGCATCTGATCACAAGTCAGCCTGGCCAGGGTCTTGCAGGACGCCAGAGGGCAGGCAGACCCCACTGCATCACCCTCATGATGCTCAGCATTGCCAAGGCATGATGTCATGGTCATGCTGGGAGTTTATCTCCAACACAAATTGCCACAGGAAGCATTTTGTCAAAATTTCAGTATCAAAGTGGTCACAGCCTCTGTAGTGAACAGCTTTATTTACTTAGGAGATAAAGGCAGCTGAGCAAAAAGTTAAGTTAGGGTAAGCAGTCCCTAGCTTCTGTGTAAATGCTGAAAAGGAAGTCAATGCCTCTTGCAAAGCCAAACATCAAAGGAAATGCATTTCCTAGTACTGCCATTTTTAGACTTTGCCAAAACTTAAAATATTAGAAATATAAAATAGGGCAGTTTTGGCTATGCTAAGCTTTATGCAACACTTAAGTAGAGCTTAAATTTCAAAAATACTCTAGTAACTCTAAAAACTGGACAGATTATCCCTCTTTGGCTTTGTTCTGCTCATTCCTGAATCACCCCATAGTTGGCAAGAAATGGTGAAATTAATCTTTATAGAAGAACATTTCAGCATACAGACACACTGCAGCATTCTGTGGGCATGTAATGTGCTGCTTCTTTTCCTTGCCTTTGAGCACTGCGCTGCCCTTTCAGATCCCACTCTAAATCTGCTCAGATCCAGAAGTCTGGAGTACTCCACTTCAGGATGAGAGCATGGCGTGAATCCACCTCTTATTTGGGTACGCTATCTTAAACTACCAAGCCTGAAGTATGTTGTAATCCAAGCCTATTCCAGCTCAATAAGACTAATGATAAATAAGTATGCAGCAATATGTTTACCTTATCTACATAGTAAATATTACAGATATCTCTTTTCAGAGAACTTTCTTCAGTAAAATCCACTTTCCTTCTCAGCTCCTGGTCAGACAAACTCCTACAGAAATCCACTGGGTACAGAGTTCCTAAGGATTTTTACAAGACCATTTTCTCACAGCCGTTATCAGGTGTTTAAAGGAAGCAGTTAGAGAGTTAAGGGGCTGCTCATGGAAAATATCCATTTACATTAAACTTTCCAACTTTTAAAATACTTTTGAGCGTGGATATTCAAATCAGCGATAAAGATCAGCATTGACATGCTTCAGCATGACATGTTTCCTTCCTTGCGAATCCCAGCTCAACCATGTGATGGCTAATACACTCAAAAATGCAATGAGCTTATGACCCGTCTATCTGTGCAGAGTGTTCATCCTTATGGGGCACTGCGAGGTTTTCAAGAGAGTTATTTTAATCTCTTTAGATACCATGGGACCAGCTATTGTTCTCACTGGCACCATTTTTGTACTTAAAACTAAACACATCTGCACTTCTTAACCAGTAATGGAGTTGTGCATGCTAAAATAATAATAATAAAAGAATTAAATGTAATCTTCTTTTCTGGGGCCACCATATATTCTGCATGAGAGAGGGATGTGTAAGCCTGCGGTGTCTAAATTAGGAGCTTATTTGCTCCAGCAGCGCAGACCTTAGGCTGGAGCTTCCTTACTCTTTATGGAAAGCCTTCCTTCCCCACTCGCCTGCAGCTCTGAGAGGAGATAATCAGAGCACATGGCATGACCTGCTGAAGCTAAGGATGACCAAGTGCAACAGGGAGCAAGGGAATGGACCAATCAGTTGGATCCACTGGAAGGATGATGAAGAAAACACAAAGATACAAGAAAGGGTGTGAAAAAAAGAGGTAAATAAGCAAGATAATATGGCTTGAAGCAACGGTTACACCAATGCAGATGTCAGAGAAATAGTGTAGAGACAACCAGGTGGCTTCTAGGCAAGGTACGAGCAGCAGTCCAACCTCAGTAGCTCAGCATTTGGCTAGATTTATGCAGCTCCCTACTGCTAGTTCAATGAATACCAGACCAAGATAATGTAAAGCTGTCCTGGACAGTATCTGTCATATTCTCAAATCACTGCTCTTTTACAGTAATTGTAACAAGAGTTGCTCAAAGTTTTGCTGATGTTTTAAAAGTAAATGCATTTTTTTAGACATATCCTTTTCCTCCTCAGCTGTAACATAGGTCCATGCTTTTCCACATTTAATATCAAGACAGAAGTACAGAAATTCTTTACTAGTATTCTTTCAACATTTTTGACCTGATTGTTACATCTCAAGTCTAACAGATTTGTATTTAGATTTTTCCAGATATTAAACTTCACTTTTCTTCCTATTACTTGTTTTCCGTCACACAAAATCTGTAGCAACTAACTCTTTATTTTATTTCAACACACAACACATGCCCAAACACACATAATAGAATCAATGACCATATCTCAAGGAATGTGATTTTAACAAACACAAAGTTAACAGAAATACAAAACTCCAAATAAAATACCCCATCATAATTTAATCCTCCATAAAGAAAGGTTTTTGGCTTTATAAAAAGTGTTGGTGCCTCAGAGGTGATCCCAACAGATGGAAATTCAGCTGGACAGTAAGAGACCACAATAGGAGACAATCAGGAAATAGACAATCTGGACACAATCTCAGAGAAATGGAAAATGTATATTTATATATATAAACAGAAAAAGGGTAGGTAGAAGTCTGAGCTCTCAACAGAAGAGAAAGGGTTGTGAGGATAATTTGAAACATCCTGAGTGGAAAATATAAATTGACAGTCCATGGAGGGGAGAAAAGTATGATTGCCTTTGAGTAAAAATAGAAGTATGTAATTAAGGAGACACTTACTGTACCAGGTCTGGGATATGGGATACGACCTTCATACTGCACCCATCGATGATCCACACTCTCTTTGTGAGCATAGGGACCATTGAAAACAGCTCTGATATCTGCCATGCTGTACACACAAACTGCAGAGCCCTTGAAGACGGAGCTGCAAAAAGAAGACAGACTGATAAGCACATCTTCAGTGCACACCTCATCCAGTGAATTCATTAATTCCACTGAGTGAGATGGGTTTTCGATCAATCCTTCACCTGAGAGCTGATATAAGTGGTGCTAAATAACAGACAATGTGGACAGGTCTGATATGTACAGAAATTTAATGTCACTGTCATTACAGTGTAAAGCTTTGCTCAGGTGAAACCTGAACTTGTTAGCCTTTCCAATCACTTCATAGACTGTCATTTTTTCTAGTGTTCAGCAGGTTCCAGATACCATTTATTAACTATTAAGTTTAGAATTTTCTACAGATGAGGGACATTAAATTATGTTCACTTCTGTAAGTCTGTATTTTAATGATAACACAGGTGACGTGCCTGAGAATTAAAATCGCATTTACCAGATAATCAAAGAGTTAGAAATAAACATTTATTGCTTTTTTATTATTATTATTTTATTTTTTTTCCTATGTACTTTTCTATAAATAAATAAATAAATAAGAACTCACTTTCCCAAAGAACACCATCCCAGGTTGTTGAGTGGCATGTATTTCAGCTACTTCATGTGCTATGTCATTAATTGTGCTACATTCAATTCAATTCTAAATATTTTTTTGTGATTATATATTCTATGGAGCCACAGTAGTGGCTGCTTCTTAGTTAAGGAGTGTCTTGGCAATTTTTCTTTGTAATTGCACTGTGCAGTATATTACTTATCCTTATTATTTACACTTAATTCAAATGTTACAGAAACAAAATAATAATTTCCTTCCTGACAATATTACATAAAGCACCTCAATAAAATAAACAGCTGAGAGATTCATTAAATAATTAATCTATCCCCAATTAAGGTCTTCTGCATTTGTTTCCAGAGGTAAACATGTTCCTAATACATACCTTGTTGTAGTGAAGACTCCATATACAAGAGGGTTTCTCTCATCTCTGGTAGAAAGCAGGAATATATCTTCTGTAATGGGAACATATTTATTTATTTTTTATTAAACATCCATTGAACATTTCTACATTTATCAGTTATAATTTGAAGATTTGTAAAAATATAACAAATATTTATTTTTGTCTAATTTCTGCCATGTGAATTTGTACTAATATTCTGACATTTGCCCATTTGCAGGTAGTGTGTTTTTTATACAGAATTATAATATTATTATAATAAATAATATACTTTCCAACTTGGGGAACTACTTGGAAATTTAGTAAAATCAGAATTAGATGTGGTACTTCTCTAAAAAGAAAAACAAAAATGACCAACCAACAAACAAATAAACAAACAAAACCAAGCAAAGCTGATGACAAAATAAGCCATTAAAGATAACTCAACTTACGCAGCTCATCAAAATGTGTGTCTGCTCCTTCAGGACCAGGTATTGAGCACACAAGCCTGGCTTTCAGAAAAGTAGTCCACTTGTTTATTAGGCTCCGTTGACCTCCCATATCATTCTAGTAAAAAGAAAATGAAAAGACTAAATTACTAAAAAGATAAGAGCAGTTCTAACACATGATATGAAGTGCAGGACAACCTTTTTATAAGTAGCTAGAGTAGTCACTTCTCAGCTCAGCAATGAGCAATTAAAAAGTCCTAATTATACCCAAATCTGTTTGCAATGTTCTCAGAACAGCTCCACAGCTGGAATGCTGTGAAGCATATGTTATATCATGTGATTTCTTGTTCTCTGTAATGCTAATTTTTGCAATCAATGGTTCTTCAAGAATTGTTTACAAACTCAAAAATAATACAGAACATTCTGGATAGATTTAAAAAAGAAAAAAGGAAAGGAAAGGAAAGGAAAGGAAAGGAAAGGAAAGGAAAGGAAAGGAAAGGAAAGGAAAGGAAAGGAAAGGAAAGGAAAGGAAAGGAAAGGAAAGGAAAGGAAAGGAAAGGAAAGGAAAGGAAAGGAAAGGAAAGGAAAGGAAAGGAAAGGAAAGGAAAGGAAAGGAAAGGAAAGGAAAGGAAAGGAAAGGAAAGGAAAGAATATATTCATCACCTGTTCCTCTGTTCCAGAGATGTAAGTACTGTGTTGTTTTGTTTATATAGTACACAGATATATGCATTCCAGGGAAAAACAGTCATATTATTTCAATAATCTTTGTTATGGAAACATCATTTCTTCCTCCACAGAAAGGATTTTTTTTTTAAAATCTCTTTTACTATAGGTTTCCAAGATATGAGCACACTTGCCCAAATTCCCTTTAGTTAACAGAGAAAGAAAAACATCATAGAGGGTCACTTGAAAACTGAATTATCCTTCTGAAGAGTAGGTGTCCTTCTATTGATCCTATGATCCCACATGCTTCAGTTATGTAGGTGAAAGGATACACTAAAGGTACACTAATTCCATTTAGCTACATTTAAGAAATTAATATATTTCTAAAATATTTAGACATTTTCCATTTTTTTTCTTTGAGGGAAATGGAATACTATGACAGAAATTGTTCAAAATAATGAGCATTATGAGAAGGAATATGAAAAAAAAATGTAGTAATAGAGTGTTAGGAAAGAAAAAAAAAAAGAAGGAGTTGAGTGGGAGGAGTGGCACTTAGAAGAATGTTTTAAATTATAGGAAGCTCAATTTAAGTGTCTGTTTAGGAGCTTTTCTTCTTCCACTGAGAGTATGAAGAATGTATTGAATGACATTCATCTGTCCTCTTTGGCTCCATATAACTGATGTATTTAGGTTCTACAGTGCTATTTATGCCCCAGGTTTTTCAAAATGACATCTTTAAGGACAATGCTACTCCAGCAGGCACCATGAATTCAATCCTTTAAGAGAAATGTTCTTATCACCAACAGTAGTCTCTTAGCTGTAGGAGATGCCTTTTTATTTTCATTTACAAACTTTGAAGCTTATTGGGCCTGTGCTGTAAAATTAAGCACGACAAATTTAGTCATAAATATTCGTCCCCTCTGGATTTATTAGGAGAAATCTTTCTCTTCTTTCTTTCTTTCTTTCCTTATCTTCCTTCTCAGACACAGACACAGACACAGATTTCTAGGTTGGAAGAGACCTCAAGATCATTGAGTCCAACCTCCGACCTAACACTAAGTACTCCACTAAACCATATCGCTAAGCTCTACATCTAAACGTCTTTTAAAGACCTCCAGGGATGGTGACTCCACCACCTCCCTGGGCAGCCCGTTCCAATGCTTAATAACCCTTTCGGTAAAGAAGTACTTCCTAACATCCAACCTAAAACTCCCCTGGCGCAACTTTTGCCCATTCCCCCTCGTCCTGTCACCAGGCACGTGGGAGAACAGACCAACCCCCACCTCGCTACAGCCTCCTTTAAGGTAACTGTAGAGAGCGATAAGGTCGCCCCTGAGCCTCCTCTTCTCCAGGCTGAACAACCCCAGCTCCCTCAGCCGCTCCTCGTAAGACTTGTTCTCCAGACCCCTCACCAGCTTGGTCGCCCTTCTCTGGACTCGCTTGAGCACGTCCATGTCCTTCCTGTAGCGAGGGGCCCAAAACTGAACACAGTACTCGAGGTGCGGCCTCACCAGAGCCGAGTACAGGGGCACAATCACTTCCCTAGACCTGCTGGCCACACTGCTTCTTATACAAGCCAGGATGCTGTTGGCCTTCTTGGCCACCTGAGCACACTGCTGGCTCATATTCAGCCGACTATCAACCAATACTCCCAGGTCCTTCTCGGCCAGGCAGCTTTCCAGCCACTCATCTCCCAGCCTGTAGCTCTGCTTGGGGTTGTTGCGCCCCAGGTGCAGGACCCAGCACTTGGCCTTGTTGAACTTCATACAGTTGACCTCAGCCCATCGCTCCAGCCTATCCAGATCCTCCTGCAGAGCCTTCCTGCCCTCGAGCAGATCGACACACACACTTAGCTTGGTGTCATCTGCAAACTTACTGAGGGTGCACTGGACGCCCTCATCCAGATCATCGATAAAGATATTAAAGAGGACCGGCCCCAGTACCGAGCCCTGGGGGACACCACTTGTGACCAGCCTCCAACCAGATTTGACTCCATTCACCACAACTCTCTGGGCCCGGCTATCCAGCCAGTTTCTAACCCAGCGAAGCGTACGCCAGTCCAAGCCCCGAGCAGCCAGTTTCTTGAGGAGAATGTTGTGGGGAACGGTGTCAAAAGCCTTACTGAGGTCAAGGTAAACCACATCCACAGCCCTTCCCTCATCCACCAAGCGCGTCACTTTGTCATAGAAGGAGATCAGGTTCGTCAAGCAGGACCTGCCTTTCATAAACCCATGCTGACTGGGCCTGATCGCCTGCTTGCCCTGCAAGTGCCGCGTGATGACCCTCAAGATAATCTGCTCCATGAGCTTTCCTGGCACTGAGGTCAAACTGACAGGCCTATAGTTCCCCGGGTCTGCCCTCCGGCCCTTCTTATAGATGGGCGTCACATTTGCTAGCCGCCAGTCGACTGGGACCTCCCCCGATAGCCAGGACTGCCGATAAATGATGGAAAGCGGCTCGGCCAGCTCCTCCGCCAGTTCTTTCAGTACCCTCGGGTGGATCCCATCCGGCCCCATCGACTTGCGCACATCCAAGCTCCTTAGCAGGTCACCAACCATTTCCTCATGAATAGCGAAGGCCACATCCTGCTCCCCATCCCCTTCCACCAGCTCAGGGTACTGGGTATCCAGAGAACAACCGGTATTGCCGCTAAAGACTGAGGCAAAGGCAGCATTAAGCACCTCAGCCTTTTCCTCATCCTTAGTAACTAGGTTTCCCCTCGCATCCAGTAAAGGATGGAGATTCTCCTTAGTCCTCCGTTTCGCATTGATATATTTGTAAAAGGATTTTTTGTTGTCTTTAACGGCAGTAGCCAGGTTGAGCTCCAGATGAGCTTTGGCCTTTCTAATTTTCTCCCTGCACAGCCTCGCTACATCCTTGTAGTCCTCCTCAGCGGCGCGCCCTTTTTTCCAAAGATTATAAACCCTCTTTTTTCTGCTAAGCACAAGCCGCAACTCTCTGTTGAGCCAGGCCGGTCTTCTTCCACGCCGGCTCGTCTTTGAGCACGTGGGGACGGACCGCTCCTGTGCCGTTAAGATTTCCTTCTTGAGGAGCGCCCAGCCTTCCTGGACTCCTCTGCCCTTCAGAACCGCCTCCCAAGGGACTCGGCCAACCAGCGTCCTGAGCAGCTCAAAGTCAGCCCTCCGGAAGTCCAAGACAGCAGTTTTACTGGTCCCCTTCCTGGCCTCGCCAAGAATAGAGAACTCTACCATTTCGTGGTCACTCTGTCCAAGACAGTTTCCGACCACCACATCTCCCACCAGTCCTTCTCTGTTTGTGAAGAGAAGGTCTAGCGGGGCACCACCCCTGGTAGGTTCACTGACCAGCTGCATCAGGAAGCTATCTCCCACGCTCTCCAGAAACCTCCTAGACTGCTTTCTCTGTGCCGTGTTGTGTTTCCAGGATATATCCGGGAAGTTGAAGTCCCCCACGAGGACAAGCGCCGACGATTTTGCAACTTCTGTCAGTTGCCTATAAAACTCCTCATCCGTCTCCTCATCCTGGTTCGGCGGTCTATAACAGACCCCGACCAGGATGCTAGCCTTGCCGGCCTTCCCGCGGATCCTAACCCACAGGGATTCAACCTTATCATTCCCAGCCTGGAGTTCCACAACATCAAAAGATTCTCTAATGTAGAGAGCCACACCACCACCCCCTCTGTGCTGCCTGTCCCTCCTGAAGAGCCGATAGCCAGGCATTGCAGCACTCCAGTCGTGGGAGCAGTCCCACCACGTCTCCATGATGGCAACCAAGTCATAGCCTTCCTGCTGCACGATGGCTTCCAGCTCCTCCTGGTTGTTACCCATGCTGCGTGCATTAGTGTAGATGCACTTCAGCTGGGCCATCGCCTTCTTCCCCAGCCTAGCCATTGTTTCCCCCGGCACGGCTCCAACAAGCCTTGTTTGAGCCCCGTCCCCCTTCTTGCCTAGTTTAAAGCTCTCTCTATGAGCCCTGCCAGCTCCTGGCCTAGGATCCGTTTTCCCCTTGGAGATAGGGACCCGTCTGGGGCCATCAGGCCGGGTGCCGAGTAAAGCTCCCCATGGTGAAAAAACCCAAAATTTCTGTGCTGGCACCAGCCTCTGAGCCACCTATTAACCACGTGAGCTTTCCATGTCCTCTCCGTGCCTCTCCCTTCCCCCGTAGGGATAGACAAAAACACCACCTGCACTCCCGCTCCCTCCACCAATCGTCCCAGCCCCCTATAGTCCTGTTTGATAGCCTTCAGGCTTCTCTTTTCAAGATCATCACTGCCAGCCTGGACTATCAAAAGCGGGTAATAGTCAGAGGGGCGAACCAGGTTTGGAAGCTTCCTGGTAACGTCTCTGACTCTGGCCCCAGGGAGGCAGCAGACTTCCCTATGCGTGGGGTCAGGCCGACAAATAGGGCCCTCCGTTCCCCTGAGGAGGGAGTCGCCCACAACAATCACCCTTCTTTCTTTCTTGGTGGAGGCAGTCCTGAGGCGTGGAGTCAACTTCCTCACCTCAGGCATCCTCCTGGGTAGGCTTCCTACCTCATCCTCACCCACCGGTCTCTCAAGCTCCAGGGCCTCAAACCTATTGTTCAAGGGCACCTGGGAAGGCAGCGCCGGAAGGGGAGTGCATCTCCTGCGAGGTCGAGAAGGGACCTGTCTCCATTCCTCCTCAACTCGCAGGTCCCCTCCCTCTGCCCAATGGCGACAGGGCAGGGGGTCCACCCCCCTTTGGGGCGTCTCACCCTGGTCCCTCTCCCTCCGGTCCTGCAGGGAGTTGCTCCACCAGTCTATCTCCCGCTCGCACTCCCTGATATCCCTCAACCTCTGCACCTCCTCCTTGAGTTCTGCCACCATGCGGACCAGGTCGTCCACCTGCTCGCACCTCACGCAAGCAGTCCCTCTGCCTCCCGCCGATGGCAGCAAGAGGCTCAGACACTCCCCGCATCCGGAGACCTGAACTGCCGCATGTTTGGACGGGCAGTCGGTCTGGGTGTGTACTGACTTCCTAGAGAAAGCACCATGCCTGGTGGAGACCATTGCAGACCATTCTCTTCCTTCTCTTCCTTCCTCTCTCTCTCTCTTTCTCTTTGTAACTATAAGGGTATTACGCAGTATTTCCAAGGACTGTATTTGGCCCTTCAGGGCTGTATCATAAATATTAAAGGCATTCAGAAAGATGGTTTAATGTGCTGAAATTCACCTCACAAGGAGTAACACTCTCTGGTAATGTACTTCCTTTCCAGCTTCCCTTTTCATGCATTTGCTACTTTTAAATAGGTTAGCTCAGCTGGAAATTATAGTTGTTAATCTATCGCCTTTGGAACTCATGTTCTTACAAGAATTGCTACCTCCCCTCTTGATTTCCTGAAGTCCTGCCAAGCCTGGAGCTTTGCATCTAGCCAACAGATTTATTACAAAGGTGTCAAAATTAGCAGCCTTAAGCCAATAGGAAAAATAAGCTCTGCATGTGTGTGTTCTGTTCAAAGGCATGACAGATAAACTTTGTGGACTAATTAAAACCAAACAATTATGAAGATGCAAGAAAGAATCTTAAAAACCAAAAAGCTTTAAGCTTTTTCTTCCTCTGGCAATTCAGATTAGCTAAGCAATTCTTGTATTGCAGGGCATCCACTTAGGTTTCTGGTGGATGGGGAACAGCATCACTAGCTCTTGAGATGTCTCTAAAAGCCTGGCTAGGATCAAGAACAGGGGAGGAAGCAAGATATGATGAGGCTGCAGTGGGAAAAAAAAAAAGAAAAAAAAAAAAAAAGTTGTCTTGCTCAGGCTCCTGCCATTGCAGGAGTTGAGCTCCTGCAAGAGATTGGAAAATACATACTTGTATTTTACCACCCTTAAGCTGTGATCCAACAGAACATTTTTGTAAATGCTTATTTTAAATGTATCAGTAGTTCCACTGAGTTCCTAGAGAGTAGTGTGAACCAAATCCTGTTCTTGAAGGAAGCAGTTTTAGCAAGTGCTATGTGCTTTAAAGTATAAGATTCCACTGAGTATAAGATATATCCGTATTTCCTCACTCTCAAGCCAGGACGTGATGTTAACCATGTTACTTGAATTTAAAAGACATTAGTACAGACATTCACTAAGTGTGCCTTAAGTTTGAAGGATAGATCCAAATGGTGCCAATAATACTGTACTATATACAAAGGAGCAAGGGGAATTCAATGACCAGCCAGCACTTCATGATTTACTAAGTTTTTCTGAGGTCAGAGTGTTAAAAAAAATCATGCTGCAGAAATCAGAGACACAAAGGACCTTTCAGTGGTTTAAAAATTTGTACTTGTACTGACATACCCACCAACATGCTTCTTCCTACTGCTTTTGCTGAATATAGCAAAATGAACATTTTCTTAGAATTTTTTTTCCTTTTTTTAAATTTTGTTATTTTTTTAGTTTGATTTACAGTCATATAATACTCTTCAACTCTTTGTGTCATCTCTGAATAATGCAGCGTCTTTGTTTTCCTAAAATGCGCTCAAGATTCACTGGTGGATAAGTGCAGGAATTGCCAAAGGCTGTGGCAGTTTTATCTACAGGTGGTGTTAGCTCAGCTCAAAGCACAGGGTTCAAAACCTATTAACAATTTAGGCATATTTGTGCTCCTGGGCTCTCAAGTAGTAGTTGTCTGAGAAATCTCTGAACATCTCTATGCTTTGAAGAAGGTGTCCCCCTCCTTTCCTAACAATATTTTATGGTTCATATTAGGTCAGACTATGAGATATGTCTCAAAGCTTCAGCTGCTGGAGAACATGTGATTATTCACCTTCAGACCACATTAGTACGAACTCATTAGCTTTGAATCATATCTGCCTATTCTGCTACAGATTCCTTGGACCATCATAGTTCATTATTATTGGCCTCTGAAAGGTTGGACAGAAGACATACAGCCCGAAAATCTGTTTGAGACTGGGTTGGTACAAAATGAAGACAATAGTTAATATCAGTCTGCAATGAATCACTGATGTGTTCAAATACTGCAAGCTGGTTGCAAAGTATGATATTTATATAATAAGATGTACCGGCTGGATAGTCAGTAGATAAGAAAAACTGGATAGAGAGCAAATCACCAAAGCAGAGACCAGTCAATGCATAAGTGTCCAGGAACAGGGTTTCAGCACAAAGTTTCCACATCCTAAATGACTGCTGGACCTCTTTACACCAAGCAAGGACTGGCCTCAACAATGACAGAAATGTGTGTTAAATTTGATTCATTGAAATTATTTCGGCCAAGAGATACTGATACTGAAGACAAAGAACAGTAAATATTTTAGGCAGATGAGACAAGACAAGAAAAATTTAAGTGCTGAGAGAAGGGGAAGGCAGAATGAACACGACCTTCATTCCCAAAACATTACTAATCTCCTTGTAACAGATGAGCAGCCACAAGTATCTGAAATTTTATCTCCAAAAATATCACGTCTAAGCACACTGGATTAGCAGTGTTTACTATAAACTTTGTTACATTACAGATGAAGGCACTTAGGACTGCATATTTCTTTTTGAATATAAATAAAGGTTTAATTAGCACTTACTGCTTTGTAATCTCACAAACTGCAACAGATACCAACACTTCCGTCTGAAATACCTTCTTTTTAACAGGAAGAAGTGCCTGTAAAATCTCAGTTGCTGGTGTTTGCATGAGTTAGAGATTTAGATAATTGCCAACTAGAAGGTGGGCAGTTCAATCTGTCATGTGTTGAGGAAAGAATACCAAAAAGAACAAAAAGACCTAAACACAGAAATTATCTACAAAAGTGGGGAAGTAATCCAATGTGATTTTAATTGAAATAAATTAAAAATAAATTAAATATGTATTTTAATTAAAAATACTTTTATTCTACAGAAATCTTCAAATTTTATCCTTTTGTTATGAGTTTGTTCTAAACAAACAAACAAACAAACAAAAAAAAAACAATTACTACCAAGCTATTGTAAGAATTTAAATATTTAATGCACAACTTCAATGAACCCAGGTTCGCATGTAAGTATATGGTTTTCTGAAAGCAATAAAGAATGTTGTTTAAATAATAATGCAAAATAATGCAAAATTTGCGAAGTAAAATAAGGTCGTATCAAATGTCTTCCTTTGGAGACTTCTACGCAAATCTCAACTTTGTGGCCTGTAATTTATGTACAGAAGAACAAAGCAACTTGCTTTTCAAAAACTCTGATTTGTGATAAGTTACCAGCTTATTGTGAAAATAAAAAATATCAGACTATTGTCAATGAACAAATGATTTAAAAATCCACTTAAAAACTTTTGGTTGCTCCTATTATCTGTTCTATTTTATCTTATATATAATATAAATGTAGCTTCACTGAAATGCACAAATAACTGTGTTGGCAGGAAAACAGATGTCAGCAAAGCTAAAGAACATCTGCATCATTGGGGTTTTAAATCTCTTATTTGTTTGTGAGTAACAGTGACAAATTGAACATTAGAAAAAAAGTGCAGTTTTCTGAAAATCAATCAACATCAAAGATGTCAAACACTGTGATTCATAAAACTTTAAAGACAGTAATTATCCTGAATAGTCATCTAAAAAAAAAAAAAAAAAAAAAAGAAAAGAAAAGAAAGACAATGAGTGGAATTTCTAGAAGCAGGTTATTAATTAGAGCCAGTGGCAAGATGTGCAAAAGGACCATCCAAAGTGAATTCCTGGCCTCAGTAAAAGGAAATATTGGAGAACAGAGGGAAAAAGTGCTGAAACTGCAAAAGACCCTGGAGCCCTTCCCTTTTGGGCAGTCTAGCTAAGTTACAAAGCCACCAGAAAAAAATGCATTGCCCAGCAGCAAAATCGTACATTATGGGGAAGAGGAGAGGAGGGGGGGACATAAACAAGAAAAAATACACTTCTAGCAGACTTCAATTATGTTTATAAACAGTGAAACTGTCAACAGTCTTATCAGTGGACTTCTGTCTTCAAATTTTTCGTTCTTTTTTTTTTTTTTTTTTAATTATTAGGTTTTATTTTCTATATTCTGGCCCTATTCAACTCTGTCAGTTACTGGCATAACACAGGAAAGTAAGACTTCCTTCTTCATGAATTTAGGTTGAAAAGTTCTTGTCTAAACCATTCTGATGTCAGAGAAAAGATTCCTCCCATGATTTCAGCAGGCTATGGTTCAGGTCCAAAACCATCAAGCAATCCATGAAGTCTGACTGAGAGAGAATAAAAATGCACTTGCAATATAAACAAGAGAAAGGAGGTGCATGCAATTTAGATCTGTGACTGCTTGCTCTCTGCTATGGATACCTAGAGTAAACTTGGAAAGTCAGTTCATCTCTATATGCACAGTTCCCATCTGCAAGTGAGAGTGGTGACTATTTAGTAATTCTGCTGTTTATATGAGATGACCAGATCATTCACAGGGAAAGCTTCTTATTACAGGATTGCATATTGCTTCATATAAGACACCAACCCATCTGGCCACAGTGGATATTGCTAGTTTATAGTGTTTCTGCTGCTTGAGCTAGTTGATCCAAAGACCGTGATGTGTGCAGGACTCGGCCTCGTGCATAATGTGCTTCATCACAGAGACAACCCTTGCAGAGTCTGGCCTGGCAGAATGGGATAAATGCTTCAGCCTACAGACTGTGCATTATAAGGTCTCTACCACTGCAGTAGCATCTGCATTAAATTAGACAAGAGAACTAAAGATGTGAATGTGCATGGACCACTGATAGGAAGAGCCTGAGTCACACATCACCTCAACAAGAAAACCTGGAATAAATTTAGCCTTCCTGCTTACCAGGGTTATGCATCAGCTGGATAGCTCTACGGTGCTCCTTAGACTGTCTCAGAGAGCAGACTAACTGCCCCTTATCACCTCCAACAGCATATTGAGAAGTTCCTCTAGATTTGTGTGGCTTGGCCATTAAGCTTTCCCCTAGGCAAACCTGTTTACAGAGAATCCTTTTATAATAATTTTCCATATTTTTCTGGAGAGTTGAATACCATCACCTCTTGAAACAGACAATCCATAATTCGAGATTACAGATGTGCAAAACCCCAGACTGCTTTTTGGTCTCTGGGAGCTGACAGTCTTGAGCACCTTCCTGAAATCATAGCCCCTCACAGTCCAGAGCCTAATGCATACCTTGTCCTGGCTGCCTGCTTACTGTCCCTATCTTGAGACAGTGCCATTGTGTCAGGCACTTTGACTAAATGGTCCTCAGCATTAGTGCAGCGGATTCACTGCCCTCATACCTTTGTACTGGCTGGCTTAATTCCCTTAGTGTAATCCACACTGCTTGGTGTGAAAGGAGTTGGAGAGGTTAACTAGAATCTTCTATAGACTAAGATTATAGCTTGTGGATCAAATCATTTGTTGAGTACTGTGCACGTACAAAGTTGATTGCACAACCAGGGTCAAATATAGATATTAAAACCAAAATAAATAGAAAAGATAAACATTTGCCTCAACCTCTGCCTTATCTAGACAGCAGACTTAAGACAGGAGGGGCGCACATCTCTATTACCAGAAGCATGCAGGAGTGCTGTGGTTAGTGGAATGCTTGTTTTTGACTTTCCTGGCTGAAATAAGTAAATGCCTAGAAGGACTGAATGAGGGAAGCCTTTGGCTTGAAACCAGAGTGAAACTCAGGTAGCTGGATCTATGGCAAAATTACCAAGTCCATTGATCACACAATCCATCACTGGAAAGCTGACATGAAACCTATGGGTAAGGATGCCACTCTGGGCATTCACATATTTCTAGGCATTAAGACAAGTGGAAAGAGGGTCGTTATTGCAACTGAAAACCATAGCTCAAACTACGAGACTATAGGCCACATCTGTGTGAAAATGCCTTCTGTCGGAACGATGGGTGTAAGAAACTATATTGTAGCTTTGAGTTCCTGCTCGTCAAGTGGATTTGCTGTTATTTCATTCAGAATGGTAATGTACTCACATTAAGCATACATAATTGTTTGGTTCACTATGGAAAATGTTGATTTTTATTTTGGAAAGTGTTTAAACATCACACTCAGACGTTTCTACTGAATTAACTTTGGATGGGATCCAAATTGGAAAATCTAACCAGCAAAGAGAACTTCTGGATGGTTGCTAAGCATATGGGGGGGGGGGGGGGGGGTGGAGACAGAAACTAACAGGTTAAGATAAAGAGAGAGGGAAAGAGAGAACATGTCTGAATGTGATTTGGGACAAATGAAATAATAAAATTAAGCTTTTTAAGCTTTGAAGTGATAAAGTACCATTATACTGCAGGGTCATTCAGTAACCCTGCTGAAATTACCTCCAACAGGTTTGACAATATTAAGAACAGAACTGTTCAAAGGCTGACATAAAATAGATGCATGTCATTAGGCTGTTCACTTTAACTTCAGTGGAAATTTGAATTGAGCAAAAGATGATGGCTCAACCAAACAAAAATGTTAATTAATTCTCAGGAAAATCTACCTTAAATTTGGGGTATAATCTGTTTGCGGTTTATTCCAGTGTGTTTGACTTGCCTTTACCTGTTTTTTATCTGTAGTTTCATATATACTTATTATAAATTACATGCTATAAATACATAAAAGGATATAAAATGACAGGTGAGAAAAAAAAAAAACACTACAAAAACTTCAACTTACGATATCTACCATTTTGATCATGAAGCCACAGGCAAGACAAGTGGTTAGAAGGATCATGCAATTAGCGTCATATGGAAGGGCTGAATTTATACGTTTGAGTGCATTAAGAGCACTGTGAAATCTTATACAGAAATATCATAAAACAGTGTGAGGCAGCACTAGGTTAAACTGGCTTCTGTCTGAACAAATAGGCCTGAATTTGCCATAAAATTTCACATTCTTAAATAGGAATGTTTTGAATTTCACATCCTCAGGACCCAGTATGCCAAAGCTCCCTTTATCATTAGTGGAAAATATGGCCTTCAAAGAACAATTTGGGTTGAAGATGGAAGGTGCTGCATCTTCCTTTAAAAAAATATTAATCTGCATTTACCGACTGAGGTGGATGCCTGGTAATTACTTTCTTAGCTTTGACACTGTCAAGCGCCTAAAGCCACTAATGTGGGCCAGCGTGATCTCAGTATACACAACCACAGATATAGAGCTGGAAAAGCAGATGAACAAAACAAAGGTAGGTCAACATCTTACAGATCTCTTTAGATTTCAATAAACATCAGTAAAGCCTGAACAGTAAACCATGAAGAGTACATCCTCATGTTAATGGTACTGAAAGAAAAAAATCAGAGAGCTAATTTTGTCACATTAGAAAACTTCCAAAATCACAAAGTCATTTACTGTCTTAAAGATGTACAAAAGTCTGATTCAAAGCACTCTGAACTCCGGGATTTTGGATTATGCATTGGTACATCACTCCAATTAACTCTGCAAGTTCCTCACTTCTGAGCTGCTGGGTTGTCAAAAACATGTTCTGGCAATGAGTGTCTCAGGCAACTGAGATGATTTCCAGAGTTTGCTTCAGAGGTTGTGCAGCTGCATTTCCATAATCCAGCTTTTAAAGCACTATCTTGACACTGCAATTTCTTTTCATTTTCCCTGAGGCTCAGTAAAATTCAGTCACACCTCTTTATGTATGCATAACTTTATGTAAGCATAACTTACATATTTTTGCTTCATCTGCAAATCATGACACACCCCCAAACAAAACAAAACAAAAAAACAAACTCCAATTACATTGTTGAAATGCACCCATGAGAGACAAAAACATACCAAACTTCCTATACTGTGCCTGTACCCTTGCCAATAAGGAAAGCTGGACCAAAAGACCTGTCAAAGCCTGGTGTTTTATCTCATAATTCATCACAGTTAGAAAACAAATATTGTATGGAGCTGGGCTGTCTCCAACACACCAGCCCTTAAAATGGAATCATCTTGATGAGCATCTGCTTTTCTACAATATTTGAAAACTTTCAGACAGCATATAACATTAAAATGTCAAACTTGGAAGTCCAGGAGGAGTTGGCTGCTGAAGGATCCACAGCTGCAAAGATGCCCAGCTGGCAAACAAGGGCCAAAGTTTTCCTAGGGATAACTTTTTCTAAATGGTTTTAATCATGATCACAGAGATTTCAATAAATAAATAAATATACAAACCACTACCCTTGGTTAGCATTGTGGCTAGGCAATATTATGGTGACAAAGAAAGTATGTAAGCATGTAATACGCAGTAAGTTAAATCTAGTCTGGAATTAGTTGCCTGCAGAACTGGAAGTAGGATAGTTACACGAGCATGGCGGTGAGCCCAGACTAATTAACCCTGCTGAGAACACGTTAACACGGCTATTTTGCTTCCGGGATCCTAGCTAATATTGCTGAATGGTAAAGCATTACACTGTGTGGACAACTCAAATGTTTTGTGGAAAGAGATCAATTACCTACACAGTGATGCATTACATGATATAGAAATACAAAGAATGTTAATGACCCAGTTACCTCTAGTCACAGTAAAGGCATGGCTAGACTATTTCCAGGACAAGAAAAACACCTCCCAACTTTTGCACGCCAGCAGTCCCACAGCAGAGCCCACTGGAGACCCTATACTCAGGCTTGGGGTGGAATAGCTCCCTGCTGCCACTCCAGGAATACAAATTGCCTTAAACACCAGACGGGAGGCAAAGTCATGGCCTTGAACTCTGCTCATGTTCATGGCTTTGGAAATAAATCACATTACCCTAAGGTGGAATGCAGGGTGTGTCCCGCACTCTCGACTCAGGAGTGCTTAAAATGATTACATTCCAATGCCTTTAGAAAGTATAGTTTAACCAAGAGGGCTGTGCCTAATTGGTATATTCTCATCCCCAGGTACAGCTGGGTATATATGAGGGTGGAATGGCATAACAGCCACCAACCCACACCCCCTCAAAAAAAAAAAAAAGAAAAAAAAGGACAAAGAGCTCACTTGTTCCCACTAGAACAAAGGACACTTCTGGATGCTGAACACTTTGGAAAATATGAAAACAGCATCAGGGGCTAAAGTCTTATTTCTTGGCAGCTGAGGTCTCCTGGAAATCAGACTCTGAGACTGCATGCACTAATTTTTGCAATACATCACCAAAGCCATTACAGAGAAGCTTATAACACAGCAAATACATAGTGCTGTAATAATAAACAGGATTTTCATACTGCAGCAGACAAACTACCACTTTTGGCTAATTTCCACTCCATTCCAATAGAATGAGGTTTTAACTATGAAAAAAATGTGATGTTATAGAGAAAACAAACAAAAACCCCAACAACCTTCTTCCTTATCCAAAACATTTCTGTGGGCTTCTGCAAGCTAGGATTTTTATTCCTCACTTTGAGTGGGAAAAATAGGAGAGAAACCTTTTCTAGGGTTAGATTTGTGCATATGTGAGGTTGTCCTTACATGTAATTACAATTCTGTAATTATTTTGTGGTGGACATGTATACAAAAACGTAGCTGACTTGTTATTTGCAAAGGGCACAGTGCAGAGATGCTGCATTTTGTTTTCAAAATCAGACTCGGTGTGTAATGACTGTGTCATGTCTTTGGCTAATGCAAGCTGGTTCTGCAGTGTGGGCTTGAAGAGAGTGGAGCTGTAACAGCTTAATTGTGTGTTTCTAGAAATAGAAATATATGGACCCATGCTTTTAAGATGTTAAGGTTTGTATGATGCATGTAATATGTACAAGTGTACTTGTATGTTTAAAAAAAACAGATACATATCACTGGCAAATATTTAATAGTAATTCTCTCTCTTCACTTATGACCATTCTTGAAAGAAAGCAAATAACCAAACACATTACTCTTTACATAAGGAGAAACATACTATAAGTAGTAGCAGGTATTATGGATAGGCCAATGCTACTTTTCCACCTCCCTCAAACCAAAAATAGGAAATGCCATTTGCCATGATAAATTACACAACTGGCTCTGAAAGTGACTGTTGAAAACACTTCCTCCCAATTCATACTGATATCCCCTGGTGATCTACAGAATGCAGATGACGCAAATCTAAATTAGTGCTATTTACTGCTATAGTGGCTGTGTTATTACAACGCAAGTTCGAGACGGTAAGTATAAGTATGGTCTTATGAACAGGACAAGTGACAGCTGTTTGACTCTGGGCAAAGAGCTGCCAGTGAGAGCATTGTAATCTTCTGGGTGTGTAAGTAGCTGGGAAGAGGGAATGCTTTCCAGAGAAGATTTTCCCTAAGGGGGAAGATCAGTGAGAGACCGTATTGTTGAGTCACTGAAAATTAGCCAAAGAATAGGCTGCATTGACTAACCTCCTTATTAAAAACAAAGCCTATTCTAATTTCAGCATGTGTCTCTGCCCTTAATGTACAGGAGCCCTAAGGCACAGTGAGGTAGACAGCAATTGAGCTCTAGTAGAAAGAAATTGGGATTACACCAAGCAAATGATTTCAAAAATTGCTGACCTCCTCCCATCCACTGCTACTCCATGCTTGCTGAGGAAAGAAAGCAAAGGTTTAACTTTACCCAGTACAGATCACATTTAGGAGACAGTGCAAGCAGAAATTGTTTTATTCATCATTTTAACCAAAGACATGGATCCCATACTGGAGAGAACTAACCATAACAGAGGTGTTACAGCAGACCACAGATCCAGAGGATCTTAGTCTGTAAATAGAGGAGTTTATTTGCGCATTTTAACTTATATTAAATATAATAATTCTACCTGTATTTTAATAATTTTCACTATTTGCAAGATAATGAAGACAGTCATACAAAAATGCACGAGTATAAACTATCAAGAGAATTCTGAATCCATCAGGAAGCACTCAATAAAGAAGACAGTATAAAACATTAATAATAATCACCTTACTTACCAGTTTCTGTTGTGTTGGTTTGACTATTAAAAATAAAATTCAAAACAATTTATTTCCACTTAACATGATTACCCTACAAATTCAGTCTCATTCAAGGTACGATTACACACAGTTGTTAGGATCTCCTTGCAATACTTTTGCTTTTATTATGATACCTTATCAGCTTATTCTCTAGGTATAGGATGTTGGACATCTCTAGCTAATATATCATAGTTTAATATAATCTCCCTTGACTTGAAAATTGTTGTCTACCAATTTTTCCTAATGCATTAAGTGCTTTCTCATAATCAGCAAATGCCATGTCTAGTTGCAAATCATGTGTGTTTGCATTTCCATTCTGCCATTAATCACACCACTGTGAAATACCCAACTACAGATTATCCATTCTTTCGTCTGGCTAAAAACCTACTAGAGAACTGATTTATGAATGAGGTGTTTTTTTCCTGTTTTCTTAACATTTTAGGTCAAGGACAGAAGTGTGAAATGGCTGTGGTCACTGAAATCTCAGTTGTTAGGAGTTTGCTGGTCTGCAGAACAGTCGTAGATTTATGCATTCATGCACATGTATCTGCTCTTTGTTTTCAGTGTGTGTCCATTAGCTTTCTGTGTGCCTTTCTGCTAGATGTATCTTACTGCAAATCACAAACTCTTTTGTTTCTTCACTAGTTTTCAAGTTTCTCCTTAAGAAGGTTATTTTCACTGCCAGAGGAGTTGCTTTGCTCAGAAAATGCAAGTAAATGAAAACAACTGAACAAAATATCACAGAAATGTACACACTTAATGTGCTTGCTATAATAGTGTTGCTGATACCTAGTTAGGCACATGAGAAACATTTGCTCAGAGTTTATGTTTATTAATATGAAGACAACTTTTAAGTCCCATTTTCTGACTTTTGCCAGCAATTCTTGTGCACCTGGATTCACTAAAGACTTAAGAACAGGATGGGCACATCTACTCTGACTGCATCTCTTCCTAAAATATTATGTGATAAAGGGGACAGTATGTCTGTCACAGATGTCAATAGACCTTTCCACTATAACGGGAAGAACACATTAGCAAAACCAGCAGGCTGTTCAACCACAAACTATTTACTGCCTTCATATAACAAGAATTGGTTTATCTTCTCATTACAGTTTGAAGAGGCTTCTTCCCTTGACAAAGATGCTTATTCAGAAAGAGTGCGGCTCATGAAAATCTACATTATGTGTACCATAAGGGGAGAAATCTTTCATAAGGGGCAAAAACAAACATAATGATTGAGAAAGTGAAGAGAATAATCTCTTAAAGCAATTCAGGCACTAACTAAACGAGACTTCTTACACTGCAGCAGAGTCAGTTCCTGGGTCGTGCTTGTAAACAGGTCAAAGACAGCACTTCACAGGAAAGAAAACCTCCAGGTGGGTGTGGATGTAGCTCAGAAACTGCATTTTTTTAACCAGTCCCACCCAAACTGATTATCAGGAATGCTTAGAAACAAACGAATGACCTCAGCTCTCAGTAATGCCCACAAAGGATGTACTGATCTATGTTGAAAAGATGGGTTTGTATATCCCTCCATTCACTGAGCACTTTTCACAAAAATCCAAATACCTTGCCTTTGTGTACACAACATCAAGTCAATCCTCAATGAAAGCTTATGAAACAGAGGTCACTGTTGCATATCTGAAGGTCAATACATCATCGTTTAGACAGGATTTTCATTTATAAGCATATTAGCTTTTATAAAATATACGCAGTCAATATTAAGTATTTTTCAGATGAGTACATGTCAAACAGCAGTAGCATTGTATGTTCTGAAAAATTTCAGGATAGCTCAAACCAATTTTTTTATTTTTCTCTTTTTCTTTTTCAAACAATGTACATTGTTTTAAATAGTGTAAAAGACAGAGCCCTCACCTTACAAACTCTTCCAACTCGAGAAAGAATTGTCTTGTCAGATGTGCCACTATCTTGCGATATTTCTCGGAAAAAGAAGTAGATTTTGTCATCATCTGGGTTATAGGTATCTGGGATGGGAAAAGTTCCAATGAACTTTGCTCCTAGAAGTTCCCAAAAAAAAAGATTTTATAAATATGGAGAAAAGTCCTGTTATTAAAATTCTTCTTCAATATCTACATTTATGCTGCATCTTTCAGTGAAATAAATATATCACTATATAGACACACGGTGGCAAGTTCGTTATAAGCTCTGAGAGAAAACCAGCAGGGATTCTGAAATATTTACTCTTGGTGTGATGTTTTTATGTATGCAATTTGCTACCACTTACATAAATATGCAGCACCGGGTATCATTTCTTGTTTGAAAGGAAGCAAAGTCTGCCATATCACTCTCATTCTCTAACCACCAACATCAAGCTAAGTGTTTTTTTCCCAAATTCCGTGGTAGAATTTAATTAATTTAATTACACATTTCAGTAGTTATGAGTATAGAAATACACTACTGTTTACTAGAGATAGCTTGCAAACGAATGAAAGAACTTTGATTGATCCACAGGATTAAAAATTCAAACATAAATGACATCTTTCCCAAGTTAAAAGTTTCCTACATATCTGTGTTTTAACAATCCTACTGTCTATACCTACAAAATCCAACACAGTACCTTGCTGAGATTAGGTTAGCAAAGGTTAACACACCAAACTCCACAACTCCAATTAGTTTTAAGGAGATGGTTCCTTGTTTTGCACCAAAACATGTTAGCTATATCAACCTGGGAACAAGTTGCCCAGAGAGGCTGTAGAGTCTCCCTCCTTGGAGATTTCCAAAAGCCAAAGGACATGGTCTTGAGCAACCTGCTCTGGGTGTCCTGGATTGAGGACCAGATGGCCTCCAGAGGTCCCTTCCAACCTCAACCAGGCTGATTCTGTAACATTTTGTTTGGGCTATTTTGCTTTTTGCAAGGAGTGCTATGGCAGTTGTATTACTTCTGGTCTCTTAAAAAGAAAGCCTGGCTATCTCTGCCTGCATCTCATAGGCTCTCTCTGCCTGCATCTCACTGGGCCAAGAACTTCATCCATATTCTTGACTGTCTTATTCAGATCTTATGTTCATGTTATCTTCTTCTGTTCTACCTGTTCACCGTTTTTATTTTCTTTTTTCCTTACATACTACAATCAGAAATTAAACAAATTCCATAGACTCCAGACTGCAACAGAGCAGGCAACCACACTGTCTTGCACGAATCAGCCAGATACTTTGGGAAGTGATTTTTTTTAAGACATTCCCCAGTGTGCTGCAATAGATGAGCTCTTTTGAGGGCCCATGGAGCAATGCTATTTTTCTTTAAACAGAAGTGCTTATGCAAATACAGTGCAAAGAGACCCTTGACTCTGAAATACATTCTTTCAGTAATAAAATACATGGTCTTTGTCCCAGGTAAGGCTGCAATGAAAGGTAGTAAGGGGTATGGCATAAGATGGCAGAGCAAACAGAGCACATTGGTGATTTGTGGGAAATACTATTAACAGCTTTTATTGTATCTTTATGTCTTTACTTTTTTTTTTTTTCTAATATTTATTACTTCATATTCACCTCAAGGAGTTTACACAATGTACTTTATGGTACACAGAGAACAAAAATAGGGTCCTTGATTCAAAGGTTCACAGTCAAAGACTTGAGACAAAATGTTCAAGGGCTGCTTAATATGCGCCTTCATAACAGAAGAGTAAATTTATTGGTCAAAACTGCCACAATTGCCTCTTCCATTTTAAACCTTTCTGACACTACAGAATGGCACTAACAGAAAAATGAAATGATGAAGATGTCAGGCCCCACAAATTTAAGTGAGGATTTCAAAATGAGTCTAAAGCAAATATTCAGTTACTCCTCAGAGCCTTTAAAGCCACTTTGAAGATTAGATCTCTAAGCATGAATAAATACATAATGACTTCCAATATGGCTTCTATAGTATGGAGTTTATTAAACAACCAATAAATAAAGAAATCTGTGAAATACGTCTGTAGCATTCTTTTGAATTTCATATAGATTTATTTTATTATTTTTTTTGAATCCACATTCACCGAACAAAACCCTGAATATATGGTCTTTTAAAAATAAATTTCATTGCTTTACTTGGCAAGCCAAATGCAAAAACAAATGCCTCAATACCAATTCCTGGAATAGATTTTGAAGAATCTCTAACAAATTAAAGGAACACAAATATTTAATGATTTTAAATCACAATGGAAAACACTGATCTTGAAAATAAAATCCAAACAAAAATACACCACAAAAGATATGAAAAATGAGAGATTGAAAACAATTTAATAAAAGAGATCATGAACTGAAAAGCACATTGTGTTCTGCAAATGAAATCTTTGTCTCATCTCTTGTAATCATTCCATAACGTAGAAAAGCAAGTTTAAATCAATTGCGAATTAGGTTTTTGGATTCTTTGCATGGGAAATAAATTATATGGTGATCATTTTAAACCAGTGTTTGTTTTCCCATACACACCACTGTCCTCCCTTAATTACTTCAATAGAAAGTTTTCCCTCATATTAATTTCATAGTTAGACTGTATGCAACAGAACAGGGAATTAAAGGCATCAGAAGCTCTGAGAAAGAAGCTACCAGAGGTTCAGGTATTGCTCGTGCTTTTTTTAAACATGCTCCTGTGGTCTAGTAGGAATAGTTACTACACCTGATCCTTTACTGCTGGTTCCCAGGGGTGGTTGTGTTTGCTTTAGGTTACCTGCCTTCTATTTTCATCCTTCTAAAGCAAGCACTAGTTTTAGCCAGGACAACCTCTCATGCATTAATAATGCTTCCAGAGAAAATTATTAAATCCAGAAAAAGAGGACAGCAAATGCGTAGCAAATCCTAGAACAAAGAAATGAAAAGGCAAACCAAAACAGCTGGACACTTTCTGCAGCAGCTCTTTGTATCTGGGCTGCCAGAAATATGGGGCATGATAAGATACAAAGGACAGTGCTCACCTCATTTACCTTCAACCATCAACCATCCAGTAGTCAAACTACTAACCTACACTCATCCAGGTCCTCTCTCAGAGAGGGACTGATAGAGGAAAGAAAGAAAGTGACAATAAATAGTCCTATTTTAAGACAGATTCCTACAATAGGTGGGGTGAGTCACCCCGTGGAAGTGTCACCTTTCTTTGTAAATTACAGGCAGAGACAACTGAAATGGCTGAGCTCAGAGAGGATGATAACTTTTGCCTTTTAAAGCTCAGTGAGCTGAATCCCATCCAAAACATGCAGGATATAAAGAAGTTATTGCCTGTAAGTATCTGTCCCTGGCAAAGATGACTAAATTGAAATGAAAACAAACAAACCCCCCAAACCAAAAAAAGATTCATGTATGCAGGGAAACACTCATCCTAACTCTGACTTTAACTTCCTATAAAGGAGGGAGGAATGTGCAGCTGTTTAGCGGATGCCTGGATGTCTGGTACCCCACTGCGGGATGCCCTCCTCTGCTGTCTCAGCCGGAGGAAGGCACACGGTTCCAGTGGGTGGTTTTGCCTTCCGGAGAAGGTCCCAGCCCCATGCACATCATCCAGGGCCCCAGCTCTGGGACAAGCAGCTCTGGCCAGCTGCTGTGACAGCGCTCAATTCTCCAGCCCTGCAGGATGAAGTCTGAGTGGCGGCAGCATCCTTCAGTGCCACTGCGTGCAGGAGTATGAGCCTGTGTGAGCGTGAGTCATGGGAAAGATTAGCTGCCTTCCTCCCTTTCTCCTTTGCAGAGCGGCTATTCAGTCACTGAGATTAAAACATGTCTTAATTAGTCAAGACAGAGATGCCCTGCAAGGAACTGAAAGGTATCCTACGCATTTTTCCCTTGTGCTTTGTCTTTCTCTGCCTTCCCCCAGGAAAGAATAATCTTGTTTCCAGGAATTGAATAAAAAAAAAAAAACACTTTAAAATATTAAGGTGCATTATAGCAAAACTTCTGCAGCCCACTGGAAAAAAAACAAGTTACACATTTTATGCTTATCCTAAGTAAAACATGACTCACGCCTGGAAATAATTTATTTCTAATTGTACAATTACTCAAGTATGTATGACCTTTACTGGAGGTCTAGCACATACTTGGTCAATGGGTGGTAGGTTTAGGGAAGAGGGGATTTAGATGAGGTGGAGGTTTTAAAACTGAAATTAAGTAAATATTTTCTTTATACCAATATCAGCTGAAAGCACAAAATGTATGAAATTGGTAATGCTACACAATCACCTAGCAATATACTGGCTACCCTATGGCTTACTGCGGAACTGATCCCATCATTTAGAATTGCACTCAAAATTTTCTCCAGTCTTAAAAGGACCATTTCAAAATATTAAAAGTACTTATTTTATGCCTGTGCCTCTTAGTATAACACTGCATGGATTGTGTTTGTGAAGTCTTATAGCATGACTGTGGTTTTTTATATGGCTGGAAACAGGGTAAACCTGAAGAATATATGGGGTCTTTGGTGATTACATAGCATGGGTAAATTTTCACATTGCAATCACACTGAAGCTGTTTTTCAACCCCAGTCATGTTAATATATTATTCTCCTTAGAAATCTTTCACAGATACAGATGCTTTACGTGAAAACAGAATAAAAAATGAATCAATCTATAGGAAAGAAGAAAGGCAGACCTCTCCTCACAGCCTCTAAACTAAAACACAAACAGTTCTCAATCCTTTAGCTTATCCTATGTTCTTGTACTGTTCCCTGGTCTCAAACTGCTCATGAAGAATTGTTAATATCATGAAGAAATGTTTAGAACTGGATATTTAAGCTATATGTTCTTGTGTGCTGGGATCTGAGCCCTCTTTCATCCCCCTGTAATGCTCATTGATGTGGATATGTACTAATGATAACACCAGATGCTTCTTAGGACCAAACTGCAGTAAATCTTTCTTTTTAGGATATTATAGCATCCCTTAGGAAAGCAGCTACCCCAACTGTCTTTCCATGCTGAGCACCAGCAAGCAGCCAGTAATAAAATCAGATGTTAAGGAACATGGTTAGAGAACTGCCTCCGGGATGGACCCATCCCAGTCCAATACTGCATACAGCCCATTTCTGGTCTAAACTGCACAAAGGACGTGCAGCAATGAGAGAGAGGAGATAGCAGAGGTGGGGCAAGAGAGATGTTGAGTCATAGTACAGGGGATGAAACTGGGATAAGTTAGCACTCCAGTGTGAGATTTTCTATCTCTGCAGGGCTACTGCAATCTGGAAAGGTAAGTTGACTTGGAGTGTTTTTTCTTTCCTCCCCCTTCCCCAGGAGAAATCCTGAGGTTATGGAGCCACATCTAGACGTAAATATAGAGCAACAGCTTAGAAGGAGGGAGAGAAGGAGTAGGGAAGTAATAATAAAAATATGAACATTTCCTCTTGTTGAGGTCTCAAAGAGTTAAGAGGTAAAATTATGCCTTTCAGAAGTTGTCTGCTGGGAAGACAACTTAACCCTGTGGTCAGCAGGCCCTGGCTTTACAATACACCCATAATAGTTACACAGGCAGCCTGAATCAGGGCCTGTGTTGCCACATCTTTAGAGACAGATGACAGCTAAAAGGAGGATGCTTTAATTGAGCAGGGTTAGCTTGTGAGCGAAGTTTTCCACGTTACTCTGTGTGTGGTTTGAGACCGGCTGGGTGTAAATGTGGCCAGTTTTCTAGAGGGTTTACTAGCTCAGAATGTTTTTAACAGACAAGAAAAAGCAGTGTTTTGCTTGGGAAGCTACTTTAGGGTGCCCTTAGTGGTTTTAAAATGATCCTGACAGCAACAAAAGGTATTTTTCCCCTTCTAAAAAGGGGGAAAAAATAAAAAATTAGAGAGAGAGAGAGAGAGAGAGAGAGAGAGAAGACCTCCTACCTAAAAACATGGAATTTCTAGTCTGTCATTTCAACATACTGGAGGGAACAGTTTTTAACAAGTCATCAGGAAGAAAAAAAATTAAAAAAAAATATTCCAACAAGACTGGAAATAAAAGCATTTTAGTCATGATAGTATTCCAATTATAGCACTATATACAGATGTACAGATCAAAGATGGAAAGAACTATTAGGTCTTACTCTCCTCCTCTTTCCTTAATTAGTATTTTCACCTCTTTGACTTTTCTCAAGTGCATTTTTGTTCCACTGAGCTTCTTCCAAAAGAGTCTACATAATCCAAAGATACCATGATACAGTATCTATATTTATACTTACTGGACATATATTTATTTAAGAAAGGGGCTATTAACTTCAGAGAGACAGGGACAATGCAAATGACAACAGCATATGTTTGGGATCTTACCAGTAAGCCAGTAATGTTCAGAAATGTCAGTTCTGATGTAATGGTGGTCGTGAGAAGGGCCCAGGGAACGTGTTAGAGCCGTGTCTTTGCCAAGAAAATCAGAAGCTGTTCCAGCATAAAGATACTCATCTGCAAATGAAAAAGAAATGGGGTTTCTACAGCTGTGGAGTAAACAAATTACAACTATTTGTGTTTTGTTGGGTGAATACCACCTGCATCTAATTTGCCTATGAACTAATTTAATGGTTTATAGTGTTATTGTCTTATATTTTAATGGGATTTGTGCTTCTGTGAAATTACTTATATTTAAATGGAAGTAGTATTTATAATAACATGTCTGAGAAGTGAAGAAGTCCATGTCTAATTTTCAGATCTTTTAGGCATCTAAAAAAGCCTCCCTTCCAGGCTTTGATAAGCTTCGGGCTAAGGGGATATAATAATATCCAAACTGAAAATCCTGCCCCATGAGCCTGGGGGGCATGACGTGGAGAGGACCATCTACCAATCCAAGCTAGCTCTCATGTCCCAGCCTTGCCAGCACACATGGCTTTGCTGCTCCTGGGCTGGAGCTGGAACACAATGGATACTCCACCACAGGAGCTTCTCGTCTTGGCCCTTTCCTGAAGTAGGGATCTCTGCCTGACACTTCATTCATGAAGAGGAATTTAGGCACTAGTGGAATCCTTCTCAACTATGTAACATGTGAATGGTAGGAATATGCCTACAGACCCAAACTGTGATCATTTTAACATAGTGAGTAGTTCCACTAAAATAAATGAGACATCTTGATTGAATAAGGCAGCCAGAATTTGTCTTGTTAAGAACTGTAGTTTGTTTGCTATAATTGCAGTTACTATTTACATTTGTCAGCTTTCTGAACAATGTAAAACTTCACAACTTTAAGAATTGTACCATATTTTCTGCTTTCCTTCAGATCTCAGTATTTTTCTACAAGGAAGCAAAGAGTGACTGTGATTTTTTTTTGATTTTTTTTAACCACATTGTGCATTTTACAATTCTCTTTTATTTCTGCAAAAATAACAAGATAGCTTTATTGGTCAGAGAAGTTTTGTTTTTGTTTAATGGCTTGCAACAGTAAATCAGTTTGTAAAAAGTGAACCTTAACCATACAAAAAGCTGCATGATCTGTGTGATACATAAAATTACCTTTCCAGGTTTTCTGATGCTCTGAGTAGAAACATTTCACAATATATTTTAGTGAGAAGTCCTTTGTTGAGAGCAAACTCAGAATAAATATCAATCAACACAAATGTTGTATCATTTCATTTGCAAAATTTATAAACACGCTAAAAACAAACAAACAATCAAACAAAAAACACCCAAAAAACTCAAAACAAACCAAAAACCCCACAACCCAGTGGCCCACAAGCACCTTATTTGGCCAAAAAAGATCTGTCAGCTTTCTTTTTACTTCAATATTACTGTTACTTATGCATTATTTCCTTGACAGTATTGGAAAACACATCTTTCAGACAGCATGTCACCTTTGTAAAGAAACAATAGTGCATTTGGTACAGTATTTGTCATAATGACGAATGGGCAGGGTAATTGGTGTTTGCTAACTGACAGGCACTCAGTGATCAATAAACCTGAAGGACTAACAGAAATTGCTCATCCTTGCCTAGGTTCTGCTGACAAGGCGCTTTCAGCACTTCTTGTGGCTTTTGGTATCTTTCAGTCCAAGTTCCAGTTATTTCCAGAATGGTTTTGGTGAGCAGTAATTTGTAATAGAAGATGGATGATGAGCAGGTGATTTTTAGCTGGAAAGACTAGCTTTTCCAATAGCGTACAATTAATCTGTTGAATTTACTTGGGTTGAAACACTGTGCACAATTCAGAGAGATTAGGTATTAGAATGAAAATTACTCACTTAGATTAACCTACGTACAGGAATGGAAATATAAGGAAATACTATTTAGCTCGTATTTATACCTGATTACAAAGGGCTTTTTGAAGGATCTAAGTAATTTTTATTGCCATTTTGCAGATAAATAAAACCAAGCAGAAATAAATAATGTTCCAAAGGCTATTCCTCTCTCCAGTAGCAGAGATGGGAACTGAGCTCCCCTAGTCCCAGTGCAGTATCTTATCCATGAGCTATACTGCTCTCCTAGCACTTTTGGGAATAAAGTAATCATCCAAAGATAGGTCAAGAATGCATTCTCTGGTCAGGCCTGTAACTCTTTACAATGCTCCTTGTACATTATTGCGAAGCACTTGACACCAGGCATAATCAGGGAAGGGATGCTGGAACAGCCCAATCATTAATTTTATCTAGCCTGAAAATTCTTATGTACCAAAGTTCATGGTTTAGTTAGCTAAAGCACAGCAGCTTCTTCATTTCACAAGATTTAATAAAGAAGTTGATGTACTAGAGTGCTACTTAAATTAGCCAACTCTATAATAAATCATGGAGCTATATTGCATTAAGAAAAAAAATAGTTAAAGTTTCTAGAATTCCATTTTAAAAATAGACGTCACGGTCATTAAACAGTTCTAGGGGTCCCTGAGAAGAATAAGCACTGGCTTTAATCTATTGTTTTTAATAAAGGAAGTCCTGCCCCATCTGTTGGGTCAGAATCACAAATCATCTATCTTATTATCTGAGAATAAAGACTGAACATTAGTCATATTCTTTTTATAACACAGAGTGACCAATACTTCAAAGCATTGTCACCACTGCTCTTTGGCTGTAAATGAAAACGTCATGGTGCTTCACTCTTATCTTGTATTCATAGGCTTGATGGACAAGTTAAATGAAAATTGTCCAAAGCTATGAACCAAACCATGACAAAAGTAGCTCTTATAGTGGTTTGAAATCCGGAGGTCAAGCTGACATTCCTCGGCACCAAATGTCAGACCACACAGCGCTGTGATGCACGCAACAGGCAGATTGCACTATCTGGTTCTTAGGCTTCCAGCTTCAGAAGTGGCTACTCGAGTAAATAGAAACCTCGGAAATGTATTTATGGAAATAGTGGATGTCAGCAGACTTCAAAGGGCAGAACATATTGATAATTGTGGAAAGAGGCCCATAAATGCTTGAAACATTGTCTGTCCATGTGTTTGGTTTTTGTTGTTGTTGTCTTCTTAACGGAGAAATGACTGGGTGAGAATGAAACCCTGCTCAGAGGTTTCACAGCCACTCAAATTTCTCTGTTTGTGTTGCTGCACTTTCAACTGTTTGGTGTCTGCAGTCTGAAGGCTCCCCCAGGTCCCAGAGCACAAAGCAGCATCGGAAGCAAGACCACGGCCAGAGTTTCTCCACCAGTGACATCTGCTGAGCCTCTGACTCTGGTGTCTGCCCATGAAGCCACCGAGCGCCTGGCTCTGATGGTTTCTTACCTGCCATCACAGATGCAAACGGCTGCTGAGGATCAAAGGGGCATTTCAACCTGCCCGACTCCAAGTTCTGAGTATCCAGTCTGAATATTGTCTCCTGAGAACAAACACATATTCATTAGCCTGGTGTAGCTGCAGAGAAAAACTCACTCAGACAGACTGTTCTGCTAACATATGAAGTGAAGGTGTATTAGATCATGTAGCTGTCATGTCAGCATTGATGTTTACAGTCCATGTCTCTGTTTTATATCTGGATTTTACTGGTTTTTTTTCACTCATTGTTTTAATGTATCTTGTTCACTCCATAGCAAAAAATAAATCTTGGAAAAATAAAACGATTTTCAGAAAAAAAGATACAATGCTCATTTCTATTCAAATTAAAGGCTGAATTGTACTTAAAAGGCACTGGCTTCTATTTGAGAAAGTGCTGATAGACTGTGTTGCAACAGGAGACCCAGATGGGATTCTGGCTGACTCCTAAATTTCTCTAGGGACTGCTGAATAATGTTTGTGGCAGACACAGTTCAGCCCCCTTTAAATAAGAGCAGCATATGTTCTCTCTTGTTATTTTTAACAAGGCTAATGATACAAGAGATATTAGAATAGATCCTTCCTTAAAGTTCCCAAATACAGTGTGATTAATGTTTAGGTCTCAGAACAAGGGCATAGAGGGAGATTAAGAAAATAAATTATTTTAAAATCATTCCTGATGATTTCAGTGGGGAATCTTATATTTCTGATTCAATTTTTGTAAGCATTAATTTGAAGTTTTGCTATAGTTTTGAATTGCTAAAGTGGTCAGTTTCACTTGCTCCTTTCACTAGCTTCCTAAAAGCACACTTAACTGAAACCCAAATGTCCTCAGAAGGCAAAATGATTACTCAGATAAATGAAATCTTTGTAGGTACAGAGACTTGATTTTCACAATTTTACTCTTTTTAGAGAAGGGAGATTGCCTACAGAGGTGTTGTTAATATACTCTTCTATGTACAGTGACATTTAAAAACCACATGACCTGACTAGTGGTCAGGAATAAAATTATTGTGGGTTTAATGTTAATTGCAGAGGCACAACTTTTGAAGTTAGTTTCAAAGATACAACTATGATTTAAACCATTATTTAAAAAAGAGTGAAGTTACTTTAATTATTTATTTCTATACCTCTGCCTTGCAAGAGGACTGAAGAGTGCAGCTGAGCTTACTATGCCCAAAGATAGACACATAAGATCAGACTTCATAACACATTAATTCAATTCATGCTAATAGTGCATCAGATTATAAATAACCAAGCTGTTCTATTTCGTTGAGAAGTCTCCTAAATTCTCTAGGCTTAGAGGACAAAAGCCCAGGATGTTTAACAATTAAGCTCCTTACTTAAGAGGGAGAAGGAATCAATTCCAATCTACGAAGATAAATTCTATTTTCTCCAGCAATGCTGGCTGCTATAAATCAGAATTTAATAATCCAACAAGAACCCTTGTTATCCTCTCAAACCTGTGGATATCAGGTAAACCAAACTCTCAGGCTACTGAACTGGGCCACAGCACCGTGAGGACAAAACTAAATTAAAAACTGAGCATTATTTTGCTGACAATACATTGCTAATGTCCCATTCTCATTTCTTCCAAGAAATTCAATCCTGAGCTGCTCAGAGGACCTTTGCAGTGTCACATGCCAAAAGACTGTCCCAATATCCAGCAGTACTCCAGAGACCAAGGGCTTTGTAGATCACCATCAGGTATTCCAGACTTCACCCAGACAAACTAATGGACACTACCAGGCATTCACACAGAATTAAACTCCTGCTTTCACTTTGGACAAAGCTTTCAAAGAAAAGAGCATCCCTTGGAGAGCTGTGGCTCATGGCACCAACCGGGCCAAGCCTCGTCTTTACCAGCCAAGAGAAGTTTTGGCAGTGACTTCAGTAATAGCAAGACTAGGACTTTAATCCCCTTTAATTGTGTGATCCCGTAGGGGATTTGTACTGCTTCAAAAGCAGTGTGTGCTGTGGTTTTGAGTCACCTGATCCACACTCTTTTCCTTTCTGTTTTTGCAGCACTGGCACAGGCCAGCAGACCACTGGGCAGATCCTCTGCTGCTTCCAAAGGTCATCAGGGCACTGCCTGATTGCACGGCCTCCGTGAGGCTATCTCAGGCCTTGGCTCTCCCAAGCATCCCACAGCTTCCTGTAGAGGTTGCTAATTACCAAACATCCACTATTCATCCTTACAAGCCAGAGATTTAAAAAAAAAAAAAAAAAAAAAGATCTGCAACAGAAGCATTCTGAATTTCCATACAGGACTCCTGGCTTCAGTTCCAGCAACCAGGAAACATTTTCAACTACTGTCTGTCAAATTCAGATCAACGGGTTTGCAAGGAGAACAGACCCAGCACCCTTGTGCTATTGTCAGATTTATCTGGACAGGCAGTGCCAGGACAGTGGCTATATGGTGTTTGGTATCCCAGGAAGAAAGGGAAAACATTGAATAATAGAATCATTAAGGTTGGAAAAGACATCCAAGATCATCTGGTCCAACCATACCCCTATCACCAATATTACCCACTAAACCATGTCTCATTCAAACTGTTATTTCAGTAGGCGGTTGTAGATCTCCACCGTCAGAGGAGGTGGGAGTAGTGAATGCTGCACAGCTCACCACTACAGCTGAGCAACCAGTCAGTGCAGGAGAGGCAGGACTGGGAGACAGTGAGGGGATTAGGAAATACAATTTGGGAATTCTTCTTCCATTTCCTCTCATAAGCTAATTGGTCATGTCTAATTGAGACAGACCCCTAGTCTAGACTGACTGCCAGACTGAACAATCAGGCCAACTCCACATGATTTTATAAAGTCTGATGAAAACAACCTTCACTAATTAAGTTGCAGTGGTGGAGTGGATAAGGCATCTCGTTAATGATCCAGAGGTAAGCCAGAGCCTTACTTAAACTTTTGCTGAGAGCTGTTCTGCTCAGTTCAGCTTTATATTTAATCATTCAGGCTAAGGAATCAGCATAATACAAGGGATCCAGTTGTTTCAATTGGAATATTCAAGGAAATGAAGAAAAAAAAAAGAAAAAAAAAGAAAAAAATACTTCTTTGCAAGCCCAATTATTCAGTATATGTTTGTATTAATGGCTTATTAGGAAAAGAACACCACAGTGCAGATTTCAGATAGTTCAGTTCTCTGCAACTTTAGCAGACCCCTGGTCAATCAACCCGCAATTTTATGGAATAAAATGGGTCTCAGCCAGGGCTAGCATTAATACCCATTCCTCACATTTTTATTTATTTATTTATTTTTTATTTTTTATTTTTCCCTGGGAGCATCTGCCCTTGATTTTGTACGTCAGAATAAATCCAATGTGTACATATTTCAGGGTATTGCATTTAATAACACATCATTAAAACTCTTTTCTTATATTCTAGAATTTCACTTAGACCCCGAGAAAAGAGAAAGCTATTTCTACAGCAGCACAGTAAGCCTGCAGTGCAGGCAAGCAGCCAGACAGGTCACATCCAGACACTGTCTGAGAACAGAGCCAGTGTTATAAATATAGCCAAGGTGTGATACATATAGGAGTTAAAAAGAGACTTGTGTACTAAGTGGCTGCTTGACACAACACCAAAATGCTTTTGTTGTGGGGGTTAGGTCTCAAACATTTGCCACTTAGGATAGAGATTTCCTTGTCACCAGCAAATGAAGACCAATCAGCCGCTAAATTCAGTCCAGGAATACACCACTTGTGATGGAGGATACCCAGCATTTCTTCAGTGAGAGGGCTGCAAACCAGCTGCAAAGCCTGAGATACCATCCTTCCGCTCGGAGACCATTTACAAACTCTGTACTACCCTTACAGGGAAACAATCCCTGAGGAGCAGGGGATATGTATACCTTAAAAAGTAGAGCAATGAATGTCGTCTTGAACTCTGCATGTCTGTGTGTGTGTATGTAAGCAGAAAATATGTGCAGAAATGACTTACTAGAAAGAAGGACATCTGGGTTAAATGTGCTCTTCACTTAGTTAATCATGTGGAAGTGTCATTCCGAAGAACGTTGTGTATTAAGTCTTACCAAGGAAAGTGCTTTGTTCAAAAGCGATACACACATATCAAATCTGAGAACACGAGTTCCCGTCTGACCTAAAAAATCCGCCATTTACTCTGTTATTTATGCAAGCTGCTGTCAGTTCATTTTTTATACACTCAGGGTATTTTCCAATCTGTGATGAATGCTAAACAAGACGAGGGTTACTCCTTGACATGTCAGAGTAGCAAGGAAATTAAATTACCTCTTTGTGAGTGCCAAGTTCAATGTATCCACAGAGAGGGTGAAATGCTCCTGTGCCACACACGTAAACATGGGTTCGGTTGTAGGGCTGAAGAACCCTGATAAAATTGGCACATTCTGTCTGTTGTGAAGGGAAAGGAGAGAAATGTTAATTTTCATGTTTATTTTTCTCTTTGACATTATTGTACTAGGTTTTAGCCATAGTATCCTTGTATTTAACCTCAAAACTACTGTAGCAGTGACTGTTTACTAGATAGCTCAAAGTTGTGATGGCTAAAATTTTGCAGTGGCTATGTACCAGGCAGCTCATCAATCAGATTTGTAAGCCCTTCTGTTGTAACGCTTACAGCCACGAGAAGCTATGTGGTAACAGTACAGTTTGGAGGACATCTGCTCAGCGTGTGCTGTGGACACATCCTCCGTCAACAAAAGTTAGATAGCCACTGGATTAATCTGCCTAAGAATCCTCCTGCCTTTGCTCCTGATTAAGGGTTCTGCACAAGCTTTAGCACTGAAGATTACATGATAGAAATCCTTGTGGCAATCTGAAGGGCTTCACCATACTTCCAAGGGGATGTTTTGTGCAAGTGACCTCTCTTTGCACCAACCACAGCTGGTCACCTTTATTTGGGATTTCTGTGAGTCCTTTGGGATAATCAGGTCAGTCTTGGCTCTAACTGGGCTTGGTCGTGACTGGTAAGCAGCACAGATGGCTGCCACTTGCTGTAAGGATGAGTTGGATATAAAGGCAAGTTGTAGTTTTCCCCAAAATTAAAGAAATATGTGCACATATAACAAGGTACTTAGGCAATGCACAAGAGTTACGTATAGGTCCAAGAGACCATCCTACACCTAAGTGCAGAGACAATGCAGGAAGCAAAAAGGAGACAGTTATGATGTATGTTAGAAACTAATATTCTCTGGTGCCTTTTCTTTTGTCTTAGCATAGGAATAGATCAGCACAAATCCTCCATATAGACCAGTATCAGAACTTTCCCAGTGCTCAGCAGAGGTGTTGTTTAGCTCTTGTCTGCTGTAAAGATAAGGGTAGCAATAAGTTAGGATAAAAAGTTGGAATTCCTCAGACAAGAGCACAGAGAGTGTTCTGAGCTGGAGTCCACCTTGGTAACAGACAAGCTGGACAGAAAGCACGGGATTTGTGGAGAGAAATGGAAGAAATTTTATTATACAGCTGGGAAATGTTTACATTTATAGTGGACGCTAGACACGATGTAATCTGTGCTATGCAAAAGAGATATGAAAGTTTTATTGTATATATGAATGCACCTTATATACACAGAGACTTTTTAAAGAAGATTTGTGGTTCCAGGGAAAAGCTAATGAGTCTGAGATTTTGTTTTAACCTTAGCTGCAGCTGTCTACAAATTAAGTTAATTTGTAGTGTCCACTGCTACTCTGATTCACGAATGAATTATAATGAAGTTACATTCAGGATATTTTCAAGAAAAGAGGAGCAGTCCAATGGGAAAGAAAGGATTTCAGGGGAACCTTTCCCACAATAAATTTCAGAGGAAAGTCCATTCGTCTCTCAACTGCATTCATTACATACAAGGATGGCTGAGCATGATTGCTGCTCTTAATATTGAATATTTTTCTTGAAGCATTAACATTTAAATAAATTCAATGACTTTTAAATTAAAACAAAAATTTTTTCAATTAATCCTGAAAAAAAAAGTGTCAAAGCAGCTTACTAACCTATATAGTGCATTTAGAAACAAGTATATGGATGCACAGTATTATCAGCAATAATAAAAATATAGATACTGTACTTACATGGGCATCTTTCCCAGCTAATTTGCATAACTCCACCTTTTCTTTTGCTGCAGGCCAGTAAATCTGGAAGAGAGTTTAAATAATACAAAGATATATTATTAAGATATATATTATAAATAGTCCTCTGATTGCTGCTTAGCTATTTCCTCCAATGAACAGTTAAAACAGACTTATGCATGTCAAAGGAATTTATGTGAGTAGAAGTGAATGTGGCTTTGAGTACAGGTTTTTGTCACTAGTATCAAGGCTTTAAAATCAAATCCCCTGTTCTTTGTTAATTTCGTCTTTGTGTATACCTACCTTTTAAAAGTACTTAGTTGATCCATCTAACACACCTTGTAAGCATTATGAACCACATGCTTTTCTCAAAGATTAGATGAGCCAAATCATCTTGAAACTAAACTGACTGCAGAACAAGGCAATTTACATTTGTGATGAATTTGGTCCAGTGAACTTGGCAAAGCAGTTATAGAAAAATAGTGAGCTGTTACTGCCAATTTCCAAATGAAAAGAAGTTTTGTTTGAAAAACTAAAGGTAGCTGATGGGAAATTTGTAGAACAAGTACATTTGACAGAAATTAATAGCACATTGTTTTAAAACGTCATCAGTCAACAATAACTGAGTTTACTGAGTGAAACATACAGATTTAGAAAATGACATAGGAGTTTAGAGGATAATCATATACCTTAGATAATTTGCAGCATATATTATTACTGTTTCTCTTTCTTTTATTTGTATTATAGAATTCTATATATTAGGTTTAAGTGCAGATGGAGCCAGATGACAAATCATTATCTGTTACTGTAACCCCAATGATATTAGTGGTGAAAAGTCAAAGAGCAACAGCTCCATTTCTGGTTCATTGATTTCAATTAAACAGTTAGAATTTGATATCATAGAATCATAGAATATCCCGAGTTGGAAGGGACTCATAAGGATCATCAAGTCCAACTCCTAGCACTGCACAGGTCTACCCAAAAGTTTAGACCATGTGACTAAATGCACAGTCCAATCTCTTCTTAAATTCAGACAGGCTTGGTGCAGTGACTACTTCACTGGGGAGCCTGTTCCAGTGTGCAACCACCCTCTCGGTGAAGAACCTCGTCCTGATGTCCAGTCTAAACTTCCCCTGCCTCAGCTTAACACCGTTCCCGCAGGTCCTATCACTGGTGATTACGAAGAATAGGTCAGCGCCTGCCTCTCCACTCCCCCTCGCGAGGAAGTTGTCGACTGCAATGAGGTCCCCCCTCAGCCTCCTCTTCTGCAGGCTGAACAGGCCAAGTGACCTCAGCCGCTCCTCATACGTCTTCCCCTCTAGGCCCTTCGCCATCTTTGTCGCCCTCCTCTGGACACTCTCCAACAGTTTCACATCCTTTTTGTACTGTGGTGCCCAGAACTGCACACAGTACTCGAGGTGAGGCCGCACCAGCGCAGAGTAGAGCGGGAAATTATGCAGTATATTTTTGATTCTACTAAATTCAAACAAGAAGCTAAATACCAAGTCTTTCAGAAGCATTATGCTAAGCATGGATCTTTTTTTCCTTCTTTTGACGAAAGACAGCTACAACTATTTCTCATGATTTATAACAACAAATCACGCTAATTTTAGAGCAAATATTAGTTAGGAAATTGCCTCACATCCCAGAGACCAATATGAAGATTGCTAGTAGTCATACATGCTTTTTTACTCGAGTCTCAAATCACACTTGGTAAAATCCTAAATAGTGAGTAGTGAATATATGAATAAAATTTTGTTATAATAGTCATTAAAAAGGATCTTCCAAGAAGGACAAATAACTCAAAAACATGTGAGAGGAGTTAGCTTCTGTAATATTCCTTTTTGTTCGCCCAGATGGTGGCACCTTTTAAGATGTGGCTTGCCCCATACACAGGCTTAGACCCACACTGGGATGGAAAGCTACAGTGCCCTGTGTCGAATGGCTTTATCTCAGTCCCAAACACACAGTCAATGTTCCTCTCAATATGCAAACCATCTTTTTATTTCATTTCTTTCTCTTCTCTTCCCAGTGCTAATGGATGTGTTGGCTTTCTGCAAGGAAATTAATTTCCTCTCAGTGAATTTACAGTTACCTTTGTGATTAGAGGCTAATAGTAAAGATAATGTATTTTAAGTTATATAAACCCTAACCCTTTACAGCAACATTTACTTAAAGTCAGAGATAAGGCAGTATAAAAACATCTCTGCACTGAGTAAAAATTTACTTTCCCAGAGCATTTTCTCAGAATGATGTCATGATAGCATCCAGGTACGAAAATGCAGTTGGAAATCAGCCACACCAGCATGTCTGGATTACGTGGTGTACAACTCCAGAAAGTACAGCAAGAAGCACTGGGAACATTGCAAAAACATTGGGAAGAGCTGAAGCTAGTGCCAGTGAATTCATCTGTCCTCTGTCTGGGTGGAGTGGGACAGCTTTTTTTTTTTCCTCTTTTGCTCCCAAAGTTGTTTAGGTATCTGGTTATGTAGACAAGATCTCCTGTAGGCTTTCAAAAATGCCTGCCTCTTCCTGCCAACTACACAGAAGTACTGGACCCTTACTTTGGGAGTTCCAGTTATATTGGAAAACATCCAGACTTGAAGACATCAGGTATATTAATGAACTCTACCCTCAATTCTTGTTAATTCTTGTTAAGATTCCTTCATGGGAAATAGTGTTTGTCATACAAACTGAACCAGTCAGGATGAGACATACATACTCCCTGCCATTGTAAAAGAAAAAGACCACAGTCAGTTATGATAGAAAAATCAATTGTCTCACATTCTGGCTACTCAACAGCCTCAGTATTTAGCATTATACAAGGCCACAAGAGTCAATGAAAAGTGTAGCTAAGTGATCCAACTAACTTTTAAATCAACTTGAGCCTCAAAGGAAAATAACAGCATCAGTATCAACAATAACAATAAAAACAATGATAATGATATTCACATGGAAATCCAGAATCATTTCATGTTTCAAACAGCACAAATTATATATATATATATGATATATTTCATGGTCTATATCTGTAGCGTCTGGAGAAATCTTAGAATAGCTAAGTACTATTACTCAATTTAAGGGAAGACTCTAACTAGTTGAAATACATGAACAATATTCTTAAACAGGATTATTTTCTTCTCTTAAGCTTCAGCTTATTTTCCTTATGAAATATCCATATCAAAATTCCAAAGGTTAGCACTACTGTCCTGGTTTCCTGATTTTATCTTTTATGGACCAATTAAAAACAAAATACCTTACCATTACTTCTAAATAATTGCACAAATATTTTCTTAAATTTAGCAACAGGAAAGAAATTAAAATCTCCAAATAACTGTAAGCTAATAAGTTCTCTGCTAGCAGAGTGAAAGAAAACCTCCCAGGAGTACAAAATTAAGTAACACAGAAGCGTAGGACAGATAAGGTATCACATTAAAGGGTAGCTGGAAATTCATTTCTGATTAAAACAAAACTATAGAAACCACAAAGATATTTTTCAGATCAGAAGCAGAGTAAGTTCTAAAAGTAACATTTTTCCTTCCTCCAATCATACATTTTTACTGTGAGAAGAGTAAAAAGAAAAAAAAAATTATTTTTTTAAAAATATAGATGATTTAGATACATAAATTGATTGGTGAATGCTATATATACCATTATAAGTATTTATAAATATTACCTAGACACAGTTCTGTGAGTTTCATTTCAGCTGCCATCTGTCATGAATTAACAATACTGGTTATGAGCTAGTATTTCCCTTGTTCTTCTGTATCTAACTTTCTCTAACCACTTTTGTTTCTAGGCTAACACTTAGACTATAAACCCCTTGGTGAAGTGATGGCTCAAAGACAAAACACTGTGTTCTGATTCCAAAGAAACTGTTTTATTAGATTAGAGGTTTTCCAAGAATCATTTCTAATGAAGCTACTAAACCTGGGATGATGCAAAGCTTTTCCAAAAGAATGGAAATTACTACACATCATCACGACACACACAGAAAGAAGAACATAAGATATCTAAGTAAGTTACAGTCCTATTGGTCTTATTTCATCTGTTTGCAAAGCTTCAGAACAAATTTGTATGGAAGGGATCACTTAAGTTTCTAGTGAATATCAAATATGATATTACACAATATAAATTAGTAAAGAGGCATTGCCCCTGGCTAATGTTGTACCTTTCCTTAATAACATAGCTGAATTGAACATTAATGTGGTAAAGATCCTCTTTATCAAGGCTTCAATAAAGCATTTTGTAAGTTGCCACATGGAAATTGATTAGCTCAGCTGGGGAAAATAGATAATTATTAATAAGAAAAAAATGGTCTGATAAATAAAGAACTTGTGGTAGGAAGTTACTCATGGAGTTCTTCAAGAAATAATGTCATAGCTCATATTATTTCATGTACTCCTCAGTAGTCTTGGCAAAAACACAGCACTCTGCAGCAAAATTTGGAGATGACACAAAATTAAGAAGCATAAGTAATAAAAATGAAGACTTCCAAATCCGCAGGAAGAATCAAAGCATTTTGAAAAACAGAGTTATAAATAGTAAGAGGAAATTGATATAATCTGGACATAAATAAATATAGATCATAAATTAAAAAAAAAAAAAACCTGAAACATCAGAGTAGTAAGATTCTGGTATTAAAGACCATCCTACAGAAGTTGCATAAAGTATCCCACAATGCCCCTTTCAACAGAGTTGGACTGGGTTATTAAAGGAATAACTGCTGTATGAGGTATTTGTTTGTGATAGCAGGGAGTGAGACCAATTGACCAGTCTGATTCCTCCCAGCTCCACATCCCCAAGATAGTCACGCTCGTGCCAGCAGCAAACACTTGAGTGTCCCATTGAGGTCGACGGCTTTCAGCAGCCCTGGGGGTTTCACTGGAACCTCTCATGTGCTTGACACTGCACACGTGCTTCAGCACTTCTCTATCAGTACAGTCTCTGGTACGAGAAACCCCAAAGTGTTTCATTAGTGGTACATGCAGCACCAGCAGGATGTGTCCGTATCTGGAGTGACGGACATCAGCTGATCAGCATGTCTTGTATCACTCACTCACTGAATTTAAGTCCTGTGAAGAAAGACATTGTTTCCTTCCTATGCTGAAGGAGTAAGAGGTGGATGGAAGCACTTAGAGAAAAATACATTGATTTTAATCAGCTACTTGATGCAGCAAGTCTGCTTTCTTCCCTTACTTTATTCTATGTTGTACATTTTTGTTGTACTGATGCTTCATAGAAGAAGGCATGCAATAAAATTAGAATATCTTTGATGTCAAAATGTCTCATTAAGACTTTGTGAAGCAAGCAGACCATAATTCAGAAGCTTAAACTCACTGATGTTAATGTATTCCCCATAAAACAGTTCCAACTGAAACACCCAAAGAACAAAGCCAGATTGAGCTGTAAGCCCATTGTCACACTGGCATAGGCAAAGTGCTCCCCCTGAGAAACTCTCCTCCATGAAAGGCTACTCTGCATGATTAAAAAAATAAATAAATAAATGGATTCCTGTCTTAGCCTAATGTGATCATAAAATGTGCGCAGTAAAGAGGGCAACATGATCCAAAAATGTTGAAGTAAACTAGGAGACACTCTAATCCCAGCTATGCCATTACCCTACTATTTGTAACATTCAGTTCTCAGTTTTCCCGCCAGTAAAATTACGTTCTCCTTTTTTTTTCACTAAGAACTTAGTAATTCATAGCAGAAAAATGGAAAGCAAGGAAAAATAGTAAGATCAAGGAGCACCAAGAAAAGATATGAGTGATCCAAAGATAAGACTATCACACTGTTTCATAAGACAATACCGTAAATATCACAGCTCAATAGCGTAACAGTGGGTGTTCATAGATTGCTTGCTGAGAACTATGACATTTGTCATTTTTGTATACTGACCTAGGGTCATGTCACAAAAAAAAAAAAAAAAAACCTACTGCAAGCACCAAAAATTTATTGAATTTCCCAAGAAACACTGGAAAGAATTTCATGCTTTTTTACTATTATTTTGCTGTAAACAAAGAGTGTTTTAATTAATGGGAAAATGAGCTGTTTTTAGCATACTATGCAAGTATACCAGTCGGTCTCTAAATACCTCACATCTGTTGCATTCGTGTATCTGGTATGGGAAGTTCACAACTTGGGGAACTGCAGAGATTGTTCTCATATACAAATGCTAAGAGGAAGGTTACCCTAAGCATTTCTCATAACTGGCTCCCACTGTATTTGCTATACTCTGAAATACAATATTTTAAAGCATCAGTAAACAAAGGGCTTTAATACATCTAAGTGCCTTGTCTGAATTTCTCCTTGTATTTGAAACTTCGACTGTTTATAGAATTGGATTATTCACTTTTTGCTTTTTTAACAGTTTTATCAAAGGTTAGCTAACTCTCAGGACTACTTAGAGACCCCTAAAAAACAGGGAAGTTCTCTTAAATTTCTGTTACTTTAATATCTACCACAGACCTCTTGTCTTTCAACAGTTATTTCTACATTCATCACACTAATTCCCATAGTTGAAATACACCTCCAGGGAGATATTTGACTGGAATTTCTGATTATTTTATAACAGCAGAAAATTAGATCTCTGAAAGAGTTAATTTGATATGGCATAAGGAGGGGAAGAGAGGATATGAGGATTGATTTGGATTATGGGAAGTGCCAGTATATGCTATTCTTCATTTTCATGGTAATAGCAATTTGAGTTAAATGCACTTGAAAGTCATAGGGAAGCAACGGTTGTGTATTTAGATGACACATTCGCAGACTTTTGGTAGCTTAAATTTGGCAAGTGGCTGTTAAAGAGAGATGTCTGAACTAAATGGGCTTTTTGTATTGCATCTATCTAAGATGAAGCCAGATCTCAGCTTGCCACAGGGCTCTTAAAGTCCTGACCCACACCAAGCACAATTGAAAAAGTAGCCAATGCTTTCAATACTCAAGGGTTTTCTGAAGTGCATTTTCAGGTGTACATTATGAGCATGTGTGAAACCTTAGAGAAAACAGACCAGATGCTGATTTCATTTACACCAGATTAAATCCTGAAGGGCTTCAATGCCTTTACATTTCATTTTCTACAGTGTAACCCCAACAGAATTCAGCCTTCTGTTTCTCCTAAAAGGAAACCATACACCAGGATTTTCAGGGTAAACGCAATTTGCTTCTGACTTGTTTATCACTTCAGTCTGAAGATAAATCCTACTTTTGAAAAAGTCAAAGCCCAATATGAGTTTTCAGAGAGCAGGATACTGGCTGTTCTTTATACCTAAACATATGGGTAAAATATAAAAACAACAGGGGATGTTTATGGAAACATAATTATGGCAACAATGCAAAAGGAAATAACAGAGACACCCTCTTCCACCTAGGATCTCTGTCCTGGTTACATACGGCTTTCTCCACGTCTTGCCTCAGTCTGTTGTTCCATGTCTGTAAACATCAGTTAAAAGCTTCCGCCTTGTCTACACAGGTGCCTAAATTTCACTCTATCAAACAATGTTATGGACTCTAAAGGTTTCCAGAGCTTCAAAACAACATTTACATAGATCAATGGCAAGGGCACTCCAATGGCTAGCAAGCACAGTTATCACAGCTATCTCTGGACATCCTTAACCTGAAACACCATCATAGCTCCTTCTTTCACTCTTGCTTCATTACACAATGTTGATTGTAGTTGGTAGTAGCACATTAAATTACATAGATACTCAATAGAAACAGTCTTGTTTTACTGTAAATGATAGAAGAGTTTTATTACCATGAATTTTGCAAGGATGGGAAATACCCTAAAACAGGTGGAAATTAGTACTTTATGAACTGCAATATCCAGAAAAGTTGTTTTTGTTTCAAAAGCAAGGCCATAAGCATGCCTTTAATGCCTGAGAACTAATTCCTTATGAAAGGAAGGTGAAAACATGGCCCTGCCAGACCTCAGCATCACCCTCATTCTTTTCTCAGAACCTTCTCTACTAACAGCGACTGAAAAGAAACCAACACGCTGACAAACAGACTCATGACCATCCTCCCCCCCTGCCACATGGCTTATTTTATTTTTTGATTTTTTTGGTCTTTGTGCCCCCTCTTTCAAAACTTAGAAATCTCCAGTGACTTCCAGATTAACTCTCTGGTCTCTACAGATGTCACCTGGCAATTCTTTTCACCTGACAGGTAAAGTGTCACCCTCAAGCAGTCTACAGCCTTTGCTAACAGGCAGAAAGCGGAATTTCTTTGAAATATAAAATAAGCTGCATATATTCAGTTAGGAAGGAATAAACTTGGTGTTACTGTGCTTCAAGGCTGCAATAAACATCTCAGGCTCTGTATCAACACCTGAGGCTCTGGCACGATGGCACAACTAAAGCCTACCTTCAATGCTGGCTTAATTCCCACTGGTTTCATTCCTAATTGAGACATTTATATAGACTGACAGGTTTCCCAGAGCAATGAAGATAAAATTGGGCACCTATATCTTAAGGGTATTGTTTATATATATTTATATATTTATGTAAGAAACACACATATACACACATGCATATGCTTTTTCATGTATATCCCCATTCCTGGAGAGATGGGTGGGTCACACTGCAGGTATCACACGGTGATACTACTGACTTATAACCGCATTCGCACTGTTAGTAAGCACTGGAGTTATAAAAAGGTGCAGAATTTCTTCACAACTATTTCATAAGCATTTACCCAAATGAGATATACTTATATATATATATATAATATGTATATGTATTTTCTACTGTGAAATGCACACAGATAAAATCAGTACAAAAGGAGATTAAAGGATACAATACATGACAGCTGCACCTGGCAATGCCAAAAAAATAGTAGCAACCACAAACTAAGAATACTCCAGGCAACAATAATTTGTGACCTAGTGCCAATACACACTGGGGCAGATGAAAACAACTTGTTCCAAAGCTGCTGTTGGGGATCTGACATGTTTATCTATTTGGCCCACATGTGGCTGTGTCTTCTAGCACTGACAGCTCCTGCAGGTTGGCAGCTTTTCAAGAGCTTGTCAAGCTTTGATAGCATTCCTATTCCTGCAGAGATGGGCGGGTCACACCACAGATTGCACAGCGATAATAGTGCTGACATATAACCCTGCTCACACTGGTAGTGAGCACGAGTTACAGAAAGGTGCAGAATTTCTTTACAGCTACTTCATAAGTGTTTGCCCAGCTGATCACATTTTGTATTTATTATTTAGTTTCTAGGGTTTTTCTTTTTTCTTTTTCTTTTTTTTTTCTTCTTTTTGAGTATTAAAATAACAAAGTTTTTAGGCAAACTCACAAGAAAATTCTATTGACTGAAGTCATCTTTTCAGACAGATCCGAGAGATTAGGATTTCTAAGGAATTCTTCTACAGCTTTCCATCCTCTCATGCTAGTAAAAATTTTTTGTTTTACACCACACTTCTACTTGGTTGTGACATAGTTTTTGACTGCATTTGCAATGGCCTGATAAATATAGGTTGCTGCTCTTCTCTGCCTTTTCTTTATTTTACGGTATATAAATAACTTTCAACATCTGTCAGGCCCCTCAGAATCATTCAAGAAAAGACTATGGCACGGATAATGCTATTTGTGGAATAAGAGCTATAGGCTTCTATTCAAGACAAGTTCAAGTTCACAGAAGATATTTTTTTTCATACTACTGAAAGACAATTATATCATTTAGGTACATTTTTAGTCTTTTTCATTTTTCTTATTCTCATTGCTCATTCTGGAGTCTTTTTCTGTTATACTATTCTAGCTACTGTTATTTTATAATAAGGTTTGCAAGCACTGGAAACTGGGTAGATTTTTTCGAGCTGACAGTTAAAAAGTTTTCAACCAATTACACAATAAATTGAATAAAAATATACAATGATTCAAGAAATCGGAACTCGAGAAGAACGATTGATTTATTTCATCAGGAAAAACTGTACCAGGAAATAAAGCCATAACTTAATATATTTAAATTAATTTAACTAATTTAAGTAAATAATTAGGTTGCAAAAATGAAGTTATGAAATGATATGTGTGTATACATTAGAGAAGGGAACACAATACAATGCTTTAGATGTTTCTTTGAGTACTATTCCAGACATATGAATACAGAGCATCAGACACTGCAATATAATTTTGCCAAGTAGTTATGTCCACAGACAGGGATTTTCTGGGAGTAAATTGTTAGGGATGCTAACTTGGCATTTTGGTGTATCAGCAGTTACTAATACAAAATAAATAAATAAATAAATAAATAAGTAAATCTGAAGCTGAGAACTTTTACTAAGTAATCTGAATCATAAGATGTTTAATATTCTAATTAATTCAGACTGCTCTTGCTCCAGGACAGGAGAAGACAAAGGACATGCTTCAGCCCATCGAAGTCCCAACTTGTGTGGTTTCCTCGCACTGGGAGAGCCTGGAAGCCAGCCGCCTGGCCCCGAGCCAACGCAAACCACAGTCAGTCTAAACACAGCACCGGCAAATGCTACTTTCTGACACTTCCCTGCTACTGGAGAGTATCCTTGAGCACTGAAACCTCATCAGTGACTGAGATTTATACAAAACCAACTTCCTCCATCCCCTCTCTCCCCTCACTCACATGTTTCAACCAGCCCAGCGCAGAGGAACCAAGGAGGATGTCTGTATGATATTGCCTCGTGGGCATGTACTCAACAGGGTAAGTTTATGAAGTTGTTGAATGCCCATGGAGACCTTGGAAATCAACACACCAGGATGCTCTGCAAGGTTTTAGTGTCACGTGTCACTTTTAGCTGTTTAAATACACTTTGCCTCAATGTTTTGTCTGAAAAGTTAAAGACAACCTGAATAGTTAAATGTATTTGAAACTGCACATAATTCTTTCTTTAGTCCAGATATCTTAGTGCTTTTATTTTAGTGCTTATCTTTTTTTTTTTTTTTTTTTCTCTCCAGGTTACTACAGATATTTAGGCTTATTAAATGGCTTACCAAATGCAAATTTTAATTCAAATTCTTTGCTCTAAAATATCTATGACTAATGGTGCTGCCTGATCACAAATGAATTCTCCTGGCTCAGTTTGCTTTCTGCACTTCTTGGAAAGTGCAACATCCATAACAATCAATGGTGGTATGGCTAAAGTGAAATGTTACTAACTTGGGTGGAGGGGTGGACTATGCAGGGTGCGAACGCCTCCAGAAAGCTCTGAATTAATCAATCCCCACTGAACATAATGGGAAGTGACAGCACTCAGCATCTCTCAGGAGGCAATCAGCAACCCACAGAAACAGGCGTCTGCTTTTCACACAAACACAATTTGTTTGCTACAGAAAGCCTATGCCAAAAATCAATCCATGATCTGAATCTCCAATATGAATAATGCTGTTATAACTGCAATTTCCTGAAAAGGTGCTGATTTTTCAGCAAACTACCGAGATGGAAGATGAACATGTGGTGTTTCAGAAAGCATCCTACGGAAGAAATCTCCTGAAACAATCTGAATTTTAAAGGACTAAAAAAGAATTTTAAAGTGGTGTATGGAACATTGCAGAAGTCGAAATAAGATACTTAGCTTGATACTAGAAACACTTGTATATGATGATAGCAAGTGCTGCATTTAAGTGTGGGGCAAAATCATCTCCTGTTACACCTGTTAAGCCCTGTGCTGCCATCATATTAATTTAGGATCAGTTACCACTTCAAAACTGACAGCAGAATATAGTCACTTAAAACCTCCTGCTGGTGCTTAAAGAAAATATCAAACAGCTGAGAATTTAAATTTTCTTCAGTAAGTAGCGTGTCTGGAAAAAGCAGGAAAGCAGTTTTTGTGTGTGTTTCTGTACAAGCATCTGTTTTTTATATGTAGCCGTCAATTGTGCTTACAAAAACTCTGTTTCACCATGTGTACTAGAAATATTGAAGGCTATATTGCCTTTTTATTATCTGGAGTTAACACATTGTCACAGGGCAAGGGCCAGTGAGTACAGTGGATCCCAGTGGAAGCTTCTCCTATCACTAGCAATTCCAGATATTAATGTAAATATTAATATTAAATTGCCAGTAACATTGCCAATTATTTAAACCATCCAAATTGCCTCTGCTCTGTTTAATATCAGAGTAATGTAATCCCAGTGATGCCAGGAAGCAACGAATGATCTGCCTGCAGTTACCATCTTCCAAACGCTTTTATTTGAGAATGGTGACCATGACAAAAGAAATAAAGAAGCAAACGCTTACAGGTGCATGTTTGCCAATTTGCTGATATTTTGTTTTCATGCAATGCAGAGCTCCTACAGGTGGGTGACCTCTTGTAGGACTTCAGTCTCACAGAAGGTCAGATACCATGAGAAATTCATTTTATTAAAAATAACCTGTATAACTATGGAAGGTGAGATTAATATTAACTATTTATATTATAAATATTAAGTCCTAGTACAAAACATCACACAACAAATCAGAGTTACCCAGTGAAGAAAAAAAAATAGATAAAAAGGAACAAAATTGAACTTATGAGATGAACTCTGTGGAAAATAAACTGACCTTTTTTACATTTTTGTTTAAATCAACCAAGTTAAGCAGGAAGATATGGTCTTTAGCCCCGATTAGCAGCCGGCCCCTCTCCTCATCTAGCAGCAGGGTTCGAAAATCAAGCCCCTCCGTAGATCCTAGGAATGGGATGCAGCTGTTTGAAAGCAGCAAGTCTGTGGGAAAATGAAGAAAATCTTTATAATCAAAATGTTTACATATGACTCATTGGTGTCTTTTATAAATATATGCAACCAGCATGGAGTATGCCAGTGACATAACTGCAGTCTTGGAGCATGTCTTTCCAGGGTCATAATACAGTTCCTTTCAACCTTGGTTTTCTTTGGGGGAGAGGGAGAGAGGGGTGTTGTTACGTCCAAATTGGGTAATATTTACTTTCACAAAGATTTTCCTGTATGAAACTTTCCTAATAAATTGCCTCTATGACATAAAGGAATCACATTCCTTGGCAGAAATTAGAAACAAAAAGAGCTATATCTTTACAGCATTGTAATAAAACGAATGTGTGTTTATATTGTCATACTCATGGATACACAGGACCAAGGATCAATATCTCACCATATTTGGTGCTCAACATATAAAGCAGCAACATATAAAGGCCAATGGCACAGAGAACAGCAAGGAACTGGAAACAGCTGGTAGGTGTGGCAGGTATATAAGGATGAGAAGAACTGGGAGAAGGAGGTAACAACTGTAATGTGTTGAATCATAGAACAGTTTGGGTTGGAAGGGACCATAATGATCATCTAATTTCAACCCTCTGCCATGGGCAGGGACACCTCCCACCAGATCACATTGCCCAAATTCCCATCCAGCCTGACCTTGACCATTTCCAGAGATGGGGCAGCCACAGCTCCTCTGGGCAACCTGTTCCAGTGCCACCTGTTCCACCCTCAGAGTGAATAATTTCTTCCTGATATCTAGCTTTAATCTACTCACTTTTGGTTTAAAACTATTACCCCTTGTCGTATAACTCCCTGATAATGAGTACCTCACTATCTTTTCTGTATGCCCCTTTAAATACTGTAAGGACACTTTAAGTATAGGAAGTTTCGCATAAGGTTCATTTTTTCCATTGCCTACCATTCATTTTTTGGTGGTAGTATAGAAAATCTCTACAATTAAATTTGCAGTTACTACAAGTTTAATCGAGAACTGAAACATGAATCAACACCCATCGAGCATAGGTATACCAAGGCATAGTATTGAAAAAAAAGGGAATATAGAGGCATATTAAGGGGAGCATTGAGTACTAACACCTCTAAGCTCCTGGGGTCTGTACTTTCCTTACAGAGTTGGCACCAGGTTGCCATTCCTGCATCCTTGTACTCTCTGCAGGGAAAGTTAGGGCAGAGCTCTGGCTATAGCTTGTAGTTTAACGTCAAACACTTTCCCTTTTAAAAGCATACATTTTCAACATAACTTTTACTGTGATGTAGTAGTGGCTTCCAATCCCCTTCAAAAGGTAATTAAGAAAAAATATGCTTCTCTATGAAACTAATGAAAGAATCTATGCTTTTCTCCATTAAAAAAAAAACAAAAACAAAAAACAAACAAAAAAAACCACTAAAGGGCCATAAAGTAAAGAGTCTGAAATCTTTTGCTCACTGAAGACTTTGCAGACGTAATTTTGGATGAGGACACAAACAACATACAGAAAAGAGCACAACGAGAGTATAGTCGTGTTGAGCAGTCTCTAATTTGGGGAGAACAAAAATAAACACGTGAATCAGTTCTTCCACAAGCAACCTCTCCAAGCTAAACCATTCACAAATTTTGGGACAGAAAAGTAAATCCTGTATTTAATTGAATACAAAATTAAGGATATTTCCACCTTCTTGGCACCGGATGGACAATGTATCCTTCCTGCTAAAGAGGCTAGACTTAAAGCACAAGTTACTTACATTTCTTGGTCATGATTAAAACCACAGCCAGTGTTTTGCAGAGAAACTCGGGATCAAAATAAAGAGGGAAAAAAAAAAAAAAAGAAAAAACTTTTTCCCCAATGTCTCTTAAAAAAAATGTGATAGGCAAAGCAAAAGATTAAGTCTTGTTGATGGCTAATAAAGAGCACCATGGGAGAAAAAAAAATAAAATATATATTTTAACTTTATTCATATGACTACCTGGTACAGAATTATTAAAATTATTTTTTTGGCTCTGTCACTTCTACTTAAGCTTATGTGGTTTTGTCTGGCTCACTGCTGAATACTGTTAGGTACAGTCTTAAAACAAATTGTCTTGTATTGCAGCTCCTATTCCCCTAGGTGGGATTTATTTGGCAGTACTTTGAAAAATCTTACTTCACATTAAAAAACTAAATCAAAAGTTAAACTTTACACTGCTTTACACCAGCACTATCCTTTCTTGCCTATCTTTTGTGAAGACAAAGATGTCACTGTTCTGCAAATCAGTAACAGTTTAAAAGACCTGCTTACTGATTGACAGCAAGATCACTGAGGAAAAAGTTGTGGATAGCACAGTACTACAAACACCTAAATCCCATCCAAACTACTACTTACAGTAGAACTGTCTGAAGAATAGCCAAGCTGTTAGCTACCTGGCTAATAACCAGTGTTAAAAATAAATACAAATTTTAAAAAGTGAAAATAAAAGCCTTCTAAATTCCAAATTTCTGAAACTTATCTTACTCCACTAGTGTGTTTTCACCCAGAAAGAGGTAAAGATTTATTACTCCTGACACTTTCAGTGTTGTTGGGCTCTCTGTTATAGGACAGCAATCTCCAGTCACTCTTAACTTTTGTGTGATGTAGATGTATCTTCATCACACATCACAGACTCTATAAAACTCCTCCCTTGTTTTTCCAGACTGGAAATTCTTGGCACTGGATGTGATGGAGCTGTTTATTGGGAAAGGATTCTCTGACGCTGACCACAGTGAAAAAGAAGGTTTTAGCTCTCTTGGGCTGCTCAGATTCTTCTCAGTTGATCTCTAAAATATTGTTTATCACCTCTGCATTTCTGAGCAAATGTCTTTCTCTGCTCCACCCATGATGTAAGAGCTGGCTGCATTACTAGATTATCCAATCCATTGCATATAGCATTCCTTATAAATTCTGCAGTCTAAATTTAACCCCTATTCAACAACTGTCTCTAACACTTAGTACATAGGACTGAGGGAGAGAAAGAAATGAGGGATAACAATATCTAGTAATTAGTAATTTACAGGCATTAACACAAATAAACAGGAGAGAGAGATGGATTTCACAGGCTACTGTATTTCAGCAACCCATATCATCCTCTGTTACATGACTCCTCAATCTCTTTTGAGGACAAGCTTCCAGTCATGTCATAGTGCTGGTCTATGTGGGATGGGTAACTAAAATGTAGAATACAAGGAAAAGATCCTTCTCATCACCAAGTAGAAATTTGATCTGAGTAAGGATACATGATACATTTGTGCAAATGCTCGGTAGCACTTGGTTTCGTTGCCTAGAGTCATGAAATCCATTGCCCTTTGCAAGCATGTCACTTGCCAAAATATCTCGACCTGATTCTCTACATATCTAAAAGAAGAGCACTGAGACTGCTATTTCCTATTTCTTTCTTATTTGGTAGAAAGAATCTCTGCAGTGGCCATCCCAAAAGAAGAGTCATTGTCTATTGCTTAACACTTCTAGTATTTCTTGGTAAAGAACCACCTAGGACAGCTACAATGGGGAGGGAAAATGTTGTCTCATAGGTGAAACGCCCAAATGGGAATGAGCCCTGCCTGGTGCCTTGTACAGTCATTTATTTCACTGCATCATACGGAAAACATTTGTAAAATGTTCCAGATTAAAATGACAGCACTGCACACTGATTTCTTACTGATGTAAATGACAACATAAGCTGCAAAGTGGTGAAGAATCAGGTTTGGTCAGTTATTTACTAACTATTGAAAAGAGCTTGGAAATAAGACTCCGAACATGGCCACTGATAAGATTAAAACTGAAACATGACCTAATAAAAGTTGTCAAGTAAACATTAACAGAGAATTTATTAAATTACAGCCAAATTAATCATTGTTCTCACCTGATAAAAACAAAACAACCCAGCTTTATCAGTTGAAATTGCCCATCACAGCCAAATATCTTAAATATGACCTAGGATATCACACTGGAAAAATTTACCATGAAAAGCATACTTGCCCATTCATGTTTCAGAGCATATATTCTGCTTAAAGAAAGCTGTTGATGTGAATCATTGAAGCCTGTCTAGTGTAGAAATAGTTTTCTTGCAGTGCACAGAAACAAAGTTAGTTACAGGGATGGTCTTTTATAAGTGCATGTTCACCATTCAGTTTATAGTGTGTATATACTGTTTTACTGAAAATTAAACACTTTTTTCTTCACAGACTCCAGTCTGGCCATTAAATGAATATACAGCAAACTTCCTAACTGGGTTAATATTTCACTGCTGAGTGGCAGAAGATAGATTAGTAACTAGTTTTTAATCATTTAGGAAAGTATTTCAGAGGTCTCAGCTCACAACAGCTTGATCATTGCTTACTTAAACAATATATAGCATCAGAGCCACTGTGTAAAATTTCTGATGAAAAAATGTCATTGCATTCTGGTAGTATGTATTTACATTTACACAACATATTTAGACTTAGCCTTAGCTCATGTATTTGGTGACAGTACTGTTGTTCCTCACCCCAGCATGGTGTAAGAACAGAGCAATCTGGAAACAGTTCATGAAGATTCAGAATTGCCTTTGTGGCCAGACTTTTGTTTGTAATGATGGGCAATGCCTAAACTGGCAGAAAGGGATCTCCTCAACCTGTTTCAAAACAGCTGCATCTAATGACACCCTTGAAACATCCTGAATTTAAACACTACATATGTATAATTTTGTAATTTTCACAGTCAAAAGGCAAACATCACGTCATTTTACTCTAGACGTGAGCAAGTTCCTTCACATGCTGGAAAATATCCATGACAATTCACATTTTTATTGTGTGAATCCTCAACTAAATCATTGGGGTAAAGAAGTGTCAAAATAGCACAAATACAGCAAATTACTTAATTCCTGAAGTATTCTGAGTTTAAACATACAATTGACCCCAGATGTATTTGTATGAATAGTTCCCATCTATGCATCTCTACTACTTATTGCAAGAAGTAAGCTATATTTTGTTTAATTGCATCTCACCATGGACAATGATTATTTGTTGTGCATGCCATGTGGCTCATTGCTGTACAATGGATTTTATTTGGCCTTGAGGAAAATGTCATATTCATGGTACAGCAGGGCCTTTCCAAAAGGATATGGATTACTGGGAGCAGAGAAAACACAATTTTTTGTTGGCACAACATTATGTAAAAATCTTGAATCTGTTTCTAGGTAGGCCTCAAACTACCTCATACTCTACCACATAGTTTGGGATTAGGCACTTATGTTCCTCTTTCAGGACTGAATTGATCTACAGGAAGGTATTACAGTCTCAGGAGGTGACACTGGAAAGAGAACTTTTTCAAAGATTGCTCCAAAATTCAGGAATGTTTTGCTGCAGTCTTTAAGGCATTTCAGGGAACTTTCCGTGTCAAATTGCAGGCACTTCTAGCAATCAGTAAGAGTAAAATTTCCCAAATCCGTATCTGGAAACACATATTGACATATGTCAAATGTCAACATTTTACAACACAGAAAAAACATAAGTAGCTTCTTCATGCACAATGTTTCTCAAATCATCGTTACAGTCAATAATAACTAAGCAATAGATCACTCCGTGCAGTGCTGTCAAGATGCTTTTGTTTCATCGGGAAAGGAAGATCATCTTATCTTCCAGTATGCTTTATAAGGGCTACTGCACCCATAAAGAGAAATACATTTATTTATGTGTGTATATATATATATATGCAAACTGTATTAAATTCTGGTGTGATGTGGGACCTGATTCTCTTTCATATTAGTAGAGCTCACTTGCAAGGAGGTGCTTCTACAAGATCAGAGCCAAGACTACTACAGAACATTCAGTCCATCTACTTCATAGCCTGGGGTATACTCAACATACAGTGCTGTCTTTGTCTGGCTCTGTGTATTTTAAGTCTGAAAAAACGGTAATCCAGTAAAACAAAATAGGTAAGTGCTAACCACCAAAAATACACTCAGTTAAAGCACTAGCTAAACAATTCTCAGTTGTGTTTATGGAAGTGTATTTTAGTAGCTGCAAATAAATTTGACTAGAGAAACAGCTGCACAAATAACTTGTAAAGTGTTATTATTGCGGAGGTGATTAAAAGCTGCTTTGTGACTTCATGTTGTTGGTGAACAAAATGCAAAGGTTCAATTCACAACCTTCAAAGAGCCAAACAAAATAATTAACTTTTTAGACAACACAACTGAAAATGCATCTGAGTGAAACATTTGTTTTTTGTGTAGAAAATCTAAGGCCATGGATTAGTAAGGTTCCTTTTTCCTAAGTAGTTTATCTTCCTTGAAAAATTGCCAAGGAAAGCAAACTCACTGTTATTGCCAAGACAAAATTAAATCCTCTTTTTTTTTTTTTTTTTTTTTTAATCTCTCTCTCTCCTTTTAAACAATACTGTGGATGTTAAAAGAATAAGCATTACAGATGTAATTCAATATAAATGACTGGCAAGCGTATGAGAATTGGTACTGTGTAGATAATTGTTGGCATCTCATCACACATACCTTTCCATTAGAAATGCCTGGCACACTGATGGACTTAAAGGACAACAAAGCTCCTCTCTAAGTGCAAGGCAGACTACACAAAAAAAAAAAAAAAAAAAGACGACCCATCACCTCAATTTCCTCATTTTCAATTGTCAGGGCTTCACTTACCTATTTTTCATTTATCTCTTACAGATTCCCAGCCTGACTGTCAGTCTCACACATAATGGGTAAATCATCTGAGTTATGTGAATTAAATGTGCTTTCTTCTGCTGCAATCTTATTTTTATTTTATTCAAAGTATCCCAATGGTAAGGGGATATAGTTCTCTAAGAACATACAATTTTCTGCTTATATCTAGCACAGTAAAGCTTTAGACCATTGCTGAAGCTGGAGATCAGGATTTTTCTTGACCTAACAGAAAGAGAATTGTTAACTTGACTGGAGACCAAACTCTTTCCCTGCTTTTTTTTTATTATTATTATTTTTTTATTTTTCAGTGTCCTGAGCATCAAGCAGCTGAAAGAAAACCTTTCATCTATTCTGAGGGAGCAACCCACCAGCTCACCTATTCTTAAAGCCATTGCAAAATTCCCCATTTACTAAAGCCACAGTAGCAAACAGCCTATAAATTCATTGAACATGGAGAAAAGAAAAAAAAAAAAAAAGAACACCTTCAGCTGAATACTGCTGCTCTGCTCACTCTCATTAGAATTTCAGTTTTTGCCCTGGTTAACCATTTCCCAGCCTCTTGTCTCTTCCAGTCTATCAGCCAATATAAAATCAAATATACAGAAAGCAAAAGATCAGTGGTAAGCTTCAGGTAGAAATAATGGTAATTAAAATCCTTGACTGGCTTATTTAAAGAAGCTTTTGACACTCATTGTTTGTGAAATAGTTTTACTGCTTCAGCTAGCCTATCATCTCATATCACAAACTTTCCACCTACCTTTAGGTGCATAATCATATGACCTGTATTAGAAAGCGTGGAGATTAGTCCACACTCTGAGAAATATGCAACACAAACAAAGTGCGCTGACAGTACATTGCACCTTGTAGATGTCTAGCATCAAAATCATACTGAGCATCTGGAACTTGTATTAACTTGCATGAATGAACACATCTCAGTCTGCAGCAGTGGACTCATCCTTTCTTGCTTGGCTGGAGATGTGTATTGCACTTTGCAAGTATGTCCAGGTGTTAAAAATATTATGCAGTTATCATATTTAGCACTTTAAGGCACCTTGCTCTTTTGTCAAAGCATGGTACACAAAATTATATGCAGTGCTACCCATTTTTTCAAAACAAATGACTGTTGTTATATTGCTTTTGCCTTCAGAAAAGCACCAACCTTCCATTTCTGACCTTTTTTTTTTTTCTTTTCTTTTTCTTTTTTTTTTTTCTTCTGAGTGATGCCAAAAGGTCTGAAGTATTTTGAAGCACCTGGAGCTGAAATTTTCACATAACTGTCTGGAGAAACTTCTGAGAACACAGCATTATCTGAAGATGCACACAGCACCTTGCAGAGAGACTTCTATAGCCTATATATCCATGGACAGATAAAACAGCAGGTTGTACTGTTTCTTCTACCTATATTATCTGGTATCAGTTGTACAGAAATGGACACAAGTTTAAATCTTTACTCAATTTTTGCTCTGTAGGTGAAATGTCATCCTTAAGAGGTAAAAGAATTGGATTTTATTTCATACTTGAAGCAAATGAGAATTGTGTTGTGGATTTCACTCTCCAGGAATTGAAATTGCAAGGATTTTTCTCATGTAAACCCAAGGTCTAATTGGCCACAGAAGTCTGGATTTGCCTCAGCAGCTGGTCTTACACCACAGATAGGTGCTGACAGCTCTTTTGGGGAGCCTTCCTCTTTTTGCTAAGACCTGAGTTCTCAGGCTGCACGTCTGATGCCAGAATTTGCCTCGTTGAGCCTATATCTGTTGAATATGAAATATACTGTTTTTCAGAAGGTCACATATATTAAGAATACATTTTTTCACCAAGTTCAAGTCTATTTGCCAGCTTCCTTAATGAGACTAATGTTCATAACAAAGCAGTCAAGGCCTTCATGCTAAAGACGAGAGACCTTGAACTGCAGAGGAACGAACAATTCAGTTGTAATAAAAGTGTCAGATGGCATGGGAGTGGAAAACACATTAATATTGATACTAACAGGCTTAGAAGAGATACAGAGCAGCAATAGCTATTCCTGAAGAAGGTGACTTGACAGTGCAAAGGTGAGTTCCTGCCAACCAGAGTTATTTGCTCAGTTACCACATTAGTGCCTCTGTTTTCATAACTTAAAAGAAAAGTTCATAGACAGGGAAAAAAAAATCCAGTGTTTTGTTTTGTTTATTTAGTTTTTGCCTGTAGTTTCTATTATTGAAACCTATTTGCAATTTCCATACTAGCATTATCATATACCAGTTGTAACCAGTGTCTGTGTGCAACACAGACTTTTATGAAAGCATTGAATAACTGTATGTCCCAACCTCCCCTATCCTCTGCATGCTCCACACAGACACACACCCCGCTTTCACTCTGATCGTGACTTGGAGACAGACCTTAAGTTTAACCACTGTGACCTGCAATAATTTTATCAGCTGAGGATCTAGCTCTGAGTGTATAGCAAGAAGTCATGGGGGCTATTCTTCTCTCTGACTCCAAGCATTGGACCAGAGCCCTGACAAGCTGTATGGTCAGGCTGTAAAGCTAAATAAGAAGTAAAGTCCCAAATACTAACAGATCCTTGCCAAAGGAGCTCATGAGAGCTGGAACTAGTGCAAGAGAAAGGGCAGATCCATGCATCTGGGAGCAGGTAAGAGGGGAGAGAAGTGCATATGTGTGTTCAGGGAGAACAGAGCAGGGAGGGAGACGTCCTCCTTCCAGCAATAGCATGGTGTTATGTTGTCTCAGCTGCCACGAAACCACTGTCTTGAGAGAGCCTATAAGATCTCTTAAGTGCTGATAGTCCTTCAACACACTTCCCACAGTCCCTCTGAGGGTAAACAAAATTCCTCATCACTTGCTTTGAAAAGCTCTTCTGTTTTCTCCACTCCACCAAAACATATTCAGTTGGATGAGGAGGCTGAAGAGATACAGTGAGGAGGAGGTGGAATCACAGGTCTGTGAAACAACAACCAGCTGACCAGTGCGAATCCATGAGCAGAGAACAAACTTTGGCAGGGCTGAGTGGGAGAGGTGCGTTCTCAGGAAGGGAGGGGAAGGGCAGGGACCTCTGTGAGCAGATTTACCTGCCAGTGGGATAGACACTTCCTCTGTTGGCACAAAACCTGTTTTTAGAGGTTCCTGCTTGCTCTTCCCACACGTGACTGTTTGTTCCCATCCTACAGGGCATTCCCAATCTGACATAAGCCAGATTTTTATTATTATTATTTTTCTTTTCTCATGTTCTGAATGAGGAAAGAGAATATTTATAAATGACAGTTGTGGCATTAATATTTTAGCTTTTCCATCATGACTGGTTGATCTCACAAGGCAAAATTAATGTCCTTGTTCTAAATTGCTATAGACATGCAAAGAAATTCAATTGCTGTAGGGAAGCACTCTAACTCACGTAGTCATCATCTGTGGTAACTGCACAGGATGGATATTCTTTAAAACAAATGTGGTTTAAATGTAGAAAATGATTGTTTTCAGGAAGCTTAAGATATTTAGGAAAATATTAATTTTTTTTTCCATTTTTCCAGATACATTTTATTTGATTAAAAACCAAGTGTAACACAATAATTCAATTAGCTAAGGCAGAGGTAGGCTTTTAAAATAGTTTTGCACTAGCATTAGGAAAGAACCACTTCCAGAAGTGAAAATAAAAACAATTCACATTAAAATAGCTTGGCCTTGCATAATGCTCACTCTTGGCTAAGTGCAACATAATTATCAGGTTTTTTTGTTTGTTTGTTTGTTGTTTTTTTTTTTCCCGATACTGACAGGAGTTAACCCCTTATTAAACCATTAAAACAAGAGGTCACTGAATTTCTACGTTAATCCCTTTACATGTCAATTATTTGTGCTGGCCTTGTGCCTAACAGCCTCTGTCGGATTCAGAGTCCCACATGCAGAAATGCGGGTGGACCCAATATCTGTCTTATAGGCTTCTTAGGCAATGTTGAGACAGGACCACACCAACTAAAAATTACAGGGCAACGGATATCAGATATGTGTGTTTGCACAGGCTAACCATGTGCACTTTCCAATTGTTTCTTGTCAGTTGTTAGTATATAGGCATAAGGTATCATTAAATATTAGAATGTCAGGGTTTTTATTTTTTTTATCATTATTATTTACAGTTATTTCTCCTTCGGACACCAATGGATGTCACATAGACAGCAGTTGCATTACATATTATTTAGAAATCTTTTTTCAAAAATATCCAGATTGCATGTATGATGTGGGGGGATTTGTAAAGTCTTTTCAAAGCTGCCAGATAAGTTGAACATAAAACTTTGGTGTCTTCAGTAATATTTTAACCATGAAACCCTATGGTACAACACGATATACTTCTCCAGGACAGCCAGCATATGGATCACAAAGTAGATTGCCACACCTGGAGCCCTGCGTTCAGCTCTGTGTCCCCAGCACAAGAAGGGCATGGACCTGCTGGAGAGAGCCCAGAGGAGGGCCACAAGGATGATCAAAGGGCTGGAGCACTTAGCTACTATGAAGTCAGGCTGAGGGAATTGGGGTTATTCAGCCTGGAGAAGAGAAGGCTCGAGGGAGATCTCATAGGTTCCAGTACCTAAAGGGAGCTACAGGAAAGCTGAGGAGGGACTCTTGCATGTAGTGATAGGACAAGGGGTAATGGTAATAAACTGAAAGAGGGTATATTTAGATTAGGTATTAGAAAGAAATTCTTTACTCAGAGGGTGGTGAGGCACTGTTGCACTGGTCAAGGACAGGTTGGATGGGGCTTTGGGCAACTTGGTCTGGTGGGAGGTGTCCCTGTCCATGGCAGGGGTGTTGGAATTAGATGGTCTTCAAGGTCCTTTCCAACCAAAACCATTCCATGATTCTATGATTTTATGACTCTACGATTCTATGGTAGTGCTCCAGTGTGATACACAAAAATTTGTCTGTCTCTTTCTGCTGTTTCTTTGTGTATTTATTAATCTCCAAATGACTTTGACTTCAGAACAGATATCCCCTGAACCCCTCAGCCCTTGTTTGAAGAATTCATCTGTATATGGAACAGCAGAAATGGGGAGGGAAGAAAAGGAAATAGGATGTGACTTGAGACCTGTGCTGCAACCACAGATGTCCACCACTAGACACACACTGACGTCAAGAGGATCATGCCCTCAAATTAGTGCATAGAAAGCGAACAAGGCCGGAATCTTCAAAGCTACTAAGAATTGGTTATGTTTTACAACTGTCTTTAGTAAAAGTGCAACTACAGAAATATTGTTGACGGTACCCTCTTCAAAGTTGATGCAATTGATCATTTATAATCACTACATTTTTGTTCTAGGGAACCAATTTTCAGTGTTGTCTCATCCTCCTTTTTACAAGCCATTAGTCATTCTTCCCAAAGTCTTATTCTTTTGTTTTTCTCTCATCTACTGAGATTCAATCAAGTGAACATTCAACAGAATAGTTTGGTATTTGTGAACACAATTCTTTTTTCATCCAATCGAGGCCCTTTTGTGATCATGAAAAAAGAAAACTGTTGTGAGCTACAGGCTGTTTACACTGTTAAGAGGTTGATACGGGTCAGTTCTCTAAGGTTATTCTTAGTTCAACTGCTACGTAAACTGCTGATGTCACTGACTGGAGGCTGTTCTCCAGGACATTATATATGTGATAATTATATGACAGAAAATGCAAGATATAGTTGGATCTGACCTTCAAGTTCACTGGTTTAAAAAGGGAAAAAATGCAAGAAGGTTGCTCATTTTCCTGTTAATAAAACATCATCAACCCCTTTAAGTTTATACTTAGTGTACAGTATGTGCAAGACTCTTAAATCACATGGACAGCAATGCCCATCTGCCTCCAACATAGGGTACATTTCAGTCTCGATATTCACTGCCTCCAGAAAGGATTTTTGAGACAAATCAGGCAAAATCTATTTCATGACTAGACAATCATCTGACACTGAGATCTTAACTCTCATATACAGATCTTACATTACTCTATAAAGTAATCTTAGACATTTTTCCCAATAAATAAAAAATAATTAAAAATGAATTAAATATCAAGTAAAATAAGTGATTCGAGAAAACCAGCACTTCCTCACTGAGCAGATTTTCCTTGATCTTCACAGGCATTCAGAATTACAGCTGCTAATATTACCAGAAAAGCATGTTTTTACTGATCTTTCTTCCTCTTCCTGTGGAGCAAGCACAGCTGCAGAAATGCAAGCTCATTTCTAGGCTATTCTATACATAACAAATTTACCACGTTCCAGCCATTCATGGCTGTGCAACACCCGCTTCTTGGTACTGGGATTACCACAATGTCACAGACATTTTAAATGAAGTTCACAGAGCTATACAATTGGAACTGTATTTTACATGCGTAATTAAATGATGCATGCCATGGAAATAAGCCGGCTTACTAAAACAGAAAAAAAAAAACTGCTCTTGATGCAACAGTGAAGTATCTCTTTAGTTATACAATGAAACATGTTTAAAGCAAAAATAATTTAGAAAACAGGATACTTGACTTTATAAATTAATATGTTCAAAGGCTCATTTTTTGAATATTAAGGAAATGTGCTAATACAGTCATTTTTTCAAAAGAATTCCTGGCACCAAAAGGTAATCCTCTGCTTTTCTTTTCCCCGTGTCATATGAATGGATCACTCCTAAAGGGAGTAAAAACATGTATATGAAAAACTTCATGAAGCTAGACATTTCTGAAATGTGGCTAATTTCCATGTTGAGCTGATGATTTAGCGTTGTCATCCTTAAACAGAGGAGACAGAATTGCATATTGTTAGCTTGTTTAGTTAAGATGAAAAAAGCAAGGTGTGGATATTAGATCCTGCCTCAATTTATGTCAATGGCAAACCTCTTGTCATGATTTTAGTGGGAATGAGATGCATTCAATGAGAAGAATAAAAAGTCATCTGAGAATAATGTTCCTATTTATTAGATTTAAATTACTACCATAGCTATTATAAGTGTTAAACAAATTCTGTTTTAAAAGCCCAAGGTTGCCTTCAGTCTTGCTTTTCCTTGTGTGCTATGTCGAAATGTAGGAGCCTGATCCCCTGACCATCCATATCAGCACTGGTCACAGCAAGCATGTCTTGGTCCTGGTGCATGGCCACATTTCCTCTGTGTGGGAATGATATATGTTTGTGGATGTAAATATGGGTATATCACTGGTGATGATGTCCACAGTGGGGTATGTTCCCCAGACAGCAAAACAGGGTGCACATTTTTGTAATACAAATGTATTCTTTGAGTGTCCAGACTACTCATAAAGTCAATGAAAAATAATTAAATAAAGCAAACCCATAGGCTTAAATTTGTAGTTAGGAGCCTGAGTTTCTACGGGAAAATTTTAGGAGGACCAAAAATAGAAAATTGTTGAAAAAAATCTTTTGTTTTGTTGTGGTTTTACTTTGTTGTTGCTTTTGTTTCTTTTTTTTTGTTTTGTTTTGTCTTGTTTTCCCAGGAGGCGTTCAACCTTCTGGTTTGGTTATTCCCTCTGATTCTCCTTATAAACTAAAACCCAGAAACACACACACACACACACAAAAAAATGTATAAAAGTACCTGCTAATAAATTTCCAAAGACCATTGCTCAAAAGATAGACAAAAATAGGACCGTCTACAAAAAATGATTTAAACATGTTTTTATGTACGAATTAGAACACAGGAACTTCCCTTCCTTGGTAACAGAACTGCTGTCCTGTGAACGGTAGTATTGAATGAGATTAGTATATGATAATTTTCTTCATTTGCTGTAGAAGTTGAAATAAGGATGTTAAATGGGGTAGTCGACAGCAAAGATGTGCTACTTGGGGAAGCTGAATGTCACTTCCGTGCTTGATGAGTTCTGCAGTTTGTATGATGGCCATAGGTTATCTCCAGCTACATTAGAATGAATGATAAATACACACCATTGCTCTGAGAGTGAATGTAGTGTATTTAAAGACTATTAAAATATGGAGTATTACTCAGAAATCAGGCCCTAGTAGTAATCTTTTGGTAGACAGTTTGTTTACCTTGTCCTAATTTTACAAGCATAACATAATAATAAGAATGACAGATAATCTTGTAAAAAATATCTAGGAAAGAAGTTATGGACTATGTACTGAGAGGTATTGTGAAGAACAGTAATAATTTCTGGATTACGAACGGCATGCACCAATATCTAATAGCTAAATCTAAGTCATAAAAAGAAATACTGAAGAATTATTCAATTAATGAATCAGGAAAAAAATGGGAATATAAGATGAGGTATGTAATTAAAGATCATAGCATATTATATCAACATAGGTGTAGAATATATTCTTAATTTTACACCTCTAGTAAAAAAATTTAATTGACTTGAGTTGATATATGTAGTTTTATGGTGTATGATTTTTTGAATTTGTATTTTTAGAACTGGGGCAAAGAATGAAGGAAATCCACCATATGGCATTATGTTGATACCCCTACGATTCACTGCAGTATCTGCATCTTAACTTTTCCAGCCCAGACTTCTGCCCCTTAAAGTACCTCACAGAAGATGAAAACCCATAACTGCCATGCAGACAAGCCCCAAAGTTTTAATTGCTCTCTGAACTCAGAGGACTTGTGACAAACAGAGCTTTATTGGAGCGCTCTTGCGGTTGTAGACACTTCCTTAGCTACCCCACCCTGCTTCTTCTTCCTCTTCCTATATCCACCACCGGCTTCTTTCTTTCTCTCTCAATTTTCTCCTTCTCCATCTTCCGTTAATACAGTTACTTCTTCTTCCTCTCTTCCTGTCTCCTATCTTTCTTCATCCTCAGCATGTATGCAATACTTGGCATACTCTTTCTTATCCTTACTGTCAGGGAATGGGAAGAAGCAGTTTCCTAGCCCTCGGCTGAGGTGTGTGCAGCACACTGCAGCAGCTACAGCTATGAGATGAAGTAACTGCAGGGGAAAGTCCTGCTCACTTCCAGCTATACTGCCTTAGCATATGCTGAGCCATTCTGGGAAGATGGAGCTGTGCCATCCCATAAACACTTTGCATTTGGAAGAGGTTGAAACCTTCCCTTGAAAGACAACATTTTTAGCAGTGAAATGAACACACGTGTGATCAGGTCTTCAGAACTGCCTGACGTGGCCAAGTTTGGTCAGTTTTCCATAAAGATGGAAAAAGGCCTCATATTATCCTCATGTTATTCAAACTGCAAAGAATGGAGGTGCCAGGACTTGTCAATGACATGACTCTAATAATTTTATGAGAATTGGCAAGACAGTTCATTTCTCTTACAACTTATGTGCAGAAACCTTGAAGTTATTTTGGCTGGAATGCTTGGGAAAAAAAAGAAATTCAGAAAAAGAAAAGAAAAGTAAGTTTAGTTCTGACAGCTATATTAAATAGTCATGACATCTGACACACTGCTGTCAACAACAAAATCTTGATTTTGTTATGACATATACTAGCTGCATCATTTACAATGCAAAGTCCATCACCCATTGACAAGCAAGCTCCAAGAAAAAAATCAGAATTGCTCTTTAAAACCCAGACACGTGGCTGCAGGGTGGTTATTTGACCAAATTTACAAACAACCAAATATCATCTGTGGATTAAACATGCCTGATCTTGGCTGTTTTTGAAGTGGATGGTCACACTAGAACTCTTCATATCATGGCTTAGAAAGACATCCAGTGTTTCTGGAAACCAAACACAGTATCTTAAAAATATATATATGTATATATATATGAATAATTCATTTGTTCTCCTCCTGTGTAAGAAAAGTGGCATTTTGCTTCAGAAAGAATAAAAGCTCCATGTTTTCCTTTACTTGTTCTCCATATATTATTCAGAGGTATAATATCAAATGAATAAAGCAGACAAGTTGTGTTTTTTTATTTTTTATTTTTTTAAGACTCTTTTCCCTCTTTCTTATTTTAATACTTCCAAAAGAAGTGTGAAAACAAACAAACAAAAAGCAGTAACTTATTTTCTTGTACGTTATGGAAAAACAAAAATTACCACCACCACCCAAAAAATCAAAAAATCAATTAAAAAAAAAAAAAGAAAGAAAATCTGATAATTCTCTCTCCTTTGACTTTTCAGTTACTTTGCATCTCTCCAAATTAAGATTTATGTGCCAGTTTGTATATGTTGTTGCTTTTTTCCCCCTACAGGGATATAGGTGGATAAGTTTGGATAGGAAACTATAACCCTCAAGCCAAACGGAAAGGTTTATAAAGTTGCTAATAAAAGTTTGGGTCAGGGCCTAAATATCAATCATCTGTTCATTGTCTTTTTGAACGAGCTCAGGCATTTTCCCAATCACTCCCAGCAGGTCTCTGCCATTATTACAAACTAAGATTGCACTGATTTTTTTTCCCTGTGTTGACCTCAATAATCTTTCTCTCCCTTTCTCCTTACCTGCCAAATGCATCCATCAGGATTTTGCCAAAGGCTATCTGCTTTTGAAGTCAAGAGGAATTCACTAATCATGAGTGTCAAATCCACAATAAATGCCATTGCCATATGGTATATGCTGCTATTGGGAATTATCTCCAAAAGGCCTAGCTGTGAAAAGTCTGGCTATATGTTAGGGATTTTTTACTGCTAACGTTCATAACTCATGTCAGGTCTTTCAGTTTCTGTATTCATTGGCTTAAGTGAGTGTAACTGTTTCCTGAATTTATAAAAATGTTGTCAAGATCTCTTGATCTCTCTTCCTCTGTCTCTCTCTCACAAACACATTCAAACACAGATATACGCAGTGGAATTCCATACACACTGGCATACACATCTAGCAAAAGAGAAACCTGTAAATAAATAATATTTCATTCTATTTACTCAATAAATTCCTCTGAGTGTTAGAGCTCATGATAAACATATCATAACCATTGATGAAGGCTTTACAGCCTCCTGTCCTGTCAGACCATCCTGAGTGTGATTCTGAAATGCATACAAAGACCAATGTTTGAAAAACTGAGAGCAAAATGAGCTCCCATAAGCACAGGGTGCTGACATAACTGAAAAATAACAATCTGGTGAGCATTTGCTTTAGCTAAAGGAGACAACATCAAAGTGATATATCTCTGTATCTAGTGAAAACTGTGCAAGTTTACTGTACAATCAAAGCAACAAGAAATCCATTTTCTACAGAACATGGGCATTAAAGATTTTTTTTAACTATATATTTAAACCCTTCAACCTTCTCAACATTCTCAACAAGAAATACACATAAGTAAGATTACACATAAATTACCTTTATAGGAAAGCTTGAGTCTTGGTATAGTTTGCTTTGATGTTCCAGTGACTGGAAGGAGCAGCATCGCTAAAGATAACAGGCAGCAGGCATTAGGTACTTGAGAAGTTCTCATTCTGCTCTCCTCTTCTGTATCTTTTGCAGTATGGTGAAATATCTCTCCGCTATTTCAAACAATCCAAATTTAATCTGAAATCAAAAAGGAAACATCTGTAGATCTTTTGTGTTATCATATAAATAATATTTCTGAAAGCAAGCCAGACCTATCTTTAAAGAGTAGCTAATTTAACACATTTGCTACAAAAGCTTGTTTTTTGGTTTTGTTTTGCTTAGTATAAATCTAAATTTTGTATATCTGTTTCTTTAATACTACACTTACTTTAGGGATGGAAAAATATTTAAACTTTTCAAAAACCAATGTCTAGCATAGCTAAAGTCTAAGCAAAAACTAAATTAATGCAATATCCATAAAAAGATCATTTGCCACTCAAAAATATTCATGTATCTCATTAGTTCATACAGTTCCGTTAGATTTCTTAAAAGTTTTATAACTCACTCTTTAGCTCAGTACAACAGCTATTGTATGTTTATGCTATGACTAGAATAAGCTGTAATATCTCAGATACCATGAGTGAACAAGTTGAGTTAACAGTGAGTACATACCCATCATAAACTTTCATAAATAAACTAAGAAAATTGGATACAGCAAGCCGTTGTGTTTAGTTTTAATAGAGAAAAAAGTCAACACAGATGATGGACTTAAATGTGCTTTGCAGTAAGATATTTTCAGTGGAATAACTGCCTCAATTCATCCACCAAAATGTCCTATAAACTTTAATGAGTGGTTCATGCCGAGGTCAATAGGCTGATATGGGACTATGTTAACACAGTATGCGACTAAGCCAGCTTTGCAACACTTTTCACTTAATAACAGTCATTCATATTCCATAAATCTTAAAGTGTTTAACAAAAGAAAGTAATTATCATTGTCCTAATTTTCCCTACACAAAATCACAATCATAAAACTGTAGTGAACCTAATTCCTACAGGTCACACAGCCACCCCAGTAGCTGCACAGAAAGCAGCAACAGTTCTCCTGTTGTCTTGTTTTGTACCCAGTTATAAGGGATCCATTTTGCCTGCTTTTTTTTTTTTTTTTTTAATTATTTGAAATTATTTGAAATGACATCCTGAAGTTCTAAAGGTTGAATCTGATGTTTAATAAATCACAGAGGTCAGAGAATGAAAATATCCATGAGACCAGATACTTTCCCCTGGAGGTGCACCATAACAAGAGGCTAGGGAAGATAGCCAGCAAAATGACAAATGTCAATGTTTGAGTGATGCTGTAAATCAAGATGTAAGGAAATGTTATGATTAGTAATGAGATTAATGGCTCGTGACTTGACACGAAAATTTTTTTCTGAAAGGTACCAAAACAGCCTGATAAAAAGAGTGATTTCAAAGGCCAGAATATCTATCACTTGCACAGGCACCAGGGGGAAGGCTCCTTGTGAGCCCACGAGAGATACAGTCCAGCTCACCCCCCTCATGAGCCACCCCTTGTCGTGAACTTCACCTAGCTGCAGCACTGGTGCCAGAACCCCTCTGCACGTTGCAGAGGCATCCAGAATCAATTCACCAGCTCATGAAGCAGGTAGTACCTCCTTCCTGGCACAAAGGGATTGGAAAGAGGACTCCTTTAGTTCTCTCTGACAGAGGAAACCTCTCTCGGATGAAGCTGGGGCTTTCTGAGCCTCCAGCACTTCTGCCAATACTAAAGGACAAGGGAGTGTACAGGAAGGGCGTGATGAGGCAAGAGAGAGGGGAATAGATTTGTAAAATGCCCGAAGCATCCTTCCTATGCAGAACATTAAACCTCTTTCTTCTCAATCCCTTCCTCAACACCCCCATTCTGTGTCTGAATGCACTACTTTTGGCCAAGTGCTGTTACATATTAATAAGATGACATGAAAAGAAAAGGAAACAAAACAAATTTGAAATGTCTTTGGTTCCTCTTTCCATTCTCTTAACTGGAGTGTAGGATCCTGAGAGATGATAGCCCTTATTTCTTACATGCTGGTACACCTATTTGTGGTTGGAAAACAAACAAACAAACAAAAAAAAAACACTTTCTGTTGATTTGTCTGTTTCAGGGTCCTATCACATCTTTTTGGGGTGACAAAGGGGAAAAGAAGGAGGGAATGGGGGGGGGGGGGCAGTTTATTAAGACAAGACAAAACAGCCCTGTTCATCTTCAGTGGGATGTCAGAGACAAACCATACTTGAAAAAGAAGCAATCAACAGGGAATCAGTCTCACTGCAAGTATGATGAGATTTAGTGGCTTGGGGTTCTGGGTCTCAGCCAGCAGGGATCTCACTAAAGGATTTCGGGTTCATCTTCTCTAGACAAAGTACAATGACAAGTCAGGAAAAAAATTACCACTGACAGAAAAAAAGCAGTTGCCCAAATTCACGATCATTTGCTTAATTGCAGACTGAAGATCGGCACCGAATTCGGCTTTTTGGTCATAAGGAACCTTGTTTTTTCATGTAAGGCTCTTTTGCTAATGGAAATTTTTATTTTTTTCCTTTCATTTGAACAATGTCTGTGAAAAAAAACATTTGCTTTAATTTCTGACACAAGGCTTTTAGTTTTCACTGAAGACAGCTGCTGTGTGAGCTTGAGCCAACCGTCTTGTCCTAGACTCACTGCAACTCAGCCAGATTGTCATATATATTTTTAGTTTATGATGATCTTCTAATACAATTCCAGCTTCCACACAGAGTCCTTCCAGCAGTCTAATGACCAGCCCAGGTTAATGAACTTCAGACCAACTAACTGGCCATTAATCTTCAAAAGTACCCTTTCTCTCTGTAACATATGCAATGTCAATCAGTGTCCTGCTCTCAAAAGAGCTGTGGTCACGCTGTTCCAAAATAATCAGACCCATGAACAGAAATAAAATACGAAACCTAAAAGCTAATCTAACTCCCCCTTTTTCCTCTACTCAAAAAATAAGAGCTTTGTCAGGGGAGCAAAATTATTGTTTCCTTTAGTTCTTCAATATTTCTGCTAAGCACCAACATGTTCTAAAACTTCCTCATCATAGTCAGACACAAAATAAATGAGAAAAATGAACTTGAAAAACAACAACAACAACAACAAAAAACACTGAGGCCAAAGCTGCTTTCCCACCTTGCCTTCAGTTAGGAAATACCTGCACTGTGTTAATTATCACCTGTGAGACCGACCGGCTGAGGAAGGAGGCTATGTACATATCTTGCCGGGAACCGGGTATTTCCACTAGAAGAAAGGAGCTATTATTTGCCCCACGCGGAGGTGGGAGGCGCCTGGTTGAAGAGGGGACAAGGTGCCTGGCTCCATCCTGCCTGGACCTCCCTGTGGGGCCTGTAAATTCACAGTGAGCGTGGGTGAAAACTGCCAAAAGACAAAACGTGCATCCGCTAGTGTCCTGCCATCTTGCCAGAGGGAGGCAGCTGGATGTAACTGGCACATGTGTGATGTCACATCCCCGAAATGAGGTGTCACCTCCCTGCAATTGGTCAGATTTAGTGGAGTCTATAAAACAGATCACTCTGAAGCTACTGTCTGAAAGAGGAAAACCTGGAGCCAATTTACTAAACATAATTTATTCCAGGCCCTTTGTTGCAATAAACAGAGCTCTTCAGGCTTCTCAAATACACAGCCAGTAGGGAGCTCTGTGCTTATGGGAGTTTTTTGTTTTTTTTTTTTTTTTCAGGTTGTTCAGCTAAACCCTACCTGAATGCAAAATCTCGCATTCACAAGTACTGAGTAGGTGTCTGACCTCCCTTGGCGTCATGAAGTCCAGAACTGAAAGGACTGTGACCCATCCACAAACACTTTTTAAACAGTAGCTCATGTAACTCAGCTGAATTCCATAACAAAAACCTCTTCTGAATTGGAGGATAATTTAAAACCTGTCTCCAGTGCTAGTTTTCCACAGCCATTTTAAAATTCAAAATTTTGTAGGCCAATGAAGAGGATGATGAAAACAGCCTGCAGCAAATACAGGCAAAAGTGATTAACCAGATTGTGATCTGAATCTAATAGCAATGTTATAAATTGCAAGTAACCACTGCAAATCTTTTAGTTGTCTCATGTTATTTTAAAAAGGCAAGAATAGAATAGAAAAATATCTGATAATCACTGTGGATTTATAAGTAGATTCAATAAATCACCAAGGTCATCTAATCCCAATATGTAAACTATTATCTTTGATGCCCAAGGTTTTCTTTCTTTTCCTCTGTCACTGACTGGTATTTGGAGATTTTATTTTGTTTCTACATGGAGTAAGAAGAGAATAAAAGATGTCCCTTGTGATGATATCTGCATCAACCATATAGCATGAGTGTACTACTAGATGAACATATTACTTATTAGCAAAAATAATTAATAATAAATAATTTTTTTAACTGAAAACAGAAACAAAATTCTCACCCACAATTCAAATGTATTGAAAGATATATTATCTGTTTAGTTACATCAAACAGAAGCTTTATATATATGCATACACATTTAAAGCACATTATTTTAACCACAAATGCATACATATTCTTCCGATGCATTTTCTTGTAGACATCTCACCTATCACATATGTTTTCAGGAATAATATTACTGTGTATTTCAATACTATACTATAATCATGGATTGGATATTGAGCATTCTGTGTCAATAGGAGGGAAGACTGTAAACACAAGTCATAAAATAATTCATAAAATAAAATGGACTAAAAATAAAATTGCATCTCCAGACTTACTTAAAATCTTTAATTTGCTTTTTAAGTAACAAAGATGACATTGATCCAGAGCACAATGTAACTATGCTCTGTAGCTCTTAGATAGACTGTCTGTTGATATATTATTTGGCAGAAGATGCTTTTCTCTTCATTGTGAAATCTCAGCTTAAAGCTAACTCCATCCAAGAACTGGTAAACAGTATTATTCATCACTATTCTCCCATTTATTAAGTAGTTTTTGTGCTGTTTATAGTGCAACAAATGTTCTCTTCCAAGATTCAGAAAAATAATTCTTTTCACAGAAAAAAAAAAAAAGAGAGAGAGAGAGAGAGATCAATATCACATCACTTGCCGACACTACAGCCTACAGTGGGTGACTAATTTCTTTTTTTTTTATTTTATTTTTTTACATCATTGTTTTAGGTATATCTGGTTTAGATAAGGTTTTGTCATAAAATAGACCTTGCTATTGTTATACACCCAGATGAATAGTAACAATTCATATGATACATAACCCAGCTTATAAGGAGTTTTACAAAGCTTTACAGGCTTTATCCTTACTGAGCTCCTCACATGATTTATACCCTATCCATTCAACACCAGTAATTCAGAAAGCAAGAAAATCTGCTGTTCTCATTCCCACATGACAACAGCCAAGTAGAGGTAAATAAAATTAAGGGACTGAGAAACGAGGAGGATGCAACTGAGGAAGCAAGAAGTCAAAATTATTTTCATTGCGGAGAATCATTTGATAATAAATAAAGCTCTCCAATGGGTGTAAATATGCATGAGGCTTACACTGGATTTTTAGTTCATTAAGACAAAGGTAAAGTGAAGCTAGAGCAAAAATGGAGACTAAGAAATTGAAATGTAAGAGAAGAAGATTGAAGATAATTTTTTTTTCTTTTTATGGCTTTCTTCATTTTTCTGACTACACAGTTAAATGAAGCTAGTCTGCTGATGGAAGCATTTATAAAAGGCATGTAGTCTGCTAGGAGATAAAAACTCTTAAGAATGGGTAACCTTTATAGAGTGGTTTGTGTCACATTGCTATGAAGAGTTCATCTGACCATGAACTTTACTATAGTGCACTTAAAATTATATGTATAGGAAATGAGCACTTTATCCTCAGAAGATACTGGGATATTTTTCAGGTCAGTGTCAGAGGGGTCAGGATTACACCCAAAGATTTCACGTAGACACAGAAGTAATCCTTTCAGAATGTGATTGATAGATAACCATGTACACAAATGTGTTAAATATTACTAAAAACAGTGATTCTGGGAAGTTTTATCTGTGGCACTATGTATTCTGGATGTGTAATGCATAAATCCAAGACTGATGATAAAGCAAATGTTATTCTTGAACACTAATTCTTTGTATATTGTCTCCATTAAAAAAAAAAAAAAAAAAAACAGACCTAGAGTTTTACATTCTATTCTGTTGTCTATTGTCCAAGAAAGGGATGGGATGCAAAGCAACTTATGATCTGATAATGATATTGCAATGAGGAGATAGGAAGATTAGAATAAAGCGTCCAGTCACATGCACAAATGACACCTTCCACACATAAATCCCTACATGCCATTCACTCTAATGTTAGATGCATATGCATCTCAGATTTCTTTTTTGTTTGTTTGGTTGTTTTTTTGTTGTTGTTGTTTTTGTTTGTTTTTTTCTTTTGGGTGGAAGGAACTGTGACTTCAGATACTATGTCTGTAGTAACAGCTTCCCATAAGCTCTTTTTAAGAGCAATATGAGAACACCCTACACACCTGATCATTAAAATATATATATTTGAAGAAAAACAAGAAGAAGAAGAAGAAGAAAAAAAAAAAGCCAAAGAAAAAAAGCAACGTATGGTACAATTTAGCAACACACATAAGAATCAAAAGGAACATTAAGCCAAACCTCAGCATTACAATATTTTAGGTACAGCATGCCTTCCCAGCAGACCAAAAAAGCCTCTCAAACTATGAAAAGCGATTCTGTGTTGGGTTTTGTAACTTGGGAATCCAAGAAAAGGAAAAGGCAGTAGGATGAAAATTCCTTGAGACATTTAACGAAAAGGTAGACTAGATGAAAGCCACATCCTGCCGAGTACCGTGATGTTTGAAGTTTTTTGAAGAGAGCCAGAGAATTTTCCTCTAAAACGTCTGTCACCACCTGGAGCACTTGGGGTGGCTCGTCCGAATAAAGTAGGCAGGGAAAAAAGGCATGCAGAAAACTCGGCCTGTAGAACAGCTTTGACCTGTTATTGAGAAAATACTTGAAAAGCCAGAAAAATGTCACAATGGCCATCAGAGAAAAGAAATGCTCACTTTGGAGAGACCTGCTTGAACATTTAAACACTTACAGATTACTGGTCCTGCTAAAACCTGAGTTAACCCCAGGCAGCAATGTCAAGCCAGCTAAACCACTGACCCTGCAACCACCATTATTTTGTTGGAAGAAATATACATCTACAAAAGCCAACTCAAAGGAAGGATTACAGTTTCTTTTTCACCTCCAGGAGTCCTTGCCAGTGTTTTGCTATGGAAAAACTGTTCTCTGTACCTCCTTGCATAGGAGGCCTGCCAACATCTGCAGGGGTAGAGCATGAGTCCTCCAGCATTGACAGTTCAATTAGTAGAGGTCTGGACTTGCTGGTATTTCTGGGGTCACCAGCAACTAGGGGCAAAGGGGTATTTTACAGATTATTTACATGCATGGAGATTTGTTTTACCATTTATTTTGCGTGTCTGTGACAGGACGATAGTGAATTTCACACTGTTGAAATCTGTCATGAATCAAGTCCAGACTCACTTCTAGTCACCATACAAAAGCAAGGTACATAACTGTTCATACTCTGGAAGAGTATAGCCAGTGGGTTTTTACATGGATGTATCTATAGATGCAAAAATGTAGGGCTCATCTGTCCTTGATCCAAGCAATCCAGACCTAAGCCCTCTCCAGCTCATAAATAGTTTTATTAACTCCATACTATACAACAATATAAAAGTCATTTTGCCCACAGCCACCCAGCTTATCCATAGAATCATAATCCAACGGACCCTACTAAAACCAACCAAACAAAAACAAGCAAAAAAGTTGGCAGAAAGAGAAGAGTAAATACTTACATTTACAAATATAATTATAATGTTTATTTCATGTCACAGCAAATACTGTGCTAAAATTGTAGCTAGATTTGTCTGATATAAGCAGAAATTTATTGCCAGTGAGTTTATTTTTCTTGGAATTTTTCTTATATGCTTGTAGGTACTCACAGACATCCCAGCTGTATCTAAAAGCTGCCTATAGGACTCTTAAAGAAAACTAGAATGTTGCAAATATTAAGGATAGACCTCTTTGTATTACAGTTGGCCTCAACACAACCATTTTCAGAATTATTTTTACTGTATTATTTCTGATAGGATGTCTCATTACCTACCAGTATTATTAGTTCATTGTCAGCTGTCTAATGTGATAGTTTTTAAAAAGAATTCAGGCTATTACAGTTTATTGATGGTTAAAAAAATGTTCATTTCATGTGACAGCTGGCCTTTGATCAAATATGTTTGCTGTATATCCAAAGGCATATTTTCATACAATTCCTTTCATCAATGTATGGCCTCATTATTAGATGCACTGTCAGTGAACTCTGTACAGCATAGATTGCAAGGCGTTAATATATAAACTGCAGTAGAGGGAGAGATGTGCCGGAAGGATTTTAATTTACATTTCCAACAAATTTTGATTTAATAATTCATGATCATACACTTGAACTCTTTTGGATGAATATTTTTTATACTGGTTGTCCAACTAATTTTGTGTCAATGCTTTGTACAGCCAATGTGTAAAATGATATTCAACTCAACGTGTACATTGCAGTGCACTGATCTGTGTTTTTTCATTAGCCTAGTTATTTTATTGTTAGGCTGAATGTATTTGCTTTCTTGTTTCTTGTTTTGTTTTTGTTTGCTTTTTTTCTGTTGTTGTTGTTGTTTTTAGATTTCATTTTTTATTTCATTTACATTTGTAGACTAAGTGATAGGGAGGTAGCAGAACCACTATAACACATCCTATTTGTAAGCTTACACAATTCATTTTGTCCTAACTTAATGTGGATCTATTTCTCTTGATAAGTTTCCCCTGAGTACTGATCACTACAGCACCTGAGCAGTTTAAAAGCTTTAATGCTTCTATTCTCTATCCACTACCCTCACCACTATGAGGCAATTGATTTTTTTTTAAATGTTGCCATAGGAGATGACATCACTTGCATAAGGTCACACCAACAGTTAGGACCAGTACCCACATCCCCTCGACATCCAGGCAGTGCCTTAGTCACCCGGCCACCCTTCTCACCAGGGACTGCATACTGCTGGCTGTGATTCCTGTGGCAAGATCGATGACTCACATACCACTTCTTCCCGTGTTATACTCTTGATTTCAGCCCTTGTGCAAACTGCAGAAAATTACAAGCAATCACAGTTTCATTTTCCATAAACAAGAATTTCACAGAGCTGTGTAAGGCCTAACACACACCGTGTGTGAGTTCAGACATCAGGTTATCAAAGCCTATGTTCACTGCTAACCAATTTGACCATTTTCAAGGGTTAGAACATGCTGCTACCAGACCCTGAGGGAACTTTCTGCCTGATTTTTGCAATAGAAAGCAATTTATATTTGGTGCAAGAGAGTCATTCTGGAGGTCTATTTTTAAGCTGCTTTGTGAAGGGTGCTAGCACAACAGTTCCTGGAATCTGAAACAGCCATACTGAAAAAGAAAACAAGAATTCAGGCATCACCACCTCCATTCAACACAGAACTATTTCCACTTTGGTTTCAAACCACAATAACTTTCCTTTGTCTCGTGAGGACAAAGTGAGGACACAGACTGCACAGATGAATCAATACTTAACTGAAAAATAGCAACGCTTTTTAGACAGTTAATTAGTTGGTTACTAAGGAAGTGCCATAACCAGTATATTAATAAGAAAAAAGGTAGAGAGTAAAATTTCACCTCTAGTTTCTTTGTCCTCTAGGAGGACCAGGCAGACTTGATCTTGAGGGATTTCTAAAGTTTCATTCCCTATGAGGGTGGTCAACACCAGAACAGGAGCGCAGAGTTCTGGGTTCTCCATCCATGCAGACATTTGAATCTGGACTGGACACAGCTCTGAGCAACCTGATCCAAAGCTGAAGTTCTCTTTTCTTTGAACTGCAGATGGGACCATATGACCTCCTGATGTCTATTCCTACCTACATTTTTCTACTAGTTCTTTTAACAGCTAGTGGACAGAGTAATAACTGAACAGGATCATACACTGAACATCTTCAGCAGCATCCAACAATATTGTACTCCTCAACTTAAGGTTCTGACAGCCATCAAATGGTTGTTCCTATTCCACAGTGATCACTCTCATCTTATCAAGGACTCCTGTGATGAGGGCAGCACTTATGCGATCTGCTCACAGATCAATCCGTTTTACTACTGAAATATGACTGAATTCAGAAATTCTTTCCGTCTGTGAAACTGTCTGAAAGCAGCAATCATTCAAGAGCTGATTCACAAGCAGATCACAAATACCTGTATCAAGAACAGCAATGCACACAAGATGCATTAAGTACACACAAAATGGGTATAGAAACCACATTAGCTATACAACTTAATCCAATATCTCAAGAACGCCAGATATTGTTCACACAAACAGTCCTGGCTTGCCCATCCCATGAGAACTTAGCACTAGAATCAAGTCTTAAAATATTGACTCTGTATTTGAGATAATGCTTTTGTCTGCACTGAACAGATAAGAAGGGGATTTCTTCCAGGGTTCCCCCTTTGGAGCTAGAAGAGGAAGCTGGGTGAGAAATACCACTGGATGGACTGGTGACACTCAAACAAAACCAACAAGCATTGCTCACCCAGAAGAGAAAATATCAGCTGTGTATTCCAGCCTGACACCCCTTTTTTTCTGGTCCAAATTAGAAACTCCTTTCTGCCAGTCTATTATATGCCAGACAGATCAAGAAATGGAGGCCACTGTCCTTACTATGCTAAATGCTTCTTAAGGGTGTGGGAAGAAAAATGACTAGAAAGGATTTGGCCTCCATGCCAGCTTTAGCTAGAAAAGGGATGTGGTGGAGAAGAATAAGTTGTGTTTCCATAATCACAACTGAGCAGGTGTCAAACATCCACCACAGGTGCTTGTTCTATAGAGGATCCCATTCCTTGGTAAAACAGGCACTCCCCAAAGAAACCAGGGCTTGAAGACATCCAGGACTCTAATGTCAAATGAGCCTGATGCAAGTTTATTAAATCCCTTGGGATCATGATGATTAACTATCTTCCTTAAGCTATTCCCCACTGGGCTTTAGTGCTTTTAAACCACTGACCCTTTGAATTAGAGGTAGATTTCTCTTTTCACAGCTGTGACTCAACACAGGGAGGAATTCAGAGGCATCTGAAAACAAAGACAGGCAGAATTTAAAACAAAATCCTTCAATGACAGATCTGGAGAGTGATGGCTGCAGCTGGAGTTACAAATATAACTACTAACTAAATGAACATGCATTATGCAAAACCTGTACATGGACTGTCTGTATGAAGTGCAATTTCTTTGTAAAAAAAAATCGGAAAACTAGAACCAGTAAGAATGAAGCATCATAATAACTGTATATTGGCTATTTAAAAGGAAATTTGGTTTGTGGGTCCTTCAGCAAATTAAACAGTAACCACCTATACAATAAGGAGAAAAATAATAACCTGTTAGACAAACTAATCCTTGATCTTTTCTTTTATTTTATTTTTTGGATCTGCACCGCAAAACCGAAATCCTTGTGCCCAGAGACAAATAAAATAAGATGTATTTTTTAAAATGTATGTATGACACATCTCTCATTTTTAATTTAAATTATTCAATAACTAGCACATACTTTATTGAGTCTTTGCAAAGGAAATGCATTATTATCATTCCAGTTTCATGGCTAGGAATGTATTCATTAGCCACCATAGGTGGACTTGAAGTGGGTAAGATGTGGAATCAAATTATATTAATTAATAGTTATTCATGTTACTACCTTAAACATTATATGCTTTTTTCTACAGAGTTTAATAACTTATCAGACATGACATGTCAGTTTTAAATAAACACACGTTTATTTATAAGTGTAAAGATGAAGTTTACAAAATTCAGCAAATATCTTGAAGATGCTAAAGCATGGAACACAGTTACTGAGGAATACACCAATTGACCATCTTCACACAGCACTGCAAAAGCTAAACAATCAAGGACTACTGGAAACTGTTTCGTTTGTCTGCTCAGCACGGGTATGTGACTTGCATTAAAGTCACAGGCAATAATGTACTTGCACTCAAACCCTGGACTGGCTGATGTCAAATGAAGTTCAACCATTCATATTAATAGGATCAGCATTTGTATGAGGGAATGGAAGCCTCTTAGACCTGACGGTCATGAATTGACAAGCTATCGAACATTTCTTCTGTTGTGCTGACCGTCCTCCATCCTCAATGAGATCAGCTGTCTAGACCCTTAGCCCCACTGCAGCTGCTTTGTGCTCCTCCAGAGGCGTAGAAAGAGCTCATTGCTAATTCTTTCTGTGTAATATACAATGCAGGGTGAGGTCTCACGACTCTCTTTCTAGGACACAGAGAATAGTCACATTTCTCCTGAGCCCAGAAAAATCATAGCCTCATGCACGCAGACTTTGAGTTTTGTTTATCTGAAGATCTGTGATTGAGACATAGGGTGACAGGAGTGCTGTTACAAAACAAACAAACAAATACTGAAATTATCATCTTGAAACAACAAAGTCAACTTAAAATTTCTACCAAGAAAATTACTGCTAAACTACTATTGTCTTGCACCATTAATAAACTGGGTGAAGATTTTTTATTTTTTTCAGATGGACTTCATGGAAAAATACCTTCTCATAGCACTTTTCTTGACAGTTTCCAGAGCATCTATAAGCTTGTGGATTGTTCTCATTCTAGCAATCATCAGGCAGTAATTTCAGATGGCTGATACAAATGGCAGATATTGTCTGCCAAAACATTAACATACACAGAGAAAAACATTGCAGCAGATATTTTCTTTCTTCTTAACATTAAGTAGAGAAATTTTTGGAGTAAGGACAGTTATAATTTTTACCATCATCATTAACACTCTTCATAATAAGAACAACAATAACAACACCCATTACTCTAACATATTTTATACTTTTTTTTCCCAACAACAATTCTGCCAGAGGCAAATTTATACGATAAGAAAGTTGTCTGCTGGCAGTGACATTTAGAAGTTATAACCTAGGTGTGTCGGTCAGGACATGCAGAGTGAGTCAATTCAAAAAGCCCACTCATACCTTGGCATCTCTATTCATTTATAGGCACCTCAGCTACATTCTTGTTTTCCAGAAGTGCTTTTATAAACATTTAAAAAACACACAAAACATAAAAAAGATAAGAATTCAGCATGCAAGGCCAATCTCAACAAAGGATGTGACCAAAGATGAAAACAAGATTAAAATAAATGCCTTATGCGCTTAATAAAAAATTTCAATATAATGAGTCACTGAATTGACTCATGAACTATGAGTTGACCATGTCCCTTTTAACTGTTCCACAAAACAATCTCCTTTCTGAAAAAGACTGACATTTTTTAGCAGATATAGTTACTACAGCTGATTGGGTTTTGTTGGTCAATAGCATATGCGTACTGTAATGTGAGCTATGGTACTGAAGTTTGGCTGCAGGTTTAGAAAGCAGCACATAGAAGATTTGCAGCTAGATCAGAAAATTCCGTCTGTATGTATTTGGAAAGTTACCAGAAGAAATCACCAGGAAAACACTGCAAATCTCTTCCTCGCAGAAGTATAAGATGAAATGGAAAAGCTATAAAGGCAAGACTGCAAACATATACACTCAGTAATTGAAAAAGTAATCACATTTGAGCTTCTTTCAACATTAATGTTGCCTCTCAGTTTGCTTTCCTTAGCAATATGTAGCACTAAACACATTACCAATTTTCTACATTTAAACAATATTGGTTTTTTTCCACCTTCAACATTCATTTCCTACTTCAGAAAAACCCTCTTAGACATCACCTTCTTACTTAAATGAGAATATAATCATGTTTGCAATGGCCAGGCCAAAGATTCATCCAATCTAGTAGTCTGCTTTCAACAGTAAGCCTAAGGAAGAATAAGAATGGAACATTCATATATGATGTTTCTCTACCTTTATCAATCCCCCCCCGCCCTTTTCTTTTTTTCGTCTATTTTCAGATCAGGAGATCTCCTGAGCCTATTGTGGCTTCTCTATTTAACCCCTACTAGATACCACTTTCAAGTACTTAACAGAATCCTTTTGAGCCATTATAAAATTCTTACATCTACAACACAACCTGGCAAACAATTTTGCATGTCTACTACTCAATGTGTGTGGAGCCACCTCTAGTACCACCAACAACATGAAAACATATTGTTTTCACCTTTCATAATACTAGCCAGAAAGTAGATCAATAAAATTATTATTATTATTAACAACAACAACAACAACAACAATATCAAAATATATCTTCCTATTTGGGACAATAAAAATGGGAAGATTCTGATTTAAAAGTCATGATCTTTCAGATATGTTGCCGTTAGAGGCATTATGCATTCTATACTTCATTATATAGTAGATGTATAGATTGTCTAGGAAATTAAAGAGAAAGTTGATCAACAAAAATTAAGAAGGTGATAGTGGTGGTCAGCTCCAATGAGTGTTTGTTGCCAGATGAAAATACATTGCTACGGTCACTGCACAAATGAAGATGTAAGGGTTCACAACTGAATGTGTGCTTGGAATCCAGGACAAGGTTGTGCATTTGACTATAAAAGTTTTTGCCAAGCTTGGCAAATATACGGGTGGGGAAAATCACAGTGTTTCACAGTGGCTCAACACCAGTAGCAAAAAGGCTCCCATGCATTGCTCTCGGTGAACACCTTCAGGCAGTAGGATGGAAAAAGTGCCCCAGTACCCCCAGTACCCACCAGCTGAATAGCGCAGTCACCTCTCTCCCTGACAAGGCCCTCTATTTCTCTCATGTTGAGCAAAATTAAATTTTACTGTACTGAATTTTTTTTTCCCACATCCAGAAATTTTATTCTCATTATAAAGGAAATATAAGGGGTGAGAGGTGTTGCTTTTGCACAAGTTGAGAATACACCTCTAAAATCTTCTGCTATCAAAATTAATATGATAAATATTTTTTAATGTATTTTAAGATTTATGGTATAAACAGAATATATGGAAATACAATTAAGAATTCTATTAATCTTTATGTCTCAAAGTGTGAGTAATGTAGGAAACAGCAACATACAGCTGAGAACACTAAAACTGTGAAGATACATGTTTTCCATTGAAAAATCTGGTCTTACCCACTCTTGGTGCCAGAAAGGCAGACCGGATGAGATACTTGTTTACTCCAACCAGGACATTTCCTTAACTCTTGGACATTATTTTAAGATGTGATGACCATCTTACTCCCACTGGAGAATTATCACTGTCATGAAGTCAGTAGGTCAAAACTTTAAATTTACAGCTCGTGAAAGGAATTCCTCAGTTAAGTGTGTTATATTCTAGTGGACTTGTGGACAAATATAAACTCTAAAGAACAACTGTACTTTATATACTTCATGCTTATATTTCATACATACACTGACATTAATTTAAGGGCCTGTCAGAATACAGCTTCATTAGTGATACCCTACTTAGTGAATCATGAAGGGTAGTAAATATCCAAATGGGTTACATCTCATAGAAATACTACAATGAACCCTAAAGGGAAAAAAACATCCCTTCTTTTGACAAAAAAAAAAAAAGATAAAAAAAGGAAAGAGAAAAAAAAAAGATTTAAAACAATAACATAATAACATAAGCTGTAATTATATTAAAGAATGAAATGATTTATCTTTACTTATTTAGAATTAAACATTTCTGTAGTTATTTTGATCATCTCTATAAAAACATCAAGTTTCAAATAAGTTGCTAACTGCAGAGGATCGTAATAATATGATATTTCTGTCATTGTCTAGTGGTTTTCAGAGATGTTTCAAAAAATGCACACATTCAAAAGTTCTATGACTTTTTCATCAAAAATTAATATTAAAACAGTGATGGAAAACATTACACTTTCTGAAAAAACATCTCATTAAGTTTTAAAACAGAAATGTCATACCTCCTTTTTCAATTACAGCTACTTTTAAGATTTTCCAAAGGTACCTACAATTTGGCTTTGAACCTGCTATTGCAAAGTGCCAAAAAAACCTAATTACAGCAAGGAAAATGTTGTGTGCACACATATGTAGGTGTTTGTCTATAGTCTGCGTGAGCAATTGAAAAATATCCAAAATATACACTGAGCAAACCACATAATTAAAATTACTCTTATGCAGAGTGAATTTCTCTTTAAAGTAAAAAATAGTGGAAGGAGAGCATAGACTTCTCAGTACTGCTGAGTACTGAGAGCAAAATGCTTCATCTAATGAGTAATCTCTGGAGCACATGGATGTTTACCTCACTCTGGGCAAGCTAAAGTGCATGGACAGACTATTACTTTATCCGATGTGCAATAACTTGTTAAGCAACTGTAATGAAACCACATTCTTCCACAAACTTATGCACTGCATGTCTATATTTTCTCCATGCCAGTATGACATTTTGACTCCCAAATATTAAATGCTTAAAAAAATACAAGCATGTCCAAAGTTAGAATATCTGAATCTAGATCCACAAATCACTAGAACTGGTGAAAACTGGAACCCACGTCCAAAGTCTCTCCAAGTTTGGCAGGTAGAGCGTCTGAATCCACTCTGCCTTCAGGAAAAAAAAAAAAAAAAAAAAAAAGTAATAACAAGAATACAATACAGTTAAACCGTATTGTTTCCTAGGTGAATAATGGTGAATGGATGGCAGATTTATTAATATGATCAATTGCTTGGATATGATTCAGAAAAAAAAAAGAAGAAAGAGAAAGAGAAAGAAGGAGAAAGAAAGAGAGAGAGAAAGAGAGGAAAGAGAGAAGGAGAGAGAGAGAAAGAAAGAAAGAAGGAAAGAAGGAAAGAAGGAAAGAAGGAAAGAGAAAAAGAAAGAAAGAAAAAGAAAAAAGAAAGAAAGAAAGAAAGAAAGAAAGAAAGAAAGAAAAAAAAAGAAAGAAAGAAAGAAAAAGAAAGAAAGAAAGAAAGAAAGGAAGAAAGAGAAAGAAAGAAAGAAAGACATAGTCTATAGATTAAAAGCAAATGCTGGCAAATGTCTTCCGAGATCCTCCAGATTTTTCTTTGGGAGAATGGCAAAAGAAGGGATTTTGGTAAAGCTTCATTTCCTTCCATTTTTGCACTTCTGCCTGTTGTTGAAGTGTAGGTCAGTGAAGTTTTGAGACTTGTATTTGGCTTAAACACAGATGAAGTTATAAAAAAAGCAAATCTAACAGATAAACCAGGACTCGTAATGAATATGGAACCTCTCAATATCACATTAGCAACCTTTCTGGTACATTTTAATGTTTCATCTTGTATGCAGGACACAGATTTCATTGTTTTGAGGCTACTGAGCACCTTTTCTAGTATGGTAACTTTTCACTTCTCATTGACATCAGTGAAAGCTTAAAGCAGTTCTTCAAAGTATTTAATAACTTTCTAGGCCCTTAGAATCCTATTCTTTCCATAATTTCATATTACTAGGTAAGGAAAGTTAAACAGACAGAGAGTATACACTGTATTCCTTTGCAATATGTGAATGTGTAGTATCTCCGATTTTATGTATGTCTTTCGATGTGTTTGATCCAAACTTCTGGCTGCCAATGTAAAAGCAGTTTTACAGTGAGCTCTAATGAATATTCTTATAGCCAAAATAGACTAAGGATATAAATGATGCAATAATCAAAGAAAAGTACCTTGTCCATACTCAGATGTAGTTGTGCATGGTAGGTATCTTGTTCCATAGGGAACTACTGTGATTCACAGCAACTGCATATGAATTTCCAGTTTATGATGATCTTATTCCTTAAACATTAAAAACTAAATATATTTTACAGGCTTTTATTTTTAAATAATAATAATAATGCAGAAATACCAATAAATAATCATCTAAAATTTACTTGGCATAGTTGTGTATTTCTCACAAGAGACCTTTTATACCAAAGCATGGCTGAAATCTCAAAATTCCTTCAAATGCTTATCTGTTTTAATGATAACTGCAGCTGCACTCAAAAAATGTTGCTCTTGATATCACTTACATTCCCACAGGAGTACAAAACTGTGATGCAAGGGTTTAAAAAAAAGTGTTCTTATTGGGACACTGGAAAAAGACATAGTTTTATTCTTTTGATTATGCATAATAGTTTATTTTGGGGCAACATGATGAAATATATGTTCCTTCTATTTTTTTTTTTTTACTTATTTTTTTTTTCTGAAGCTTACCGATTTTCCCATTATTAATATGAAAACAGGCCAAAAGAAAAAAACAGGATGAGAGATCCAACAAATTCAGAATTCAAGCGCAGTCATTTGGGCCACTGAACATCTTCAGTGGAAGCAATTTAGTCCTAGGCATGGGAATATTGACAAAGAAATGTTATGAACTCCTGAAAGCTGTTTGCAATCTGTCTGGGATCAAAGGGAATCGAAGCAATTATGAAATTGTCTTGTAGGCAAGGTAATATTGTACATAGCGATCTTGGAATGAATTATTTAAATATTCATATTTCTATATTTTTAAAAGGTGTATATAAGTCCCATGAGTAATTTAACAATGATGATTACAAAGTAGTGATTATCAGTGTTGAATTAGTGCTGGATTATTAATGATCTAATATTAAATTTAAAAATTAGATTTATCCCACCCTTGCCCACTAAGGACTAAGAAAATCAAAATTATTTATTTCAGTATGGTAAAGACATATTGTTTCAAAAACCTAGTGACTATATGTGTTCAATTTAATTTATAAGTCCCTGGTTATTGCTGCACTTTTACTCATACAAAACTAAACTAACATACCCTGCTGTTTGATGCATATTTGCAAAGTCAGAATAGAGAAAAAAAAAAAAAAAAGAGGAAGGAAAAAAAAAAAGCACAAGACTTAGAGACACATCACTACCCTTTGCAGAAATGTCATTCATGCCACAAATAAAGTGTAAACTTAGAAAAACATCATCACCCAACAAACAAGCAGTATTTGCCGAACCAAATGCATGTGTCTGGAACTGTTCTCCCATTCTAATTGGCGGCAGGCTCTGGTGCAGTGCAGCAGGATGCTGAAGTTGAGAAATCCCTCACACTGGTCATGCAGAGTTCAACACCCAGTGCAACAGCAATTGCTTAACTCCTGGGGCAGGAGGCACAGAGAGAAATCCCCCGAAACTGATGGGGAAGCAATGCTGTCGCTTCTCACAGACAACCTTGGCGGGGTAACAAAGGCAGGAAGAATTACAGTGAAGCTGGCTGTAAGGTGGCAACACAGCATCACAAAGACTGAGTCTCACCCTGGGGGACTGCTGGTGTGGTTTAAAAGTGGTAGAGTACTGGGGTGCAAATGACAGCAAGAAAGGATGAGGCTTCCTGAGCAAGCTGAGGCCTGTGCCTGTTCTTCCAGTGCTGCACCACTGTATTTGCGTTATTGCTGTGTCAAGCGGGAATGCGGGGGGGTGGGTTAAGTCCCAAACCCTGCAGTGATCATCCCAGGAGAGATTCCTGCCTCCCATTTGTCTTCAGAAATGGAGGCGCACCTACACAAAACAGAAATGATTCATGATCCTTAGAGCAAAAGTTGAACCAGAATGTGCATGTCTACAGCTGGCAGATTGTCAAACTCAAAGACTATCAGTCACAGGACAACCAGGACATCTCGGCTCATTCAAAGCACCTAATTCTAAGCTGATGTTTAATTTAGAATGCTTCTGCAGCAAGACAGTTGGTTATGACACCCAAGTACATCCAATGGCAGACAGAGAAAAAAGATAACTGAAGGAGCTTGGTCATTCTCAAAAACCTGTTCTTTGACAATTTTTAGAATTAGGTGAGTACGAGTAGTGAACTGAAGGATACACTCAGTGGGACCTGGCCCAGTCTGATATCCAAGCTAGAAGACACAAAATTTTGAAAGTTGGCAACAACTCTTTTCCTTCTTTCCTGTGTGTCAGACTAACCTCGACACTGAGTGTGTCTTCTACTTCAGCCTTCTCCAACATATGGTTTCAGGCAGAATGTTGCCTGTAAAATCCTTATGCATTTATTCCAATAAATGAAGCATTTCAAATAAAACCAGAATGTTTTGAGGGGAACCAAAAGGCAATGCTGCCTCCTCAGTGCTAACATGCTATCAGCCACGGACAAGGTTGGGAACACATTCATTACTGGGGTACTGAGCTGTCATGTCTTCACAAAAACATTCAGCTTGATCAACCAAACTGTGGACCTTGATTTATCCATCTAACAGCCCCGTTCAGCCCTCCTGGGCTGGACTTTGCCCAGTGCTGCTGCTGGGAAGCTGCAGAGCATCTCTGGGAGAGAACCTGCAGGGAGCAGAGAGGGGGAGGAAGGAACGCAGTCAGATAGGGTCTACAAGAGTTGGAAGTGGGAAAAGGCTGAGCCAATTACCCTGTGTGAACTGACTATAGGAACAATAGCTACCCAGACAAAAGGCAGTCTAATGCAACTGTTACAACCCAGCCAGTTTTGAAAGGCAACATATGAAAAGACAACCACGTTTTCAAAATCCTCAGGATATTAACTTCATATTTGTGTGTTGTATTAAGAAGGCTAACGTCATGACAACAGCTCAATTTAGAACAAACAATAGACCAATAAATACAATACTAGTGCTTTAAAATAATTAAATAACCATTTGTTCTTACATTTATGTTGCTTCCAAATATTGGCAGAATTCCTTCAAAATAAACAAACAACTCTTTTTTTTTTTTTTTAATTTTTAAAGATTACATGTTGGCAGTAATTTAGGCAAATCTGGACATTTGTTCCATTCGTCTGAGGTGAAAAAAACAAAGACACATCTATCACGTTGCATTTTCACTCTTAAAAAGCCAAAACAAGGACCCTCAAGGGAACGAGAAGTTTAATTATAAACTATCACTGCAAAACAAGATAGATCCTGGACATATCACTGGGCAGACATTCAATACACTAAGCCAATATAATCTGATTTTTTTTTCCTCAGTGCAGGGCCAAGGTTCTTTCATGGTGTAAAAAGACAGTCAGCAAAATAGTGATCAGCTACAGAGGCACAAATGTTGGTGCAAAATAATCTTCTTAATATGATCAATGGTTCTCCAGAAGCACTCACAAGTGTAGAAAAACACAAGCAGTCCTATTAATCAGCAGCCCATTGTTTATTACGTTGTGGACTAAATTTGTGCTATATAACAATGAGAAAATGTCAAGTGTTAGTGCACAATTATATCACTTTGTCTGCACTGCAGTTTTCACTTTAATTCAGTTCCTATAAGGCTTTTTGTAATTGTTGTATCAAATGTTACAGCAGAAACATCTTAGTGAAAAAACAGAATAAATGCACCCCCCCATTTTTTTTCACCTTCCTCACCAAAAAAAAGGAGAAAATCTATTCCAGAATCCTCAGTTTAAAATATGTCTTAATCACACATGATACATCAAATACTTTCTTCATCATTTCTGTAAATATAAAAACTGAAAATTCCACAGAAAATTCCCCCAACAGAAAAATGTATTTATTTAATAAATAAATAATGTTGAAAGAACTTCAACCTCCTACAATCCTATGAGTCTATTTCATAAGGCTGCATTTTGGATTTCCATTGAGTAACAGAGAAGAAAAAGAGTAATGTCAATAACACTGTCAACAAGGTCAAGTCCCAAAGGAATCCGTATGAATTCCTTCTAAAACCCCGTGTAGATCTATAAACTGTCTTGATCTTACCCACCACATCGGTATAGCATGGAGCTTATTTTAAACTACCGTATAGTGACAGCCTGATCCTGTTTTCACAGAGATGAACTGTACCTCTATAAAGGCATATAGCTGTCTCATAACATGAGAGGAGTCCATCTGGTAAATTGATTCTCTTGAAGAAATGCATTACAGAAGTAAAGATGAAAGTTTTATAGTGACTCTAGAGAAATACTGAGAGAAATAGACATTTAGAGAAATCTTTCACCTTTCTAAATTCAAACATGACACTAAAGATGAATGTTAATCTACTTTTCTACAAACATAGATTTCCACTTAGATTCAATATGTAAAATTATTATATAAGATTATTCCTTATTAACAGAGGTAGTACTATTGCCCATAAAAATATAGAGGTAATAATATTGTCCTTAAAATACTTTTTAAAGTACACAAGCCTCTTGATAGCATACAATGTCTGAACATGCTAATGTGAAAATTGATTTCTTTTGCCTAAATCATGATGATCAATTCTTCAGCAAAACTTCCAGTTGTAAACAGAGATTATCTGATTCATACTCATTTCTCTTCTTCATTCTTTTCCCAGCAATTACCTCCTTTGTACTTTAGTGAGGGCCTTCACATTTTTAATGAAAGTAGCAGAGATTTATAATAAAGATTTATAACAAAATCTCCACTATAGAGCTGTATCAGAGTAATGCATAAAGTAATCAGTAAGGAATAGATTGGTATGTGCACACTGACTTTAAGTTGCACTAATTTGACAGAAAAGGATCATGACCATCATGATGCTATAATATCAGTGATACTTTCGTTCATTAGTACACAAATATTAAATTTATAATCTTAGTTCCAGTTTTGAATTATTTTATGACAGAATAATTAGCAAACACATTCATTCAGATGATCTGAATGAAAGTAGAGCTCATCTTTACTAAATTTAGTGTAAAAAATATTTGATGACATCTCAGAGGAACAGACTCACCTCCATTCACTGTAGCTACCCAAGAAGTAGAAGCTGGCAGCCTGGTCACTCAAAGCTACATGCATAACCAACAGAGAGGAATGGGAACCACCAGGAAGTTAATCATGGGAACCCCCAGCCTGAGTTCCTTAGGTCCTTCTGCTGATTCTAGTTAAATACCACATATTATATATGAGGAAAAAAAAAATGGGGCCTATGCTGTTACTTGTTTATTTGTTTGACTATATGCAGCGCAAAATAAATACTTCCAAAACCAACAGAAACATAACTAGAACAATTATTTTTTTTTCTCCAGTTCCAGATTTACGTATAGGCACTCCATACATGATGCCCTTCACTGTGAATCATTTGCTGAAACCTCATAAACTGCTGGCATGTCTAAGCACGGTCCTCTGCCGTAGGAGGTAAAGGAATGAATCCCTCCAATGGTGGCATAACAGGCTCTTATCCTTCCATTAATAAAAAAGGAAAATTGTATTAGCCATGCTGGGTGTACATGTCCTTATAGTATTCTCACTTGAGAGGAAATGAAAGAAAATGTTATATTCAACAAAACGGATTCCATGATAAATTAAACAAGAAGAGCAAGGCCAAGAACAGAAAAGTTGTAAATGTCAGAGCAACAGCTGGAATGTCACCGCAAACAACATGATCCTGCCTCTCATGGCAAGTCCATAAAGCAGACGGAAAATAAAGGCAATGTTTTACTGAACTCTTAAAAATAACAAGACAACATTTCTACTTCCTTGGTGTGTCTTTGGTTCAATGTTCACCCTCCGCATGAATGACCCAGAGGTCTTTAGGAACATATGATATCTGATTGCATAGTTAAAAAATGCAGCCTAGTGCATATGCATTAGGGAGCGGGAAGGAACGAAAGTGCAAACAGTTATCCTTTGGGATGCTGACAATGAAAGGACTTTCGAGTCATTTCTCATTGTTGCCAATGGAGGGGAGAGTGGCTGCAAATCACTGAAAACTGACATATCTAAATGTCTGTTAGTATTTTGTTATTATTAATTGAAAGGAAAACATTGTTTTCCTCTATTATCTATGCAGGTATACCCTCTGTATTCAAGAAGTTAAAGAGAGGTCTGATTAGCCCTTTATATAATTAAGGGTTATACCCCTGCCCCCTTTTATCTTCCAGAGCAGATGTTCTGATCAGTGGTTGTTGAACAACCAGACAAAATGATAGAATTGCCATGTTGGGTACTGGAAATCTTCTGAAAAATGTGATAAAATATTGCTGTTCTGGAGATAAAGGAAAGGGGTTGGGAAACTTGCCCCAGATCTATGCTAGAAACTAAAGGATAAAAAAAAAAAATCTAATTTTTTTTCTCTCTCCCAAGCTTTTTTATTTTTATTTACAAAATTTGTAATTCCTTTTTTTATATTTGTACAAATATATATAAATTTGCAGCTGTAATTGAAGCAAAGTGATTCAAGCAACTGAAATCATATCATTACTGACTTAAGACCCCAGATTAGTCAAACCATCCATGATTAGCTTCTGATTATAATTCTGTCACTGAGTTTTGGTCAAAGAGTAGAGCAGTTTTCTCCTAGAAGGTCCCAGGACATTTCACTTAATCTTCACTCTCCCATTCTGGGTCTCACTCACATATTTCAGTTTCTTTCCCTGTGTGGCCATACTGGGAGCATGCACAAGCTAAACCCACAGGAAAGAAACAGAAGAACAGGAACCAGGTGAGAGCCTCCCTGGACAGATTGAATAATGCCCCCCAATTTGTTAAGGACTAGAAGACAACTGAACTTCCCTGGTGTTATTGCTTCATCATTCCTTTGAAATTATAACTTAATGCTTTCATCCACTATGAACTCATGCACTAAGCACAATAACTTAATGGAGTATTAGAAAAACATTACTGTGAAAATACAATAATAATAATGGAAATGGGCTGACATATGTTTATGATTATTTTTATAAATGCCTTTTGAGAAGGCCATATCAAATATTTAAAACTCATCTTCTTTAACTGCAGCCCAAAATTCAGAGTTCTGTTAAGTACATTCAGCCTGAATCCTTCTGAGTCTCAATGTGAAGAAAGGATAGGTTTTCAAAACAGACTGAGTCTGGCCATAACACAACAGGATCAGAGACATATTTCTGCCACAAGGGAAAGCACTTCAAACATCAGGGTGCCAGTCTGTCAGCACTTATCACTCAGTGGGTTATACTATCTCTCGAACAGATTCCCCTTCCAAACTTATACTTCATCACAGTCCTGACCTTGCTGGGTAAGGCCTCTCCTGCAGAGTTCAAGTCTGCATCATGTAAGACATGGAGAGTTTATTCTCTGCTTCTCAGTAATGTCTAACAGTTTTCTCCTCTATTCACCAAAAATGATTTATTCTGCAGTTTTGGGAGCATTGATGGAGGAGAAATGTTTACCAAGAAAACGTTACGCTGCAAAGAACATGGACAAACATCTGCCCGTTCATGAACAAAATGGTTGCTTCTGAAGCTATTTGGTGTGCAAAATTCCATCCAAAAATGGGATGGAAACAGACAGCCAGGCCATACTGAGCTCCAGCTAGCAAAGTGTTTCAGATCAAGAAAAACAGGCAAAGCTGCATCATTCTGGCTTGTGTTGTATGGACTCTTTTTTTTTTTTTTTTTTTTCCCTTTGAAACATTCCATTTGTTGTTCATGCCAAGACAAGAAAAGAAACATTTTTAACCTTAAAGGTCTGACATAAGCCTACAAAATTAAATAGCCAGGACTGAAAAGAGGCAGGTTTTACAGTTCTTAAGTAGCTACCTTTGTTCCTTCCGTAACAGTACAGTTAGAGTCAAGGAAAACACAGCAAGCTGCAAGAAAACAGGGAAGACCAGATTCAACTGCCTTTATTTGCACTGAAATCTATGGCAGTCAGGGCTACATGGTACTACAAACTCCACAAATAAAGAGCAAGTGTCAATGCCTTCCCTGGTGGGCTTACATTTACAAAGACAAAACAAGCAAAAGGTGAGTGGAGGAAAAGCACGTGCAACTACAACAGTTGTACAGTCAACCCAGTGCAGCTCTGATGAGTTTCCAGACCCCAGGGCTGTCTGTATCAATAAATAAAATGTGACAGACACCATTTGCAGGTCCTGAGACAGTGCAGCCTGGCACAGCTTCTGTCCGTACAACTAAACTCTTTTTCCCTTCAGGACAGACTGGTCTCATCCACATTGCCTCCTGGGAGCCCTCCATATCCCCCCAGCTTATGCTAAAGCAGTTTGAAAAACTGCTAATTGACAAGAGCAAAACTGAGCATGCTAACATCACAGGCTATTGCAGGCAAACATCATCTTTTGGCCTTGTTTAACTTACAAATACAGATGTAACACATCTGTGTCTCTTGCAGTCTGCCTGAGAGTCCCTGCACCCACAAGCGAAACATGCCACTGAAGCCATCAGAAAAGATAGCCAGTGAGTGACAGAGCCAGCAAAGGCTCCCATCGAGTTTTGGCACTTAAAAAATACTGCCTTTCATTGTGTAATTTCTGTGGAAGAAAATGAGATGTGGTAAAAACAGCACAAAATATTCCTCAGTGTGAACACATGTGCCAGAATCAGGTGAACATGACCATCACATAGAAATTTAAAAAAGGAAATGGGTTCTAGGTTTTGTGAGGGAGTAGACAGCTAAATTACAGGTAAAATCTTTGAAATTTAACCCTGTTTTTAAGAAAAGGCAGTGTTAGGCTAAAACATCAGCTGCTTTTTATAGCCACTAAAAACCTCTGTTTTCAGAAAAGCTTTGACAAGCTTGGAAAAAAAAAAAAAAAAAAAAACAGCAAATAGCTGATACCCACTACAATGCATAAAAGTGTCCTCCTACAAGTTCCTGTCCAGGGGCCTGCTTTTAGAGCAAACGTCCACTGACTTCTACACAGATGTCCTTAGTTCTCCTTCCATGTTATATGGACCTCAAAAATTAGAAAAAGGAGATAAAACCCATGAGGACAGCACTGTGACGGGGGCACTTCTGGCCTCCAGTACTTATCACGGCCCTCATACCATGCCACCACATCTTCGCTTCTGCCAGAGAACCTGTTCATGGAGACACTCTGTGGTACAATCAACACTGGCTGGTTTATTTTAGACACCTTAAGAGCAGTGCTGCTGTACTTGCTGGAAATGGATCTGCAGAACTGAGGATGGAAAGCTTACAATGACCAGACTGAGAGGCTGTGGCATATCCCTCCCTGAAGATATTCAAAAGCCAACAGGACATGATCTCAGGCAACCTGCTGTCAGTGGCCCTGCTTGAGTATGAGGTTGGACCAGATGGTCTTCAGAGGTCCCTTCCAACCTCAAGCATTCTGTGATTCTGTGATAGCTGAAGCAGTTATTAAATTTTTCAGCTGGTAGGACTACAAACAAGAATGAGTGATAAATCCCTTGTTCTCTTCCACCACATGGTCACAAGAAGAGATTAATAACTGATCACACTTAAGAAACTAGTAAAATTATTGCCAGTATCTTCTTGACATGTTCAGAAGATGAGATGCCTAATTGTTATTTTTATTTTTAGTCAAATAAATTCATGAGAAAAAAAAATGAAACAAATAAATAATCAGCATGGATCTTGGAAGAAAGAGTTTCAGGAAATGTTTCATGGCAAAGAACATCCATTCTGCTATCCAACTGCTTGTTATGTTTTAACAATTCATGAGAGTGGAGCTTCTGCAGCTTCTTTTCGTTGTCCTATTCCAAAAGCCTTGGGGATGTTTCTCTTTTAATTTTGACCCCAGTCTCGTACTGGGAATTCTTTTCCCAACACATGAGTGTGAATGATATGAATGAAGATTGTGCAACTACTTACCTCTTCTCTTGCTGCTCAAGTTATTTGCCTAACTCTTCCTGAGACCAATGAAAGAGACTTTTTTCTTTTCTTTCTATGGGTTTGTTTGTATCTGTAGAAACCAAGGACGCTCTGTCCCCCTACATCCATTTATAAATTCTTTTGCAGAACAAAAGGAATTTGTTTAGTAAGGCACTCTGAAATCAGGAGCCACATGTTTGTTTGATTTTATAGAAAGAGCTCAGAGCTTGATTTGCACAGTTCTCAGTGCTTTAACCTCTGAGGCGGCTGGACCTCCAGAAACCTCACAGAAATAAATGACAGGATGCCACAGAGAAGTCTCCCTCTTCCTATTCCAACAAGACAGCAGAAAAATTGCTACCACAGATCCAGCTTAGCCATAAAAGACTAGCACAGGTTCAATGGAAAGCAGGTAAATAAGAAAGTTCCTCTTTGTTTTCTGTATCTGTACATTGTGCCTGTAGACACAGTTCTGGATTTAATAGGCTCTATCTAACTCTTTGAAGTCAAGGGAAATGCTTCAGTCTCTTCAGTTAAAATCTCTTTGATTTACTTATTAATGTCATTTGTGATGTGACATGAAAGCACTCAGAAAGCTGTTATGCTCCTTTCACAACAAAGAGCTATGCAGATGCTCAACAGTCATGTCAATGATGATTCCAAAATCAAATCCTATGTGGTTTTCCTCGCTAAATACCATACACTCCTGCAGCACTGTTGGTGAACAACAGTTCCAGCGTCCAACACCTTTGAAGCCCATTCTGCTTCAGTGGCAGAAACCAGAGATGCAACCTGTGATCCAAGTTTTCAACAGCATGTTTCTCCAATGATGAAGGGGAGAGAGAAAAAAAGAAAAAAAAAAAAAAAGGAAAAAAAGAAAACAACAACAATGACAACAAAAACATAGTGCAGAGGTTATGTGTCTAAACCCTCTGGCACTGAGACAGGCTCCTGCATTGACAATTAAGAGATTCACCCCAGTTCACTGCCTCTAACCTAAATGAACTTCAATCCTTTTGACTAGTGTTTGCTTTCAGAGATGCTGCTTTCCAAGTTCTTGCTGCCATTAATATTCCAGTATCTTTGAATGCCTGAAAAAGCAGTTAAAATGATTTAAAGAAATACTGTGATTTCTCCATCCTAAATTTAGTCTTTTAAAAAACTAAGTGTAAGTTCATCTAGTCGGCATTTAGAGACTAATCGTTAGGGGGAAAAAGGCACTTCAGGAGCTGATTCCTCTCAGCCACTTCAGACTTCTTGGACAGGAATCTGAAATATCTGCCTCTCTGCTGATTAAATGAAGAACCTATATGACCATCTTAGTTTAGATATTCCCAGCTTGCTTCTTAGAGCCCTCAGCTGGGGTTGCCAAACAGACATGGAGCTCAGAGCCAAACTGGAGTCATGAGCCCAGTACAAATGTACTTGCACTGAAACATGTTTACACTACACTGAAAGTGGAGAGCAACACTGGAATCAGTTTCTCTCACAAAGCATCTGAGAACTGGTGCTATAAGCTCTACTGTCACAATATCCTCAGTGGCGTGGACTTATCAAAGGCATTTATACCTCCCCAAACCCCCCTAAGCAATCCCATCAAATCCACTACAAGGAATAATAATCTACAACCATGCAACAGCAAATCACTGTACGTTCATTACTCCAAGCTGAGTGAGGATAGTAATACATCATTCCTGTGATATATCTTTGTTCCCTAACATACTTGATAACTTTTTCCAGGGGAGTTTTAATTCATACTATTTGGACATACTGTAGTCTAGCGAGGCTCTGAGTGGATGAGCTTGGCAACAAGGGTTTCAAATACAAGTAGCAATATTATTAATACCCATTTCTATTAGGTATTGCCCTTATACACCTCAAAGGCTGTCTACATCACTGAGATCAATTGATTTGCTTAATGTGGTCCTACCTGTTGCGGCCTGAACAATCAGCGCTGTGTCAAGAGCGGAAGCTACTGCAAACCCTTGGGCTATTGCAGCTATTGCTGCAGCTGAAGTTTGGTTTGATTGCTTCACTTTAAAATTTTTGGCTGTTTTCTGCTATTAATCTTGGAAAACCTCCAAAATAAACCTGATAAAGTCCTGAACATCACAAAAGATGCATTCTTCCCCATGCTTGTAAATCGTCTTTGGCACACTTCCCTATTTTAGTAATTATAGATCTTCCCCAAGCTCCCCGCACATAGCTCATTGATATAAGGCTTTGTATGATCTGTCTTCTGTTTCTAACTCAGAAAACTACAGCAAGCTATTGCATGAACCACACATGAGACAATAGAGCAATTCAATAGTAAAACACTGTTTAGGTCTTTGTATGGTTTTCTTGATGGATGCTACTTTGCTGATCTATTTTTATGTATTGTTTATACTGGGATAGTGCCTAGAGGCCCCAGTAAGGGGCAGGACCCCATAGTGTTGCAGATACTGTGATGGGGATACAAGAGCCCTTTGCCCTTGTAGTTTGTGGTCTAAATGCATGATGAATGAAAACGGATAAAACAGTCAGAGGGAGCAAAAGATGAGAAAATTATTAATAATAAAAGTAACAAGCAGAGCTCAGCAGCTACTTAGCTATATATAAGCAATGTGACATTCCTGTTACTGTAGTCTGCTTTCTTTCTGTTTCTCTATGTTGTAGGTACCTAGAGAGGGTGACTCAAAACCCCTGAATTACAGCATAAAGCAAGTGATGTGAATTCACAGGTCTAGAGTCTCCCACATGAAGGATTACGACTTTTGGGTATTGAGGGAACCCAGCAATAACCTGGTCTTAGTGCAATTCACGTTATCTCCACCTTTACTCCCTTATGCCTTAGCAGTTCAGAGAGTGCGTGCCTCGGACATCTGAGTTTCTGCAGTGGGAACAAGTAAGAGCATACAGTAACAATGTCTAGTCCATGCCCAGGCTCTATGGGGAGACAGATGTAGGTACATCTCCCATACACCTTACTGCCAGAGTCGCTGAGGTTGAATATGGCCAGACATTTGCAGTGGGCTTTAAGCTCAGAGCCTTTTATTCCAACTACTCATCATTAGTGAGAGAGTTCTTATTTCATAGAATCATAGAATCATAAAATTCACATCCTGATCTGAGCCAGGATTGTTCCATGCCCAGACAAGATCCCCACAGTGATTAGATCCCTTGTGCAAACCTCATACCCCCCTCTATGTCCTTACAACAGCTGATCTCTGATTAGCAATAGGTACTGGGTCTGCAAGGTCAAGGAAAAACAATACAAACAAACGTCTGCAAACACATTTTGTTCTTCTGAATTCAGCATGTTTGAGACATTCTCAACCATAAGTCTAGCCCAGATGTAACCACAGGCTCTCTGACACCAGATCCTTGTTGTTTGGAGGATCCAAGTGCTCACTTTACCAATGCCTCTTCATCAATAGATGAGCCAGAAGATAAGGGGTTGAATGGCAAGGGGATGCTCTCTTTCCCTTCCCTGCAGAGACAGTGAAGTAGGCAAGCAACAAGTAGTTGTGAGGGAAATAAGAGTCCAGCTGTGTAAGGAGGAGGTGGGAGCTACCAAAACAAGAGGGACAAAGCATGAAAGCAGGACTTTTCTTTGAAGAATGCAAACCAAAAAGAGTAAACTAATCACAAAGAGTTGTTGCTGTCCTGCAGGGTAACAAAACTAATAGTACTAGGGAGGACTCTATTGCCGAGCACCACCTACAGCAGAATAAACAAATAGCTCCTCTTCCTTTGAAATGCAAACTTGTGCAATTGCATCTGTTAACAGGGACCTCAGATGGGTCATATTGATCTCCATCATCAGTATTTATAGATGAACTTGTCCACACAGCCCCAGCATCTTACAGATTCTTTGCACATGGACCTCCAGCAGCTCTGATAGAAGCTTCCAGAATTATTGTTGCTCTCCTCTGAATAATTCTAATTTTTCTACGTATTTCTTTTTCTTTAAACTCATGTTGCCCATAACTGTATATTCTCTGAGTATCATTTTCTAAGAGGTAGCTATTTCCTACTAGCTACCACCTAGAGATATTTCCAACTAGCATAAGGATGCTGTATTAAAGCATGAGACATTAGGGATAGATTTACTAAATTGCTCAGCTCCTTTTTAGTTATAAAGCCCTTGATTTTCAAATGTACTGTTAGGTAACCTGGGACATACAGATCTAACTCGATACAGTATTCATTGGTAGCACGTTCACCATAACACTTTTGGTCTGTTTCTAGTTTGCACAAGGACTGTATACCAGAAATTGGAGAAGTGAGAGCTCCATCGTGTAGTTAGTTTTTAATAAAAGACTTCCTGAATTGTTTTATGAGATATAAGAGAAGGAAAATATAACTTCTTTTGAGGTGGTTCCTGTAATTCTTATAAAAGAATGTTTCAGCAAATATACTCATTAAAAGCATTTTTCCCCCTTAAAATCAGGCTGAGTTGATGCTATTTGATCCTTTTATTCTTAAGATAACATTCATCTTGGCTCCTTTCAACCATCTAAAATTCATGTGTTGTCTTGGATCCCTCCATGAAAGGATGGAGACAGGCACTGCTGGGGTGAATTCATCTCCCGCCTGAGATACTGTCCCCAAATAGGGTGCATTGCCCTTTGAAGCACCTCATCACTGTCCTGAATACAGAGAAGGGAAATAAATACCATCTTAATTAGTTTCTCTGCTTGTTATATCTACATGACTCCCATTTTTACATCTTCTGATCACCCATATTTTCCGAACCCGTTATTCTCGCTCTATTTTTTATGACATACGGTAGTTTTTACCCGTTTACAGACGTATATATCTGAGGCAGGTAGAGGTCAAGATCCAGACACATAAAGGTTTTTAACAAGTTAATTGTCTAAATTAGATTCTTTTCAGTATCATCTGACTAACATCCAAAGATGATGACAAAGAAGTGACAGTTGGATGTCTTTAGGAATTTGCTAGGATCTAAGCAGAAATGACTTGCCTAAGGACATACGTCATGGAATTAACCCCAAGTCTCCTGAGCTGCTATCCTAACCTTTGGAATGTCCTTAACATTAAGCAAATCCTCTGTTGTTTTTGGAATTAAATTTCTGAAGTATTTAATGTCTTCTTCTTTTTCAAACTCAAGCTAACTATGTACACTCAAATCCTTTAACTTTTCCTCATAAATCAAACCTGACTCAGTGCCTCCTTTTTCATTTTTATTGCTCTTCTCTAAGCAATCCTTAAATGTTAATGCCAGGAATAGTAGAATGGGGAAAAAATTCCAGGTTGGATTTTTAGGTGTTATTGTGAAACAAGTGAAAACATGAACATAACATTGGAGTTCTTCCTAAATTCAGTGAAAATAGTATATTCACTTCAATGAGCACAGAGTCCTGTTCTGAAATGTAGCATCTGGGCACTTTGTATCACAGTACAGTACACAAATATTGTTTGTTACACGTTTACAAGTAACTGACCAAGACCTTAAAACTGAAATATTTAGGTCTTGTCAACAGGAGAGAGTCCAAACATAAGATGACATCAATTAGCAGCATACTGACTACTCTGCAATCACATATTTGAAGGCTTTTAATTAGAAAGCAGCTTACTTCACATTGAGAGCAGACTTAGGACATGTACCCTGTGACAGATCATGCAGAGAGTTAGTGTGAAGCAGATACATGGTGTACACTGTCACTTTAGTTTAACAGCATGTTGACTTCCACATGTAGACAAACCTTATCAGACCAGAGCAGGCTTCAGTACTGGGTGATATGTGTTTCTTAGAATAATCCTGGGGAAAAATGCTAAATGCTAAGCATGTCCCCTGACCCCTCTGAGACTTGCACCTTGGTAAAATGTCAATTTCTAAAATAGGCTCTATTCATTTTATCTTAGCTGGTTTTTTATTTTTTTTATTTAAATTATTTCATTACAGTGAAACAGAAAAGCAAAGTTGATGGCCTCACACTGTCCAAACAAACAACATGGTAGAACAATTTCTGGTACAGCACAAGTGTAGTTCTCCCCTTTCAGGACAGTAGCCTTGAACTGTAGATAGTCAAAACAATACTATATCAACTATGAATTATCATCAAAGTCATGTTCTTTTCTTTTTGTTTGTTTGTTTTTAGAAATTATAAGCATAGCTTGTGGGAATCATACAGGTAAAAATATCATGCCTCTTTCAAGCAAGATGTTCAAATAATTTTAAATGGTTTTCTAGACAATGTTGTTAGAGGGAAATATAACCAACTCCTATATTAAACAGACTGCAGAACTTTACACATTTGCCTTTATGTTGGATCCAGTAGCTTGTTTATGAATTAGCACTTATTTTCCAAGTAGGATTCAGTATCTGGGGACATCAAGCACATGAGATTCTGCAACATCCTTTCTACTGTATTGCCGCACTTGTCTTCTGAAATTGAAAACGATAAACCTCCTACACCAAAATGAGAAAATTTTGTCCAACCAGCCAGCTTCAGAACAAGGAAACATGTTTGTTCTGCATCAGAGTTCCCAAACTACATTATGTGAACCACAAGAGGAACACACTGCTTCAAAACTGAATACAAATCACCACCATATCTCTGTAGGGAATAAATAATACTTAGGCAAAAAACACTGCCAAAAACTCAAATGCCTATTTTGGGACTTTCTGCCAGCTTCAGAGAAAAGCAGGAGGTAGAAATGACAGATACACAAGAAAAAAAAAAAGAAAAAAAAAAAACAGGACGGAGGCCACATCTTCAACTTGAGCATGTGCAAAAAGAAGAGCTCTGAGCGATTGCTGCTGCCTCCACAGTATCGCTTGGTTTTCTTTCTGAGTGCTGGCATAATATGCATGTTAACCCTGGAACGCTTTCCATAATGTGATATACCTGAAGCTCAGACTACAAGTCATCAGTGGGATCTAAGAAAACTACTTGGAAAAAAGCTACAGATCTTCTAGAAGAAAACACGGGAGGCAATGACTGAGGAAATGACCCATCTGAAAGTAACACCTTCAGGGCCCTTAGCAGATCTACAGAACAATCTTTGTTTCCACAGATGTCAGTCATGGATTTCTCCATCCTCTGGCAGCATCTTTTCAACTTTTAACCACTTGTGCTCACACCTCTTCTCCCATGTGGCTCAAAGATGAATGAAGAGAGACAGTACAATTTAAAACGGGTCATTCATTCCAAGCATCAAAATACTATTTTGTTAAGAATTGAATGAAAACAGACAGTAGGAATATTACATTGCCTACTGTTAGGCCTTGTGAGATTTCCCCCAAGGACATCACAATTGACCATGGTATTCTCTGCTGATGCTTGTACCACAGATAACAATGCTACTTGTAAATGAAGTCACTGTATCCCAGTTATTCTGGCCGCACATGCCATTTCACTTATAAAGATGACTGCAACACTTTATAGACAGTCTAACAGTTTATCTTGGAGGTGTCATACACCACTTTCCTTTGTGTCATGTGAACTCCTGGATGGAAAACAAAACATAATCAATTCAAGCACTTTCCAAAATGTTCTTCTCACATCACTTAAGTGGCATTTACCTTGTGTGCAGGGAAAGGAAGGAAGGGAGGAAGGAAAAGACAGAATGGATGGAAAGGTGTTTTGTTTTGTTTTTAACATCACTCATTAAGGCAGGTTTTAGTCCCATTAAAACAGGTTGATAACCTAGGACAAAAATAAAAATACAGCCTGTCTGTACCAAGAAAATTGCTATCCATATTTCATCACTGACCAACAACAGAACAGCTGTGCCTGTGATATCAGTGGCATAAATGCTATCACAAAGGCATTTTTACCATTGTCACAAAAACCTGACACAAGACCTGAAATCTGAAATCTGTTAACACCACACAAGCAAGATTGCTACTGAGCAGAGTATTCTCAGGGTGTGAAGTTTTTTCATCATGTCAGAGCCATTTCTGGGAATTAATTGTGTATCCTGCTGGGAGTTTTATACTAAAGCACCAGAGCGTGTTAAACTGGAGCAGGAAGGAAATGAAATTTCAGAGGGGAGAAGAGTTTGGAGGTTGGAGCAGGATGTCCTGTGCCTCAAAACCACCTGGAGACCTGCTGCAGCAAAGAGGTGAGGACGGGCAATTCCAGCTAGGAGGAATGAAGCTGTACCACAGGACATGCTGGCTTCCAGCACTGGCCCAGGGCAATAGAAAAGCCGGGATAAAACAAGCGAAATCTTACCTTGGATGGTAAACTGAATACGACAATTTCATTCTGCTATTTTTTTATTTGTATTTTTTTTTAGCTTTCAAAACAGATGTTTGGGATTAAGAGAGACAAGCTCCCTGCACTGTTTGCTGCACCTAACTCCTGCTTTTCTCTTAGGCTGTGAAAAAGTGCAGAAACTGGCATTTGAGCTTCCAACAATGTTTTGTGCCTAAGTATTTATTTTTCGTCCTTACATGTCAATGTACAACAGCAACAAATAAAGAAAAGTTGTCATTACCAAAAATAACAAAAAAAGAAAAGTTGTCATTACCAAGAACCAAAGCGCAATAATTCATCCATACAGTAAGTATCCAGCATTGATTTTAAGCATGGTTGAGGAAATAAATCACTGTGGTAATAGTTTCATATCAGTGCTTGTGCTGCCTTTAAGGAAAGGAATGAATTGTAGCAAAGGCACAGGAAGAAAAGGACACAGAGCTTCAGCTCATGATCACAGCATAATATTTGATCTGTAGTTAGAAGTATAAATCTTTTTTTTGTTGTTTGTTTGTTTGTCTGTTTGTTTTTGGAGGGGGGGAAGAAGACACAGGAGTATTCAGAGGGATACCATAAGAAAACCAGTCTATTGTTTCCCCACTCACATATTTTTTATTTTGTGAGTTTAATTAGTCTTCACCCTCAGCAGTCTATAATGATTTGATCTGATGATATAAATTCTTCCCATGTAAAAACTCCCATAATTTCACTGAAAGGTGTATGCATTATCTGGGTGTCATATTGGGAAAGATATTTCTTTACCATAGACTCATTTTTTACTATTTTTTTTCAAGCTGAGGCAGCTTAGCGAGATAATGTATGTCTGCTTTTTGTAGATGTCACTAGAGGACTATAACCACAGAGTAGTAACTCCAGAACAAATCTTTACACTGCAAACAGCATTACCCAGGACACTCATGTTAAAAAGACAGCACAGTACAGCAGAAGTAAATGCACCTTTTCCTCTAGAAAGAGGGCCTAAAAGATCCTTAAACATGGACAATGTTAGTAATTCTCTGAGAAGCATCAATTCTCTCATTTATTCCTCAGTTAGGTGAGACTGACATTTAAACTATTACTTCTGGTTAGCTTTTCCTCAAAGCTTTAAAATTTGGAGTTCACCTTAAAAGAACAACGAATTGAGTCTTAAAAAGAACACCTTGGATTTCATCAGGTCTTAGAAAACCTCTAACATCATATATCATATATGACAGCAGTTGAAGAGACCACAATGATTCAGGCAGTAGTTATGTAAAGCACCCTTGCCTATTAAAATTATTTTAGCTGAAAGATTGAATTCATAACAGAGATTTGTGACCTTAACTGACTCTTCTGCCTGCCAGGTTCAGTATTAGAAACCAATATATAAACTACCTACCAAGGCTTTGTATGCATCCAAACTTTCTTAGCAGCACGTCCCCCATGGCACCAGGCTATTGGGTGCACATAAAACAAGGTCATGATTATCTCAAGCTGTTCAGTGCTTGTGGTGTTTGAAAAGAGGCATTGCTCTGCCCACCTGACTTGCAAGCCCAGGCTGGGCCCCAAGGGTACCAAGTTCTCTCACAGACTGACACCGGAACAATACCTACCTCTCCCATTACACTTTATCCACCAGCCCTGAGGTTAGCACCCTCCTTCAGGGACAGGTGGTATTGTACTAGTGGGACTCAATAGTTTAGTTCAGTATCAAACAGGAAATATCACCACCTATTTCCAAAATAGTAATTGGGGCAGGTCCAGATATATAAATCCCTGAAAGATGATGCTCTAACCACCATGTCAAGCCATGGACGCTTTCTGTTAAGCCATCGATACCCACAAGAGTTGAGGAAGCCACACTCCCAAGCACAAGCAACACCACTGCTCAGGCACGCACTGGAAAATCTGCACTTCCGTGCCACCTCAGACAAAAGAAGGCTCCTCAACCACCGAAATACATACTAGAGCCCTTTATTTATTTATTTTTATTATTTATTTATTTTAATTTTGACACAAGAAAACATCTGACCCTACATAGACACCTATCTGCTGGTAGAGCTCATGACTGAGGATCCCTAACGGACTTAGGCATTTAAATCTGTGGCTCAAGACTTAAATGCTCTTCCTAACTTCCTGCAAGATGGCTTCTGCAGTCATCCCTGAAGACTTCTGACTTTTGGGGATCCTGCCACAATCAGCCAGTCAGTGCACAAGAAGTGATAACTCTTGCTCATTACTTGGGTCCCTGGCTTCTCTTTATAATTTTACTCCCCCAAATGCTTTCAGTATATACAGTTTATTTAAATCTCTGATGTCCTTTTTCAGCTTTTAGAGCTAGAGCTACTCAGTCCTTCTGAAGAGTTAGGACAGCCTTTACCTATTACAAACCACTAAACCACTCCATTAATTTCAATTATGCATCTCTAATTTACACCAACTGAAGATGCAGCTTGCTATAACTTTTTTTTTTTTTTTTTCAACACAATGATTGTTCTCTGCTACCATCGTTCCCGAGGACACTCTCCACTTCTCCAGGCTGCAGCAGAAGTTTGACTCTCAGCTCCAGACTATATCCCAACAATGGGACATGTAAAGTACTTTTTGTTGTTGTTGTTAAATTAATGCCCACCTCTTTTTGGATGGTTTTCCTATAATTAGCATGGCCATTATGAAACCCCTCACTCAAGACAACTTTTGCAGGATCCCATTTTATATAGTTATAACTCTGAAATGAACACATGCAGATTTAAAGAACCATTGACAAAAAAACTTGTTACCTAAAAATAGTGTTACATTTCAGTTTTAGGGGAGGAAAACAGGTAAAAGATATATCTGCTTTTATTAGCTCAGCTTTATGCTTGGATTTATGTTCTTTCAATAGGCCTTTTCCTACAGATAAATGACTTACAATATTTTTGCTTTTAGCAAATGACATGACACCAACTGTCTGTACTATTAATGTGCTCAGATATGTGAAAACCAGATAAAAAATGGTGTGCCTGCTCCACAGATAAAAAAAAAAGAAAAAAATATATTTTTTCTCCTTCCTGTTAGATTTGTGTTTCTGCATAGTATTTCTAGTAGATTTTTTTTTTCTCTTTTGAAGACAAGTTCTGCTCCAGTTGAAACACAAAGGCTTAGAGTCTCCAACTCAAAATATTACATGGCTCAATGGATCCAAGAATTCCAGATTTGTTCATGTGGAGACTTTGTGTCTCTAGAAAATCCTCTAACTTCCCTATAATATACCTCCCCAAAATAAAGTGGATTCTTTGAAGCTGCATTGTTCAGAAATTAATCTGCTAAACTCAGGTTAATTCAATGTAATTAATTTATTGAGGCATTAGGCCAAATTTGCTATTTATCTTTCACAATAGGGGATCTCATAATGCCATTATAAATTCAACTTTGCCCTGATGCTTATTCTATTCAACAACAGAAAAACAGGCTGAAACCTCTGTTTATTCTACCAAATAAAACAGTTTTTGTTACTTGTTTTCTTGAGGAACCCTCATCTCAGTTTTTTGTGCTTGCTGACTCTTGCCCTACATTTTGGTTGTAAGTGGTTTTGTTTGTTTGTTTAATTAGATACATCACCAGTGCTCAACGCAAGAGGACCTTCATTACATTACTGACAGGGACCTTCACTGTGGACTGGGACCAATGTTACTGCAATGCTACTGATAAATTATTATGACCTTCTCTGAATGAGAGAATGTACACTGCTTTGCAACTAAAGACTATGCAAACAGAAGTAATAAATCATTACTTTATGTGCCTACTTTATCTGCACTTCCTACCGTGGTGAAACTCGGCTACCCGAGTAACCCACCCGAGTAAAACCACCACAGTCCTTTTTGGTGTGAAAAAAACAATGTTTTAAGAAATTTGGAAAACAGATGCAAATAATTTGTCCCCAACTGTGTCTTCTCTCCTTAAACAACAACAGATCTTCAGAGGTGCAATACGCAATCACACTGTAAGTAGAACATACTCTAGTAGCTTTGAAGATTTATTTATGTCCTTAATAAAGGTTCTCAGGCACCTGCCTTAAAAAAAATATGCAGGTGGAACGTGTCTTTCAGAAATCAGAGATTGGATATAAGAATGTTACACTTTGCAATGGCACAGATTGTGAAGAAAGTCAGAAAAATAGGGGCGTAACCTTATAGCCAAGGCTGTTTTGTTGTTGTTGTTGTTGTTTTTTCTGTAAATCTTATTTGTCATTGCCTCTTCATTTTATTTACTCTCTCAACTGTAGCTGTTCAGCTCTTTTGATTCCAAAGGATGTTACAAACACAGTTTTCCTTTATTATACTCTTCTAAAGACTTTTAGTATAAGTCTTCATAAAACCTCACATATGTGCATTATAAAATTACAGGGAATAAGTTCCATATGAAAAATTCATCATATTCCTTCTTACTATTATTTAGCAGAGATTCTGACATTAAGCATGAGAGCAACAGACATTGTTTTAATTCTTCATTGTGGAAGGAAAAAAAAAAAGCAAGCTTTTTTGGTTTGGGTTGAGAAAGAATTTTTTACATTCTCCCTCTTTGCAGTCTTTCCCTTGCAAAACCAAAAAAGGATTTTAAATGGACAAAAAGTAACCACAATTATATGGAGTGTGTCATTGATAAATTCCAGGGGAATATAACAAGCTAGGTAGGCACATACCATTAGATCTAGCTGTTCAAAATGTTAAAATTCTAGCCAAGATTATGCTGGAATATTTGGCCACATCAGCCCTCAGGACTGCACTTAACTTTTAAAAGACTTGATCTCACTCTAGATTTAGACTTTAGGAAAGTACTTCTTTCAAGAGAGCATTTACACAACAGTCTGTCTTTAAACACATGCTTAAATCCCTTGAAGTCACTAAATACAGATTAACTGTGAACAGGCACAAGTCTTTCATTTCATGACAGCCTTAGTTTTGTATAATTTTCAGTTAATCCTACGCTTTCTGTTTCCAGTGCATGTAGTCTAGAGTTATGCTGACGCAAGATGAGATCAGACTCAGGGCTGCAGTGTCTTCAGGAGTTTTGGAAGGAGACATTCCAGGAAAATGGTATCTTCCCTCCTCCTCGTCCTCTCAGAAAGAAAATAAATAACAAAACAACAACAAGGAAAAGAGCATATCATCGGAGTGTGCTCAGATGTTACAGGAATTTTTAGTCTATTTTCTCTTGCATAACATCTGCTTCCTGCAAGGCTCCTGATTCACTGACCAACTAGATTGGAAACAGTTTAATTCTGGATATTTTTGTTTAGCTTTTAAACTGACCACATCAAAAGACAAAGCTCACACAACTCTTCTTTGTGTTTACAGCAGTAACACAGGAAGAAAAAAAAAAAAAAAGACATTCAAAAGGGATACGTGTTACTGAAAGCTGAGTAATATACAGTGTGAAATTCATGCAGTGCAGAATGTCCTCACAAGTTACAGGTCCCCACGTATGCAGAAGATCCACAGCACAAATTTATCCTTAGCCATATGTACCCCAAACCATTTAGGAATCCCCCTGCAAATTAAGGTTGCAGATAAATGTCTGTAATGCAGTGTGCTTGGTCTGTGCAGTGAAGCCGACTATTCAGTAAACTGTTAGGTACCAGAAGAGCTCTGAATCTTAATCACATTTTCCAGTTATGCTGTAGGGAAGTGCAATGATTTAGTTAAGGTCAATATAATGTTCTAGGCTTTAATACCACACCCATCACACTGATAGTCAAATTGAGTCAATGATTCAACCCAGATGGGAATCCAGGTTCTTCTTGGCTTACTGTTATCTGTTCTGCTCATTAGGCTATATGACTTCCATAAATTATTTTGGAGTTCCCGTTAAAAGAAAATACATCCACATGATGCTAAATGCTGCCTCCCAGCTGTAACACAAACTGGAATTTTGGACAACAGTACTGCTCTCTGACTCATCCTGGATCCCCTCCATGTGACGTTGAATCCATCTAAACTGGGGAGAGTAGAAGAGAAGGTTTTTTTTTTTTCTTTCTCCTTTTTTTTTTTTTTTTTTTTATCATCCACTGTCAGATAACACATGGATGTTCACTCAGCATGCCTCTAGGATGTGAAAAATAACAATACTAGAGAGGTGTCTTTCTGAATACAGAGGGATAGAGAGGGGAAAATAAAAGGGCTAAAGATTTACATAGGGATAACTTAAGCACTGACTCATTGCCATTGTTTAGTTTATAAAATACATGAAACCCAGACAGAAATATTGGGGTGGGGGGAGATTGTGTTAAGCACGACAGAAAGGCAGTAGTATAAAAAAGATGAAAATAGCACACCCATGGAGCAAAAATTTGTTTCACTCACAGTTTAAATACAGCCACCACACTGCATGTCTCTCAGACATGGCTTTGCTCTGAGCTTCTCTGTTGCTTGTTCACAGTTGGAAAAAGTCCAGAAAGCCAGGAAAACAAACATATCACACATTCACCGCATCTATTTGATTTAACTACACTCAGCATGCCCCTTAAGCATTTTCCCTGTGTTAAAAAGACAATGGACCAAATATAGCTCTGGCTGTCCCACAGGCTGCCTTGCCAGGAGAGCGCGGTGGGAAATCCTGCGTAACCAGCACCAAAGGATTCCCTCATGTAGGAAACCTCAAAGACTATGGAGGTGGCTGGGTGGCCAATTCCAGCACTAGGGGTTTTAGCCAAAGAAATGTTGGTATGTGCTGGGAATTCAGCTGATTACTGGCTGATGAATCAGCCTCTCCAGAGCCTCAGGTAAACGGGATGTCTACATTGCAGTGGTACATGGTGAAGAGACACCTGAGATCACAATTTCTCTATTTTTAACAGCAAAAAGTAAAACCAGAGTAAACACCAAACAAAGATTAACAAAGAATCCAGTAATACATCATTATTTTTAACACCCTAAGCTGACAGCATGCTCACAGAGCAACTCCCAGTGAATATTACCTTCTGCAAATTAAACGATAAAGATCCTGACTTTGTGGGACAGTTACACCTCCACTTGTTCTGTGATAGAACAGGGAAAGAGATGCTGAGCATACCTTTCCTGATAGCACCAAAGTAAGGGCAGGTTTTTGGGGGAGTGTTTCATTTTTTGGCTTGGCTTTTCATAATGCGTTGGTGCTTACAGTGCTGACTTGCTTGATTATCATTATTGAATCTCTAAGTAGTAACAATGCAGCATCCTCAAACACTTTAAAAGGCTCTTTCACAGTGAACAACGTGAATTTCCATTTTATATTCTAGCGTAATTAAAATAGGCTGTCAGCACAACAGCTGCAGAGAAGCAGGTGGAGGTTGGTGCTTGAGAAGGAGCTCTAAAGCAGGTATTGCCTTTCAAGGGACTTTGACTGCAGCTACCCGCCCAGCCATCTTTCTGAGATTTATTCACTTTACTTAGAACTACTGAAGGCACTTTTGTCTTCCTGGGATGACTGTCCTGTGAGCAGTCATTCTTATCTTTTGAGACATGGCAGAGGGTTCTAGTGAAGCTCCTATTTCCATTTCTGGTTAAAGCATGCCATGGGCAGAGCCTTCATACGCTCTGCGGGAGACTTGGGCTCCAAGCTCTCTGCCTGGTTTGGAGGCACATCTCTGTGCTTCAGCAGTGCACCTACCACTCTGTTCACCCAGCCCTGAGAACCCCTGTTGGACTGATCCAGTGGCAAGAAGAAGGAAAGTAAATTTAGTTCCTGGATCTCAGGCTAGTCTGGATGTCCAAGCCAAAATAAAGTTCAAATAAAAGTGAAGCCAAGCTGCTCTGCCTGATCAAGGCTGAGCAGGACTTGTTTTGGAAACTTTAAGAAAGAAGAGGTATGACATCTGCAGAATTTGGGTACCTCTGTCTGGCAGTAAGACTATAATTATGGTTTAAAATACCCAAATTCCTCTTCAGAAAGATTGTTCAGAAAGATAGTTGGGAATGACCTTGGTCCCTATACACCTTGCAGGAAACGATGACCAGTGCTTTTCTGAATCAGGCCTGTATTAAGCTAAATGAGCTAACTGAAAGCAGATGAAAGTCACATCAACTATACTAATGAGAGTTTGAAAAACGCTATTAAAATATTGCACATTATAGTAAATCACATACTAATGGTTAACAGCAAAATCAAATCACTTTAGCTATTACATAGATCAGCAAGTTAAGTAGTAAAAAAGAGAAAGTGGCATGCTAAAATCCTTGCAAAAGTTGTACTCTGCATCTTCATGACCTCTGTAAGAGCCACAGATGCAGGGTTGAGCTGCTGCTTTCTCAGCAAAGTGCTCTCTGCTGATGGTCACATTGCCCCATTGATCTCTATTGTTCTTGGACAAGTATTGCCATTTCAAACCAAAAGGATTTTATTAATGTTTCCTTTCTAGTAGCAACAACTTTCGTTTTGTAATATTCGCTGCAAAACAAGGAGCTTTACCCCCCTTTGTGTTACTGCACAAAGCAAAAGAGGAGTTGTCAGTGCCAAAGAAGAATAATCTCATTCCACCAAGCACCCCAGGCCAGCCAGGTGCTCTGCTGCTCCAAGTGATGGACACATCCAGCAGAGTCGCGCTCATGGCAGCGCTGGAGGACTCTGCAGGAAAGAAGGGATTTTGCCACCCCTCCAGCAAGCAACAGTTTGGCTGAGGCACTTGAGCCACCTATTCCCACCCTGCCCTTTGCATTACCCCCAGAAACCTACACGAAGCAGAAGGGTGCCGGTGCTGCAGGACCCAACCCTCTCCCTCCCTCCGCACCGCACCCAGCCCCGCAGCCTTCAAACCCCACTCCCCAAAACTGCAACCTCCTCACCCCGACCCCAAAACCCCATTTGTGCTTGCTCTTCCGGGGCAGAGCCGAGGGATGCCCCGCATCCCAGCTGCGCCTCCCAGCTGCTGGATGACAGCCGGGCAGGTGGCCCCCGGCGGGGGGACAAGCACGGATACGCGTGTGTGGGGAGAGGGACCCCATGCACTTTTACCCACCACCACCACCCCTTTCCTCGGAGGCAAAGCGCGGCGCAAAGTGGCGGGGGTCCCGCGGGGGCCGCCTGGTACCTGCCGGGGAGCCGGAGCGGCGGCGAGGTGCAGGGTGAGCCCGGTGCGGGGCCGGGGCCGGTGGCTGGGTTTTGGTAGGCGTTGCGAGAGAGTCGAGCTCCTCCCCGACGGCGCCGGCGGCGACGGAGGGTCTCGCTCCTTCTGCGCCGAGTGTCAGACTTTCCCCTGGCTTCCCTTCCTCCATCCCCGCCACCCCTTTCCACTCCCTCGCACGCACATGCACACCCCTCCAGCAAATGGGCTGCTTGGAGTGTGTGTGTGTGTGTGGCTGTGTGTGCGTGTGGGTGTATGTCAGCCAGCCCAGCCTCACACCCACTGCTGCTGCTCCCGGAACCGGGCACAGCCCCGGCCACCGGGAGGTATTCGGGGTGGCATTTTGCTCCGTGAAAAACAGCTCAGCACACCCACGGACACGGCAGCAGCATGCCCATGGCGCTGAGATCGGGCACAAGGGGACTCGCGCAGTCGTGGCACTTTCCCCTGGACCACAGACCTTGCCTGCTCTTGCAGGATCCCCTGTGCGTTTGCAACAGGAGCATCTCACCCTAATATTGCACTCGCCCTGCACAGGTGCTGGTCCAGATCATAAAGTCTAAAGCAGCCTCAGGTCCTCTCACCTTATTCCCATGGCACGTTGCTGCCAGGGAAGGTCACTAGGTGGTAGACTGGCAGTTAAAAAAAAAAAAAGGCAAGCTTGCCACACTCTCTGATAAGGAGAAAAGAGCTGGGCAGTGGCCCAGTGCTGGGGTTTGGTGCATGTTTATGGGAAGCCCATGTGCAAAGCTGCCAGGGATACATTTGCTTTCGCATTTATTTTTGTTTGCCCATGGAATATGCTACATCGGTGGTTCTCCAGCTTTTGGATGTTGCACACCACTTCCTAAGAGAGAAATTCTCTCCTGGACTAACCCACTCCCACACCAAACCTTTCTCCCCAACACATTTCCTTCTGTGGCTGCCCAAGGAAGAGCCTTTCTGCCCACAGGCTGAGAGCCATTCAACACATGGCACAGATAGTATCGGACCCTTCCAGGCAAGACACACTGGGGCTCTTTCAAAAACTGCGTTTCCGTTAGTGAAGAGCTCAGATTGAAAGTCTTCAGCTGGTGACTCAGTTGCAGAACAGACCCCAACTGTTGCTCCCTTGAAATAACAGCAGAATCAAAGAAGTCCAGAGGAATATATTGGAGTTTCCACTGCATTTCCCATGGCATCAGAACTTCATCCTCACCTACCATTCAAGTCAGATGGGTGGTCTCGGTGTACAGTGTAGAATCTAAATACCTTTTTTTTTTTTTTTTTAATTCATCAAAAGCTGGCTTGACACGTTTTTATCTAGTTTTTTAAACAGTTTGTTACTACAGTACTAACCTGTTGTTTTTGTAAGTTCTGTACACAGAGATACACAGACTCTGCTTGTCTACATGTGTCTCATATGCCCACAAAATAAATGGAGCAATTCAAAGACAGGTTGTTCCATAGATGCCTTTGATTTCTTCTGTTTTAAGGCCTCCAAAAGGGAGGCCTGATTCTATTCCTGATTTTCCATATTCATTTCATTATCATCAACAAAACTTTCCACTGGTTTAATCCCTAGATTTGATAAAATTATCATTGTGGTAGGTAGGATGCAGTTCAGAGCAGAGTTTATGTTTTAAATTCCTATTGAATAATTACTGCATTTCACCTTGTTTCCAGATCCTGACTGACCATCACAGGCACTTTTTTAGTAACTGCTTTTTGCAGCAAAGGAGATCAGCAAAGAGAAAATGAGGAGCAGGTTGACGGAAAGAAAATCCCCATTGATTTTTGTAGCATTCAATAAAACTATGTAATTGAACTTTGATGTATTCTGAAAGCATAAGTCCTGGTAAAAAGAAGAAATTCTGAAATGTACTGCTTGCTTCATGTACTGGAGATATTTCAGACTCAAGTGAAAAACAAATCAGCGTGAATGTCCCCTTCACTCATTTGTTGAAGCTGTTTGCAGTTTCTCTGAAGTGTAAAAGAAAACCTTTTTGGAAATGGTTTTATTTTAAGAGCTGCTTTTCCTTCTTGCAGATCATGAGAACACATATTCTTAGTGGAATAAATAGCAGAAGATTCATCTTTCAAGAATTATACAAAAGAATTTGGGAAATAATTAAGCTCTTAATTTATTGAAGTGGAAGAAACCAAGAAAAAGATGCCCTCTTGTGGCTGTTTGCTGAATGAAAACAGGGAAAGAAAAATTTCTGTTCAGAGAGCACAGTATGAGCATGCCTTTTTATCCTATTACTAAGGCTGTACAACAAGGTTACACAAAGTCATACCATGGACACAGGCTGCGAAGACATTCATCATCTGCACAGTGTCATTTTAAATGATTAGTTAATACATTTCTTGGCATTGTATTTTAAATCACTATTCAGAAAATCCCAATGTAGGTAAGTACAGCAATATTGGGAAACTCTCTGAGTGACGTTTTTGACCAGGGCTGTATCTGCCCCTTACAGGGTGTTAGAAGTGCCCTGAAAGTTATAGGAATTTCTGCCAAATTTACCAAAATTAGCTAAAGTTTTTTATAGGAAGAGAAAAGTTCGTTACAATATTGTGAAGATGTGAAGATTATAATGATGGCAATGATGATTACATTATTTGTCCTACAGAAGGGATACTGACTGTTGGGTGGAAGATGTGTTCAACAGGTTCTTACAAACATGAAATTGAAAACTGTTTTCTCTCTCTCTCTTTTTCTCTTTCTTTCATAGCTATTTGAGGCTCCCCTAAGACCAAATTCCACACCCAGTGCCCTGGGCAACTGTTCAGATTTCCTGTAAGGCTGAGTGGCTCATAAAAGAGCAGAAGTTGAACATCAGATATCTCCCTTTTTCTTCTCTCATTGAACAGTAGTACAAACATGAATTAAGAGACCAAATGGATATTTAGAAAATAATTAAATTTAGGAAGAGAGGTAAGTTGTTTTTGTTAATTTCTATTCCCTTCCTTTTCTGCTTGTTCATAAGTTTGAACACTGTCCAGTTACTGTAATGTCAAACTGGCATATTGCAGAGAAAACAGTTTTCATCTAAGAAAATTGTCAAAGCAGATACATGGTCTCTTAGTAAAGGCTGCAGGAGAAACATGACACAGCATGCTGCCACACTGTAGGCATTTGTTGTTATGCTGAGTGCTGTGCTTCTGCAAACAGTGACAGAAATTTCTGTAGCACTGCACAATGCTTTAAATTATCGTTGCTTAAATTTATTAAATTTGTTTGACTGCCGGAAAAAAAAAAAAAAAAAAGGCTAAATTGTGCTTAGTGAATCTCTTCTGATTGAACATTTATGCATTTGGTGTCTTTGAGGTCCTTCATGGGAAGAGCCTGTCACTCACGTCCAAATATATACATTTGGAAGTTGTGATCTGAAAATCTTCTTTCTCTACTAACAAGACCAAGAAATAGGCTGTTGACTTAAAAACCTGGATGTCCTGAATGTATTCCCAGATAAAGCTGCATAGATGGAAGTACAAAATATGGAACGACTTCTTTACCTGGCATGTTTAATAAAGTCAGTGGGGAAAAAAAAAAAAAGAAAGAAAAAAAAAAAAGACCTGATGTATTTGATCAGGTGGATTATGGACTTGTGTGGGGAAGGAGGTGCTTCATATGCCAGCCAGCTCCACCTGCAAGTAGAGAATACTCTGGAAGGATGGAGTGGGGGGTCAATCAGATGAGGGCAGAAACCGCCTCTTCCACTCAACTTCAGGTACCCGTATTTGTTACTCAGCCACCAAATATGTCTCCTTGGGGAGGACTAGGTCACTAAACACATCTACTGTGCATTTGGGCAAGCTGGGTCCTCCACTTACAATCCAGTCAAATTCAGACTTCAGCATTGTCCAAAAATCTGTATCAATGTTCTCTGAAGACAGCAGGCATATTACCACTGACAATAATGTATCTTGTGCTGATTGATGGAGGGGGGCTATGTAAAGGATATATAAATATATATTATATATATATATATAATAAAGTTATTAAAATACAGGTGTTGAAAAAAGTTGTAATGGTATTATCAAGGCACTGAACTGCCACCTTGCAGTCCACCAGAAGGTAAAGGCTTTTTTCATTTTCAACTCAGATTTTTGCCTTGCAAAATAGGAACAGCCAGAGTTTGCACATTGGTTTGTGCTGGTTCAGCTAGGCTGACTGGGGACTCCAGAGCAAGACAAAGCACTTGTCCCACTCCACTTTGTTTGTTTTTTTTTTTTTGTTTTTATTTTGTTTTGTTTTGTTTCTACCTGATCATTCCAAGTTCTGCCTTATTTAAAGCATTGAGAACAAGATGCAGTCAAAGCAGAAGTCAAGACTCTTTCACTCTTTTCAGGTTTGTGAAGAAGCTCAGCAAGCAGTGAAGATTGTTTCAGGAGAAATTCAACTGCAGGTTAGAGTGGATGAAAGAGGGCATCTCTGGACTCTACTGGTCTCAAATAAGAGCATGTTTCACTTAGTTCTTTGCTATAAGATGTAAAAGATAATCCAGATTCACTGAGTTGTTGTACCAAAAAGAAAGAGACAAAAGGAAACTGTTATGAAAGGTGCATAGAAAAGTCTAAGATGTTACATAAAATCAGACAAAACCTTCCTGAAATGATTAGGTAAAAGTAGAACATCCAGATTTGTCTTGCTGCCAAATTCCTGGATAATTCAAACCTTAGTCATCTGATCTTGAATTACAGAACATGTTCAAACTCCATTGGAATTCACTACATTTAACTTAGCCCAGCATGTCACAGACCTAGGTAGAAATTAAATAACATCTTATTATAGGTACTTTCTTGCCACTGTTTAGTCCTTGTCTTCTGAAGATCTGTAACCGTCTAGTGAAGCACCTACAATTTCCACTGACTTCAGTCTAAACTTTGCTGCACAGCTCATGTGGGATCTGGACCAAATATGGTGAAAAGAATAAAAAGTTTTCTACAGATCATGGTTGGGATATTATTCTAATTTCTATAAAATAAATACTATGACTAGAAAAGAGATTGCTGTATTTCCATGTGTCCTGGATTGGAAAGGAAAGCAACTGCTGAGGTCCTGCAGTGATATGTATTTTATGAGTCAGACAAGAAATTCATTTCCATGAAAAATTAACTGAAGCTCATTTTCCCACTTTATAAAAATTGTACTTCTCTTATATTTCTAAGGATAGGCATTTCTACCTCCTGCCTCTACTTCCAACGAAACCAGTGGTTGAAGCAATTGCTTTAAGGCCTTATCCTGCTTTCATTGAATGGCAAAAACTGCCCTATAGATTTATTGGCTTCAGCACCAAGCAGGGGAGTGTAGGAATATAAATTCAGCTCTGAGCTGTGTCCAGAGAACTCCAGTTCCCCTCAGCAGTGTAGCAATAATAAAATATCCCCTCATTTTAATAAAACATGAGTGCTATTAAAAGAAAAGATTCCATGTATTTTCTTATCTCAGAACACAGGATATCTAGTTCTGTTTATCCTTAGCATGAACAAATCTCTGTGAATGCCTTAAAGTCACTTTTTTTCTACTGAAAATATGTACTTGTGGTTAACAGAAGACAAAAATCCAAGCAATGGTTCTATAGATAGAAATGTTCTTTCTGGCTCTAAAACATAGCTTTATCCCAAACACACCCTATTTGTTATTTATTATTGGATATTTTTGTTTCCTACCCATTTTAGACCAAACTTTAACTCCAGGTGATCACCTCACAAGCAAAATAGTATTAAATGAAACCATATGCCTTAATGACTTACAGTGTACATTACATGGACTCATGTTCATTGTCCTCAATAAATACTATTTGGATTGTATTAAAGTATTTTCTTCCTTAAACTGTAATCATTAAATTTGTTATAACTTCACCAGTGAGAACTGACTGTCGTTAACAGCTTAAAATAATATGCTACTGGCCAAGTCAGTATAAAATTCATCTGAAATATGAGAGTTATCAGCACTTTCAGAAGGATGAAAACAGTAACTTGGTATAGCGTGTTTGTTTACATGCTCCCTCTGTTCTGTGTTAGTATTCTGTTTAAATCATTTTGTGATGTACCTGTGCAAGAGATTTGAAGGAAAATGGCTCTGAATTTGAAGATCACCTCATCATTTCTAATGGAGACAGGCATATATTCATGGAAGCTGTGGATCAGGGGGACTCTGACGGTTTAAGTCTGGGTTTCTCTGTACAAGGAAATTAGCATAGCCAAAAGAGGTTAGTGAGGCATCTAAACCCAGTGAATGGAAACCAAATCCCAAAAGCTTAGCAAAATCCCTGCAGCACATCATATTCTCAGTATCACAAAAATCCACAATAAGCTACATTTTGAATTAGAAATGTATTTTGTGGGCAATTCTTGGGAAAATACCAGTACAATATTCTTATATTTTTTCTTGCTTCACAATTCAACAGCACTTTTTATGAGAGCACACCTCAATTTTGCCCACATTGTCAGGTGAGCAGATGAGCTGGTTTCTGTGGGAGATGCAGCCCCTTCATTCTATTGTCATGGTTCTGGTCCACATGATGTAGTGAGTCCTTCTCACATACTACTCCCATTTGCATCAAGGCTGCATCCAAGTTTGGTTGTACAGCATCTGTATGTACTTTAAACTGCTACCTTTCTAGCCAAAGGAAGAATCAGTTGTTACTAATGTATATTCCACTGTGTATACTGTGTCAAATGTTGCATTGATTGCTTCTCTACACAAGCATATCAGTTGACTGGTGTATGGATCCCAGGCAAAAAAATATTAATTCAAATTTGAAAATAAATTTATTTCCTACAAACTAGGTTTCAAATCATATAGGCTCCTTATCCAGGAAATAGAAGGAAATTAGTATCTCTCAGCAATGATTCATCCAAAAAAAAAAAAAAGTACTTCAGAGGAGACAAGGAACACAACTTCCTCCTTGTGCTTTCTTTCTGTATCTCTTCATTGACTGCAGAGGGAGCCTACATGTCTACTTCTAAATGTCTACAGTTAAGTGAGTGAAACCCACCCTGAAGTAGTGCAGCTGAAGCCAACATAATTACATACAAAGTGTTTTCAGGATCAAGTCCAGAGGTTATTGAGGACTCTGTTATGAAAGGTGCTATTCATTTCAGCATTATAACCTAGAAACAGAGTGACCACATTTTGGTGTTCCTTGAACAAAATTACCTTCAGAGTCTGACTGAAATATATTTTATTCAAACTAAACAAACAGATTTTTAATTAATTTTGTTTATTTCTCCTTTCAGGAGAAATCATTTATTCAGTTTTATACTAGATTTAATCCAGTTTATATCAGCAACATTTCTTCATGTGGCTATGCCTGGCTGCTGTTCAGTCTTCAGGGCTATGGCTCAAAAATAAAAATAAATAATAATAATAATAATAATAAAATAATAATAAATAATAAGTTTAGCATCATTGAAACCATGTGCATCTATAAAAATGCTTATATATTCAGTGGCTTATCAGCTGAGAATACTGTAACTTAAACTGAAATGTGGAGGATACCAGAGCATTTAAGAGTCAGCATTTGATATTGTGGTTTGGATAGACCTCTTCTTGCCTATCAGTTTGATATGAGGTGAAATGTGGTGTATTAATTGGCTTGGCTTATCTAGCTCTAATTTACTATCTTTCAAACTTTCAACTTTCAATAAGTAGGGGCTTTTTGTCCTTGACTGCAATGAGAACAGAACCTGAAGCTATAGAAAAGAAGCTACAATGAGTAAATACTTTTGAAAATAGACCTGCACAAACTGCATTTATGGGTGGAAGTGACTGCATCTACCAAGTCAATGCACAGTTCCAGGTGTTTTCTGTTCACAAAGAAACACAAGTACAAATAATAGAAATGGAAAACTGTGCCTTAGATTAAAAGAAAGACTAGAATTTTTACAAATTGGGTATTTTTCATTAGTTTAGTTCAGTGTGCAAAAAAAACAATCTACAGATTTATTTTTTCTGTAGTTTATTATTGATTAAATTCACAGTAGAAAAAGGATGGAAATGAAACATAATTACTACTTTCTTTTACTGATACTATATAGAATCATTTTCATGATTTAGTATTATTTTTTAATTATAGCAATCTAAACTACTCAGCATTTACACATTAGTGTCAGTCAGATAAGACTTAGTTTACACAGAGAAAGAAGGCCAAAACTGGCTTGATTACTTATCTGTGACTTGACTCAGGAATTTCAGTTGGTGATCTGAGTCTAACCTTCAATCCCTGGCTGACTTAGAGCCTATTCATGAGGAAGAATGTCAGTTCTGAGCTAAATAACTGGAAGAAAGAGGAATCCAGTGGTCCCTGGAGAAATGGTTCCAATGGCTAATAACTATAATCATTATCAAGACGACTGATTTTTAAAGTAGTGTTAAAGCAAACCCTGTTGTAGAAATATGTTTCATCATCCCAATTTTTGGAAAGTGAAAGCACAACAGCAAATTATTTTGGCATCCTTTCAATAAAAAAAAACAGCCTTTGAGTGCATGAGACCCTGTAGACCATTTAACAGACATGAATGTATTGTTGGCAAAACCAACAAACAGAGCAGATCCAGATGTTGGGAAACTCAAGGTTATGTCTAAGTAGAACTGAAAATATTTGTTAACTTCTGAGTTTACCTTGGAGCATTTAAGTCTATCCTATACTTGAATGTCAAAGGGATCAATGAATTACATTGCTTCTTGTGAACTTATTTTTTAAGAAAGACAAAAAAAAAAAAAAAAAAAAAGATTTCAAGTCTGGGGTTCAATAGAAAATAAAACACAAATTTAAAGAATGAAGGAAACATATGAAGTGATTGTTCATAATAGAAACATCTGTAAGGTCATAAGGAGCTCTAATATATATCCAAGCTGTAACTTATGTGACTGAGGGACAGAGACTGATTCAGCTTCCTTCATTCTTCCACTATGTGTATTGTAGCAGTGAGGACTGTTGCCAGAATCACTCTGTATTAAAGCAATCCTTTTCCTGAGTAGACTTTAAAAAATAATAATAATAATAATTAAAAATATATATAATATTGTGATTAAATAAGACATTTTAACATATACCAATGAAACTTTTTGTTTCCTCGCTTCCTATTACTCAGTTACCTTTTTTCTTCTTGTCTTTTCTTTGGGATATTCTTTGGTGGTTCAGAATAGCCAACCATGCAATTGTGAGACAAATGTAAGGCATTATGTGTCTTCTAGTCACCTGAGACTCCATATTAGTCAAAGAAGGGAAAAAGACATCTCCAAAGAGTACATGATTCTGTTCTAGAGAAGTGAGATGGTTTCTTCTTTGGAGGAGCCCCATGAAGGCAGCCTAGTAGGTAACTAGTTCATACTCAGAAATTTTATCTTCAGATTTGTAAAATCTTGTGAGATGACTCTTACCCATAACTAACCCACAGGTGACCTCTTAATGCATGCTGCCAGGCTTCCTATCATTTTTGATGGTCAGTTGCTAGCTCCTGATTAAAGTCAGGTGTAGCCTAGAAAAATAATTATTTTTCCTGTGCCTTTGTATAGCATCTCATAAATGGATTACCCCTTTCTGAAGTATTTCATTACGGTACCAATATTTATGTTTTACATAAATATAAGTAAAAACAGATTGAACCAGCAACTGCTTTGAAGAACAGGAAATTTTCACCTGCATATTTTACTGGCATGAGAAAGTTTAAAAGCAGTGTGTGGCTTTGCTGATTAATGCTGGATCCAATTCCTTCATTTACATAAATTAAGGAATATATATTTTTATTTAAGTTGTACACTGATATAGCTCTGGAGATCACTGAGGAATGAAGTTGAATGAGTTCATGAAGTTAAATTATAAAGTGCTAACTCAAGCAGAAATTCTTTTGCATATGTTTCTATAACTTAAATCATGAAGGCAATCCATCTGAGTTATCAAGAACTTTCTTCTTGCTTTAACTTATGAATGTAATCCCTGTCTTCTGCTGTCAATGGTAAAAGCTTCCCTTCAAATTCAATAGTCAGAATTCAACAGCAAGGCTCTAAATTCTGTCAGTCTCAAATAACAATACAGATACCCATTCAGCACAAATTTCACAAACCATAGGCTCATATCTTTATTGTCAATGAATAAACCCAATGTAGCAACACACTTCAAAAACTGTAGGAAATTTGATGGCAAAATCAGAGATCATACTGCTTCAGGAATGTTCACAGCCTTTAGTTTCTGCTGCAGTACTAAATGCTCAGGTTCGCCCCAATGTTATTTGTTTTTATTTTCTACGGGGTGAATTTTAATACATTTTCTTGGCCTGCAGAGCCTGTTTGGAACTTCAGATCTTTGATATGTTTATTCATCCCTTACACGTAACATCATTCATCTGCCTGGTTTTATAAGATGTTGGCTGTCTGAAAGCACAAAAGCTGTTTCTTTTGGCAACATTGTTTAGGAGCTAAGTTTCAAAAAAGGACCATAGCTAAGGAATACACACTTTGTGTACATGTAATGTAGTATTTTAAGTTTCTAAAAAATCCAGCAAATTTATATTGCAGGTGCAAGGTTTCAGAACTACTGGTTCTTTCAATTCAGCCCAGAGACATAACCATATCTGTATTTTTATGAAACACCAGTTACATGTTCTAATTGTAAATTATGTAGACTCTGCTCATTTGATGGCCTTTTCTTCATGTTTATTGAATCTAGAATTAACTATAAAGGAAAACAGACTTGGCAAAGATCTAAGTGGTTTCTGGAGTGATCTGAAGAGACTTACTCCCAGGTTTTGTGGTGGTTGCGGTAGAAACGGGTTCTGTGCTCATGGTTTTATGGAATATCTTTGGATGCCTATGCAGAGATATATTCTTCCTTTTCCAAAACTGTAAGCCTGGAATTCACTGAAAAATGTAAGCCTGTTTTTGTGATACTACACCACTTATGAGACAAAATACAAACCATGCATCAAACAAGTATTTTTGTAGTGGACAATGTCCATTATTTCCACTCCTTTTATATGTGGCTGTAAGAATCAAGTCCTGTGCAGCTCATGCACATCAGGCTTATTTTGGGATAGAACAATGGAGGATTTTGCAAACCCTATACAAGAAAGAAATTAGCAGAAGTCAGTATAGTCATTTTTTCAATGAAAAGACAAGCACACACAAAACCAGTCAAGGAAAGATCACTCTGGGAACAGAATTTTATATTATATTCTCATTTAAAAGCAATCAAGAGTCAGATTTGCAACTTAAGCCAAATCTGGGACTCATTGAAAGTCATGGTAGCAGGAAGGAGCATGTGCACCACACAGCCGGAAAGATGAAGGTGGGAATTTCTGCCTTGTGACCTCTGCACTATGAATCCCCTTTCTGCAGACTGCTGCAGAAATTTACCTTTTATCAAGACCTCTGTGTAGCACCCTTTCACCATAGCTACCACTGCAGCAAAGGTCTATGGGTCCTCAAGACATTTTAAGCATAACCCAAGAAAGTCATTGTTATGCAATCCTAAGGAGAACATCAGGACATTAGAAGTCTTCAAAATAATTAACACACGATAGAATCCTTCAGGGAAAATATACAGAACCAGCCACATTTCACTACTCCTCTGCAAAAAAAAAAAAAAAAAAAAAAAAAAAAAAAAAAGGGGGCCTGAGTCCGAGGTCCCTTGGGTCACGATAGATTCTTCAACTGCTAATCTCAACTTTTAGGGAGTGACTCTAAATGTCTTGAATAGTCACATCTTCAGTCAGTGGAAACAGCAGATGATTATTCTCTCAGGATTAGCCACTTAATTAAATCTACTCAGTTATAGCCAGCCAGACTCATTGACCTCTAATTTTTAGTCTCACAGTATTTCTTTAAAGTGCAGTATCCTGTCCATGAACACTCAAGAAGAAAAATGTGATTGAATTTACAACTGTCAAATTACATATGTTCTACAAAGAGCAGATAATCTTCTGGCAGACAGAAACTCAACAATATGTAATGGAAATTGTAGAATAAAAACCTCATATTTTTCTTAACTGATACTATACAATGGCAGTGACATTTTTTGTTCATGGTCTAATATATGTTTTGAAAGATGATGTGTAAGAGTAGGTTTAGGGTTCAGTTCTACCATTTTTCAGTGAGGGCACCATTCAAAACTGGCATACATTTTTCTAAGCAGAACTTCTCTTATAGCAGATTGTTCTGCATGTGTCCTTTAGAGGAATTCTCTCACCTTCCTCTAAAACTTGAAAAAAAAAAATAGCATCTGCTGAGGCCAGAATGAAGAAAAGATACATATTTTCTCATTAAAAAAAAAAAAAAAGAAGGATAATATTTGAATCTTCTCTTTTTTTTTTTTTTTTTCCTTCTTTTCCTTTTCCTTTATTTATTTATTTTACTTATTTTTTCCATGTCAGTCTTTCTGTTCATAGGAACAATAGCCTTATTGGAGCTTTTTGTTGTACTTTTTGGTCTCCCTGGTAGCTCTGCAGAATGCTTTATTTCTGTGTTTTTTTTATGTCACTTTGCCCCTTCCATGACCCTTAAGCTACATTATTTTCTGTATCACTGGTATATAGAAACAAAATACCCCAAAACAAATATCTAGTACAGCTTAGTGAGGACTGAATCATGACTCATGGAAATCAACAGTAACTATAACATTTATTGGTTGCGGGATATTTTTTTTTTCATTATGAATAGTGGTTTGTTTTTTTTTTTTGTAGTTCTGTGTTCTTTTTGTTGTTGTTGCTTTTGTTTTTTGTTTGTTTGTTTGTTTGTTTGTTTTGGCCTGTATATGTTACACGCTAAATCTGCAATTCAGCTCAATAGCAGATCCTTGGCTGATGTAATTCCTTGCAGCAGCAATGACCTTGGTGAAGCTATGCTGAAACATTGCCGTGGACTGAAAGTATGAATTCTGTTGTGTATTGCACAATATCCTACCACTTGCGCCAAGTAATACACTGTGTTTTCTCAGAAAAACCAAGTGGTGAAATGATTTATTAATATATATATATGTAAATTGCTCATTTTCCATTGCAAGATTGAGTTAGACCTAAAGTATATTAAACACGTTAGTGTTCTATGTTATTAGCCATAACATGAGAGATCAGTTTCAATACAGAATGGTTAGTTTGTGTTAGCTATAGTCAGCCCCTGCTTGATATGTGAAGTGAAAGCCATAAAATGCCTTCAAAGTGTCAATGTTTTGCTGTTAGAGCACCATTTTACTTGTTGCATACTAATTTGATCTTTGCTTTATTTCACTTCTGTTTCTCAGACAAACCCATGCTGTAATGGCTGTTTTTGCCTTTTGCCATTTTACCTTTCTATGATAACACACACATGTATACTAGACTCAGAACTTCTGTTGCAGACCACTGGAACATCAAAAGATATTGCTAAAGAGAATAATTGGAGAGATGTGTATTTGATGGATGGACCAGTCCATGGAGAAGGAATTGGTTGGACGGTCACATGCAAAGAGTTGCAGTCAATGGCTTATGTACAAGTGGAAATTAGTTGTGTCATTCCTTGAGGGTTGGTATTGAGACCAGTGCTGTTTAACATCTTTGTCAGTGAGATGGGCAGTGGGATTGAGTGCACTCTCAGCAAGTTTGCCAATGATACCAAGCTGTGAAGTGCAGTAGACATGCTGGAGGGAAGGGATGCCATCTAGAGGGACCTGGACAAGTTTGAGAGGTGAATTCATGTCAACCTCATGAAGTTCAACGAGGTCAAATAGAAGGTTCTGCGTCTGGGCCAGAGCAATCCCAAGTACAATACAGCCTGGGTGGAGAATGAATTGAGAGCAGCCCTGAGGAGAAGGACCTGGGAGTAGTGGTTGCTTGATGAGAATCTCAATATGACCCAGCAGTGTGTGCTTGCAGCCCAGAAAGCCAATTGTATCCTGGGCTCATCAAAAGCAGTGTCACCAACAGGTCAAGGATGTGATTCTTCCCCTCTACTTCACTCTTGTACAACCCCAACTAGAGCCCTGTGTTCAGCTCTGGGACCCCCAGCACAAGAAGGACATAGATGTATTAGAATTAGTCCAGAGGAGGGCCACAAAGATCATCAGAGTGCTGAAGCACCCCTCTTAAGAAGACAGGCTGAGGGAGTTGGGGTTGTTCAGCCTGGAGAAGAGAAGGTTCTGGGGAGACCTTATAGTGTCCTTCCAGCGTCTAAAGGGGGCCTACAGGAAGGCTGGGGAGGAACTCTTTGTCAGGGAGTGTAGGACAAGGTATAATGGTTTTAAACTAAAAGAGGGTAGATTTCGATTAGATGTAAGGAAGAAATTCTTTACCATCAGGGTGGTGAACAGGTTGTCCAGAGAAACTGTGGATGCCCCATTCCTGGAAGTGTTCAAGGCCAGGTCGGTTGCTTTGAGCAACCTGGTGTAGTGGAAGGTGTCCCTGTCTATGTCAAGGGGGTTGGAACTAGATGGAAAAAAAGTCAGAGTCTGAAAAGGGCTTTTTAGTGAGTCCTCCACTGGGTGAGCTCACAGTTCCATTCATTGCTGCTGTAGCATATTTTCATCCATGGACTCAGTAAACACATGAGGAAAAGACATACATGCACACTGTGTATGTCACTGTCATCACAGGTGCTATCAGCTGGCACTCTGTAGCACCACTGACCTGCTTGATTAAAGCAATAGCAACATGCAATATTCATAGATTTTTTTCCATATTTTTTTTCAATCCACTGTCAGTTTCCATTACTTAAAAGGTCAAACAAACTCTCCATGTATTTATCCTGCTGTGCACTACAAAAATGCAGAAATTCAAATAAAGTAGAGACTTGCTGAGAAGCCCTGCAAACTTGTGTCTTCTATTCCAAATAAAATAATGTGTAAAATTCTACAAAACAAATTAAATTATATATGGATGGTTTGTCATTTTTCAGCCAGTGGGAGACCTTCTCTTCATAACAAAAGATGGAATTAAAAAGGTTTCCTGAATACCTCACCTTATACATTTTGAAACATTCTAAATAGCCCTCCTCAATGCCTCACTAATTTTAAGATTGTCTCACCCTTTAAGTGACCTGATTGCAGTTACTTAAATGGCCAACTAGTTCCCTGACTTGTTCATTAAGATTATTATTGAGAACCTTAAAATTCATTAGGTGTGAGTACAAAGAAAACTGGACATTTTTTTGGTTCACTGCTAATAAGAGATAAGCTTGTTTCCTACCTTGAAAGGAAAGAAGATTCTGCATGTTCCAGTTGAATCATATTAGAAGGATGATTCCTGAATATCTTAAGTTTATGCATATAAAACTCTCTAATTCCTCCATGTGAAAAGAAATATGTGAAGGGATTTTACTCTGGAGCAAAATTTATAACTAAATTTAAGTAAACTATAGGAAAATGATGGGATAAAGAACGAAGCAAGTCATTCAGGCTTTCACAATTCAGAAATTAAGCAAATGCATCTACAAGAATTTATGTGTACAAAAAAAAATTATAAGACATATAGGTTAACTGACTATAAATACAGGAATTGATGCTCCATGAAAGAAATCTCTTCAATAGATTTGTTTTTAGGACCTAAACCTGATAGAAGATAAATTCAGTTTAAGTTTTGAAGAATCAAGAAAGAGCTGGGAGAGGTGGAAAATCAATGCTAGACCTGTCTACCATTATATCTTATAGGTACAGTTATAACTATGCACTAAGTGCATTAAAGGCATTGTTGGATCTGAATGGAACTTCAAAAGGCCCTGAGATATTTTTTTTTATTATTATTACTTTTTATGTTATTACATATGTGTTAGTTACAAAGCTGTATGAAATGTCATGCCAAAACTAACGTGCAAGATGAAAAGTCATAGCAGTTTACTAAGGACATTTTTTAATGTATTGATTAATGAAATGTTCATTTCTCTAGATCAAAGCATCTCCTATTGGAAACAGTGTAGCATGTTTTATCAGTTTTGTTAAAACAGCATTTCTGAATGAAAACCTGATGACAAAATTTTTATAACAATTTCTAGATATGATGAACGGCTCTCATATGCAATTCATCCCCAGCACTGTCTTCTGCCATGGCGGAGAATTAAATGCACTGTGCATGTTTTATTATTTTGATTTTTAAAATAAAACATAATTTTTGTTAAAAACAGCTTTAGAAAAAACCTTCTCCACATTTAAAATTTGAAAGAGATTTTGAAAAGAAATCTTTCAGTTAGATTTAGACAAATGACAGATCTTTAAGAAAAACCTTGAACTCAAATCTTCCCATGACTCAGTTTAACCTTGTAGCTAATTCTAAGAAAGACACAAACAAGATTGCACAGAAATGTATTCTACTTTCTGATCAAATAAATATTCAAGTATTTCATACCAAATAGAATTTAATGTCAAGCAGAAGAAGTATGTCTACACCCTAGAGTTTATAGAGTGCAGGGGGAATTACCAGTATCATATATATTGTTCTGTTTCATAGTGAGACATACTGTAAGCAGGTCTGTTGGGTCATGTCATGCAGGTAGGCTAGGCAGGACAAGAGGATGAAGACATCCAGTAGGATGAAGGCATGAATTTAACACCTTGCTCCTGGACATCATCAAAATAGACATTTCCTGCCACAGATATTCAGATGTCCAGGGCTGCTCCTAAACTGACCTTTGGCTCTGCACCACGGAAGCCCCTGCAGTGTCTCAAAACAAAGACCTCTTTAAAGTTCACCATGGATGACAGACAGCCTGCGCAGCAGTTATCTTTCCCCAATAAACATGATGTGGGAGATGTCTGGGGTGTGCTTAAAGTCCACTTTCATGTGGAGTTAGGACAGGCTAAGATTTACACTCAGATCAGGAACCTTATTCTGCTCTGGAGTCTCTCAGTTTAGATGTCACATGGGAAATTATGTGGAATAATCACAGAGGATGACTTGAGGGAGACTAATGTCCTTTCTAGTTCGTGCTGAGAAAGAGGGGTCTGCCCTGCAGGGTATTTCAGCGCTGAAGCCTAATGCAGCCACTTGGAGTCAGCTTGCAGGAGCTACATTCTGTCCATTAACAAATGAAAAAGCCTCATAATACTAAAGGTTTGTGACTAACCCTCTAATCTGTTAAATTAGGCACTTAAAGTACCTACAGGTTTAGGTGGGAATTTGACAAATGTTAGTGGCACCTAAATGATCCTTAAAGCACCATTTAGATGCTGAAATTGCCTTCTGGAGAATTCCTGTCACCTTTCTGTAACTATGGATTCTAACTTGGGGTAAACTCTTTTTGTTTCAAGTAGCATAGGGACATTTCTGGCACAAAGTATTTCAACATGCTTCCTTTTAACTGCTTAATGATAAAATGACTTTCTGTCAGAATTTTAGTATAAAGTTTTAAATATTTAATATTTCACATGTGTTTAAAAACAAGGCTTGAAAAAAAAAATAAAAGGGAAAAGTTTAACATTTGAAATTAAGTCATATATATGACAAAGAAAACTTTCTATACGGTTTAATAAGACCAAGACTGGGAGAGTTGAATTAAAGCTAGAGAAGTGAATAACACTTTTTAAAAGAAATCTCTTTTTTTTTAGAAATAGATCAGTTTGAAATTTTAGAAACTGTTTCTATTTTTGAAATGTTACATGTGTTTACTTCTCAGCTCTCTACTCTCAAGACATTTTCTTTTGTTCTTGCCTTCGAAGTCAAGTGCACTATTCTAACATTGAGATTAAAGCACCAGATGAAGTGGTTCATACTGCAACACTGAACCTATAAGCTATTATTGTTAAGTGGTCAGAGCACACTGTTTGCTCCAGGGATGCAAGACTGGGGTATTTCAGAGGGCCTACTCCCTTTGACTTTAAACACTATGCTAACAAGCCTGGGAAGAGGGGCAGGAGGAAATTTTTCTAACTGGCCAGCTTCCTCCGTTGGCACCAGTGCATAGCAGCCTTCTATTCAGGCTGTTTCCCAAAGATATGCTTGGCCTACCAAAGAGCCCACATCCAGGCTTGCTTTGTTTTCCTTAATTCACAGCTTGGGTTAAACTGCCATGTGACTCCAGGGAGTCAGAATTTAGAGTCTACTTTTGCCTTTTTTTCCTGCTTCCATTCCAACCTTCTTACTTTATTTGAATAGGAGGCCTCTTGTGATTTAACACATGCAATGCCATTTCTAATAATAATAATAAGAAGAAGTCTTCCTAGAACCTAAGAACAACAGTCCAGGAACAGGTCAAAGACTCATCTGTATCAGTATCTGGTCTCCAACAGTGGGTAAAATAAGCAAGCAGACAGTACTTTTATGCAAGAACACTCTCCAAGACATCATGTCAAAGAGCTCATTCACAACTAATGGCCTTCTCAAGCTTGACATGGTATATTTATGTGAGAAATTCTTCCATGATCCTTTCTTTCATGAATTGGTCAGTAGGTATTGCTAAAGTATGCGATGCCCCAAACCTCATGTATCATAACTAGTCAGCAGACACTCCCTGTTCACCTTTCCAATACTCCTTATGGTTTTGCAGAACCTGGTCATAATCTCATAGAACCATAGAATGGTTTGGGTTGGATGGGACCTTAAAGATCATCTAATTCCACCCCCCTCTGCCATGGGTGGGGACACAGGGACAGGGCATCTCTCCTTCAGTTTTCTGTTTTCCAGGCTTTATTCATTCAGAAAGTTCTTATAAAATAAATCAATGATCATCAGCTGTTCCTTTGTGTACTTATTCTAGTACAACTATATCTCTTTTAACATTACATCCAATAGGTCCTATACTTTTTGAGTGTATAACAGAGATATTTTTTAAGTAACAACATAAGTGGTAATTATGTCTGAGGAAGAAAATTTATTTTTTATATAACCACTTAGATTATCTCTTAGAGACTATGAACAAGTAACATAAATAAAGTTTTTGTGAAGGCTCCTTAGATTTAGGAATGGGTCTAGAATGTGCACTTTGCAAGTGGATTCAAGACAGAGACACCTTTAAACATTAAAAATAAAATAAAATAAATAAAAAAAGTCTCTTCTACTTCATAATATAGACACACAACAGATCTGGAAGTGTCAGCTGTCTAAAATGGACCTCATTCTTCTAAGATCAATAAAACCCTGCAGTAATGCTTATTTCTTTTAAAGCCGATGAACTTTGGACTACATTGCTAATGACATACTCTTTTGGTTTAGAATTTTAAAGAAAGGTTTTTACCAGATCAAAACTCAGAGAGTGGTTATTGTTCTCCGTATCTATTTAAGTAATATAAATTTAAACCAGTGATGGTATACTGAGTTCATGATTTCTCTGTTTAACTCATATCTTCCCTGTGCTTCTGAAATCAATATTCTTGCCAGTAAGAGTTGCATGCAAAGTGTCAGAGAAGCAGTACATGAAGTTCTGCCTTGTACTAACTCTTGCGGAACTTGACAAAAAATCGAGAGTCTAAACAATTATTTTTATGTTTTAAAGGGATAGATACTTTTTTTCCTTTTTTTTTTTTTTTCTGACTTACCCATAAATACCTGCTGTTATGTTCTAATTCAAATATCCTAGTCAATCAAAGGACAGTTTACATAGGGGTTTGAAGTCAGAGTTTTAGCCTTAGCAAAGTGTTTACATTAGGAGTTCCACAGAAAAGCTAACTTGTTTTCATTCTAACATTGAATATGCAAATGTATAAATATAAATGATTTAGCTTGGAAATATAGAATTCAGTGAAAAGTAAGAACTATTCACTATATTATATTCCAGTATAACCAGCACAGCCTTAGCCTCAGGAGTAATGAAACTAGGCCTAATTGTGTCTAAGCAAGGCCCTGTTAATCTTGTCAAGAACTAATTAACAGTTTTGTTATGTAAAAAATATCTCCTTCCATCAGATAAAGGGAAAATGCAGATAAAGCTGTTAAATACAGAAGCCCTGCTGCAGCATGAGAGCATGCCATGAGTGGATGATACCAGGTGCAAAGCAGACTGCAACACCAGGCAAACACCACCCAGTTCTACTGCTGCATTTCCAAAAGCAACATCTTCAGTCCAAGAAACCAGGGCGTGATGACCCAGAAAAAGCTGGCTTACTTGTTACTAGCTAGCATCAATTGTCCTTTATTCTCATCCGCTTCAGTCTAGAACCCCTTAGGCAGCACACATTGAAGTCACTTAGGTGAAGAAATGGTGAACACACAGTTTCTCTTCCAAACTTGGAAGTCCAATCTTGGAGTCCTCCAATGTTGGAGGTCTCTTCCAACCTAGACGATTCTGTGATTCTATGTGTACTTTGAATCCCTTTCTCAAAGGGACACCACCACTGCGTGAGTGCCACCCAAGCTCTGACCCCATATAATACCAACACTATTTTAGACACTTCTTATGTAAGAAATGATAAGATAGTAAGGATGATTATTACAGCCTGAAACCATATTGGGGATGGTTACATGTGCCCAGAGCCCACTGTTTTTTCCAGTATCACACCTACAAACACCATACTCTGGTGCACAAAGGTAGCTGGTCCTTTCAATGCAAGGAACATGTCTGAATTAACTTTTTTTGCTCAAAATGTTTCAAGTCTTTAAATAACATGTTGTCTTGCAATACTTCAAAATATACTATCCAAGCAGAAATTAGAATGTGTGTTTTCATTTGTTCAACCCAGTATTTTTATTGAACATTCTTAAAATGCTCTAAGAGCTAGTATGTCCTACTGCACCATTATGCTGGCACAAATGTATTTTCAGATGCTGATAGAAGTATCAAAATGATACAGAAAAGTGCTCATATCCTAATCTGTTCTTTTAAACTTTGATGCCTTCATGTAAACAAGCTAAAATTGTGTTGTTGTTGTTGTTTTTTCTCATCCTTTGTAAACTTACTAATCATTCTCATTTGAACTGACACCTTTTCATAACTATTAATTCTCTCATTCTAAATATAAGCCTCTAGTCTAGGATAATGTGAAAAGATTTTTGTACCTTTTACTCAGTACTGTTTCTTAAATGTAGCAATTTAGTGCCATTTGAGGTGCCTTAGAGTACATCTGCATGTGCAACTGCAGTGAAAACCTCAGCACATAGTTTCACAAGTAGACATTTACACATAGATGTTTAAACTTAGGCTTAATCCATGAGCTGACACCTACTTTTAGGAAAAAACAAAAACAAACAAACAAAAAACCTTTACCTTGATTTCATCCATAGTTTTACAATTTGTGAGCATAAGTATAAAGTATAATTATTTATAGTTTAGATCCTAAATATCCTTGAGTATAGGACAATAAATAAGGATACTAACCGAGGATCTTAACAGTTTAAATAGCAAGTAAACATCAGTAAGCAGTCACATTCATTATCACAAAGATTGACACTGGACCTTTAGCTATAGAAGGAGACAATTTCTTTGTACTAAAAGGAACTATGTAGAGTTCTCAGCACTTAAAAAGGGCACACAATGGGAAACAAGAAACCCAGCTAATATATCAGTAATCAAATAGGCTAGAATGCCAATCTAAACCATTTTGTAACCAATCTCATGACAAACTGGCATCTTTTCAAGTTTCATAATGATGTTGTGTTTTTGTACTACTGTTTCCAAACAATCCTGAGGAACAGATTAATAAACAGATTGGAAAAAGGTGTGAACTAAAATTGATCATATTGACAGATATATATTATTTCCATGGAAAGGCAGTGCTGCTGTTTACATATTGCAACATACACAGAGATTTGTCACAGGTAACCTCTGAGACATACTCAGCTGAGAAAAAGCAGAGATGTCATTAGGTACACAAAACTCTCAGGACTTCCCATCCAGTCCATAGCCCTCTGCACTGACAATGTGAAATGGAACAATTCCAGCAGGGATGAAAGTGGCAGGGAAGATGACTGAATGCTATTTAGCACCACTAAGTGCTTCCACTTTGCCTGGCTGGACAATTTGGAAATGATTCTGAGTGTGTATTCACAGAAATTAGTTATATGTCTGCAATGCTGGCATGGGTCTTTGCAAGCAGAATATCTAGCTCATATCCCAGGCAACATACAGACAGCACTGCCAAAACAAATGGGGAAAAAAGAAAAAAAAAAGTGAAATTTATTAAATTCATCTTTAAATCAGAAAGACACTGTTGCAGGAAATGTTGTGGACAGATTTGTGGTTTAACACAATACATATTATGTAGCTGGGACACGATTTATTCTGCAGTACATTTTCATAGGATGAGAAATAAGAGAAAATGTTTTGCTGATAGAATGACTGATATGAGGACATCAGTGGGAACCCAATGGTTGTGGGATTTTTCAGTATCAATATAAACCTTAACTTCAAAATCACATTCTCAAACTTCTTCCAACAGAATAGTCAGTACAAAAAAGATTTTTACCAAATCATTTCATTTATCTTTTTTTTTAATCAAATCAACATCTGAACTATTGAGTCCCAAGAGAATGATTTTTGTGATGCTGAAATTTTCCCATGTGTCTACAAACAAATCCAGTAACTTGCATGTTTCATTTCATGGTTCCCAAAAGCGACAACACAACAAACTTCAGTGTAAATGTCATTATAAATTACAATTATGTTAACAACCTAAGAACTAGTTGCTCAGAATGATTAAAGTAAACCATTATGGTAAAACACGATGGCAGCATCTTTGAACATTAAGTTCAAAGAACACAGTCCTCATCACACTCAGTAGTTCACTGTTTGACAAATGTCTTAGTAGCCTCAAACACTGGAGAATGAGATGTCTTCATTTATTAAAATGGATACATTAAGCAATTTTTTTTGTGAATGTACAGAATTATGCATTGTTTAGAATGTATATTAGAAATTCCCTTTTTTGGTAGATATGTAAATGCAAGATGTGTTTCAGTTAAAATAAAAAGTACAAAAATATGTATTTATTTCAGTTAATACTGAAATTTTGCATTTGTCAGTATTTTTTTTTTGACAGCTTCATAAAAACTAGTAACTAAATTACAGTAAGGACTTTCATAAACTTTGATTGTTTTAACATTTTCCCACTACTTCTAGTGAAGGTTTGATATAAAAAAAACAAAAGAGTGCTGAGAACATGAGAAACATTCAGAAAATCATTAATTTTAAATCTGTTTGGTTTTTTGTTTGTTTTTCTTTTTGAACTGAGAACAAGTGTAAAAATGCAATTCTGCAGTAGTGATCTATATTCAGTAATTGAATTTGCAAACCTCATCGCATGAATGCCAGCTAAAATTATCAATGTTCGATGCAGAAATCTGGGAGTTCACATTAGATTTCAGAATAGCTCATTCAGTAATTGGAGCCTAATGACTTGGGGTTATAATGTACCTTTAAGCATTTTCCACAATTCCTAGAGGACTGGTTCTCTTTGCTCCCATGAAATAATGGAGGTAGTAGAACCACTTGCATGTGCAAGTGTTCAGAGCAAACATTAAAAAATGACATATTGTGATGGAAAACAAAAAAGAACAAAAAACAAAGAAGCAAACAAACAAACAAACAAAACCCTCCTCCCCAGCCTTATAGTTGAATGAGAAAAAAATCAGATCACCAAATGTAGGTGTAAGGGAGCAAGAAGAAACGCAACCAAGAAAAACTTTACTGTAGAAATGCATATTTTAAAAATAACATTTGCATGGAATTTCCTCTTATAACACATAGAGGCCACCCAAAAGAAATTGTAATTGCAGGGAAAGTTAAGTGGTATAGGCAGAATGGGGAAAAAAATTAAAAATAAAATAAAGGTGTAAGGAATTGACTGTCAGGTCTCATAAATCTCTTTAGTTCCACTCAGCTCAGCTGAACCATGTCAGTGTATGCCAGCCAATGAAATTACTCTGTGGTTATAAAAAGATTTACTGAAGAGATAATGGAAGACATTGTGTCTGGGTATCTAAGTCTTTTTGGTACACTACAAAAATCCATCTACTGCTTTTACGACGTCTTAGTGTAGTTACTTTTATGTATTCTGCATAGCTAATTGTTTACCTCTAAACATCAATTGCCTTAAAATAGTTTCATATTGTTCTTTTGTTGTTGTTTTCAGCACAGCATTGATTTTGTTAAATTATCTATTCTTTGTTTTGGGCTTTTACGATATCACTATGTATTTCCAGGTGACCTCATGTTTATACCTGGAATCATGCACATGTTGCTAGAGCAGTGAAGACAGGTGATGTCCTTAAATCTTCCCTGTTTTTGCTGAAAGGAGATTTTGTAACAAACCTATTCTGAACAATAATGTTCAGAATCAGAAACAATGGTTGGGATTCATCTCACCCAGTTCTAAGTTCAAAATAATTTAATAGAAGTTAAAATGACCAAGGGGACGTTTCAGATTTTGATTCCCCAATGCACCCTACTTTACAGCAGATCAAGTGATGAATTGTCATCAGGATAAAAACAAACTGAATATATCAAAGTGACTATTGTGATGACTTGGAAAGTTCCTCTATGGTCTATTGTTTTATTTACTTCTGGCCTCAAGGTTTTAAGTGGGCCAGAAGAACTGCATCAGAACTATTCTAAGAAACTAGGTTAGAGTACTTCAATTTAAAAAATGTCTGTTCACTGGTATTGAATCTTTGTAAACTTGTATCACTTTCAATAAAATATTTGTCAGGAGGGTGAAGCATCTGATCAGAGATCTGCCTCATTCATGAGAAGTAATGGTCAAAAGTAGTTAAATCAGCAGAGCTCCATCTGCATAAACTAAAGCAAAAAGATCACAAGCAGACTTTGTATTGTGTATTGCAAAAAGAAGACTGTCTACTGTCATCTTCTGAATGTAACATTATGCTCATTTTGCATGCTTACCAAAGCCCACATCTGATTTATGCCATCTTTTGCATCACTGCTGAAAGTGACTTCATGACCTTTTTTGTGCTACAGCTAAGTACACATTTTCCAGTTTCCCAGGACTGGAAATCCCTTGTCTTCAAACTCAGTAGCTGTAGTGTTTTTCTTTTGCCAAGTTGTAATATCATTTCAGTCTTACTGATGCCAGAAGAAGATGAGAAATTCAGGGATGCCCTGTGACAACAATGAAAATATACTCATGAGGTTTAGGGAGGAGGGTGAGATCTGAGTCAAAAGCAGGGTTTGTTTTGCATCAGGTTTTGGCAGAAAATTTAGTAGTATTGATTCCTTCTTAAAACTGATGGTACTTTGTCATTTTCTGCTGTCAATCAGAAGCAGAGGTCAAGGCTTCTAGTTGAATATCCTCCTGCAGAGCAATGGTGACACAAGTCTGGCTGTACTCATACAGTAGATAATTCTGTGATTTCTACTACTGTACATGTATGAGATTAATACATACAGACTTGAAAACAATAGTTGGTGGTATAGGCATGTTCAAGTGTTATTCAAGTTTTCATGAATGGATGATAATCAAGACAGAAATAACTGTAATTTTAAAAGTGACGTAGACATTTTAGAAGATGTTATAGAGACATTTTAGAAGATCTTAAGGGGTCAACCAATGACCAACGAAGAAGCTACACCATGGAGGTCAAAATATGTAAAAAGAGAACAAGACTGTTTCAAAAAATAAAATAAAATAAAATAAAATAAAATAAAATAAAATAAAAATTTAAAAAAAAGAAAGAAAAAAAAAGAAATAACTATAGCAAAAGCCTTGATTGCACAAGACAACCATGCAGATGAACAAAGAACAGAGATACCATGACAGCTCTATAGGGCAGATTAAGTTAAGACAAAGGGTAAAGGTTTGAAAATAAAGAGGGTAGATTTAGATTAGATATTCAGAAGAAATTCTTTATTCAGGGGGTAGTGAAGCACTAACAAGTTGCACAAAGTTGTGGATGCCCCGTCCTTGGAGGTGTTTAAGGCTGGGCTGGATGGGGATTTGAGCAACCTAGTCTAGTGGAAGGTGTCCCTGCCATGGCGGGGGGGTGTAACTAGATGATCTTTAAGGTCCCTTTCAGCTCACACCAATATATGATTCTAAGCTGATATTAAAGGATCAGCAACCAAACCCCTGTGAATTTTTATCTGTTTTCATGAAGACGTTCATAAAGGCAAAGTGAAGTAAGAGTGAGAAATGGGACACATGAAGCAGGGGGAAAACTTAGGTTCTCCTTGATCTGAAGGAGAAGTGAACATTGACAGAATAATATGCATTCAGATTTTCCTGAAAAACAAATCAACGGCCAAAATGCTGATAAAATAACAGCTCTGATATGAAGGAGTGTTAATAAATTTGTCAGTTTCATCAAATACACTTGTTCAGACACACCTCAAGTACTGCGTATACTTTTCTGTGCCGCAATATCAGAAGGACATAAAACTTAAAGAGTGGCCAAAGGAGGACAATAAAGATAGTGAAGGGTCTAGAGGGCAAGACATACGAGACTAAGCTGAGGTCCCTTGGTTTGTTCAGCCCAGAGCAGAGCAGGCCGAGGGGAGGCCTCATGGCGGCCTGCAGCTCCCTCATGAGGGGGGCAGGTGCTGAGCTCTGCTCTCTGGGGACAGCAACAGGACCGGAGGGAATGGCATAGAGCTGGGACAGGGGAGGGTCAGGCTGGGGGTTAAGCAATGGTTCTTCACAGTGGTCTTGGCACCAAGCCTGCTGGAGTTTAAGAGCTTGGAAAACACTCTCAGACATAGCATCTGATTTTGGGATAGTCCTGTGTGGAGCCAGGAGTTGGACTTAGTGATTCTTGTGGGTCTCTTCCAACTTGGAGTATTCTACATTTCTGATCCTATGATTCTATGAATTTGCAGTGTTATCATGGGGAAACAAGAAAAAGTAGGACCTCTATATATCAAAAAGGTTAAAAAAAAAAAAAACAGGAAATAATATTACTGAAGGCTTATAGAATGTTTTGAAGAAAAGACAAAAGAATCAAACAAAATTTGAAAAGTCAATTTATGATATGACAAAGACACGGATTATCAAACATGTCCTGTATTAAAGACTGTCACTTTTCTTTTGATAAAGCCTTTCAATTTTGCATGAGGGAAATGTGGTAAATATAGTCACATACGTGGATTGTGGTAAAGTATATGAGGCTGGGTCACAGGGGAAATATTTTGGACTGGAGATGATTAATACAAGAACTGGAACTTGGCTAAAAATTGCTAAAAGGGGAAATGACAAGTTATATCTAAATGGGAAACATTGAATCACATGGACATTGAAGTGGAATTTCTTGAGGATCAAATTTGGACTAACTTTCTATAACGTTTTCATTATGGTTTGGCACAGAAACCCGGGAGTGATCTAATAAAATATGACAACAGAGCTGAAAATCATTGTCACTATGGTGAAAGATGGGGATGCCGCAGAGAAAGAATTGGATGGCCATTAGTTAAAGACACAGAAGTAGGAGAAAATTCAATGCTATGAGAAGTAGAGGACATTCATTTATGCACTATTAAAACTTTCTGTTGGAGAGGTGGGATGATGAGGACTTGAAAATAGTAAAGGAGAAAAGACTGTGCACACTACAGACTCACGGCATGACCATGAGCTGCTAGTGTTGTTGAGATGTGTAAAAGACATATGCAATCCAAAGAGAAAGTGGGGAAAAATGCCAGTGTACCAGGTAAGAGTAAGACTTCATCTGGTGCAGTGCACACAGTCTTGTATGCAAACACTGGAAAGACAGGGTAAAGTGGGAATAAAAGAACATGTCAGACAGCACAATAACATGGAAGTCATTGGAAAATTTCCAAACACTAGTTACGTTTTGTTTCCTTTTGTGAAATCAAAATGTTCATAGTCTGCCTGTGACTGTGATAGCTTTTGTGTTTTAGCCTCTCTGCCTCTGCAGCCTGCTCTGTATAAATATGGCCAGATGAGAACAAGTCCAATAGCACAGCAAGCCTAAGGAAGGAGCATTCATGTTACTTCAAAGACACCAACCACGTGGTGCTGAAACATTAGCAGAGAAGTCTGAAAAAGAATATTAATCTCTGAATAGTTTCTGCGAGGAGTTTTTCTGTACAAGCTACTTCAGATTCTCACTGTGTCTTTGCATTGTCAATATCCACAATCTGGTATGATCAGACTACTTAAAAGTATGTAAATTAATATGGCAGCAGTAGAGATCCTCCCAGTCTTGCCTGAAATCCCATACAGTTTTTGAAATCTCAAACATCTCTGTGTTCTTATAAGAAATACTTCATTCCGAAGTTTGACAGACAAATATAGACATCTTATCCTATGGATGGAAAATGTTGGGGTCCATCTTACCCATATTAGTTGTAAATATTGTAAAAGCTTTCCTTCCAAAATGTTCTGATTTTCTGTAAAATAAGAAGTGGATAATCTGATTAACTTCAGAAGTTAGTACCCTGTCTGCTCAGCCCATAAGATTAGTCCCTGGATAAGGAAGCTAAAGAAGCCTAGTATCAAAAAAAAAAAAAAAAAAAAAAAAAAAAGCTGAAGTTGTAATATAAAACTTAAGTGTCTGAGAGAAACCAGTGAACCAAGATTTTAGCATGCAGTTATTTCTTATATCCGTCTTTTCACTAAAGGACACAAAGTCCCTACTCAGCTTGATTATTAGATTACTCTATTATGAGGAACTCATCTGTCTACTGAAATCTATATTCTTTGTATTTCTGTTCATCTTCAATTAAGATTTTTTGATAGTTCCCTTTCAGTGTTTTCACTGAGAACATTCATCATTGTATTTGTTATTTGTTTCCAAAGTGATTTTCCAGAGCTGAGCGATATTTTTTTCAGTAGATGCATTATTTCTACAGTTGCCTATAAATAAATAAATAAATAAGCAAGCTTCAGGGTACCAAAGTATGAAACGGATCTTTGTCTGAAAATAGTTCAAACTAAAACAAAGATCCAGGAAAAAAAATAATAATCCTTCTATGTATTTCTTTTGAGGCATATGCGAGTATGTTTCTCATTCCAGTTTGAAATTATATTCTACATTTCAAAAAGCTGAATTAAATTTAAAGAAAAAGCAGGTTTTGAAAAGGGTTCAATAGTGAAAACAAACCTTCCTGGGTGCCCCACAGTAGAAGCTTTTGATCTGGGTATTTTTCCTATTTAACCTAAAATTCTGATCCTGAACACATATTTTTTCTTCATTTTTATGTTTGGCAACTAACACTAAGACCCCAGGGTTAGTTTGGCTCTAGTGACTTGGAGCCTCTTCAGCTGTGCACAGTGAGAATCAGTAAATACCTAGGAGTATTTCAGCTGGGAGGATTACAGTCGTGCCAGTGTTTCCCAGAACAGCTGCTACAAGAAGCTTGCTTAATACCTGCTGCCTGTAAAAAGAATTAAGCAGTAAGTGAGGGCTTGCCACAGGACCTGTGTCCAGGTTTACTGAGCAAACCTGGGGAAGCAAGAACACAGACATTTTGCTTACTCCAAGAACATATTTGACCCTCAGTTGCAGTTAGGTATGTTTGTCAAGGTACGTGTTTAATGGATTGGAAGAGGAAAGGAGAAGAAAACCTGCTCACACCACTGGTGATTCTGTAACCTGTACATGAACTTTTAAAATTAAGTGGCTTTGTTAAAAAACCTTGGTTATCTGGCATAGAACTGCTTCATCACTAATGCCAAAAAACCCCATGTGGTTTAAAAAAAAAAAAAAAAAAAGCAGTCAGTCCCCATAACTCCTCACAGCCCTTAAATACACTAATCCAAGAAATAAATATATTAATGTGTTGTTAAAACTCATATTACCCAAAATTTGTTTTTAAAGGCTCAGTTGCTGAATAGCAAGTCTTGATGGTCTTTTTCATCAAACTGTTTTGGAGGGATAGAAGAAAAACAGGTCTTATGTGTAGAAAGCAAATACCAAGCAGGGGTGTTTCACAAAAAGCTAAGTAGTTTCATTTTAATGAAATCTTTCAGTGTTTGTTTTCAACTTAGAAATCACAGCAGGCCAGTTTAAAAAGTCAGACTGCTTTCCTGATAGAAATAAAAGATAGATTAAATTCATGGTACAACCTTAGTGTCTTCTTTGAGGTAAAGTAAAAGCACAGTTTAGACTCAAAGTACAGTTATAATGATCTCTATGTTTTGAGATGGAAACAAAAAAATGAATTCCACCTGGCTGGGTGTGTGGAATAGGTGTGTGGTCTGGTGGTGGCCCAGATTCAACTCTTTTGATTACTTGTCCAAGGTAATCTAATCTGTGTGTCCAGTCGTCCAGTTTAGAGGAAGATCTAATACCAATTCCCTGAAAATTGTTGAGAAAGTAAATACAGAGAAAGACTGTGAGATAAGGAAGATGTTGTATAATTCCCAGTTCTTACATCTAATGAAGGAATTACAATGCATTTTATAGATAATGCACTTTTCAAACATCAGTCTTGCAGTCCTCTGCTGTAGTACTTCACACGTTATGGTTTTTATCTCTTCTCTCATATAGGAAACAAGAGAAAATTTAAGATTTAGAGCAAGTGACGCCATTACCTTACCTTGACACAGCACTGTATCACAACAAGGCTTCCACTGTCTCCTTCTGCCAGAGTTCTGTGCATAATCACATGTGAGACTGCAATGAGAGTCTCTGTACTTTGTAGAAGCACCCAGGTCCAATGAAAAGAGCTTGAGGGATTATTTCTTAGGCCCTTCTTTACTAGACAGTTATAATGCACTATTCTCTTTTGAGCAAGTCTTTTGTAGAACCACTCTCAGGTTGTTGGAGAACATCCAGTATCGTGCTAGAGTGCTTTAGGAAGGGAACCTCCCAAGCTGTCACTGAATCAGAGAAGCAAACTGTCATGCTACTTCCCATCCTCAAATGCCAACCTGAGGGCTAACTTGTTCACTTGGTTGGTGAAAGGGACCAGGGCATATTTTTAAGAGAGTTGAATACAGCTACAAAATATTTAGGACATTCTCAAAATCTTACTAGCTTGTCTTGTGAAACTCATCAAAACACTGCATAGAAAAGCTCCGCACTTTCAAAGAATCCTAGAATGGCTTGGGCTGGAAGGGACCTTAAAGATCATCTAGCTCCAACCCCACTGCCATGGGCACGGATGTGAACGCTTTGTGTTCACACAAAGGAACACTTTGTGAAAGTGGTTTTTTAGTATATTTTTGTGTTTGGTTGGTTGATTTTCACATTTCATAAGGTCTAATTGACATTAAAACTTACTTTTCACAGTAAATTTTCAAGGTTAAGTGAGTGGCTTCTTACCTGTGTCTGTGATGCCAAGTCTTATCATATTATCTTAAATCTTACCATAGTTGAAATATTTCTTGAAAATTGCAGCTGCCTGCTTTGTGTTCATATGAGACCCATTTCCATTAAAAGTAGATAAAATATAAGACCCCAGCTTTTAGAGTGACAGAGAAAAGCTTAGAAATGCAAACTATAGTAATTTAAAAAGTAGAAAGCAAATAAAACCTAATTGTAGACCCTGTTAGGAAACTGTGTATTTCAAATCTCTCACATAGGCCAGTGCCTGATTTTTCAAGTGTTTCAGGATGATAAAGATTAATCCTGCCTATAGAATTCCTACTAATATTACTAATTTCATGTTCCTTTTGGAATTCCTGAGGGATATCTTCTCATCCTTGCAATTTATTCCTGTTCATTTTAATGCTTTCTGCTGTGTTTATAACTCTTGACTAAGTAAATGAGAGTTGAAAAGTCTGTTTGACTAAAGCTTTACACTGGTGACATTACAATACCACTCCAATGAAATTCAAATATTCAAACCAAAAACATTGGAGATACAGAAAGATTTAGACACAGTCAGTAAGAAATTGTAAGGGAAGTTCATTTTCATTATGCATAGAGGTGTCTTTGACATTTTCTCTATATGTATTCTGAAGGGGTCTTTCAATTGGTTCCTTAAATTCACATCCAAAACGTATATTGGCTGTTTAATCTTGTTACTTGAAGGTTATGTCCTCAATTAATATCAGTTAGAAAAACTAAATTGTAAAGTGTGACTTCAAAGCAGAAAAACTGTGTGAAGGCCAATGATCAATTCGAAGTGAGCTGACATGGGTTTCGGTCTACACAGAGAATGTGGAGTCACTGCAGACAAGTACTTAGGTAGCTGAACATTTCCTACAAATGCAGGAACCAACTCATTTGGTAGTTGAATTTGCATACTGATTATATAAAGGCTGGTAATGTTGTCTGCAATTAGAGTTAACAGTGAAGCTTATGTGTTTTTCACCTCAAGAGTGAATGGAACTAAACAGAGAAACCTAAGCCAAAGACCAGTCTTGGAATGAGCATCCTTTTCTAAAACACATGGTTTCCAGATGCAACATTTTCTTCACTGCTTTCATTTAGTACTTCTGACTGAGTTGTTTGCTAAATCAATCCTTCTCCCTCCTGATTCATCAGCATTGCTGCAAAATATAGTCTGTAATTCAATTTGTGGATAGTCCAATTTTTATTTGTTTATTTATTTATTTATTTTGTAAGACTAAGTAAAGAGTAAGACTTTATATACATACACAACATTCCACATTTTTCTGAAACAAGGAGGGATGATAGGGATTTCTTTAATGGAGGGATGATATTTGACCTATGTGATCATATGATTCAAAAGCATTTTCATTATAAAAGCTGAGTTACGGAAATAAAAGAACGCCTACATCTGTACATGACAAACACAGAGAGCTGAAAACTTATATGGCTAATTTATTCGTTATAAAAAATATGGTATGTTGTTAAATTCTAAAGCCTCGACTTGTCTAAGTAGCCTATGCTCCCAATTGCATTTGAATGATTAGTTTATGATATGTAAAGTGTCCTATTGATTTTCTCACGTTTGCAGAATGATGGCATTTCAGAGTGGATATCTGATTCAAGTGTGTCGGTTTAACTTGCAAGCATTTTTATTGCTATACAACACTCCATAGTGAAAGACCAGTTCCCTTGACATACAAAGCTCCAAAGCTGGATTGCGGTCTGTATTCTAAACATTTATTTTCTTTAATAGGATTTTACCGTACTTAAAACTCATCTATTAAGCAAAAAGTGAAGACCTGGCATTTAAATCAAATATACTGAGACAACTGAAGAAGAATATGTGTAAGAAGGGGAGAAAAGATAATAAGAGTTAAACATTATTTGGGGTATTTGGATTTAAAGCTCTTTAAGAAAGTGAATTTATTTTAAAATGACAGGATTTTGAGTCTGAGCAGGTCCTTTTTAAACTGCAAAATTTATGTTTTTTAAACTATTTTGTAATACAAAATGTCTTTTAATTTAGCATGACAAGAAGCAAATAAAAACTGTCTGATGCTCTCATCAAGAACTTAATCCAACTGGACAGAATGAGGTAAAAATACAACAATATCTTTTTACCAGGAAATATATTGTGTTTTATGGTCTTATTTTTCAGAAATGATTAAAGTAAAGCATTCCAACTGGTATCTAGTCTAGGAGACAGGAATTTTTATTTATTTATTTATTTTACAGATGTTAGGAATTCTCTGGACAATGCATTTTCCATTTTGTGGGTTCAGCCATTAAAACTACCTGGAGATTTTTGGTGCCATCTCTTAGATATCTGTTGGCATTGATTTTCCAGGTCAGTGCTCAGCACTTTTTCAAATTTGAACTCCATTCATATTACACAAACTGGATTTAAACCTACTTTTTTCTTATCTTGACTCTGCGATTAGCAGCGCTCTCTGCCCTAAGACAGCTCTTCTAAAGATAACAAGGATGCTGCTGGCCTTTTATATATATATAAATATATATACTCTAAAATTGTTAAAGAACCCAAGAACTACTTTAATTTTCACCTCTTGTGAAAAAAATAAGTTACGAAACACCAGCAGATGCCAAAGATCATCAGCTTATGGATGAAGACTGCTGCTGACTCTCTGGCCTTTAGCATATGTGTTTGCTTGTTTGTGTTTGTTTGTTTTGGTTTGGTTTGGTTTGGTTTCTGAAATGCTACACTGTCTGGCCTCCTGTTGCTACTGCTGCTTCATTGAAGAATAAGTTAAGGATACTGAAGAGCTCAAAAAGAAAGTTAATGCTGAGGAGGAACAAGGAAAGACAATCTGTACTCTGAAGCCTCAACCATCTCATACTTCTTTCAAGGGTCTCATCCACTCATCTTGGCAAAGCTGAAAGGATATAAAAGGGCAGCAGTCATTACATATTTGTACTATTTCTTTGAGGTTTTGGTTTTGGTTTTGTTTTCTTCATATGCATCAAACACTAGTCTCTGGATGAGAAAAGGCTAGATGGACCTTTTGTCTGATCTGTAATGCTAACTTCACACCCTGATTTGTCGTGATCAACATACTGTGTTGTTTGATATCTGTGGAGAAGTAGGGTCATTCTTGCCAGATGGAGAGCCAGACAACAATAAATGCTTTTTATTGTTAAATACTTTTCTAACAGCATGTCATATACTCAACAGACATCAACAAAATAGCTCCAGAAACAAATGTAACTGCAGCAGTTTATATCAGCCCAGGAGTGTTTTGTTTTGTTTTGTTTTGTTTAATTCAGATATTATTACTCAGACACAGAATACTAAAACATGGCTTGTTATTCCCCTGTTTTTTGTTTGTTTGTTTTTAGCTGATCAAGCACACAAAGGAAAATTGTGTTTTACAAAACAAGTTATACCTTCTAACCTCAATGCAATATTCATAAACCACAGATTGCAACTATACATGAGAAAAGTGCAAATCCACACATCATATATAGAATTCTATACACTTCCCATTTTGCCACTTGAGGTTGGGTTTCAAAGTTATGCATAACCATTCATTCACAGGGCTTATACAAGCTTGCATTGATGGATGAAACTCGTACTCACTATGGGTATGGGAAAAACTCTTTATGTAATCCTCATAAATCCTGTGGTGCTGTGAGAGCTGTTTCAATTGAGGCACTCCAAGAGAAAAAGAAATACCAGACTCCAACCCCATGTGTTAATTAGATAAAACTTCTCTTTGTATCATCATTATCTCAAGTTAAGAATTAAGGTAAGTTAAGATTAGAGGAATGTGAAGTTAATTTGAATATTAAATGATTGTCTCTGGAGACCTAAACCCTAACAAGAGTCACACATATTTCGTTATTTTTTGAATTGTCCACTTGACAAAACCATGACCGGAAGGTGTACAACTGGTTCTTTCTCTTCAAGGAAAGGTCAAGGTCTGGACTGGTAGAGATACTGTCGTTCAGGTCTGAGATATGCTGGAGGGAGGAATCCAGCAGTGCTTCCTCCCATGCCATGCCCTGCTTAAGCAAATGCATCTCCATGGGGGTAGTGAGGAGAAAAGCTGGAAGAGCACAAGGAACTATTTACACAACTGGAACCATTCCATCCTCAGTCAAGTGAAGCAAATAGCTGTAAAAGTGTTCTCTATTTCAGCCATCCAAGAATAACACATCAAAGTGGACATCATGACAAGTCAGTTGCCATGAGCACACGAGTGTCTTACTGGGAAAACACCCACACACATTGAACTTTTGTCCAGCAAATCCTATCTCTACTTCTTATTAATGCAAGTGTCGCTGTCACTCATCTTTAAAAGCAACCTAGGAGCTTTAGGGGAAATATGTATAGACACAGGATAGGTCTATCTCTGAGATGAGACAGAAAAGAAACAAATACAATATCCAGCTTAGACAGAGGTGGGATATCTTGTTTCCTCACATCAGGCTCCACAGACACTGGTTCCACTTGACTAAGTCTTAAAGTCTGTGTACCTAACCCTTCTAAGAACACAGTGTTTGTTTCTCAAAGAGTCCTCTCTGATAGAGATAGATAATTCTTGTAGTTAATTCTACTAGCAGCTCCAGAAACTTGTATGAAAAAGTCTTCTGAAGTACTCTGAGTTTTCTAAATTCCCTTATTCACTGTTGCACAGTTTAAAACATGAGTAATAAGTTCCTCCTGCTGCTTAACTAACTATGAAATCTGCAGGTAACCGAACAGAACTTGACCAAATTACTTGGGCAATCAACTCCTGCATTTACATATTTTTAAAGCTGGATCAAATGAAATAGGTCATTTTCTTTGTGGATGCTTCTGCATGTTCTTTTTGTTTTAGAAATGAACTAATGACTTTTTTTTTTTCTTCATTTGAATAAGGCATGAGCATAAATTCATATAACACAGCCACTCATTGCCAAGTGCAATAAAACCTTATGACAGCAAAATATGTGATTATCCGTAAGTCATAATTTAGCTCTGCTGTCTTTCCTCCTCCTGACCAGGCTTCCTTCTATCTGCAGTGCCTCCAGCCTTCCTCTCCACCCCTCATAAGAAAAAGGATTGGAAAACAGATTCTTAAGCCATGACCAGTGGCTTTCCTCAGGCATTTCTGGACTTGGATCTTTCTGAAGAATACAACACTTTGCAAACTACAGAAATAGAGATTTCATCTCAGAGTCCAATGATCTAACCTGGAATACATTCACCTAAAAAACAGCCTTTGCAGTAACCTCACACAACAATTTTATAAACCAGCCAAAACAGATCGAGACAGTTATTTTTTTGGAAAACACAAGCTTCTGCTACATTTCTTTGGGATGTGGTCTCCAAAATAAGCAGTTCAAGTATTTAAGCTGGGAACACCTAGTGTAGGTCATTGTTCTAGTTCAGCTGGGGTTAAGATTCTGTCTAAGAGAATTCAAAGTTCAACATTCAATTTTAGCTTTAGGAAACATTATATCATGGGAGTTGTGTTTCTTCAAACAAAATGTATCACAGAAGATGCAGTGTGGATCACAGTGTAACTGTGATATTGTGATATCATCAGACAGTAAAAACAAGAACTTCTGACCAATAAATACTTTGTCACTATCTGATTGGTCTTCAGATTTCTACATTGTTGCACATTCAGAAAATCCTGATAATAATTGCCATCAGGAATTATTGTCTTACAGTATCAGAATGCCCATGCATCAAATACCTGTGTGCAATACAAATGAGAAGATGCTATTCATTTTGGGAATAAATAAATGGCAAAAAAAATGATGTGTATACATAGTAATGAGACCCTGAACTGTGTAATACATTTCATGGGCTTGAAAAACTTGGATTAGATTATGTTAGATTAAATCTAGAAAAAAGATTTACAGTGAAAGGCTGTTTTTTTTTTTTTTTTTTTTTTTGACAAGTGGTAATTCTCTCATGTGTCCAGAAAATTTTACAAGATTGGAAAGAAAAGGGCTAGTTTCTTAAACCTTCCTTAAAGAGAAATAGCGACAATGTCTCTTCTTTTGCTCAGTCATCATAGATTTCATTCAGAATTCAGAAAATGAAGCATCAAATTTTGTTTCTAAGAACAAAAGTAATTCAAATCTTTCACTTCCCAACGTAGTCCTCTCAACATTTAGTAAGCCACATTATGATTTCAAGTGATGAAATTAGCAATCCTAGAATTCTAGAATGTCAGAAATCTTGAAGGTGTCCTCCAGCTTCTCCCTTGAGGACTTTAAGTTAAATATACATTATCTATACAAAAACACTAGCACTAGTTATTGTACCCACTTTTTTTTGAGACACTCAGCCAGGAAGTGACAAACATGCTCTAACTTCTGCTCTTGTGAACGTTTATTTATAGAAAGTGGAATAATGCTTCCATGAATCTTTACTTATTACATTATTCTAGGGGGAAAGGAGTAGGTTCAAATGTCTTCTGGCAGAGCAACGCATTCAACCTGAACCTGACTCTGGCCCTGACCCTAAAAAACCTTTGAATCCTGCTCAAGTGTTTGATAGCCTATCCTGACGGGCTATTGAATCAGAAGAAAGAACAATCACTTTTCCAGTAGTATCTTTTTACAGAAAGACCCTAAATCTAACTCTTTTCTTCTAGATTGGGACGTTGAATGAAAGAACAGGTTTTCATTTGTTTGTCTTTTCAGATTTGAATTTATTTTCCTCCTGTACATAGTTACGTATCATCTCTCTTCTTCTTTTCCCTTTTCACTCATTTAGATCCAGTTATGAAACTAAAGTAAATAAATTACAGCTCTATTATTTTCACAGCCCCCTCACAATCTATACCAGCTGTCTAATCGTTATCAAGGGTTTTGTGGGCCTCACTGTTGATACGACTGCAGGAAAGACTAGAGGAAGGAAAGGAAAAAGACTACATGGTATTTACAGCTGTGTCCATCAACACACAAGGGTGGCACAGAGCATTGCCTCAGGCTATGTCAGTTGGGACTGGAGTGATAGGTAACAGAAACCCAAACTAAGTAGGGGTAGAGCTGATGCTTTGACAGCATGAAAGAGATAACGGACACAGGATGAGCTGTTGGTGCTCAGTTTTGGTAGAACTAAAGGAGGCTCATCCATGGATGCCAAGGTGTTGTCTCTCAATAAAGTCAGCTTCAAGATAAGGGGGTGCAGGGTTTTTTTTTTTGTTTTTTTTTTTTTTGTCCATCACACATAAACAGAACTCCAGAGAAACAGTCTAGCAACTCTGAAGAGGCTGTATTATTCAAGAAAAATATGTGATATGTTTTACTCGTTTGGATGCATTTGGGTACTTCTGTAACTCAATTCCCCCCCTGTTTTTATGTAACATTTACTGGCTATTTTCCTTTTCCAAACACCAGAACAATTCCTATGAGAAAGCCAGCTAGTTTTTCTCTATTAAAAAAGAATCAAGATTGTAAGAACCATAAGAATTCTGTAAAATAGTCAGCCAAAACATCTATCAATGATCAGTTAAAAACTGTCCTCTCATTAAAAAAAGGCATATCTTCTGTTTACAGGAGACAACAAACCATATATTACTATGCCATCAAGAGCTTCAGAAGTGCTAAATTAGAATGGCTTGTGATATTAATGTAATGTTCACATTACACATTTGTGCTGTGCTAATTCCCATGTGATGGCCTTTAAATTGCCTCAGCTACAGTAGCAGAACAAAACAGTGCATAATCAATGAAGAATTTTCACATGCTACCCTTGTGGTAGGGTAGCACGTGAACTGCCACACTGTGGTAGGGGTCTCTTTGTAGTAAATAGTCAGGGTCACAATCTCGATCTGAACAAATTTGCCAGTTTATAACACTGTGATTACTATTTCTGTCAGAGAAGGGTTAATTAAAGGGTCACTTCAATTTATTTTATTTTATTTATTTTGTTTTATTTTATTGACTTTATTTGGAAGTTACTGGGAAGACTGTGAAAAGCCTTATCCCATTGTTATGCTGTCGTTAAGTCACAGAGGTCTAAGCCAACCCAAGGGAATTTTTAAAAGCTTTGCTGATTCTGCATGACCAACTGTGTGAACAGAGCTTAAGAACTTGGGCTTCATTTGAAAAAATAAAAATAAAAAATACTTTTCTCCCATAACTTTGTGATAATTGTCTTTGGGAAAGAGAAGACTTCAACTTTGCATGTTTTAAGTTATTTAAGAAAACCACAATAAATATATCAAGTACAATCCTCTGCTCTTGATAGCTGCAGTCTTTGAATATTCTTTAAAAATCCAGTCTGAGCACTATGCTGGTCATGTACTGAAGCTTTGTGTATTTTGAAAGCTATGTTTACATTTTTAAAGGATAAAAAGTCAATATTCACACTGTATACATTCAAGAGATACTGAAATACAACTTCATTTTCCCTACTGCACCACAAAAGTCTCAAGACAGATTTAAAAAATCAAATAAAACTTGATGTATTATTCTTTCTTCTTAAAAATAAATAAATAAATAAATCTCTAAGGTAGGCATACTGTATTTCCTTAAGGCCAACTTTGATGCCTGGAAGTTCAGGATGCTTGGGTCCAGCTGGAACTGTGCTGCTTAGTAGTGATCTTACCCAAGTTGCCTGGTTTGCAGCAGTAGGAAATGGTGTCTGCAGAGAGATCTGGCATCATGTTAAGGATTAGTTCTTCACCAAAAAGTGCATTAAGAAACTTAAGTGCATTAAGAAACTTACTCCAGGATATTAAAAAAAATAAAAATAAAAAATAAACAACAAAAAACAGTTTTTATAGTTTTGGGGTCAAGTCCCTAATTTGTTTTGTTTGTAGAATACTTACACTATTTTGATATCTGCAGAACAATATAAGAATATTGAAATAGTAAAGTCAGAAAGAAAGTGACTTTGCTGGAGGTAGATTTATTTTTCTTTTGTATGGTGTAGGGGTCTGACCCTTCTACTTAATGTCTTTGTCATTCAGGTTATTACTCTGCAGAGACCATTGGGTGAAATTTAAGTAATATATTTGACATATTACTTTGTACAACTTTTTCTGTTTTCATTACTTTTGTGGGCCTTCTTTATTTTTTTATTATTTTTTTTCCTTCAGAAATACATCAAGTATAACTTGCTTGCCAATATTTTCAAATTTTTATGATTATAATTCTAAACTTTCTCACATCCCAAAGATGTCAGTCTCTACTGTAAGACTGATAGATAACCAATTTACCAGTAGTCATCTTTGCAAAATTATCTTTCTAGCACTAAGATTTCTCCAACCCATGGCACAGTATTCAAGATAATAGAGAGTATTGAACATTTTATGGTGTGTGAATGAGTGTCTGGGAAAGGTCAGGCTTCCGTAAGGCAGATCAGCCACCAGTGGAGCAGGAGAAATATACCCCTTTCTTGTCCCTCCTCATCACTTGTTTCTGCCTCTTTTGTTGCAACAGAATCAACTGAACTTTTTGAGTGGTCACTCTCCAACAGAAACTGAAAACAGTCAGTATGGGCAGCAGATAATATCAGTATGGCCAATAATACTTTCTTTATGATTTCTTAAATTGATATGAGTTTGTGCCTAAAAAGCAAGAACTAAAAATCCCAACAAATTACCTTTTCTCAGTATTTCAAAAAGGGTAGAAAAACTCTTTTTAAACATTGTCAAGGCTACATCAACAATGACAGGTGATGCACTACCTCCCAGATTTTTCTGTCTTTTATCAGTGGGCTGATACTCCACTACAATCCTATATTGCCACTTTTCTTGTGCTTCAGCTGCAGACTTTCTGGCTGCATCTGTGTTATGAACAATGGACAAAGACTGTTCTGTGCTCCTGACCTCCAATGGCGTGGTATGGCATGCCTCCACACATTTAATCGAGCTTCTTTCCAAAGAAAACTGAGATGAAAATACCCAAACTGACCATGGGAAACAGACCTAGAAAAGTGCTGTCTCCTAAACTGTGCCCAGGTATTGTCTGGACAATGCTAAATGGCACAAGGCAAAACACTGATGGGAGCATGGTAACTGTTAAATGACATACATATTGGTGGTGTAGTGCTCCAACTTGCTCCCTGGTTGTGGCTTTTTTTACTATTTACTAGTAAGCTCTACTACATACTATTTACTATTTACTACATAAGCTCTGGTGCTGGAACCAGGTTTTATTTTTGGTGGTGAAACAGCATTACCCCAACAGGTTCTGTATAACTAACGAAAGCTCTTTGGAATGATGGAAATAGTATCCTATTACTATAGTATAACTCTGATTTTTATGGGAAACATAGCTTGCGAAACAAGAGTAAGATTAAATGGAGTTTCTAGTGTTTCTTTTTGTTTTGTTTTGTTTTGTTTTTTCTGCAGTTGTTTTTGTTAGTGGTGGTGGGTTTGGTTTTATTTATATAGATATATTTTTCTTTCTATAACCTGAAACAGAAAACAAAGCCTTCTGTGCGACACTACTCAAACATGTCCATAATATTGTCTGTTCTACTGGGAAACAGAACCATTTTTCTTCCTAAGCACCACCGAAAGTGTGGCTGTCCACACAGCCCTCGTCAAGAAAAAATATGGATGATCTGAGAGAAAGAAAAGCAAATCAGGAAACTGCCTGCAGAGATAAGAGTGAGGAGGATTTAAAAGGATAGTGTTTCCATAAATCAAGGCAACTGGTGACAGCTTTAAAGTAAGGGTCAAAAACATTGCAAGAGGTGTCACTAGGATAAGAAGTTAATCCAAGTTTCCATCTCTCTGCCTTTAGTGCTTGTTCAAGTGGAAGTTAAAGATCCCATGGCATTATTTCAGGATCATAATAGATTGATATCCTGCCCAAATCCTCCCTTTCAGGATCATCACAGACCTCTGTACCAATATCAATGCACACAGATTTATGTGATTGCTATAAACAAAGGAACACATTTGTCTGCATACCATTGCTAGTTTATTCATCTTGTTTGCACAGCAGCAAAGAATGTTAAGTTGTCAGAAGAATGCTGAGTAATGTCCACAGCATCAGGATGTGTTTGCAACAAGAAAAGTGGAATAAAATATTAAAAATTATCTCTCTTACAGAGGATTCCAAGAAACCATGTAAACTGGTCAAGAACTTCCTAGTACCAAACGACCCAAATAGGAGGTTTTGCAAAAATTTCTCAAAATTCCCTTTGATGCATTTTATATGGAGTTATATTGCCACATAATAATAGAAATTAATGTTTCTTGCCTCAAAAAGAAAATGGCATTTATATCATTCTCTGGAGAGTATGAAACAAAAAAAGTCAACGTTATAATTTAAAGAGGCAGATTTTGCACTGCCTTACACAGAGTAGCCTTTATTCATAGGGACATCCTTTAATGTAGGATTATGTTCTAGCAAATAAATTCAAGAAATTCAGTTGGTAAATTTTGAAATGGATAGTATCCGAGATAAGCGGCCTGAAGAGAAGGAAATTGGTGCTTGTGTTTCAGTGAAGCAGAAGTTAAACACGTTACTCCCACAAAATATCATCAAGAACATAGGTAGGAGGTCTGATGTACAAATGTACAAAAATAGCTCTTTAAACTGATCTGTGGAATGCAAAAACTTTGTTTTATGTATGGTCTAACCCTGATTCAGCTTTGAAGCCAGCTGAATTGCTAAAGAGCTTTTGTGAATAAGAAATCTATCAAGTGAACTATTTTGAAAGTAAATTATAAGTGTTTCCATATTACATTGCTTAAAACAAACAAACAAACAAAAAAACGACAACAATAAAAAGGCATTCTGTGTTCATTTTATTTACATAAATCATTTAACAAATATACAAACTAGCTAGTGTAGCCTGATGCTCAGGAATGGGAAACATGGGAATGAGAAACATGCCATTCAGGAATGGGAAAACGAAGCCAGTGTTAATATGGTTTAACTTCTGTAGCATTGCTATGAATCTTACCCTTCTACTGTCATTATCCAAATAGAAAAAGGAAAAAAAGAAAAAAAATAATAATAAAAAAAAGGAATTGACATTTTTCAGTATTAATAGCAAAAAGGTAATTAACTCAAAGATACTTGGAAAAAGTGAAAATTCTCAGTCTGATTTTCCTCTTATACCAGTTTTATGCCGGTAGAACTAACAACTCCATGGGATCAGGCTTTTGGACAGGTCTCAGGGCATGCTTCCTAGAATGATGATGAAGTGGAAAGGAGTTTCTTTAAGTGGCTGAGTTCCTGTCTGAATGACTATTTGAATACTAAAGAGATGTTTTTTCTAATTATACTGTAGATTATCTGCAGTCTTGCATAAAAGCCATTATTATTAAAATCTAAATATAATAACTCTTTTTGGAAGAGTCCATTGGTCTCAATTACATTAATTCTGACATATCCTAAGTAGTTATTTTTAAAGGGAATAATATTGCAGGTGGAAGGTGGAATTTATGTCCGGTTTAAGAGAACACACAAGCTGGGGATGTTATGATTAAAAAATAAATTAAAAAAAAAATGCCAATTTGTACAATCCCCAGGAAGGCAACAAGACATTTTGCATCTCTGAGAGATGATTTCAGTTTTAAATTGAAATGCTTATGTTGAAACACTTGAGTTTGAAACAAATTGACTATATCTTTTTAATAGAATTACAAATGGCAAACAGCAGGAACAGCATGACCCTACAGGCACTCATGTGTAATCTATTTATCAAGATAACAATCAAGGAAGAATCATTAACATAAAAACAGCGATGCTTCTTCCTAGCAAATAAGTAAATAAAGGGGAAAAAAATGCTTCCTGGCTGATTGTTCAGTGATTCTCCAGATGAAGGCTACTGTCTTTGCTTTGGTAGCTAATTCCTGTAGGAAACTGAGAGGCTGCTTTTCTGAGAATGTGTTGAGGTGGCAGAAAGGTCTGAAGATTTGAGAAGCGTTCAGCTGCAGTCGTGACAACTAAATGTAGATTCAAAACTTCAACTAATTAATCTATGATTTCTCATGGTTATGAAGCTGTCAGGATTAATTCAACAAGATAGCAGAAAACAGTCAAAAAGGTCATTACTGATGCACTGTATATTTGAAGGCATTTGAAAGACAAATTAAGTATATCATGAGATTTTTAAGTATGCAAATCACTACCATTAATAGCATTTTTAAATTGAAATGGAGGATTATTGTGTTAGTACATTAATCACAGCACCTTTACATTGCATACAGATTGTAACAGTTTGTTTTTACATTAATATTGTAAATGATGTTTAAAATAGTCATAGGAAGTACAGCTGGACACAATAGGCATCACAGCTGTCTGGGAATTTAAGTTCTTGTGTTTGCCGGAGTTGCTTTTGCCACCTCAGTGATGAATGCACAGCTTAATATAAATAAATCCCTTAGAATTCCTGAAGTGTTATTCTGTGCTATCCAAGAATACAGGGAAGAGTGTCAAAATGGCAGTGAGAAGCAAAGAGGAAAATATCGCCCGTCCTTTCTGAAGAAATAAACAGAAAAAAATATATTTTAAAAATGACAGTTACATTAATTTTTTTTTTAAAAAAAAAAAAGGTACTCAATGTTGATTCTTATTTTAGCTGGTAAAAAAAAAAAAAAAAAAGATGTTTCATGGATTTGCATAGGTGAAAATAAATAATAATAATACAAAAATAATTTTATTTGGGATGGAGCCAAAAAATGACTTGTTGATCTGAGAATTTTTATTTTTATTTTTATTTGAAGGGAAGGGTTATTTTGAGCAGTGAGCATAGAAATCAATCATTCTCAGTTAGCTGTGGATCTCATTTTAATTGAGAACCATAATCCCCATATTACAGGTAGGGCAGTAAATTGACATATTGGCTTTGCTCTGCAAGTCAGTGTGGGAACAGAGCTGGAACTCGTCTGGTCTCAGCAGGAGAGTGAGAGCAATCTGGCTTAGAGAAGCTACTTCCAGTCATCATGCTGTCTGTTTTCTATGACAGGGAGCTCTCTGTGGGTTACATTACCCAATCATGATTAAACTGCTTGTAGTTTGGAGGTCTCCACGTTACACACTGCCAATCACAGTCCAGACTTCAAGTTTCACATTTGAAACTTTGGCTTCAAATCACAGCCTAGTGCTGTATTAGTCTTCCAACACTTCTCCTTCATGGTATTTTGCTCAAACTTGTGTTTTTGGTCATGAACCAGTTACATTTTCAGTTTTACAATTAAGTTTCTGCCTCCAAAATTCTATGTGCTCCTGTTTCGTATCTGATGGGCACAGATCATTCCTGCTCTCCTGTGCAGGAGGACAAAGGTAGGCGTCCCTCATGGGGCTACTTCTGTTTCTGGAAAATGTTCAGGCTTTGTGATGAGGAAAGGTCACAATTTGCCTCTCTCTTTGTCGGATGGGTGGAAATGGATGGTAGGATGCTTTCATCTCTGGTAGCCAACATTAAGCAGGAAACAGTGCCAATATGAGACCTGGTTTCAGTTGTTTTCATGTTCTCAAAGAAAATGGGGATTAGAGCTTGATTTCTTCCCTGCCCTGGGAGCAGCTATGCATTACTACTTGATCAGGCTCACACTAGCCTTACAACTGAGTTCAATTCAAGCTTTTTTTCCTAATAGTATCTTTTGTAAAATTCTATTTCATTCCTCCAAGTCCCATTTTCCAGGACAGATTAAGTATCCTGGCTGCATTACTAGTCAAGCTTTGGTTGGTTGGCATTTCTGTCCCTGGGGTGATTTACTGGGTTACTCTTCTGGTGTCTGTGCTGCTACAGTGCGGAGACTGAAAACTGCCAGAACAAATGCAGGAAGATATGCCAGCTCTTGGTACACAGAATCCCAAAGCGCCAACAATATTTGGCAGAAACAGAAACACTGTTAATAGAGAAAGCCACTAAAATCTGTATTCAATCATCAGAGAAGCATCTCCCCACACTTGTAAGAGAATGTTCAAATGAGAAGACAAACCAAAAGGCAAATTTAAGTGTCATACAGGGTGGGAACAAAGAATGTGCTTAGAGATTTAACTCCTTAGAGCCAAATGTCTCATTTTTAGCCAAGTTGGTTTAAAAAGTGGGAAGAAGATCATGCTTGGATGTATATGTATATGTTTTTATTAGAGACTATATCTCAGTTAAATCCCTGAACACTCACTATACCATGTTTGTGTTGAAAGAATAAAAGAAAGAAAAAAAAAAAGAAAAGAAAAAAAAAGAAAAAAAAAGGAGGTAGAAGAGATGTGTTACTCCTGCTGGTTGTCAGCACAGAATTTTTTACTACAGACCATTATCTACAATTTTGAGTGGAATAGTATAGGCATTGACAATGCTAATGAAGACAGCTCCTCCTTTTGTTGTGAATAAAGGATATTTCTTATCCACATTATCATACTGCCTCCAGATTTCTGTGTATTTCTCTGTAGGTCTAATTTGTAACTTCCCTAGCACACACCACTGAAAAGGAAGTTTCATACTCAGAAATTGCTGCAATAGCATAGGAATGCAGACTAGTCAGCAAGATATGACAGATACAAAGAACATACTGGCTTGTTTCTAATCTTTCTACATTTCGCAAGATTTTTATTGGGGTTTTATTGTTTTGTTTTGTTTTAATCTAGCCAGGTTAGGTAAACCAGTTGTTGACTTTAAGGTATGCAGAACATATGGTAACTGGAGAATAGAACATGCCACTCTAAATAGAAGCGTGAACCCCCGTTTCCCATCCCATCCCAGATCTGCAACACTATAAACACAGCTTCCAAGAACACAATAGTGATTTTGGTTGGAGAATTAGTCATATACTCATCTGGGATTAGTGATTGTTACTAAAGACTCATGAATTTAAAGCAACTGAGGATTGAGACCTTTTCTTCAGTCACTGGTGGTGCAATGATTACTTTTGTTTGAAATGAAATGGGCAGGGAAATGGTTGAGTTAAAAAAGGTAACACTTCATCCAGGCAGTGATATAGGTCTGGCTAAATTTCTAGAGGTCATTAATAAACACCAGCCATTTGGTGAAATAAACTAACTAGGTGCTCAATGAGCTAAACTTAAGATCTGTAATCAATGAGTTAAGGAGCCAAATAAAACATCTTTTAAAAGAGAACCTACAAATGGGCAATATTAAAATAGAAGGATAATATACAATAAGAAGCTGTTCTTCTCCAAAAGTTGTTCTGAAAACATTTCAAGTCTGCTCCTTTAATTTTGGGAAGACTTGGGCAACTGGATGCTTCCCAGATACTCTATACTAATGCTCCAGAGCTTTGACACCACTTCTGAACTTCAGTGAGCACATATCTAAGTTACAGTTGACCCAGAAATGTGAGATGCCATTCACTGGGCTAAGCTGCCCTTGTTCCACTAATCATCTCTTATTTTCCAGTGATTTTTGTGTTTTACTGGGAGTACATATAGGATGAAGGACCACACACAGTTCTTCCTGCCAGGAGACTTAATAGTCTAATAGTCTCTTCGATGTTTCCTTATGGTTTGTGACTATTGCACCTCTAAACCACAAAATATTGCCTTAAATTAGGCTAACACCTCAGCCCAGGCATGCCTAAACATAATTAGCTTGTTCAGACTTTCACAGACTATTACAGCTATAATTTCTTCCAGGTTACAACACACTTAAACAGAATTTTCCCAAACTCCTTTGCACAGAAAAATGCAAATTGAATGTGATTCAAGCCTTCTCTTTGGTCTCACTCATTTGGTTTCCATCCCCACCATTAGATTCCAACACAGAGTTCCTCCATGCCTGGGTTTCTTTTACTGTGAAGGTATTTTGCCTTTTTTACTTTTACTTTTCAGGTTTCAAGCACCATAAGTACATGCCTAGAAATATTGTGCAGTGTTACAATGTAGACAGAAAGAGGCATCACATCAAAGATTCCCAGAAAACTCAAAGTTAGGCATAAAATAAACGTACAATGCCTATAATGCTCAAAGATGAGCTTTTAGTTCCAAAATAAAACAGAGGAGCAAGAACAAATTCTTGGTCAAATTCTATTTTTTTTTTCCAATGCTTTTCTGGCCTTGCTGAGTAAAAGCTGAGCTTGGGGGAACTGAGTGGTGGTCAGGTAAGGAAAGAATCCTGATCCTTATAAACACTCAAAGAATCTGTAAAAATCAGACAGTAAGGGATAAATCTTGTTTTGTTACAAGAACAAGATTTTTGATTAGCTTTAGTGAGTTGTCCTTGTATTTAAAAAAAAAAAAAAAAGTCTAACTCAGCCATGATGTTGTTTCCCAAATACACACTTTGTTTTCCAAAAGCTACATCGTGTGCTTTTATATAATGTTAACATTTCTCTTAAATTGGATAAATGCACATGAATGGAAAAGGTTTCATGCAAATGAAACTAAAAACACATGTTGTATTAATGCAAAAATTGTGTTGGTCCATTTTGTTGCCAAAGGGGTGTCTCCACACCTGCTATTATTTCTGTCAAAACTAAGACCAGCCTCCCGTCAGGTGGCCTAGACAGTTTTACTTTTGGAACTGTTGTCTAGTAAAGCAGCACAAGTCATTGGGCAGCAAAATGCAACATTTTGGACTGTGCACATTCAGGAATGTTTTTGACTGTCAAGCAAAAAGCCATAACCAAGGGTCTACTGGTCTCTGGGCTATTAAAATAGAGTGCTATAAGCTATCATTGTCCAATTGTAACCTACATCGATACACTGTCAACTCTGTTTTCCTGAATCTGTATATTTGAATGGACAGTGGTTAGATGGAAAGACTGTCTAAACAGCAGGGCTATTTGGAACTATAAAAAAAAAAAGAAAAAAGCATAAATAAAAGTTAATGACAGTGTAGATTTATATTGCCTAACGTATGTCTAAATTTAGGAATATATATGCATATTTTTAAAAATATTCAGTCAGTGTATAAGCTTTCATAATGATCACCATATTTCAATAATAGATTTGGCAGCACCTAGAGATTTATTCATCTTTTAAGGGTAGACATCTATGGCATGATTTATTTGTGTGATAAGATGTTTAAGATACACTGAGATAACAGAGATATCTGCATGGAACTAGTTGATAATGATACAGGCCAAGGGGATACATGCCTGTACAGAGTGATAGCCGGAGCCCAGATAAGATACTACGGAATATTTCAAATGGCATTAGCCTCCTGTGTTTAGGCAACAGAATCACACCTGGTATTTGTTCATATGTGATCTCTAACATCTACAGGATTCAATCAATTTATCTAAGTTTGTATTTCTGACACCAGTTGAGATGCCCTAAGGAGTCTGAGATAGTTGCACAGGACTGGAAAACATAACAAAGTACTTACTGCAAAAGAATGTCCTTCTTGACTGGCAGATGGAGGGAAGGCAACTGCCATAAGGTATCTCAAATCTAACATGACTAAATCATGTCCTAGGTCTCCATTAAATACCACGAGAACTTCGAAAAATGTCTGCCATTCACTTGGAGATAATTATATCCTGGACACCTACATTTCATAGAATCATACAGTGGCCCAAGTTGGGAGGGACCTTGAATGATCATCTGATGCAACTTTTCACAGAAATGAGACTAGACGAGATTACCTAGTAACCTGACAAGTCACATCTTAAAAATCTCCAGTGACGTGGACTCCACCTCATCCCTAGGAAAGTTGTTCCACTGTTAGATTTTTCTCACTGAAAAAAACTTATTTCTTATATCAAGATAAGAAATGTAGGTGTCCAAATACAGACATGAGTCCTGCAAATGATCCTTTTTTTTTTTTTTTTGAGAACAGTTTTCTTTTTTTTACTTTTAAGTTCAAGGTCAAAATCTGCCTTTTTATATGAGTTTGTACAGCACAGCACTATACTGATTTAGGTCATGGAAATTATTACAATAGTAAGGAAAATTCTGTGATTTCTATTCAGGAAAGCTGTCCACTAGTCCCTTATAAATTGAATTTTTGGTTACTCTGACATATATTTTCCTCTCTAGCTTTTATGCTAGATAAAAGTAACAAAGAAAAATCGGCAAAATTATGGGCTAACTATGGAATTACATTTTTTAAATCAAAAAGACACCAAAAAGCTAGAAACAATAGAAAGCAGAGCACCTCTAAATGCACAGAATATGAAGTGCAACAATTTCTAAGATGCAAAAGTAAAAGATGAGAAAGTCAAAAACGTTCAACATTATAATTAAAAAAGAAAAAATGATGGTGAAATGTAGCGGATGACAGGTGACAGATTACCCATGGAAAAAATGCAGACATAGATATAATCATAGACTGGCTACAGTTAGATGCTGGACATCATTCACAGAGGTATGAATTAATCCTGACAAAGCAACAAAAGAAGAAGATTTGGAGACAAATGAAAGACAATCTTGTGTTGCTTGTTTCGAGTGTGATAAAGAAGGCTAATTTAACATAGTTTCCCTGAATGGGTCATCACCAGTAGAAAGATGGATCTAAAAGCATGAGTTTAGGATTTAGTAGTCTCAATAGCTACAGGTCAGCATGGTCCAAAATCACTTTGTCTGGTTGCAAGAGAGTGTGACTTAAGTTTAAATTGTTCAAATATCAGCCATAAACCTACTATACAGCCAGATGTTTCCCATGAATAATCTTTGCTTTCCTGAAGCCTCATTGCTTATACTCTGTTGTGTGCCGCAGTCTAGTTACAAAGCAAACTTTTACAAAGCTGGTAAAGAACTACATCTGCTTATTATACTATATAAATGCTGCAAGTGTCTTCTATTTGCACAAAAAGTCACAGTGTTGTTTACTGCCACAAATTCATCTTTATTGTAATCATTTTCTGTGTGTTTTAACTACAGCTGTCTTTTATGTCCCTGATATAAAAAAGAACATGAAATTATAGATGGAAAGAAAAGAAAAGAAATTGCCCAAAGCTCTCAGCTCTTTAACTGCAATGGTGTTTGGCATAGAAAGCCTACTATCCCATGAAATGTTTCTCCAATTCCTATTTGTTTGTTCCCGTTTTACTTGAGCATAAAAAGGGATTGTTTTGTGTTGTTTATTTTAGATCAGTTTACATGGAGTTTTGTCCATGTGTTAGATAACAAAAAATAAGTTTGACTGAACAGAAAAAAAAATGTTATCTAAACCCTAGGAATCACCATCAACTGAAAAAAGCTTCCTAATGAAAAGAACAGAATGGTTCTGTAAGGAACCATTCAGGAAAGTGAAACATTAAAATATTGAGTTTGCTTGCTTGACTAGATTTCAGAGGACCATATGAGAAAATCTTATTTTAAGGAAAACAAGTCTTAGCCAGTGGAATTGCTCATCCAGTGACTAGCAGGGAGTCTAAGTTGATTCTGGGAATGTATAGTAAGATGGTGACGTCAGTTTCCAATGTAATATTCAAATCTCCAAGTCTTTCAGGTGATAGTATTCGTTAATCCTATTAGCTTCTCTGTGAATTGAAAACATTCAATATTAAATCAAATTAGTTGAAGTTTTCTAGAGCCTCCACAACAGTTAAAAATTACAGAAAAAAATGTCTTCCTTTATGTTTTAAAGACACTTTACAATCTTAAGGGTAGATATAAGGTGGATTGAAAACTGGCTAAGTGGGAAAGCCTGGAGTGTGGTGATCAATGGTGCAGTGTAGCTGGAGGCCAATAACTAGTGTGGTACCCCACACTTCTTTATCCGTCATGACTAGACAGATGAAAATCTATGATAGCAATTTTGCCTTTAAGGTCATTTTTTTATTATATTTTATTTTATTTTTTAAACAGACTGTGTAAAAATCTTCCTCACAGAATGACCAACAGAAATATGACCCTTGTGCACCTTTTGTAGTTAATTAATTAGGTCAACTCTAACCACTAAGCCCCTTATCAGGTTATTTCTATTAGTGATAAGGAGCAATTGACCTTAAAACATTGAAGCCAAGTATATGAGCCTGTTCCACAAGGTCTCTTGGCTCCAACCTTGTTAAGTGAAATCTGCCAGGTGTGGGTCATTTGACCTTTGCTATATAGGAAGCATGAGGAGTAAGGGGAGGCTTCCTAGCTGAGCTTGAGGGTCAGGTTATCTAGGATGATTTTCTATCATGGTGAAATGGGCATAGTGTTCCCTAGGAGGCTGCTCTTTCTTCATGTTTTCTGCTATCTCTGTGAAATGGTTTTGAAAATTCTATGAGCTAGTTATGTTGGTGGTACCTTCTCAGTACAGTAGAAGTCTGGTGGTACTACTTCACTTTATAAGCTGCGAGCTTGTTGGAAGTGACTCAGGTTCAGAAGCTGGCAGGTAAGAAGCCGGCAGGTAAGTGTTCCTGGGTTCTACAGCTGTTTAACGTTGTGGAGTTGGAGTACTTCCTACTTCCTTCACCTTGTCTGTTTTCAGTGAAATTACTTATGTTGATTCTAAGCTCCCTTCCTAGCCCTTAAAAAAAAAATAATCTCAGAAGCTCAAGTGCATGCAGATAAGCCTGACTTTGAAGAATGTTCTTAAGTATCTGTTAGGATTCAAAAACAAGCTGTGTGAAAAAGGTGCCTTAATGTGAATTCAAATTTTGCCTTGTGGTAAGTAGAAAGATGAGGAACCCACACTGTATGAATTGGCTAAACAACTCTGGCAGTACAAAGAAAGTCTCTCCTATTCCCTACATGCCTGTGTCTCTTCTGTGGAGAAGCTTTCTGAAGAGGTCTACCAACTAAAAGAGATTTTATCTTCCTCCCAACCTGTACAAACCAGTGTCTCAGCTATCAGGGTAAGTGTACTTCTGTGTAAGGAAGATGATATAGTGAGTAAACACCCTGTGGTTTTTCCTATGTGACCATGGAGAGGACATGAGAAAATGGAATGGAAAATCTACCTTGACCCGAGAGGCACACGTACGTGAGTGCAAGGAAAAACAATTGGAGAAAAGAGGTTCTCTGAGAAATTTGCTGCTCCGACTTCCAGCAGGCAGTCCTCCAGACACAGGAATGAAGTTTCTGACTCCAATTACAGGGGCCCTGCCTCCAGCCAGGGGGAGGAAAGGGACAATTGAGTTTATTGGACTGTGTGTATTCAGTGGCCTGGCACACCAGATGCATGTAAGTATAAGGCTTTAGTAGTCGCTGGTGCACAGTGTACTGTATTGGCATCAAGCTATAAAGGGCCAGAACCCATCTGTATTTACGGGGTGACTGGGGGATCCCAGCAGTTAACTGTAGTGGAGGCTGAGGTGAGTCTAACTGGGAATGAGTGGCAAAAGCACCATATTGTGACTGGTCCGGATGCTCCGTGCATCCTTGAAATAGACTATCTCAGAAGAGGATATTTCAAGGACCTAAAAGGATTCTGCTGGGCTTTTGGCAAAGCTGCCTTAGAGACAGAGGGTATTAAACAGTTGTCTACCTTGCCCAGTCTCTTGGAGGACCCTTCTGTTGTGGGGTTGCTGACGGTCGAAGAAAAGCAGGTGCTTTATTCCCAGATGGAGCACCAGCAGGTGTTTCAGATCTATCCCATCCCAGTTCTGATTAACATCTTCATTCCTGGTCTGGATGATAGGGCAGAGTGCACCCTCAGCACACTTCCTCATGACACAAAACTTGGAGGAGTGGTTGATACACCAGAGGATTGTGCTACCATCCAGAAGGACCTGAACAGGCTGGAGAAACGGGCTGATGAGAACCTCATGAAGTTCAACAAGGTAAAGTGTGAAGTCCTTCATCTGGAGATGTACAACCCCAGGCACCAATAGATAGAGGTCACCCAGCTGGAAAGCAGCTTTGCAGAAAATGACCCGGGATCCTGGTGGGCATGAATTTGAACATGAGTTAAAGTGCCTTTTCTGTAAAGAAAGCTAGTGGTATCCTAAACAGCATTAGGCAAAATATTACCAGCAGGTCAAGAGAGGTGATCCTTCTTCTCTATTCAGCACTGGTGAGGCCACATCTGGAGTACCATGTCCCACTTTTGGCTCCTCGGTACTAGAAACATGGAGCTACTGGAGAAAATCCAATGAAGGGCCACAAAGCTGATTAAAGGACTGGAGTACTTCACAACTGGAGTACTTCACTTCTCAGGAAAGGCTGAGACAGTTGGGACTCTAGCTTAGAGAAGAGCAGGCCAAGGGGGAATATTATCCATGTCCTACAAATACCTGAAGGGAGGGCGCAAAGAGTGTGGAGCCAGGTGCCTGGTCAATGTTTTGTTTTGTTTTTTCTCCAAAGTCAATTTTCCTTGGTGCCCTGTACCAAGACAAGAGACAGTGGCACAAACTGGAACACAAAAGGTTCTGCCTAAACATGAGGAAGCACTTCATTACTGTGCAGCTGATAGAGCACTGGCACAGGTTTCCCAGGGAGGTTGTGGAGTCTCCCTGCTTGAAGATCTTCAAAAGTCAACAGGACATAGTCCTGGGCTGCCTGCTCTGGGTGGCCCTTCTTGAGCAGAGGGGTTGCACCAGATGCCCTCCAGAGGTCCCTTCCAGCCTCAGCTCCTCTGTGATTTTGAGGCTATTCAAGTTATAGGAATGCTAATGAATGGCATTATATTCATACAGACTACTGTTGGTATTCTGATGTTTGCATTAGGAACAGTCAGACTAAACACAATTTGTATTTAATGGACTGCAGCTAGTTTATGGATGATATCTTAATGGGGGGTTTGAATTATCTTCTGGACATATCACTGCACAGGGTGAGTCTAGAGTGTACCATCTACAGAATTACACTATGCCTATGAGATCACAGTCACTGATCCCTGCTCAGGGTGTTCGGGGTTTTTTCTACCCCGATGATAAAATACCCAGATGATAAAGGTAAATCCTTTTACCTCTGTATTGGGTTTACATGACATGCTATTGGCAGTAGGAGGGTTGCAGGGATGGCCTCAGAGAGCAGAGATCAGGTGCTGACTACACGTTGGATACAGCTGGTTCCAGATGTCTCCAAAACAGACCCACTACTGGCCAAAGCTGAGCCTAAGCTGGTGGAGCCTCTGTGATTAAAATATTTTAAGAAGGGTAGAAAGTGCTGAGCATCAACTGTGACAGAGTAGTGAGGAAAATATGACAGAAACAACCCTGCAGTCAACCAAGAATCAGTGTAGAAGGAGGGAGAGGAGGTATTCCAGCCACCTGAGCAAGGAAACCCTTGCAGCCCTTGAGGAAGACTCTGAAGCAGGTAGTCCCTCTGCAACTCATGGTGTACCATGTTGGAGCAGATATCAGCACTGTAGACCATGAAAGACCTCACACCAGAACAGTTATATATATATATATATATATATATATATATATATATAACCTGATGGAATCTGCAGCCCCTGGAGAGCCAATACAGAAGAAGGTTCTTATCAGGAACTGGTGTGTTGTGTTCCTGCCAAGAGCCCACCTACTGGAGGAGTCCATTTCTGAAGCACTGGACACTGTGGAAAGGATCCACAGGGCTTGGGAAGAAGGAACAGCAAGAGATGTTTTTAGTTTGCTTTTGTTTCTGACTCACCTATGGTGTTATTAATTAGTAATAAATTGATGTTCCCCAAGTTGAGTGTCTTGCCTGTGACAGTAATCGTTGAGTAATTTTGCTGTCCTTACCTCAGCCTATGGGCTTTTCCACCTTATTTTCTCCCCATCCTGTTGAGGAGTGAGCACCTGGCAGCCAGCCAAGGCCAATCCAGCACTGCATCCAATCCAGTATTCAGATTTGCTCAAATCTAAACAACAACCACTATGTTTGATAGTCTTACAGAACACATTCTTTGCTCATGGTATAGAATATTAATGTACTGATTTTGCTGTGGGTGAGGTTTTGGGTAAATATCTTTATCTTTGAGTTTATGTATGGAGGCAATAGTCTACTGTTAGAGACCAGGTTCCCAATACTTAATTTTTTAAAATAAAAGTCTATGTGTAGAGATAAACACAGAACTGTAAAAGTTTGCTGCAAAAGTCTTACCATCAGAACATACCAAAACAGGCTATTCTTTCTTTAAAGAGTAATGGTGGCAATAATATTGTGTAGGCCATTTAGATAATGATAGACTCCAACTGCAGAAAAGGAAAAATCCTTCTGTAACAATTAAATGGATTGCAGGTGGATTGTTCTGATTTTTTTTATTAACTTCTGTAACATGTTATTCTTGCAACAGTGTTCAAGCTACTAACCTACCGCTGGTAGTACCTGAAGAGGCATTACCTTTTTTTTTAATCACAGACATTTAAGTGACCACTGTAATGGGTCACTTGTTAGCTCACTGCTCAGGTATCAGCTTGTTCTATGCTCCAGTTTTAATGAGTGAAGTTCTACTTTCCAATGTTTTACTGGACCTTTGCTAGGTAAAAATCTTATGGTGAATGCAGGGCGAAAGATAAGCACTTTTCAAACTACCCATGACAAATATACTTCATCACAATGCATAATAATAAAAATTAAAAAAAAAAATTTTAAAAAGCTTTTAGAATTATTTTGATGGACTAAGACTTCAGCTTTCACTAAGGGAGAAAAGTGCTTTGTCTCTTATCACTATGTCTGTTAGGAAAGATTTAGGTGTTTCAGGATGTTGAATTTTTCATTTAAGGCTTTTTGCATTCTTGAAGAAGTTCCAAATGGACATGCTGGAGTCTGAAATACTCTATTCACAATGCATACAAAAGCTTCATAGGCTTCCCCACTCTAATGCCTTGTTTGTCAAGGGCTGTGGATGTGGTTTACCTTGACCTCAGTAAGGCTTTTGACACCGTTCCCCACAACATTCTCCTCAAGAAACTGGCTGCTCGGGGCTTGGACTGGCGTACGCTTCGCTGGGTTAGAAACTGGCTGGATAGCCGGGCCCAGAGAGTTGTGGTGAATGGAGTCAAATCTGGTTGGAGGCTGGTCACAAGTGGTGTCCCCCAGGGCTCGGTACTGGGGCCGGTCCTCTTTAATATCTTTATCGATGATCTGGATGAGGGCGTCCAGTGCACCCTCAGTAAGTTTGCAGATGACACCAAGCTAAGTGCGTGTGTCGATCTGCTTGAGGGCAGGAAGGCTCTGCAGGAGGATCTGGATAGGCTGGAGCGATGGGCTGAGGTCAACTGTATGAAGTTCAACAAGGCCAAGTGCCGGGTCCTGCACCTGGGGCGCAACAACCCCAAGCAGAGCTACAGGCTGGGAGATGAGTGGTTGGAAAGCTGCCTGGCCGAGAAGGACCTGGGAGTATTGGTTGATAGTCAGCTGAATATGAGCCAGCAGTGTGCTCAGGTGGCCAAGAAGGCCAACAGCATCCTGGCCTGTATAAGAAGCAGTGTGGCCAGCAGGTCTAGGGAGGTGATTGTCCCCCTGTACTCGGCTCTGGTGAGGCCGCACCTTGAGTACTGTGTTCAGTTTTGGGCCCCTCGCTACAGGAAGGACATGGACGTGCTCGAGCGAGTCCAGAGAAGGGCGACCAAGCTGGTGAGGGGTCTGGAGAACAAGTCTTATGAGGAGCGGCTGAGGGAGCTGGGCTTGTTCAGCCTGGAGAAGAGGAGGCTCAGGGGCGACCTTATCGCTCTCTACAGTTACCTTAAAGGAAGCTGTAGTGAGGTGGGGGTTGGTCTGTTCTCCCACGTGCCTGGTGACAGGACGAGTGGGAATGGGCGAAAGTTGCGACAGGGAAGTTTTAGGTTGGATGTTAGGAAGTACTTCTTTACCGAAAGGGTTATTAAGCATTGGAACGGGCTGCCCAGGGAGGTGGTGGAGTCGCCATCCCTGGAGGTCTTTAAAAGACGTTTAGATGTAGAGCTTAGTGATATGGTTTAGTGGAGTACTTAGTGTTAGGTCAGAGGTTGGACTCGATGATCTTGAGGTCTCTTCCAACCTAGAAATCTGTGTCTGTGTCTGTGTCTGTGTCTGTTTGTGAACCCTCCTCCTTTCTGTATGTACCTATCCTGAAACAGAGATGTATGACTACTTTCTGAATGTATTGGGAGTAGTTTTGGGTGTCAGTGGTGGAGTAGCTGTAATATCTTAACAGCTGCCCTTTGAGGATTTACTCAGTGTGCTAGGCTATCACATGTTAGTTTGAAGCCATATTGGCTACATTGATCCTCCACAGTTTTAATTTAGAAATGTGAAAGCCTTCCTAAAATTCCTGAGTAGTGAAGATCCAAAGGTTTTACTAATCCTGAAGAAGCTAAAACAGCCTAGCTACATAAATCTAACTTCCTCACCATTGCTCCAAATAAAGGACTGTAATACTCCTCCATATATATGCTGTGAATGTATAGGAATATTTCTAAATGGTTCTATAAATGCATAGTATTATCAATGACCTTAATGGTCACTTCTGCTCATTACAGTGAAAGCACATCTAGTTACATACATAAAGGAGGGGGGCGGGGGGGAAGAGGAGGGCAGCCTGTAAGATAATATTGTTCAGTCACTGAACCTTTCCTCTGAGGTTTTAAAGTGCTTGGAGCACATCAAGACCCTTTTAACCTTTTCTACTGGTGGTTATATGAGCTTTAGTTTAAGTGATTATGGCTCACAATGATGCAGGGAAATGGACAAATAGTATCTGACAGATTGGAAGAGAAGGCTGGGCCGGATTGGAGGAAGTCTCTTATCACACAGCTCACAGTCCTTGCCTGAACATGGACATCACGTGCCAAGGACCATATTCCAAAAGAAGCTTGCTTTAGAAGTATTGTAGGCAAATAGGCATTGTGTTCTTCCCCACTCCTCCACCCTTCCACATCCTCTGTTTGGATTTCCAGCTGTTTATTATACAGTTCATATTCATTCTTGCTTATGGAAGAAGACAAAATAACGCCAAAGTAGCGAGAAAGAGGCTTCCCTCATTTTCTCCTACTTTTCAGACACAAATGGCCTGACTAATAGAATCATAGAACCATTAAGGTTGGAAAAGACCTCCAAGATCATCTTGTCCAACCATTACCCTACTACCGATGTCACCCCAAAACCACATCCCTAAGCACCAAGTCCAACCTTTCCCTAAACACCCCCAGGGACGCTGGCTGCACCACCTCCCTGGGCAATCTGTTCCAATGTCTGACTACTCTTGCTGAGAAGAATCACAGAATCATCTAGGTTGGAAGAGACCTCCAAGATCACCTAGTCCAACCTCTGACCTAACACTAGCAAGTCCTCCACTAAACCATATCACTAAGCTCAACATCTAAACGTCTTTTAAAGACCTCCAGGGATGGTGACTCAACCACTTCCCTGGGCAGCCCATTCCAATGCCTAACAACCCTTTCAGTAAAGAAGTTCTTCCTAATATCCAATCTAAACCTCTCCTGGTGCAACTTTAGCCCGTTCCCCCTCGTCCTATCACTGAGCACATGGGAGAATAGACCAATCCCCACCTAATTTCCAATCTAAACCTCCCCTGGCACAACTTGAGGCCATTCCCTCTAGTCCTATTGCTAGTTATCCACTAGTTATCCGCGAGGATACTTTACAGAGCAAATCTGCATTTGTACAGAAATATACTGACATAACATGTGCCTTGTTATTTATTTAAGGCATCTTCACTCATACATTGTTCTAGGCAACCTTCCAAATGTTGTGTTGAATATTAGACATCACAGGCATTCACATCCCGTTTCTCTTGCAGTATTCAAATTTTTGCTCCATGTCACACCAATGTAAATAGAATAATTACCACAATTTACAGCAAGGTAACAAAGGACAAAACTATTCACACTGATTAGAAATTATGTTAGTGGCTGAAAGAACCTTTAGGATTAAAAATGTCTCTTGCTTTAAGAAGCAACATAGTGGTCTTAGACACCCGTAGCTGGGTGGGTACCCAGATATATTAAAAATGCAATAAAACCAGAGAGGTGGTGTTGTTGTTGAGAATCCTTGTAATTTTTATATATATTTTTAATTTTTTTAATATTTCTTACCAGGACTTTTGTGAGAAAGTAGAGCATATAAACTGTGGATTTGAACATGTTTGAATGATAGGACAGGTTCTACTCAAGAAGTTTTTTGTTGGAAATATTTGAATACATTGGACTTTAGGCTCAATTAAATGAATGTATGGAATTTTGTTTATTCTTTTATGGGTTTTAAAAAGAGGGATGGATGATGATCTCATATCTGTACCTACCCAAGAATTTGAAGCATTCTTCTCCTGTGTAAGTCCTCTGAGAGAAGGAAATGATAACCAAAGTCAAGGCTTTGGGGCTAGATTAAGTAAAGTGGGGATTAAACCCACTTCCCTGATTTGTGAATATTTGGCATAACTTCAATGAGGATAAGAGGGCTTGGAAAGTTCACCTGCAGACCCATCTAAAAACATAAAATGCAATCTGTCTCCTCTAATAAAATCAATTACTTCAAATATCAGGCAAATTAGAACAAACATATGCTATGGACCCTTTAGAAAGGGTAGCAAGTATTAATGTTATCTGAGCACTGACTGATTATTTGGCAGTAATATGGGAAATAGTGTCTCTTTCATCAGTTAGATTACAATTCAGTCATTACATCAAAATTAAGATTCAATTCATAAGCTATGGAAATCAATTTAAACAGAATAATTTAAACTCTGTTGTTTAAATCCTCTTCAACACTTAAAATTACAAATTCTCATTTGCAGCATTTCTTGTTTCTGAGTGTATGACTACACATAGTACTATAGCTATACATGGTAGTATTCACATGGCTTCTGGGGAATCAGGCATCAGTAACAGAAATTCCCCATTTCCACCACCCTCCCCAACCATCCTGAAGCTGGGGCTGATCTGAGTTCCTTTCCCCAGGACTGATCCTGACACCCAATCACAGGAAATATTTGGAAATAGGGTGAACCACTTTTTGAAGTGGTCTGAGAGCAGGTTATAATATCTGCTCCATGTGCCATCCTCTCACATGGCACCCAGCTTCCAGGTGGCATTCCGATATTCAAGTCACACTCCTGCTTTTTCATGCACCAACCAAAGTTCTTCCATGTTCTGAGCTCCTTCATCCGCTGCCTCCTTTTACTCCGGATCAACTTCACCATGTTGAATGAAACTTCTGGACATCTTCACCAACCTATCATCATTTCTTCAGCTCCAAATGTCTGCCTTTATTTCCATCCTAATCTTCCTGCTTCAGCCCTGTTCAAACAGGGCCAAGCATTATTCCCCTGAGACAACATGATTAGAAGTCATGAATTGCCTAATACCATCTAGGAGCATTTTTTATTGCTTTCAGACCCTAAACTGAGCATTGGAATTTAGTAAGAAACATCCCGTCTCTTTTGATCCCTTAATTCCTCTCAAATTATGGACCCTGCAACAGACTTACTTGCAACATTCATTTATTTGGATTTTTTTTTTTCTTGAACATGTGTCATGTACCCCTAGGTTTATCTAATCAGTTTGAATTCTGGACTTAATATGAAGATAATTTATATTCCAGCTAATCAAAAGAGTAAGGTTCTTAATTATAAAATTGGAAATACCTACATAATAAATCAATAAAATAAGGAAACAATCTTAACATGTGTTATGCTAGCTATCACATGGGAGGGTATTTCTCAACTAGTGAACTGAGAAGTTGCTGAATGAATTTATTCTTCTCTAGTAGAGTACTTCTGCCTTTCATTTATACTTAAGGATTTCCTGCTGAATGTTGACAAAGTTTCAAACCATATTTTAGGAATTCTTTTATTTCTCTACTGTTTGAGAGCCCTGGGAATAGCATGGCCTTTCTTTTAGCTGCTTGGTGTCTATCAGATTGCTAAAGAAATGTTATTATGTTTATTTGAGGATAAATATCTTTAGGTACAGAGGAATTGTGGAGTGATGATTCTCCTACCCTATTTACCTTTTCTCTCAGGAAATCAGCTGAATTGCAGTGATAAAAATGAATTACAGTAGTAAGCCTACAATGTACCATTCTGCAAGCTACATATCATGAGATGTTTTTGGCACAAGCAGACATTTTATTTCTGGCTTACTGGCATATTATAGAGACTACATATAATACATTAATACACTTTTGGGGCTGGGTCACTGTGTCACAGTCCTATTCAGGGAAGCACTTAAGCATCTGTATAATATGAATAATGTGTTTAGATCCCTCAGGTGTCAATGGAAATTAAGCTGTCTTGAGCAGAGATTTATTCCTAAACCATGTTCCTAAAATAAAATATTTTCCTTCACTCTTGTCGGGGCTAAAATAAAATAAAATGAAACACTTGGCATACAGGGTTTTAAGTGGTTTTGTTTGTTTGCCTGTTTGTTTTGAAAAATTTGTTGTTGCTGTTATTTTTCTATTCATTAAATGTGTTTGCCTGCAACTGTGCAAATATTAGACTTTACTTAAAATCTCTGAGATGGGTAACCATAGTAATTTACACAGAGTAGGATCTGATAAGCCTTCACTGAAATAGTGTCACCTTCATTTCTGTAGAACATTGATTAACAAAACCAAAAGCACTTCAATTACCGTCACCTAGTGAAAACAGAACAGCTGTTGTACCTATGTTAGCCTGCTAGATTTTGAGTAAGGGTGACCGTAACAGTATAGCCAAGCTCTCTAAGTCATTCTTACACACCACACAACCCCTTAACACTTAAACCACACTTTGTTTTAAACTCCCTAGTCCATGCTCAATCCTGTCTCCAAACTTGTCCTATCTCCGCAGTAAAATTGACTTGTGATGGCAGCCCAGCCAATCTGTTGTGAGAGGTTAAGTCAGAGGGTATATCTTCCTTTACTTGCTTTCCCAAATATGATCCTTTTGTAGTGTGGAATATACTCATTCAGCACAGGAGCTCAGCAGGGACAAACCCTTGAAGAAGTAACCCAACAACTATCTATTCTCCACTTACAGCTTTCTGTTTTCAGCTTCCACTTTTTACTAATCTCTCTCTATCTCCCTCTTTCTCTTCTTGTCTCTTCTTCTTCCCCTCTCTCCAACCAAATTCTCAGACCTTTTCCTATGAGAAAATGTCTTTTCTTTCCTCCAACCGGGAACCAGTTTTCTTGTTCTCAAGAAACAAGCAGCACAAATTTGGTATTCTTCTGTCACACCACCTCCCAGTTTTAATCAAAAAACTTTTCAAGAACATCAAAATTAAAGGGAAATGAGTTATGTTTCCAACCAGAAGACAGAATTAATTCAAGATCTGCATTGGAGACTAGGTGGTTCTTATTTCATTTCCATGCTAACCAGGAGCCTTGGTCTCATTTCACAGCTGGTAGTTTCTAATGCTCTTGGAAAAAAACAGCCTGCTGTTCCCAGCCATCTTTATAATATTTTCCAGCACTGGAAATTGTTGACTAGCACAGCCTTTGAACAAAAGCATTCACTATGCTAAATTTAGACTACAGTCCTGTAGCAAGTGTATTTTAAAAGAGCAATTACTAGATTAGCACCATTTTAACCACCAGCTGGGCCAGAATAAGTCTTCTTTAGTGGTCTTTCAGAAAGTGTTCCCTTCTGGAAAGAAAGATGCAGGCAACTGTGCAGCTAGTGTCTTTTATCTATAGTGGAGTATACAGGTCCAGCACATTTAACTAGGAATATTTAGAGGAATAACAAGAGCATCCACAGGAATACCTGCTCTAACATATTAATGTCTCAGTTTCAGGAACTGAGAGATCCCAGTTCTGCAGTCTGTATGATGCAAGTATCTCAGCTTCTAAAGGAATGTATGCCTTAAGTAAAAGCACAGGGAATAAAAAAGAGACAAAAATAGATACAGCCTTGTGTCTATGAGGCTCTGCCAGTGTTTTAGAGGGAAGTAGTTCTGAGTAGTTTAGGCATATGCCTTGCCCTTCCACTTGGATTCAGGATCAGACATCAATCCCTGGAACAGAATGGTTTTACTAATAGAGAAGTAGCCAGAATATGGAACAGCATATGGAACCAAATGAACAGCAGTGCCTACTGTATAACGCCATGGAAGTGTCTATAGAAAAGAAGAAAATTGGATATGCCTGAAATGAGCTAATTTTAATACACTCCAGGTAGCTCATCACTTATACAAACTTTCCTAATCATCTGCCAGAGCTACCTTGGCTCTGTATTAATGACAGAAGAAATCCATATAACCTAGATTACCCTCCACATGCCAAAAGTGAAATTCAGTTTAAGACTTAAGGCTGCAATTTAGATCTCAAGTATCATTCAACATGGCCTGAAGTGTTGCTTTGGAAGGTCATTTGTGATGTGTCATATCACCCAGTTCTGGCCATGTATCCTGAATGCTCTAAAATATCTCTAATGCTTTCACATACCTAACTCTAGAATACTGAACTGTACTTTAGGTGTTTTTTTAAAGGCGAATTGAACTGTTCAGTAATTTCTCTCAATGGTGTTGATTGTATTGTCAATAAATGCTAAAGGAAGTTAAATACCTGTCTTACATGTAAGAGCATTTCATGTAGGTATATTAATCTTGTTATAAACACCATGCCAAGTCTATTTTTTGAAGGTGTCATAATGTCTACATTGTATGATGAAAGGAGGCACTTCGGATCTTGACTGTAGCACCTGAGAGCACTAATCTTTTAGATGCCATGTTACCAAAGGCCAAAGAATAAATTTGAGGGTGGAATAGATATGCATAAGCAGCCAAGGGCTTTTAAGAAAATGAGATATCATTGGTCAATTTGGTGATCACTGTTATGGTCAATGGCCGTAGCCTGGTGTTAGCTTGCTTATTTATAAGCAGCTCAGGGAACAGTTTTAAGGAATGATTTGAAAGTTAAAGAGATGGCCTTGTAGATGTGTCATAAGCAGCAGCATGGAAAGGAGTATGAATATGCTCATTCTTAAATTGAGCAAGTGACCGTATTTTGACAGGTTGGGAAGGAAAGTATTTCCATACTTGTAAGGCTGGGGTTTGAGTCAGGTCCACTAAACAGAGCTACAAAAATAAATCTTTAGAAAATCACACAGTTTTCTAAAGTGCACACATTCTAATCAGACCTCTTCCATGGCATTTCTGGTATAAAACTGGTAATTATACTGGAATTTCAGAAACAACTTGTAGGGCTCCCAAAACACAGGGAGGAGTCCCTCCCAGGGCAGGAATATTAAATTGGCTGGAAGAGTTGTTGGCTTTAAAAAACATCCAAGACCATATTGTGATCATAATGAGATTTTCTTACATTTTTCTAAGATTTACATGAGAGCTCTGCAGGAACATGGGCCAGTTATCAGATAACTCACAGAAAAATATCTTGTTTAGTGTGACAGGCTTTCCCTGAGAGAGCCAGATGTATTCCATGAGCACATGTAGTTTGACCTTTAAAACTGCTGTTTCTTAAGACATAATTAGGAACTGATAAGTACATAAAATATCTTTGCATTATGAAAAATATAACCATGTTTTTATTGCAATCATTTATATGTAGCCAGATCTATGTTTAAAATAAATAATGAAGTTTCATTTAATTCATTCATTGTAGAAATATTTTACTGAGCTACAGTACTATATTACAAAGTGAAACTAATTCTGACAAGTCAGTCTAATAGAATGAACTCTATCTAGAGTATACTTTATTGCAATTTAGCTGTTAACATCCCTACCCTGCAGCCTCAAGTGGAAATTTTAATACCATGATGAATCTTTGTGGGAAAAGAAACTCCTTGACACTGAAGTTGTTTATATGCTTTTGGGATGTTAATGGTTCAGGTACGGATTCAATGCCTCCACAGTTCTGAATTGTGAAATAATCACTGCAGATTACTGTAACTGTAACAGATTGCATCTATTCATCTTGGTTCTTCTATAGGTTGCCAAGCAGGCTCATGTTTAGCTACAATAGATTTAAAGGAAAAAAACAGCATACTTGTAATTACATGTAAGAAAGCAGTGTGTTTCCTTAATAAGTCACATCTTTCATGAGTAACCAACACAAACAACCAAATTTTCTTGAAACAGGTCAGTTTTCACTATTTAGACATGAAATTGGTGAGTGCACCAAAGAGACTCTGTTGGGAACAAATAATCTGTTGGCTATTGGAAAATCAAAGCCCCTTACATTTCTAAATGGACCCTTGTGTTCATTCTAAAACTGTTTAATTTATATCAGAAAATTACAGTTTACATCCCTTTCACTTACTATAATTTGAAAGGCCTAGAAACTGAAATATTTCATTTTCTTAATTCAGAACTTGTTGGGATATTCAATAAACAGCATTAATTGAGGAGAGATTTATTGAACTCAGGCTGTTTTGAAGCATTTCCTTTTCAACGAACATTTTGCTAACTTCAGGAAAGGGTTAAGTGGATTTTTCCCTAGAGACCTACAGTTCTAGGCTTCCTCTCCACATTTAAGGCAGTGAGATCACAGATTCCATGCTCTCCCTTGGAAGAGGGATTCAGCTGGGAGGCTGTAATTAATTTGTGAAGTCCCACGTGCAGATGGATTAAACTTACTGTGAGGAGCATGGTGGCCCCAAAGCTCACTTCAGGAACAGTCTTCATTTACTTAGTTTTTCATGCTCTTTCATTATTTCACTGTTTTCAGAAACAATCTCTGAAGAGAGATGCAACTCTTCATTGAAGTACTCAGTTTTGGCAAATTGCACCATTATTGGTTTTAGTGAGAATTCCAAGGCATGTCTCACTGTCCATAAGGCTTCTGTGAATAATTAGAAAATAATAATAATAATAATAATATGAAAGCAGAGAAAAAAAAAAGAAAAAAAAAAAACAGAAAAGAACACAAAATTTTAGATCCATTGAACACTTTGGAAGCATGAGATTTTTGATCTCATTGAACTAAATCAGTTCTTGCAGGAAAATCTAAGTTCCCAGAAACTTGACAATCTGCCTTTAGTTCATGCTAGCTCTCTTTGCTGCTGTCCTCAAAACTCATTTTGATTTGGAATCAAATTTTGAATTTCCATTCCCGCTCTTTTTCTTTTCTTATTCAAATAGTTGAATAATTTTATTCTTTATTTATTCTGTATAATAGACCTGAAAATGTATAGTTTTCCAGAGTCCGTGGTTGAATTGCTAATGGATCTGATCTACATATATCCATAGGCTTCACTTAAAACAAAACATGTTACCTCCTTGATGGAGGCAATTTATTGCAATTCAGCATGATAGTAGTTTAGCTTTTATTCTATTTTTATTAATGTTTAATTCCTTTTTCTTTACTTTTTTTTTTTTTTCAAGGTTTGCCAAGGATTTTGGATGTATAAATTACAATTTGCTGTCAGACACACCTTCCAAGCTAAACACTAACTTCTTTTCTTATCATATTTGGAAATGAGCCATTTTTCCACACCTTAGTTCTCCCCTGCTCCCCAGAAATGAACTTGTTATTACTTAAAAATACATATTGTTTCCATGAAGTGAGATAAGTAATCCCAGACACATTCATGAAACCAGCTCCAAGCTATCAGGGTTATCTTTAGATCGTATATAGAGAAACTCTTGGTTTGAATCCAAGAGCTGCCAATTATCAGCAATTATGAAACCTTCAACAGCAGATATCTTTGAGGCTCAGAAAGAACCATTGCGCCTTCTCTCACTTGTGATTTCTCTTCATTCATCCTATTGTGTTCTCCCTTGCCATAATGAATTGCTTTCTGCTCTCTGCTTAACTCTCTCTTCAGTTTAACTGTTCAAAGTATCATTTTCCACTTTTAGTAGTTTAAGGAATTCAGTCTTTTTTGAACCCTATTTTTGTTTTCTCTTTTTTCATGACTACATCAGGCAGAACACTTGTCATCACTTAACATTTCTTTCATTACTGTACTACTTTGCTGAACCTGTACAACCGACAAAATGGAAACAACTTCCTCATTAGCAATCATTCCAGGCTTCAGTGCCCACTCATTAATTTTGCAAGCAGCATACATAGATCTGTGCTTCTACACGTGCAACTGAAATCCCTACTCAGAGAATATAAAGTTATCATTATAGCCTTAAACTGAACCTTTTAAAATTCTTGTTGAGAAATAAATAGAGCTCTTCAAAAGCTGGACAGATTTAGAGTAGAGGCCTCAGAAATGTTTCTTCAGCCGCTTTACTGTTTTGTGCAAGTTCTTAATCACATCTGACAATGAAAGTATAAACACTTGTGCTAGTGTTTCTGCAACAGACATCAATAGCTGAGTTTGCAAATGTCAATATAGAGAAATAAGTACTTCCAGGGTGTGATACACTTGACCTATTTTTGACATCTATTTTAAGATGTGATGAAATATGCCTCTGCTAAATAACTCCATTGTCTGCAAAGAGAGTCTTCAGTGGCCAGACATAGACTTTTGATGTCTAGATTTGTCAGATGTACCTTATACTTACTTCCAATCTGTATAAATCTGTATAAGTAATTTGAATCTTTAAACCCAGAGCATATACAGGCAACCCTAAATCACTATAAAACATATTCAGAAGAGATCAAACCATTAGAATTTACCAAGAAGAGAGAGGTATCACTAACATTGATGAATTAAATTAGTGGTATCAGCCCAGTGTAATAAGATCCAGAGCTCGTTCCCAACATCTCAGAATGGTGAGCAGCAGGCAGCTAAGCATCACACAAGGTTCACTCGCTCCCCCCACAGAAAGATGGGGGAAAGAATCAGAAAAAGGTAAAACTTGTGGGTTGAGATAAAGACTATTTAATAGGACAGAAAATGAAAGGATAATAATATTAATAAAATTAATAATATTAATAATACAATAGTATACAAAACAAATAGCACACAACACCAATAGATGACCAGCCAGCCCTTGAACAGCAGCACTTCCCGCAGCCAACTGACCCCATTTTTACTGTTCATCATGATGTCATATGGTAAGGGATATCCCTTTGGCAAGTCTGGTCCAGCTGTCCTGGTTCTGTCCTCTCCCAGCTTCTTGTGCACCCCCATCCTCCTCACTGTCAGGGCAGTATGAGAAGCAGTAAAGTCCTTGGCTCTGTGTAAGCACTGTTCTGCAACAACTAGAACTTTGGTATGTTATCAGCATTATTCTCATAGAATCATAGAACCATAGAATTATAGAATGGTTTGGGTTGGAAGGGACCTTAAAGACCATCTAGTTTCAATCCCTCTGCCATGAGTGAGGATGTCACCCCCTAGACCAGGCTGCCCAGGTTGCTCATCCAACGTGGTCTTGAACACCTTCTCATCCCAAATCTAAAACACAACACTATACCAGACACTAAGAAGAAAAGTAACTTGAAAAGTAACTCTATGCAAGCCACAACCGAAACAAATGGTCAACAAAGTTATTAGGAAGTTGGTAGTTTTAAAACCAGAACATTGTCTGGATTTATTCAGAAAATCACCCTGAAAAATATTTAATAAACCCAGAATCTTCTTATATTACATTAAATAAAAATGAATAAATAAATAAATAAATAAGTAAATAAAATAAAACTTTCCTCCCAGGTATTTTCAGTTGATACATAGAAGATTCCTTTTAGAACCATATCAACTAGACTAATGGTTAAAAAAAAAAAAAAAAGTAGGCAGCTAAACCATTCCAGTCTGCTATTCCCAAAGAATAATAACAATAATAATAATAATAATGACTAATTACGCAGAAGTAAATCTATAGGTTCTGGGATTAATATTTATATGGGCTTAAGGCTTTTACAGAAGTCTTTTTGGTAGGTAAGATTCACTCAAAGCACTTATTTGAATTAAGCTGTCAGACTAGACACTGGCCAAGTTTAGTTTGCATGTTGATTGCATGCTGTTCAGTGTCACTTTTCTACACCTGATATTGGTAATATAAAACTGATGAACTGTAACAGATTAACTTTTGTTGTTGCTGTTGTTTGTTTTGTTTTGTTTTTCATTCTTTCTGATCAAACATGCTTTTCTAATTGAAATTTCCACCAAAGATAGATGTATTTTAATACATCCATCTTCAGACATACAAACTATAAAATATTTTGGTAACAAAGAAGTGCTTTTACACCTCCATTTACCATAAATCTAGAAGTGTTGCATCAGACAGAATGAATGTCAAGGCTCATTAATCTGGGCTCATAACACTTACAGAACTAGGAAGTTTTCTTTTTTACCAATAAACATTGTAGAAGTACCTGAATTTGTTAGGCTTCTAGGTTAGTCATGATCTTTCCATGAAGATTAATCTTCCTATTTAATGTGAAATTAGACAGCCCATTTCTACTAGCAAGATCTTTAACATTTCCACTGGGATGTGCTCTTAGAATTTAAGGCCTTGTCCTGCCACACCAGAGAGAATGATTAAAGCTTGCTCAATGTTTGAAGTGTTGGATTGGTTTAAATGGGTTTTGTATCTGACATTTTTAAAGCGATGACACACAAACAACTGATTTGTTAGAGTCATAAAAATACAAGGATTTATTCACACAAGCTAAATGAGGGTTAAACTGGGTTAAGTGCCTCTGTATTAGGCATTTCCATATTTTTTTTCTGTCTATAAATATTTGAAGCTGGCAATATTTTTATCAGTTTGATTTACTTATTTTATCACTTTAAGTCATGTAGAAAACATCAAAATACTGGTATTGAGTATATTCAGTGACGGTGAACTAGTGCAGCATTAGATACAGAAGGTGGAGTTTGGGCTTAGTGATTTTTATGGTTGGTAAGACTTATCATCTCCAAAGAACACTTTTATAACAAAGCTTACACATTTGTCTTAGTATTTCAGCATTCACAAAGTTTATAATCTCCAATATATTTCAGTGGTTTCTTCTGGAAAGGTCAGCATAAGAACCTTGTTGTTTAAAGATACAGCAAGACTTGTGTGGATAAATTTAAAAATTTGCCTACTATATCATTCTTCCTTCATCTACTCACATTATATGGATGAAAAAATCATTTATATTTCACACATTTAAGTGTTTAAACAGAACTAACATATAGATACCCTTTTTGTTATCATTTCCATTTAATGAACTCTGGGATCCAGCACAACTTTTAGTTGTGGTGCACTTTCTAGTGCTTTAGTTTTAGGGAATATTTTTGTTCGGTGAATGAATTTTAATTGAACATCTTTTTCATTAAATGGGAACTGTCTACCTTCAAAAAGATCAGTGGCAACTAAGAAGTTATTTTAGAAACAAGGCAATTTTATCTCCCTTTCAGAATATAGCCAAGAGCATGCAAATCTTATGTTCTAGTTCAGCTAGTTCTAGTCTCCAACTAAGCAAGTGAGGAGAAGAGTGCTTCACTTCCAAAGAGTTTACTTGGTTCATACCAAGTACTGAAGTCAATCTTGCTTAGTAACATCAACTAGTTAATACCAGATAATTTTCCTCTTCTACAGAATTCCTGTTCATCATCCTATTCTGTATGTGAAGGCCTTCTGTCCAGGCACTGCTGTAGGCAAGCCAGTGTCTCTAGGAGCATTACTTATGCCAGGAGGGATGTCAGGAAAATACGTGAAATTACTTGCACATCCCATAAATGCAGGAATTTATTTATTTCCTTAAACTTTTTACAATATTTATCCTGCGGCACTTTTCAGTTGTTTGTATTTCTATACAGTATTTGATCACCTACTACTGAGATTTTAATTATTTTTGATTATTTGGTGATGGACTTGTTTACTTGCTGTTTGTACTGAATCTGGCAGTTAACTGGAGTTAACTTTCTTCACAGCAGCCCATACGGAGTTGTGCTTTGCATTTTTGGCTAAAATGGTGTTGACACACATATGTTTTGGCTACTGTTAAACATTGCTTTCACAGCTTCAAGGGTTTCTCTTCAGCCTCCTCCCTCCAAAAGCCAGTAGTCTGGGGGTGGTCAAGACACTGGGAGGGGATACAGTTGGGACAGTTGACCTAAACTAAACAAAGGGGTACTCCATACAATGTGACATCATGGTCAGGAATAAAAGCTGAGGGAAAGGAGAGGATGCAGGGACATTCATGGATTCATGGTTATGACCTTTATTTAGCTGAGCAACCACTAAGCATACTAAAGCATTGCTTTCCAAAAACTGGCTGGACATCTGCCTGCCAATGGTAAGTAGTGAATATTTCCCTCTTTTTGTTTTGCTTCAACACACAGCTTTTGCTTTTCTTATTAAACTGTCTTTATCTCAACCCAAAGGCTTTTCCATCTTACTTTCTCCCCTCTCCTGTTGAGGACAGTGAATGACAGGGTGGCTGGGTGGGGGTCTGGCAGCCAGCCAAGGTCACCCCAGCACACTGTTGATTAGGTGGGGCAAAATAACATCTAATTAAGTGCAGGATTCATCTAACAGAATGACTTTACTGGCTCCAGCCCAGTCACAGACAGGGCTCCCTATGACTGATTTAACTTGCTGATAATTGCATTTGACAAGACAGAGTAAAGAACATATTCTCTCTGGAAAGGTTCTCCCCTTTTTCTTTAAGTTCTTCTTTTAATTAATTAATTCATTTATTTTTTAACATTTCTATTTAATTCCGGAAGGTCCTTTGCCAGTATGCATTCCCTTCTAAGATACCACTAGCTATACATTAATCTCCTCCCTTCCCATCAAAAAAGATCTTTTAATACTACTGCAATGACATTCTGTGACATATGAAACCTGTTTAAGCCTGAAAGAAAATAACTTTAAAATATGCATAAACAAAGAGTTCATCTGCCTTCTTAGTCACTTATTTTGTGACAAAAACTCATCACAGCTCTCACTTATGATGAGAGCTACTCCTATAAAGTCAAAAATATGTATGATAGAGGAGCAGAAAAATCAAAGTTACTGGTCTTTTACTCATCCCGTACTGTTCTTTTGTTTGTTCAATCTCGTGTACAGTACATGGCATGAGAAAGTGTTTTTATGAATATGTGCATACCTGCACTCAAGAAAATATGCTCACTGACTAAACACATAAAGTTCTGGTCATCATACAGTGAAGAAAGTTGCTGTCCTAATATCAGAGACAAATTATTCAGCTACGTGATGTTCATAATCTAATATCAATATTCTGTATTCAGATAAATATGTGTGTTTGTTTAAAAATACTTATGTCTTATTAGCCAGGCTGGCCTGATATCATCTGTGCATGTAATCTCAGCACTCTTCATCAATGTCACTGACTCAGTCTTGAACTTTCGAAGAAAATTCCAGAAAACAGGTAGCACACCATGTATTTCAGAGGAAATGGAATTGAATGGACAATTGAATAGACAATTGAATAGACAACTGAATAGAAATTAGGGACCACTTCCTTGTGTGTTTTGAGCACCTGACAATTTCAGCAAGCACTGTAGCCATTCATGTAGCCAGCTGTAGCTATGGTCAACAAGGCCAACAGCATCCTGTCTTGTATCAGACATAGCATGGCCAGTAGGACTTGGGAAGTGATTGTCCCTCTGTACTTGGCTCTGGTGAGGCCATACCTCAAATACTGTATTGAGTTTGGGGCCTGTCACTATAAGAAGGCCATCGAGGTGCTGGAGCATGTCTGAAGAAGGGCAACGAAGATGGTGTGGGGTCTAGAGAAAAAGTCTTATGAGGAGCGGCTGAGGGAACTGGGTTTGCTTAGCCTGGAGAAAGGGAGGCTCAGGGGAGACCTTATCATGCTGTAAAATTACCTTAAAGGAGGCTATAGCGAGATGGGGATCAGGCTCTTCTCTCAAGCAGCAAGTCATAAGACGAGGGGAAATGGCCTCAAGTAGTGTCAGGGGAGGGTTAGGCTGGATATTAGAAGAAATTTCTTTACTGAAAGAGTTTTGTGGCTTTGGAATAGGCTGCCCAATGAAATGGTTGAATCACCATCCCTGGAGGTGTTCAAGAAACATGTAGATAAGAAACGTGTGGATTTGGAACTTAGTAGCATAGTATAGTGGTAGATTTCAGTACTAGGATAAAGGTTAGACTAGATGATCTTAGAGGTCTTTTCCAACCTGAATGATTCAATGATTTATGACTATGTGTCAATAAATCATTTGCCATTAAATAGATATGTCTTTCAGCAAACAGATATTTCTTTCAGCAACATGATTAATGATTAAAATTACAGAACCTTAGTGGCTTCTTATAGTGTTAGAACAAGGGCAGTAAAGGCAAAACAGATGTATGCCAGAATAAAAGTGGTTTTATTCCTTTTCTCTTTGTAAGAAGGGAGGAGAATTTGGAAGAAAAAAGAAAGAAAGAAGGGAGAAATCAAGAAAAGAGTTGTAAGGCAGAAGATTTAAAATTCTTCATCAGATCAGCTACAAAGTCCCAGAGGAAGCTGTAGCCCTCACAGACTTTTTTTTTTTTTCCCTATACTTCAAACCAAAGTGCAACACAATATCACAGGGGACTGGGGGAAAGAAGATAGAGACAAAAGAAGGGGCTCATTGCCAGGCAGATCCCAACATGAGGCAGTGACAGAGTCAAGGAGTAGAATCTGTTGAAGAATTCCTTTTGACAAGGGGACGAGACAGACTGCAGGAGACAAACAGCAGCAGAAGATAGGGTCTATAGTTCTTGAGAGCCATAGAGCCAAACCATTATTTGTCTCCTATCCCAGGGCCTCCCATTGAGAATGAAAGAAAAAATAGTTTGAGAACCACTTGATGTATCTGGAAAAAAATTTAGTGTTGTTGCAGTCTGAAGAATAATCCCTGCCCACCCACCCACGTCCCCCCCCCCCGCCACTGTCTACAGGTCTACAGGGAACTTGGCGGGTGGTGAGATAGGGCGGCCCAAAGCATAATAGATATCTAAGAGCCTAGGGAAGAGATCTATATTTTTGTTTAGTAATGACCTACATGATGTGAACAAGTCACCTCACCTATGAGGCACAACTCTCATCCCAGTCAGGCCTACACCATCAAACAAAGACTCTCTTCTATTCATAATTATGTCTCAGTTGTAGTTCACACATTTCCCAGCCTCATGGTTTTCCCCCAAGCTCAGGACTACCTTATTAACCCGTGTTATGAAGCCAGTCTTTCTTGTCTTCTGAAGTTCTCTTCTCTGCTCTTCCCACTGTGTACTTCTGTGTGTTTCCTCAAGCTGCATGTCATGATGTAAACAAACAGTACTAGTCACTCTCTGTGGTGCCTCAGAGAGTAAATTCCATGACCTTTTTCAGGGTCTTTCATCTCTTTTTCAAGGCAAAAGCATACTAATTTGAGCCTCTGAACACCTTGAGGTCAAACCTATTTCCAGAGAAGCATATTGTTTCTATAACTACTTTGCACAGTGGCAGAATGTATCACATTCACTAATTTGTTTGAGCTTCTTTTTCCCCTTCCATTTTTACCCAGGGTCTAAAAGATAGGCAAACCTTTGAGAACTGCCACTACTGGGTTAGTATTATCCCAAGTGTACAACATAAATCAGGGCAGGGGATGAATGGCTGATTGTCTCTGTTCTAAATATTATCCTTTCAGCAGTACAGAAGAGGACTCCATGCCCTGGGGACTGTTCAGCCATGATTGTTGCAAAGAGACTCTTTGAGGAAACCAGAATGCTTTCATTAACTAGGCAATCTCTGAAGCTTAATCTTTATCAAATTTCCAATGTTACATAATATCCCTTTCTGCTGCTAAAAAAGAAATGTGAATGAACTTTTTGTACATTTCCTAGTGGTCAGGCCAATATCCCAGGAAAAACAAAGGTTGAGTGTATGTACTATCTGAATCATGTTCAGGAAATCATCAGCATTCAAGGCCATAGTTTTCCCAAGTTAGGCAGGATGCATTTACTGCCATTAGTGAGAGTAAAACGGGATGAGAGATGGTTATGAAGTGGTATAAAGGACAATGAATTAGATTGTGTATTCTGCAGCTCCTCATGGAAGTAAGGGCAGAACAAAGGCGGCTAAGTTACTTTGATGCTTTTTATACCCCAGACTCTGACAGAGGTCTGATTAGTCAGTAGTGAGTTAGAACCAAGAGGAAAGAGTTGTGAGTGAGGGTGAAGTTAATCCAGGGGATTCATGTCTTAAACTATTCTCAGTTTCAGTCAAAAGGAAATAACACATTTATGTTAATACACTGTATGTGTTTGTGTGTGTGTGTGTATGTGTAGAGGGAGGAGGTTGCAGTGGATTTAGTCTAAAATATTTTTTTCAAATATTTATTTCTGAGTTGCATTGGTGAGAACACATAGGGGATTCAATGGAAAGTTAATAATATCCATGAATCACAATAGATGAAATTCATGGTAAGGAGTAAAGAAGGTAAGTTTAAAGTATTCGTTCTATTATTCATAAAGTTTTCTTTTTCTACTCACATTTTCTGTTTTCTTACTATGATTCCCTCTCCAACTTTAAGACAATGTCAGTGACTATTGGCTTGCACGAAGAACTGCTGTAGGGAGTCAGAATATCATCTCTGAAGGCAGGGGAATTCCATTAGAGAAAACGCATGAGTGAGAGAAATAGAGCTTGAAAAAGGAGTCTAAAATTCAATCTGAAAATGAAAGTTCAATTCAACTGTACAGTTTGCTAAAGTTAATCTTGGATAAGATATAAATTATAAAACCAGTAGATCACTGTTACAATATCAGCAATCTATAGCACTGATTTTTACCAGTGAATTGGTCAGCCGGTTTTAGCACAGCAGACCTCCCAAGAGTGGCATATTAGAAAAAAATAGGCTTGACGCTATAAATCTGTATCTATATTGCAAGTCCAGCCATGTCCTAAACCTGCTGGCTACACCAGCCAAGGCAATCCCAAGCACTTATCAGAGATTAAAACATAAGAACCAAATACAAATAAGCATAGGCTTTTGTGCTTTTCCTTTCAGCCCTTGAAGAAGCACAAGAATATGGCAAATATAACAATAACACAAAGTCAGACAGACAAAAATACCACATCTCAAAGAAATGAGGAGAGGTGCAAATGTAATTTGTTTTTGTTTTTGTTTTGTTTTGTTTTTTTCTTTTTTTTTTCTAATCTAAAGTTTATCAAAATCTAAAGTTTATCAAAAAAAAAAGAAGAGAGAGAGAGAAGACTTTGTCAATACAGGCAGTCTTAACTATATGGTAAATAATTTATATCCATAGTCTTCGGTCTGTAAATGCTTGAATTTCTCTCCATTTCCTATAAAGACACAAGACTAGGAAAAAGAGTGTTTCATATGGCCACGCAGATGGAAGTATTATATTTCATAATCTCAAATGTTTGTATGTAGATTATTAGCTTCTAAAAGTCCATTAATAACTTAAAGGAAAAACTCTAGTGATTTATCTGCTCACTGAGTTGCTTCTACTTAGTTCTACATGTGACATTTAATTCTATCTGCATGAAGCTTTCTGAATTGGACTAGAAATGCATTGAATAATTCACCTTCAGAAAGTGCTGTGGTAGAAAGTAGCAAATAGAGCTAGTGAGGGAAAAAAAGTAAGAAAAAAACAAAGATCAAAAGAATAAACAATACTTTTGCCTGAGCATCACCATGCTTATTCTGTTACTGGTAAATGAGCATAACTTTGAAGGTTTACAAGCCTCTGGGTTTTTACCAAAGTAAATTATAGCAGCTTCTCTATCCTCTCAAAAAGATGATTGATTTCCCTTCTCTTGATAAAGGATTAAGTAACTTCCTAGATTTATTCTAGAGCTCATTTAATAACAGGAAAGAATGCATTCTTCCCTGGTCTTGTGATTTTTGGAAATATGTTGTGTTAGTTGATGATCATGGGGGTTGTTGACAGCTACAGCTTCCCCCTGTATATTAGTCCTTGAACACCAATATAAACTGAGAAAATGATGCATCTTTTTTGTTTGGCTGGTTTTGTTTTCCAGGCTGCTGCTAATATTGGGTATAAGAAAGATTTGAGATTTAATTATTGGAGGTTAAAAAAAAAAAAAAAAACAAAAAACAAACCTAGCTAAGTTGTTAAGTCTAAAGTAGAAGTGGAACTTCCAGTAAACACTGTAAAAATGTTTGTGCTGTACCACAGTAAAAAAGAGTACATATGTGTTTTATGTTTGCATACGTTGTATATGTGCATATGTTGTATATGTGCATATCTTTCAAGATCTGTCCAAGAATGCTTGAAGGATCTTTGGATTTGAAAGGGGCACAAAACTTCCTCTTACCAACCTGAAGTATTCTGTAAAGAAGAATGGTAAGGTTACTAAAAAAATTAATTTCTAGCCATGTGTTGCAACAATGGCAAAGCAAGTTGAGGTCAAGCAAAAGTGTCCTACTGACAGGGGCCTATCTTATTTGTGTGTTGCTCCTGCAAAGTCTTTTGGCAAAAACAGAGTAATCACAGGTCAAACAGAAAGTTTCTGGCTTGCAGGCAGAGGTCTTGATTTTATAGGCTGCTCCACAATCTAACTATTGAAAAAGATAAAAACAAACACTGAGTGGGACAGCTGAACCCCTCCAGGCATCAGTTTTACAGGTTGCCTATGAAACAAGCAAGTTTACAGATCTTGTGGGAGACACATCATTTAAGCCTTAAGAATAGGTCTGTAATGGTTCTCTAAACTAGTGTTTCATTCTACATCTTCCTGATGCCTGTCATAATACACATAGAATTTGCTTCCAGCCCTGCATATTTTAGGCTCTTTCAAGTCAGAAGGATTGACATATGACAAGTCTAATAACTGGAGGATTATAACAAAGAGATATTTAATGATTGATCTTCTGCAAAATATTCCCTAAAGATTGACCTGAACCAAAGCATATTGTAATCATTTGTTCCCCCTCAATATTCCTTCTCCTCATTCATCCTTCAAACACTTCTGCTATGAATTTTTAGGAAATTCCCAGGTGGCAATGGTCACTAGAGATTACGTGAGTTGGTTTATGTATATCTCAACTTATAAATATTGGACTTCTCAAAACAGTTTATTTGGCTGTGCATATAATTATATATTGACCATGTGTGTGATTATATCATCTAACTTCAGCTACTTGAAAGTTTAATTTAGTTAGAAATCTAGGCTCTCTTTAGGCCAAGCAGAACAAAAAAGACATTCTAGGGACAGACTCATCTTGTTCCAGGAGGTGAATACGAGTTGAGTGGGGAAAAGTGTCTTTTGGAAGTAGCTTCTCCTCTGTTGTCTACAAAGTTAGACTAAAGACTACAGCACCTAAGGACCCAGAACGGAAGAGAAGGTTGGGTGACGTGAATCACGTTTACCTTGTACATGTCAAGTTGGACTCAGTGATCTTGGAGGTCTCTTCCTACCTAGATGATTCTGTGATTCTGTGATTCTGTGAAGTAAATACTTCAGGTGCTAACAACTTTATCCTCATTATGTATTGATAAAGATGAAAAGTATGACACTTCAGGTGCTAACAACTTTATCCTCATTATGTATTGATAAGGAAGAAAAGTACAACTCATTAAACTGAAGTAGAAGGAAACTGAGGCAAAGAGAATAGGCAGTTTCCAAGAAACTTGTAGAAAAGCTTGGAACTTAGAAATAGATGTTCCATTTCTTAAGACCTTGGGTTATACATTGTTTTGACCTATCATTCCTATCATTCACGCTTATTGTATCTTATAATTATGTTATATATTATATATTTTCTATCTGCATGTAAAAATATAAAATTTGAGATAAATTCAAAAGAGCAGTTGATTAGTTATATCAACATTTTACATTGATATTAAATCTCACACTGTACAATACTGGGTCATGTCAAGGGCCCTATAAAAAATAAAAGTATAACAAAGGTCAATTCCATGTTCCAAATTCTAAAAAATAAGTACCAGTTTAACTGTATTTATCTTCCCAGAATGTACCAGTCTAAATGTACTCATTCCCAGAATCAGTAACTGAAACACCATTCTGGCTGGGCTTGCTCTGCCTTACACATGAACTCAAGTGATACATTTCTTATTTCTATTCTGTCTACCTGGAAAATATTTATTCTACTTTAACTAAGTCATTAAAAGGCAAGAATGGCTGCAAAAAGAGGCTGAGAAAATTATAGGACAAGATCAGATGTATGGAGGAAGAATGGCAGTGAGAATTGTTCCATCGCAGAAGATATTTAATGAAACATTTGAATCCTTTACAAGTAAAAACTTCAGTTGAAGATCTAGTCCAGAATTAACTGGCATAACTCCACTGAAATCAAGGTAGCTCAGCCAATTTGCAACAGCTGAGCACTTGACCCAGTATCCTTTTGTGGAGTAATATTATTCATGTCTTCCAGAAAACATTACTATTATTGTGTGAGATTTTGCAGGTGGATTGTTCTTTTAGTGTATATTGCTAGTTACGTGATATGATGTCCATCAGACTGAATCTGAAGTATCCTTACCATATTTACTTATCTTGCTGGTGGTACATCTGGAATTTTAATTTACCTAAAGTAGTAAAGCTGAGCAGTTGTTTTTGGTGTTTACTGTTGTTTCATTATTATTAATATTAATATTAATATTTCTAATGCTTTTGGTTGCTCAGTCTCTTTTTTCTTTGTGTACTATAATTTACTTTAGTTTTGAAATTGTCTCAATTTATTTCCATCTGTCTATCCATGCAAGCAGTATTCCAACTGCCCTTTATTATCTTCTTTTACCCTTTCTCAACAATCTGGCTACTTCTCTACTATTATTCATCTTACACCTATCATTGGCTGTTGCCAGAAGGAGAATCTCCATCAATTTGCCAGCTGAATACCTGTCCATAAGTACGTGTGTAGCTGTTCTGTGAAATATTTTAACCAAAGATAAGTCAGCACTATAATCATGAGAGATCTTTGTTTACGCTTTGGAATACAAGTTATTTCTAGTTTAAACTCCAAGGGAAAAGATCGTATCTGCACCGAGTGAAGTTTTAACGACTGATAAACCTTGGCAGTAGCATTTTTACTCTGCGTCATGTGTTAAAAAAAAACAGCTATCGACATTTTATTTTGAAAAGTTAAGACACCTAAAGTTTTACTGGCAATGACTAAATTGCTGATTATTCCATTTGGAAGAAGTGTACAAGACCTGTATTTTGGACAAGAAAAAGGATCAGAGGAGGCATATGCGCACGCAAACACACAATGCAGCATCAAGCTCTCTGTGATTACCTCCATTTCTCTGCAGGGAGTAGTCTTAAAGCACATCCCAAGACCATTGAGTAAATACAGTTAATTAAAGCCTTTTTTTTTTTGGAGCCAAGGCTTCAAACTATGCTAATTTGTAGTAATATTTATCATACTGAGTTTCCTTCAGGGATGCCAGATGGATATGCTTTAGCACACATGGAACTGCTCAGACAAAATATCTTCTCCAAAAGGTAAGAATTTGAGTGTATTCACAGACTGATGAGACAATAGAAGGCTTGGTCTGTCTTGGAGATGACTGAACTAGTCTGGAAATATGCTTCTGAAACAGGACAATAAAGAATAAAGAACTCATATGATACAAGACTGATTAATGAACATCTGGGCTTGGACTGTACAGTTTGTGCTTTCACTCAAGTATCTCAAAGTACCACATAAAACCTGATTTTTTACAATGTATTTCAGAATTCTGTGTCTGCAATAATGTCACAGATGCTAAACTGCTCTGGGATTTGTTTGTCAGAAAAGCCTTGGAGCTGGTTTGCAATGATGGAATGGGAGTACAATTGCAATTGGAAAACATAGTCTGTTCACATAGGCTGTTCATGAAAGTGAAATTGGTTGGTGCGAAAAGACTTCAAGGCAGATGTGGAATATGAAGGCCATCACAAAGTCACTTGAAAGGTGATGGAAAAAAACAGACATTCCTGAGGAACAACTGTCTCATGCTATATACATATCAATAACTAGTTATCTGAATCATTATCTTACAGTGGTGATTTCTCTCCATTGACCGTGAAGAGAGACTCAGATGATGAGACCTGATATTATAGAATCATAGAGTGGTTTGTGTTGGAAGGGACCTTAAAGACCATCTAGTTTCAACCTCCCTGCCATAGGCAGGGACACCTTCCACTCAACCAGGTTGCCCAAAGCCCCATCCAAACTGGCCTTGAACATTTCCAGGGACAGAATATCAACTGTTTCTCTGGGCAGCCTGCTTGAGTGCCTCATCACCCTCATCATGAAGAATTTCTTTCTTATATCTAATCTAAACCTTTTTTAGATTACAACTGTTATGCCTTGTCCTATCACTACACTCTCCGATAAAGAGTTCCTCTTCAGTGTTCTTGTATGCCCCATTTAAATACTGGAAGGTCTCTATAAGGTTTTCTCAGAGCCTTCTCTTGTCCAGGCTAAATAACTCCAACTCGCTCAGCCTGTCTTTATCAGAAAGGTGCTCCAGCCCTCTGATCATCTTTTCAGCCCTCCTCTGGATATGCTATAAAAGGTCTATGTTTTTCTTATGCATCGGGCACCAGAGCTGAACGCAGTAGTCCAGGTGGGGTCTGTTAGACCTTTACATGATATATGTCTAACAACATGCTACATAAGACCCACACCACATCACCCCATTGTAACAAGACCAATACCAACTACAAAATTGCTTATACATTTTTGGTTGCAGCACTTTCTAATGGGTTGCCTCCAGAGACAAAAAGGCTTTCTGCTATCACTACTGATGGAGGTTTTCTTTAGCTCAAATAATGGAATGAACTTGTTAGGAAGGTCCATTGTGACAAACTTATTCCAAAGTATATGACTTTTTTTTTTTTTTTCCCTGCACAGTAAGAACATTTCATTCCTAGGTGCTAGTCCTGAAAATGTTTTACAGACAATGAAATCTGAAAATGGGGACTTTTTACCTACCTTTCGTCTGTGGGAAGTCATTCCACATTTGTATATGTTTTCTCATTTGAAAAGCAGAAAACATTTTTTTTTTCTGTGGGTGATTTTGGGGATGTTGATATTCATTTTAAAGGAACACTTCCAGAAAATACATAAAATGTGATTGTGCTATATTCTTGTTCTATGACTTTATCTTAAAGATACCATTTGTCCTGGAAATCCTTTAATATAAATAGAAGTGCTGGTCAATACCAAAGGAACTCTGTGCAAACTTATGTTGATAGTGAAATACCATCTCCTTCCTTAGGATCTAGAACAAAAGAATAAAACATCTTTGTTCTTTTCAATTATATTGGGAGCAAAATGTAATACTCTACTAATCATTTAAGCGGAAGCTTTAGAAAGGTAAATGAAGGACATTACAGAGGAGAATCTGAAGCGGATCAGATCTAGGTAGATAGTGCTCACCTCTTGAATTCATGGTATGTTTGGCTTAAACCTGTCCTCCAGAAGCTGGAAAAGATTTTCAGATTTTCACCCTCTGTTGAAACCTATCATACATTCACCCATATGAATCAGGAATTTGCACAGGAATCATTTAATCCATTCCTAAAACGTAGTTAACACTAAACAGCAATTAGGAAGGGAGAAGTTAATTACAGCGTTTGATTTACCTGGATAATTTTTAGCTGGACCTAAATAATCGTGACAGGATTCTGATTCATACACCTTTTTTATCCACCATTAAATCTGAAGCTACTGGCCTTTGTGTCTTATTATTGTAAAAGCATACTAGTGTATTTAATGACCACCATGCTCTAAGCATAACACCACCTCTGGAAGAACAAATTCCTGAGCAGCCAATTCTGCTTTTCATTTCGTTTAGAGTAAAAAAAAAAATGCATCTTTTTCTTCTTTTTCCCCCCTTTTTTTTATAAGGAAGAGAGAAAATCACTTTGAGACAGTTCTTCTGAGGTCTCATGTCACATTATATGCCCAATACGTATGCAATGACCTTCTGGGAAAGAATAACATGTTCTTAAGTATTGTACAAGACTGGGCATATGTTCAACAGCCTGCTGAGAATCACAAAGAGTAGAAAATGCCTGCACTTGCTGCTGTATGTTGTGCAGACAATGACACAACATAGTTAGCAGAAGTTCTTGTGTAAGGAATGAAGCTGAAGTAATTTGCTTGAAAATCACCTGGGCTTTCTTTCAGTTTTAGATCCTGGGATATGAAAAAGAACCTGCTGTAAGCACACCAACTTTGCTTTCTATAGAGCCAGGAGTGGCCAGAGTGAGCAGTCTGTGTATATATCAAGCTATAACATGGGCTCTGGAGTCACCTTGTTTCTGAATACCCACAAAGACAAAGGAGAAACAGTGAAAAGAAAGTCATGGAACAGGCAGTGAGCAGCAGAACTAAGTATGAAGAATGGTCAAGCACAAGGAGAAATAGTGCCTGATAACAAAGACAGTCTTTGTCACTTAAGGATCTTCAAAACAGAACTGCTCTGGAGTCTGTTTTTAGTTATCATCATCTAGAATCTCATTAAAAAAAAAAAAAAACTTTCATAATCCATAAGTCAGGAAAATATTCCTTGTAAGAGCCGTTTCTTCTGTGACAGTCTCCCATATCATAACCCAAAACAATATTCAAAACAATGAGATCTGAAAGAGTAATATTACACAGGGATAAAAATGAAGGTGGAAACAACATTCAGACTGAGAGATTTTTTGTTCTTTAATCATTTTAAAGAAAGGAAAACAGGAGATATAAGTGTACTTCTCATTAGACAAACTCAGAAAACATTAGAATAATTTTATTTAGCCAGACAAAAGTATTGGAAAAAGATGGATCACATTTTGTTTACCACAAACCACTATCTACTGCAAAGAGTGCAATAATATATCATTTTACTAAAATGCAATTGTAACACATAGAAACAGAAAACTGAGCAAAGCCAGAAAATGAAACTTTTTTTTTTTAATATGAGCTGTTTCGAGAGACTAGCTTAGTTTCCATCTCCTTTTTTTTTTTTTTTCCATTTTATGCTTGTTGCAATGTGTATTTTTCTATTTAAAAACAAAAATGCTTTTGACCACTTAAGCAGCACTGATTATACTGACCTGATTATGCTAAGGATTCTTCTCAGCAAGCTGGCCTGAAAACAAAATTTATTTTTTTTAAATTTCTTTTTTTTTTTTCTCCTAGATTTTAGATTGCAAAAATTGTTTCTATTCTGATGCAGAATGAAATAAGGCAAGCCTGGCAAAGTTTTTTTGGAAGTGGGGGAAGGGAGGGGGGGATAGTGGGAGGCAGAGGAAAAAGAGAGGCCCAGAGAAGAGCTGCCAGCAACTTGGAGGATATGGCTCTCATCTGGCATGAGAAGACATGAGCCTCATGTTCCTGTACTGAATCGGGCAGATTGCCCTGAGTGCTGGCCTATTTGGGTTTGGCATTCCTACCTTAGAATTAAATCCTGAACCCAAGGAGTTTGTTCAACTAAAGTTTTGTCACTTGAGAATAAGAGACAGACCAAAATTAGTTGCTGCCAGAATTTCTGTTTTGGGGATAATCTTTATTTCAATCTGTGTTTAAAATGAAAGTGTTAGCCTTTAAACACTAAGGATAACCTGTACATCATGTGGTGGATGCATAGACATCAGGAAAGAAAGAAATATTCTGAGATTAGGAATCTAACCTAAGACATCTTCAATTGAGAGGTTTACTTAATATCAGCTGTATAAGTTCTCTTTATGGCTGCTCAGAGAAACAGGCATCTCTTGTGATAAATGTGTATTTTGCACAGTCTGAAGTGCTTATTTCTCCCCACTGAATCTAAATGAAAGTCAGGTGAAAGCATACACCTATCAAGCACTGAAACCCGTGAAGTGCATCTCATGCTTAATTACCCTTCGCTCCCTGAATAATCAGTGATGACTCCACTGGAAATAGGCTTAAAACAAAAATCTGATTTCAATACTCAGAATGGTCATTTGGAGGAGGATAGTACTCTCTATGGGAAATAAAGATAATCCAATATTTTTGCTAAGTTAAATTTAGACTTCCAATAGTTCAAACTTAGATATCTAAAAAAAGAATATAAAGCCCTGTCCATAGTCAAAACAGTACATTTAAACAGACATTGCTAATACCACTTTTACCATGTCACTAAAATGTTGTAACTATATATATATATTTTTTTTTTTTTGGCTAAATGATAGAGAATGATGCTGAAGGTGAATTCTCCTGTCAGTCTGCAACTTGTACCATTCATGAAACCAAACTTGTACCCCACGAAACCAATTTAGCAGTCCAGTACCTTCAAGAGGAATACAAGTACTACATTAATTTTACAAGTGATTATTCAGATGGAGAAACAGACCCAATGGTTTATTTCAGTGCATAGTCAGGGGCAAATACCGGTCTGAAGCCCATAACTTCCTGACACCCAATACTTCGTTTTCACCATACAACTGTCCTTTCACTCTGTATTACTTTACAACACACATAGCCAGGCTCCCAGCTGGAGTTAAAGGTGCAATGAAATGTGTGTTTGTTACAGGCAGAATGTAAGGCAATGCCTGTCACTAAAGCTACACAAAGATTTCTGTGAGACCTCTTTCAGTACCCTGTAACTCCCTGTTTTACTTTTTCCATCTGGAATAGCTCATTTCTTCTCAAGCCAGGTAGTAGTCCCTAAATTATTTTTCCCTAGCAAATCCAACATTGAAAAATAAGGGATAGATGAAAAAAATGTGCATTTTGTATGATTAGGAAAGCTTACCATTGTATTTCAAATAGCTCTGGACTACAGTAGTTGGATGGTAGATACTAGGAATGTGATAGGAAGGTTAGAGAAATGTCTTATGAAAACAAGTACAAACTGAATTATGTCAAAGCTTTAAGGACATTTATTGTACATTTTGTATGAGTGTAGTAGATTTGGTAGAGTAGTTTTTAGACTATAGCAACCAGTCATACTGAGGAATTTTAGACATTTCAGAACAGTTTCTTCATAATCCATCCATAGGAAAGTAAATATGTTCTTGTAGAAAATGTATGTGTACCTGAAAGGAGAAACAACCTCCCCTTCCTCCCCTTAAAATAAATAAATAAATTAATAATAATAATAATAATAATAATAATAAATGCAGGGGGCACTGAGCAAAGAGAACACTGTGAGGATGGAGTAACATCAGGGACAAATGTTTGAGCTCTGCTATTCTATTCCAGTGTTAGGAGTCAGCAAATCTCAGAAATGGTAATGCCTCATTTTCTCAAATATCTGTCTCCCTGAATGTAGGATCAGCTGTTGGAAGCACTGGGTCCCTTGCCCGTGAAAGACTTTATCTGGCCCAGCAAGAAGTCAGTTCAACCTATTTTGTCACTATCGCAGGGCTGAACCATAGAGTCATTTCTAGCATTTCAGTGTTGTCCTTTCTCTAGACTACTGTCCAATATTTGCTGAGAAAATACAGATATGAAGTGAAATTGGTCAAATGGGCAAAATCAAATACAATTAGTGTGAATCTTACTCAGTGACACACTTGGCTGGGAAATGACAGTTGGGGGAAAAAAAAAAAAAAAGTGATCTCAGCCTTGCAGCTGGGGTTTTGCTCGATGAACCTGTACAGCTTGTTCCACATCTTTGATTGCAACTTGCTTTCTGAGCATGGAAAGTTGAACCTAGTAGACAATTGGTCCTTCATAATATTTGCTGGTCTTTTACATTCATTCTAGAGAGAGAATGATGGATTATAATTTAAGCCACCATGCATTCAAGAGACTAATTGTTGTAATAATTAGGGCACTGGAGAAGAATCTGAGTAAGCTGGATACTTTCTGAGCCCTTGGCACTTGCTCTGCATCTTGTACGGAGAAAGTGGCTTAATCTCTTCTTTTGTCTCTGTCACATATGGATAATACTTTCCTGCTTCAAACTGGGAGTTGCGGAGGAGTTTGTTCTTGTTGAAGATGTGCTCAAACACCACTACAGCAGGAATCAGAGGGGTAACAACAAAGATTTCTCTGTGCAGACTTCAGCTGTCATGAAGTAAATGAGGCATAATGTTATACTGGAGGGTAACATGAAAAAAAATATTTCACAGTTGCCTCACTCATGAAGTACTGCTTGTTTTGTGCTCTGATGGATGCAGTTGTACTGCAGAAAATAGAGGCTCACACAGTAAAATAGGTATGCGATACAGTTGTGCAAGGGGGCATGTAATGATATGACTTTTTATGTAACTGCTTCGTGTTTATTTTCTTTTCCTCAGCAACATTTACTTCTTGTTTTTGTCCAAGTTATGGAAGATACTTAACTGGAGATGTTTTTCAACCACCACCAAATTCTGAAAAAGTGTGAAAACTTATCTTGTAATAAGCAAGGAAATGCAGGGGATGAGCTCTAGGTAGAGAAGAAAAGGTGTCAAATTTCACATTTATCCTCAGTGTGATTAAGACAAGGGACACCCCATATCATGTGCTGTTGTAATGCCCAGGACTATGTGACATTATTCTGTATGAAACATATTCAGATTCCCATTTTTCCAACTGCTGGCTCTTCAAATTCATTTTCAATACTCTAAATAAATGTCTAAAATAAAGAAAGCCTTAACTATGATTTAATTGTAACTAATTATTCACAGTTAGGGGCATATACTGAGGTGGAATCACATGGACCTATGTACCGCAGAACAGTTAGCTGTTGGGATAGCCCTGTCACTCCAGAAATAAGGACGGTTTCTGCCCCTTTAGAGATGGATGGCATTAGGGTATACTGTGCACTGGTGTCCACTAGAGTCACTACAGCCTGGGGAGTTTGACTGGGGTGGTACACCTGTCAAAGTGTAACACATCTCCTCATGGAGACCAGAAACTTCCCATGTAGCAGAAGAGCAAAAGCTTGATTGATCTTGATTTTCAGTAAAAATACAGATTGTGAAATTGGGGCCTTCTAGCTTTTTGGGTTTGGCACATCTGTCCAATGTGCCAGGCCACACAGTCCAGTAAATCCGTTTGTCCCTTTCTTCCACCAGGCTAGAAACAAGGCCCCTCTAGTCCTGGTCATTATGTATGAATTCATTATTGGAATTAACCAGACAAATTTTTCCATGGCTTCCAGGCTTTCAGGTGGGTGAGTGTACAGGCTGTCAGGTTTGGTGGTAGTTATTCTATTCTGGAGGAGTATAACTAGATCATTATGAGAGGCAAACCCACCTTTTGGGTAGTCTGGAAATAGAACAGTAGGGCCTGAACAATACAAATACAGAGTTACCATGAGAGAGGAAGGAACTGAAAACCACAACTTGGCTGAAGATTTGAGTGAAGTTGGTTTGTTCATTGAAATAATTTCATTTTAAAGCATACAAAGGTATACAAAAATCTGAGCAGTTCAGAAGAAAATCAGAATTATAACAGTGTACATATTAGGAAGTATCAAAATGCAATCGATTCAGGGTTCTATTGACATGTCAAAGCAAGGACTTGAACAAACTGTGCTAGTTCATCCTTTTACCCCCTCTGCACATGCCTAGAACTAAGCTCAGTTTTGTAATTGCACCAGATTAATTATTTTGCTCTGAGTCCATCTAACAGTTTTACAATACTACCTGCCTTCCAAAAGATGTCCATTTCCAGATAAACCTCTGTGGTTCTTTGAAAATAGTATATAGCTCCAAATGCTGATGTTTTATTAAATTCTTTACTTCATACCATTTGTAACCAAATTTTACCCCATCTTATTCCATTGAGAAATGACATCAAATACAGTATTCTTCCTGTGTGTATTAACTGGTATTAATGAGAGTTTTACACACACAGGTAAATGCTGAACCTGACCTTGCAAAAATAAGAACACGAGTACAAAACATGTAGCCATGATGCAGCTTACATATTTTCATCCAGATTCACTGACAATGTGGAAAAGAGTACCGGCTAGCTACTGGCTAAGGATTACGGGTCCTATTACAAGGTCTATTTCTAAATTGCTGGAACAATCAATGAGGTCAAAATACTCTACAGAACATATTTACTTCTCGTGTCTGCAAATGACTGGTTTCCGTGTGTTCCGTTTGCCAGTCAATGTTGATTTTTTTTTTCTTAATTCCATGACTTCATGAAACACAATACTTTTGGTTTGTTACATCTATTTTTATTCTTTAACCATGACTTTCTCTCATTCTTTCTCTAGCATGACTTTCAAGCCTGATCAGGTTGTAAAGTTATTACCCTTTTGTTTGCAGACATTTTGACCAAAACCAGACTTCTTAAAAAAAAAAAAAAGTCAGGCTCAGGCTTAATTTACATTTTGATTACAATTTTCTCACAAATATACGAAAACTACAGCATTATCTTATTCCTTCTTCTATACTTTTCTACTTCAAATCTGGAAAAATTGAGAAGACAGAGGGTGCAAAAACATCTACACATAAAAAAAAATAACATTTAAGAAATGAAAACCATCTAGTTATCCAAAATAGTTACAGATACATGCTTCAAAATTCTTAGTGAATACAACATTTTTGAATTAGCTCTGCTTTTCCCGTAATGCAGGAAAAAAAGGCTTAATGCCCGTTTGTACTTGTATTTGAATTCAATTCAAGATATCCAAAACCAGAATCCAGAAATCTAAACCAACTCTGATTATTGATAGTCTCAGCATGTGTAGTGGAAGACATCAGAATGATAATAGTTCTGTATGTATTATGGTATCTCATCAAGTAGTATGGTACCTCATCAAATATTGTGTGTACTTGTGCATCATGCTACTTATCTCTGGCATCTCCGAAAAACATCTTGAATGCTTTAGGATGTGAAGTGTGATGTGTATATTTGCTCTTCAAAGAACATGCTTTCCTTATTAACATGAAGAGTAGTTGCACATGCATAGAGAAGGAGTCTAGTGATCTAGGCCAGGTGGAGCTCCACAGTTTAACAAATTAACACTTACTTTACTCTGCTATTCACATTATCTAAATAGCCCTTCTCACAGATTAGCTGCACAAATGAGGAGAAAACAGACAAAAAAAGAAAAAAGAAAAAAGAAAAAAGAAAAAAGAAAAAAAAAGTATTAAAAATAATAGCTTTAAAACTTTAAAATCTTATCACTTTGTCAATTAACAAATTAAATGATCTTTGGAGATATATGACATATATAGAGATACTTGGGTAAAGACTGAATTCAATAACTTACTTATCCATGTGCACTGAAAGACCATAGATAATTTGGGGCGTGCAATCCTGGCATGGGGTCTATCACTCCAAATACCTGAACAGTTCATTCAGTGCAGTGACATTCATGCATGTGACAAAATTCAAGCCTGTCTTTCAGATCAGATTTCTGTATATTTCAATATTAGCCATCACAGTAGCTATTGGATACCCAAAATACAGGAACATCACTGGAAACTTAAGACTTTCATGCAGGAGGACAGCACTGTGAAAGTCTTTATCCTCATGGATCAGTACAAATGCTCTGAAAATCCTCATGATTCTGTCATGGCAGATGTGCTATTTTGGAGATCAACATGTTGCTTCTTGCAGTTTGACGAAAGACAGGTATAATCAACATGAGTCCTATCTCTCTTGGAAGGTAGATACTAATGCTATAGGCATCAGCTATAAAGTTATAAAGCTTTCCTGTTTTGGCCTACAAGCTGCAAAGGTGATGACTCCCAGTCAAGCAGGAAGAACAGATTCCTGTGTTCCTCTTTTCCTATTTCCTACCCTTCTATATGGGAAAATGTAAATTTTTGGTCTGTGAGCTGATGACTTCCCAGGAGCTTATACTGATAAAAAAAAAAAAAAAAGAGGGTCTATAAACATTTATGTCTATGTCAAAGCCACAGAAAGATGAGTATGCAAACAAATAAACAAACAAACAACAACAAAAAAAAAGCCAAACACAATGGCTGGCAAGTGAAGCAGACTGAATTCCATACAGTACACACCACTACTACTACAGTTTTGCAGTAGGAAAAGGTGATGCAATGGAAGACTTTGGGAGAAACCCAGAGGAGGAAAAAATCTTGCTTTTTGCATACACTAAACCCTCTAGTTTGTGTCCTTTCTACCTTCCCTGGATTAGGAGAGAAGCCTCCTTGTGCAAATCACAGAGCTCTACAAGGTACAAAAAATACCAGCGTTATCAGAGCAGAGGGTAAGTTTTGTTCCCAACACCACTTTGCCTGTTTTGCTGCAGGACTGAAGCTTTCTATGTTTCATTAGGTACAAATAAACCTATTTTAGAAGAGTTTAGTCACAGGAAAGGAGACAGAAGAATAGTTACTACTGGCTTACCACAGATTCTCCTCACTCTTTTTTCTCTCATCAAAGCAATGTCCAGTTTTCTCACCTCTTTCACTAAGAGACTGGAATGGATGCAACATGCTCAAGTGGCTGCAAGTTTCATTAATTCAAAGTCTTTAACGCTATAGTCTATTTCTGTAAAAACCTACAAAGGACTATAGCTGACTTTAAATGTTCAGAGAAAGGCCAGGGAGACAGTGCCATTGCCCTGAGGAAGACACTTTCAATGGACATTTAAAGTCTACTAATCACATATATTGTTCAGAAATAAGAAAAGCCTCATGTTTTTGTGTAAATGGGCTGCTGGTGGTTCCTGTGTTTTTGTTTGTTTGTTTCACTCCTGAAGACACAGAACAATTGTCAGAATTGCTCTATATAAGCTAGGTTGTCTGAAGAGTATATTCGAAGTATATTCAAAGCTGATTTAGGTGATATGATTCATGTGTCAGGGGATTTTTGTAAATTTAATTTTAAAAATTAATATTATTCCTAGCATTTACAGGCTGTATACAGGTAGAAAAAAAAATCCTCTTTAGGACAAAATAAATTATAATAATACTAAAACTAAATGTGCCATGCTGGTAAAGTCACCCACACAATGTCACTCACATATACCATTTCAATGTTATGTGTAGTTATACATACACAAAACATATTTTTAATATTCCAAACAGTTTGAAATAGAAGCACATTTCAAACTATGCTAGATACTGACTATTTCTCAAACTTTTCTAAGCAATATAGCAACACTAATCAGCATGGCTCAAAAGTTTATTTTTTTTAAAGCTGCTATGGATCTTAAGTTGTAATTAAAAATTAATTCCCTTACCCTTCATCTTCATTAGTTATGGAAGTTTGAGACTCTAACACAGCCTGTATACAAGCTTGTATTACAGAGAGATTTCCTAAATGGAAGATGCATAATCAAGAAAGTACAAGCGGATCTATGTTTCCTTCTTAAGAAATACACAAAATATAGAAAAGTTTTCAGACACCACCTTGGTCTTGCATACTTTAGGCCTTATTCCCAACTCCCTCACTTGTGAATATTTTCAGAGAAGTACTATGGTGACCTAAAATTTCTGCAAGAAGAGAAATATGCATCATGAGCAACCATAAACCCAAAAGCCTTTCACTGGAGTGGACTGAAAGTCAAGGAGCAAAGGGATGTGTGTGCAGGAAGATTGATGGGGTGATGAAAACAACATTGGATGCAAAGATTATATCAAAAAGACAGAGGAAGAAGAGGAAAGTGAGCAGCTGTGTGGGCAGTCCTCATCAGACCTGCCATACCTGCTTCAACAGGCAGTGCTGCTGAGAGGGGTTGTGAACATGTATCATCCCCTCCTCCTAAACACAGCCTGACAAATGCCCCTCTGTGCCTAAAGGAAGAAAGCATCCTTCACTGTGAGCAAAATGATATGGAGAGAGGCCCCAAAAGAAGGGTGATTGAAGACACTAGTATTTGGACATGTATAATTGAATGCTATGTGGATTCTAGTCGCATCATGTCTCAAAGTCATATGATATTATGCTGTCCAATTCCCCCATTTTTACCCAGAGGCTCCTTTGGTCTGCTGTCATCATTCAGCAAAATCTCTGCTTTTGTGCTTCTTTTACAGTCCATTTCCTCCCCCTCATTGCTTCTTTTCAGAAATGAGAGAGGAATGGGAGGAAAAAAAAAATAAAAAAAAGAAAGACAGTATATCTGGAAAATGCATTCACTTATCAAAAAAATCTGAGCAGGAAGCCTTCAGGAAGGAGGGCAGACTAGAAAAGTGAGGATCACCTCTTATGAATCACAGGTCAAATTTCATACGAAGCAGAGAGTAAAGGCTGCATCTTCTTCATTGTAGTTATGTTTCATGGTGGTAAACAAAGACAGAAAAGTTCAGTCTGTCTTGGAAAGTTCAGTCACCCTCCTCCAGAGACAGAATCACTGAGAAAAGGATGGTGTAAAAAAAAGTGAATGCCCATCCTTCATAAGTTTTAGTGGCATAAAGGCAGGATACCCACACTGAAGATCTCATCAGAGGCCTTCAGATATTATTAGGACATATCTTGGCAAGGGATAGAAAGCACAACAGTCCTGTAGTTACCTATTACATCTGCCATTTGTCCTTCCTGAACTGTTCTCATGCTCAACTTTGTACATTTCATTATTTTATGTGTATATATATATATATATATATATATATAACATGCATATATATATACACATACAAAATTATTGATTAAAAAAAAAAAAAAAAAAGGAGCAGCTCCTGGAACAACAACAACAAAAAAAAAATCACAGAAATCTCTCCTGAACACACCAAAGTATTTATTGCCCTTGCATTCAACAGGGAGAAATCAAGCTGCTAAAGAATGAGCTGTTCAAGCAATGCTTTTCCTTTACATTTTATTGACTAAAATGGAATTCTTCATTTTCCTTCTCCATTCCCCATCACTCAGCACAACTTCCTAGAAGCCAAATCATTCAATCCACCAAATTCATACCACTCATGACACTTCTCCTTTCTCTTCATGTACTCAAATCTTCACTTCTTACCTCTTAGTGAGAATTTTTTTTTTTAATTTCCTGTAGGTTTCAAGAATGAGAAAATAAACTCACCAGTAGTTTTTGTCCCTATAGACTTAAATTCTCCAAGCTTTTTCCTTTCTTTTGCTGACTTCATATGCTGGATTTACAAATCTCTTATCTTTGCTTTCACATTGCCATCATATATTATTGTATACAGACTTAAGAAGACCTTCAAGGGCTTCAGTGGAGCACTGTAGCTATTTGTATTTACCATTGATGGAGACAGATTTTAGGACCAGAGACTTCAGAAGCTTTTTGGACAGGAAGCTGCATATTGATTTCCATGGAAGACTTTTCTCCTATTCTCTTGCTTCTCTAGAATGAAAAGATTGAAGTACAACTGAAATGTTCTCTGCATTTCAGAAAAGACCTCAAGTACAGCTTAAGCATTCCTGAGTAATTAGGAGATAAGACAGTCTTGTAATGTTTGCTGAACAACTGTTGACTATCAGACTTAGGATGATTTTTATCTTTGCTTGCAGAATTACTGTACTAAATAAACTGTCTCAGTTGTTCTGAAAAAGAGGGAAATATGAAAAAGAGGATGATGGGATGAGTAAAATACTTTTTTTTTTTTAATGACAATTTTTTCACTGTACATAACTCTGTAAGAGCTAAATAAAAACACAGGTGTTCCCATTGAGAGTTAGTAGGAGTGGTTTTCTTGATAGAACCAAAGTAAAGATGACCAATATATATAGCTACTGGTCAAAAAAATAATAAAATGTATCAACCAAAATAATAATATATGTGGATAGAAATAGCTAGCCACACTTTCCAACATAACTCTGTTCAGCTGAGACCATCCTTCACGTTATAGGTGGTTTATGAGACTAATTTGTGACTAACAATAGCTACAAAGTAGAAATTCATCAGAAAAGAAATATACAAATTTTATTTAAATTTCCATATAGGGAAGAACTCTTAAAATCAAATTTTATCCACTGTGAATCCAACACAAGAAGGAAAGTCAGGACCTGGTTTTCAATTACACACGACTACAGTAAAAATAATCTTAACTGGGCTATTATCAGTATCTCCAACATAGTGGCGCCTGTTATCATTCTTATAAAGTAGTGTCTGGAAGCCTTTCCTTTACAAACCCGTTTTTCAGGTGTGTCCAACCCTGCTGTTCTACTGAATCAACTGAATCAAAGCCCACAATAGATTTAACACATTTTCATTTGTGAAAAGTACATTTACTTAGTATCTTTTATTTAATTATGGGAATACGATATGTCATGGATTGCTATTGGTTTAGAAATATTATTTTCAGATCCGTAATTAATGTTCCCTGGCTATTTCTGAAGTGAAACTTTATAAGTTCTCACTCTTAAGAGTTATATCATAACTAGAAATCCTCTAACTTGAAGAGAAAGTAGGAAGAGTCATCCTGGAAGAAAAGAGAGTATAACAAGGTTATGAAAGGGAATTCTATTGAAAATCTTCCTGAATTTTCCTGAAATAGAAGAGGCTAGAGGTGGCCCTAAAAGAGCCACCTCCAGCTTCTAATCTGAAGAGGCTTTCACACACTGAATCTCAGATCTAATTGCATTTGAAAACCTAAGTCAGAACATCCAAGTCAGGTAGCATCCAAACCATAATTTCTAGTAACCAATTGGTGAAAGCACTAAATTGACACAAAGTTTTTACCTTTGTATCCATTACTAAGTTTTGCATCCATCACTTGGATCCCTATCAAATAGTGATATTAATAATAGGCTTTTCCCAAGGGGTCAGATGAAACATATATGACTTGGCTGGTAGCCCTGTGTAGCATATACTCTTTATTTTAATCTTACATAGAAGCTTCATGAAGTGCTAATTCTTTCTTCTTTATTCATCTCTGGAAGTGTTCTAGTCCAGGTTGGACGGGGCTTTGAGCAACCTGGTCTAGTGGAAGGTGCCCGTGGCACAGACGTGGAACTAGATGATCTTTAAGGTCCCTTCCAACCCAAACCATTCTATGATTCTATTCCCAGCCTATGCTCTATACTTCCTAGTCAACCCTCAAACTCATCTTGCACTCATCCTACACAATGCCACCAAAATATCCTATGCATCATCCCTGATTGCTAATTCTTATCTAGCAACTTTGGAGTAATGAGTCAGGAAGCTTTGGGGAATGGTCTACATTTGAGTCATTTTTACCAAGCACATTGAAGGAGTCATCCAAGCAAACTACTAATGGAATGAATACAGAGGAAAGAAAGTAACTCACCCATTAGATTCCATTTACTTTCATGTCTGAAAAGCTAGAAACTGGTGATTTTAACTGTTTCCCAGACAATTCAGAAGTGCTGAAGTGCACAACTCATGCCTCACACCACTGCTAAAAATCAGTAAGCCTCTAAAGTCAGTATTTCACTTCTTGGGATTACTTACTTGACCAAGGTGCAGATCTAATTACATTTGCACAAATGACACCAAGAATCTGTGAAAAGAAATTCATTTCATGGCATGTGACATTGTCAGTGAAATGAAAGACATTTTTAACTGGGCACAACAAAGACAAACAACTAGCTGGTAATATGCTTTTCATTGATTTGAGTGGAATGTCACATGCTCTGAAAAGCTTAAGACTTAAGAGAGAAAAAAAAATTCTATACAAGAACTGGTAATGGAAAAAGTCACAGTCAAGCTTGAAAATTAGATTTTGAAGCTACAGTATACACAGGATTTCCTTTTCACATGTATTTTCAGGCTAAACTTCATAAATGTGTTAATTTCTCAATATTGAAATGACATATCTTTATCATCTCTCCCAAAGGTATTTATCTGGTTTTCTAACTTTGACTACTTACTTCCTACATGCTACGTTTTTTTTTTTTTTTTTTTTTTTTTTTCCCCCACCTCCTATCTATATCTTATTTAATAACTGGCCAAAGCTTTGAAGAGACATAAAAAATAATTTGGGTCGTATAGGAGTCTTTAAATATAGATTACTTCCCCCTCTCCATTATCAACCCCAGACTGGATGGACGGTTAATTCAGATACCTACTCCAAAATTAAAAGATAATTCCATTAAAAAAATAATTATATTTCTTACAGACTAAGGAAAGAGAGAGAGATTTATGCCTCTACTCATGTGCAGCAAGGAGCAGTTAGTTTTATCAGGAGTGTACATTTCCAGCTCATTATTATAAACAGACAGAAAAAGATTATCATCTTTTTCACACAGACACATAAAAATCAGTATGAAAAACACTACTACACTCTAGTTCTCAAGCCCTGCTTACTAACACCCAGGCAAGCAAGATACTGCCTTTGAATTAGTTCTTTCTCCTGACTACCTTCATACACATTCCATATGATACTAAATTCAACATTTATATATTTTTATTAGCAGAGAGAAAATAAGAATTGATAACTTCAGTTCTGAAGTTTTGCTCTTGCACAAGAAGGATCACGGGAAAAAAAAAATGTCTGAAAGAATAACACTGTCAGTAGAACTTTTTCATCTGGATTCTAGCTGAGCCTTTTTCTTCCCAGAAGGTCATACTAATTTCCATGAATCTATCTACTTATCTATTTAATATGAATCTATCTATCTATATTTTTTCTTTGATATACCTTGTTCACATGGGACTCGTTTAGAAAGGTGGATAGCAAAATGATTCAGACTGAATCCCACTTGCCTGATAATTTCCCAATAGACAACTTTCCTGGTCTTAAGGATGCTGACAGGACCTTATACAGCAGGAAAACCTTGCCATGCAGATAGCTGAAAACATTTTCAGGTCTGCCATAGATCTATGATTGTGGGAGAGATCTCTGTCAGTTTCTGTCTTCTGGTCCACTTATTTAGATCCAGGAAAATTTTTCTTCCTTGACAGTGCTTACTTCCTTCAGCGCTATCAGGGCCTTCCTGAGTCAGGGCAGCAGCTAAACCCCCAATGTCAGACACCTTAGAAGAATTTTATGAGAGTTCTCTTCCAGGAGAAACTTCAGGCTTTCTGGGTTTTATTCAGATTTAGAACAAAACTTCTACTAAAATACTGAAGTTACCCATAGAACAGATTTTTCAATTTTGCGACTTTTCAAGTCAGCCAATGCATCTGATTCTTAGAGGAGGTAATACCAGTTTATGTAGAGCAAAATCTTCTTTTAATGTTATAAACATAAAATGCTCAGGTTGTATATTTTACTGCAAACACAACTATGGTTCTACCAACTAGGAAAAAAATGCTGGTTGTCCCAGATTACATGATATAAAACTTGGAAAACATGGCTCTATCTTCTTTTAAAACTATTTTTGTGTGTGTGTGTGTGTTTGATCCTCTGTGGTGAAATATTTCTTATCACTCTTTCAGTGCTTGGAGATTTGTTCAACAGTGATGAAGTAACCATGTTTTGCTGTGTTATTAAAATATAGATCAGTAATAGCTATCTCATCAGCAGTGTGATATGCCATCAATTATTCTGTCTTCATGGATCTGCCACTGTGTCACCAATAGCAAGCAGATCAAATTCAACAGCAATTTCCTAATGTCTAAACAAAATTTTTCATAGCTATACAAGGTAAGAACACTTGGGCTTGTGTTATAAAATAATTGAAAAGTACTCCATGAAAATTTGAACTACTTTTCTCAGCCAGGAGTGATTTTATGAGGGACAAATATAGACCAGCACAGCAGAATCTATTCCATCTGTCAGTTGAGTTACAAACCTATCACCCTATATGTTACTCCTTTCAGCATTACATTGTGGAATTTCTTGCCAAAATTTGCCTTTTTTTTTTTTTTAAACATTCAGCAATTATTCAAACCCATGTAAAGACAAATTAATGTGAAAAATAGCAAGTCAGGCTAAGATAAAGTGAAACTATTTGGCAACTTTGCTAGACCTCACTAAGGCATTTTATTGCAAGTAACATACTCAATCTTTTATGGTACTCTATAACTATAGCCTAAAGGAGTGTTTAGTTTTATCTTTTGATGTGCCTTCTTTAGGCCATAAATACACATAGGGATCTGTCTTAAGTTAACATTTACCTCATACTATTTATTGCTAGCCATAGTTATCTACACATCTACAGCAAAGTTTACCCTCCAGATAAGGTATGCTTTAAAAGAAAGTATTTACTATTTATATTATTTTCTCTAATCCTTCAAATCAACTTAAAAGTTAAATAAATCATATCTGATTTGAATAATTTCACAAAATGATATACAAAGGAAAATAACAGAAAAAATAGGAATCTGAAGATATATTATCTCAACACATTTGGCTTTCACAAATGAAATTAATTCTAATCTTAAAGCTTGCAACTAACCTGAATCTTCAAGAGAAACTGAATGAATCTTAATGGTGTTCTTCAACGTTGAGCCTAACCTTTTGTTTAGCTAAAACCAAAGTAGTGGCTTAGGTGATTTAACAGGGTCACAGTCCTCCCCTATCACCATCACATAAAATATTTTGTGTTCCATTAAGTTCTGTAATGTTTTTACAAAGGATACATGTGAGCTAAATTTCCCTACACCTGAGTGAGTGGGATACTTGGAACCCCATTCCCCCATCATAACACAGCTGCTGCAAAATGTCAGCTAGAGCTTATCACTTTACAATCGTTGCATGCAGCCACAGCACAGCCCATCACTTGTGGGGTGGAAAAATGGAATGAACACGACACATGGCTTCAATACTGCCTTTTTTGGAAGTGACGTGTGGCTCATATTCAGCACATCTTTCTGAATTTGCTTAAAAACATTCCATATGACTCCGTCCACCATTTGAATATTAATCCCATTTTCAAAGCACTTCATCTCCTGAGCATGACAATAAATATCAATTACCAATGCAGCCATGAATATTTGCAAAAATAGGCTTCATAAAATGAAACAGCTGTTGTAACTTTAAAGATAAGTCATTAATCTCTTGCCTCCAAAATAACAACAGTATTCAAATGGTATTTAGCACATCTGATAAAGAAAAGAATAAAGCACTAGGTCCAGGAGCTGGAATGTGTAAGCAATCTTCATCCCATCTGTGCGTGCATGCCATAGATAGGTTGACCGAAGTTACAGATGTGATTGACTTTCCACCTAAATTGCTCTCCTTCAGAAGCTGATGATTATGGGATGTAGAGCTGGATGTTGAAAAAGTCCAGATTGGCTAATGATAATTTCCTGCTGTGCTTTTGACACTGCTTGACTCTAAGTCAACAAAAGGTTCCTTCTACATAGTGGATGTCTACATTTTCACTTGACAATGCTAATTGAACACTTCCTCCTCCTCGAAATTTGAACACTAACATAGAAGATATAATTGTGTGTTGACTTCCAATAGTGAAAAGTTAATTAACATGCAATAGTTCAGGGAAGGATCAAGTTTCATGTTCACAAAAGTTGAAACAGCCTTTTTCAATATCCTATTCATTTAACATTAATTTCAGAAAATAACACGAGGCCATGCAATGGACCAAGGTGTTATTGTCTTTCAGGTCAGGTTTGTTTGTTGAGAAAGGAAGGTTTAATTTCAGTTGATCACCTAAAACAGTGTCAGCTGTGTTTATTAGTAAATGATGCAAATGTAGACAATGAATTCATAGTCTGACTAGACTGTTTCCACAATAGTGGTTGAAAACATGAAACCCTTCATTAGAAAGGATCACAGAATGAAAAAAAAAAAAAAAAAAAAAAAAAAAAAGAAGAAGAAAAGAAGGGAAAAATTCATGCCTTGAAGGTAACTGGTAGAAAACAAAAAAACCATATTCTTTCCATGTGTAAATTAGTTCAATGCTTAAATAACACTACTTCCAGTATATTTCTTGTGTTTAGTTATATAGTCAAACCTGCTACACCCTTCAAAAGCCATAGCTTTCCCTGGACAGGGAATGCTGACTGTTCCAAACCTTGTGGTAGTTTTGTGCTGCTAACAAATGAAAACTGATGAGATCAACAGCTCATTTCAAGTTATGATCTAAGACAGTATGAACAGTGTTCTCCAGAGATGAATAGGTTTCCATCACACTGTGTATTAAAGTCTTTTAATGAGTAGTTGGGGCTACAGTTATTGGAAAATAAATGCTCATCAGGCCAGAAGGTAGTATTGAAAGGGTAACCTTTTCCCCTACTCATCATGATTAACATTTCAAATAAAATTTTAAGAACATGAGAACTTCCTCCTTAAGGCAATTAAAGTTCATGAGTATTGGCCATGTTACAGACAAAGTTCCTAGGAGGGCACAAGGATGTGTGAAATGTCATTTTTCTAAATCCTTCATGTTAATGAAAGAGCTTCAGGCATTGTGTAGTGCTTTTGTTGCACTGGAACGAGAATTTAAGTTCATGCTTCCTACTTTTGGCCAGTTTCTTTGTGTTCATTATAAGCCACAAATGTGGATTTTTTTTTCCAGTTACTTCAGTTAAATAATGCTACTCAGGTAGAGGGAAGGGGGTGGGGAGAGTGGAAAGAAACACACCTTAATACAAATTAAAATATTTTTGACATCTTCAGTAACAGTATGAGAAATGACAGTTACTTTATTCAGTAGTCTTCTTCTGCCTTCTTCAGATTTACACAGATCATTGTAAGCTACCACACATAAAAATGTCCCCATAGTCATCACTGAGTCTTGTTAACCAAACCTCAGTCATGTTAGACAGAATAAGCTGTATGAGTTTCAAAATATAATTCACTACATATAGCCAATTTTGGTCACTCCAGAAGTACAGCCAAATTTAACAAAAGAAGTTAATAACATTATGATTTCTATACGTTAACTATTAATTTTGACATCTCTAGAGTAAATGGTTCCCTATGACTCAAGAGTTGGGCTAACCTGAAATGTGGTTTAGATTAAAAATCCTCTGTATCTGAATGAAGGAAATTGGACTGAGAAAGAGAAAGAACTTTATAATCTAATATTTCAGACTGCCAAATCCTAATTTCTTGCAATCTTGATTATTTTATTATTTTGAAGAGTAGACCAGGTTCCGCAGGAGACAACAATATTAAGGAATCATAGCCTGAAGAGTTTAAGGTAGAATATTCTTAAACTACAACAGGTGGTAAGAAATAACATTCTAAATCTCTTGCTCTGTTTTGGGCATTTAGTATTTATATCTGGATGTTTCAGATCCTAGACAGCTTTGGGCTATTCAACAAAAGAACATGTAGCAACAGCTCTTCTCAGTCTAGAATCGTCTCTTTATTATACTTTTAATGGAAGTAAGGGAGGAAGGAAGGAAGGGAGGAAGGAAGGGAAGGAGGGAAGGGAGGAAGGAAGGGAGGGAGGGAGGAAGGAAGGAAGGAAGGGAGGGAGGGAGGGAGGGAGGAAGGAAGGAAGGAAGGAAGGGAGGGAGGGAGGGAGGAAGTAGAAAAGTAAAAAACAGTTTCAGATCATTCATTAAGTACTTTTATTGTTATTGTTATGTTGTTTCATTGAAATTGAAAACAAATTGAAGAAAACTGACAGTAATTGACATACCAATAGTGAAAGATATTTTGATTTCCTAGGAGACACTGAAAGCTAAGTAGGGACGAATGTAATATCTACAAAAAGAAAAGAGAAAAAAAGACGGAGAGGAGAGGAGAGGAGAGGAGAACTAGATTAATTAAGACGTGATAATAGAGATATGAGGCTGATTAATAGCAAAACAGTATAATTTTGGACAAAGAACAAAAATGATAATATCGAAGAAGGAGATGATAGAAACTGTTCGAAGACTGGAAGTGGAGAAGTACAACTTGAATTACTTCATGTATGTGAGCATAGAGAAGCGAAGCTGCAGACAGATGTGGAGAAAAACTATCAGAAAAATCAGGAGAATAGGTACTTTTATTTCTTCAGAAGCATTGAAATCTGAATTGGCGATAGAATATAAAAGAGGGCATATCAGAAAAATAACTTCACAGTGATGATCCAATCTGGAATTGCTTAGCAGTAAAAGGGTAAACATGAGTAATTTGTTTTAAGGGGGTTGTTCATATTCTGAAGTCATTGAGTGAGGGGTGAAACAGAGAAAGAGAAAAGGAACGGACTATATAGGATTTTGAGACATCTGTCAGTAGAAAGAGAAGACAAGGTTGGGTAAGCAATTATGAGATTAGATAGAAAGAAAAAATATAAACAAAAATAGGGCAAGGGGAAAGCTGAACTGTGGCTGTGTCAGTGATGGCAGTGAGGCAGGAAACAGTTTATTTATAAACCACATAAAATAAATATACATAATATTGCTTAAACGGTTTGGACAAGGCAGGGAGAATGAAACGTTTCTGATAATAAATCAGAGTCAGCTGAAAGAGAGAAAGTGTGACTGTTGAGGTCAGATTCACAAAGTATTGGAACTGAGTGACTAAATATCCTTTCAAGTTTAACTTGTTGTGTTATGTGTTGAAGATGTAAGTATGACAGCAGGAATACTCTGAATGAAAGATATGAGTGCAGAGGTAACATAGTCGGTACGGTCAAATTATGAAATGCAAAGCCAAGAGAATAAGGGAAGAGACAGACTAATGCTGTCCTTGAATGCTCAAAATGTAAACCTCACTATTTCAGTATAGTCCATGCCTGGCTCTTAGAATCTGAAGCTAGAAAACAATGCTACTTTTAAACTGTTCCTACGTACAGAAAAATTTTCATTTAATCCATGCTCACAGGGACAAAGTCAACAAAAATGCTCCTGTGCTCTTCCCCATGACTTTCTTTGTCAGGCAATTACTGGGAAGGGGGTAATATAATAGAAAGGACAAAACAACTACTGTGTTTCTGGCTTGAGAACTGTAACTTCTGTTCCTTTAGCAGCTTAAAACATTTCCTAGGCACTCATGCTGTGAGCCTTGAGCTGGCTGTGCTGACAACTCTGGGCATTTTCACTGCAATGCAACAGCAGGAATTTTTCAAAGCCACAACCAAGATTTCTTTATTTAGTTGTATTTGCTCCTGCTACCATATTTTGGATTAGTTTGGATGTCAGAGTAATTTCATGCGCTAAACCTGCAACATATAGAACAGTAAAGTGAGGTAACAGCTGTGTTGTATGGTTAACCAGAAATGTAAACCCATTACATTTCTGTTGATGTTAATATTTTTGGACAGCAAGCTTCCCTTTGATGAATAAGAATACTGACAAAACCTGCTTCTTTCTTTTATAAACATTGTTCCTATTTCCCCTTCCCTCTTGCATCCACTTCCTCAGAAAACAGCTCCAAATAGCTCCAGTTCGTGCCAAAGCCCTGAGCAACTTCATTTGGACCAGGATTTAAGCCTATACATCAACTCCTATACTAACACTAAATTCTTATCAAGCAAAGCATTAAACTTTCATTCTAAATCTGAAATTCCATACAGAGTCTAAAGCAAACTCTCATTTTAGGATTTTATCCAGCAATATTTGACAGTGTTTTTCTCATCTAGTTAGTAACAAGTGATATAAAACCCTAAGCCTTGGAAACTTGGGCCAATTTCCATTCAGCACCTATTCAACACCCACTTGAGCATTTTCAATAGGTGAGACTTTTGTTTCCAAAGTCCTCTTCAAATAGGAGCTTTCCAGAACATAACCCTGGCCTCACTGAGTAAAAGGAGCTCTGTAATTATTATCAGTCGACTGTTGCCCTTCAACTGCTTCCTTTGAACTCTCCTCTGCCAACAAAACACTTTGCTGCTAGAAACCCTTAGTGAGCTGCAAGGCTCACTATGGCAGTTGACTGAGCCTGCTGAAGGCCTTTTAACTGCTTGAAAAAGGCTGAATGTTGATACCTTGAAGATGAGAGGTAAGAGAACGAGAGGCACAACCATGGAGGCAAGAACCAGGGGGTGTTTGTGGAACACAATCCTGAAGAGTCAGGCTTGGTTCTCCCAGAGGTTTGGGAGGGCTGAAGTCACGGATGATTCAAGGAGAGGCTGTTTTCCCTGCTAATTAGTAATCACAATCCTTGTACCCATATCTTTCCCCTGGGAGCAACAACAAGCTTTGCTTTCCCGAGCTGGGCAGAGAGGTCATGGCCTCCCTGGTGCCTCCAGCAATCTCCTGCTCTGCACAGCTGCCTGCTGGGTGTGCCTGGAGTCACTGCTCTACAGGCACCAGAGGAAAGCTCTTGTTATAGCTATGATGGCACCACCACACTGGGAACCAGAGTTTAAGTGCTAAGGCAACACCATAAACACAGTCGTATTTCATGAAGCTTATTCATATATTCTATAATCCTCCAAGTTCCCTGGATATTTCTGATGCTTTAAAAATAAATAGTGAATAGTAATCCAAGCAGTCCCGCTCTGTACGGTGGGGAGTGTCAGAAATACTGTTTAGTTTTAGCTAGTCAGTGTTCATTGCAACAGAGCAAAGGTACTGCTATTTGTTTTCAAATATTAGAGGAGACGCTTTGACTATCATCTCACCAGATAAACATTTGGCCTTGCTTTGTACTGATAGAAGAGTTTCCCTGATGCAAAAGCAGATTATGTAGCTGTATTCAAAGGCCCAGGAGGTGATAATGATTTAAAGTATCTGCCATAAACAATCACTTAGCCACAGCCAGGGGCAAGGGAGAAGAAAACATTAGCAAAGTGAGAAGTGTCAGATTCCCTCCTGGCAGGGGGTGGGAAAGCGATAACATCCTCTAGGCCACAGTGTCTGCCATAAACACCCCCTTTGAATTGGTCAAGTAAGCACAGAGTTGTGCTGTCCACCTTTGGCATGGCTACAATAAATCAGAACTACAGAGAGACGCTTGACAGGCTTTTAAATTCGAGGGGGAGCTTTACGCTGAGGGAGATGTTTTCCCCGAACTGTAAGATTTGGACTTTCCAAAAAAGATAAACAAACAAATCCAAGAACTCCGTTCACAGATCAGGATGAAAAATGAAAATCACCAACCTTTATTGTACCAATAAGTACAAGTTGGACCAGTGAAAATTTTCTGAAACTGTCAAAACTATGTATTCTCATTTCTCACTTTCTGTTTTGCTTAAAAGCTAAATTTCTAGCCCCAAAGTGTTTTGTTCTAAAAATGTTTTGTTCATTTTCTTCCATTTAGAGAATATTAACAGAAAATGTTCCAAGAGATATTTCCCCAAACAAGCACATGGAGACACTTACTGAAAACTATATTTTCCCTTTATGTGTTCTGTATTTCTAAGAAAAAGACAAAACAATCCATTAAAAATCCTTGCCATTTTTCCTTCACTGCCCACCTCTGAGCAGAGAGTTGCCACAGTAACATCCTGTCTCTGGCTGCCTCCCCCAGTATGGATACTCAATGATCAGCAGGACATGAAAGGGTAGGTATGGACATACAATTGTATGATTGCTAATTCTGCTTTGATGCCAGCAGCAGGAGCAAACGTGATTGCTGACCTACTGGCACAAAGTTAGCCAGTCACAGTTTTTGGAACAAACATACTAGAAAAGTTACTGGCATAGTCAGTAAACCAGAAGCACAGACTATGTCAGTGTTTTGCAGCATTTTTGGTGGTGCTTTAAGAGTGTTATAAATAGATTTATTTTCTCATGAAGTCACAATTCATGTCCTTTGAACCAAAGACTGACCAGGTCTTGGGTCTCTGTTTTGAGTCTCTCCACAGTATTTGGCCTGTATTGAAACTAGTCAAGCTATTTGATTCATTGGCTGGAAATGAACACAAATTTGAATTGAATATGTTTATTATGTTATCTGAATATAGCTATTTCAGCTACAATTGGGTTAAACACATCTGATGGGAAATATGTAGAAATTTACTGTGGCAGAGAGATGAAAGAGAATTAATGGACTTACTGTAACTTTGAGGTTCTTTACTGAAGGCAGGAAAGGCAAAGAGCCCCAAGCAAATGAAAAGGGAGGAGGTTGCTGTAGATATATCTGCTTTGATTATCATTGCAGAAGACTAGCATGAAACCTGGAAGGATTGTCACTTTCTGCAGGGATTCCTGTACACAGAGATTTCCCAAGGACTTATCACAGCTTATTCGATAATTGCATGGCTATAAATTTCCTGTCTGTCTTCTACAAAGAATCGTATGGCTGCAGGCCTACAGGAGGAGACCAACAACTCCACTGCATCTGCCCTGGTTATGCTTTTAAGTTGCTGTAGACAGTGATATGCGAGTTCACCTCCTTGACTAACGAGATTTACAGGGAAAGGGCTAGGCCCTGTAAAAGGCTTTGCTGTCAGCAAATGAAATGCCAAAGTGCTTAGCTTTTTGACTGCTCCAGCCTCTAGAGTGGAAATCAGAACTGTGTATTAGTACAGCAGAAATCAAGCTTTCTGATAGAAAGTTTGGGGGGAATGAAGTACTTTTACACACCGTTAGTGTGCCAGGTGGTTTATTTACAACCACCTTATAGAAAAGGAAGCATGTGGTTGTATCCAGAGAAATCTGATACTTGATTGGAGGCTGTAAGCTGTCACCTTCTAATTCTTAGCAGTCCAAAGATCGGGGCCTTCTCTTAAGAGTAGGTGTCTACTGTGTCAGCTCAAAAAATCAAGCACAGCTCTAGCCTTGCCTATCCAACAAGACAATCACCTTTGAAAATGAAAGTTAAAGACCAACTTCAAAAAGCTGATGGGAAGTAAATTATTCAGAGAAGAAAGGTCCTAAAGGCCCCACAACCCTAGTGTGTGCTAGTATGGAGGGTGTCAAGAGTGATTGAATGAGAGTAACCTCAACAGCAGTATCTGGTTCATTTCATTCTGTATTTTTACATTTTCCAGCAGTGATGCCATTATCAAGGAGGCCTTGTTGCTAGTCGGGTATTACAAATGCACCAAGGAGGTCTCATGTGAGCAGCTGAAGATTCATATCTTGGCCACCCTTCTAATCAAGTAAAAAGTCAACAGGAGATACTTCTGTTACCAGGACAAACACAGCTGGTCTGGGTGGTGGAATGAATTTTTTGTGTGTCAAATACACTTCTACTGTTGGAAAAGTGCATAGCTACAGGATGATTGGCCTTGGGAAGAAGCACTAAATTGTGAGTTTTGGGTGGCTTATGGTATGAATGGCTGGTATACGAGAATCTTTAAACTCTATGAGCAAGCAGAGGGAGTTTTAGGTAGTTCAAGGTACTGTATCATTAAGTACCTTAAGAATTCTTACATCTAGCCTTGAAGCTGTATCATGTTTATGAAAAACAGAAGGCCTGCTGGTGTTTGTACTTTATTTTGTGACATTAATACAAACCTCAGGTCAACTGGATCCACGATCCCACTTACCCATTGCTGTGACTGCCTGAAACACTGGTGAACATGTTACATTTATTTATATTTCTTGCAATAATTTAAGAGGCTTGCACTTCAAAGAAACAGTGTAACACTCCATTCTTTAATGTAGCAGTTACTTAGTGTTATTTACTTAAATAGCAAGCTCATCTCTTTCCATGGTCCTCCCATTTCTCACTCTTTAAAGAATTCTTGTTAGACATGTTCCAGTTCTGCTCTCAAGAAAGGCATTGCCCAAAAGTAACGGAGAAATCAATGCAAGGGCAGTCCAGGGAATTAAGTATCAAATATTGTTATGTTTTTCTTAGTAGAAGAGAAAATTATTTTAAGGAATACATGGCATCTATTCTTCAGAAACCAGTTTGTTGTGTCAGGTCACACAAAAGTACAATCACATCTCATCTTCAGATAAAGTCACAGATTCATCTCCTTTAATGTCAGCTGTCTAAAGGTTAGGCATCTGGCCTCAGCTCATCATCTAGGCTTCCCCAGTAGTCTGTGATGAAAGACAGATTTCCTTCTCGGCCCTCTTATACATCTGTTCTTGGAAAAGATGAATTGTCCTTTGTAGGTGCTTGCCTCTTCATAGAGTACTGACGTGACTTGGTTACTCTAAATGCCAGCCAGCCCTCAGATAGCTGAAATGGTGAGATGTGTCTCACCTCTATACATAGGACAAGATTTTCTACTTCTGTTTCTGTTTGTTCAATCTTCTGTAAGCCCTGTCAAGATTTTTTTTCTTTTTCTCTGAGAGTCCTTCAAAAAATGCAGGGATAAACACTTATCTTGCAGGGATGTTATTCACTTCAGCTGGACAATCCTGATCCAAGTACATCAATCAGTAAACTGCCTCTCATGAGTGGTACCTTCAGGTTTGGTAGGTTTCAGAGCCTCTGCAAAGCTATTCATTTTTGACACTGACAGCAAATCTTATTATCCCTAAAACATAATGAAAAGCAGCAACAACAAAAGCCCCAGTAAACCCCCCAAAAGAAATTTGTTTTAAATTAATAGTGCACTTCGAGATAATCTTGTGAAGAAGGGTCCTGCTGTATTGTCAGCTCTCATACGTTTCTGTTCTCCTCTTAGATAAAGGGAGTGTGGCTGTTCACGTGTTCTGTTGTGCTATTCAACTATGTATGGCACTATCCCTCAGGGACAATCCCAAGCAACGCCTCCCCTCCCCTTTCCTGAGCTAAAGGGGAATTTGAGCTTTTTTATAGCACAAACTACCTCGAGGGTCTGGAAAGCAGAAGAAAGATTCAGAAGCTTCCACACTTTCTTCCATTAACACCTGGGCTTTTTAGCATGCTTTGTAGGCAAGACAAATTTTAAAATCTGTAATGTATTCCTATGGCATGGATGGGATTTGCAGCAGGTGTAAATGAATCCTTTTTTTTTTTTTTTTTTTTTTTTCGCATGAGCCTATGTAGTATTCCTTCAGAGCTGCCTGTTTTGCTAATTTAATGGTCTACTATAATTTAGATTTCAGAGAAAGATGTGAACACATTTTTTAAAACGTTCTAGTCTGATGATCTATATAAATTTGTAGTATTTTGTTGTTGCTTGTTGTTGTTGGTAGAGTCATAAGGGCCAGTTATGATTATCTTCTGTATTTGAATTTCAGATTTCAACAGTGTTAAAAGGTGTTCTGTACTTTTAACGAACAGGCCACATATTTATTTTAGATGCTTAACTTCTGGCATCTAGGTTTGAATGCTTCGTTCGAGGATCAAAGACACTATGTTTGCTCAACTTGAGAGATATAGCTCAGGATTTTGTTGTTGTTGTTGTTTGCTTGTTTACTGGATATTTTATATCGTTACATAGATTGCGTGTACTACAAAACAAAGTTATGTTGGTGGCACAGGTAAAAACATGTTCTTATGAAAAGGATTCAGCAGAATAAAGCTTTGGCTACTGGAGAGGCAGGAAGGCATTCAGGAGTCTGAGTTTTGGGTTCAAACACAATCTGGTAGCTCCTTCTACTGCTCCTCCAACCCACTTTCCAGAGGGAAGAAGTATTTCCTGGCTGTTTTTCATCTTGCTCACTGCTGCCAGCATATGTATCACCACGATTATGTGAAGTTATGAATATGATATCATGCAGTGATCAAGTTAGCTGCCCAAATTCTCTCACTGTACCTGTGTCCTTGCAGGTCTAGAAGCAGAGTCATCACTGTAGAAGTAGGATCTACGGATGGAATGGATGTATAGGACTTGCCTGATGAGAGGTCCCCAGAGATCACTCCAGACATAAGAAGTTGAAATCATGATAAATACTCCTGGATGACTCCTGGAGAAACAGAAAACATTAAATAAGCATGGAGTTAGCTGCTAATGGCTGCTGCATCTGAGGAACATTAGTTCCAAGAAAATCATGGTGTTGGGAAAGCAGGGAAAGAAATGGGTGAGCAAAGTAACACACAAATGAGATTGTTCACAGGGAAACTTCAGAAGAAAGAGGAAGAAGAGGGACTATTAGTTTGACCAATATCAAATAGTATTTCAGTTGAAGTTTTCCACTTGTTAGACACTAGAAATTTCAACGGCAAGGAAGCAGACAGATTTCATTGTTTCTGTTGCCAACATCATTCCTTCACCTTCCATCATTCCTTCATCATCCATCAACCTCTGTAGATGGCAGGATAAAAGCATCATCAACAGAAGATGGCAAGATAGTTGTTAAAGGGTCCTAGTAAACAAATGAAGAAAGTTTTGATCACAGTGTCTCTTTGTATTATTTTCTGAGCATTCACCCTCTCTACCTATGCAATTCAAAGGTAAGAATATAATTTTGTGTTTGAGGTAATAAAAACCCTGCTGGAAGGCAGACATCAGCACAAACAAAACTCTGCATTAATACGGTTAACTGTCTTTTGCTTTGGGGCTGCCTCTGTCAGCTCAAAGGACAGGTAGAGCCAGATCACAACAAAGTACACCCATCTCTGCAGACACATTATTGCGTACTTCACGTAAACCTCTTATCTGTACTACTTCATCTAAACTACTGTAAAATTTACTTACTAAATAAATCTGTTTTCTTATTAATGGATCCTTCACAGATCATGTCTCTAGGGTGAATCCTAATAGAAGTCCTCACCATAATTGGCATCTTCATAGCGTCTCACCCTTTCTAGTGGATTTTCTGGTGTTTACACAGATCCAACCCCCTGATAAAGTCTTTCACTCTGTGGAAAACAAATACAATCTTCCCCTTTAGTCAGCAGGCTATTGCTTCAAAACATGAAGGAACAAAATATCTCTGAGAACTCCAAATCTCTGTCAAATTGCACTGGATTTGACAAATGGATTCAAAAGGTTTTGTGGGGAAGGGACTAAGCAAAAATGTGAGTGTGTGTGTGTATATATGTATATAACTGATCATACAAACTCTTTTTTCTTAAAAGACTAAGCTAAAATATCAGTTTGTAATGAGCTGAAGCTTTCTTCTCTCCAGTCCAGGGATCTTCTTTGTAGTCAAGAGAATAACCTTCTGACCTCAGGCCACCTCCCTAGCTAACAGCTGTCCCGTACAGCTAATCCTTCAATTTCATGTGTGGACCAAAATAAAGCCATAATTATGCTATTTGCATTTCTCCCTTCTACAGTTTTAGTTTGTCCCTAAAAGACACTCACCAGATGGCTAAGAAAGATGAAAAGTGCTTATGGGCAAAACAGTTTTCCAAAAGGTGAAAAGTAAAAGGGGAAAGAATTCACCTTTCTAAAGTGAACTTTTAAACCAACAAAATGGTATATTATTTAATAGATCCCTGTATTTCCAATAGTTCATAGCTTTTGTCTTGTATTAAATTTACTTTTGAAATCCATGTTATGGTTACAGTGTTATGCTGGAAGCTGTGCAAACACAAAGCAAGAAAACAGAGATACAACTGTCTTAGCAGGCAGTTACAAAGATATCTCCCCCAGAAAATCCAGCACATGCTAGAGAAAGCCAGGCACAGAATCCAAGAATTTGTTTCCATGTGACCAGCTAGATAATATTATCATCTCCCAACACCACGTTCAAAACAGGAGAGCAAAAGGCAAGTCATAAGATCTCTTCACGTTTTCCAATACTGATTCCTTTTTTTTGAAGTTGGACAAAGCTGATAAAATCTCCACAGAAAATCTCCTTTCAAGAGTTTGGGGCTGTGTGCTAGATGTCTTTCCAAGAAAACTTGTTCATCTGCAGCCCACAGTATGGCACTATATATACCAGCTTGGACGCAAGGACAGTACTACTACTTTACCACATTGAAGTCCTCAGTATGGCTTAGGTCAGTAAACACTAAGCTGACACAGATCTGTTGCAACCATTTCTGGAGCCAGCTCTGGGGACTTTGGCATCATTCTGTGTTTCAAAAATGAACCTATCCTATCCATCCAAACTAAGCAAAATGGCCTCGGGAAGGGGAAAACAGATGTTGCATGTGTTGGACATGAGTGCTGAGGGCCTCACAGACAAGACTGAATTGTTTTGTGTGAACCCAAACAGGTTATGCATGGTCTGAGCTGCTGGAGACGGACACTTTCTGACAAACATTATGTGGTGCAATGCTATACTATTCTTTGTACAACAGCATGTAATTAAGATAAACAGAATTATTTGAAACAAATTGGCATTTTTTTGGCACTAATACATTGTTCATTATACATGTAAAAGCTTCACACATTTATCTGGGAGGAATAGTAAGTAAGTTGTTAAATTGGTCATGGCACACCACGTCTGTAAATGTTGTGCTCCAGTACTTCACAGATTAGAAATGTCACTGAAATTTCAGCTGTAAGGAGAAACAGTTTTTTCCTGACAGTATAATGACTTTTAAGCCCTGGATAAGAAAGGAGTTGTTGTGCTGCTACTATAGAATAGCCATGGGAGGAAGGGAAGAAAGCATGATGGAGAAAAAGAAGGTTAAGGGACATAGAACTAGCCAAAGGGAATGCTAGCATTCATTTTATTGTGATTTGCTATGAAAGCCTTCTGTCTTTTGTCATTTCTTCCTTTCTGTGAGTAACCCTTCCATTTCATTGCTTTTGTAGAAAATCTGTTCCCTCAGGGCTTGTTCTAGTAACACTCTGGCAGGTTATCTATGAGGTAACCAGAAGCACAGAAAGGGAGAAGCTTGCCTAGTAATTACAATTTATAACTTACAACTATGATTATAATAACAATAATGTTTTTGTGGCCATTTCCATTCTGTATATGCCAGAAAATGGAAATGTAAAATATCTTTGCTTAAGCTAATTATGGTTCTATTTTTATCCCATTAATGCCACTAGTGATTTCTCTTCGGTTCTTATGAGAACAAAGATGTAAATTTGTACTTCTCTCTCTCTTTTTTTTTTTTTTTTAATGTCCCTGAATATTTGTTAACTTACAGGAAAAGATGAAAGCCCCCTGTCACTTTAGAGTAATGTATTTCCAATGTTTTGTCTAGCTTAAAAAACCAATATATTTCTACTTTCAAACCTGTTTCCAGCAGAAGCCCAAAATAAGCAATGTAGATGGCAGAACACAGAAGCGTTTGTAGACTGAGCAGATGGGAAGAGAAAACGCCTAAAAGACAGAGGTGAAGGAAATGCTTAAGATAGTCTCCTATTTCAGTTTTCAGAGGATTTTCCAAGCTTCCCCACAGTGTTAGTCAGCACCCCATCATTTCCCTCCTACATATGGCAACAGTGAGTGAGTTAACTCTGAAAAACGTGTTTTCTCCACTATTTACCAAAGGGCAACTCTTCTGTAACATCACAGTGACAGAAAAAGTCAAACACTCTTTCACTCCTAAGCGGTCCACCCAGTCTTACGGAACATAAGCAGTGCGGAATGTGTGCAACCTACACAGCTCACAGCATGCAAGTGGGAGGTTTGTTTTAGCAAATATATGGAAAGAACAAACAACTAAGTCTCTTCAGGAGCTTCCCCTCTGCTTTTCATTTTCAGGGTAATTTCTGTACTTCCTGAGAAAGGGTTGCTATTCCTTTCACAGAGGGAGCAAGCTATTATTTGGACCTCTGGCAAGCTGGTAAGGAGGATGCCAGTCTTACAGTGTTTGTTAGGATTGACCTGATCACATTTTAGCTACCTTGGTCAGCAGTACTACAGCTTTGGTACTGCTGTCAGAGCTACAGCATATTGATTTAAGCATGTGTGCACCCTTTGGGCTGAACTATTTTTTAATTATTTTATTTCATTTGGTTCAATTGCAGCAGCATTTGAGATAAACCGTAGTTCACAGCAATTACTGAAGTCATGATGATTTTCCCCTCAGTGGTATAATCTCATTAAAAAAGAAATTTCAAAATTCTTAAGAGACCTGGATAAAAAAAGATAAGACAAGCCACATGGCTGGGGATGAGAACACTACGCTGTCCTCTTGCCTGAGTGACGGACTCACAGACAGGAAGCTGGGGAGGTAGTTTGGCCTCCATTTTCTCATAGGTAAAATGCTGTTATATGCCCCCACCCCACGAGACACAGTGTAGGAAAGCTCTGATGGAAGGGCTTCATGTGGGCAGGGAGCTTCACTGAGCCATGGGGCTTAATTCCTCTCTGTCCTTGAAAAGTTTTGGGTGACCCTGGGCTTTTTTTGCATGACACCCACCTGCAGCGTGACAGTCTGGATGGCTCGGCCTTTATTCTACTGCTGCTAACGGTAAAAAGCACACACTCAGGGCTCTGTGCAGGACAAGGATCAGAGCAGTTGATGTAGTACACAAGAGGAGTAAATATCTGTCTCAAATCCAGTCCTGAACTCTAGGCCCAGAAGGCAGCACCAGGAAGAAGAGCAAAAAGAAGTGGAACAGAACGTCCATTCATGCAAGAGCAAGGACTGCTGCTCAGATTTATTCACTTTCAGTCCCGTGCCTTCTACCAAATGCTCTTGATCAATTTGAACAGTTAAATGGGGGTTGAATTCCTTTAAGGACTTGATGACTTAGAAGCTGCTCATTGCAGCTTGATGCATTGAAGTTTTGTACCTTCTTTGTTACATTTTCCTTCAGTTTACAGTTCTTTTCATTTGTTTATTTATTCATTTATTTTTGCTTCTGTTCACAGACAGAATTATTACTAAAAAAATAAAAAGGACATAAAAACATTTTACTTATTTGTGCATTTTTTGTTGGATGGATAACACTATTGTTTTATTTTCCTAATTCCAAAATATTTTATCTGATGCTTTTAATCACTTGTAGAGAGAGCTAGCATGCGAGATATGCTTGTGACTGTGTACATGATTTTGTCAGGTGTGAAAGCTGAAACTTTTTCAATTCATTGTGAGTATATATAATGGATAAAGAGTTTTTTTCCATTTGAAGAACTTCTATATAAAATTTCACATAAAAGGGGCTGTGCCATACTCTGTTCACATATATGACACCTCTGCAAACTCTAGAGCTATACGGTATTGTATTCTACATGCAACCTTCACACACCACTTCTGAAGATAGATATAAAACATATGTACTCTTAAATGTTATATTATACTGTACTGAGAAGCAAGCTATATATATTTGACCAATTAGTGATGCTTTACTCAGCTGTGCTTAGTTAGCATGTCATTAAACGGCCAACAACAACCACATAAGTGCAGATTGTCAAGCTTTGATTATACTTCTCTTTTGTCAAATAAAGTTTTGTAAGACCTTTGATGTATCCCTAACTTTCTGATGGATTCCATATTTACACCAGCAGGCACAGCAGTTCTCAAACGCCTGCTCACTTCCATAAGATTACCATGTCTCATCTGTTGGGTCACCTGCAATGCTCTCTAATAGGTTTATCCTTTCTCCATCTACCAACTCTAAGTGAAACTACAGGACTAGGGATTGACTTTAACCTGAACATACACTAAAAAATCTTTATCAAGAGATAACATTCATGCTATTGTAACTTAATCAAAGGCAGAGGATGTTTCTTTTGATTTAGGCAAATAGTCTAAAAGGTATACAAAAGTCCAGATACATTCTTTCCCTGGCAGGTAAAGCACTGATTATATTTTAGAGCAAACAAAAATAGCTCTTTGAAAGAAAACAGAATTAAAAAAGCTAGTGTTTGATAGGTTTTCATTATAATTCTGTTCAACATTCAACTTTTTCAGCCACATCAATCAAAATATATCACTTTGATGTCTCCCTGTCTTTTGTTAGCTGCAAAGTTTAGATTTTTGTGGGATGATGACTTTTCTTCTGTTTCTTTTACATGAATGCTACTTAAAACAAACAAACAAACAAATAAAAACAAAGCAAAACAAAACAAAACTCCAGCAAAACTATATCCCCGAGGAAATCAGAAATGTAACCTACAAGTATCAGCACTGTGTTCCTTACCTGAAATCCATCCCAGTATGGGTGGGTCAGTAGGATAAAACTTCAAACTGGTTGTAATCTGCCAGAAAGCCCCTCATCATTAGTTCATTCCCAGACCGTATCTTCTGGTTTAGCAAAACAGTTGTGGCTTAGTGAAAGGAAACATTCTGTGTGCCCTGGGACTGCTCCTTTAGGCAAACCAAAGCAAAATTCTAGGGACAGTAGGTGATTTGATTCAAATTCACACCCCTGATCTCAAAGAAAACAGTAGTGAAGATGTACTGAGAGGGGTCATGAGGCCATGTACCAAAGTTTCTGTAACATAAATCCATCAAGTCAGCTGTTGATGGAAAAGGGACAGCACTGTTTGATGTGTATCATTCTAAAATAAATGTCATCAATTTTGGTTTGCCTTAATCTACCACTCTGTAAATTGTGGTAATTGAAGAGCAGTTTCACGAGTGGCCCCTCTGCTCCTGCGCCCGCTGCTCTGGGGCAGGGTGGCCAGGCTGGGGCAATCCTCCATTCTGTGGTCTCCATCCATGAATCAGAACCCAAAGGCAAAAATACTGTGGCCACTTGCTCCCATCCTTATGGTGAACCAAAATGTTTTCAGGCTGGAGGTTGGATGGGCCCTGAAGGCTGGAGGGAGATGAGGAAAAGACAGCATTGTTTCCCATAACCTGTGACGCAGGTCACCTTCTAAACTGGGCAATGCCTGCAGAGTAGCAGCAATGTCTCTCCCCCTCCCTTTTTTCCCATGTAAATCATTCCTTTAACTTAAAAATTACCAGGTGTATGGCACTTCTCTGTACACTTTTATATATGAGATCCCACCACGGCAGCGATTTCATATGCTTACATTCATTTCAACTCCTAGAAGATTTGCACAGCTGAATCCTGTATGTTTGAAAAGTGAAGTTTTTACTGGAAACACTGTCATAACCTTAACTGTAGCAGCATGAATGATGCTTCTATAGCACTAAGGTAATTTTTATAAGGTAAATTCCGGTTTGATGCATGTCACACAGTGTGCCTTACACAAAGGATGTAATTAGTTTGGACACAGATATTTTGGGATTCTTTAGTTTGAAATGACAACTTACTTTTACTATAAATGAAATATATATTTATTCTCTTTGTGTGTCTCTTTCTATATTGCTCATATTCTTGATGGGAGGTGACAGTAATAAGATGTTTTGTTAATGTTACAGCCATATGATAGCTGGCTTTCAAAGAGTACTCGTCTAGTGACTCACATGCAATCCCAGCAGGTGCACTACAAAAAAAATACTTCCCCCCACTGTTTTAGAAACCGTTGTATTAAAATACTGAAATGAGCTGGAACAACAGAAATGACTTGCTTGTACTGCCCTGAATTTCAGCTGCAATTCTGTTCTGTGATATTAAAGAGATGCAAACATTATAGTTATTTCTGGAATAAAATCTTTTTACTGTTGTTATAATACATGTTGTGTTGGTTTTCATTACAATATTCAGAGAAAATAAAAATTAAACCTTTTTTTTTTTTTTCTGTGTGCTTCTGTATAGAAAAAGACTGCAAAGTAATGCAATTTAGCAGCTCAAAGGATTTAGTTTCCAAGTAATAAGTTCCCAAGTGGTCTGAATCAAAAAACAAATAAATAAATAAATAGTGCCTGAGGATGTTTATTAATCCAGTTTAAAATGAGCTATAGACAGACTCTGATATCATCTCACAGATTGCTCATAAATTGTTTGCAAGTACACAACTTGCCTCATTAAATTGCTAGATGACAAGTCTGCTCCTTCATAAGGAAAATGTGGAGCACGTGGAAAACAATGCACTTTAAATGAAGGTCAGATCAAACCATGGTTGTAAATGAGGGCAGCTTCAAATATTCTAGTTTCACAGCTCTGTGCCTTTGTCTACATGGTGTACTTAGTGTAAAAATGAGTTGTGGGTTGCACCTTAAATTGTCTCTGTATCACTCTTTTAAAGACTTCTGCCTGGGCTATGTTGATCTCTGGCTATGGTTTAGAAAGTCTTGGGGGTTCCAGAACCAAAAGTATGCCGGTCCATGTTAGCATAGGCAATACAGCTGTCATAGGTGTTTAGGACTCTGCTTATGACTGCCCAACAGAGACTTGTTATCTGCTGCCTTCCTCCTTATCCTAGAGCCAGGTGGCAAGAGTGTTCCTCCTTCCTTAAGTTTTGGGAAATGTAAAGACCAGTCATCAGTGGTGACAAAGAACTGGCACATATGTGATCAGACTCCAGCCTTTTGGGGGACAACGTTGGAGAGTCCCCAGAACTAAAGATGAGAAAGAAACCATCTGGAAGAGATGCTCATCAATGCTTCAGTAGTGCCTGCACATTCATTAAAAATGTATATGAATTAAGAGTTTCTGAGCGAGCCTGATTACTCAAGTATGTGAAAAGACATCATATTAATGGGGATTCATATATATGACTCCCCTTTCTCAACCAAGTATCCAACTGACCTAGCAGCACAAGTTCCTTTCTTATCATGCAGAATTGACACTTCTTTTTGAACAGTGTGCCAGACTCCAAATAAAAGGGAGATGTCCTTTCTTTGTCACCTGTTTAAGGTGCATTAACAAAGTAAAGAGGCATAGCTGTGAAATCCCTGAAACTGATCAGAAAATTGAATACAGATGTCTTATTAGACTGGGAACTCTACCAACTAGAACAGGGAACCAAACACATATTTTACAAGAAAAGCAGCCACCCCTAAAAACACACACACACGTGAAAATAAAGCTGCATATTTTTATAAAATTTTCAGGTCAAAGGAGTGCTATAGTTCCATGTGAAGAATTTTGGAATCAGAATTTTGAATTTTAATGTTCACCATCCACTTTTGATGTGTTTAGCAGTCCAAGTCATACCCAACCTAGTCTGCTGTTAGTTCTGTAGCTAAAAGAGCCACTCATTGGTGCAGCTCAAGAGAAGTATGTAGAAATTAAGCTGACCCAGAAGGTTATTTGATAAACTGAAACTAAACTGCATTTGATTTTTTGTGTGTTTGTATGTGTTTTCCATTGCCTTGTATTTGGAGTGAGTTTCAGGAATCAACTTTGTCTTTTTGGTCATATATTGGTAATATGCTTTTATTATTATTATTATTATTATTATTATGAAAGATTTTGTGACAAAATACACTTGTTAACACTTGTACCAGTTTCTTCAGGCTCATACACCTCCTGGAAGGCACGACATACGTTTTTAACAACGTACCCATAAAGAACCAGAGTAACTACAAGGCTGTTTGACTGCTCTAGCCCACAGTACTGCTTATGTAGCTGTTATCTCCCAACTTTTTCTGGAAATGTATGTTTACTCACACTGGGACCACCTTTACCATGTGTTTGCACAGCACATGCATCACACCTCATAATGCACTCTGCCTGCCTGTGCTGTATGCCAACAGGATCACCATTAATTCCACATAATGTTAGCAGAATATTCAGCTAGCTCTGAAGACCTTTGCACCGCCAGAGCAGATATAGCTGCTGATTTTTATCTACACCTCAGGTATAACTGCATCTCCAAGCCAATATACACACAAAATACATAAAAGTTAATGTGCACTTGATCCTGGTGTTGGCAGCAAAGAGGCAGCTCCTCTTGGCTCTTATTTGGAAACTTTCAGCTAGGCATCAATGCATGCTCCAACATAAGCTTCCCAGAGTTATTGTAAGAATTTTGCTAACCACAGACTGGTGCTTGGTTCACTATTCATAGTTCCACCTAGTCTTGCAGCCACTTGTACAGGCAGGATCATTCACTGGATTTATTCATGGCGGTGATGGCAGAATCATGACATTGGGTTGTGAACTCCTAAATACATGGACAGTGCATTGTTCTGTGGTCCCCACCCATGGACCAATGAGCACATATATGCACCTCACAGACATTACTGAAGTTTTCCATATGCCCATTTCACTCTACTCATTTGCTTGCCACATGCTGTTATACTTTTTAGAATGAAACAGGTATTTGGAATGGGATTCAGCTGTCTGAATGTGTGCGTCTTTTACCATTTGGGATGTTCCTACATAGTATCCAAGATATGGACAAGAAAGACACAGACACCTAAGGGATACCTGTCCTGCAGGGCAACAGAAGAACAGGCAGGATACCTTGAAGCATCATGGATTACACTAGCTGTCTTTGAGTAGCTAACTAAACCAAGCCAGATTTCTAATCTTGATCTGTGATCTGAACTTGTTTCCTGAAGCTTCTTCTCTTTGTAATCTATAACTTCATTAGAAAAATATGACGCTTCTTACAGGAATGGAGTTGCTAATGCAAGAGAACACCAATTATGCATCCTCTTCATAAATTCCAAGTGTAGACCATCCCTTTCAAATGGATGACCATAACATTTTTTTGAAATTTTGGGTTAGATATTGTATGTTGATGACTCTACTCCAGTGCTTAGAGTATTCTTTTATATTTTTCTTACCAGGTCAAGTAAGGTCCTGACTTTTTGTCCTATTTTTGCTGCATACTCAGATGTCCTCTGGCAGATCCAGCAGATATGCTGAAGGAGGCAGAACCTACAGATGTTTGTGACTCTGCACAGTCTAGAATTTATTGTGTCTGTTGCTGAGACATTGTAAAGGATCAGGTAGAATCAAAATGAGGTGAGTGGCTTTGAAAGTTGTAATAAGCTTGGTAAGGGATGCCTGTGTGGCATTTACTGATGTGGGAAGGATAGCCAACTTGATGAGAGGGTTTGTAAAGAACAGAAGTAGGCAGTGGTATCTTAAACTACTGCTGCAACATCCAAAAAAGCAAGACTGATTATAGTCTGCTGTTCTAACCAGACCAGGTCATGAACTGTCTTTTCCATTGTAAGTTTGTGCAACAGCCAGCACAAAGCCAAAACATATGAGTCCCTCACTGGGACTCCTAGCGCCTCCCACCAACCCTGTACACAGCATTTTGGAGTGATGAAAAGCCTGGGCCACCTGGCTTGTGTTCTATAGAAATTTTCCTTGAAACACTCATGACTTCTGTACCTGCCAAGTCCTCGCCTCTTTCTGGGACTGCTTGCTTCTGTCCTTGCTTTGCCCCCTCATTTTCTCAGGCATCTGTTTGAATGGATGGATTCTGAATCAGAGGTAGGAGCATATCCAGGTTAAAAAGAGGATATTTATTTATTTCATAGAATCATAGAATATCCAGATTGGAAGGGACCCACAATGATCATTGAGTCCAACTCCTGGGCTCCCAAAAAAACACCAAAAATCAGACCATGTGTCTGAGAGCATTGTCCAAACACTTCCTGGACTCCAGCAGGCTCAGTGCCATGAACAACTCAATCACAATCCCTTTGATTTGTTTATCTATCTATCTATCTATCTATCTATCTATTTTCCAGTGGTGACAGATAAAGGGATGTCAATGATCTGGTAGAAAATCATGGACTGAGGAGGAGGAAAGAAAGAAGAAGCAGAATTGTTGTGACACCCATAGAACCACTGACGCCCTGGTACTGTAGCCAAAAGCTACATCAGCCAGCGTCTCTGCTTTTTTTGTGGTTCATTTCATTATTTAAATCTGTGTTTTCATACCTCTCTGCCATTGCCAACAAGAGGAGGGCTGCAAACAGGCTGGAAAACCTTGCATGCTACAGGGTTTACAATTTGTAATAGCTCTGGTATGTTTATGTTTGGGGATTAATTTTACAAAGCAAACTAGTGCATGCTTTGTGTGTTTGTGTTTACTACTCCCTTGGCACGCATTTTTCTCTGCAGTAAGTGCCTGAAGTAAAATAATGCATCTATGTTCCTACTGGTTAATTTCTGTCCTCCTACTAGCCTTGCATGCAGAGTTTGTGCTGACCAGAGAAGTCTGCTCCTGTGGTTTCAGTCGGGTCCCCCGCTCTCAGCATTTTGCTGAGGCTCAGCACTACGCTGAGGTGTCAGCCCGTGCTGTTGGACACGCCAGCCCACGAGCTGCTGCTGGACGTGTCTCCTGACTCAGCAGCACAACAGGGCGGATGCCTGGCTTTGTGGTCGCCTGCCCTGCCCTGTTGACTGAGGCAGAGAGAAAGGTTCATGCTCAGCCCGATCATTGGTGTTTACAGCCTGCCAAGCTCCAGCCAGGAGCAGGCAGTAATGCTCAGAGAGCAGATCATAAACAAAAAAAACGCAGTCCAGTATTGGTCCAAGCAGGCCTCCTAATAGTACACTGCTATGTTTCAAAGTATGAGAGTATGTGGTGAGTAATAAAAACAGCTTACATTGGCCATATTATCCATCTCTCAGCTACAAATGTTTTCCTATAGCCAACACCACAGCCCTGAAGCACTGCACAGTAAACTGGATTTGCAGGGCAGTGCTGCCATTGGGCCTTGCCAGTGATCCCACTTTCCCATCTGCAGTCTTTGGGCAGAGAAGCAAACCTATTTTCTTTTCATTTGGGAAAGTCTGAGTTGTTTTATTTTTACCATCATTTGATTTTTTTTGGTTGTTACTAGTATGAAAATAGCTTCTGTCAGCTATGCTTTTATATTGGGCAGTATCTGTATATCGGAAATAAGAGCTCATTATGCCAAGCACTCTTTGGATGCAATAATGAAACTGAAAAAGTTCAGGAGCATTGATTAGCTAAATATGAGAGAAAGTGGTGAACTAAAAAAAAAAAAAGATATTGATTCAACAGAGTAGCAGCATGAAAACAGTAAAACACACTACACCCACAGCCTAAATCCTGAGTTACGGTAGAAAATGTTTATCTGACATGCAGGGTACCCACAGTACTACTGAATTAGATTGCTTCGAGGCGAATTGTCTAACTGCATCACCACAATTTGTGTGTAAGCAGAGCAACTACCCTCTTTCTCCTAAAAATTATTTATTCACTCAGTATGTGGGTTTGGGGAGCTAATGTAGTTTGCAAACTGGACTTTCTTCAGTCAAAAAATAGTAATAAATTTGGAGATGCTGAAGGAAAATACGTTGTTTAGTGCTAGAAACAAAAGGACATTTCAGAATGTCAAGCAAAGAGAAAAGATTTTATCTTCTTGTGGTTCAACTCAACAGTCCAGTCATCAGGACACTCACCTAAAAAACAGGACTTTTTATCTTGGATGAGAACAAAACCCAAATGCCTGGCTCCTCTGTAGGTACTTAATCATCATTTTATAGGTATCTTCAGGCTCTGGTCCAGTGAGAATGGAATTCTCTAACCAAGAATTCAGCTGCATCAGTAGGGACCTCAGAAAGATATCTGGTCCAAATTCTCTGCAGCCAGCTGATTCACACAGTGATTCATACAGTAGCCTCTCAGGATGCTGCCCTACTTTGAAGTTTTGACTTTAAAGCTTGCAAAGCACCGACAACAGAAGGACAGCTTTTCTGTGACTAAAATGGTCAAGCACAGCTATGGCTGATGGGTTGCCTTGAGGTCCCAGCACGCCTTCAGAATTTAAATTAGTTGCAGGTGGTGACAATGGGCAGATTCTCTCTAGCTATGGCCAGGCTCCATCAAGATTTTGGCTTGCTTTTTCAAGGCTTTGGCATCAGGCACTTCCTTTCAGCTATCCACTGTTCTCTGAACTCCACCCTGCCCTGCACATCCCTGGTCATTCCAAAACAGACAATGCTTCACTGAAGACTGATCTTGGACAGATCTGTTAAAAAGAAAATCAGGGTCATTATTTGTTGTTCTAAGAGACATAGAAAGACACAGTGAGATGTTATCAAATGCCAAGACAGAGCCCCTTATCACATCTTACCCCTTACCACTTTCTCTCCTAATGCTTGCCATATACAACATTGGAAACTACTTATAGTATGTCTGCCTTGTTTTTCTACTAAATCATTCACTGTCCTCTGTAAACATGATGAAGTCACTTCCTGGTTTTGTGGTTTGCATCAAGTCCCCTTCCTTCCGTTCCTATCTTAGACTCCTTAGGGCATGTAGACATACATCTGGGCCTTCAGCCTGCCACTGCCAATGTCTCATTTTCATTTAGCCAGCCATGCGTGGGCACACATCCCTCGGTGGTTGTGGCCAGCCTCCACAATACAGTGGGTTTGCTCCATGAGTGCTACAGTTCGGCTGAATCAAGGTCCTCTGACTGCTCTGTGGGCCTGAACAGACCTGGCATGAAAAGTTAAATGAACGTTAGCAATGGCAAGTTACCCATGGATCACTCAGTTATGCTGCAGTAAGAAATTTCTGAGTTCCCACGGGTTTCCCTGCTGCACGTACAATGCTGGCATTTTAAAATATCACAGCCCACAGCCAGAAAGCAAGGTTTTATGGCATGCTGGACCTGTTCCCTGTGTTTTCAGCTGAGAGTGCCAATCACTGTGGTATCTAAGTACTAGCTGTCCTTTTGAACAGTCTGTGTCACGTAAAGAGGGATCCATCCCACTTAACTTCAGACTTCTAAAGGCTGTCTAGTCTCACTAGTTCACTATGCTCCCTTTACAAATGACGAGGAAAGACAAACATCTCCAGAGAGTTAACCTTCCCATCTACTTTTTTACCCCTGTGTTGTGGTGGAAGTTCACTACACTCATGAAGCTCTTGTTCATGGACAGATTTGGCTAGACAGCTTTCAGATTTCTGAAAGAAGGCAAGGAACTCAGAGTACAAAATAGGCACCCGTACTTCAAATAGTTAAAAAGTCCTTTTCCTCTGATATGTTCTTATCTTGAGAACCAGTATTACAAGGTGCAATAGAGGGAGCGATTTCTGACAAAACGTGTCTAACACATCAGAAACAGAATGTATGAGATCTAATAGATAGAAGCAAACCCCAGGCAAATTTGGCCTAGAAATTCACACAGGTATGCATTTGTAGCAGTATAAGCAATTAACCACTGCAGCAGCTCACTGAAATATCTAACATCAATTTATCTAACACATGAAATCTTTAATGTATAAGAAATATGTATGCTGCAGCTAATATAGAAATTGCAATGTAAAAATAACTGAGGGAGGTTCACTACTCTATACAATCCAGAAAATTACATTTGGAAAAAAAACTGTAGTCCTTTCTAAATCTATAACATAAAACTCCTGAAGTGTATACCACCCAACCATGGCAATCAGAGTAGGAGCAAGCAAAGCTTCATGGAATTAGGAATCTAAGCCTTCTGAAGTAGAAAGGAGCATGGTATGCCTTTTTTGTCAAGTTTTTAATTGATGGCATTATATACTTTATTGTCTATATTTTCTTTCACAATTGTGCCCTTATTCTAACTGCAGAAAAATGCATTTTGTAGCAGCGACAGAAAGTCTCAATCGAGTTACAGGCATAGTGGTGCCAGGGAATTTTCTGCCCTTTTTCTGCCTTTACTAACCCCCAACAAATCTGAGTGCATTGGAGGATCAGTATCTGTCACCTGAGGAAGGTGGCTGTAGCGATAGATGCAATGCAAGCAAGTTCTCGATGCTCTTGAGCAAGAGGTGATTGAAAGATGGGATGTAAGCTGTTTAGTGGTGACTGAATGACAGATAAATCCTTTATTCTGAGAAGAATACTACTAAAAATACAAAGATTTACATGCTCACAAAGTACAGGCTCCTCTCCAAATAGAAGAAGGTGCCCAAACTTCTGTCTAGCTGCAGTCTTACCTACACCCTCTCCCAGCAGGACAGCGGAAATAAAACATACCACACAGTGAGCTCTAGGTTTTTCCTTGGAGCTGATGATGTTATCCTCTTATTGGTTGCCTTTGACAACTGTCTATAATTGTTTGTGCCTAAGCATTCCCCAGCTGGTGTGTCCCTGTCACTGGAGTCTCTGGAGCCCCTCTTGTCCCTTGCACTTTCCACAGCACATTGCTGCAGACCCAAGATGCGATATGTCCAGTGACATCATTTCCCTGGCAGAGGCTTCCACTCATGTAGCTCTCTCAGCTACTGGCTCAAGAAGATGGCCAGAAGTCAAAACACTGCATTTGGTGGAAGATGTTCACCAAACGTTGTGACCAGAAGATTTCAGATTTAACATTCTAAAGGAATGGAATTGTACCACAGCATTTCCGAACAGCTCCAGTTACAACTGTGTAACGCCAGCCAGCATTCAGAAGCTGTGCCAGGAAGTTCTCCACTTTGCTATACTCTTTTATTAATAGCATTTTGCCAAGATGCCCTCTGGGACAAAATTATTATATAGTGGTTAAATGTCTGTTAGTGAAAGAATGCTTTATATTACCTTTTAACCACAGTCTGACTGAATTCAAACACATTCCAGGAGGTACCTGGGATGCATCAGAGATGCATCTGACTAGCTTTTCTAGCCCTACACAAGACCACAGACAAGGCTGAGATTGATTTATTGATATCTGCTCCGTCCCACAGCTTACACAAGCAGTGGCAACAAGCTACCTCTATATACAAACCTGTATCTTGATGTAGAGTGGCCTTATCCCAATTAATATATTTTCTTTTTTCTTTTTTTTTTCTTCCAAAACAAATACGTCTGATCTGATCTGATGTACACAAAGAAACAACTAGGTCACATGCATCTTTACTTCAGCCTCTCAGAGCTGCTAGAAAAAACATTATCAATACTCTTGCACAAAAACCCTGATATAAAGTATAGCTATTGAAGAAAAACAGGAATATTTAAAAGAGATGCCCATACTGTTGTATACAGTGAGTGAGTGACCTGAGTTTGTCCTACTGATGAGCTCTTTTCTGTAATCATCTATTTTATAAAGTAGCCGTGAGTATAACTTAAATTATTTTGGCTAAATATTTATTTGCCATTTCCATGAGAGGGTTAAAAAACCAACCACACACACACACACACACAAAAAGTCACCGTTTCCCTCCTGTAATGAAACCTTACATTGTAAAAAGTAATGACTAGAGCAACAAGATGTAGCTAGAGGGAAATCCTAGGAGAGGTTTCTGTTGAAATGACACACATATAGTGCATTGCACAGTCCTTGTCTGAACCTTTTAGAACATGATTTTCAGCTTGTTCACACGCAGACACTACTGGACAAATGAATTATACTAATTAAAACCTACTATCCTTTGGTGTTAGCTGCTTTACAAATGTAGTAATATTTTTCAGCCACAGAAATGTCATGACATACGCTTAGTGAATTCCAGTTCTTTGTGTTTTTTTTGTTTCAATTATATTAAAACAAGGTGGCTGTAATGTATCCTTTTTTTTTTTTTTTTTTTTTTTTTTTTTTTTTAAGTGGACAGTAAAGGTGCATCTACACTGCTAAGGGATTTCTAAGGAATTTCTCTCTTTCCTAGAGATCCTCTAGAGATCCTCTAGATCTCTAGATCCTCGTCATGTTAACATCCAAACACCTCATATGAGCATGCAAATGCTCATGAATGAATCAAGTTTTCTTGAGAGGAAACCTAGACAAAGTTTAAAGGATGATCAGTCTATGCCAGCGTCCATATTCTACTGGACCAGCTGTAGCTTACAGCCTGCTCTGGTCATATAAGCGACTCCCTTGTGCTGTCCCAGATTGGTCAAGAGTGTGGAATGTGCTAAAAAATCTTATATTTTGGCAAGGGAGACCCAGATATTTCTTGCACTACCACTGCAATTGTTTGTTTATACCTGGTTTCTTATAAGCATTATGGTCTCAGTCTTATTACTTGAAGAATTCTGAGACAAGAATAGATGCACACAACTGTGTTCAAAGCACTTGGCCAAGGCAAATCTTTGGTATGGAGTTGGACATAGGCTAAGAGAAAGTGACATTTCAAGTTTGTTCTTTTTCTCATGTAGTTGCTCCATGCCCTCTTTTCTGGTAGGAAATAAAGTTCCTACATGTGGGAGGGAAAAGGAAGTGCTGTGTTAAAGGCATATTGCTACTTCTCTCCTGCACCATCATACCCAACATCAAGTATGCAGAAATTTAAGGAATTAAAAACCAAAAAACCCTCAACTATATCTAACATATGGGCTTGCAGAGGAGGATTAACATTAGCATGCACTACATGAATGCATGAGATTTTTCTTTTCACAGGGGACAGAAATTATATGGATCTATGGATCTCATGTGCAAAGCAGGAAACTCAACAAGTCTGTACAAGAGGTTGGAGCTCAAACTTTTTTCTTTTTCTTTCTGCTGTTCTGAAGGAGCTTAATTGCTTGTGAGAGTCTATTTTTCCCCATCGCTTCCACTCTCCATTTTGTGTTCTCAAGTCCTAACGTAACCACTGGCTGTTGAACGGAACCAAAAAAAGGAAACAGAGGAAGTGAATATATATGAAAAATATGTCAGGATGTGACACTAACATGGTGGAAGACTGTGACAGTAACAGATCTGGTCTGTTTCTGGGAATTTCTCTCTCTGTTATTAAATGCACTGAGCTGATTTATACTGCAGATTGACTTTTACCACTTATAATTAACACAACAGGTGCAGAGGGTGCAAAAAGTTATTGTGATTTGCTCAAGTAGGCTTCCAGAAAACTATCAGAGGTGTGATCAAACAAGGACCACTACAAATAATAGGAGTGTCATCACCACCACAAACACCCCAGAGGCTCCTGTGAAATGTTCTGTGAGTTTCCAGAGAGCTTCAGAACTGAGTACTTCAACATATCAGATGGTTAATCATTTGATATATATAATTTTTTTTTTTTTTGGCAGACAAGTCAGGTTTTAAGGATGACCAAATTAAAATGAGATGATTTCTGGACTTTCATACTGCTTGGCCTAGTGTAGAAGAACTGATCATGATACTAAAAATAATAATATAAAATAATAAATTAAATTAAATTAAATTAAATTGATAGAAAAGTGTTTGACTCAATTTTGTTTTTCAGAAAATCTTTTAATCAGAGTATAATTATTAACATATATCTCTAGACTGTTTGAAATGAAATTTAAAATAATGTTTGTGAACCTATGTAGCACTGATCCCGTAGCATGTCCAGACTATTGAGCCAGGGATCATTCTAAATTAAACTGAATATTACAGAATTGAAGGAAAATAATAATAATAACCAAAAAGAACAAAACAAAACAAAACAAAAAGCTTGACTGAGTTTTTCCAATCTTTTGTCTCATCTTTCTCTATGACAGAAACACATTCGCAAGATTTAAATGTTTTCATTTCTTCTGTTTTGTTTTTACATGACTTAACTCTGAGCACCTAGAATTCTTTAGAAACAGCAATAAATAACATAGCATTTATCCCAAGTAAAATAAGATTATGTACGTGTCCACTGCAAATACCAGGGAAACTTATCAGATATGTCAGTGATTTGGCCCCAAAGAGTACTAACAAGAACCTAAATTAAAATATAACAAGCCACAATTCCTAGACAAAATTATTTCAGGGAAGAGGATTTGCAGAAGTTTCCAGTGAAGCAGATGGGATGAGAACTTCATATTTCCTAATATCTGATTAAGCTGGTTCTTGGAATAGCTGCTAGTATCCATTTTTGAGGAATATAGTCTGTACACAAAAAGTAAAGTCAATGAAAAATAAAAATAAATATTGTTAATATGAAAATGTACCCATAATGAGTTAAAATTAAAAGATCAATTTTGTTTGGAATTTTGGCATAACTGGAGTCTTAATACCTGGATTCCCACATACACCAGACACTGCAACATTACCACAGAAAATCACGGGACCTCAAGAGAATGATTTCCCAGAAGACAAGTCAATGGTAATCTTCAATGGTTAAAACTGGGCCAATTTCTGTTGACTTTTTTAGACGAATAGAATAATTGCTATGAATGTAATTTAGGAGCAATTAAATCAGTGAATATTGCTTCAACAAATAATTTCAGTCACAAGAAAGGATGAAAGAAAAATTTCATTTGATCGTTTTTCATTTGATCCTTTCTGAAGATTAAATACTTATTTTTTCTTTTTTTTTTTTTCTGAAGTTTTTTTGTTGTTGTTGTTGTTAATCTTGCTTTCTTCTTTGAAAAAGCAGTCTGCTTTCCCTTTTTCCCTGTCCTCCCTAGCTTGGCAGTAGACAAGAAAGAAACCCAAACAAAATCAACCTCACTGTGGTTTGATTGAACCAGTTGATTTTCCCCCAACAAAATAACACTGATTTGAAAGGCCAGTCTGTGAGTTTGCTTCAGTTATTATCTTTTACCATGAAACTAAAAAGGGTACATTGCTTCCTTGGTCTGTGGAGGTGTATCTATGGTAACAAAACAAACAGGTTCAAGCACTGTCCCATAGCTACACATGCTGTCTCATTTTTTGCATACTCCTTGATGGTCATTTGGCTTACGTCAGTTGGCACTGTTCCAGAAATATCTGGTTAATGATTCAAATATGGGATAAGCCTGATAGACAGAATGAATAAAATAAAATCATTTTATGTGTTTGGAGAGCTGCATTTCTTTGTATGATGCCTACCACTTTGTGGTCCAGAACCTGACAACACCTGTCCAGATAACACTCCTGGGTGAGGTAGGCCAGCATCATTGGACCTCGAGGTCCTGATCTCACAGCTCTGAACCCTCAGTTCAGGGGTTTGCAGTTTGCAGCATTGCAATGGATGGAGGCAACACTGAGAAAGAATAGCAAGAGAGTGCTGATGTGTCTGCAACAAAGGTGGAAAAGGGAGAAAAGTATTAACGGTAGCTAAGGTAGTGCTGTTATTTTCACGTGCCGGTACATCTAAATAACTGCATAACTGTCTCTGCCTTGCATCACTACTGACAAGATATCTGGGACAGAAGATAGCATAGAAAGGGAGTAAAGATGCATGAAAAACAACAGTGAAGTCAGCCAATAAAAGTTGGGAATGAAGATGACATATAAGTGGTAAGAAAATATCTTATTAAGGGAAATCCAAAACTAGTGGTACTTCATTGTTCTCTACAACTTCCCGAGGAGGGGAAACGGAGAGGGAGGAGCTGGTCCCTTCTCCCTCATAAATGATGACAGGAAGCGTGGGAATGGCACAAAGCTGCAACAGGGCAGGTTAAGACTGGATATTAGGATTTTTTTTTTTATTATTTTTTATTGTGAGGGTGGTCAAGCACTGCAACAGGCTTCCTAGCAAGGTGGTTGATGCTCTATGCCTGTCAGTGTTCAAGAGACATTTAACAATAACCTTAAGAATATGCTTTAACTTTTGGTTAGCCCTGAAGTGGTCAGGCAGTTGGACTTGATGATCTTTGAAGGTCCCTTCCAGCTGAACTAGTCTAGTCTAGTCTAGTCTAGTCTAGTCCTATGTCCTCTCCAGCTCCATTCTATAGAGGTGGGGAAAAAAAAAAAAAAAAGAGTGAAAAATAGGCAACAGATTAAATGAATATGCTGAATCAGACACTGTTTCTGGCCCTCTCTACAGTGATGGTCTGTGATGTTTTTCTCTTGAGTAATACTCACAAATTTTTTGATAGCATAAAAATATAGGACTAAAAAAAGAAGCTGATCACCTAATTAGACCTGGTGTCCATGTGCATCTCACCCAAGGACAGAGATACTATAATCTTCATCACCCTTTCCTGCATAGATGATCTGTCTTTGTGGCAGAAGGATTTCTGTGTCTAAATCTCTCTCACTGAAAAGTAAGCCTATTACTTCTCAATAGATGAATAGAAATGAAGAATAGTACATTACGTTCTTCTTTGCAACAAGCTTCTGCTGAAAGTATTAACTTTCAATAGCCTATCCCAGTGGTGTTCTATGTTTTAACAGGTGGAAGAAGTAGGACAAGAATATTATTTCTGTGCTAGGGAAAATCCAGATATTTTAACTTTCAGTAGTTCAATAATGGGCCTATTGCAGGTATTCAGTAAATTTGATGTGGCCAGGACCACAGCCACCTTCTTGCTCTAGTGCAGTCCTAGCATTCAGCACCTCAGCTATTCCAGTTGATATTAAATGGAAGGCAAGAGAGGTCTGGGAGCTCTGCTGCTCCCACCAAGAAAATTCATACGACTCATTGTTGAGGTGCTCCTTCAACACAAAAAAAGACTGCTCTCATAGGCAGCAAATAGCCTTGAACTTCCCATCTTTGTGACGCTCCTGTAACACATGCATCCACTACTGTTAATGCCTGATGCAGATTTTTATGGTCTTGCAAACTACAGAGATTCAATTGTCTAAGTATACAGATTCAGGTACGAGTCTGGCTGCTCTGATATAAAACCTGTAGGTACTTCCACACTTTTCTGGAGAGGTAGCTGTGAGTCAGGTAGAATGTTTGATAGCTTTTGAAGTAACCAATATTTAAGCAAATGAGTCTTGCCCCAAGAGTTTTACCACAAAAGGCTCACTTCCTCTGCTGGCAAATGCATTTAATACAATTAGAGATGCTCTAGGCTAACTCATATGGTTTCCAAAACTTGCTCCAAAAGCATGCAGGGTTGACAGTAAATCAGGTGTCATAACTCTTACCTCATCATGAGCATATCTGAGGATACGTCCAATGGCACTAATATGTATAACTGTGCAATCAAATTGAGCCCAAAATGTGGGATTCAGCTCCAAATGTTTCAGGTTCCCAAATTTAGCTTCTTTCATGTACTCTGGGTATCTGCACTCCTATCATAGTCAGTTTAGCTCTAAGGAGAGATTCCTCTGCCTAAAAATACAGTGACAGTGCCATTTTATTTTAGATTTTTTCTTCTGAACTCTGGCTGCCACTCAAGGAGGGCATTGGTCTCGTACAGGTCCTGTGTCTATCTGCAAGTTCTATGCATTTATCTCAGATACCCTATGCTGTCTAATATAGCGTCAGACATTCATTTGTAAGCAAATGTACCACCTGTGTTCAATAAAGTCAACTGAGCACAGAGAACTATGTAGGTGGCTAATATATGACATCCTTTCCTTTTCAGCTGTTGTGATTATCCACTAGATCAGCAGGGACTCCAACAGCATCTTAAATACTTCAGTCATTTATAAATGTCTAGCTGTAATGTTCCAGTTAGGTGTCTGAATTTGTCACTGACTCCCACCCCAAGTAGCCAGTCTGCAAATAGTGATATATATATATATATATCTTTAGTTTCCAGAAGAACAAACCAAACCAACCAACCAACCAACCAACCAAAATAAAATGTTTTCCTACTTGTTTGGTTACTGCAGAAAAAAATAAATAAAATAAAATAAAATAAAATAAAATAAAATAAAATAAAGAAAGTGAGCTAATATGTTTCTCTCTTTGCTCAGTGTTTCCATCATATAAGTCTAACCATGGTCACAATACTTAACATCATTGAAAACCAGAGGATCAATATAAATGTATATATATATACTTACACTCAGTCACATGATCAGAAGCAAACTGCAAAAATGAATCAAGGGGTCCAACTGTAGCTACTCCAGTCCTTTAAATCGAAGATATTTTCACCTTTATAATAGGAAAGTATTAGTTAGCCTTTACAAAGTTAAGCTTTTGCAGTCAGAAAAAGAAACACGGAGTATTTTTATTTTAGTACTTGATATAAAATGTGGAAATGCTATATTAAGCATCCAGTTGGAGTAACGGTGGTAAGAGATCAAAATACTATAGTTGGACAGAAAAAAAAGAAAAAAAAAATTTAAAAAAGTATATATGCATATATATATTCTTTTGCCATGTGTCTGTGGTTTCAAGTTGCAACACAAGCTAGGACTTTCAAATAGCTTTGTTTGCTACAGCAAGAAAATTATAGTTAAAAAAGCCATTATTATAAGAAAGTTATTATTTCGTTTCAGTAAACATAGTTGAGTTTGCTAAAGTACGTAAGTGTTGTAGCAGGTTATCTAGAACTTTCCATAACAACAGCAGGAGCTAAGCAAGCAAGCATGAACAAAAAGCTCTGTGCCAATGAATATTAAGTTGTCCCATGTAACTTCTACTCTTCCAGTCTTTGGCCCATGTCCATCCAATTTAAATGTCAAATACAGAAGGGAAAATTACAAACCTTCTGTTTGACACACTGTATCATTTTCTTTTATTTTTTATTTTTATTTTTTCCTTTCATTGAACTTTTATCCAGGGAAGGAAGGATAGATCAGAGTTATATGCATAGGGTTTGCTGGATATGAACTTTTAAAAAGTCTTAGTTTGATTCTGTGCACCTGGTCCTGGTATTGCTGTGAGTTCAAACAGTTTTATATTTCTTCCCTACCAGTTCTCCTAAGACTTTACAAGAACGAAGCTAATAAATTCCACAGCACCAAACACAGAAGCAATTGGAAGCTGTTTTCTAATCCAGACCTACACAGACTTGTGTCTTTGCCCATATCCTACATCCCTAATGACTAGATTCTCTCTCTGTATGGACATAAAACAGTCTATCACTTGTATTTGAATCCCTTTCTTTAATGTTATTAGACTACATAGGCACATATTTTAGAGGTCAGATGGCTTGTTAACACAATATATATGACTTTGTTAAGTTCTCAACAAGCAGATTTGGAAGAACAAAGACTTTAATATTAATACCTATGGAGTTAAAGGGAAAATAAAATGACAACTTGTATTCTTAATGAAGTCAATCTACCTTATGAAATATCCCTGTCTGAGGGAGAGCTAGATAGTGTTTTGTCATGTCTCAGCACCATCACTGAATTACAGCTTTATTAGTCACCTACACAAGTTTTGAAAGCTTATAGGATGAAGCTCCAAATGGAGGACCCTATTTCTTTCTCTGAGCTATTGAACAAGCCTACTCTGTTGATGGAAACTTCATGCATATATTTTAGAGTGCTGAAGCTTGATAAGATCAATCTAAGCCTACAAGTAGACTAAAAATAAAGTACCCTTGATTCTAAAACTGTTTAGAAACAATTAAAAACATTCTCTCTTTTTCCTTTTTTTTTTCTATTTTTTCTTTTTTTTTTTTCCCTAAAAGTCTTTAGCCTCCAAAAAGTGTCCTTGTGAAAATTTCAGATGACTGGCAGCTTGAAAAAATCCATACTGTTATGAATGTTCTTCTGAATTGTATTTAGTGATTTCTTCCTTATCTGAAAAATCTGCAAGACAAACATAAAATATCTTTGCTTCTATCTTATTGAATCTGTTTTCACAACTTTCACGTTTTCTTTTTTTTTTAATAAAAAATCAGCGAAGCTGATAACACGAAACATGAGAATTCCATATTGTTTCAGTATTCACTTGCTACCATGCTGAAACACCAACTAATCAACTGCTTATTATTTTAATTTCTATGGCTTATATTCAGATAGAATGAAAAGGCTTGCAGAGATTCCCCAGAGCATATGATTGAAATGATATTTTAGAATGACAGCACAATCAGATAGGAATTATATTTTGCTTTGATTAAAATATACTTTCTGTTGAGTTTTACTTGTTAGCCTTGTAACAGAAGCAATTTACAAGATGGTTTTATTCAACCAAAATGCATACACAAGGGGATGCTTAAAGAGATGTTGGAAACCTTGTTTTAGACAATGAAACCTTGTTTGTTTGCTCATGTTTAACATCATGAGGATGCCATGAAACAACAACAGAATAAACAGATTTCTTTATTATTGGTGCAATTCTTGATTACGGAAGGAAGAATAAATGTTAAGTAACTGGAAATATATGACAGATTTATAGCTCTTTGCTTTTCACATAAAGCTGTGGAAGTGGAATATTTAGTTTACCATTATGTCATCATTCATTTTACAAAAGCTGACCCAACATTTGGTGGATGTTATAGTTCTAGGCAGCTGTTATGAACTATTTTGGAACACTCATGGTTCAAATATAAGAATGCCACAAAGCTTTCTTGGCTAATATTAGCTACTACCTAAGAGACATTTCTTTAGATCCATGAGTTCCAGTGTTCAGAGTAGTTTATTCAGCTCAGTTAAGATACTTCTAAGAAATCCTGGGGAATGTGTGAAAACGTTCTGATCACTTTGTAAGAGTTTTAATTTCCTGCTTTTAAAGACCACTGCCCTTAATGGACAGAGATGTCTTAGAAGGTGAAACAGCACTCAGAATCAGTTTTATCAAAAGGTTTTGAAATTAAAAAAGATATGTTTACATAAAAACTCTCTTTTCAGCAAAAGTAATAATTCATAAATCTCAAAAATGAAATTCATTATTAAGTTCATACTTAAAGCTTTGCTCTAGCATCCTTTACTGTTTTGAGGGGACAGCAAATAGCTGTTGGTATATCCTGAAAAGTTCCTAAAGCAAAAACTGTTCTGTTCCTGCTTTCCAGACATTATAACAAGTTTTATCTCAAGTTTCTGCTCTGAATGAAGTGTTCCCTAGATACTCCTTCACAATATTATTATTATTATTATTATTATTATTGTTGTTGTTGTTGTTGTCGTTATTATTCTCCCATTTTCCTCTAATTTGGCAATAGGGCCTTGCATGGTACTGATGAAAGTACACAACCCAGATGGGTATTTCAGTGCCAGAGTCATAAAGGAATTATGTGTTAAAGATGGATGGGGTCGGGTGGCAGTGAGATTCTTGAAATCCCTGGTTTTGAGTTCAAGGAATTTTCCCCAACACAGCCCAGGTTGAGGCTGACGTAGCTAGGTTAAAACCAGACTTATTTTTCTCTTCTCTTCATCTCTGAATATTGCATTCCTCTGTGTACAGTGATATCTTTTCAGCAAGAGGAGTAGATAGTGCTTGCAATATCAGTTATAGATGATTAGGTCACTTTTTGGGGAAATGAGTTTACAATGGGGAAAACAGTCTACAATGACCACAATTCCTGTCTTAAATGTCTCAGTTAAATGTTTAAATTGGGGCAAACTGTATCTGGTCATAGATGTGCCCTGAGAGATGCAGCCTGCTGCACAGGACAGTTTAAATTAGAGTTTGTGGTTTAGGTATCATGTAAATTTTCTCATAAATTCTAGGCTTTAGTCACTAAAATTTACGCTTTTGCTTTCTATTGCCAATTGTGGGAACTTTTCTGCTAAAAAGTCATGTTATTTCCCATTGTGACGTCCCAAGGTAACACTATTCAAATTGAATGTAATTCACATTGAATAATATCAGGAGCAGAATTTCAGCATTGTCTGTAAAATAATTTGTATCCCAGTTGTTACTGTACATTTCCTACATTTATATTATGAACATTTGTGTTCTGTAATTAGTGTGGAAAGATGATTGTCTCCATAAAGTCCAATTTCCCTAAAATGTTCAACTGCTTTTACCCATAGGTTACTATGTTTCATATATTAAGACTACTTTTGTTTCATTAAAATGACTTGTCAGGCTTGAGAGGATGTGTGTTTCAAATGGCAAGTACACATATATGCACAATCTAATGAACCTGTGGTATAATTATACAGAAATATATGTATGTTGGTTACTGTGAATGAGTAACAAAAGCACAGAACTTTAATTAAAAGTGGGAATGTGATACTGTTGGATAGTGTTATAGCTTTTTCTGGGAAGAATTATTGCATCTTTAATCACAGATGAGGTTATTGGAAAATCATTTGCCTCAAGCACATAAGAAATTGGAAGAAGAAATGAGCATACACGCAATATTCCCAGCAGTCTTATTTTTCCAATATGACCAAACAGAAATGTTTGTGTGCAATTAATGAAGTTGAAATAAACATATTGTGACACCAAATATTGTTTTAAGGCACAAGGAGAATCATTCAAATGAGGCAACTGTATCCAGTGCTGTTATCCTTCATTTGAAAAAAAACACAAAATCCCATGAGTTTCTTTGCCAGAACTCACTATCTCAAAAACTAACTGAAGATGTCCAACACTTAGCCATCATTACAATAACCATCCCTTTTTACTTAATCTTTAGTTTCATTTTATTGTAACATTCATTAGTGGCAGACCAATTATATTGACAAGTCTCTTTCGGTATTGTTGGTTTCTACATATGGCTTGGCTGAAGCCTAGCAGAGAAATCCGGAGCATGACCACCAGTACTGCAATACTATACAAGCACAAAAACAGTACTGATGGTTTAAGCATACTTTTAGTGCTGAACTGGATGAAAAGAAACATTTAGAAAAGGGCAAATTATTACATGAATAATCACTGGGTAGATCTCATTTCATTTGCCTGTAAGTTGATTAGAGTACACAAATGTTGAAATGGGAAGAGATTTTAGGGATACAGACCAGCCTTTTTTTCCTATTTATGTGATAACTTTGTTAGTTTTTAAATAATAATATTTGTACATTAATATTTATAACAAGGAGTTCCACAGATTGGTTCTACAAGGATCTATCTAAATCTCTTATTAAATTGGAGGTAAGAATTTGCAATGACATCAAGGTCCAACAAAGTGACAAATAATTCCTAACTGTGACTTAGTAAGTGGATCACTTATGATAAGCAGCTCAGTAACATATCCTGTTCTTCTTCTCTAAGTGTATAAGATGTGATGCCCATGGAAATAGAGATTCTGTATAACTTTTCTTTTGAGTTTTGATAGCACAGCAGATGCTTGAGCTCATTCTAAGAGGATATTAGGTTGTCTGAGTATGACTTGCAGAGCCTAATCTCATCTTTTCTGTACTATCATTGCAGACATGAAAAAATCCAGAAAAGCCTGCAACACAGCTCATAGAGCTGTTCCACAGCCACCCAAGTGTGCACAACCAATCCTTTCCCATCCCCTTTGAGGTATATGGAGGCTTCTTTTCCAGGCAGCATCCATTCTGTGGGCATTTTGAAGATGATGCATTGAAAGATAAGTAATCATTATGGTGACCGAGAAGGTGCCAAGGTTTCAAGTGCATCAGGAGGGTCTGCAACCTGCTCCCTCCATCCTAGGGATTTAGCTGCTTGTGTTCAGCTCTGATATGGGTATAGCCATGTAACCTTGGATCAGGCTTTCACTGGATCAACACAGTGTGTGAAATGACAGTGAGAAGCCTCACCTGGAGCCTCCTCAATCCTAGAGACACATTTCAGACATATCCTTGGCCTTTGTCCTTGTCTGAGCTTCACTAAAGTTATGCCCATTCCTCCCTTGCTGATCCTGACCTTGCTTTACTGACTTGACTAGCTTGACCTTGCCACAGCAGACTTCCTTGATGGTCCTCAGATCTGCTATGCTTTTCTGAGGGACTGTACCTGCTGTTGGTACAGCCGCTCCCACTGCTCCCTAACAGAAGGCTGCAGTAGGAGGAGATCAAAAATAGGGGCCACATTATTTCTGGAAGGTATAAAATCTGTGAATATTAATACTTGTATATCTTGAGTGATATATTCTCTATCTTTACACTTGTTTTGAACTCAGAAGGAGAGTAATGTGAAGGGGAATATTTCAACTTTTCTTTGAACATGATAGTGGTTTCTAGGTTTAGACAGCAAGAGAGATGAAAACAACACTTCCCTTGTGCTCCAAAAACATACTACATTCTTTCAGATGCCTGGCATAAGAAGTGCAGAAAAGATTTCAAATATACCCTTCAACTGAAAACCAATGATTTGCGGGGGATTCTGACAGAGAAAGATAAGGTTTGGGACCTGGTTGTTGGGATGTGAGGAGAAAAATCAACTGTGCCAAGCAAAACACACATAACTTCATGTCCATGTTGAAAGCTGTACGACACAATAGGGTGTCATTTTACTTGTGGTGTAGTTTGAATGACTTTTTGGAAAAGAAAGTGGGGTTGCTTTATTTACTCTAAATTGGAGAGAGAGGAATGTCACATTGTCTTTATTAACCTTATGTTTTCACCCTTTCCTATATTTAAATTCATATATATTGATATATTTTATTTTCTACTGTGTCTCCCTTTTCTAACTCTGGTTCCATGCTTCAGTTACTTCAGCTATCAGGATTAATGGTAACAGAAATTTTATTTTTGTTTTGCATGCAGCTATTAAAGTATGGTAATTTATCTGAGTGCCTTTCCTATGCAACCCTGATGCAAACACAGCAATTCCATTCCAGAAGAATCTGCTGAGAGATTCAAAGTAAGGTTGAATTTTATTCAATACATGGAGAGTTTTCAGTGAAATATTGTGATTTTTAATGTTTCCTGCTCATTCTGTTTTTTCTACAAGCTGTGAAGAAGCAGAAGTGGATCACAATTCTAATCCAACTCTTTATAAAATGAGTAGAAGAATCTCAATTACTTCCACATCAATTTCATTCACATCTATATGAGGGTAGAAAATTCTTTACTCATGAACAAAGAAAGGGCCATCTTCTGGAGGAACCAACTGTGGGAATGTGAAGGCTTTTACAAACACTCAAACAATTTGAGGAGTATTTTCAAAACTGTCTCTTCCTGATACTCTGAATAAATTTCCTTCACATATATCTGATACAGATGCTTCTGAGTTTAAAGAAACTTTTTTGGACACAAAGGAAGAAATAGGCATAATTTCAAAATTTTCAAAACAGTAGAAAATAACAGTTATAACAAGATCTGTGAGTTAGTGATAAAGTATGATGCTGATGAAATCAAGATCAATAATGAAAACATGCAATTGTGGCAAGACTGTTTTATAATTAGAACTAGAAAAAAAATCATGTTTATTTTTACGCACAACCTATTAAAACAGAAGAAATTCTTAAACTTATTTTGATATAAATTTTTAGATGTATAAGCAAATGGCCCAGGGAGGAGCTTCAGTGTACTAAACAGGAACTTAGTGATGATAGCTGGGGAATGAAAGCCCAGGAACAGGCCATTGAAGCCTCCAGTCATTTTTTCTTTTAACACTGATACTGAACCATTGTAGGAATTCTGGGATCCCAGGATACCTGCACTTTTAAGTACTGATCCATGTTGTTTCTTGAAATTCTGAGAGAAACTTGATTCTGGATTAGAGCTCAAAGGAGACAAATCTCAGGTGTAGACAGGTCCCAAAGAACTTGGTTTGAATGCAAAAATTTCACATTTATAGTTTTCCTGTTTGAGTCTGAATCATGGGCTCACAGATCCTGGATTCCCAGCCACAGCACAATCCACCTGCTGTACTTTCTCAAGGACTGTGGTCAAGTGTGTTATGTCAGCTGAATCATGGAGCCAAATCAAGCCCCTGTTTGGGTAATATGAGTCTGTTCACTTATATAAATGTGGTGCTTTGGGGAATTAAAATGGATGTACTCTAAATGTGATTATTGACAGAAATAGGGCTTGTGAAATCAAAGGCATGAATTAGAATAGGAAGCTGTGTTCTTCATGCTATGTTCAGAGTTTGTTGTTTTTTTACAGTCAGGCACTTTAAGAAAATGATATGCTCCATTTAGTGAAAGCAATGGAGCTGCTTTAGGTGAAGCAGAAGCAATGAATGTAGTGTGAGGATGGAGATCCCACAAACTAAATAACGGCTCTGGATAAAACAGATTTGGTCATCAGTGGGGCTATGTGTATATACAGCAGGACTGAGTTTGCTACAGTGCTTTGTCTTTTGTTGTCATTCATTAATGTAGTTAATTTCCCAGTTGCCTCCAGAGAAGGAGCTATATAAATATATATATTGCTTTAATTTATTTTTGTATGGCAATTCTCATATTTAGACTCTTCCAGTGTATATTTTAATGATGAATCATTATACCAATGTAGCATGCAGTAAAATTGTAATTAATATTCAGTAGAAAAATCCTATGCATTGTTATGTAGGAAATGTAGAACTGTTCAGTGCTTATGTGAGCAATGAATTAAGAAAAGTTCTATGTCTGAAGCTGCTGCCATCTTGAAAAAAAAAAAAAAAAAAGGATAGATTGGCACTTTTGGTGACCTTCAGTATTCTCAGAAGCTGGGCTCACGAAATGTGTTGTCATCTTATCATTAAGTCCTCATTTAAAAGTTTATTTTGAATATGCAAGTAGGTTTTCAAGTGGCACTCATAGGAAATGATTAGGTCATGCAACCACTAGATGAGCATTTTATGTTTACAAATATATCCTAATTTTCTGCAAGTTTATTTCTATAATTATTTATTATATATTTATTATATATTATAATTATATATATTATATAATATGTTATATATATTATATATACAATATATTATATATATAATTATTATATATATTATATTATTATTATATAATTATTATTATCCCTGTCACTCACATGCAGGGAATTGTTTAGTAACAGCAACTTGACACTATCTATCTACCACAGATAATCTGTTCTTTGGCAGGTTAGTTAAACTGGCCTGTGCTTTATGCCCTGCCAAACTTTGAAGATGAGGAGATCATAATATTTTGATTATATCTAAGCCTCTCTGAGAAGATTCTCATTAATGAGTAAAATAAACAGAATGGGAGAATGACATGAAAGTGTATAGCACTTTCCAGCTGGTTGGAGCAGCTTAACAGATCAGACAGACAAGCTAGTTTTCTGGAAAACTAGAATAAGATATTTAAGCACTTGTGGGGTTGCAGGACTGTTCCCTTTGACAGCAATGATGAAAGATACTTGAACACTTAAGTGTCTTTCTGGACCAGAAATTATAAGTTTCTCAATAAATTATAAGTTTAGGAAACTAACGTGTTCTATTGATTCTTTCTAAAATGCACCAGATATCATGGGCATATACATCCCATTAGTAATTGTGCAAACAGATTTTCTATTATTAAGTTTCCCATTAAAAAAAAAAAAAAAGTTTCCTAGCCAGGTACATGGCTCTGCTGAATTTCCTTTAGCGGAAGTTTTTACCCTAAGTTCTCTGTGTCCTTATGCATTTGTTTTGACTAGGTGTCTAAGTTTGCCCTGGCAAGTCAGGATAGGTGTTCCAAACAAATTTATGTCAATAACCCACCAAGTCAGCTCTTTAAATAACCCTTCAAGGCAAGGTAAGAAGATTTCAGACCCACATCATTCTCATTTCCACATACTCAGTTTCAAACCTGAGGAGAGGTGCTCGATCCATAGTCCAGAAAACTGATATCCCTCCTTTTGCATGGATTTCTAGTATTAACTCACAGGTTACAGCCACAAGAAACAAGAGGAGCTCACTATAAATTAGGGATATGAAGGACAAGATTCAGTTCACCTAATGTATAAGTTAAGATCCAATTTTAAATTCAGAGATATTTGGGCTCTTTTCAGTTGTCCACACGCAGGTATCCAGTTCTATTTAAGGTGCCCTGGACTGTGTTTGATATTGTATGAGGAAATTTAAATAAGAGAGACCCATGACCTCCAAGAGCAGATGGATGCCAGGCTGGGTATCCAAAAGCATATCAAATTGCACATGTGGGCAACCAAACTTATCATTACAGACAGAAATTGAGAGGCCATTTCCTTGAATAAAAGCATCTGTTCTCCACATTACGAGAAGAATCTCTCTCTAGGCTCTGCTGACTGCATTAATTAGATCTTTTCTCCCCTGAGATGAGTTGAGACACCACGGGCGTGATTCATTTGCTTCAACTGTGGTATCTACTGCCATATGAGATGCTCCAGGGCATCCCAAACATGGATGTGTACCTGTATATAATGACACAGGATTCACAGAAAAACTATGACCTTCTGGAGCATCAGCTGGACACCAGACAGGATTTCATGGGTTACCAACAATGCCACTAAAACCCAATTATTACACACCTGAACTGAACCTTTAGCATAGAAGTAGACACTTACATTGCAAACATCTAAACTTAGGGAGAATTAATTCTGTCCTTAAAATAACTGGTAGCATCTGGACATTTTACTTACTTTCATTTCAAGATGGAGTTATACCTTATAGTACATTCACTATTTCTTCCAGTTTTATTTAATAAGCTTTTATTATTATTATTATTGATAAATGTGCCAACAAATGCATTTCTCTGTCAATAAACATTTCCAGAATATAAATCTAAATTCTGGAGATAAAGGAACAGCTCAGATTTAAGACTCATTTGTTTTGCAGACTTTGAGCTGACATTATAAATTACTATTTCAATTAGTGCTAATTTAATTGCTGAGATTTCTATGTGGTGGGCTGATAGCAGTAATTCATTTTGTCTAGACCAAAAAAATGCCAGGATCTTTCAGGCACAAATTCTCATTTGTGATTAACATGTTTAGATACTACAAGGTGGGCCTACTAGATAAAAAAAAAAAAAGCAGCTGTCAAATACAACCTAAAACCCAATGTGATTCTGAAAGACCTTGTACACACGTGGCTTTTTCAAAACCTCAAACTAACAAAGAAATTGCAATTTATAATTAAAAACAAAACTAACAAACAAACAACAATAACAACAAAAAACTGAACTTAATTAACATATTTCAGGGTATTTCTTGGACATCAGTTATTCTTGTAAAGCACGATTTCACTTAAAGAAGATGCTCATTACATGTCTGAATTTTCAGGAGATTAATGTTGACAATATGGATGTGCTTCCATGCATGTGTTCTTACAAATGTTCTGCCAATAACCTGACAAATGTATAACCAACATATGATTGATCCAGACATCTCAGCAGTGGTTTTGATGTTTCTATAAATGTCAGAATTCATGTTTAAAAATGCATTAGGAAAACGGAAAGATTTTGTTGGAACTGAATTTGGTACATCCTACTTTGCTTTTTTTTTTTTTTTCATGTTTGAAAACTATCAAGTAAGGTTTTAAGTACGCAATGTCACTTCAAAGCATGGGCTCTCCAGAGCCTCAGAAAAGTCATTGTGCAATGTCAGGGTCTGTCTAAAGGGTTTGATTGTAAATTAAGACCCCGAGAGCTCTGTGTCTAGTCCACATACCACAGCATTCTTTAGGTCTGATGCTCAGATATCTGATATATCTGAGCATACATTGTCTGTATTGCCTTCTCTGTTTATAGAAACCTAATAAAAATAATCTTTAAAAAAAAATAAAAAGATAACAAAAAAAGTTTGTACCCTTGGCAAAATTTATTCAAACCACAGATTTTCACATAGTATTTTCACTGTTGTGTCCTAGCCAGTATCAGGAAGTGCCACTGAGGCAAACAAAGAAAATAAAAGGAGTGCACTAAACATTTTCAAACCTCAGAATGGCTTTGAGGTTTGAGGAAGGATCTCAGCCAATTCTTACTTTATCTGAATCTGGTCTTCTTTATTCTTAATAGTAGTAATATTCCTCTCCACCCTCCCTCTCTGAAAAGCCTAAAAACTGGTAGCCAAAAACAACCCGAGAGGAAGGATTATCCAGTAATTAGTGAAGCAGATTAGGATTCAGAGCATTCAGCCTTAATATCCTTTTTGGACATAGATGTCATACGTAACCTTGGGTAATTCCATTCCTCTCTGTGCCTCAGCTTTCCTTGAAAGAAAGGAAAAAAAAAAAAAGAGAGAAAAAGAGAGAGAGAGAGAGAAAGAAAGAAGAAAAGAAAGAGAGAAAGAGGGAGAGGAGAAAAAGAAAAAGAAAAAGAAAAAGAAAAAGAAAAAGAAAAAGAAAAAGAAAAAGAAAAAGAAAAAGAAAAAGAAAAAGAAAAAGAAAAAGAAAAAGAAAAAGAAAAAGAAAGAAAAAGAAAAAGAAAAAAAAAGAAAGAAAAAGAAAAAGAAAAAGAAAAAGAAAAAGAAAAAGAAAAAGAAAAAGAAAAAGAAAAAGAAAAAGAAAAAGAAAAAGAAAAAGAAAGAAAAAGAAAAAGAAAAAGAAAAAGAAAAAAAAAAAGAAAAAGAAAAAGAAAAAGAAAAAGAAAAAGAAAAAGAAAAAGAAAAAGAAAAAGAAAAAGAAAAAGAAAAAGAAAAAGAAAAAGAAAAAGAAAAAGAAAAAGAAAAAGAAAGAAAAAGAAAAAGAAAAAGACAAGTTTTTGCTTTTGTTGCAGTAGTGCTGAGAGGCTAAAGCCATTAAAATAATAAAATGGAAAAAATACCGTGCTGAGGGACAACCATAAGTTCCTTAGGACATGTTCATAAGTTTTCAAGTGATTAATTTATCACAGCTTAATGCATTGTTGCTTTCCAGCTGAACTATGATTGCTGACCATAGCATTCCAGCTAACTGCAAATGTGAATTAAATGTTGTAGCATAAACCATTATCGAGGAGACTTAAGCTATACATTACTTTGCAAATGGGAAAGGGTGGGAGATCACACAGAAATCTACTACTAATCAATTGACTCAAGTGGAAAAGTGCAATAAGTTGACCCTTTCCAATCACATGAAACTTACCTTTTTGTTAAAGCACAGTTTAATCAGGTTTATTAAAATTAAAAATGTGTAATCATCCACTGAGTAGATACACAGAATTTCAAACTTTCTTTGGTATTCAGGGCTGCTTGGCATCCTAGATTTGGTTCAAGATCATTCCTAATTGATTATATTGTGATGAAGGGTACAGGAAGAGGATAGGAAGAAGAAAGCTCAAAATTGCCTTCCAGACATAAAATGTGTTTTGATTTACACTTAATGAAACTTTTTTATTACTCAAATTACTCCTTAATATTGTGGCTGGATTTACTCTGGAATGGGGTTATCACACACGTATGTCCCATTGGTCTACATCTCAGCAGTCAGGGTAGGTTTATTTTGGCAGGCTAGACGGGATGTCAGTGGTTCTCTTTTTATTTAAAGCAACAATTGGCACACTTGTAGAGTGCTTAATGTTTTGTTTGCAGAGAAAAGAAAGTTGTTACAATTTGGGAAGAATGCACATACAGTCTTGGATATGTAGATGTAGATGCATATATATGTGTATATATGCACATACTATGTATATGTATGTGTATGTGTATATGTATATATGCATACATTTTAGAAGTCATTAATCTATTTAAAATTATCACCTTCAGTTCTCAAGGCAAAAATTGTTTTGCCAGATATTCACCCCCAGTCATACTTTCCCTCTTTCCATCTCTCAGTGAATATCATTAAGAAATACACTTGCTGATGGTTTCAAAAAGCACCTTCAGTTACATGCCAAGGAAGTTTTACCAATATCTTTTTTATTTGTTGAATAGATTTAATAACAACTTTTGCCAGAAAGAATGATAACTGAATCTCAAGAATTTTGATTTAATTGTGGTAAGTCTGAAAAAGTTCAAACATACATCTAGGGGCCACTGAAAGCACATGAAGGTTTGCTCTTGACTTTGTCTTTAGGACTGGCCTCTGAATTTTCATCAAACCCCTAGTGTGTTTAGATTTCTCCTTTCTCTCTTGGCCCCATATGAACCCAGTCTTTTGAGACACACTATCGGAAATCCAGGCCCCATTTGCTTCTTACTTTTTTTATTGGATGATTTTCTAAAGCCCTACACCATTTCCAGCTGCTGAAAATGTATTTGTTGGGTGCATCTCAACTTCTGCTTCCTGAAACCCTTCATATGCAAAAGTCTTTGCTTAGACAGTCCCAACACAGACAAATCTTAGCCCAGACAGACTGCAATTGGATCAGCAGCACAGCATGGCTTGCTCACAAATGAGATTCCAGATGGTAACACCATTTTTTTTTTTTTTTTCAGTTTCCTATAAATACCGTTAATGCAAAACGTTATTCAAAATTCATTTTAAAAGCACTAGGCTGGAGTAAGTTAAATTTAGAATAGCCTTGTAAGATGAAAATCAAGATGTATGTAACACCTTCAGGAACAGTCTTTATAATTTCTTAATAGCTTTATTAATTTCTCCTCAATCCCAAAATCATTTCCTTTTTGATTTATTGGTAAAACACACAGGCTTGCACTGTCCGGTGTATGGTAGCAATAAATTCTTCCTTTTAATTTGATCTTCTATTTAAATTCTTCAAAGCAGACAACAGACATATCTGACTTTATTATGGAGATCTTTCCTTCTAGTATTTATATACTTTCTTCCCAGATAAAACCCCACAAAGTTGACCAGCTAACTTTCCAACACCCATTCAGCTCCTATGAGGGTGAGAAGGAGTATATAAGCACAGGCATCTGATAATCTCTAATAGTTTGATCAAATTTAAATGAACCACTGCTTTCGAGAAAACTTTCTTGTAATTGTATGTTTTCCTTTACTCAGTCCATGCTTTATCTGAGTCTCAGCTTGTGTTCTCTTGCCTTGGGAATGATTTACTGAGTCTATAATATTTAAAGGAACTGAGTCTTTATTGACGATGAATTAAACAACTAATATTTTTTAAAAAATTATATAATATCAATATAATATTTTTCACAGATTAGTAACATGTTTCTTAGTCTATTGTTTTTTTTTTTTAAAGGATAGATTTTTTTTCTTATTTATTATTTTAAACTTTATCTTAGACTTCAGGGAGAGAAAAATTCACCAAATTATTTCTGCTATTTTTCACTTACAGACTATATTATTCTCACATGGAATAGAAATTTCAGGCAGGTATTTTTTTTTCCCTATATACTAAGATTGTGAAATATAGACCCAAATCTAATTCAAATTGTTCTGGGTTTACCCTCTGCTTAATCTCCTGTAAGAGTCCTACTAAAAATGATTTATAAAGGTGTTTAGTGTCGTATTTCAACGTCTCTCTTTCTGGAATTTGTACACTCTTGCTGTGTTGTAAATTTATGAAAGTTGATCTATCTTTCCTTGGGGAATACTTGCTTAATGCCTGGTGTGATGTTCAGTTTATTCTTTGTTACTTTCTAAATACGGCAATCATGATCAATAGAAGAGTCTTCCAGCTTTTGAAAAAGTCTTATGAAACTGACTGGGAAATTATTTATTAATTTTTACAATCATGTTGTGTCATATCCTCTGTCTTTACTTTTTCATTTTTGTAGAATCTATCTATCTATTTATTTATTTATTTATTTATTTTGGGGGGAAGGATGTAGCTCAGAAATCTATGAAGGAAAAATAAAATTTTGCTTATTGTTCTATTGAGCCACAAAGCTGTTTTCTATGAAAAACAAACAAAAAAAAGGGAGAGAGAGAGAGAAAGAGAGAGAGAGAGAGAAAGCTCCAATGAATTGAATAAACGAGTAAATTAATACTGAAAAAGACCACAGGAGAGTTTGTATCTGTGCAAGATGAATGACCAGGGGTTCAATTGCCATGGATTGCCAAGTGGGTACACTCCCATGCCCATATTCCTGTACATGAATGAACTGTGTTTTAGGAGGTAAGTTTACTTATATAGAGAACCACTATAGTCAGAAAATGCTGTTAATTTTATGACTCACTGTGAATAATTAATCTCTTATTTGTTCTTTTACTCTTAACATACACCATGTTCTAACTAACATTTTACTGAATACTGTCTAATGAAGTGAAAGTCAGCAGAAATCCTAGTTCTGAGCTAGACCTCTGAGAAAGACCTACATTATTCAAGATCTTTGCCATACACCATATAATAATAATAATAATAAAAAAAAGTATATATATTATAATAAACAAATGAAAGATCACAACTTAGGTTATATGTAATGTAATTAAAAAATATCAGTGGTATTTATACCAACAATATTGTTCTTTTTGAATTATCTCCAGCAAAATTATTATACCTAACTAATTCTGAATATAATTTTTTAATCCATAGGTAGTACTAGTAATTTTCATGGGAGGGAATAAATTATAAATTTACGTGAGCATAAATGTCATGATCTGACTCCATTTAATTTACAGATTAATACAGAAAAATAATTTATTCTAGAGAAAAAGGACAAAATGCTGCAAAAAAATGTTGTCTGTTTTCTTTGTGTGTTTGAGGACTGAAATATTCATTTATTTGTTTTTTAATAATTGACTCATGGCATGGTGGAGGTTTGGGTCACAGATAACTCTTCTAATATTTTTTCTAACATCATGGCATTTCTGGTATGCCCATGATAAAATAAATCTTCCTTACTTAGAGAAACCCTTTGAAAAACAATATTTGAATAGATTTTCTCTTGCTGAAGACAGCTGTCACTTTTGCTTCCCTTATCACCTGGGTATCCAGGGTTGGAAGGTCTTCTTTTGAATTTATTTTATCATTCGACATTTGTTGCTCATATGGTAGACATTTGCTGACTCTATGGCATATGTGTTATGCAAACCCCAGTGACTGGAGTGTTTTGAACAGCCATGAGCCATAATTCCAAACATATTAAAAGATTAAAATAATTGCACTGTTTAATTTTACAAGCTTTCCACAACAAACATAGCCACCCACCCCTATATTCAAAGAAAACGAAGTGACGACAAGGTCTACACTGTTTTCCAAGGTTAGCTGTGAAATAACTTTTTTAAACCACATAGATTAAGATAATGGCCTTGCTGTCCTTGCACACTCAAGCCTTCCAGTAGGACTGGTTATAATATAAGTTAATGAATTACTCCTGATCTTCACCTACTGCTCTTTTTAATAACATCTTCAAGAATCACTTGTTGTCTGAATTGCTACTGCTTGTTAGAAAAGCCCTTAAGTACCACAGTGGTATGTGATCATGTCTCGGGGACCTGTACCCAGTCATTTCTGTGGTGTGTTAGCCCAAGATCTGTCATGGTTTTGGTCTGTATCACATAGTCTTCTCCTAGACAATGATTGGCCACTATTTGGAGGAATTTGTTTCTCAGGGTAAAGAGTACAGGTGTGTGGATGTGGGCTGTGCTGTGCCAAAACCTCTCATCCAGAGAAGAGTCACTGGTCCATTTCTTTCACTAAGATAGACGTATACAATGGAGAACACATATAGGATGACTGTGGTCCTTTCTATTTGTCTATTTTATAGCTTAATTATATAAGCTGAATAATTTACCAAACAATAACATCAACAACAAAATAGCTTCTAGCAATGCCTGATTAAGTAAATGACTGGCTGACAGTTACATGCTGCTTCTGAAGAGAGATATCAGGAGTCTGAAGATTTGGCCTACAGATGATGCAGGACAGGGGCCTGGTGGGAATTTAGTCTCCCATCTGCAAAGGCAGGTCATATGTTCATCTGCATGATGCCAGGGGGAAAACAAATAAACAAAGAAACAAACAAACAACAACCCTAAACTGTCAGATATATGCACCTGTACAACCTAAGTCTTTTTATCCTAACATACTGTCTATACTGTTCATACATAGATATATGTATGCAACTTACTACATTTCATAAATAACATTAGAATAATAAAACTGAAGTACTTTGATCCATTTTTTTTTCTTTTTTACCTTCATTAAATTTAATCTGAAACTACTATTAAAACAAGAGCAATCTTTGCCCTTTAAGAATAAAATATCTAAGAAAAGTACAAAATACCTAAATATTATTACAAATGGAGGAAAAAATCTCTCAAGAACTAATTTTCCTGATTTCTGATACTTGCTTGCAGTAAGCTGGGAATTGTTCCAAAAAATGCATTTATTTATTTATTATTTTTTTTGGTGTATACTAGAAGTACTTTTGCTTCTGCTGGAAACCTGAAAATACAGAGACTTGCAAGGAAGTGCATTCCTGTGACATATGATAAGGCACAGGAGAGAAATATCTATCCTTTCCATGATCAAGTATTAAAAAAATGTGTTCATATTTCCAATAGTTTGAGGGATCATGAAATGTATTTAAAAAAAAAAAAAAAAAAAAGCTGGATTCAATCATTATAAATTATGGACGTCTTTCTGTAACAATCCTCAAACCACAAGGATACTATTTCTGGCACAGAAAGTGCTGGAAACTAGGAGATATCCCTGGAAGCTGGAAGACCATACCTGCAAAATGTCACTGTATTCTTGCCCTCTTCAAATGGTGTCTTCTGTCTTCTCTATGTCCATTGGCTGACACATCTGGAACAGACAGATGGACTTTCAATCTGATCTCATATTTTTGTTCTTATATAAAAATCACAACCAAATGACTAAAGGTTTGCAGATTAACAACTTTATACAAAATCGTCTTCTCTGAATCAATGGTATAACTTCCATAAACTTCAGTAGTGCAGATATTCAAAATACATAATAGTCCTCCAAATTCCTTGGGAACATCCATCTCCACATCCAAGTAAATACCATCTCACCATTTGGATGCATCCCTGAGCAGAATATACAAATTATTTCTTCTTTCATCACAATTTTGCATTGACACATTCAACTGCAATAAACTTATCTCCTTGAAGTTATAAATGGGTTTATCCTATCCAGTGGAAGTATGCTGTTTAGCTTCAGTCATGCTTGTAAAATGTTGATGAAAGTTTCTGGCCCTAATGTTAGGGAAGTATTGAAAAGGGAAGTGGTTTTCCAAGCATGAACAAATGTTGATTAAAAAGATATGGAGAAATCCAACTAAATTCAGCTTATTTTTTCTGTGTTTCTTGCATTTCTCGTTTCTCTACATAAAAAGAGCACTCGAATTTCATTTTTTGTATGTTTATTTCATATTTTAGAGGATCGCTGGTAAGAAGAGAAGGAAACAGGGTATAAGAAGGAAGCGGTTACTTGTATTTTTAGTTATTTTTTTGCCAGTATTTGGGAATTTTTAAGTGGATTTTCCTGAAAAATGAATCATAGGATGTAACGAGATTTGTTTAATCTCAAAGGCAAATTCATTTAGAAAATGAATACTTTTCATAAATCCAGAAACATATTTTGAAGTCAGAATAAAAAAGCATTATTTTATGATTAGGTCAAAGAATAATCTAGTACAAATATCACCTTACTGACAAAAAGCTTAAAGCCTCGTTACATTAACAGCCACTGGCCCTGACCCAGAAAAGGATCTAAACATGATGATAGGCATATGAGACATCCCACTAAAACTAAGGGGATAGGCAAAATTAGGTAGATTTTTGAATTTCTTCCTAGTCTGGAGCCAATGTCTGTGATTTGTTTGCATAGTCATCAAAAAATTGTAGAAGGTAATGGATATAGGGAAACAAGCCGATCAGGAAAAAAAAAAAAAAAAAAAAAAGATTAATTTTACAAAACTGCTGAACTGTCCATTTAGGATCCAAAAAAAGTGCCTGAATTCCTGACTCTGTCATGATGAACACAGGATCTCCACTTTTAGTCTCCATCACTGTTGATGATAACCCAAGAAGCTGTTGGAGTTTTTGTCTTTATAATTTACTACAGTGTAGACCCCAAAAGCTCATTCGAAGACTCAGCTTTGTAGTCACGGCTCCAAATATTCATCTTCTTTTCCCACGTATCTAGTCACACGTTTCTTATTTCACCGTGCTGTAGTCATATAAACTGAGTTTTCTGTGTAGACTTCTCTGTGTTATTAAGTGACAATCATCCTTTCAAGTTAACACCATTTCTGATCTTCCAACTACTAGAAAAAGACCTTATCTTAGACATGAACTCCAAGAGAAGCAGCTGGCTTGAATGTGTTCAGAGGAAAAGATATTTCAGCAGAATAGAAATCATGTGTGGAAGCTTTAGGAACTGCCTCTGAAGCTGACATATGCGTCACTTATTTCCTCCTTCTGCCTAATAATGCTAATGAGGCTTAGATTGGCTGGTGACATTAAAAATTTAAGACTGTAATCAGCAGCTAAATCACACACTCCTTCATCATGGTGCTCTCCCCCATGGTAGAGCTGCTGTGTTGCAGATTCAGAAGGTGTCAAGTCTGTTCCTTGCATAGACCTGTTATTTTTCTGTTCATTTCTGCAGCTGTTTCTTTTATGTCACTTTTGTTCTGTCCTTATTCTCCTGTTCATTCCTCACTGATATAAACTGTGTTTAACATCTGGGAAAGTTCCCTAGGCCACTTCCTGAACCTACAGACACTGGTAATAGTAATAGTAATAGTAATAATAATTAAACATTTATGTATATATTAGTCCTGCCTCTACAATACCTGGGGGCCTGTGCAAAAACAAATGCCATGCAATCAAAATAAATAGAATAAAAGCATAATAAATACATGAAATAAAATGCAAACAAGTTTGCAGGTGCTTGGATTGAGGGTCACCCTGACACATGTGTATTAACTCAGCATAGATTGTAGCAAACTCTATACAACCATTAATTGAGTTATTCTCAATTTACTGCAGCAGTTTCTACAATAAAGTTCAGGCTCCTGCTTAAGCATGTGGCTGTTTTGTACATAAACTTGGACCTAGCTTTAAGACTCTTTGAGCAGACTGTTTTCAAAATGTCTTCTGTACTGTTAGTAAATTTTAATTTCCTCCTCTATGTCTACAAAGAGTAATAGTGCACCAAAGACAATCAAATTAATTACCTTAATTGTTGAACTGAAGTGAGATTCTCTGGGCTACTGGGGGTATATATGATATGGTATTCATAGGATTGCTTATATCTTGATAAACAAATAATATTGATGTAATGCTATCATACTGGCATACTGACATAAATAGTTGCTGGCATTCTTTACCAGTGCTATTCTAAAAATTTTCAACAATCTTTGCCTCCCCTAATTGTTTCCTTTCAGCCCTTTATAGTCACTAGCCAGTGTGTTCTCTCCTAAGATGAGGAACCAACGTTGTTCCCTCAGTGTTAGCCCAGTCCTGGTCATGACGCCAAAAAATGTTCTTTTGCCACAATACTTGGTAGACTTTAGTTTTCCTCTGCTGGCATTATTAAATAAATAGTCTGCACTCAGATCTCAGTAAAATCTACTAGGACTATATATCCAAGTCACTGGGATATTTTTTCAAATGTCCACACTACAGAACTGTGCTTGCTTCAACATTTGAAAGGCAGTCATCCAGCTCACTTCTGAAAGAAACAAAGATGAATAATCCACCAAATGTCTCACAGACTCCTTTTTGCCTGGGTAGTTTTGCATGGATATCATCTACCCCAGGAAATGTGCTGTTCCTCAACTTCATGGTGTCCCGTTTTCATTTCAGATCACTGTTTTCCTTGGCATTGGGAATGAATGAATGAATCATCCCCACCAAGCACAGCAGGGCTGTCTGGGACAGGGTGGTTGAGTAAATCGCTGAAGTGTTCCTTCTTGCTTTTACCTTCTTTCATCAAGACTTTACCATCTTTAGTCTGAATGTGGTTTTAACAAATGTCTTACATTTCCTTCATAAGTATGTAGGTGGCATTTAACTCACCCTAATTTCAGCCATTTGAATGTTAGTCATTTTGCCTTAACTCATTTGTTCTTCCTCTAGAGCCGGCACAGAGAAACTTTAGTGGATTCATTGCCCCAAAGGTGTTCAAAGCAGTTTTGCTGTATGTCTGTCCTTAATTCTAATGTCTGCTTCTTGACTTGCTTGTCACGTCTTGTATTTTCACTCTTTCCATTTAATCATATCGAGGACTCTAGGTTAACTCTGCCTTAGGTTGAATTGCAAAAGCACTGAATTCTTGGAAACTCAGGTGTTCAGGGCAGACAAATATTGAGACAAATAGTGAGACGGGACTATCTGAATTACTTTTTGTCTGAACCATTTTTATGACATTTATAATGATATAGGATATGACTAGGTTGAATCAGTTGAATTAGTTAAAGCCTAAAAGTATTTGAGTCTGTTGAAGTCAAAGGCAATAAAAACATGCTTTAGCATGTACAACAGCTTTTCTTCTCTTTCATATTGTTTAAATGTATCTTGTAATTATGTAGGAGGATTGTGTGATTCTCAACTTGATAAATTCCTCTATGTAAGGATGTAAAGACTGCTTATTTTAGAAAAACTAAGTACAGAGAAATTGTCGACTTCATGGGAAAAATAACACCGTACAAGATTCAGGCAGCAGAACTGCAATATTGTGCTGGCCAATTATCTTTCTTAAGCTTAGTAAAAGATTTGTGGAAGACACTGGACTCTCCCCGTTGAAGTCAATAACCTTTTTACATTGCTTATATACATCCTGTAGGAGGAAAAGTGTCCAGTGGCTTCTGTCCAGTGTCTCCAGCCCAGTGGCTTCAGCATTCTGAAGTAGAACTTGCCTTTGAGGAATGGCAACAACAGACATAATTGGTGGAAGTGTTTTTCAGATATTTTTTTTCTTAATTTACATTTGAGAATTCAGTTTTGAAATGAAAATAATAATAATAATAATAATAAAAAAGACTGGAAATTGGGATTGGGAAAGAAACTGGGTAAAATCATAAGAAATTAATAAAGCCTATTTTAAAAGGTTCCAAATGGCATTGGAATTATGAAATTACTGGGTGGTTCTACAACTAGCAGAAAACCATTATCCCAGAGGCCATATGTAGCTGCTTTGAGGTTATGATGGCATATGTAATGAAGTGGTTGACATATAAATAGAAAATGTTGTGCTATTTAAATATATATATATATAAATAAATAACCAAGCCCTTTATTTCTATTTAAACTTGTGTCTGTTAGTACATGATTCAAGAAGGAAAACTGCATTGACAGAAGAATCCAGATCTCTGAACCTTTCCCAGTTCAGCGTTGTGAGCTAGAAGGAAAGAAGCTGAGCCCTAGACACATAAGGAAATGTTGAGAACTGAGAATGGTGAGGTGGTAACAGAAATTCAGACTCCATATACTAATGTTAGGCTTTGAAGCCTCTCACTAATAAGAATCAAGGCTCCATCTCATATAATCCATATGCTCTGTGCTTTCTGTGGGAGTTAATAATATATGACATGAAAGGGTGCATTAATAATGTTTGACCCACTGGAAATGCCAAAAAAGCAACTTCACTGAAGTTGATGTAACATGATCCCTTGTCTGGGGAAAGAGAGTGGAAGAAGCTTCTGTCTACCTTGCTAACATCTCATCTAGCCTTAAATGAGACATTTCACCATATGAATAACTAGGTCAAAATCACCTTATTTTAGAGGAATGTTTCTTACCTATAGAATTACAGAGATATATGCTTTAATAATTATTTATGTTCTGGTTTTATATCTGCTTGTTTGATACTGTATTTGCTACAACTGGAACCTGAAGGTCCTAAAAACTTAAGGAAAGCTATTCTTGGTTAGGCCAATAGCATTTCCATTCATTTATTTTCTCACTAGTTACTGCTGGTTGCCTAGGGAAAAAATTAAAGATGACGAAAATGGAACGTTGTTTCTTAAAAGCGTACCTTTAACCTCCAGTGTTTGTTGTTTACAGACCTCTTGTGCAGGAGAAAATGTCTTCAGATTTATTAGCTTTTGGTGGATTTCTCTTAATTTAATTTGTTGTTGCCTGCTCATGATATTTTCCTTTAATGTCAAAGAATTCCTGAGTTTTATTAATATATTGTGAAGATTAACTTGCCTGTTGTTGTTTAGTGTGGTTTTGTTATATGTCTTGTTGTTTGTTTGTATGACCTGCTATATGCAAAGTTTTCATTAGATACTTTTATACTTTTTATTTTACAAGAGATAGTGAACAATTTTCCATCCTTATCTTTTTTCATATAGCTTGTTGTTTTATACAGTGCTCTCATTTCCTTTATATAATCTCTTTTCCAAGGTGAAAAACCCCTCTCTTCAGTAGTTTTATACATTTGATTAACTTGCCTACCATTTGCTATGCTTTTAATAATTCTATATATTTTTAGACACAGCGTATCAGAATTTACACTGCCCTCAGGAGGGAGGATCCATGGATACAATGATACAGCCTTTTTTTTTTTTTTTCTCTTTATTCTCCTCTAATAATTCCTGATACTCAATTCTTATTTCATTTTCTGTTTCTATGGAAAAGGCCTAGATTATCTAGCACACTGTCTAATTGCATCTTGAAAACTGCTAGTGATGGTAAATCTACCATGTCCTTGAGTAGGTTGTTCCAGTGATTCATATCCACAGTTCTGCCTGGTCATTATTACTTCATATATTACTATGATTACTTCATAATCCTCCATTATGATGAATGTGTTGGTGTTTTGCTTTCCAGCAGCCTCAGTCTTTCCCCAGCTGCTCATGATTGGTGATATCCTCTACTGATGACACTTAGCACATAGGAATCAGCTGTAGAGCTCTTGTGGTCTGCACCAGATATCAGCCTGTCCAGCAGAAGCTTTTAACAACATTTTCTTGAAGGTCCTTTCATACACAGATATGATGCCAACTTCCTCATTAAAAGAAAGCGATTAAAGTCTTAATCAATTTTATTTAGTTATGAAATTCAATAAAGTTTCCGAAGACTTACCTTTCTGAAAATGTAAGGGTAAGCCTACGCTGGTAAGTCCATGCTGAGGTGTTCTAATAAGTTTTTGCTGTACCTTTTGATTAGATGGGACATTTATTTTCAGTGACAGCTATCGTTATGGCAGTCTATAGATTTAGATAAACTATGGTGAAGAGTACTTTCAGTTTGCTGAAGTTTTATTCTTACTGTAGAGGGAAATTAATTTTTAATTATACAGCCTTTCACACTTTGTAGGGCTCCTTAGTGTGTAAACTAGGACACTAATTGTTCCTTTAGTTTAGGAATAAATAATGATATTGTTAAAATGAAGTTCTACCTTTGAAATACACAGACAGTTGAACCTATGTTTTCTACCATTGCAGTCATCTGTAAAGAAGTGATTCACTGTGGCAGGAAAACAATCTGATCAAATGAGATTACATACATGTGTGCAATGAACAAAGAAAAGTTAAGCATGACATATACAAACATAGCTGTCTACACAAATCTTTCTTCTTTGTACACATCTTATAGAAATATTCTGGCAAAAGTAGAAGATTATATATTTTATTATAATATTTTATTGCTTACAGAGCTAATGATTGTTTAGCCTCCAATCTTCCACTTTCCCCTCCCCTCAAATGTACTCTATTATAAGGAAAGAATAGTAAATATATAGGTCCATTATACAATCCACAAATTTAGTACAAATTGAACAGACAGTTTACAGTTATAGTACAGATGTACTCTTTATTGGCTAGAAGTCCAATAAAGGCAGCATTTTGAATTTTAATACAAATATGCAATTTTCATTTGGAACCTATATAGAACTAGGTAAATGGGTGCACATGGAAGTTTAATTTAAAAGCCTTTCTATTTGCAAAATCCCTATATACAGAGTACATGCCCAGAATTCTGGTTGCTTTTCATTTCAAATTGCCTATAAAGTTGGAAGTATTTCCATAATTTTAAATTGCCCACATAACATAGGAGAGATTGGAATTACAGTTGCTCCTCAAATTTGTTTTTATAAGCACCTGAATTTGGAATGGATTCAAATGGCATTTTAATATGTGTTGGGTCAGGCCATACTGATTTAATTTATAAAATGTATTTATCATGAAAAGGGGCAATTTAAAGAAGTGGAAAATATAATAAAATACGAAACTAGATGGCAGAAATGCACCCACAGAACATAGCTGTGAAGTAAATCTACATTAAAGAGCAAAATGTTGGATTCTTTGGACTACTGATGCAAAGATTGTGAAAAAGCTCATGAAAGCATGTTTCTTTCTCTTCAGAAACACAGAGTAGCTGGCAAGCTGAAAACACATTGCTGACCACAGAAGGAAAGAGATGATCAATAAACAATGTATACAAGTGTTAGTAAATCATAATTTGACTCATGCCTTTTAAAATTGATGCAGACTCAGAATATTGCTTACATTTAATTCCTGGAGAGGACTGCTGATTTCAGTGTTTGACATACTTATGTATTGCACATGAACTTAAAAAAAATTGCTGGATTTTTTCTAAAGTAGTATGGGATTTTATGAAAAATTCCAATTCTTTATTTCTTCTTAATTTTGAGAAAAAAATGCAATACTTAATTTATGTATGCATTCTACTTACACTAGTATAATTAATCTCTGTGAAAAACTGCAGAAGTCGAAACTGAAAGAAATAAAGTGATCAAGTCAGGATGCTCAGTTCAAAAGGAAATATCACAAGATAGTGTGTGTGAGTTCCTGACAGTAGGTCCAACTCTGCTATTTATGAAGATAGTATTTGAGTTTCCATTTGCAATTTTGCTTCTTAAATAAAACTGTCACTGGGAAAAATTACTAGGGATTTTTTTTTTCTTGAAATGGAAGAAAATACAGATACTGTATGGAATACTGATTCCCTCATTGTAATTTGACCAGGTAATTCATATCAAAGCTTGTGATCTTCCAAAAAGTGCGATGGACTAGATTTTCAGAACTGATTTTCCGGTTTGTCTGAGAAGTTCCAGTAAGATGACTCCTGGGTTTACCACAATGCTAAGGAAGGTGCTATGTAATATGCAAGGAGCAAAATGCCACCCACTGAAATGCCAGCAGTGCTTGCTGTAGCACCTGTAGGGACCTTGGAATTTTTCCAGCTAAGCTAAGCCCCAGACCTGAGTCAGTGAACTTATGGAAACAAGGCTGCAAAGCTTCAGGCTACCTGAATAAAAGTAAAATCACCAATTGTAAGGTGTTCTGGTTGTATGAGTTTATTTATAGACTAACATAAACTTGAATGAAAAGCTCCAAGAATGCTGAAAGCAATATTAAAAAAAAAAAAAAAAAAGTGGAATTATGATTATAAGCTGCTTGCTGAATTTTCTGTGTTCCTGTTTATTACAAAAACCTTTTTATTAAAACAAAACAGGTATTTCAACCAATAAAACAGCACATTAAATCATAGATTTATTAAATTATAGAAATTGCCAGAGCAGAACAAATAACTACTTGAAAAAGTGAAAAGCAGAAATAAACCAATCAAGCAGGACCCAAGCAGAATCCAAATTTAAGAAGAAAACCTTCTTTCAGATACATGGGTGCCCAACAAAGGCTTTCCTGAAACCTTCCACCAGGGTTAGAGAACTGCATAGAAGCAGAATTAATTAGCGTGGTTCAGCCTCCATCAGCTCCATTAATAATGCTCTTTACTGTTATATCACCTTTTTGTGGTTTAAAGATGTATTCTTTTAAAAGTCGTATAGATTTATACAGATAGTAATGTGTCCTGGAGATATTGACTGTGGAGCCATAATGTCAAGCCATTAAGGCAAGAAAACATTTATGAAGGAGCTGGAGTAGAAAACGCTCAAGATAAACAGTTGAATAAGTTATGAACATTATGAATAATTACCAGTAATGAATCATTGTGGCAATAGCATGTGATGTGTATTATCAGAGCATACAAACTCAGAATGGGGTAGTTCTCATCTGTAAACTAATCCACCACTAGTAATACTTTTTATTAAACTCAACCAAACAGCTTGTTCAGCACACCTTCCTGCTCATCATTTGGAGTGATTGTCTCTGTGATAGGTGAATTACCTGGAAACAAATAGCCAAGAAGTAAATGGAGGCCAAACTAGCTAGCAGCAAAATAATAATGAGAGGGAAAGAGTCCAATGTAATGTAGAATTAATTTACTGTAAATATGCCAAGAGATAAAACATGTTTATCTACAGAAGTATGTCTGTCAAAAAATTCCATCATTACACCTTGTGGCAGATAAGTTATGAGATAGAAGTAAGGAAACTTTTACCCCCACGTAATATATATATATTAGCTTTTATCATACAGGTCCACAAGCACGGACCACTCGCTTATGCAAGCATAGGCAGACTTGAACAGAGATATCATGCGATACTCAGTTCAGATTGCATTCAGAAATATTTGTACCCAGTAGAGACAATCAAAACAAACAAACAAAAAACAGCAGTCTCAGATTATTTTGGACACTTTCTTGAAGATTGAAGCCAATATAAAGGATTCTCTGAAATAACTGCTCCCTAAAAATAATATCAAAATAATATCAACAACTATGTAAAAATGTAATGGCTTTGATTTGGGCTCTTTTTTTTTTTTTTTTTTTTTATTCAGAAAGAACAAATTTGAGGACAAAACATGGAATGTTCTTATAATTTATTTTTTGGGGAATATCATGGCACATCTTAGTTTCAAAAAAGCCAGTTTTCCTGACAAAACAAGTGAATGAACAAACTTTGTTACTGATTGCTGCTTTTGTAAAGATTTTCTTTTTTTTTTTAATGCAATTGTATACAGTTAGTCAAATTCTCTAAAATGCCCTTATCATGGCAGACTGCTTTTCAAAGGAATTCAACTCTTACTGATTCACTAAAGGGAGAGTGTAGGTTTTCAACGGTGCCCAACACACTGGGTGCTCTCAGCAGGGAGACACTCCTAGCTGATCTGGGTGGCTGCTGCAAACTCTTTGATTTATAACTATTCTGGATTCTCTGTGAACCATTTTAAGGAAGAGAAAAACTAAGGGGGCAAAATGGGAGAAGAGAGAGGTAAAACTATTGCTTTTGGATGCAGTGTTACTGGTCACACAGTATGTTCTGTTCAGAAAACTGTGGGAGATTACTCTGCTTCCCCTCAAGCATTTTGAATATATTCTAAATGTAAAAACAGATTTCTTTACTTCTGACATTTTCCCCTCCTTTGGTAAAATAAATGTTATTTGATTTGGCACATTGGTCTTCTTACTTGTAAATGTCTCCATCCTGTTTAGATATTAGCAGACAGCTTATGTTTGAGTAAAAGATTTTAAAGGAAAAGAGAGAGAGAGAAAGAAAGAAGGGAAAGAAAAAGAAAGAAAGAAATAAAGGAAGGAAGGAAAGAATGAGAAAGAAGGAAAGAGAAGAAAAATAAAGAGGAAGAGAGAAAGAAAAAAAAGGAAAAGGAAAAACGTGGTAAGACAGTAAAGAATAAAAGAAAACAATAAAAGGTCAAGTTTTATGCCTTTATTACTGATTGTTGGTAATCTGACTGCTTCAAGAAACAACTTTATATGTTTGTATGCATGTATTTGCATATTTTAAAATATTGAGTGCATAACAAATCGATGCATTTGTTTCTATACTTAAATATTTAGTTATGTATGTAAACATTTGTTGATGTAAACATATGTATATGTAAGTACTGATCCAAAACATTTTTTTTTGCAAATGATTTATAAGCACATCTGCTTTCTCTCTACTCTTGTTGCGTCATCTTGTCAGAGGCAGCCCATGCTCCCGCTTCAACAGCTATATCTGGAAATTGGTCATATAGTAGTGGTTCTACTTCCAACAATGAACTTGTATAAGCCCATCATGTTTCATCTCATAGCAGGCTTGTGATTATCTATTTCTCCCCAGTTTTTGTACATTTAATTAATTCCTCTGAAATACCCATGGTCAGTATGAGCAGGACACTTTTGCAGCACAAATTTAAGCATGTAGATATAAGATTAAATACTTTCTATTTTTTTCTCCTTTTTTCTATTTTTTCTCTTTCTTTTTCTCCTTTCTTTGAATGTTTGTCATAGTTAGAGATGACTTCATGGTGTATTTGTTTTGTTGTTCTGAACTGTTGTGGAATCTATAATGGTAGCTGAAAGCCTATTTGGGAGAGAAGCATTGAAGGAAAAGAACTCTTCACAATATATGCAATTCTAATGAGTTATTAAACCTGAAAGCCACAAATTAATGGAAAAAATATATAATATATATGACAATATATATATATTATATAATATCTAATTATATATATAATATATTATATAATGTATAATAATATAATATTATAATATATATAATCTTGGCCTGATTTTTATGGAAGGCATTATGTATTCCAGGACTGTGATAGTGGCACACTCAGGAAAGGCATTTAATCCTGCAAACTATTATTTGGATACTTAACTTACTCTTTTCAGTATTCTCTGAGTGTGCAGTCCTAATAAAGTGGACTATTCCAGCAGTATTTTCAAACCCTTACTATTAAGAAAATAAAGTAAGACCAAAATATAAGGAGAAAAAAATATAATCCCATATGCCAGTTATCCCAAGAACACCTATATTTTCCTTTTTGTGTCGTCTGAAGTCAGATGGGTGTGTACCATAACCGCCACCTTCCAAGGTCTGGAAATCAGTCACTTTTTGAGTGCTTACAGAGATGGAGTTCCAGACAAAATTGAGTACAGAAAGCAAAAGCTTTAGGAGAAACTGATTTTACCACTCTTTGATATCACATATTTTTTTGTTTTATTTTGTTTTATTTTTAAGATGTAGAAGGAAAATAGCCTAATTATTTGGTATATTCACTCCTGTGAGTCAGAAGTCAAGCAACTGCCATAGGTGCCGTTGGGTGTGGAGTTCAATCAGGTTCAGCTGTAGAGAAGGTTTGAGGTATAAAAAAAAAAAAAATAACAGTAAAGAGGGATTGTATGAGCTTTGGGAGACTCCAAATCCAATCATGCTTACATTTTTGTGGGTGAAGGAAAAATAGTTCACTGTTGTCTAGGTCAGTCTATTTTTTATTTCATTTTAAACAGTTATTTTTACAATTTCATGATTTATTTTTCCAGGTGTTTGCAAAATTCCTCCTTTTAAATAAAGATGATATAGAAACCAATGGCAGCTTTTGAAAGAAGGCATTAACTTAAGGTTTTGACTTTAAGACATTATATTCTGTAGTCAGAAGAAAAAAATGAACAAAGATTAATTTCCCTGTGCTTTTTCACTGGATGGTTCCACAACATTTGAATATTAACAGCGTATGATACTCACACAGAGACTGTGCTTCTCTAATTCTGAAATTGGACCCCTATAACCAGATAGTTTGGTCCATCTCTATGCTTCTGTCCTCTGTAATGGAGTACCCCATTACAGTCCGCTACATTTCATTGACCTGATCAAAAGTCATGGGCTACTCCCAGGAGTTAATTTATATGGGGCTTTTAAAATACTCTGAACATATCTTCTTGTTATTATTTTCTCACTTATAAGGACATAAATAACCCCTTTTGATTTGACAGGGCCCTCCCTCATCATTACTGTAAGCATTTGGAGAGACTGCTCCTTGCAACCTGCATTTACATTGCTGGGCTTGACAGAAACCCACAGTTTTACTACATGAATTCTAATATTTCTGAAGTCTCGGTGGATTGAAATAATGCCTGCAAAGACAAAATAATTAATTTCTCCATTTTCACAGAATCTTTGGAGGGGAGGATAATCAGCAACATCTGATCCTCTTGGATGGCATCAGATTTTTCCAATTTTTTTTTTGGTTTTGGGACAGAAATTTCAACCCAATGCACCACTTTTCTGTAGAGTTTACATATGCATAATTATTATTATTTTTTTGAACTATGCTGTCAGTATCTGCTCTTTCTCTTCTTTTTTTTAATTTTTATTTTGTAAGAAGTATATTTTTATGGGATTAAATTTGCAATGACCAGGAGGCATTTAGTGGAGAACTGTATTAATTAAGTTTGAAAAAGAGATTTGAGATTTTTCGGTTTTCTTTTCCTTTCTCCCTCTCCCCCCCCAACCCCCGGGTTATGCAAAACAGGCACTTCTAGATCCCTTTGACATACATGGTTCAGTTTGAAGTCACTATAAATGAGACTCTGACATGCCAAAAATGTACAGGACAACATTACCCTGGGACATCCAGCCACATGTCTATATGTCACAGATCAGTGTAATGAAGAACATAGACATTTTCCTTATAGTTCTGCTAAACACATGGTGTTGGTAATTCAGAACTGGAGGTGCGTAACGTTTCAGTTTAGTGATCTCTGGTTAACTATTTGCTCCAAGTATTCCATATGGTGGTGGTGGTGGTGGTGTTGTTTTTGTTGTTCTAAATATACAACAAGGTTCCAATTAGTGGGGGGAAAAAAAAAAAAGACGAAAAAGTACTCATGAACAATTCTATTTATGTTAAAATGCATGAGATGGAGCCTGTACTCATGCTTGCGCTTTGCTCAGGGCAATCCCAGGACCTTGCACTTAGTCTTGTTGAACTATCAACCTATCAGCCTATCAAGGTCCCTCTGGATGGCATCTCTTCCCTCCAGAGCGTCTACTGCAACACTCAGCTTGTGTGAATTGCAAACTTGCTGAGGGTGTTTGATACCATTGTCCATGTTGCTGATAATGATGTTAAATAGTACTGGTCCCAGTACTGAGCCACTTGTTGCCAGTTTCCACTCAGATATCAAGCCCTTGGCTCGATGAATATGACTGTTGGCTTGATGAGTTGGCTCTTTGTGCGTGACCATACAGAAAATTCCTTATCCATGGAGTGTTCTATCCATCAAATCCACATCTCTCCAATTTGGAGACAAGGATGTTGTATGTGACAGCGTCAAATGCACAGTTGCAGGTAGATAAGTGTCCTGGGGCCAGAGGGACTACAAGCATCTTCTGCTGCCTCAGCTAAAATAAGCAGACCTCGTATAAATTCCTACTCCTGTTACTGGTTTTACATTCAAGAGTATATTGTCACTGCTCAAGGGAGAAAAAAAAAAAAAAGAAAAAACTCTCACAGTGCATTTTTATTTTCATGGAACAGTGCTTTTTGACAGAAAGCTGTTCCACTGGAACACATTTTAAAACATTTTGTCCCTGTCGTCTGTTGTGAAGAGCAAGTTGCTATACCAGACTCCAGGGCAGTGATATTACTATATTGTTCTAACTTCTTCGTTTATGTAAGTATTTCTGAATTTGGAGTGCTTTAGGGAACGTCTGATTACAGAAATTCAGGGCTAAAATCCTCTCTTACAGATGTTACAGAACAACTTCATAAAAACAACATGAAATTAAAAAAAAAAAAAAAGAAAAAAGAAAAGAGTTAAACTGAAAGCTATGTAACCCCAGCTTTGTACTTCTCTGTGTCTTGTTAATGCTAAAAACTAAGCAAAAAAATGCAGAGAACAGCTGATGGCCAATCAAATTTTAAAACCTGATAGGCTCTGCAATCTGTTCCTAGAAATACAACATTTGGACACATATTGAAATCCTCAGTCTGCCTACAGACACCGGTAAAAGGTATGTAGATGAAAGTAGGGAATTTAGGAAATAAGCAGGGAAGAACTCCTTTGCAAAGGAAGGTACATTTGGATTTAGAGAATATTTTATTGTAAAGAAGGCCAAAAAATTTACTATCTTAGCAACTGGAGAATGAAATAATCAAAAGAGCCTAAAGAATTAGGTGTACAATTGCTACTGAGTTCTGAGAGAAGTTTGAATACTGCTTCACTTAGGTTCTTGGAAAAATTATTTTCCAAGGGCTTTATTTCCAATTGCTTTATTGCAACACAACTTAGTATATGGAGAGTAGCCTGGGACACACATAAAAAAAGAACAGTTTTTGTCATGTCTTGTAACAAGGAGCAAGAAGGTAATTTTGGACATTCTTTTTTTCCAAAGATAGTCTGAAGCCCAAGCAAATGATAATAATGACCATATCCTAGTAAAAAGGGTAGAAATTCTACCTGATAGAAATAATTTCTAATGGAATATTTCACAAGATATATTCAAAGGAATTTTGAAATCCCTGAGCTGTGGAAAACAATGGCAACAATCCCACTGGCTTAAGTGAGCCTACAATTTCAGTGCACAATTTTTAAACTAGGGTCTGAGTTAATAAGAAAACCTAACACTTATGATCACAGGCCTCTTTTCTGAGCAGGTAATTATTTATTAAACCCAAAGCTCTCCAATCTCTTCACCAAGCATGTAATATATAACATTCATTTCAAGAATATGTGTAGAGCAGGTGAGCAGATCACATTTTCAGTAGAAAGAAATTAATCAGAACTCACAATCAATTGAGCTAAAACTTTTTCATTGAGACTGAAAAAAATGAATATCAGCTATGTGTTTGTATTTCTACATTTACTACATTTGGCTAGGAGGGAGTATCTTTATAAGCTTCACAACTTATCCAAAACCAAGAAATACTGAAAATCTCTCTAACAGGTTTCTTTTAATGTCATATTTTCCACACAAATTCAGGTAAACAGTGTAATTTGATCTTTAAAGAGGAAATAATTCTGACCAGATCTTTTGCTGCTATAAATTAATTATTTGCATTGATTTTGCTGACATTTTACCTGTTTGCACCAATACTTTGCCAGATCTCTTTTCACTTTCTTTAATTTGCACAGGATTAGCCTTTTCCTCATAGACTCATGAGCTCAGGAACCTGAAAACATACCAGGAAGATTGTATTTCTTGATTAAGAAGTACAAATCAGTTCATGATGCAACTGTTCTGTGAAATTTCTGATATAATTTTTAAAATAAAATTGTAACTAAAATAATCATCTGGTTGTTTACAATCTATTTATTCCTATGGTTATGGCACTATGAAAGGATTTAGAAAGATGCTTCCTATTAAGAAAACTCTGTTCTCTGTAACTCTACCCATAAAAACTTCAGGGTCTTAATAATCTTTTATTTATTGGATGTTACTTTGTTAGTAAAAGAGCATGAAATAAGCAATAAACAATCACTCAGATTGCATTTGTGTGGACACTCACTGTACAGCTTTGCTATTGCAGGAAATAAAGTGAAATATGAAAAAGAAGATTTACAAGTCTCACATAGTCGTGGTCTAAAATAAAAAGGCCTTATGCATAGCAGAGCAAAACCACCTGGATCCAAAGGAAATTCATATGGTAACACCTTTAATAGAGGACAACATCGCAACCCTGATTTCTGTTAAGCACTAATTACATTAGTATTGGTTCATCAATAACAACTCCCAGAAGATAATTATATTATTTCAACCTGAAATTCAAACTTTTAATATATATTATTTTCAATAGGTTTTGAACTGCTACTGTGGTTGAGATTTAGTTTACAGTGTTAGGGAATGACTTTTTGCTTATAATTGCATTTTTATTTTACAAGTTTGTTGTTATAGTTTATTTTCTGATTTTCCTTTTTCTTATCCCAATTAGTAATTAATGTTCTTTTATTGTTGTTTAGTTTTATTTTTCAAAAAGAAACCAAACCATATATACCATCTTCCTGGTGTGGTTATGCAGAACCCCAAGACTAATGGGTTTTGCATGATCCTAGGGACTTCTGAACTACAGACTGCCTTTGGCTGAGTTCATAATCCAAGAAAAGAGGATAACTTAATTAGGTGCAAATTACAGCTGATGAAAGTTCCAGTTTGCTTCATTCTTGCACTAAAACTTGTATAAGCAGGTCTTACACTTCTCATTGTTTGCAATAGACTTTAAGTGCAAAAATAAAATTAGTTGTCAAATTTCTGTGGTAGAAATAACTGCATACAAAAACGTAAGGTTACAAGATTGTGCCTCCATTATATGCTTCTTCAGTTCTTACTACTTGTTAACTACACGTTGAAAGCCAGAAACTGTGGTTTCTCTCACTCACAATAAGCTGGAAACTCTTGTCTTTTGCATTAGAACAGAGAACAGAAATGCATCCAGAAATCAAGTCTATGATTTAGGCATGTAGTTAGCAAGAATAACATTGGAACCCATCACCCTCCCTCATTCATTTATTGATCAAGACACGTGATTCCCCCTGGGTTTCAGCCAATTCTTGTCAGAAATAAAATTCCCTTCTCAGCATAGCCTTGAGATGGTCTTGTGGCTGTAATGTAACCACAGCAATAGCCCCTGAATAGCTCTACTGGGAGGGCCCATTTAGTACTTTCTCAAATAGTGGCAGTAGGAGGCAGTTTTGGGATTGATAGGCAGCTCCAAGAAGATAGAAAGATTTCCCACTGCTGAGCAGGGACTTCTCATCTGCATCTCACTGATTATATAGCACTGGAACATGCCCTAGACAGGGAATTCACAGGCTGGAAAAGTAGGCTGACTAGGACCTCATGAAGGTCAAAAAATACAAATGCCAAGTCTTGCACGTCAAGAGGACTAATCCACTGTAACAGGTCACAGGATGCCTGTCTAGAAAGCAAATTTGCTGGAAAAGACCTGGGGGTGCTGGTGGACAACAGGCTGAATAGATCTCAGAAGTGTGCCTTTGTGGTTAAGAAGGTCACCTCTGTACTGGGCCAAGTGCATGCTGGGCAGCTGACAGATTGAAGGAAGTGATTATTCCCCACCATTCGGCTCTCGTGAGAACGTTATATGGAGAACTGTGTGGAGCACTGAACTCCCCAGTACAAGAATGTAACTGAGGTGCTGTAGCAACCTGCTATAAGGTATTCAGGGGGTTGAAGCATGTGGCATCTAAGGAGGGAACTAGTTAATTCAACCTTAAGAAAAGAAGTCTATCAATGCCTAATGGAAGGGTGTATAGGCTCCTAGAGGTGCATGGTGGAAGGATAAAAGACAATGACTATGAATTGCAAAACATAAAATCTTCGATGTTAAGATTTTTTTTATTATTTTTATTTTTAACCAGGAAGATGGTCAAACATTGGAAGATTACCCAGGATGCTGTGCAAGACTCTGTCCTTCAAGATATTGACCACTTAACAGGACAAGGCCCTGAACCCCTGCTTTGACTAGACCTGCTTGAGCAAGGATCTGGAAGAGATGACCTCTGGAAGTTCCTGCCAGACATGACTGTATGATTTAGACTCATCTATATATTCTAGAATTAAAATAATTACATTTGCTATAAAAAGAATGTGAATTTATATGCTCTTTTTTCCCTCTGAAAATCTATATTTTGAGTTGTTATACTTTTATCTTAGTTGGTTATATGGAAATTAATAGTCTACTTTGCTTCTGCTCAGAATATTTATATATATACATATTAACTACTAATTTTGAGGGTTAAAAATGGTGGCCAAAAATAATATTCTGGCTTCCAGCTTTGTATAAGCAAATACAGATTCCAGGACATGTTCCTTTGCAATAGTGATTTAAAACAAGTGTCTGGGAAAAGGTGTTGTATAACCACTGGAAATTTACAGTAAAACATTTCAGGTTTGTGATCAGCATTACTTGTTCATTAAAGAGAATTGAGGTTAAATCCTTCAGGAAATACTGTATATTTTTAAAATATCCCTTAATAAAACCACAGAAAAGTTCTATATTTCACAACATATTTATTGCATGCCATTAACTGAAACCATTGCCATCAAAGCTGTGGGAAAGAGGTATATGGGAATCCTATCAGTGATAAGAAATTATTTTGCCTGTAAATTTTCCGTTTTCAAATCTACCATAACATAGCAAATTGTGGAGAGCAAATCCATCAACTGTGAATCAGTGGTTCAAAATCTCACTTTGCACTCTGGAGTTAAGCTAGCTAAAGAACAGGAGTAAAAGGATATGAATAACTCCAGTTGCTTAAAATCCTTCTTAAACATATCTATGCATTATCAGTTATATGATACAACCGTTTGCTTTAGGTTTTTATTATTTTAGCTTGGAAAATATGTGAAATTGTTTCATGGGTCGAAGAATGAAAATCAAGCTAAATGTCTGGAACATGAATATTACCGCAGAACTCTGATAAGTGACATTAATTACTGAAAGGACCATTGAAAATTCCTACATTTTTCAAGCCGATCCATCTTGTCTGTGCTTTAGAAAATCTTGTTTCTACATGTGTTTTAATTTCTCATAAAATTTTAGTCTCAGAATCATTTTACTTTACAAGAATGCTAGTATAAATGCATTTGTTTGTCACTCTTGCCTTTGTAAGACTGAAGAAAAAAAAAATCTGAGTTTTAAAAGACATATAACAGAAGGAACCCTCTCACAAAGAAACAAACAAAAATGAAAACAGAACCCCACATGTTCTCCATAATTTCCAATCTAATTGGTGACTAGAAGCTTTTCACTGGTATAAAATTCAGATCTGGATGCATATACAATTGTTCTTAAAAATATTTGATGGTTTTCATAAAGTCCAAATGACTTAATTTCATTTAGAGAAACAAGCAATAATCTGACAATGCCTTTAATATCAACAGAATCTAGTATTTTTTATAGAAAGGCATTACTATTTGATTTTGAAAAGAAAGATTATTGCTTGATTCTGAAAATATTGGTCTTCCTGAATAATGACAAAAGTCTCATTATGCCAGATCTAAGACACTTAGCAATGAGGAACCTTTGCCTTGTGAGAAAGAGGAGAGGAAAATCCTTAGTGCATTGCTGATAGTCTCCTGAGACCTTTAAAATTAACCTAATTGTCCATCAGCCTGACAAAGAAGGACATGACGATAAAGTCAAGTCTCTGGTATTGTAGAGATTGCCCATCTGGGAATGACCAGTGACAGAAAAAGTACAACATTGCCATCTACATTCAAATGCAGTCACTCAAGAAATACTGTCTTTAACCAGCCTGTAGTTCAATGTCTTCATCTCTCTCACTGCGTCAGAGTTCCCTTGGTTATTTTTCTATAATTGAGCCATCTTTACACATTGGAAAGACTTCAATGGGTGCAATATCATGCCCTTCAGGATTTACAATTGAAATAGTTTAACATTAAAGGAAACCTATTTAACTAACTATGTAACTGAATACAAGGGATTTTGAGCTCAGCAGGCAGTGTGGGAGGGTAAAAGCTTGTGCAAAATAGTAAGTGATGTTGGGAACTTCTCTGTGTTTTTCATATCTCTGCTTAGCATAAGAATAACTGATGCAGAGGAAAAGGGAAACATGTGGTGCATTGGATGCTTTCCAGACAAATGAAGAGAAAGTCTAAAATAGATTGACTGGAATTAGTGGAAACACATTAAGTCTAAAGTTCTAAAAGAATATGATCCTGATTGAGAAACACATGTAGTGTGGAGTTTGTGTTGAGGTCAAGGAAGACAAATATAGCTTGAAATTCACTGGTCCCGATTCTCCTTGGATAGTTATTTATACCTGTGCATAGAAGAAGTAAAACACTGCTACCAATGCCAGTAAGCCACATGGATAAATACTGCTGCTCTGTCTTACTCTTGTTCTATTAAAAGCACCCATGAACCCTAAACTCTCTGGCTTATCCTCATGGTATTTAAATCCTTCTCCAGATATGTTAGTAAAGCTTGTTGAGCTTTGTCTTCATAGTTCATAAGCCTTAATATCCTTACATTAGCAAATGGTATAGATAGTAATTATATAGATTCAAGGTACTAAGTTTTTAAATGAAGTTGACCTAGGCCCAGGTCACTGGCAATATGCTTCTGTGAGAAAATAGTTCTTCACTCAACCTAGAATTAACCCTTTCACAATTCTTCACTCAACCCTTTAAGAAGTTTTATTAAATCGAGAGCATTCACCAATTTCAACTCAAGTTTGCATTTGTGCTTGCATCAGTGCTGCATCAGTGAAACCTACATCTTTTTTGTTAAATACCATATTTATCATTCATTACATGGAATCTCTCTTGAAATCTTTATGTTTGTAGTCTGTAGAAGAGAGGAAAGAAAGTTAAACACAGCTAGAATGACATTTAAGATCATCAGCTGAATTAGACAGTCTTGCAATAAAGTAGTATATCTGACAAAAAAAAATAAAGGTGGGGGGGGAATTACCTCAGCCTGAAAAATGGACATATATGAGAAGGCAAAGAAGGCAAGGAAAAGAAGGAAAAGTTTTGCTTTTATTACTTGTTTTGTTTTTTCCCCCAACATTAAAAACTTTTTTTTTTCCAAAATGTCTTTTGATATTAAATGTCTAAAATTTAAATACAAAACACCTGTTTATTTCAAGTCAGACTTTTTTCTTTCAAGACATAATTTTTGTACGTTTTAAAATGAAAATTTGCTTTTGTCTCTTCAGAGTGTTACACCAATCTCCTTACTAGTTTAAGAAAAATGCTAAAAGAACAGCTGTTCTCACACTGATTATTCTATTGACACAGTTCATTTTCATTACTTAGATGTTGATTCAATCCATCCTCTATTATGCATTCATTTACTAAGGACATTAAGTTGGAGGGAAACATGGGTAGATATTGCTCTTTGTCACTTCAGGTTTATGAGAATTATACAGTATTCAACCCAAAATATTTTCATCATTGTATTAGAATTAACAGTTATTTACATGAGTTGAAATTTAGCAGCTGACACAAAAATATTCGACCGCTACATTCTCTAAGTCAAACTCAGAAGTTTTGTGCTAAATTTTATTTAGTGTTACCTGATACAGGTCTGTTGGATTCAGCACAGCTACATGTATTTATACTGGATAAAAAGGTGTTATTCATATGACTAGTTCATTCGGGTTTGGAGCTGGTTAACTTAAAAGTTCAAAGCTAGGCATTTGTGTGTATATATATATATATATATATATGTACGCATGTATGAGTGTGTGTGCCTTGGAGCATGAAGTAATGTAGCCCAAGGTTATTATTTAAGTTTGAAGACATAGCTGTCAACTATTTTTATATATGGTGGGGAGCATCCTCATGATTTTTTTTTTCATTTCATATTGAAAAAGGTTTGAAACTGTGAGCTCAGAAACAGAAGTCAAAGAAACAATACTCTATATGTATTGCTGGAATTTCTGTAAGCCAGTGCTTTGAACTCTTGGGGTTTGACAATATTGATTTAAAGCAACAGGCTGTGCAATGTCATGTCACATATCATTTGCACTTTGAGTAAGATGATAGAGAGTGTGGACATGTGTGTGAGTATCCTCTGTAGTTTATAAATCAGATTAAACTCAGAAAAGCAAGCAGTAATTTCTGATGCCTGGGTTAAATTTAAAAAATTAACTGGATATCCAACAGTGAACATATTTCTGGTGAAAATATCAGTGAGTTATTAAACTATAAATTTAATCTTAAAATTCTATACTTCTAGTAATGAATACCAGCTTGTTGTGGGTTTTTTGTACTGTTCTTAGACTTCTGAACAGTAAAATGAACATTTGGAAGTACTGGGTCTTGCTGACAATGTAAAAAATGGGTGTCAAGTAAAAATCATGGTACAATGAAACCAAAAAGAGCAAACAAAGATTTTTTTGATAAAAAAACATTATAGAGCCATTTTAAAACAGCACCAGCTCACAATATGTAATCACATTTTAATAGCTATTGCCAAATTAAGTAAAAGCTATGATAAAAAAAAAAAAAAGTTAATTGCACCACTTAGGCCTCAGAAGCAGCCCAAACAGTCAGAAATGGAGACAATGACTGGTTCAAGGCGATGATCCTATTATAAGTATTTTTATTACTATAGCAAATTGTTTTCCCAAGCCTTGGGTTTGTGGAATACCACAAGGCTGTCACTGGGTAGCACAATGTAGGAAGAACCTAAAACTGGAAAAGACAAAGGTAAGACAAAGTATCATTCTTATTTTACAGAATACAGAGAGATTAAGGAGATAATTTTCTTGAATTCTCAACAGCATATCTTTCATTTCTCCATACTGAAATAAAAGACATTAATGAATTAAATGAATCCTGTAAGCAATTATTTCTTCTACAGTAAGTTTTCAAGGTAAACTCCTAAGGAAATCCTGAATGTATGGAGAGGCTTAGCTATGGTCCAGGACACATCCTGGAAAAAGACTACAAAATGTGGCTCAGACAGCCTGTGGAGTCATGCATCCACATCACATTCTCCCACATTCCTTAGAAACAAGACTTCTAGGTCTGAGTTCAAAACCCACTTCTTGCTGAAGCTACTCCATTAAAAAATATTTAAGCATTCATAAGAGATTGTAGTGTGCCTCTCAAGAAAATATCTCGGTCACCAGCAGTAGAGTTTTCTCATTCTCTCTTTTAGACTCTACGTTAGACAAGTTTCAACAAGAACTACACCTCAGGTGTTTTATAGCTTGAAGATTTAGACAGTGAAGGCATGCTTTGTAGGATCAAATCCTTTAAGTGAGATTTAAGTTTAAGCTATCTAATCTAACAACAGAGAGCTATGTGTACTGAGTTATTTAATGTGGGGTGAAGGTGGTTTATTCTCTTTTTGCATGGAAGGATTTACTACTTAATATTCCTCTCTATGAACAGAAGTGGAAGAATTCATCCTTATCTTCTCTTCAGGGTTTCTTTTTTGGCTATATGGACCTCTTCACTCAAAGTTCTGTTGTTTTTGTTTTTCTAAATTTCATTTTCAGATGTTTATTTATTTATTTTATTTTTCATTGTTCTGGAAGCTGGTGTGACTATTGAAAAGAGTGAGAGTTCCATTGGGAGGTTATATATGTAAAATATATCATCTCTAGCATGTAAGAACCCTTAATATACTCTAATATATAAGATCCCCCTAATTTGTACCTAATACAGCCTATAGGAAATATTAGAAGTAGGTCAAGTCGTCCAGTAACCTTACCCTGGTCTGTATGGTCTCCTTTGACTTGGGATTGGATCTGGGTCTTTTTCAGTTTTCTTGCCTGAAATGTGTCTATTCTTTCACTCTGACAACAGGAATCTGAATCCACTACACCTACTCTCTAAGACAGTATTTGTCATGACACAAATACCGCAAGACTGACTCCTTTCTTTCCAGTAGAAACAGCTGCATTTTGCATGGAATACTTACATATTAATTAGGTAAGAAAAAAAGAAAACTTTTTTTTTTAAAGAAGCTACAGAACTCACCTGAAAACAAACAAACAAACAAACAGCAACAACAACCAACCTGGCTTCTGTTTCTTTTTCTAATAAATAATTCCCTGATTTGTATTAACTAGTCTGTAGAGCAAGGGCCAGAAATAAAACAGCTTACTGTTCTGGGTCTGAATAATATTTATTTACTATGTGTAAAGTGAAATGCATTCGAAAAAGAAGAAAAAAAAAAAAGTGGGGCAAATCAAGTTCAAATTCCTTACAGGTAAAAAGAAGGCCAGATTCAGACTTTCTACTTCCCATGTAAGTCTCTAACCCCTTAATGCATTCAGCCCAAAGGGGATACAATATCTTCATCAATATTTTGTTTTGAATTTCATATTTCTATTATATTTGAAGAACACTAAGTATATTCAACCCTACTGGTCAGTAGGTCTTGTTTTGCCTACTTTGCCTACATGGAAAAGATGAGAGGACAGATGAAGCTGAGATATACTTTTATAGACAACTGTAGACAGTTGCTAAAAAGAAGGAAATGGGCCTACGGTATGTCCAGATTTAAGAAAGTTGAAAAGGTTGTCCGTAAGGACTTCAATTTAGATTTTTCAATCTAAAGATGCGGATCTATAAAGTCTTGTGTGAATTTAGCTGAGAAATCTATTTCAAGTAATACTGATTAGAGAAAGTATCTAAGCTACTTAGCAAAATGGTCAGGAAGCTCCCAAATCACATATCTTCTTTTGAAAACATCATTCTCAATAGATTATTACTTCTTAGGGCTCAGGATTTAAAGTCAGATTTCTGAGTTCGAGTCTAGTGTATTGACCATAATAGCAGTCCCCTTCTTAGAGCCTGAAGTTCAATGCAGGTATAAATCATCAGTAATTCATTGGACGGATGCCAGTGTAAACCAAAGCTTAGTGTAGGACGGAAGAGATTCAGGCAGTAAAGAGTTTCTTATTCCTCTCCTCTTTTCCATTTTGTAACTTTTCAATTTTAATCCTCTTTGACTGTATATGAAAATAATTATATTAAATATAATATTTGTTTAAAAAAAGACTTATTTTGGTATCTCAGTGCCTTATTATTTCACAAATTCTTTATATAAGTTGTTTTCTTTAAAAAAAAAAAATTACATAAGAGCTAATGGCAAAAATGTTTAAAACATATTTTCCGTCCAAGAAGAAAAGTCAAAGCTTTTCAGTCATTCCCTGCCAGTCCTGCCTATATTATGTTACTTTATCTATTCTGGTGACATGACTTGGAGAAACCCATGTGTGTTATGACTACCTGACATAAGAATATGTCCTGTTTGTTCTACAGCTTATCATTCAGAAAGTCTTACATTTTGCCTGCTACACTGGATTAAATGGATTAGTCACCTGACTAAAGATTGTATTTTGCATAAGTATAGACTTTTAACTTTTTTTTTTTTGTAATAAATTGAAGAAAAAAATCTGGGAACTGATTATTATTCTCCATGGAAAAGAAAAATCTGGGAGGTGGTGTAGTTGAAGATTTCAGTATTAAGAAAGAGAGATAAGTAAAAATATAAAGTAAACTCAAAGGGTGGGCTTTTGTTATTGTTTAAAGAGCAAAAGTAAAGGACTAAACTGAAATATTAGGTAACAATGAGCAAACAGGGACTTGGACAGTGTTGCTTCATTCTCAAAGAAAGAGACATATGGAATAAGTTACTAGTGAAGGTAACTGAAGTAGTCTCCCATAGATAAAGAGATACCAAAATCTGTTTCTGAAATGGAGGATTGAAGAATAGGGTGAAAAAAACATGTATGGTGGATTATGTTAAACTATGCCAGGAGAGGCATGTCAGCACATATGAACCTTTTCTCTCTCTGCAATTCGTTTGCAATTTCTTTTCTTTCTTGCATTATCAGTCCATAATATCAGATCCACATTATCACTTTAACTCTTTCATATCTAATCATATTTCCCCTGTGCTATTCACTCCCCAGTGCATCAGTGAGTCCTGCTCACTGTGTCTGAATCACTGACACTCAGTATCAATATATATGTTCTTGACATATAAATATTGTGATAGACAACTAGAGTGAGATTCTTCTCACCTAAGTACAACATAAGAATCTGCTGCTGAACTGGTGCTCTTTTTACAGTAACTGGACATAAAAAGGAATATTTTAGTGATCCATCACAGCCATTTCAGTAGGATGATGACGAATCGTGCCATCAATTTTTTCTCTTCACTGAATAACAAATAAATAAAATAATTAATTAATTAAAAAAAAAAAGAAGAAGAAGGAAAATAGGAAGATAGATAAACAAGAAATTCAAACCATAGAGGCTTATGGTTATCCACATGAATTAAATAACACCCTTGATGCTATGTCAAGAAGAAGAACTATTTTCATCTGAGCTATCTGAGGCCATTTGTGTAACCCTTATATTATCCAGAGACACACGAGCAAGAAGACTAGGCTGGCACTTGCCTTGAAACCAGCTCTGGAAAGTCAGTGTAAAGTTATTCCAGTTTAGAAGCAGCGTTTGATGGCTTTCATATAGGTCTGTTATAATGTCTCCACTTGTTTCTGAGAAAACCCATTTTTCTGAAAAAAACACTCCATTGGGTTGTGTAGATGTAACCTACAATAGAAATGAAAACTTTCACAAGAAATAATGCCTGATGTTCTAGTCCTCTGGTGAGATTGTATTTCAGTTACTGAAACACTTATAGAGACCACTTTCTCATGTATGTTCCTTTTATGTTCTGCGTTATCTAATGTTCAGAATAAAGTCAACAATACATAGATTCATAAAAGCTTTATGTCATATTAGTCATATTTTTCTGGCTCTTATGCTGAAAGATCTAGGATGTCACAGACGCTGGAGATGGGATACCAGAATTGAATCGATCCCCCTTTTATTTAAAAAATAAAAAATAAAAAAAATTTACATGCTGTGGAGTGCTATCATTTTCTGCCTTAAGGCATCAAGCTTTTTTTGACTCAATGCAGCTTAGGCAATGTAGTTAATTACTTCCACCTTAAGAGGACAATTCAGAGCATGTGTCTCTCAAAATTTCTTCCTCTGAAGCAGTTGCACTTCAGACACAGACGCAGACACAGATTTCTAGGTTGGAAGAGACCTCAAGATCATCGAGTCCAACCTCCGACCTAACACTAAGTACTCCACTAAACCATATCGCTAAGCTCTACATCTAAACGTCTTTTAAAGACCTCCAGGGATGGTGACTCCACCGCCTCCCTGGGCAGCCCGTTCCAATGCTTAATAACCCTTTCGGTAAAGAAGTACTTCTAACATCCAACCTAAAACTCCCCTGTCGCAACTTTCGCCCATTCCCCCTCATCCTGTCACCAGGCACGTGGGAGAACAGACCAACCCCCACCTCGCTACAGCCTCCTTTAAGGTAACTGTAGAGAGCGATAAGGTCGCCCCTGAGCCTCCTCTTCTCCAGGCTGAACAACCCCAGCTCCCTCAGCCGCTCCTCGTAAGACTTGTTCTCCAGACCCCTCACCAGCTTGGTCGCCCTTCTCTGGACTCGCTCGAGCACGTCCATGTCCTTCCTGTAGCGAGGGGCCCAAAACTGAACACAGTACTCGAGGTGCGGCCTCACCAGAGCCGAGTACAGGGGGACAATCACTTCCCTAGACCTGCTGGCCACACTGCTTCTTATACAGGCCAGGATGCTGTTGGCCTTCTTGGCCACCTGAGCACACTGCTGGCTCATATTCAGCCGACTATCAACCAATACTCCCAGGTCCTTCTCTGCCAGGCAGCTTTCCAGCCACTCATCTCCCAGCCTGTAGCTCTGCTTGGGGTTGTTGCGCCCCAGGTGCAGGACCCGGCACTTGGCCTTGTTGAACTTCATACAGTTGACCTCAGCCCATCGCTCCAGCCTATCCAGATCCTCCTGCAGAGCCTTCCTGCCCTCGAGCAGATCGACACACGCACTTAGCTTGGTGTCATCTGCAAACTTACTGAGGGTGCACTGGATGCCCTCATCCAGATCATCGATAAAGATATTAAAGAGGACCGGCCCCAGTACCGAGCCCTGGGGGACACCACTTGTGACCAGCCTCCAACCAGATTTGACTCCATTCACCACAACTCTCTGGGCCCGGCTATCCAGCCAGTTTCTAACCCAGCGAAGCGTACGCCAGTCCAAGCCCCAAGCAGCCAGTTTCTTGAGGAGAATGTTGTGGGGAACGGTGTCAAACGGTGACAAACGGTGGGGAACTTCGTACATAAAAAGCACTTAAATACCCAAAAGACAGTGACTACAGCCAACTACTAAGGTCGCTGAACTAGAATATAGGAGACATGTACAAGTGAGAAAGAGAATAAGAAATATTCATTCTCAAGTAATGTACACTGTATTCATCTGTATCACTGCTGATGCAATACCAGAGATAGACACAACCAACTTCAAAAAGAAAATCGTGTCTTAGCTGTTCACTAGATCATTTTTTTTTTCTGTCTGAACTAGATAGTATATGTAAAAGGTGGTAAAAATTACATACTATGAGCCCTTCAACAAATCTAGTTCATAATGCTTAGAATCCTCTCCTGGGAATCACCTCTCCTTGGTGTCTCAAGTGCAAATCAGATAAATTAGGAAACTGAGCCTTGGTCTTCCGGAATTCTAGCAGTGGTCCTATGCACCAGACTACTGAATTACAGGAAGATAATTAATTAATCCATATTGAATAGGTGTTTTGTTCAAACATTTCCTCTAGGATAAGAGGTATTAATGGGAAGTGAATGTTGTGGGTAATATTGTTAACTAAGCATCATGAGAAAGTACATGATGTCAAATTTAGACTATTTAAGAAATTTAGCACTCTCCTGTCTCTACTGCTATTCCTTTTTTTTTTTTTTTCCCAGAAAATAATCAGTTTAAGAGTTTAAGCAAAACTATTTTCTATCAACAATAAGATGGAAAATTATAAATTTATATTCTAATATAATTAAGTATATAACTTCATTTGTTTATTTAATATACTGCATAACTGTGGAACTTTAAATGATTTTTTTCAAATGTTGTAGAAGTCATTATAATGAGATGGCTGTAACTCAACTAGATGTGTGACAATTAAGAAATGTTCAAACATCTTTCAATGTAAAATCCATCTGGACCATACATGTAGTTTCTCTATCTTCTTTAAAGGCTTCAGTGTAATTTAATGTGTGCCACTGTATTCTTTGCTTGGACAAACTAATGAAAGGCATAAAATACTTTTATTCTGTCATTTCTCTTATTCCCATATTCTGTGTTATTCAGTCAATGCTCTTACTAAGAACTTTGGCTGCATTCCACTCCCAATTCTCATTTAATAACTTCATCTTTAGGACTACAAAGAATGATAATCAGTTTCTATCCAAGTGCTGAAATTAATTTTGTGGAAATCCATCTCTGTATGTTACAATGCTGGCTATTGAAGCAATCTTGAAAGCAGACACCATGTGGGGGGAAGGAAGGAGGGGAGCAGGGAGAGAAGAAAAAAAGACAGAAAACTTTGGCCACAGCTCACAGAAAGCAAGCTGTGTTCTGTGATGTTCAGAAAAAAAAAAAAAAGGGGGGGGGGGGGTGTCTCCTCCCCACCAGAAGTCACGCAACAAGAACAGATACCCTCTCTGAGCTGCTGCCTGTTCAATTCTGTTTCGTTACCTCAGAGAAGCCATGAGGATGCATATGCTCAAGGATGCCTCTCTTGAGAGGATAAAGAGGTGAAAGATTTTGTTTGCAACATCTCTGAATTTTACTGTTTTTACTGTTAAATGTCAGTACCTTTTTCAGTAAGTGGAGAGTTCTGAAAAATCTTAAATTATTATTAAATTGAATTATGGTAGGATTGTTCTGGGAGTTATTGAAAACCACCTAAAGGACAATGCAGTCATTGGTCAGAGCCAACATGGGTTCACTAGGGGAAGGTCATATCCAACAAACTTAATTTTCTTCAACAACAAGATCACCCAGATAGTTGAGCAAAGGAAGCCAGTCGATGTAATTTTTCTGGGTTTCAGTAAAGCTTTGAATACTGTCTCTCACAATATCTTCTGGACAAAATGACCAGAATACAGTTAGATAAAAGCATAATAAGTTGAGTGAACAGTTGGCTGGTGGGTTAGACTCAGACGGTTCTTGTAAATGAGGTTACATCAGGCTGTCACTAATGAGGTTCCCCAGAGCTCCATTTTAGGACCAGTCCTCTTCAACATTTTCGTAAACAATTTGGATAAAGGACTTGAAGGTTTTTTGAGCAAGTTCACAGATGATTCCAAATTGGGTGGAGCTGTTGACTCTGTTGAGGGTGGTGAGGCCTTGCAGAGAGATCTGGACAACTTAGAGAGCTGAGCAATCAACTACAATTAGAAATTTAACAAGCGCAAGTGCCAGATTCAGCACCTGGGAAGGAGCAACCCTGGTTATACATATAGACTGGGAGACAAGATGCTGGAGAGCAGCCCCGTAGAAAGGGATCTGGGGGTTTTGATCAAGAGCAAGCTGAACATGAGCCAGCAGTTTGCCCTGGCAGCAGAAGAGCCAACCACATCTTCAGGTGCATCAAGAACGGCATTGCTAGCTGTTTGAGGGAAGTGATTGTCCCACTCTACTCTGTGCTGGTGCAGCTTCACTTTGAGTACCGTGTGCAGTTTTGGGCGCCACAGTATAAGGAAGTTATAAAGCTGTTAGAGAGTCTCCAAAAGAGGGCTACAAAGATGGTGCAGGGTCTAGAGGGGAGGATGTATGAGGAGCAGCTGAAGTCCCTTGGTTTGTTCAGCCCAGAGCAGAGCAGGCTGAGGGGAGGCCTCAAGGCGGCCTGCAGCTTCCTCATGAGGGGAGGGTGTGGAGGGGCTGGCGCTGAGCTCTGCTCTCAGGGGACAGTGACAGGACCCAAGGGAATGGCATGGGGCTGGGACAGGGGACAGTCAGGCTGGGTGTTAGGAAAGGGTTCTTCACCAAGAGGTAACCACCACTCGGCACTGGAACAGGCTCCCCGGGGCTGTGGTCATGGCATCGAGCCTGCTGGAGTTCAAGAAGTGTTTGGACAAAGCCCTGAGACACATGGTCTGATTTGTTTTTTTGGATGGTCCTTTCAGGATCCAGGAGTTGGACTCTATGATCCTTGTGGGTCCCTTCCAACTCAGATACTCTATGATTCTATGAAACACTTTAAAAAAAAAAAAAAAGAAAAAAAAAAGGTATCTGAAGGCTCAGGACAGGATGTGTTTACCTTGTAAACTTGTGTGTGCCTTTTTAGGCACCTGTATCTGTCTTAGCATCCACAGTGGAACATCTGAATGCCCTAAATATATAGCAGAGGTAGTTCACAAGTCAGAAGTATAGGTTTGACCTGCGATAGCACATTATTTCCTAGCACCCTTGTATTAGAAAACCATCTGGAAGTGTCTCTGTTCAAGATTTCCTATTATTTCAAAGGCACAACCGTTTGAGTAACATAGCAATTTTGGCTAACCTGTGGCTTCTATATCTGCAGGAAGAGACAAGGAATATTTTAAAACTTAAGATGCTAGACAATATTCACCACCAAACATGTAAATGATGCCTCAGTCAACTGAGGGTTAATAGTAATGGAGATACTCAGAAGTAATGTAGAAAAACAAAACAAAACAAAAAACAACAACAACTTCATTTCACATTATTGCTGGTTGAAAACACTGATGCTGTGCAGATGGTGCTGAAAATCAAAAATGGCAGTGATAGTCATGGGAATTTGTTTTTTAATTTTTACCTGCATGATTGGTGCAGCATACACAGTAGTATGCATGTGGTTCTCTTCACACTGCTCTGCTTATTGGTGTCAACTGGTGTTGACAGTGCAAGTCTGTGTTTGGCAAAACTCATGGTCAAACATCAATCTTTTATGAACTCATGCACACCAGCATACGAATGAACAAACAAATTTGGCATATTATCTTATTGATCTGGGACACAGAGGGTTCAGGATGGAGAGAAGAGCTTTGCTTTAGTTAGTGCTGCAAGGGACAGCATTCTCTAACTTTGTTTCTTTTCATAATTAAAATGGGCAATGGATGCAGATACAGGAAAAAAAAATTAAAGTTATCATTCACATCAAAGTTTTCAGGTCAGCTGGAACACATTTACCGACAAGGGTGCTGTCGTTCACCTCAGAAAATAACATTATCAAACTTTAATACAAAACTGACCATTTATTTTCAAATAATTAATTCCTCATGAAACTGTGCCAGATACTAACACTGACTGCTGGCGTCTGACTGACACACTCCACTAGTAATAAATGGGGCACTGTGTGTCTAAGCTCCCTAGCTGAGATATGACATTAACTCTTGACCTTCAAATGAAAAGAAAACTCAGTATCTCCTGTTACTGTTACAAATGTTGACTTTACTATTCATTATTAAAGAATACATTTTGGTCTCATTCCACACTGCATCATGCTATATATGGATCTATAACTGTTTTCATTTGTACTGCTTCTTTTCACTTTGTCTGCATCTGATAAGCCATAAACCTTAGGGACTGAGCAAAAATACAAGCATTACTGAAGAAACAAGCCTGAGAGATTTTCTGCTTCATCTCATGACACCATGCTTGTGTAATGTTATAGAGTAATATGGCCTTTATTGTACAACATATTAAAATGTGAATACAATTGAATTACATTTTTATATTCCATACACACAACATGTACAAACTGCGTTCAAGTAAACAATTTAGTGGTATGTCTCAGCATCTCTTTCAGGCCATTCCACAATTGAGATGAGCTGTAGTAGTTCTCAGTGATGAAGCTAGTTCAAACCACAGAAACTTAAGTTTTTCAGATCCAGAGGCCTTCATTCTCTAATGCGTGAGTCAAAAGCATGGTTATTAGAAATAGCTGTCAGAGGCAAAAGATTACACACTTCTGTCGACATATCCACTTTGAAATTTGGAAAAGAAATCCACTTGCTGACATTAGATCAGACCTTGTTACCTAATTGCAGTGCATTAATAATTTAATCCATAAATTGTGCGATGACAGGAATTACTTGTGGAAAATTATTTGTTATTTGCCTTTGTCTGACCAATAGGCAACAAAGTTATCTAATTTCTTTTCAGTGGTATGAATGTGAATTGGAATTGGAAGTGTGTGTTTCAGTGGCCAAGTTCAAAATGTTAACTTTTCAGTTTATTATTACTTATTTATATTACTTTATTTATCATGGGTGGCAGGGACTGTCTGGCTGCTCAGTTATCATAGCATCCCCTAATGGTGTTGCAAAGAAATAGGTTAGTGTAGCTACAAGATTAGTCATCTATCTAAATTAAGCCCAAGTTATTATTGACTTTAACTGTTGTCAGCTAACATCTGAGAATTGAAAATGTCATGGTTTCTACAAAAGAAAACTTTTTATGGCCATTGTTGTACTTCCTAACTGAGAACAAACTTTCAGTACTTTGTCTTCTTGTTGCAGCTAGTATTCCAAAAGACCTTATGAAGCATGGAGATCAATTTTTATTTTGTCACCATATGTATGTCTTTAACTCCCATGTTGAATTGTGTTAAATGGTTTACCTGGAGAATAGTATAGCCTATGATATGCATACTGCTATCAAACACACACACACACACACACACAAAAAAAAAGGCCAATTCTTCAGAATGATTGCATTAATCTGTATTATATGCAGCTGTTTTGTAGTTGATGAAGTTGCAGATAGATTGAAGAAAAGCTGTATGTAGCTCTCAGGCACAATCATAATTCCTCTGCTCCTCTACAGCAATGGAATTGTCTCCTTCAGGAATATCCTGGGCACAGGCAACAGCTGGTTTCCAGTTGTCTCACTTCCACAAACCTGAGGGTGGAACTTGCTCTGCCATTTTAAACCAAGATGTGGAGGGACTGATGTGTTGCTTCTCACCCTGCAGAGTAAGATATTCCTGCTAGCGTCACAGCTTTGTCGTATAAGTCAGTGTAACCAAGTACTCATAGATGGTGAGTCAGCTCCAGACTGAGATACCTATATTTTAGTGTCTGCATGTAAGCTAGCTTGCTGAAGAAGAGTTGCTGAAACACAAGTACCTGGTGTTATTTTAGGCACTATGTAATAATCCACACAGTCTTCAGCTGTTGCTTTGGAGGCACACAGTTCTTTTATAAACCAAATGTCATAACTTCCAACCCATGCAGTTGTCTTGGATGCCCAAGGCTGTCTCAAATATCACTACAGGTCTATCTTTAGGAACCTAAATTCCAACCCAAAGCCAGTGGAATCACTGACTCATCCAAACACGTGAATGTGAGCCCCTTAACCAAGCCCTCAGTGTCTCCTTCCACATGAACTGAATAACTTCTTATGGTCCACTGACATAACTGAAGGTGATACATAAATTCCCGGGCCATCTAAATGTTGATGGGTGAGCAACAGAAACAATGCCCCATGGGAATTATCACTGCAGTCACCTGGAAAAGTTTATGCAGACTTTATGTAGAGGTAGCTCAGGTTTTTGTATTAAAAAATAAGCAAAATATTTGGCACTTCATTTTATGCAAAGTGACCCCATTTTTGCCTCGTTTATGATGTTAGTAACTTAAGTAGGTATTTAGAGGTTGATTAATTAACGCTACATAAAGTTAAGGAGAGAAAAAAAAAAAAAAAAAAAGAGGACCATTCACTGCCCGTGAATTTGTGAACTGTGCTCCTGCATTTACATGGTGTTGCCTTGTGTGTTGCACCTAGCTTAAAACTCTATAAGACAGACCGGTCTGAAAGAGCTTGACAGATTTAATATGCAACATGCATAAAGGTGACCTTTTCTATGAACTGTTAGCTTATTTTTCCTTCTGTGTAAAAGGAAATAGACGCTTTCTCCTTTATGCTCATCTGTAAGACAGTGATGCATGGGAACTGAACCAGGTGAAAATGACATTAGAGTCAGGACATATAAAAACTCATATATCAGCTGAAATAAGGTGACAATGAGGAAATGATCCCAGAGAGGTAAATCCTCAGAACTGTATTCAGCTCTTATACTTCCTTTCTTCAAACAGGAATTTGTCTGTAATTAGCAGAGATATTCCAGGCAACTCAGCACAATGCAGTTTTATATCTTTCTTTTTCCTTCCCCCCTCCCCCCCCAACATGTGCTTGCATAAAGTGGCAATACACTAACAGAAATTCATCCATGTCAGAGTCAGATTGCTGCCCTTCTATCCAAGAACTAGTCACACTAATGTCAAAGGGCTGATGGATGTCATCAACAGCAGTAAAGAGTTCACAGCCTTGCCCATAGAAAAAAGGCTCTTAAATCAGAGCACGTTCTTATCTTTGAAGCTTTAGTAGCCACTGACTCTTGGGTTGTTCCTTCCCAACAGCTGAGGGCTATCTGGGTCTGCAGTTAGCCCTTACAATTACAATTCTCAGGGGCATTTTCCCTGCTGTCATCAAATCTGTCATAGATTACCCGTCTGTCCTTTATAAATCTGTGGAGCTGGTAATTGCTTTCATGCTGATTGCAGAGGCGTGAGTGAAGATTGCTCCAACGTGAGGCACAGCAGCTTAGCAGGACACTTCTCTGCTGCAGTGGCTCACATACTCCTTGGCAGGGATTTGCTTTCTGGTGCACCAAGACAGAAGCCTGCCTGCCATCGGTTCACCTGAAACCCCACCACCTGCTTGGTTCCATCCTGTCTATGCTTGAATCATAATAATGTTCTTCCCCTGCTTATACAGCTAACGAGAGCAGTGCTCTAAACAGTACACAAATTCAAATGATGAAGGCAGAGGAAAATTTCTGAATATGTTATTCTCTGACATAACCTTTGCAAGTAAAACTGTGCCAACTTGAACTTATCACGTCATAGAGAAAAGGACATTAATTTTTAGATCATTATGTCTTTGTATGAGCTTCACCAATTTTAAAGGTCAGCCTTCAGGGTTATGTCCTCTACAGAAATTATTCAATCTGTAGTTCCATTTTTGCAAGATACCGTTTGGGAGTTTATGAACCAGGGACACTTTATTCTGCTGAATACAGCTAAAAATCCTGACAAAGTATTGGAGTGTTACTGCAGCCTTGCTCAAGTACTTTGAATTTCTTGCAGCAAGTCTTAGTGAATCATATAAAAACACATTGTTTTGTTTTGTTTTGCTTTGGAAGAACACATTTCTTACTGAATGATGTGTGCAAAAAATATGTTGGAAACCAACATGTTATTTTGTAATGAGACTCCAGTTTTGATGGGAGCATTTTGGAGGTGCACTAATACTGGTAATATATAACAGGAGAAAACCCAGTACACAAGCTTAGCTACACCACTGGTTTTGCTCACATTAGAGTCATAAAAATATCTTAAGGGAGATGAAGTACCTTCATGTTTATTCAATTCTTTGCTCTCTCCTCTTATTGTGAGTTAATTAGAAGGACTCTTTCAATTAGGAATTGGACCAAGTCCACCAATTCATGTCACAATACAATCTCCTCACAGTGATGGAGAAGAGCAAATGACCATCAGATATTGGCTGATTTGTAACTACTAATATCAAAATGAAGAGTCAGCATGCCCTTCCAGTCAGCATACCCTTCATTCCGACTTGAAAGGTCTCATATATAAAACTGGAGATAAAAGGAGTAACCTACTGTGTTTTTTTTTCTTCTGAAGGAATTTATTGTTCTAATAGCCAAAACAATAGACATTTTCAATCAATTTCATGTCAAATGCATCTACAATAGCCAAATAAATCTGATATGATAGATTACACACTGATTAATAATCATTCAATATTTCTGTGGATTTTGTTGCATATCACAGTGCTAGAATGAAGATTTGTTCTAATGAAACCTAGTTCCTCTGCCATTCTTCATTTTCTTTACACCAAACCCACTTAAATTCTGATTTTGCAAATCCTGCTTGCATCATTAATGCCTAGATCTGAATGGTTTCCATATGAGGAAAGAGCAAATGCCCTAGGATTCTTAAGCTTGGGGTAGAGATGACTGATAGGGGGAAATGACAGAGGGCTTTAAGTCATAAACTATATGCAGAACATGAATGGAGAAACGTGAACAGAGAATGAATACCCACTCCATCTCACAGCACAAGAGCTAGCAGACATATAATGAAGGCATTAAGGAGCAAGTTATAGACCAAAGGGGAGTACTTTTTCCACACAACATATAATTACATTGTAGAGCTCATGGCCACAGGATTTCATGGAGGTTAAAAATGTACAGGGATGTAAAAAGGAACAAATTAATGGAGAGTAAATCAACTGGTGTTATTAAACGTGATAAGCCAGAAAGAAATTCTGGTTCCGGGAGCTCTGAAGCCATTGATTATGGGAAAATTTGCCAGACCAAGGCATTTCTGTACATGCCTTTTTTTCGTTTCTCTTTGGTTCTGTGTGTGCTACTGCCCATTCTCAGAGACAGTATGGGAGATGTGGAGGTCTGTTAGGTCTTTTTCCTTCTACTCTATAGGATGCAAGACACTCTGTCCATCAACAGGAAAAAAAAAAAAAAAAAAAAAAAGTAGTGACTTCTACAGTGAAAAAGGAACAAATTAACATTATTATTGTCTATTAAATGTTTATGTGGAAGCCACTTTCATGGCCAGGTAGGAGCAACGGACTCTTCTGGAGTACAATTTGTTTGGATTGTTTCAGACATCTATACTAGAAGGAGTTAACTGAGCTGTAAACACTTATATATTTCCATGCACCAATATTAAAGAATCTAAGTACATCTATCCTAAATGAGAGCACCTCTTCCATAAGTCAGATCATATATATCTGAATCTTATTACTATAGCCTTAGACAGATGAGAATGACAACTTGCACATTCAGTCCAGTGGAATAAGATACTACTGAAAATGAAGAAAACAGGCTCTATCTCAATATATTTTTCTTTATCAAGAACATCATTAAGAGGAGTGCATGATCTAGCCCAAATTTACAAAACATTTAAACAAGGGCTTCTGTCCCATTGTAGTGATAGGATTCCAGAATGTGTTTAAGATCTTTGCTGAACTGGGACCAGAGTGAAATACAGTAGAATGAAAGCCATCAAAGTACTTGAGACATTGAAATATAGTTCAGTTCCATTAATAGTAAGTCTCTGTTTAAAGTAGAGCTGGTCTGACAAAGAAAAGCAAAATGACTGTAGTATATAAAGAGGTTTCCCCTGTGCTGTTAAATTCTGATATAAATTATTAAATCCCACAGAGATTTTTTTAAATCAAAGAAACTTTGTACTTCCATTATATAGCCACTTCTATAGAGAAGAGAAACTGCCAAATATCCTGCAAGGCAAATTAGAAAATATGATCTTTCAAATCAATTCCAACCTCCCTGCTTTCCCATTTATTTTTTTAGTGCCACTAAATAATCTTCTGTTACATCCAGCTACAGAGCTAATATGTAACACAGAAATCTAAGGTGTGCTTCAGATGCTGTCTGTGAAATCACAGGTCACTATTTTTGAGTTAATATGGAAAGTACTATAAGACACTAAGAATATGCCATACACATTAAAACTGCATTGTTAATTTTTGTAATTACAAATTTAAATATTTCCACACATTCCTCTAAAAAGATGTACTGCAGTTTTGAAGACACAGGTGCAGAAAAACATTTCAGTCTTGTAGTTTTCATGAAAAATATTGATCTTCATTTTTTTAACTGCTCAGCTGTCCAGGCACCAAATTTTTTCCAGGGGAAAAATCATTATTCATTTGGGATATTTTAGTTGTATGGATTAGCAAAATTACAGCTGTAATTAGACTTTTTTTTTTTAATACCTGCAGGATTAAAAACAAAACAAAATAATCTCTGACATTGTGAATAGGAACACTCAATTGACAGAAACAAATTTTAGCTTCTGGTCTAATTTTGTCCAATTACCATTTAATGGAAAACACGAAATAGGTCTTTGTAGAGGAAACAAAGCCTGTGACTCCCTTTTTCTTAAAATCAAAGTGCCATTAAATTGCACAGTTACAACTTATTTCTTTGTGAAAGAGACATTAAATCTTGTATCCATTTCCCCATTGGAAAAGCAGAAGGTATCTGTGCCCTCCTCCATTATCCCTCCTGACATAAATTTTGGTTGCCATTCACTCTCCTGGGAATGGGGAAATATGGGTCTCATCTCTTCTGTCTAAGGAAGGAAGGGAAATCAGTTTCCTCACTTCCTGTACAAGTAGTCTAAGTGCTAAATTATTATATTGAAAGCAGCCTCTGCAATTACTTAATCATCTTATGTCTGCACATTAGAGTTTGTCTCAGCTGGATTTAAAAGAGTCATCATCTTTCTATGCATTAGATGCACTCTAATAATATGTCATATCCAGTTCATTGAAGCCTCAGATGAGGAAGTACCTTTTCTGCCTCTATCTCAATTAGGCAGAAAGTAAACAAAAAGGCATCAGTTCAGTTGCCTAGCCAATTCAAGCTGTTCTGATTTGAGATGCCCTTAAGTTTCTGGACGTAAACATATACCTCCCAAAAAATCTGTGCCCTTTCTGATTAAAATAAAAAGACCATGCAGGATACCCAAGTCTTCCAAAAAGTTTCTGTACACATATGTTTAGAAAGCTGAAATAATCTCTGAGTTTCTCAGATTAGTGCAGTCTCCGGCTGAACCTGAAGCAGAAACAGAGGCCAGAATTCAAGTACAGATTCAACATGGAAGTGAGGGATTTGGTGATATCTATGTGAAATATATTTGCATTGCAGTTTTCAACTTTTGTACCTCAGCTTCATTTAAATCCTAACTTAAGTACTTTAAAATGGATATGAGATAAATCCCTTTTGGGATCTGAGCATTACTTACCAAGCCAAGGACTGCATTCACCTTACATTGCTCAGCTGTGGTACTTGAAGAACACATTGAGGAAGGAATTGTCTAGCAGGAACAAAAGTGCCAGGTTATATGTCTGTGCAGGGCTGAAAATGGATGGAGCCAAGATTCTACCACAATTTTATTCTTCTTAGTCTAGTTACCCGGAGCTTAGATTCACAGATCTAGAAGGCCATGAAGAACCAACGTACAATCTTAAACATAAGCTTCTTTATATTCTTCTATAGCTCCATAAATGCTAAACTAGCCTGATGACATCTGGCATATCTTACTCTTTCTTACTATACAGAGGGTCTGTTCTCTCAATGCTATATAAAATTACTAGTCTGGTTAAGCATGTGGATCTGTAATGCCTGAGAATCATTCTTGCTTATCTAAAAAGTTAATTAGAAGCCTATACATCTTCACCTAAATAATACTTCCAAAAGTCAAGTTTTACATTTATTGAAGGCATTGAACTTGCAAAACATAACATATCTAAATGGGGAATATTGGCATTTCTGAGATCAGCAGCAAAGATTGGTTTGTAAACCTAACTGGGGTTTTGATTTGCTTCAGTGCCATACAACAGTTTGGCTTTTAAAGTATCAAATTGCTTTTTTAGTATGTTTAATTAAACTTCTAAGACTCTTTGGCAAGCTTAAATTCCACTTGTTACAATGAGCAGTACGGTGATTATTTATAATTTCATGAAGATTGCTTCCATCTGTACTTCAGAGCAATTAGGGAGTTTATTCATAATTCATTAATTTTAAAGACGCGCATAAAACATGAATCTGTGCTCTAGCTTTATGTGATAAAATGTAATGACACTTCAGAATACCTGATTATTAACCATGTTTAAACAAACTAACAGTTTATATAAACAGAATTCAATTTCTCAGCCAGGGTTAGATTTTAGCCTTTTAACTCTTTTCTTTTTTTTTTTTTTGGTTTGGTTTATATGTAAGCAGAGCAAAAATTTTTTTCAAGGGTAACCATTACCTCTGTCCTTTTTGTGATGCAGACCTAAGCCAGTTTCTAAGCAGTATAAATTAGGATGAAACTAAACCACAAATTCAAGCAAAGGGTGGGAAAGAAGGGCAGATTAATCAGTTCACCTCTTCCTGTCTAGGAATTCTTGCAACTATTAGCAGGATGACTTGGGGAATATGGATCTAATCTAGTATTGTATTTCCTGTTTTTGTTTTGTTTTGTTTTTTAATGAGTAATTTCAAGTGTGTTTTGGACATGAGCCATATTTACAATAAGCACATACTCTAATGTAATTAAATTCTGGTGAAGTTATAAGTGAGGGGCAATGCAGGAGAAGAAATTAGAAATATTGGTCAAGATTAAATAAGCAAGCTTTATGACATAGTCCTATGGATTTAAAAAATCACCTTGAGATTTACATAATAACTGTAATAACTGAAGTATTCTTTCAAATATCTCATATTTAGTATGCTTACTCTGTATTCGTCTTCAGGAAAATAAATCAGATGGGATACAAAATTTAAAGACTGAACATTTAAGTCAACATTCTAGTCAGCTGCAAGAGAACTTAATGTCAGCTGTTACTAGACTTATGGAGATGTAAATTCTTCACTAGGTGCTCTCATATCTGTTTATAAAGAACAACATGTAAATAGGTGGAAAATATATCGAAGTGCTTGAAGAAACCAATGGCAAATGTTAGAAGTCATCAACTTAGATTTTGCTTTTTTGGTTTTTTTTTTGCTTTTTGTTAGATTTTGCTTGCACTGTCCTCTGGTATGCTGATGAATCAGTGGCGTCAGCTGAATCCTTCTCTCCCCTCATCTTGCAGGGCTACTACTTGCTAGGTTTAGGGCAGTCTTGGACAATTTACTGAGACATAAGCATTAAGTTTCTTTAAAGGTAATTGCAAACAAAGAGGAAGATAGACACTTTGCTGAATCAGTGTCAGGACAGAAAGTAAGATGCATATTAATGGAATGGAATGGAAGTGGGAGAAATTTCTCTTTTGACTGACTGGCTATGCCATGTTTAATGCATCCTAAAATGCAATTTGCCCTCTTGGATTCCAGGACACACTGCTGGCTCATGCAGAGCCTGCTGTCATCAGCACCCCCAGATCCCTTTAGGCTGAGCTGCTCTCCAGACTCTCATCTCCCAGTCTGTGCCAGTGTCTGGCATTACTCCATCCAAGCTGCAGCGTCTAGCATTTACCTTTTCTGAATGTCATGCCATTGGTGATAGGGTAGTTCTCCAAGGTATCTAGATCCCTCTGCAAGGTCTCCAGGGACACCAGGGAGTCAACAGCACCTCCCAGATCATTATCACCAGCAAACTTGCTAAGGATGCATTCCACTCCTGCATCCAGATCATTGACAAAACTGTTGAACAGGACTGGCCCTAGAATTGAGCCCTGGGAACATTGTTAGTGACCAGCTGCCAACCATACTTACCCCCATTCAGTACTACCCTTTGAGTTCTGTCATTCAGACAGTTCATCGCCTGGCAGCATAGTGTGAACCTGATTAACTCACTGTTGGACAACTTGTCCAGAAGGATGCTGTGAGGGACAGTATCAAAGACCTTCCTAAAATCGGAAAGATTCTGTCCACTGCATTCTCTTCATCCACCAAGCAAGTAACCTTAGTGTAGAAGGAGATCAGTTTATTAAGGCAGGACTTCCCTTCGTGAGCTCATGTTAACTATGCCTGTTAATAGTTTTTTTCTTCAACTGCTTTTCAGTAATCTCTGAGATAATCTTCATAACTCTTCCTGCTTAAACTAACCTCAGATAAGGCAGATATGATAGGTAAGCATCTAAATGTAGTCACAGCTGGAAACACTGAACAAGTTCAGAGGCTTCAGAGAATCCCAGTTCAGAATGGGAGTCAGCACAGACTGTCCAACACCAAATTTGTGAGGTGGAGAGAAGCTGTCTCACCTTTATCAACAATCCTTTCAAATTCATTTAAAATGTAACTCTCTACCATAGTAATACATTACCACTGTTTGCTCACATCAGCCTAGAAATCTGAAAACTTGTTTTAGCAATTAAGTTGGAAATTTGGGTTAAAACTTCTCTCTCATGTACTTAGTACCTATCCCTAAGACACATCTGAAAATTCTTAATTTTATTGACTTTAAAAATGTCTGGATCCTCCAGTATCATAGTGAGCATGTAGATGTCCAGAATTTTCTGTGTATATGTTATATATTAATGTGATTCATGTTGTGAACTATTCATCATGAATTTCTTCAATATGGGTGAAACATGTCATTTGTTTCCATTGTGCAGACTAACAGCACAAATGAGGTTCTTATGATCTAGCCATCTTATATAATAGAATACCATGCACGTCAAAATATTTACACATAATCAGATATGGGCCCTTACCCAAAACCAGATCATTGCTAAAGTCTGGGAAAATATTAATGCTTTATCTCTCCTTAGATCCAAACTGAGTACAAATCTTCATCTGAACTCAGTCCATCATGTGTATCTTTGCATTTAATGGAACACAGAAATGTGTTCCCAAATCATTTAGTGGTATAAATCAGAATACTGGTACAGATTGAACAAGGACTCAGAGAATAATACCTCATGAAAACTCAGCAAAATGATTATGTATCCAAGTACACTGTCATTTTACACTGACTGAATAGCTGATACCTTGTATGAAAAAGTTATTTGGTTACAGGTTTTCACTAAAAATATATGTGGTAGTGATTCCCATAGATTAAAAATATAAAATAAAGATACATAAGAATTATTAAATATACAATGCATTCTTTTGGCACTTCAGTATTACAAGTTGATAAATTTGGAGAAAATCAAATAACATGTATAAATTAACTCAGGAGCTAAAATGGTTGATTACAGAGATGGGCTAAAATACTTAAATATGTACAGCTTGTACAGATCACTGTAAAGTAAATTAAACTTATTTTCCAGCAGTTGGAAATCATTAAGACTGCACAAAAGAAATTATTTTACATTGTATTTAGAAGATAATCCTTAGGAAAGCCTATATCAATTTGCAGAGATTTTACACGAACAACGTTAACTATACTATCAGTCTATAATATATCACCTAAGAAATTCTACCTGAGTCTTTAAAACTGATCTTGATTCAATAGTGAATGATATCCTGCTGAGAACAACTCCTTACTTGTAGAAGCCAGAACAGATGACATATCCCAGTACAGTATCTCTTTTTCTGATTTCTTCAATCCTCCTGTTCAAATAAAGTAAACTCTCTGCCTGCCTCCTATTCCAGTAGTCCCCTGAGTGTTGCAGGTCAAGCACGTCTTTCTCCTTGTTTCCTTACAAGCGTGGTTGCACATTAGCTATAGCACATGGTTATACAACCCAAATGGTACAACATAAAATGGCAGTTGCTGCTTGGCACTGAATAAAGTCAGTGGGTCAAGGCATAACTTTTTTTTTTTCCCATGTAATTTCTTGGCTGCCACAATTGTATATTTTTTCTGGCTGCTACATAACCTGAACATACTGATTTAATGACTTTTCCTAAGAGCAAAACTCACTGTTATATTCAGAAAAATGGCTATATATTTAAAGTTTCCTTACATCAATATTATGACAGTACCCACATTGCTTTATAGCCCCATGCTGACAAGCCATTAACTTTGTTTACATTAGAGCATGGCTTAAGATGGAATTTGGAGTTGGATTTCAAATACCCCAATATCCACAGATGTTAGGAGAGGGGTCCCCTTGGCTTAGCTCATTGAGGAACAGTACAACACTTGGATATGGATCTAAGTGTAGATATTGAATTTGTGCCAATTCTGAGGTGTTTTGTATCAGAAGCTTAAAATGTGGTGGTGCTCTTCCAGAAAAAAAGAGGTGCCTTATTTAAAGGATGCTATGTTTTTGAGTCAAATTGACATTGCAGAGTGGACAATGCAATTTTTAACCAGTTCTTTTGAGGAAAAATACTTTGACCTCAGTGAGATTTTGAATCTCATATTGAGATAAGGGTTAAGGTTTGTATGGGAGTTTTGGCTTCAGTTTCTGGTCCATGTACAAATGTTCCTCTGAGACCCTATCGAGCTACACCAAGAAGTCTAGCTTCAAGGGTGGAAAAAGAACTATTCTATTATTGTTCTTTAAAGCTGGTGAGGATAGACATTTCCAAAGTAAAGTGGAGAGACAAGTATCTGCAGAGACAAGTACTGCAGAACAGGACTCTATCATAAGAATGTCTACACTCAATGAAGGTAGTATGCAAATCTTTATGTTCAGGGCTTTCTAGCTCAGGCTAGTACCACAAGCATGTGGCTAGACTGTTTTCAGTAACAAACTGGATTGCAATCTGTCTGTTCTGCCCTGGGCTTAAGATAGGCAGAGCTAACGTGGTTTGTTTGCAACTACTGTCATACGTATGGCATTAAATGAGCACCAACTGTGACACAAATACAGTATCATTTCTCTTTACAGCATATCAGCCAAGAAGCATAATTTAAAAATAGATAAATAAATAGATAGATAGATAAGAATAGGATTTCACAATTTTGTTTTTGGTTATTGAAGAAATGTCACTCAGTAATGACTGTCAAGCATGTGTTCACATCAGTATAGGCTCTTAATTTCACTAAAAGCACTTAATTTTTTTCAGAGAGAAAATAAATTAAGATGTTTTGTATTTCTCACTTTGAAAAGCAGGTCCATCTGATGTCTAATGATGGCTACACTTGAAAGACATCCCTCATGAACCTTTTTCATGTGGCCACATGTGTGGTATTAAAGAGATGAATAGGCCAGCTGCTAAGAAGTGGGATATGGTGCATTAAAATGTACTCTGTGAACCAGGGTTTATGGAAGATCAGAAGACTTTATAATGTAAATAATGTACATTTCACAAATATATACAATGTACAGACTGTTTACCAAGAAACTTGAAACGGCTGTCTTGGAAATGTTCCAATTTGTCAAATAATCTGGTTATCAGGTTTTAAACAAGACCCAATGACAAAAATGGACTAAATATATATTTTCCAGAGGGAGCAGGATTGCAACAGTAAATACACTTTATAAAACAATTTGCAAACACTCCTTTAACTGTCATGTTGTTCCAAGTAACTTGAGGGGTGGGTGGGATGGGGAATAGAAATAATCATCTCCTTTAGAAATGTGCTTGCAATGCACACGTACATAAATCCCTTAAAACAGGCTTATATGATGGACAGCAATGTAGTAGAGACCCCAAAACAAACTCTAGATCATCTAGTTCCCTTTCTGTAACCATGCCAGAGTTCTCTCAGGCAAAATAGAGCTCATCTATCAGTTACTTTGATTTTTCTGTACTGCTTTCCAGGGTTATAGTTAAACATGATTTTTTTTTTAATCAAATAGCAAAATAACACTAAATGTGAATCTTCTGGGGAGTTCAAAATTATAGATTTGTTGTAAAAGATGGGGGTGGGGGAGAGAAAGTGGAAAAGAAAATGGGAATTGGGGAAAATATGGACAGATTTTTAAAATATCAGAATATTTCTTAACAAAGTTGTCTCAATAGAATAATGCCAGTCCAGGGTAATTAAATATTTGCTTCAAAATAGAAGAAAATTAGGAAACTACTTTAAAAATAGCTTAATTATAGAAAACATTTTAAATGAAAATAAAAATACACCTTCCACTTCAACCAACAATAGCAAAATATCAATATAAAATTTCTATTGTCCCTTACCTGCAATGAAACATCTTGGGGACCATGAATGAATTGAAAAGACCTTAATTAGCTTTCTTCCTTTTCTCCCTTCTCTTGACTTCCAGTAACTACCAAAACCTACCAAATCTGTTATTCAAAACCAAGTCCATTTACAACCAATTGATTAGGAAACAGATCAAAACCAAAATCAGAAGAAAAGTCTCTCAAAACTTGGGAATTGTACTTTTCAAAATACTTACAGTGACTGCTTTCCTAGTTAAAAAAAAAAAAAAAGAGGGGGCTACTTTTGGTGGTGACCACTCGTGCCGTTTTCTCTTTTTTCTTTTTTTTTTTTTTCTTTTAGTTTAGTTTAGTTTTGACATCTTTTCATAGACATTGAATTTAGGTCATCAGTCTATTTTATAAATCACTGATAGATATAAGAGAGTTTATATCACTGTGTTAAAATGGTTTAAAAGATAAACGTATGAAGTCTGTTAGGTGCACAGACACTTTGGATAATCAAAGCAGTAAGACAGGCACTGAAAAGCAGTTGCTTATCTTATTTTAAGAGAGCTACTTCTCAGCTAATGTGCTCAGATATGGACTTCTACATCAAATTTATGTGAGATGAAGACAGATCTGAATGGTAAAACTCTCTGTTTCTTAATCACATATGATTAAGAGCCTCTTGAGTATAATACCACTTGTTGTTAATTGGCTAATCTAGGAAACACTGTGCAATAGCACTGATTCACAGTAGCTAAGGATCTGACTCATTCTCCTTCACTTATACTAAATACCTTCAAGCCTTAGATTTTTTGAACAACTGCAAGTATGACATAATTTTATTTCTCTGGAACAGCTAAAGTTTCTTTTCTGCTCAGAACACCAACTGTTTGAATACTTTGTTTTTCATTTTGGGATTATGGAAAACACAGAGGGATCGTTTATCACTTTAATAATTTGTCCTAATTCTTGCCCAAGGAAAGCTGATAGTTCCAGTGCTAATTCACTGAATTTGCATTTGCATGTCATCTACTCTTTAGTTAACCGTTGGCAGGAAACTCCTTAACAAGTGAAGAAACAGTATGTAGAACACAACCATCTTTATAAATCACTTAGATTGTATTTCTCGGTCTCCAGCAGATAGAAAGAGTAGACACATCAAGAAAACTTGTGTTCTGATTTTCATGCTACCAAATCAACAAACTTATCACTTCAGTGTCAGATGGTACATTTTTAATTGTTGCAACCTAAAAAAATGAGTAACCAAACAGCTTTACTGAAGTTGCAGAGGCACTGTGCTTGGTTCCAAAATTAGATCTCAAAATTAGATTCTGCAAGCCTTTGTTATGTTATTGTGTATATACAATCTGGGGTTTCTTTTGAGATGGTATCTTTAATTTAAGAGTCAGCAGAAATACAGGATTCATTGTGCAAAGAGTTAAAAAAGCAGGATAATCTTAAGACAGAAAAGGTCATATTTTCATAATGCTATAATAGTCCAAATCATAATAAATTCCATCTGGACTTTTGGAAAAATATATCACCACTAAAACTCAAAACAGTCAGATAGAGTGGACAATGAGGTGTTAGTGAAAACACAGCTTAACAGTTGGGGACAAGGTTTGATCTCTGATATGATATGAGACGTTTATTGACCTACACAGTAGCTCTTGTTCAACACTACACAGTAAAACACACCTGGATGCCTGATAATAGGGTATGTCCTGAGGCATGCAAAGCAATACACCCATTTTCCCTAAATGTTTGCATTTCTCCCTGACAGTACATTTTTTAGAAAAGTATTACAACAAGTACACAGTCACTTTCAGAGCAAATTCAATTTTTCCCCTCCAGTAAGTGCACATTCCTTAAAGGAGAAATTCACATAGGTGAAGTATGAGATTACTTGCAAATGTGCGTCTACTATGAAACAGACTACAGAATACAGCATTTTCAAAGTAACGTTTGATCAGTCTCGTATGCACATACGTAAATGTATAAATACATTGTCAAAAAAAATAATCTTTTTTACACTATTGATTCACAAAGGTATTAGACTTGTGTGCTATTAAATACATAGCAGATCTAAACTCTTAGCAAGGCTTTTATATATGTTAAAGGTATATGAGATGAAGTGAAAAAATCCACTATGTTTCAAAGTGAAAAATACATTTCATTTCCAGTTGTTAAAAGTGGGCAACTGTTGCTAATTTAAATCTTTCAACCCAGTGTTACTCTCTTTTACATTTCTTCCTCTGGCTTAACTTGCAATTCCGTTTGGTGACTTTATTGCTTAATTTATGCTAGCATTAATTACACGGTGATGTAGTTATCATGGGCCAGATTCAACAGACATGTAAACCAGTGTAAACAGTAGCATTATAGCAGCTTGTGTTTGGCTGCTTCTAATCATACTGAAGGTTGCCCTCAAAGCAGGTTTAAGCAAAGCCTGCTAGCCAAAATACATATTTTTCTAGAACTGATGTTAAAAAACTAAGGAAGCTCCAGATTAGAAATATTTTTATTTCTGCATATGTTTGGCATGTCTTTCCTTCTACCTTCTCTCCTCATACAAACTATCACTGTATATCATCTCAGATCAAAACATTACAACAGTTCAAGCATATTTCAATGTATAATATGTAGCCATTGGAAGAAAAGTGGATGTGCAAGCATTTTCTTTTTCTGTATCCTTGGTGTCCCTTTCTTCTCTAAATGCATGATTTCAGAAAATAATTGTGAAGATAAATTCATAGCTACATTCTGTTAATAATTAGCCAGTGCAAACACCACTGACTTCAAGGGGGCACACCGAATGGAAAGCAAGATTTAGTTCTTGAAATATCAGAATACTGTATGCAAACTGATATGTAAACATAGAGGACTTTTTCCTCTTTCTATTGCAATTCCTTTTGAAAAAGGTGGTATATTCTTTAGGTTAAAAAAGTTTGGGTCGATCAAAAACAGTGCCATAAGTTTCACACAAGACAAACCTTCCTGTATAGAAGCCTAAATACTCTTCTCCACTTTGTCAATAACTTTGGAATAGGTTGACAGAGTCAAAATACAAAGTCTGGAGATATTTGATTTAATTTTCATCTTCTGTCTCTTGTCTCTTTTCTCCAGAACAATCAGAAGCATTAAAAAAATGGGAATGGTTTTGAAGCAAAGTATCCTGTTTGTAGCAGCCTGAAGACTAAATTTTCAGCCAACATATCATGCATATCCTCTATCAATACAGCTGTATTCTTCCACATGGAGTGAATAGTTGGCCATTCTTAAAGGCAGCCTGGTGAGAGATCATGTGAGTGTGTTCTGCCATAGTTGCTGCGATGAGCTGTGCATATGTCAAACACACTGCATCAATACATGTCCTCATTCTTGTCTCCACTGAAATCCCTCCCACCAATTTTACAGTGAATGTGTGTTAGAGCTGAATATTGCACTGCTGCCAGTAAACATAACAGAAAAGGTTCAGACTGCAGTAGTTCTTGTTACAAATCCTGCAGTTCTTTTCCATCTCTCAGTATTGTTTCCGTCTTATCTGTTGAAGATAATACCTTTACTATGAAATACTTCTGGATAATAGGTAGATGAAAATTTTTGGTCAATTAAAACCATCACAAAGAAGAATGTTTCTGATGATAAAATGACAGAATTAAAGATAAAGATAATAATTAGTATAAAATTTGACAGAATAACCACAAACCCCCCAAGAATATGAAAAAATGTCATGAAATTGCATATAGGAGTAATTGAAGAGTCCCTCTCAAGTTAAATTGAAAAAATTCAACTTTTTGAAATAAAACTCAAAAAAATAGTGTACCTATGGTGATCACAAATAATAATAATAATAATAATAATAATAATAATAAATCCTGCAAATACAGACATCAGCCACCATTGAAAGAATAAAGGGCTTGTTTAATTTAGTTTAGTTTAGTTTTGTTTTGTTTTACTCAAGAATAAAAATAATAATATATATATATATATATTTTTTAAAGTGATACAGCTTGGAAATCCAAAAAGACACTGCAATAAATAGCAGAGTTATTCTCATGCTTTTACAGAGACAGTGGACTGGGAGAATGAATGGACAACTTTAAAAGTAATCCCTGTAGTGACTCAGATGGAAAAGCAAACACTGAGACTCGGAAAAATATGGGTTATTAATTTGAAGCCAATAATCTTTGTTCGCTGTTTACAGGAAACCTTGTGGCAAAGCTCACAATAGCATTCAGCTTTCATTCTGTAACTACCTGGCTGTTCTTCCCTTCACCTCTTCCACCTCCTCGCACTGCTTCTTTCCTGTGAGGCTCTTCCTGTGTTGCTGACTTCAAAGCTGCAGCACTGCAGCAGCCAGCGGAGGTACCCCAGACAGGGCTGCTCCTAAATTAGGCAAGGAGCCGCTTTGGCACTGAAATAGTCTGTGATAAAGGGAATACAGTGGCTTTTTAGAAACATCTCCATCCCATGGCTTAACTGCAATGAGTCCAAGCTGGGCTTGGATGAAATGCTAACATACAAGACCCGATTCTTAGCTTGTGTAAGTTGGCAAAAATCTGCTGACATCAGTGGGTCTATACAGATTTAAACCAGCTGAGTATATGACTGGATCTTTGCTTTACCTCCACTAACTTTTGCTCAGTTTAGTCACTGTGCATGATCCATCAATATGCCTTGGATGAACTATTTTTAAACAGATGAGCATATAACCATCTGGTGATCATGAGAATCCAAAGCTGGGGTCCTGGGGAGGTATAATTTTAAAGCATCCTCACTTCTGCTGCACACCGATTTCCTTTTAGCTCCTTTTCTACTTCACACACAAAGAGAAACAAACAAACAAAAAGGCTGTCTCTATTAGATTCCACTGCCGTTTGGGACATATTCTGACTGCATCCAAAGAGTTTTCCAAACTACCTTGGCCAATTTCTGAAACAGAAGAATCACATTCTTCTAATGTAGAAATTCGTTACTGCATGTTTACTGTTGAACTAATTTACTGTCATTCTGGAAATATTTTTCCCCTCTTGAGATGCCTGCCTCAACCTGGAAAAAGAACCAGTGATTTCCTAACGGCAAAGCACATAAAATTCTTTTTTTTTTTTGATCTTTACCTTTTAAGATGTTTTACAGCTGAAGCTCTTGCTGTAGCTGTATTATTTAATGCAAAATGAATTATACCCATATAAATGAATATTATTCATTTTAATGAGGACTAAAATATTTGCATTGGGATTAAAAATGTTTTTGTTGCAAGTCACCATTAAGAATTCTTCAAAGAACTGTGCAAGTATATTCAAAATATACAGATAAGTATATGATTAGTCATCCTCCAGGAGAGAAAACAGATGCAGAATATGGAGCCTGAACTGGTGAAAGGATTAGAAACCTCTAACTTAGGCACCACATTGCCTGACTTCTATGCATCTGTCCCCAGGAGCTAGATCACAGTGCCTCAAATTAGGTACCAACTTTGTGTATACAGAGCATGGGAGAATGAAGTGTCTTGTTAGAGCAATTGAATGCCTACACAATAAGAGAAATGTTGCCCAGGACTAGCCTGTCATAACCATCAGTCGCAAGTGTGAACCCGAGCTCTGCTCCCCCACCATCCAGTCTATGGTCTAAGTCAGAGCTAGGACAGACGTGCTTATATTCACTTGCAATCCCAGCTCCATGAAGATGTTATTTGGAAAAAAGGAAAAAAGGTCAAGCCCACACTTCTTTTATATTGTGCCATACCAGCATTATGCCAGCTTTCGCATAGCAGCTGAGCAGTCAGATGCTTTTCAAACAAAAGGGAGGACCTTATGGTTTCACATTTGCTTTCACCTCAGAGTATTACAACTTACATCTGAATTCAATTTCCTGCTGTTAGCTGTTTATGCAGTTTACATTAAACAGTCATTGAAACAGGGAAAAAAAAAAAAAAAGGAAGAAGAAGAGAAGCAGCAGAGAACAGTTTAGAAACTAGGTCTTTACCACACCAGAAATTGCTGTAAAACAAATATGCTTCGTTTTGCTTGTGCTTGTCTTTGGCCTGCAAATTGTGCACTGGGCCAACTGGAAAACAATGGTTAACCTCTTCCAAAATAGCTAATCTGTGTTTGTGGGTAAGATTCTCTTTTGGAAAATAATTTTGAATCCCTAACACTAAAGTAGATCTGGAAGCAAGGTTTCTTACTTGCTAAGGAAGCAAGTTAAGTCTTGTGCAGGTGTCATAACAAGGATCCATCCCTGCTGAATGCAAGATGTCACAGTGCTTTGGGCTCTGATTTCTCTATTCCATTCAACAACTGCTTAATGTAAAATACTTAAGCAGGGACAAAAGCAGGAAACAAAACAAAATTCTTCATTTTCAGCTGAAAGACTAAACTTCTTGGGTAGCTCTCAGTGTTTTCCTTGCTAATCTCATAAATCTTTCATTCCTTTGCTTAATAGCATAGTTCTAAAAAGAAGGATACAGGAGTGCCTGTCTGTTCCCAGCTCAGCCCCAGAGTTAAGGAATTCTGTAAGATGGAGAATTTTTGAATTTGGACTCTTTCAGACTGAACAGGAAATGAAACACGGCTTTGCAAATTCTGCAGACAGTGCTCTAACCCTTAAGTTATGGCATAAACACTGACTGATATCTTTTCGATAGTCACATCTTAAAAGAAAGTGGTGACAAGAATGGAATTTGACTGAGATCCTAACACTGATGGCTCATCTCCTCAAAAAACTAAAATGAAGAAATGTCCATTTTTATACACCACAATTAATGAACAAACAAAGAAAAATCAGAGAATGCATTTAAAAGATATAGAAATAAAAAGAAGACACCTTGGAAGTAAGACACAGTATCATTTATGTCACTTTGTCCTAGTTATCAAGCATGTCTTCAGAGTCGAAATTCCACTTTGAAGTGCTAACTCCTTCTCCAGAAGAATTCACTCTTTTTTTTCCCTTTCTGCCTTCACATTCTGATTCATTTATATGCCTTTTCCTTTTGCCTGAATAATGAAAAAAAAAAATAATCACTTCAGTGATGCAAATGATTGCACGAGGCTTAGGCTAACAGTGAAACAGGACAGAAGAAGGGAGATGTAATGTATGTAAAAATGCACAAGAATTAAAAAGGAACCACCCAATAGACCTGGGATTCCTGGATATGATAGTAATACTAGTCTGATTTTCGTAGCACTTCAGGGACTCAAAACCAACATCTTTTAAAGTGTAGCTGGTACTTGGCTGCCTAACTATGTCTGCAGGCATATATATATATTTTTTAATCTGTCATTCCTGTAGAAACTGATGAATCATATTTCTCACTGGAAAAACATTTTGCTGTCATATTGGAATCATAAAGAAGAATGTTTTTCCCTTCCAGCCTTTAAAGGATCACATGTATCTGTTGTTACGGAAACAAAAAAAAAAAAAATAAAATAAAAAATCACAGAATCAATGAATAGCTGAGGTGGGAAAGGACCCCTGGAGACCATCTTGCTCAAGTCCTTGCTCAAAGCAGGTTGCTTAGGGCTCTGGGGCTGTGTCCAGTTGAGGTCTGAATATCTCCAAGGATGGAGGCTCCACAGTCTCTCTGGGCAGAGTATACCAGTGTTGGACTATGTTCACAGAAAAACATTTTTTTCTTATTTTACATGCATTTTCCTGCATTGTAGTTTGTGTTCATCACCTCTTATCTGTTATTTGGACACCACTGGGAAGCCTGTGTGTCTCTTTTTTTCACATCCTCTCTCCCCCAGAAGACATTTATATGCACTGAAAAGATTCCTCTGAGCTTTCTCTTCTTCAGGCTGAGCAGTGCCATGTCTCTCAGCCTCTCCTCGTATAACAGTTTCTCCAGTCCCTTAATCATCTTTGTGGCCCTCCACTAGACTGGCTCCAGTATGTCCATGTCTGTTTGCGCTGGGGAGCCCAGGACTGGACCCGGCACCCAGCTGCATTTCACCCATGCTAAGTGGAGGGGAAGGATCACCACCCTTGACTTGCTGGCAGTGTTGACTTTTGCCTAATGCAGCCCACGATACTGTTATCCTTCTTTGCCACAAGAGCACATTGCTGGCTCATGGCTGACTTGGTGTCTACCAGGACCTCCAAGCCCTTTTTCTGCAAAGCTGCTTTCCAGTTAGTTGGGGTTATTACTCCCCAGGGACAGATGAGAGGCAGTCTTTTGGAAGTTGCTGGTCAAATATCACAGGGCTTCAGTGGCTGAAGACTATAGTGCAGCAAAGTCTTAATGTTCTGGCTCACAGAGGAGGTTATATAGTGGACAATTCTTTGGTGGTTGAATACCAAAATAGTTTTATTATAGAAAAAATGAACAAATTATTATAACTAGACAACTAATCTTCCAATTTTAGCCAGCCTAATTTTAAGATCCCACTGAGTAAAAACCTGGCATATTGGTCTAATAGGTTGTCTGATCCTTCAATCAAATGCCTTTTTGGAAAAAAAAAATAAAAAATATATATATATATATATCCATTTCTTGTAAATGAATTATCTAAAATCTTAAACTCTACTTAATACATTACTGACATTTGGCAGATTTGACTGCACATGCAAGTGTTAGCATAAGTTTATTTTAAGACTGGTAAATTAACAGATGTTCTAGATCACTTGTCCTTTTAATCCATCTCATTTAAATTCCCTATTCTCCAATAAATCATTAACATTCAAAATTCTATCTGCCCTTTTTATGTTGGGTTAATGAGATCCATATAAATGGATGCTATGTATTTCTCTGGATGTTTAAATAGTTTTATTGTTATTTTTGATACTTTTAAAGATTGATAACGGCATACAGTCAATTCATTACCCATTCTGGAGTCTATAAGAATTAACAATCTTTACCACAAAACCAGAGCTGTGTGGCATTCCTTAGAATTAATCCAGTTAACACTGAGATTTTAGAAGCCAGATCCAGATGTCAATCATTTCAAATGATTTCTCCCCACCCATTTATTATTAATACAAACCATTTGGAAAGCTCAACACTAAAATGCTTTCTTAAGACTTTTTCCATTAATCCATCTCCCCTCTAAACACACATTTAATAATGGGACTTGACAGCTGGCTTGTTGGCACCAACAGCTTAGAATCCTTGAGGGGAAAACAAACCTTTTAAAGAACCCTTGGATTTTGCAAACAGGCTTTAAAAACAAAAGATCTGTCAAATTCTGAGTCTAAGAGCTTTGCCAGTACAGCTTTCAACATTCAACTTCAGAATCCTCTGTTTCACATCTATATAGCAAAGATAAAGTACGGAGGAGTTGTTGATAATGATGGGTTATGTTACTCTGATTTTCGGGATAGTGTCTGTTCTTCAGTCAGGGTGCTATTGTCCAAATAGCTAGAATCTGAATTTATTACAGGCAAGGTGTAATATTTGTATTTCCTCCTGATCCTACATGCTAATGAGACTTATGCCACATTGCTTGTATAGACTGGAGGCTCTGTTTAGCAGTTCGTACATAGGCACCTCATAAAATACGAGACTCCATGGGGTAGCCAAAACATGACACATGTTTTTGTACTCCTGGAAGGGCATCTGGAATGGATACCTTAGAGCTTCTCAGTGACATTATGTTCTTGGGTGCACAACCAAACCAGGCACAAATTCAAAGCCAGCTCAGTGCACTTCTTCACAAGTGGCTGTTCTCTCTGGAACCAGGCCTTGCTTCAGTATACAGCTCTGTGAGCTTCAGGATTTTTATAAGAACATGTTGACATCCTGCATTCCACCTCCTCCCACTAAAATGTTCAGAATAGGGACGCTTTGTTATTCTGTGCAAATCACACTTTGGGTACAGACAAAGCAAAATCTACTCTTTAATCTGAAGTGAAGATTGTGTGTCTCCAGTTTACCAGAGTGAATTTTAATACCTTCTTCCATCTTATCACAAAACAGTATGGCACAAAATCTCTTACTGATATAACATCATTATCAACTTATTTTTAATAATGTAATGCCAAGTGGTGTTTTAGCTGTACTGTTTCTTTCAGCAGTAAAGATTTGATTGTCATGTGTATACAATGGTACTCATTTAATTCACAGTTAATGGTGTAGAATTCATTACTGAGACTGGCTTCTTAGCTGGTGTAACCTGACCCATGACAAGTTTAAAACGTGAAGAGTGTTTGCAAAGGAGGACACCACTCAGCAAAAAGGTGTGGTGAATTCTAACCCCAAGACGATTGCCTGAAAAGGCCATCCAAAAGCTTACATCAGTGTACATGTAGCTAAGGAGATCCTTTTAAACAAATCACAAAACAGGCACAAAGGCACTCTAAGTTTAAAAAAAAGAAAAAGAGAGAGAGAAAAAATCTCAAACAATAAATGGGATTACTAAACAGAAAGGGGGACATGGATATTATAAAACTGATAAAGGGTTGTTGATGTGGCAGTACTATAATAATCAAAATTAATGAACAGTCTGGAAGGAGACTGTCTTTAATCACAAATGCATAAAATCAAAGTATCATCAGAGAGATGCTCATAGATATGAAGTAGAAAGTAAGCAATAAATGGAGCAAATTTTTCTTTTTCTGATAATGCATTATTTAAATGTCAGTCTAAATGACTTTGTAACTTGTCATGGTTTTGGCTGGGAGAGAGTTAACTTTCTTCATAAAGGCTCATATGATGCTGCGTTCTGGACTTTTGATAAAGGTAGTAGTGATAACACCCCAATGTTTTAGCTGTTGCATAGCAGTGCTCACACAGAGACAAGGACTCTTCTGCTTCTTGTGCTGTCCTGACAGTGAGGAGGCTGGGGGTGTACAAG